>NC_082602.1:4987500-7487500 GCF_030936135.1 Gavia stellata
ACGAACGGCTATTTATTTATAACAAAAGAACAATGAAATGAAGTTCTCTTGACGATCTTCTCCAGCTATGCACAAAATGAAAAATATTTTCAACGCACATTCATTAAAAAAATTACAGCATAACATGTGAAAATAAATCCAGAATTTTTAATTAGTTCTTAATGCAGTATTCAGCACAGTTGGCACCAATCAAGCTTATTACAAAACAGAACATCCTTTGAGCATTTACCTGCACTACCAAGAGCAGCCGCCAAAGAAAAAGAGGATTTTCCATCTTTGTTTTAAACTCCTGGTAACAGACAGTATTTCTACAGTGTATTCTGCTTTGCAGTACAGTACTTACCATTGCGTGCACACACTTAAGTCAATCCCTGTAAGAGCCTTGCAACAACGAATAGCCGTCTTTATCAGCACGGAAGGGTCCTTTTCTGGATCAGGTCCATCCAGTGATGGGGACCAGTGTCCTCCAATAGCCATAGCTTCATCTTTGCCTTTCATACCCACTAAAAACTAGACAAAAAGAGTCTTCTGAATGTCCCCCTGCTAGGGGTAAAGAGTCATTTTCCCAAAGCGCAAAGCACATTTCATAGCACACACAGTGAAATCCGTGAGTGAACTGTCACATTATTTTGAAATCTGAAAATGAAAGTCAGTCAAGAAAGAGTTCAGTTATTTTTTTCCACAGATTATTTCAGAAATGGAATAGGTTTAAAACATCATCACTCATTCTTGTTTGCAAGACTTTCCATCAAGTTTCTTTATTGGTATAGGCTTGTTCCTTTGCAATTAAAAGCTTTCTAACATGAAAGACAAACAGATGCTAATTTTAATAGTGTCTTAATTACGATACACATTTATAGACGTTCCTGCTTAAAAGTGATAAAGCAAAGCTACAAAAGGTAAGACCACAAGAGCATTATAACTATAAATCCAAGCACTCCCATTTGCTTTAAGATGGTGGAGTTTAATTGGAAAACAGGTCTAGGTTGTCCTGAAACACTGTATCACTTACAGGTTGTTCAGTATAACAATAGTTAAATTTCACTTAATATAATGGTTACTTAACTGTTGCTTCATTTGTATTCTCTTCACAGCTGAGCCCTTAAAAAAAAGTCTAAGTGCTTATAAAAAAAAAGGTCTAACAAAGTTAATTATTATATAATTAATATAGGGTTCTCCAAATAACTCTTGTTTGAGTTTAAGTTAAACAAAGCAGTAAATATGAAAGCAGTGAAGATGGAGCTCCTATAAACTGGAAAAAGAATTGACATACCGACTAGGTCTCTTCAGAGGAAAAATGAAGCCATCATTTAGCTGCCTACAAACTCCTCCCTTATCGACAAATACTTCAAAGCTCTACAACCAACCTTTATTGCCAAAAGTGTCTGGCATTGAAGCATATTTACCTTTACAAGTCTAGCAGGATGCTGAAATCCATCACGAAGTTCTTGGGGATCTTCAGCCAGAGCGCATGACTTGTGATAGAGATCTTCCATACTAGGACTAGCCATCAACATCACCTGTTGTGTAAGTCAGATCAGTCTTGTGAAGTCTCCCACTATGACTGGTAAACAATGACCGCAACTTGCAAACACATACATATCAGTACCTTTTCCTTAATGTCACAAAAAATCAGAACAAGTAAAGTTAAAATAAAATTGTAGAACTGAATGTCAAAATGTCTGCTAAAGACCAATTTCCCTCCATCCCATAAGGATGCAATGTGTGATCTTAAGCACACTGAGTACATTTCTGGTTTCAGTAACTGACTCCTTCCATTTTGTCACAATCACAAAAGAACTGACCAACGCATTCATCTGCATCCTCATAGCACCCTGTTAGCCCAGTTAAATCTAACAAGGTTGCTTTATATCCTAAACAGGTTAATATTATGAAACAGGGTGCTATTCCTCAGTAACTGAAGATATTTTGAAGCTTAATCTTCTGAAAGAGAGCTCTTGTTGTGCATCAATAGACTGAAAAAACCAGTATGTCTGATACTTGAGCCAAGGCTTCCAAGTTTTTATACACAGAAGGCAAGTAGTTAAAGTCTTTCAGAAATACGAGTGTTAAAGGCAGTTCTGTTTCTAAACCTGTCTTTAACATGAAATACTTTAAAACAGATTGACCTAGAAATCTCAGACCTATTTTAATGGAAGAGCTTTCAAAAGTTTTAGGAAGACATTTTGACACTGAGGTCTTTTATACATCATTACAGCCCTCGATGCAGCATTTTTTGACATTCAGATAATCCCAATATGCTCAATCTACTTTCAACAACATAATAAATATTGAGATGAATCTGAAAGAAAAAGAAAATATCACTAAACAGAAGAGCATAAACTGCACAGAAAGGACCCCTGAAGGAAAAAAAAAAAGGGCTCCATTAACTATTCAAAACAAATTGCCTAAGAAATACATTCAGAGATCTCTCAGGAGCTGGCTTGCTTTCCTATAATCAGATCAGTGCAACTGAGTGCAGAGAATGGAAGAGACCTCAGTAAAAACAAGATTTAGGACAGCTCTAGTAACAGAAAAACAAACTGAATTTCAGTCATGATTCTTCAAGCCGTACAAACTAGCTCTTTACTGAAAAGTTTAAAACACTGTATTCTGCTCAAATGGCTGTAGAATATTTTCAGTTCAGTTATACTCACTTTTTCTCCCTATTGATAAAAAAAATTCCTAGTAAATAGTCATAATACTGGAAACCCATACAAACCTTCGCACTGTACAGATGATCAGCATCAGGTGGATCAAGGACAGCAGCGTTTTTATCTATAGGATCTACTTCTCTATGCATTACGTAGAAATTACAGTAGTTTCCCAGCTGAAATGGTCTAGACATAGGAAAAGCATCCACCCACGTAAACTGAGCATCAAAGAAATCGCTTGGGATATACAAGTTCTGGTAACGCCTCCTCAGCTCCATCATATCACAGCTACGGCTGAAAAACAACATTATTTGAAAGATACAGTAATGAAAGAACCATTAATAAAGCACATAATTAAGAGGTATATTAATTTGAAATACAACCATTGGACATTTAATACTATATATATAAAATTTAAAGAGCAATATATTTAAGTTAGAGTGTTGTGGATTGAAGTTTAAAAAGTAGTAACTACTAAACACTCTTCTGATTAAGATGTCTGCGTATTAAGAAATATTTATTAAACAAGGTTATAAAGGTATTTCGCAGTAGCATTCAAAAGTAACAACAAATCTAGAAAGAGTTTATCATACATGGTTCTCAGCCATTACATATTTGATCTTTCTTTAAAGTTAAGATCATCATTTAACAGTCACTACACACGTGTGTTGACTCGGCTCACAGTAATCGGTGCCCACAAATAAACTGAGATGTAGGTAAACACCTGGCACTATAAACATACCAGTCCAACGAAAACTTGGAAAACTGAACCGTGTAACGAGGAACAACACGTCGCGGTCTTCGAGGTGACCTCTCCCTCTCCCGTCTAGGCGATCTCTCTCTGGAGCGTTTTCTCTGGGGTGATCTTTCCCGGGACCTACGTCTCTCTCGTTCTCTTTCACGACTTAAAAAATGCATACGAGAGACAAATATTTTTGCATGCTGGTAACACAGAATGGGTTCTAGCACAACAGAAGCTAGACCTGTCAGAGAGTACTCAGAAAAAGGAGGGGAGAAGTTCCTTATAGTTTGTTTTGGTACACTATCTCTTTACAAGAGAGACTGATTATACAATTCCTTCATTTCAGATAGACAAGAACTCTTCACTAATATCTAATGGTAAAGACACTTGTGCGTATCACTGCCTCACTCTGGAGCAAGCAGCTCAGCTCTGTTTGAAGACAGATCTTTATGGAATGCTTTGATTATAGTCTAGTCTTCTATACCATACCTCCTGTCATCTTTTCGGTTTGGCATAGGGTCTCCTCCTCTGTCATTCCTCCCAGAAAATCTCGATGGTGGGTCTAATCTTCGAGCTGGTTGAGGCTGTGAAACTAGACGAACAGGGGGCTGTAACAAACCACCTGAAACAAACATTTACAAGATCAATACATAATAGGGGGCAACTATCTACACTTTACAAACACTGATGCTTTACAGTTGTCTCACTTGTGTACATTCTCTAAACTTACTCTAGAATCAAATAAATCTATTTATTAGTAACACCCACCCCAAGAAACTCAAGAGACCTATGCTTTTCTTCACTGATGCAAACGAAGACTCTAGTAAGTGAAATTGGTTTAAAAGCATCCTCTTAAGATGGAACCTAATCTAACCACCTAACCTAACCACATAGAAGCTATCACAGTAAATGGCTAAACCTCTTCTTGGAAGAGTAATTTGTTTTAAGATAGATATACTACCTACCCATTGAACTAAAGAAAACCTAAAACTTATTTTTGAGGCTATTCATACATAAAAACAATTAAATTCCTGAAAAATTGTTTTTATAGTCTTACTATACTGCTGCATCAATCCCACAGCACATACTTTTGCTGTCTCAAGACTTTTAACCAACTGATTGTAAATGGAACAAACGTTACTGAACACCAATGAACAACTAAGACTAATTAGGTTGTAATAAGCATTTATCCAAAACAGTTTTGCTTAGGGGATAGCTTAAGATCTTCTCCCCTTGCTTTAACTGTGAGACAAGTCTTAATTTTATCTTATTATCAATCCTATTACTGATTTTTCAGCCGCTCAAAGTTCAAGTGACCCCACAACAACCTTTGTTTTCGATTTGCCATGTTTGGCAGTGTTTCTTCTCTCAAATGCCAACTTGGCTAACTGAAATAAAACACAAATATAGGAATAATAGTTTTAATAATACAACTGTGTGAAACCTGATCCTGTTGAACACTGCAGAAGATGCTGAAGAACTACACTGCCATTAATACTTTCGACTCCCCAACTCGTCTGTGAAAGCATCAGAATAAAAATTACATTGAGTTTGCTTTCAGATTATGAAATCTTAATATGAACAGGAGTCCATGGGGATTTCACTAACCAAGTGATTCCTGAGCTATTGCAGGCAATGTGCCTTGCATATAGCTGTAGGAAGACACATATGCAAACTGAAAATTCTATAGGGTCCTGTCCCTATTATTTCAGTCTTCTGACTAACAAAAAATTAATCATCACACACTAAGCACCAGAAGGACCACAACAAACTTTGTGCACTGAAGGAGCACCTTTCTGCTGTGGCTGCTGCAGTAATGGCTGAGGCTGTGTCTGAAGCAAAGGTGTGATTGAAGCTGCTGATATCTGTGCCTGCAACAAGGACTGTGGCTGCGGCTGTGCCTGAACACTGAATGCAGTCTGCTGTGCAATGGGCTGAAGAACGGCTGGAGGTGTCTTCAGTAACGGCTGAGCTTGTGTCTGGTTCTAACAGCAGAAGAGAAAATGAGTTGTCAGTGAGCTTAAACCAGAAGCAGTCAGTACAAGTTAGACTGGGTAACCCCATATACCTGATTTGGAAGTGTCTGGATCCTTTGTGCATTCCATTTGAATGGCATATTAGGATTGTAAGTAGCTTCTACCAAAACTCTGTCACCCACCTGAGGTGTCTTTCCTTTAACAGCACTGCAAACATTACAGAAAATATATTGTGAGAGTTTTATTTAGCTAGTTTTACATTCGCAAGTTACATTTAAAGTTGGAAGAAAGTAGGCAAAGTTCATTAAAAAAGTTTATAGGAGGAGCATCTACCCGCAAATTCACTAAAAGTACTATCTGCTTCAGTTCAGAGCATGCACAGGAATTTAATTCCAGTCTTCGTCTCAAAAGCAGAAGTTCCTTAAACAGTACTGAGTTAAGATACACAGATAGCAAGTTACATGAAATTAATCACCCACAAATTCTGCAATTTCATATCATAAGGAGCTTAACACCTTCTCAGTCTCCCAGCTTTGGGTTTGGCATTAAGAAAATTCAAAAATTCACATAAAGGAACTCAGATCTAGTGTCTATTAACTTATTTGACCATCTGACTTTCAGTGTTGACAGAAAACAACACACTAACTGCAGGCACTATCAGTGGAGTCACAGAATTAGAATGCAGTAATCTAAACTTTTTATTTAATGAGGGTATCACAGGGTACATCTGCAGGCAAGTATTTACATCTTACCTAAGCTGAAAAAAGACATCTTCATCCACAAAACCAAATGTATCATGTAGTTTAGTAACGACCCCAGTGAAGACACGCTGCTTTTGTGGTTGGGTTTGCTGTTGACTTGACCGGGGTGCTGGATAAGAAACAGTTATCTGGGCTGCCGGTTGAGGAGTAGACAGGCTAAGACTGGTGGGTAGCGCAACAGCTGGCTGTAAGCAAAATAAAGCAAACTATAAATCTTATAACCAGCTGACATATCTACAAGGAACAGTTCCTTTACCCATGTAGATAGGAGTTTAAAATGTCTCTAAAGCAATTATTCTGAAGTTTTTTGTTTGGGTTTTGGGGTTTTTTGCCCCCCTTTTTTTTTTTTAAGATGACTTCTTTCTACTTTGAATGAAGACTGGCTTTGTTTATCCTTTTCTTTTAAAAAAGTCAACTTCCCCAAAATACGCACACTGTCTAGAAAAAAACCAAAGACTGCGTTATTGTTTACAGGTAACCCGTACAGTGGGCCTGAAGAGGAGATAAGTTCCTAACTTTGCTAGGAATACACGCTTAAGACATTATTCTCCATTTATATCCCAACTGTAGCATTAGAAGTCAGTAAAGGTTGATGCTAACACGAACCCTTCCCTAACTCAACAATTCATGTGCTTGCCTAATTACAAAAGCAGAACACACTAAGATAATGTAATTAAGTAACCTATTTTTACCTTTTTTTAAAGCATGTTTAAAAGGTTAAGTGAAAATAGAACTAGAGCAACTTACAGTGTGTTAAATGGTTGCATGTTTTAAACCTGTTAAGCTCAGAAAAATTATTTTTAAACCTCTCTATACACATACTGCAATACTGTTAACACAAAAATTTAAATTCCTTCTCAAAGGAAAGATTTTCCCTGTTTGTTACTTACTGCAAAACAACTGAACACTTGAAGTTCAAACAAAACAAATACTGTAATGTAATCAACACACATATTCCCATCAAGATTAAGGAAAAGTGGTTGATAATTTTTGAAACCAAGGCTATGCATATTTTAACATCTGGATAAAATAAACCTGTACCAATAAAACGTCCATTCGTATTAGTTCATGTTACAGATTAAACTACCCAAGATGTCACAAATTTGCACTCTTGCATTATCTGTGTTTGGGGATGAAGACCAAACAATAAAACCAAACTAACCTGAGTTAAAAGGGTCTGCTGAGGTTGCTGCAACTTAAAATAAATAAAGTTATAAATTAATTTTATATGCTTAAGGAAATTGTACAATTTTACCTCCTCTTTACAAGTAAGAGTTTTCGCTTAACCTGAGTCAGTTAATAGTCCTTTGGGGTTTGGTCATTTCAGCAGTTTGCATATGCATAAAATTGTGCTCATGTGGTTAATTTTAAGATTGTATAATCCAGGTTTATGCAGTAAGCAGAAATGCTGAGGGTTTTGTAACTGAAAGGTAATAGCAATACCAAAAAAAGTTTTGGCAGCTGGAAAAGCTTAGGCCTGTAATTTCCATGTCCTTTTATTCTTTTTCAAAGTCCTGTTAAGTTCAAAGACCATAAAAAAACATAAAAGGGAACTTTTTTTGGACAGCATCTTTCCAGCAGTTAAAATACACGGCCCTGTTTAGAGCAAAGTTTAGCAGGAATCGTGTACACATGGAATAGTATGTATTTTTAAATTTCCTTTTTGCATGAAGGTAGGCAGGCTTCCATTCTGGACACGTCTCTCCAAGTTTATGAACTTCAAGCTCTCTTTCACTACAAAAAAAAATTACTTAGTTTCTTTAACAACTTCCCATACAAGGATGATTTCGGAGACAAATCCTACAAGACACACAACCAACATTATTTTTAAAGTTATTTGTGATGTACACAGTAAGAATCAGACAAACCTGTTGCTGTACACTATAGAGAGTCTGCTGAGGTTGTGAATATTGCTGAAACAGATAAAAGCAAAATATCTCATAAACAGGAAGTATTATTACCCCAATAATACCAAATACAAGTTATCTGCTAAGCAAGTTTTAGATAGAAACTAGTCACGTTTAACAATTCTAATACAAAACATAACTAACAGTAACATATATTACTTTAATAACAAATATTCTTAGCCTTTAGAATGGACTCTGATGTAGTCTTTCTAGCTAAAATCAGCAAATTTTGTTAAGCCTGACATTTATACAGTATCTAGGGCACAGTACGAAATCATGCAAAATGCTACTAGGGATACATATAGTGATGGAAGATACTTGGAACTTGAGATTCTCAGTTTAGGTGCAGAAAAACTCCCTTTTCCCAAAAGGCTTTCCATAACTAAAAGTCAGCACCTCCACAGCCAAAATTCCCACCTTCACAGATTAATACAACTATTGGTAGCTGTAGACCTAAAATCGCACTGTTTTTTAAACCGGTTTATTCTGCAACGTTCACCATTTCCCATTCTGCTTTCCTCCTGGATACTTTAGCTTTACAAAGCCACTGTTTTATATTGTTAACGTTCATACAGTCAACAGCAAATGCTTCTTTTTCTTTACCTGCTGTAACGCAGCTGCTGCAGCTGCAGCTTGCTGCTGTAAAGCAGCTGTCTGAGTTAGCTGATAGTTCGTTGGTGTTTGTGTAGTTAGGCCTGCTGCTGCCAATGCCGTCTGCTGGGTGTATATTGTCGGAGAGGCTCCAAGCAGCGATGGCTGCTGTACACCAAGAGCAGCTGAAAAGAGAACACACACAATAAACACTAAGACCAACTTTAAACAGCTGAGGTTTCTGACAGTTATACTAGACGCAGTGTGATGCTTCACTCCTGAGTCAAGCTCATGAAGTAGATAAATCCAATTCCAAAATTCAAGATAAGGAATCACATCTCACTAGCTTATCTTCTAAATTCATTTGCAAATAGCACACCACAGCAGAGGCACAGAAACCACTTAATTTCCTTCTCTCAAGTTGTTCATGATTTTATAGCTCTAGTAGTTGTCATTCCCATCTGTACTCACCCACCCCCAACAGATACATACACTGTATTCTTTCTTGAATGTATTTCAGGTTTTGGATGAGCCAGATGAAGATTGTTGCTCTGTTCTGTAAATTAATTAATACATTTCATTCTATTTGAGGGCAAGAGAAATCTTTACTGTAACAGCAGCTATGAAACAGAGGCTTATGGAACTTGTCCTCTGAAAATGCACAAGGCTTCACTTCACTCAGTACTGTCTTTGTCCCCAAGTGAGCTGGATTTTGTAGATGTGGGGGCTGGTAGAGAAGGAATAGCCTTATAACAACGGGCAGTTTAATCGGTCCCCACATATAAAGGGGACAAGTCAAGCTCTCTCCAGCTCTTACTAGGAAGGGTTTGTGCTGCCCAGACTCCAACTGCCTGGAAGGAAAGATTAGTTTATTTTATTGTCATATCAGCTTTTAATTCACTGCAGAAGATTAAGCAAATAACGAGGAGCAGCTATCCACATGCTATGCTTCTTATGCACGCAATACTTCCAAACAAGGTATGCTTAAGCCTTACGGACAGAACTTTTAGGGACAAAGAGCCCTGCACAATGCAAATCTGAGTGAAGAACTGCAAACATATCTGGAAACCTGCTCCCTCTTTGGCAGGAGTTTTACTAAAAAAGTTATCTGCAGCTGCATGACCAAATATCACTTCATCAACCTATCAGTCTAGTCCACATGTTTAAATAAAACCAAAGAGAAACTCAGCAGGGAAACATATTGCCAGCAAAAACAGGTCAGCCAGCCACCTCCAGAACTGAAGAACATTCAAGTTGAACAGGGTTTCTTTCTCTTCCAAAGCTATTAAAGAGGCACAATGAAATGAAGAACAGATTTACAGAATTCTTCCTGCAGAGTTTGTGCTCCACACTATTCTTACTGATCCAAAAATGAAGTTGTCATTCCTGACCCAGGGATGCAGTAAGAGATTGCTTGTAGTTGGTGATCACCACCGTAGAATACACAAAAAAATGCTGTAACCAACTCAACAGATCCTGAATAAGGTAATCCTCTCTACCATGCTGTTCTTTCCAGCAGAGTACAATCTTCACAAAACAAGTTGATAGCACTGATCATATTACAATTTTGGAATGAAACATGGAAGAAATATATAAGTAACAGTGAAAATAATCACCATCACTATGATTTGTATCAGATATTGTCACATAAGTATTCGAGGAAGTAATACTGTTTTAATAGTGAAATCAAGCATTCTCTAGTACAGCCAAATTACAGTATTTCCAGTATTACATGATTTCCCCCCCTCCCAAATTCCAACATTTAGGTTCCTTTAGAAGCCAAGCAATCCAAATCTGAGGCTTCTCCTGTGACAGGTCCTCCGTTCTCTTGATCTTCTTGCCTCCTACTTGTCCATCAGCTCCAATTTGTATGTGCATTTTTGACCATCCAGAAGCATACTCATCTGGAACCTCGCCAATGCTTCATATAACACACCTTAAACAGACCTTTATATCTAATGAAAATGCTTTGCTGCTGCACCTGGGGACAGCTTTCATTTTTCTTGGCTGTGTTACTTTGCTGGATCACTCAAGGCAAATAACCAATGCATTAATTTTTCTCCTCTTACTTCCACATGCTGAGCAGAAATTCCTATTAGTGCAGAAATACACCTTATGCTATTACCTTTGAATCTGTTTGACTACAGTAGCTATTGTCATTCAGTCTAACATTCTATTCTAATGTTGTACCAACACAGGGGGATGGAGTTGGGAAGTGTCATCAAGCAAGTTTCACAAGTTCTGTCCTACTTTTTGTACTAAGGATACCCACAAAAATATTAACATGCTTGCTCCCAAAACCAGATCTTGGGGTTACTCCACTCTTCAGTTTCCACTATGACAATTTCCCTTCCAGCATAACCCATAATTACCTCAAACAATTTCCAGCCCACCCTAAGACTCTTATCCCATTTCATCCATTAAGGAAAAAAAAAAGAAAAAAGATTTTTTGCCACCTCTACCATCACTTTATGAGCACTTAATATTAACTGGGTATCATGCCATCTACAACACTGCAGATCAACTTACTAACAAAGAGCAAAGACAAAAGACTGCTGAGATCCCCTCAAAGGATAACACCTGTAGTAACAGGTTTTTCAAAGCTGTATCTTGTTCCTACTGATTTGCCCTGAAGTATTCCAGGAGTTTAATTTTATTACCTTTCATCTATGTACTCATCTTAGTCAAACAAGCTCCAATTAAACAGGCAACTGTGTTTGCATTACTACTTTAAAAAAAAAGGAAAAATCACACAGAAAAACAAGAGGCAGAGAATGAATTGCAGACTGAGTGTGGAATTGACATCTGACTGCCACATTATTATTATTGGCAACAAGCATCTGCAGTGACAAACAATAGCTTCTTAGGATTTGTAATTATCTCAGTAAGTACAGTGATGGAGATGCCTTCCTTCAAATGCAGTCTGAACAACTTCCATTCGCACCAAATACTGCATGGCACATCCATCTGAAAGGGCTTGGATAGAAATTGGAGTCCTAGTCTGCAGCTCAAGCATCTTTCTAAGTAATAGAAATTTCTATTGTAGCAAACAAGAAGACAGTATTTAGTAGTCACTCTTGCTGCTTCTAAATTCCAGAGACCCTTTAAGATTACAGAAACATCTTCAAAGTATGTAATCTCCCTGGTAAGTGGCGTAGATTTACTAGGATTACAGTAAAGGAGTACCCTATCCAGGGCTTTGGACACTTCACAGTTGTCAGAAATTGTGAGTTTGGGTCCTTGGGTTTTTAAGTTTCTTCAAGCTTAATACACTTGCAATACAAAGACCATACAACCCACGCCAAAAAAAAATTCCTTTTAACAGGCACACAATAGAAACTCGGCTCAGCATATTTATCACAGGACATCCGTTTACAGCAAGCCAGCAAATTGTGCATCAGCAACTATTTCTTAGTGGCTCCGAGATCCACTACACGCTTGTCCTATTCTTACACTTTTCTTTAGTCACCTCATAGGGGCCACCAGCAATAACAAGATACTGACTGAGCTTCAGGCACTTTTACTTTCAGGTGAAGAACAGGTGCACTGTTCTTCATTCTAATGAAATGAAATCTTGGTATAGCCATGATGGCAACACCAATCAGCCAGAAGACAGTGTAGCTAGGACTTCCCCTTGACTACAGTTCTAAAAAAACAGGCTTCACTATGCAACCAGAAATCATAACTCTGAAAACAGCCTATGCCAAGCACTGCGATACAAACCAAAGACATGTCAAAACTTAATAGCTGAGACAATAGGAGGGGATTCTCCTTTGCAGACATTTCAGGAACTTGCAGATCATTATGCAAGTTAGAAGTATATAGAGTACTTGCAAAAAGCTATCTAGGAATTTTATTATTTTTAATTTTTTTTAAACCTTCATTTTCTGTAGTAGTAGGCATGATTTAATTTATGCTTTAACAATGCTTAACCAGCACAGCAGGGACTTTATTCTGGTTTTAGTCATGTGATGCACAAAGCCATGAGACAAGGAGTAGAGAAACAATTTCA
Source organism: Gavia stellata (assembly GCF_030936135.1). Taxonomy (NCBI): domain Eukaryota; kingdom Metazoa; phylum Chordata; class Aves; order Gaviiformes; family Gaviidae; genus Gavia; species Gavia stellata. Next base: position 5,000,144 of record NC_082602.1, read on the forward strand.
TTTTATTACAAGTAGGAGTCTCTCTTCACACATAGATCTCTTCTGGCACCGGAATTACCCACCTCTCTTCTAATACCACAGGTACAGACAGTAATTAGTAAGCTACCCCAAAGGGATCCCAGGAATCCTTCATCACACAGCATGTCACTCTACAACTAACTTAGTGTCACACCCTAATAATTAAGGGCCTTAACTCATATAGTTACTTCTTCACCACGGATGGCCAAGACAACATCCAAGTCAGCAATACATTAAAAAAACAAGCAAAAAACAAACCCCCAACCCTGAAATTACCTTTTTGCAACTATCAAACTGGGTTTATAACATCATCGCTTACCACTTTTGACAACAGCTTAGGAAAAAGCTATATATCATGTTGCTTGTGTTACAAAAATCAAGATCTCTTCCCCCCATACCCAAGCACCTTGATGCTTTGCAGAAGGAACCTAACACTTGGATAAAAGTAGCTAGCATGCATAAATACATACAAAGACCTTTTGTCAATCCTCTGAAAATATGTAAGAGCTTGGTAAATGTCACCCTTTTAAATCAGTTTATGAACATTGAGCTTCACAAGGGTAAGCCAATCTGCACACCTTCTTGAGCGCAGCCGCAGATGAGAAGTAGTACATGCTAGCCAGCATGCCTGAGCACTGACAGCATCTCTCTTCACCAGGCAAACAACCCAGTTGGACAGTCATAACTTCATGTTGAAAGGTGCATGAAAGGTGACTGCTTAGCTACAGTTCAACAGTAAACACTGTTCTTCAGCTCTCAGCAGGGCCAAAGAGTGCTGCGTACTTTTCAAAAGTAGTTTCCTGTGCTCTGTATTATAAATCATTATAAATCAGAGTTGCCAATAAAAAAAGCAGGGGAACAAGTATGTACATGGGTACTAAAACAGGAGCTGGGCAGCAGAATCTTGGGGACTGGATTCAGTAGTACAGACAGGGCAGAAAGAGGATGCAGACATGGTGATTGTGTATTGCAGTAGTAATAGTAAAGGACTGCATAGAAGGACACAAGGAGCTAAATGCCTTCAAGTGATTACTGGAGAGAAGATACTACAGTGTGAAAAGGGACACTAGGAACATGAAGGAAGGTGGAACTAAGCACAGGAAGAAGGCAAAAGTGCAACCAAATGTTAGTCTTTAACAGCTCTCATGTTTGAGTCAGGTGCTGCTGGATCAGATGAACAGCTAAAAATCCCTGGAGATACTGGCCTCACTGAGCAGGTGAAAAATCTCTCACAGCAACTGATGCTGGCTAGTCCTATCCCAATTAAATTTTGCACTTCATTTAATTTAAGGAGGCTCAGAAGTAGGCTAACCAAAGGCAGAGTCATAGGAATAGGAAAACGGCTAAGAAGTTGGTGTGTGCTTCTAATGGCCTTGCTCCATCCACCTCTTCTCCAGGGCCCCCTTCTGGTCCCAGCTCAGCGAGGTCTAAGATGGCTGCCAGCTCCTCCCCTTCAGCAGGTTTTACACAGCCTTCCCTCTGAAACAGGACATGGAGCTGGCCCTCAGTCTTCCACTACTATTTTTGATGCACCAGCTGTCACATCAGCCAACATATCAAGAATAGTCCAGCCCAGGTGCTGCCATCCTTTGATTGCTCCAAGGTATCACCCAGTCAGAGACAAGAACCGAAAGCAAAGTTTGTCCCTCCCATGTTCCCAGTGACGACCCTTTCCAGCTGTTAAGCAATTTCTTTCAGAAGGATAGTGCCATTTGGATAAGGGAAGTGTGAGCTATTCAGAGAAACAGTGAAAACCTGCTTGTAGGCAGCTGGTTAGGTATAGAAACAGTTTAGGTACGGAGTGGGACTGAATGGGCATGGATGAAAAGGCACACTGGGACTGAGTATTGCGAAACACATTGGAGGGGTGGCAGTTCCCTGAGGATGCACATGCAGACTGGACCACGGCCCAGGGGAAAAACTAGAGAGGGAGGAATCATTTTGGGAAAGAAAACTGAGTCAGAAGAAAGATTTGTCCTTTTTTTCCCCCCAGACACACACCTCCAAAGAATGGCAGGCATTCCCAACTTTTGCTAAGCTCCCAGATGCAAAATCACTGACAAAGGAGGTATGACATTCAACTTCATATCAAACTAGAGCAGGGTGCAAAGAACAACTGCAAAAAACATACAACTCCTTAGAAAGACATTTCTTCAACAAGGTTACTGCCTGTGCTCACATTTTGACATCCTGAATCCACAAAGTACCACAGCTTTGTTGAAGCCTTTTCACATCAGACAATGAAACTACAGTATATAGGAAACACTTTGTATTCAAGAAGGGAAAAAAGCATCCCAGAACTGGAAATGGAAGCACCAAAATTCACCACGCAGCAAGCTTCACATTTTTGCGTCAAAATCTTTTATGCTATAAACCAATGTGAAACATGAAAATCTAGCCAGCTAGGTTTTTAAATACACTAGCCTGCGATTAAATAAGGCTTCTCAGCTAAATCAAAGGAAACCATCTACCATCAGCAGGGTAATACCTTTGGTTCTAACTTGGTAATTAAAAAAAAATAAAAATATATATACACCCCCTCCCCACCCAAGTAACAAGTTTCAGAGACCTCTTCACTATGTGAAGTATGTGCAATATATTAATAAAGGCAAAATACTTTGTAAACATCGATTTAGGCTGCCCTGGAAATGAAACCTGGGTAGCACTTAAAAAAATCTGTAATGCCTTATTAGTGCTGTTATTATTTAATCTAGAGCAATGCAATTTGGTGAAAGGTAATTTGATTTACACATCTTTGGATATGAGTAACTTGATATGTTGTTTACTGACCAAGAGAATCAATAAAAATTCACCTGGGATTTTACTTATCACTCCTTACAAAAAAAAACCCCAACCCACAACAGCTAGTATTAGGCAATGATCTTTAATGTCTCTATTGTGTGATAAACTCCCAACTTAAACCATTTAAATAGAATTTAAATAAGTTAGTTAGCATGGTGCCACTCTTTACTGCATACCCAACTACAGAATCTCCAAATCTACTAGATGTCAGGGTTCAAACATTAAGTGATATGTAAACTGACCTGGCTGAGATACTGCAGTGGCTGTAAACTGAGTAGCCCAAGGGGGATTCTTCTGTCCTCCAAACTGAGCCATGGCGAAAGGCAAAATCTCCTGGGTGTCTATCTTCTATAACTGCAATCTATTAAAATAAAGCGCAGCTACAATCTTTGAAACATAGACCATCGGGCTATTTTAATTCTGGGTCAGGAAAAAAAAAAAAAAAAAGAAAAAAGTGTTGAAAGATTATCTTTACACCCCTAAACCTGGTGGACAACACGCATCAGAAGTGGGAAACACAAAAAGTTGCAAGACAAGTTATTATATTTTCCTAGGGCACGATCTCCACCCTCCCCTTCTTAACAATGGGACTAACGCTATTTAAACGCAAGAATTTATGCAAGTTTCCAACAAAAACTAAGGAAAAGGTGACCCTGCAGAAGGAAGGACTTTTATTTTTTATTTTTCTTTCTCTTTTAGGGCTATTGCTACGCCGCCGTTTGGAAGCGCTGCCGGCAGAGGAACAACGTACGCTTTCAGCCATGGTTCAGTCTCCCTCTCCTCGAACAAGGGCAAGTTAACCACGCGAACATGGCAGGGCCGCTCACCAACTCCGCCGCTTGCCTCCCTCCCGCACCCGCCGGGGGAACCGCCCGCTCCTGCCCCGCAACGGTGATTTTTAAAATCGACTTTAACCCCCCTTCGCACCGCTAAAACCCTCTTTTTTTTTTTTTTTTCTTTTACGCGCGCAGCATCAAATACCCGCCGCGTCGCCGAGGAGCGGAAAACACAGCACGGGAGAAAGGAAAAGGGAAGGCGGCGGGCAGCGGCAGGCCGGGCGGGCGGGAAGCAGGCGCCTTCCCACCCCCCACCGCGGCGAGGCCGCCGCCGCCCGCCCCTCCTCCTCCTTCTCCTCCTCCTCCCGCCGCCCCCGGCCAACAATGCGAGCCTGAGCACGGACTCGCGTCCGCCGTGCTCCCCCCCACCCTCAGCGCCGCCGGGGCCTGCGCCAGGGCCTCCGCGCCTCCGCCTGGGCCCCTGCCGCCGCCGGTACCTGAGCGGCGCCTCGCTGGAGCCATCGCCAGCCCCTCCGAGCCTCCCGCACGGAGCGCGCCCTCACTGCGCAGGCGCACCCACCCCCGCGGGCGGCGGCGCACACTGCTTACGTCCGGGCCTGCGACCGCACGACGCCGGCGGGCCCGAGCGCGCAGGCGCGGGGTGGGGCCGGGCTGGCGGTTGGGCGCGCGCCCGGCCTGCCGCGTGCGGAGAGGCCGTTAGGTGAGGGGAGGGCCTCCGCCGCCATCTTGCCCGAGACAGGCGGAGGTAGGGCGGGGCTGGGGGGCCGCCATCTTGCAGCTGGGCCTAGCTGCTGCAGCCGCGGCGGTGCCTACCCTTTGGTCCCCTCTGGCGCTGCTCGACCTTCTCCACCGCCCCACAAACGACCCGTAGCTGGTGTCAGTCTGGGCAGGTGTCACTTCTCACGCCACCTCATGGGTGCCTTACTGCTGCAGGAAACAGGCAGCCCTCAGCCTGAAGCAAAGCCACGCATGAGCCCCTGAGAGCTGGTTTTATGCGCGCAAGCATTTAGGCTGTTATGGGGGGGGGGTGGGGGGTGTAACGGGATCACCTGAGGTGAAGGGAGAGCAGACTCACCAGAGGGACTCATCAAAACACTTAAGATTCTTTGAAACAAATTGCAGCCAGGAATCATTGCAGTAAGTAGTTCTATAATTCATGGGCAACAGTAATTTCTCTTCCCTCTTTTGATGATGTTATAAAGAGCCCTCCATCTTTTAAATGGTTTTTTTTTACACAAGTTTGCTTTGAGGTGAAATACGCACATGGGATATTAGCATTTGAGAGTAACATCAACAAGACACCCTTTGTAAGTGAAAATGGGACTTTGAAGTGTTTTATTGTCATTAAAAACAAAGTGATGGAGTAAAATCTTCAGAGTCAACAACGTTAAACTCTCACTTGCAGTGGGCTGGGTTATGTTGTAGGAGGGCAACTAGAGAAAGAAGCAGGAGACTACCAGGTGAAGGTAGATTTTTGCCAGCATTTGGTACTTAGTAATAGACAAAGACAGATCTGCCTTAGGCCTTTAACGTATATTGCAAATTACATGAGGGTTTAGATATTTTACACTGATAGGCATAGTTCTTAATTTTTAAGTCTACACATTTTAAACCTTACTTGTGTCTCTTCCTGGCATAATTCCATGCAACTCAGTCAGCTGACTAAAGCAGCATCTGTACTCTTTAACCTGAAAATAGGATTATATGCTAAAAAGGTAACAGGGCTCTCTTCCCCACACTATAAATGAACAGTGGCAAAATTGTATTAAAGGAGAAAATAATTGTCAGCAAATGTCAGAATTTTATGAAGTAGCTCTATTCTTCAGTCTTTTGGCCCAGGGCCTTTTTATCAGAAGATGCATAATTCTTAGTGATGGTCTCAAAGAAAGCCTTAGAAGCTCATGTGAAACCACAAGCCTGATTTCCTGTACCTCAAGTAGAACGTTACTTGGTGTACTTTCTCCTTTCCGCATACATATTGCTACCATTAGCTGGCAAATTTTGTTATTGCCATTTATAGTACACTAATGACTTCTTTTGAATTCTTTAGGTCTCTGTATCCTCTTTTCCAGATAAACCATGCTGTTGTGATGAGGAACAGCTGTAATGGAAATCGCAGTGAAAATATGTGAGTACTTCTAGTCTTGTTTCTTAAAATAAGTCTAGGTGCCCTAAGTATCTTTTAAGTACATTGGACAATTTAATCCAAATTTGTTGTTTGGTGCAGTATCTCACCTTCAGCTGAGAAAGAAAAAAAAAAAAAAATTTCAGAGCATATTCGCCCTTAGTGAAGCTGGCCAATTACTCCAACTTCAGATCCCTGAGATACTGAAGAAGAAAAATAATCACATTTCTCATTAAACAGATCTTTACTGTCTCATAACAGTGATGGTATCATAAACTTACCACAAGACAAAAGTGTGTGCTGCAGGAATTTTGCAGTCTAAAAGGAATGACTGGGTATCAGCTGCAAATAATATTTGTCATTGCCTTTAGAAATAAGTTCTACCTTACAGCCTTGGAAAAGTAGAAGTCCTATTTTTGAAATAAAGTGAAAGAAGAAATTTTTACAATGCTTATCTTTCTTTTGAAAATGAGAAGATGGGTAAGGTTGGTTGTGAGGAAATGATAAGAACTGTATGCTTCGGAGGCAAGTTCCCCTATTACCTACACTAGCACAGATTACTTCACTATTACTCTGTAATACATCAGTATACATTATTGTCACTATATAGAGAGTTCGACACCATAATAAATAGATTAAGGCTGAACACCTGTTATATAGTGTCCTTTATACAAAAATTAAGCACTTACCAAACAGTTGTCACTGTACAGCAGCAACAGAGGTACTGCAATGTTTTCGTGCATCAGGTAGAACAAAACTAGTTTGAGATATCTTGTGTGCATGCTGGGAAAGAAAGATGTAGAAGAAAATGTGGAAGAGACTTCTTATTGGTTGAAGCAAACCAGAAACACATTTAACTGTATTCATACTATGTATTTAGGAGAATGAATTGGAGGAGAAATTATAACCACCTAATAAACATAGTTTCAACAATCTGTAGAATCGAGAAGACACAGAAATTAGTGTTTCATACCAAACATGAAGCTACTGGACAGAAAACTAATAATGATCAGTAACAGTTCATATTGTATCTGTCCTGCTAAATATAAGACCTCTGCCAATTACAGGGAGATGGTTATTTCACTCAATTTTGATGATGTAACAACTTCGAAGAGGAAAGATCATTATATAATGGCTTTTTCATGTTCTTGTTGGAAATACGTTTCTATGCATCTTGCTCAATTTCTGAATTAACTTTCAGATCTATACATGTTATTACTGGAACCTGCTTTGTGTAGCTGTTGATGGGTTTGTTTATGTATTCTCTTCAGAAGGTCAGAAAAGATAGTTTAGAGATTCAAACACATTTTTACCTATCTAGATAGCCAGGAATACCTGATGATAACAACAGCTCAGTTAATGGCTTTTTTGACACTTAGGTCGTAGGAGCCAAAAGTGCAGCATATAAATTATCATAGTTTTTTTTTCTTGCACAAAAAATTCTTCTGTAGTCTTTATGACTGTAGTCATATGTACTACAGCTTTACACTTTCCCAAACACATGATATATTCAGTACCGTAAGTTTATTGCATACTGCTATACAAAGTATTTAATGAAAGTGTTTCTGAACTGGCCAGACCCCTCACGAACGAAGGAGGGACATCATAAAAGTTAAATCAACCTGATCAGGTTTAGCAGATTGCAAACAACATTTATTTATTTATTTGTTTGTTTGTTTTTAAGAGTCCTGGGTTAAGGAGGGAAAGGCTTTTATGGTCTACTACACTGGCACAAAATTAAATGGGTTGAGAATGGACTTCTGACAAAGTTTAAATTAGTATAAATGCTCTAGCATAAATAAAACGTTAATTATGTTGAAGCTAATACACACCAGGAGCACAGGGAAAGTTTTTCATCTTGATGTAAGAAAGAAATTTTTTACAGTAAGAACAATCAATCACTGGAAGAACCTCCCCAGGGATGTGGTGGAGTCCCTGTCACTGGAGGTTTTCCAGACACAACTGGACAGGGTGCTAGATAATCTCATCTAGACTCCCTTTTCCACAAAAGGTTGGACCAGAAGATCCTTTGAGGTCCCCTCCAGCCTAGGGTGTTCTGTCATCTGTGAACATCATGTACAGTATATTTAACTGGTCAAGTTTGCTGTCTAAGGGAGTTGGTAGTGATTCAGTAAAATGACTTAAGATCGTGCTTTCAGAGAGCTCAGAGAAGAGAATCTTATCTCTTGGGTGAAAGATGTTAGCGTGTATTGATACTGCAAAAGTAGTTGGAGATCCTAGTCTGATAAAGGTCCCATTTGTAGAATTTTTATGAAGGACTTATACTGAATGGGTTGTTTGTAGATCAAGATTTTCATCAGAACATTTACCCTCATGGGCAGTAAAATCTGTACATGCCCTAAATACTGAATTTCTGTCACATCTCTAGTCTGTTCTATACATTTGTGAGACCGGATGCACTTGTAACTATTTCCTTAAATTTAAATTAAAAATACGTGTATTTGACAAGAGGTTGGTCCTTCCTAAATTCAAGTTTGACCCTATGTCCTAGAGGGCTGAATCCCCTCTAGGATTTTTTACAGAGCATCACACAGCTGTCTGCATTGGTATTATATACAGAGGTTTGACACATTTTACTACCTCTCACATTCATGCCACTCGCATCTCTAACTCAAGAATAAGGGTTTCTGCATTTTGCTGTAGTTTATACAGACTGAATACAGCATTTAATCCCACTGCGATCTCAGTAAGTGGTACGATGTTTATTTACACTGAATTTAGAAGGTAAAGTGAATCAATGCCTTTCCCAGGCATAGAAAAAAACCCTCCTTATTAAGGTTGGTAGGTGTTCATAGCTATAATTTAGCCTTAGTTGAATATCTGCCACCACTCCTGGTGCTGACAGATGGTAGTGCAGGGGGGCTAAGGCATACTTTCACTGAGAAACCCCAGTGAACTCCATTGGAAGTAGCAAGAATTAACTCCTAGATAAGCTTTAAAAGTCTTTAGAGGTTTACAGAATGGTATAAAAGGTAGAACGCACTTCTCAATACTACACAGCTGCATTGTATATAATACAATTTGGAAATATATCCCAATATATTCCACAAAATGTTTTTTAATTGTCACTGTGATGGCTAAGGGGGATATGACAAGTGATCTATAACAAGGCTGGCTTAGTTCCAAAGACATTCTGACAGAGAAGTGAAGCAACTTCCATCCTAATATAGTCATGTCTAAAGTTGAGGTTAATTTATGAACAAATAAAAGTATTTAGAGAAACAGTACCATTTTTACAAAAATATTTGAATGAGGTAAAAAATTCTGTAGAAAAATTAGTCTGTTAATAGGATAGTGCTACCCACAGTGAGAGTTGGACTGGAAAGGAGAGGGGTCTTTACATGGAAGCAATGAAGGTCTTTTCTTACAGAACTGCTTTAGTGCAGGCAAGTAGTGGTAGTACAGAAGAGATGCGTGCTAGTAAATGTAGCCTTGCTGTTACCTGAACTGTAGTTGTTGGCAGCAGTTACGGCATAAAGCCTTCCACAGCTTCTGTGGTTACATTAAAAAAAAATTTAAAAAAGCTGAAGTGATACATAAAAATCTTCAGCTAAAAAATTTGGAACACAGACTGGATTAAAGAAAGAGACATATTTCTGTAGAAATAAGAAAAAGAAACTCTTAACATGTTTCTGCTAATATCTTAGAGGATATTCTGAGGTAAATAGAAGAGTGAACAGATTGTCAGTGGTGCCAAGATGAAATGTAACCTAAATACCATCTCGGTGTCCTGCTAACAGGGCGATTCACCACTAGTGAGGTAACTACTAAAAACATTTCTATTTCAGTTCTGAACTCAGACCCCTACACAGAGGCCTGCAGGGTCTATGTTGTTTACAGCTGCTCTTCTGCCAATCCCATGAAAGCTTCGCTTTCATTCAGTTGAACCGATGCTTGGGCACAGTAATTTTATAGAAGCAACTAAACATCTTTTCCTAACCAAGTATAAAATACATCTTTTCTTCTCAATACTCCCATTTGACACTTCAAAATTCAAAAAAATACATTCTTATGATTGAAAAGATGTATTAGAAGGAAACCCTTTTGAAAGTTGTTTTGGACGATCATAGTTAATGTGAAATTTCAGAGAAGCACATTTCTTGCAAAAGGGGGAAATTGCCTTTTGGAAAATGTAACTATCTTTTAAGAGTAAAGTAATTTCTGAACTAAAATCAGACAGATTTGGTTTCAAATTTTATGACTTTTGGTTTTGCTTGACCATTTAACATTTGACTTTAATCAGAAGTACTTACCTGAGTCTTACAGTTCTTAGGGGAGTACAGGGTAGCTCTTACCTACTGTTGGTTGAAGGAGAAAATATTATTATGAATGTTAGTTTAATGTGAGGCTTCCTGTCTAGGGAGAGCTATAATGCTTGGATCATTCTTCGTGATTCATGGAAGATAAAGAAGCGTAACTCATGTTGACCAGGGAGCACAGGAATAGCTGCCCTGCATAAGGGCATAGGTTTTAAGGATTCCTTTCTTCTTAACCAAGCTGACTTCTATTCGAGTGCTTTAGGGAAGTCCTCAATACCTTTAGGAAGGCCCTGGTTTTCTAGGTGTATCAGATTTGACTGTGTATATGAGAAAGTATTTCTCATCTTTCTCCTTACAATCTTGGGGTAACCAAGCTATATGAAAGAGAGTTAATGCACTTCTATAGAGAGGCAATAAAGAAGAGAGCTTGGAAGAATCCTGACCACCTTTAAAATCTTACCGCCATTGCTTGAAAAGCAGGAGATTGAGAGCCGAGAACCTATTTCCCTTCCACTACTGCCTGCAATATTTAGCCTCTTCGCATAGCAGAGCACAGGCCTCTGATCTGAAGGATAGGCAGGCATAATTCCCAGTGCAGTACAGCTGAGTGTGAAGATTCAGAGATGTAACTTGCTGTGGACCATGCAGGCTGCAATTTACAGGAAGAGCAAGGAACATCTTGAGAAGTTCCATGTTCAGTAACAGTCTCCCCAAGTAACACCTCTTTCAGTGTGAAAGTGCAAAGGAGAAAGACTAAAACTTTAATATTTGCTCAGATGCAATAGAAATTACATACAAAGGGAATACTTGCCTATACTCTTTGGGGTGATCCAGAGCCTCTAGTACTTGAAAGGCTTGCTGCTGAGCACTCTACAGCAACGCATTCTTCTTTTTTTCTTGGACTACATAGCTAGTCACATCTCACAAGAGCTACAGCCTAAGGAGGGTTGCTAAGCAGTAGCACGCCTGAGCCACTTACAGCTTCTTACCCTCATAGAACAGAGAAACTTGCAACAGCCCAACAAATCTCACCCTTCAGATTTGTAGCAGCTGTAACGCATATGAACCCTTACAAGGTTTTCTGCTATTGTGGAAGTGAGTTAGGGTCTATCATAGAAGTGTTTGCTTGCTGAAGCACAGGATTAGTACTTCATTTCCCTGAAGGTATTCCTCAAGTGAAGGGAGTCAGTCATCAGCATACAAAACCAGAAGTCTACGTGTAAAACAAAGTGGTCACAAGAAACTGAACTGCCAACTTGTTATGCCATAGGAGGCGAAAATTTTACTGTTCTGAGCTGAAGAATGAGGCTAAGGCATGATGTCTCCAGCAGCAATTCAGGACTACTTCAGGATCAAACAGCCAAGTGTTACCCAGTTATGAATGGAGATGTACATGTGATACGGTAGGGATTTTAAGTCATTTTTGGCCTTGTGTAAAAAGACATTGACATTTTCAAGAATTCAACTGCTAAGAATTTTGTATAACTGGTGTATATCATAAAAGCAAGAGTATCCACAAGTAAGCAGACTGGACAGGGAATTAAGAGGCCCATCTTAGGAATCGTGCTCCATCCAACGGTTATGGAAATAGCTGAGTTTAAATTTCCACATTTTAAATATTTTTCCAGCGTGTCTTAGATTGAAAACACAGATGGGTATTGGCGGCAATTATTTTATTTTAGACTATCTAGGACTTTTCTTGAACCAAAACACTTCTAATTGAAGCACTACTTTGTGTTTAAATTACATTTGAATATGATGCTTGTTCTGATGTAGAAAATCCACAGACAGTCCTATATTTCAATGAATACCCCTTTTGAAGGTAAACTAGTATTATATAACAATATATGACAACAGTAATCAGTATTAGCTTTACCCAACAGCAGTCAAACCCTGCTGTTCTATGATCTTTATCAGGTATTAGAGTACTGCAGAAATGTCTAACTGTAGCACTAACAAAAAAGTTTATCTTACAGTTTAAACTATTATTAACAATTAATACCATTTTAATAGGTATTGTAATTTAAGGCTATAACATATTAAGAATTTAACAGCAACCAACTGTACTACATCAATATTCTATTACCTGTATAATTTATGTAAGAAATCTCAAATAGAAGACAGCACTGAAGCCACTTCTAGGTGTTGAGCTCTACAAGATAAACTCATGTTTGGCAACCTTTCAGTGATGTCAGGGCAGGTAAATTTGGGTTGGTTTTGTTCCCACAAGCTACGGGTGAAGCTGTGTTTTAAAATTTCTGTATATAATATGCTCCATAATGTGTGAAGAAATGTAGCTCTGACTGGGAACACCCTAAGGCAGTGGGAATGCTGCGGGAGGCAATATGCTGTTGGCTGGCAGTTCCTGAAAGGGAGCTGGAAAATGTTGCTTCTCATTGTCTCTCTCTCGATAATGATGTTCTTGGGTCACCTCCCAAGTCTTTTAAGTGCCATTCAAAAATCCACTTGCTTTCTTAGACACCTGTGCTATAGGTTACAGACTCCATTATCAAACTGTGGAACAAGTAGCTCTGTTGAAGGATTTGATAGTACGGTTCAGAGAAGGCATAGGGCAGGTTGGGAGATGTTGCTATGAAACCCCAGTAATGATTATCCTCTAAATTCGCAGCAAATTGCATAGGAGGGTAAAGGCCTTCCTTTACCCTTCAACAGGATTACTGCATTCAGTTCCCAGGAACTAGATACCCCATATCACATAATGTAGTTTATTACTAGGGAATTATTGAAGCCTGAGGATAGCAGCATTTTTCTGCCCTCTAGGAGATTCCAGTTATCTGGAAGATTATTGTAACAGCAGCTTTTGCTACTGCACTTACTGGAGAAGGAAAAGAAGCAAATACGAACATTCAGAGTTGTATTCCTCCTTCTCTTCAGATCTAAACAACAGGAATTCTGTCTAGTATTCTTGTTCTGCACTAAAATGTCACATAGTAAAGCAGACTAGTGCTGAGGTCTATTTTGTCTTGAGGAAGAAAAAAAGTACCCTCTGATTTGAAGCAAGTAAAACCTGGACTGTTTCCACTGGATGGGAATTAAAAAGCCACAGTAAATGATTCCTATAACCTTGCTCTGCCAGACAGGGTTGGTAGGAAAAAGAGATACTGTGTAGACGTGTTCACAAACCATTTTGTCCTTTTTAGTCAGAAGATGAAGTCCAGAATTTTCTGGCTGCTTTTCTTGCTGTACATCTCTGCCTGGGACAGGTCAGTCCTGCATGAAGCAAAGGCAGACTGATGCCAGGGACCAGACAGCTGAATGGTTTATGCCCATCCCTTTCCAATGCAGAAACCCCGCTGATTTGGGTAAACCTACTGTAGTCCCATAGGGCCGAGTTAATTCATAAATATATTTCTACATGTAGCAATGGTTATTAGTGATAAGAGCAAAATTTCTGCAGGGAAAATGGCTTATAAAATGAAGATACTTCTATTAGCAATTATTTTCTTACTCCTCCCTTAAAAAGATGTTTTACTGACTTCTGTTTTACTAACTGTAGGGTAAATTATATAAACATACAGAATCTAAAGACTAGTATTTTTATTGGAGTAACTCCTTGCTATTGTCAGAACATCTTTGCTGAGGTTCTCAGCACCCTCAGATATGCTGCAAGACTAGACTACTTCTAGCTTTAGAATCAGTAATTTTTTCATTCCTCATCTAAAATTTCGAGCCCTGTAATGGTTTTACATGGGGCATATATGTAGCATTATATGCTGTATTATGAAGCAGGGCATTAACTTTGCTGTAAGTTGTATGGTACAGGCTCTCCTGGACTAAATTTTTAGCCTTTATGTACTTGAGCATGATTTTGTTTTGGTTTGTATTGGGAAAACAACTTTCATTTCTCAAAGCATTTTACAAGAAGAAATGCATGAAAAATGCAGGAAAGAAAAATTAGACTAAGTGCAAAATAGAAGTATAAAATTTATTTAAAACCACCCACAAAGTTCTGTGTAATCAGGAATGATACAATTTGTAATAGTCTTTTTAAAAACTCATGACAAGATTTAAAATATATTTTCAATTACAGTATTCATTTAGCCTTATTCAGTTAGGACAATAAAAAAAAAAAAGAAAGTTTACGTTCTAAACAGATGAGACACACAAGAAAAATAGAACAGAACAGACAATTTCCACAACAACAATTTTTACATGTATGTTTCAATACTAGTATCAACATTTCAATGCATCTTGCTACATAAACATGAAATCATGTACAACAACTGCTTGCACCAAAAAACATAGCTTAATTAGATCTTTCAAGTAACATGCAGTCACAACTCACAAGTCTTCAAGTACTGCTGGTAAGGGTTCCCTTGTCTGCAAAGAAGATTTTAAGGTTCAGTTTCTCAGCTAGCGTAACTCTTCACAGCTCCACCAGCCTCATGAAGCTATGCTCAGTTACACTAGGAAAGAATCAGGCCCCAAATGTTTTTTGAGAAAAGTAGTAATTTTTATACTTTCTCCTGTAAATACTGTGACATAATGAAGTGCTTTTTCTTTCTGATTTTTTTCTCCCTGTACATCATCTTTTGTTTAAAAAGGTTAATTTTATGTTCCAGATCTAAATACAGTAGGTTGGTAACTGGAAATAATCCAAAACCTCAAATTCAAAGTTGAAAAATAACTATCAAATGCATCCCAAAGAAAGAAAGAAAAAGAGAGAAAAGAAGAAAGAGAAAAGGAAAGAAAGAAAATGCTGACTTTTTTTTTTTTTTTGCTTTGGCATACTGTTAATCTTTTAATTTTGCAAAGCAGGAAAGAATTCATTAGCCATAGCATTTCAGTACAGTGTGTCCTTACATATTAATGTTCTTTCTTTCGACAGCAAATTCTGAACAGTATTTATGACCTGGTATGATATTGTCACATTACGAAGAGCTGTCTCTTCCAAACTGAACAAATAACCATAGAATAATTACTTGTTAAAGACTGAAATGCCTGAATGTTTGTGTTGGTTAGAACTGGCTTTCTTTTAGTGGTATTGGGATATCGCATTTGTTTTTCTTGCCTACGGTTATTTTTTCATTTTGAGGACAAGAGATTCGTGAAGTTCAGACGCTGCCTTCAGTTGCATGGATTAGACTGGCATTCACAAAGTTAGTATGAAATCTGTTCTCATTAGGCTCTGCAGTGTCACTGCAGTTTAGAAATTTAAGAATGAAAATATATTTCCTTTTCCTCAAACTTTTTTTGAAAGAGAAGTTTGCATTGCATTGTTTTCCCTAACTGCAATGTAGCGGGGCATGATGCTTACTTACATAAAGCTTCCACTGGCAGCAAGGGAAGCTCTGCATGACTCAAGCCCACAGGGCGGTGCCAACAGTTTCACTGTCAAGTATCACCACAGTTAGGGCAGTCAGAAAATGTTGGCTTTTAGCTTTGTGTCTCAAAACTCACCCCAGTGTGACAACACACAATACTGCACACCCTGTTGGGGCTTAAGTCAGAAAAGAACGGAGTTCAGTAGATTGTCACAACCCCATTTTATATAATCAAGTAAAAGGGATCAAGTTATGATAAAAGAGAAGCAAGTATTTTAAGAGAAACTACCAAAGCTTAGAAATAGTATCGAAAATTCTTGAGATTTCTGGCCAGGCCATTACCTAGAGGTACAAATCTTTTACCACATTCTCTTTGTAGACAATGTTGGGAAAAGGACAGCCAATATAAGTGAATACTTAAAACCTGATAAAAACCAAGCCAGTTTCTTTTCAACCTGTATTTCTAAACTAAGAACGATCTGGATGTTACTGGCCTGTATGTGCACAATAGGGATATAATGAAATTGATTTCAGATGATTGTACAAATCGGTCATTTGGTAACGGTTTTGATTTATACTACTGACCTTTTATACCATTATGCCTGTAATGGGATACTCCGAAGGATGTAAGCCAAATCGTCATCCGTTTAAGGCCCCTTTATCCTTGTAATGTGATGCAAAGGACAGCAGTATAAATGAGAATCAGGGCCTTCATTCTTATTTCAAGACGACTCTCAAACCCTAGACCCTTTTCCATTACAATATTATAATAAAAATACAGATATACATGTAAAATATTGATCAGGTCACAAAACTTTCCACAACAGTATTAAAATGTTCTGTGGCAACAACTGCAATATTGAACATCAAACTAGCAGTTCCCTTGCTCCACTGCAACAGTACTTCTTTGGAATACAGTTCATCTGCAGTAACTGGTAACTCCCTGTAGATTAACTGCCAAATCTGTCCTCCTTCTCACGATGTAGTTTTCTGAGGTCTACACCTGCGTCCTCTGACTTTATGAGGAAAGCTGGTAAGGTATGCAAAGTGTTGAAAACAGCATTGTTCATCAGTCACACCAAACGGAGCAAGTCACCTTCACGTTATTTAGCACCCCAGTCTTGCATTCTCTGCAAGTATGCTGTTGGAAGATTCTAGCATTTTAATGTAAGTACGTGTGGAAAAATTACATACATAATGGTCCAGTAGAAGAAAAGAGAAAAAGACGCTGTTGTGGGAAGAATTAAGGATACAGCATCGAGAAGCATCTCGTACCTATTAAAACTGAAGTTACGAGTACATGGTTAAACACTGCAGACAACATTGGGATGATGAACTGGGCAACTGGATTGAAAAAAGGATCCTGAAGTCTTTATGTCTTGGAAAGAGGAAAACAGTGATGCTGACACCCCTATACCCTTTTAACAAAAAGATGTAAAGCAACACTCCTGCCCTTCTAATTGTGCAGGGTCTGCAGCATCTGTCTTAGATCAAGATTTGAGCAGAGCTGGTGGAGTAACTCAAAAGAAAAAGAGGGCATTTCACAGAGATGCTAGCATCAGAAGGAAAAATGTTCTACTCTGAGAAGGGATGACTTCCCCTTCTCAGGGGGTGAGCAGTTTTCTAGTCTTGCAAAGTCTCTTTTGTTTGGCTTGTTCTTGTTACACAAGAACAGAGTGTAACAATTACATCAAGAAATCCGAAAATTAACTGGAAAATGTATTATTTGATTTTGAAAGTAAGATGACACTGATTGTGACAGATAATGAATTGTCCCTCTTTCTTGGAATGAAAAAATATCCAACTGCAATATTCTAAGCTCCCTATGAGAGAAGACGAAGTAAAAAAACCCTACAACTGTCATATATAGAATAAAAGATGACTGAAAGAAATCAATTTTGGAAGAGTCACAAGGAGAATAAATTCTTAGGAAATTCCTGAGATGAAGATTGGCCGATTTACATACAAAGCAGCAACAGGGTACGTGGGGAATTCACGAGCGGGCTGACAGCTATACTGCTAATGCTGAGTACTGAAGCAGATCTGCAGAGGGAAAAGAAGAACTTCTGGAGTAGTTACAAGCATTTAAAGCATTTACCAGCAGGTTATAATGTTATCTTAGCGCTGACTGTGAAAATAGCTAACCACAGCAGACGATCCATAAAGAGACCATGGAGTGAGAAAGGTGGCTGTAGTGTTTGATGTCATCTGTACAGAGTAGAAAGCAATACCTACTAATCAACACTAGTCAAATTAAGTGTTCTTCAGGGAGACAACGCAGCATTATGTAGAATTAAGTCTTCATAATTTAGTCAAGTATGTAAATGACAGTATTAAACAAAAAGTTTTGCTCACTCCTCTGAAGTAAGCAAAAATGTTTTCACAGGGAAGTAATACAGTAAACACAAAATGTATTTTCAACCACTCTTTACAAGAAGTGATCCGTATGTATACTGGTGCCTGATTAGATACTACTATTGGAAATCCTTGGTCTTTGAGAAAAACTCAGATAAAACTCTTTCCTTTATGTAATTATACTTTTGCAGCAGCATACTGGAGCAGCACGTAGACAACTTGTGAAAGCTGTCTGACTAAACATCAGGTAATTCCAGACGACACTGAAGCCAGTTTCCGTACTGCTCCACTAAGTAGCCACATCCTCAGGACTTCTGACGTGGGCCAAACTGTTTAAGATTGAAGGGGAACATAAGTGTGTCACAGGCTAAATAAAAAGGTTATGAATTTCAAGTTAGATGTACCAAAAAAAGTGTCAATATAAAGACGTACCCTGGCAACTACAATGTGTACAGGGGAAGGCTGTCTCAAAAGCTGATTGCACCTTCACAGCTTTGCCTGC
Organism: Gavia stellata; assembly: GCF_030936135.1. Lineage (NCBI taxonomy): Eukaryota > Metazoa > Chordata > Aves > Gaviiformes > Gaviidae > Gavia > Gavia stellata. The sequence continues at coordinate 5,018,308 of NC_082602.1, forward strand.
AACTTCCTCACGCTGTGCATCCCATCAGCTTTCCACATTCTCTGTCTTGATCGTGGGAATGAGCAGCAGAATGGCGATGACTGCGGTGCTCGCTACCTTCTTCTTCTACACGGATTAAAGAAAGGGTGACCTGCTCTTTCCCTCCTCTTTGTTTTTTTTTCTTAAACCAGTATATGCAGGCAGAGAACAAAGGCGAGATTACTGTCTCCAGAGGAACTGTGGGAAGAGATGAATTTGTACATCTATCCACAGCTGTGTGACACGATGACAACAGCCTTACTGGTTAGAAACAATGCTGTAACACAGACATTGCAGTGCAGTACCGTGATGTCACAATAATCAATGGCAAGTTTCTCTACAGTTTAATTTTACGGAAAGATATTCCCTCTACACTTCCTCCTGAAAGTCAAATCAACACCTGATAAAATTTAGAAGAAAGCCAGAATTTCCAAATGTGATTGGACTGTTCCTCATCTCCAACTGTGTTAAGATCAGCTCATAGACAGCATCACGGGTCACAGTTGGGCAGACACCTTTCACACAAGAAATAAAAGACAATTTTATGGAAGATATGTCACAAAGAACCTAATCTGAATTTTAGCAGCCACAACAGACCTGAAAGAGAGTTTGCCGAACACTGCCTGAATGTAATTGCTGTTACATATACGACGTGTGGAAGTGAACACGCGATTTAGTTTTTCATATATCTGAGGGCAGTTATTGCCTCCTGTTAACCTAGAAAATACAGGATTTCGGGGGGGGGGGGGGGGGGGGAGGGGGGAAGAGAAAAATCATATACATACATAAAAATGGATTACAAAGCTGATGACTACTTGATAAAAGGAGCTAATTTCAACATGAGAGTAATCTCATGGGAAGTGAAAGGGCAAGACTGACCTTACATTTTAAATATAAAACCATGAATTTGCAGTTTTATTAGCATGCTTCCGTAACATCTCTCTCTCATTGAAGAACCTATCAGATAAGAAAAATCAAAAAAGCTGTCAAGAGTGTAAGCCTGTAAGCGTGAAGGTGGTCTGAAATAGACCTGCCTGCATGCCCGAAACTTGAGGTGAAGGTATTATGTGTCTCTACAGACCTCAAATCACTTCTCATGCTACAAACACTATAACCTCTGTGTTTAACCAGAAGTACATTTACTCCAAATCTCTCTCCATCTGTCCTTGCAAAACCTATTAGTTGTGGTAAGGTTGCATGGGTCTCAGTCGGCACAGACTTCGGTCAACTGTTATCCATATCCACCTAGTTAAATGTGAAAATTGCACAAAAGCTTGATGAACGAGCACATTGCAGTCAATGGGGCTGCAGCAACGTAAAAAGGACCCAAATATAACCCACCAAATTTAGCGTAATACTGCAATGATATTAAAAAGGTCTTTAAAAAACCCCAAACAGTTGTATGTTACAAATAATTAAGTACTAAAGAAGTTGTCAATTACCCATGCTTAACATAAAATGTTGCTTGCTTAAGATACTACAGTTATTTCCTGTTCTAAGTACAGAGAAGCACTGTCATAGGCAAGATAAGGACTTTTAACAGCAGTTATTCCTAAGTAAAAGTTAGCTTACAAAGTCCTTAAAAAAAAACATATCTGAATACAACTGTTACAGCTAGAAAGTCACAAGTACTTGTAAGGTCTTAAAAAGCTTTTTGGGTCTTGTGACTGAAATATTTATAGAAAGATTTTTTTCTGTTTTCTGTAATACAATAGCATCTTACAAATCAATAAGCGCAGAGAACCTGCACAAGTAAAATTCACTATTTAATTGGGCACGACTGCAGTAACCCAACAGGGACTCAGTGAATCAAACAGAACTGGCTCCTCCAGAAAGCACTACTCCTTCCCTCCGGAGTGGAAGGTGGAGTGGTGGTACTGGACCCAGTGGAGAAAGGGATGAGAGGCATTTCTTCTGGGAAGTCAGAGGTGTCCCATGTTGGATCACAACAGTTTTTGCTAGCATACTGTGAAAAAGGATCAAGAGACAACCACACCCCCCACACCAGCCCGCACCATTTTCTGTTTTTTCACCCGGAGCATAGTGCCAGCTGTTGGAAACCAAGTAAAATATGCAGGTCTGACCTAGCCAGCTCCCTTAATTTTAGATCCAGCTCCTGATCTGGCCATCCTGGAAGGACTTTGTTAAGGGGTAAGAGCAAATTACAAGTGGTTGTGTGGGCTGCAAAGGAAAGCAATAGACCCACGGATTTGCAAATTTTAAGAGACAAATACTGTTATAAAATGACAAGCTTACTCAAAACAACATAATCTGTGTACAAGACTGATAAATACTCTGAAATGTTACAATAAATAGCACACGGTTGTAAAAACAGTAAATAGTTGCATCCTCTATACCGCAGTACAGCAATAGAAAAAATTAGCTTCTCAAATCACAACCCGCTGTGTGCCACAGCAGGAAATGAAAGTGTCCAGCTAACCTGCCTGTTAGGTACACATTGAAAAAGTAGTTATGTGATAGACAGTCAAGGAAAGAGCACCGCAAGTGATATTTTATTGTATAGATGATATATTTTTCTCATGTAAGTAATCTTAATAAAGTAGTAACTGTGAGTTTTAGCACCTATCCGTTAATAGCATTAACTGTGATGTTAAGATAACACTTTTCTCTGTTAAAATTGCCGTTTCAAAAAAGGTAGACCTGGACTTACTGAAAGTCTGTTGGTGCAGTCACTTGAGCAGTGACTTGCCAGGGGCTGTGTTTGGAGGTATCCTTTTAGATCCACCTTTCAGTTTCTCACTTCTTTGAGGGAAGCTGCTGTTTTTTCAATGTAATGTTTTTATGATTAAGTTTCCAATCCTATGTAAGTTAAACATGGGCATTTATAGGGCAAGATTCAAGTAAAAATGATCCACTTTACCTTTTAAAATGTTCAGATCATTAAAGAATGGCTCTGTAACTTACTGATTTGGGGTAGAAAAATTGGTATTCACATGGGAGCGCTGAATGATAAATGATTTTTTCAACTTGCATTCTAGAAACTAAAGCCATCAGCACTATCAGTGAAACCAATAAACTAATCTTTTCTGTAAGATCAATTGTGGTGTCAGACAAGGGTTTTCAGAGAGCAAATACATGAATGGAACAGCTAGAGAAGTACAGTACTGCTTACTGTATGGACAGCTGGAATTCTTACTAGTCTTCGGCTCACCAAAAATAGACAAGTTTTAAAATGGAAATCTAAGGCACACAAAATACCATAATGATTTGATGTATACTGTATATTACATAGTCAAGAAGCATAAAACTGCTGGTACAAAATGATGGCATAATATTGTTTTTGTTTTATTAATATTTACAATCCCTTCATATCCTCTATTTGAACTAATATTAAGCTTTGAACTAAAATTTGCAGCATACCCGGTCTTTACAAATTTTACTTAAAATAGGTAAGATACAAAGAATGGGTTCAATTCGGCCATCCTCTGCCATCAACGTTTTTGTTAATTTCGACAGGAATCTGTAGAATTGAACGCAAGGTCATTACATAGCGATCGCTACTTCAGACCTTGCTCCTGCAAACACTACACGTGTGTGCATTGATACAGGAGAATAGTCTCATTGATCTACAGCCGCATTTAAGTATTTGTAGCACCAAGGTCCTAACTGGCACTATGTGTTAAAAATACAATTTATGTACTTTTCGTACCGAAACTGTAAATATAGCGCTTACAGTTCAACTTTTCAAGGAAAAAGCACCTTGTCTAGGTTTTAAATAAAGCAGATCTAGATAGTTCATATTCCTCTGTTACAGCACCACTACATTATAATATTATCAAGTATATTATTGGTATATTTTTGCACTGTAAAACTCTGACCTTGTTATACCTACAGGTTACAGAGCCGGGGAGGACTCCGAGGCAGAATTAAGGGACAGCTTCATCTCTGGGGCCTGATCCTGCAGTTCTCAGTCATGAGAGGAGTCCTGGCTTGAGCGGTCCCTCCTGGCTCTGACTGGGCAGGTATGGCTACGCAGAGCTGTTCTCATGGAAGAAGTTGCAGGATGAGGTCGGTCCTTAGCTAACATTCTCATTTGGTAATTTGTTTAAATAAATAAGTTTAAAAAAGAAATACATAGGAGAGGAGAATCAGAAAGAAGAGTGGGATGCTACAGTATTTAAAAGCAATGGAGTGTCTGTTTTTCCTCTGGTTTAGCAAATATTCATTTCATGGTATGTCACTTCTTCAACAGAAAAGGAGCACATTAATTTCGTATGTTTGGAAGGAAGAATACAACCCTTTCTCTACATGAAATGTATAAATCACTTAAAAATTTACAAAACATTTTTGTAAAAAAAAAAAAAGAACCTAGAAAGCTGGTGAATATTACAGGTGGGTTAGTCGTAATGAAAAATTTGCTGTTAAATATTAGAAATGTCATACTTTTCCAACACTTCCTTTGTATTTTCCCCAAATTAATTTTTTTTTTTTTCCCAGAATAGAATAAGGCAACTCTAGGGGGTATTTTTTTAATCCCAAAACAATCCTACCCCTGAGGCATTAGGAACATTTGGTTGTCATGTTAACTTATAATGCTCCAAACAAATGAGACTTATGCACTTATTGCTCAAAGAAATCATAACAAATGCTGCCTTTAAAAAACCAAATAATATTCCTAACTCCCAATAGCAACACACGTATTGACGAGACGTCTCCTAATTTCATGTTTGTACACTCTCTTGAAAATAATAAAATGTTTCTGTATTTTATAACTGTTGTTTATATGCAACATAAAATCTTCAATGAAAAAGGGCAAGTCTAAAAACAATCACATATGCTATTATAAGCATACATACTGCAGCTGTAACAATATGGAACTCTACACAGCAAGAATAAAATGATTTCTTCTGTAGAGTATGCACAAACCTTAGACAATATGATCCTTATACTATACTATTTCAAGTTAATTTTAAAAATAGAAAGTGCTTTTAAAATATATATTTACAGCTTAAAAACAACTTCCAGCCATCATTACCAATAACTTCATGTCATACATAATGACAAATCTAGAGAAAAAAATTCATTGGTTTTCTAAAAGATTTATCTGTAATTTGGACTATATAGCAATGGTTGGAAGTTGTTAAAGCAATGGCACCATGAAGTAATAATTCAGCTTATTTATTTTTAACTGTTTGATGTGGTTAAGCACCAAGAGCTGTGTAGAGCTATTACTGTATAACTTGATTTAACACCATAAAATGTGAACCTGTTAAAATCCCTATAAATGATTTTTGTAGTAAACAGACTTGATTTAAAGCACCAAAATATAAATTCCTAAAGGTAATAAACTGAATGATTCAATCAAGGTTAATAACCTAAACAAAATCTTTTTTTAGAATGTATTAAAACTATACAACTTTTTTTTTTTTGCTTAAAATGTGCTTGAGCACCACCAAATGTTAAAGTCACAGTTTAAGAAGAAATCCCCCCCTTTTTTTTTACCTCAGCCTTAAAATGGTTGAGATGAGCAAATAGTAAACGACACGAGACTTGTTCTTTAACAGCACCTTAAAGAAACACTGTGTAACACTGCACCAAGAGGCGGCATTTGATACTGAAACCTATGCCCAATGGTTGTAAGGCCCTGCAACTCGTGTAAGGGCATAAGAAGATACTGTTATTACGTTATCCTTAGTTACTGTTAATGCTCTGCGTGATGGAATTTGGTTGAACTCATTGTCTTCATAAAAAATATCTCTGTTTTCACTTGCTTGCTTTGTTTTCCTGCTGCTAGAGTTTAGTTCAGTATTCTCCGTTCCTAATCTGTCTGCTTCTTTTTCTTTTTCTTTCGCCCTCTCAGCCATCTTTGCTTCCCACATGGCTAAACCATGTTTTGGCTCATTTAAATTTTTGTGTTGGTAGAAAACTAAAGAAATTCTTGTGGGATGATTGCGGTTGGGTTTTTTAATAGGTGTGGTAGCATGGAGTTCACGTCTTGCACATTCAATTAAGATAGAACCATGAGAAGGTGCCACAGCAACCCCGCCGATGTCATCATCCAAAAAATTGTGCTCGCTGTCTGACCACATTTCCTCAGCTTTTTCTTCAGAATCAGTCGGTTGTCCCAGTGCACTGTTGTGCTTTTCGTCAACACAGTCAAAATCGCACATCTGTTCTCGATGGGAGCTGCCCTTTTCCACTGGGCATCCATGGGAACAGTCAGCTTCGTTTCCGACTGCATCCTTTGCCGGAGAGCTTAGCGGTACTGACAAATCACAAGAGCTGATCATCTGTGAAGAAGGAGAATTGTCTAACTGAAGCTGACAATTCTGTTTGTCTGGCTGATGTTCAAGTATAGTGGGCAGGGGGTCTTTATGGGCTGGGGGGCCTGGAGCAGTGACCTCTGGAAGAATCGGTGGCACACCATTCATCTTATCATTCAGCAAAATTCCAGTATAATCTTTGACTGACACATCAAAGTTCTTACAATTAACATAAGGTGTCACATGAGGTTGCTTACTACTGCATTCAAAATACCCGTAGGGAACTGAAAAATCTTGTTGAATATTAGTCACTGCTGTTATGCCAGGCTTATGTGCTAAAGATGAATAAGGATGTAAACTATCCACCTTAAAAGGGGAGGAAGCCGTATACTGTTTTAATAAAGAGCAATTTTTAGTAGTGTTTGAAGTATGTTTCATGGCATAGAGGTGATCGGAAGTCTCCATTTTTATTCCAGGTTTTAAAGCATCTGTTTTGTTCCCTAAAAAAAATGCACACCAAAGTGTAAGTACTTTTCCTCACTTAGTTAATAGAATATACCTTTTATAATACTTTCGTACTTGCTTTCTAATATGAAAGATATACATGATGACTCCAGGTTTTTCAAAATGGGAATACTTCTATGACCGTAAGTACACATATAATAACCTTGCTGAATTAATGCCTTAACCTTTTCCAGTGAGACTGTTGGTATATAAAATAGAAAGGTATTTCACAGAGAGAGGAAAAAAATAAACAGATAAAATGAAATAACCACTCAGTCCTGATGCACACAGCCCAATTCTACACAAGTGCTTCCCAGCAGCTGACTGCTGGCCTTCAGCACTGCCCAGGCTAGCAGGAAGCACTACGTAAAAGTTTTTACATAAATGATGAAATCTAGTCTGTCTGAAGTTAAGCCTGTGAAACAATGAAAATTCTTGGCTGCCTTAACCGCATGTTATGATCGCAGGAAAAAGTGCGTTTATAGATCTTGTCCATCACAGAAAAAAAGTTACTGAATTACAAAGATTTGTGCATTAGCAAGTAACTACTCAGAAATTTTCTTTAAAAAAAAAAAAAGTATCTGGCAACACACCATAGATAAATCCTAAAGCTGCATCATGTGATTTGGCTGTCTTCCATCTAAGAGCCACACATCAATTATTTCAGATCTTTGTGGAGACATACTTGTTCAATTTATGTCAGCTCCCTAATCAATTTCCAGCCCTGGCACCCTGCAGTTGTGCTTGTTTGTGGAACAGTCTCCTCAAATGACTCATTCTCATCATGGGCAAGTTCAATCCAGAGTCCACTGGAGTAATGGGAGAGAATTCCATCAACTTTGATGGGCTTTGCATCATGCCCTGAAATTGCTTTACATGTGTTTTGCTGGCAAACCGGCACCCCACAGAGAGCTCTCGCATATTCTCATAAAAGACTGTCTCTGTCAGTGTTTCTTCTTTGTTCCATAAATACAGAGAGTCTTTAATTGCTTTACCGAATATAGAAGAACTATTCTTTCTTCTATTCGGTCTTCTAATAATTTATAAATAGTGATGGATTAAAAAACATTCTTTCAATAGGAATGCAAAAAAGACAAAGTGGGATAAATTATGGACACAATAATTAGCATGCAAATACTGAAGTTGTGGAGGGACATAAGGAAGCGGCATCATCTCTTTAAAAACCTTTTCTATGAAATCAAACTCAAAGCATTTCACCCCAGACCAATGCCTTCCTCCAAAAGATTTGAAACACACTGCACTTTCCATCATCTCTGAAGGGAGACCTATGTTCTCTGAAAATAAGTTTTAACAACCCACAGCACTCTCAAAATGGCTGTGGGTCCAGCAAATTCCCCATCTGTTGCCAGAAGCTCCTTGCTCTGCGGGGTGAAGTAGCAGAGATTAAGAGAAGTGAATGCAAATATATGGGTAGAGGGAAATCGGCGATGGTTCAGATAAGGTGGCATTGCTCCCCAGGAATACCTCCTCTTCAAACAGTCTGGTGCGCCTCCACTGGGAGCTGTTGGCTGAAGTACTGCTCTGCTGTGGCCAGCTGAGAAACTGTCTCCAAGTTGGTGGTTCATCTCCTGTTCTATCCAATATGGGCCAAGAATAATTGCTATTATATGTGGAGACAAAAGTAACCTTTCCATCTGTAAAGTTTATTTGTTCAGTATAGTGTTGTTAAATGACAGAACTATACACGGAACGATGTAAGGCCTCTATCTTTAATATGTATTTCGTAATAATTTAGGATTCCCAAGGCTCTCAGCATTAGCACAAACGTAAAAATCACCAGTTGTGCTGCTTGCTGTTGGCAAAAGGTGCATGACAAATGCACCCTATTTAATACACAGCGTTTCTACAAAGGACTTGGCACAGTTGAGATTCAAACCAAGTCTTCACATATGCACATGTTACCAAGCTGACTTAATCTGTCTTCAGCACTCAGAAGGCCCTCCTCACCACCATCCATGCTGCCAGGTAACGACAGTAAAGAGGACAAGAGATTCCTCTCTTACCCCTTTTTAATTTCCAGTTCTGCATGTGGTGAAGACATGCAGGTTAGAGGACTCTCTCAAGCTCTCCAGCTGGGGGATACTGCAGTGGCTCTGAAATGACGCTCAGGTCTCTTTCAAAAGAACATACTACATCTACGTAATGGGCAATACGGCATAGCCGGCCTTGTGACTCCTTCACGATCCTCCCAGGCTACTCCAAAGAGTGATAACCTCACATGGCTGAAAACATGACTGACAGTATAATACCATAGTTATCTAACTGCATGTTCTCCACATTCTTTTCAATATTCAAAAAGCAAAACCAATATTCTAAACTCTTGTCCTCATCAGTAAATTGAGTACTATACATTACATACACCATTTATCAATACCTTTTCCTTTACAGTTGAAGTGTAGCTAAGTATTCTTTTGTTCTTACATTAGGAGAAGATGTCATAGTAGTATCTGAATTGCTTAACATACCTTTAGCAGTACTTTATTCACTGCTTACCTAAAACTGAAGTCAGGATTTTTTGTTTCTGCTAGTAAGCTTTTCTATTTTTTTTTTTTTAACCCATTTTTCAAAGCTTTGTCTTTTGGTTTATGTTTAAATGGTGTGACCAGAATTGAATGCCACTATTAATCGGAAGGGATCCTGATTTAAATAATCAATTGTTTCCTCTGGTTTACCATCAGGAGTGACTACTGGATAGTCTAGTTTCAACTCCTCCGTCTCACAGGCCCTTTGATTTTGTTTTCATATTGAGCTTAACAATCTCAGCTAGACTAAAATTTTCGATTCCTCAGGACTAAAATGATACCTGCCACTGGCAGAACGGAAAGAACCAAGCAATGACTGATTCCCTATAACTGCAAAAAACCTGTGTGCACAAGTGTAATACTGTAGTATTCTAAATCCATAATTTACAGATCTTTGCATTTCACTGTGGGTTCGGGGCAGGGCAGCAGTGGTGCGCTGAGGTCTTTACAGTGATGCCCAGCCATCATCCTGTATGACTAGAATAAACACATAAACGATGTGCATAAATGCTTCAAGCTATTTATCTCACGCAGAGCACACCACCTTGCCCCTTGCTAACCTGAACTTCCTCTGCCACCGCTGCCCAGTCAAGGAAGCCTCTTTCAAACTGTTCACACGGCCAACCGCAGCAAGACGTGCCATCGGCAGATTTGGGGATTACAGTGTTGACATCTATTTTGAGGGATTCGCTGTCAAAACTTCCATGACAAAACCTGCACTTTTATGACAGAAGCTAAATATTTCTATTCGCATTCTTATTTTTCCACCCCCAAACAACTTTCTCACTCATAAAAGTATTTCTTCCTCACTCTGTGACTTATTTTTATCAGCAGCCCTTTTAAATTACTTTACCAAAATACTTCAAGTCCAAACAAATTATGTAAGTTGGCTTGTTTACACAATTATTTTATTATTTTTGCATGTTCAAGGAATAAAGTTCTGTGTTCCAAAGCACATGGCAAAACTCTGGATATTGTCCCATATGTTAAAGGCATGGTTTTCAGATATTGAAGCCACGCCTATTTGTAAGTACATTGTCACGTACAGGTAGGCGTTTCATAACTCTACTTCAGTGTTTCAAAACAACTTTCCAGGGAGATCAGACAATTTCAGAATTCCTTCCCAAACCAGAGCCCTCTAATGCTTCTAGGACCTTCGGTCCACTGCAAGCATGATGGAAGTTATTAATCATTGCTTCGGAGTTACTGTTGGACATCGTCCTCAGCCTGAGGGAGTCCTTTTATATTTGTTTCAAAGCCTGGACTGCGTCTCCCAAATTTGCACGTAGATTAACTGAATGTCTGTCTAATTTCCTAGGGGTGCCAGTAATACTGCTTTTCTTGTTCTTATTCCATCTTGCTCTATGCAACATTTATTGGTTGCCCCGACTCCTCTACTGAGCATGGTGCCGAGTGCACGTTATGAAAATGTGTCAAATGGATTTTTTTTTTTTTTTAAACACCCTCCCCAAATGCAGACGTGCTTCTGAATACATTTAACTATTATTCCTCCCCTTAAATCTACTACATATATCTGGGTGTCTCTCATGAATAAAACTCAAAATTATAGCAGATAAAAGGCAGATAGGCTATGCTTTAATTCCTTTTATTTGTTTTTTCCCCTCTAATCACAGAATCCAAGTCCATGGCTTCTTCCACCTCTTCCTCCTTTTCTGCTTCTCATTCCTGCAAAGTCCCCTAGAATAGTTCTATCCTCTGAGTACTGGTCCAAAATCTGACCCCCTGTACAACAGCATAAATCAAAAGCACCTCCACACACCTCAGTTAAGTCATGATTCTACGTTGCGCAAACACATACTGCAGCAGAAGACTCTGGCCGTCGTAATCTGCTTGTAACAGAACCAACGTGGCATACCTTTTACCTAGCTGCTGACAGATCCCACCTCTCTGCCCCTTGCTAATAATATTTCAAGGAACAGTTGGAGAAGCACTATCTTAATTAGATAAAACCCAGGGCTTTTTTTGCAAACCTCTTGGTTTGCAGCAGTATCCATGCCACTGATAGGAAATGATCATCAGCTCAGACTCTGAGAAAGCCATTGTCTTTCATGGGAATTGGGTAACACAGTTCTTGTGCTTTCAAATGACAGAAATTCATGTCGGTTATTTAGAGAAACATTCCTACAACAGCATTTCAAGATGATCCTACTGCCGTTATTTATTCAAATAAGGGTACTCGGAAAAATACCACTGGTGCTCGCACACCACCACAAGCTTCTTTTTGGGCGATCACCTGGGATTTTTTCCTGTGCCAAGAGAGAATATTGATTACAATGGCTTGCTCGCTAGCCCCTAAAATGCAGAATATACAAGTATTTTATAAAACCGAGTATTAAGGAGCTTTTCCTTCCCCTCAGATGGGTGAGAGGCAACAAAGAATCAGAAGAGACTGGCAGAATTTAATAAGCACCACTCACCTAAACAATGCAAAGTGTTGCCAAGATTTTCTGGGGCTTCAGTTTTCAGCTTTACTGGTGTTGAATATTTTTTATCTATTAACGGCTGCTTTTCAGTCGGGGTCCTCCTTGTGTCTGGTTTCTTTTTCTTTGTAGCTCTGAGAGGCTCAGCTAACATTCGCACTTCTCTGGGAAAAGCTGTGAGCACCTGTATGGCTCCGGCTTTTATCTTAGCTTCCAGTCCCTCTTCGGTGCCGAATTCATCCGTTTGTGAAATTTTGTAAAGAGGTAACACATGGAGCTGTTCATCACTTGGAATCACCCCCACTCTCCGGTTATCTTCCTTCGTTAATGTACAGACCTGGCAAGAACAGAAACATTTACAAATGCAACCACATACGTAAAATACAAAAGTTACTTAAATATTTAAGCAGTCATCCTAGACTTCATTGTTTTCTCGTATTTTATGGCTTCAATGCTATGGGTCTTTCAAATGCAAACATCTGACAAATATTTTGTTTGATTTGTGATGCAGAAAAATTATTGCTACTTGAAGAATAAGATCAAGGCACATGTACTGAACAGGAAAAAAATGAAACTTAGGCTCAACTTACACTATCCACAAATATATGCCAACCTTAGTAAATAATCTGAGCTGTAAATATACTGTAAATTCCGGAATGTTCAGATTTTTTTGTTTTTTTTTAATACTTATTTGATGTTCAGATTCATTTTTAAGGACTAAAAAATATGAAGAAAGGAAATACTATTTTTGGATTGAACAAAAAGTTTCTATGACATGGAACTGTTTTTGGTTTTTGTTTTGGCTGGCAAGTGAAAAAAAAACACCAAACCCACAAACAGTTACTCATACTGCTCTACATTTTTAGCAAATCTCAGCTCTAACTCCCTTCCTCTGTCTTTATACACACTGTCTTAAATTAACACCCTTCCCCAACTCTGACTGCCTGCTGTAGTGACATCACGAGACCCAGCAAACATTTGGTCGCTCTTAGGCCACTGACCTACTTTCTCTTATTAAATTACGTGTTGTGAGATACTGGAGCCGAGAGGAGAATGCTGGTTAGATCCAGTTTGATAAGGGCACATCAGAAATGTGGATAAATATTCAAACTTATTGCAACAAACAGTTTTCTTACTATAATTTTTCCAAATCACTGCTGAACCTTTGCAGTACTTACAATTTTCAGCACTTCTAAAGTTCCGACCATTATTGATATTAACCCTTCGCCTTAAAAGCAATGCTAAACCCAGCAGTAAGCTTGCTGGTTTCATTCTGTGCTTGCCATGGGATGGTGACAGTTTTACACGTACGAGCACGTGTACGAACAGTCATGCGTTTATAGTTGTATTGATTCCATTCATAAGAGACTACTGTTTTTCACAACAATACACTACATTACTAGAAAGCCATGCATTAATATCATGGCTTAGTTAAGCTGCTGTTTCACAGGGAGTTACTAACTACACACATACAGGAATTTGAGTGCCACCCAAGGATGAGATGATACTCCCTAAATGGAAACGTTATCACCCCATCATTGTGTAGGCTGAATGTGATGCCTATCATAAACAGTTAATCCCATTTCCCAGAATCTTGTCACCATGCCTACCATTCCAGGGGAGAAGAGTAATATTATTATTTGGGGAGAAAAAGCCAAACATTTTTTATTTTATAGCACAGCTTTCACATAAAGGCATCACACAATTATTTCCATAATAATAAAATTACAGAATCACAAACTAAAAATCCCAAATTATTAGGGTGGTGGTTAGGGCTTTATAAATAGCTATATGCAAAGCTTGACAGTTGCAGAGCAGCAAAAGGAGAATATTTGAGGGGCACAGACAAAGGAGAAGAGCTTTTCAGGTGGCATTTTGAAAGGATCGAGAGAAGGGCTCTTAAGAAGGCAAAGTGAAGGGGCAATTAGAAGCTGATGAGTAGCGTTTACTGATGTGCTTGCTCCATGCGTACTTACCTCTACTGGGCAGCCTTTGGACTACGAGGAAGATTTAGAAAAAACAACAAGTTGTTCCATGAGCAGCGAATGATCCCTGGTTCCCTATGGACTCCTCCATCCCCGCGCTCCCACGCGCCCAACCCCAGCACCGTTATCCCTGCTCCCTTTTGTGCCCCGCTACCACCTCCACTGGGAACCAGCTAGCGCAAGCAGGGCCCAGCTGGCTACCGGGCCAGCAGATGCACACGGATTAACGGGGGGCAGCGGCTGGGAGGACCCTGCCGCCACCTCAGCAGAGGAGCTAACCTGGGTCTGTCTTCCCCACGCAGCAGTGAAATTTCACAGCTTGGAACAAGAGGTTAAAAATCTCCACAGACAATTAAGTTTCTGCAAAGTTCAGTGAAACCTGGTTGAAATTCGCCAGCAGATTCCAAGTTACTCCAGACGGGTGAATGAGGGTAGGACATATAGGGAGCACAGTTACACTATGACTCATGTTCTTAGAAAGCCCAGCACATCCTCCCCTTCTAAATGAAAAACAAAAGCAGCAATAAAGTAAACATGGAGGGGCCTAGCTCCCTCTTGTTCTCATCAGAAACTGCATGATTCTCACTTGTCTTTTAAAACGTTCTGTCCAACCTGTGTCTGGACCCACGCACTGGTTCAAAAAATGTCCGCATCGTAAGATTCAATCCACAGTCTTGCTTATTCCGAAAATTGGGACCCTCATCCAATATACAGTTCTAAATTTCACCAGACACTTTCATGGAAAACTGATCTTGTACATTTATTAGATTTATTCTTTTCCATAAAAAGATCTACTCTTACATATGTATTAATCATCTTTCATCTGATTTACAATTAGGCAAATGTAGATTAGCTCTACACTTTCCCAGTGCTTGGCCCAGGGGAAAGCATACAAGCAGAGACAAAAATCAAAGCTCATATTGGTGGAAGGAAAACCTATTTTAAGCAAAAATGAGTATTTGTCACTACCACAAAGCCTACACCCTCTTTAGAACATGAAAGCTAAAGAACTGTTTTGAGGAACTAAAGAAGATGAGGGCTGCAGTATATTGGCAGAACTATGTTGAAAGTACAGTTAACTCCAACACACACAATATATTATACACTGAGTTAGAATACATAGAATTAAGATATTTGTGTATATTAAAAATTATGTTAAAACCTGAAGACCAGTACACCTGCAGCCTAAATACCATGACAGCAAATTTAATATATGTAAAATTTCAAGGTCAATGTCCCCCATAATATATTTTAACATAAAGGGAAGGGCACAATGGCAAGTGGATAACTGCAAAGTTAATGTTACATGGAAACCAGCTATAAATTAAGGCCCTAAAGATAAGCGAGCAATTTACAGCTGAGGTAGAGTAATCCACCAAATGAGAAACATCCATTTCAAAAGCCAGTCTAAGATTCAAATCTGTGCAAAATATTCCATTAAGAAACTTAAAGAGGAGCTATCACTGAGAAGTTAAAAGCAACATCTTCCATTGGTACTGATACTGTGCTGCAAACTGACCAAAATTGAAGCCGAACATGAGAAAATCATGGACTTTGTTAAAGCCCGTTTATGCAGTGAAGCTGCACGTCCCGCTACTCTCGATACTTTTTCCAGAACATGCAGCTAAATCATCCAGGATGCTCAAAAGCCAAAGAAAATGTTGGCCAAGTGGTTTGTTTATGTTTCCAGTGTGCTTGGTGATCAAAACCATTACCTATTCCGGGTTTAGTGATGTCATGGTAAATCTTGCATAGTCATAAAACTTTAATTTTTTTTAAACTTAAAATGCACTCATGAACTCAATGTAATTCCCTCCACAGATCTCCAGAGAACATCTGTAGCCACACAGCTCCCAGTGCCTTATTGTGGGACTCTCTGATCTGCCTTTGTCCTCTTGAACTTCACATGTAGGAACGAGGTAGCCTTTTCCACTGTGTTGTAAGAATGGGTGTTTTAAATGCAAGTTCCAGCAAAGCAGTCAAACAGCCCTTCTAAACTTGGAAGATGGAATCGTGTTTCCTGTGCTCATCTTCCCTTTGCAGATGGAAAGCAGGGGGTGCCCATTTGGGTCTCTGGGGTGCTGCTGCATCATCACTGCTTACCATTCCAAATACGAGCTTTTCCTTTACAGCTGAGACAAACTGGGTCATTTTCTCGGCCTGCTACACTCTGAGTAAGCGTGCTTAAGTCTGAGAAGGGAACCCCAAATGTACTTTCCTTTTAACCGCTATATACACACATAGGAAGAGTCATCAGATAGCATTTCAGTACCGTATGCTGTAACATATGCTGTATGGTGCACAAACCACTGTCTGGGAGCTCGCAGATTAGTAGAGTGAACTTCTCGTGTTTCACAATATAAAGAACAGTAACAAAAATCCTTCCTTTACAGCCCTGTGGGGTTTATCTTTTCTATTTGTTATAATCTGAACCACCAACTTAAGCACCTCGTCCTTCTGGAGCTCACGAAGCAAGCTGTGGACATGGTCCAGAATGTAGCCTAATCATTCACAGAGACATTCTGTCATTTATGGCAAAGGCCTGGACCTATATGCAATGACCTGATGGGCTGTAACTACATAAATACAGTCAGTTATTAGAAGAGCAGAGGATTATTTTTTTAAAAATTAATCAGGAGCAGTTTGTTGATGGATTGGTGATTGACGCTACTTAGTTCTGCTGCCAGAAATAAATCTTCTATTGTAGCTGCCCTTGGAGCATACATTTATCTTCCTCCCCTCCTTCCACAGTGCCTGCTACAGACTGCGTGGCAGCAATGATTACACACGATTGCAGCTGGTCTCTCTCCTTCCCCAACCCCAGCAAAAAGGGCAACGTGCCCCATAGGGTGAGAAGCACCCATGTATGTGCTACAGAACTAGCAAAGTCTTCATTAAACCATTTTGTTCTAGTCACTGTAAAACCCCGTATATCAGTGATTTAAATGGATTCAGGCAGGTATGAAGAACGTGATCCTTTGCAGCTAATCCAATAAAGAAACAAAAATACTTTTGTTTCATTAATAGCTATAAAGCTTTTATTTGCGTGTTGCTCATTTACAGTCTGGCTTCGCATCCACAAGGAACACTGCACCCTACCACTGCGGTTATAATGTACATCAGTGGCCTTTAGGAGAACGTTAAAAGATGACAAAGGAGCCTGAGTAAAAATGGATGGTATATTTTCCAGCCTTGGTGGTTCTGTGATTCTGTGATTTATTGACTTAGAGGATCTGAAAAAAAAACTCAATTCATAGGCAGAAATTACTTTGGCTTCTTTCAGATAAACATGTTAGTTTACACCTCTGTAGAATTGCCAACTGTTTTCATTCTACTGCAGAGCAAACAGGGAATATTCATTTTTATTTTTAGCTTTTCTACCAAAAAGCAGCTCTGCTAAATTCAGGGCGTGGTTTTGCTAGCCAGGAAAGATGTTCAGCAAATCAGATCTCCCATGGTAATCTGCAATTTTTGTAAGTTAAGATGTACTCTGCTATCTTGTATCTACAGAAGACAGTTCCAAGACTTTTTTCCCCCACTGCTAACAAAAATGACAGCCTCATTTATTTTCAGAGTCACACACAGATAATGCAGCTGATCATCAAAACATGGATACCCTGAAAAATACAAGAATGCGTTTCTGAAATTCTGGCAGAGACAGAGCAGGGAAATTGTTATTGGCAGCTCATTAGATAATACAGTCTTTTAAGTATCCAGTAAACTCCATGCTTATCATTAAACTGATTTAAGTGCTTTGCTGAACTCAGGTCTGTGTCTGGTTTAAATCATTTAAATAGATTCTGTTTTTCCCTTTACTTTCCGTGCACTGTGCAGCATTCCTTTCATATTTGTGGTAAAAGCGATTCACCACAACTGAAGGGAGAATATGAAAAGGTGTTGCTTGCGCCGTAAGTAGTGGTAACAGTGCTGGCAGCACTCGCAAATACCATCTCACAAGGTATTTATTTTAACCTTTTTAGTCTAGAGGAACTTTAGGTTTTATAACCAAAGATTTTGTATCAGAATAAGAAGGAAGGAAAGAAATCTTACCAACACTAATGAGGTGCAAGATGACAAGTACACTTTGTACAGACTTTAAACTGTAAGGTGTGACTACCATTTAAAAAAAAATCAAATAAAATGCAAGAGAAAAATATTAAATAAAATTATGGATGTTTGAGGTTTGTAAGGCAGTGCAAACCATTCTCATTCTGTTTATTGCCACATTACCAGAAAACAATCATCTATATGAAAGCTGTCACCTGTCAGATGTATTACTTGCACATAGTACGTTTTACAGACAAAATATCTCATAGTTCAGATGTAAATGACTCCTCCATCATTATTACCAGTGATCTGTAAGAAATCATAGTGTATTTTAAACTAAGTAGGTACTGAAAGCAGCTTCTGGAACTAGATGGGAATGCAGGAGGCGACCACACGGATGCTAGAATCACACGTAGTCCTTTATTTTTGTGTTCTTACCACTAGTTTTCCTATTTTATTACCAGATTTGGTCTTAAGTTGAAATTAACCCTAACTTGGATCATCAAACTGATCTAGATTGAAGAAAACCGAGCGTGTCCTATCACCCTGTTAGCAAAACAACTAAATTCTTTCCTTTAGGCTCCCAGTACGTACCCCTGTAACGATGCACCCCGAGAGACTAGCAGACAGCAAACTCTGTATGTCCTGTGAATCACACACACCTCTGCTCACTGCAAAGGCTGTGTATAGATCATGAGGTAACTCTGAACTCTGCCGCACCTTCCAAACGCCCCAATTCAAGTATATAAACTGAGTGTTAATACTTGCAACTATTTCCTATTTATATATAGCCCCTTGTTGCACGTATATTAAAATAAAGATACTCTCTTTATTTAGATTTGATGTATCAGGTACGCAACAGTTATTTGTATGAGCGAGCAATCTGATTAAAGTGAGATTCCAAGGTATAATTTTCATCAGTTATAATGATTTGATAATATTCTGCAAGACTTAAAAAATTTGGCAGAACTTGCTAGAAAGACAATTTTCAGTTCTGGCCTACATGAGATCCTTACACAGGTCATAATTTTCCATGCTGCTCAGATTTGGAATTACTTGCAAACACATCACGTACAATCCATAGAAAGAAAGTATCGACACTAGGAAGCATAACCTGAAGCTGAAATAATCTCAGATGATTACAGATAAATACACACTCATAGAACTATTCCCCAATAAATTCCTCCAGAAAAAGGGCCAATTGTCCCTCCAGCCACTTCTGGCCGTAAGTTACAACTTTTCTGGGATCCAGTGTAGCAGACTGAGTAGCAGACTCAGTTTCCATTTCATTCTGTCTTTAAGAGGCAATGTAGCACTTAACAAAATACTATTATTTTCAGAATGCCTAAATTAAATTTCATTTAAAAGTATACCACGCAGTTTGTCATGAAAAGGAAATCTCATTTTCAAATTTGGGATCTTTAAGAGGTTTGAGTTCCTATGCTTCAGCAGCTTTGAAGTGACTGTACTTCCACATGAGCTTACTCATAGCGTCTTACTAATATTTTGCAAAGTATGCTTCCAGCATTTTCTTATAAAATATCTGCATGTAAGTGGTATTCAGTGCTAGGAAAAAATATGAATCTATTCAGGACTGGCATTCCTGGTGAATTCCAAGACCTGCTTCCATACTTTAAAGCAATGGACATTTGCCCAACATACAAGCGCACAATATTAAGCAATTGTTCCTGTCATTTCGCTGCTGTTACATACAAATGCTAAATGTTAAGTGCATGTGTAAATGCAACGTTTTATTCAATCACAGCAACGTAAGAATTCATTTTTCATTTCCAAATTTTAAAAAAAGACTGTTTCTAAGCAGGCCGAGATTTTAGATGGATTTCTTTTTCCAGCTTTGCAACCTTTGGTACAGAAATTGTTCTTGAATGTTAGTTCTGCTGATGTAGAAGAAGTCATCCTAGCTATGTAGAGCATTACAATGCTCTAAAAAACCCCAGATTGTCAGCTTTATTTTATCTTTTCTCTTTTGAGATTGTCTTTCTTCACAACTATGGTCTCAATTTCTGAAAGATCAATTAACTGAGTACTTCCCAACTGATTTTCTCACTAGCAATCCAGCAAGGTATTTGCTAGAATCACCACACCTAAAAAAACCATGTCTGTGGGTTTTCCTTTCATACCAAGACTTAGAGATCATAATAACCACCTGACTCCACCACCCACCCCATGATACCACACTCTCTACTTTCTGACTAGTAACCATACTAACATGAAGCCTGGTAAGTGCACAGTGCAAGAAGTGAATTTGATGAGAACTGAGCCTGGGGGAGGTAAATTAACAATAAGCTTGTTGGAGCTCTTCCTCTACAGAAGTCCGTACAACTCCTTGGTTAGATAACTATTTGAACATCAAACCTCTACTGCGAATAGCCTATCTGTCCTATGGCCGGTCCTCTCCAAAGGGCCTGGCTGTCTTAAAAGAATTAAGGTATTCTGTAGGAAGGATCGCTCCCATACCCTTCTTGATCTGTTCTGCAACGAGATGAACTTACGTCCCCTGTAGACCAGTAATAGATAGATGCAAATAACATGGGAATTTATAAACAGGAACACGCAGTTCATTTCAGAATACCTTAAAGAACTTCATGAAAATGTACCCACTAAACCAAGCAGCATTTTAAAACACACAGTCATCACAACAGTAAACAGTACAAATAAGAAAATCCTATGTACATACCACAGTGCTTCCATTGTGCATGTTATGTGTGTCCTTATGGGCATGGGCACAGAAATCTATGCAAGCTGTTACACCAGAGAAAGGCCTACCGTCCTTGGATCCAAGCCGACAATCCGGGCCCATGTGTTCGTTTTCCACCTAAAAGTAAAATAAACTACAGGTACTTGGGACTGAAAGTGAGCGACTTGGAACCCTGTGAGCCACAACTGCACTTGTGACAGAATAAACGCAGCCAGTAAGAAGGATCGGAAAGCGTGCATTTTCCTGTGAAACATGCAACACTTAGGACTGGATGTCAACGAGCTAATCAGCTCAGCCAGAGTCAAAATGTCTTTAAATCATAAAAACATTTTATTTGCAGTATTATCTGTAAGCCTTTTACATATGCACAGCTCAGGGCACAGCTTAACCAGCAGCTGAAATAAGAAAGGTGCAGTATTTTAAATCTAACCAAATAAAGCAACCACTGTAAGTGAGCAAGGGGAGTCACCACATCTGCGAGGTCTGTGGCTTCTACCCATGAACACGCTTTGTGGTTTCATCTTGGTTTCAAACTACACTGCCTGTTCAGAGCTGCAGCTGCACTAGCTGAACATCACAGACCTACCTGGTTCTGGAAGGCTTCAGGAGCGAGCTTTTTATAAACCGGAGCCACATCAGTAGCTAAAGTTTGCAAATTATTTTCAAGAAGTTCCTCCTGCAGGCAAAGAAAGGCTACGTTTAGAGCGCTGTAATTTGCTTTAAAAGAATCTCATCCAGTTTAGAGATGCCTGACAAGTTGGCCTCTACCTTGTATTTTATTAATCCGACTTCTGTTCTGCTGCCCCCTGTCACCAACCATAATCAAGCATGGCTAAACTACCAAAACTGTTAATACAAGTCAAGCAAATAACAATGGAGGATATCTGCTAGGGCAAAGAAACCCAACACACAAGGAACTAATTCCTGTATCATTTCCCCCTTCCGATACATAGACAGTCAAGGAATGAGGTATGTTCCACACAAAATAGAGAAGTAACATCTAGGAAAGGAGAGGACATGGAACCCCAGGTCTTCTTTTAGTGTTTTGTTTATGGGGCCTTAATTTATGTCGATACAGCCCTGCTAAAAGAATCCTGGGTTACCACCTTCTTTTTCTTTTAATCATATGAGTAACTCCCAGTAGCATTTAACATTAATTTCAGCTCTTAGGGGAAGAGGTATGTTTCTAACATTGCAATAGATCTCTTATCAGGAACATCTTCTTTGGAGGTACAAAACTCAGGACTTCATGGAAATATCTACTAGATTAGGAAGTAATACTCCTTTCCTTGAGTTAAGCCACATAAACATGGAACTGGCTAGGTGGGCTTCTGTGGCAGTGTAACATTTAAGCTCTTGTTTATAGAAACAATCCCTAAATTCTTTTTCTAAATTTTTGCTTTTCCATGAAAATCACCAACCAACTGGGGAAGAAAAGGGTGGTGAAATACTCCCTACTTTGTTTTCCTCCAAGGGCCAGGCTTTGAGAGACAACGCAGCTTCAGTTTTGCATACTGTATACTGGCAAAAAATAACAACTTATTTTGCTTAAAAAACCCCAACAAACCAACCAACACTTATCACCACATATTGTAAACACCAATGTATCTAAACATATAAGGATACTTCACATTTTTCAATGTGATGTTACATTACAAAACGATAATGTATTTTTAACTCATACTACAGTTAGTTTATCAACTGTTGATTGCTACCACAAGCTTTTCTGAACTGCATTGAAGGTAACGCATCCTTAATTATCTATCCTATGAACTATTCTTACCTAGGTATATTACACCCTTAACCTCATCTCACTCCATCCAGTGCCTCAAATGATCCAAAGCTTTCTGGACTTCGAACTATCTTCTTAATTTGCTATACCTCCTAGCTTTATGTCATCTGCAAAATCATCAATATCCAATATTTAGCTAAAAGAAGTATCCGCTAGAAAAATCAATGACAAAACTGAATGAAGAGAAAAATTATGTACCAGAAATTTCACTTCTTTCAGATGCAGTGACAACCTGCACACGCATTGCAAGTGCCCAAGCAGCACTGTCACCTACAGCTGGAGGCTTTTTGCACAGCGGTAGGCTAAGGCTGCACATGCTTCCCTCACAGGCACACACAGCTATGGAGTACCCATGTGCTGTGCAACGCTCATCCCCTCTCAGCTGCAGAATTCGAAGAGGCTTTACAACAACTTCCACAGAAAAGGAGAAATAAGGGAATGATGCACTTTTGGATCAGACATCTAGAAAATGTGCTGGGGAAGTAATCTTCTCTTTTAGGCAACTGCCTTTACACTGTGGTAGAAGGCATTCTCCTCCAAAAAATCGACAGGTTACCTGTCAAGTGAACAGGCAATGCCAGACAGCTCTCGTGAGCGGGGTATCATTTCCGGATGCTGCTGTGAATGCGGTTGTGCTTGACTAAGTGTCCGAATGGAGCTGAGGGTGGCCATTTCACAGACTCAGAAGAGGTGATGCCACCAACAGAGCTTGCAGTCTCACAGAGCATATTCTGATCAAAGACAGATCTATCTCGTAAGAGATCTGGCACAGCCTAATATATCATCAGACAGTACATATGAAGGTTGCTGCCTTTGTTGACTCCCCAGCTAATGTTATTAAAAACATTAGAAACCTACAGAGAAAATGCACGCACAGAGTGCTCCATGCACAGCATTACACAAGGGAGAACCTAAAAACCACAGGATCACAGAGAATAGAAAAGGACAAAGGAGAAGGAACAGGGTTCCTAAAATGAAAGAATGCCCAATAAATACATTTTTCTATAAACTGGAGATTTATAAAACAAATTCCCTCTTGCGACAAGCAGGGCTATTTTCAGCTTGCACTGCCTTAGTCATGTATTCAGCGAGAGGAAGGGCAGAAGGGCCGTGTGTGCTCTACCCTGCTGAGGCACAAGTTCCCCGCTTTAAGCGCTAGTGAAGTTTGTGAATACCCACAATGCGAGTGGACAGCACAACTCAGAGGGGATTGAGGGTTTTGCATTCACACGCTTATGCGTAAAAGATGCTTCATCAACTCTTTCAGGAAAAAATTAGGACTTGGGAGGAGTATTTAGCTCCAGTCAATCAACTGACATCTCTCTCTTCCGAGAAATAATTCATGTTTCACATTGTGTGTACATATGCATGTGTACACGATACATTAAAAAAATGCAAGAATACCTCTACTACTACCTGGACTTCAGCCAGCTAGGTCTTTTCTGTAGCTGGCAGCAGTGGAGTTCAGGGGCCGAGAAAGGTTGTCAGCCAGGTAACCCAAACGGAGAAGTAGGCAACTGACTGCCCTGTACTATGTGTCTCTTAAAGCATGCCAGATGTGCTAGTAAAGACGTGGGTTAGAGACACCTACAGTCAGAACAAAAGGCACTTTTGAGTGACCCTGAGGCATGTAGGTTCATCAGGCAGGGGTTATCAGTCTACCACACCTTCACTCCTTCCTCATGAAAATATTTCCAATGTAAAAAATAAATTTGGTTGGGTTTTTTTAGAGGTTTGTTACTTCACATTATCCATCACCACATTTTCTGTGCTATCTCAGCTTTATGTCATCACTAACACTCATAAGCAGCAATTACAGTATCATTTCACTGCATCATATTTTAGTGTATTCATTCCTTCAAGAGTGTTTAAAAAACATGCTGTCCACAAAAAAACCAGTTTATTCTAGGTGGCAGACAGAAGACCAGGTTGTCAGCTGGTCAGACAGCAGTGTGAAAGCAGTGCAACCCAAGGCACAAAATTTTCTATGACAAGGGAAAAGGACTGAATCTCCAAGGTGCAGCCTTGGTGCTCAGAAAAAACCTTTAGCAGTATTTTATACTTGCAAAGAATTAACATTTCATACCAAGTTACACAGAGATGCTAAATATGCATAGAGAAAAGCATTTAAAGATAATTTTAGGGTATTTAAATACATAGTAAATGACACTGAGTTTTCATACAGTGGAAAAATTATAAACACTACAGTTACAAAACATTTAGCTGAATGCCTGCATGATAAGCTACGCATACATGTGGAGAGAGAAGGGGTGGATATCCATAGATTCCATTCTAGTTCTGAAAATCATTGGAATAAGTATTTGGAGGAAAACAAAACAATAAAATAAATAAAATCAATCTTACTTGTTTAGGGTCATCAGTGAGAAGCCTGAATTTCCTGGGGTTTTTGCTTCTGGCAAATTTACAGCCATTGAAATACATACTCCATGAACAGCCAAACGAGAATGACGCTCCACAAGTTTCTGGATCAAGTCCTTGACATGCACAAGTACGACTATGAAAGGAAATAAAGACCCATCAAGTCAGCTGGCAATGCAGCTCTTTTTTTTTTTTAGGTCAATGCCATTTGCTATTTCTTTTATAATACATAGCATAACAACACAGGAATTTATAAAACACACGGTTTAACCAGATATCTTCTCTTAAGGATATATTTATGTGTAGAGGGCTGACACTTTTCCCCATAAAGACAGTCTCAACTCCCCGAAGTCCCACTTCTGAGAAATACATAACACTCAGTAGTTACAGCTATATAAATATACCCATGCTGCTCGATTTTGATTCCTCCAGTTGGATAAAATTTTTTTCCAAGAAAATAACCAATAAAGGTTACCCCTAAATCCAATAATTATTTTGTTATGTGCAGCAATACCATTAGCTCCAAATCGATCCAACTTTCGAAGTGGAACAACCCTACTTAGCCTGACCCTTTAACAACATGAGTGTTAGATTCAGGTCACTGTACAGCTATTAGAGTCTGCTTAAATGCAGCCTACACAAAAATCAGCACAAAGGCAGTACTGCTACAGAGCCTCAGTTGCAATATATTATCTAGTCAATTAAATGAAATTCCTCTCATTGAGACAGAGAGAGGAAGATCCTAATTTTGAGTGTTCAATCTCTTGTTTATTTAAAAAAGTCACATATCGCCTTCTTAACAGCTCTTCAGCATGGCCGTGTGTGCAAAGGGCACACTGAATGCCTTGGGCAGTGTGCGCAAAGCCAGGAGAGAAGTTCATTGCCACCCCTTTCCCCCTGGGTGCAGCCTGTACAGCTATCACTTAGAGCCTGGTCTCTAGGAAAAGCCAGGAACTAAGTTTTATACTGAAATGACACCTAGTGGTTTGTAATTTTAAGTGAGCTTTTGTATATTCATTTTATTATTCTTACTATTGAATTCTCAAGTTATTTATTGCAGAACGTTCAAAAGGCAACACAACAATCATTTACTCTTAAAGTAACTTACTCTTCATTTAACGCGCATCTACGGCTAGTGGGACAGCCGTATTTTCTGAGACTCTGCGTCAGTTCTTTGTACAGCGTATCAGCCAGGAGATGAGGGATCCCTTCCCAGGCCAGTATGAGAATCACGATGACGGCAGTTTGACAGTGGTGTCCTGCACGCTGACGTACCAAGCACAGCAACTTTTCCTCATCACTACTTCTTCGTATCACCTGGAAGAATAATTTTGTTTATTCTTTGGTAATGTAGGAAACACGTAATGCGTTACTCTTCTCTGGGACACGTAAAGCCTGGAAGAGTAAGAAATACTGCTGCCCAAAGAGTGTTCATCAGCAAGCAGGACTGCGAAAGCATCACACACCCATATCTGGTGTGGAACATGATTTTGTGTTGCCTTTTTACCTGTAGAAGAAATAGCAGTACATTTTACAGGAGGAGGAATATTGTAGGTGTTCTACACAAACAATAAAGAAGATGCATTAAGAGGAAAATAACCACTAGAAGGAAGTAATAATCCTGAGACAACATATCCACTGAGAACCTAACAGTTACCTTGAAAATAACACAGAAAACATACTGCCAAAACCCAGAATGCAGGTACATAAAAGCACATCACAAAAGCACACGTATGCTTGTGTTAGGGAGGTTACCACAGTTACATATCAGTACATAAAATGGTTCCCACCTTGCAAAGAAAGATTAGAAGCAAGCAATGAAAATAAACTGTGTTCTTAGTGAAGGAAGCAATGAGATTTTTCAGCACATATCCCTAGATGACCTACATTAAAGTTCTTAACAGAGTGCTGAAGTTTTTTGCTAAACTGTATGATATACAAAGCAATCTTTGTCAACCTTATCCATAAAACACAAAGACTAACACAATATGGAACAGTACAATATACCACTGAACTAACAAAAAAAAAAAAAAAGAAAAAATCTAGACAGTCCTACTCCCACATATTGAGGATTTTATCACAATCTGAAACGGAGTTGCATTGTAAGACCACCAAAAAATGCATTAAAGCTAAGTAATAGAAGAACATAATCTTTGAAAATATGTGAATATGTGTACCTGTTCTTCAAACGTCTTGGCCAGCATAGCCTGTACGAGGCCTCCAACAAAGGTGCCAAGACCTCAGCGTTAAGCTTCAAGCATATTAGGCCTGGACCTCTCTCAGGCACTAGAGGCTAAATCCTCCTCCTCGGCTCTGTCATACATAGGATGGGGACCAGGAAGTCTCTCTTCCTTACTGTGTGCTAATGGCAAGCCCTTACATTGCAGATACTCTCTGCCAGCTCTGTAGCAATACGCTTGCTCAGGGCAAGCAGTTTCTCACCCTGGCTGTCCGCCCAACACCCCCTCTCCATCGGCAGAACTCCCACAGACATGGTACTAGTCATGGACTACAACAGCAGGAAGGCAATGGAGTTTCACTTACTCTTCGAATATCTCCAAACATCTGAGTTTTCAGGCAGATGCCCTATCGGACTGATGTCAAAGTTTCTTTGTTGCCAGACGTGCAGCTGTCATTCATATGTGACCCCTAGCCTGATCAGCTGTGAATATCTAAATTATTTGAACGCATTAAAAGTGGGGACCAAAGTACACCTGCAATTAATCTGCAACTGAAAAGGTTTTCAATAGACGAACAGTTTCAGAAGGAATCTGTGCAGGCTTAGCAGGAAGAAGCAAGCTTAAAGTTAATTTGTGTCAAGAGAGAGAAAGTATCACCCTTCTGAAGTTAATCATACAGTCTTACAGTCAGCCTTAAACCTAATGAGAAAACGAGGAAATGCATCCAAGGTACGATTCCTCAAAAGGCATCTTGGTTGTGACTGACAACCAGTACAGTATTTTTTATAAAGAACGAAAAATAATGCAACTCATTTACATCTGAGCGAGATTTACATAACATCTATTACGGCTGATACACAATACAGGTTATTCATGTCAGTGTGAGTTTTACATTCCTGAGGCAGCACAGCTCCTTCAAGTCAGAAGGAGAGGAATTTAGTTTTGTTACTCAGCACAAAGGGTGATGCTTTTAATCTCTTTTCTCTTTGTTTGGTTTCTAGACTTCGTAACTTCAGTGAGGAAATCTGGTACCTCTTAGTTTCTCAGTACATCACGTTGCCCTTTTTGAGTTCTCATACAGTTCTAAACTGTAAGAAAGTACAAAGTACTGTACAAAGTCCAGGAAAAATGACAAATGGACAGGAAGGAAATCTACAGTTTCCTTTAAACTAGTGCCACACTTGCCTGGAGTTAAACAGAGCTGGAATTTGCTTCATTATTCATGCAATAGAGAATGCAATACTCTTACCGGACCCAAAACCATTTTACAATCCATCATCTTTCATGCCACAAAGGTAGCTCATGGATTTATTAGTTGTCTGAATTTAATTCCTGTGGCTCTTAAGAGGTTACATCATATGCTCATCTGACTACTACAGCTGGAGTGCTCCCGTCCTTTTGTTACCAGAGATAAGGCACTTTTCTCACCTGACTGTTATGGCCTTAGAAGAGCACAACTTGCATGGAAACAATCACGGTTCCTCTGGGCCCGCAGCCAGTGACAGTACAGGCAGAGCTGGAGCCGTGTTGCTTTTCCCATATAAACTAATTATGTCCCTTCACACGCTATGGCTGATGCTCTCAAAGCAGTAATAAACAGAGCCTCCCCTTTGTAATAATAATAAATCCACAGCAATACCACACTCAATATACAGAAAAGCACATTTGAGCAGGACAACTGAAAACTATAGAATAAATACAGCCAACAGAAACACCATGTCATTCATGTTGATTTAACAATTTTTCTAGTGGGGAAAACTGCCACTGCACTCCTTTACTTGGTGACTTAGTTACATTAACACCGATGTAACTCCGTTAATTTCCAACTTGTCAGTTGTTTTCCAGTGCCTGACTACATCAAATTTTTGAATTCTAAATAAATTATGTGTATATTGTGTTATATGTATATACATATTAAGCTAAAGTAAAACTGACTGCATTTGCTTTTGTTACTAAATTTGTGGTTATCTGAGAAACTGGTACAATCCAAAATATGACTACAAGCTATGTACTGCTTATCAAGATTTTGCTTGATGTGCTTACAGATCAGATTTCTTACTATTTTTCTAAGTAATGGACATAGTAAGGCTTTAGTTGACTGATCATTTCTTCAATTACTCTTTAGCTGTCTCCAGTTTATTTCTATTCCAGTTTCTGCAGCTCGAAATTACTGGGGATGGTTCCAAGATCTTTTCACCCTTAAACATCCCCAAACCATACAGTGTTTTAACCAACTGCTCCCCACCCCCCAATTACTTTATGGAAACATCACACTTGTTAAATGCATACAACAGCAACACCGTCTTAATGATGTCATCAGGAGAGTAGGATATATAAAATCACAACCTACGCTTTAGTTCACTTCATTCTTCTTTTCAGCATGCATTTGACACAGTGGTCCTCCTCAGTAAGGCAAATGGAATTAGCGTACTGTCACAGCCACAGAGAATACGATAATAATGCAATTTATTAATTAATTCTTTATGCAATATTTTAAAATGCACATTTATTTGCTATTGCAAGTTTGCAAACATAACTCCCAGTGTACATATTGTTTACCTATGAAACACTGAGATGCCAGATATTAAGTTAAATATGCAACAAACAGAGCAAGTCCCTGAATGTTTTCTCAGACTGTGAACAACGCACAAATCAACTGGCAAATCTTGTCTCCAAAAGTTGTTGGTACTACTCATGATTTCTGTGATGTAGTTAACAACAGTGATAAAATCAATAATTTAATACTTCAGTTTGTTTCATTTTGGTCCCTAATGCATTTAAAAGGAATGAGAAAATAAACATTTGTGGGACTTAAAAGCCAGCTTTTTAAAATGGAAGAACAAAAACTTTTCCCCTGCAATTACTTTTCCACACAAAATAACCACACCTTCGTAGTGACTCACATAGAAAAATTATATAATCAGCAAAACAGACTTGTCATAAGTTTGTAAAGTATTATGTAACACTTAAAGGTCATAT
Source organism: Gavia stellata (assembly GCF_030936135.1). NCBI lineage: Eukaryota > Metazoa > Chordata > Aves > Gaviiformes > Gaviidae > Gavia > Gavia stellata. The sequence goes on from NC_082602.1 coordinate 5,048,119, forward strand.
GGTCATCTTTTGCAGGTACGTAGGGAGAGATTATCCCTGAACTCATTTTAGCAAGCAGTAACTGTCATCATTACCGAGTATCCATCAAAAGATTCCCACATTAACAACGAATAAACTGCTTCAGCTGCAACACAGCACTTCTGGAAAGCAACAGACCCGACAAACTCCCCCACAATGCTTGACCGATACCTATCAGCCCTTTTCCGCACTCATAATAACTGGGCATGAAGTTACACACTACCCACTCCCTTACCTGTTCGCTAACATAACCATATCTAGGACAAAGTGAAAAACTGAAATGGGACACACCTCCTTCCAAATAGCTTTCTCAAGCACATGCATATTTGGGCACACAATACCACAAGTATCATCCTTGTAGGTTGGTGATTTGGGCAGGATGCTCATTTATTTTGGTCATTTTCAAAACCAAGGTTTGTACATCCCTCCTGTGGTGTAATTGGGCACCCACCCCTCCTGCCTTCCGGTCCATGCCTGTTCTGCGTTACTACAGCCATCAAGGTGTTCTTGTTTATGCGTACACCTAAAGGAAAACAGCAATTCAAGCCCAGATATTCTCAAATGGCAGAATCTGAGAATATGAGCAAGCCTTCAAGGTGAGCCACAGCCTGACAGCTAGGACAGAACTACGATCAACTGCTATTATGGCATCATACCACAGCTAAACTTCCGTTTCTACAAGTCACAAAGGTAAAAGTTTACCCAATTTTCTTAACAGAAAGCATGAGCCAAAACATAGAGTATATTTCTTGAAGAGGTGCCATATGCAGCAGGATTTGCTCCAGCAATTTAGCAACAAGTTATGGGATGAACAAGAGGAAAAGTTAGTTTTTCACTCCCTCACATACAAGGATAGCAAAGAGACACAAGGGATGCTAAGAATTAAAGAACTGAAGAATACAAGAGCAGGACGAAGTCAGAGAAGTGGACTGTCCAGCCTTATTCCGATTCTGACAGTGACTAAGAGGAGTTACCTAGGGATGCGTAAGAAAGGCACTCGGACGCAGAGATGCTTCTCAACAACTGCCAGGCACCTTCCAGCCACCTGCCAGCAGCTCCGGGGACATGCTCTCTCCCAGCTTTTGAAGGATTTGCCTTCTGTGCATTTGTCCAGTCACTTCTAAATCTATGCAGCATTTTACCATCCACTACATTCCTGGACAAAGCTTAATTCCAGACTACTTGAAAGAAAAACCATTACTTTTTCCTCGTGCTAAGCTCACCCCTGCTAGTGCCCTCTAGTTTTGATATAGGATGAGACTGTGAATAACAGATTGCTATTCAGCTCTCCAGGCCACCAAGAACTTTAGAGGGCCCTGCTTTCTCCCCTTCCCTCTCTGCCAGGCTGATGAGTCTGTACCTCTACCCGTCCTTCCCAGTTCTGCTGCACTTTCTTGAGTTGGGGGACCAGAACTGGAGACAGTATTCAAGATTGGGGTGCAGCATGCTTTCTCACAGAGGCATGATTATGTTTCATGTTTTCTTTATTCCTCTCCAGTAATTCTCACCAGTTTATTTTGCTGTTTTCATCACTGCTGAACACTGAAACTGATGTTTAATGAACTATTATCCCAAGCAGTAACACTCAACCTAGCATCCATCACTGTGTATATGAAACTACACCACTCCACTTTTTGTGTAACTTTATCAAGTGAGTTTTATCTATCATTTTAGTGGCCACTCGTTCTGGATCACAAGTCCTTCCTGCTCTTCATGATACCTGTCCCTCCTCTTCATTAGCCTGAACAACTTTGTATCATCAGCAGTTTGTCACCTCAGCATCTCCCATTTTTTTCAAATAATTTCTGAATGTATTGAATGGCATCAATAAAACCTGCTTCAGCTGTCCAAATGCTTGAGTTCTACTTACTTGAATTATTTCTTTTAGATTGTTGAAGCAACTGTCTCAACCCTTGGCAGGAGCTCTAGAATGAGGAATAAGTACACTGTGAATAAAAATTACTTGATGTCCTTAAACATAAGCCAGTCTATCTAAATTGGCACGTACGTGACTTATGTAAGTAGCTAAGAGTCAGACGGCAGAAGCTCAGCATACCAGACGCCGAATTAACCACATGGATGAGAAATTATTTTCCAATTTAAGATCACCAGAATAGCTGTGTTAACTTTAACATGATATAAACCAGACACCACTAGCAAATAGTACAAAATTTTAATTGCGAATTAAATACACTGCTATAAATTACCAGATGAAAAAAAATAATGGAACCAACAAAAAGGTCCTTTTTATGTTTATTTCATCTCCATGTGGTTCCACTGCAATACCCGCGCCAGCCCATTCTGAATTTCATCAGTAAAATAGCTATGTCTCCTTTGCAGGATATCAGTAGTTGATGTTAAAGTGAGACCATAGCTTAACTGTTCACTGTAATTTCCTGAAATAGGCAACTCATTTAGAACAGTTTGGGTCCAAGTTTTCTAACCTGCAGATTTTGCCTCCACGCAAAGTCCATGGATGGAGTCCTCTCTACACAGGATGAGATTCTCTGCTAAGCTACAATTCCATAATAATCTACACCAGTGCAAAGTGAGAGCATGGTGCTGTTAAAAACTGCTGCTGTTCTAGCAGGTGATGCTGTGTAACAGACAGCAGGAGAAATGTTCTTGTTTGCCACAGGATTGAGTCTGCCCTCCTTTTCCCTAATTCACCCCTACACACATATTAAACCACATTAAACTCTTTTTTTAGTGGAAAAAATGTTATATCCTTTTATTCTCAGCATGTCTAGGAGATATTAAAACAGAAATAAGTTCCACTTCCCTAAACTGTCTCTTCTCGAACACCAGCAGGCTACATCAAAAGAGTTAGCACAGAACAGTTACCGTCAATCACAATACTATGAAGTTACTTAGCTGTTTTTACAGGAGTATCACTGAAGCGTGGTATCTCTAGTTATCTGCAAACACTTTCAAGTTGCTACTGGAAGCGGTATTGTACCATTTACAAATAAGCGACTGCAGTATATAGAGGTTAAGTGATTCTTCTATAATCATGCAACCAATACTGCAGAAATGAGGACAAAATTCAAGTCTCAACTCCCAGTGCTCTCTTACCCTCCTTACTCCCTCAAACTTCCCTTTCTGTTGTACTGCAGGCAATGGTAAACTGCACTTTGTATGATATGGATGACAATAAGAATCTACTCTCTCAGTTTGTTCAGATACCCCATTTGTTTTAATTGAAGTAGTAATAACAGCAACTTAAATGCTTGCTCTTTCATAATCCTTAACTTTACCTTAACATAGTGGTTTTGTGTCATGTTTACTCCATTAAAATATTTGAGTAGTTCATCATATTAAACAATATTAAAACACTTCTATTTACTTCAGAAACCATGTAAAAGTTTCTAATAATTTTGAATCTCAAAGCACTGCAGCACTTAACAAAGAACAGCTTTACTTTGGATGAAGTTACAAACATTTTTGTCCAAAATAAACTCCTCTAATTCTGTATTTAGCAGGCACGCCTCCTAGCAAACAGTGAAAATAGTGCCTGCACAGCTATAGTACCTGCTACACAGAGTAACTTAATGTATTACAACATTATGGCAAGAAAGTGATGCCCTAATACCATGCTGTCCAAAAAGGTGAACAAAACCCCCACCAACCACCATCTCCATGTGCAAAAATTAATTTCCTTCCAGACTTCTCCTATGGAGAACATCATTTAATTATAAAGATGGTTTAATACATGAAATAAAAGCTTGAAGTACAGTAAGCTGTTTAAAGCAGAATGGAGCTGCACATTCTACTTAGACCTGTAGCCAGGGGACAGTCAGTCCAGGAGAATTTATTTTAAAGCCCTTTTCAAATATATTTCCAAAAATTCTCCACTCTATCATGGTCCAAATAACACAACAGCTTCACCATCCCCTAGCTAGCAGTGCCGCCCCAAACCTCCTGACTATTTCACTGCCAAGCGGGATACAGAAAATAAGCATCAGAGAGTCTGCTTACAGGTGCCCAACTTCCTGATAACGTGGTCCTCTAACAGCTCGGTTGATCAGTAATGATCATCCACAGCAGAGCGAAGTACTTCGCTCATTTGTCGGTTCATTTTCTTTAATAAATTACACATCTCTTCTAATATTAACAATAACTTACACGTAGAGAGCCTAAAAGCTGAAGTAAATTCTCAGCTTTCTTGCTTTTTCAATTCCCAATTTCAATCACTTTCTCAACTCAAGCTAAACTAGCAAACTGAAAAAACCCCACTTCTCTGCATCTGCAGAAGAATCTATTGTTATTAAGCCTCATTCAGCACTCAACAAATTGTCGTTTCTGGCATTTAGCTACAAATTCCTATCAGTTCAATGATCTATAAAATCTTGGTTGTAACAGTGGGTTGTTTAAGCATTACTTTTTAAAAATTGATTAATTTCAGTGGCTAATACTAGGTTCAGATCCGTACAGGACTGTAATTTCAAATTTAACTATATTTTAAAAGTATTTGTAATCGGGTTTTTTATCCATTTTTAATCCACCTTTATTTATTATTTATATTTCTTGCTAATATACAACCAACACTACAGGAAAGATAATAACGCTCTGTCAGGTTGTAAATATAAAACCCAAAAAAGGCAGACAGTACAAAAGTGAAAGAGTTTGAGAAGCTACTTGCAAAAGGCATAAAAGCCCCATAATAGTGTATTTTGAAACAAACTAGGGCCACCAGCAGGCTAACAGAATCTGAAGGGTCAACAGATCATCCAAGTGTTTTAAAAAAAAAAAAAAAAGGCACTCAGAGAAGTTAAGGCTCAAGATGCAAAACCCACTTCTGCTGTGTTCACAAACAAGAAGTTTGGGAAGATTCCTATGTCAGAAACCTCCTTCACAGGGGACAGCCAAGGATTTTTTCCTGAAGTTAAAGCCCTGAGAAAAGCAGTTATAGGACAATAGCAACAAAAAAAACCAAAACCAAACAACCATCCCCCCCAGACAGTAACAATTTGCCAGGTTCAGATGATACCCACCAAAGAACCTCATGGATGAAACAACTGAAGTATTATATGTGATGTGCATTGTCTTGATTTATAATATATTAACAGCAAAGGGCCTGAAGATTACCAAGAGGATACCACTTTGTAAAAAGACCCTAGAAAAAATACGTTGATACAGTGATCACGTTAGCCTGGTATCTGTGCGGTGCAAAGCAGTGATCACACAGGAAAGTGTGATGCACAGGGAGAAGTCAAATAAACTTTTCTGAAGTGAAGTCACAGCTCAGTCATACTGCAGGTCTTTCTAGATTTCCAAAAACCATTCAGTAAGATCCCTTAGTAAAGGCTCTTAAAAAAACCCTAATGTGTCTTGGGACAAATCAAAAGACCACACATGAATAATTGGTGAAAAGACACGAAACAAAGGCTGGTATGTCTCCAATGGGAGCTCTGTAGAACTGTGTTCAAGCTTGTGCTCTTCAGCATGTTTGTTAAGGGTAAATAAAAGGATGACAACATTTGTTGATGACACTAAGCAATTCAGAGTAGTGAAGACAAGCACAATCTGCAAACAAATGCAGGAGGAGTTCATACTGCTGAGCGGGCAGTAAAATGGCAGATAAAATTAACTGTAGATGTGCATATTTAATGCACATGGTGAAAACAATTCTATTTTTAGATAGAGATGGACTCTGAGTTGCCCATTACCATGCAGGAATGAGAATCTGGCATAATGATAGAAAGTGCTATAGAAATGCCAAATCACTGCTCTGCAATGGAGAAAAAGCAAAAACAACTGCTACGAATGACTGCGAATAGAGCACAAGCCTGAAAACATTATGCCAGCATTTTAACTCCTAGCGTAAGAGAATAGGAAGGAAAAGGAGAAATAAAGATGATAACATTTATGAAGGGCAACTGAACACAAAGACACTGCCTCCAGCTCAGGGAACCACAGAGCTATGAATTACTGTAAACTAAGCGAGTCTTCTGGGAGGAATCTGCCCTGCTCTTACACCTTTCTGCAATGGGTCAGTGCTGGAGACAGGATAGCAGCAAGCAGGACCTCCGCCCTGACCTGGCTGGTTTTATTGCTTCTTATCTCATCTTTATTCAGAGCTGGAGCCTTAAAAATTACATTGCAACTCTGAATAAAGACAACAGATAGCAATGATAGCTTAGCTGATCCAAGCCAATGTCCACTGCAACCGGGAGAAGGAACCCATAGGAAACGGGTTTAATCCAGAAAACGTTAAGATCCGAAGCTGACCTCCTCTGAGATCAGTGACATGCATCTTTGACTTCACTGCATCAAGCTGATGCCTACAGTGAGTTACTCATGAACAACGAACAAATTCATAAACCATTTCACATAAATTGAGGTAACTGTAACTTACCATCAGACATACTGAGAGCAGGAGAAAAAAAAAAGAAAAAAGCCCACAACACATCCGTTATCAGCTAAAGCACGGATAAAACAATGGGACTGATATGAGTCAAGTCACTTATCACTGGCTGGTTACAGGGGATGCACAGTAACATGAAACTTTTTATTATATGAATGGGCTACTAAGAATGACAGGCCAGTAATTTCAGTACTTCAAAGGTGTTTTTTTCTTCAACTTATTATGAAGAAGTATGATGAATTTGGACAAAGCAAAAAAAGTGTAAAAAATCCAAAACAGAAAAGAAGGAAGAGTACATTTGCCCTGGCGTAAGTCACAGAAAGGGAAGTTATTTTCTAATCACGCAGTTCTCACCTACACAGATATCCACATATTTGAAATTTCTGGCAAAACTCTATTAATTCTATTCTGACATAAAAATGAGATTATACAATTTCTGATGCAAAACATCAGAGGTCAAACAGTCTCCTTGCCGACACATGCAGTGAAAGCAATAGCAAGTTCATCTTCACTACACACAGTTTAGCTTATGTGGGTGTCAATCTAATGCTTACACACACAACTATCATAAGGTTTCAAACCCTCGGTAGTATTTACTGATAATATTTAGGTTCAGCCAATAGGAACATTCTTGTCCACATCCAGAGGGACAAAGTATCACCCTAAAATATTATATATCAAAAAAATACAGAGGAGACATGTTTATTTCTTCTCAAAAGAAGACTGAAAGAGAAAAGATTCTGCAAGTTTATAGTAACCTGAAATCTAAGGAAGAAACCATCAGCTCCTTTTGGGGAAAGGAGTCTCTCTCAGTAAACGTTTAACACACCAGGACCATTAAGAGAAACGGAGCCACTTCAGTGAAAACAATTTAGGAGGGAATCAGTATTATGAAATGCAGTCACTAACAGAAGAACGTATGGACACGGGTATTTTGGAAAGCCTCCTTTCATCTTAAAGTGTTTCTAATGAACAAATAAGACAAAATTATCTAGTGGAAATAGGGAAAATAAATTGGGAAAAATAGTTCCAATACGATCAACAGATACAGTCAAATTTTTCCTATCATATTTGCTTCAGCAGAGCTCCGTCATGGTGCTCTCACCAGCAAGTCTCTCAGGAGCCCTAAGGGCAATAGCTTGTCCATCTGCAAAGCAGAAATGAGTCTGTCCCAAAGTACACTGTAAATGAGTAAGTGAAAGTCTCTGTGCAGCTGACAGAACCTTGTGACTGCAATTATCAGAGAGCACAGCAAACTTTTTCCATACGCTTTCAAACAAATTTCACAGTTATGTTTCTTTGGTCATAGCCAAAATCCAAATATGCTCCGTTAAAAGGATTAAAATTAGCATTGGCAATGAAAAGTTAATGCAACACATTAAGAATACCAACCCCAAAATGTGGATTTTATACATGATGAAACAGTTCTACAGAGGAGATGTCAGTGATTTCCTTCCCTCTCTTGTACTGAACAGTCACACAGTAACAGTTAGCAGACTTGGAAAAGCATTCATCCTCTTTAGGTTTGAACTCGCACACAAAAAAAGTCACTGCTGCATAAAACAAGATTAGAACTTAAGTTAAACGAACGTTAAAGCTTACTCTCAAAAACACTTTACATATAGATATGTGAAAATCTAGCTAACTGGAGAGCAGGTCCCCATACCTTAAAACAGCCTTCTCTGTATGCATCTGAGTGCTTTCTGACTGTCATACTGTACACACATGTTGGACACCTACAGCCATGCAGATATACAATAAAATCTATCATTTCTGTTTTACATAAAAGACAGTATGTTGATACTGGCAACAGAAAAATCAAGGTTAAGAGTTAGTTTTAAATGCCTTCTTCCTTTCAACTGCTCACAACTATTTCTAAGGTAAGATGATTTAACTCCTGTCCTCTGTTAAAACGGAGTGTTTTATTTAGTTGCAACACTGAGAAAAATAATTCCATTCTTTTTGGGTCAGTTGTTTATGAAATTAGTTTTACCCTCTTTTTTTCTTGGATGCTGATTTGTTATTAAATATTATCTAAAGCAACATGCACATATGGGATTCCTTTCTGAAAAACAGTTTATGTACTGAGTATGAAAACCACATTTTGACTGTTCCAAACAAAAGCAGTAAATGTTTAGCATGCAATACCATTCACATACAATATGTAGTAACTTTATTTTTGTTATGTAGTTACAAACGCTAGTCTACCAACTGTACAGTTATCTCCAATCTTTTTTCAATCAAGTCTGAAATTCCTAAACACAGCAATAATTTATTTTTTTTTTTACCAACCAAGTTCTTTTATTATTTTCCAAAACTCAGTTTACAAGATTTCCAGTCTACTTTTTACCTCCCTCGGTGGTTTCAGCAAAGATTAAGGACAATCAATTCTTTCCAAGCTCTCTCCTGGAGCTTAAGTCTGTTACCTCATTTCCTGGCTCCTATGAAGCAATGTGAGACAAGACTTTGGTGAAAACTATCACCATAACATTTACATTTCCAAATACTGAGTTCAGTTCCTCAAAAATAGTAATGAGCTCCATGGCATATGAGATTGAACTTCCTCATGCACCACACTCTCCTCTCTTCAGGTGTTCACACAACTGAGAAGGGTTTTTAAAAAATGTTACTGGATAGTTTTCCAGCTCTCCCAAGCAACCATCCCTTCTTTTCTCTCTTTCACACTTCCCAATAATGTATTTCACTAGACACTCCAACTTTCAGACATTGTCAAGGTCTTCTTACCCTTGATTTGGTCATCTCTGCTAGCTCTGTTAAGCACCTCTCTTTCACATTCATTCAAACCACAGCATAACATATCGCACCACATCTTAAATAATAAAAAAAAAATTGTCTTCCTTAGCTTCATCATTCAGGCACATTTGTAGATCAATTAAATGAAGAACCAGATCTTCGTTAATGATCAGATTATATTTAAGCTCAAGGACTACACATCATTTGATATTTAAAAGCCACAGAAAACAATTTTATTGCTGTAACATAAAAACTTACCCACTTGGCAATTGGACACCCCTGAGAGCTTTTTCCTTCCTTTCCTGTATAAACCACTACCTCTATTCTTACAGCGCTTCCTTTTGCTCCATACCTGCATTTAAAAAAGTTCATGAGTAAAACAAACCGCTGTAGACCATTTTAAAAAAGGAAAAATTTTCAATAAAACAAGAATAACAAATTTATTTTTACTTTACTGAGAACAGAAGAAAACCAAAATCTTTATAATGTCAAAAAGACTTTTAAAATTAAAATCCTATTTGCAAGAGTGATTTTTGACATCTCTCTTCCGATAAGAAGTTTCTGCCACTATGGAAACGTTATTTCGGGAAGAAAATGTTATCTGCATGTAAATCCTAGTGCATTTAGTCACTAACGTGACCTTTCTGTCCAGTTTGCCACAGCTTCTTCGCATGCAGGACACTAGAAAACCTAATTCTGCCTGCTGCTGATCTCTGTCATTCCTATTGACTTCAACGGCACCTAAGAGCACACAGCACTTGAAATTCAACCCTAAAGTTGCAAGAGCTCAGACGCATGAGTTTGGAACTGAAATACTAGTGCTCACCTCATGCACGTCTGAACAGGAAAACACTTTACAAATGAGTACTGCAAAAAGTTTAGAAAAACAAAGCTAAACATAGCACCTGACTTCTCATAGCTCTTCTTTCCTGTTTAGAGAGTCAAAAATACTGCGAGCATCAAATGCTGAATTTTCCTCACCTGTTCTCCATTATTTCTCTCACAGCAGCAACACTTGGTCCTGTCCCGAGGTGTGTGTAATATGGGCCTTCATCTTTCTCTATAATTTGTTCTGTAAGCAGGTTGAGAAAACTAAGTTGGCAGATACAAAATTTATTTACACCATTACAAGTAAGCTTAGGAATGGTCTACAGAAATATCTTCCAAATTAAATTACAATACGTAAAATTTGTCCCTGAAATGTAATTAATAAAGAGTATGACAGATTTTTCTCCTCACAGGCATCAGAATTATTTTATACTTGTTTCCTCCTATTAATCTGCTAGTATTTTTTCTTTATGTTATAAAGTAACCCTAATTATAGTAATATTTTGCACTCTTTACAAATTTTCATTACAGGAGCTGGCATGTATTGACTAAGCAAGCCTCCCAATATCCTTCTTGGTAGGAAAACATTATTAATTCATTTTAGACAAAGGAGAATTGGGGGGGGGGGGGGGGGGGCGGATTAACTGATAGTCATATACTACAGAACAGAAAACATAATCCCGGCCTCTTAACTAGCACTCTGTTGATTCAGAACATTAAAGCAAAGATGAAACAATCTGCCTTTGTACAATTTGTTGTTAAGTCTCTGACTTGTTTTTCCATCTGTGCGCTTTGATAGTCTGAAAACATAGCATGTCTAACACCATCAATCGAGCTGTATCGGCAAAATCCTCAATACCGAGTTCAGTCTGACATCTCATCCTGCCACACAAATTATTAGTGTGTGGCCTCACCTGAACTCCACCGTACCTCTCCTCTCTGCGATGAGAGGTGTCTAGTAGCCTTTGATACGGAGTCTTCAAGGCAAAGTGACATCAGTAATCAGGACTAACAGTGACAGTAACAAGACCACCCACAACCATGCCCTGCTGCTCATCTAACAGCATTTAGGCAACAAAGACAATACACTGGGAAACTTTTGCCCAGCCCATCTCAGGCAAAAACTAGTTCTAGACCATAAAAATCAGAATCTAATATACTACAGATAAACTCACAAAGAGCACAAGTCAGCAATGACAAAAGAACAAACAGAAAAACTTATTTTCCTCCTGGGTTTAAATTTAAGTAGAATTTAAACCTGCCAGTTGCAATACCAAAAATACTCAATTCTGCTGTGCTTTGCAGGCCTAAAGAACACCAGGCTAAGGTTACAGAAAGGGAAAAAATAATTTCCTCCCATTTCCTTACGGTGAAACACTGATCCTTTTGCAACAGCTAAGTAAGTGTCAAGTACACTTTCTCACATTAAAGGCAGCAACATAAACACACCTCCATCTGAAAGGTACAGGCAAAAGTTAGCAAAAAGACTTACCAACACAGTCACAAGTTGGCAATTCAGACTGTCCTTTTTTGGTAGGTGTATCTATTAAATTTTTTGTAGGGGTATCAAGAAACTTCATAGGTGATTCAAGGAAACTGCTGAGCGTGTTTTTTGCTGGAGAACACCCTGAGTCGCCTGCGCTCTGTGGGTGGTCAGTACCCAAACTGGTTGACGTCAGAACGGTCACTTCGCCTGCACACTCCATATTCCTGAGAGCTTCAACAGAACCTGGTACCTGGGCCCCACCACAGGGAACAGGCAGCACCTGCGACTTCGGACCTACTGGTTGTTCGACAGCACCCTGCTGAATATAGGTTTTGTCTTCACTACACGTTTCGTTAGCTCTCAGATTAGACTGATTAAAAGTCTGAGGCAAAGGATGCGTCTGACTGACATTCGCTGTTTGCTGTACCTGAGAATTACATTTTTCTGTAAACATCTGTAGGTTTTCACTTGGTCTGTTCAATAAGGATGCTGTTTTCAACTGTGAAACAGCCAGAGGATTACGGGAGGACAGGTCGCTATATTGGTTACGTACAACAACTTCATTTTTCAGTGGATCAATGCCTAGTGGGTCACTGGAGCCTGCAGTTTTGATTTGCTCATTCACCACTTCACAGCCAAACAACCTGTCTTTTTTTTTCTCTTGCGGTACCTCAGGTAAACATCTATGGAACTTTATCTGCGTTTGCGGGAGAAATAATCTATTTTTTTCTTGTGGTGCTAAAGTATGTTGATTCAGTGCTCTCTGTACTTTGGTTCTTGGAGATTTTTTTTCGGACAGAGCTATTCTGGAGTCCTGTGGCATGGCTTGACCAAGCTTGTGCAGTTTTGATGATATCCAAATGTCCTGTAACTCGCTATGCTGACATGACAACGGCTCTAGCTGGTTTTGATTATTCTGTTGATAGCGTGCTTCTTGAGGCTTCTTCTTGTGTCTTGGTTTCCATGGTACAGCATTTCCTTTTTTATTTGTTGGTTGTTTTTGCTTTAACAATAAAGAACTATAATTATGCCTAAAAAATACAGATTCTTTTTTCTGCAACATGTCTTGGTTATATTTTGGCTGCCTCTCGTGTGATATTAGATTAAGCAGCGATGCCTTTATGTCATTCTTCTGCTCTGGATTTGTCTGGTTTGATTCAATTAGCGCTGCAAGTTGAGTTAGTTGTGTAGCTACATCCTCTTCATCCTGGCTGTGAATTCCTCCTTCTTTAATCAAAGAACTAGCTTCCAAGTTTAAATCATTACAGGTTGGCTTTTGCTCTAACTGGCCAAGGCTCTCTAAGTTGTTACTTGTTTGCTGGACATTACGTGAAGCATTGCAATACCGTGCAAGGGTGACTGGATCATGAGTATAATTTTTCTTGGTAGTATATCCTGAAAATGATTTTGCATTAGGTGTTAAGTCAGATAAAGTTTTGGTATCTCTTGAAGCTAACTGTAATTTATACATCTCACCAGCCAGATTGGCAGGTTTATCACGCAGTTCCGAAACTGAACTTTGGCCATTGTATAACACTGCCTTATTAGGGAGCTGCTTCTGTGAGTGAGCGCAGTGAGCCAAGAGCTGTTGCTCATTCTGTAAGTAAGCGTCTTTGATTTCTTTTAATGCAGAAGATGTGAAAGAGGATGAGATATCCCTTTTATAACTATGGAGCAAGTTCGAAGTTGTTTCTTCTGTACATTCAGTACCTTCAGTTTTAGCTGGTGAAGTTGTTTCTAAAGGGGCTTCGGACAACTGTGTTAAAGCTTCAATAGCTACAACCTGTTCTACAGTTAAATTTCTGTTTTTAATCAGGGACAAGAAAGTTGGCTGGAGTGAAGAATCCTCACGCTGTGTCTCTGTGTTAGGTACTTTAAAGACATCCTTCCCTACATGCACTTCCTCTTCAGGAAGCGGAGGACAACACAAGCTTTCTTGCAGATCCGAAATGGAACCCGTCTGCAAAACTGACTTATCAGAATCCTCAAAGATGCTGCAAGTGCAGTTTTCCTCTTTCATTAAAACACTTCCTTGTTTTTCTGGGTGAACACAGCCAACGCCAGTCGTCAGGGCATTTACTATGTTATTCAGATTGGTACCCTTCGTCCATTGCATATGGGAATTGCTTGTCAAATCTGTGCTTTCCTCTACGGATACTTTTTTCAGCGAAGCAACTGCTTCCGGTGGTGAATAATGTAGGGTTTTTATGCCATTTTTGATGGTCTGTGCAAATGATTTTTTTGGCTCAGCTAACTGACTGGGAGAGACTGCTCTTTCACTGTCTTCAGCATTTTTCAAGTGTTCATTGCCTGTCACGGTTCCATGGATATCTCCGTTGACATGGACACCAAAAGATGGCTTCTCGTTATGTGCCCACTTCTCTGCTTCTAAGCCTGTCATTCTTTCTTTCTCCTTAGACTGCACATTTTCAATGGGTACTGTTTGGTTTGTTTTCACCCTGTATTTTTCACCATGACCACATATACTGCATTCCATGAGTTCTGGTCTGCGGCCATTTACTGGTTTGTTTTCTAAATTTGCCTATAAAATAGTAATAAAAAAATTTGTTGTAACAGCTGTTCAAAAACATTAAATATAAGAAATATAAGATTTACAGCAATTAAACCCTACTTTGACAGATATGAGGAATATCCTAGTTAAGCACAGACACAGATGTTGGAAAAATCCGCAGGAAGTCATAAAAACCCCTGAAGCCTGAAGACCCTATCCATATTTATAGCTATTTTTCCCCAGTGGTGGGGGGGCAGAGGAAGAAAGTGTGTGCATGTGGTGGTGGATAGAGACTAAAGAAATGAATGAACACATGAAGGATGTTAGCATTTAGGATCAGATCTAAGGGTTCAATTTTTAATGAATTTGCATAAGCAGATGAAAGTCTCCCTTGAGTTCGAAAGCAGGACTGAAATCTGAAGGCTTGTACCACTGAAAGTTTAGTAGTAATTTGGTATAATTATACCATTTTGGCTAGACCAATAAACTTATACAACACTTGGTTGGACACTCTAGCACGAATGTCTTGTTTTCAGGCTTAGTTTCAAGTCCTTAAAAAAAGACAAAACGTAAGCTGAAGTAGACAGTAAGCCAATTAACATTAGCTCACCTCAAAGTTACCCTCTAAACACTGTGTTGGGCTTCTGTATTTAGACGGTAACTTCCAGGTTTCTGAACAGTCTCTCATGTAAGCGATCCTTAACAGTATTTTAGTAAACTCTAAATTCTAATATTTGGTTAAATATATTCTTCATCTTCACTGGGATTACACAATTCATGTGGTTGAAGCAATGTCAAAATCTACATAGAGTCAGAATACTGTGTCCTGAAAAGAATATGCATATGGGCCTTAAGATAAAGTATTATGGATATGAGGTAAGGAGGTATGCAATTTAAGTAGAAATAAATAAATAAATAAATATTAAGGCAGGAATCCAAGCAGAAACAGCAATAAAGGCACGAATCTGATTTTTATTATGTTAATAAAATTTTATTTCTATTTATATTAAATTTTCTTTTAAAAAATAATTTTAAGTCACAATAGACGGTGCTGGTACTTAATCTTATTGTAACTTTTAAGAGTTATTTAAATAATCTGTAGCCTTTTGCCCTACTTAACAAGAAAACCAGTACTGCTTTTCAAATCAGATATAATACAACTGGTTAATTAACCATACATTGGCACAGTACATCTTAGCAGTTCCCTGAAAACAGCACCCAGTATTATATTAAACATTCAGTTAAATCAGACATGGTTTTGTGGTCATACCAACTAAAGTGCATGGACTTCTCTGAGAAAATAACTCAGAAGAACAAATGCAAACCAGATTTATGATTAATCATAAGCATCAAGATGGAATTGCCAGAAACCCCCAGGCAAAACAAGGCATACGGACCCAGCTCCATCTGGAGCCCAGTGTTCACCTCACAACCATTGATAAAAACAAAACCGGGCATCCATAGCACGCCCTAGATATTATGAGAGGCATCATAAATTCTCATAGAAATGCTATGTAAAAACATGTCCAGCACCTATGCAGCTAAGTCAAACCTATGGAAATTACCTAAAGAAAGATATCTTATTTAATGCTTTTTCATTACACACAGATGCTGACTAATGGTCTGTGAGCCTGTACTCCTCTGGATCCTGGTGACTTTCAATCAATGATCCACAGACCCAGGGGATCACTGAGCAATCACTGAGCAAAAAAAAAAAAGGGATCCACAAAAGCAGTTAAGCAGCTCCATTGTTAGCAGGGGTAAATGCATTACACAGGCCTCTGCAAGCGTACCAGAAAATATTTTAAGGGTCCACCATGGAAAAGTAAAAACCCACAATTCTCTACCTGTGCAAAAGCTGAATTTCAATGACCTTAATTTAACTTCAGAAAGAACTAGGATATGAAATTGCTGGTTTTTCTTCAGCAAAAGCATATCTAAGATCTCTATCAGTCCAAATGTTGTCCCAACCATATAAATTGTTATTAAAAATTATTTAATTAGACAATTAGGAAGCTGAGGAGATAGAAGCAAATAGATTAAAGTAATTCCCCAGCATTTGTATGCTTTCAACACGACAACACATTTTTGTATTCCCTTCATTTTTAGAGGGTGGTACTCACTACATTAAAAAAAAAAAAATCTAAGTCTGGTAAATTGAGAGCAATGCGAGGTGGGGGGAAGGAGGAGAGTTCATCCATGATCAGCAGAGATTGGAAGATCTGACAGAGGGTCCACTGACAGCACTCAAAGTGCAAAAATGTCATCACACTTCTCTCAACTATGTTGTTCCTCAATAAAATACTTCCATCTGACCAAAAAGCACTGCTATGCTCAAAAATACTCAGGATATTCCCTAATCTGCTAGCAGTACACAGGTGCAGTGCTGTGTCCCCATAAGTCCCCACTGATTCCAGCAGTAAAATGGGATCACTTTTAAAACAAAATTATTCTTCATACATCATAATTTCCACTAACATTACTGGAAGCTGCCCACATGCGATGAAGAAAAAAGAACCAGATGAATCATATCATTGGTATGATTTGGTTCATATTTTATTTTTCCACACAAAGAATAAATATTATCATAAAATCGGATTTTTTTTTTTAAATCAAACTCTCTTCCTTTTGAGCACTATGTTGCTTTTTCTCTTCTGTTACTGAACTGCAATGAATCCTAAAAACCACCTTTTTCTTTCCTCTCTTACCAGACTTTCCAGTGGCCTTTTCTGTTTAATATGTGAAGTTATTGTTTCCCAACATAAAAAGAAATGCAGACATACAAGCAGGGGCAGAGCTCATTTGATTGTTCTCCTCAGTGTAAGTCTGGCAGACCAAAAGTAATAGCTCAGCAAAAACCTTCAGCAGCTGAACAACCTAAAAGTAATCTATCTTCAAGTCCTGAATCAGGACTCAAAAAAAAAAAAAAAAAAAGTGAAACTACAGACAAGGATACCACAATTCCAAGCAACAGTCTTAAAATTCATGGAAGTTAAGCATGTAAGTCTGATCTGATTGATTTCTAAATCTTTTACACAAGCATGATGAAAAGCTGAAGAATAAACCAGATCAATAAAAGTAATTTCCTCTCTTCCTCATGAAGGAGGACACTATTCTGTCTGAAGACGTGACACTAACAAGTCATGCTCAAGCTTAGACTCTGCAGTAGTTAGTGCTATTAAGACAGGACCATAGAGTACAGTCTGCTGTAGCCATTGCTTTATTACCTAAACTTCAACCAGACATTATCTCTTATACACACACACACACATATATACACACACAAAAAAAATTCACTCTGTGAGCTAATGCTTCCAGGACACATGAAAAGCCACTTACAGCAAATCTTTTCACCATTCTGAAAAGGGTCAGACTTTAATATGAAACTTTTCTTTTAACACAAGATGCCTCTCAGTTAATGCAAAGAGTTCACCAATTCACAATCAAAATACAATGTTAAAGCTACGCTAAAGACATTTCCACATCTTCTGTACAACGGAGAGCAGGCCATAGGTTTATGTCTCGTTTCAAACCTCTATAGGTGGTAACAACACATGATTGGAGTAAAGGATACAACCAGAAACAATGACCCCTGTCAACCAGAAGTAACAGATGGCAGCCAGATCAACTACTGATAAAATGGCTCTACGAGAAAGTCGTGACAAGTTACATGATAACCAATGCCAAGTCCCCCTAACTAGCCCTCCCTATAGGATTCTGCCCAGGTCCCCATGAGAATACAGTCCCAACAGATCAGAAAATACTTGCACCTCCTAGCTTGTGCCAATAACCAGGATGACCTGAAAGGCAGTTCTTCCAAGGTCTCAACATTCAACAACATACAAGGACGAGTGGGTGAGAAGCGCTTGCACTTTGCGTCTCTTTTCCATTGCAGTGCAATGGGCAAGTTTGGATCCTGCTGCAGTGTCCGCAGCCACGCAACCAGCCACACGTGCCCTTCCACGTTGGCACAGAGCTGGCATCTCCTCAGAGCTCAAACACCACAAGAGAAGTTTTCTTTCAGAAAAACTGTTGGAAAAAAAACCCAAACAAACTTCATCTAACATTGAAACAGGGTGTTTTATTCATGGTCCAACTGTCAGATGTCACTGCTTCACCAAGAGATAAGAAAGCACCAGCCAGCCGACCAGCAGCAATTTACTCCTATGCAATTTATTCCTATTCTCTAGTGCCTGCTCCCCGGGACACGCAGAAATTCAGTGGAATCCAGGAATCCTGTACAGGACCAACATACAGGGATAAGGAGGTAAGATATGGACAGGACAGGGGATAGGGAGACAAAGAGCACAGGTGTGGAGAAACAGTTGCTTTTGCCGAGTGCTATGTAGAAAGCCGCGCACTGGTTAGAACAGAGAATGGATGTAAAGCAGGATGCTGTGCAAAGTATAGGCCACCTTCCAGGTACAGCCAAGCTTTTTTGTATTCCAAAATAAAACGCAGATAAAATAACACATTTAAGGATAACTTCTATTTAAGACTATACTACTTCATGTTTGACTACCGTAGCACAGACAACAACAACGTGCTGCAAGTTGCTGCCCGAGGCTGCAGCCTCAGCAGGGTTTCTGAGGAGGCTACCAGCAGAGAGAGGAGAACAGCTGAGTAGGGGCCAAGCTGCAAGCCGGGGCATCTTCCCATGAACGTCACCAGAGGCATAAAGCAATTACCACCACACTTGTGTAACAATCATGCACGTGAAACAGTCTCTTAGTATACGGCACTTCTACAGCAGCTCAGGTAAGGCACATTTTCTATAGGTCTTCATGCAGAGAAACAGATTGGGGCCCTTTATTAATGGAACACGGCCTGCATATACAAGATGTTTTGTTCCTCAAGAGAACAACGTTCACGGTTGGCACTGAGGGACAGGACAGGTAATAATTCTGCATTTTAGAAGCTACTGCAATCAAAGCAAATAACTTCTACTCTTGGCAAAATTACGTAGACGAGTTTTAGCAGAGAGGCTGGTTTATACAGAACCTCAGGGGAACAAGAGGGTCTGCAAATCTAGAGAAAGCGACCTAACCTGGGACACGCAGCAGAGATCACTCAGGATGTCCGGGCTTTCCTGGAGCAATCCCCTTAACTCCCAACCTCCCTGCCCCCGAGTATCAAATCCACCCAAAGCCACCAACTTGAGTATCGCGGCAGGTACCATTTCACACTGGATCTTACAACAGCTGGAAAGCCTGCTCTAGTTGACGGTGTATTTTTTTTTTCATATCTGTAGCCACAACAGCAAAGAACATTCCCCAAGCTACAGCTTAGCTCTCTCCTTCCGAGTTTCATCTCCATTTTATCTATGTTTATATCCTCTTTGCTATGTTCTTCAAACACCAGGCAGCTTTCCCACCAGAAAAGTTCCTTATCTTGTCTCTCCATGAGGAATTAGGACATTATGGCCTTTACATCTTTGTTCTCTTCATTTTCTCTCCTACACCATTACCACAATCCTCCTGCTCACCTTGTGTAACAACTTCAAGTGAGACCACTTACAGAGAAGATCTACAGTATCAGACCCTAAAGGATGCACTTACTAACAAAGTCAAAAATTACAGGATACTAATTCTGGCTCTAAAGGCTTCAAATGGTGAGCCCCCCAGGAAGTATATTTATTGGATTAGTACTTGGAAATAGGCTCTCTCAGCCACAAACTCAAATTATTGTTTCCATCAACCCTGAGCTCTAGGTTGTGAAAGCTACAAACAGGAGCAAGAAAAAATAAGGCGTGAAGGACACCCCATTCTCCCACACAGGCACCCAAAAAGTGGATGTGTTAAGAAAGAAAAAATACCCCAAACATTGCAGTACTTTTTCTGCCACAGAAGCAAACATAAACCAGCATCTTGCTTGGTGGTTTTTGTTTTGTTTGGGTTTGGTTTGTTTTTTACTGGTGTTTTGAATTACTCAATCATTTGTCTTCAACATTGAAACTGAGCACTCAAAGAGACACTGGCAGCTCTGGAAAATACAGCACTCAATTAAGCCACAAAAGACAAATGATACAATCAGCAGCAATACGTATTCCCTAACACAACCTTCCCCTAATGTGCTTTAACTCAAATGCAGAGATGAAAGAAATTCAGTCTTTGAATTTATCCATCCTAGCTGATGTCTCTTGTGGTCTACTCATTTACAAAACCATCACCATAGCATTAAGAAAGTACTGCCTGGCCCTTAACTGTAAATGAAGAATCATCACAGTGTTCATAGCAGGGTCTCCAGGGAACAGATCACAGCTATATATAACATTTTAGCAATGACCTGAAAAAACAGTGACATTAATACTGATAGAAAAATAGCAATGGAAAGATCAGACACTATGCTTCCTAAATTAACTGGCAAGCCAGCTGCAAGCACACATTTCAATACAGCTAAAGGTGAAGTTGTGTATCTAGCAATAAAGACATGGGACTATATTTACAAAATGCAGGTTTCTGTCTTCGGAAGCAATGACTTTAAGGAGGACATTAACATGGTCAATAATCAACTGCACAATAACTACAGAAACTCCTATTGCAACTTTAGGGCCAAAAGGGTTAGTGAGATTCTTGAGTGCATAATCAACACTATAATTAGGAAAAAGACGGGTTACTTTCTGTCCTGTACTTGGCACTTTTGCACCTGCTAGTGGAATAAAGCATCCAGTTCTGGCATACCCAATTCAAGCAAGACATTGATATGCTGGAGGGGGCTTGGAGGACCACGAGAGCGACAAAGGATTGAAACATCTTGAAGCAAAAGCCTCAAGTTCACTCGCTACTCACTCTCTGCAATTTACCAAAGAAAATTGAAAAGCCACAAACTGCGGCTAAGTCTATGTGGAAAAGAAAGCTAGTAACAGAAGGCTCCTTGTTCTAGCAGACAAAAGTATAACAAGACTCAATGACTTTAAGTTAAGGCCAAAGAAGTCTGGACTGGAACTATGGTGCACATTTTTGCAGTGGGACAGAGAAAGAGTAAAGAATCTTTTAAGCGTTATGTTAGGTGTTTTCATGCACTTTTCATCCATGGGAATGTTCAAATTCAAGTTCTTTGCGGTATTTTTTAAACGCTGTGCTTAATCCAAATACATCGATACAGTCTTACAACCTCTCAGAACAAGAACAAGTGATCACAAGGATCTTGCCTGGCATTAGGGTATGTGAACCAAACTGATACAAGTTAATAATTTTCCTTTGGTTTCAGTTCAGCAAAGATGTGAACTGCTAAGGTAACATAACTTTTCAGTTGCTATAATCTAACCAGGAAGATACTCAGCTCCTTAATTTAGGACCCAGTTTAAGTGCCTAACCATCTGTTGTACAACCAATTATATTATTTACAAGTTGCTACATGCCGGTAGCTGCTCTCAGACCAGATCTGCTGAGGACACACAACACCGTTAAGTTAACAATGCTCATCAGCCCTCACACACACACATCTCCTTGTTTTCTACTCACTCTGAAATATCAGCACAGGTCCCAAATACACATTGCAACAAGTCACATACGAGTCTTCCCCAGATTTAAACATCTATATTATGGGTATATTCTAGCCTGGTTTTAAAAGCTGATGAGGGGCCACAAGACTAAATGGAGTAACTAATACTCTTCAGGAATAGAAAAGTTGGTGACAGGTATGTCAGAGAAACAGCTAAAGGTAATTCAGATAAAAGAAAGAAAAATAGTCATGCTGATCACTTAAGCCACCAAGCTACAAGACTGCAGCCCTACTCAGGAATTTGCATCTATGTTTTGCTTATTCTCATGAGGAAAAAAGCCTAAAAAATGGCAGATCACGTTTCTCTTCTGTCTCTATCAGAGCTAGCGCAACTATGGTTTTAAATAAAGCTCACACACTGCATGTAACTTCCACTTCCTCTTTACAGGAGTACCAACTTCCACTCACATACTGGAGTAACAGCAATGTTGTTCTGGAGAAGCACTGCAATGGTGGTGTTTGCATTGCAGAATTCAGACAGTGATCATCTGTCACAAAAGTAAATGCTTTACATCTTTAAATACACAGAAATTTTTCCTCTTATTCACAAGCTCGGCAAAACCTTTATTTTAGGAAAATTAAACATAGAGCCAAATTGTACTATAGAGCATCAATTACATTATAATGCAATACAGACAACACCAACAAAACACTGATTGAGAAAGGAATTCAGAGTCAAGTATCAAGAAACAAACCACTCAATTTTACGTCAGCCTTTACAAATCCTAATATTCCAAACAGCTTAATATTAGAGATGTTAGGACAATAAGGAAAGCCAAATATATTCTATAAACTAATTTTACATAAGTTAATGAAAAGTGATTTTTGTTAGTTCCTTATATGTAATTCCTGTTCTCTTTTTTCGTGATATTGGTTAAGTTTCATGTATTTGACATTTAAAAAGAAAATACCTTTATATGAATGCAGGGATTCTTCTTACCTCCCAAATGAAATCCTATAATAATGAATTTATTTTAGTAGTAATTAAATCTTTTGGTCTCTACATAGGCAAGGCTCCTACTAATGTCAATGGGAAAGTTCGTTGCGGTACTATCTGCTAAATTAACTTTCTCATACTCAGTAACACTAAATATAAAAATCTTAGTATAACATCGCAGAAAGAAAAAACCTCAGAAGTGAGAATCTGGTGCCACTGAGGTAAGCTTGGGGCTTCTCATTGGTTTTCTCCCACATCAGTTACTAAAAGCAATAAATAAATTTGCTTAGCACTATGGTATCGGATTCTAAACCAGTAGTGCCAATTTTCAAAGCATTTTCTAGATATTACTGTGTATAAATATACGGACAACCCAGCAAACACTGACAACAGATTGCTGCAATTCGCAAAGCCATCTCAATTATTTCCATGTCTACATTACATACAGCAAGTACAAGTATTCACTAAAGCTCGTAATTCAGCAGCAAATACAAAGAATATCAACAGAACTACATACCTGGAATAGGAAACCGCTGTTTATTTCATAATGCTGTAACTTCATTAAGAACACCTATCAATATACCTATGCATCTGACCTTCATCTACACACGTAGATTTTCCTTCCTTCCCACAAACTATGTTACTTTTACTGATTATTTTATGACATTCTTGATCACAAACACAATTTCTACTTTTTTAAGACGCTCCGCCTCTAAATCCACTAAAGTGGAAGACCCAGCACTGCACTAAAACACGCAGTGACAGTCAAGATCTACAAATAGCGATTCAAAACGTGCAAAAACCTTCCAAAACCACTGTAATCACTAGGTTCAGCCTGGCCTTACCCAACACTTCCGAGCCTCATTGTGCCTCCGCCTCCACCATTCCCTCAGGAGGAGAGGAGTGGCACTATCCTCACAACTCCTCTGCTACAGCAACATGAGTTAAACCAGAGAACCCTACTCAACCCTGTCCTCCTCTCGAAGGACAGCTGCCCTTTCTTCCTTCAACATTTTGGGGAGTTGGGTTGTGGGGGCAAAGAGCAGCATGATAGTGCTGCTGGGCAAGCAGCACAGGGGTCCTGAGGAGGAACGGGATGCGAGAGGGAGCAGCACTGATGTAACGGAGCTCTGCAGGAACAGGGGGGCAAGGGAAGGAGAGCGTCTCTGCATTCTATCCAGCTCACTCTGCACCACAGGAAAAAGTCCACACGGGACACCCTTCAACTCCCCCAAAAACTGGCTGCAAAAATTAACAATTAGAAAATTACAAAAGTAAGATTAATAATTTACAGACCATTTACAAAGGCCTTCTGTGTTAAGACTCCATTCAAAAAATGTCTACATACATGAGCAGTCTTAGCAGTACTGTACAAACAAAATACAGAAGTGCTTCATACATTCATGAGTGCATTCACATGGAAGTGCTGGAAAGGCTGCACCTGGAAGTGCACTACTAAATTACAATCATAATCATGCCTGTGCACATTAAGTGAGGTACGTGAACCTACCAAGAGCAAAAAAAAGAATTTAATCCCATTTAGACAGACACACGTCCAGCTTGAGAAAAGTCAAAATTAGGAGAATGTTTCTTTCAAAAAATGATACCTACATATTTTTAAACTAAGTTAACAGCTAAGTTACTTATTTATCTTATTTTTAAAAATAAAAGTTAACTAATCTATGTAGGCCACTCACATACCAAAAGTAAGCTCTCGCTATCAAAAAAAGGGAGCAGAAAGGCACGTAAGAAATAGGCAGACACTTTCAACCAGTACTTAAAGCAATTTTAATTGGTATTTACTTAAGGAATACGTTCTAAGGTGACAAGGTCCGTTTAAAAAACACGAAGAGTAAGATAAGTATTTTCTGGACAACTTCCTTTCCAACTTGCATTACACCATTCTGTCTTCTTCCTCTGTAAAATTCCACTGCAGTGCAATTCCATCCATTGACTTGCTCATATCTTACTTTAAAGGGGAAAAAAGTAATAAAATTTAATTTCTTCCAGCTAAATATTCTGGCAGATGTTTTACACTAAAAACATACACCATAATTTAGAGTAAATGTTCAAAATCAGTTCATGCTCACTCAAAGCATTATCATGAACATTAGCAGTTACTTTCCTTAACTCTTGTTAACACACATATGAGCTTGACAAAAAAGTGTATTTTTAATTTCTTTAAGCAGCAAAACTAAAACTGCATCGTAAAAAGGGCAACAGCAGGTCTGCTAAACCAACTTTATGTTTTAAAGTTGCTTTTGATAAGAAGGACTATGTTTTGTATGTGTGGAGAAGAAAAATTAAGAGAGTAGTCAAGTATATATTTGTAGCTTTGATGGAAATGAAACTTTTACTGGTTCCTAATATGATATTATTTATAAATAAACCAAAAGTTCTAGATACTGAGTCATCTATGGCTTTTGTCTTGGCTTAAACTGAACAGATTATACAGAGTTTAGCAGGCATCATTCTCACTTTTCTGGCGCACACAATTACCATTATAGCATTTATGCATAAACATGCAAACAGAATCAGTCAAAAAACAAAGAGTGTGCATGCAGTTATCATACTCACTTAGCACTGCATGTATTATTCTGGATCTCTCCCACAGTCTCTTCCTCCCGCCCCCCCCCCCTTTTTTTTTTGTTTGTTTTTTGTTTTTTTTTTTTAAATCTCCATCAACGCAACAAACATCTGCAGCGATCCAAACCATAGCCTTGGCTCCACAGAACCTAGCAGAAAGACCATGGACTATACTTCATCAGCTGTAGCTTGATCTGTGGGAGGTTTCCTTACTGGTGCCACTGCTGTCTATACTTGTTAACTGTAGATTTCCCTGACAATATGATGCCATGTTCAACTGTCCCATTCTTCTGAACTCTGTGTTAATAAACTTGCACGTGACTGCAAACATTTCCCCACTGTTAAGGAGCGGCACATTGCACTGCCTAAATTGAGTGAGAACACTGCAAAGTGGCTAAAAGGAAAATGGTAGTAAGCGAAGCAGAGTGTAATATGCCTTCAGAAGCACAGGCGAACGAATTTTTAAGTATGAATCCCTTCCATATAGACTTTCCATCATCAGGAATAAAATTAAAGAATTGTCTGCTTAACTGGGGAAGACACACAATATAAACTGTAAGAAAAACCTTAGTATCCATGACTATGAACTCACAAAGACTCTTTCTTCAATGAGCATTTGCTTGCTAGAAGTGATGAATATTTCAAGATGTTCTTTCAAAATAAACATGGAGAACCTAATACAGTATTTATGGCACAGAAGAATTTCCTAAATGACTCCTCCTACAATAACCAGAAAGAAGCACTAAAACCCAAGTGTGGAAAATGACAAATAGTAAACGAAAGGTACAGTATAATAGTATGTATCCCTTTTGGTCTTACTGTTTACATCTGTCCAACTAGTTTTCAACAGGAAAGCATTGCTTATTTTCACCCTGTACAGAAGAATTCATAAATACATTGGTCCTAACAAGCACAATTAGAAAGAGCACTAGCCCTCCAAGTAAATAAATGTGCATCTATAAAACTTAGGAGGATCAGAGAAATACTAACTCCATGTATTACGGGAAAAGAGTACTACAATTCCTCCTTGTAAGAAAGTTTACAATATGATTTGAAGGAAAATACAAAGAAACAAAAGAGGGAATATTCTGTTAAAATTTTGAAAGTGTCACTGGTCAGATGCCCTCAATCATTACCAATCATTAAATTAAAGGCTGAAGTTATAATTCAATAGATAAGACAATACCACCTTACATGGCAGTCCCACCAGTAACAGAAGCCAGGTTAGAGAAAGTCATATACCAGAATGTCCTATTTCTAAAAAGGCCCTTGTAAAGAAGTCTGCAAATTAAGTAGCTTTTTCTAAGTCTACTGCACCTGACAGAGATATGAAACCTAACTTAAGATGACCAACCTCCCTCCTCCCCTCCAAAAAACAAAGGAAAATCCCACCAACCCCAACCTAGACGTTTCATGAGATGCCTTCAGGGGTCCCATGCCTTACTTGGTGCATGCAAGTGAATAAACTCTTATGAAACACACTTCAGCACCACCAAACAAAGACAAATACTAAAAAACACAAAGAACAGTACCTAAAACCAAAGAGGAAACACTGCAGAATCAATTCAGCAAAGGAAAAGTCAAACCAGAAATAAACACAAGTCCAATGACTAACATACGACACTATACACACACACAAAAACAGACAATCCTTTCCATTTAAGAGCCAAGGGGGGAAAAAAAAAAACTCTTCAGAAGGCTTTTTGGAAAGGAGAGGAATGACGGCATCATATTTATTACTTATCAACCTGCCCTGCCATGAAATCAGAAACAGTGGTAAAATGAACTCACAGAGAAAAAATCTGAAGACCCACTACGAACCCCTACTGTAAACAGGCGCCTAATACAACATATCTGCCTATCACCAAAGAAAAAAAAGAAGTTTTTTCACACTTTTGACAGAACAGGTGTCATACCAATTACACGTTACAAAGCTGAATGACTCATTTACAAACAGTCCTTATTTTGCACACTACTATCAACTTAACCGCACAAAATACAGAATGAACAAATGCTGAAGTTTTAACTACACCTATGTGCTATGTTACAAGAGCAGCAGTAACTAAACCGAGTAATTAAAAGCATACCCATGACTTAACGAAAAATGCTAACTTTTTAATGGCTTAATTTATTTAATGAAAGAAAAAAGCACTTGCTAGTGTTGTACAATCACAATTACTGGTCACATACAGGGAGGAGGTTTGCACAACCACTCCCACATGAAGAGACAGACACCATTGAGATTGTACATACTTGCAAGTCATATAAAGTTATTTGCTCCTTGCTTAATCTTAACTTTTAACTTTGCTTTGTCTTACAAAATTGTAACTCCTTTAAGCAATTTTCTGTAACGTGTAACAGTGAAGACAAAACAGATAAGAAACTGGGATGTTTTCAAATGAAATTACACTACAGACATTCAGCATTTGTCAAATCCACTATGTCCAGTAACTTCTGAAATTTGAATGTAATGAAACAATACTAAACTATCTTTTATTACATTTAGCTGGTATAAGAGAATAGTTCTACAAAGTAAGTTTAACAACATATTTTTTCCCCCATTTTCCTCAACTTTGTCTCTCACGTGCCATCCATCTTACTCGCACCATCCATCCTCCAACATGTTAGTTTGAAACAACAGAATTCATTACTTATTTCTATTCAAAAGATCCTAAAGACTAACTGAAAGATGCAATATCAATGTGCTACCTGTTACTTTTTTTAAAAAACATTATCCATGAGTGTAGTAAGTCTGTATTTTGTTATAAAATACTAAAACATTTCCATTTGAAACACCAATCTTTTGTTATCATGAAAGATAGCCATCTTAAAAAATCTTGAAGTAAGGTGTTACCACGTGAAACCGAAGGCTGTTGTAAGTTTACAGAATTCTCAGTTTCACTTGAGGTGTTCTGAAGTTTAAAGAAAAAAGGAAATCAAAACTACAGTAACGTACACATAAAATTTCCACTTTTGTTAATCTGGCTTGCATTGCAACACTGACTTCTGGCATTAAATTTCAGATGCCATAAAATGCATATACTAAAAACCCCACCAACATTCGACTCTCATCTTTGGAAGTATGAAACTAGGAATAGAGGAAATTAAAGTGACTCTTCAATGCAATGGAAAGCAAACTTTTTGCTCTGCAGACTTGTGCAGAAAGATTCAAATATGTATGCAACATGCTGGAGAGAAAGAGGCAAAAAAGAGCATGTTCCGTGCTTTTAAAATTAGCTAATCTCCTGAATAGCTGGAAAGCGCCGCTTCCCAGAAATTAACCCGTTGCTTTCCTGATCTCTATGACAAGAAAACGCTGCTTAAAATGGGAGGGGAGAAATATTAAAGCAATCATCGGTTACCTTTAAAACTCTTTGCTTCCTCCTCTGAGGCCTTTTGTTTTCAGTTAGAACCTAAAAAAACATCAAATTGCAGAATAAGTTGTGGTCACAAAGGCAGACACCTCCGATTTTATTACCAAACTGCAATATTTCCTAAATACCCAGAATGCTTTACATGCGGCACTTGGGAGGGCGGGCGGAGGCTCTAGGCGGCCCCTCCACCGCCACCCCGACACACGGCGACGCCGGAGAGGGCCGAGGGGAGAGGCCCCGCCGCCCCCCTGGAGCCGGCCTCGCTGGTGCCCCGCATTCCTCACAGCGGCGCCCACGAGGCGGCCATCTTGCTTCCTGCCGCAGCGGCGCCCTCCTCCAGGCGGCGTCGCGGGCGCGCGCCTCGTGCGGCTCCGCGCCGCGCGCCCCGGGCGCGCGCTCCCGCGCGGCGGGCGCGCCGCCGGCGCGAGGAGCCGCGGGCCGGCCCCAGCCAATGGGGCGGCTGCGGCCCGCAGCGCCCCCCCCGGCCTCCTCCCGCGCTCGCGCCGGCCCTGCCCAGACAAAGGGTCTCCTGTGCGGGCGCCGCAGCGGCCGCCCGCAAGAGGCGGCACGGACTCGCCGCGCCGGCGGATGCGGAGCCGGCACAGGCGCGTGCACGGCCCGGGCGGCGGGGCGGGCACCCACCCGGGCGGCGGTCCCGGGGCCTTTCGGCTCTGCGAGAGCTGCTGTGCACGTGGGGTCAGGCGAGGACACGGCCCCCGTGCACCCGCACGCGTGCCGGCATGCACGCGGCGCAGAGCTGCACGCGGGCACGCACCGGCATGCACGTGCGCGCGCGCCTGTACACGGGCACGGGCACGCGCAGGCGGGCGCCGGGCGGCGAAGCGTTGGACAGGGCCGGACGCCATCCGTGCAACCAACGGGGAACCCCCAGGGGCAGAGGTGGGGATGCTTCGTGGGGCAACGCTCCCCTCGCGCCCCGGCTCCTCCCGGGAAGAGTGGGAATCGCCGCTGGACGGGAGGAGGCTGCACCTTCCCGGCTGCGCACAGCCGAGGGGGCACCAGCCCCCTCCAAAAACTCTGCCGGGAGCCCAGCACCCACGGGACCCCAAGGCCAGCGGGCTCACACAGACCCGGCCCGCCCGCCACAGCCTGCTGCGCGCAACCCACACGGCCCCGCTGCAAGATGCGGCTCTCCCCATCTATTCCTACAGCACCTAAGGGAGTACCTGCGGCAACCAGACTGCGGCGTGAACAGGCTGCCATATAAACACGAAATGCCATTATTTTCCCACGTCTCCACCCGCTTAAAACGTTCATCCAGAGGGAAGAAGGATGGAGGGGTCACAGCTCTACCGCAAGTTTTCACGCCAAGCCCTAAGGTGTCACGCAGACATTTGCTATCCCTGGACAACAAACAAATAACATATCTAACACACCACCGCTCACCCAAGCACCTACTGAAACAACTGGCAGTTGACGTCTAAACCAGAAAGTCGGCCGTGGATTTATGCACTGCACATAAAAAAGCAACAAGAACATCTTTTCAGCAGCTACAGACTGTGATTTAAATACGTTTTCTTTATCCACCGCTAAATTACAAGTGTAATTCCTGTCCGGTTATTGGTGCAAATCAGTTAAGTAGTTCAAATGCTCAGATGTGGACACACAACTCATTCTGCACCGTATCAATCAAGTAAGAGAAAGCTGTTGCTCATTTTTGTTGTCTGATGCTACCTCATATTTAAGCTTCTCATCTGTTGCATCAGAGTACTGTATTAAATAGGATTTAGGATCAGGTAAAATAGAAGTCCAGATTTGTAACATTTTCCTAAAATACCCCAAGTCTGCAAGGGTCTTCAAGCGTAGTAAAAACAAGAGAGGTACGTACGCTCAGTGATCTGATTCTTCTTTGCAGTTCTGGCTACTTAAGATGCTTTATGGTCCAGGAAAAAAAATATTAAAAAAAAAATATTTATTTTGTTTGCTTAGAAACCTAAGACCCAGTATTCTGATTTAGTCCCCAATTTGTTGCGTGCACTGGACAGCACTTAAGCAGTAGTTTCAGGTTTCCTTGTTAGTCAGGCAGTTTCCCCTCCTGTTAGGATGGGTCCTCATACACAAGGAAGGAAACAAACCTCTTCAAATAAAAATTTCTCTGTAAAAGCTGTAAGAACTGGCACAGAAAATAACGAGCAGTGAAGAGGCAACTTTTTAAACGCATCCTCTGAACTAGAACCTAAACTAACCCATTTCCCTGTAATTTAAGCTGCATTATAGTCCACACCCAGGATCACAGAGAATAGCAAAGAAGTGCGAGCTGTAATTATTTTACACACCCACGGAACTCACGTGTGTAAAATAAGGAGTAAAATGCACTACTCCAACTCCCTGCCCTGCGTCCACGGAGTAGGCTGTACACAGCTTTGCTCATCTTTGCCACATATGTTACCAAACTCCTCCAGCCCATGTGCTATCCCCTTACAAAACTCTCAAATATCGTATTCAAGAGGAGTGGTTTTGTGCGCACTCATTTTAAAATTTAACTGGCTTAAGTATTTCTGGAGCCTATTGTAAAATAAATACCACAAAGTCTAAATTTCTTGATTATAACTGGGTCTGGCTAGGAAACAAGAATTCCATTTTGCTTTTATTTTTTTGAGATTTCGACATTTGGTTGTGTTCCAAAAGCAGAGCAAACCTTTCAAAAATTCAAGAGGAGACAGATGGGATGTGGGAGACCAAAGTTCAAGCCCCTGGTCTGCACCAGGCAAAATGCCCTAACCACCGAGCTGCTCTAATAATTCTCCCCCCTTTTTAAGTTTTAAGCAGACATTTCAGCTGGAACCTTGAGAAACTTTCCCCCCAAAATAGTTGCATCGAGATAGATAGTAGCTGTGAAAGCTTTCTGTCAAATCAGCATTTTCCATTCAAGGAATGGCTTACTGGAAAGTTCCCAACCAACTCTAATTGCAGCATCCTTTTTAAATATGTTTGGGTTTTCGGCAGCATGTTAAAAACCCACAAGCAAGCAGGCCCTTATTGTTATTTAATATTTTGTGTTAGTCAGATTACAGCTATTAAATAAGATGTCTCAAGACACCTTGGTCAACCCAGTGAACTTACACTCAGTGACCCATTTTTTTTTCAGTTTGTTGACTCCAGGTTCTACTAAAACATTAGTGGCCCCTTCCCTAACACGAACTAAAGCTCTCCCCGCCAGATGCTTTCAGTCCAGGAGGGCTCCCAGCCCAGGTAGGACCCTAGAACGTAGGCGCCTTGGCAAGCCTTGCAGCAAAGCAGCCTTTGGAGATGAGGGCTCCCCACAGCTGCTGTTTTCGCAGCGGCTCTACAGCAGCCCCGTATATTTACAGCCTTTTGGGCAAGTGGAGCTCCAGTGGCATGTTATGAAACCCTGCAAGTTCACCTCGGTAACTGGAACCGCTCAGCTTGGCACTCTCCTGGGCCAGGACCGGGGCAACGGCTACGCCCAGGAGAGTGCTGGCCAGCTGGGAGCCAGATGAGATCCGAGTCCGCCCGCCCAGCCAGAGCCCAACACAACACCAAGTACAACTACCGTGCACCACAGTCAGCTTGATCGATGACTGCAAGCGCCCAGAAAGCAGCGTTTCCATCCCGAGAGTGTGCTGCTACATCTGCAACACCCGCCTGTGTGAAACAGGAATCCTTCTTCCAAGGAGAAAACAAAATAAATCATGGATCACCTTCCCCATCCATGTGCTGATTTGAAGCCTACAAAATCCTTGACCCACACTGCAACGCGTCCAGACAGCCTCAGCACGCGTGACGATGCAATGGCAGCAGAGCAGACTGCTTCTTGAAATGAAACACGCTTTTTCGTAGAAAATAGCTGGGAAATAGCCTTCAGTAACTGCTATACTATTTCAGAAAACAGCCGTCTTGGAAAGACAAGACAAAAACATGGAAGCATCACACTCTCGTGTACGTAAACTTGTCAAACCCTCGTTTCACTGTGAAGTGTTCCCGCATTATTCATTCTGAGAGGGACAGTAACCTGATATAAAGCCTTTTTCCTCCTCTTTTCAAAGATTGCTTACATTTTTTATTTACTCGGTTGCCCTTTCAAAAAAATTCAGTAAGCAAAAAAAATTTTTCCCCTATATATGTTAGAATTTTGTCTTTACCAGCTCCTAACCCAAGCAGCCACAGCATGAATCCCTCAGGAAGAGGGGCATTACATATAACAATATTGCTATGCACAGGGACTGTGAACTAGAGCCCACAATGCTTTATCCAGACTTTCATGATGTCACATCCCTGCAAAACCCATTACATTCAGCAAGGTAAAGTATCACTGAAGGTTTATGTGGATGTTATTTTTAAGTGATATTTTTCAAGTCCAATATAATTTTCAAATCTTTATCTGGATTATGTGTGAATTAATGAAAATAACAGTAATGTAACTAATACCAGCTCCAAACATGCAACCGATACTCTCCAAGGGTTGAATGCTTGTGCACACATGGGCATGTGTGTTGGAATACGCACTTCAGTCTACATTCACGGTTTCTACTGGCCAGGCCTTACTCCCTGTAACTGTAAATCCACACAAGTTCTTAAGGAAAAACAACACTTGTTTTTTAAACAGTACGCACAGACTGCCAACCCCTGCACTGGCTGTCCTACAGCTATTTAATGTACAGAGCTCTCATTGAGAGCTTCATTGTGACTTTTGCATTATTGAGTTAGAATGAGAAGAGATAATTCCCTTTAAGGCAAAACACCAATGTTTAAACTATGCTCACGCAGAGCATGTCTATCCCCTACACCCTCCTCCCAAGTGAATCACCTCCAAAAAATGCTTACATTCCACCAACATGAGAGAGAGATGCGTGACTTTTCCGAACAAGGAATGCACTGAAGCCAACGTCATTTCTCTTAATTATTATGTTCACTTTCTATACCATGGACAGAGACCTACAGTTTTGGGTTTTCGCCAGCTGCCCTCTATTTGAAACACATTACTGTCATAGGAGTCCCAGCTGTTGCAGTCCCAGTCCTACCAGTTTGGGAAAACACAATGGGATTCCCTTCCGGAGTGCTACAATCTTATCTAAAGGACAGCTGCTGAACAGTGATATAGTGTTTCCCATCCCCCAACACCTCCCCCTGTACCTCAACATCTTTAAAGAGCTCTCATAACATATCTACATTGTAGAAAATGAAAGAGGAAAGTATTTCTCAGGGCACAGTTTCTAGAGATTACAGATGAGGCAAGACTTACTTCTAGGAATATCTGAAAAGGCTAAGAATATCTGAAGATTTCATTCAAGGACAACTTTGTAAGAAAATACCTGACGTTCTTAAATGTCAGGAATACTTCATTTCCTCTATGCCGTACTCTGAAACTGCATACAAAATTTAACAAGAAATGAAGGAGGCCTCTGGTGCAGCTCTAAATGCATTGTACAAAATGCAACCAGTTCAGTAAAATAAAAGCACACCAAAAAGAAGCTGCCAAAGAAAAGAATAAAAACAAGGAATCTCTCATAAAGAAAGCAAAAGGAGCGCCCAGAGAGGACAAAGGTGAAGGGGCAAAGCTAATCTGCAAGGAGGTCAGCCTGAGCAACAAGAAAAGAAGTATGTTTAGCTTGGAAAACAAAGGTTGACAGAAAAGCTGGAGTGCTTCCTTTCACCGACCCTGCCAAAACCCTTTTTAAAACATGGCTTTTAGATCACTTCCTACCTCAACTCCACCAATTCTCTCCCATGAGCTTCTTGAATCCCGCTGACTAAATATACAAAAGGATGTAATGTCACTACTCTTTTGCTGTAAAAAGTCAGGATCAGTCTCTATCACCGTTATTGTTTCAATATGTATCTTAAGTCACATTATAGCTGTCCCTCCCCTCACCTTTTTTTTTTTTTGAAAGAGCATTTAGGAGCAGTTGAGACACAAAGATATTTTTGAATTAACTCTGAGCCAAGCTGTTTAAACCTATCATATCCCCTCACTGTTACAGGACTTCCCTTTCTGCTTGCCTACCTTAAAAACAGAACAGACTTCTCTGCAAACCCTGGTAAGCACAGGACAGAGAGTGGTGAAAACAGGAGGTCTCCTGAGATCTCCGCAGCTGACAGGAATTTCTACCTGCTGTAAGAACACACCATTTTAATGAAGCTGCTATCGAGAAAGGTTTTGCAGGTGCCTTCTCCCCAATGTGAACTGCTCCACTTGGAGTACAAGCTGGTGCAGAGACTTGAACCTCAGTTTCCCACATCCCAAGGCAAACGTCCCAGTGACTTAACTACCGAGACAGCGTCTCCCCCTCCGTGGCTCAGGTACCGTTGGATCATACGAAGCAGAACGCTTCCAGCAGGACGTGGAAGTGCAGAGGCTAAGTCTGCAGCTCAGAGGTCAGGGAATTCAGTTGGGATGTGGGAAATCTCTGTTCAACTCCCTACTTACCTGATTTAAAGCCTGATCTTGAACTGATATCTCTCAGAAGGTCAGTGCTGTTATCACAGGGGCATACAGATTGTCTTTTCCCCTCCTTTTGTTCCAAAAGTAATGACCTGGGTTATAAAAGGCTGATGGATCAGAAAAATGAGTAAGAAACACAGAAAAAGAAAGTATGTATGGGGGATGTGGTTAAAAGACAAAGGGAGACAGGCAGGAGAAATGAAATGAGAGAAACAGAAGAATAGACAATTAGAAAGGCAGAGAGATGTGAAAGGGGAAATGCAGCTACAATTTGATCCTGAAGTTTTTAACTTTATTTCCACCAAATCTGTCATCACAAGCAAATTATTTTATCTGAATTAAAGAGCAAACAGCCTGCCTTCCTTTGCTTTTTAAGCATTTTGAAATACAGACCCTCTCCCTAATAATTTACAGTCTCCTAAGACTACCTTCATTCCCCCCTCCCCACATTTTGCACTTAAATCTTTCTCATCTCTTCATGCCCTCTGTTTCAGCCAATATGCCAATATCTGGAACACAGAATTAAAGCCATACTTACCTCTGATTTTATGCATTTACACAGAAGTAACAAGTTTACAACAAGAATAACTCCAGGCCACTTTAATCTACACCTCTATAGATGACAAAAGAAAGTTACTATACAACCTGTTAGCTCCAACAGTAACCCTAAGCTCTCTACAGCTATACAGTGACCAGCACTTCCCTTTGTGTAATTCTAAGATGTACCTCAAGCCTCAAAAGCTGACTTAATTTGCAACTTCTTTAGCTTACCTCAAAAGGTAGTGTGATTGGTGGTGGTGGCTTTTTCAGTTCTTCACATTTTCTCTTTTTACATATCCGGTGACTAGTTTTACGTTTCCTGCAACAGCTGCATTCTTCACAATTTGTTTTCCGCAGACAGGGCTCACAGACTCCACAACGCCTTCGTTTCTTTTTCTCTAGCATAGGGAGCAGAGATGAATATGGAACAGGGTAATCACCAGCTGGATTTTTAAGAGAGGATGGCCCTGAGGCCTCAACTGCTTCAGTGCTGTCACTCACGTTGTCCTGAACCAAATTCAAGCTTACTCCGACTCTTCCCAGCTGTGATGAATAATCATTATGCTGCAGTCTTGAGTCAGCTGGCAAATCTGCATTTATGGCTTTTTCTGAGGCAAGAGCAGAGATTTCCTTGCTTGAAGGCAACTCCGAAACAAAACCTTCAGAGAATTGTCCAGAACTTTCACCAGAGATTTTATCGATTGTGCTTTTTTCTAAATCTGGAGATAAAGTGGGGACATAACCTGAATTCAAAATTAATGTCTCTGCATCAATACATTTAACAAGCTGTTCAATGTCCTCCACTTCAATATTGTTTAAAGAGGTATCGGAAACTGGTTCACATACTGGAAATATGTTTTTTGAGTCAGATTCTGAATTCTCTCTTGTACAGCTCAAATTTGAATTTGAGTCAAGTTCTTTGTGAACGGGCACAAAATCCACAACCAGTTTCATGTGGGATTCTGCAAGTGAGCTTGCACCTTCAAAATGTAAAAGTGAATTTGATTCGGTGGCAGCTACAGAGCTGGAATTTGAACCATCGTCTTTATTCTCGGACTCTAAATCCCAGCCTGCCTTCAAGCAGGACTCTGCAAGTGAGCTTGCATCTTCTAATAAATGTTCTTGTGAGTTAAACTCAGAGGTAACTATAGGTGCAGAATTTGAGTCTTGCTCTTCACTAGGTAGCACCAGGTCCGACACTGCTGCACTGTGGGATTTGGCAAGTGGGACCGACTCTTCTAACAGTACTGCTGAGCTGAGGTCTGAGGTATCGACAGAACTGGAGTCAGGTTCTTTACTGTTAGGCACCAGATCGAAGGGAGTCTCTGCACACACCTTCGAGTTTGATTCAGAGGTGATTACGGAGTCAGAAGGAGAAGACGGAATCACAAGCGCAGCATCTTCAACAAATGCTTCAGCCGAACCACCCGTATTGAGATCGCTGGGTGTCTGCTCACAGGGCAGGTCTTCATGCTCGTATTTCACCTCTGATGCTTCTGTATCATCATCAGTTACCTGACTGCTTGGAATGGAGTCCTTTGTTTCACGTATTTCTACCTCTTTGTCCTGACTGGCACATGTGGTAGAAGGCTCTTCACCTACGCTACATGGAGTATCTTCTACAGACGGAGGAGCTAACTCATTTTGTGCTAAATCTTGTTTCAAAACTCTTTCGCCTGCTTCAATGTTTTTTTCTTCTACTACTGCCAGGGCTTCTTGTTCATGTTTTTCCTTTGTTTCTAGCCTTTTTTGTGCTGCAGCTTTCCTGGGTTTTGCAATTGTTGGAGTTTGGGACAATCT
Source organism: Gavia stellata (assembly GCF_030936135.1). Classification (NCBI taxonomy): domain Eukaryota; kingdom Metazoa; phylum Chordata; class Aves; order Gaviiformes; family Gaviidae; genus Gavia; species Gavia stellata. The sequence continues at coordinate 5,085,248 of NC_082602.1, forward strand.
ACGGGAGAATGATCTGTTACGGAGAGACATTGTAAAGCCATTGATGTTGAAAGAATCCTGGTTATGAAAGAGGATATTGTCAGCTTTCTCCAAACTCACCCAAGATGCTCCAGACAAGGTTCTGGTTACACTGCTCCTGAGAAGTCTACCTGAAGAGCTCATGATTGGTTTCTTTTCTTGCTGTTTTTTCTTAACATCTTTTTCTTGTGCTGGCTTTTTGCCTTTTCCAGAACTAACAGCTTTTGTGGAAGTCTTTGTGGTTTTCTTTCTCACTTGGCTAGATTTCTTTTTGCCCTGGTTAGTTTTCCTTTTACCTAACTCTTCCTTTTTGACTAATCTGGAAGGCCTCGCGTGGTGAGCCATGTCTGCGGAGTAGTAGAAATGTTAAGAGGAGAGATGGAAAAAAATCATGAGCTCTTGAGAGAACTTTTCAATAGAAAACTGCATACTCCCATTGCTGCTCTCTGTGGTGATACAGCATTAACTCTGAAACAGAAAAAGATATAAAATAGCATTAATATAATTCTAATTAATGAAGGGTGCACATATATTAAACTGACCATTTTTTAATATTTAAAAATACACAGGTAGAATTAGAAATACTGGTATTGGATGTTACGTTCAATTAACAGAAAAGCTTTGAAAATATGAGTATATGGCAAAATGGAAAGATTGCCTAAATGCCTGTAACACAAATGAAGAAGCAAATGGAGCTCAAATGACCAGGCAACATCACATATTTATTGTTTTATGTCAGTTCTAAGCAGCTTGAATTTTCTCAACCTTATTAAGGGTTCATTAACCACCCCTTCCCTTGAGTAAGAACGGGTAAAGTTTACGTCCATAGCTTTATGTTCAACAGCGTATCTATCACTGCAAGGGCATTCAGGAAAAAAAGAACAAAGCCGAGTTTATTGTGTGTGTGTGCACTCATACACCGTCACCAGGGCATCTCTCGTTCTTTTACCATCCATCAGCTGCCTGACATGGTACAATTCCAGACAAAATGAGAGGAGTAACTAGCTCCCCAAAGATGTCTAACTTGTGGTGTTACTCATAGGGGAACTGGACGAGGGAAGAACTGCCTTTCCCAGTGTTATCTCCCAGGATAACATATCAGCACACTGTATTATATTGCAAGCCTTGACTCTGTCCTGTCTAGCTGTGTCAATGTATTATGCAGGCAGCCATCTCTGCTTCATCATTATGACTACCAACATATTTGCCTTCAACAAAATTCCACACATTTGTCCTAAGCTTTTGTCCCCAAACACAACTGCGATGCAGAAGTCCCCCAGCTCCCCACATACAATTCAGTCATCTCAGAAGATACAACAGAATCTTCACGCTCCACATCAATTTCCTTCAAGGTGGGTTGGGGTTTTTTAAATGTAAAGCAGTTCTCATAGGTACACAGTTTTTTAGCACATGGTGCTTTTAAGTACCTGTGGAAGGCTTTTAAAGCTTTATTTAGCTGTTTGAATAGATCAGATGGGTAGACAAGAGCAGCCTAAAAATGGGAGCAGGCGGAGCAAGAGGGCCTACAGTCTCAGGCAGGAGGGTGCCTTCCCTTCGTCATCATTCCTCTGAATTCCTTAAGCCCAAATCAAATCATCTACAGGCCACCTGCACCTCACTGATGGGAAGAGGGAAAGGAAAGGAAGAACAAGCAGCATGGGGATGATGTCTAAAATCCTGACCGCTGAAGGAAGTAAAAAGAAAAAAAGGAATCCTGGCTTCTAAAGGAAGTAGAAAAGGGAAGAAGGGTGCTACCAGGCTCTTGATACCACCACTCCTTCCTATGACCTCAACCCCACCCTGAAGCCAGCAGGGTGATCTTACAGAGGCTGCACTTACCCACAGCCTGGTCTGAGCTCTGCTGAAGGTGGGGAGAGCTACGCTAGTGCAGCCCAGTCTACCTAACACCCCAGAAACATTTAATGGTACTACACCGACCAGGTTTGGCTGGTGTAGGGCAAACAAAAAGGCACCGGGCATGTGAAGACCAGGCTCCATGAGCAGAACAGATCCCCAGATCACAAAAACATATCTACAGCACAAGGGGTGCAGAAAGCTTACAACCATCTGTACCAAACAGCCCTGCACTGTGCCAAGATAAGCTCATTAGCCTGCCAAGGGGATGGTCTAGCACAGCCAACACGCACAGCCTCTGTGCGGGACCACCAGCTCCTGCCGCTCCCCAAACCAGCACGCTGCCAGCCAGCTTGTTTCTGACTGTCTCAGCCCTGAGCAGGCTGCCCAGTAGCCACAGTACTTACCAAGGCTAACAGTAACTCCCCAAACTCCTTTCAAATAGCTTAAAGCATTTTGAAGCTTAGCTCGTTTGTTCAGCAGTAGTAAGCTGACTGATCCTGCACGCTACAACATATAAACCAAGTATCTTACCTAAACATGCTGTGATTGTTCTGTATCATATCTTCATATTACATATCAGATGAACATTATTACTGAGAAAGGAGTTTTTCCACACACTCAAATACCATTTTAGAGCCAGCATTGCTGTACAAGACAAGGCTAAACACACTTGTAAGGTCAGGTCAGAAAATAATGCCCAGCAAACACACAACAAACAAGCTAACAGAATTCCTGCTCCATCACAGCAAAACATCCATCCAGCCTGAGGAGACTAAGTAGACACGTGTAGTTGTTTGTAATTGCGGGTAATGCTTCAAAGGCCACAGAAGAGACCTGAACAGCTCCGGCAGAAGCACTCTATAAAGTTGGCTCAGACACCGAAATAGCAAACTAAATACAAAGCTGAAATGATGGTAATCTGAGTGCTTTCCTCCCCCTACCCCTGTCTGGAGAGGCGTGGGGGAAGAGGGACATGGTCATTACTACTCACTCCATGAACTGAGTGTCAAAGAGGGCATCAGCATCACGTCAGCAGGTCCATGAAATAGTTGTTGGCAGCCTGCAAAAAGCTTCCCCAGTTTCTCGTGGTTTTGACAGAGACTGGGCTCCCCATTCCAAAGGATAGCCTGGAGGGCTGCAAAACCAGTTGGAAGCAAGCAGCAGGCAGCGTATCTGTAGCCATTAGCAGCCAGTGCTACATAACAGTGGCAGGAGAGGAAATGCGAGCTACTTTCAGACTACAGCCAGGAGAGCAAGGAAGCAAGCAAGCAAACAACAAGGGCCAGGCAACATGGGAATGTGTGAATCGGGAGGAGAACTGAGGAGATAAAGTTTTTTCTCTTTATCAGCCCTGAAACAGAAGCAGAATGACAAGAGAAAACAGGAGACCTGGAGTGGAAACCGAGACTGGATTTTTGAAGGTACCGAATGTGTGTAATGCTTTGCTCATATTACTTCTCTACATAAGCAGCTGCCACTGCTCTTGTGGAAGTCTGGGAAGCACGATCATCAAAATTATCAATTAGAAGCTTCATTTATAACAATTTTGTAATTTTTTTTTAAACCATCATTATAATTACATGATAGTGTGTCTTTACCTGCATTTGGAAATTGCAACATGGTTGCTTCAGGACTGAAGAAGCAAGACCACCCTGTTTTTTTGGTTTTTCTTTTAATACAGAAAAACATACCTGGCTGGCAAGAATGTAGAAAAATATCAAAGCCAAAGTGTTGCTTATTTCAGGGCCAAAATTAGAGGCTATGAACATTGAGTGGTTGAAGACTTCCCTTTTTCTTGGTAAAAAAGAATGCTGATATTTGTAGGAAATTGACTGGCATTTAAATGCTGAATTAAAGAAGATGGCAAAGGCTGCTAGTATTTGTCTTGCTCAGAGATGACAATACAGGGGCACAAGAACAGCAACAGTTTTACCCATTTTGTTTCAATTTTGTCACTGGAGTGAATTTAGGTTTTTCAGAAGAGATCTGGGCAACAGACCTCTAAAGGAAAATTTTAAACTTTTTTTTTTCCAATTAATACTTGACTTCAGTTATATTTGTCTGGGACTCAGAGCACCTGACCCACAAGGTGACTGTAAGCTCTTGGGAGAAATGCCTGTCAGCAAGAGATCTTTGCTTCCTTTAAAGAAAGCCCATAGTCTTGATGAAAACTAGTCTGCCACGATAACCTTAACCGCTAGATAAAAACTGTCTAACGTGTTTTAAATAAAGTGTCTAATAAAACTAAATTACATTGTTACCTCTTTATTTACTCTTCCACATTTAGGACCAAAATGTTAGGTAGCTACAAGCTCAGTATTCAAGTTTTGTTTTCTGTAACACTAGGAAATACTTTACCTTTCCATTTAAAGCACTGGTAATGACTCTGTTGACGGCTGCAGCAGTCGCAAATTGCCTTATGTCACTTCTAAAGGACAACAAATGGCTGTATCACATTGGTCACGTTTCATAGCAAGAAATTAATTATATTTCCAAAATATTTGTGTGGACTTAGCACAATTATCAAACATAAGCCTCATGGGGCAATATAATATCTTGGCAGTTTTCCATCACCCTGGAGAGAAACAAACTTACTTCAATGCTCTCTTCCGAAAGCCAAATCAGGTGGGACCTACCATACCCTCCCTGAGAGCAGAGGACAGGCGTCTCTATGAAGTAAAACAGCTAATAGGTACAGGAGGGTTTACAGGGAACTGCCCTAGACAATAACAGTGCATCCCAAAGCTGCTTGTTACTTGAGCTGACTTATCTCTTCTAATTCATGTGCAAAGCTGAAAGCTGGTTTTAAGGCCAGTTGCTTAAGTTTTGCTCATTCACAGTAATAAATCTGGAGCAATCCCACTGACTGCTATAATCCTCAACAAATACTGCTAAAAAGCTAATCAAAGGCTAAATCTTTTAGTCCCATCTTGGTCAAAATTCCAAACAATTATAAATGAGAATTTTGCCTACAAAGTAATTGGGGAATTTAACCCCATACTGCTTGAATGCCTCCAGAAAAACAAATAACCAACCAACCCAAAAAACCCCTCTGCTTTTCTTGTTTACTTTCCCTTTACACAAAAGGATAAAAAAACAAAGCAAATTTTCTTTTTAGAGGTAGTGTCCATCAAGATTCTGTTCCATAACTTGATTCTTGTTGGAAGATGGGGGAAAAAAAAAAAGAGATTAAAAGATGTGTTCTCATAAAATGGTGGCAGCTTTTTTATGGCATCATGAAAGAGAGCAAGTGACCCCTGAACACACACAGCCACATGGGGCGGGGGGGGGGGGGATGACACAGCTAGGACTAGTTGAGCCTGGTTTCACTACAGTCAGATGCACTAATTAAATACATTTTGTTTCAGTGTTTAGGTATCTTTTAAAAAGTCACTTGAGATTGGCCTGGTGGGGTAACAAGACCTGGAAGCTTTCATAAAAGCCAGTTAATAATACACAGGTCCCAAGCAATCACAAACTCAGATCTACAACTTTGAATTGAAAAGCATCTCATTCATCTTCCAGCAGCAAATGCTCTAGAGGAAGATTCAAGTGACACCAGAGAAGACAGACATTAGAAAATCTGACCCTCATATTAGGTGCAAAAGCTTTTTTCACAGTCTTTTCAGGATTATGTCATATCATCAGCATATTCTTCCCAGCTGCACCAACGTCAACCTGCTTTTCAATCTTGCCTAATTGCCTGCATCTACCCATTGCTCTGTACAACACTTTGTATATGAAAAGAAGGGAAATGGGTTAGGAGGAGGGAATTAGCTTTAATTTTCCCTTCCCCCCCACCCCGTCTTTAATCCTTGAGTACCCATTTGGTTTTAGTCAAGAAATAAAAAAGAGACTTCTCATCTGCCTTCTCGGTACCACGAGTTATTTCATACACACTCTTGCAAAGAGGCCTCTCCCCCTTCCCAGGGCAGGCGGTGGGATTTTCCCAAGCTCCCTCCGCAGAGGCAACCCCAAGGTCCCCCCTCACTCACCACCCTGCAGCCCCCCCAGACCTCTCTTCCTGCAGTCCTGTTTCAAGTGGTGTTTCTATAATCTCACAGGCCATTCAAGAGTACCGTTTTCCATTTTACTACATGAAAGTGTCCTGGTTTACTTTCCAGGATTATGCCCCTCAAGGCATATTTTATCCACATATATTAAACCTTGACTTAAGTCAACACTTTCCAGTAGCATAACTGCAAATCTGGACAGGCACTGCAGGATACCACCTCAGTTTCTCACAAAGGTGTACACTCAAAGCATAATCCTTTTCCCACCGACATCAGTAACACCAGATGATGTTGAGCAGACCAAGCACCAAGGCCTTCATCCTAAATTTTTGTCCTCGCTGGACCCGGAAGGCCACCTCTGTGCTTAGAGGCTAAGTCTGGATAAGGCAGGACTGCCACCACGTCCTACCTCCCTCCGCTGCATGGGGAGCTGAAGACAGCTGCAAAATACACACTCACAATGAATTCAGCAAGAGATGTCTATGTTTAGCATTTTGCAATGTCATGACTTCAGCATGCACCTTGGAGCCTGCACAGTGAGTAAAACAGATAAAAAAATACCACAAAAAAGCACCCTCCTGGTTTAGGGAAAGCTCTATTAGAACAATAAAAAAAAGTGTGGCAAGGAACCCCACATGCTTAAACCACAAAACCAGATTAAGCCTCAGACAAACAACTGGCACCAAAAATCCATTGTGAAGACTCACGCTGCATGTGCAAGTTATCTTCCCTCCTGCCCAGGCAGAAGCATGGGCTTATTTTAACCTCTGATCAGTGCAGCCAAACACTGACCTTAACAGAGGGAATCCTAAAAAGTAAAAAGACACCAAGTAATTTCTAAGGGTTCACCCTTACTACCAGAACACTTCCAGGTACTTTTGAATAAAAAAAAAAAAAGCAAGCAAACCAAACAAACCCCCTCAGCTAATCATATGCCTCTCTAATTCTGCATTTAGGCTGGTTTAGACACTGATTTTCGTTTTATAATATTTGACTCCATTCTTTAGGGGGTTTGCCTTTTCTTAACAACAACAACAACAAAAAAAAGAAAAAACCCACTAACTGAATCACCTTATCTCAAACTCAATTAAAAGAAGGGGGAGGTGGAGGGAAGAACCTTCAGGCAAAGATTAAGCCTGGAAAATTTCAGCCTGAAAGGTGTTTTGAAATGTAAGTAACTGAAAACAGAAAGCAGGATGGAAATGCTTAGGCCAGCTTTAAAAAACGAAGGGTAGCACACCAGCTGTAATAAAATGCTATCAGTCAGGATTTTGAATTACTGCACAGTGAAGACTTGGGTCTTAGAGAAACCATAAATATCAGAAAGTTCCTTGGTACGTCTCACCTTGAATCCTTCCCCGAATACCTGCTTTGTGCAACCCAGGCCTCCCTTGTCTCCTCCAAGCACAACCAGCCCCTCCTGTCCAGAAGGACTGAGCCTCCTCCTGAGAGCAACCACCACCCACCCTTGTGCTGCCGGAGAAACTGCTTCTGAAAAGCATACACCAGCCTTCCCCTCCTTTATGAACAGGGTCCACCAGGCTACCTGCCCAATTTTGCCCAGACCAAGAACGTATGTTACATTTTCTGGATTCAATCTCTACTCCTAACTTGCATTGACTGACATTAATGAAAACAAGGTGATTAACGCACAGAATAGCCTTCTGCCTCTCCACAAGGGTACCTTAAAAATAGTATGGAGCACAGCTGGGAAGAGCTACTATTTGGAAGATTTTTTTTTTTTTTTACTATTTTCACAGGTTTCTCCATTGGCTTTAAATTTTACAGAGACACCTTTGCCCTCGAAGTCTGCTCGGTCACGTTTAAATATCTAACACTGCAAGTGCATTTTTGCCCCGTTGTGCCCTTACTGCGTTAACACCTCTAGAAAGAGAGCTCTTTGGCCAGACCCCCGCTGGTGCAGCTGCCCTGGCCAGCTTGTTCACAGGGGCCGACTCTCACCGCCCCACACACGGGTGCGTGCTGACACGGGTGTGCTGGTGCCCTGCTCCAGACGCCTACTTGCACGCTCCCCTCTCCTCCTTAAAGGAGTAGCATCTCACCACTCTGGGCTGCTGCTACACAGGCCGAGATGCAAAAGATGAGGACTACGTCGCTCTTTAAGTATTTCTGGGGTGCAGGATAGGCTGGCTGGGTGTAGGACAGGCTAGGCACAGGATTGGCGCGACTCCTTTGGCTGCCGCTGTGCCTGGTCCCTTTGCAAGTCCAGCACGCTCCACTGCTCGCTCCTCCGCTCGCTCCTCGGGCGTTAGCAGCCATACCTTTGTAAAGTTAACTGGTCCTGCCTTCCAGCAGGCCGCCTCGTCCTTCTTCCTTACCCATGCCATTCGGCGAAACGCATCCTTCTCCCCTGGCTCCATCACGAGCCCGGCAGGGACCATCCCCGCCAGCACCAAACCTCCACTCGCGACAAGGCCACCGCCTCTTCTCCCCGGGCTCCGAGAGCAGCTGGATAGGCACTCCGCGCCCGGGAGCACCTCGGGGGCAGCAGCCCCGCCGGGCTCCGGTTCCTTTAGAGCAGGCAGGCGGACCCCAGGGGGGGAAGGGAAGGGAAGGGAAGGGAAGGGGGCAGGCAGGGCCCGCCTAGGGGGGAGGCAGCGGCTCCTCGTGGCCTGGCCCCGCCGCTGGCCGTGCCCCCCCTCCCAACCCCAGAGCCCTCCCCGGGGCTGCAGACAATGGGGCCGGCCCCAGCGGGAGCGCTGGGGACCCGCAGCGCCCATCCGGGCGCGCCCGGCTGCTCCCGCGGCAGAGGCGGGGAGCCGCCCCCGGGGATGCTCCCCCCGGCCCCGCACACCAGCGGCACCTCCAGAGGGTGATGCTGCCGCACGGCCCTCGCACGCCTGTTTTTCGGGGGAGGGGAGGGGGGGTGGCTGCGGGGTTTTTCCGGCTGGCCGGGGGCCCCGGCTGCCGGGCAGGGTCCCTTTAATTGTTCCCTGCCCTCCGCGGAGGCTGCAGGCAGTTTCTCTCGCCTGGCGGGTTTTTCCAGGCAGGCTCTGGCTGCTGCAGCGCAAACACGCTCCAGCACAGCCAGGGAGACCGGACTTTTTCGCTCTTTCGGCCAACAAACTGCGTTTTGCATTTGAATAACCCCCAGCCTGCCCGCCTGCCTTCCTCCCCGCCTCGAAACGGCCCGACCCGCGGGGCTCCGAGCCCGGCCGCGGGGGTGCCCCTGCCTCCCCCTCCCCACTCCACCCTAGTTCAACTTTGCAAAGAGCCAAGCCGCTAAGGGAGAGGAGAAGGGGGAAGAAATGGGGGGGGGGGGGGGGGGGGGGCGGTAAAAAAAAAAAAAGAGGGGGTCCGAAAGCAGAGGCCTCCGCCGGCCCCCCCCGCCCGCAGCAGCCCCGGTACCCGTCCCACACACGTACCAGGGCTGCGGCACGGCCAGCCCGCAGCTCACAGGAAGGGGCGATGCTGGCATGGCTTGGCGGTCCGCGCTCGGAGGGGGGCGAGGCGCGGTTCACGGCCCGGGCCCCCGCGGGCGGGCGGCTCCCATGGCGCGACGAGCCCAGGCGCGGGAGAGGGAGCCCCGGGCCGCGAAACGTGCTCTCGGCGGCGGCGGCGCGCGTCGCCCCTGGCCGGACCCTCCGGGAGGGAGCGGGGAGGGGGCGGCTCGGCGGGGCGCTCGCCGCACCGAGCCCTCCCGGCAGGCGGCAAAACGCGCCCTGGATCCCCGCGGCTGGAGCGGGATTCGCCCCCGCCCCCCCCACCCACGCCCCCGCGCTGCGGGGCGACCCGGCGGCGGCAGCGGCGCTGGCCCGGCCCGGCCCCGGGGAAGGCGAGGGCGAAGAGCCGCGGGGGTGGCGGCCGCCCCTCCCCGGCTGCCCCCCGAGAGCCGCCGGCGGCGTGCCGGGCTGGTGACGCCGGGGGTTATTCAACAACAACAAAAATCAATAAAATGACGATAATAAGAGAAAAGGCAAATCATTCCGTTACTTGCGGAGGCCGCGGTTTGACGCCGCATGCCTCCCGACCAGCCCTGGAGGTGACACCCTCTGAAATCAGCCCTTTTTTTAGGCTGGAAGAGGGAAAGCCTGGTCAGCGGCGACGGGCAAGGGGCTCGCCAGCAGCCCAAACACCCTCCCTCTTACACGTACCACCGGGGAGGACCAGCGAGCCCGGGCCCGGCTGTCCCACGAGTGGGGCGAACGCACCCAGACGCGTGGGGAGAGGCTGGTCGGGAGGAAGAGCTGCTGAGGTGCCCTCTCCCCTCCCGCGGGGGGGGGGGGGGGGAAATAATGTCTTGCTCCCCCAATCCTCCACCTCATCCATTAAGAGCCACTGATGGTATTTGCTGCTCCTTCCCAGAGGGAAGCTGGTGAGCAAAAGGTTTAAGAGGAAGAGTCGGTCCAGCCTTCTTACACGACTCATTATCACCACAGCCTTTTGTCATAGTGGAAAGCAGGCCACCAAGTCTAACATCTCTTCAGACTGGAAAACAGATGTTGGAAATGGGATCTATGAAGCAATATACCCTAGCACTACTTTTTTTAAAAAGCTTCATTATTAATAATTCTCTAGCTGTTGTAGTATACAGCACTTCAAATGTGAACAAACCCACTCAAACACAAGTGCAGAGAGGCTTTTCTACTGCATACAGGAGAGCACTACTGTCCACATCCATTCCCACAAAGATGCTCTAAATGCCGGTGTTTTGCTAACTATTTTAACTGACATGGGAAAGGAGAAGCAGTGGCACAGATCTGTAACAGCTTATTGTCACTGCTGTCACAGTTCAGCGCCAGTGGGTTGGTACCCCATCACGAATTTGCACCTCCATCCTCTTCTCTCCTACCCTTTATTTCCTTGCAGTAAAAAAGGAATACCATCCGGGAATCTTAGCCAAGCTCACAGACATTTCAGATGCAACAAAGGGGAACCAACAATACATACACCTGAATTTTCAACATTAGCCTGATCAGCTCTCAGTGGCAGGTGATTTTAGCAACACACATGAGCTCTTTGCTGGGTGTAACCGTACCACCTCCTCCTCAACCTGACAGTTTGCAAAACGACTGCTTTTCTAGAGGCCTGGATATTAAGACTTCTGTCATTCCAAAGACCTGCCCTGCTAAAAGAAGTAGTAACAATCTATTTTTAAGATAAAATAATAGATTATTTGAGAAGTAAAAGAACTGTTGCTCTCCAAGTGCTGCACACAGCAAAAGTAGAAGGAACCGGAACTTAATGACAAAACCCCGCATAAGCTGAGTTACATTTCTTGGGAACATAGTAGTAAGTTGGAAGTTATGGGCTTGAACAAATTGCAGAGCAAGAAACCAGTAACTCAGAGGAAAAACAAGCAGGAAGGCTAACACTTGGTTAGAATATGCAGGGTAATATGAACACCCAAACACCAACATGTACAATCACCACTCCTTTAAAAACCCTGCTAAAAGCTAGGAAACAAACAAGAATCAGTAATTGTTCATTTCCACAGCCACTGACATATACACTTGTGATCTGTCTTCTTCAACACTAATAAAAATCCTAGAAAGCAAGTAGCACCAGGTGCCAATCTTTCCTGGCAAGATTAAGATACTCAACCTACCAAAACTAAAGCTGAGTATAAATGTTTGGAGAAAGAACTCACAGTAATGACTGGCCGGGCAACAAAACAGTGGATATAATCCTTTCACCAAAATGTAAAGTGAAGCACATGGGGGAAACATGGAAATCATGGCCTCTGAATTAGCTACTATCATTCAAAATAGAGTTCCTGGTACCGTGACAGATGCTTCTGTGAAACTGCACAGCATTGCTCAAGTGGAGTGTTAGGAACCATTACAAAAGGAGGGGAGAACAGAACTGGAAACATCAGTACACCATCATTATTTAGTCCAGATCTATCATTTGCTTACACCTTGACTATAACATGCAGTTCTGGTCTGTTTAAAAGGCACAAAGGGGAACCTAAAAAGGCACAGAGAAAGGTAGTAAGGGTGGCCAAAAGTACAAGGAGTAGCTAAATTGCTTTCACCCTGGAAAGAAGGCAATCTGGGTGAAGTGTCAACCAATATATTATAAAAACAAGAGCGGCATAGGAAGTGTTATCAGAGAGTGATCACTCACTGTTTCTCAGAAGTAGAAGATACCAAGTCAATTTATCAAACAGATTCATCAGAACAGAAGACAGCTACTTTTTCATGCAATGTGTTGTCAAACCGTGGAACTCACTGCTAAAGCACATTTTAGATGCAAGAAACTTTACAGGTGAAAATTTTTTTAAAGCAAAATTAATGGGAGAAAGTTTAATCAAAAGCTACTGAACACAAAGCTACTATTTTAGCTGTACATTACTTGAAGCTGGAAGAGTGGACTGAGGAAATAGCCCTGTATGCTACTTGAGCCTTCTTCCCTGCGTACGTGCTACTGGCTACTGTCAGGGAAAAGTTTTAAGCTGGCAGACCTTTGGTCCAACACAGTGCTACCATTCCTCTGTTTTTACCCAGAATAACACGCAAATCAGTACATACCTGCAGAATGAATAAAACTGGACAACACAGTACCAAAGAATACAGCCCATAAACCTGTAAGTAGTTCTGCATTGCAGGCAGCTGTAGTAAAATTTGAGTCTGTGGTGAGTATCAGGGAACTGCAAAGGGCAGCTACACCCCGAGAGACAAGGAGCCCCATGCAATAACAGCCAGCAGGACAAGGACTTCACCAGCCAGCACTCAGCCCCCCCGTACCCACACAAGGCAAACAGGACCGGCCTAGGGATAGCACCCAGATTCAGCCAAGAGTCCAGATAATCCATCAGCTTCCAGGTAATGATGCAAGTCTGAGTTTGAACCGAGAAGTCAATCTGCAGGTCAGAAACAAATCTGGTAACCCAGAAGGTAAACGTGGATAGACACAATCCAAGTAGATACAGAACAGAATACGTGACAGCCAAAGAACATCCATAACACATATCAGTACTTCTAAAACACAGCTTACTCAGGGCTGAGCTTAAATAGAGTTCCTGGGCCCATGGGCAGAGGATGTGGGTGGAGGCCCCAGGTGCAGCTGGTCAGGTCCATTAAGGCCTATTAGCGCCCTCAGGGCCCTGACCCTGGAAACAGAACTATGGAGGTGTGTTGGCCCTAAATCAGTCCTGCAGAGTCATCTGGATCAGATCTCTGCAGTAGGCATGACATCAGTCCAGGCTATGGAAGATTAGACATGTCACTGATGCTGAACCTGAGTTAAGCCCTCCACAAACCAAAAGCTCTAGGAATGACACTGCAAAGATACCTATGCTGCTTTGTAAGGGAAAGATTGGATCTAACCGGGCCAGTCTTGGCTAGCCCTGCCTCCCTCAGAGTGCAAACGTGATGCTGGGACATGAGACCTGGCTCCTTGTGCGATTACAAAGCATGGATTAAAGTATCTACCTTGCAAAGCCTCCCTTGCATTTATTAGCTTGGACTCTAGTGTGACAAAGTGACCAGCTTGCTGTCAGACCAGACATGACCTAGGGAGCTATATGCTGCACTGATGTGGTGCTGTGCTTGCGAACCCAGCTGAACACAAGCCAACCACTGCTAATGCCTTTGTATTTGTAATACAGATGATCAGATAAATCACCCACAGCACTGTTAGTTGGCAGTATCTGAAAGAGAAAAGTCTTGAACAACATGAGTTTAATGCAGAAACTCTTGAATTCTAATTGTGGTTTTGACAATGACTTCCTCATTTAGTCTTTCTTGGCCCTAGTTCTGTAGATAGTATCTACCCGCCTGATTGGCACTGAAAATAAGTAAGCACACTGAACACAGATAGTTTAAGTGTTAATACCATTTTACATAAAGTAAGGCCAGAAGGGACTATAATTTCATCTTCTGATGCCCATTATACAGGCCCATTGCATTTATTCTAAATATTTCCTATCAGATGTTCCTGAACAGTTTCCATTTTTATCGGAAATCTTGGCCCTTACTTCACTGCATGGTTGTGCATGAGCAACACAAAGCATGAGTGCAGAATGATTGTGCTGTGCCTGGCTGGTAAACACATCTGGGAAGACATGGCTAATTTTGCATGCACCAACCTGGCATTTTTGGATGCTTCAAGTCTACCTCACTTTTGCAGTAAGCCCTGTGATGCCGGGGGGCATGAAGTACACACCTGTTCCCTGCACCTGAAAGAAAGGAAAAGGTCTGCTTCGCTAGAGAAATTTGGCACCACTCTATTTGCAGACTCAGTGACTTCAGAGAGTCAAATATTTCTGTTCCTTAAGGGCCTCACTGACACGCTACCGGTAGGGACTGTCAGGGTCCTGAGGGTGCCAACAGACATTAACGGCCCTGACCAGCCTCAGCTGGGGCCTCCACCCACACACCTGGTCCACGGGCCCAGGAGCTTCATTTAAGCTCAGGCCTGGACAGGCAATCACTTCTTATCTAAGCTATGTTATAGGTGTTCTTGTTTTGAGTCCTGGCTTTGGCCTTGTTTCTTGTCTGGACCTGGCTACTAGATCAATCTCAGACTTACCTTCAGTCTTGTTTTAGGGCCTTATGTTCTACTGTTCCTGATTTGCTTCTCTGGATAGACCCTGGACCTGCTTTGTGCCCTTGCAGTGACTGTTGATGGAGCCTGTTCCCAATGCCCAGCTCTACCTGCCCTGCTGCAGGACTGTGCCCCGTTGGTGAGGATACTACCCATGCTGTAGTCACTCTTAGCTCCTACCTCTTATCACCTCAGGAAGCAGCACTGTCCTGTCTTCTTGCTGACAGAGATAGAGAGAGCTCAAGATGCCACACTGGCAAGGAACTGAGATTTGTTCAGGTATTTCCAACCTGCAAGCCATAATGCCTGTTGCAGAAAAAGGACAAAAAAATCCTCAAATTTCTGAGTCTCATGTGGGAAAAGCTCTGTACTTTTGGATGTGGTTTGGGGCAAACGAACAGACAACTAGTTAAATGTTACTTCATATCACTAACTAGTAAAGATCAGAAGTAAGTATAAAGTGGAAAAATCTTTCTGATCCCTGGAGCCCAGAGGAATGACACTTGAGGATAATTTGTACAACTGTTTCACAACAGAGCTGGATGTACATCAATATTTTAAGAGCACTGAAAATAATCTTTTCAGCAACAACTGCCATGAGAATAGCTTACTTAACTTTAGCCTTGATAATTTATTTAAATTGATAAATGTTTGAAACATCTTTAAAAAACCAAGCATCCTCAACAACAAAAAATTCAGAGACAAATTACAGCTATTGATAAAACTACCTACCTGCTTGAATTTTTCTTCAAGTTAGCAGCTCTGCTCTTGCGTATCATGACTTCAATGTCTTCCCCTGTTTTATCATCGATCTGCCAGGGAAAGATGACATAGTGTCAGGCATGAGTGTAACCTGAGTGACGTTAAAAATGCTGATGAATTTTAAGGACGGGTCATAGAAGAGAAGTCACCAGAGAAATTCTGTAAAGGGCATGAACACTTCAAGGTAAAAAGATGAAGTGACAGCAGTGAAAATGTTAAGATTTGAAGATGCAAATAATGAACTACTACAGAAGCTAGTAAAAACAGAACTTCAGAGCATTTTATACCAGCAAGTATTAAAAAAAAAAAAAAGCAACACACCTAAAGCTCATTACTGAATTCCTTTGTGTGTTAGTATATCTCTAAGAGATGTTCTGTTTAATTTTGCAATGCAAGTTTCTTATTGCTTTCCTGAACAGTATGCACTCATGGTGCACACTTCCCTAAATTACAAGGGTTGACAAAGTACCTTCCTGAAATATCTTGCCTGTATCCAAAAGAAGCAACAGCCCATTTATGCAGTTAACTGATTTTTCTATTCACTGGTGAAACTCTAGAAACTAGATTACTTTCAGCTGTTAGTATAGTTGCAACACTCTTCTGTGTGAAATCAGTAAATAAATTAAGTTTCTACAGTTGGAGCCGTTAAAGCAGTATGATTGCTGTGGTGGTGGGCAGGCTTTTCCTGAACAGAATCCCAAAAGAATACAAATCGGCTGGGGAAAACCACATCAACAGAGACTATAAAGCTTGCTTCAATAACTCACAGAGCGGCTGATTTTCCATTAGAGACTTAAATGTCAGAGTGACTTCAACAAAAATTAGGAATTTCCCAGGTATATTAAAAGTGTAAAAAGGCTTGAGAGTTTTCTGCTATAAAGGACTTCTTCCATATTTTCTGGAAGAAATATGTCTACCTTTGCTATGTATTTTTTTATTACTGGAAGAAACACATATTGTAACAGCCATTTCCCGAATATATAGATGACATAGTGATCAAACAGCAAAATAAAGTTCTCCTGATGCTGAAGCAAACTTAATTTTAAGGAATGTAACCTATTAAAGGAAAAAAAGAGTAATTTCTCTTGAAGGCAGTTTGACACAAGCAGGAAGAAAAAATGTTCCAGCAAATCTGTTTGGAAATGGATTAATTTTACTTGTGCAAGCAATGACATCAGTTTGGCTCTTTGTGTTAAAAGACTGACTTTTTAAAACAGATTTTGGTATATGAAATACTTGAAACTCAGGTCAAGGTGTATGGGGCAATAATGGTGTGAGAAATGTATGACTAATTGCAGAAAACTGAGAGAAAAGCTGACAGCATTAACTTTCTTGCCGGTGTCTGGCATCAGGTGTGCTGTCCTTCCTTATACAATGCAGCAGCATTCAGAGAATGTGTAGGGTGTTTTCCAAGAGTTGAGGACACAAGTTTAACCAAATGCCTCCTGGGAAGCCCTGCACGCTGTATTCAACCGAGACATTGCAGAAAACCTAGAAAATTGGGGAAAAAAAAAAAAGTTGACAGCTGAAGAGGTGGTACTGGGTTTGACCTTCCTGATTCTATAAAAGCTCAACTTTTTTTTTGGTAATACCTACTTCCCTTTCTGATGCGTTTTGAGACTTGAATAGGTATAAAAAACCAGAGTGTTTTTTGCCAGATATTAAACTGTAGACAAAAGAAGTTTAAGTAACTATTTAAACGCTTAAAAAACCCGATATACTTTATTGTATAGCCTAATTAAAGCTATTTAGGTTTTGTTCGCATGCACCTGCAGGTCTAAAAACACCTATTTGCTGGACGAGGGCACCGGTGACCATTTCTAGGCAGCAGCGGGCCGTCCCGGGGTACTAACAATTCACACCGCCAGCTGAGGGCTCAGCCATCCTCTCCCCACGGGCCGGTCTGCTCTGCACCAAGTCAACGCTGAGAACCGGCCCCTGGGGCGGCTCCGGGCGGGCTAACTCGGGCCTTACCCGCGCAATCCGCGGCCTCCTCAGGCGGCCGCCGCCCGCGGGGAGGCGGCGGAGGGGCGGGCCGCCCCGCAACCGCCGCCTCTGACGCGATCGGCAGGCGCCGCGGCGCGGCCCGGCGGCCCCGGCCATGGCTCGGCGCGGCCGGGAGCGCAGTGACGGCGAGGGCCGCCCCGAGCTCCGCCCCTGCGCCGCGGCGGGGGCGCCGCGCGGCACCATGCGCTGCCCGCGCCGCCCGCTCGCCGCCTGAGGGAGCCGCCGCCGCCGCCCGCGTCCCGCGCCCAGCCCTGCCCCATGGCTTCCCCGGCGGCGGCGGGGCCCGGCGCCGCGCTGCCCCCGGGCGCGGCGCGCCGCGACTTCTACTGGCTGCGCTCCTTCATCGCCGGAGGTGGGTGCCCCGGGCGGGCCGCTGCCCGCCGGCGGCCGGTCTCCGCGGTTTGCCAGGGGCGGGAGGCCGGGCTTCGCCGGGGGAGCCGAGCCGGGACAGCCCGTGTCCGGGGGCGGCGCGGCGGAGGTGACTTCCGTGTCAGTATCCCCGGCAAAGCTGCTGCGGAGGGTGTCGCCTGGGGAAGCAGGGGCTCCGCTTGCCTTCCCCTCCCCTGGCGTGCTAGGGCCGGTGGGTCGGTAGGCGCAAGAGACTCGCGCGTCTGTCGGAACCAGCGGAGAGCCCCGCGTAGTCGCTAATCCAAAGCGCCCAAACCCTCGTTCGGGTCCTCGGGGCGGGCGGGTAATCCCTATCCCGAAGTTGTTGCGGCTGCTGTTGTGAAGATGAAGGTGGTGTGAAGGGGGGGCAGCCTAGCAAACACCGCCCCGCGTTAGTAACCTCTTAGCGAACAAGGCTAGTTATTGTCCCTGGGGGGTGTTGCCCCAGCTGTCGGGTTTGCAGGGGGTAGGGAGACGCTCTGTTTGTTTAGAGTTGTCACGCCAGGCTGCCCTGGCTGTTGGATCTCGCTGTGAAGCAGCGCAGGGCACACGGCGGGCACGTAGCCCGCTCCTCTGGGCCAGCGGCTGTGGCTGTTTTCCGCGGGAGGGAAGGAGGAAGCGGGGTGGAAAACTCGAAAAACTCCAGAGTAACTTTCTCGGAAAGCTGCTGCTGTGACTTCAGCAGCTGAGAGGCGGTGGCAGGGGTTTCTGAAATCGGGAAAAGTAGCTTATACATTGCATTAAGGCTTTAAGGGTTTTGTCACATACTTCTAATAGAGACTGTTTACTCGTCACTGGGGCTTTTTCGAGGTCCTAACTTTCTCCTCACCTAGTCAATTTGAAAGTACATGAGCAAAATCCCTTATTTATCTGCTGACGTAAAGAACTTTTGCATCCCATCACTTTTCTTTTTCCCTTCTTGGAAAGGTGTTGCAGGATGTTGTGCCAAAACAACTACTGCACCCCTGGATCGAGTAAAGATTTTGCTGCAAGCTCATAACCACCATTACAAACATCTAGGTAAGATGGCTGCTGCGTGTCAAAATTTTTGGTTTTAAATGCAATGTGTATGGTTTGGGTATGTCGATTTGTTCAGCGATGTGGCTAACCAGACAGAAGGTTGTCAGTCTCTGTGCCACATTTTGCTAGTGTTTAAAAAGAAAAATAAAGCCCCGTGCAAGTAAGTTGCGGTATTGGTTGCTGCGTTAGCGATGGAGATGTCAGAATAATCCTCAATAAGGCGTGTAGGAGCTGGGCTTCATCTTCCTCATGCTGAAGCCAGCAGGAGATTGGTAGTCACAGGTTCAAAGCTTGGAGGATTTACGTAAAAACTGTCACCGCTGGTAACTGCTGCAGTCTGCTACAGTGGTTGCCAGTTTCCAGGAGCTGTAGGAATCCTCCGTGCTTTTCAGAGCTCGGTTGCCCGCACGAGGGCTGGTGATTACAAGACGGTGAGCACTGAATCCTGCCAGACTCACGTGCGCTTACGCTCACGGACAGCAGC
This sequence comes from Gavia stellata, assembly GCF_030936135.1. Classification (NCBI taxonomy): domain Eukaryota; kingdom Metazoa; phylum Chordata; class Aves; order Gaviiformes; family Gaviidae; genus Gavia; species Gavia stellata. Next base: position 5,104,307 of record NC_082602.1, read on the forward strand.
ATGGTTGATACGAATTGAAGACAGAAGTGGATTTGTGCTTGGCGTAAGGTGCGGGTGATCTGTATTTGGCGTCTGTGTTGCATCATGCTGAGAGAATAAACTCACGGTTGTCAGCATGTTCAGAACCATTCTTGTTGGGGCTGTAACAGTGCCCTCTTGTGCATAGTATTTGAGGTATTTTATGTCATATGTTCTTGAAATATGTCATAACTTCTGTTCGGAAATGTAAGTGTGTTACAGTTGTCAAGAAAAAAAAATAATTTTGAGTTGGTTAAGTTTGCATGTAATGAAACCTTGGAATTTTTAACTCAGATACTAGAGATAATTTGTTTTTTTTTTAAAGGCTGGAGAAATAAATCTTGAAACAAAGTTCAAGGGCTATATATTCACTTCACTGTACCAAAAAGGGAAACGCATGTCATGTGGCGTTTTGGTAGCAGAGTCACATAAGTATGAACCCAAATCTGCAGTCTAAGAATTGAACGCTGAACTAATTGGTTTGACTGATATTTTAAATCCTTATTTTCTGTTTGCTTTGTACTGTGCCAGAATTGGCAAGTAAAAATCTTATATTCTTCCCTATTTAGGGTGTTGTATATGATGCTGATTATTTGAAATGTGGCTGACTTGAATGCATGTCCTTGTTATGTGTAGGCAAAAAAGAAAATTATGTGGATGAGATACCTGTAAGTGTAGAGACATGATGGATTAGTTCATCAAAGTCCTCACTACATGTTTTTACTGCCCTTGCTCTGTGGAGTTTGTGCCACATGGATCTCGGAGCATGTGCTTTAAGAAACGAGAATGGTAACTCACCGTTGCAGGGTAGAGAGAAATTCTAATCATAAGTATTTTCAGAGGCATGTAAGAAGCGTGATGTCTTAAAAATACATTTAATATTGTATTCTTAGAAGCCCAGAAATTAATAAATACTTGTTTTGTTTAAACTTCAAACAAAAGTTTGTCAACTACTCTTTTTTTCTGCCTGAAAGTAAGGTAACTGTGTAAGCCTTTTTCATGTTCAGCTCTTATGTTATTAAGTAGTTGCATATGAATGAAAATTGTTTAACTGTTACAGTTCATTCCTTTACAAAAAAACTAATTTAAAAGTCAATTTGATAGCAATTGTGCATAACTAATAATATGTTTATAATAAAACAGTAGGTTTTGCCCAGACTTTGTGTGATCTTGCATTACTTCCCACCTATTAAAAGGGAATAGGATTGTTTCTTGTTACAACAACTCTGGGACAGGAAGTATGAGATGTTTAAGTAATGAGAGTCTTAAACTTGTTTACTTCATTTCCTCAGTGATGGCCTTTAACCTGTAATTTAGCATGTAGCAATATTGGATTGTTTTCCCATGGTTTTAGATTTTTAAGTATTTATTTATTTATTTTGAATTGCCTGAATTGCAAGACAACGTGTTTCCTTCCTTCTGTTGCTAGTATCAGCTTCTGTGGGTGGATAGTGCCATCTGCAATAGGATTGCTTGCAGCCCAGGCAAGTCATGGGGCCTGAAATGCATGAACTCAGGAGGTTCACTGAGTCTGGGAGGTGAGAAAGCTGATGAAACTTAACCTTAAACCTCCGCCTTCTGGCAATGTTTGGGCGTTGAAAGTGGATTTTCCACTCTCCATAATTACATGAGCAACATGATCCAGCCTTAGTTCTATGCATACTTTCTTATTGTCAGTAATATTTGCTTAATATTTTTTTTTCCTCCCCCCCAGTGTAATTGTTAAATACCTCTTTTTGTATTGCTGGCAGGAGTGTTTTCTACACTGTGCGCTGTCCCCAAAAAGGAAGGTTACCTTGGGCTGTATAAAGGAAACGGGGCAATGATGATTAGAATCTTTCCATATGGCGCAATTCAGTTTATGGCATTTGACCAATATAAAAAGGTAGTTGAATTTATTTTGTTTACCTTTTCTTTTTTTCTGCCTACAATGAATACAGATTCTTGAAGTGATCGAAACTAACACTGAAACTTTTGTGTCTTATTAATTAGCTGCATGTCTTTTCTAATTGCTTAATTTTATCTGAATCTACCCATTAAAAATGTCAGGGCAATAGTGTTTGCAGTGTTGCTTAAGGAAAAAAATTCCCACCGATTTTTGTACCTTTGTATTGTTCAGAGTAATACTTTTTTTTAACGAAAGAAAAAAGTAATCTAAAGTCTGCTGCTATTTGTATTGCTATAAGGTAGCCCTTTGTGAATAATGTAGGAACAAAATGTAAAATGGAACTTCTGTATTATGTTTTGTTGGGATTCTTAGTACTTGATGGATGGAATAACTTGAACTTAAAAGTCTGTCTGGGTATGACTGTTATATTTGACCTGACAAATTACTATATCAGGCTCTGTGTCCTAAAAATGACCTGGAAGAGAAAAATGCTCATTTCGGGTTGTGCAGGATTTCTGGATTCCTTTCTGCTCTCATGCATTTACTCTTTCACAATAAATACATAATAAATCCCTGCAACATCTTTTGGCGGTCAGGTCTTAGCATGAACGTGTTCTTAAACATGGCTTGTATGTGGTGAAAAATACAATTTTACTGTAAGTGATGAGGAATTTCGTGTTCGAAAGGTCAGATATAGTACCCGATGAACTAAATTGAAGACGGCGAGATTGAAATTGTGATTCCCTTCCCAAAAGTGCAAATTTCAGAAGGCTGATACAAAGAAGTAACTGTAATGAGTTTCATATGTTCTTTTTTGTGGTATAATCATAAATGCTGTTGATCTGTGCTTGTTTTGTGTTGTGTTGAATAAATGAGTGCATGCAATGCTTTATAATGAAATGATTTATGAATCTGTGAATTTCAAGAAACCATTTAGCACCATAGCACTTTTTTTAAACTATTAATTGGCAACAAACATTCAAGATGTTTTGCAGGAACGTGTAAAAGGGGAAAAAAAATTCTTAAAGAAGGAAGATATGAAATTATCTTCTTTATAGCAGAAACTGCTTCTTAAATAGTCTTAGTTACTTGATAAAAGCCTGGAAACTTAGTTTCTAACTTCCTTCTAAGACATAATGTAACTTAAGAAGTTCTTGCTCTCACATGCTTGTCCGATTTCTCTCTCCTCTTTTTTTTTTTTAAATCCAGTTAAACAAAGTCTTAAACATATCTTTATAGGAGTACGTTTCACATGCTGTGCACGGGAGAAAAATTTACTCTTCTCAAATGTGTCACTTTTCAACTTTGCTCAGTGTCCTTTGCTCTCTATCGTGCAACAAGTTTGCCTTGTTTGACACACGTTAAAGATAACTAAATAAACAATTAATCTAGTTTCTGAAGTAAACAGTACAAATAGTTTCAACTAATCGTTCTGCCATGTTAGTAGAATTTTAGCACCTTCATGTTTTTAATAAGAAATTGGTAACAGCAGCAATGTTCAGAAAATTCTTTTAACAGTAATTAAGTGCTCTGGTTTGAATTTGTAGTGTTGTAAACTTCTTGGAAACAGCTACAGTGTTTGCATTAATGTGCCCATAAACTGTGTGATGTACTTCCCTATATTTTCTGATATACGACTATTGTAAATGTTCCGTATTTTGTAGGTAATAAAGAAGCAACTTGGGATTTCAGGGCATGTGCATCGATTAATGGCTGGATCCATGGCAGGTATAGTTTTTGTACTTGGATTTTAGACATCCCTTTTGCTGAAAAGTTAATATTTGTTTAGAGGATGATTTGATGTGTTTTCAGGTCAAACTGTTGCAAATTTGTATTAGGCAAAAATACTAGTAAATGGTTAATGTAACAAATAGTTGCCTAATTGAAAACTGTTTGTCTAAGAGTATTCTTTAAAATGTATTTGTTCAAGCATTGAATTCTGTGCTATGTTGTAAAGCACAGTCTTTATAGTGTTTATTAGGGCTTTTAAAAATGAAAAATCCGGTGTCATCAAGATGAAGTATAAAGATGCAGGTTTTAGTAGAATTGGCTCACAGCCTGTCTGCCATTGCTACTAGGTTGAATGTAAGCCCAGAGAAATAGAGAGAAGGGCAGCTCCTTAAATGTGTGGATTCTTTTGGATTTGCCAGAAATATCTATACTTTTCAACATTCAACGCAGAATTGTCGTGATACTTTGTAGATTGTATGTGTGAATGTTAAAAAACATCATTTATCAATTAGTGCAATAGCAGTAGAAAAACCCATTTGTAAACTGCCAGTATATAGTATGATTATACATTTCTATTTTCCTCTTGCTAGTCATTGAGCCAAAAGTAGCTAAGAAAAAACAGGGAAAGGTAAGTAATAGTGGACTGCTTTTTAATCAAGGTGGTTCTTCATGTGCTTTTACTTTGTAAAACAGACTTAAAAGTGTCTAGGGACAGTCAAATAGTTATGACATAAGTATTACTATTTAGCTGCTTTTGGAATAAAAATACTGGGGTTTGCTAATACTCCCTTTAGTTAAACTAGGAAGACCTCATGAAACTATTTTGGCTTTGCATGCCATCAGAGGAAAAGGAAAGAATGAAATGAAACAATTCAAAGATCCTAAAAACTAGCAAAACCCATTTGGCAAGATATGTTCCAGAACTTGGCTGGCTTTCTGTCTGAAAGAAGTGGAAAAAATATATAGTTGGTTTTTTTTTTTTGCCTTTTTTCTTTCTTTCCTCCCAGCTTTAACTGTACTAAAGAACACTTTGGTTTGTGTTGGTTTTTTTTTTTTGCCTTTTTTCTTTCTTTCCTCCCAGCTTTAACTGTACTAAAGAACACTTCGGTTTGTGTTGGTTTTTTTTTTTTCCTCTCCCAAAAAACTTATTATTAGCTTTTTCAGGACCCTTGTCAGAGACCTGGAACCTGACTTGTGAGGTGCTGTGAAAACACTGAATAATCAGCTTAACTCTGTCTGTGTTGGACATGCTGGAATTCTTTGCGTAGATAAATTAATAGCATCTTGACATCATTTTAAGCACCTTACTGGTTAAATCTGTTTTGTGTGGTTAGAGTAACAGAAATAAACTTAATATACAGTACCATCTGGAAACCATGATCAAATGAAATGCTTTGCATGGTGCATTTAAGTACAATATACTCGGTAGTCTGGTATTGAGAACCCCAAAACTGAACAGATGAGCTAGACTTAAGTGTGCAGTGAAATGAATACAGCAGTCAGGTATAGTAATAGTATAACATGTGAGTGTCTTACTATTTGTTTACTAGGTGGTGTTAACTGCTTTTTGGGATATTCGTTAGATAAATAAGAGGGGAGGGTTTATATTGAGTATGCCAAGAAGATGTAGAGAGGAAGGAGGCGCTAAGAAGAGCATAGAGTTTGAAATCTGATACAGAAGGTCTCTAGATTTGCATACAAAATAAGAAGAGACTTTTACAAGCAATTGGTAATATTTCTTGCTTTAACTCCTGTGGCTTAGTCTCTTGCTGGCTCCAATAAGGGATATTATTTTGGTACTTCCAAGTTTAAATTACTGAAGGAGACGGTGTGCTGCATGCACCCCAATGTTGGTGGAGAGGAGTCTTCACAGTTTCCTGGAATCCAATATTATGCATTTGAAAATGGATAACCCTTGTTTCCCTTTCCTTTTTGTCCCCTCTACACTATCTAGCCACACAGCTGTCTGCTTTCGCTTCTGTGTACTCTACGGATACTTAAATCTTGCTTATGTCAGTGTTTCCAACATTACTTGCAGTCGACAGACCTGAATCAGCTTCAGAGTGGTGGGAAAAGTTTGAGTATCTTCTGTAACTGATAAACAGGATCAAAAGCATATCCACAGAGAAAAACAAGGCAATGAGGATGGGGGTAGTGGAGTGAGAGAAAAGAAAAACCTATTGTAATGCACGTATTTAAGGAGGCCAAGTTAAAGTTACTGTGGAAACTTTAACTCTGAATTTCCTGAGTCTTGTGTGATTCAAATTTCAGCAGTAACACCTCATTAACAGATAAATAGTGTATAACTTCTTCTAAGGGAAGACAGAGCTGGGGAGAAGATAGAGAAATCATAGAGGTTAGTGGGGTTTAGGAAATGATCAAATAACACCTGTATCACAGGATGATTTTGCAAATCCAATTTTTTTTTTTTTTAGTTTTCTAATTGAAAAATCAGAATTAAACCACAGAAATGTGTATTTCCTCCCCTGCACTTGATTACCTTAAAAATAAAAAAGGCCAAAAAAGACTTGATGTTATCTAGAATAAACTCAAGTTCCATGAAACTAATACAGAAAACATGTTTTTGTTTTTATCTTTTTACTTTTACTAAAAGGCATTGGAAAATAGTACTGATCTAGGGCGATATTGACTGTCTCAATTTTAGATAGTATGTAATTAACAGTTACCTATTTGAGTCAACATTTTAAAAGAATCTGTGCTGTTTATTTCTTCAGGTGCAATTGGGAAAGAAACAGAATTATATACTGGAGGTCTAGAAATATTAGGACTTGCAAATCAGGCAGTTCTTCAACCTGTCCGATAAATATTGTTTGTCATCAGCTGCTTCTCTGCATGTATAGTTCCTGAAGCTTTGTTTTGTTCAGAAGATGCCTCTTTGATAAATTAATCTTTATACTACTTAAGGAGCATATCTTCTGCAGTTCAAGGCTGTGACTTGTGCTTATCGGTTTTTGAACTGTATACCTCTGAATCATGTGGTAGTACTTAATTTGATCTATGTAGTTATTGATAAAGTACAAAGACCATGATACAAAAATCATAAAAACTTGCATATCAGGTATGTTTGTAGTACCTGATCTTTGTAAGTGTGTTTCACTTGTTTTTTTTCTTGCTCCAGTTGTTTTTTTTATTTTCAAAGAAAAAAAATTACTAAGAATGGAGGCATAGTAGGGAAATTGGGAGACAAAGATAAATCCCTGTACAGTTAATCTCATTGTTAACTACCAAAACCTGGGAAGCAAATCAAGGACAGTCTAATGCCTGTTGTGCTTCATTGACGCTAAGTCTCAGTAAAGGTCTGTGTAATCCAGTATCTTGTACCCAAGAGTGGTCAAAGGTGCTTGAGGACAATATGGTAAGTGAAGAATGGTCTTTCCCTGACTTCCTTGACTTTGGAGTCAGCATTTGCAATGAAAAAGTCTGCTGTTTTTGAAAAGTGGTTCCTTAAAGGAGGGAGGAGCTACATTGCCCTATTATGATTATTTCAGATCAGACACTGGGAATTGCAGTGTGTATCTCTTAACTGTTGAGATACTTCCAATTCTGTCGTGTTTAACCAACCATGGGAAAGATTTTTGGCTTGGCTCTCATTACTTGGGGTAGACTTTGTTTCAAGACAGGGTATCAAGCTTAAGATGCTGTGGTCTGACTTCTGATAACTCATAATATTTAGGGAGTAGCGATGAGATTAGTAATTTTGTAGACTTCACCACAGTGATTTTGTATCCCAAAGCTGGCTGCCATTCTTCCCAGAAAGGATAATGTCTCTTCTGAGCCCCAAAGGAAATCTTGATCCCTTGTACATACATTTTGTTTATATGAACAGTAAGCAGTAACATGCCTCTCCCAGTTGCTTCAAGAAAGTGTATTTTGTTGCTGATGTTAGAAATCCCATTTTTTTTTTTTCAGAATTCATGGCTAGAGGTTCAGGAAAAAGTAAAAAAAAAAAAAAATCCTACATATGGCTTCTTTCAGTTCCATCAGTTTTTTTTTCAGGTGTACTATTTTTGCACTGTGTTCACTAGTTAGTGCATTCACCAAGCTCTTGGTTGGTCTGTTTGCTTGTCTTTGTTCAGAGAATATTCCTGGATACAGATCAGTGCATGACTGGAAAGAGAAGGGGGGTAAAGTTGTCTGTGTTCTGAAGTGGGATGACTTTCCCGTGAACTCTTAAGCTCTGTAAAAGCTTTTTTTTCCTCTTTTTTTCTATTTTATGTTTTTTTAAACTGCTTGAATTCATCCATTTTACAATATTTCTGGACATCTCAGGCAATCCGTTAGGAAAAGGCTGTAGTCAGGGATTGCATTTAATAATGTAGGTCAGTGGAAACAGTCCTAAAGTTGCTTTGCTGTTTTGCAGTTTCCAACTTTGGAACCCTATGGGTGAGACAACATCAGAAATCAACTGCAGATGTCTGCTTTTTGTTCAGAGGAATAGTCCAAAAGCTCTGAAAGAGATGTTTTTGTCTTCTAAAATAAATTACTGGTAGGATACTCCAGAAGGCCACAAACTTTACTCTCAATTGACAGTTGACCAGTGTCAGCTTTTTGGATAGCTCACTTACTGTGTTCATTTTTTTTCTCCCCATCTAATCCTGCTATCTTCTGTCAGATCATTCAGCTTACTAAGTTGCTTTTTTTTTCTCTCCAGACATAAAAGGTATGAAGAGTTTGTGTGCTGGAGTTGTGTTGTGTTTGGGTTTTGTTATTATTCTGTGAGTGTTTTTGCCCTTACTATTGTGATTTTCTCTTGACCTTGTGGAAAGGAGGGGAAATGATACACCTACAAAAGGAGATATCATTAAGAAACTATTAAAACTTAGAGGAAGTGACAATTTCCTGCCAGCATAAATGTGCTTATCTTCTGTAGGACCAATTTTTAAGGGTGATGTTCAGCTAAATCAGAGTGGCTGCTAGCAAACAACATCAATCATGAAGGTTTTTGCTTTTTTCCCTCCTTTTCCCAGTATTTTTTTTTATTGATGGTGGTATACCACCAGAAAATGACCTCTGTTTTTAGTAAACAGTTTTAACTATTCCCTCCTAATCATTTGTCAGTAATTGAGTGGTTTACCTCAAAAACTAGCAGTAGGAAAGAATTTGTTATTCAGGTAACTGTTAGAGGAGTTGTTCTCTGTACTGGAGTTCTGTTTCCAAAATTACAAGTTGGTCAGCATCTAATCAGTTTTGAAGCAGTTTATAACTGGATGAATCCTAAGATTAGGGTTTTTTTGGCATCTTAAGTCTAGAAATAGCTTTTTTGGTCAGAGTTTTAAAACAGAAGTGCTGGTGTAACATGAACTATTAAAATGCAGTAATGCAATGCAGTGAAGTACTCTTCATCAGTACGATCCTGACTTCATTTTAAATGTCATTGGAATATATTTAATATTTTCAGATGCAGTAGATAGATAAATGTATCTATATCCAGTAATCACATCAAATCCTGACACAACCTTTTTGAAATTAAACATCTACGTTTGGTGGTTTGACCTTTTTTTAAAAAAGATATGCTAGGATTAGTTTCATGGTTGCAATCCAGTAAAGCTGATGTACTTGACTAGCCTGATGCTTATGAGCCATGGATTTAAATAAGATTGCTCATGTGAATGCAGTTAGGCCCATAAATCTGTGGAAAATCAAGGCCTAGGTGTGCAGCTTCAGTGAACACCGAGTATAAACATAAATCCTTCGTGTGTTGCTGAAGTTAGTTGTTCCTGTCTGCTGATTGTAAGTGACTTTAAGTGTTTCTTTAACAAAATAATTTGTATATGCTATTATATTCACTGCCACAAAAGGAAAATCTGATTTTTCAAAATAATCCTAGAATCAGATAAGGTGTAGGTGAGTTTTGTTTGCTTGTTTTGTTTTTGTTTTTAATAAAGGTATTACAGCAGTGATTTGTACTTACCCTCTTGATATGGTTAGAGTTCGTCTGGCGTTCCAAGTAAAAGGGGAACACAAGTACATGGGAATTATCCATGCATTCAAGATGATTTACACAAAGGTATTTTTTCTTTTAATCTTCAGTCCTGTCAAAGCAAAATATGATCTTTAAAGAATGTTGCACTGCATTGAAAATAGTGGCTTGGTGGAAAATATTGTGACTTCATTGCGTGCACATTGAATTTTTTAATGTAAAAAATTATCTGGATGCTTCCTTCTACTTAGGCTGCTAAGATGTAGCTAAGACTCATGTAAGTGGGAGGTCAAAAACAGCGGAGGGAAGTTGCTTTTCAAGAACAAGTAGTAATGATACAAAAAAAATTTGGGGAGGAGGGATATGTATAATGCAGAAATGTCTGCTAGATTATGATGTTGGATGTAGATTTTTATCCTTCATTTTTACATCTTTATCTCCTATGGAGCCAGGCAGTTGTCCCCTCAATTCTTCAGGCACAAGAAGTGGAATTTGATGTTAGCTCCTTGGTGCTAGATGCTGCTAGTCAGATTGCTGTCACGTGGATCTGTATGAACAGTTGTATAACTTGTTAAGACGTTTGTTGTATTTCTTGCCACAAATGTACTTATATTTTTCTTTCAAAGGAAGGTGGTTTTAGTGGGTTCTACAGAGGGCTGATGCCAACTGTTGTAGGAATGGCGCCATATGCGGGTAAGTTAAAAACAGAACCTGGCAGTCCTTCAGCAGTTATGTGCATTACTAAATCTACATAATGTATTTGCACGCCTAGTTAATTAGCCTCTGTTAAAATCAAGCATTCTGGTTTTTACTGAATGGAGAGGGGAGGCCAGTAGAAGCATTTGCAACTCTTCAGTCTTAATCTAGAATTGATCAATGTGTGTTAAAGCATTTTCAATAGGAAAAGCCTAGCTTTTCTGGAACTTGGAGTTGAGAGGGAGAGAGATAAAGTAGTGGTTCTTTCTCTTCTGCTTCCCAGTTTTCCCACAAGAAAGCACGTAGGATATTTCTCTCGAACAGGTAGATCCATGAGAGAGCAGAGGGCTCTATAGATGGAGACTTAGAGCCTCTGTATTGGCTCCATCTCCTGGTGACCTTTATGTAAATACTTACACAAGCTAAAGCAGTGGGTGACGTGGGATGGACGAACATCAGAACTGCCCAGCTAAACTACACTCATATTTAAAAGATGAGAGATGTTCTTCAGTTAAAAAGATCTTAACAGTTACTCATAACAGCAATCCAGTAATTTAAAACCCACAGTCTAGCTTATTTAAAGCATTCTTTTAATGTTAATTGTAAACACTAATTCATTTGGACAGAAGTTGCTGTAAAAGTTTAAAATATTATTTGTCTACTTCTTCCTGCTTAAGAAAAAAGTCTAAAAGAATTGGAAAATAGTTTCATTTTGTAATTGCAGCTTTGTGTTTATGATGATGATGGACAAATAGTTTGCTTTTTTATGAAAGTACATAAAATTAAATTTCCTTTTAGGTTTTTCATTTTTTACCTTTGGTACCTTAAAGAGCATTGGACTTGCTCAAGCACCTAACTTGCTTGGACGGCCTTCATTAGATAATCCTGATGTCTTAGTTTTGAAAACACATGTAAATCTGCTGTGTGGTGGCATAGCTGGAGCAATAGCTCAGACGATATCGTAAGTTTGGGTATTGTTTGGGTTTTTTTTTTTCTATATAGCTGTTCATTCTAAAGAAGCTTTTATCTGAGAATATGATTTTATGTAAGTCTAGTTATTAGTAAGGTTTTTAAATGAGGTTAATCAGACACTGGAATTCAGTTATTTGCGATTGTTTCATTTACTAAATATCTATTTAACCTTCAGGGTCTTTAAAGATATATGCACTGAGTCAATTAAACAAATTCAGACAAATCTCCTAAAATCAATTGGAATCTTGTTTGATAAGCTATGAAATTTTGACCATGAACATAATTTGCAGAATTTTATTATTCCAATTTATTTTCAAAACAACATAACCTGTAAAGCCATAGAATTAAAAAAAAAAAAAAGAAAAAAGTAAAAACAAGTCTTAGATAATTGTATTTGGCATTATTTTTTTTTATTACTTTGCCTGCTTTCTCCATTCTCATGCTGTCCTTGTCATACTTTATTTTGTCCATAAAATAAATTAATTTAATGGACTTACATGGTATCAGTTTTTCACTGCATTACAAATGTTATTTTCTATTAATCCTTAAACTGTTAATTTTATTTTCGATTCAGGTGTCTCCTCCCTCCAGCGTTTTACAGACTGTTTTATACTCTCATCTGATCTTCATGTGTCTTCCTTACTCGTGCCAAATGGAATATATTAAGAGATCTCATTTGCTGGTTTTGGTTGTGTAGGGGAAGTCTCCCTTTCTGGAGAACTTTCAGCTGTGTTGAGAATCTGAGCCGGATTCCTGACTCGCTGAAAAGGGAGCTTGGAGGTTGCACATGGACTTCTTTGTATTCTTTTTTAAACAATATTCATATAGTCATCACACATCTGGTTGAACTGCTGTTCAAATATCTCCTCTATAGATATCCACTTGATGTAACTCGTAGGCGAATGCAGTTAGGAGCGGTTCTCCCAGACTCTGAAAAGTGCCTGTAAGTATTTTCTTTTCATCTGTAGTAACTGAATTCTTAAATGTCTGAGCAAAGTTAAATTCTTAGGTTTAAAGTTTAAAAAAAAACAAAACAAAACAAACCCCAAACGACTATGTTGTTCATTTCTTCATTCTTTTAATGAATGTTTCCACACAGACAAAAGCTGCCATTATCACTCTGGGGTTAAAAATAAATAACTGAAATCGCAATGGCACTTTTGTTAGTAATACTGTGTTTGTATTAGTAACAATTTTTTTTTTTTTTATTTTAACCCAACTTGTGATGTCTGTCTTTAAAATCAGCAGGATCCCTAAGAGAGAGATTGTATGCTTCTACTGCAATGAAATGTTTCAAAGTATTTTTTAATGGTGCAGTGTCTGTTCCATAAGATGATTTTGCATAATACTGTTTTATTTGACCTTTCTTGCATTTATGGTTATGTCCCATACCCCACACATAGTTGGGGTTCCTCCAGTAGAAGTGGAAATACCGTAATATCCTTAAAATCGTAGTATAAAATCAGCTCTCACCTTGAAAAACTTCCTGAATTTCAAATTGCCTCAACCAAATTCAATTCCAGGACAGTTTTATCTTGGTTACTTTCAATCTTGTGGAATTGTATATGTCTGAAGCCAGTGTGATTCAGTGTGAACCTCCTGCGTAGCGAATTGGATCTTACTAACAGTAGTCTGTCTTAGTGACCTTTCATAAACAACCTAGATGTTGCTTACTGTGAAAGTTGCTGTTCTGTTTTCCTCAGCAGCCTTAATGTTGTGTGGTTTTTTTTTTTTCTTGGCTATTTTTCACTCCAGATACTTCTAAAATAAAAATGTATTAATTGTTCTTGGGGTTTTACTTTCTGCATTTGTGAGAACTACTTTTACAGGCATTGGGCTTCCCAGTTTAACAATATTGTTGTGACTGTTTGGAGAGAGCTGTGCTTTGGAGAGTAAACATACATGTCTTTGGAGGATGAGAGGATAAAACAAGTGGGAAATCTTGAAGCTTTGAGGCATATGGAAGATGTTAGCAAAAAGCAATGTCTTTAATAGCTTGGAAATACCGCGCACCTCAGATTTTTACATTGTTTTGCATTTAAAGTCCATTTGCTCAGTTTCAATTTTCAAGTATGTGAGGAAAATTGTTCTCTTTGCATATACGCAGCAAATTCTGCCTTTAATAAGGTCAAATATTATATGCTTAACATAAATTCTAGCATTCTCTTTTGAGAGAAAATGCTAGGTCTTTGTCATGGTGGAGGAAGCTACACACATACAAGATGTAGAATACAGAGCTAAACATAAATTTTATACGCAGAGCTTTAGAAGGACGGGTAGTATGATCGAGTGCTCAAAGAAAGAATGGGATACAAGCCTAAATACTGGTCTTTAATGTAAGAAGTGTGCGCTACGTTGGGCAAATTATGTTTCTGTTACTCTGTATTACATTTGTAAGAAGAATTGATGCTTATCAACTCCTTCCTGCCAGATAGGCAACAGAATATTCATAGCCATTCTGGTGTAAGATGTCTTAATAAGTCTTTTAGGGCAGGTGTTTCCAGACTGAAACTTCTTTAGATGGGATTGCACTGTCCTCTTTCCAATTCCCAGCCCTTGTGCCCAGATTTCTTGCAGAAGCGCAGACTGTCCTCTGAGTCCTAAAAAGGCTATAATGCTTTGCTATATAGAGTCCCATGGGTTTTTCTCCACAGATTTCTTAAGAACCAAGTAAAACAAATGTATTTTAAGAAAGTGATTTTGACTATTGAATGTATATCCAATAATGATTTGAGTTCTTGTTTTTCCAGTACAATGGTGCAGACACTGAAATATGTTTATCAACAACATGGAATACGAAGAGGATTATACCGTGGTTTATCTCTAAATTATATTCGTTGTATTCCTTCCCAGGCTGTGGCTTTTACCACATACGAACTTATGAAACAATTCTTGCACCTCAACTAATTTTTTTTTTAGAAGAATTTCCTGTAAAACTATAATATCAGTCCTCAAATTATATTGGTGAATAAATTACTTGAAGCTTAAAAAAAAAAAAGCTATCTGTTACTGTGGAGCTGCTGCTGTCTGACATTTTTATTTGCCAAAGTGTTGTTAATTTCCTGGAGTCAAACCAGGAGACAAATCAAAATAAACATTAGTTAGCTATAAACATTTTTTTTGCACTTGATCTTCTAGGCATCATTAGATTAATGTTAAGAATTACACAGTTTTAAAATAACACCCATATTTTATACGGGTTTCAAGCTGTTAGTTATTTAGCTTTATCACCATTCCAGGAATTACACACATGGTTATATTGCTTTTTAAGCTAGTAGTTAGACATCTGTTCTTCTTGAAAAATTAAATTGAATCAACTGATTTGAACAAAATGCAATGATTTTCATATTCAAATACTTGCCAGCTCTGTAGAAGCTGAACTCAGCAGACCACAACTTAAGCAGCTTTTCATTCTTTTTTTTGTACAAGTTTTCTGTATGCAAAAACAATGCATGTATCTTCAGATTGGTATATACGAAAGCCTCTTCAACCATTTCAATAAAAAATGACGCTATGTATTTAATGTTATTAAAAATCTTGCAATGTGGAAACCCATTTCTTGGCATACACTCTATTCTAAAAAATGCTGTATCTACACAAATAAAACCAGGGGGAACTTTTACAGTGACAAGTGCTAGAAAAGATCTCCTTAAGGCAGTTAGCATTGGCCTAATCTTACAAGGCATTTCTGTACCTTTTCTGTGGAGCTGAGTGTTCTCGATTCAGTTTATTGAAGGCTGAGTATTTTATGTACTTTCCAGTACTAGCTCATATAAACAGGTTTGTCCCTACCTTAAAACATGGTGACAAACAAGACTGCATGCTGCTGCATTTACTTATTTAGGCACATGGACCATATTCAACCTCTCGCGGAAGAAAAGAAAATGAAGATTGTATTGGGAGTCTGTAGATGTGTATTTGTACTGTTTCTAAAGTATGGTATGCAATAGACTATTACATGTTTTCCTCCTCCTACAGTTCCTTTTGTAGAGGGAATGATTTTCCAGACTTGTTTGTACATGATTTGCATTGGTACCCTTGATTTTACTCACTTGATTCAGGAAACTGTAAAGCATTCACTTAAGTGATGTAAGTTATTTATTTATTGTAAATATTTTAGCAGTGTCTTTTAAGAATTGGTAATGGTTACGTTAAGTGGTGGATGGTAAGATCGATTTGCTTAATTTTGACAAATTTGACAAACTGGATTTTGAGTTATATTCAATACCAACTCAATTTTTTTTTCCAGTTTCTTAAAAGTATGTATTTCTTTGATATTTAACAATGTAGCTATGGACAGAGAATGAGATGTATTTGAATTTATTTTATTAAAAATTTTGAACTAATGTCTTTGTGTGATAAGTATGTGTTGCAGCCAGAAAGAACGCATGTTTCTGGAATTATCTGTATGTTTGCCCATGTAGGTAAATCTGCATAACATTGTCATTCTTAATTAAGAGACAACAAATAAGATTTTTTTCATCTCCTCTTTAGTTTCACTTAAAGGAAAACTAACCAATATCACAGTGAATTTTTGTATTTTGAAGCCCTTGCAATAGAGCTAAATCCACTATACTTAAAAAAAAAAAAGGAGATATATGTGCCATTTTTTTCTGTATTGTTTTACTGCATGAGCAAATAAACATCTCAGCTGCCAGTTCTTTGCCATGTTAATACTGTTAAGGATGTTAGAATTTAGAATTTTATGTCTTAATTTTAGTAAAAGTGATATATTTGAGGAGCTCAAATAGGTTTGAGCTGTCATGTAAAGTTAAGCAGTTCTTATGCAGAATAAAGCAGAACCCAGCATATTCACTCTTGAGAGGAAAAGAGCAATAAAAAGTATCCCCTAAATAACTGAGTAGGATATTGAGTGTGAAAAATAGACCTGCTGGCTGAAACTCTGTTGTATTTTCAGGATTAGTTTTTCAAAATAAAATTTAGAAGTGTATGAATAATTTTAAATTTGAAAGTATTTTAATACTTTTGTGCAAGGTCTATGAAAGAAAAATACTTTTGTCCAGGGGCTAGATGGGAGGAGACTGGGTTTTCTAATATTTTTTTTTTAGTAGCTATTTCTAACTCTTTCTGGAAAACTTATTTAGGTATTTCTTATTCAGTTACAACATAGAATTTATTTAGAATATCTGACTACCACAATGGAAACATGGGACTTAATTGTAAATCCTCTTTCTCCAGTGACAACCCGATGAAAACTAGGTTTATTTTCATTTTGAACTACTAAGGGATTTATTCCCTTGTTTTTTCTTGTCTGTCTCTTCAGTATGTTCAGTGTACTGAGCAAGCAACATCTAATTTTAGCCAGTAAAAAGTACAAGATTAGCCTGCAGCCAAGCTCATTTCTATGCCTTAATCACATACTTTCTAATTATTTTTTTCTGTTTACTTTTTAAGCAAATGGAAGGGGCCTGAATATCTGTTTTTGTCTTTATTTCCTAAAAATTCCTATCATAATAATCTCATTAACTAATAGTTCTATCCAGTGAAGTAGTTATTTTTGTGGAGAACTACTTATGTAGCCTTGGATAATATTTTTAAATTTTGTTAAACCCACCTATTTCCAATACTTTTTGACATAGAAGTAGAAAAGAAAGCCTCACCGTTTTAGGACTTCTTCAGGTGAGGCAGTCTCATACAGGCTTATCCATGATACGTCTTGAAAATCTCAGTCTCAGGGGGTTTGTTTCTCGTGATTAAACATTGTATCTTTAAAATCAACCCCATACTTCATCTCCACATTCTTACAAGTGAAAATTTCGCCTGCAGTTATGTATGACCAATATTTCAGTTTGCAGTCGTTACACAGAAAAGTTTCATGTATTTGAACCATTTTTTTTACACTGATTAATTCCAATGTCTCCATTTATTTATTTCATTACTAATATTCTTCAGATGTTTTTTGTTGCTCATTTAAATGAGCCGAGACCTCAAGGTGGATGAATTCTATTGACACTCTTCAAATTCATCCCCTCCTTCCCTGAAAAGGGAGTGTGCAAGGCACTTGTTACAAGCCTTCTTTTATGTTTGCAACTCCAAGCAACAGTATTTGTTCGATTCAAACAGGCATAAAGGAAAAGATCTCTGTGCTTGGTCTTTAACTGTGTTTTTATTCTGTGCAATTAGTGTGAGTGAGTCTGTTCAGCTTGGAGATCTCGGCTTCAGTGACGTGACAGACTGCCCTCTGAGCATCCTCAGAGTGGATGCCAGGATGCTTCAGGCTGGTCTGGGTTAGGTTTTTTGTACTCTCGCTCTCCTTTCCACTGCTGTTGGCAGGATCTGACCTCTTCCCACAGTGCTAGCACAGTTGTGTAGTAAATCAGTTCAGGCAGCTGTTGGCTTTCCTTGCAGCTATTTTTATACTGTTTTATTCTGCTATTTAACTGCATCTTTGCGTGCTATTTGACATTTCGCCTCATCCAAGGTAGATGGACTACATACCACGGTGCTTCCACTGATCTGGTGAAAGGTTAACCCACCAAAAGAAATGAATGGATTTTATTGGCGTGACGTTACTGAACCAGCTCGCACTGTGGCTGCACACTTCCTAGATCTGATGCAAGGTAAATTTAATCTCAGATTTAGCTTTAGGAATAAACTTGCCACCTGGGGTGGCAGCAGGCAAGTATCTATTGCTGAGTCAGTTGCTGGGGAAGCCACAGCTGTAGGTTTCCCTCACAGATTTCCCCGATTAAATCTGTGGCCTAAAAAATGAGGGCATATAAAGCATGTTAACTGTTTCTAAGTATAGATAGCTAACTCCCCATTTGTCACAGGATTGGAAGGAACAAATTTCATTATGTTGTGATAACAAATTTTTGACAATAAATTCCTGAATTTACACAGTTCAAACTTGACGGAGAACACTGATCTATCTTAAAATTGTAAAAACATTTTTCTCAACCACTGATGCCAGAAAGAATTAAAAGAGCCATAGTCTGAATGCCTTAGTGCAACTTTTGGTACTAAGGTAAGGTTTGGTATTTTTCTGGATTTCACAGATTCTCAGTAGAGATTCCCCATACTGCTTGGATTTTAGCTAACTTCAAAAAATATTTAAAGCATATTTTGTACTTTTATAACCATCTTCAGTTCAGATACTTCTTTTTTAGTGTATGAGAGATGTATAGGCAACATGAAAGAGACTACAGAATACAAGGTTATCAAGCGTACAAAGTAAAAGTATTTATGTGATCTCTTTTAATACCATACCAAATTATGTGACTGTGAATTTAATAGTATCGACACATTACTATTAAATTACAAGTAAGCTTATATTAGAGGTTCTGCAATGAAAAGCAACATAAATGTACTTTACTGCATGTATTTCAGGACTATCCCAAAGAAAAGTAAGGGGGCTGGTTTATGTTCTCACCTTTTAAAATTCAAGCTTTGATCCTTCTGTTGGGATGTCTCTTCTTTGCAGGCCTAGAGCCTCATACTGTTTCCCAATGTTTGGCTACATTAGAGAGATACAAGACCAAACTCTTAATATATCATTTTCCTGACATTTAAACTACAGAACAGTCATACTGATGTATTAAGAATAGATTAAATACCTCTGTCTTCCAATCTTTGCCAGCAGTCATGGTCTCAAATCCAGAATACTTTGCTGAAGTAGTGGTTTTGTGGCCAAAAAAAATAGCAAAGAAAGGAAATCTGAAACTTCTCCATCACCTCAGAAAACCTCTGTCAGTGAACAGCGCCGAATCTAGCAACAAGTTCTCATCGGAGAAGTTCGACTCTCAGGCTGAGAGTCGCCCATAAGCAGTTGGGAGCAAAAGGCACATCTAATTTTACCTCATACTACTGCACTGGTATCACAAGAGGGGCCGCGGTTGTAACAGCACTTGACGCTGTGGGAATAACGGCAGGTAGGGCTGAGAACTACCCACTCCCGCACAGACGTGACGGCCCCAGGAGGCCGTTAGGCTCCCTCACGGCGCGGGCCCCGCCCCCACGGCAGCGGCTGGAGGAGCCGCGCGCCACTTCGCGCCTCCAACCCCTCTGCCCGCGCGCGGGAAGCGCGCGCCCCGCCCCGCCCCGGCGGAGGACCTCCCTCCCGGCACCTCCCATTGGCTGCGCTAGCTTTCTCCCCGCCAGTAGCCGAGCTGGGAGGGACGAGAGGCGGGGCTTCTCCGGGGGCAGGCGGGGAATGCAGCTGTACTGCGCCTGCGCCCTGGCGGGGCGCAGGGGTCTTGTGGAACGCGGGGCTGAGGGGATCCGCATTTACCTGTCTGTGCGCGTCGGGCCGGGTTGCGGGCTGGGCTGTAGAGCTGAGGCGGGACGAGCCGCCTCAGAGCGCGGCGGAGGACCTGCTCATGGCGGAGAGGTAGCGACAGAGTGGGGGGGGGAAGAGCAAGTGGGCGGAGACGGCCGCGAGCGCGGGGGGTTTGAAATTTAAAGCGGGGCGCGCGGGCTGTCTCGCGCGCCCACTCCCCCGCCTCGCGCCCCTCTCTCGGCCTCTCCGGCTGCGGGCGCGGGAAAGCGGAAAGGAGTTCTGAGGGCCGCCGGAGCGGGGTCGGGGGAGCGGTAGGAAGCGCTTGGGACTGCCTGGAATAATCGGTGAGAGGAATCCGCCGCCGCTCAGCGAGTTACGGGTGTTTGCGGTGGGCAGGGTAGGCTACGGGGCGGGCTGCAGGCGCCTGGGGTGCGCTCTGTCCTTGCCTGCGGCCCGGAGCTCTGGCAGACGTCGTTCGGTGTCAGGGGAGTGGCTGGCCTGACCGCTCTGTCTGGGGTTTTGGCCGTTGGCCAGGTGGGAGCTGAATCTTCAACATCAGCTTTCTAATCAACTTTAGGTTGAGGTTAAGGGGGGGGGGGGGGAAATTAGTTCTCTATGTTTGATGTACTTGGGTGACCGTGAGAATTATTACGTGCTTTACAGTGTTGAGGGAGATACAGGGTTGCGGTACGGTTATAATTAACTTCTAAATGAATACGAATATATGGACACCAAAAGGACGCACTAGCGGCAATAAATAGCAACTTACTTAATATTTATGTCTCCTTCCTTATGTCTCATATGTCCAAATGCTTGTTTTTCATCCCTGTCATCCATAGAGACAATGCGGAAACATTACCAGAGAGAAGATTTCCTATGCTCTACCTGTATAGAACTAAAAAACCCACACTAAATATATATAAAAAATAAAGAGGGTTTAAGTTGGATTTATTCTTGAAGCTTTCCCTCTTCTTGTATATGGGTTGGCTCTTTTCAAATAGTGTCATGTCTTTGCATTAATGAACTGTTACTTCAGTTTTCAGAAGAAAGTGACTGACTCCCCTGACACAATACTTAAGAATGGGTTGAACAACAGATACCGTGTGTTGGAAGTCAGCGTAATACAGAGAAATGGAAGTGACTCTGAGAAACACTTGACAATTACAGCATCTCAGTCGCTGGAAGATACAGAACTGTGCATTCTTAGGAATGGCTGGTAATTCAAACCAAAATGTAGATGTCTGAAAAGAGGATGAAATACTGGATTATTAAGTCCATTTTCTTTGTGTTGCCTTTGAGATGAGTTTTACTGTCTTAAAAGCGACATTGAAACCTTTACGTAATGTAACATTATCAGTGTATTAGAGTAAAAGGTAATCAACTTGAGGGAACTGATGTCACATAACTTGTGTTGAGTGGATATTGCTACCTTAAAGTTTTAATTTGTCTTTGTACTAACAAATGGCAAGACAATAAACTCTAAGCAGGCTATTTTGTTGAAGTGTTGTCTTGCAACAATTAGAAGTGCTCTTCTAAATGAGGTACCCTCGTTGTACATATAAATGTGCAAAGCTATGTCTGTAAAACGTGATGTTTTATACAGTCTGTTAAAATCACCTTAGCTTGAGCTCTACTGCAAAAGTTTTTTCAAGTAAGGATTCTAACTTAGGTGTTTGTGCATTGCACGGCGTGTTACAGAAGAAAAGACTAGCTTCGTATTTTGAAACATGTGAGCATGCATGTGCTATTTGGCACTGCTTTTCATTTTCCATGCAAGCGTGAAAGATGCGAGAAAAGAAGTATAAGGCTCCATTTCTTGAAGGAAAAAATATAAAATATATTGAACCCTGAAACTTCTAAATCAATAAAGATTGTCTTAGATTTTGCTGAGTTTCTGAAACAAGTAGAATTGTTAAGTAAAAAGGTAGATCTCATGTAATGAAAAAGTAGTATGCCAATATAAAACATAATAACACTGAAATGGCTCAATACATGGATCTGGAATGACTTGAAGTCAACAGGATTTCCCTACATTCAGGCTCTCCTGATACATGAACCAGTACTCAAAATTATCAAAGTTTTGTCAGTAAAAATTCCTTTATTCACTTTCAGAATTTATTTAGGTCAGCTTCTTAAAACAGAATCACAATAACCTCCTGTTTCAAAGTGTGTTGAATCTGATATATTAACGTATAATTTCTAATACATGGTGTCTATAGCTTGCAAATGGTTGTTCAAATGTATTACTTTATAGGGAGTCTGTTCCGGTTGTTCCAGGAGACATCATTCATTTAGAAGGGGAGCGTAGCTCTGGTACCTGGGTCATAAATGAACAGTCTGGATACCTGGTTATTTACCCAGATCTGCTGCTTTCTGGCACTACGATATCAAATAGTATTCGATGTATGAGAAGAGCAGTGCTGAGTGAAAGGTTTAGGGTAAGTATTAACTCTAGAGCATCAAGCATATTAATGGGTTACTGTTCCATTGAGGCTGGTGGTTTAGCTCAATATTAAAAGTTGCTGACATGTTGTATTGCAAGATGCTGTTACTAGCTATTCACAATGTTTATAACATACAATAATTTAGAAAGGAAACTGGCTGTCTCTGGTTGAACTTCTTGTGTTTTTTGAGAATTGTGGCTGAAATAATCCTGTATTCTTAATATAGCTAATGGGACAAAGAAATGGTCTTCCCACTTAAAATTCTGGCAACTTTTTTGATAATCCCTTGCCATGTTGTGTGTGGATATGAATCCATTGTGAGAGATGTGCCTCTTGTCTACCATATGAAAACATTATCACACTTAGCTAAGTTAAAAGCCTCTGAAAAATCAGCCAGTTCACTTAAGAATTGGTGTGGGCTAACTCTGAAATCCGAATCCAGCTGCTGGAATTTGGAAAGAGGAAAAGTTTCTTGTGGTAGT
Organism: Gavia stellata; assembly: GCF_030936135.1. Classification (NCBI taxonomy): domain Eukaryota; kingdom Metazoa; phylum Chordata; class Aves; order Gaviiformes; family Gaviidae; genus Gavia; species Gavia stellata. Next base: position 5,126,718 of record NC_082602.1, read on the forward strand.
GTCCTTGCTGATATGTGGATGGCAGAGAAACAACAGCTGCCAGTTTCAGCTGAGGAAAACTTCCAGACGTGGTAGGAATATAAATCCAAATGGGCAAGGGAATCGTAATGGAGTGGGAAACAGGCTGGCTGGGAGCCTGTGACTGAAACCAGGAAATTAAGTACAGGAGATTAACAGTGTGAAATGGTGTCAGCCCTTCATTAGACGAGTAGTGGGAATAAACTAATTGTTTGGAAGGGACAATGCAGAGGATCTTGACTCTGGGATAACACCACCCACCAGTTGTGAGTGAAACCCGTAAGTGCCCATAAGGTCTGTAAAAGATACCAGTAAGTACTTAAGCCACAGTGATTAGACTTCCAGTTTTGTGGTGGCGGCTCATGCAGAGGTCGTAACTTACTACCACTTTCAATTCTTATGAGTCTACAGAGCCCAGTCCTGGTGATGGTTAGACGGCTTTCTGAGCCATTTTGGTGATACTTGGTATAATTTTGTGTGAGTTGGTAACACACAGGGAAATGCTTCATGCAAAAAATAATATCTGTAAGATTGTAAAGGTAAGTACTTGCATTAGGAAATACTGCTATTAATACTGCCCACAGGCAAAACTTGCTCAAAGTTCATGTTAATCTGTGCCTTTGTTTTTCACCTGTCAAATCACATAGGTATTGTGTCCTAACATTATCGGGATTGGGATAAAAATGAGATATAAAACAACAGGAGAGACCCATTTGAATGTGGCTGTTTTCACAGTCAGGTTTGAATAGATATTAATTAGGTGAAAGCTTTAATGATCTTGCAATTAAATAAGTGCAGTCCATCATGTGCAGCAAATGAAACCCAGGAATTTTATAGAAAAGTTGGCATGAAGTGGCTGTTAATCTTCATGTGTGTGTTTATATATGTGTTATATAACATCTGTTGCAGGGCTCAGAGTCTGGTTCGCGACAAACACTCATTGGTACAATTCTTCATGAAATCTTCCAGCAATCTGTAACAAATAACTTGACAAAAGAAAAAGTAGAAGAACTAGCAAATAAAATTGTGTATGGACAAAAGTATCTCAAAGAAATGTAAGTAGCATTGCAGGTGTCTTTATCTATGGAAAACAGGGTAGGAACGCTCAAACTAACAGATAAAGTTCTAATTTAAAAAAATGTAGTGCTAGTATCGGGAGAATACTCTGCCAAATGACCTTGCTTAATGAAACTTTCATATCTTTTAGTAAGATAATTCCCTGTTTCATAAAGTAATTTAATTTACCTTACCTGCTGAGCTACTTCTATAGATCTGAACTATGCTTCTGGAGTAACTATATGTGGGTTTTTCCTTCTTTCAGGCCAAGCAGGTTGGAGTGTTTGTGCCTGTAATATTAGATTTCTAGGCATCTCCCAAAGCTGAGTTAAATGTGATGAGCATAATTAATTTTGATCCTCAGGAGATGAACTAGAAACTTGTGACTGACCAAACATTGAGATGTCTGATACTTTCATATTCTTTATCAGGTTACTTAATGGCTCAGTTTTTAGAGGACCTTTAACTTATTTTCTCTGCAAAGCTGATAGAAATGCTAGGCAAAAAATAGTCTTCATATTTCCATCAGAAAATGGCAAGATGAATGGCTGTCAGTTTTAAGATTTTACTGCAGGCTTGATTAAAATCTAATTCAAGTAACGTAAAAAAATATTTCTGGAATATTATAAAATATATGTTGGGCAACATCAGTATCTGTTAGCCCTAGATGAGTTGGAAGTTAAAATTGTAACAAGATTTATTACTCTAGTTCTGTTATAAAGGTAGATATTTTGAATTGTGACTGCTCAGATTACTTAAGGGCTTTCGTGACGCTCTGGGCCTCTCTGTTTGAAACTGTTGATCTGCAATTCCTCTTTCCATATGTAGGCTACTATTTGTTGAGGCTGAAAAGTAAGTTACAGAAGTCTGCTGGCTGTGGTCGTTTGCACTTTTATGAACCTTTTCCTGCAAAACCCACTTGTATTTCTCTGTTGCTGTAGAATAATGACATTATTTCCAGTGAATGCCATCACTGAATTCTCTAATGCCACATGATTAGGTTCTGTTTACTGAGGCTTCTGCTTTCTTACGTATTTTTAACTATAGCAACTGCAGAGGATCATGATTCCTTTCCAATTAAAACGGTCTGAAGCTTGTCAAAATGTACATGAAGAACAAGTAGCAGATCAGTGTATTCAGACAAAAAGCAAATGGTCTTTATTTTTTTCATGTTTTCAATTTTGCATAAAGCTTAGGAATAGCCATTTTTAAATGCATGAGTCTGGTACTCCTTTCTTGCAGTCTAACCATTAGTTTTGGTCATCACATCTATGGTGCTGATGCTTTCATTGTGCTACACCTGTTACTTCAAAAGTTACATCAGAAACAAATGGTATATTCTATCTCTTGTAATGAATGTTCAGTTATAGTTTTATGAATTAATCGAGTTGAACCTTAATGAATCTGTCATAATCTACAATTTATAGATATTTATTAAAACTTGTCAGTTATTTCCATTAATCTTGTTGCTACTTTAGGCAAAATCCTGTTAGCACCAGCAGCAAATCTAATATTTCTGTCTCCTTAATGTGCATGGCTTTATTTTTTAGGTATCACTTAAATCTGAAACAAACAGAAATAATGCAGGAAGTGGAAGAATATTTGCCATCATTTTTTAAATGGGCGGAAGACTTCATGCACAGTCCAGCTAACCAAAATATAATGCAACTAAAACTGTAAGAAGCCAGAATTAAAAGTTAAAACAGTTCTAAGTTGTATATCTTTTTTGGTTCACTTTTAATTTTTAGAACAACACTTTTAATGCAAATCTGCTCAGTGATATGAGGCTAATTAATGGCCTCACTGCTAAAATTGCTAATCTTGAGAGCTGCATGTTTAGCTGCCATTGTGCGTACTGGGGAAGACATTAAGACTGAGGGTGAACTGACATAGAAAGCTTATTGGTCTTAAAATCCTACATCCTTCAAAGTAGAAATTTTAGTAATTAAAAAAGCAAGCATATTTGATCTACAGACCAAGCTAGAAGTTACTGTAAATATGTGCAAGACTACAAATCAGAATGTGAAACTATTTATTAATTAAATGTAATTCTTCACTAAGATAACAGTTTATCAGTGAAACAGTGATTGTACTCAACTGCTGCTGAACTATTCTTATCTGTGGCTGCTTGTTGTTAATGGTAATAGCCATGGAGTGTTAAAGTTTCAGTGAAATGGCAGGTCTGAGTAAAATCTGTTTGCTACTTTCCAGTGTGTATCATTAAACTTTTTGAAGAAACAAAGTGTTTTAGAGTGTGGTTATTCAGAAAAGACAAAAAACTGTTAAAAACAGTTTAAGACTATTTTTTAACTTTGAAATTTAGGTGACTAGGAAAACTACATGCCAATGTGCAATTTAAAGAACTTCCTGATATGTTTCCCCTGTTAATGGGAAGATAGTTTGAGTGAGACTCGATGTACTTTATTTCAAAAATTAGTGCCTAAAGAGTGCCTATAATGCAAAAATATTAAATATTTAATTACAACACATCTCAATACTTAAATTTTAAGAATTAAGGGAAATTGTTAACTTCTGATTTAATTTTCTTCCTAGGTCAAGTGGTGAAAAAATGGAAGATTTATCTTCTAAGATAGAGATTGTAGATATCTTGGACATTGAAGAGAATATCTGGTCTCCCAGGTTTGGGTTGAAGGGAAAGATTGATGTTACAGCCAGGGTGAAAATCCATCGCCAGTCTGGAATACAGTCTAGGATAATGCCGTTAGAGCTCAAGTCTGGCAAGGAATCTAACTCCATAGAACACAGAAGTCAGGTACAAAACCCAAATGTGTAATTTCACCATCAGTGGCTATGTATACTTCTTTATTTTATTGTATGACCTATTTTGTCTTATGAATGTGAAACACTTTTTGTGTGTGATGTAATCTAGATTTATGGATGGTGGATCCTGGCATGCCCAAAGCTGCTGATACAAAATGAAAGTGAACTGAGGAGTGAGATGTGTATACATTTACCACTTTCAAACACAGTTATAGTTTTTATGCTGAATTACCTGTTCTTTAGATTCTACTATATTCAAGTATTAGGTTGAGGCAAACTGCTTCAGGAATTAGTGTCGTACATCTTTCCAGATAGCTGGCGTGATCTAGAGGTAGTAGCCTTGTTACAAGCTTTTGTTAAGGAAGATGCCTTTTCATAGAAATCTTAGGTTAGGTACTTACTACTTATGGATTCTAGATTACTTGTGGTAGTAATGGCTGCTTAACCGTATAAATTACGGAAAAACTAAATACAGCTTATAATGTATTTTGGTTTTAATTCATTGTAATAAGTTTCTATATAACGTTTGCAGGTTATTCTGTATACATTGTTGAATTTAGAACGGAGAGTAGATCCTGAAGCTGGATTTCTTCTTTATCTTAAAACCGGGACTATGTACCCTGTTTCTGGAACGCGCATGGACCGAAGAGGTAAAGTTGTTCCCTTTCCCCAGAAACCATAGTTATCTTGATAAAAATGAAACTTTTTAGTGATAGTTATAAGGTTTACTCTCATGAACATATCTGTACTTGGAGATGTGTAACTTTTTATAATCTTACTAATTCCATTAAGCTTATGTTAAAAACTTAATTGTTTTATTAATACTCTACTAGGACTTTGCTATATGAATACTTGCTTCTTAGCTGACTAAAAGTTGACAGCTAGTTAATTTTGAGTTAGAAATTATTACAAACAAACCTGAGTACATCAGCTTAATTTGTTTTTTTTCTTGACAGAATTAATGAAGTTAAGAAACCATGTGGCCTTCTACTTAATGCACAGTACATCTAAATCTGCCGTGGAAAGACAGCAGTCACAGCTTGCTGCTTTGCCTCCTGTAATTGATGACAGTCAAGCCTGTAAATACTGCTCCCAAATACACAATTGCTTTCTATACAGCAGGTAAAAAAAAAAGTTTGTCTCATTTTTTAAATAAGGGTGAATAATTGTAGCTTTTGATACTGCAATTTCATTTTTGTGATTGACAGTTTTGTAGTTCTTTATAAGACTATTCAATAGACCCCGCTGCAACTTTTGTAGCGCAATCCCTGATCTCACAGAGACTTAATGTGTTTGCTTAGGTAACCTTTCTGCAAGACAAAATCTGAGATAAGTCTCAACAAAATACTTGATGACAGTAAGAGATTTCTGTTATAGCTAAGTTAACAATAATTACTGGTTTTAAAAAAGCTATATTCTTGCAGCTCTTTGAAATGGGCAGTCTTTTGAGGCTGAATTATTGCTGGACGACAACTCTTTCACTTTGACTCTGTAGAAGATTGTTTCCATGTTGGGTATCACACAAGTAATGATACATTGATATTACTCTGCTGAAGTGTTATGACTTATCATTAACAGGAGATGCAATGAGCAAATATTTGATAAATTTTCACATAAAGTTATTGAATTTTTTTAAAAACTGTTTTAAGTTTTAGTCTTGTCTTTATGCTGCATAAAAAACAGAACCAAAATCGTATACTGAAGAGATGACATGAGATATGTTAGGACAGGAGAGCTTTTGGGGTGATCTTGTGTAAATATAATGCCTGATTGTTTTTAAAACTGTAGGGCTGTAAGTGTATGTTGAGGGAGCTAGCTTTGTGGGCATACATGATACGTTTTTGTAAACTAGTTTTTGTGAAATACTATTTCTAATATTCAGTTGTTACAGCAACAGGATTATTACTAACTGGGTAGCTATTCACTTCTGAACTCACTTTTTCTCTTTGGTTGCATTTTGTATACGTGATTAAGTATAATGTCTATTGATTTGAGATAAATTGACTTGAAGTCTGCTTGTGTGTTAACTATGGAATCCCCTTCACTTAGCTAAGTAACTATAGTATTCATATGTTACAAAAAAGGAATAAAAGATCAACTATCTAAATGTATATACTACTATCTTTGAAATGTCTTTAATTGGTCTTTGACTAACTTATTGTCCTTAATAATTCAAAATCATAGAGGTGATGTAAAGTTACTAATGTGAGATTGTTCATATGAACAAAGGATACAGATTTAACTTTATTTCAGTGATGACAGACTAATCTATCTGCTATGTTACAGTATATTTAGATAGGCATTATGTACATATAGACTTGCAAGAAAAAAAGATACAAGTTGACTCTTTACTGTGTTTGGTTCTACTCCTAGAGCTGTAGAACAAAAGATGGCCAGCGTGTCTTTTCCTCCTGCTATGGTACCCCTTATTGAAAGAGAGACCCAGCACTTGAAACCCTCCCACTTAGAGTATTTCAGCCTGTGGTATCTAATGTTAACCTTGGAGCTGCAAAGTGGAGAGGGTAAAAAGGGATATAAAAACATATGGATGATACCTTCTTCAGAAAGGTAAGATGCAATTTCTGACCTGGTACAAATGATGCTTCCTTCAGTAACTGGAAATGAGGCATTGTCAACTTGTGTTTTCAATAGTAGGAAAACTAGGTGTTTTCTAGTGCTTGTAGAAATAGTCAAATATGCTACTTGCATAGGTAGGCTTTTTGAGATGTGACCTAATGGCGACATTAGCCTACTACATTTATTGGTTTTGTATTTGCAATAGGATAGTTGTTTTTTTTGTTGTTAAGTCACCCATAGGAAGCAGCAAACTGCAGCCTCGGTCTTCAGAAGCAAAAGTGATATAATCCTGTTTCATTTGTGTCTCTGGGGGCTGAGGCTGGGGGCTGACCGTGAGCCCAGCTCATTGCGCCGGTTTCCTGAGGGTTTACTTGATAAAGAAAGATGCATTTTGGACCATGCTTCTAGGTGTGGCTATGCATGTGGATAAAAGCAGACTAAAGGCTCTTGTTGGCTGAAGTAGCATGTCATTATATGTCGCCTAGTCCAGCAGCTGTGGAAAAAACAATTGGCAGTTTGTAGGCCCATTTGAAGGCATCCATAAAAGTGAAATGTAGCTGAGTTGTTTTAAGTGAAACAAGCAACTCCATAAGCATATTTGGAACATCTTAGTGAAGTGGATCCATACACTTCAGTATTCATTTATTGACAGGAAATGATAGATAACTTTTTAGCCTAAATATCAGAGTCTGTTCTTGGAACAAGTACAAGGGTTCTACATATTTTTACAATCCTTTTCTGGTCAAAGTGGCTATTGTAAAGTGACTGCTTACTCTTCCTGGTTCTTGTTGTGTATATTTGAGTTACTATTTTTTTGTTGTTTTGGGGATTTTTTGGTTTTGTGTTTTGGTGGTTTGATGGGGGTGGTGTGGTTTTTTTACTTGTGGTTTGTTTTTTAATGTCTGTTACTGAGAGGATCTCTAATATTAAAATGTATGTATTTTTCTAATATCCTCACAGAGAGAAGGCTGGAGATTGTGTTGGAAACATGATCAGAATTGATCAAGTGCAGGAAATTTCCGAGGGACAATATCTACATTTTTTCCAACGTAAAAATGGTGCCATACCTGGAACAAACCTATTGGTTGGTGATAGAGTGGTTGTGAGTGGAGAGGAAAATGGTTTACTTGGTTTGGCTACTGGCTATGTTAGAGAAGTCAGTGTGACAAAAGTCTCCTGTTTGTTGGGCAGGTAATAGAACAAAAGGAAAAAATATTTGTTTGAAGACACTATGATACTGGCTTCAGGAAGGGTACTTTTGGGTGTCCAAAAAGCTCTGACATGATCTGACTTTTCTTGCTGGGCTTGGGGAAGTACCCTTTGGAAATTCTTGTATCTTGATTGAAAATGTCAATATCTGGTCAGTATATATGCTTGTCTATTTAACTAGGTTGTTTGAATAAAGTATGCTTGCAAACTCTATTTACTTATGTCTCCAACGTGAGACTATATGGACACTATGTTCCTGTGTTAATAGTAACTTTCATTATTCAGACTATATTGCCTTTAAATTGGGCTCTGATCATGTGTTTATATCAGTTAGTGTTTCTTCTAGCTATTGCTTCACTCTGGTACCTCTAGGAGATATCACTTAACACTTAGTAATTACTAAGTCTTTAATCATCAACATGCTGCTTATAAACAGAATTATTTTGTCCGTGCTACTGTCATCCTTCAGGAATTTGTCAAAGCTCCCCAAGAACACCGTATTTAGGTTGGATCACGAAGAAGGAGACTTTGGTATAGGAGTCCCCTTTGAAAACCTTTCTAAATTGATGAAAGATTCCCCAATCAGGTATGAAAAATCAAATTAATTTCATACTGTTGATATTTTCAGATAAAGTTTCTCAGCTGGTAACTCTTGATTCTTGTTTTTTTTATCCCCAGTGAAAGGCTCCGCAACTTGATAATCGACTTCCACAAACCACGTTTTATTCAGCATTTGAGCTCTGTTCTTCCTCCAGAAGCAAAGGAAACTGTTGCAAATATTTTAAAGGGTACAAAGTAGTTTTTCCCCGAAATCCTCTGTTTAGTAGTACATCTATATAGCCAAAGCATTTATCACATAAAAAATAAGGATATTTTCCTACTTTGGGATCTAGTGATAGTTTTTGGCTTAAAAGCTAAAAACAAGTTCTTACCTTGCATGTCTTCCTGTTATTAAATTAGTCGTAAGCCAGTTGGAAGACATGACCAGATATTTGATTAGAGCTTTATTTTGCTTTTATTAGTTGCTGCAGCTTGCAGTTTCAAACAAAGCACCATATGACTACCTCTCTAACCTTTACAAAAGGAAGAAGCAGGGAGCAGGGAAGACTTTTGGGATAGAGGAAGTAGACTTGGAGGGAGTGGAAGATGGGCTTTGGTGTAAGCGTTCACTTGTATAATCACTCTTGCTGACTGTTGGCTACTCTGTAGCGTGTGATGCTTTGTGGCACTTTTATTTTTTTAAACAAAATTTGTTTAGGTATTTGGCAGTGTCTCATATTCAGTGAAAATACTTCATTGTTCTGTGACAGAGTTGTCTGTGAAAACAGAAATTTAACTGAATTCTCTTAGAGCAAATAGAACTTTTTATAAAAACCCAGTCTGAAGACTGAAAGATGTGCCTTGTTGCTTTGAGGTCTAGTTAAAATAAGAATTTTGCCCAGCTTCCTGGAAAATTGCTGAAAGGATAAAAAATGAGAGGAAGGCATTTATTCTGAAACTCCAGAATGACTGATTAAGAAGTACTGGAAGACAGGGAGAACAGTGTCTTCCCGTACTTGCAAGCCATATATTTTGTTAACAGAAAGACACTGATAAACCTAGATGTTTATTTTTTTGCCTGAGATTTGCCTAGTCCAAATAGCTGGAACACGCTGCATCAGACTGGGGAAAAACAGCTCTGATGTAATATTTCTTCTAATCAAGATGATGCTATATGAGCAGTTCATTTCCCTTTGCTGTGAGCCATATGTTTCAACATGAAAGTGGGTATGATAAAATAGAAATGCCCATACAAGATATCATATGCAGGTGGTCATTTAGGATATTAGGAAAAAAGTCACAAAAGGTCTAAGAATAGAGATGTCTTCAGTGATTTCTTGCTAGGACTGTAGTGCAGACCCTGTACTACTTGTCTGTGTATTGTGTTTAATATCATTACTTCATTAGAACCTACAGACTTACTCTGCTCAATTCTTTTCTTTAAGAGCTTTAGTGGAGGAGGAAACTGTAGTTTTGTTTTAGCTTTAGCAATTATTACAAAGATTATGAAGTATTGACATTTATTTTTTATTTTTCTTCAAAGGTCTGAATAAGCCTCAGAAACAGGCAATGAAACAAGTGCTACTTTCAAAAGACTACACGCTTATTGTGGGTATGCCTGGAACAGGAAAAACTACTACAATATGTGCTCTAGTAAGATCATTTACCTTGATGTTTACATTTTTTTTTTGGTGAGATTTGGAGGAGAGCATTAAACAAACTGTGTATAAAGCATACTGTCCAAAATTAATTGTCATTACTTAGTCTACTGGTATCTGCATAATTTCAAAGAAGAAAACACATTTCTGTTTATTTAAGAACTTATATTTGGTAGAACTAAAAATGTATTTTGTGGAGTAGGGTTCTCTTTTGCTTGTGTAGGAATGTATGTGGGAGGGAGAGACTGAAGTGTGGTATTTAATCGCTTCTGTGACACCTTAATGTTAAAATTCTTTGGCCCCAAATGTCAGCAAGTCCTCAAATCCTGAGTTACAGCTCAAAAAAAGGACTCCTTGGGGAAGCCAGTAACTTGTCCATTGTAAATTGTATAAACCCACAGTGCTGAAGCTACATGCAGCCTGGTAACCATCTGCTCTAGTTGGTGGTTCTCTTTCCCCAGGAACAGAGTGTAGGAGCATACTGGATTCAGGCTGTGGGCTGAGTGAGGTTTTTCTTGAAATAGCAGTGTCATCTCACTTCCAGTTGTCACCAGCTTGTGGGGAAAGAGGAGGCTGGAGAGCAAGCAGCTGCTGCTGTTATCAAATCAGCTCATTCTACTGAATCTGTTCTGGCTAACTGTCATGGAGAACAGTGTTTGTGGGAATGGGCTGCACAACTTGTTCTTACAGTGGGGATCTTCAGAGTGCCTTCTTTTCAGTGCAGTTTGCAAGTGTGAAAGGATGTTCTTGCCTCTTGGTGTTTGCAGCATGCATAGTAAGCCTGCTGTTCATGAGAACCATCAGATCTATTGCCTATATTGCTGTGACAATAGGTAACTGGCAGACCTGGCCAGAAAGACTGATATAAATGAAGCCATACTTGTTATTGGCTTCCTCTGCAACTTCTTGACCTTTTACCCAGTCAAACATGGGATTGCTGATTCTTGTATATGAACTAATATTTTTTTTCTTTTCTTTTTCCTTTGCCACTCATTAGGTGAGAATTCTTTCTGCTTGTGGCTTCAGTGTTCTTCTGACTAGTTTTACACACACTGCTGTAGACAATATCCTGCTCAAGCTAGCCAAATTCAAAGTTGGTTTCTTGCGCTTGGGGCGAGCTCAGAAGGTTCATCCAGACATACGGAAATTTACAGAAGAAGAAATTTGCAGGTCCAAATCAATTAAATCTGTAACAGATTTGGAAGAGGTCTATAACAGTAAGGTGAGAAGTGTTTCTGCTAGCCCTGCAAATTATTGAGAATAACTACATTAGTATTCTGGTTGTTTAGATGCTGCAGAGAAGAAACCCATCCCAAGGGTGTGTTACTGCTGTAAGAAATCTGAGCTGAAAAAGATATTCAATCTCTGCATCGCTTTGATTTCTTTATAGCCAATAATGACCACCATTAACAGTCTGAAAGTTGAAAAGTATTTTTATGTCCACACAAAGTAACTTATCTTTGTAAGTAATAATTCCCGAAGACTCCAGAGCTTTTATCTGAGATCTTGGTGTGTGGGGGTGGTGATTAAGTGCTGCAACCTCCTCTATGTGTATTCACATACTGCTACTGTTCATCCCTCTTTCCCTCGCACTTGTGCTGGTTGTACCATTTGTACAGTCAGCAGACGGGGAAGAGGAAGTGGTGTTCTGTGAAGCTGGTCTGGCCAAGCACTAATTTTTGATTGAAAGATTAGTGCTACCTGTGTGAATATTAATGCAAACAATAAAGGGAGCTGGGTAAACTGAGTCAGTGGCAGCTTTAAATGAAATTCGTAGAAAGAATGAAGCTTCATGGCAGTTGGAGTAAATGCTAACTTTGCAAAAGCTGCCATTTACTTTTTTGTTGACAGGCATTGCAGGGAATGATTGAAGTCATAAGGGAATGGACTTAATGTTTTATATTTTAGTCATTTCAGATTGCAGTGGAAGCACAGTGGTAGAAAGAACTGTGCTGCTGTTTTATCTTCTCTTTGGAATTAAAGAAAACCAAACCACCTAATTTTCTACAGTAGTCATTTCAGCACACTCCATGAATTGTATATGCATATAACCTGATACCACCCTGAACACATGGCAGGAATGAGTTATTTACTACAGTCTGCTTTAAAGCTGTTTTTTGTTTGTTATTTGCAATCAATGCAAGAATATGAGAGGCCAATATGTATGTAAAGTGTGCTGGTCTGATTTTGAGGATTAATAATTTGATCTATCTTATTTTACATTTTAGTTTAGTTTAATGGGAAATACTATTTTTTCTTTTAATCTGGAAAATGTAGTGCTAAAGGATGTAAGATGTATCTTATCCTTAAAGTGTATCTTGATGATTTTTTCTTTTTTTTTTTTTTAGCCAGTGGTAGCAACGTCTTGCATGGGAGTAAATCACCCCATCTTTGCTCAGAAGCAATTCGATTTCTGTATAGTTGATGAAGCTTCCCAAATAAGCCAGCTTATCTGCCTGGGCCCACTCTTCTGCTCCAAAAGGTTTGTGCTGGTAGGGGATCATCAGCAGCTGCCTCCACTTGTACTGAATGCGGAAGCAAGGTAAGATAAAATGCTGCTGGGCAATTGTTAGTAACATGAATTCTGAGAAGGCTCTTGCAATATTTTGCCTGACACATTTTTGTGTGTTTTGTTTTTTTTTTTTGTTTTCTAACAGAGATCTTGGCATGAGTGAAAGCTTATTTAAAAGGCTAGAACAAAACCAAAATGCTGTTGTCCAATTAACTGTGCAATACAGAATGAATAGGTATTTTAAACTTTTATTTATTACATTGGGCTTTTTAATGTGGGATTGAAATATCAAGATTTGATGCCTTTTCTTGTTGTTTACATCTTTAGTAAAATTATGTCACTGAGTAACATGTTAGTGTATGAAGGCAAACTGGAGTGTGGCTCAGAGAAGGTGTCAAATGCCACTGTTAACTTGCCCAACCTAAAAAAATTGAAACTGGAGCTTGCCGATGCCTCAAAAACATGGTTGAAAGAAGTACTTGATCCAGACACATCTGTGTGTTTTCTGAACACAGAGAAGGTAAAATTTGTTATGTTCTCCTTTCAAAATTGTATTTTTGATGCAAGTTCTCAATACAGTCAATATGTAAAACTTTATACAGCTTAGGTAGGGTAAAATACATAACTTACATGTAACTAGAAAACATTTTTTTAAAACATGCAACATGCAAAAGTGTTGTTAGCATAGCTGATCAATGGGGGTGGTACAGCTACTGCTGGAAACATTGCATCTAAGAGCAGCTGAAAAGTTTAATTCAGATAATATTGAATGTACTATAAACTTTGTTCTCGTGTACAGAATGTAGCTCAAAGTGTGTAGCCATATTGGATGCCCTTGCAACCCTAGAATGACCTCATTTCCAGTGGCTGAGGGTCAATGGTGTTCAAGCTGTGTGCCAGTGGCAGGAATAATGGTAATTCTTCATTGAATTTTCCAGACATTCTAGATACTGAAGTGTGAGGGAGGAGTAAGTTGGTTAAGGTGTGTCCTTTCATAGAGACTCAAATTTTTGCCAGAAAAATAAAACTGGAATGGATAAGAATTATGCAAAGAAACTGAATTCTAGGTAAAACGAAGACTACTTTAAATGCATGTGGAAAAAGGTTAATAAATTAGTACATATTTGTGGTCTCTAGTACTTGCTCTCACTGTAGTCAGTGACTGGATTATGAAGATTTGAGTCTATCTTCCTCTCTAACATGTTTTATGTTGATTTCTGTTAATACTGTGTTTTGCAAATAATTAATAGTATCAACTGATGATCTTTTATGCTGACCCTGGAAAGGACTCCCCAATCTTTCTGTGCCCTCCAGGGCATTCTACAGGATTCATTTTTTCATAACAATTCTGCTAGAATCTCTTCAATGATCTAAAAAGAAACACAGTGTTTACTTTAGTCACTTGGAGAAATTTCTAAAAATGCCTAAACTAAACAGGCAGACCTTTTCCAGGAATGCCTCAAGAGCTGCTGTCCCTTTCACAGAAAAGCAGACAGTTGGTCCCAACGAAGAGGTTTGTCCCAATAGGAAACTGACTGATACACTGTTCATCTATTAATCAGACCAAAACTGGTAATGTGAAAGCTAGAGTTTCTGTACCATTCTAATTTTTTTTCTTACCTAGAAAGCCCATCTTGAGTATAAGACAGCTGTTCTGTTTGTAGAACCAGCAGGAAAGTTTCACTTTCCAAAATACTCTTGGTTTTGTTGAGACATTAGGCTATAATGTCATATCTCTTTTTGGACTTCCTGTCAAAACTCCATGTATTGTGATAGTCATAGAGGGGAAAAAAAGAGAGGGGAAAAAAAAAAACCAACCCAAAACCCACCACCAAACACAAAAACAGCATTTATTTTGTTTTCTTTACTTTTTTTTCCCCTGTATGCTGTTGTTCATAGCGTAACCAAGAAAAGCTTCTGAAGAAACATACTTGGGGCGATACGAAAGGGGAGAAATGAAAGGGGAGAAAGGAGAGAAACAGTATCATATGACAGTACCAGGAAGCTTGCATTTATTATGCTTGCTTAAAAAAAAAAGCCTCTACTGTTTTCTGTTTAATAAGGCAACACGTTTGTGACAGTAATCGGAAATCTATTTGTTCCTTTTCTGCCAAACCCTGTGTCAGTCTGCACTTCCTCTGACAGCTCAGGTCTGAACATTGAAAATTACATCCTTGATTTAATACCGGTCTTCTGAGTAACTCCAGACCAAAGTTGTTGTTGTGGGGTTTTTTTTGTGTACTGTGCTAACATAATAAATATAAATGCAAGCATGCATTCTCATCATCAGCATGACCTCACTTTTAGAATTTTTTTCCTCCTAAAATAGTTTTTGTATAATCTTTGGCTACACTGATGGTAGTGTGGATAGAAACCAACGGTTCGTTAAAACAGTGCTTTTCTGCTTGAAGAAGACTTGAGTGCATGCAAGTTTGGAGGCTTCTTAGGGGTGATGTTTTCAGATTAATAAATTAAAACAAAACAAAACAGCACAGCTATAACAGTATAGCTTAATTCAGTTGTGATATGACAGGTCATAACAACAGACCGAGTGCATGATGGCGGTGTAAAAACAAATTGGCTTACAGTAAGTATTAAGCTGCGTAGCTGTTGAGACACAAGCTATGGAGAAACTGCTGTTTTGGAAAAGGCAATGGAATCTTCTAATATGAAGGAAAATATTTTCTGCTTCTATAATCTATGCCACATACTGAAAACACACTATGTAATGTAAAAGAAGCTTGAAGGACATGTTGCAGAAAAACAGGATTCTTGCTGAAGCATGTAGCACCCTACTTCAGGACCACAATACTGACTACTTTTTTTTGCATGTGGCTGGAATCCTAAAATAAACTTGTGGATGCAGTAGCCTACAATTAATATATATATGTGGCCTCGAGAAGACTGCTATATAGAGTTGCAGCAGTGTTGCATATGAGTTTGTCAATATCTACTAGATATTTTTTTGTTCATTTGCAGTGCTTTAGTGTGCTAGGCATTGAACATAGTGTACTTCATGAGCTACCCAGTCAGTTGAATTCCTGGACTTGTGAAGCTTTTGATGAGTGTTGTACACTGTCAGATTCTATACACATGTAGTGGTAGTGCTCTAGCAAGCAGATTCCACTTACCTGGAATATTCTCACAAATATTAATTATGTATTACTTTAGCCACATGTTAAATATTATAGTGATCTCCAAATTCAGCCGTTCAGATGATACTGGAGGAGTTGTTCGGATAAGTAAAACTAGTTGTAACAGGACTCTGAGAGTGTTGCCTTAAGTCAAACTATACCACCTTCCATTCTAAGTGGCAATGCTGTCATAAAAATTTAGAAGGAATACTGAACAAAGTGGCATCTAAGACAACAAATTTGCTGTATGTCACTAGTAACAGAGGCAAATAGTGGAATGGGTAAACAAGTAAGGTAGTAAATGGAATTCAGAGCCAGAAAGCAGAGGCAGATTTAGCGTATGCTCAGTTTAAGACTGTTTTAAATCACGAGGTTTGTTACTTGTCCCTGGATGTTTAGCTGCATGTTAGTTTACTAGAAGGATAACATCAGGGATGCATTCATTGCTAATGATACTACTTAAACTTAAGCTTAAAGCTGAGCAAAGAGACTAAATTATAAAACTGTGATACTGAAATTACAAGAGTTTACATTCTAAGCTTGTTCCTGGCTTTCTGGTCTCACTCATACGTGATGCAGGGCAAGGGAGTTAATAGTTAAGAAATGGTAAATTGAGTGAATATCTTTTTTTTTTTTTTTTTAAATTTGGAAGTTGAATTTAATGCTACCCTTTTGGATAGTTCTTCCTGTAGTTTTAGCTGTATCTTTCAAACACTTAAAAAAAAATCCTTTCTGCCATGGAAATGGGGAAAAGTCACTGTAAACGTTGTATGGAAGCCCTTAAAACAAAAGTCCCATGTAAAATACAGTTTGCTCTTTTACCTTGTCAGGCTGAGAAATGTCCATTTTTTTCATATGTATTGTGTGAACTGTAAAGTCAGATGATCAAGCTTTAGCAGTTTCTTTAAGGTGACTTGCTAGTACTAGAAGCTCATTTCAGCAGATTGTTTCAACTTGTTTTGCAAATGCAGTATTCTCAAGTTGCTTTACAGTATAGGCTCTTATACTTTGTAAAATTTAGCCTTATTTTTTATTAAAACTGCTGCTATGAAAACATGTATGATGTGGTGAGTTAGGGATCAGAATATAGTATGCCATTGTAGACAGCAACAGTAATTGTTTTCTGTTTGTTTTTTTAAAGGTCCCAGCACCAGAACATGCAGAAAAAGGTGGTGTAAGTAATGTGACAGAAGCTAAACTAGTACTCTTCCTCACATCCTTATTTATTAAGGTATCTTTTTACTTTATTACGTTGTTCAAAGGGACAGCTTTATAATCACTTTTACGTTGCTGAAGTAATGGTGACTGTATGTATTGGGTTATTCTTTGAGGGATAACCTTAAGGAGAAATTGAAGGTTGGCTACATGTCAGTATAGTGAGGAGCTTGAGGTCTGCATTCAGTTCCCCGTCCCTTGCCTGGCTGGATTTGGGAATGCAAAAAAAGCTGGATGCCGCATTCTTTTAAGAGATGAGGGTGTTTTTCTGAGGAAGGGGAGAGGATTCTCCTTTCTTCCTTATTTCATCCAGTCAAATTCAGGAGTAGTACAGACTAGGAGTTCTGAATGTTCACCTCACAGTTTGAGGAAGAAAGAAAAATGTGGATTTCAAGGGTATCTGTCTTTGTGCTAGGTTAAGACAAAGCTTGGGAGCTTGCAATAACTAATATTTTTGTATTTAGTTAATACTAGTTATACCTAATGTTCCATTGATGACTTAGTGTACATACAATCTCTTGCAGCACTGTTTTTTTAAAAAAATAAAAAAATCATTGAGGGTATTCCAACAGTAATGAGTATCCCAAGCTAACTGCAGTGACAATTTTTTTAATTCTTCTTCTGTTTCTTCTTCATTCAGGCTGGCTGTAAGCCTTCAGACATTGGCATTATATCACCATACAGACATCAACTAAAAACAATCACTGATTTGATGGCAAAATTGAAGGAGAACAGAGTGGAAGTCAACACAGTAGACAAATACCAAGGAAGAGACAAAAGTGTCATAATTGTATCTTTTGTTAGGAACAGTAATGATGAAAATGTAAGTTTGTCATTAACTTTGTTTTGGTCAATTTTAATCGTTAAAAACCTCTTTTTCAAAATGCATCTATCTACATTAAATTCTGAAATTTAAGTGGGAAAAATAAAAGCAAGTTATGTTTATTTAACAGCTTGGTGCCCTCCTGAAGGACTGGCGACGTCTTAATGTTGCTATTACAAGAGCCAAGCACAAACTGATCATGGTGGGCTGTGTTCCCTCCCTGTGCCGCTATCCTCCTTTAGAGAAGCTACTCTGCCATTTGCAGTCTGAGGCAATGATATCCTTTTTTCCATTGTGAAAGGGGAAAGGTAAGATTGACTTACTGAGATTTGAGATAAGGATGAGAAGATCTTTGATTATTTAGGTTACACTTTTAACACTGATTGGCAACACAGTACAAAATGTGCTAATTAAATATGCCAAAAAATATACCTGAGATCAAGCTAATAGATGGATTTAGAGCCTTCACTGTCTTCAAAAGTAGAAAAAGTCATGCTCATTTGCAAGTCAACTTTGACATAATTTATTTTAATTTTGAGGCCTGAATTTTTAATGTTTAGTGTTTTTGCATTTTTTTAATCATCCTAGTTTCTTGGCATCTTAATGTCAGTGTGATTGTTTTCCTCAGAAGTACCATGCGTTTAAACGCACCTGGTGACAGAATGGTTGGTGAATAATGTTGCTAGAGTGGAAAAGGTGTAACTTTCAGACGACTTGTTACTTTTTTCTTTCTCTCTGGAATTGTACTGAGTTTGCTGTAGCTATGGCTGTTTCCATCTCCTATTTAAATAGGAAAGACCTTGTTTACCTGCTTTCTTTGCAAACACCAATATATATTCAAACAGGTTTTGTATTTTGTGAAAGTGGTATGTTATCAAAATGCTTCCTTAACTTGCTACATCTTCAATCTTCCAGCAGGGGCTCATGAAAGTATCCACAAGTGTAACATTTTATGATTGTGAAGATGGAGAGTTTTACAGGCACTTGTATATTTCTTCTGGTGCTGCTTAATGCAGATAACTGGTTAGTGGGGTATGAGTGCTGATGTGCACTGTTTAATCTGAATTAAGCCAAAACAGAAATCACATTCAATTATTTTAAAGGTTTCCTTTCAGTAAAATTAACAACACACGTTTCTTTCTTTAAGCTGATTGTTAAGCTGGTTGTTTCAGTACTGGTGTACTTGTAACAAACCAGAAATATGAGGTACTCTGTTCCTTCAAATAGTGGATAGCTACTTTCTGTATTTACTTTTATCTTGATAAACAGTTATCTGCATAAGTGAGTGAGGCAACACCTGAGGAGGAGGGGGGAGTAAAACAATGCTGCACTGACTCATAGTTTTCTGGGCTCAGTTTGTTTTTAAAGACTTTAAAATGTAGTTTACATACAGTAATTCCATTTATTAGAATTTGTAATTAAGATGCTGTGGTGTTGTGCTGTTTGGGAAAAAAATAGGAAAACATCTTTCTCTTCTTGAAAGCCTCATGTTCTTCTTTAAAGTGTGCTTTTGGGTTTTTAAATACTGAAGTCTTTTATATTTATATACATAATGTAATTAATCTCTCATATTACGATCCCTTGATGACTTTTCTAATCTCTTCATTTTTGCATACGTCTGGGAGAAATGTGATGTTGATTAACATAACTCCCTTTCATGAACTAACGTATTTAACAGATAAATCTGTTGGTGAAATGCTGCCCAGCTGAAGATCATAGTAAAACTCTGGTTTCAGTTTATCTGATCTGTAGTCTTTCCTTAAAGAAAAAAAAAAAAATTCCCAAGAAACAAAACTAGAGGTGCAGCTTGATGACTAAGTTGTTTACATGCTCAGGTTCTATTTTTTTGTAAAGATGATAGCATATGTACAACACAAAATATCCTTTACTTGACAGATCTGTTTTAGTTTCTTTATACTACCTCATACTCTAGACTGTTACTGAAAAGTTTCTTTTCAAGATCGCTGGTGAAAACATCAATTTTTTTGATTCTTCAAAATCATTAGTATTTGTTTCTCTTGGATCAGTGTCCAGCAGTTGTGTGCATATAGTTGCAGACAAAGTTCTAGATGTTAAATGTGGGCATTTTCACTCTTTTTTTTTTTTAAACTGCTCCCTAACTTTTGTAATGTTTGAAATAAAAATTTGATGTTGGTTTTGTTATAGTTGTTTATACTTTGTTAATACTTTGCTTTATATAATACAAATATTTTGAAGAGTACAAAACCAATTTGAATAGTTGACAGGATATCCTCTTTTTCGGGTGAAAATACATGCTGCTTCATCAACTGTGTATGTGCTCTGGGTCTTTCAAAAGATCAAAAAAAATTAGGGTAAAATATACTCTTATTACAGTAGTGATTTCAGAATAACATATCCTTGTATAGAAAAGGTTTTCTTTCTGTTTAGGATCCATGTGTACAAAAGTCTTTAAGAATTAGCGTATCTATTTTCTTGCATCAAATTATGCTTATTCAGAAAATGATCTCCATGCTACTAAAAAGTTAATAAATAAATTAGAGGTATTGCCGTCCCTCCCCAAAGCTGCATGAGAAACCAGCGCAAGAACAATCCTGTGTTTTCTTATCTATTTCTAAAATGCGTCCTTTCTTCTTGTAGCATGGTAAAAATTAGGTTGAGCAGAGAGCTACAGATTAAATGATGTTTTGCTCTGGTAGAATCAAACAACATTCAGTTATAATTCTCTAAAACACTCTTGTATTCTAATGAATATATATATCAAAGGAATATCTTGTAAAAGTAAAAAGAATCACTTTTTCTGTTTGCTGCCTTTAAAATAGCTTCTCATGCAGAAACAGTCACGGATAACTGCTGGAAAACATAGACACCGATTGAGCACTGCTTTGTGTACTGTGTGTTGCTGGCATTCTTTAAAAAAGAAAAAAAGTTGTTTTATGCCAGACCAGGAGGATCAGAGCCTGACTACTAGCACCGTTCAATATTTAAGTGTATATGTTCCTTTTTTTTTCTTTTAAGAGGTGGGAATCATGGCTGTAAGAAGCAGCCCTGTCCCTGTGGGCTGTGTCCCATCCCTGTGCTGCCCTTGTCCTTCTCTCCTCCTTCCTTGCAGGTCCAGGCACTGATCCCCTTTTTCTCTGTGCTGTTTTGTCTGTAGTTTCTAAAATGGGGTGAGGTGAAGGACACCCTTTTGTTCTGCAGCTTGCTGCTTAGCCTTTGCTAAGACGGGGACAGGAAAGAGCATGGTTTAGAATAATTATTAAGCCCAGTGACTTGTAGTGCTTAGGGTGCAGTAAGCATAAACTGCCCTCCTCTCTCTCTATGACAAAAATGGGCCTGCAGCCTTTTTTGGTTTTCTGGGGAGAGTTGCATTTCAGAATTTAGAGAATTATTACGTGGAATAAATGTTAGGGGTTGAAGCTTTTAGTCACAGGATAGAGGCAGAGAAGCCTGCTGCCCGATCGTGCCTAAGCCAGGAGAAGGGTTACGGCTGCCCTGACGCCCTTGGCTCCCTCTTTGCGGCGCTACGGCCCCCGCCTTGGCTACCGCGCTCCGAGGCGGGCCGCCTGACGCCCCCCGCGCTGGGGCTGCGCGGCCAGCGCGGTAGTGGCAGCCCCGCCCGGCGGCGCTTCTCGCGAGAGGAAGGAAAGCGCGGCGCTGCTGCCGCCCGTCCTGGAAGGGCCGCAGCCGCCGGGCGCGTCCGGGCTGGGGGCGGGTCCTCCCGCCGCCGGGGGCGCCGTCGGGCGCGGGCGGAGGGGGCCGGGCGCACGCAGCGGCGGGACGGGAGGAGCCGCAGGGCCCGCAGGGAGCGGCTGAGGCGGCGGCTCCTCCTCTCCAGCCATGGGTGAGCGGCGGCTGCGGCGCGCCCGGGGAGCGGAGCGGGGCCGGGCTGGACGGGGGGCGCCGGGGGCAGCGGAGGGGGAGAAAGGGGCCTGCGGCGGCGCCGCCCCTCAGTCGGGTAACGGCTGCGAGCCGCGCTGCGGCGGCGCCCGCACAGGCAGAAAATGTCCGCTGCGGCGGGAGCGGGGCTGGGGGCGGCCCGCGGCCTCGGGGGGTGGCGGCGGTGCCGGCCCGGCGTCGGGGGCGGCCTCCGGCCCCGCGGTCTGTCAGGCGGGGCGGGGGCCCGGGCGCTGGCGGGTGTCCCTCGCTCCCTGTGGCGGGGAGGCGCGGCCGGCGCTCCTGGAAACGGGGTGGAGTGCCGGGGGGCCGTGCTTTGGGAAGGCTGAGGGGTTTATGCCGGTGAGGACGCTTTAGTGGGGGAAAATGCTTGTTGTCTGCTAGCTGTGGGGTGACACAGGGAGACCTTGTTCAGCCCGTCGCCCTAGCGACTGCACGCTTGGGGGTTTTTTTGCACAAATACTGTTTGCAGTAAGGGTTTGGCTGCTCTTCCGAATAATATCAGACTCTGGTGAGGGCGGCGACATCGGTGCCACCTGCAAACAGTCCCTTCGGGGCTGCTGCTTTGGGGTGAGAAGAGCCCTTCATAGCTCATTTTGTTCCGCGTATGTACAGTCTGCCTCACGCAATCCCAGAGCAGCAGTTACTAGAAAACATGCCATGTGAAATTTAAATCTTGATTTTTTTTAAGAAGCAGGTGAAGAAAAATAGCTTTATGCTGGCAGACCACACTTTAAAACAGACCTAAAATGCATTTCTGCCTCAGCAAGACCAAGCAAGAGGGATGACAATTAAAAGGACGGTAGATGTGGAAGTATCTCTGTGGGGAGGATCAGCTCCAAAAGTCAAAATGAGGTCACCTGAAACAGGAATTTGTAAGATGCCTTTGGGGAAACAGACTGAACAGGTAGTGAGGGAGAGCTATCCACCTGAAGTCTGACTCGAACAAGGCTTTTCCTACGGTAACACTTATATTTAGGACTGTCAATAGCAAACCTAATAAAAAAGCAGGAAGTCTGACATGAGCTTTACCAACAGAAACGCTCCTGTTGTTGCAAGCCTCCATCTGTTCCAGACAGAGGTACTGGTGCTGCTCTTGGTAGGGTTGGTTCAGTCCCCGCGGCTGAGCGGGCAGCAAGTCAAGAGACAAACTAGTGAGCTGTGACTGCTAACCGGGTAAATTTTTGTGAGACCGCTGTCACTAATAGTCTGCTGTGTCTTCTAACATCTTGTAGTGCTTTCTGTTAAAGTACTGGTAAATTGAGAGACTATAAATGTAGTTTTTAAGGTTATC
Organism: Gavia stellata; assembly: GCF_030936135.1. NCBI lineage: Eukaryota > Metazoa > Chordata > Aves > Gaviiformes > Gaviidae > Gavia > Gavia stellata. Next base: position 5,149,411 of record NC_082602.1, read on the forward strand.
TCGGGTACCTTATCTCAGCCATTTGTTTTTCTAGAAAATAGAGATAGGTTATATTGTATGGTAGTAGGTTAATTTGGTATTTGACAGGCAATTAGGAATACAGAAAATTAGAAAGTAATTTTCTAAGTTTCTACTATCTAATATCTAAAGCTGTGGTATGCAAGAAATGAGACAAGTCATTTCATTGCAGTTTGAGGAACTGAGAAAGTGTCCACATGATATAATGATTTGTATTTTTTTGGTTTTAATGTATACAGTTCTGTATGCTTTCTGATGTGCAAAGAGATAAGGTCATATACCAGTACTCAAATCTGCAGAGGAAGGAGCTTACACTTTTTCTCAGACACAAGTCTGTATATATATTTTGACACCTGTGTCTCAATGTCTTAAAAAAGATGATCTGTGTTCTTCATTTGTTTGGGTTTTACCTCATTTGTTAGATTTAATTGCAGAAAACAGTAAATCATCTTCTTTTGCTACTTTCCAAGTTACTTTGATCATCGTGAATAAACAGAGGGTTGTTTTGTCTCTGTTTCAGTTTCGCAAAATAGAGGGTGGCCTGAATGTTTGAATTGCTTCATTACAAATGAAAATAAACTAAGAATCTCCTGAACACTCTGGTTTCAGTAGCGGGAGCTCTAAGAAGAGGAACCTTATCCATTCTGTCAGATTAAGATGATTTTTAAAAAGCTATGGGTTTTTTACTGACTAGATTCAATCCCTAAATGTATTTTTGTAGCATACGTTTTGTGAAATTTACCAAAAACATTTTTAAGTTAAAGCAAACCCCTTAGTTCTTAAACTTTCCTGTGTAGAAAATATTTTATAGCTATAGGACGAACAGAAATTTCAGTGTGTAATATGTAATACTTTCCTGAAACTGCTTCAGGTTTACTAGCTGAGACTATGTACAGCCTAAGAAGGCAAGCATGTGTTTACGTCACTGTGAAACTAAAGGCTACAGTGGAAAGTGATTATATATAAGAAGTATGATGTCTGTTTCTGTAGGTAGACTGTAATACACCAGATAGATACTTACATTAATAGGAATGCTGCTTTGATACCATGGTAAGGGCACTCATTGCATAATACAGCATTGATGCTGGTGTTAATTTGCAGTTACTGACTGCTTCCAAGATGTACTGAGACAACACAGTACCTGAGAACTGACATTTCTGGCCTCATTTTTTTGTTCACCTATTAAAACAGTGTAAAATCTGTAAGGGTGTTTGTTTGAGTGGATGCTTTTCTGTAACATGGTGGTTTATAGCACTCAGTAAATTATTCGTTTGAGTTTATTTAGATTACGGTAAGTTTTTCTTTGAACAAGGTGGCCATGAAGCACTTTATTGTTTTGCGTCTCTTCTAAAACTTGAACCGTAACTTTTTTTTTTATTGTCTTAGCTGTAAAGGACCCTACAGCTGTAGAAAGAGCAAATTTACTGAACATGGCTAAATTGAGTATCAAAGGACTCATTGAATCAGCTTTGAGCTTTGGCCGCACCCTGGATTCTGACTACCCACCTTTGCAGCAGTTCTTTGTTGTCATGGAGCACTGCCTGAAGCATGGCCTTAAAGGTGTGGTAATTGCTCTAGCTGCATATTTCTCATCCCAAAAATGCCATTTTTCTTCCTTTCTTTATTCAATGACATAAAATCAAAGTGTGTTATGTTGCTTTAAGAAGTGAAGAAAATATTTAAATTATCACCTTTTATAGTTAGTAGTGTCATTATTAATACTTCACAGCATATATTTCCACATTTACCAACTTTTTTCTTTTGTATACCATTTGTTTTAAGTGGTCCAGGGTTTCCCACAACTGCATGTATATATGTAGCTTGTATTTTTAGCTAGTCATCCTTTTTATACTATTTTGTTCTAGCACAGCAATTTTATGTTCACAGCAAAGTAATTTGGAAGATGGCTTTGGCTACTGGTGAGCTGACCAGTCTCACAGTTATCTGTTATCTGGAAGTCTAGGCTCAGCAGTTAACCCTTTCATCACACTAGCTATTTCGAAAGAAGCTACTCCAGTAATTTAAATTAATTCAGTTACTTAATTTTTCTTTTCCTAGTAAGAAAATCCTTTCTAAGTTACAATAAAACCATCTGGGGTCCTCTGGAACTTGTGGAGAAATTATATCCAGAAGCTGAGGAAATAGCAGCAAGTGTCAGAGATTTGCCTGGCCTTAAGTAAGTAGTCTCGGTAAAATACAGCAAGAAAATAAAGGACCTGATTGAGAATCTACAGATGTCTCATGATTTCATTTGGCATTAATCAAGTCCTTGAACAGCTAGCATGGGATATTGAGGGAGAGCACAGGTGAATCTTGCTAGCTTTTCATGTGCTGCACAAAACAGCTAAAAAAAGAGTATTTTAATGTTCTTTTCTGATGTTCCTGGGAGAAAAGTTTTCTGAATGGTGGATAAAAACGGTGGATAAAGGAACAGGCTGTGTATCAAAGAGTCTGCAGTCTAGAACTGCAGCAAACATGTGAGTATCAGCAAAGGCTGTATAAAAACAAAAGGTAATGTACTGAAGAGGAAGATGTTAGGCAGCTTTTCAGATTCTTGTGTGTAGGGTCCTTCTCAAATGTAAATTTATGCTCTGAACTACAATCTCCTCCCATTCCTCTGCACTCTGCTTGTGTATTTAGTTTTATAATTGGCCATACATTAAATTCCAAAAGGGTTTAGTTACCTTGTAATAGGTATATGGCAGCATAAGGGTTATAATTTATAGCTTTAGACCTTATCTAAAGCACATAGGTGTGTAAATTATTATTTACTTTTGTATCAGGCTGGATGAAATAATACCCTTTGCCAAGTGTGTTACACTCTTCCTATCCTGATATAGCATGCGGGTTTGGTTTTTGGTTTTTTTTTTTTTTTTTTTTGCATTTATGTGCTTACCACTTCTAAATGTGCAAGCAGTAGAAGAGGAGGATCTGAAGGTCCAGGCTTAATTTGTTGGATATTAATGTTTGCCAGTTACATACATTTTACTCTTTTTAAATTGTCTTTCTAAGATACCACTGAATTTGTAAACAAGTATGAGTTAAAGCTAGAATTCAGTATGTATTGTATAGACCCAGAGAATAGGATTAGGAAGGCAAGCTTGCGTGATGAGTTGTAATGGACATTTATTTACTTTTCTCACTTTTCGCTGAAGACTTTATAAGCAGGCTGCAGAAAGGAGTCTGAATTGTTGCAGATGTTTTACTTCAGCTGGAAACAGGACTTTCAAGATTATCTTTACAGGCACTGTGAGGTTAAGAAGAAGGTACTTACAAGAAAACAGCACCACTCTTAAAAATTCTTTCTGTGCTGTTAGCTGTGTACCGTGTGAGAGCAAAGCACATTCAAATACAGCAATGTGTAGAAAGTTGCATGTTTTCACCCTCTAAGCAAAACGGTTAATTTTACTGTCAGGCTCTTGTGCTTTCTCTATTCCTGTTCTTTCCAGGGTCTGCTCCCAAGCCCAGCAGAGTTGATGGGAATTTTTCTGATACTATCCCAAAGCTTAGAGTCAAAGCCTAGACATTATGGCTTCCCAGACTGCATTGCTCAACTAATAGTTTAAAATACCCTTTCAGAAATACCAATTGCTCTACCAATAGACTGATAAGCTGTTTAATACAGTGAATTAATTGATATATTGTTGATTTGGGACTGTTTGTCTTCATGCCTTTTTTTTCAGAACACCACTGGGCCGTGCCCGGGCCTGGTTACGGTTAGCACTAATGCAGAAGAAAATGGCTGACTATCTTCGCTGCTTAATCATTCAGAGAGATCTTCTCAGGTAAACAATTAAGTAGATTTTGTTTATAATTTATTTTTAGGGGTTTAGTCTCCTGAAAAAAATTGTATTATTTTCTATTTGCTACTTTTTAATGTATCCTTACTGTAGCAAGGTGTAGCTTCTGGCCTGTGGGCTGATTTCTTCCAGTCCTCAGGGTAGAGGGACTAAACACCGCTGCCTCATCAAGATTGAGGGCCAGCTGATGGGTGGCGAGATATTTCCTCCTCATCATGTAGGGGGGCCTTCTGCAATATACCTGACTGTTCTTTCGTAGATTAGGGTGATGGGCTCCCACTGCATTCCTCTGCTGTGCAGAATACGGACTAGAAACCTCTGGGGAGGAGATGAATTCTCCCCTACCATATGCATGGTTTCCCACTGAGCTACCATTGTGTGGAGGACTATTGCCTTGAACTTTCTTTTCCTTTCACAGTTCTAAAGCTGGCATTGCTCTCTGCTAGTATAAGTTCTCCTTTCTGATGGGGCAGTTGATGCACAAAGGGAAAAAAACCTTGTCATCTTAATTTCAGTTCTATAACCTCTACATATCTTTAAGATTTTTCTTGTATGCCTAGATAATGCTGGTATGTCAGGATGACATTGGTGTTCAACAGCTATGGGCTTTTCCATTGAACGCACAGTTTGTTTCAGACTCCAAAGCTTTATTTAAAAAATGCTGGAGGAGGAAGTAAATGTTGGTATTCTGTCATTTAGTGGAGTGTTTTTCTTTTAAAAACCTTTTTAGCCTTTCAGCCCTTTCTGTTTCTCTTGTCTTACCCATTTAATCGCTTACTTGGCTTCTTTCAAGCATTAAAGTCCAGACCGTTTTTCGCACAAGGTAAATTTGTTACCATTCTTCTTTTGCATTCTCTAGTGTTTCTTAACAACATAAGAATTGTCTGACTCAGTGTGGCCAAACACTCATCTGTTGCAGTATCCTGTTCGAAAGTGGCTAATAGCAAATGTATAGGGAAGAGCCTTTTTTTTTTAAAAAAAAAAAAAAAGGCAAAATAAATCTTGCCCCCCAAATTTCCCAGCCCTCAAGCAGCTTGTGGCTCAGATTTCTGGAGCCAAAGGTAGTGTCTTTGTTTTTAATAGCCTCTGAGACAAACCGTGCACTTTAAATTTTTAAATATTTATGAGGTGAAAGTATGGGCAGACCCAGTTCATCTTTAAGGATGTTAGAGTAAGGCTAAAATAAGAAACAATTCAGATTTAGATGTCACTTATTAGAGTAAGGCTAAAATAAGAAACAATTCAGATTTAGATGTCACTTATTAATTTATTGCATGTAAATATACTGAATATACCAATAAGATGCAATTTTCTTCTTTAACAGTGAATTTTATGAGTATCATGCACTAATGATGGAGGAAGAAGGAGCAGTTATTGTTGGGCTATTAGTTGGGTTAAATGTGATAGATGCTAATCTGTGTGTGAAGGGAGAAGACCTAGATTCACAAGTAAGTCAATACAGGTAAAGTAGCATACATGCAATCCATAAGATTTTTATGTACCGTGAATTTTGTTACTATGGAGTTGTGACTTGTTAGAAATCTTACTAGAGACCGTTTAGGGTGTGGTCCAGTTCCTGGATCAGTGGAGGCTGTTGCATTAACTTCAGTATCAGTTGGTTCAGACCTTTAGATGGTGATAATTGTCAGAGTGCAAGGGTAAAGTTTTATGCTTTGTCATCAAATGGATGCAGTAGTAGCAATGCAGAGTTCTTTCCGTCTTAATTGCGTAACTCGTCCTTTTCCTTTGTGGGAGAAGTATAGTTCCAGGATCAGTTTATCCCATTCGATTCATTTATTGTTGTTCTGGAACACAATAGGAATGTTTCAAGGACCTGAAACGAAAACTTGCTTCACATGGTGTGATGAAAGACCTTATAAGAGGGTGACTGCTTTCAATCGGCAAAACAAGACTTAGAACTATTCCTATTTGCAAAGTGCTTTAGAACTATTTGCAAAGTGCTTTGACTTTGAACTCTGATCTTTTCCAAGAAAATCTTGACAGATTCTTTTTAAAGGCAGAGGCACAAGTATTTATAAATAAATGTAGGCTGTGTTCAGTCCTGATTGTTTCTGCCCAGCTTCTTTGTGGAAAAAACATAATAGTTTAAGGGATTATTACTGTATTTCAGCATATATTTGATAAAAAAGCAATTTCTATGGCAAAGAAAAGTTACAGCTAATTTGCTATATGTGCTGTTGAATCATAGGGTTAACTTGTCTTTGATTGTTCATTCCAGTTACTATCTAATGTTTTAGGCACTGACCTTGTGTACCAGAAGACATTATACTGAAAGGCCTGTAATTACAGAAAACTTATCAACGTGCTTTTCTTAGTATTGAGAATTACATATGTGTATCATAAATCACAAAATCTATTGCTAGCTACACATTTCTTATCTAGGTCACTTGGTGGCTTTGCTGTATGAGGGGAGATAAAACTTGATTTGAGAAGGTAGTAGTGGCTGTCCAGATGAGATTTTAGAATAGTTCTGTTTGTGAAGAGCAGTATCAATAAGGCACCTTCTCAGAGAAGCCGGAAGAAACAAGTTGTATTGAGCAGAAAGAGGAACTTCTGAAGGATGATGGAAGTCGCATCCGGGAGCATAGTTTTGGTATGTTAGAAGAATGCCATTCAATGGTGAAATGTGTGTATGCACACATGGAGAACTAAAACAAAGTAACTTTTATAGAGATAACATTTTACTTTTTTACAGAGATAGTATTTTGCTTTAATATGCAAAATATGTTTTTAGAAAAGCTTTTGAAGGAGACACTTTTTAGAAAAGATACGAAAAGAACAAGTGGAAGACCATTATAGGAAACTGACAGGAGAGCATTGTACAAACCAAGGAAATGTTAGACTTAGCAAGTTACTCATATTCAAAAGCTAAAGGGAACTCAAGAAGGAAGCAGTAGAGCAGAGAAATTGAAATACTTTCGTGAAGAGGCTACTAGAGACCAAAAAGGAAGGTTTTTGGCAAAGCAAACGTGGTTAAATACTTTTGTTAGAGGTTCATGAATAGAGTTGAAAGCAGAACTCATGGTAATGTTATTTATAGTATATATGATTAAATTACAATTGAATAGAAAATAAATTAATTAGATTCAGATTTAGCAAGGTTTAAAAAAATGAATGCAGTTGAGTTGGCACACCTGGGAATCAGCAAGTGTGGAGAGGTAGTATTATTTGGCAAGGATTATTGAAAAGCTAAACAGGGGGGAAACATCAGTTTGGGAGATGTGCTGTGATAGGAGATTATGTGAAACGCTACAGACAAGTTACCACAAGTCTGCTTTATCAGTGATAGGGTTGAGTAGTATCTGATAATTCCCCAAATGAAAGTCTTCCTGTAAGTTCTTGGCTAAGCTGAGTCAGAGGTACGAAGTCATCTTTTTTTGGGATTTGGTACGTGGCACATTAATTTTGTTCAAGGGTAACATAATTGTAAACAAATACTTGAGACTACACTTTAGAAAAACAAAAAGAATCTTGTTTAAAATGTTACGGTTCAGTTTTTTGAGCTTCTGGCTGAAACTGGACCAATCTTAAAAATGCTGATGTAACTGAGGTTTTAGTAATTATGTAGATACAAAGCCGTGAATATCAACAGCAATTACTTGTATGATTTGAAACTGTGTACATTTGCTTTCCCCTAGGTTGGGGTGATCGATTTCTCTATGTATTTAAAGAGTGATGATGACATTGGAGGTAAGGAAAGGTATGTCCTCACCAAATACATCAGATTTTGCATGTAAACAAATGCTTTCTTGACTGGTGCCCTGTTCTTTGTAGAAATAAGTCAGATTCCCTAAAGATGAAGTTTTCTGGTCTCGCAGAGTTGAGAAAAATTGTATGCTACATTGTTCTGTATTACTAGTTAGCTGGACGAATGTTTGCACTCTGAAGCAGGCCTCAGCAACGTCACCTACTTCCTTTACCTGATGGACGGTATTGGGGATTGGAAGGTGGCAGTGAAAAAGAACCTGCTAACCTTTAAGCCCTCAGCTTGAGATTTAGTCAGTATTTCAAAGAACCAGAGTAATAAACAGAGTAAATAAACATCCTTCTTTTTCTTTTTTGAGACTGTATATGTTCTTATGTTTCACCTAGAGAAATTGTTTGCAGTTAAAACATTGAGGTTTTTTGTCTCTCACTGATGTCACAACGTGTAAGTTACTGACTTTATGATTGTGAGATGAAGTTGCTTCCTTTCTTTTTAAAAAACACAATTAAGATGGACATTTGCGTATGATAGATATATGTATATATATTCAGTACATAGTTCACTACATCATTTTGTAAAAGCTACTTTTATTATGTGCTTGCTTTAGAAATGTACAGATTGCTGCAATTTTGGACCAAAAGAATTATGTTGAAGAACTAAACAGACAGCTGAAGTAAGTCTTACTTTGAAGTATGCATGTCAGTCCAGGCTTACAGGTAAAACGCCTCTAATTCCTTTTGTACCACAGCTTTGTGAGAGAGAGCTTCAGAGAAAGGGGTGCAAATTCTTTATGTTTAGACTGAGGATGTAGTGAAGTTGGAAGGGATGCAGTCTTCTGGAGAGACTCAGGAAGTCTCAGTTTTCATGCTTTTGACAGTCAGAACTTCTATTCTTCAAAGAAATGAAAAACAGCAGGCCAAAACTGATCAAGGTCCTCATGATTCATAACTTTACAGGAGTGAAAAACTTGATCTCGATTTTAACTGCATTCTATTTAACAGTTTTCAAAAAGTATTACTGAGTGTTCTGGGTGAATCCACATGTTTTTGTTTCTTTGCTTTTCATAATATTTTAGTTTGTAGCTTTAATGCCTAGGACCAAAACTGAATAGGTTCATTGCTTGCTGGAAACTACTTATACATTGTAGGTTGTGGTTCCTGTAAAAACAGTTTTCAGGAAAGTAGGCTTTCCCCTTTTTTTGCTGGATGAACAAACCTACTCCATCACTGTGTTTGTTATTGTACAAATAGAGGGACAGTGCTTGCAATTCTCTGAGGAGTATTGTACAAAATTAACCAGTGCAAGGAGCTAGGAAAAAAAAACCCCAAACCTGACAAACCCACAAAGAACTTCTTCTGTAGAAACTGTAGTATAGCTGATCTTCTTGATCCCTTTTTGAAACGTAATAAAATTTTTTCATTTTTAATGCTAGTAATCTTGATCATTAGTTAATATATGGCTACTGTTAGGATAAAGATACTCTGATTTGAAATTGTGTCAGTCACTGAGCAGAAACCTTCAACAGGACACAATAACTGAGCGTGTCAAATACGAGCAAAATCAAAGTAAGTTAAGGAGGAGAAAAGAACTATCACAATTAAAAATAGTGGTGTTTGTGTGATGATAGCTATCGTTATTCAGGTGAGCCTCTGTGTATTGAGTATGTTCTTGTACACTGGTTTATGCATGGATTTACTTGCAAACCAGTGTTTCAACAACTCTCGTCTTTCATTTCAGGTCAGCTGTTTGTTTCCATACATCCTAGAATGCATTAATCTCCTCTGCCTTGCCATTCTTAATGAACTGGTAACTTCTGAGGATACCACAATATAAATACGTGGAAAAGTACACGGTGTTGCAGAATAGCGTTTTTTTCTGTGTGTAAAGTGCAGCCTAAAAAAATGTGCTTACAGCAGAAATGGGCAATCAGGTAATGGAGAAGGCCTGGATGTAGTTCGATAAGATAAAAAACTGCAGAGTAATAAAAGGGAATAAAATTCTGATGAGACTTACAAATGAAGTCAGGAAGCATCAAGAAAGCAGTAACCTGAGGTTAAATCTCAAAAAATGCAGAGAAGCAAACCATTTTTCTAAAAGAAATGGATTTTGGAGGAAGAGAACCTGGAGAATGGTTTTCATTATATGGGGGAGGGGGGGGGATGACAAAACAAGAAGATTGCAAACGCTCTTTTAAGGGAACTTGTTAAACATTTGGATACGATATAGTTGTGAAGATAAAGTAAAGGGAGAAATGTAAAGTCACATCCAGCCAGGAGTTTGTAACAGGGATGACATTGGGAGTTGGAAAGAAGTATATAAACATTCAACAAATGAGACTAATTTTCATATATTGAGGAAAACCTCAAATAATGGGACCAGACCTTTTAGCACTTAACCATTAATCATTGTACCTTACACTGAAGCTTTTGAGCTTGGTTGATTGAGTTTTGATGTAATTTTTAATATTTTTTTTAATTTTTCTCTTTCAGTAGCACAGTTAGCAGTCTACATGCAAGAGTTGATTCACTAGAGAAATCGAACACTAAACTGATCGAAGAGGTATTATTTTTTTTTAGTAATGTAAAACATTATTTACTCTCAAAAGCTATTTTTATAAATATACTTAAATTATTTTAATCTACATAAGCTCTGTATAATATATTCAGATACCTTCATTTTGGCTTGAAGAAAAGGTGCAGTAGCTGCAGGGATTTGAAGTTAGCTTGCCTAGGTAGCATGCAGCATCAGTAAATTAATTCTATAGAACATCGCAATTTCCCATTTTGGACCAAACCAGAAGAGAAGCCTTTCTTAATGCTAGCTGTCAGTCTGATTTTGTGCAGATGACTAGTCCATAATGGATGACACCAGTTGCTGCAAAGAGACAGAAAGTAGTTCAGCAAGCAGTTTTTGTTACTGTTCTCAGCTTTAGCCAAAGGGTTGTTTCTTGCTTATTTACGATAAGCTTATATACAGTTTTTAGACTTGTCTAGCTCTGATTTTGTATTTATATCCTATATTTTTGGTTATCTTTGACGCTTGACTAGATTCCAATATATTTAGCATTATAAGAGAAAGCACTTTTTTTTTAATCCGAGCTGCTTGAGAAATAGTTGATGAAGTGGAAAATTGAAATGTCTAAATTCAGCTGTTGAAGGGATATCCAGCTCAATCTTGGGTATTAATGTATCCAGACAGAGGGAAAACATTTTTTTAAAGTGTTAATTCTCGGAGTATTCTGGTTCCTTTACAAGCCTTCAGCCCAGTTGTCCACCTGTTTTGATCAGCTGGCTTATAATTCTGACATTAAGGTATATGATGTAGGGCCCAGCTATAATGTTTTCTGTTTTGTAAATATGTTTTCTTTTCATCTGGGAGAGGTTTTCTTCTGTAAATTGCTCCATATGATATATTAAGATGTGCAATAAAGAACAAAACTGGATATATTTGAATCCAAATGGAAGGAAAAAAATTAGGATGAAGAAAAGGAATTGAGGGTCTTTACGTCATAATGAAGCACTGAAAAGAAAGCATATTCTTTACCAGACATGAAATAATGAAGTATCTTGAATAGGCATGCTGTTGTGTAATGGAAATGACTCATTACTAAAAGCAGGAGCTTTATGTTTTCTTTAAAAAGAATTAAACCTCTGTTTGGTAGGCTGCCAGAATAGGGCAGAGAATGTCTTGGTCTTTCATTCATCAGAACGTTTTTTTTCTTTATTTCCGCTCACAAAAGTGGTCACATTGCTTTTCCTTTTTCTTTCTTTTTTTTTCCCCCCCCCAGTTAGCAATAGCCAAAAACAACATAATTAAACTTCAGGAAGAAAACCATCAATTAAGGAGTGAAAATACCCTTATTTTAATGAAAACACAGCATCATCTAGAGGTATGTTAGTTTTACTATATTTAACATGGTAACATTGTGTGGTTCATTGTCATTTGAATGTTCTTACGTTGCAACTTGAAGCAAGCAGGATCTGGGCCAAATCTAAAACAACTTTTATTAGGGAAAGGACCTATTAGATCTGGGAAGCTTTATAATGGCATAAATATATCGAAATTATAGGGCACTAGGTTGTTTTATAACCATATGCAAATTTTGTAGCAATTTTCCTTGTATTCTTTCTATCTTTCTTCCCTTCTTCCTTTTTTCTTTAAACTGTAAGCTACATCTTAGAGCATTTAAGGCAATATTATCTGAAAATCTTGTCAAAATAGTGCGTGTTTTACTTGGCAAACTGTCTATTCTGACCTGTCTCATTATATGAATTGTCATTTGGAGTAATCGTGTATACAATTACTGAACTTTTTTTAAGCTGTGATTTGTAGCTCCTTATGTAACTTCCTGTATGTGTTTTACAGAATAATTGGTAAAAGCACAGGTTAAGCAGGTGTTTTTATGGCTCAGTGCTGAGACAGTTGTGTATTAGAGTGACTTACTGAAGGGAGGACTGTACTGCAGTACAGATGTTTATTTTGCTAGATTTACTCAATTCACATTATAAAACTGATGACCACATAGGAGAAACAACTCTTTCCCTGTTTGTACTGCACTTGGTGAATGTATTTTTAAGCTTTTTTTTCCCCCCCACAAGCATTAAATTTATGCTATTAACTGCTAAAGTTGTGATGAAAAAAGATAGTTTCTCTATATCTTTGTAGGCAACTAAAGTGGATGTTGAAGCAGAACTTCAGACATACAAACACTCCAGGCAGGGTTTAGATGAAATGTACAATGAAGCACGTAGACAGCTTCGAGAAGAATCACAACTTCGACAAGTAAGTATTCTTTTCTAGAATTACACACAACTTCTAGAAAAGATTATGCTTGAGAAGAGTCAGTGTATAAATATTTCTAGTTTTGCTTTTGCTGAGCTTAGATGCTGACTTCAGTCGACTTTAATCGCCTTTTCTCTAACTGCCTGTAATAAAAAGCATTTTTTAACAGAGCAGTCAATGCATCAATATTTCTGTAACTGTTGCTAAAGCATATACATTTTCTCTGAGAAATTTTTAGGTAAGTTAGCAATACTGTATGCTCTGCATGTATGCTAAATCTTTCTTGTGAAAATAGAAATAATTTAGTTCTATTTTTGTAATTAATACTTAGGCAACTCTATGCAACACTAGCAGGGTAATTTCTTATAACGTGAGTTGTCTTCTCCCAAAGTTTAAAAAGAAAAAGCATCAGTCACTAAGTACATGAGAGTGTACTGTTTATTTAGTGGATAATTTGCAAAGCTAAAGAGGGGCAGAATTTCTGAAGTGGTGAAGTCGGTGGTGCTGCAGCTCTGTTAGAGTTAGCTTTTGTCTTTTCAAAAGAGAGATGGAAGGTTGCATAATTATTTAAAGATTCTGTGTTGTATTGTGTTTGTGTTTTATAGGATATGGAGAATGAGCTAGTGGTTCAAGTTAGTATGAAACATGAGATAGAACTTGCCATGAAGTTGCTGGAGAAGGACATCCATGAGAAGCAGGATACCCTTATAGGCCTTCGACAGCAGCTTGATGAAGTTAAAGCAATTAACATGGAAATGTACCAGAAGCTGCAGGTAAAGGAACAGTCTGCTGTTAAACTGATGAAATGACTGTGGAGTGAGAGAGATGCATTACCATTTTGTTTAGTTAAATACTGCTGTTGCCTTAATTTTTGGTTTCTTTCCACTTTTTAGGTCAGCTTGTCATTTTGGAACATTACTGATGCAAGCATAATTTCACACAAAGCAGTTCTTAAGGCAGTCACTTAATGTTAGTGGGTTTATAGAAGAAAAGAGCATGAGAACAAGATCATGGCCTGCTAACATGCTGTGTCAAACAGGGAGAGTAATAGTATATCTAGTGATAATGACACTTTTTGGCCTGTGTTGTATAAAAACCCAGGAGAATGTAGGTACATAATGAGGAGTTAAAGAGGAGATCTGAACTTTCAAAGTAAGGAAAGGCATTTGGAAAACAAGGTTGTGTTAAATGGAAAAAACAAATTACAGGGTTTTTTTTTGTTTTAATCTGTTAACAAATTAAGATCTGTAACAATGCAATGCTTGTTTGGGAGAATATGGATCTCAGAGACCCAACATGCACTTAACAAATGACCAAACATCAGGGAAGTTTAGCAGTGAATTATTTATGCAGAACATAGTTTATTCCATAAATCAAATTTATCAATAACAGTATAATAAACCAGTCAAATCATTGGCAGAATGAGGGGAAAAAAATTAGGATGCTGCAGAGAGATAATTGAGATGATGGACAAAGGATGCTACTTTTCCACCTGCAACTGTGAGGAAACTGGACCAGAGGAAGAGAAATATAAATAGGGCTGGAAAGAAAAATAAGAAGAGAATGTTCTTCAGTATGTTAGGATCTGTAGGGTTTTGTTCTTCTTTCAAAGCTGTACTTGTGGGGACTGTGGGTAACACTGATTTCACTTCATGACATTCAGACCCACTTCCTGGGCAGAGTAAAACAGCTTAGTCGTGCCCAATCTCTGCTGTTCAGGGACCCGTTGGTAGTGTTGATCTGTATAGCAAGGATAATGCTCTACCTTTTATTTAGATCTTCAAGCTGTATCTTGTAACAGCTCTGGAAGCAATCAAAATTGTGAAATGTGTTAGTAAAATTCTTAAAAGATTTTTAGGCGTATATGGTAGTTTGATAAGAGTTGGAGAACCTTAGGGATTTCCAGCACTAAGCATCTTAGTTGTTTATTGGAAAGGTTCTGATAGGCTACTTAAAAAGATGATCAGTGAATTTAAGTTGACTTGCAAAATGATTAACTATGAAAGGAAACCAAAATGAAAAATATATATTTATAGCATCTACACTTGCAAACTAGAAAACTACAAATTTGCTAGGCATAAAATTTTGAGTACTGTCAACTACATTTTTTAGATGGGAATGTTTAAAAAGAATCAAAACCTGAAGCCATTTTAATAATTTTCCCTTCAGATACTGAAGAAAAAAAACCCGTGAGGTAACAGTGTAATGTATACCTGCTTCAGTTTTAACCTTTTTTGTAACACAGGTTTCTGAAGATGCTATGAAAGAAAAGAATGAAATAATTGGTCGATTAGAGGATAAAACCAATCAAATTAATGCAACTATGAAACAACTAGAACAAAGGTACAGGCCCATCTTTGTTTTTCTTCCTTCATTTCTCCATCCCCTTACATTTTATCGCATTCCTACAGAGTTGCCACTGAAATGTAACTTTCAACTAGAAAATTGAAAAAGAACCTTTCTGAAACTTTAACTAGTGCTTTACTGTTTGTTTGTTTTTGTTTTTTTTTTCTTTTTAACAAATACACTTATTTTAATAAAAAATTAATCTTTCATTTTTCTCCCTCCACCATCTTTTCCGGTCCTAGGTTTTTGTGCTGATATCAAAAGTTGTTCTTTCAGCTGTTTCAAAATTCTGATTCATTATTACCTCTTTTTTTTTTTCCCCCCACCTGAATGAAATGCAGTAGAAACCAAAGCATTAATCTTTATTATACTTAAGCATGCGCTTAATATAAACATTTAATGCCTTCATGGATCACTGCGGTATTTGCTGAAGCTCTTAAAATTGTTGTCCATTGCTTTGGAAGTACCATTATTTTCAATGACGGAATGAGTTTTTATACTGAAAAGTTGAAAAGTAAAGACTAAAATTCCAGTACCTGAATTTACATTATGGTTAGAATGCATGTATTACATAATATTAAAATGTGATTCATACGTTTTAATTTAGTGGCCTATATGCAACATCGATCTTTTTAACTGTAAAATATAACATATCCATAAGCCCTGTCATGTTGGTGTTTGACATGTCTTTTTTTTTCATTTAAAGCTGATTATGAAAAACATGGTTGTGTATTAAAAAAATAGTGACATGAATATTCTTTTATTGACATCCTTTTTTCCTCTTTTTTCTTTTTCTTTTTATCCTTTATCCCAATTTTTGTTTTTACTATTTTGCTACCTTCATCTGTCTTTGGTTTTTGTCCACTGCATTCATGAAGTGACAAAGATCTGTTAACTCAAACTAGGACTATTGCAATGTCATTCGTCAAATGTGCCAGCAATGAAGCTCAGCACCAGTATAAACTTGTCAAAGATATATCATTCTGAAAGCTCCTCCAGATCTGTTGTGTTTAAATAATTACTGATAAAATACACCTTAAGAATTTTAAAACTACAGTTTTAAATATAAAGTGGTATTAGAAATCCTGCACTGTAACTGGTCGTAGCTGGGTTCTATTTTGTTTTCCGAAAGAACATCATCTCCGATCTCACTTTACCCCTCTTAAAAAAAAAAAAAAAAATTTGAATTATTGCACTATTATTAAGCAAATGTAAGCTAGTTTTCTAATGGTATTTAATAACTTTTTAATTGTCAGACAAAGTTTATTTTAAAAGGTTAGCTATCTTTACTTTGGCTGTACATTTTATGACATTTGTTTCTAATCTAGTGATTTTTCCTATTCTTTATGGTACTAATAGATTTAAAAAGTAGCCCTTCTGACTAGTATTTCCCTTGTCCCCTGCTTATTTCTTTCACTTTTAGGCTATATTTATCCCAAAAGCATGCTCTCTGTTGGGTTTTTCGGTTGTGACTAGCACTGTTTTCTTAGCATGACAGGAGTTTGGGGGAAGGGGGGGTTGAGTCCTATATCAGAACAATATATTTAAAAAAAGAGGGTGGTGTCAACTTATATGTTCAGTATGTACAGTGGAAGAATTACAGGGTTTGGGGATAAAACAGCTAAAGCACAATTCCATTTTGCTAAGGTGACGTGGGGTAAAATATTTTCACAGAGATAAAATGTGTTTGGAGCCGGGACTTGAATGGGGCTCCAGACAGGGAGGGCAGCGCGCTCTAGCAAACTTTGTAGCTGTGACTCCTGCCTAGAACAGCTTGCCCCATTATAGCTACAGTGGAAGTTTTAGTAATAAATAGGATTTACATTCAGGGCCCAGATCCTGAACTTGCCTAACTTGTTTGTCAGCTAAGATCTTGCCTGTCTGTGGCTTTGTCGACACTGTAATCATAACCTCTGGTTCTGTGCAATCCCTTTTTCCTACCCCCACCCATCATTAGGCAGTCTTTACAACTCGTATTTCTGCTCTGAGTTGCTGCTTGCCCGCGCTGCAGAAATAGGAGAGTTTTAGCTGCTGACTGCCCCTGATGGGCTTCCCGTTGTTTGCTCTGAAGTGTGGAGAGGAAGTTGACTGGGAAAAGAATCTTGGGGTCTTTCAGTAGAAGGGGATGTGTTTGCAAAAGTGGGGGCAAGATGCAGTAATACAGGAGGGGTTTCTGCTCCATGATTATATATTACCCTATTCCTTGGTTTGGAATCAGAAAGAGCCTTTAACATGGGTTGGCTACTAAAAAAGAAAAACCTCCTATCCTCAAAGAAAACCCAAACCAGAAACACTGAATTAAAATAAGAAGTAGACCATAGCAGAAATGGGAACGTTAACCATCTCACGGTCATCTATGCAAACAAGTATCTGCCTCAGTATCATCTGAATTGCAATTCCTGCTGGGTCCAGCTCGGCATTTGTCTGAATTACAGCAGTGCAGTTAGCCTTGGTGCTAGTCTAGAGGGTGGTGCTGTAGCCTAGGTTGGCTAGTGTGTTTCTTGGGTAGCAAGCTCCCTTTTTACCTTGGTTGTGGAAACTACACTGCAGTTTAATTTGTGATTTAGGGAGGGTTTTAACTTGCTTTTGGTGCTACTGTCTTGTGTAGCTTCATTCAGCTTCTTTTACCTGGTGAATTGACCCTGCTTTTTCCCAGTATTCTCCTTTCCATACATGTTTGGGCCCTCTGTGCATTATCATTGCAAACGTGACTGGGAACATTCTTAAAACAACTGGTATAGTTGAATGAGATAGTACACACTTTATAAGGTAGTTTAATTCCAGTCTTTTTTCACATGTTTACTGGCAGCTTTTGGAAACTCCTGCTGGTGCAACTTCATCAGTAGAAGCACAAATGTAGACATATTGCTGACTTAATTTCTTTTTAGCTGACGTTGGGAGTTGTGAGTTACTCTGCATTCAGCTAGCTGCTGGGAAGTGAGAAATCAAGCACAGAGAGTACTACAGATTTCTCCCACCACTTACCTGACAGGCACTTGAAACAGTTTTGCTAAACAAGGTGCAGCAGGTGGGGACATACAGTGGCATTTTACAGGCTCTTTTGCTCTCCTGCCTTTTCATCAAGACAGGTGTAGCCATGATACAGCACAAATTCCATTTTAGTACGTTTACTTTTGTTGTATTACATCCATCTTTTTTTGGACTGAAGAGGTGACCAAGCAGAGAGGAACCACAGTGAGCTAATAGATTCCAAGGGGAGTGCTAGCTGAAGCAGAAACAAACCTCTGGAATTCAGAAAGGAAAGATTAAATTAAAAAAAAAATCCCTCACTTCTTGATTAATTGGTTTAATTTATTTTGTCTATAGTATGGAGCTATTTTAATCAGTGTAAGAATGCATTATTTTTAATACAGATTATTTAAATTAATTTCATAATATGATGTAGTTAAGGTAGTTCTGTAAATATAGTGGGACCCGTCAGGGTGTGTCTTGTTGTATTAGGCTAGTTAAGGTTTTTTGCTGTCTGTTTGCAGTGCTCTGTATTCAGCCTTATGCCTGAATTGTTTTGAGCTGCTTTTGCACAACACATGCTCTGCCCTGTCTCAATGGGTGATTAGTGCAAGCCAAGTACTTCTACAGGATTTATTTAAAAAAAAAAAAAAAAGCTTCCAAAAATAACACATGAACATATGTTAAAGGAAAAAAAACAACCAGCATTAAGGTATATGCTTCAATTCTAAAATATGTATCATCATGCTTTGGCATCTGTTATTCATGAGCATAAAATAAAACAGCTATTACTTACAGTGATTACTCTCTTACTGTGTGGAAAAACAGGAGCTAGTTCTCTAGGCATTGTATGGATTTCTCGTTTGAGTTTGTGAGTTTCCCCCAAACTTTGTTTTTATTTAGAAATGTTTCTATTTCCCCATTTTTCTTTTATTTGTCTTCTTCACCCTCTACACCCTAGTTCTAGCTTCAGTTTTACCCAAAGTTGATTTGAATTACACCAGATTGCAGCAAGCAGAGAAGGCTCAAATGGAGGCTGAGGCCGAGGATGAGAAACTTAAACAGGAATATGTGAATAAATCTGAAAGTCTGCAGAAAGAATTCTCCCAGAAGGAGAAACAGCTGTAAGTATATCTTTCCTGTTTGGAAAAATATACAGCAGTAAACATTTGACATTGCAATACGACCTGTGTCTTAATACAGGCTGGTTGTTGATAAATGGTTTTGAACAGAATGTAAATACTAAAGATCTTCATGTTAGATACTGGCAAGGTGGAAGAAAATATGCCATTCCAAGAAAGTCAAGCTACCTTTGGGCGCCTCTAAAATGGTGTGCAGCGTGAAAAGAGGGAGAAGAACAGCATTATTTTTCTGCCTAAAAGTGCCAGCTTAATTCATGAGGAAATTATCATAAATGGGGGAAAACATGTAGTGTAGTAGTAGTAATACACACTTTTAACAAAACCCACAAGGATGTAGTAGTATAAACTTAAACAGAAATGGCATAAGAATAGTTTAATTGATCAGGCTTATGGATAAGGTAGAAGTGATTTAATTTACCACTGTGCAGGAAATAAAAAATAAAAATCCACTGGAATAATAAATATTAAAAAGTAATATAAAGCCAACCCTGTAGTCTTTCTCCTCTTAAATCCTTCAGTACTGATTTAAATAAATATGTAGTGTAAAAAGCTCCCTATAAGGGCAGGTGTTTTCCCTATTTGGAAAGATAACAAGTAAATTATTTAAGACAGTGCAAATCTGTGGCACAACAAGGATTGGGGCTTTAAAAATTAGTGATTTCCAATCCAATTATTAGCCCACCCTGCCTCTCTTACAACTCTGAATGTTAATAAACTTGTTTAACTGTCATGACAAATGTTCACTTTACTACCACACAGTCATCTTTGCAGATTTTGACAAAAGAACAGTTCAGACCCCAGCCTTAGAATTCTGCAATACTGAAACCTCAAGGTCATGTTCACTTCTGATCTTTTCCAGCCAGATGCTGAGGTAGTGTCCCAAAATGTAAGTCTTTCCTTTAAAAATGGTTTTGGTTTTAAAACAGGAAAATTAATGTGGGTACAGGTTTTCCATCAAAAATCCTTGCATGACTACCGTCAGATTTTTTCCTCTTTTATTGTGTTGGCACAATTTAGATCGAGAAGGTTGAGCAGTGTGCTTCCATCCATTGTTTTCTCTGTAACATTCTAAACACCAACTTTTCCATGAAGCTGATAGTGAAATTCCAGCTAGAGTGGATCTTCCATCAGAGTGGCCTGAATTCCTTTAACTGGACTCCAGTTGAACTAATAGAATTTAGATCCCTCTTTATGTTGAACCTCAGCTATGTAGAAGCGCAGTAAAAGTAGTAATTTAAAGTCCTTCCGCCTTTATTTTCAATTCTGTTCAAAATGCCATAAGCCTTAGTCTAAAATAGAAGACTCGCATCTAAGGGTACAATATTAAATAATTTTTATGAGCACCAGAGATATATGCAATCATTGTCTGCATCACCAATGGCAGTGTGGTTGGTTGGTTGGTTTGGTTTATTTTAGAAACAAGCTATGTAAGGTTAAGGGGGCTTTGCCTTATGCATGTTTTAAAAATACTTTAGAATTTTGTGGTTAATCTTCTCTTGCTCATTTATTGTAAAGGTCAGCTCTTCAAAATTATGCCATATTCTTGGTCCCTTACATACGCTTCTTTTTAACAGCATTTTCTAAGTGACAGTGTTTTGTTTTATTTATTACACCAATGTCTAAAATATCATGATATTGATACATTATTTCTGTTTTAGAGAATGTGTAAGTTGATAATTTGTTTATTATTATAATAGTATATTGAGCCCAGAAATAAACTAATTTTTCTTTTTTAAAAATGATACTCTTGTGCACAGTGATTTGTTTGTTTGTTTTGCATATTCTAGGCTTCAGCTGGAAACAGATTTGAAGATAGAAAAAGAGTGGCGGCAAACCTTAGAGGATGATCTTCAGAAGGAAAAGGAAACTGTATCTCATCTGAGAATAGAGACCCAAGAAATAATTAACCTTAAAAAAGTAAATTCGGCCGTAAAATTTGACTAGTAATTTAGAAATTGACTGCAAAGTTAATTATAGACTTAGACACAGTATTTTTAAGAATTTCTGCAAGTAGATAAGAAAGCTTAGATTAATGTATTCTCACAAAGAGATTAAGAAGAAAAAATACATTTTTTTTTTAACTTCCCATTTAGTCCTCAGATCAGAACTCAGTGCTTTGAATAGGAAAATGACAATTTCATTTTCCCTTTTCTCAGTTGTATTGAGGACTCTGTCTTCTCATCGTAGGCCAGAAAGTGCTTCAGCTTCTCCCTGACTTGGTATACATGGCTGTATAGTGTTGTTGATCTCTGCAATCAGTTGTTTTTATTTTCTTCCTGGAGAGGACTGCAGAAGCAAAAATGCTTCATCTCTTGGGGTCTTAAGTGAGTTTAATCCTGAGTTGTTGCTCTTCGAGTTGGATTTGGGCATCTTAATAGAGAGTGTGATGGATCATTCATTCACTTGACTTTCTCAGTAAGATCAGCTTTGGGTAGTAGCAGTTTTCTAGGCAGTAGGCAAATACAATTTTGAGAATAATTGGGGTTTTTGTTTCTTTTTTTTTTTCTTTTAAGGAGTTCCTTAAACTTCAGGAAAAGAACAAGCAACTGAAAAGGATATGTCAAGACCAAGAAGCTGCTCTCCAAGAACTGGCATCCAAGCTGAGCGAGTAATTTCGTTATTCATGATGATGATTATTTTTGTCATATAAACTTGAATTAAGAAAAATAATAGGATGGTAGTCATGTGAATTAGGCTGTAAATGACAATATTACCTAGCCAGTTATCAAAAAGAAATATGTCTAGTTAGGTCAGGTCTGCTTATTATTATTTTTGGCTGGTGGGCTAGCTGTGAACTCATGGGTAGTTACAGTGCTCTGAACAGAAAATCCTGGTTTAAAAGGGTATGGGGGCATTAGGAGTTGTTTTGCATTGAAAACAGTTGGCTAGTTTGCATGTTGCAGCAGTCCCAAAGAAGAACCCAGGTAGAAGATAACAGCTCTGGCTCCAGCAGGCCAGTGCGTATCTTCTTGTGAGGATGCATGCTCATGGATTCCTTTCTTGGAAGAGATGAAGATTCTCTGTATGACAATCATAGGCCATTGTCACTAAGTCTGTAGAGGATGTAAGGCATTACTTTATCAAAACCCCTTCAGACTATAGCAAGCAATAAGCTCTGAGCACAGCTGTACTTATTGTTACACGTTGTTGAAGTTTCATTTAATGATCTCTGTCTTCTAAGTAGTTTTGCTGTGACTAATGTGGTCTTTCACGCCCTGTAGAATAACTTAGTATACATACTGTGACTCGGTCAGTTCTGAGTGGGTTGGCATGGGATGGCTGTGGGGAGGCTGGTTTCTTCGTAATGACTTAACATGGTCTTGTACAAGTCTTGAAATTTAAATTCTGGTTTTGTACCAATGCTGTGTGCTAGCTTTAGGTATTTGCGCAGAGCTGTGCTGGTACAAATTTCTCTTATACATGTAACCCCAAGCAAATTTACAGCCATTCAAAGGATTCTGAGCTCTTTGGAGAGAGCTTGTCTTTGTATAGTGCTTAGTACAGCCGGGCATGATATTGATTGCATCTCCTGGATGCTGCTGTAATATAAAATACTAACTAAAAGTTCAGCGTACTTTGCTTATAATTCTTAAGTATCTACAACTTTTAAAGTTTTTAGACCGTAACTGGCAATATAGAAGTTTGAAATAGCATTATCTTATTCTTTAGATCAAAGCTGAAAATAGAAGATATAAAAGAAGCGAACAAAGCATTGCAGGTTAGTAGTATTTGGAGGAAGGAGAAACGTTTGTTTTTGACTGTTCCCTTTGGAATATTTTGTAAGCATGGGAAGACTTCTCTCCAACAGCAACTGTTCAAAAGAGCCTCATGGTATGACTTCCTCCAGTGGGAGAGGAGGACAGACTCCCTGTAACCTCATAGGAAAAAGATACTCAGTTGCTTTTGGTTTTTCTTGTTTGATGTACGGCTATGCGTTTTGACACTTTTCTTGCAACGGTACAGCCTTCTGTATTTTACAAAGTGTATCTGGGACAGAATATGTAGCCAACTGAGCTTAAGTTATCTACTACTTCTGAGTCATCAATAAATATTTGATGATCCTAGGAATTAAGTAAACTTGTAGCACCAAAGCTTGATAAAATATGATCTGTAATGTCAAGAGCTTTGGAACTTTCTTAAAGATATGCAGGGAGCACTTGAGAGCGGAGATTTTGTCTGCACATGTTCGATCACATGGTATGTCACCTTGTGTGTTATTTCAGTCCAAGTAAAGGTGTCTGAAATGGTTTTGTTGAGCAGATTCCTGTTTTTATTAATTGGTTTAGACAGAAGGAAATTAACAGTTCTTGACACTGTCCTGTTTTTTTTGCTTCCTTGCATCTTGAGGACTGTTCCTCTGTGATGGGTAGGGAAATAGGCTTCAGCTCTGAAACTTGGATACCTTTCTGCTTTGCCCAGCTCAGCCATTGACCAGCTTTACTACCCCGAGCATGCTCTCTGCAGCTATTCCTGCTCTGTCTTGTCTCATAAAGTTTTGCAGTGTTTTGGAGCAGTCTTGTACTGCTTTAGAGTGTCTTTGGGACATTACACTGGTCTCGGGGCATTAAGCAATTCAGGCAGTAAACGTACTGCTATTGATTTTTCTTGTCCCCTGGAACCCAAAGTTTAACTTCATCAGATACATATAGTTATGATAATTTTTTCTCCAGGGACAGGTTTGGTTGAAGGACAAAGAGGCTACGCATTGCAAGTTATGTGAAAAGGAATTTTCTCTTTCCAAAAGGAAGGTAAAACTTTAATGAAATTGCTTCCAACTTGTTTACATGTATTATGAGAAAAACATCCGTTATCTTAGAGGTGCAGTATGAAATGTCAGTGCTCAGATAAATGCATAGTTATTTTTGAGATGTCTTTCTAGTTCTTTGATATGTACAATGCATCTGGGACCTAATTTCAAAAGAAACACTGCCTTTTGGTCAAGTGCCACAAAGGAACATATTAAAAATTATTCAACCTACTTTGTGGAATCACCATCATCTCAAACACTTGTCAGCTCTGGCACTGTTACAATTTGACACGTGTGGAAGTCTTTTTATGGCATTTTTTATACATTAGACTAAGAAATTAGGAGTTTATTGTCATTTTAAAGTAAAATGTAATGTTAATTTCCATGCTTTATTAATGTGTGCAGAAATTTTTATTTTACTTTTTTATGTTAAGTCTTAGTTAGCTGCCTGACAGAATCATCCACTGTCTTGAATATCATTGCTTATATTATATTTTTGTATAGCAGAGTATGTTCTTAGTCCAGGGATTGAATGAAATCTGCAAAGCATATATATATAAAAAATAAAAATATATACGGTCCTAAACAGACCATCCATCTATCTGTCTATCTATCTATGGTCTAGGATTGCATCATAGATCGGGATTTAGATGAATTATCTTTTGAAAACTGTTTACATGCTCAGACCAAAGAAGTGGAAGGAATCATTTTCGGTTTGCTCTGTGTGTGTTGTTTATTGGTATCCAATTACCAAGTGTATTTCCATTGTAAAATTTAATTTTTAATCTTCTCCCCATTATTTAGCATCATTGTAGAAACTGTGGTGAGATCTTCTGTAATGCCTGTTCGGACAATGAACTGCCTCTGCCTTCTTCACCAAAGCCTGTTCGGGTCTGTGATTCCTGCCACGCAATACTTATACAGAGGTGCTCTTCTCATGTGCCATAAGATTATTTTACAAGATATTTATTACCTTTTGGTATTTAGCTAATCCTGTGAAAACAAACAAACAAACAAACAACCCACAAAACAAAAAACCCTAAAGAATGTACAGCGGTCGTTGCAGAATTTCAGGTAAGCAGTCTAGAGTTGCTTTTTCAAGGTACCGTGGAGGAGTTACTTGTCTGCTTCCTGTTGAAACAAATAGTGAAAATGGGACCCAAATGTAGAAAATGCACATGTTAAAAATACAGATGACAATGTTAGTCTAACAAATGGCTCAGAAGCTCTTTTGGAGGAAGCAGGGCGGTTTCTAGAGGAGACTCAGTGTTAACGTGTATTTGATGAGTATCTTAGTTGTTACGATGATCTTGAAAAAGGTGATACACTTACCTGCTTTTACAGGCTGGTCTGCAACAAGTCCAACCTAATTCTGCTGCAGAATGTGCCTGTGATATGCTGTTGTGATGCAAAACTGTGCGGTAGCTAGTTTTAAATTGTATTTAAAAAACAAAATGAAATGAATGCAGTGGGCCGCTAAGTTATTGCCAAATACCGTATTCGTTTACTTCCCCTCAATCATCAAGATTTGATACGTCCAAGAATACTGCACTGACAGCTCTGTCCTTTGTAGTCAGAGGTGTAAGGGGAGATTTTGTCAGACAGGTAAGAAAACAGTGCCTCGAGGCACTTGATGAAGGAAGGTGCATTTTGCTGTATTTTTTAAAATTGACTATTAATTTGACATGTCTGTGTTACCATTGAAAGAGAGATGTCCATCACAAACCTTTTTCCTGGCATTGTCTGTAACCTTCAACAAATACCTTTGCATTATTTTCATGTAAGTCATGCTTTCAAGCTTGGACGTGTAGGCACTGTATAGCTCTAGAAGCAGAGTGAATCTGCTGCCAAGAAAGACTACGATTAAATACCGGGGACCGCATCCTTTCTGTGTTGGGCAAGAAGGTTCTTCCTTATTTTGTCATCATCTTTCTCAAACTTTCAGAGTTTGTTCCTAAACTTCATTTTTTTCCACAGCACTTTTGAGCGTACGTCTAGGTCTGACCACTCTCCTCACTGATGGTAACTTCTGCTGGAATGTAAATCCTTATTCTTCCCGTAGGCAAATACAAATACATCCTGTGATAAATTGTCCTCACTTCCACGTCGCTGCACTAGAACCAATCCACCCTCTTCCCTTTGGCCGCTCGTGTGACGGGGTCCAGCCGTGGAACCTCCACGCGCTGGTCGGCCCTGGCGAGCCGTCAGCAGAATTAGCAGCCCGGTAGTTCCTTCAGCTGTGGGCTTGGGATATTCTTACTAACGGGAGAAGGGAGGCTTCGAAACAGGTCTTTTCATTGTTCTTGCACTTTGTTTAGCTTAGCTTTGTCTCCTGAGGATAGGCATTTAGTTGATATTCTAAAAGCTAATACAGCCGTTCTTTTTACCACCTCCATGTAGTTGCTTATGTAACTTTTGTAAAGAAAATGTTTTTAAAATTACCTGGTGTAACTTTTTGTAAAATACGAAACAAATACTTGTAAATCTGTAAATAGCTTTTGGAAAAAAATAAATTTAATTGATCTGCAACTTAACTCTGGGAATAATGTCATTTTATTTAAATTTGTAATGCAGAGTATTTTGAGTATTTTATCGTGACTTGTTCAAGTTACTTAGGAAGTCTGTGCATACGCTGGGGAGCGGGGAGCTACTCTGCTGATGACATAACAAACCAAGTGCTGCTCGTGTGCCTCCTGAAAGTACTCGGAGAGTGTTTTCCGGTGGGCTTCGTGTGGTTTTGGTCTCGGATGTAGAGGATGCTCATCTGTACTGCTTTGCTTTTATAAGTAATTTTTCTAAAAGAATGCAGCTAAACAAAATTACTTTTAAAATAGGCAGTCTTTCAAAATAAGAACATAGTGCATTTCCGTAACATGCAATAAATTAAATTTCTGTTACTTAACTACAATATTTTCTTCTCCTCTGTGCTGCCCTATTTATTTGCATGGGAAAATGTCTCTGAAGTAGCGTATGGTTATTCAGATTGCTTTTGCTTACTCTAAGTAAAACTTGTGCCTTCAACAAAAGGGTGACTATTGTATGTTCTATGTGGTTTTATTTCCCTTAGCATCAGACCACCTACCTGACCCGCTTTTAGCAGTTTTTTGAACCACACTATTATTAATCCTGTACCTCTTGTCTTTCTGTAAAACCCTGTTCTTTTGACAGATTGTGATTCTAGATCATCCTCTCACCGAGCACAGGAAGATCTGTGGGGTACCTACTCCATTCATCAGAAGAAACTGTTGGCACAGTACCAGAGCAGCCTCCTTTGTGTTCTTCTTGGGAAATGAAACGACTTCTGACGTAATGAACTGGGGGCATTAGCAAGTGAACAGAGAAAAATACACTCCTCCTCCTTCTCCTCACACGGGGCTCACCAGCGCTGCACCCACCTTCTTAATCACTTACCGGATTGGCACCTGCTTCTCTGTGAGCAAAGAGGAAGCCCAGCCGCCGCCTAGCAGTCGCCACATAACAGCTTGCTTCAGCCCCTGGCAGTAGGCAAATGCACGCTTCACCTCCTTGTACTCGGCACAGCAAAGGCTAAAATCCCTCTTTGTGTACAGTGATGACATATAAAACTTCCTCGCTGACTGGGTAATCTCTTTTTTTTTTTTAATAGGTTTTCTTCTCAAAAAACAATTCCTCTGCAATTTAAATGCTGCTTAAGTGACGGGAAAGGTTCAACGCTTAGTGCTGCTTTGTACAGGGTGAGGTGTTGCTGGGGAAGGGACAGGGCAGTCCCAAAGGATGCGCTGTCCAGTGCAGTGGAATTTCAGTCATCATCAACTTCAGTGTGCTTTTTGCAGATGGCTTGGTTATACAAAACAGCCCAAAGCAGAACTCCCACCCTGCTCTCAGAAGGTAAGTCTTTAACAGGCGGTAGTGTTCCTGCTCCTAAAATGGAACACAAACTATACCCCAGTGAGGAAATGCTGCAGAGCTGACGGTATTTTACAGGCATCTGCTATGCTGATAGAAAAAATACGCTTCTGTTCGGTGTAGATGTCCTCTCCCTCACTGCAAGGTATTTTTTCCTGCAACTAGATTAACTCTTCTCCTGACCTTTGCTATCTTAGTTTTACAAAACATAAGCTTTTTCAGCAACAGACCAAGAGCACGCTCTTTTTTAAGAGCGCTGAGTTAAAACTAAGCCCTGTAAAATCACTTACATTATGATTTCAAGTAATCTTCCCTCCCCTTCCTCTCCAAAAATAGTGCAGTACTGGGAAAGCTGCTGCTGCCAGTTCCCCTTTCAGCTGCGATTTCCAGTCACTTTGACACAAGAACACGCTCTCTAGTGAAATAAACTCCATTCTCCTCTCCCACAAGAAGACATTTATTACATATATAACACAGTACTAGCAAAACAGGTGACAGACTTTCAATACCCAAAATCACATTTGACATTTTAAGGGAGGCATTGAGGACAAAGCAGTTAATTTGGGAGATCACACTGGCTCAGAAGAATAAATACCTTTTTTCATTACACAGCAGGTATGTTAAGTGTCTGCAAACAATATTTCTTACATATCTTACATGTCACAAACGCACAAAAAGTTTTATCAATGTGTTTGGGTTGTGTGTTATGCAACAAGTATCGGGCTTATAACTGTTTTAGAGATACTTCGCTTCTAATGAGCTCATCCATAGAATGGCTTGTCAAGTTTTGAACAGACAGATCAGCTCTGTGCAGCAAAAAAAAAAAAGCTGAACCATGTTTAAATACAGTAATTTCATGAAAGAAAAGAAGTCTTAACTTGCTTCCAAATCCCCCACTCTTCCCAAAAGCAGTATTTGTGAAAAAAAAAATACTAAGGAGATGATGGCTTCAAATTAACTAGCCTTTGACCTAGTTCATGTTAGCTAAAAGGTGTGCTAGTGTTTTAGTTTG
Organism: Gavia stellata; assembly: GCF_030936135.1. Classification (NCBI taxonomy): domain Eukaryota; kingdom Metazoa; phylum Chordata; class Aves; order Gaviiformes; family Gaviidae; genus Gavia; species Gavia stellata. The sequence continues at coordinate 5,177,840 of NC_082602.1, forward strand.
CTTTGCAAGTTACACCTGTGAAATGCAGTATCTAGGGTTCTAGAGCAAAGCATGGTAATAAACCTCTTTGCTTGGTTTTGCGGAGGCACGAGCCTCGGGCGCTGCTCGCTTGTGCATTGGAAGGGGATGGTAGAGTCCGTAGAATATGAAAGAAAGCTGGAAGGATGCCTTTTAGCCTCCACAGCTTTACACCGTGTTGAAACAACTACATACAACTTATCAAAAGGGTTTAGGAAAGATTGTGACCAAATAAACTAATCTATTCATCTACCTTTTTCCCCTTAAACAAGTGAATTTTCCAAACTCATTCACTACACCAAGATTACATAGAACTGAATCAGTGTTCATAGGAGTTACAGTACAACCACCTTTATTGAACCATAGAACAACATCTTAAACCGACTGTAGTCTTGAATATGTAATACATCCTTAGGAGTAACTAGTATAAAAAGTATCAACATCAGTGGTTTGAATATAAAAATTTATTTAAAGTCAGAGTATGCAACAAATAAAACCTACAGAAAACAGATTTTCCCATCACAATCTGTTGCTTACCAAATAATATTGTGAAAACACATTCCTTCAGTCATTATAAAGTTCTTAAAATACAAAAGAAATTAAATTTTGTAAGAAAGTCTAGTAGACCAGAGACTGTTTCTTCCAGGATGTTTTGCAGAAGCAAGGCTATCCTTCAATACATTCCACGCCATCCGCCGCCACCCATACTGCCTTGCCCATAGTATCCTCCACTATTTCCACTGCCACGACCTGCAAACAATTGACACAAGGTCACGCATACATACCTTAAAAAAAGAAAAAATGTGATGGGTAATATGGAACAGTTGGTTGAAGACGACTTAACTTCTACTAAAAAGAACAACACTTCAGCACTGTTTTTCTAAAGCAGCATTTGCTGCAGTAGCAAAGCACACAAACCTCCCAGAGATGTACAGTTTAAATGAAACCACCCCCCTGCACCCCTTTCTCCCCCCCCCCGCCCACCGCCCCTCCCCACCGTCCATCCCAAGACAGAGGTAGCAATGCTTTCATGAAGTACATTCCAAACAGAACATTTACTTACTATATCCGCCCAAGCCATCAGGAGTTCCGTATCCGCCACTGTAGTTGCTGCCCATTCCCATCCTACCGACAGAGCCGTAACCTTGATCTGGAAAGCAGGAAGTGCACTGTTACGAGCTTGAAACTCGTTAGACTTGGCAAAGTGTCGGCTAAGTCTGGGATTGATACGTACCCATTCCATCTCTGCCATAGCCGCCCATTCCAGAACCGCCTCCAGCAGTTGAGTTCAGGAATAGTTCAATATATCGATGCTCTGTGGGAAACAAAACCCCCTTGCTTTGTACTTTGTTACAGAAACCAGAAGCACAGAGATACAAAGCAGAAAATCCCCACCTTACAAGTAACAGCAGCCCACAAAAAGCGAGTTTGAAATGTGGAAAACGGCAAAAAGCCTTATGATTTGTATTCGCTGCACAACAACTTAAGTTAAATGCAGTTTAAACCCTTATATACCCTGCTAAAGCCTGGTCAATGAAAGCTTTAAGTGAACACAACACTCACGCATGTGATTTTTATCCTTGGACATGGCAGCTACCGCATCCTCGTGTGTCACGAATTCCACATCTGCCTCTCCTGTGGCTCTTCCATCTGCCCCAATATCAATGTGAACCCTTATAGGGTTCAACGGTGAGAAGAACTAAGAAAAAAACCCAAAAAAATCACATTAATGCAGAATTCAAACCAGGAACGTTTCCTTCATCCCAGCTGTTAGTGGAGCACTGCGTTAATTTTATCTCATCTTACTACATGAATTTCATTACCAATTTCCAAAGCATTACTTAGTGGGCCTTCAACATTAGGCCAATCTACACTTACAATCTATTATTATTATTATTGCACAACTTGAAGAGCTCCAGCTACAGAGCTTGAGGAACTTTCTTTAAAAGCAAAGATAGAAACAAAAATTCCTGCCCACACGCATTGCTTTAAGCAACAAGGTCTAATACAATGCCATACTGGAAAAGGAAAATAATTACTTCATTTTTGAAGCAGCAGCACCAAATCGATTTCTCAAAGCAGGGACATACTCATGGAATTCAAAAAAAGGTGACTGTCTTCCTTGCTACAGAACTCGGAAAGATACAGTGGTATTCCTGACCAACCGCCTTTTTTACCAAACAGTACGTGCAAACGAACCTTTGGTATGCTATTGAAGTACTAGTCACTGACTTGCAGTAACACGCTCTGAATCAAAGCCTCAAGTCTGGCCCTTGTTCTCACAGAGTCTTTAGACTAAAGAAAACCACCAAGCTGACAGAAGAAAACATAGCTCAAACAAACGAAAAAAAAACAACCCAGAAAAGAAAGTAAGCACAAGCTTAAGAATGGAGTTCTGCATGTGTTTTATAGGTGCAACTAATAAAGATGGAGCCCCCCCAGGAGAGAGGGTATGTTTAAACCAGGCCTTATATCCAGGAAAACTTTCTGCCCTACAAACACATCTATACTGACACAAGAACGTACTCCCAAAATCTTGCAGATGTGCTTTTATCTGCCACCCTCATCTCTTACGAGTAATGGGACACCTTCCCCTCCAACTGAATGCAGCTCCCTGCAGTTTTCCCACTCTGTCCCTCATACAACAAGTCTCAGATCAACAAACACATACACAAACTACAATCAGTTTCACATCTTCTATCGCTCTGCTACGAAATTATACATCTTCAGTTAAGCTTAAACAAACTTCTAAAGCCTTAAAAGCAGGATCCTGATTGCAACAACCATTCTCTCTCCAATGCACCTTGAACATAAGCGTATGGAGATTAATGTTAAATATAGTTTCTCTGGCTTCTTCAGTAATCTTACCTGAGACATTACCTTCATAAAGCTCATTTACTACTAAGCTTTGTAGAACTCATGTAAAGGGCCGTGACTTTAGTTAGCAGATGTACTGGAGCTATCAGTCCCTGGTTTGAGAACTTTAACCGAGTTTGGAACAAAACAGACAAGAACATGCAAACTCCCGGCATTAGAAAGCCCTTTCCCCCACCGTACTTACATTAGCAATATCATTTTCTGTTGCTCGGAAAGGCAGTCCTCTCATGTGAACAAAATGACCGCCGCCATGGAAACCTGACCCTGCATCTCCAGCTCCACCATAGCCATGTCCTCCCATGCCTATTAAAAAACCCAAACCAAACAAAAGCACACACCTGTAAGATTGTCACAAAAAGCCAGAAAAGTCATTACTACTGTTTGTCTGAAAGCACTGGCTTGATACCACTGCATGTAAGGTGTTTACACTTCCCGTGTATCCACTCAAACACTTAACCAGAAGACATCCTAAGCAACGTATTTACTTTTTCCTAAGATTCCCCAATTCCCCCCTTTTTTAAACAGCCTTTTTTCTTTACAAAATAATCTAATGAAGAAAGCAGTTATTTCTGTCTTGGAAATACTACGTCTTACAACTCAAGTAATATGAAAATCTTCTTAAACAAACTATTAAATTTTTTGTTTACCTCTCCCATCCCTCATTCTGTCATCATAGCCATCATTTCCATAGCCATAGTTATTATAGCCACCATAATCATCAAAGCCACCATATCCTGTGCAATGGAGAGAAAGAAAGGAATGATTACACTATTACTCAAAATTCACAGAGCTATGCACAAGAGTCAATTTTTCAGTCTTTGGGCACCCGGAAGTTTGCAAACAGCCTCTACAGACTGTTAGACCTGGATTTCTGAACAGAGTGCAAATGTAAATTTCCTTCCATATAGTAAAGCGGCTGAGACATGCAAGTGACAAATAAAATTCTGCTAAAAATACAGTTTCCTTATTACTTCCGTTAATCTTCAATACTAAGCCACATTTTTTGATACATGACAAACAACAGTTTTTTGAAAGGAGCATGTCGAACCTAAGGGGTACTGCAGCTACTGCCATTTCTTTATTTCTTGACAAGTATGTCAGAAACATGAAACTGACAACAGAACCTCCATTCATTAGATAAACATACCACCGTCATATCCACCACCTCCTCGACGCATTCTGTCATACATACTTCCACGCCCAGCTCCATAATAACCCCCTCTTCCTCCTAATGGTCTATCATATGGTCCAGGTCGTTGTTGTCCCATCATTCTTCTTGGCATGTCACAGAATCCTCTGATTTCGCTCTTACTACTTTTGAAGATTTCAATATATCTAATAAAAGAGGATTTTCAAGGTACCAATAAGAATACACGCATAAGCTGTCTGAATATTTTAAAAGGCCATACTACGTTTTTCTAAAACTAAATGTACAATCCAATAGAAGTGACTAGAGATACCATACAACTTAAGTTTCTCCTCAAAACCGTAAGAATCTTAAGTGTATATAAAAAACCCCACTTTACAGCGGCAAAAATTACTACGTGAAAATTCTAGCTGTACAAATTAAGCATAAAACATGTCTTTCCAGTATGAGAAACATACTGTTGAAAAACAACGTCTAGCTATAGTAGCATTTATCACAAATTACCCTACACAAGAACGATTGAAACAGTTTTCTGAGTTTAGCAAACTACCCAGAGCAATACTGTCTCCCCCACCCCCCAAATCTACCATATTTCCCAAGTTAACTTAGGATCAGTTATAAAAATTCTTAAAAACAGCCAGTTCCATACCATGGTCCCCAACCCCCCCAAAAGCATTACTGACCCACAACCCCCAAAAATAAAGATTTAACACCATCCCAAACTCTCCATCCCCACCTGTGCCCTATTCTTTCCTTGTGTTTCCCCAGAGCATTTTCTGCTATCTCCTTTGAAGCAAACTGCACGAAGGCCTCCCCTGTGCTTCTCCCCTGGTAGTCCAGCGTCAATGTTATCCCATTTGGCACGATTTCCAACCCTTTAACCCAAGGACAAATAACCCCATCAAGGGGAACAGTGTTAAAGGCTGAAACATTCCCATCTGTAGCAAATACTTAAAGCATATCTAAACAACAACAACGAAAAAGAAAACCACCTTGTTTCCCCCATCACCCAACAATACAAGCCAATGATCTTTCATTAAACATTTATGGATTTAGCCATACTTCTTTTCTGTTTAAACTATGCAAAAATACAACCACCTAGGTTACATGAAGAAAATATAGCTACCGATCAAGCAATTTAACTGATCCAAATGCTAACATTCAGGTTATCCCAATATGCATAATATGTTTACCACCTCGACAAAATTACGATACATACTGTGTTTTACTACATCTATGGTTATTTGTACTTCATTTACAGGACATAATTCTTACTTAACGTAAACTAATTTAACACAATCCCTCCCATCCACCCCGTTAACAGCTACTACAAGTTAAAATGCGCAAAACATCGTGTAAAAGACAGAAGAAAGCTCAGTCACTACACTTCCACTATACTAGAGGTACCTTGGAAAAACTGAACAATCTCTTCTTTGCTGCAACCAAATGGCAGGCCTCGAAGTCGTACCACTGTTCCATCATTAGTTGTATCATTTGGCCCATTATGTTTTCCACTCCAGTCCATCTTTTATTTAAATTAAACCCTACAAAAAAGAAGAATGAAAGAAGGAAAAAATTTGAGATTGCATATATGCCTAAGTCCCTCCTCTCAAAAGAAATCTGGTAGTTTTTCTTCAGATAACGAGTATTACTGATAATGAGCTTTACTTCTGTTGCGTATTTAAAATTGTACTTTATCACACCCACAGCACGCACACATGTAGAGGCACCCCAAGCTCTGATAGGGAACACAGCGTGTAGGGAAGGCAACACGCGGGCAGGCACAGCACACGAAGCTCATTATTTACTCAGAGTACGTTCAACATCCGTCCTATAAGGGTTGTTTTTGTTATTTTGGGGTTCTTTCTAAGCGTGACAGTTGAAGAAGGCGTACGAACAACGCAACGGTTCTTGCGTGGAAACACAAGGCCTTCCTTTGTCTGCAAACAAAGCGCCACGGGCCACGCTCCCAGTTGGTTTTGTTTGGGTGTCCCCCCCCCCCCCCCCCTTCCGGAAACACCGGCGATGCGTTACCTCCAATTGCAAGGGCCCGGGAGAAGACAGAGAGCCGCAAAATCACCTTGAGGGGCAGCGGCAGAGGGGCCGGGGCCGGCCGGGCAGCGAGGCGGGCCCCGCGCACCGACACCCCGACGGGGAAGGGGGGTCGGACCCCGCGCGGCGCCCGCCGCCTCGGCTCCCGCGCGCCGGCAGGTGCGCGCGCACCAGCCTCAGGCGGGGGGGCTGGGGGAGTTTACCGTGAGCGCCCCACAATGGGCCGCGCGGCCGCCGCGCCGCAACAGCGAAGGAATCGCGATCGCCGCCCGCATCAGGCGCGGAGCGACCCCCCCGCCGCCCCCGGCTCCGTCCTTCCGACCCACGGCGCCGACTACCACCGAAATCGCGGCCCTGACCCACCGCCCGCTCCCCGGCGCCATTTACCGCGCCTCCCCAGGGCCGCCCCCTCCCGCCTCCCCCGCTCCCGCCCAGCTCCCCGCCGCGCCCCGCTGCCACCTCTCCGCCTCGGAGGAGCTGCCCGACCTCCGTCCGCACAACTTCAGCCCCCCGGGAGCCCCTGGCCGCCCCTCGCCGCTCTCCTGGGGCCGTCGCCGCCCTCGGCTCCACCACTCAAAATGGCGGCCGCGCTCGGGAACGAGGCTCCGCGGAGAGGCGCGGCGCCGCGCCGCCCCCTCCCCCACGCCCTCCTCCGGGAGCGCCGCTGCCCACGGCTCCCGCAAGCGCGCGCCGCCCCGACACCACGGCGAGGGGCGGAAAGGCCCGCCCGCCTCAGGGCCCGAGTCTCCACCGCCACCGCCACCCTGCCTGCAGGCACCCCGGCGGGCCCAGCCGGGGCTCGCTCAGCCCGCTCTCCCTCTCCACTCACCAGGAGACCCTCGCACACCCCTCGACGTGCCCCGGGCAGGAGCTTCTGCCGGGAAGGAAGCTCCTCCTCACTTCCAACCGGCCGGCGGGGTCGAAACCTACGCAACGAAGATGGGCAGGATGGCGTCCCGGCTGCGCAAGTATCGCGATAGCCACAACGCGCTCCTCAGCCCCGGCTGGGCGGCACCGGCACATGCGCGCCTCCGGGGAGAAGCGACGGCGCATGCGCGACACGCCGGACGGGGAGTTCCCGCCTAGTCCTTTCACCGCGCCGGCGGAGGGGCGCTGGGGCGCATGCGCACTGGGCGGGCGGTCACGCGGTGCCTGTGTTCGCTTGGCGCCAAGCGGGCTCTGGGCTCCGAGCGCGCGCGCTGGCGTCGCCTCACACAGGCGTCGCCTCACACAGGCGTCGCCTCACACAGGCGTCGCCGGCCGGTTGTGCCCTCGAGTGTGCGTCGCTCAGAGCGCCCGGCTCCCTCGGCGTAGGCTTGGGAGGGAGGATGGGGACGGTTGTCCGGTACGGGCGCACGCAATGGCTGCCCGCGCCTCACCGGCTTTGCAGCTGTGGTAAACCCGTGGAAGGCCGGATCCGGGGGGAACCTCGCACAGCTCCTGCCTTCGTAGATGTCTCAGGGCGGGCTGGGCTGGGCCGGGCGCTGTGGTGGGAGGGCCCGTTAGAGCGTTCGGGAGCTGGTAGCAAGCGGTGCAAAAGGGAGGTTAAAATCAAAGAATTGAAAACCACTAGTGCCGAGCGCTTGGGTGTGTGGAAGGAGGCTTGAGTCCACATACGTGCTCGGAAGTGACGGGATGGCGGGCCGCTGGCTCCTCCTGCCGTTAGGGAAACAACTTACAGCTCTGCTATCATTTGGGGGTAAAACAGCTTAGAAAGTAGCTTGCAGAAAACCGCTTAAGACTAAATAGGCGCAAATGACAATGCAAATTCCCATTTTTACGGTTGATGCATTTACAAACCGGCCATTTTCTGGAAATCCTGCGGCAGTTTGTCTGCTTGAAAACGTAAGTTAAAAAAAAAAGTTTCATGATGGACTGCAATGGCATTTACCGTTCTGTACTTGACCTCAGCACTGTATTAGACTTTGCTTCCTTCACTCGGGAGTTCTGCTTGCAAGCGTTGTTTGCTGTTGCTCCAGAATACAGAGAAATTAGCACAGGGGTATTCTTTTTCAAGCGGAATGATTTCATACAACGTATGCTTTGTATTTTTTGTGGGTTTTTAGTTTTTTTTTTTAAAGGAATATACTGGTTTTATTCTAACTGAGTTAAGTAAAAAAGAAATGGCTTAATTTCTTAAACCAATGGATTCAGAATGAAATCTCTGAAAGGAAATGCAATAACATGGAATCAGTACTCAATAGTTCTTGAATGAAGTGGTAAAGGTTTTGGTTTTGGTGTGGTTTTTTTGTGGGTTTTTTCCCTTTTTTCTCCCCCCCACCCCCCTCATTTTTTCTCTTTCTATGGAAGGAAAGATGGGGGAGTTTTCGAGTAATTGGTAGAAGTCATTCTCCTCATCAAGGTGTTCTGAGCAGTTGGTGCTAATTGGTACACTGTAGACAGTTTCTACCAAAAACTAATTACTAAACTAGATTAGAAATTTATAGGCTTTTTATTATTTGTATAGTAACACTTGATGAAAATTGCAAGTATGAAAATATATGCAGAGCAGTCAATGGCAGTGGCTTATGCTGACAATATGAATCCTTTCTAGATGTTCCTAAGCCTATCTAGATCTCATACAATATAGCCTACTTACCAGATCAGCTGAAGTTACGACTGAGAACATATCACTTCAGAGGTATTTTTGGCCCCCTAAAGTCTAAATACTCCATCTCAGAATGAACTTACTTTTAAACTTTGAGCTTCTAGTTGCATTTTTAATATCAATTTTACTTAATTACATGAATATATTGTGAGGGCAACTTATTTGCCTGTTGCCTTTGGAGTGTTGAGATTTTAAAATTTTTTCTACAGTACCTGGGACTAGAGGCTTTAGTGCCAAAGTTAAAGCTGAGATTCAGTTAAAATTGAGGTTCTAATTCATAATTTTATTCTAAGCTCCAAGAAAGTATGGTGCAGCTAGCAGCAGTATTTCTGTTCTCTGTTCCCTTTAGAGTCTCAGCGGATGCTTTACAAAAACTGTTGGGAGTAATGCAACAAGGGCAAAACAAGCCCGTTCTGTGTTTCAGAAGTGCCACAGGATGGCAGTATTTCAATGAAGTTCTCTTATTTTTAATAACATTTTGGTTGGTCTCTGTTCTGGTTTAGTATCTTTGTAGTATCTAATTGACAAGTCAGAGCTATTTTCCTGAGGAGAGACGCTTGTTACTGTGAAAAGTTAGAATGTTGTTTCGTTGTATAGAAGCCACTCTACAAATACAGGTCTATGATTCACATGAGTATTTGTTTCATATCTGTAGTATGGGATCATTGGCTGAGAAGGATTAGAGTTATCAAGGGAAATAAGTAAAGTTAGCAGGGCAATTTTGTGTCTGTCAGAGGTTGAACCTGACCAGCTCCACTCAGTACTTTGTTTCATTTGTGTTTCAATATTTCAAAGACCAGGTTCTCAAACCTGGCCAGTCAGCATAATTGTGGGGAAAGAGCAATGGAATGACAGTGAAGTACAATTTTATACAATTGCTACAGCTCATGTATCCTGGGATCAGTGCTCACTGGTTGAAATCTGCAGGCAGTTAGAGCAGGATGTAGTGAGCTCCAGCGTCTTTGGTTCATCTCCTCTCAGCTTCTACTGACTTAGCATACTGTTCCCGTTGTTCAAAGAGTAGTATCGAGGGTACAGCCGTAAGTGCTGATCAGCCATCTTGGCCATTGCCCTAGCTGTTACTACATGCCTCTTGCTGGCATGGATTTTTCAGAGTTATAAAAAGAGAGTTGTAGTTATTTTTAGATTAAGTTAATAATGGCTTCTCAGTGTGACTTTAATCATGACTTTAACAAAATATTTGTGTTCATGGAAAGACTGAGTTTAGGTTTTTTGGTGTTTTTATTTTCCATGTATTCCAAGAATTTCTAAACTAATAGGACAGATATTAGAAATGCCCGTGTATCACAATGATTGAACCAGTTATCCCATTTTATGCTTAAAGTTGTTTTTTTTACTCTCAGTATTTTGAACTAAAAATGAATCTATATTTTATTATAATAGAAAATTAAACTACTGTATTTATTTGCCAGAAAGTTTGATTCTGTATTTTTTGGCCTGCTTCTAATTGGATTTGTTGTTTCATCATTAGGACTTGGGTGAAGATTTGCACCAAAAAATAGCAACAGAAATGAACCTTTCAGAGACTGCTTTCATCAGAAAACTGCACCCTGGAGATGACTTTGCCAAAAGTGAGTGGTTCTGTTTACCCACCAAAATCTCTTGCAAGGGAATAGGAAGACACTGGGTGCATTTATAGAGAATGGTGCTAATTTGTAAGACAGCTAAAGCAAAATCTTGGAGTTGTGATGTATCTTACTTAAGAGAATATTAATAATAAGCCTTTTGCACATGGATTCTTTAAAGTATTTGTGCTGCATATCACATTCATTTTTACAGTAGATAAACATTTATTATTCATAAATTAGACCATTTGTTTTAGTGCCTTTTATTAAATAAGCAAGTTGTATATAGAAAATCTCCTAAAAGTGCTATGCAAAAATCCTTCAATTAATATTTCCATTACTACTAATAATCTCCTGAGATCATTTCTTATTATACAAGCAGAAGAATAGAGACGGAACGTGCTTATTCCATACGCACAAGACTGCAAAGTGAGTAGAATCTGGCTTGGCTGTTCAGGACGTCATCACTGAGGTAACTGTAAGCTATTATTTGAGTTTGTCACAAAATCTCATAAGCTGCCTGGGCAGCCAATACTGGAAAATAGAGGTTTCCAATAGAACTGGGAAATCTGAAGTTACCCAGATCAAACACATTAGGCGGCTCATTTGATTGGTTTGTGGTTTTTTGGTAGGGCATGTATATACGATGGGAGGGGAAATGGAGGGACACTGGACAAGATAGAAAACATCAGACAAATACAGAGTCCGATCAAAATCGCTTTGTTGATGAGTTTTCAGCTGAATCAGTTTGCTGAATCTGCTCACTTTGCAGTTGTGTGGTGGCATGAGCCAAGGGGCTGAAACCCCACTAGCCTGGAGTTAGATTCCAGGTTAAGGTATCATGTTGGCATGCCCTCGTTTTGATACGACATAGCAGAAGAGAGAGAGAAACAGCTTTGGGATTGTCGGCTGCCTAAAAGAGGCCCTAGAACAGTATGTGAAGAAACTGGTCTTTATTATTTGATTGTTTGTTCAGGGAGTGGGAATTTGTACAGCCTCTGTAATTAAAGAGGATTTGCTTAAAATAGTAACTATCGTCGCTTACTCCTATTGTTAATAAATTGGAATTTGTTTTAGGGTTAGACTAATTGCTTGAATCAAGAGGTGATAATACTTTTCATTTTTCACATTAACATTTTTCATGTTAACACCTTGCCGATATGTTTAATACATTTATTTGTTTTCAAGTCATCCATATCCAACAGCATATAAAACACCAGCTTCTTTCACATTAAAGTGCTTTTGATATTAGTGGGACTAGAGTTTGTGACATCAGACTCGCACAGCTGCCCAAGAGGGGCACAGTTTTTTTGAAGGAATTTAGTCACTGAGCTACACCTGCGAATGTTTGTACTGAGGCATGCTGGGAGCAAGAGGAGATCAGGAACATCAGAATGTCATTTATGAGACCATCATCTGCTTCTGGAACATCCATTGCTGTAGTAAGGATTCCTGGACAAAGAGTATGTTTTTGCAGGAGTATGAGTTTGTGATCAGTGCATTTCATTAAATTTTAATTAAAAAAAATCTACATTATTTTACGGATATACTGATTTATGAGAATACAAAATGTTGTCTTAGTCTGAGTACAGCTGTATGTCCCAAGCATCCAGGCAGGTGCTCTGGGTCACAGAGCTTGCCGGTCTCCAGTTGGTCATGGCTGACTCTTATTTCCTCCTGCTTTCAGCCACAATTTCCACTTGGGGGAGTGCATTAACGCCACAGGGCAGGCTCACAGCTGGGTTCTGTGTCTGCCCTGTCTCAGAGCACTTGTCTGCCATGTCCATTAGTTTCATCCACTGGGTTTTGTTGGGATTCTATTTGTTCTCATTAGGTGGGGGACTCTGACTTTAATACACTAATTTTTCACAATGGCGATGTCAAGACCTGTTTGTCTTTGGTTTTTTAAATATAATTTGTTTCTTTTGCACCTTTTAGTTGTGTTTATATGGTAATTATTCACTTGAAATATATTTTCGTAAGTATTATCTTGAATGCCATAATGCAAGAACTCTACAAAAGCTACAGGAAACCAAGTATAGTGCACTTGGCTTCCAATTTTTTAAACAACAAATATAAATATGATTTCTAGTGAAATGAAGGGTTAGTATACATTAGAGGCTTTTATCAGACTTGACTGGTGGTTTAAGCAAAATAATTCATAACTGACCTAGCTCTGATACAGATTCCATTATACCAACAAAACTATCTTTAACCCCTAAAGGGTAACCCAGCCTGCAGGTGTATAGAGATCACGACCGTGACTTTGTAGGATTCCATAATACACAAAGACATGGAGGCTTTATCTTCTAAATTCTCTACTTTATTACAGATTACCACAAATACCACAAAAATCGCCACTAGCAAGTATAACTATAATTACTAAAGCTAATATATCTCTCTCTCTCTCAAGCTATTGCAAATTATTATCAGTGAGCAATAGTATACCAGGAATCAATAATAGCAGCAAGAAGTGTATATAAACTTATCATTAGTCAATAATCAAACTTCTCAATAATATAACAGTAGATTACTTATGACAGATTACTTACATGTATATATATGGTATCAAGCGCATTAAATAAATTCCAGAGGGGAGGACAGAAGGGGATCCAGCCATCCTAGAAGTGGGAGGACAAATAAAACCGAGCCCAGAAGTTGGCCCAGAGGGGGACCAGTAAAATAAGAGTCTCACTTCAAAGGGGATCTGTGTCATGGAGTTTGGAGTCAGCCATGTGTCCCTGGCAAGGGTCCATGATCTCACAGAAAATTCGTGCAGACCTGTTCAGGGAAGGGAAAAATATGTGCAGCACAGAAAGTTCTCAGAGAGGGAAGCTACATTTTGAGTAAAAATTAAATAATTTTTGTATCATAGAGACGTAAGAGAATGTAGGACATCGCCACTTCAAGAAGCCAATAGATGCTGTTAATTTCTATTTTTTACCTGCAACAGCCAATAGATGATGATGATTTCTATTCTCTCAGACCAACCTTTATTTTTCCAGACTGTTTTCCTGTTCCTTCAGTTAGAGCAGCCAGGCAGTTACAGATTCTTACTTTCTCGGGACATTTTTCCCCCTTTTCCAGGCTATTTTTCACCTTTTCAGGTGATAAGTTGCTGTTACAGTTCGTTGGTCTTGTGCTTACCGATGGCATCTCGGCATGTCTCCGGTTTCTAGCTACCCAGCAGTGCTTCAAAGGTGCCAGCTGGGCTTCTCAAGGGTGCTTCTGGTTCACAGGCCTAGTTCCCAGGCGGGCAGGCATTTCTACTCTGCAGCCCCTTTGCTCCAGTGCTCCTCTATTAGTAGTAGACTCCTGCTATTGACCTGACTCAAAAGCAATAGCTATTCCAAAGATCAGTACAGAATAGGTTCCTAAAAGTGTGTTTAAGACCAAGACCAATTATAACGTGTTTTGAGTAACTGAAATGTCATCACTTTGTATAAGGTTTTGAGATAAATTGAAGAAATAGACTTCTTCCACCTAATAATGCTAAATAAATGTTATTTCCAAGGTTCCTGCTTTGGACTCAGATGGTTTACCCCAGCCAATGAAGTTCCTCTCTGTGGTCACGCTACACTTGCAGCAGCTGCTGTGTTGTTTCACATACAAAGTATGTTTACAAACTATTTATTACTATAACTTTTTAGAAAATTTACTTCTAATTAAGAAGATCTCTGTTTTCTACAACAAAGGCAATTAAATATTCAGAATGTTTAGAGAACACATATGGAGATACCTTAGGTATTGTCTTTTACAATTGCTCTGTAATTACAATGCTCTAGTCCGATGCCTACACTTGGATTCCGATGCCCTATTACTCTTGTTTAAGAAAAGTGCTAAATATGCAAATGTAATCTGGGAGAAGTACAGTAGGATTTGATGAATAGGGATTGTTGCTTTTTCTGTTAAAAGGAAACTCCCATTCATTCTCGGAACGTGCACTAAAGATTCTCTGGCAATTGCTGTGTTTATTAGCCGCAACAGATTATTTATTTAGTTGGGAATTTTGCCTCAGAATATAGTTTTACTGTAGTTACTATATTTTAGCTGCATAACTAACTTTTTCTGAATATACTGAGCTACTCTAAGAGCTATAATAACTTAGATTCAAATTCTTATGTTTGATAATGTTGCAATGTTCTCTCTCTAGAAAACACAAATTCAGTTCTCACATTTGTGACGCTGAGTGGCGAATTGAAAGCCAGACAAGTGGAAAATCATATTGTCCTGGACTTACCGCTTTACTTAACCTACCCACAGGTCAGTCAAAATTTTATTCATTAAAGGCTTTCAAGGAAAGTATGTGTTTATGTTTGTATGTGTATGTAAGTATATCTGTCTATCTATAGCTGGATAGACACATACATATATATGTTCTATTTTTTACATTTTTTTTTTCAGGTACTTCAGGAAGTCGAAGAGTTAATAAAGGTAAAAAAAAGAATCTACATGTGGTCTTAGAAGCGCATTTATAATAGCTACACTTATTTTTATGTATAAAAATGGCTGAAAAGTGGCAACATGGCACTGCTTGATGTACTCCTGGACTTGAAACACTGAACTTTCAAGGTCTGAGTCATGCAGCTCAGGAAACGGAATTCTCCAAAATGATGCAGTTGAACTTTTGTCTCCCACTACCATTGACTGGAGCGTCAGTGTTTATTTCAGTGGCATTTTCAGCCTATTGTATGCATGTGAGGGCAATCTAGTGTCCTTGCCCTCTTCTAGGTCCCTGAATTTCTTTCCAAGCTGACATATACAGAGCTCTTAGCACCTACCCCTATGCATTCATGCACTTAGTGCATTTACTTTTCTTGCTTGCATGTTCTTGAGGGCTGCATGAAAGGGGTCTTGCATGACCCCTGTTCTAGCAGTGAATTTGTTCTGTGAAAATGTTAAGAAAATAACATTTCATATTCAAATGATGATGTTTTTCTTTGTCTCCTTTAACTTTTCCACCAGGCAGCTGTTGGTGACATGATTGTTCAAGATCTCCGTTATTCTCCTGAGACGAAGAAACTCTTAGTTCGCCTCAGTGATGCTTATGAAAGGTGTCTTATACTTTTTTTAAAATAATCAAGTGTGCAGAAATTGAGTCTGCTTCTTTAACCTCTATTCCTTACGTACTAGGCTCTTTTATCTAGTTTTTAAACAGGTGGATATTAAAAACTCTAATTTAAACTCCTGTGTTAAATAGTTATTTTATCTTCTCATGTGAGCTTATTGAACCTGCAAAGCTGAATAAGATCAATCTGAAATCTATCTCCAAGAAAAGGAGGTGTAGGAAACAGTTTTAACGGTGATGTATTTTCCCCATCCTTATGAGTAAAAAAATGACCCAGTAACGTAGCAGGAAATTAGGAGTCTTGCTTCTCGAATGAAGAAGTAATAGTTGCATAGCTGTAGAGGTCTGCTTAGTGAGACAGGGCACATTGGCGGGATGCCATGGATTCTTATTCCCATTTGACTGTAATCTGCTTACACGTATTTAACAGCATCATAAGTAGCTTTATAGAGGAAATTCCAATTCAAATTATTTCAAAGCATTTGTTAATCTTGGAGAGCTGAATTTCATTAAGTCAATTATGACTTGGATATATATTGCTGAAACACAAATTCTTTAATCAGGCCAAATGACTATTATTTTCACTTGAAGTTTGGCCTAATAATGTTTAAAGATTGGGCTAGTGGGGAGACAGAAATATTCTCAGCTGAGTACTTTTTATTCTTTCAGACTTTATTTTGTAGGGAGGTATCTGCAGCTTCACAGTCTTGAGACTGTTGTAGAGTGCTTTAGAACCCTGTGAAGATTGGAATGGTGATAGTTGTTTGCTTGCTCTGAAAGGAGGTGGAGTGCTTACTCTTTGCATTCTGTAGTGATGAAGTATTTCTTTCAATGATTAAAATGTTGAAACAAAAGTGCATTTTTGTAGATAATATTCCAGGATGCTCTGTTTTCAGAAATAAATAGGAAATGCATGGCTTGAAGTTTTTTCTCTGTTCACTCAGAGTGTATTTTATTCAGGGTAGTCTTCTGTCAAATAACATTAGGAGGACAATTCTAGGAATCTTGTCTCCTCTAACATTTTACTGTGGCTGTTTTGGGATTATAGAGAAGGTGATTTTGTAGTTTTCTGTTTCTTTTCAGTACTTAAAGTAATGTAAAATGAAGAATATGGCCTATTAAAATTCTATAATTATATTCAAGATCTGTGTTGGAAGAACTGCAAGTGACCGCACAACGCTTTTTGTCGGCTGAAAAGACGGGAAAAGTGAAAGGACTCATACTCACTCTTAAGGGAAATTCCAGTGGAAAGCATAAAGACCATGATTTTTACTCCAGATATTTTGCACCTTGGTATGGACTTCTGGAGGACCCTGTTACAGGTATGTGTTTGTGTGATAAGCGACTCTTAGTCTTGTTTCAGTTCAATTAAACGGTGGTTCTTAAACTTCATGAATCTGTTTTTGTACTTTGGAGTCTCTCTTCTAAACTACTGTTTTATATGGACAGTGGGAGTGTGTTCTTTAAACTGAAAACTTTCATGACTGATGCCAACTCATTCAGAAAAAAATCAGCTTCTTGCTGTCATCAGGCCAGATATTCCTGTGTCTTTTTCAGATCTTTTCCCTGAAGTATTCCAATTAGAGAAAAGTGGGAGACTAGTTTGATATTGAATGAATATTGCAGGAGAAGTTCATATCCACTTCTGTTGCTGTTCTGTATTCTTTTTGCGCTTCAACTGAGATCTCCTCTAGTTTCATGACACTTATTGTGGATATTTTCAGGCCTATGAATAATGTGAACTCAGCTAGTTGTATATTTAGGGGCAGGAAGACTAGTTCTCTGCCTGTTCCTTTGATGTTCCACTCGGTAGGTGTGATGATGATTGCCGCAGAATGATGTTATTTGCTTAGGTACCAGTTAATCACAGGTTAATTATTAGTCAGCTGAGAACTTGGTAAAAAATTCTCATTACATGTTTTGCTAAATAAAGAGAAAACTTTCTTTGTTGGAATAATGTTAGTTGTTCAGCACTCCTAGCAGAAAGAAAGGTTTACAAAGAAATACGAGTCATGTATTTCAGTTAGTTTTTAAGCTTTCAGTCCTGCTTTCCTGATAAAGCCGGGGACAGTCTGGTAGACGTATCTAATCCCAGAGCTCATTCCTTAGGATTGCTGGGAAGACTAGTATTGATATGTAGGAAAAGCTAGAAGTTTCCTGAATCTCTGAGATTTTTCTAGGCTTGTTATAGCTCACTGTTGCTTGTCTTCCATCTTTGTGTTCTTTCTTTTATAGAAATAAATATTTTTATTGTATTGATGAAGTATAATTTTAAGAGTGTTATGGCTTTGTATTATGTTTCTTTTGTAATGATTTCTTAATAATGGTCAGGTGTCCCTGAGCCCTGATAATTACAGTTACTTCACAGCAGGGTTTCCAGCAGAGTGTCTTTGCCCCTAGCTGCTAATGTAGACTGAAGCAGGATTACTAGCTATGAATCTGAGAAATCATTTTAAGTTTTTCAGCCATCTTCTGGTCAGGAAACCAGGAATTGGTCTTTTAGTTTTTAGAAGCTGTGGTGAGGCCTTAAAGATCTCCTTGAGTTACATCCTGATACTTACCAGCATTCAACACTGAAAAAACCCTGAGGTTTTGTTGTGAAAGCTGTTAGGAGAGGAGATGCTTTTGTTTTACACAGTGACTTCTATCCACCTGTTCCTATTCTTAGAAAATATCGAAAAGCCTGTTCAGATTTTTGATGGGTAGCTCTTCATGTTTCATTGAATAACGTCATGTTTAGATGAATAATATTTTGAGATTCTGTTAATAGGAAACTTCACTTTTGGTGAACAAATGAGTACTTTGGCTCAAGTATTTTAATTGGTACTATTTGTTATTCTTACCAATTGTGGCTAATCATGAAGCCCTCACCTAGGCAAAATTTCCATTGAAGCCAGAGAATGAGGAAGTAATATTTCTTTATCATAGATAAATGAAATATTAAAGCCTTAAGATCTGTCTGCTGTGCAGACTCAGGTGGTTTTGCCCTAGACACACATGTGGCGCTTGGTTTGTTTATGGCATTTACATTTTGAATGTGCTTGCTCTATAAAGTAGTGATTCTAATTTAATTCTGTACTTGGTTTTCCAATTTCTTTTAAGGATCTGCCCATGCTGTTTTAAGCAGCTACTGGTCAGAGCAGCTGGGGAAGAAAGAAATGCTTGGTAAGAGAAACTGTTTTCTTGCAAAGCTGCCTGTTTATGTAAAAGCTACTCACTAAAAAAGAAAAAGGTTGTATTACTACTACAGTCCAAACTGTAGCGATAACTCCCTATCCATTTTCTCAATATGAATAGAATATTTTGTAATATTTTGTGTGTGAGGTAATCTTTAAGAAACTGCTTTCTTTCCTACCCACCAACATGACACACCATGCCTGCAGGGAGTTTGAAGTCTCGGTTTCTGGATCGTAACTCTCTGCAGTTGGTTTTTGATCTCAGCTTTTGGGTTTTAGTTTTCGTGACCTTTCATCATAACTGAAGCTTGGTGAACTTCAGATGATGTTGTTTTTTGTGTTTTGATTGAATTTTACTTTACTTCTTGGTCTTTATGGCTTGCACTTCGGGTATTGGGAAAAGGTATTGATATTTTCATTCACATTGTATACTTTTCAGCAGAATTTGGACAGTGTTGTCCTTTCCTCTCGTGTATATTGAGATGAGATTGAAAGAAGTCATATGATTTCTGCCTGATTTTTTAATTTTCTTGAGAATTAATCCAGATTAATCCCTTCAGTGACTTCTTTAGGAATCTTAGCGTTTAGAATAGCTAGTGTTATTATAGCTAGATAAGAAGCGATGATGTCTTTTTAACATTCAGATTCTACTTACAGAATGTGCTTTATGGTACAGGTTGTTTTCTGGTTTCTGACACATCTGTGTATTTAGGTATGAAGATCAGTTTTCCTCAGGATGATGATCTTTTACATGGTAGCAAGGAAGGGTATAAGAAAGAATAGTCACTTACATTACAAGAACAGAAAGAACGTGACTGACGTTAAATGTGTAAGAATGGGGACAAGATACATGGGCACTGGCAAATTTTATTTGTTTGTGATTTTATTTGCAGTCTTACTTTTAAATGATTGAGCCTTAAAGGAATTTGAGATGACTGGACCTCTGAAGTCAAAGAACAGATTTATTGGTGTTCTTTCAATCAATGAGATATGCTTATTAGATGACGTATTTGTTGTTAAGCAAGAAACTAAAGAACTTGGTGGAAAAAAACGAGAGAAACTGTTAATACGTGACAACACTAGATAAAGAGGCATTGGGTGTGTGTTTGCTTCTCATGTTTCTAGTGCTTTGCCAATACAAAATACCCTAGTCCCTATCTGGTTCCCTAAGAGGGGGCAGGGGATTACAATTCTTTTGTGCACCTGACAACAATTAAGACTTTGGTAACGTAGTTTAGAACAGAGATTGGATCCTTGATCTAATAAGGTTCCTTGTTCATAAAAGTAAACACTTTTCCAAACAAACAGCTACCTTGAATATAAGCCTTCCTATATTTGGTCAAATGAATCTCAAAATGGATTTTCTTGAGAATGATAAGCTCTTTAAAGGATCTGTTTGTGCTCCATAGCTCAATATGGTAATCCACAATGACTGAGACCTTCTCCATAGTGAACTGAAGGAAAGATTTAACATTCTGTTCCGAAGAGCTCATATTTGCATTTACATCACACAAATCTGTGATAGTTTCCACAATACTGGGGGGGAAAATCCCAACATATTTTCCGAATAGGAGAAACTGTCTTTGGTAATGCATCCTTATGGACTGGCTGTTTCTCAGAAGGTTTTGACATTTTCAGATGCTAATGTGGAATTTAAAACTCTTCCATGCCATCTATAGACACTGCTTCTTTAAGTAATCAAACAGACAGGAATTCTGTCTGTATTTTTAGATGATACTTTCTACCTGTTATGCATTTTCATGTATTTGGTATGTACTGTGCCATTTTCTCTTTTGGAGAAACTGTCTCAAGCAGCAAAGGCAATTGCTACTGTAATTGGCTTCTCTAACGCGTTTAGCACAAAAAAAAGTCTTATCTTCCCACCAAATAGATTCCCCCCTCTCCCATATTTCATGCATATATGTCCTCAAACTTGTTTTGTGGTAGAAATTGTACAAAACAGATTTAAAGAGAACAAGTTCATTTGACATCTGATCAACATGTGGTCTCTACGTGCGTTTATGAGAAATAACCTTTCCTTACATGCATGTGACTGAGGGGTATCAGGTAGTACTGGGGCAAATTCTATTACTAATGAGATTATTTGGAAAAGATGGCTGGCACTCAAGAAGGTTCCATATCACCAAAGATAAATAAATAAGAGCATCTTTTGAATTTTTAGAAACCTTTGTGGTAGCTTCTTAATATCCGATACCTTTTATTGCAAGAATAAAGGAAGATTTTCTTCCATAAAATGAAATATGTTAGTTCCAAAATGGATCAGATATGAAATAATAGAAAAATGAGGAACATGAAATCTATTGTCAGATCTCTCTGGGTATTGTGACCTCCAGGAGAAGGTCAGCTGCATCTCTGCTGAAGTATCAGATCTAATTTCCTGTGCTTGGGTTCTCTTCCTACTTTTATTAGACCAAATTGTCAAACAACAACCACCCCCATCAACTACAAAGAGAATTTTCCAGTCTTTTTACAAGGTGAAATACTTTATGATCTTTCTTGAAACTATGTACATATCTTTGAATTTAAGCTGAGCGTTAAATCAGAGTTCAGTATCAGTCCTTGCCTTTTTTCATTTGAAGAGTCTCTGCAATATTTTAAAGAAATTATAATCTCTCATATCAGTTGCATAGAATTTCATAATTGCTAATGAATGCAATATTTAGCAGCTGTGTCTGTATCCAGCCCTTCGCGTAGTTTTCACATTTCTAAGATAACATTTATAAACATGCGTAAGGAATTTGATATAACCAAACAGATTATAGAGGACTTTCCAAATTATTGTGAAGAGAAGGGACTTTATCCAGGACAATTTTTAGTCTCAGGTGAGGCTAGAGGAATCTTTCTGTACCTGTTTACTTCAGACAACTGTATTAATTTGTGGGGAAATTTTCATTCTTGTTGCTGCCTTTAACTTCTCTGATTCCTTCCCAGTACAGAACAGATTTATAGCATTTGAGGTTGGTGCGGTTTTTTGAGGGGGGGGGAGGGGGGAACAATGAAAAACCAAACCTTACTTTGGTATCTGTAAGATCATACTTTCACAAATTTTGCCATGATTTCCTTCAATACAAAATCTGTCCCATCTTTTAACTTTTCACTCTCCTCACTTTTTTTTTTTTGTGAAGTTGCTTTATTCAGATAGAATAAACCTACCTGTATTTAAGTTTTTGCTAATTTGAAATCTCAAGAGGTGAAGAGTTTTGCAGAGTTTTAACTGTGGGTAATCTCAACATATAGATGGACCACATCAGATTTATACACGAATGTAACACTTCTGCCAAAGAAGAGGTGTTTCCCTCCATCAATCATCAGATTTATCCACCTTCTTTCTTAGAATAAAAAAAAGTCTTGGAGGCCTTAACTTCACTTAAGGAACAAGTGCTTCGTTCATCAGTCCTTTTATAGGGTTTAGAAATGCAACCAAAATGGTGATTTCTAAAAGTAGATCTTTTTACAGAGTGGCACTTGTTCCTGAGTTGATGTCATTATGTTGACATCATGAAGAAAATCCATTACTCCTCAAATTCTGTGAGCAATGGTCATTTAGATACATCTAGGCTGATAAGAAGCTCCTCAAAACAACAGGATAATATTAGTAAAAGGCCACTGGCTGCCTTGTGAATGCAGTGGTGCATGATTCTATGATTCTGTGATATCAGCATGCTCAATCTCACAGTCCTTGTAACTACTCTTAAACTTTCCTCTGTCTCAGGTTTATCATAGAGCACTGTGAATTCAGCTGTTATGTATTATTTCTACGTATCAGAATGTACATAATTTTTTTTATAGAAAACATAAAATTTATATGTAGTATGAGACATTCCTAGTAAATACAGGCATGGAATGGACGTGCAACAACTTTGTGATCCAAAAGGCGAGTGCACATCAGAGATGCTTGAATGTCTCTGGGAGACATTGCTGTTAAATGAAATCCTCTAGTTATTCAAATGTTCCATGCAGGTCTGTTTACTTTCAGACATGGTGTGAAATATCAGTGCTTCTGTGTGAGAGAAAGAAAAGATCAAGTGTTATTTTCATATAAGCTTGGGTAAAATTTTCTTTGGTGTTTTTTTTTCTTCTTCTTTTCTTCTACTTTGAAGGTTTCTTTAAAAATAAAATAAAATGGCCCAGTATCAAAACAGTTTCAGTAGTCCTGCCATGGAACAGACAGCACTGGTTCCACATTTAAAGAAAGAAAAAAAACCCCAACCAACCTCTGAAGATTTGAAATAATTAATCTCTGTTATTTAAATCTGCTGTTGTGAGGGAGTGGGAGAGTTTAGCTGTGTATCCCCACTTGGCAATAATAATTGATCAAATTTAGCATGGTCTGGATCTTTAAGTATCCAAAATATTCCAACTGAAGGCATTACTCCGTACACAGATGTTCTGACAAGTTAAAAACAATAACCCCTAGTTCTATAAATGGAAAAGAACAGAAAGTATCAATATTGATCTTTCTATAGCTCCTGTTTCCACTGTTTTGGAGTGTTTGCTTTGTCTGAGAATCTAATATCCTGTTATAAGGAAGAGGTTTCTTGTCAGCTGTGGCTGAGAAATTGTTTTAAAGCATACAGTATATATGCCATCTCTTAGAGATCCTATGCTCTGTCAGGATCTGAATACAATCTCTACTCAATTTACAAATTTTGGGTTTGTGAGGAAAAACATGCCCTTTGGCTTTGAACAACTTCTGTAGTAGTTGGAAATTCACTGAGTAAGGAGGCTTTGAACATTAATGTCTCGTCATCCGTTTACAGCCTTTTACAAAAACAACGCTATATGAAACTCAAACCTTTGCTAAGTGCCATCTGAACCAGACCATTTTCTGATCAAGTAGTTGCGCAGCTAAAATTGGACTACTGAACAAGTCTACAGACTCAACATGCTAGTGAGCATTATCGTCCCACCTGTACACAACTAAATAGTTTAGGCAAAAGTTTAGGCTTGTAGTTATTTACAAGTGGAAGGCTATTTCTACTGAAACTTTATCCAGCTGTGTTAAATGATATATTCAGGATTATATAAATCAATATCTGTTCCTGTCTATGTAAGAATTTGGTCTGAGTTTATGACAGCTGAAGCAGCATCTGTTTCTTTGTAGACTTTTTCCACTGGCTGCTTGAGTTTTATTTACTCATTAGCTGAACATATTCTTCGAACCTAGTATCTACTTCAGATGTTCAATACCGGTAAGGTGGTTCTTCATTCTTATGCAGATAATACTCCGTGTTCTTCCATATCACCTACAGAAACTCTATCCTATGAATGGGAGAATTCATGACTTCTTTAGATATACAAAGGAAACTGGATTGGCTACATCACAGCAAACTCTCCTTCACCTCTTGTATTAACTAGCATCTTTGTCAGACTCAATAGACAAGTTCTAGCCTGAGGTATGCCCTCAGCTAATCTTCATCTGTAAAGACAATACATCCGGGGTGTCCCTGGTATAGTGCTTGCCCTGGTGCTGCTTGCTTTCTGGAGACAGAGGCCTCATTTCCTTGAGTTTTCATGGATTTTTAAATAATTTATGATAGATACTAGTTTTTTAATGATGGATTCTTGTTTCCATTTAGCTTTTCAATGTTCCCGCCGTGGAGGAGAGTTGAAGATTTCACTGCGTAATGATGGAAGAGTTGACATTGCGGGGCAATTTGCTATTGTATTAAAAGGAAACCTGACTTTCTGAAGAAATTGACACTAACAATTTCATCTCCCACACCTTCAAATTATTCATATTATGCTGATTATATCTTAGCTCTAGGCAGTGAATCACAACTGTCCTCAAAAGTCTTTGATTACTTATTGTCCATTTTAAAAATTGCTTGAAAATGCTCACTTCTAATCCTCAAGATCCTTGCTATTCTTTTCTTCACTTTCATCTTACCACTTCATATGTCCACTGACCTCAGAAACTGTCCAAGGACAGCAATCTTGTTTTTCTGCTTTTAGAAGATTCTTTTGTTTACTTCCAAATTCCATGTTAAAAGCCATTCCTGCTTCCTGGATTAAATTGTAAACTTTTCTGATTGACAAAATAATCAAACCTTTTCAATATTCAGTCATTCTCCATGAAATCTAACTATAGTCCTTTTAAAAAAAAAAAAATTTTCTCTGCCATATATTGAAATGATGCTCATATGTTCATTAATTTACTTGAATTAAAATATGAAAATAATATAAATGGTTTAGAAATGTGCTTTATGGTTCCCTTTTATGAACAGTATTTTCCAAAGATGAATGGTATTGCAGTGGCTTGTAGTACTGCTGCTTAGTCAATATTTTTAATTAAAGTTTTAGCAGAAAGATTTGAGAGATTGACATACTGTGATGCACATCAAACTGGTTAAAATCTGAAAGAAAACTTTATTGGTTACAGCAATTTAATTTACTTTTCAAAGACTGAAGATTTGCTCCTAAATTAAAAGTTTCTTCTGTAATTTTCTTCATGAAATGTACTGCTTCAGATTTTGTCAGTTTTTCGTTTAGTGTTCTCATCTTTCTCTGGATTTATTAGGAATATTGAACTGTTTCAGTTACTCTAGCTAAAACTCTGTTTTCCCTTTCAAATCACTTTTTTCCTAAGCTTTGCTTTAGTTGTTTTTCTTTGCAATATTTTAGGATGAAATATTTTGAACTCAAAGGCATTTTCATGCTGTGGGAACAGCTGGATGTAAGCCCTTTATAAATAATGTGGAGCTTAGTTGTGCCAAGTTCCCCTGTTTTCAGTTATTTTGAATTTTATCATAACTCATAACTTACATTTTACTTAAGCCCGAGTAACTGGAGGCAAGTAACAGTGTGAGATTCCTAGGATTCATTTGACATAAAAGTTTCTAGCTCCTGCCACTATGTAGAGCATACTGGAAACATGATTTAAATACACTACAAAGCTCAAGAGCTAGGTGGCAAGCAAAAGGAATTGCCAAATGGAAAGGCATGTTGCTCTTCTGTATTCAATCTTGCTGAAGTTCACGGACATGACATGTGGTTTATAAACATGGACTCATCATCAGATGCAAGACACGGCTATGGAGGCAGCTTAACAGCGATGTTGCAATGGCATATTTGGCAGCCACCTTGACCTCGCCTTCTCGCAAGGCAAATTGATCACTTTCCGGCTTGTGACCTGGATCTTCTTGAGGAGCAATACTGCAGGCTTGTTTTGCTGCATTTGCTGCTTCCTACTGGCTTATGCAAAGAGTGAAACTGGCCCATAACCTGAGACGCTTTGGAAAAAAACAACCCTCCTTAAGAATATAAATGAACTAAAGAAGCAATTATTGTTCAGCCGTCCACATTTAACAAATAGACAGAACAATTTTTTTTTTTTTTACTCAAGGGGACGAATAATGAACAAAGCCCAGTAAATTTTAAATATACTTGCTATCTAAATTTCCTGACCAAACCAATATCTTTGCTGCTTAATGCATTTTTTTATAGTTTACTACTACCTAGTCTCTATTTCTGTTCAGGATAGAAAAATCACCAGAGCTCAGGTGGGACACTATGCAGTAATGTGTTTGTAATCAACAGATTAGTTAATCAGCCATGATTTATTAATGATGAATTAATTATACCTGATTGTGCAGTTCTGCTGCCTAAATGAAGCTTTAAAGGAGTTATTTTATTAATCATCATTGTGCTAATTGCAGACACTTACAGAAGGATTGCTAATTAAACATGCAACCATATGCAAAACAAGCAAGGCTGCTGAGAGTGGCAAGAAAAAGAGCACTCATTTTCTGAGTAGCAACTTTATTCTTATGAAATATTGCGTAGTTGACTTGATGAGCCTAATTACTCACTAAGACTTATTTTAATACATTGCACATTTTCAGTTAACAGTAAAGGAAAGAATTGTGACAAATTCTGTCCGTCTTTCCTAGTGCAAAAAATAGGTTGTGCGAACTTTAGATAAAATTATTTAGCATTTGTGTGGCCTTGTTTCATGTTTTCATGTGTAGGATTTACTTGTTGGTTTTATTAGCTGTTTATAGTTATTCTAACTTAACTATCTTAACTTTGAGCAAGATCCTGAATGCTAAGTTACCTTAGCACCAAATGAAATGTCTCATTACACTTGAAAAGAGAATTCAGACTCAAAAATCGAATGAGTTTCACATCAAGAAAAAGAGGAACACAGTGATGTTTAACTAAGTTAATTACCAAGAGCCAAAGTCAGCATGGAAAATGCAGAAGGGAAACAGTACTTAAAGGTAGATTTCTGTGAAGAGACTACTATAAATTAAATAAACAGTGCCATTTGATCTTCAACCTATGCAGCACAATTTTTAGGTCCTTATAATGCTAAGTACAATCTTTGAGTGCTATAGAATTTTGTGCAGACTTCACGATTATGGACTTTCCGTGTACTCTTTTAATGCAAGTTGCTAGGCTTTCCTCATTAATAAAATAAAACTTTGTTCAAGAGAGAATTTTCTGGAACTGCCTGTATAATATTACAATTAGCATAAAAGTTTGGAATTTAATGTTTCTCTAAGAAAATAGTTACATTGCATTGTTTTCATTAAATTAAAATGTTGAATCAAAAGTTAAATTCAGTGAAGATACTAAGTGGAAGGTTGGAAAAATGCAGTGTCTCTTTCTTTAGTGTTTGTGGTGCAGAGGATTCGCAGAACTGTTTTGTGCTGCTCTCTTAATAAAGATTGTAGCATAGGGTTGTGTTGAACCAAGAGCAAATTATGGGAAAGGAAAATATAATTCCAAAAATTCTTGTGCGCTTGAGAGTTATTGATCATGAGAGTGTCCAACAGAAGGTCATTAAGTTACAGGCCACTGTAAGTTTTGAGTAAATTCCTGGCTAGACCTAACAGCCAAAACATGAAAATTTAAATGCACGCTTGCTCATTTTACTTCTTTGGTGTGTGCCTCTGCAGAGACATAGCTCATGTAGGGGCCGGGAAGAAAGCACATAACCACTAGGAAGGAAGCAAAATACGAAAAAAAAATATTGAGCAACAGAAACCATGTAAGTTTGTTGCTATGGAAATGAATGCACAGCTAATAGCGGTGAAAAGAAAATGGGAAGCCAATTTTTTATTCAATAAGTCATTTAACAGATTTGCTTAAAGGATTCATGAAAATACTTTGCATTTCTTTTGTGTTATCTAGGCGAGGATAGACAGAAAACATGTATTGAAAAGTTGTTACCAAAATTTGAAAATTTTGCAAAAGGTGGGAATAAAAGATCTCATGAATGTGTACACAGCAAGAGGTCATAGAAAGGAGCCATGTGTTCCATAATGGATAGGAAGGGAAATTAGCAACAGATGAGGCAGTTATTTCTGGGAAAGGAAAGATTTCTTTGTCTCAGTATTCACCAGAGTGACAGGGAAGCATGCCAGGAACAGAGGGAACCTTCCTGAAGTAAAAAAAGGAAACTAAATGAAAATTAAGGGTAATGCCAGATCAGGTAAAAATTAAATTAGTTCAGTTAAAAACTGAAAAATCTGCCAATTAAGCAGTTTGATTCTGACTTCTAAATTTTTTTAAATTTTTTTTTTTTTCTGACGAGTAGATCTGTCTTTAAAGTAGTTACCAGACTTAAACAAAAAGACAGAACATGGGATTTTTCTCAATTGCTGAGTCACTGTCCTCCTTTTATTTCCTAAAATTTACCACAAACCATAATTAAAAATTTTCAAAAGAATGGGAAAGTGGAATAACAAAACCCAATATATTACCAGATAGTCGAAAAGTGTGAACATTTCTTTACTACAGGTCAGTTTTAGACTAAGACCTTTGGTTTAGACTAAAGCAGAATGTGAAAAAATAAACATTTCTAACTCTGTTGGTTTCTTTAGTGAGAGGTTCACTTTGACTTGTGTTTTCGCCTCACTGATTGGCAAAAGAGGACGTTCCCTGGTTTTTAATGTCGTGAATCATATGAGCCTAAGTTTTATCCACTTTCCAGTGTTTTGTGACTTTTTTTGGTGATAGAGCCAAACCAAGAAACCACTCCCGTACGTAATTTTTGTCCTATTAAGAATTACAGGGTAGACAAAATACATTAAGCAAACCCAAGAAAAATTATCAAGAATGTTTCTAGAATTGTGACGAGGAAGACGTTTGAAGGAGATTAAGTAGGTTTGTGAGGAGCAGGAAGAGGAGGAGGTGTAAAGCCTGTGTAGAGACTCTGTAATGTGTGAGCATAGTTAAAACGCTTAAGGGCATGCCCTCAGTTTTTGCCACTAGTTGAAGTTAATGATGCAAAGACAGTTTGTATGGTCTGGAAGTCAGGTTGGGGGATGTTAGGCTAGAGAAGAGATTATGTAGATTGTAGTAGAGCTGGAGCAGAGTATGAGGTTCAGCAAAGCCAGGAACATGAATTGGAATTAGAATGTATTCTCTACTGACCTTTTGCTATGCTTTGGTTCTAAACCAAAGGGGACTTACCAGAGTGCCTGTCCCACCAAGCTCAATTCAGGTGGGAAATTCCAACTGGAATGCTTGAATTTTTCTTTTGTTTCAGAAAGCCTCCTTTCGCCATAAATATTTATGGCTGTAAACAGGAATAAATTATTATCTTAACGACTATGATAACTTTAGTCACCCATATTCAGAAAAAAATGGCTCCTTTCTGAACAAAAGAATTCTGTTTTAAAAACAACCCTTTGGACTTCAATATGTTTATTTCTGAAGATCTGTCTGATTGACTTACATATTTAACTTCACAGCCTCTCTTCTTACCTGTGTTTTTAAGGAGTATAGTTACTACAACTTTCAGAAACATTTCAGCAGTTAATAGCAACAATAAACAAAGCGCCCTCTTAATAACAAACTGCAGGCACTTTCTCAATAAAGTTACAATTTCAGCAGAAAAAAAATGTAGACTAAAAGGCAACACCTGCTCCTGTAATTTACTATGCTGCAGGTAGCAGCCCAGGAGACTCTGCAGATGGTTCTGTATTTGCAAACCTGACCTCACCACCCCTTCATCAATCTCTGACTGATTGATTCTCTCCAAAGTAGAACACACCATATCCCAAGGTACTAGAAGACACCTTTGAATTAGTCCCAGTCAGAGTACCATTTAAGTGGTACTTTTGTTTCACTTTGGAAGTTCTTAACAAAGGATTCAATTGTCTCATCAAGCACGAGCACTGACTAAAAGGTGGTACGGTCAGACAGGTCCAGGAAGAGCTCCAAAGGGAATTGTACTTCAGGAGGTGTAATCTTTGCTAGATTTCCCTGCTGACTGGGAGTGTGGATTAAATTGTGCTATGCACTAGGATTTTGAGATGGACAAAAAGAAGCTGGAATCTTGATCCTTAGAATGGTACAATATGAATTCATCACTTCAGTTAGCCTTTCCTGCCAGCGAAGAAAAAGTAGAAGAGAGATCATAAGTTCTGTATGTTCATTTTCCCTCCTCAGCTGTTTTCAGGCATCTGTCTTCTCTTATTGAGACCTGAGCCGGATTATGCTGGTCTTTTCTTAACTAGGACAAATTTTTTCACGTGCTTCTTTAAATGTGTACCTATGCAAAGGCCTTGTACAATGTATTGAGACCAGTCTAATCAATACATCCTTTTTCTTTGTAGAAGAAAATATCAACTCCCTTTCCAGAAAACAACTCTTCTGAAAAAAATAGATATAAGCTTGTGTTCCCTGTCCAGTCTTACATGTTCCTATTTTGCCACCCATACTCCTCAAAAATCAGAGGAAGACAGAGTGATACGGTGACACATTTTGGGCTTCAGTGATACCAGTAAAACGTTTGGGTTTGTTTCCTCTTCATTGAGCGCTTCGAATTTTACAGCTTCTTTATTCTCTGAATGCCCAAGATACGTTAAATGGCTTCCACTCACCTTAAAGAAGATACAAGCTTTCCCTATAGAAAAAGATTTAGAGAGTGAGGGCACTTAATCTGCATGCAGTTTGCCAGAATTCTTTGTAGTTTCAGACTCTTATTGGCTCGCTGTCTTGGATTATTAGGTAACTTTGGTAGTCTTTTCTGCATTTCATAGATGCATGTATATAAGGCCATCATCTAATCTGATGACCTGAACAGGTATCACAGACAGTCGTAGTCCACAAGTAATCTGCACTGAAGCCAGTACTTTGTGATTTAGGTATAGTAGAAAGACATCCAAATTTAATATAAAAATGTAAGTTTATGAAGAAACAATCATATTCCTTGGTAAAATATCTAGGAATTTTCTGTTGAAAATATATTCTGTGTTTCCAGTTCATGGTTTTCAAACTTCGTCCTCCACCTATTGGATCTTTTATAGGTTTGTCTGTTAGATTAAATAGCCCTTGCTGTAAAGCTTGCATTTTTGACTTTTTGATGCTGTAGAACTTGGGCGGCAAATTTTCCTGGTGTTTGACTCTAAAAGCATCCCTAACTGTTTAAACTGGTAGCACTTTTATTCAATGCACATTTTTCAGTCAGTCTGAATTACAAAAATATAGTTATAACTATGCTCAGATGCTTTTTTTTAAGCTGTAAGGAAAACCAAAGTAATACATACCTTTTTGCTTCTCAATTGTATATGAAGATGACCAGCTGCAACAGAAATATAGCTGCCTTACTGCATTTTTTGCATTAGGAATTAAGGTCCATGAGTAGTTGATGACATAAACCACAAAGTATGCAATTAAATAAGCAGGATTGTGTCATTTGTATATCTAAAAGGAAACCTGTTTAACAGAAGTGGCTGAATATATTGTTGTAAAAAGCTTTTCATTTGAAATTTCCACTGTGATATTAAGTCTGAGAAAACCTCCCCATCCTCGAGTTTGGATAATTCAAGAGAAAACTCCACTAAAATCTGATAGAAGGCTGTCATTCGAGATTCTTGAAATCTCTGAAATGATAAGGAATGAAAAGAAACAACTAGCTTCATGGGAGAAAAAACAACAAAATTTTTGATACCAAATATTCAGTCCTTTTTCTATATACATTGGATGAAGTGAGTTTTTTGCTCTTCTAGTCATGATTTATCACTTTTTATTCTCATGTACCTAATGGGAAGCATTGTCCTTTGTGCATTCTAAATCCAGCATTATATATTAGCAGTCACTACATTAAGTGTTTCTTTATTCACAACCAGCTTTACTAGTAGCTTTTAGAATATACCTGTCACATCTAATTCATTATAGTTTGGAAATGTGACACTTGGGAGATTTGAAAATCTGAAACATCAAATGTTACCATGTGCCTAACTAGAACGTCTTAATCTTTTAAATTGCATTTCTTTTGAAGGAAAAACCTCTGTGGCGTCCTGCTGTCCATTTGAACAAAAGAGCAGATGTGTTATATGCATGTGTGCCTGTGCGCTCATTTGTCTGTGGCAGGATGGAAACCAATATAGCTACAAAAGTTCCTAGTTAAGTTGGAAAGCATTAATTACAACATCAGCCGTTACAGTTAACAGTGTAAACTTTTACTTAAACTCAGGTGGATTATTTAATTTGCATAACAGTTTAATTATGAAGTAAAAATCTAATGGTAAAGTACTATAAAAAATGAAGTGAGATGTATATATGTATGTATGTATTCCTTTTCTTTTACCCATATATTTGATCCTTGCCATTCTTCAGTAAGTTTCAGTTTTCAGCAAGTAAAGGTAACGTTATTGTAAAGGGTTTTTTCAAAAAGTAAGTAAAAAAGTTGTTAGGGAAAACACAGATTTAACACATGCCCTCCCAGAAAAGGTGAATGCTATGCTTTCATTAAACAAGTCACTTTCTAGTTCACACTAACAGTATTATGAACTGAGGTCCTAGACGACCAAAACTTACAGCTGTTTTTAACTTTGGACACTTGATTAGTCCCATTCACTGCAGTAGGATTACATAAACATGTGAAGTTAAGCATGTATGCAAGATTAGTATATAGAACATCTAATTAGAATTCTCATTTTCTTTACTAACAGGATTTTTGTAAGACATTTCTTCACTTAACATTCTAAAACATATTCATGGAATATTTACGTGGTAACTATTATACATTACTAAAAGAAAAGAAGTTAAGTCTGCAGTATTGTATTTTAAAATACAGTGTACCCTTATGGACGTACAATATTTAAAATGCCATGAGAGAGGATTTTTAATTTACAAAACTGAATACATTAAATCTGAATGACACATATCAAAAGCATTTGATCCATTATTTAAATCATTTAGCTGATTTCTTTAAATATGTATTATTGTGTATTTAAATAACTTAACTGATTTCTTTATATATATTCTTCTATATGTATTCTATATGTATTTCTTTAAATAGAAGTGCCTTGAAAAAGGCACTGAGCTAACAATTTTTTTTAAATGTTGCTGAATACGTTATTAAATAAGAGAATTCTTCTGTGTCATTTTTATGAAGCACCATTTGACAGTCCAGATCCTTGAAAATGTTACTGAAAAACTGTCACTTCTTACTTGTACGGATTTCTTTGGGTGATCATATTTATTTTCTGTATTTTTTCAGTGCAAAAGTGAAAGTTAAGAATGCTCCCAAATAAGCATCTGGACTGTGGGGCTCTTACCCCAGAAATGCTGTTGTGAAACTCTGAAAACTGATAGTGAGTACATTTATGTAACAGTTTTGCAAGTATATAAAGTGAAGGATAATCGACAAAAGTCTCATTTGTGTAACAGCTTTGACCCATTAGGGGCTTTTAAATCATGCATCACTGACTTCAGGGTTGCTCTTGTCAAGCTACTTACAGATCCTAGTTAAATCAGGCATTTCATATTTTTGCCCTCATTCGCTTTTGTTTACCAGCGGGGGACAAAATATTTAATTAGTTTTGGGGCATTTATAATCTCCTCTGGGCCAGCTCCAGCCACAATGCTGGACGCCACTTCTGAGTTAATTCCAGTCAGGCTGGCCCCTCCAGTACAACATATGGGTAACCTATAAGCCTTTAGCAAAAGTTGCAACTGAACTATTAGAGGGGTGGGACCTCCCTGCTGGGAAAATACTGCGCAACAAAGCAAAAGGGGGCCAGCGTCACCAGTGGAGGTCAAGGCAACACTGAGACCAAACAGCATCTGGCAAACTGTGCCAAGTAGAAATCAATGAGAAGCAGGGCAGTGGGTAGTAATTTTATGCCTGTTTGCACAAGAAAATAACCCCTTCTGAACTGAAAAATCATTTTGTAGAAAGCTACAGCATCCTTTGGCATCACCCTCTCCATTGTTGCTTCATATATTTTTATTTCAGTCAATAAACTATATGGCACAACCTATACACAATTTTGTTTTGGGCAAGCAGCATTTATTGTAGCATTAATTATGTTTCGGGAGATGAGGAGTTTTGAGAGTCTTCTTCCTAATTGCTTAAGAACCATATGTATAACTGTAATTCATTTCCAAAGTGCATTACGTTCTCTTCTTCATGTTACAACGAGTCAAAGGGTTTGAGAAGAAAATAACCAAACAGTTATTAACATTAGAGACTCTAGATTCCAGCCACTGTAAACTGTTGCAGCTCAGCCCACTTGAAACCTTCCCTTGTTTTTCATCTTCCTTTTATTCTCACTTTCTGCTCCTGCCTGTATCTCTGCTTATAATGTCATCTTGTGATCCCTTTTTTCCCCGTTGTCTGTCTTTGCTTTTTCTCTTTTTCCTGAAATTCCAAGTGCTGGTGTTTATCTTAAATACTGTAAGCAGGCTGCCACTGAATTCAGTAGGATTACTCAGGGCTTAATATTAAACACACTCAAGTCTTTACAGGTTCATGGCATTAGACACCATATTTTAACAGAGCTTCTTTCTTGTACACTTTTCTGCTTCTCAAAACAGGGACCATTCTGTATGGTTTTTAGTTTTTGTCTGCTTGTCAAGAAGTATTTCTATTTACAACAATTTCAACACTCATTTTCGTACTTAAACTACCTTATATTTTCCTGCACATTAATTCTTTTTGTACTTTGAGTGAAGGAGGTTGCAGATTGCAGTGTCTTTCTAGTATAGAAATTATACACAAGTAATAGTGATTCATAAATAGTTTTACTATCTTGAAGTACCCACTTACATGTCTCCTTAGTTTTCTGTGGTGCTGGGAAGATGTCAGCTTCAGCCTGATGGTCTTCCTGCCTCTTGATAGAGAAAAGAATAGACTATAGACAGTGACTTTTCAATGTAGGAAAAAGACAGAGAAAATGAATGTTCCAGCACTTCGGTGGAAAGAATAGAAACCTGAATGTTTGTAGAGTCTGTTATTGGTCCTGTCCCATGGAATGTTGTCATATGAGGAAAAAGAACTCACCAGAAGTGAAGTGGACTAGCTGCTGGTGTCCAGGAGAGAAACGGTGCTTCTACTCAGAGAGTGCAATTTTTTGACAGTTATAAATTATACAGAAAAGTTTTAATACAATAGGTAAAGTGCTGCAATTTTTTTTTCTTCTGCTTTTGAAGTATGTCAAGCTACTTGCTTGACCAAAATCTGCATGTGCAAGCAGATTGTTTGTTTGTTTGTTCATTTTTAAGTAAGATCTTTTCTGCTGATGTACCTGGGACACTCAGTGGGAGCACATTCTTACATTCCTCTCCTTTGATACCATGAAGCACCTTTTATATCTCCCTTTCTCTACTCCTCTTTCTCCCCTCAATAGTAAACAGAAAACTCCGCTAGTGTAACAGCTGTCTCTTCCCTAGGCTGTGATAAATTAAGTTCATTGCCGATACAAAGACTCTCTACTACTGTATGAACAGCTTTAGTTTTCTCCTGTGAATCAGCAAGACAATCCCCACATATTAAGAGAAAAAGGTTTACAAGAAAATAAAAAGTTGTCTTTTCACACATCGATAATTAATGATCTTCAACAGCTAGCTGGGGAGAGCCCTAACACCCCACAACTGTAAGAACCTGCTATGACGTCTGCTACATAAAGTTAGTATTGTTGCCCATGGTCTTGTGAAAGCTGGAAACCACTGCTCTCAACAAACTCAAGTAAAATACATAGTTACTGATTAGCAAGTAGGTTGGATACAGGCATAATGAAATTGGAAATTAGAGTATTTGCTATTTTAGATATAGGATTAGACATATTATTAGGAGGAATTTTGGTAAATGTAATACTTGCACTGAAAAAAAAAGTATAGATACTTCTAGGGAAGTAATTTCATTCCAGGATGACATTCTGAACTGTCTCTCAGCGTAGTTACCTGTTCAGTTTCTGTGTTTAGGAATTTTTGTGTTTTGCATTCTGAATTCCAAAGAAAAAATCAATTTTAAAGGCTAACTTGCGAATGATCTTGGTATTTTTTGTCTAATTAAAAAAAATTAAAAGTTTTTTTAAATGTAGGAGAACTAAATTATGGGTTTTTTTTAAAGAGTGATTGTTTGCAACAACATTAATGTGTTTCTTATGCTTCAGATGGCGTAGCAAATAGGTAATTTAAGAGTTAGTTACTACAATGTAAGAAAGAATGTATTTTAACAAAATCAGCTTGGGGAACTGGCTCACCCTATGGCTGCATTATTGCCTACCTTGCCAGTGTTTGGGAGGAAGCAAGCACCTAGGGACAGGAAAGGAGTAAGACCACCTGTTTTAGCAAAAGCCTGACGTTTCAGCAGTTAAGATGTAGTAGCAAATCCCACCCTTTGCTAAGATGAGATGACATCCTAAACTGCATTACCTTTGTTGCTTGAGATTGACCATATCTTTTGATTAAGGAAGAACACTGAGCTGATTTTCCTATTAAGAAGTTGTAGTTTATCCATTCTTTGTAATAAGCTTAGGATTTTTTGGTTTTGTTTTGTTCGCAGCACTGGTGTTGCTTCAGTGTCAGCGATCTCATTAAAATTATTTACATTTATAAACTTTTGACAATAAACACATGAATCCTAGTTCACATATGCTGGTTCATAAATTGTTGGGCTTTGGCTGTTACCATCTCTGCAGAATCCATTTGGAACAAACATCTCTAGTTTGAGGTTAAAAGGACCATGTCATTGTCTTTGGAGGGCAGTGGGCACAGGAGGTGAAACATGAGAGTTTATCTCCCTGTAATCTGAAAGATCCCCTTATATTTATGGAGGTGATTATGATGCACAGGAGTGAGGAATGGGCAGGATGACAATTGGATGAGAGACATCTGAAAATGTTAGAGAGAGTGTAGGGGCCACGACAGAGGAAAGTCAGGACCAAGAGATAAATAACCTCTGGAGTACTGGTCCCTCCAGAATCTGGAGCTGAACCCAAGAATCCTGAGTTGATACTTCCTTCTGCTGTGAGGAAATATGGTCAAATCAGCTGATGAAATATGTCCCAACCACCTACATAATCTTTCTAATTCTGCTAGTCACCCTGTTAGAGGTTTTTCAGAACAGGGATCATAAAAACAGTAATTCCTGTCTGGAGTCAGAAGGGTAAACTAGATCCCTTCCCTCATCTGTTTCTCGGTGCTTTTAATAAGTCTCAAGCCTCATTGGCATTGGGTATATAGGAAAAGAAAAGATGGTTAAAGAAACTGAGTTACATCTTAGATAGATGGATTCTGCTCTTGCCTGTGCCAGAATGTCTATGTAATGCCTAACAAGTAATTTTAATTTTTTTGAAGTGGTTGCTGTGGGCATATTTGTACTGCCCAGTGCTACTGAAGCTAGTGCCGAACAAGTTAATTCATGGTTGAAAGATGAACAGAGGATCAGTGTTTTGCCCAGGCTTGTTAGTTCAGCCGTAGAGCAAAACTTACAGAGCTGTACCACTTCATTATCCAAGCTTCCTTGCACAGTGCTAGTTGAATGGTGAACACTGTGCCAGGTAGCTGTGTGTCCCCTATTGTGTGTTGCCTATAGGTCCCTTTGTGAAAAACTTCAGGCCAGCTTTTGCAGATTGCTGAGCATGCACAGGTGGAATTGACATTGGTAGAAAACTATATTTTTAAGTACACAAGAACCTATATGATGTCAACTACTCAGAAAATTTGCTAGCTTTGTAATGATATGTTAAAGCTTTTTTTGCTGCTTTAGTGGTGCAATGGGTTGCAATATCATTCTAAGTGGAAACTTTTTTCTTTTCATGAGCTGTCTTGTGTATATGTATGTGTCTATATATATGTCTGTAATAGTAATCATATTCAATACATAACATAGGTGAGAAACATTTTAGGCAGTTAAAGGTTCAAACCATGTTCTTCTAGTACTATGATAAAATGAACCCTTTCGCATTTTTGTTTTTTTAGAAGGTTTTAGACCTCCTGTTGTAGAGGCATCCTTTAAAACTAAGTTATGTTGAAAGGGTGTTCTGTGCAGGATCACTGGGGAAAGCTGTGCTTTTGGAGCCTTACCTGAGGGAAAGTTCCTTAAGAAAGATAACGTGGAACAGAAGAGGATGGCTAGCAGGGAGAAACGAGTAAATTGAGAAAAAGCGATAGCTGGAGTGTAGTATGGCAAGTAGAGCCTTAAGTGTGGTTGGGAGACTTACTTATTGAGCTATTAAAAAGAAAAGCTTACCCAGAGAGACTGACGAGGAGAAGGAAATGTTCGAAGCACTCTGTAGAAAAGGGTGTCCAGTATAAGGTTGGGAAGCACTAGGTGAAATGGTTGTAAATTAATCTTAGGGCTGTAGATTGCTATTCAACTTCCCAGTATGAGTTAGTGTATAAGTTTCCTTTCAGTTTGGGAAACAACATTCACTTGTGAATTGTCCTGTTTTCTGATTGTCCTATAGCTGTGATAGGGAAAACAATGTAAATAACCACAGAAGGAAAATGCATCATTCTGCACACCGTGGATTTCTAGCCTGTCTCATGAGCTGAGTCAAATATTACTAGAAATTGGGCCCTTAAGGATGGTCATATTTTGGTAGTTACCCACCTGCTCTTAATTAAGCAGCATACGGCATGCCAGTCTTTCAGCTTTGCTCAGTACAAACTACAGTGGTAAGAAGTCTTGATGAGGCTTTTAGAAAGGATCTACCTGAGATGAAATAGCGAGTTCTGGCTAGAAGGTCGAGGTAAGATTTTTGCTTTGATATATTGCTTGTATATGTTATATTTAGTACAACTAGAGAAGAGAAAGTTTTGAGGAATTAGACTTTCATCAGAAAAGTTACTTTCACTTCCTTTTAAAATTAGTATTTGGCCGCAG
Source organism: Gavia stellata (assembly GCF_030936135.1). Classification (NCBI taxonomy): domain Eukaryota; kingdom Metazoa; phylum Chordata; class Aves; order Gaviiformes; family Gaviidae; genus Gavia; species Gavia stellata. The sequence continues at coordinate 5,216,467 of NC_082602.1, forward strand.
TCATTCCACAACAAAAGTAATTAGATTGTGTTTTCCATAGTAGTACAGGTGGAAGATACCCAGCTCTTTTTAGTGGGTGCTGTGATAATTGCATCTGAGTTATTAGCTTGGATATCTAGCAGACAATTTTGATGTGTTTCTGTATGTAGTCATAAATCCTGAAGCTAGTTGATTTCTTTAATGGACTGAAACTATCCCTTATTTTCTTAATATCAGTGGTGACTTAAAGATGATAAAATCATTTGGTTTATGACTGAAAGAGCGTTCTTACCTGTCTCTCCTGCTTTTCTCTGAGAAAAACATCATATTTTGATTAAAGATACTGTTTTAGAATTAAAATATGAATCAACAATAATGTTGGTAGGGTTACGGAGTAGCACTAAATTTGTACCTGCATAGTTAGAGATTCAAAGATTGAAATCTGAGTAATTGAGTAGACATGGAATGTCTTTCTGGTGATTCTAATTTTCTTCTGGCTTGAGATTATGTTACAACAATAAAATAAGAGTAAAAGGGTAATTCTTGAGAAATGATGGATGTACAATAAAGATGAGGCTAATATAAGTTGGGATCTAGAAAAGGTTTTAGTGCCACAGCAGTATATCACTTCGGAATATATTAATAGCTTTTTGAAAAATTGTATTATAAAAATCTTGAGAATAATTTGAAAAATTATTTCAAAGAATAAGTTCTCAGAGAAATTACTAAAAATAAATGGAGGAGGGAATAGAATTACATAAGCAATAACTGAGACAAGCTGAAATATAGAGGAAATCAAACCAGGTGAAGGAAACCTGGGAAAATGTCACTGATAGCCTTTCTATTATTGACTGAGCAATAAAGCAGTTTATTTTCTAGCTTCAGATAACATATTTTCATATGGCTGGTGGGCTATGCAAATGAACTAAATTAATTGGTGTGGATAAGATCCTAATACTTACTTTTCTTATTTCTCTTTCATAAAGCAGAAACTAAAAAAAATTTTAAGTGATGAAAAGCATGCATTTTCATCTGCCAAGGAACAATTTTTAGGCTTACCTATAAGCTATAAAATCCTGTTAGGGGTTCATTATTAATCCAGATGGATTTGGGCCCTTGTCCTGTGATTTGATAGTAAATAATTTAAGGTGAAGTTAGTTTGTTCAGTAAGAGACATAAATCACAGCTTCTCTCTTGAGATTATGTCAATGTATTAGTCAAAGCATGATAATGGTGGTGAATCAATTAGGATGGGGAAAATTAACAGCACTGTCCTGTACTGTGTTACTATGCATTAGTGGAGTAAAATACAAAGTTTTTGAGAACTGTGATTTTCAATATATTTGAAGTCTTCATTGTAATTCATACTGGCAGGACATATGAAGTTAAAAATAGGAAAACTGCTGACAAATGAAAAAATACGGTGTTATACCATACGATATTTTAAAGGGGTGCTTTTCATATTTCTGGTATGAAGTTAACAGCATTCTTAACACTAAGAGTGATTAATTAGCTGAGTTGAGTAGTAGCTATCTCATGAGAATGTACAATATTTATTAACTTACAAAACACCTTAATTTTATTGTGTTCTTTTACATTAAAAATCCCTTGAGATTTGTTTTAAGAGACAAAGGATTTACCTAACAGATTTATTTGGGCACAGAAGACTGTAGCACTAAAATATGCTCTAGCAATAACATGAAGATCAGAAGTGTATTTTTTTTTTTCTACTGCACATGCAATACTTCCCATTAAAGAAAAAGAAATATCTCACAAGTTCTAATTGCTGATCCTTCTGTGAAAGACATATGGTTATGTGGTTTCTCTGAAAGATGCTGTTCTAAACTCTGTCACACACACAAATAATCAGAAATTGTCATTCAGAAAGTAGCATTTTAATGTGTGGTAGTAGATCTTTATGTTTGGGAGAATAGGTCAATGCACACAGATAGGAATGTTGAACATTTATAATGAAACATGATGCAGTTGTACGTCTTTAAAAATTGAAGATATGGCATACATTTTGATAATGGAATAATGGAGACTCCCTACCCCAACTATCATCTCTGTTCAAGACCATTAGGGCTCAGAATATTAAGAGCAGAGCAACTGGGCGTAACAGCCTACGTTCAGCATCTGTCATGCTGGAGTCCATTAGTGTTCAATTGCATCCTATTGTTTTTGGATTATTCAACCTCATTTCATTGTCATTGCTTCTGCTAGGGATTAATCAGCTGTTTACAGCTACACCAAGTTTTGGAGTCATAATGAAAACAATTGAGCTATAGTTCTAAATAAATATACAGTATTCTGTCTGTAATGAAAAAAGTTACTAATTTATGAATGCTGGTAACAGTTTAATTAAGTTTGAAATCAATACAGATAATAAATCATTGTGTGGCAGGGTTTCTCTTTACCTTTTGCGTATATCATAAAATGATAGTATGATATTTCCTTGTACGTTTATGTAGATAATGGTTTTAATAATACAAGTACAGTAAAACAAAGATGTTTTGATTATGGGGTGTGGGTGTGTGTATGGTGGCTTCTCTATTGTTATAATTGGTAGCAGGAATGATCCCTTACTGCCAGCAAGCGGATTTCTTTTTTTCACATCCTCTTTTATTCTCTTTACCTATTTAGGGATATTACTAAAAAGACACTTTTTTAAAAAAATTCACATAAAATACACATACATACTTTAATATGGTGTATTAAATAGTGCAGTTTTCAGACTATTTGCATACTTACATGTTTTTGTGTATGTCTATGTCCCAATCTATCCGAATATTTTTACAATCTTTATTAGATAAATCCATAGCTACATTTAAACTGTTTAAATATATTTTGAATTATTTTAATGACATTGGATTTGCTGACTTGCGAATACATAATCCCCATTTTTCTCAAGGTACTACTTTCTCTGCAATGTTGTGTACTTTATACAATATTAAAATTGTGAGTCCTGGAGGGTTTCTAATAATTTGAGTCTACTTATTTTGGTACCGTGTAGTGCAAAACAGTAGTATTCTTGGCCATATACCATTAAGCTATTCTTCCTCTGTTTCATTAGAACAGTTATTTCTTCTACCCTTGATACTATCTAACCAGAATTTTCACGCGTTTTAATGTACAAATACTACAATGCACAGAGATTTTTTTTTTTCCTGAGTTGCAACAGATTATCCATTGAAAGGTTCTTTTGCTTAACTGCCCAGAGTCTTGTGGGGCCAGCCAGACACTACTCCAGATGGCAAGTTGTTAGGGCTGGACAGAATGGCTTTGGAAGACTTCTCAACAGATGAAGGCTGTAATGTTCAGATTTTACTGGTTTTTTTTTTTCCCCCTGTAGTTCCCAGGGTGGGAAGGTACTGGGATGGAAGCAGAGTGCCGCCCGCCCACCTGCTACCACCTGTTTAGCTTTTGCAGTTTCTATAAAGCCTCATCTTGTCTGTAAGATACGATCATTTCTTGCCGGCAGGAGTCAAGAAAGGAGAGATTTCTGTTAGGAAGTTCTATCTTCAGATCTCAACAGTTCATCATTTCAAAATACTCTCCTAAACTGAATCAGACTTCTTTCATTTGAAATGGTCATTTGGAATTGATGTGTTTTTAATCCATTAAGATCTTTTTTTGGATTAAATGGACCATTTTCTTCAGTAACATACATTTTGAGAATGGAGATTTCATTGTTTTCTATCTCTTTGAGTTTAAAGAAACTAAAAGAATGAAAGCATAAGACATTAAAAACTCTTTATTCTTTCTTTAAGAAGCAATTTCCAGACATTCCCAGAAGAATCAGAAGACCTTTTATTTTATTACTACTATTTTTTTAGACGCTGAGAAAAATATTTCATCATTGATATCTGGAAACAGATTCAAGAGGTACGCAGGCTACTCACATGAGTGCTTTCCCTACCACTTTTTAGATACCTTTTAGATATCTTTGTGTGTGTGAAACTGAAGCCACATCGAATATGAAAACCTGTAAATCCAGTCATTTGGATTCAGGTGTAGAATCAGACATCCAGTGCAGAAGTGGACCAGGCTGTGTTGTGAAGTGCGGTTCAGAAAGGATGGAGAATGCTGCAAAGAGAAGACTGGCTGCCAATGCCAGGGAGAGAAGACGGATGCAAGGGCTGAACACAGCCTTTGATCGTTTGAGAAAGGTGGTTCCACAGTGGGGTCAAGATAAGAAGCTGTCCAAGTATGAGACCCTTCAGATGGCTTTGAGTTATATCATGGCTCTCACTAGAATACTTGCCGAGGCAGAAAGATACAGTACTGAAAGAGAATGGATTAGCCTTCACTGTGAACAATTTCATCCGGAAAGCTACCACCATTACACAGGACAAAAAATGGCAACGGACAGTGATCCTTACGCACAGCGAATATTCAGCTATCACCCTGAACACTTTCAAATAGCTAATTAGAACTTTTTACGAACTGAGAATATGCAGCAGGCCAGATGTGTAATTTAATAATTAGCAAGAGTTAATCTGCTTGACTAAGGTAATATTGGCATTATAATAGCTCATTCTTGTTTGCAACTTATACTAATTTGACAAAATAAATTTGCTTTGAGAACTTTAAATCAATATGCATTTAGGAAGATTGAATTTATTTAATGCTGGTGGAAAGCATACTTTTAATTTGAAATCTTTCTGACAGTTGCTTCCTAGTTCATCTAGTTAATTTGATTCTTTTATTTAATAAGTTTTTGGTGTTTTTTTTTTACTGTGACGAATCATGATAGTATTTTATACAGATCACGGGCCAAATTGACCCGCTGTGTAACTGAATGGAATAACACCAGAAATTAACTTCATTCCATGTTTTTATTTTTATGTCAGCTTTAAAATTATTCTTTGGTTTGTTTTCACATAAATGGCTCCCATGAAAAAAGTTTTATAATGTATTGGAGTTCTAGTCCTCAGAGAACTAACTTTCTTAAACTTTGTAAGTTTGACGTATGGGTTCCAAGGTTGTCTAGGTTTGCTTTAATCCAATTTATGGTGTCTCTTGTATGCTCGAAAAAGAGCTAGTTTCAAGTCACGAAAGGAATGTTTTTATTTTCAATGGCTGGAAAAGCACATGTGATTGTATATCATAAGTGAGAATGCTCATGTGAAAATAATCTAAACTTCTAGATTTTTGTAGACTTTAAATGTTTGGATTTTATTTTTTCATTTTGTGTTATCTGGAAACAGTAACAGATTTTGTAAATCATAAATAAAGTGTTTTCTATGGTATGTCCTCACCAACTACCTGAAATCCCTACTCTAGGAATTACTTACTAGTGGCTTTCCCACCCCAAATGTTACACTACTTCCATGACAGTCCTGACAGTTTAATGTGCAGAAGAATCAACTAGCGAATGATGCTTGCTTCCCAATTAGTGTAAGAAGTGTGTTTCGTGTACCCCCTGTGAAAACCAGCTTTTCAAGATAAGAGTTTGGTAAAAAGTTATACAGCATTCTTGCAAAGCAGTTGAGTTCATTTCAGCCCTGGTGATGCTCTGAATTGCTTTCTGTTGTTTGTTTCTTTCACTTGTGGAGGACAGAGGGATCTGGGTGGAAAAGGCAGAAGAGGAAAGGAGGTTGAGAAGGTTGAAAAATGAGTAGGAGCAGGACAGCTGGAGAAGCAGATGTGTTTGCAGCAGGATGTAGAGTCCGCAAAGTTCGACTGCCAATGTTGGTTGTGATGGCAGCAGACTATGAAGCTGAAGGGTACTTCTGCTGGTGCTCATTTCCAGAACAAGCCCTTGCTAGTGTTAGCCATGAGGGAGAAGGAGAAAAGGAGCTGCTGTCCCAGAACAGCTGTTGGTGGGTTTCCAGCAGGGAGGGCTGGCGGGTTCCCTGCTGGCTGCTGCCATATCTTATATTTTAGAATTCTTTCAAATGACAAATGAATAGCTTTGATAGGAGTTATTTTCAACAATTAAGCAGCTTTCAGTGAAAAACAAAAGCATCAAGAGGAACTAAGCCCTGTTTTGGGGGAGAGGGACTCTGCTGCAGGAACGCTTACATACAAAGACCTGACCTTACTGTCTGTCTTCTCTCAGAACCCTTGTCGACATTTTGCCCTTGGTCACCATTGTGCAGACTCATACGTTTCCTGAGGCGGGAGTTGGACTGTTCTTGGGGTGAAAGCTGCTGGGACAGGCTTTCAAGCTAGGTTAAACACATATAGGAGAGGCACTGTATATTCTGAGCAACTCTCTCCTTTAAACTCTGGAATGTTTTTTAATATATATTTTAGCCTCCCTAACAGTGATGAATAGAGTTAATTATTAAAATGTGGGCTTTTGCTTCTTAGGAATTACATTAGATCTTTATCAGCAAAGAGAAAGCTGATTCAACCTTCTGGGAATATGAAGTCATGTTACTCACCAATTTCTTTGCAGAAGTTTATATAGAGAGAATAGAATTAATTGTTGTCCATCCTATAGCCAAGTTAATGCCATTTGAATATTAGTCATCATTAAGTGGCAAGTTTATGTATGTAATAACAATCAATACAATCCTTAAATAATTAAATGATGTGTCATCTTTCACTAATTTATTAGCTGTAAACTTTAGGCAGACGTTGTCTCACCTGCAGTGCTAGCACACTAGTGGGTTTTCCATCCTGAAACGGGAATACGATGCAAATAAATCATGCAATTATATGACGTGGAGAACTTGGCTTAGTGAAAGATAGCCTTCTAAACCTTAGTTGGGAAGGGTAATACAATACAAAAGTATAAATACCAGAGTAGTGTGCAAGAACAGTGCTGATGTGTTTCTGCACTACTGGCATATAATTGGATTTGTGGGACATGACATTGCAGCTTACATGTAATTTATGTAGTACTTAACAACCATTTCTCTTCCGATTTTGTTTCTTCCATGCAGCATTGTAATTTACTGTCTACTGCATATGAAGATAGATATATTTATAAAAATAATGGATGAGTATGCAGTGAATGATTAAAGGAAAGTAAGCTCACATAAAGAGGAACAAACCAACACAAAACATAAAATATCTGCAGTCATGTTACCAAAAATCATTAAGAATTGAAACCAAAGTTCTAAAAAGCACTTTAGTGCAGTACATAGCTTGTGGACACTTTGTAAATCAGGTCGTTGCAATAATCTCTGCTGTTGAACAATACGATAAGATTGTAATCCCCCTTCTCTTAGATTCGGTTGTGCTAGTGGGAGGTGAAAGTTTTATTGATCTCTTTATCTGTTGATAATAATTAGTAATATTACTAGTAGAAAAATTGTGATTTTATATAATGCTGTAATGTTTTTGTTTCTTGGGAGGGTGCAGTGTTGAGCTGGAAGTTGGGATTTCTAATTTACTATAGCACAGAAGGCAGGAGAGTAAGTTCTTTGTAATGTATAGACAGCTGTCTGTCTATTGATGATCTGTCAAAGCTTTTTGGGGAGTGAATTGGGGCGAGGGGGAAGTTTAATCATTAAAAATTCTTTCTGAAGGCAGTCTGAAAAGCCGGTATTATCCTTGCTGGTTTGGACTTCTCAAACTCAACAACTATTCAAGAAGTCATTGGTTTCTTTTCATAGCTTTCCTTTAAAAATACTTTAGTGACACTTTGTGAAATGTAAACTTGACCGTTTAACTTGGATTTGATTATTGCTCCCAAATATTTGTTCCCCACTGGCTGTTTGATGCTTTTCAGATAATGGCTGTGACCCTTCTTCTGTACTGGATTTTACTGGTATGGGCATTTGAAGACCCTTCCCCTTAAATAATTACTGCTTCCAGTGGGCCTCCAAATGAAGCAAAAGCTTAGATGCTCAGAGCTTGGTGTGTTCTTAGTGACTGAGTTTTGTCTGCTCATAAATTTTTGTCCCACTGAACAGCAGTGCAAACCTGAAATACTTCTATTTGTAGTATGAGGACATTGTAATTCTAGAACCACATTATTGTGAAAACATTGGGGATGAGAAATGCTTGCTTCATTAGATTTTTGTTGCATGCTGTACAAATACATGTTTCACTATTGAAATTCAGTGTGAAAATCCAATGAACTATTTGTGGGAAATTAACCTTTATTCTTCTAAAAGGTTCAGACTGCAGGGTTTTCTATTTGAAGTAGCTATAGATACTCTGCTTCTATGACTCTTTGAATCATTCCACCCTGTTTTGACAAGGTGACCAGAGTTATTTTTGAACTCAGAACTGGAGTGACATTTTTAACTGCAGTGACTTTTCAGTGGCTGAAAGCAGAAGTAGGGTAGCAAATTCCCAAAATGTATGTTAGTAACAAAGTCAGTGGTTTCTTCCTGTGTAAGTATTGAGGTCATCAGCAGATATGTATTACATGTCTTACAACTTTAAATTATTCCAATTTTTTAGGCTTCTATTTTCCATCTCACCATTTATAAGGTATTTAGGGCACGGTCCATCTTGTACTATACACACGTACAGGGCAAAGCTCAGTTCTTGACTGGACTTCCTAAATGGTGCTGCAGTACAAATTCTGAAAAGTAAAAATCTTGCTAACCTTCATTACAGTCTTGTAAAATCAGTGACATTACAACTTCTTCATGGGGGGAAGCATGATTATCATTAGATTTTTTTAATATTTAGCTAAGTTTCCTATACCATGTTAAGTAGAATTTCCCTGGTGAAATCTTTGTGGAAGTCCCTGTGATGTGATTCACTAGGCACAAGTTTAAAAAAATATGATCTCCAGCCAAACTTTTGTTTTTCCAAAATAAGCTTTTGCCTTAAGATGGGTGCCCTTACACTTCCAGCTAGTTTTCAACTGTTTGGGCTAAGCAATATGGATGCTGTTTTCTGTAATTTAAGAGACAAATTTATCTAGATTTTTAAAATTCAATAAGAATTTACAGATCGGCTTCTTTTTGCTCTAAATATGTTCAGCTGTTCTATCTCTAAAAAATATTCAGGGGAAAAAAAATGCACTGAGAATAAAGACATGTTTATTCATTGAAGAAGCAGTACAGTGTTGCCTCAACACAGATACCTTATAACAGACATTGATTTCACCTGGTACTTGGGCACCTTTAAAAAAAATGCTTTACGTTTTAAACTTCAATTACATTTCAAGAAAACATGGCTTTAAAAAACCCAAAGCAAACCCATGTATAATATTTAAGTATCTTTTCTACCAAAGAGTACATTTTAATATTGTCTACTGAGTTTTTTTCTAATTTGTAATTCAGTTTTCTTTTGTACAGAAATTAGTATGCAAAATATATCTTACACAGAATTTGCTTAAAATGTCTGCATATGTAACTCCAAGGAAAAAGAAATTAATTTTTGAATGGCTTCCTGCAGCCTGGGGTGCATAGTTGGTTTTTTTTTTCAAGATTTCAGAATGTCTTCAGTATTTTTCCATTTCTTTACAAAACTGTGTTGCCTGCTATTAATGGATTGTATGATCCTAAAGGATGGTCAGTTTCTGAAAAGAATTTCCCACGGATATAAATGGAGAACTCCACTTAAATTCACAGCACATATGGCCCAAGATTTCTTTCCAATGTGCAATAAATGATTCTTTATACCTATAGCAGACTTGAAGTATAAAGGCATTAGTAAGAGCAGCTTGTGTTGCTCAGAGGAAATCATAAAATGTGTAGGAGCTGCTTTAGCTCATGGAACTGTAGCTGAGCTAAAATGGTTTTAAGAACATTGTCTCTGACCTAGTAGGCACAGAAGTGCATAGAAATCAAGGCAGGTAGAAATGGAGAAATATGGTTATGGTTACATGGGAAAGCAAAATCAGTACCAGCAAATGCAATGGGGTGCATCCTTTTTTCTCCCTGTTCTCTTCTGTATCTGAGCTATAAGATCCAGCTTCCTTCAAGTGTTGATTTTGCATCTGCTGCTCATTTAAAATTCATTTCAAAGACTACTAATGGACCCTTATACAAAGAATGTACTAAACCATTCAAGTTGAAGACCTGTATAGGGAAGAGTGAAATTCAGTGTGGTTTGTGTGTTTGATTGGCCCTCATTCAATTTTCACTTGTTCAAGTGCTGAATACATGGCTAAGGGTTAAAAAAATAAGTCCTCTGTAACAGGTCTTCAGTCCCCTACTGCACAGGGAGACTTCTAGGAGCATTGGTCTAGACCCAGTAAACAGGTATATCAGGGGGTGTGTGGGCTACGCGACCAATGCAGTAGGCAGATTCTGCATGAATTTTTGACACGATGGAGTTCAGCTATGACAGTCTGTAGGTATAATTACATGCTCAAGGCTTTGGAGACTAATTCTCCAAGATACTGAGAATTTGGCAAATCTATTGACCTTTAAAACATGCAAATTGCCCTAAAGACTCCTTGGCTTCTGCTCTGGTACTCATGAGAAAACTTGTTCTTTCTAACTTTGATGAAGGGGCTGAGGTTATCAGAAAAAGAAAGCATGATTTAAAACCAAAGCAAATTGATAATAAGAATTGTTTAAAAAAGCAACAACTGCATCTCACAACTACCTGCTAGAAGCATGGCTAGTATATAACTTGACAGTATTTTATAATTTTCTTCAAAATAATGTAAGGTCTGATTCCATTAATCAGCTGTCACAGCAAAGTTCTGAGGAAACCTCTGGTCTTGCTGCACACTTTCACAATTACTTGACCACATGAAGGACACACTCTTGTATGCAACTCTGAAGCTTTTATTTAAGTTTAGGTGAGACGAAGGGAAATACATTACTGAACAGGCAGGTGTTTGTTTTTTCCTTTCATATGCACTTAAAATATACTTTAAAACTGACATTAACATTTTTCTTCCCAGTGAGAATTACTTTGGATCAAAAAATAAAAAATATCAACTTTAATCAAGAAAAAATTATAAAATAGAATTTTAAGGCTCAAAGTGAACATCTTTGTATTAGAAATAGTAAGGCAATTAGCAATGAAACACTTCTGCAATATTTAACAGTTAAAATATTTCATTAGGTCTTGCTAATCATTTTGTATGAAGCCATTTTCCAGAAACTAACGCTTATAAACCTGGTAGAATTAAGAACACAGTTCTTAAAGGGATTCTTATTCCAGATTTGCTGCTTTGAAGAACCTATGATTACTGTAAACAGTTGGGGTTGGCAATTGTTTACATCTTAAGATAAAGACTGCAGACTTGGCTTTTTGTGTTTGAAGTGTGTGCTCTCATCTTCTCCTCACCTTAGCAGATGTGAGGCATTCAGAAGGTATGCTCCACTTTCCATATGGAAGCAAAGGAACTCAATCCAGCTGTTGTAGGGCAAGGAGTCCAACAGTATCAATGCAAACTGCTGTGTGATGTTGCTTGAGGACTGGGTTTGCAGCAAGCTGGACCAAAATTTTAAAGCAAAGATAATACTTTTGCTTTCTAGAATTGCAATACAAAAGTTGTAATTTCTGCTCTTCTTTGAAATACACTGTGCCTCTGTTTGATTGTATACAAAATCAGGACTAGAAGGGAACAGGAAACTAAATAAACCTACAAGATTCTGAATCAGAAAACTTTGAGAGGTTACAAAACTGAGCATTTCTGTATCTCGCTGATACGTTATGCTCTGCATGGTGGTGATTTAATGGACTTTTGGAAGATAATAGCTAACACTGACTTCAGTGGAAGTTCTAACATTGATTTTTGTTGTTGCAGGAGCCTGCCCTGAATAAGAGAATGAAATACCATGTTAGTGTGAAGTCAGATCGGTTATTCAATTAAACAAAAACAATGAACAGCCAAGCTGTTCAAGAAGGGAGCACAGTGGCATAGTCTCTAGTGCATCTTGACACTGTGTAATTAGGTAGTGCCATCCTTCACAGGACGTGAACTCGAACAGCATCACATGTTTTGTGCCAACTCAGTGTTGTCTCTGCTGCTTACACAAGCCTTTTTCCCTTGGCTTTTCCATCAATTAACAACACAAACATAATTTTGTGTCTTTTTCTAGCAATTCTTCTTTGTGATGAGCACATCACAATCACTACTAATTAACAGCATTTACATCCATTCACATAAGCTTCCTTAACATACTCATTTTATGGGTTCAGTATATGCAGAGGAGAAATGTCCTGTAGCAGTTAACGAGCAAAATTTAATGACTACAGAATATTTAGGATCAGATTCTGATTTTGTTTGTATCAGATGAACTGAAAGTGATTGAAATTAGTGACTTCTGCATTATGTAGGGAGATACAATGGGTAAAGTTTTGATCCTGTTCTAGTAAATTTGGTCAAGGAGAGAATGTTATAGTTCAGATGACAGATTTTGGTGATCCATTCTCTGTAGCCTACCTCTCAGCGAGACTTCTGGGGCCCCTTCTTGAATGACTAAGGATTAATCCTTCTTACACAGGTATTTTGGGAAGTCTTTCAGCAGTAGCTTCTTGTCCTCTCACTTCCAAAGAACTGAATGTACATTTTAAAAAACGTTGTACCACTTAATCCTCAGCTTGTCAGTTCAGGTTATAATGATGTAAGTTTGGAGACAGTCCTCTGAAATCACGGAGGAAGGGTTGAAGAGATACGGTTTATATATTTTCTCTGTGCACTTTGTATTTTAATTTGTACAGAGTTTCTGGGTGTGTTGTCTGATTTTGTAAAATGTGAGAACCAGTACTACTGTCAGTTATGTTAACAAGTATGATTCCAGTACTGGTAACCAGATATTTGCTAATAGTAAGTAATAGTATTCCTTTCTTCTAAACTGCGTCAAGAACTCTGATTAAAGTGATCACTCTTGTAGTTAGAATTGCCTAATAGGATATATCTCAATCTAAAAGGAATAGTTTGTGCTTGCTTGCTTGAATTCTTAGTTTCTACTCAATCAGTAGGTAACTTAATCCACGTAGGATATTGAGACAGGCAGTGGAAAGTAAAATAATATAGGAAGTATAGAGTGATTTAGTTCTGAAGGAACCTCAGGAGGTCATCTGGTCCAGCCCCTCACTCAAAGCCAGGCAGTGGGGTCACAGGGGATTTCTAACTAGACAATTGCTTGACTAAGCCTGTGCTAGGTATAAAGCCTGATGGCTGATATACAACTTGGAATACTTTGGATCAAAATCTACTCTTCAGTTCTGGCATGAAATAATGGGAAGACCAGGGCTGTAGATGGGAGTAGAATTTTATCTTTTGTGTCTTAATTTCCTCTCTTCCCACTTCCCAACAGCACTGGATTAAATAAGCAAAATCCAGTAACTTTCCTTGGATTATTTTTCCAAGAGTAGTTGCTAATATGGGAAACTTTAAATTTTCGGTTGCCCAACTCTGACTCAGTCTACGTTTAGTTTTGGAATCCCTAAGCCTTCCTAAAAACAAGTGAAGATAAGAGGAGCAGTAGGTTTTCTATCCTGGAAAATCAGACCCACAACGTGTCTTAAGTTGGGCACCCCATAACTGAAGTCACTTGAATCAATGCATCACTTTTAATAGCTTTTAGTTTTATTTTGCTTGCCAGGGAGGAGGTACAACATGGGCAACAACTGGTATTTCTGCTTTCCCACTGAAATACCTGCACCTTCTTTTGTCTCAGGATAAGAATGTATTTTAGCTTCCTGGTCTGTTCAGTCTGGGGTGAAATTGCCTGCGATTTCTAACAAAAGCATGACATTTATGATGATGGTTTTGTTTCATGGTCTTCACTCAGGTGGGAGGTGGAACAATACAAGAAATTCACTTCCTCTAAACCCTTAGGGAACCAACAGTTACAGACAGCATAAGCTGTATTTGTAGGAAGCCCAATGAAAGGCTATCTCTTTCTCAGTCTCTGGCTATATCCAGTATCCTTTTGCTCTTAAGATAACTCCTCATTGTTTTCTTTGCATATGTAATTTTTTAAAGTTACATTTTTAACTTTGACAAAATTCAAATAAGATCTAAAATGAAAGTATCTGTTAATTTTTCTTTTCATCTCTGTGACTTTCATCAGGACTTTGTTGCATTCTCCAGCCATGTTGAAAGCAGTAGGTAAGAACTGCTTGGAAACAATATCCAAAGAAGAGGGATAGCAATAATTTAAAGGTGCAGGAAATCATCTTAGACATTCACAGATTCTAAGTGCTGGGAGGTATTAATACAACTGTAGAGACACTAGAGATACTTAAATCAATCAAATATTGTCACTTAACACCTTCTGTTGCACTTTCATTAAATTGCCTTATTTATTACTACTATTAGTTACAGTAGGTTTCTTAGCTCTTTGCACCTAACTGTTGCTTAACTTCATAACTTTTGTGTATTAACAGAAGTTTCTCTGTCTTTATAGTAGACACCACACTTGTGATTATTTCCTAAATAATGGTGAAAATTTAAATTCTACCAGATGACAATTTCTTTTCAGTTAGTTAAAAAATAAGCTAGATGGTAGATGCGCTTTTCTTTTAGTCACGTTAAAAATTAGGAAAGAGACTGATATTTAAAACCAGTGAAGTTACAAGCTTGATATCATCTGTGTTTAAAGGCAGAGAATCACTATCACTGTAAAGAAAAAAAGTATGAAGCACATCTGGAAAATAGTTTCAGCTATGGGCTCTAGAGAACATGCTTCAGACAACAGGAATCTTGGTTTCCTATGTTAGCATCCTATGCACGTGCCCTGTACCTTACTTTATGAACCCTTACGCCACGAGTACACAGTTCATGGAGTACACACACACACAAATATAAATATATAGGGTATACAGCTGTACCTACATGAAATGCTATATTTATCTAGTCGAGTTCAAAAATTCTAAGATTATCTGGCATAATAATATATAAAAATGAGTTACATCTTTTCCCTTTAACTTGTGCTTTGTGATTATCTGGCATGTTTTTTTAGAATTACATTCAAAGTCATGTTGTTTACCCTCATTCAGGATTGTTGTTATTATAATGTCAGTGCTTTCACTGGCAGTGTTCCAGCTAAACATCATCAATCCTTAACATGGCTTGCTACAGTACAGTAGCTTTAATTCAAGCAGTAAAAGTGGTATTGGTTTTTAAGTGCTGAAAACTATGTTTACTATGTAATTCTTAGCAAACTACACAGTACTGAATTTATTGCACAACACTCCATACCACTGTTATCCTGCAGTAAAATAATATGCAAAAGTCTTGTATGATACGTTACTTGCAACATTTGCAGCAGCAGTACACTTAATTACAAACAGTTGCTTGTAAACCTTGAGCATCTTGACTTGTACCTCTTTTTTTTCTTTCACAGTTCTAGTATCTCTGCAGGTGTAACTGGAACAATTGTTCAATTGTTTGTTTTTCAAAGTTCTTCACTCTCCACCACCTTTTGGGTTGGGGATGAAAACAGCACAGGGCTTTCAGTAGTTGGGAAGGCAGAAAAAATGTCGAGTCCTTGACCGGTAAGGTTTGCATACCGGCTGCCACCAGGTCGAAGCTTTATTGGTTGCGGAATTTGACGGTGCCACTGAGCTGAAGGAACAGAAACAGAATAGGCTGTATAAACCTCTAATTAAGTTAGTGATGAAACAACAGAAATCAATGCACACAACTGAAAAGTTGCTTCCAACATCCTTGAAGAGAGCACAGCATTGTTGTTCCCTGTTTTAAGATCTGTTCCTTCAAATATTATCATTTACGTAGTTTATATGTTGAGTCTTTTTATTGAAGTCTACAGATGGAATTCCATCCCTGTTCAATTCAATGGCAACGTTTACATGGATTTCACTAAGTCCAAAATTTAATCATTTAGTCTTTGGAGCCTTCTCCAAAGCTCTTGCTCAAAACTAAAAACATACTATAGCATGAACAGAGATGAACAAACTGGACATGGCTCTGATTTTGTACTACTCCATCCTCTGGGGGACTTTTCTTCCTGATTTTTTTTTTTTTTTTGGTGGTATTTAATTTCAAAGTAATAATATAGGGAATTTTTTTAAAGAAGTGATTACAATTTTTATTTCCCTCTACTACTGACAACTCGTAACACGTGTCCTAGATTTTTTTAAAGATGCTGAAAGAAATGTAATCCAGAGACGCATGTTCAGTAATTTAAAAGTAACATTCAACGTGTTGCCATATGAACAAATGCCGTTACAGTTTTGTAAGAATATTTAGCTATTATATAATATTTAACAGTTGTAATTCTTAAAACACTTCAGAAAGGAGAAATTGATATTATCTTTGCTGGTGCAAAACCTCCAGGTCTGCACCCAAACTGGACAAACATATCTGTTGGCAATTAAAATGAAAGGGTAGAAGTTCAGGCTACAGTACTCTGAGAATAGCTTAGTGTGGGAGACCTACAATCTACATGTT
The DNA here is from genome assembly GCF_030936135.1 of Gavia stellata. Taxonomy (NCBI): domain Eukaryota; kingdom Metazoa; phylum Chordata; class Aves; order Gaviiformes; family Gaviidae; genus Gavia; species Gavia stellata. Next base: position 5,232,692 of record NC_082602.1, read on the forward strand.
AAGCATTGATAGGAAATGTTCATTATCTTTCCATGCTGGCTTTTGACCCTGTTTATCTGGAAATATTTGAGAAAAAGCCTCCTTTTTTCTTGCAGCCCCCAATTTGTTTCTAGTTGAACAATACACTCATTATTTACTGTACTTCTTTCTCTGCACATGGAATTGCAAATGTCAGACCACACTTTCAATCCCCCAACCCCATCCATTCAAAATAGCAAAAAGGAAAATTATTTCGACACTCCCTTTGGTGTATAAGACTTGCAGAGTCTTTAGAAAATGTGGTTGGAATCAGGGAGCATTTCTTACTTTCCATCTTTTTCCTGTTTGTACCTTGAATCCTTTATATGAAAATTTAATTTATGTCTTGCAACATTTAGATACCTGAGGAATTATTTTTCATTTTATGTGACCTTTTTTGAATCAGACTCTCACCAGCCCTCTCTTGAACATTACATTACTATTGTCTGTATCACCACAAGGTGGCGGAAAACTGACAGCGATGCACTGGTGACTTGTGGTTATCCCTGATAATTAAGGGTTGGGTTTTTTTTAAAATGAGAAATACAAGGTTGAAAACATGGGTTTTTTTTCCTTTGAGGGTATGGCTATAATCCAATAGTTTGTGGAATGTGTTTTCTGTTTTATTACGCTGCTTAAGTGATCAAAGTACTCTCTTGCTCTAGATAAATTATCTTGACTATTACATCTTGCATAGATACGGAGTAATTAAATGATGTGCTGTAGTTCTTCAACTGGGCTGGGGCCTTCTGAGTCCTAGACAAACATTAGATGCAAACTAGCTTCCATTAATTAGGCATAGTTTGCATTATACATGCTCCGTAGAAGAAGGGGTCTACTTTCTTGTGTGCAATTTATTGTTCCATCTCAGGTCAGGGCTGTAGCACAGGCATGTGTCAGGGAGAACAGAGTTAAGGTTCAACTTAAATACGTGTTTATTACATGCTTATGTGTCTAGGGAATTTGGAAGGTGGAAAATGGGAGTAGAGAATACTGTGCAAAATTCCTCCTCTGTCTTTTCTCTTTACCTGCCTTTAAACTGATGCAGGAGAGCTAATTTGGCCATTTAGCTGTATCATTACACCTCCTCCTGGTGGCCATAGTAAGCTGTGGCCATGCTGTGACACTAATTCCTAATCCATGTCAAGGCCAGCAATTTATGGACTAAGAACTAGGTGCAGGCTGGGACCGGTCAAAGAAATATTTACTAGCCAATACCTACCGTATATGTCAAGTCTAGCAGTACAAGAGACAATACCAGCTTCATTTTTTGCAGACAAGGTATACCAGCCAGCATCTGCTTTCTTGGCAGGTTGAATCAGGAGGCAGACATAGCCTGTTGTATCTTGATGCATGCTGGGAAAACAAGTGTTTTGGAATTAGTATTTCTCAAGAGCATATAATCTTTGAGATTTTACAATATGTACATTAAATATGAAATAGATAAGTTGTATTTTCAAAGAGCTAGCAGTCCAAGACATTTATAGCCAATAGATTTGCTTTCAGTATCGCCTCAACCAATAATCAGAGCAGCTGAAATCTGGTTTTGCTCCTCTCAGCTGTGCAAAGCCATGGTGTGACAGTGTGAGCTGAACTGTTGCTCTGTATATCTTAATACTGGAATTGCTTATTGAATTCCAGTTAACTAAAGCCATGCAAAGCTGCTGCACGGTCATACTGTATTTTTTCCTAGTTCAGAGGCTGGAAGAATAACGTAACAAAATACCAAGAACATTTGTACAAAGTTGTGATGTTTTTCACAACAGTAACCGGAGCAAGCCAAAAAGTTTCTTATGGTACCCTTTTCCATGAGAAAATGCCTGAGTGGCAAAGTCTTAAAGATTTGCTTGGCCAGCACTCTAAAAGCAACCTGCTTCATTATTCCCTCCTCTTCCTTTGGTCTTCAGTGATCCAAGACTTTCTGGCTGCAACTTCCAGGAAAAACTACTCAGTAGTAGATCAGAGAACTGAGGCTCCTCTGCTCTCTAGGCTGTGGTTGGTCCTTTCTATCAACCCAAGTGTTTCCCTCATTATAAAGGAAGAGGTGGGAAATGAGCACATCAGAATATGTGAAGTTGCAGGAAGTTCTGAAATTCGAGATTTTGTTTCCTTGTGAACTGGAATGAAACATCAAACCACAGAATTTCAGGTCAAGAGGACATTTTGTGCTTCCGATAGCTCTCATAAAAAAGGAAACATTCACCCTTTGCTCCCTGCACTACATAATTTGCCTTATCCTGGCGGTGCAGTAGTATAGAAGCTGATGCATGTCCATATCATGATACAAAAAAAGTCTGTTGGCTTCAGGCAGGAAGATAATAGTGGGGCAAGATAGGAACAAACAAGGACAATGCTGCCCATCGCTCAGGTGAATCTGTGCAGAACCACTTGAAGCACTGGGGGCAGGCAGTCTGGTCAGGACTGGCTGAAATAGCAGAGGTGTTACAGGCCTGATGTTAGCTCCTGGCACTGTGAGGTGTGAGAGGTTTCCTTTAGTCATTCCTCTGCTGAGCTGAAGCAAAAACTTGGTTTCTAAGCTTCTGTGAAACAACTGGAAATGAGGCATTTTAGGACAGTTGTTCATTTTGCATTTACTACAGTGTTTGCATGTGTATAACCGTAATTCCTGTGAAAGTACCAGTACTTGAAATAAATCCTTGAGTAATCTGCCTAGAGGCAAAGGAATAAACACTACAGGCTGTAGAAGATCAGAGTCAGGTGGGCTTTTTGGAAAGGGACAGCAGTCTCTCAGTGGGGACAGGGAGACCACTGAGAGATTTTTTCAAGTAAGCTTTCTCTCATGATAGGTGTGCTTTCATAACAAGTGCTGCTGCGGAGCCAGTTTTCTTTACAGATAGCCTGCATGGTATGCATGTGAAAACGTAGTACTTCTTGAAGTTGATCTCAGAGATCCAATGACTGCATCATATCATTAGTTGGAGCCAAGTGAAATAAAATATGAAAAATCAGCTTTATGCTGAAGTAGAAATCTTAAAAAAAGTAAATGAAAACAATTAATTTCTCAATAATTACAGCCAGGAACATTATTTAATCAGCTTTTCTTTTGCAAAACCTAAAAAATAGTGATGCATTTGAATGCAAGAGCTGAACCCGAACATTGTTGTATTTTGTAAGCGTGGATCAAGCATTTTGTAAGCATCCCTATGTTTGTGACCACACTTTGTTATCAGCCTCTGCATCTGATAGGCTAAACGCTCTTTTATCCTGTGCTCTGGGGCATTCAAAACCATGTTCTAACTGTTCTGAGTTTGAATTCATCCATAGTTAGAACTAAACAGAGGAAAAAATAGTTTAGAGAGAGAATAAGGTGCTAAAACGCATTAAAATACCATATCATAGTATCTTTGATAAGAAGATGCGTATGCTGTATCAGGCCTATGGTCCGAAAGGTCTATCACCACTCTCTGAAGCAGTGGCATATTATGTTCCATGCCTTTATTCTGAACCAAGGAAATAGCTGTTGTTCACCTCACAGTGAAGCTGGCTTTTTAGAACTTTATGTGGGTGAAAGAAGTTGTTTTAAGAAGAATACCACCTGTACTTAACACATAGGTTCTCATGGAAACAACTGGTCCAGCCACAAGAAACTCCAAGCATGGGTACGATGGTACAGTACCTCATCCTCTCTCTGTTTGATGGGATGGTCTCATTATCCTTCTTCCAGTAAAATATGGGGGGTGGCATTCCTACAACTCGGCACTCTAATCTGACGGGGTACCCTTCAGGAACACCACAGTTCTGAAGCTTCTCCAAAAACATGGGGGCTTTTTTTACTTCCTTTGCTGGAAAAATAAAAAGAATTACTGAACAACAGATATTTTATTCTTTGTTTCACTTTGAACATTATGGAAGAAAATGACCAAAAATTATTCTTGTGATATCAAAATAGGTTGTGAATTTTTGATGGGATATTGGAAGGAAAGTGAAATGCCATGACATAGCCTCTGTAAGGGAACATAAAGAAAATAATAGGCAGAACTGATGTTCCTAAAAGAATGTATGCATATCTAATGGGTGTAAACATACTACCATTGCAGGAAATTCATGCCAGATCTATGAATTTTGATATCTCATGTCTCATAAGGCTTTATTAAAGAACAGTATTCAGATTTGTATTTTTCTATTAAAATCATATTTAAACTAATAAAATTGGGACTAAAATCTAGAGGACCTCAACATATATTATGAATTCAAACCTTAAGCATTTTCTGGGGAGAAAGTTAAGAATGTTATTTTCCAAGACAAAAGAGGTAAAGTGGTGATGAGACAGAATTCTTACAGCCCTCTGTTAATAACAGGAGTGCACCTATCGACTGAGCACCAGGTCCATTTCCCTCCATCAGATGAGTTTTATAGCTGTTGAACTCTCCTACTCTCAGTGGATTAACTACTTATTTATACTTGTCTGTAGGGAAACTGAGTGAGGTAAGTTTGAAGAAGTGCGTACAAATAACTTCATCATTGTGACTAGTTTTTCAATGACTCTTACCTACAACAGTGAGCTCCAGATTAAATGAATTTTGTCCTGTTTTATTAGTGGCAAGGCAAGTATAAGTTCCAGCATCATTTTGTGAGAGAGGATCAATAAGCAGAGAGTGAACTCCAGTCTCTCTGACCAGCATCTTGTGGGAGCCATCTGGTAGCACACGTTTGCCATTCAGAAGCCACGTCAGGTCTGGAGTTGGTAACCCACTCACCTAACAGACAGTGAAACAGCTAGAGACAAGTGTCAAACTGACAAGTAGATTTTAGTAAACGCATAAGTAAGCCTTTTTTCTGATACCATCTGAATGATATCAGAATCTAGAACAGAAAGGTTTTTTTTTTTAATTTCTCAGCTTCTGTTTTTCTGCTGATTAGTTCCAAAAGGAAGAAAACCAGAAAACAAACAAGCAACAAAATCCCAAGAGAAACAAGTACATGAAATGCCTACATTTTTCTTAGTCAGAAAGGAAGAAACTTGGTTATATATCAGATTCACAAAAGACTCCTAGTAATCTGCTAGTTTGTTTTTTTTTTTTAGTGTTGAGTATAAGTCAAACCCCTGGATCTAAACCGCTACAGAGTTTAATAGAGATAAAAAAGAGTTCTATACAAATGACTTCGTATTTGGTAAAATTTGATGAAGAATGATAAAGTTCTTTGTAGCTGTTAAACTTACATGCTTTAGAACACTATAGATTAAGTATTTTTTAGAAAGGTTATTAGACTGTATTATAGTCTTAAAGATGTTTCCAATAGATAGAAGTACTTACTCATATCTAAAATACTGCTTTCCAAACAATGTTCTACAAACCAGAGAAAGAGGGAAGTGGAACTTGCCTGAATGAGGACTGCTGTCTTCCAGGTTTGTGCAATACCAGACATGCTTTAAGGCTTCACAAGCTCTGCCAGGATAGCAGAGCTAAGAATAACCAAATTCTTTGGCATGCTCCCTAGTAAACTTTACATCGTAAATTAAGTAGTAATGAATCTTGTTCATCTTCAGGGCATTAACTTCTGCTTCAGAGCTTCTACCCTGTTCAGGGTAGGAGACGTTCTGGAGCATGGAGGAGGTCAGTGTCAGCACTACCACCTTTGCTGTGCTACTGGGACATAGAGGGACTACCAAAATATATTGGAGCAGATGAGTTTCTTAAAGCTGTTCAATAACAGGATGTTCACTGTGTGTACTCTAACCTCTGACAACTCTCTCATGTGGGGATTTGAATCTGTAAATGGGGATGTTTCTGCATCTGTGCATGCTGGGGAAGCATAAAATGAGCTGGGCTCTGTTCCCTCTTTTCAGGGAGTATTAATCTTCAGTAATTCAGTCTGATACAATGGGAACATTTGTTTGAACAGAATAAAACATGCTGAATCCTCTCTTTCTCATGGTTTTGTGCTATTCTGGATTATGTTCAAGAATCTGATAATGGAGCAGAAGGACCTGTCATTCCCAGATGAACTTCAGGAGTTTGGACTGGTAGAGGACACGGTGAACATATCTAGTAATTTGAACAACCTTGTAAGTGAGCCTTCTATTTCTGGGGCTGTGTTTTCTGTGTTCTTCATTCCATATAGCATGTGTTGAAAAGAAATCCCCTGAATCAGCTCAGAGACAATGGCAATAAGAAATGATTTTAAAAAATGAAGCATTAAAATTTTAACAGAAAGTGTTCATGCATGCAATAAAGAACATGAAAACACCTAGTAATACATGTACAGAGGTAGGGAAAGTGAGAATGAGCAGAGGAAACAGTTAATACCTTACAATCCAACCTACAAAGTCGCCCTTCGTGTGCTACCATGTCACCTGGAGCCTGTAGAAAGTATGGCCTGAAAAAGCGTTCTTGAACTGCCTCTTTGTCTCCTTCTGGCACCCGGGGTCGTGTTCTGCAACACAAAAATTGCATGTATATGTTTGGAAGTCAAACTTTTTTTCCTAATGCTTAAAAAAAGGAAGAAATTGTGGAAAAGGATGAACAGATACCTTGGGTTAAATAAAAGGACAGAAAGAAATGGTCTGATTGTAATTCAATACTTGCATATTTTCCATTTAGAAGGATTATCAAATAAGCTATATCGTGTAGTATCATTGGATTCCCAAGCTGTCCTTCGCTTCTTTTTGCTTTTCTGGCTGAATTTCATCTTGATAATCCATCCCTTGCCTTTAACTCCACTGCAACAGGTAAATTAAATAATACTTTACACTTAAACTTCCCTGTAAGTGAAGATGACCTTCAAAAATACTACGTTCTAGAAGTGACCTGTTGGGAGGGAACTGCTGCTGTTATTTCCATTTTATGGCTGAGAACTGAAGTACAGTGTGCATTGAAGTACAGTAGCTAGTTATTTTGAATGCCTTCAGTAAGAAGCATAAAGAGGGTCTGAAGGTCTTGTCTTTCCTTTTACCTGTGAGGCTGAATTGTTGATATTCGGCCCCGAACAGGGATACTCTGAACCATCAGGTGGCCTGAACAACTGATTCTCCCCTGCAAATCACAATGGGGACAGAATTAATAGTTGGTTGGCTCATTTCATTTTAAAGTATAAATATTAACATTTACAATGCATTAGGATTTATTTTTATAAAGTAACTGAACTATAGTGTAAATATTACTTTTTCAAAGCAAATGCTATTAGCATGCAGTGGAGTGCAGTTGAGGCAGGGGTTTCTTTGTGTGTCTAGAGCAGTGTGTTTCTCAGACTGTTCAAAGCTGTGGCAATGCATTTCGCAGCGGTGCTATGTAAACCAGCTTAAGCAGTGTCTGTCCCTGCTTGTTCATTCCTGCCACTGTGTCTCCACAGGTACTGTGTGCTAGTACCTGTGTACTAGCATTCTTGTTTATACAGCCACACAGAAACTAAAGAGCAGTTGGGCTGAAATATAATTCAGAAAAAAGGAAAAATTTAAACTGGAAAAAGTTGCCTGATCTACTTGAGTGTACTGCTAAATAAACAGCTAAGCTAGCACATAGGGTGAAGGAGAATGGCATTAGGGGATGGGACTATTTGCAGATCCACATCTTTGCATCCTAGATGAAGAATAACTGTGTTTGGTAACACTTCCAAATTTGATGTAACTTTTTGTTTCCCCTTGGTCTATTCTTTCTGCCTAAAATACCATGTCTGTCTGGTCACCACATCTCAAAAGGTATCTATCAGCAACAGAGAGAGGGTCAGAAGATAGGGCAGGAGTTATTAATGTGAAAAAATGTCCTTAATGATTGTGACTGGGATGTGGAAGAATAGGGGAGTAGTTTCATCGTTGTTCATTACATGGTTTCCTCTCCTATCCTCTGAAGCATCTGATTTTTGATACAGTCACCACTTGATGTCAGACTAGGTGGCCCAATCTGTGTTCCTATTAACATATATTAGAAAAAGATGAAACAAGCATTTTTGTAGAGGAAAACACCTTACTTGTGGGTTTGCAGCCATAATCGTATAGTTGCCATCATCATCGTTAGTAGAAGCTTCAATATGTAAAGAACATGTTCCATCTTCTTCTCTGTTCATTTTGAAATGCGGGTTTTTCTTTGAAATCTGCTTGCCATCCTTGAACCAGTATACCTGTAGTGATCAGACCCCCCCAGTGACTTAACACTTGCTCTGTAGTGGAATAGTGACTAGAAAAAATGTAGATAAGAACATGATATAAGTTGATCAATTGCTAGTAAAAATTTTAGAATATTATAAAATTTGCAGATCAGTTACAATGTGAAATAAAATGATTCCAGGTTGAACTCAAAAAGATGCATATCTCCTTTATGTAGCTGAGCCTGTCAGATTCTCTTTTTTTGGCTATAGATGCATTACTGGTTATCTCAGATGAGTTCTCATCTTTCTGAGAAGTTTTTTTTTGGGGGGTTTATGAAGTTCTGTTTCTCTTGGAGTCAGGTGGTTGTGAGGCAGTCCATACAGTAGTACATCAAGGCCTGATACATGCTCAGGAGCAGATATTGTTATTTTAGAAAACAGGGGGGGAAATAATTTGTTTTAGAGCTCTCTCCACAGAGCCATGTTCTTAGGAGTGAGACTTTCCAGAGGGATGTATGGAAAATAGCGGATAGTGGATTTTTATTCCTTTACTGCTAACAGTGAGGATGACCTACCTTGGGAACAGGTATTCCAACTATTTTGCAAGTGAATGTAATAGGAGATCCTTCCATTACCCGAAAATGCTTGAGTCTCTTATCAAAGATCGGTGCTATGTATTTGCCTGTAGGGATTTCCTCGTGTTGGACTTCATCATCTGATTCATCCACTGGGGTACGTTCAAGGCGAAATTCTATTTCGTTCATCAGCCTCTGCTCAAAGCTTGAAATCCTGTATTCCTGCAGAGTGAGAGAGGCACGGTTCTGAACAAGGCAAGTTGTGTTCTGTGGTATTTGCAGTCATTTGCGCTTTTAGACTAGTTCTAAAATGAGTGAAAACAATTCCTATGTAAACTAGGACATATTGAAACAGTCTGAATTTGGTCTGCAGACACAGATTCTCACTGCATCTTAAGTTTGCAAAATGTAACTAATGAAACTGAGTTTTTTCAAAGGCAGCTAAAAAATGAAACATGTAATTCCTCTAAGTCCCTATGAAAACACTGTACTCTTGCGCACTGTTGATCAAAAAAGATCATTAAAATATTTGTGTTCAAGTATTAGTTACCTGCTAATTATAGAAATGAATACTGCTATATATTTCAGTTCAGAATTAAATAAGGAAAACTATACCTACCAGAAGAGAAAGCTAGGAAGAAAGTGAAATATTTTCAGAGTAATTTACCTTCAGGTTAAAACTTGACCAGATTTCTAGCTGGTGTAACTGAGAAAGCAAAACATACCACATTTAAATCCTTAGAAGATTAAACAGGTGATGCAAGAAAACCAGTATATTCCTACATAAATGACCATTTCCAGATAGTTTTATGTGATTATGAGCCTCCTCCTAATCCCCTGAAGTAAATTAGAAACCTCTCATTACTTAGCTGTTTTGCATGAGGATGTCTCTTGTCAGACCAAGAGGCATTTGACCAAATGTCTCTTGCTGTGACAAGTGAAGCTTCAGACCAACAGCCAGCTTTTGACACCAAACTGATGTTTATCCTGGGCATGGTGGAATGCTACAGGTACACCTGAATGGACTTTTCTGGTAGCAGATGCTGCCTAGCTACACTAACATTGACAGCTGCAAGAATATCTTGCTTAAGTCATTATAAACTATCTTGTGGGGAAGCTTGTATTACCGTATGTAGGTCTGTAACAGTAACCAAATCAGTTTGCTCAGACCTGGATTTATGCAGTTTCTAAGTCCAGAGCTTGCATTCCTGCTTCTATTGAAGGGCACTGACATCTCTGAGAGCAGGCTTATGTTTTATTCTACTTCTGTGGCAAGCTTGGATCTTCAGAATCTCACTTTAATCTGTCAGATCGTGCTATTACAATGGGGTTTGTTGCTTTTTTGTAGGAAGGAAATGATCTGTGGTTTGAAAGAGAAATACTTGAGCAATTCCAAAAGTGCAATTCACATTTTTTAAATAGAATTTTAGAAACTGATGAATAGTAAATAAGGCTGTAGCCTATCCATAGATATATTCCGTTTGCTGAAAAAACAAGGTTCAGAAAATGCATCTCCTCTGAAATGTTATAGAAAGGTAATTAAAGAACCAGCAAAAATCCCAAATCACTGGGACTTACATCCTTGATCATTTAGCCATTCCATCATATGGCTGATTATGCTCTTGACCAGTAGTTCCCAAATAGTAAGGAGCAAAGATGGAGAGGCAGCACAAAATTTTAGCTGACAAAGTCCTCTGATTTCTTCAGGAGACCCAGGAGACGGAAGTTACGAAAGGTTGAGAGGTTACAGGGGAGTTTTGAGGAGACAGTGGTCTGTGACACTTGGGGGGTGAGAGGAGGAAAACGTGGCAGCCACAAAGTCAAAAAAGTTGGAAATTGCCATAGTGGAATAAATGCTCTGGTAATATCTGATTTTGGTACTGTAATGGTAGATGTTGTATATCAGTCTTTTCATCTAAAATCTTTTTTGGGGGGGATCACTGTAAGGTCACCTTTAGTAAAAATTCGCTATGGTAGGAAAAGGCAGACAGCTCATAGCAGGGAGGAGAGGACTTTGGTGAATGAACTGTCTTTGCTGGAAAGTGAGTCCTTCTTTCATGCCTCCCTTCTCCTCTGATGCTGCAAGGGCTGTTCCTTCCACACGGCTTTGGAGCAGTGCTGATAATTACAAGGTAACAGGAGTGTTCACAGGGAGCTTAGATTGCTGGGTCCCCCCCTTAGAGATACCTTCCTTACCTTCAGCACTCTCCCTACACTCTGACAGGGACAGTCTACTGTCTGGTACTTTCTTCAGATGTACCACTGCGAGTGCAACTTTGCCAAGCAGGAATTTTTGAGCTTGCAGGTCCGTGGAAGTGTGTGAGACCTGCGCCAAAGGCTGGGAGCCAGCCGCTAGATGGTATTATCCACTTTCTTAGTTGGCTTTGTTTGCTCTGTGGGCTGGCCAACAGCTGGTGATCAGCAAACAGCCTTATAAAGTTTCATCTCGTTGAGCTTTTTTTCTTTCACACAGCATGTCTCAACAAATCACTTTAGTAGATCAAATTCTAATCTCAGTTAAGCCAGTGTAAAACCAGAGATTCTCTGATTTCTGACCAACCAAAGCTATCATTTTTCCCTTTAGATGGCAAGAGCTGATTATAGTGTTCTAAGGGAAAGTTAAGCAATCAGTCTTTTACCCTTGACACTGACAAAAAGCCTGTGTGTTTTTAGGAACAAAGAATCAAGTAAAAATCAGGGAGTGACTACTATGTTTTAAGCAGCAGCCATGTCACCAAAATGGACTGCAGTTGTATTTTGGTTCTAGAGTCTCCCATAAATTAAGGAATTCAGATCTAAATACTTTGTTGCCAGCATTGTACTGAAGAACATATTTGAAGTTTTGTTTTCCTTCCATTTCTTTGAGAGCTTTAATAGTTTCCTTCATGTTGTTTAGGTAGTTCTTGACAGCAGAGGGCAAAATCTGTGGCAAAAAAATTGCATGTACTGAGAAAGGATTACCTTGAGTCTCTGAATTTTTCAGTAGGACCTGAAGATACTATATGTAATTCTTCTAAGAATGAAATTGTTTTCAGGGATTTCACATGCTGTGTGGCCTTTGGAAATGTGGAGGCTAATTAAGGCTTAATTAAGCTAGAGGTAATCTCTTTCCCTCCTTCCCTTTCCATCATCTAATGATTTGTCACATGAATAAAGGCCAGGGCAATATAGCAAGTAATATACAGAGAGTCTAATTTCTGCCTGTTTCAACATGTTACTGTTTATTGTGTAATGACCCTCTCAAAAATTATGTAATTATTTCTGGATATTAGTTTAATTCTAAAGCTAAATACACTGTTTTGTACACGTTTCTCATTTATTATATTTGAGCACTTTTGAGCACTGTCATTCCCTTTGTAAAGATAAGCCATTTTTCAAGTGTTATGTATGTTTAGAGGGCAACAGGGCTGATAGACAGAGCAAGCGAAGTGACTCACAAATTTGTTATCTCAGAAGCTAGACACAGTAAGCCCATGAAGAATTTTTACTCTGAGAGGGCAACTCTGAACTTGGATTAGAATAAAATGAGTGGGGATGAAAAGTGTTAAGACTTCTCAGAGTCAGATGGCAACCGAAAGCAGTAGTCTAGAAGACTGAAAATTGGAAGAGGGCTTTTGGAAGAGCCAACACCTTTTATTTGTTAAGTGCAATGTTATAGAGAAGAAGGCAAGAAAAAGTAAGGGGCCTGCATCTGCTCCCACATACAAAACTGTTCAATCTGCATAATCTGGAAATCAGCAGACCAGTTATTTACTGCTCTGTGAACCTTACCAACAGTTAACATCATTCTTTTGTGGCAGTACATAAATCTGCCACTGGAGTATCTTAGTTGTATACAGTCTTCAACTTTATTGAGCTACATATATGTTTCATTGGACCTACAAAGCATGAATATGATTACTTTTTTCAGAATGATGTAACTAATCTCTAAATCAAATTTTTCTTTAGTTCAGTTTTCTGGTGACTGTGTCAAAAGCAGGTTTTGGAAATGAAAATTGCTAATAACAAGAATAATGTTTCAAATTAAAAAGGCAGTATTGTACTTTTATACTTTTAATACATCCTCAACTGTATAGTTGAGGATTGGGGAATCATTGCTTGGTCCCCAAAGTGAGTTTTTCATCATATGGTGTTCTCTAGCAGAGGGAAGTAATGGGTCTAGGAAGGCACTAACATTACGCTTTCAAGGCATGACGTTAGTGAGTAAGGTATTGACTCCAGAACAAAATGCTACAGAATGGAGTTAAGAGGCAATGAAATACTGCAAGCTAATGGGAAAGTCCAGTATTGTTTATAGATCATTGAGTTTAGTCAGCAATTTTTCATACTTTTTTTTTTCTTTAGATTCATTGCTGTCCAAAAGAAGTTGTGGTATGTAATAAGAAATTAATAGTATAGGGTTGCTGTAGCCATAATGGCTTACAGATGAAACCAAGCAGTGCCGATAGAGACAGTTAACATCTTTTATTACCTCTACTCCAAAGGTACAGGTTTGTCTTAAGTTGTCTAACCAACTAACATAAATTAAACGTAGAGCAATTATTTTCAAACTTTAATTAACTTAATGTTTCTTGCCTCTGTTTTAGATCTGAAAAAGTTTTCTGTGGACAGTGTATCGTTTTTTTCATGACTGATGTGCTGAAGATACTCACTTCTTACAGACTTTACTTCATTAAGAAGTATGGGCAGTTTTTCCTTTTCATACATATAGAAAATATGACAAAATATGACAAAAGAAGGAATGCATTTCATGGGGCCACTTTGAAGTTAACCATGGATGGGTTTTCTTTGACATTTCTTGAGTGCATGTGACTCTGGATGTATGTGCACACACAGAAAAAGCTATAAAATAAAAGTGGCAGTTTGTCAGAACAAATGCATATTGCTGCACTATCAACGCTGGGCTATCATTACTGACGGCTGCTTCTCTACCCACGGAAGCCACAGAAGTCATTGTGTTTCCATGCTAACATAACAGTCTCTGGCTAGGAACTGTGCAGGCTGACTGCATGTGTTTAGACTGGTCATTTTAAGGAGTTATATTCAAATACACATTTTAAATTAGAAAATATTGAAGTTAGGGTTCCCACAGCCCCAAATTGTTGCCTGTGTGTTGTGCCTATACTTCAGTTTTTGTCTTTCTAAATATGTTGTTTAGTGTGCATATATATGATTATATAAATTTACACACAAACCAACAAGACTAAGTTGACATTGCTGTGAAAATTTTAATGCCATCATACACAGACTGAAGGTGTTATACCAAATTTCTTATAAAGAACAGGAATCTCTGAAATTAGTGGGAATAGGCAGTTGTATAGAGAATATAATCTTGGAGCTTTTTGCTTGTTTGGTAGATTTTCTTCTAGGATTAGCAAGAACAGAAAATAGTTGTTAATATGGCTTTCTGAAGAACTGTTTTTATCACATAAGCCATAAAGCTATTTCTGAATGTGATTACTTAAGTAGAGTAGGGCAAAGTGTTTGTGGTTGTGGTTCAGACAAGTATTTCGTAAAGTGTCACACTGAGAACAAGTCAATGTGATCACTGGGTACAATGTTAAAACTAGACTACAGTTCAGCATACTGAGGGACTAAGGCAGAGTACAAAGGTTCAAGCTCTGGTTTTGGGTCAAAAATGTAGGGTTCCAGCTGCTTTTTGGCAACTTTCCTGGAACATGAAATTTTTACATACAGGAATTTACACACTTCTTTAATGTAGTAGCCAGATGTTTAAAATTGTGCTATCTCCCAGCTGTATAAAATTCAAGCTCCTATCTAAAGGTATAAATGTTCTGTACAAATTAGAATTTATATAAGACATATATGTATTATAATTATGTATAATTATCTATATCTATATATACTGAGTAGACTGCAGCTTTTGAAACCTGGATATTTTACTTACATGCATTAGCAAAAGGGGAGTAGGCAGTGGTGGTTGCATTAATATTGGCAGGGTGTAACTAGAAGAGTAAAAGACTGTTAAAACTGGCCAAAGCAAAGCCAGGAAGTGTGCTGGTGAATATGTGTCTCAAGCAGTTTGGTACCATTTTTCTCTAGTCATTAGTAGCACCTTGTAAGTGAGCTGTGCAGTGTTATTGCCACAGAGATGTGTAGCGTATTCAGTGTATGATTTGACAATGTAGCTGAACCAGTTTAGTTGCCAGCTTTTGCTAGCAGCAGCATTCCCTTGCTTCCCTCCTTGCTCATATTCATATGCTCCCACCCATCTCTCCTGCCATCACTGCCAGTCATCTGATCCCACAGTGACCTGTTCTGCAGGAGGGAGCTAGAAGAAACTTAACTCAAAAGAAAAAAAAAAGTCAGACAAGTGCTAGTGGGAATTTGGGGCAGGTGAAGTGAAATGCAACTTCTCTTCTGGGGAGTTGCTAGCCTTTGCACTGCCTTGGCAATATTGTTGTAGGGTGCTGCTGGATGGTTGTAATTTGACCAGTATGGCAAACAAAATCTTCTCTCAATGCAAGTCTTGTTGAAGGTACAGATTCACATCATTTTGTCTCTGTGATCAATCTATTTGGCACCATCACCATAATTTTTTGAGCACCTGACAGTAAGGCAGCCTTCAGGGCAGGGCTATTACCTGCATTTTACGTATGAGAAATTGAGGCCTAAAGAAGCTAAGCGACTTGTTAAGGTAACAGAAAATCTGTGACAGAGCAGGTAGTTGGATCATGTTCTCCTAGATCTTGAGTCAAGTAATCTAGCTCCTAGGCCATTCTGCTACCTGTGAACCTTTTTGGCAAAAAGGAGAATTGCATAGACTGTAGTAATTCCTGGAAGTTTTTAAGCACCTTTGTGTGTGAATATGAGTTCTAAAATCCTGGGTCTGTTGAAGTTAAAACCCATCTTGCTGTTGACTTTAGCAGGATTCATATCTTAGTGAAAATACATGCTTACAGTTAGTAGAAGCTTGTAGCATCAAAATATTCTGATGTTAGCATAGTAACCGATGGAAATTACCACAAATAGAAAGGCTAGAAGAACTTTATTTGAATGTTGATTCTCACATACTGTATAAAAACATAACTCTGTTTGCCTTGCCACTCATTGCCAACTCCAGACAAATTTCCCAATTTAATCCCAGTTTTGTAACTTTTACTAGATTGGCTTTTTGGCAGAGTTATTCTAAATCCATTTTAACAGTTTATCTAAGAAACTAGCATATATTGCATCTCAGTGTCTGTTTCCAAGCTGTAACACTCCCTGGCTTCAACATCTAATCTAGGCTACTCTGATGGAAATCTTCTGTTTAGTTTGGATTCTCTCTCCCCCCCAACCTCTTTCAGCAGTGGGAATCAAAAAACAACAGATACATGCTTTTCTTCACTTGTCACGTCCCATGGAGAGGTATCACTGAAGCAACTTATTTCTTGCAGTTGGGCCTTCTTACATGGCACAAGGCATGAATATCGTGCTATCCAAATGTAAACACAAACCCTTGAAGAGTCTAGCAAGTCATCTGTGGTACACAGCTGGTCAATATTCAAAATACAGTTCAGCTCAAAGTGATAGAGGAAGAGGACAACAGAAGAGAAAGCAAATGAGGTTTGCATCTCCAACTCCCACAGACTTATCAGCCAGAGTGAGTGGCTTAGGAGTGTGTGTGAAGTCTTGAGGAGCTCAGGTACCCTTTCCTAGGTGATGAGTTCTGCAAGTCAGGATCCTTACCAGGAAAACCTGTCTGTACTTTGTTGTTGATTAGATCTAGATCTTGAGAAGACAGCTACAAGTGGTTGTTCAACTATTCATTCCCACGATTACTTAGAGTTTATACCTATCAATGTCAAGATCTGGTAATTTGTCTTGGTCAGGTTCTTAAATCTCATTTCTCATTTCTAGTGCAGAGCAAACAAGCTTCTGTGAGGACTCCTTGGGGTTTAATTTCCATCCCTAGTCCAAAATTACCTACATTTGCTGACCTTTGGGAAATAATGTGAAGCTTGTTTTTGAGCAAGATTTTTGGAGTGATTGAATTAAGTGTAATTCTTGTGCTCTGGGGAACAGAGAACTTGGTGATTCTTGCGACCTTTCTGAGGCTGACTGGTTAGTATGGGAACTGTGAGGAGATGATTCTGTTCGATCAGTGTTGAGCTGTTAGTGGTGATGTGGCCTGTGTGATGAGTTGGATTCTGCATATGGCTTTACAGGCCATGGTTTTTAATGATCTGAAAGCTTTTGGACAAACTCTGCATCTCTTCTGCTCTGAAATTTCTTATAAAGCATTCCCTAGCAGAAGTAAAGCATATTCATGTGAGGGCTGTGCATAATTTTGTAAACAGCTGTAGCTTTACTCTTTGTCCTAAAAATAAGGCAGTGATCAGGCTGCTATCTGGGTCTTACATAAGGCACAACCAACCAGCATTGCCACATGATATGCTTCATAGTAAATGACACAGATATGTGAGCACAGTTTGTAGTTCTTATAAACAAAAGGTATAAACCAGGCCCAGGTACTTAACTGTCCTTTCCTATATTATTGCACAGTTAATTTCTTTTTTTTTATTATTGTACAGGATTTTGAGGTTTAATTACCTCATTTTTCTATTTTATATTATTTGTATAGCAAAGTTTTGAGGAGATAATATCATTAATTTCTAAGTTTTGCCTGTAAAGCTGAATTTCCTCTATTTATAGTCCCATTGCTGAAGCATGTAAATATTTTCAAATACCAGGGTAAAAGAATCAGTTTGCATTACACATTTTAATTTTTTTCCATTTGCCAAAATCCCCCCAAATTCTCTGTCTGCCCTTTTCTCCCCACACGTCTTTTTGTTTCTACGTGACATATTCTAATTGAACATTACCAAGATATTTTACTTGTAAGGAAGATAAAAGGCCCAATGGACTAGATTGACAGATTTTGGGAGGTCGAGATAACACTGGCTGTGCTCTCCTTTCATCAAGTAGCCCAGATACTCACTGAGGTTATGAGACTTGCACACTTTGTCTCACAGGATTTCAACCTCAGTCTCCATGAAGAAGCTCTGAGCTCCACGCTAATAAAACATTATGGGGGCGGAGATGAGTGGACAGGGAAGTTCTTTGTCCTTCTTACCCTCTTTCACTTTGCAGAAGTACTGGAACATTCACTACAGCAAGGACAAGAATCCAGGTGTTTATCCTAGTTCCTAGGCAGGAGAGTCATTCTCTTCCTCTCTGTCTCTCTGAGTCTATCTCTGTTTCTTTTCTCCAACATAAACTGGAAGAAAGGATTCTAGCAGCTTCCTCAAACAACCCTAACCATTACGCTGAAATGCTCTCTGAAATGTCCTGCTGAAGGAGGGCCTGTTCCACACTACCTGCAATTCTTAAGTTTTATTCATTGAGCTGGAGAAGGTGAGAGAAAGGCTCAGGTCTCCTGTTAAGGGAGCTGTTCTAAAAGGTGGAATTTCCACTTTTTTATCCTGCTGATAGAGAGTGCTTAATTATTTGTGCAACTGGGGACAGCACCAACAGTACACATACATGCTGGCAAGGAGTTAAGCTGTCCTTACGGGAGTTAAGAGTTATGAATTCAACTGGCCAAGGAAGAAACTGAGTTAAGTCTCCTATACCCTGGGATTTGTCCTTACCTCTCTGTTTGAAAGAACTGAGCAAATCTGATTTGAAGACATTTGGTATAATTGAACCTCCTTTTTTCAACACTTCTAATTGTGATCAAATTTCACCTGGCAATATAGCATACTACCATCTGCATAAATGACAGGTATGGTGGTTTTTTTCTAGTAAAAATGGCAGCTTGTTAGTGCATGTACTTAATCAAAGTTGCAGCTAGAATCTTAGCAAAATCATATTTGTATTTCTGTCAGTACTGCATGATTACCGTAGCTGTAGAAGACCAGAAACTAATCTGTTCTGTGTCATGCAACATCAGCAAAATTACCAACTCCATCCTGATTCTGGATTTCTTTATTGTTGGTGATGAATGATGTACTGGAGGAAACAGGAGGAGTGCATCTGGATTATTAGATACCATGCTGAGTGCATAATGCTGACACTTAGGAAAATCTCGACTTGTAAGATAAACACTTTTTATATGGAAGTCAATGATAGATGATAAATAGAACACCAGGATGTAAATCACTCATGTTCATTACTGCACTTTATATAGTAATATAAGACAATACCAGTACTTTAAGACACAGACTTGTCATCTGCAGCTTTCATTCTGGATGATCCCTACATGCTTTGCAGATATTGTAAATAAGACCAAATGCTGCTATTGAAATATGGGGTTACAATACAGTTCTCTGAATAAAAATACGGTATAGGACACATTTTATGAGAAGTAATTTTTAAAATAGCGTGTAGAAAATATAAGGAAGCCAACACTTTGAGATTCTTATTGGATGCTGTACTCCATTCATTATGCAGTCGTCTCTAATACGGAGGAGAGTTGCATTTGTATTTATGAGAAAGAGAATAAGAAGCCCTTCTCTACCATTATAATAATAGATTTAATGCAGATATGCTATATAGAGGATGAAAATGCCTCCTTTTTAACTCTGTGTTAATTACAAGAGGAAAAAACAGGACAAAATCTATGGGTGTGAACCCAGCACTCCAACATATTATTCTCATGCTATTGATTGTTCTATAAACAGCAAAACAATAGGAATTTTGGAAAATACTATGCATCCTCTCATCTCTTTAAATAACTACTGCTTTCATTGAGGGGAAAACTCAGACTTTAATTTGCTGGAGTCAGACTGAGCAGTGGTTTTCCTGGATGTGGAAGCATAAAATCAGAAGTGATTAAAGGTGGGAACTGAGGGAAAATGAGGGAACTTTTATTGAGCAATCCTAAAATTGTTTTCTAGTTCATTACCATTGGCATTCTAATTACCATAACAATTAGAGAAGTGCCAGCTTTGAAGTTTTTCAGTGTTTGGGGGATTTGGGAATCAAGATTTTGGTTTGGCCTCATGGAGAATAGGAAATAAGTGTATAAATAACTTCTGCTGTCAGCAGATAACTTTGACACTAGTAGTGATCATTGTTTCTAAAGGGGTTATCATGCAGTTAACTCGAAAGACTGATTGGTATTTCACAGTAGCTGCCTAAATAATTTGTCTTACTGCCATAGCAAGTACAAATTGTAACACTTGTGATTCATCTGCAAAACATACGGCTTGCCAGTTGTTTTACTCAGTGCTTTGGCAGCATGATCTGTCAGAAAGAAAGGTCAACAGCAAAATGAAAAAAGCAGGGATTACACTGCAGTTGTCCACAGAGGGTAATTTACTCCAGAGACTCCATGGCTTTTTGCTTATCTTTGCATGTTCTCTGTCAGAAGGGCTAACAGACCTTGTGAAAAGTTCCCTTGTTGATGACAGATCAGGGTAAACCATTATTTGCTCTGTTAAGCCTGAGCTGGCAGGAGAGCTATGGAGGGCTCTGTGGCCAAGGTGAGAGTAGCATGATCGCCTACAGACAGAAAGCTAGCTAGCAGTCCTTAGTGTGTCCTACTGCTATTTGAGGGTGGTTGAACCTGATTTACAGTGATTTCAACCTCAAAATATTATTTCATTTTATATTTCTTCTTTAATTTTGTAGACACTGCCCAGATCCAGTGAATTGATTGATTCCAATTAAGAAAGAACTGATATTTAGTTCCTTGAACTATGTAAAAGGCTGGTTATGTTGCTAAACTCTAATAATGCTAGGCCTAAAGTTTGGTCTATGCTGGTAACAGCTACCAAGAACTTTGTTAAGTTCCTAACAAGAAGTCCCTGTTAATTCATGTAATTCGGGAGATTTGGAAAAATAGGTTAATGCTAAAAATTGAATACCGCATTTTAATTCAACCAACGTAAAACCAGAAATAATTTCTTAAACAGTTTGATTACTTTACTCCTTAATTTGTGTTAAAAATATACAGTGTATGAATGTGTATGTGTGCAAT
Source organism: Gavia stellata (assembly GCF_030936135.1). Taxonomy (NCBI): domain Eukaryota; kingdom Metazoa; phylum Chordata; class Aves; order Gaviiformes; family Gaviidae; genus Gavia; species Gavia stellata. The sequence goes on from NC_082602.1 coordinate 5,253,257, forward strand.
GAGTTGAGCAACTTGTAAAGTGAAAAAATGAAATCCAATGTACAGAAGTTTCCATTAAAAGAAAAAAGTTTTACATTCCTACCGGTCTTTAGTAGAGATGATGAGAATTTAAAAATGCTACTCAGTCACAAAGTAAACCCTCTACAACTGCATCCCCTCATACTTCCTATTTAAAGCTCCAGTTTGCTATTCCAAACCAGGACTTACCACAAAACTTTACTCTGCAAATTAGCATAGCAGCTCAAGCACACAAACATCTTTTGTTTCACAAGTCATAATGCATATCTTGCTCATGAGTGAAATTTATTTTAATAACACTCAATTTTCTTACCTGCTGACTACTTTGTTGATTAACATCCTCTCTGAAATGCAGTTTTCTTTCCAGGTCCTTTACAAGTGCAGCCTTATTTTCCCGAATAGAATCATCTGTTGCTAACGGCAGAGGCTTCAGATTTTTCTTTGTTAATCCCTGGGTCGGGCTATTAAAAGAAAATTCTGATACGAACATGCAGCAAACAGTATATTTATTTTTTGTCACCTGTGTGATATGATATGTTATGCTTCAGTTGTCTGGAGTAACCTATTATTTATTTACGTAGAAGCCAAAGCACAATATGGGATTTGATTTTTTGGTACTATTTTGATGGTGCATCCCATTCCCATGCCAGTAGGAATTAAGGACACACAGCTTAAAGAGAATAAGCATTATAATACTATAATAAGCATCTAAGTGCCATTTATATTTATCCTGGAATAATGCTGTTACAATGAGTGCTAAAGAAATGTATATAGGTGTTACCATAGGTATACAATTTGTACATTTTACTGCATCAGGCAATAATTTAAAAGTTAATACAGTTTCTCAGTGATCTTTATCTCACATCTTCATTGATCATTTACTCTTTCTATGAACTTTGACTTTCATTTCTCCCACCCTTTTTTTGACACCTAACATCAACAGTTAATTTTTAGTTTTATTTTATAGATGTAGTCTGTTTTATTTTAGTAAGGTTTGAAAATAGTTAAATTTTTAAAAAAAGACTGTCAGGAGACAGTCCCAATAGCCTGGAGGTATTCAAGGAATGTGTGGACGTGGCATTGTGGGACATGGCTTAATGGGCATGGTGGTGGTATTTTTTTGGTTGATGGTTGGACTTGATGATCTTACAGGTCTTTTCCAACCTCAGTGATTCTGTGATTCTGTGCGACTGTGAGAGTGCACTGCTGAAGCACAGCAGCTGCACACTACTAGAGAGTGTGCAACATTTTAGTAGTTTACCAGGAATTGGCATCTTAATAACAGGGGGTCTAGGTAAAAGGCATAACTAATGATTGCTGTGCAAGATATCTTCCTTTTGTTGTTCTGCAGACATGGTGTTCTCTCACTGCTTTTGTCATCAGAATTATTATAATTGATAATGCCATAAAGGGAAGCTGAAACTTCAATAGATATTCACAGATTAGCACAGATATTGTTTAGGTTCCTTCCTGATCTTTTGTGCCCTCACTTTGACTCTCTCCCATGTAAAGATCTAGATTTGAATCTCAGCACGGTGAGCTCTAGTTATGTGGGAATTCAGCTCCGGGCTGGGACCCAGGAAAGGTGAAATGAAGAAAACAATATTTAACTGTTCTACCTGGTAGGCGTATTGTAGGGGTTTATTTGGTAATGCCTGTACAACAGTTAGAGAAAGTAAAGCACTTTGCAAGGGTTAAGAGAATAGTGCTTGAGCACTTGCACATCAGCTCTGAAGGGGAGGAAGGGGAGTGGATGAATAGTTGCAGTTGATTTTTGCTTGCTGTTGCAATGCTGTGAAACCAGGCCAAAGGCTTGAGTCGGGTGTAGTTAAAACCTTCACTGTGAACCTTATAACTTTATTATGTATGCCTGGCCATGATGCCAGGGCCATGAAGGCCTCCAGGCATGTGCCACAGGGTGATGGCGATGATGTGGCTGTGCTGGGGAACTAGGAAGTCTGCGAGTAGGAGTGCGATAATGGTTGGAAGGCAGGATTTCTTGGCACACAGAGTGGTGGATGTTATGCATACAGGGACACTTTTTTTCTGTTATAATTATGGATTGGTTGATGCAGTATCAGCAAAATAGTTAGGAGATTGTGAGTTACAGATGGCTATCACTACCTTGAAGTGTACCATTGGTAAAAGGGGGGAATATTCCCTCCTTTGTGCAGAATTTGGAGTTCTATGGATAAAAAGTTGTATCAATCTATTGGTGCTCGCTGTGCTAACATAGGGTTCATGTAGTCTACAAAAGGGATATTAATTTCAACTCTACTAATAAAGAAGGAACTCTTACAGCCACAGCCTTTCCAGTACATCATCATCCTCATTTGCTTGTATGATGGTAGCCATTTTGTCACAGACATCATGCTGGCTGCCAATTAAAATATTTATGTACAAAACATTAACTCTTCTGAGATTCCTATATTTTCTAAATATAGAAAGTATTGCAACTATATTTCTATATTTTCTAAATATAGAAAGTATTGCAACTAGAAAAATACCTTTACATAAGTTATTTCTTAGATTTACCTGGACTAAGAAATGACTTACATTATGAGGTACTTTTTAAAACTTTACTCATAGCTTACAATAGATAAGAATGTTTTTATACCTCATATAGGCAAATGGTCTTAGAGTGACTTACCCAGCAAGCCCATGAAATCTCATTTCTCCCACTAGTAGAGTGTTATGAATCTCTGAGCCCCCAAATTCTTGTATATATCTGTTTATAAACTCTCATTTCTCTATCTTTAATTTATCTTACTCTTGTTGTATCTTATTATAGAAGCTACTATCCCTTCCTTTCTTAACTGAATATAAAGGTTAGATGAAATGACCAGACTATATGAGTAATTCACTTTTCTACTTTATGAATGACTTGCATTTTCGGTAAACTCCCCACTGAACTCTTGAACAGAAATAAATACATCTTAGTTTCCTTTAAGAGTATTTCTTGCCCCTGCTTCTGCACATCTGGTTTATGCTACTTACGTGGCTGGTGTACTTCTGGGCAGTCCCATAGCATTGGTTGATGGCACAGTAGGAAGTGAAGGAAGAACAGCACTAAGGAAAGCTACTGGGTTCTGAATCCGGCCAGTTGGGGAGATAGGAGCAGGAGTCACACTCTGCGGCTGGAACTGTTTTACACTAGATGTAGAAAGTGTTAATGGAGGCACCATGGGTTCTTTAGGGTTTGGTAGAGGCTGTTCACTTCTGCTTGTAAACCCTCCTGAAGACCTTGATTGGGCAGGTGGAGGATTTCCTATGAAATTTTCCTTGTTACTTGTTCTTTGAGTTCCTTGAGGGACGTTGCTGAATGTTGTGACTGAGGAGCTAGAAGAGGAGCTGGTAGGCAGTGTGGTTTGTGATGGTAGAAACTGCTTATGTTGGGTATAGCTGAGCGTTTGTGAAGCAGAGGCTTTGCTTTGTTTGTACATAGTTGAGGTGGACTGTTGATGGAGTGAAGAAGCAGAATTCAATAAAGCTGTGTTGAATGACAACTCTCTTGTAGATGTCTGATGCACCTGCTGTTGTTCAAGCAAGACCTGGTTGTGGAGCTGTTTTAACTGGGTCTGATCACTGCGTATAAAACAAAGATGAGCAAAATTGGTCATTAGCTCTGTACATGCTGGCTGACTACATTTCCATATGTGAATTGCGAGAGAAGAATTCTGTGTCCTGTGATACAGTAAGAGGTAAGGAAAACCACTACATGACATATTCTCTAACATTATGAGAAAAGCCTAATAGTAGTTTGCTACTAAAAAACCCTTTTCCTTCCTCTCCCCTTCTTTGCCAGACGCACAAAAGCTTTTTGTCTGAAAATTATTTGACTGAAGATGATTTTAATACATTAAATATAAATAGAAATCTTACTTAGAGATATTTAAGGGATAGCATTGTCAAATTCTGCTCTATGACACCTTAGTACCTCTCTGCTTGTGTAACTAAGAGTAGGATTTAGTTTATCAGATTTTAAATGACTGTTTGTAAGCCAGATTGCAGTTATTTAGTTCCTGTTAAAGTGGCATTTTGTCTAATAAAGCTTTGTAATAATCCACCAAAAGAGATATTACCAATGTAGTTTAGGTGGTGCTGACATTCGGTGACAGGCAGGAGTACATCATTCAGAGAGGACTTGCATTTTATGCAATCCTTGTTTCCTAGATGCTATCTACTGTATATGTCTTCAGGGCTTTTTTACTTTGCAATTAAGGAAAATTATTTGGCCTTGTCAAGTGGTTTATTTAGTTTTTATGTATATGGAAATACAGCATATGGAAAACAGGCTAACTTTTCCCCTTCCAAAAACAAAAAGAACATAGAGGATATGGAAAATGATCATGTAATAAATTGTCGAGTATTAAATAACTACTGTTAAAAAGTGAAAAATGTAGAAGTAGAGACCAACCACAACTGGTACTAACAAACCAAATGCATGAAGTCAACAGAACTTCTTTTTATTTAAAAGAATTATTGTTTCTATAATGTACTAAACAAAAATCACATTAAAGGCAGATAAAGATAGCAATTTCAAGCTTTCAAAAAGTAGAACGTTGGAGAGTTAGAAGTTGTACAATCCTGATTTTGTGTCCTTCATATATACCTCTGCATAATAATGTACTCCTTTGTTACATTTTTTGAGGGGGAGGGGGTTGAGAAAAATTCTGCTTTATGCAAACATTGGGCAACTTAGATACTGCTTCTGCTTCCCCCTTAAACACACTATAGCTCTGAAAGTAAATAGGACTGTGAATATGGGCTTAACAAATTAAAAAAACACCGCTCCAAGTTCTTCCTCTGCTACATGGTATATAAGTTCTGTCTTCTGACTTGCAATGTTTATGCTATGAAATTACATCCTTGCTTAAGAGTACCAATGAATTTATAAAGTCCTTCCTGAGCCTTTAGTTAAAGCTTCCACCTATTTAAGAAATGAAATGAAGGACTCTGCGTGCTTTCTGTTAAACTACATTTGGGAGGTTTCAAAAACGCTGAAAACATATTTCTTAATAAACTGCAGTGTGAATTCCATAAATTGTTCTCTAAGAAAACTACACTACTTCTTAAAATTTCCCCTTGAGCTCACAGTGCACTAATCATGCAGGTGCTTTTTAGTTCAAGTGGTTTCACATTATCAAACATTTCCAAGTATTTTATCTGTTTTAGGATAAAAAAGGATTTGTGAGACATAAAAGTCATGAGGCATGGCCTTTGGGACTACAGTTGCTAGCTGGTTGCTAGCCCATACTATGTATAAGACTGAATATGTCTGGTTTTGGTAAAATTGCATACTCAGAATTGAGTGAGATACACTTGAAGAACCTGCTTTTATTTTGCCTGCATAAAAGCAGTGTTGTTCATCTTTTGTTTGCAGCAGAAAACATTGTGGAATTAAATAAAATTTCAAAGGGTAAACATTTTTCTTTTAAATTTGGAGAACACTTTTCCCAAGAGGGATATACAGAAAAAAATATCTAGCTCTGTAGAATATGTTTTGTAAGAGTATGGTTAATTAGGCCAACACCATGTGATACTTACTGACTGTCTTTTTGTTTTGTGTTTGAGTTTTTTGCTCTAGTGCAATAGTGTCCTGGTCTATGAATACTAAATAGTATCAGTGATGCTCCTGAGACTTAGAATCCCTTTTACTTACAGCTTTGGTTTAGCCAATACTGGGGGGGGTTCCTTGGATGGTGATGTTGGCTCTGGTATTTTCATTGACTGTCCATTTATCCTCTCTTGGAAATAGTTGGGTCTGATTTGGTTTGTAGCGCCAGGTCCATCCTCTGATGATGATTCACTTCCTTTATCATCTTCAGGCAGCTTGAAGTGCACACGGAGACCTATCTTGGAACTCGATCTGGGTTCATTGTGGTTCACAAGAACACCTTCAAGTTTAGGTTTGGGGGTTTGATTTACTACATGATGGGAAGGAGTATGTGGGGGAGGTTGACATTCAGCAGCAATTAAGTTGATTGAGCTCATTGTGTGAAGGGTAGCAGCATTACTACTGTCTTCAGATGCTGAAATAGCAAATATCAAACTTTTGGTGATATGTAAATACCATAAATTATAGTGAAATGAAATCACAAAAGTTACAGTTGGAAAAACTCACTCTGATGTCCTTCCAGCTGTGGGACTGAGTTGTTTGACCTCATTTGTTTATCAACAAATTCCCTTTACAAAGGGATATTGTAAAGGCAGGGGATAAAGAGACAAGGTTCTAGTTTGGAAGATTCGGCAGTGGTCTTCAACCTTGTCCCTCGTGAATTCCACCAGAATCTTTGAAATGCAAACTTTCTTTTCAGAGAATTCTCTAACTTTTAGTTATGAAGAACACTGCTGGAACTTCAGCTGAATTGGAGTCAACAGTGCACTATGCTTTTATGTACTCTACTTTGCTCACCTAACCGCTTAGTGCCTTGGCAGCATAAATCGTGTAGGCAGTATGAAAGAATCTGTTTTGAGGTTTCCTCCTTTGGGCCCTGCACCAAGGTTTTATTGAAACAGCAAACTAGATAGTTTATAGAGATTTCAAAAATGGCTATTGCCCAAATCTTGAGGTCAGCAAGAGTTGTGGTTTTGGAAGGGCTGTGTGGGATTCATTCTCTAATGTTCCTTGTTTCTTCATGTTTCTAACTGGGGAAGGATAATTTGAAGAGGCATAGCAATCTGTATGTTTGGTAAGCAGCTTGGACTGTACAGTGCAACAGCCTGCTCTGCTTGTACTTACTAGCAAGCAAAGGACTAAAACAAGCTCTTACCTTTGACAGTTAGATGAGCTATACTAGATACTGTGCCATATTTATTGCTTGCAGTGCAGGTGAAACTGCCAGAATCTTCTGAAAATACTTCAGCAATAACGAGAGTACAAATTTCCTCTGCAAAGCATCAGAGCAGTATTATTACTTGAAGTGAACATGCAATGAAAAAACACACAAAGCCTTGACTACCCTCGGGGACATTTCCTTAAGGTTTTCCACCTTGCTCCATTTGATTTTTGTTTCATCAGTCTTACAAATTTTGGCAGCCTTTGTGTGCAGCAGCTGTTATCAGCATTGTCTAAAGCAACTGGTACCCTCTGTGCTCCAGCATGCCCAATGAAAGTGAAAAACAGGTGTCAGCAGTGTTTGGAAAACATTAGAAAATATTTTCCTAATCACATGAAGCACAGACTTTCTCTCTGAAGAACTTAAAATTTAATTTGGAGAAATATAGTGTACTCTATGCTCACAACTCACTAAAATTATATGTATTTTTATCTCTTTGCAGATTGAAAGATTAGTAATAATTGAACAATTCAAATGGAGTCACTCTGTAAGGTGAAGAAATACGAAACACATACATGTAGGCTGGCATATTCCAAAAGTACCAGTGCAGATGTGCAGGTAGAGGGGATTGTGCTAATTGTGCTTACAGAAAGTTGCCTTTTTGCTTCTTTGTGAAGAAGACTAACGAGCACTAAGCATGTGCTAGCAAAGTTGTACTGGCAAAATTTAAATTCCACCTTGAAAAGTCAATTTGAGGTTATGACATTCCTGTCTGACCGGTCTCTGACATGTCCAGACAGCAGTCCCAGCTAGTAAATGCCTATGGTGATGGGATTTTAAATCTTCTGTTTGGCCGGGTAGCTGGGATGGGGAGGGAGAGTAACATCTGAAGTGTATTGAAATTTCTTCAACTAGTCAGTTACTATTTTGCTACCATTTTGCAAGAAACTTTCCTAAAACCCTACAGGGTTAATATTTTATGAGTACCACGCTTAAACTTCATTGTTTCATGTCATCACTGAGGAAAATCTAGTACCAACACAGAGATTATTTGCTAACAACTATAGGAGAATAATAGTTTATTATAGTACTAGGATTATAGAACTAGTTTAAGGCATTATAGTATCTAGTTTATAGTACTTGGATTTGCCAACCACTGCATGCATGGAAATCCAGATTCCTTCTGAATGAGCAGCAGGTGATGAGGCAGTGACAACTGCACCCAACTGATTACCCTGTAAAAACTGCTTCACATTGCTCAGCAGTGATGCCACTGGACAGTAAAGGAACAGCATCGGTGGGTTCTGGTAGAAGCTCCATTTATTCATTCCTAAGTCTCAGTGAGAGACATTGCAGAGAGAGGGAGTTTCTTTCAAGACATGTTTTGGGGTAAAAAACTTTTAATAGGGCAAGGAGAAGAGTTACAGAAGTTTATATTCCATAAGAATGAATAATCCTTTGGTAATGTTCTGTCTTAAGAGAGGCAGCTTTGTATTTTTAATAGTGAAAAGCATAACGGGGAGAGTGGTTGTCTCATGGAGAAGCAACCAAAATCTACAAGGCTCCTTTGCTCAAATCGTGCAGAGTAGCCTACATTCTGCTCTGAGCCTTGAAATTAGCAAATCCAGCCACTTCTGTAGGATTTGCTGATATCAGGGGTGGAACAACTGATGTGATACTCTCATATTACGCTGGTAGGGAGCAAAGGGAATGGCTGACACGGCTAAACATCTGATGCAATGTGTAAAAATAGCTCAGTCCTGTATCATCTGGTGTACTTCTGAATCTCAGATATACAGGGGACCCTCATACATTAATTTTGTTAACCTTTAGCTCATAAGGTGGTAACATTTAGGTCCTAAGTTAGAACTGGGTCAAAGCAGAATGGAAACATCATTTTCTTCAAAAGTGATAAAATTAATTCAAATTTCATGTTTATGGAACAGTCTGCAGTGAAATGCATCTCACTACTAGCTATAGAACATGGGGAAAAGAAGGAATTATGTTAATTAAATTATGGAGTTTAAATAATTAATATTTTGTGAGGTTAAATCACCACATTTGTATAATCAAAAAAGTATGAGCCTTTTGATGATCCTCACCTGGTTCAGCCATAGATCGTGGTTCTAAAGAGAAGAAGAGCAGGATTAGTAGATTGAATATACTTACTTTTGCCAATAATTTTTTTTAATTAAGCACTAACTATGAAGTTTGATCTTCGCTATATGACGGAATACTCCTTTTGATCCAATTTTCTGTTTAAGGAGTGGTGGAGACAGTCAGGCCTTGTACTCAATGGTATGTCAAATCCACTAAACAATATGAACACTTATAAACACTTTTGAGAACTTATGAATACGAAATAAATTCTGCAAGAAGTATTTTTTTGCAATCTTAGTACTTTAGTGTGTCTTGAAGACAATTTCTGAAACTGTTAAGCACATGAAATCAAGTTATGATAAACCATTGTTTCATTTAGGTTTGATTTAGTGTGGTATTTAAGTAATTTCTATTGAATTTTTGCAATTTTAGCATTCCAGTGACTTATGTGAAAACTGCAGATGTTTCGACTACATTTGAAAATTAAAGTAAAAGTATATATTTACAACCTATCATGTATCATGTGCACACACACGTATGTGTGAGCATGCTAACATGTACATCAAGGTACTTTTGTGGATAAATAAGCAATTGACCACCCATAAGCACTATTATAATAGCACTTAACTGAAAGATGAGGGACTTTACGGGCAATGGACTCTACATAAATGGTGCAAAAAGGAAAACAAGCAGCAGAAGTAAGGTTGAATTAGAAAAGGACATTGAAGTGGCAAAGGGATCAAAGCAGAAGGCAAAACAATTCAGTAGTTTGGGGAATCTCAGACAAATACTACCTGTGAGTATGCTGTTCAATTCATCCACAGTTTTGGCTTCTGGAACTGATACTTATTGCCATAAATATGGCTTATAAAGTTCTTACCATTGTAAAAAGAAATTAAAAGTGTTGCTATGTTAGCAATTTTGTTGCTTGCCTATCTTCTATTAGACACAATATTTCCACACAAGAAACATACTTTTCTGTAATATCCTAAAATCTGGAGAATCTTCTATCAGTGTTCCTTCTCTATACCATTCAACCTTTGGAGAAGGAGCTCCTTTCACCCGACATTCAAAGACAACAAGCTGCCCCTCAGAAGCTGAAATATCCTGTAACATCTAATAGAGAAAATGAATAGACAGTCAGTAAATGTCTTATTGGTCTGGAAGTAATACTGATTTCAGTAAGATTTCATAAAGCCACTTAAATCCTTGAATGGCTTAAGGAATGCATAATTCCTTTTTTTTCCTTTGGTATCTAGAAAGTTTTAATTATCTCTCTATACAATTAATTGACCTCTTTGGTTTTAAAATATGTCATAGAACAAATTACCTTTGTAAATACAGGAGCAGCAATTATAGGTCTTCCATCCAGTCCTTGCAAATAGTTAGTGGGGCTTTGAGCCTGTAGATTGCAAAACATCACATGATGATGTTTAGGTGTACAGAGGATATTTTTCCATATACAGGAGGAACAGGCTTTCAGAATTACACATTGAGATTTTGGTGGGTGAAGTCCAAAGCAAAATATTTAATGCAATGAATAAAAGTTGCTCTATTCTAGGGAACTGCTAGTGATCTTCCTGGATGGGTTACTGCCTGAGTAACAAAAATGCTGTTACTGCCTTACCGCCTTATTGAGTTAATCATGGCAAGGAAAACTTCACCGCAGTGTATTATAACATCTTTCATTAATACGTCACTAAGACAAATCTATGTAGGCTGCTTGGTGGTAGTCTCCTTTTAAAAATTCTTACTTACAAAATATTTATGGTTGTTAATTAGGAAAAGTTAAGTCAAGTCATGTGTGTTACTGCTACTGTAATTCTTCTCCTTTGCCAAAACCAAACAATTTACAGAGGTGGAATATCATCCTATTGATCCTGCTCAGTGAAATCAGAATGAAATTAGTCTCCTCCTGGAAAACTTCCCGATATAACTCGATTAATAGAGTTTTTAATTTTAGTGAAATAGAAGCTGCCCCAGAATGGCAGAATTAGTGATTTAGTATCTCAGGAAACATAGCCAAATTGTATAGATGGTGTCTTACAAGGCAAGAAGATTAAAAGTGGTAATTTTTGAGATAACTATCACTCTTGACTTAGGCAACCTCTGTCAAAATGGCAAGATGTCGCAAAGGCTTAGTTCTATTCTCTTTGTAGTCAAAAGTAAACGTGCATTACTTCACCTATTCGGTATCTGTTTATTGGTTACCACCTAATTCTAGGCTGTAAACATTGGAAAGGCAGTGTAAAGCGAGTTTCTCATTAACTTTTCAGTTTTATTTTTAAGTAAATATGGCTCTTCTTTCCTACTAGGAAAGAATTCACAGTTTTGAGTATTCTGATAGTTTGCAACAAAAAGGACTTGAAATGCATGCTAACATTAATTAGAAAGTCTTCAATAGGGATATTAAAATGGTAAATAAGCATTTCGACATATAATGTAAACATAGCAGTGAAATGATTTAGCTTAAAATAAGTTTCATTGAACGAAGATGATTTCAAGTGAGTTCTGTAGAGAGGGAGAGGAAAAAGTTACAGGCTGCCGCTATTGAAAGTGAATGAGTCAGTCTGCAATGTGAAGAGGCCAGTGAGTTGCACATCCAAGTGCCCTTCACGGCATGCAGTCTCTGACCTGCTGGAGTGCACACAGATTCCTGCCGCTGGCTGAGCTAATGGCAGCTGCTGCTTCTGCTCATTGCCTCAGAGGTGCCTGTAACCTGGGGATGAAAGGTTCCCTTCCCTTTGCCAGGTGCTAAAGGTTAGCTAGTAGGCAGGACATCTCTCCTGTGTGTGCAACCACTGTATGGCTGTAAGGTTCAAAGCTGAAGTTCAACAGCAAAGCAGGAACTAGAAAATTTGGGGGTTCTGAGCCACAAACTGTAGAAGAAACACCTTTTTAAGAGCTTGCTTTTGGACCTTGAAATTCACTGTATTGTCTCCCCTACCTGATTAACTGGTGTTGACACAGGCTGGACAGGTATAGACACAGGCTGAACCACGGCAGACGGTGTACTGCAGGTTTCTTGATGGTCGGTTGCAGTTCTAACAGCAGGAGATGCTGCATCCAAGGAGGTGTCAGCTGGCTTTGGTTTGCTGTGAAATATTAACCAAAAGCAAGTTTGCTAATTGGAAGCTAGAGCTACGTGTGAGTCCCTTAGTTATGTCTGTCCCAGTTACATGTCAACCCCAGCCTCACTTCTGGGATTGAATTCCATTTGATCTAAACTGATACGTGCTCCTAGGTAAACCGCATTTTATAAGAATCAGGCTGCATATCTTACCACTCTAATCTCTCATACTTAGTTGATTTACATCAAATGTAATAAATGGCTTGGATTAACCCAACTGTGGCTTGAAAGCTGCTGTTACCAGTTCTGAGCAGCATGAGAGAGCGATGCTAGCTTCTCAGAGGACAATGCTAGTTTCTTTTTCACTGCTCCCTGAGCTTATATGAAGCTTTGGGCCTATAAGTTAATGAAAATACCATGGTCTGCTTGGATACAGATTCAGTAATTTACTGCTGAAAATTGAAAGAGAGACGTATGCTTTCTGACCAACATATCATGCAATTTTGGTAGTGTACAGGTTCGCACCTCTTCACTTCTTCCAGGTTGTTTCTACATGGAAGTTGAAGAGTTGACCCTATTTATTTTTATTGCTAAGTAAAATAATGCAGACAAGGAAGAGATGGTCTTTTTATTCAGTTTGAGGTATGCACTGGCTGCTCTGGAATGTACCACAGGTCCCCCCAGGAAAGCCAGCCTTCAAACCAGAGGAAGCCTTACTCAGAGTGAACATACAGTTGTTATGATCACTAATTTCTCTTTTGAAAATGTGAACTTTTTTTTGCACCTGTTCTCATATCAATTCCCTTTAATTACAGGTGTTCAGATTCATGTGACGAGAGCTGGAAGCTAAGCAAAAATAAAGACACTGATTATATCCAAACCTGATCTTTCATAATTCCATCATTTGAGGACACCCCGCTACAATGTCAGAGCAGCATTTTTTTTTCTAAGAAATACAGAGTGCAATACATTACTTCGCAATTTAATGAGGTAAGCAACTCAGAGATGACATCAAGTGATCAGGATCATGGTCAACACTACATTAACACCTAATAAGATGAACAAGAAAAATTGTTACGCCTGAGACATTTGGAAAAATCTGAGCTAGAACTATGAAAAAATCAGCAATTCGTCCCAAAACATTTGAGATCTTCTCGATGTTAAGTTTTATATTAAACCTTTACATTTATCAAAGTCCATAAACCAATCCAATCTGGAGTATTTTATGACTTTGAAGTAAAAATCACCTAAGACAGGATTTCCTGTCAGCCTGAGGTCTTTGGTCTGCAGTGTTTTGTATTTGCATTTTAAAAGAAAATGACATTTGTAATGAGTATAACCCTCCTTGATAAATGACGGAAAAAACCCAGGGTGCATAAGTCTATCTGATTAAACTTTCGTCTTTATAAAGCACTGGTTGCTTTTGGGGTTGAATTAATGCATACAAAGGAGTTCAAAATAAAAGATCGATTATTTTATTTTACAACCAGTCTGACTTCCTTTCAAAAGACTTTGATTCTGAAAGACTATAGATTTTAATAGCATTGGGTCAGGTTCTAAATGCACAGGGAATGGATTTCATTTAGGAAAAATAAAATTATTTCCCAGCTTTTAGATTACATCTGACACCTTTTCTTTCTTTTTATAATTAAGCAGTCTTTTATACCCATCATTTCAGTTTATTCTAGTTCATATGTATTAATTTCCTTATCTTAAATCTAAATAATCCATGTATAGCCATCTTCCGCCGAAAGCTTCACGGCATACCATATTTTCATGTGAGAAATTTTACTACACTGTTTATCCAAGTCAGATGCTTAAATCAGCATTTAAGTTGGGTTGGGTCTAGTCAAATGGCATCTGTTTTAGTAAATTAATTTTAGTAGTTTAATCTTTAAGGTAACATATTTCTTCTCATGTTTATATTTAATATTAAAGTTTCAATTCTGAAGCTGAAGTTGAAGACACACAAGCAAATGTGTAGGTGTTCCATACTATTTGTAAAGCAAACAAACAAACACACAAACAAAACCCAACCCAAACAATCCAAACAAATCCCAAACAAAAGCCTAAATTGTTGGAAGTTGCAAAATATGAATGGAAACTGAAATGTCTACACTTGTGGGGTTTTTTAACTGTAAGAAATATGGAAGATATAATTGATTTTAAACTTACTGATCCATTTCGTCTTTAATGATTTCACCTTCAGAGTCAGAAGAAGAGACTCCTATGAAAAAAAACAAAATCACTTAGCAGAGGGTTTTTTGGAGAAGTTTATCTATGAATGATACAAACCTTTATTCACATTTCCTCTAGAGCATTCTAAGGATATATATTATAAAGCTATGCCAAAACAAAAGATCACATTGCAGTGGAAATGAACCAACGTTGCATACTGTGTAAGATGCAGGACTGCTATTGATATAAGGCAGATTTGGGATGAGGTGCTACTGAAATGAGGAAAATGGCATCCAAGAGTGAATCTATACCTGGGTCTTCCTCAGGTTCTCTATAAAATGCCACTAGTATGGTTTAGTCTGTAATTGCTGTTGTGACTCAAGTAAGACCCTTTTTTTCTCACATACCTGATACTAGCAGTTTTAAGAAAAACAAGGGGGAAAAAAGAGAGACACCTGGAATCATAGCTATTGTTCTTAAACTAGTGCCTTGTAGCACAGTTTGGAGAAGATACCAGCTCAGTTTACTAACAGCTGTCTTACTGAGACATCTTACACTTCTGATTCAGCCTTTGTTGCGTTTGGAATTTGCATTTTCTCTGCAGTTCCTGCCAGTGAGCATCTCCATCAGCCATGGCTTCCATCCAACATCCACTGAGTTAGGTAAAAGCAGGCCTTGGCCCCAGTCTCGAGAACTAGTAAATCCCTGCCAAGCACAGACATCTCCCATTAATGTCAGGGGCAGTGCAGATACTAAAAAAGGATTCGTCCTTTCACTGTCAGATTAGAGACGTGAAAGAAGAATAACAGTAGAGCAAAATTAACCTTGTGTTAAGTAGGGTAGGTGCTTTAATTTATGAATGGTCCTACTATTGTCAGTGATGGTACTCATAGTGTATTTCTCTGCCTGAGAAATGGAAAAAAGACAAAAGGAAAAAAAAAGAGTCTATGTGTTTATTTTAAATTTGTAATCCTGCTAGCACAATGATGGATGCAATCTAAAACCTTACCCAAAAAAGTGTTAAAAAGAGATACAATAAATAGACCTCTTTTAAGCCCAGTAGGATATATTAAAAAGCATAAGGAGAAAGAAGAGAGACCTAAACCTGCAGATATATATTGTTTTATTTACAGAATATATATTGTGCATCTATTGTGCAAGTAAAATATCAAATTGCTGGCCTATTTATTTTAGTTACAAGGTGCCAATAACAGGTTAGGATAAAGCTGTCCTGTATTTAATTTGTAATGCTGACTGTAGGGAGAAGAGGTTAATAAGAATTAGACTCAAAGTTTAGGTTCTTATATTTCTGTAGAGTAACCACAGCCAAAAAATATAAGGTGGCGTCAGAATCTGAATATTTCTAGACTTCAGTCTTGCAGTGAGATATGTAAAATCTCTGGGAAGCAACACAATAAAATTGTATGTAAAGGGCAGTCATTTGTCTGAAGGGTGTTTTACAGAGAGATAATAAATATGTTAATAATGACGAAAAGTGTTGACTCCCTGCTATGTATTTTTCGTGACCAATCTACTACAAAGTTAATGTACATAATACATAATTGTATCTTAACCCTGTATGACCAATTTCAACAACCAATATCCGCAACAATTCTAACATTACCTTCTATGTAAATCTCTGCAGAAGTGGAGTCTGTTCCATAGATGTTTGAAGCAAAGCACGAATAACGTCCTGTGTCCTCCTCAAAAGCTTCAACAATAACCAATGAGTGTTGATCACCTGTCTGGATAATTTGAATGTCTGGTGAGTTTTCAAGCTCCTTCCCTTCACAGTACCACCTGCAAGGCAAAAAATATTGTTTATCAATGCAAACAACTTGACAGATAGAATGACAATGTTGGAAGCCTTTCTGATGATAAAATGGGTGGGTTTTAGCCTGAAGGTTCTGACAAGAGTAGTGCACACAAGTGTTGAATCAACAGTCATAGGAATAAAATATTTATGTTTTTCATCATATTCAATTACAGCTAATAATAGAGCTCCTTTCTTTGCAGTATTTAAACATACTAACAAACTAGTTTATATAAGTGACTTTCGCACATATTTTTCTTCATATACAGATTTTAATAGTAGAGTAGAAGAGCTCTGAATTTGGAATGCTATCAATCGAGCTCTGAATTTCTCTTGAGGCACATTTAGATCTGTACTGTGGCTTAAACTGTAGCAAAAAACCCCCAACCCTAAGTAAACAAATTTCCCTCAAACTTGTAATTCCAAAGTTCATGCTGATTCAGAATGTGACTGAAATTAACTATAATGTTACTCTTTGTTTTGTCATACATTTATGCCACTTAAAAGATGGCATAAGTGTATCACAAGGAAAGAGAAGTGATCTATTACAATATAGATGCACTTCCTTACAGGGACACGGCCAGTGAGACAGCTGGACCTTGAATTCTTTTCTGCATCATATTGCTATGTTTCTCTTTTAAACCCAGCTCCACATCCAAGAATATATCGGGTCCTATAGAGACTTCACACTCTCCTCTAAGGCATTCCTAAGTCCCTTAGCATTCAGAAGAGTTGTTTTAGTAGAAAATGCAGGAATTCTCCCCCTGTACTCGGCACTGGTGAGGCCGCACCTCCAATACTGTGCTCAGTTTTGGGCCCCTCACTACAAGAAAGACATTGGGTTGCTGGAACGTGTCCAGAGAAGGGCAACGAAGCTGGTGAGGGGTCTGGAGCACAAGTCTGATGAGGAGCAGCTGAAGGAACTGGGGTTGTTTAGCCTGGAGAAAAAGAGGCTGAGAGGAGACCTTATCGCTCTCTACAACTACCTTAAAGGAGGTTGCAGAGAGGTGGGTGTTGGTCTCTTCTCCCAAGTAACAAGCGATAGGACAAGAGGAAATGGCCTCAAGTTGCACCAGGGGAGGTTTAGACTGGATATTAGGAAAAATTTCTTCACCAAAAGGGTTATTAAGCATTGGAACAGGCTGCCCAGGGAAGTGGTGGAGTCACCATCCCTGGAGGTATTTAGAAGATGTGTAGATGTGGCACTTAGGGACATGGTTTAGTGGTGAACTTGGCAGTGTTTTAACGGTTGGACTTGATGATCTTAAAGGTCTTTTCCAACCTAAACGATTCTATGATTCTAAAAGCAGCGCCTGAAAAGACAGATCCACAGGATGTATCAATAACAGTAACCATCAGCTCAGCCTGAGAGCTAGTGGGGGGGAGGAGCAGGCCTGATTGCTGTTGCTTGTTAATATGGAAAATAGAATAGAAAGAGAAAAAGCAGGTGGGTTTGCAGAACCAGATTCCAATTTAATAAGACAATCTAGGTTTTATAGAGAAGGTGTAGTACTATGTATAGGGATCCAGAGTTAAATGTTTGGGACAATACTCAGAAATAGCTGTATTTTTAGGTAACTAGCTAAATTTGAAAAGCCAAACTAAGATGCATTCATCTTCACCGTAACTTATCTCATAAATATAGATAGATACAAAACTCCACAAAAATATTTGTATTTTCTGTTTACTGCTGCTTTCTTAACTAGGTATGGTTGATTAATGCGTCTTGTGGATGTGTGGGTGCAGACTGTTATATTCATACCATTTTTTATTCAATTGATTCTTTAAAATGAATAATTGTTTCATCTGTCTTTATATGGTAAATTGGTAAAAGTACCTGCTAGCTTTTGAGTGCATACAAATTCTGTCAAAGCAATGGCAAATGTATTTACTATTATATATTACAGCAAATAAGATTAGTTGTGGAAAGGATGAGGATAGGTTTTTGAGTAATAAATTGTAATAATTCATATTTCCTGGCTCACACTATAAGGTACTTTGATACATTTCCATCTCAGATCATTTAGAAAAACATAAATCAATAAATTTGTTTAACAATTCAATTGTATTCACTTCTTGGAAGCACAACTTTTTACAACAGTTTGCGCTACAAATTGAGCGTGAAGAAACCCCCAAATAAATATATTGGGAAAAAAACCCAATGTAAGACAGTCCATACCAATGGAAAACCAGAATTTAATAGAAGTATAATGTAGAATTGAAAAAGGAGCCTCAAAGGGTGTGTGAGGTATGAAGGAGTAGAGATCTGGAACTTAAATGCTGATTACATAGCGAAGAAGTAAACCGTGCACCATTTGTGTACCATCAGTCCTAGCTGTCCAACATGGCTTTCTTAAAGTAGACAGAGTATTTCCCAGTCCACTTTGAGTTGCACATTAGTGTAATCTGTAGCTGTACAGTCAACTGACTCGAATGTACAGCTTGGAAACTATACAGGTCTGTCTGTTACAGAGGCCTGTTACAGTGCTCCTGCACTGTAGAGTGAATCATACTGCTTAACAAAATTTCCCCTTTTAGAAAGGCAAACCTTTGTAGCTAGAGAGCTAGAACTTAAAAATCTTGGTTCATGTCTCCATCTGCTTGCTTATCCTCTTTTACAAGCCTCCATTGTAATAAGAATTAGAAATAGGTCTAAGAAAATGACCTTTATGAATTTAACAATTCTGATTGCAGTGGACAGTCATGTAGTAACTATCATCATGTTAAAAGAGGATGCCAGTAGGGTGTAAAATGTCCCAGCTCTCTTCCCTGACATTTCACAGCTGAAATACAGTTTTGCTTCACTAAAATACATCCACATCCTTCTTGCAGGGTTTCACCAGTAAGTAACTGGCACTGCTTTATGCGGAGAATTTCTACCAAAGTTACTAATTTCTCTTCCATTTGAGCCTTAGGTGTCTGATAGACGAGCTCCTACAGAACTGGCAGCAGTACTTGAAAATGTTAAAATCCTGATGCTGACTTCTTTGCTGGAGCTTTCTTGCTCTGAAGCAAGGATGGCAGGTTCAAATATGTTCACAGGCCCAGCTGCCCCAGTTCTGGTCTAATGAAAATGGGTTTGCACCAGGACACTAGACATGTGGATCTAGGATAACTGAACCATACAGATTCTCCTCTATATCACTTTTGGTAAGTGTAAATAAACATAAAAGAAGGGACTGGACAGTCAGGAGGCTACAGCTGCATCTTAAATTGCCACAGGTGTTTGCCTGAACTCAATATAAGCCACAATGTTAAGGGAGTATACCTCTGTCACTCTGAAGTTTGACATAGTTAATTTGCTAGGTTTTCTACCACTCTAGAGGGCAAAATGAGATGCTCCAAGGTACTTTCTGTCAGTGGACAATCTGCCTAGGACAACACTTCACTCCAGGATATCTTTCAGCAACCATTCATTCTGCTTCTCAAACCTTCATGGAACTTGCTTAAGGTGTTTCATAGTGCAGTGTGAATAGCGTTCTGGATATTAACCAAACCCATACAACATGCAGCACCTTTGGAAATCTAAGAGACAGCTGTCATCACACAAAAGGGAGTAATAACATCACCATATATCCTAGGATGCCAGGTGAGCTAGCACATGTGAAGAGATAAATAAGAACGTACTGGGAGTTCTGGCTCACACTACAAGTCCACCTAACCCAGCATGCTGTCTTGACAGTGGCTGAAAGCAGGCACTTACGGAAGAGTATAAGAACAGAGCAAGTATGTACATATATATGTATGTATAGTCATATATTTCTCCAGGGTATCTAACCATTCTCTTTATCTTTTTTATCTTTTTATCTTAACCTTTCATCTTTATCTTTTATCTACTATTCTTTTTATCTTTTTTAGAAGGTGTGAAGCAGCACTTAAACATAATTTTAAAAAGGCAAAATCACTGGTCTTGAAATCACAGAATGATAGGGGTTGGAAGGGACCTCTGGAGATCATCTAGTCCAACCCCCCCCCAGAGCAGGGTCACCTACAGCAGGTTGCACAGGAATGTGTCCAGGCGAGTTTTGAATATCTCCAGAGAAGGAGACTCCACAACCTCTCTGGGCAGCCTGTTCCAGTGCTCTGCCACCCTCAAAGTAAAGCAGTTCCTCCTCATGTTTAGATGGAACTTCCTATGACCAAGTTTGTGCCCGTTACCTCTTGTCCTGTCACTGGGCACCACTGAAAAAAGATTGGCCCCATCCTCCTGGCACCCACCCCTTAAGTATTGATAAGCATTAATAAGATCCCCCCTCAGTCTTCTCTTCTCCAGACTAAAAATACCCAAGTCCCTCAGCCTTTCCTCATAAGACAGATGTTCCAGTCCCCTAATCATCTTCGTAGCCCTTTGCTGTACCCTCTCCAGCAGCTCCCTGCCCTTCTTGAACTGGGGAGCCCAGAACTGGACACAGCACTCCAGATGCAGCCTCACCAGGGCAGAGTAGAGGGGGAGGTTAACTTCCCTCAACCTGCTAGCCACACTCTTGTTTAGAAACTACCTCTCTTTTAAAGAATTTCACTATCACAGTACCATTACCAGTATTTTCTAGTAGATGAGATTGTATTATTCTTTACTAACATTTAGCTTGCAAATCTTGCTTTTTATTTGTGTCATCTTTATTTTGGAAGAATTGGTTTACATTTCCATTCAAAATACATTTCCTTTAAAAATAATGATCTTTCTAGCTTCTTCTGTTTGAGCTGTAGTGTTCATATTCCATCATAGTCCAGTCAGGAGCCTTCAGATCCTCTAATACAAACCTCTTCAAACAGAAGGAACAGCTACATCTATTTTAGACTTTGCCCTTTAGACTTGCCCAAATCTGGTATTTTCCTCGTATTTCCAGGTACAGTGGGGTTTTTTTGACTGGCTCCTCAGAAGTGCGTATTACATCTGCTTTTCTGTTCAGTGATGTCCTTATAAACATGTAGATACAGACACCACAGCTAGTAGTGGAGTCCTTGGTATCCAGAACACAAACATCTAGTGCCTGGGATAAAGGAACAACTCTACCACGAGTAAGAAGAGGAAACATTTAGCAGTTTGCAATTGGTGATAATTAACAACGGTCACATTTTCAGGAGAGAAGACCTAAGGTTTATGCACAGTTGTATGACTACAAGCACAAATTGGGTATATGAATGTACAAGTTGCCTTTTAGGTGTGTAATACATGTAGGCAACTGTGTACTTTGGGAGCTGAGTCATGGCACTTACTCATGTCTTTTTATATACCTACCTCATGCCTCTTCCTTATAATGTAGCCTTGTTTTAGCATGTTAGTTTTAGCAGACATGAAAAACTATTAAAGAGAATACCCATGTTCTAGAATTTGATCTCATTTTCAGCAGCATTTTTGCAGAACATTAAAATAACTTATGTAGTACAGTGATGAAATATTTTTGTGTCCACTCAAATGTGGCTCCTCACTGCATTACGTGACACATAAAGCAAAACACATTACACAAAATGCTGCGATATAATCACCAGTAAGATATAAGAACTCTTTGTGTTCCTACTGATCAGCTTTTCCAATTAACCTGTTGTGTTTGTGTAGAGATAAGTCTGCATTGCATGCTTTTGTGAGGCACAATTCTAATTTCCTAAAAGCAAAATTAAATACACTATGTAAGCTATTTCTTTCAGTTATTTTAGTAGTATGTGAATAGTATATTCCTTTAGTAGACTCAAACGGACAATGAAGCAGGACTGAGTTAATTCTTTTCTTTGCAGTTGTTTTTTCCTTTGACTAGTCCAAAATTTGCAACATAACTGATTGAAAACTTCAGGAATAAACTTCTGTTTCAAATCTGTGTTTAGTTCTCCTGTGCAGTGTTTTCTTTAGTCACTATTTTCACCATAATGTTAAAGTATTTTGAGATTAAGCCAAGAAAAAGAGTGTGCTATATGTATGTTATCTCTTCGCAATGCTTATAAATGAAAAACAATTCTCCCTTGTGAAATGAAGCTTTATGTAAATCTTTCGTATGACCATATCTGGTTCTTGCTTATTAACATTTTATTTTATTCTTACCATCAAACTGTTGTACGTGGTAGCAATGAAATGTCAGTTCCAAGGGGAGTTCTGACATTGAGATACGTGGCATGACTGAAGTAGCAATACTCTCTGTCACTGACATTTCATTCCTGCCATGAATTGTAATGATAGCTTCGTCATACAAGGCAGGTTCACATTAAGCACAAGCAGTGTCATCCGCTGTGCCAAATTCATCCTACGTCTTAATCCATTGACTTGACTGGAGTTGCATGTAAGAGAAGTTTGGCTCTCTAGGCTTTGAGCACTAAAATAGATAAATGTTTTCATCTGGCAGCCAGGAAAAAAAATCTTCATCAGTCTTAAGTGACTTCAGTCTCCAAAAATCTGTGATTAGTTGCGGATCTAGTCTCCTTAAACAAAGCAGCACTAAAATGCACTTTTCAAGCTTCGTATGCCTATGTTAAAGAATGTTTTCATGCAAACCTTATGACATATAGCCTGTTTTTAGAACATCAAATCCTCATGACACTTCCAGGATAGCTGTGTATGCCAAACCATGCAATGTGATTCATAAGTAAAATTAACCTAGGAGTGACGTGCCAAACAGTTTGGAAAAATGTAGGCACCTCTGAACTTGAGGGAATAAGGAGTGCTCTCCTCACGGAGAGGAGTGAATGTCACACCTATCATTACTCATACAGAAACAGCTATAGAAGGAAGCACGGGAAGGAGGTCATCAAAACCTTTAACACTTTGGAAATATGCTACACATTTCTTTTAAATGCTTATTTCTAACCTGCAGTATGGTCAGTAAAGTAATCAATCAATAATTACAGTAGTGCTCTTTGTGAGCTAATGTTTGAGCTAGCTAGAGGCCCACGTACTATAGTATCAATCTTTGTTCATCTCTTCTATGTCACTGCATTCAGCTGATGATACTGAAAAATGGCTAACGTTTCACTGAAACTTCTTTCTAGATAGGTAGGCTTAACGCGCTTCCTCTAATATGTGGGCTTGTTACATTAAGGCTGAGTTATCTTAAAAAGCGGTTGGACAGGTCTATCTGTATTCAGCCAAGCAGGGTTTAGCTTTCCATATACTGATACTTCAAATCAGTTCCCAGTTTCTTCCCTTGCTCCACCATCCAATTTTCTGTCCCTCAGAAAGCCCTTGTATATACCAGGTGGTTACCTACCAAGCCTGTAAATTATACTGCTTTATCATTGCCAATGATACTTTGACCCTGATCCATCATGAACGTCATTTACACCATTTTTTACATCATTCATTTTGTTTTGTACTGTCTTGCTTTCAAACGTGGCATCTGTCCATCATATTTTCCAGTCCTTTCCATTTCTGTGATCAGCTTCTTTCTAAATCTCCTGGCTCTATTTTCTCTCTTATAATCCCCATTGCATCAGTTTAACCATCTGATTGCTCCTAGTGTTGACTGAGAAACTACATTACAGAGCCTGTTGAATCTTGTTCTTGTTTCACAATGCTCTGGGTTCCCACAGTACCACTTCTACCTTCTAAATGTATATATTATAAGCATTATAAGTAACTTAGTATTCGTTTCTGTGGTTAGAAAGGCCATTTTAAGTCAAAGGATGCAGGCAAGCATGCATTAGCATGCGTGAGCATGGTCATTCAGCTAAGTTGAAGGAAGAAGAAATCATGCCTTAAAGCCAGTCAGCATTAAGCTTTCTTTCATCTGTTGCCACCTTGCCAGTTAGTCCTTTCCTGGGACTACTGATTTTTGTATCTCTCTTGCTTATCTATTAGAATTCTTCTCTCCTTGCCCAGTTCCATAGATACTGAACTAACTCACCACAAACCTTGAAAAGCTGTTACCCTCAAAGCAAGACGGTTGCCAGGTCTGAGACCTGTTCTGGACACAGTTCCACAACTATGGCCAACAAGATGCTTCCTTCAGTATTTTGGAAGCTTTGCACAGCAGATCAAAGACAAGCACTATTTTTTGGGAAAAAACCTGCATTTTCATGGTCCCCATGGTTAATAGAACACATACACCAAAGTACATTATATTTTCTGGTTTCTTCTTGCTGTAGCAGTGACTAAAAAGGCCATGATCACTGGAAGCACATGAATACTTATTACTCAGGCAAGTGAATTTTTTTACACCCTTTCTTAGTGTTACTCCTACACATTGGTGGAGTTGAAAGAATCTTGGATGAACGGGACAAAAGTTTTGTTGACAAATAATTACGATCAGGAAACTCTGTTCAAGCAGCTAACATTCCCAGCTTTCTCCTTCATACACCACGTACATACACACACACAGAAAACACGGGGGGAGAGAAAGTTCAAGCTTACCCCCTTGTGATTTTTTTTTTGTTGTTGTTAGTTTAAATTGTGAAACTGAAAGCTGAGCCTGATCTTTTTCTTGAGCTTGACTCCTTGGGACTGATTTTCCCTGTGGGACTTCCTTCTCCCTGTCCCTAATTCCCTTGGTCTTGGGGCATCAGCCCCAAGTTCTGGACTTCTGTGTTAGCTCATCTAATCTGACTACAAGTGTGAGTCAGTAAACCAAGTGTGCATTTCTGTTTGGAGCAATGTATTATCACTGGAAAAGTCTGATGATGCTTATTCTATAAAAGTGTAACAGCTCCTGTATTGACTGTCATTCACGTAAGTAGCTTATTTTATTATTTACAGTAAACAAAATCAAATGTTGAGATAGAAATTTCAGTGGAAAAGCTTCAGTTTTGTTGGGACAAAAATAGACCCAAGTTACAAAGATACCCATCACCCAAGTCTGTGGAATCAAGCAGTCCCTGAATTGGGTGCATAGGCATCCTGGCCATCCCTGGATACTCCATGGGATGAGTCATTGTTCCTGGGTTCTCCAATCTGCCCTTGCAAGGCTTCAGTGACTTTACAGTGTCAGGTTCTAATTCATATAGTTGTTAAATGCCTAAACTTAGATGGCATGAATACCGTGCCAGTTTTATGTATGTGTCAATGGCATGGGCATCATGTGCTGTTATAAGGATGGTGTTGTGGCCTTCTGGAGAAATACATGAAATTATCGTTGTGTGCCAGAGTATATGTCTATAAACAAGCAATTCAGTGTTCACCTTTTCTGAATACAAAGAAAGCCAGACTGAGTTTGTGTACAGGTCTATATAAATAACAGACTATTTCAGTTGGTTTCTTTGTATTATGAACTATGAATGACAAGAGAAGAAAAAAATTACTTCTCATATCCGGGGATCCTACTGACATTTTTAATATCAAAAAGATTTATCAAGGCAAGCGCTTGGAGAAGTAAGTCTCAAAGTCTTTATAAGCACGAGAAGTCTTCAGAGTGTGGTGCTAATATCTAGGGGATGAGGATATTTCCTGTCTGTTTTCTGTCCAGAAAACCAAATTTCTGGCACTGTTTTCTCTTTTGATCAGACTCCTCTATGAATTTAAGGGCTGAACACAATACAACATTTATAATGGCATAAGCTCCATCAAGGGAATGCCTCAAAATTGTTAATTAAAGCAGTGACTTAGACCTGAAGCATTGTAGAAAGCATATTCTTCCCAAACAAGGTATTTCCCCCAGCTTTAGAAGAGACTCCTCCTCTATAAAGTTCACATTCCTGTCATGGACAAGAGACACACTGTGTGGCACCATGGATCAAGGCCTTGTTAGGGACTGTTACTAATAAAGGCACAAGTGGGGCAAAATGGTCTGGCAGTCACAGTTCAGGGATCCTATGAACGGGCTAACTTCTTGTCTTCCTGACAAGGTTGTCCATACCTGCAGACAGCCCAAAACAAGAGGATTCATTTGTAGATCCTTGTTCCCATGTACTTAATATTGTGTTGTAAAAGCTTCTTCCTTCTGAAAAATTAGCAGTTGGTGTGCCAGAAATCCAAGGGAGTCGAAGACAAAGATTCTTTACCACAAGAATCTTTGGAGCTTCTGTCTTTGGAAGTTGAGATAGTTTTCATTTGATGATAGTGCCTCTTAGTTCAGTGAGAAAGATGATAAAAGGTGTTGACTGCAGTAGAAGTGGTAGTAGTGCTGTATCCAGCATTGTCTAAGTATATAAGGAAGACAATGATCTGACAATTGGAAAAAGTGGACCATCTGTGAAGCTCAGAGTCCTTTAATTAGATGCTGAAGATGCAAACAGTTCTTTTCAGTATTTAGAAAAGCAACTCAGATTTCTAAAATGCCTATAAAAGCATAGGCAACCATCTCAACTAGGGGTATCTGTTTATGATACTGCAGATATTAGGATGCAAATATGTATAGTACATCTCTAAAAGATGGATATAATTTTCTTTTCCATTGGATTCGTACAGTCCCAGCAAAGGAAATATAATTCCACCACTGTAATTGAGAAGTAAATTTGGCTAATTAGCTCTATATGAACAAATTTAGATTTAGAAATGCTGATGAGATCTAAGAATTTTCAAGATAAATTTAAAAGTTACAATAATCTGTTTCTTATTCCCCTGGTGGCATTGACAAAGTGTAGTTTTTTCACATTTCCTTTTGTCTCCAGTGATCTTTGCAAATGTTACTTATTTAAGTTTCAAAATCCTTATAGATACCCAAGATGAAAACTGAAGCATCAGAATTAGCGTGCTGGTCACACAACATGAATAAGTATCAATTAATAAGGGTGCCTTATACTGATAAAATGGGAGTGTTTTTTATAAGGTCAGAGCAGAATCATCAGAATCTGAATTAGAACTGAGCTGTTCCTGGTTATTTGTATAATAACTTAAATGAACTCCTTTCCTCTCTGTTCATGTATGGATGGTTTTGGTTCATACGAACCTATATGTTCACTCGTCTCAAATACCTTCAGACATCAGCCTGAGATCTCACAGCCATTGGTGGTGTTAGCTGTTTTACACAATCAGTCTTTATTTCCAGAAAGGTAACTAACATTTCTCGCTAAGGAGTTAGCACTTTCTTTTAATTATGGAAGTTCAGTATTTAAAAACAGTTCTCTAAAGTCCAAAGAAAATAATGCGTGCCAAAATACGTTGTCTTAAAATATAAGCAACCTTTTGTATAACTTAAAGAAAGCAATTTTTTTTTAATAAATTTTAATAACCAAGATTAAGGGACTTCTGCTACAGATTACTGAAACATACGCATCAAAATATCTGGAAAGAGTAAGTCATACACCTACTGTTACAGAAACACAAAACGGCAAGTGCAGAGTATGATTACCTGACTTCAGGTGCTGGGATTCCTACCACAATGCAGTCCAATTGCACTTTGGTTCCTTCAGGGACTTCCCTGCTCTTCAGTTTTTGAGTAAAGCGTGGTGGTTGTCCAATAGGCTCATCCGAATATACAGATGCCGACTCTGACTCTGTTTTTAGCTCTGCACTTGTTAATTGATTGATAGATTCCAAGTTTGCCGCCTGTTGATCATCTGTTTGTTCAAATGTTTTCTCTGCTTTGTCTTCCAAGTCTTCAGGTACTGGAATGGAAAGCCTTTCTCTGCTTTCTGATGTGCTAGATAGGCTAGAGCTACCTTTTTGAGTGGACTTATTCTTAGAATCAATTTTGCTCCTGTAGTTTTTGCATGTTCGAGGTCTTATTCTTTCAGAATTGTGAGCTTTGAAAAGTGATGAGAGCTCCTCAATAAAATCTGCTGCCTTGTTTAGGAATTCCTTTTTTGATTCTGATTCAGAAGGAAGGTGGTGTTTCTTTAGGTCTGGAGAGCTCCCTTTGGAGCCCTTTGTATTTCTGACATGGTCCTGACAAAAGTTTGAGTGCAGGCCATTGTCTGATGTTTTCAAAGCTGTAGACTGGGCCATTTTTTTGTGTTTTCCTGTGTTTTTCAGCTGATCTGGGGGATGCTGTGAATGTGCCTGAAGCTCATCCTGTTTAGTTTCCAGTGGATTCTGATCAATAGCTTGTCTTGCCAGGTTTACACTTTCATCTAACTCTTCTTGGCTCAAAAAGGCAGAGAGATCTGGAAGGTCATCTTGGGCAGCTACCTCATCTGAATCACCAGAAGCGTTGCCATAATGGAAATTATGAGAAGCTGGTTCTGATCTGCTTCTTTCACTCTTCCCTTGATGCTTAGTTTCAGCTAAATAACTTTCTCTCAGAAGTTGAGATATTGAAGTTGAGGATTCTAAACTGTCGTCTTGCATGCTGCCAACAAAAAGGACAAATAGGACCACACCTTATCAATAGCAATTTTTTTGATTGCACACAATTAAGGCTTCTGAAAAGCAGAACACAACATTTTCAAAGTGCATCTGTGTGCTGAATATTAACTTGTAAGTATGGTCTTGTTTTAAAGTCCTGCTTCAATACATCCTGCCAGATACTATTGCCTTTACCCAGTAAAATGCATCTTTTATCGCTTTCTACAATTGGTAGCCTTATATAGCTAAAGCAACTGCAAGTGTGGTAATTTACACTTTGTCCCAGGCAAAACTTCAACTACAGAGCTATTAACTGGGTTTCAACTGTAAAATATTTATCATTGCTGATGCATGTTTCTTAGCTAAGAAACAACCTCATCAGACAGATTAAATGCTGGATATTTCAAGGACTGAAAGTTGTGAGAGAATAGCAGTACTCTTCAATTAAGTAAATTTAGCTTGAAAGACACTGGAGTAGTAAGTAAATGAACCCCCAAAAAGCATTTGAGGGATGAGAGGAGGAAGGAGAAGGGGCGAGAAGAACAAAAATATTCTATAACGACAATTTTTCATTTAAAATTATTAAAGGTATTGCATTATAGGAAACAATAATGGTGCTAAATGTACTACACCTTCTTAAATTAAGCATTATTTCCAACAAACTATTTAAAGTAAATAGAGAATTACGTCATTATTCGATACGAACATAATTTGTACTACAGGCCTTTCTTAGGTCATCCTGATTCTGAAAAAATGTACCACAGATGAGAATTCAGGATCAGAAAGCCCACATTTAACCTGTATGCCTGATGAGCAAGGGTAAAGTATCCCTTCTAATGCTTAAGTAAGTACTTCTGCATAATTTTCTCACTTTTATTTACACAAGAGCCATTATGAATGTAGAGGGATTCAGACATCCTGTTAACACACTCATCTTAACGTGGCTTAAATATGAAGACGAATAAGACAAATACTTTTCACAGCCTTTCAGAGAGATGATACCTCACAGATACTGAAACAGGTGCATGACTATTTACTCGATCTGTCTCTCAGAATACGCAGTGTACAGTACTTCTCTCCTGCTTCTTTTATGGCCTGGCAAGTCTTGCTGTGATGGTTTCAAATATTCCTACCCCAAGGTGTCTGATTTGTCGCACTGCAGAAGGTTCTGTTCCTGTTGTGGCATCAAGAGAAGGGAACATGCATGCCCTTGCCTCAGCCATTTCCATTCATAGCCTTATGTAACAGCTGAAGTTGCCAGAGAAAGAGGAGAAAAGTAGAAAAGGTATCTCTGCTGTGAAATGCTTTCTGCTCTGCTAGTCGGACAGTTGTCCCTGGAAAAGGGCTGGTAAAAAGCAAATGAGGTGGTAATGTCTCATGCTGCTGCAGTATTCTTCCTGGAATGTGAGTGACAGCCCTTCTTCCTTATTTGCAAAAAGGAAAGGTTCAATTTAAACTGTTTATATTCTTCTTCAATGAATGAATACAAAGGTATCATATTCTTATGTGCATTTTGAGACCTTAATCCCTCTGCCTGAGGCACAATCTGTTATATTGAAGTTCTTTTTCTTACGTAAATATTTGGCATTTTAGATTTATTGATTTTATTGTTTAATTTTGGTAATATGAAACAAGCAAAACCAGTAAGACAACAAAGGCACCCAAGCAATATATTGATAAGTTTGTGCCTGTACGAAAAATGACAAATAAAATACCATATCAATTATATGCTTCTATGCACCCAATCCCTGCAACTGAGCCAGGGTCTGCAATACTAATTGAACAGTTGGCATTAAATTGTGGCACAGTGTTTCAGTGAAGCTGTGGCACATAAGAGAACATTGATTTGGGAAGCTCACATGAGATAATGTTGTAAGCTGTTTCATGACTGGACAGAGTATGTAATTTAACCTCTTAAGAGAACAAAGAGGTCTCCGTGAGGCTTAAAGTTCTGCTCTATGAATACTACTTTTGCTTGCTCAGCTTTTACTTCTTAAACAGCTGTGCAACCTTACCGAAGCTGAACGTGTTTAAGGGGTTATATTATCTTGTTTATGTGCTGATAGCATACTATGTGCTGTAAAGGTCATAGCTAAAGCTACAGTTTCAACTCTGAAGAGTTTAAATACATTCTAACATAAGGAGTTTACAGCCTGGAAGACAAACCTCACACATGAATGAACTGCAGACGTAGACTATAGCTGTAACATAGGGCAAGATTGCTTTAGACCTCCTCCCTATGTGCTGCCTTGTATCTACTTAAAAAGAGAAGGGAAGAAGCAGAGCCATAGCCAGCTCTTTTCTCTGCACTGTGCAACTGCCTTAGCCTGCAAAAAGAGCCGTATGTGCTTTTAGTGGGATGTCATAGAAGGTACAGTCTCTCAGAATATCTCTGGAGGGATGCAGCTCCATGCTAACCTCTCTGCGTGTGGCTATGATAGATTGTAACATCCAGCTATATGTATCTTTGTGTAACTTTAGATGCTACAGCGGAAGGCTGTATTTTAAGTGGTTGGAGAGGTATGTGTTTTACATGTTGCAAAATTTAGCTTGCTACATTTCTTGGCCACTCTTTCTGAAACGTTTCAGAATGGCACATTTTCATTTCATCTCAATGTCTGTAAATGTCATCAGAGCTTGAAAAAGACGATGCAGTTCTTTAGAGAACACTGGACACTCTAAGGAGGAAATGCAAGTAGGGAAACAATACTGTGTGATCAAAACCTGCCAAAGTCAAATGAAGTTAAAGAACTCCTGCAATAATTTTGTTGAGAGGGTACATGAAAATCATCTGCCTGTGACTATTCAGGGTTTCATTTTCCTCTGTTGTATAGCTATTGCTTGATATTCTCATTTAAGTGCTACATCTATTTCAACAGAGGTTGTTAATCACAGTGCAGCTTTCCTGCAGATAACCATAGTAAGGCAACTGTTTGTTCAGTATGGCTATTTGAGACTTTGTTCTGGGTCTTGCATATCATCTATTCATCTTTTGAACAATGCATTGAAACATGAAAGAAATAATTTCTGCTAATTCCCGTAAGGAGTATTACTGCAATACGAGGAGATGCTCTCAAAGAAGATGTGTTTAGATTGGTGAAATAGCATTATAATTCTAGTTTGCAAAAAAGTGTAATGAAGAAGTCACTGTCTTATAGCAAAAGAAGGAAAATTACATGCAAATTACTGCAAAATAACAAAACCAGGGGTGACTATACCTGGTGAAAATATAAAATGATGGAGCAAATTAAAGTAGTCAAATCAAAACTTCCTTGTACCGATGGTTCATTTTGGCTAGCTGTATTGCAGTTGTATAATGCATCTTCCATTCAGATGACCAGGCTAGACAGCACAGCCATACATGGAAGAGCAAACCCCACTTGTCTGTCACAGTCCTGAGTGAACATGCAGGAAGCAAATGGGCAAGTTGCTGGTTCAACCCTGTCTCTGCTCCTCTGAGGGCAGCTGAGCAGGTGTGAACGGGAGAAAAGAAACAGCTCCCCAGCAAAGGAGCTGGAACAACTTCCTTCCTTCTGCTGGTTGGAGCAGAAGGGGTGGAAGGGAGCAGAGTGCTCCTTCTGGTGTTGGGAAGCAAGATACTGATGAGAGTGAATCTGATGCCAAATTCATCTAATCCTTAGAGAGCCGTCACACTTCTTTAGAGCTCACCCAGCGTGACAATATTATTTCTAACTCTTCTCTATTTTCAGCTTCTGTAGAAGATAACTTCTTCTGTTTTTAGTAAGGAAGAAGTTGGGTACTAGTCAAATGTAGCACTTTGAGGCAGTGCTTGGCTACTAAAGTTTTAAGATATTTTGAATTATGTGGTATTTCAAATGAAATGGAATATGTTGAGTTTCAGCAAATGTTGCTGTGAGGCTACCAGACAATCCAGTTACAATTATTAATTATGCCTTGGTTATGCCTTGAGAGAGGTCCAGTTTCTTTTTTTTTTTTTTTTCTACAAGGAGTTATACTCTCCAAGGACTACAGAGGGCTGATGATTGAGGGAATCACTGCGTAGGTGAGACATTCAGAGTTCACAATCAGGGGAGAACAGCCTTCGTTCAAATGAGACCAAGCATACAGCCTGACAAGGTCTCGGCTAGATAGCAATGAGGCTGAATTCAATATATTTTCTAAAATATCTATTAAACCATCTCTCTAGTGAGTGAGAAGATACCACCAGAGGAACAACTATGCTATTACAGGTTTGATTAATGATAATTAATAATAATTTAGCCTTTCTATAGCCAAAATTGGAATCTAAGCTCCAAAATTAAGATCTGGTCTTGAATTCAGTCTTTCTCTTCACCTGACTTTCTGGATTGTTTAGACTGAGATGTGGAATTGGCCTTGATATGCCTTGAGCCTTCCTTTTAATTTTTCCTGATTGGATCTTTGGGATAGAATTGTCTTTGTGGCTGCACAGAAACCATCCCACGGTCCCCCAGCGTGCAGTGGCACAGAAGGCTGGCACTGAGTGGCAGTGCATGGCACACTGCTGCCAGATCATGGGGCTAGCAAAATGTATACAGTAATTGCAGATATCTCTGTTGAGCAGATAACTTTGCGGATAACTCTGTTGAGTAAGCAGCAAGGAGGACAAACTCTAGTAAAAACACAGTAGATGGCAATCTGTGGTGTCAATGAAAGCACCAATAATTTTGCAGACTAAAAATTTGTCTTATGATGAACCAGTATCAAGGGGAGGAATTGCAATGCTAATAACAAATAATAGCCCTAAAGTGGTTGTTATTTAGGATTGAAAACGGGATGCGTGACTCCAGCAGTCAGCAGTTCTCTACTCTTGACTGGTTCATTACCTACATCACCAAACAAGTGCACCGAGGGCAACAATTTTTGCTTTCCTGTAACGTTAACAGCAGTGACCTTGGGCACCTATTAGCTTGAGAGGCATCAGAGGATGTCATGAACAAAACCAGCTGCATGAACTTCTTCAGTCTACTAATTCAGTTTCCACTAGCCAACTGATTGTACAAGCTTTCTGCATTTCCAAGAGCCTATATTTATGGCAATGTTGTCTTATTAGCCAAGTGATCTGTAGGATAAAATGTTCACAAAGGTAGAATTAGTTTCCAGGGTTTGTTTTGGCAGTGACTTGACCTGAAAATGGAAGGCAGAAAAATTGCACCGCAGGAAGCTTGCACAGTTTGACTCCAAACCTTTTCTTTTCTTCTTGTGTGAGGCTTGCTAGACTCATTGCTGAGTCATCACTGAAAGAATCTGAGCTTTTCCTAAGAAAACAGCAGTAGTGAAATCTCAGCAAAACTGAAGGGAATCCCGGATATATCTGAGTGCGGATCCTCTGTTTTATTTGGTGAGAAACAGCTTTGAATGCTTGATGCCCTAAAGAAGTTTTTTTCAAACACTCCTTCTCTTTATAAAAATAAAAAGGTTATCCGCGAATAGCAGAGGTAATGCAAAAAGCATTTGAACATCTTCTTTGGCCTTCAGTTGTAGCTAACAATGAGTCATTTTAGTCTGTACATGTTGTTCCTGTCTGGCTTTTCAAGCTACCATTACTTTGAGACTGCTTTTGCATGAAACCCCAGCATCAGGGCAGCTAGTGAACTGCTGCATCTTTCTCTGCATAGTGGCACCTTTGTGGCCTTCACATAGCAAGGCTCTGGACCTGTATGCCCAGCACCTCTGTCTGGAAACTGGAAAGTTTAGCAGATATTAGAGGCTATATCCTTTTCCATTTAATTTATTTGCACATAAATTGCATTTACGCATACACTAGTGAACACCAGCAGTTATATGGGTGTTTCAAGTGTATGATTACAGCTATGAAAAACAAGGTAAGAGATGACACAAGTGATCTGTCTTGCAGACGTTTAACGATCACAATCACATTCTTATGTCCTTGCAGGAATTCTCACTTAGCAGTTGCCATTGTCACCGTTTCCTTACTGCCTGTTGACAAGCTGTAGCTGCTGCAAGACAGACTTTGAGACCCCAGGCATAGGCAATGTTAGGCTGGAGCAGAGGACTAAGGCTGGTGGTCTTGTGTGTGTTTGGGGTTGTGAATGTAAGATATTTTTAATAATTGTATTTAGAAAGCTATGTACAAGAAGGTGGTTTACTTTTCTGTTTTAGACACATTAGTAGCTTTGAATTCCATTCCTTGAAATGAATCAAGAAATTCAGATAACTAAACTCCCATTTCCAAGTAATGTAATTAAATAATGGAAAATCAGGAGAGAGCCTCTAAGCCCAGGAGTGTAACAGCTTCTGATGGAAACAAAATCCCTCTGAGAACAAGTAGGCTAAAGGTTATGTCCATGTTTAGGAAACATCCTACTTCTTTATGTATATTTTTCAATATAATATTTTTAATGTTCTAAGCATATTTTATATTTTCTTCTGTCTCTAATCTGTTTTATAAATTCTAGACCTTAAAACTCTCATTTGATTGCAAGTCTAAAAGAGGCTGGTAGCTGTTTCTTGCTTGCTGTTACATAATTTTGTAAATAGTGAAGACTGGTGGGGCAGTGTTTTAAGTATCTTCACACAGTGCTGCTCTTTGCTTTAATGTAAATGTCTGCTGTTCAAGGGATTTTTTAATTGCTATTATAACTGATGTGTGGCTACTACTGCTTATGTTCAGAAAAATAAGTAGAATCAGGCCCTTTTCTGTAAATAAAACCTCTAACAGTCCAGCTTCTGCCCTTAGGTACATTGCAGTATAGAACTGGAGCAACTTCACTTGAACTGCCCAGGATTTACTTGAAGTATCTGTGAACAGAATTACTAACTCCCACCTTGCAGCCCATCTATTTGTAGGTGCCACACAGTTAAATTTTTAAGTAGTTCTCAGGTAAAATGCAAACTTGAATCTTAAACCTTGAAAAGTGTTACCTACGTACAATTTTCTAAAAAGAAGGGAAAAGAGAGAAAGGAAGGGAAGAGAAGGAAGGAAAGGGGAAGAAAGAAGGAAAAAAGAGGTAAATCTAGAACATCCAATGTTTAGGATTTTGGGGAACTTTCATTATTTTTAATAAATCTTTAATGGCTTGGGAGTTGAACAATGCCTCATCTTTTGAGTACTTGTGATAGTGGATTGGGGCCTTAACTGGTAAAACTAATTCTAAATTTCTGTTAAACTGAAATTGCTATCTGGATTTTCATTAGAAAGAGAATACAGAATTGAATTATCTATATACAGGTATATATAATCTATATTTAGTTAATATATTATGCTGGAATAATAAATAATTTGAATTTACAGAGATATAATTTAACGTGTATATTTTATGAACCTTAGGTAAATAATACCAAACCACAAGCAAGTGGCTTGAAGCTGGGAATATTTAAGAGTCTAGATTTCTGTAGCAGAGGATCTATCTAGACTGCTTTTTGTAGTGATATTGGTCTCCTCTCCCATTGACCTGTGAAAGCTGGACCTCAGATGTCAGGGCAAGCTCTGAGTGTAGTGTGTCAAGTGCTCATAATGTAGGACAATTTTGTATTAACTCAGGTCATGTATGCAGTCCAGTTTGCTTCAAGGATTGCCCGTTTGAGAAAGAGTTTACATGAAAGGCCCAAAAAGATACAACAGAAGTCCACAGTTTGGTGCTGAATGTACATACAAAAGTCCTCAATGGAAAATATAACTAACAGGCAACAATATTAATTTATCCTGGTCCAAACACGGGCACACCACTCTGCAAGCCTTTCATGGCTAAAACTGCAAATCCACTTTCATGGCCTGTGATGGCCAAATGATTTAAATTAGGTAATTTCTATTATTCCTGCTAACAGTATGTGTGAGCATTGTAGAAATCCACAAATGCATGTGGTTGTGTGAAGTTTTAGTTGGGGACTGAAGCTACAGCTTAGCTCTCAGTGTTAAAAAGTGATTTATGTATTGCACGGGCTCAGTCTAGACTGACTATTACAGCACTGCATAAGGTACTGTAATGAGAATTTGCAAGACCAAAACGCTGAGCAAATGTCTGTATGTAAGTGGCACCGATGTCAAGGGAATTGCCCACGTGTATCTGAATACCAGACAACCAACTGCTTGTGTAGCCAGACTGAACAAACACAAACTGGACAAAGGAAAGCCCTGAAAAGCAGGGGTATGCAAACTAGATGGCATTTGCACATCTTTTTGTCTGGTAATTTCAGATCTATGTGCTGTTTTGTTTTTAAAATGAGATTCAGTTTTCATACAAATACTGGTTCCTAGTGAAAAAGGGAACTCGAGCCTTAAATTAGACACAAAAGAAATCTGGCTTGCATTTTTTCCCCCAAGGTTTTTCCAATTGTGCCTTTTTTTTTTTTTCCCCACACTCTCACTGTATTTAGTTCTTTTTGTCTACTGTTCTGTCTTTTTTATGCTTCTTCATCAGTCTTCCCTAAGAACACTGTAACACAAAAACCTTCACATTTGAATCATATTGTCAAACTATGATGTTTAAATGAGATTTATATGAGGTGGAACTAATTTGCCCATCCCTGTAGAATATTACTGTTTATGAAAACAAGTACTAAACCAGTTAAGTTTTAAACAGAAAAGTAAACTGATTTTTTTTTTTTACCCAGTGATTTAGATTACTATTTAGGTTGCATTGTCCAATTGCTGTTGGGGTATTGTGGAAATTTTTAACAAACCATCTTAATGTTGTATTTATGTGCAAATATACCTAGACTGCTAATTCTTAGCAGCTGTTGATAAGAAACATTCCTTCAGTACCACAGCAAGACCTACTGTAAAATCTCTAAAGAATGGACAGGAATAGCAAACCAGCAGCGAGCACACAGTTCTCCTTTGTTTTTGATAGTCTGTCACATACAAAACCTAGCTAACTCCTGAAATGACTATAAATCATTTATCGTATGTAAATATAATTCTGCTCAGCTACAGGAACTAACACACTTCCTATTGCTGTTTAATTTTGTTAGCCCTTTCTGAAAAAGACAGAGAGACAGAAAGAAGTCTCCTGACCTTAGGAACCTTCAGGAGGTGTAGGAGAGGGAGAAGAGCAGTGTTGAAGTTTATGAAATTGTTCCATTAACATTTGCTGATTTTGTTTCCACTCTTAAACTCTAGAGCGTCTTCACAAATGTAAACCTCATGACCAAAACTAAACTACTGATAAAGTAATCGGTGTTTTTAGCATGATTTGTATAATGTTCTATTGACGTAAACTCAAGAGCTACTCTGTTCTCTTGTCAACTGTTGACATATTATTTTGTAAAACTTAAGATGGGCTTCTGATTACTGCTTAATGTTGCAATATATTGGGCCAAACATTTGCTACTGACAGTCAAATACTTTTCTGAGAGAGAGAAAGAGAGCAAGGGAGATAGTGAGAGCTCAAGAGGGAGAGCTATGCCCTTCTAGCAGGACTGTTTCTGCAGCTGTTGTGTACATTAATCCAGAGAGCAGATCTCCCAGCACTAAATATAGCCAGTGGGGTCATTTTACATGACAAAATAAATAAATAAATAAATAGAAAGTATTTGACTATGGGGTCGCGTTAAATTAGGTTTGATTTTGCTTAAGAAGGAAATCCAAATTATGGCATCTTGGTTTAAGGGTGAATACCAGAATGTAAATATTTCAGAACGTGGAGGGAATATAAGTGGGAAGAAGAATACAGTCCCGGCAAGGAACTTTTCAGGTTGTTACAATCTTCTGTTGACTCTTTGGAGGAGTCAGACTGGCTCCGAGGGATTTTGAGAAGCCCACCAATACTATTCAAGCCCTTTATAATGCTGCACAACATTGTTTCTCTTTCACTGCAATACACATGCCTCAGCATAATTTAAGTCAGTCAGTTTAAAAATTATTTGTTCCCGGTATATGTCTTATCAGCAATAATTAGCATTCAAATATACATGCTCATCAAACCCTTCTGCACCTGTGCTGCAAAATCAAAATGTAGACCAATCTAAAGTTGAGGCATTACCTTTTTTAAATCCTCCAGATGTTGCTGCCCAACCCTGGCAGTTAGTAGCGATGACAATTATCCAGAAGTATGAGATTAAAGTTAAAGGAAGCGAGGGAATTCTTCGAGTCCTCAGGAACAGAAACAGCTAGGAGTCCATACAGTGAAGGAAGTTAACCTTCGTTATTACGAGGATGGCTGTAAGAAGCTGGACAACCTGTCACCACCGGAGCAATAGCATTTGTCAGTTTGCAGGTCCCAAGTTATTTTGAGCAGCGTAAACCATGTGCCCGCGGAGCATTCCACCTCATTGGACAGGGAATCCACTGCTCTGACAGCACCTATGGGCACCCAGCGCCTTCTCCTCACTCGTGAAACGTCCCCTATAGATGCCTATGTGGGTTTTGCTGATTCATCCAAGAGGCACTGTAGTGGCATTGTATTACTCTTGTCAGTGGGTTTAGACTTCAGCCTTTTAAAATTACTGGTTATTGCTATTGTCTTTATGTTCTGATCAGAACTCGAAGATTACAGTCACTGGGAAACCCATCAGCAGGTGAGAATGTAAAAATTTTGCAACTCCAAAGGCAAACTCAGCAAATGCATGTGATTTAATGGTAAAATATTCCTGTCTTCTTTGAAGTGTTTGATTTAATAAACACAGTGCAACAATGCAGAAATCCTTAAGGATGACCTGTAACTACAAATCCTCAAAACCCTAGAACTTCTAGAACTTGTTATTGAATGCACAGAAATAAACTGTTGGGGGAAAAGTAATTAAAAGAGGCAAGTGAAACTTAGCTGTAAATAAAACTGAGATGTAAACATAGGTGGGGTAATTTCAAAATATTTTAAGCGGTACACAGAGAAACCATGTCACTATATAGAATTTCATTTTGTAAAATTGGGCTACTGGTTAAAACCTTGAGTGACTAAAACCTACCACATCACGTGGAAAATGTAGGGACTAGATTTTCTTTTCTACTGATCCAGCAACAGAAAAAAATCTGTAATTCTAAACAGTTCAGCTTACCAAAAATGCTGCTTGATTGTTGATACATTATTTTATTAAAAACGCTCATCACAATTCCAGTTTTAAAAGATTATTAGTATGTTATGCATCTATTATGGGGAGTTGATATATAGCCCTTCCTACAGCTAATGATAAAATTAGCTGGCCTTTTGACCTTCTCCCAGTTCTCTCAAAATGTTATCAAGTGAGCACCTTTGCTTGAAAA
Organism: Gavia stellata; assembly: GCF_030936135.1. NCBI lineage: Eukaryota > Metazoa > Chordata > Aves > Gaviiformes > Gaviidae > Gavia > Gavia stellata. Next base: position 5,292,518 of record NC_082602.1, read on the forward strand.
GAGGTTCCACTGTGGGATGTAGGTCTTCAGAAAGATGTTTTATGAGGCATAACAGTATGAAAAATCAAAGGTAAAAGCAATTCTTTTATGAAAAATTTCCTGATGCATTGGAGGTAGTTTTCTTTTGTTTCTCTTTCTTTTTGTAAAATATTGTTGTCAGAGTAGCTTGGGAATCAGCCTGTCCTATGTTTCAGATAAGCATCTATCATTTGAAAGGGTCTGGATATATTCAGGTATCTTTGCCTACAAGAGTAGCTTGAGATACTTCCTCACATGGCGGTGTCTCTGGTAATGAAAGTTCATTCTAATATCCTCTTGCCTGTGTCCTGTTACGTTAACAGCGCTCAGTGTGTTTATTCTGGGGTGTTAGAAAGTGCCACCAGAGTCTACAGGAGAAAGAATTTTCTGTTTTACAGCTCATCAATCTCTTGGCTTAATTTTTAAACCAATAAAAGGAGTTTGCAGTATGATTAAAGATACGGGCAATGATGTGCATGTCGCAGGTTGTGATTCTGTACTAAAAATGTTGGCTGATGGGCAAATACAGATTGCTGTTGCCATGTCTGCCTCTGCGAGGGACAAGCAAGAGTGCTGAGGCAGATCCAGAGAGTGTTGATATATTCTATATATCACATTGGCAAAAAAATAACAAGGGAAAAAAGAAAATGATGGTCCAGAACTGCTTCTACATTGCAAAAAGCAAGTAGACTGTCATTCAGGCAACAATGGGCAATTTCCTTGCTCTAAAAGGACACCTAAGTACAACTAGACTATATATTATTGTGAAGAAGGTCTGCATATTCTGAGAATTACAGTTGGGAATGTACAAACGAAGATCCTCCAGGAGCTTGTGTGGAGACCAGGAACTCGTACACAAATGGTGGAAATGACAAATCAGTGTTTGGATTGTCAGCAAACTCGTGTCGCACTCTCTCTCTGAGATTGACAATGGGGTATCAGATATGTCATAATAATTTCTTACCATGCTGGCACAAATGGGTTCGTGGAAGTGTATGTGATCCTTGCCATTAAGCTGATGAAGGTGCTATACAAAGCAATAGAAACTTGCCCTTGATTTCGAGGAACACAGTACATGCTTTCAAAAATCAAATACTTACTGCCTGTAAGATATAATTAAAGGTTTCACATGGACTTTATTGAAGCCCAATCTACAGAAGAAAAGACATTAAAAAGAAACAGTGATATCATAGTAATAATTACACTTGTGTCTTCAATTTTCATATGTAAGAAAAAGTTTTGAGAAAAGACACAAACCCCACATTTTCCATACCGGTTTTATTGGATTTTTTCTGAGCGATGATTGGGAAACACCCAATCTACAATACAACAGCAGACTCTGTTATTGCCCATAAATATGTGCAATAGCAGCAATAATCATTGTGTTCTTGTGACTACCACATGTGACCTTCAATTATACAGAGCAGGAAGATGGTGTTTATACAGCTATCTCACAAACAGAAAATGTGGAGAGATGGGGGAAACTGGAAAAGCAGAAAAAAATCTCACCATGTCTAAGGAAGATTTTCTACAAGACCAGGTTTTTGCCCATGATTGTAATCCAATTCCAAATTACTGCCAAAAATATTGTCTTTGTAATTGGTCCTAGATTTCTGATAGGGTTTTAGATTGTGATTTTTTAAAATTCTCATTGGAAATTCTGGAACCGAAGTACTAAATGTTCCATTTCTTTGAAGGATTCCTTAAGGTTCTTTGCAGTCAAGTTCTAGTGAGGTAGTGATTTTGCATATCTCTCCGGAGCCCTGTGGAGCACAGGGTTACTACCCACTTTTGGTTTGCATCCCACCAACCACTGGTCTTGCTCATACCAAGGCTGAACTCATTTCCTTCTAACATGGAGTATGAAACGGACAGCGAGTTAGACAAGTTAGCTCTAATGCGCTGAAGGAGTAACTTCAGAAGAGAGGCTTAGCAGACCTGCAGCCATTTTGCTGGTCAAATATGAATGTTGACTCATAAAGTACCCACTTTGTCTTTTGTTATACTAGCCTAGTTATACTAGTTTATTCCAAGGGCAGTGAATTGCTCCCTGCCTGTGCAGCTTTGGACAATAGCAATGATGTCCTTTCTTGAAGCATCAGTGACTAGTTGCTGCTTGAGGTATTACATTTAAAGGTCCAGTAATTTGAACAGCAGTGGCAAGCCCTATTTCTCTTTTAGATTATAGACTTTAATGAATTATCTTAAGGCCGTTATTCTTTTGGTAAGAAAAGTGTCAATAGCAATTTTGTGGATGTTTCTGGTAAAGCTAGTCCAACAGTGATTTGCAAACCTTGTGTAAGATAATATGAGTTGGATATTTTCTATTCATATCATGCAGTGCATCTCATTATGCATAAGCCTGCCAGGTATTGTGTGATTCTAACTCAGATTCTAATTTTAGAAGTGGAGACATATCAGAAGGATGAAAGAAATGGTAGCTCTTTTCTGTAGAAAGCACAAATAAGTATGTTGAAACATGCCTTCAGTGCCTATTTCTTTTTCACCTAGCCCAAAACAGGCTTTATCATTTAATAGGGCAGTGCTTGTGTGAAGATTGCCTGAGTGTTACTGCAGGATTTTTCAGTCTCGTTAATTATTTAGTTGAAATGTACTAGTAATTTATGGAGCCTGATGCTGTTTCCAATGAAATCAGTGATTGTTCTGTCACTAACATCAATAGGAGTCAGACTTTTCCAAAAGAGTTAGTTATAACCACAGTAATGAAAGCAGTCTTTCAGTCAGCCGCACAGAGCCACAATCTCTTGTATTATCCTCATCCAGTTTCATCCAATGTTCCATCTATCTGCTTTTCAAAATGAATCAGTAGGTAAAAATATACCAGTATCTTGCTTTGCTACAGTAGAAATGGTACAGCTGAAAAATGTTACAAAGATTTCTATAAAACACAGAGATAATCCCCAGAACATGAAATAATTGATGTTATGGGTGGCAATTGTAAAAGGAGATTTGTAAAATCCCTTTTTTGTAAAAAACTTTTACTCAACTGTAGAAGTGTCAGATTCTTTAAGGTGGATTCCCTGCCTAAAAAACATGGAGGACACTGTGTCCTTATTTTAAATTATGGTATTTTTTTCTTGTGCAGTATTATCCATTGTACAATAGTCTCTTGTGTATTATTAGCCTTTCAAAGAACTTGGTCAACTTGCAAAGATGCCTGCAATACCAAAGAGTTAGCAAAAAGTGTCTGTTCACAACCGTTTTACTGTTCCCTGTATAGTTAATATTTTTTTGGGTTCTCCTACATTCTTCCTTTTGTAAGGGAAATTCTTTTTTTAAGTTGGGATATGTAAATAACATTTTACAAGCAGCTGGGTTCTTTAATTTGCTAGCATTCAAATTTTAAAGTGGATAATTTCCCTTTATGGTTCAAATATAAAGTGCATGAGCTCTACCTGGAAGTGCTCATGTGGCTGAGTAGGATCTCCTTGAAGTTATGACCATCTCTGGGTGCAGGGTTTGGCTCACATCAGCCTTCTTTCTGGGGTCAGCGCTACCAGACTTCAATGATTTGTAGAGCACACAGCAAATATTGATATATAGAGACTGAGAGTTGCCCAAAGAAGCAAAAGTTTGACGCAACCTGTTATATAAGATTGTTTTTAAAAATAATTAAAAAATCAAATACAGAAAAAAGGGAGATAATACTAATGAGGACTCCTATCTATAAAATCCAATGACTTGGTGGAGACTATGTCTCGTAATCAACAGAAACACAAGATCAGAAATCAATGGATTAAAATTAATAACACAGAAACTGGGTTTGATGATTCAACAAAATATCAAGGGGATATGCTGTTCCATTCATGACTTTCTTTGGGCAAGTGAAGCAAGAGGAAGCTTGATTTGACACTGATGCCAAAAAAACAGCTTGATTGAAAGGTGTGAGATTTACAGTCAGGGTTACCACTCCCAGCATCGTCAGAGACTACAGGATCCATTCTGACACTGTAGGATTTCACCGTCCTGATTGCAAGGCATGACTAGTCCAAAACAGACCATAGAAGGGGATCTGATAATGCCAATTCTATGGTCTTCACGTAATTTGGGACACTCTGTGATATGTGAAGTTTGCATTCCTACTTTGACCCTCTCCTTCCCTGTCTTCTTTTATTTCCTCACTTTATTTCATGTCTTTTGTGCCTTTCCTTCTTTTGTTTTTAATAAGAACCTGGCTTAGCAGACAGGACTAATTTTGCTATGTTGTTTCAGGACTCCAACTAAGAGAGCACCGATTGCCACTGACTCAGTCTGATGCTGGTGCAGGTTTGCCAGATCTTGCTGTAGCTGATACAATGATGGACTTGTTTTCCTCAGATTATATGTAAGTGAGGGCACTAAGCCAAACACTGTGTTTGTACTTTTGCTATTCTTTTCTGGGTTTTGCTCTCCCCTTCTTCGTGGCTTGTCTAATTCGTTCTTCAAATAAAACAGGATTAGACCCTAGCAGAAACAGATCTCTCCATTTCAATTGGTTTCTTTACCTTTCTTCAGAACACACATCTCCAAAACATCTAAAAAGGATGTTTATAGCCATGATTAATACCAACTGAACAGATTGTCAGAGGGACTGGTACAAAGAGTGGAGGTATCTTGTTACCTAAATCTAAAGAAAAAGGACATACAGGAACATTACTAAAGTGAAAGCCAATTATATACTTTATATCTTGATTATTTGAACTTTTTCTCCTTTTATTTGTACTGTAATAAAAGTTTAATTTTTTTTTCTCATGGTAGCTATTTCTATGGTTGATATTAAGCAGATTTGACATCTACCCTGTCTGCCTTTGTTAACTGCTTACTGTTGTCCAGAGACAGGGTCATATACATGAATGCTTTTGACTTGGGGTTGAGATTAACACAACAACACATTATGGATTCTATTTTTAAAAGTGGATTAAGAGTCAGTCTAGTGAGGTGTATTTTGTAACCACACAGTCTCTATTTCCAATTACACATTCATCAAACAGAGATTTACAGTGCAGTCCTTATTCTTATCACTTAAATGGCATTGCACATCTAGAACAGAGAGCAGAATTTAATCCAGGCTACTTAGGGTTGTTGCTAGAAGAGAATAAGGAGGGGGCATTCATGGATAGTCTGCATTTTAAAAATTATTTCTTGACACCTCTTGCTTTCCAGGCACACTCAGATAAGAGTTTCAGTGGTTTATCAGCTGTGTGCACAGCAGTCAGCTCATCTCTGAACTTGTGGACATCAGATCACCTCAGCTAGGTAGGTAGGTCTAGGATAAAGAGTTTGGAGGACAGCAACATGATTGTTCAGTGAAGTGACCAGAAGACCTAACTAAAGACGAGAGCTTGACATGCATAGATTAGGTAGCAGGAGAGCATAGTTTGATAACAGTTTGCTAAAATATGACAGAAGCAAAATCCATTGAAAGGAGAGACTCTGTACAGTCTTTTACAATGGTGCAACAGGATGAACTGAGAAATGGTCAGTCTGAAGGGCGACAGCAAGGGAAGAGAGATTATATCCATACTTACATGGAACCTATCATCTCGACACATGGTGGCAGCAGAAAAGCGTGGCAGTCTTTGTGCCAACAAATAAAATGCAGCAATGGCCTGTGGGGTTAGGGGAATCGTGTTTTCTGGTTCTGGCTGGGAGAATGAGTGCTAGCTGCTTTTATTTGACCCCTTGTGCACAGCATTCAGAAAGCATTGACTCTGCCCAGCCCTCTGATTGTACAGCCAAGGGAAAAACCCAACTTCTGCAGAAGTTCTATGGCTTTTAAAATTTTCCTCCTTTGTATTAAAACAGTGCCATTTTGTAATGAAAACATAACTAGGATATCATTCCCAAACTGAATCTCATTAGGTGACTGATTTGAGAAATAGTTACTGGTTTACCAGCACCTTAGTGTGTCACCTTATTATGCATGCTTGAGATCAGTTTACCAGCCCCTCCTGATGATTCTGGCACTCTTTCTCTTATGCTGCCTCATCTGTCTGGAACGCCTTCCCTCAGGCTACTGACTCACCTTCCCACTTTAAATGTTGCTTTTTTCATTGTAATTTTAAACAGACTTGCATTATAACATAATTCGTAAAAATTTATATGAAGATGCACTATAAAAATTGTATCTGTAGATACTGATGAAGCTTCAAGAAGCCTGGTTTTTTTAGGATACAACTTTACTGACAGTATTGATTTTAAAATAAGGGTCTTTTTTATCAAAACACAAGCAAACTTTCAGAAGGGACAGAGATGAGAATTAAAGTAATTTGATAGTACCAGCTTATTAAACACCAGAAGTATCAGAATCACTCTGTCAAGCTAAATAACAAGTGATTTTCAGATCATGTAAGCTCACTTACTGAAGTAAGGATCATGACCCAGAAAATTACCTCAGAGCAACAATAGCAGAAGGTACTGGCCATTCTGACTAGCTATGCAAATTGTTATCTATGCCAAACGTGACTTTTTTTTGTATATAAGAAAGAGAAAGAGAGGAGGATATACCTTTTCCAACAGGAAACTAAATAAGATCTCTAATTCATTTCAAAGAAATGACCTAGTAATCAAAAATGTTTATGACTACTTTCCCAGGCCACATTTAAGCCAGTGGTTCTGCTTATGCAGTCATCAGTCTGCACCATCTAATTTCCAAACAGTCAAAATATCAATTTACTCAATGGAAGGAGTCAAAAGATATATCACAGGATTTAAAATACATTCTGATCTGATAAACCACATATATTACAAGCCAAGTTTAGACCAACTGGTACATCAGTGACATACAGTAATGCCATGTGCTATCACACAAGTTATAAAAAGTAATTTTCTTTCTGCCCAGGGTGCCTTCAAAAATGCTTTTTTAAATGTCTCACTTCTTTTTGCTTTAGAAAAGGAAGAATATTGGAAGACTCCAAACTGTGACACTTAGAAAAAAAATGCAAATATTGTAGTAAGTATTTTTCATTTAATCTGATTAGTAAAGGCCTCTTAAAGCACAACAAAACCTTTCTAGCCTGCTTAATTGGTGGTGTGGGGCTACGGAAACTCAATATTTGAACTTAATTTTAGACAGAATGCTTTTAAAGTATATGTTTAATGTTAAATCAGGACAACATAGTAAATCAAGAAAACATCTATTTTCTAAAGAAAAATTTACTAGTTTGGACATTCAAAGACAGGATATGAAGACCAAGCTTATGTTTTCATTAAATAGTTAAAAATATATACTTTCAATTATCTTACGTATTTGTTGAAAAGCTAAGGGATTACCTGTGTAGATCCAGTTGTATATTCTCATTTGGGGTGTTTATATAACTTAATATTGGTCAAGACTTTGACATTTGAGCGACTAGAGGCAGTCACCTAAATCTTTACTCACCATTTTTTGAAAATCAAAATACACATTTTGAAGAGACATACTTTAGAAAGTCTCAACCGTAACGTTTATAACCCATGGGTATCGTATATGAAAACTATTCCTCCTGTATAGAGTGGATTTGTTTTGTTGTGTATTGAGCTGTTGAATAGGATTTAAGGTGTTTGAGTGAATAGAGAAGTTTAAGTGGGGGCTGGAGCAGGAAGGGGAGCCAGAACTGCTGGTATCATGCTGTGATGGATAGAGTTTATGTGAAATGCATTTCAGTTTACTGACTGCACTGCATGAAAGGAGTATAAACAGGTATTTTTTCATACTTGACATACAGAGTTGTGGGGTTTTGAGCTGTGATATAAACCCATCAAGACTCAGCTAGTTTAAATTGTCATTAGTTCCATTGACTTCCATTGAGAAACAATTTACCCATCTGAGGGTTTGACCTAGGGGAAACGGAAGCAGGGAAAATGATGGCTTTGACTTACAGGCCAGGGAGGGCCAAGAGAAGAGAACTCAATGGGAAGAACTTCCAGAGTTTTCCCAGCTTTAGTCAAGATGATAAAGTCTAAAATCCAAGAACCAATGAATAATTTGATCCCAAGAATGAGGCCTCTAATTCCTGAAAGTCTCCACCTTGCAGATATAGCTACTTTCTGTGCCCTCCCATGGGCTCCTTTTGATTGTGTTATTGAAACTATGAAGGAGGGATAACAGTGTTCCAAGCAGTATTGTTTCCTTTCCTGGTTTTGAAAAACTTAGGAAAGAAACTCTTTACATACTATATGCTTCCTAATCCTGAAATACTTGCTTTGTATTTATGTGTAGCAAAAGAAAACCTTTGGTTCTCTTGCAGAGAAGATCTCTCTGGTCTAGATACTGAGATCCAGCATTTGTGGCAGCCAAATGTTTACATCAGAAAATATGTGATGGTGAATATATTATTAGTTTCCGATTTTATTCTTTTTATGTTGATCACTATATGTCCAAAGAAATTATGGCAGAGGCAAGCATGGTATTTGAATCTTTACTTTCTCAAATATTTTAAAAATTACAAGTTTCCTGAAATATAGCTATAAACATAAACTTCTTTGGTAATTCTTGAGCTTTTAAATCTCACTTCAAAATACGTAGATTTATATTATATTTTGAAAAACATTTTAATTCTACTTGTCAAATGGTATTTCTTTTAACTTGCTGTGGTTTTGTTAGAAAACATCAGGAAAATTAATACAATAACAGTATCTGTTTTGTTGGTACTTGGGCAAATAGTGAGTTCTGTATCCAGGCAAAATTTGCTGTAAAACTAATGGTGTAGGAACTTCTAAAGTGAAGACTTTAAAATTGTATGTATTGCTTTTAACTATTCTAAACTAAATCTTAGCCAAAAGATAACAATTTTCATAAATTTGACTTGAAAATGTGCAGCACTGTAATCCCAAATACTAGATTCTTAAGAGATCATTGCTGATATAACTCACTGGAAATTATGACTAGTTGTAACGGTTATGAACAAAACGCTTCCAGGTTCACGTCTATTATAATTGTGCAGGGCAGCCAGTAGGGATTATTATAGTTATGAACAGACTGTTTTAATGCTTATGGTTATTATAGATTCAGAAGATAACCCAAATGGGTTTATAATGGGGATGAGATATTTAGAGGCTCAAACTTGAACAAGAGGTCAGGAAAAATTATAAAGGTCACATGTAATTTGCCTCTCAGGAAAAGTGAGTTTTAATTCGAATGCTGTTTATTACAAAGCAACCACTTGGCCATAAGGCTGAATAAGCATTATTTTTATTAATTTTATTTAAAAAAAAAAGATATACTCAAAGGAATTTAATTTATAATATTTATACTGTCTGTTAAAGAGCCAGTTTGCCTGGCTGAGTTTGCTACAAGCTTATAAGCATACAATATTGTTTGCATTGAATTGTTTGTATTTGCAAAAGTTTTATCACATTGGGAACAATATTTTTTTACAAGTCTATTGGCTAAAAAGTGTTAGGAAGTGTTTTCTGATGCAATTGGAGTTTCAAGCTGACTTTCCTGCTGGTAATCTGTCTGGTTTTGGATGTCACCACTGGGTCATGGGGAGAACAGAAGCTGCTATGTCTCAGTTGGATACTGTGGAAATGCTGTGTGTTTTTCTGAGACAGGCTTGCGAACAATCTCTTTTGAATCCCCAGGGATCCAAGCCCTAAGACTACTCTCAAATTTATGCCTATGTATGTTTAAGAATAATTTTGCTGATCTAGAACCCTGCCCAGAAGCTGGAAATAGCCCTTTATTGTTCTTTTATGAAAGTAAATATATGTGTGTTAAGTGGGAACTATCCAGTGCCCCTCAAATGATCATTTCTGATTGGGATCAGTGATAATATTTAGTGGTGTCCTTGTGGCTTGCTGACATTAATGACAAGAAAGCCTTCATCAATCAGACATGGGTGATGAATCACTCCTGCCTCCCTCCCTACCCAAGAAAAAAAAAGACAGCTAAATGCGATGGAGATTTGGCACAGGTGGCTGCTCTACTGTTTCTGCTTCCAAATGATATATAGTTGCTTTGGCCTTCCCTTTGGAAGCTTCAAGTTTTAAGTTGAAACAGTTTTTTGTATGCTGGTAGACTAAATAAACAAAGAAACATTATCCCAAAAACATTGTCCCAAGATTTTCTGGAGGTAAACAAGAGCCTCTAAATCACTCATATTAAAAAATCAACAACAAGATTATCAGCATTTTGCACAACTCCAGTGTCAGTAAACAGAAATGAAAGATGACAAGTTTGTGGCATTTTTCTTTCCTAAATGGGAGCTTAGTAAATGTTGGCACAGGAGATCTCTGGGAACACGAGGAGTCAATAGGTTTCTCTACATACGAATTGTGCAGTGGGTAGCAGCAGTGATTGCATTTTCACACAGTTATGAGGATTTGAATGCTCATCTCATACAGCTTACTTTCCTTCTGTCTCCAAAATCAAATAAAATTTTTTTGAAATCTTTTATTCTAATGCTAAGGTTGAGACTTACATCACAGGAAATTCAGTTACAGTCCTCCAAGGACTCCAAGCTCTGACCACTCACATATAATTTCTGTGGAGCCTCTTAACAACCTCTGCAAAAGAAATCTAATTTTCCATCTGTCCAAGTGTCTTCATTCGCTGTGAATATTTAATCTACTTTTTGAACAAAGATGTCCTGTACTGTAGTTGATACAAATGGCACAGATTCATTACCACTTTGACACCACATTTCAGTCCATGCTATACCAAATATCTATCAGTTGCTAACTGCACCAAAATAGATCTCACAGTATCATGCCTCTCTGGGTTTCAGTAGTACATGTGAAATCATGAGTCTTTCCCTGAACTATATCACCAAAGCTGCAAAGTACTGTCCAACCGTCTTTATTAAACAGAAATCTCTTTGTTGCAAAATAGTCCCATATTTTTGAGTGATAATTAATAGCAGAAACAGCTGGATGTAGTTTGAACATATTGGTCACAGTTTATGCCTAAGAGTTATTATTTTCTTCCCAGCTATTCTTCGCAAAGCCCTACCATAGCAATAGAGAAAACAGCATGTCCTGACAATTGTTTAGGCACAGGGCCACAGGCTATTACACCTAGCTGATGGCAGAGTCCTCTGCTTCCTAGAGACACATGCTGTGTCTTCTTCTCTCCTAGCAATCAGCCTTAACATCCATTTCATGTCATGCCTGTTGTGCCCTCTGATATTCAAATGTTTCCTTACCATTTCTTTTTCCTCCTCATCTGCAAGTGTTTTTCTGGTCTAGGACCTTTTCATTCACTATTTCTGTTCCCATACCCAAACACATCCATGCCTGTCTTCCTACTGCCTGGAAGTTTTTTTCTCTCAAATCTTACTCTTTGTAAAGCCAAGGACTTTATCACCCAAGAAATGGGGTGGAGAGAGAGCTCAATATCAGGAAAAATTCAGTCTGGCTCAACAGTCTGGCCCCTTCAAAGAGAAGGGGCTTTATTGCGGTATTTCTGGCTTCCATACCAGCACTATTTTTTCTTCCATTCCCAGTTCTGTTCCATTAACAACAAACTTAATTCTGTGAATTAAATGCCAGCTCCCACCACACCTCTAAGAAAAGAGACCATCCATGTCATTTTCACAGTTAGGTTTCCCCTGTGCTGTCTCCCAAGCCCCTGAAAGAACAGATCCCTCCACCCCACCTCTGTTTACACGAGCACCTTTCTTCTTTCCCAATCAGGTCACTCTCTGCTTGGGATAAGAAATGACACTAAACAATCCAACATGGAAATTTGCAAAGAAGCCAAGAGTGCTCACCATGAAGTGTTGTGACCAGCCTGTGTGTGAGCCCCCGTTCTGGTCCTGTCCTGTGCCTCTTTGTTCTCCCCAGTGCAGTCTGCTACCTTTCTGCCTGCTCTTTACGAAATAGTAAGAAGGCTAATTTTAGGGTGCTTCATCATCCTGCCATGCAAAGACACAGTGTCATGTCAGAATCAGCAGCATGTGGCACCACTTGGAGCTGCTATTTTATAAGCTGAGGTTCAGTGTGTTCTCAAATTGGTCTCTGCAGGGCAGAACTGGCTTGATTATTGATCTTGTATTCCCATAGGATTGCACCTTAAAAATCAAAGATCAGTTTTGGCCTGACCAAAAGCCCAGATTAATGACATGGGAACTGGTGTCTCAGCATCCAACACTTAAGCCAAAAAATGCAAAAGATTACATGGGAATTTCCTGGTGTTCAGTTAGCACCTGCCCTGCTGGTCTATTTATAACAGAAAAATTCATGTAACAGCGCGAAACATCATTGCAATAGGAAGAGAATGTGCCACATGTGGGAAGGGGCTGCACTCCCAGCCCTCTGTGTGGGATGCTCGAAAATGTTCAGCATCTTCAGCCCCAACCTGAAGCTGCCTGGGCGCTTATGTGGATTCTGCCAGACTGCCAGGATACGGGGTAGTTGCTCTGAGTGCCAGCTGCAATTTGTGGGGGCTTGGGGATATTGGATCCACACAGGAGTTGGAGAGGACAAGAGCTTCATACCTAATGCAAAGGTCAGCTTGTTTCTTTCATTGTAGTCTTCCTGTCCAGGATTCATCGTTGTCCTTCATTTCTTTTCCATTTTCTTTACATCTGTCATCCTATGAATTGCATTCTTTTGGCTATTTCAGCTATATTTTGTGTCCTGAGAGGATGAGGGGAATGGGGTGTTGCAGAGTTTTGTTCTTGCTTATCTTATTTGAAGGTATGACTCCTCAGCTTATCCTCAAACATATCCCTTGATTAGGTGCCTTGAGTTAGACACAGAACTTGCAATATTCCAGATTTAGTATTTATACAGTGATTTATCTTCACAAACAGGTCAAAAACTGTTCATTTTTTTTTCACCATATCGCCATCAGTTAATAATTAATTGGTCTTACTGGTAAGCACATTTGCATTTGAGCTGACCAGCATCTTCACAGTGAGCAGGGTAGGCAGACAGAGTACTAAAACATACTCAGCTATAAAGTAGCAGAGCATATAAAACATGTACTCTGTGTGTATGTGTGAGTTATGTCTGTCTGTCTACACAGGCACTTTCATTAATTACTAACTTCCAAATATTAATACTGTGAAGAATATAGGGATAAATTGTAAAACTGAAATGGCATAAAAGGGTCTGACCGTACCTTGTTTGTAAGGCTATTTGCATTCTAAAGCCTTTCCTTTGTCTTAATCAAGAATATTCTACACAAAGGCTTCACACAAAGGTTAGCAATTTCTCACAGCAAAATGCTGACATCTCAAATTTCATGTTATCGGCTGTTCTGGACACCCATTTCTATTTTCCCTAGTCTGTGACACATCAAAGTGTAAAACAGAGGGGTTTGAAATGAGGAATTAATGTTTATAAACTATGTACTGACTGTTGCCAGGAGAAAATGGAGGCCGAGAGCAGAGTCCATCCCTGTTATTAGCTATACAGAAGGTTTTGTGCCGTAAGACTGTAGTCTTCAAAAACACGTATATTAACTGAAAGATGTTTTCCAGTAATAAAGCATAGAGTATACGTTAGTTAACACTATATATGATTTTTTCATTTTTTTATTATCTGAATGGGCGATTAACTGGGGTACAATTTAAATAACACGATTGTGCTGACAGCAATCACCAGGCAGTAGCCAAGCATTGCTATTTTAATAATGGCAGGGCAACTGAAAATAGTTTCCTGCTTGTTGTGACCATCAATAAGAAGGCAGTGCAATTGTAATAGGAAACCCTCTGTGCTAAGGCACTCACAAGGAATAAATCCCTTCCCTGAAGTCAACCAGATTTACATTCCTTGTTTTCACTGGATTTTGCATCACTGCAAAATATTGGGGTTTTTTGCAAGTACTAGAATGGACATTGGGAGTTTTGAGGTGCAAGCATGCTCACCCACGGTTCTCTTGACCACTGCAACTACAGAACCACATTTTTGCAGATTTGATGCCAGTGGATGCAGAACTGGTTGTGCTGAGTGCCCAGGAGTCCAGGCAGTGATATGGCATCAGAGTAGGTGCTCCCTTTTCCCCACACCCATGTATCTTCAGCCCACTGAAGGAAGGGGCTTTCTCAAGGCATTGAGACAGGCAGGATATGGCTTCTCTGGCAAAGAAAATTTGCTAAGATAGGTAGTAAGTGGAATAAAAATATGGCTTACACCTTATTTGAAGACACTTTTGTATTATTTAACTTACAGTAATCTGATTTGAGGACTAAAATAAGTCTTTTAAACAAAATAGCTGTGTCTGTTACATAAGGAAGTTGAGATTTGTGCAACATTGTATGTTGTTTCATGCTTTATATATTTCTTACTTAATGTGTTAGGCCAGTTATACCAAAATACTTTTCTCTGTAAAATTTGTGCTGGGCATGTAATGTTCTCTTCAAGTACATGGACATATCCCCCCATGCTGGTCAGAGGACACATTGCACAATGAATGACAGTATTTAAAATCTACTTCGCAGTGTATTTATTCGCAGTTACTACTCTGGTGGTCTCATAAATAGGAAGTTTAGAAGATAATGAATGAAATGTTTTCCTCCATTTGCTACCTGTACCAGCTACTGCTAACCTCCCATTCCTGCATGCAGAACGGAAAAAGGCAAATCACTCCCGTCTCTCCTTTAAATAACGAACCTGTGTATTTGCTACCCTGAAGAGTGCTGTATCATTTAGCCTTTGTCAGCTATGCAGCTCTCATTTTCTCTGTGTATGACTGTAGTATTTCTGGTTTGGATCTTTACTGACAAATTTACAACCACAAATCCTGAGGAGTCCTGTAGAATCTTACCTATTTAAATACACAAAGGAGTGTTTAATGGCTGGACCAAGACATCCCATTTGTTTGGGTTGTTTTTAAACGCTTTCCATTACAGGGCAAAATGACACCAAACACAGAAACTTTCTTACCCATAGTCTGCAAAACCACTTGCTGTGAAGTATGCCTGGTCCTGGCCTTTTTTACTTCCTGACCTACATAAAGGTGGATTGCAGAACTACTGTAGAGAGGCTGCTAAATAAGGAAACTGCATTTGGATTCCCAACCCAGCCCACTTCCATAAATTGCAATGGATTTTCTTCCCAGTACTAAGCAAAATCCTAGGAAAAAAGCTAACAATTGCATCTAGCGTGTAAGCTTATCTTTAGCTGCTCCACTAGTGGAATAAACCGTTTTGACATGCCCACCTTGCATATGCTCTGACACCGAGAAAAGCTTGTAACCGGAACGCGGAATTCGGAAGACTGCGTTCATTTCTGCCGGAGGGACAGAGCCAAGGGCCTCAGCCCACCCCTCTCCCTGACCCGGGAGGGCCAGCGCAGGGCTGGCCTTGGCACCGCCGCCTCACGCTGCAGCAGCACCAGCCGCATCACCCTCGGGGAAGAAGTCCGTTGTGTCAAAAGTTAATGACAGGTAATTGGAGTATGAAGAACAGTTTGTTCCTGCTTCTCCCTGGCGGATCCAGTTCCTTCCCACTCACTGAGCTCATTCTTTTCGTGCCCTCAGAGATCAAGCAGAGCCTTCTGCAGATCTCCGTAGATCACGGAGAAGGAATGGCAACACGCAGCCGAGTCTCTTAACCACTCTGCAACGAAGGAGAAACATGTCATCACTGAGACCCCTTCTCAGCAAACACAGAGGGAGTGATTTGCCCCAGAACATACTATTTTTAATTCTTGATTCAAAAGATAGGCAATACAACGACGGTGTGTTTTAATGCTGCTGTATTTTTTTGCGCTCACTTGTTCCCAAACCAGAATACGCACAGCTGCAGTCGCCTCCCCGGAACATGCACCTGAGCTAACGGCACCCTCCCGCACCCAGCTCTGCTCTCCTCCGGTGCCGGTCTCCAGGCGCACCGGGAGGACGACAGCATCACTCCAGCATTCGTCACTGCAGGGTCACTCTCCTACGTTTCTTTTTTGTTGTCAACTTCTCGCTCAGCCTCTTCACAGCCGAACAGCGGGAACCGAGGCCACGCGGCGAGTCCGACCGTAACCTCTCTCCGAGCTTTGCTCGGGGCCCGGGTAGCCCCCCCGCCCCGGAGCGCCCCCGTCCCCGGCGGTCGGCGGGACCCGCCCCGCCCCGGCAGGGCCTCCGCGCCACCAGCGGCTGGCGCGGGCCGCTAAACCGCCGCCGCCAGCACCGCCCCAGGGCCGCACCGCCGTCCCGGGTGCCGCGCCTCGCCCGGGCGGGCGGTGCCGGGCGGTGCCTCCCGCTGCCGAGCCCTGCCGAGGTCCGAGCTGACATCACGCCGCGCCGCCGCTGCGTCACCATCCCTGACCACGCGGCCGGGAGGGAGGCAGACTGTGAAGCGGGCGCGCTGCGGCCCCGCCCGCTGAGTTCGCGCCTGCGCAGGAGCGGCGGCCGGGCCCTGTCACCGCCCCGTGTTGGGGCCGCTCACGCCTTCGCGGTGGCCGGTGGGTGCCTGGGGCTGGGCGGGCCGGGCTTGGGCGCGGCCTCGCGGCGCCGGGGGGAGCGGAGCGAAGCGCCTCGCCGCTGCTGCCGCCGTCGGTGAGTGCCGCCGGGCCGTGACGCGCCGCTGGACCTCAGCGGACCCGGGCGCCGCCGCCCTTCGGCCCCGCGGGGCGGACGGGAAAGTGGACGGGGCCGCGCTCCTCCCGCGGGGTCCCACCGCGGGGCCGGTGGGACGGCGGCTGTGGGAGCGAGGCGGGACGAGCGGTAGTGCCTGCGGCGCCGGGGGGGGCCGGCGCGGGGCGGCCGGTGGGCCGGGGCGGGTAGGACCGTTACGGGCGCCGCCGCTGAGCAGCTGCGGGGCGCGCTGAGGGGACCTCGGCGCCTGGCGCCGCCCCCTCGGAGCGGGCGGAGGCCCCACTCCGGCCGCCGACCTGCGGTCCTCCGCCGGGGCCGCCCCGGCCCCGCCCGCCGCGCGGCCGCTCTCTCCGGACCCCAGCGCGGCGGCGGCGCCCGGGGGAGCTGTGCCCCGGCGAGGGGAACCGTTCAGCCCGTGCCGCAGGCTGACCGCGTGTCGGCGGACGCGGGCGGTGTCCCGCTCAAAGCGGGAGCCGCAGCCTGTGGTACAGCCCTCGGGACCGCCGGGCGCGCAGCCCGCGGCTGGGGCGCTGTATGAGGGCGCCAGTGCCCCTGGACGGTGAGATTACACGGCCCGCTCCAGCCTGCGGGAAACGTCCAGACTCTTCCTGTAGCACCGTTACTGCCTCTCTGCTGGTAGCAAACGAGTTGGGTGGTTTCCCTCGTGTTCTGCATCTGGTGTCGGCATTGGACTGCTTTTGACGTCACGCATGGCAGTACCCAGCAGCTGACAGCGTGAGCTGGCTTTCCCTACTCCATACAGGGATAAAATACTGCCGTGATTTGGGATCGAAGTACACGACTTCTTTGGCTACTGACTCTTAAAAGTAAAAAAAAAAAAAACAGAACAAACCCCTCACCTTCTATGGAAATACGTATCTGGTTTAATAGAAAGGAGAACTTTTCTTCTTTTTGCCCCACTGGAGATGGAAATAAATCGTGACTACAGGAATCTTGAAGCACTATAGTCATATGTCTTTTCTAACTTCTTGTGTTGCAGGTTGAAGCTTGCATTGCAGTCACTGCTACAGATGTGTGAAATACGGTGTTGCATAGCTATGTCTTAACCGAAGACGTCTTCATTTTGATGTCCCCTTCTGAATGTGGTAGGATATAGCTAGTGATAGCTAGGGAAATATTTGATCATGCGTCATCTCCTGAGATAGGTAAACAGAATGCAATATATTTTAAGCTGTTTGGCTGTTTTTGTTTTTTTTTTTATGAGATCACAAAAATAAGCATCTTGTTTACTGCATTTTGACTTTTGCAGAGAAAAATAGTTCATCCTGTTGTGCCGGCAAGAATTCTGCCGTTCTTTGGTTTTTGTAAGGCTCAGGTGCTAACTGATGGCTTGCTTTTCCGAGCAGTTTTGTATTTAAGTGGTTCATATGTGTTATGACCCCACAGAACGTAAGACCGAATGCATTTGTAGTGCATTGTATTCCACATTCCATTATTCGTGCTGTCTTCCAAATAATGGTCACAAATGAAAATTTATATCAAATTGACACTGTATGGCATTGATTTTTAAATGGCTCTGAAAATATGGGGAAACTTACTGTCACGAAGTGTAGTGTAAGTAATAGTGAAAACATTGTCATAAATTTTTCATCATCAGCAACACTGAAAGTGAAAGAGAAGTGTAGCTTTGCATCCTTTCCAAGTAGGTACAGAGTCTGTCAGCACGTATACTGGTAATTGCAATTTAGGCATTAGGGGTGGGGGTTTGCATGGGGGAGTTTGTATACGCGGCCTCCTGTCACTGCAGAGCAGCTATGAAGCTGTAGCCTGTGTTGATTGTAGTGCAAGACGGGGGACTTGAGTTTCAGCTACTTATTTTCTTTTAAATTCTAAGTTCAGTTGACTCATAGTTGTTTAAAGGTAATGATTGACACATCATATTATTCTTTGTGTTGCATAACTGGATTGATCAGAGCTGACCAATTTTTTCCAAGCTGTGAGTCAAGTGTTGTTTTTAGGGATGATCTTGAGGCTGTACACAGTGCTTTCAGGAGTCATGCAACTCCTAGTGTAAAGAAACTGGCCTGTGCTGTCTCCTTAGATGTTTGAGGTCATTTCCACTGGCTAGAATTGGTTGTGACTGCCATTTGTATAGTTCTGGATTTAGGGATTAGAGAAGTTTTACAAAGAATGATATTTTAAATTTTTTGAAACAAAGTTTTATAAAACTGAGGACCCGCACATCTTAAAAGTTGTATCTGCAATGGGAAGGAAAGCATTTTCCTGCAGAGTTAATGTAAATGCTGTCCAAGAAAGTAAATCATGCTCTTAAAAATTGTTCGATGTTTCAATACGGTGGTATATAGAAAGTGAACTTGTAGATTATATGCTATATAGAAGATAACATAAATATTAGGGACAATACTGAAAAACTGTACATTTTCCTTTTTTTTTTTTTTTAACAGCTATGCAGAAGGGGATATTCTAGAAAAGTGACGTTGGAAGATCTCTGTGATCAAGAGAAGCATAAACATGTTGTGCTGGGGAAATGCATCTTTTGGACAGCTTGGATTGGGTGGAATTGATGAAGAGATTGTTTTAGAACCCAGAAAAAGTGACTTTTTCTTAAATAAAAGGGTCAGAGATGTAGGATGTGGACTGAGACATACTGTGTTTGTCCTGGATGATGGGACTGTTTATACGTGTGGATGCAATGATCTAGGACAACTAGGGCATGAAAAAGCCAGGAAAAGACCCGGTAAGTTTAGAAGTAATGAATTGTAGAGAGTACGTGTGGTTGTGCATGTATTTTTTGTTTCATTATGTGACATCAAACCCAAGACTGCCAGTGTCTGTGCATGTGCTGAATTGTATGCACAGCAGTTCTTCCAAGAATGGGCATATTTTTAACTTGAAAAGCATTCTGTTGCTTGGATTGTATCTTGTGACAGTTGGAAACAACCAACTGTGAAACATGGCTGTCTCCCCGTATTTGGGGAGCTGGACAGTGCCACTATTTTTTATTTCTAGTGTGGAATCAGTTTACCTAAGGCCGTGGGAGACTCAGTGGCTATTTTTAATCTCAAGGGGAGGTGACCTGCTTCAATACATGGATTAGCATTGTACTGTATGTATGGGTTTGGCTACTGGAATATGGTAGAAAGGAATATTTGGCATACCATAGTTGAGAAACATGCTGTGTCGTCTAATATGTGATGTAGAGCAGGTCTGATTAAAGCGAGGTTCTTAATTTTCTTTTTTTTTTTTTGAAGAACTACAAAGAAAACTCTTGCTAAAAGACTTTTCAGCATATGCAGTGCTACAGGAAGAGGATTTGGAAAAGCCTAAAGGATGCAATGTAAAACTTCTTTGGGCTTTTTTCTTCCTGTCTGTGTTATATGTGTGTTTCTGCTTCCTGATAGTGCAGTTCCATAGCAGAAGTGGGTAAACATCTTGCAGGGACTGCAGAGGAGTGTGCACATGGGCTCCCTTCAGAGCTGTGCATGTGAGTCATATCTGCGTGCTACTGAGAGATGTGGCACAGTGCTTCTGGCAGTACTTACAGCATAACGTAAGCAGACTGAAAAGGCTTAGTAAGGGTTCATTCTAATCACTGCTATAGCAATTTTACAAGTTACGTGGCATAATAATTGATACAGATATTTCAAATGGAAGTAAAGCATTACGCAGTATTTTAGTAGTTCTCCTTTATTCAGAGTTTTGGATTTGGTGCCAAGTAAAGATTTTTTCGTGTAGTTGATATGTAACTTTTAAAACCAATTTGGACTTCTGTTGGGAAATAGTAGATGGATATTAAAACGGATAAACTTGAAGCCTGTGCAAACATCTGCTTCGTGAACGTGAAGAGAAACTCAGCTTGTCAACCTTACTCTCAATACTTGTTACCCACTTCGAAAATGATGCTGAATTGTCTTTTAAATCAGTTACAAAAATACCTGACTTCTAATTTTTCGTTTTTTTAAAACAGCCTTGTATGAGCTTTCATATGTAATGGGCAAACACCTACTATAAATCTTTTTTTTTTTAACATGCTCAGACACAGCAGTCGTGAGGATTGTAATGTCGTCCTCCCTAATTTTTCTTTCATCTAGAGGTTACTGACAATGCTGCTGAATGTTCTAACGTGAAGTTGGTGCATTGGGATAACTTTACTTGCACAGTCTAAAGAGGCTCAGTATCTTTACAAATGGGTGGATGCTCTCTTTTGAATGTATTTCTGCTAACTGAAGATAATTTTGTCGCTGACGGCGTGTCTTTGCCACCTCCATGTCACCAGTGGCACTATTTAGCTGTGCCTTCCCTCTTTCCTCCCTGCAGAGCTCTGCTTGCCACAGGGATTGTGTGAATGTTCCTTAATCCATATTAGGCCAAGTCAGCCTGGCTAGTTTAGCAGCTGGTCAAGATAGTCTCAGCTAATCTGCATGCTGTTGCCTGAACTGGAGACTGCTTACATGACCTCTTTCACCGGCAGAGCTGTGGAGGCCGTAATGGGCTGAATTGGGGTGGTAATCTCTTTAATAAGACCAGCTGTTTAAAAAAATGAATTTATGTCTGCTGCCTATGTTACTTTATTTTGGAAACTGAGCGCCTGTCATGTTGCAGATACTGTTAGCTACTGTTTTGAAATTGGCTTAGGCTGTGCTATGTTGTGTTTACAGTGCAGGTTACATTGATGAGACACAGGCTTTTTCAGTGGTGTGCTGTTCTTAGGCAGGAATAGAACTTATGTGTTTGAAAACTGGGCCTAAAACATCCAAGCAGGCTCTTAGTTAAGGGGACTGTTGAAAACTCAAGCCTTAATGATAGGCCCTGATGGTATTTCTCCACTTTACTGTTGCTGAAATGAAAATGTTAGACTTCTGGTCACAAGTCGTAAGTACAAAAACAAACTTTGAGTTTTTCCAAATCTATTTAAAGCGATTGATGGAGGCTACTGGAAAAAAAATCACAGATATTTTAGTGTTTGCTTTTCAGAGGCATGCACTGTATATCTAGAAAAATTACTCTTTAGGATCTGTTTCTACAGTATTTTGCATTATAAAGAGGACATTGTGTAGCTCATTGCAAAATCAGTAGCTTTAGTCTTTAATTTGCCCTGCCTTGTTTTGCAGGCTTTTTTGTTAATAATGAATAGGTGATTTTAATTTGCTGTGGTGGAATGTTTTCCTCTTACATAATGTCTACACGTGTAGTCATTCGACAATAATCTATTTGACCTTAATGTTAATTGAGTTTCTGCACTCATTTTCAGATGGCAAGATTAGAAGGAACCATTATGATCAAGCTGCAGTTTTTGTGCACTTCTGTATACTGCTCCAGATACAGTTGTTGTTTGGTTACTTTGGGGTGTCAGATTTAACTTACTTCTCCTAGAATAACATGCTTATAATTTTAAATAAAGGATGTTTTGGATGTTTTGGCAGACTTCTGGACTTACTTCTCTGTCATTTCAATTGGTATCTTAGTACTGAGTATAACTGTCTTGAACAACACTAGCTTGTTAGTAGCTTTTTTTTTTAGACAACTAACTTTTTTTTTTTTTTTTTTTTTTTAGAGCATGTTGGTGCACTGGATGCCCAAAATATTGTAGCTGTATCATGTGGAGAAGCCCACACACTTGCATTAAATGACAAGGGTCAGGTATATGCTTGGGGTCTGGCTACTGACGGACAGCTTGGTTTGCCGGGAACAGAGGAATGCATCAGAGTGCCCAGGTTAAAAATAATTAATATATAATAAGTTATTTTTTTGAAAAAAATGTGCTTAGCTCAAATTGGTTAAGCTATTCTGCTGCTATAATTAAAAACACACATTAGAAAGCGTATTTTCGCTATGGCACTTCATGCTGTAGACAGTTTCCTTTCTCCAAAAAGTCAGCTTATGTGAGAAGTGTATTATGGGTTTGCTTGGTTTGGTTTGTTGTTTTGGTTTTTTTGTTTCTTTTTTTTAATAGTCATCTTCTAAGAATGAGAGTTATGTTGGAAAAGTAGGTTGGGTATTTTAAGAATGTAAATGGGGATTGATAACTGCCATTTCAGAGAAGTTAAAAAGAAGTAGAATGTTGAACTTTCAAATCCAGTTGTGGGAGTACTTTTGAAGAAGGTGCATTTGCTAGCTGATCTTCATACTTGAGTTTTCACTGAGAGGTTTTTTAGCTGTGATCAAATAATAGGCCTTCTAGTTATAAAAATGAATGCTAGCCAGATTCACTTGCTTGTTTTGAGAATGCTGTAAGCATTCCAGCTAGCTGAAGTCCACATTTTTACTGCGATGAATGGGTTCACTGAAATCAGTGGAACTGTCTGTAGCAGTAAGTTTGTATGTTTGCAAGCTGGAGGTTTTCATTTCTAATTTTCTTTTTTGCATAGGAAAAAGACACACAAAAGTAACGATTCCTTGGATCATTAGTAATTTATAACTTTATCATGGCTATCTGTGACATATTTATACATATGAAAGTTATAAATAACTAATATAAAGGTTATTTATTTCTGTGTGAAATTTAAAAGCCCACAGGCCTTTTAGAAACTGCTGTTTTGCTTATCACAAGTTGAAAGCATCCTAGATTTAATGCACATTTGTATGTATTTGCAACTTCTTTATAATATTGTGCAATACTTAATAGCTCTGTAAACTGAAGTTTTGATTGAAGTTCATGTTGGTAGAGAGAAAAAATTAAGTGTTCAAATTTTAGCAGAAAGTAATTCAGTCTTTATATCTGATATTGATATGAAGAAGATTGTAAAACCTTTTTTCTTTTGCAAACTGGAAATTAAGAATAATTTTCTTCTCGCATCCGGTATTAATTTCCTCCATTCATCTGTATGACATTTCCTTCCTAGCACATGAACCTCCCTAATTCTTCATTATGGTCTTTTACTGACTTTATTAATTTGAAAATAAGACAGAACCTGTCTTTGAAGGTGTTAGAAAAGAAGCAGTTTTGACTTAAGACTTTATTAAGTAGCTTCTAATTAAAGTTAGGATATTTAAATTAGTTTCACATATACTTCAGTGAAAAGGATTCACTTTTTGTATATTACCCTTTGGCGTGACTTTGTATTTCATACCGTGACCTAGTAGCTTAATTCTTTCTCTGTTTTCTTACCCCAATAGAAATATTAAAAGCTTATCAGAGATCCAAATTGTTCAAGTTGCTTGTGGTTATTATCACTCATTAGCACTCTCAAAAGGTAAGCCAAATTTTCCTGAAGTTTTGTGTAATTTCTTACCAGGTAATTCTAAAGGTTTCAACGTTTATTTTGTCTTATTTTAAAAAGGATTTTTTTTTTTAAACGTACTGCCACTTAACACAGGTGGGATTTCAGGTTGGTAGAAGTGTAATTTAATGATGGAAGCTTGAATTAAAAAAATAAATGTAGAAACAAATGTTGTGGTGTTCTGCTTTTTTTCTTATGCTTTTTTGCTTTTTATCATCTTGCTTTCATGTAATTTCCTTTTTTAATTCATTTTTGTCGCTCTCCCCTTTTTTTGGTACCATTTCTTTTTCATCCTGCTAGCGTGCTGCTTTGTCACTAGTCTATTTTAACCTGTAATTTCAAGTTACTGAGGCTTGCAGGCAATAACTTCCTTGTCTGCTTTTCTATTGCAAAGCCTCTGTTTTGTTGGTGCTTCTACAGTTAAAATGTAATGTCACATTATAACCCACCTTTTGAAAGGTTTAAACATCTGTCTTCAAAATTTTGCTGGGACTGGTTAGTATGGCTATCCAGAAATTAATAGGAATTTAAATTTGCTGCTTGTTTGTTTCTTTCTGACAAAGGAGAGTTGTGGCCAAAACTTCCATTTGGAAGAAGTGGCTGCTGGCCGGGGTTAATGGAAACTTAGAAATTCAAAACAAAAATTCTAGAAAGATTGTGAAGTTTGACAGTGTTTCTTAACAATGTGTGTTTAAAATATAAACTGAATAAGCTGTGAGGAGGGAGCTGTTAATTGTATGCTGAATGAATTTTTTTTTTTTTTTAGCTATAATAGTTTATACTGACTATATGTCCCTTGATTCTGTACATGACTTTTCACGGGCTCATATTGAGTGTTTTCTGTGCCATTATGTATTCCCAGGCATCTCTACCATTGTAACCTAGTGAGATTCCTTTGTTTTCAGGACAGGCAGGCGGAGATTTACAAATAACCCTTTGCCTGGGTTAAGATCAGCAGTAGAATGTGGGGAGTATCAGAATTGTGTTGTTAAGTGTTCTATTGGTCAAAGGTGCAAGAATATAATAGGAGTTTGTAATTTAAAATTTACTCGGGTGTTTTAAATAGTTACAAGCTTCAAGTACAGCATCACTATCCTATTGCCAATTCATGGATTTGCAACTCTGTGTTTCTGTTCTTCACATGCATTGTAGGGTGATTTTTTTTGTTGTGGGTTTTTTTTTTTCTGGTTGTAAGAGAACCTACAGAAATACTTGCAATGTAGCAAGGTTATGGCCTTAAAAATAGACCCACACAGGGAGGGAAGTGGGATCAACGTACTTGAATCAGGCATTTGAGAGGAGCTTTTGTAGTATTTTTAGATCTATATATGGGATATTCATCAGTTCATGTGATTATAAATGATTGGCATAGGATTTCTTTGGTGTTAGGAAGATTGTTTTGTATAAAAGTGGTGGTTTGGGTTGGTTTTTTTTTTTTGTCTGGTTGGTTTTGGTTTAGTTTTTTGGTTGTTGTTGTTTAAATAAATAAAATCCGAGAGACCTGTACCCCAGGGGATGGGTTTCATTGTTTTTCGTCTTGATAAAAGTGTTATAGGGAAGATGGAGGTAGGAGAGTCATAGGAAACATTACTGTTTGAAGGTAACATTATTGTTTGAAATGTATCACATCAGCAAAAGCAAAATATCTTTGTGATTAGGTGTTGTTCTTTAGGATAGTGCATACCTTGGCAAAACGTTGGTTGTTCAGTAGAATGTTTTCTTTTGGAGGCAATCTTAACGTAAATAGCTGTCTGATTTGTGACTCTTAAAATTGTTTTTTTCTTTATAAGGCACTAAATGACATCACAAACTTCGTCCTTCATTGATCATATCATTGATACAATATTTTAAAATTTAAAATATTGTACGTCGCTTAAATTGTGTGTGAAAATTAAGTATGTTACCACATAAAAACTTAAATGAGGCTTGTGATTGGGAATTGGAAATTTTTACATGCCCACTATGAAACCTCAACAAGATCTCTGCATAAAAATATATACAGTAGTGGAACTCCCAATGGAACAGCATCTTCCTTAGTGATAACCAAAGTCAACTTTTCTAACACTGTTGAAACAGGAATGTTAAGGGTAGTTTTGAGGGTTTTGAATGTGATTTAAATACTTTCAGTCTGATTGAATATTTGAGTTAAACATCTGCAAATTACATGAGAATGCTTAGCTTCAAAAGTCAGTAATTTGTATGCATTTTCAAACTCAAAAATATTTGAAAAGTAACTGTCTAACTTCTAGCTTCTCTTACAGTAAATAAACTATATAATTAAACTATATTGATTGTATTTCTTGTTTATTTTTTTCCCCTTTAAACAGGAAGTGAAGTGTTTTCCTGGGGACAAAATAAATATGGCCAGCTGGGCTTAGGTTATGAGTATAAAAAACAAAACTCACCACATGTGATTAAATCTCTGCTGGGAATCCCTTTTGCACAGATTGCAGCAGGAGGAGCTCATAGTTTTGTACTAACTCTTTCTGGAGCCATTTTTGGATGGGGACGCAACAAATTTGGGCAGCTGGGTCTTAACGATGATAATGGTAAGCAAATACTTACTTCTGTAAAATTTCATGCTGAAAGTCTTGGTTCGTAAATCTAAAGACAGCAGTGTTCCTAAAAAAGGAGCAGGCGGAACAAACATTTGTTGAATATTGTTGGAGAGTGCTGATGCCATGTGAGATTGCATAAGGAAGACATAGAGGTTTTTTCCTCAGCTGTTTTGTAGTGAAAATTCTTACAATGTTATGTTGAAATTCTAGTCTGCTTGACTTGTTTTCTTTCCCTGTTCTAGATTTTTCTGTCACTTAAACTTTCTAAATGGGATTAAATTAAGATCCTGTGCAGTAGTTACAGTTTGAACTGAATTTTAGGTAGATGAAATTGCTTGACAAAACCAGTAATCTTATCAAAATTATTTGGTTGTCCATAGTAGACACATTTAAGGCATCTTCATTGTTTTACTGCCTTGTGGGTACCTGCCTTTCTCGAGCCACTTTAGATAATCATTCACAATTTTCAGCTAAACATTTCCAAAATCTCCTCTACTAGGATGTTGATACTCATTTACGATTTTAAGCAAGTAGTTAGGTTACACAAAAAATGGTTTCTTTGATGGTTGTATTACGTTACATGCACACTATCCACGTGCAGGGCTCCAAGATCGGAGTATATGCTATCAGGTTCCTGTAATACAGTTTAGTATAGAATAATCTATAGCTAGTTTCATTAATTCAAATTTTCTCACTGGTTCATTGTTCTCAACACCATTTAAAATAAGAAAAATGTGTTTTAGTTAAAATGCATATCTGAATTAAAGCTTTAAATCTGGTCATACTCATGTAATTAGAAAATTACACGTACTTTTTAGAAATCAAATTTTCATGGGAGACTTCAGTTGCTTCTACATATTCTTTGGAATATGTATGACCCCAGTTTTTTATATAGCATCACTTCTCAGTAAAATCCCTTTTTTCGTGTCTTGATAGGGCTTCTTCCAGGCATCTTAGCATACCTGACAAATTTTAGGACATTAACATTAACATTTTAAAAAATTGCCTTTGTGCAACTGGAGGACAAAGTTGATTTGTTCTGGTGATGGAGGGAAGTTAATTGTGCTTCCTAATTATTCAGTGTTCCATTCAATTCTACCTTTGGTAATACTGAAATATGACCAACTGATACCAACTTACAGAAACACTTTAAAAAACCTGAAGCACATAACTCAAAACAACTGTCATTTGTTTTCTTTTCTCATGGCCAATGGCAAGTCTAACATACTGTCCATATTTCATGATTTATGTATTGACATATGATCTTATGACAGTGCAAATGAGACTATTTGCTACAAAGTATTTCAGTATAGTAATCTCTCTGTTTTTCTGTATGTGTCTTTGAGACGAAGTGTTATTAAACTCAGTCACAATGATTGCATTATGCTAACAACTTTAAAGTGCTTGTTTGACTGGAACCGAATTAGAATAAATGAGCAAAACTGTTTTCTGTTTTTCATTTTCAAAATAAGTGATCCACTGCTGTATTAAACCTTTCAGACAGGTATGTTCCTACGCTGCTCAAGTCACTGAGAACTCAGAAGGTTGTTCATATATGTTGTGGAGAAGATCATACTGCTGCCCTTACAAAGGTACAATATTTAAAAATATGTTTAGGCTTTGATTTTTTGAACGTTTTCAGGAGATGCTGCTACCTGAATAGGAAATAATAAACAAAATTCCACAGAAAATTTCTTCAGCGTTTATAGGATGAAGTTGAGGAAACACTGGAAGAATGGTTAAATATTTGAAAAAAATTACCAAATACAAGAAATCTTTCTGTAGTTTTAAATTCTTGTCAGTTTTGGTGAAATTTAGCATACAAAATACAGCATTTTTGATATGACAGTACATGTTGCATTATTAAAATTGTGCAGATAGTGAAATTTACATTAGTGTATCCTAAAGAGATTAGCCGTTTTCTGGCTGTAATGCCTCTAGCATTGCTGTTATCACTGATCAAACCGAGATAATTTTGAATTTAAATTAAATGATGGGGGGATTGGTGTGTGTGTATGTTTAAAGTTTTCTTAGTGAATTGCTATTTGCTGTTGTGGTGGGTTGACCCAGGCTGGACACCAGGTGCCCACCAAGCCGCTCTATCACTCCCCCTCCTCAGCTGGACAGGGGAGAGAAAATATAACGAAAAGCTCATGAGTTAAGATAAGGACAGGGAGAGATCACTCACCAATTACCGTCATGGGCAAAACAGACTCAACTTGGGGAAGTGAATTTAATTTATTGCTAATCAAATCAGAGTAGGGTAATGAGGAATAAAACCAAATCTTAAAATGCTTTCCCCCACCCCTCCCTTCTTCCTGGGCTTAACTTTACTCCTGATTTCTCTACGTTCTCCCCCCTCACAGTGGTGCAGGGTGGCAGGGTATGGGGGTTGTGGTCAGTTCATCACATGTTGTCTCTGCTGCTCCTTTCTCCTCATTCTCTTCCCCTGCTCCAGCGTCGGTCCTTTCCACGGGCTGCAGGTGGATATCTGCTCCACCGTGGTCCCTCCATGGGCTGCAGGAGGACAGCCTGCCTCACCATGGTCTTCATCACAGGCTGCTGGGGAATCTCTGTTCTGGTGCCTGGAGCACCTCCTCCCCCTCCTTCTTCACTGACCTTGGTGTCTGCAGAGCTGTTTCCCTCTCATAGTCTCACTCCTCTCTCTTCTGGCTGCTGTTGTGCAGCAGCTATTTACATTCTATTGGCAAACCAATAGAAGAAATTGAAGATTTACATAATCCACTAGTAAGTATTATAGTGTGAGGTTCTGTGAAAAGTTGGTCACTTATTTCAAGGTTGATTTGGAAAAAAAAAGCATATATTCTGTGTCAGTGCAGCATGTTCGTACAGAGATGTAGGAATTGATTAAAATAGAGAGCTGAAACGTGTCAAATTGCCTTATACATAAATGTTGGCTGAATGCATCATTTTGGGTCTTATTTTTAAACTTTTAAACTTACTTGGAAACTTTGAGGAGCAACATGGAATGTATAATGCTAGTGCTCTTTCTTACACTCATTTTAGTGATGAATAGCGTATTTCAAGCATCAAGTGATAAGTACCTTTATTTTGTGGTGGATAAAACAATACATACACATCTTACTTTAAATGATTGACTGCTGTACTTTTCTTTCTGTGTTTTGGTAGTTGGATTAGACTTCAACTTTTAGGTATAAACCAGTATGTATTAACATTTTGACGTTTCCTGTTGTTCATCACTCTTAATAAAATATATCATCAATTTAGAAATAGAATATTTTGAGCTTACTACTCATAGCAGTAGAAAACAATTCTGGCAAGATTTGGGCAAGTGGCTAAATATCGATTTCATGTTTGAATCTGTTGAATTCAGAATATTGTTGTAGAAGGTATTAGACTTTTGAAAGTAACTATTTTTCATGGGGTTTTTTTGTGAAGAAAAAACAACGGTGTTTACTCACTTTTGGAAAATGTATGGGGTTTTTTAATGTGCTCATTTGAATTTTTACACTGCAACAAGTAAAAGGTTGTTTTGAAGAATATGATCTGCCTAAATGTGCCCATACTTTTGTTGTCTATACGTGCTTAATTTTCTACAGTGAAAGGAAAAGACTGTTCACAAACAATTGTTTTTTGTCCTAAAATACTCTCTTGCTTTGACTGAGAAAGATGTGGCAACTTTGCAATCCTGAAAATGATACTGAGGTATTGTGCGAAGTTAGGGAAGTATAGAATGTAAAGAAAACGGCAATCTGTAACTTTGATTCTAAATGTTTTTCCCTTTTTAATGTATAGAAATTAACTTCAAACTTGCTTTAAAGCTGATGGACTCAGTTAAGATCCTGAATTTACTGTAAATGTTTCTACAAATTATTTATGTCACCCATTTGTATAGCTCCATTTTCCCTTGCATGATAGGCCTTGCAGAACAAGTGGTCTTGATTTATATCTTTTGTAGACAGTACTGTGTATATGCGCGAGCATTCTTCAAGTCCTGAAATTTAGAAAAAACTGTCGCTGTTTGTTATCCTGATTCAGTGAATGAGGCTGTTGGTTTTTCTCAGCGGATGCTGCCATTTTAGTGATGATTTCCAGCAGAGGTCCAGTCTGATGCAGAGTAGAATTGAATGAAACAGCTTTACAATTTCAAAGCATTTGAAAATGGGAAGTTTCAGAGTTGTTGTAAGGTAAGTTGTGTAACTTCTGAAAATGTTTCTGATTTAACATTCTTTCATTAAAGTTTTTGGTTAATTTCGTGATTAAATTAATCAAAAACACTTTTAAAAAATGACTTGCCTTACAACAATGTTGAAATTTTCTGGTTTCTTATGCTTTCAAATAATGAAGCTGCTGATTTCAGTCATACTCTGCATCATCTGCCTGAGGAGGGCAGCTTCCTATTTGGTAACTGCTTTAGAATTTATATTCAGAATTTAAAAGCCAAAGTATACTTTTTTAATTGTGCGAGTTTATATACTGTTGTAGTTCATCAAGAAAACTGGAAAAGAGGAAAAACGAGGATTAGTATCTATTAATGACACAAGTTAATGGCAGGACTATTGTATAATAATACGGAAATTACAAGAATGCGATTTAACACGAATAAGGTAATACTTGATAGCTGTGCCACATGTTCATAACTGCAATTAACTTGTGACCCTTCTGTGTCTCAGGGCCCTCTTGCGCATGTATATTTTCTCTTCTTTCCCACAATTCCAAAATCATCAGACAAGGAGATTTATTAAACCTCTATTTCTGTTAAGTTTCTCGTTCTGAGCTTTACTATCATTTTAATGCAAATAATTTATTTGTTTAGGAAGGTGGGGTTTTTACATTTGGAGCTGGAGGCTATGGTCAGTTGGGTCATAACTCTACCAGCCATGAGATAAACCCAAGGAAAGTTTTTGAACTTATGGGAAGTGTTGTGACGCAAATCACTTGTGGCAGGTAAGGTCTATTCTGTGCTAGCACTATAAATCTTATAAATAACTTTTTTTTGCATAAAACTTCATATATATTGTAATATGAAGTGGTTTTTTTCTTACAGTTTGTGGTTAGGGAAGGCAAGATGGTCTCTAACAAAAGATATGTAGGGACTTTACTGGGATTTTAAAAACATTCAATAGAAAAGCTAAAGGAAGTTACACTATTTGAGAGGCTCTGATTTTCTAAACTGAAAGTGTGAATAATCAGTGTGAAGGTGTTGTTTATTGCTGTCACTTCATCATTTCCTATTAAAGAACAAGTGTGTTTGGGGAGGTACATGAGCATCACTGAGGATAAATGGAAGGAGGATGTTGGCACCATAACTTGTGAAATACCTGTAATACTGTAGGGCGCTTCAGTTCCTAATGGGTGTTTATTGTATATATTATAGTAGCACCCAAGAAATTGGAAAAATTCCCAGCACATGTGAAAATGCTCTTGTCCAAAGAATTGCATTCTAAGATGACAAAATAAGGGAGGCAACATAATTTTTTTTAAGAGATGGGCACACTTTGTTATTTGGGTTAAAGACTATGTAAATGTAAACCTATCTTTCTAGCAGTTTGGTTGACATTGAGTGGACCCATTCCCTTTTAATAGTTTACATAAATTCAATACTGGTTCTTCCCAGGCTCATGATAGGAGAGAGGGCATCTAGAGTTGAGAGGGTGGGAGGGGAAAGGAGACGCAGCCAATCTGGTAGAAGCTTCAAATTTCTGAACGTCTAGAGATGTGCTCTAAAGGTCAGACTCTGGCTAAACAGGGGTTCAAGGCAGAACCTGGCATCTCTGTTCCGTGAACTTTTCCATGAAAATGGAATATTGCCTATTGGAGTATAAATGGAGTATTGCCAGGGGCAGTGCTTTGCCAATAGAGAAGTGGAGTGTTTGATACTACGGGACCTTTAACATACTGTTTAACACAATTCTTAAGCTGGCCTGCACAAAGCATGTTATAATGCTTAGGGTTTTGTTACTGAATTTTGTTTGCCCTAGGCAGCACACTACTGCATTTGTTCCTTCATCTGGAAGAATTTATTCTTTTGGACTCGGAGGTAATGGGCAATTAGGTACAGGAACAACCAGTAACAGGAAAAGTCCCTTCACAGTAAAAGGAAACTGGCTTCCTTATAGTACTCAATGCCCGATAATCACAGGTAAGTGACATCTGACATATTTACTTCTTGGTTTCCTGTTCCTTTACAGTGTTTTACAAATCTTGACATTTAAACTAAATATGGGCTATAATCACTTTCTTCCAAACAGTTCACTTTCACTGTGCTCTGTTCCCTAAAGTCCATTTCTGCTGTAGGAAAATATATGCTGTAGGAAATACATACTTACTTGTGCTGTTGGGTTAGGTCCTTTCTTAGAACTAGAGCTAAAACTTCGAGCTGTTAGCGTTTACCTCAGTTAAAGGTGGTCTTAACTATTGTATTGCAAAGGTCTGCTTCAGCGAGGTTGCGTAATGAAGGAACCTTTTTCTAATTGAGTGTTGATTGCTGTGTCTTAATCATTTCTCTAATTCACATTTTCACAGTTGCCTGTTTTGTATTCCTATTGCAGACAGTGAGGAGTGTTACTGTGTGAAGAGAATTTTCTCTGGTGGGGACCAGAGTTTTGCACACTACTTTTATCCACAGGTAACAAATTAAATATACTTTGGTTCCAAAGTCTGTCAAAGTTAAGTTTTAGTTTTTCTGATGCATTTTAAAAGATTTTCATATTGAAGGTGCATGACTACATTGTAAAGTTCGTTAGAGCAGTGTGGAATTACAAGACACTAAGTCAATTTAGCAAGTGGAGGACTTGGATCCATTTATTGAGTGTTAGCAGTCAGTAAGCTCTTGAGGTTTTTTGGCATAAGCTTTCTTCCTGAGTGATGGATTCACACATTTCTTTTCCTTTCATAAAGAAAAAGGTGACTGAATATTTGAGCTCTTCACCCCTGCCCAGCCCTCCTCAGTAACTCCTGACTGCAGCTATGCTGCATTTTAGCATACTACAATGATGAGGAAACAAATGGAGCTTTTTGCTAAAAATGATAGGTGATGATATAGTTTGTCACGTGATAGAGTTTTATGCTAGTCTTAAAACTTAAGTTTTAAAGAATGAGAATTGATCTGTTTAAATTCTAGTATGGGGAAAAAAAAGTCTAGAAGGACTTTACAGTAAAAATGGCAACGTGGGAGTATGATGGAAAGACTAGTAGAGGACAAGTTGTAAGGGGAAAAAAACAAGATGAAGGTATATGCCTGGGTTTGTATAGAGTCTATTTCCAATATAGCCCAGCAGATATTAGACCACAGGGGTTAATGAAGCATCAAGAATTGAGTATGTGGGGTGAAAATTAATTTGGACACGAAGGAAAATGGTTTTTAGTGGGTAACATGCTTGTTGTCAAGAAAAACTGAGTACAGGTCCGGCTTACAGCAACCCTTTGCTGCCACAGCCTGTTTTGGTTGTATAGAATCAACAATTTTTCTAGGGTTTTTTTTTTTTCTTACTTCTGATTGAGTTGTGGTAACTATTGCTTTATTTGAGAGAAGCTTGTTTAACAGGTCTAGACTGGAAAAATTACTGATAATATAGGCTCAAAATTTCTCTGTTAAAACTCCTTTCTTAAAAACTTTCTCATGTGCAATTTCCTAATCACCGAAGTAGGTTATGACTGACTAATTGAGACTGTATGAACGCAGTTGTTGTGGCTTGTTCTGCACAGAAAGTATTAGCAATGAACTTTGATGCTGCAAAAGTGTCCCTTTTAGTACTCCTTAGTTTTGTAATTTGTATTGAATTCTTTCAAAGTTATGCGAGTACCGTACTCCTGGGACTCGCGTGTCCTTGCCAGTTAAGGGGTCTCAGCCAAAATCTGTTTGTTTTCTCAAGTTAGTTTTTGGGCAGCTCAGTTCCCTGAATTGTTTCATTGAGGGTTTAAATGACACCTCTGCTGGACATAAGGGAAACGGCAAGAGGGTTTCTCATCCTGATCTTGTAGGTTGGGATCAGAAATACTGATTTTTGGCAACAGCTAGTCATCATTATACAGGGTCAGCTATGTTGTCAGACTGCACACTCAGGAGATACATAGAATTGATTATGGAATGGAAAAGACCTTTAAGATCATCAAGTCCAACTGTTAACCTAACCCTGCCAAGTCCACCACTAAACCATGTCCCTAAGCGCTTCATCCACACGTCTTTTAAATACCTCCAGGGATGGTGATTCAACCGTCTCCCTGGGCAGCTTGCTCCAGTGTCTGACAACCCTTTCAGTGAAGAAATACTTTCTAATACCCAGTCTAAACCTCCCCTGGCACAACCTGAGGCCATTTCCTCTTGTCCTTATCACTTGCCACTTGGGAGAAGAGACCAGCACCCACCTCACTACAACCTCCGTTCAGGTAGCTGTAGAGAGCGAATAAGGTCTCCCCTCAGCCTCCTCTTCTCCAGGCCAAACAACCCCAGTTCCCTCAGCTGCTCCTTATCAGACTTGTGCTCCAGACCCCTCACCAGCTTCATCGCCCTTCTCTGGACACGCTCCAGCACCTCAATATCCTTCTTGTAGTGAGGGGCCCAAAACCGAACACAGTATTCGAGGTGCGGCCTCACCAGTGCCAAGTACAGGGGCACAATCACTTCCCTAGTCCTGCTGGCTACACTATTTCTGATACAGGCCAGGATGCCGTTGGCCTTCTTGGCCACCTGGGCACACTGCTGGCTCATCTTCAGCCGGCTGTCGACCAACACCCCCAGGTCCTTTTCCACCAGGCAGCTTTCCAGCCACTCGTCCCCAAACCTGTAGCGTTGCATGGGGTTGTTGTGACCCAAGTGCAGGACTCGGCACTTGGCCTTGTTGAACCTCATACAGTTGGCCTCGGCCCATCGATCCAGCCTGACCAGATCCCTCTGCAGAGCCTTCCTTCCCTCAAGCAGATCAACACACCCGCCCAACTTGGTGTCATCTGCAAACTTGCTGAGGGTGCACTCGATCCCCTCATCCACATGACTGATGAAGATACTAAACAAGACCAGCCCCAGTACTGAGCCCTGGGGAACACCACTTGTGACCGGACGCCAACTGGATTTAACTCCATTCACCACAACCCTTTGGGCCTGGCCATCCAGCCAGTTTTTTACCCAGTAAGAGTGTACCCCTCCAAGCCATGAGCCATCAGTTTCTCTAGGAGAATGCTGTGGGAAACTGTCAAAGGCTTTACTGAAGTCTAGGTAGACTATATCCATGGCCTTTCTCTTCTTCACTAAGCGGGTCACCTTGTCATAGAAGGAGATCAGGTTAGTCAAGCAGGACCTGTCTTTCATAAACCCACACTGACTGGGTCTGATCGCCTTCTACTAGTTTAACCTTATTTTTGGTGCTATTTGCCATCTCTTTTTGAACCCGTGCTCCTACTCAAAGCGGTGGTCTTGGTTCTGTTCCTCTTTACTATTAGAAATCTTACTGGAATTAATTTGGTATGAGCAGCACATCAAAATGCAGCTCATCTGATGATGCAGTAATGTTCAGAGAAACGTGATTCATTTTCAGAGGAGTTTGATGGAAGTGTGGTGGGAGAGCAGCTGTCAAAAAATGGCATGGCTCTTTTTCTGTATGCTCACAGCCTGGCAGTGAGCTAACTGGCTCATAGTGACTAGGGAGAAGAGGTGCTTGCTGCTCTTGTGTAAAGCTTGTTTAGTGTTAGTCTTCTAGAAAAGTACTTGTATGTTTAGGGAGTTTACCATGAAGCAAGCTGTGGTGTGAATTAACACGCTAATCTAGATGGTTTTAGTGTATCCTCTGCTTTCATAGTGAATGCAGAACTGCTAGCATATAGTAAATTTATCCTTGGGCTTATTTCACAGTAATAGTCTGTGTAGGGAAATTGTCAGTCAATGAAGAGACAAAGAGCTCAACCACAGGATTGGTTTTTCTGGAAATCAATTTTGTATGCCTGATTCTTTACACTTTCTTTAAAATTTAGAACATGGTGCCACCAGATGATTTTAGGTATCCTGACTTTTTGAAGCAGATCTGGACTGTGAATGAAACATTTATTCAAAGATTGCTGACTTTCCCATCTGGAAGACTTCCTGTAGAGATAGCGAAGTAAGTGATGTTAGGGAAAGAAGTTGTCTTTCATAATTTTACTTAAGAATTGTGCATTAATGGAGTTTTGTGCATACATAGCAAAGCTATCTTTAATTACTGATTTTATTATGTGCAGAGCTTTTGCTGTGCTTTCATTGTCATGCTTGTCAAGTAGTTTAGATCCTTTAGTCAGCATCATCTCTGCCACAGTTTAGATGACTATACAAGATTAAATTAAGTATCTAGTTGCACATTGAAAAATAACAGTACATGTAAAGAAATACGAGAACAACTCAAAGATTATTGCTTCTATTTTAATAAAGGAGGATGCAAAGAAATTAAAAACAAATTGCAAAACTTGCTTTGATTTGAGCTGTCTTAAGCATTGAGTCTTGAATGGAGGTTTTACGTTGTGTTTAGTCATGTTGAAGTCAGGGTTCCATCCTATATACAATGTAATTTATTAGGGATTAAATACAGTTTTTTATTGCAAATGCTAATTTGTAAAAATAAAAATAAATGTAACTTATTTCATATGAACAATTTCAGTGAAATTGATGGAACATTCTCCTCAGCTGGGTGCTTGAATGGGAGCTTTTTGGCTTTGAGGTAAGTGGTCAGGCTTTTAAACAAGTATTCCTGTGAACAGAGTTAATGGTGGCTACCTCCCTAGTGTCTCTTGCTTCAGCTGCAACACCTTCCCAGTATTTCCTTATCTTACTGTTACTCTCATACCTGCAGTTTAAACTTCTAGCTCCTTTACTGCCATACGGTTAGTCAGCTGGCCCAAATGCAGCATGTCTTCTGCCAGTCTTTGGAAGTGTGTGCTATCTGACTGCTACCATGTAAGCCAGCAAAACTCATTACTTCTCAACCACAGGCTGTATGTAATTCAAGGGCAATATATTGCACAGGCTGGTTTAGATCCTAGTGTTTTTACATGATTGTCTTGCAGTTCGAGAAGATTTTTTTTTTTTTCAGTTGCTTCAAAGGTCATATAAGAAATGGAAGTCTGATGCTGTGGTCTGTCACGTTTTAATTCCTTAGTAAGTAGGGCTAAAAATTCAAGGTGGAAAAAATTGCTGAAAATAGAGATTCAGTCTTTTTCTCTGTATTTTTTTTCCTTGCTGCAGCAATGATGATCATTACAAAACCAGCACTAGATTCTCAGGGGTTGATATGAATGCTGCTAGACTATTATTTCACAAACTTATACAGCCTGACCATGCTCATATATCACAACAGGTTTGTGCTGCATATTTTCCTTATGTTTGGGATTGTCCTTCTGCATTACATTGATCCAGAAATACTATTGTTATGTTTGCTTTGACCCTTTTAATAACTTCCTTTACTCAATAATATATTAGCTGCAAATATGTAAAACTGTGTTGTGTTGTACCAATTAGGTAACACATCAGCATATTGTATGTGTCTGTATTTTAATATTTAATATACTGTCTTTTTTCCTAAATGTATAATAGTCTAATTTAAACTCTTGATGATTGTTTTCTAGATTATGTTTTTATCTAGATGGGCATTTTTTTGAATTCACAATTGCATTAAAATAAACTGAATTTTATCATGTACTGTAGGTGGCAGCTAGTTTGGAAAAGAACCTTATTCCCAAATTGACCAGCTCCTTACCAGATGTTGAAGCTTTGAGGCTGTATCTCACTCTACCAGAATGCCCACTGATGAGTGATGCAAACAATTTCACAACGTTAGCTATTCCTTTTGGAACAGCTATTCTGAACCTAGAAAAAGCTCCTCTGAAAGTTCTTGGTAAGAAACTGAATTCTTTACTGTTAAAACTGAGGATCTCCAGATGAAAATGTATAGAAATTCCATCAGTGAAGACATGGTCTCAGCAACACCTGCTGTGTATTTACTGTTCTGTAGAATTCCCCACTGAGAAAGTTAAGGGTTAACATTGCTTGATGCCTAAGAAAACACCTACTCTGTTGCTTCTGGGTGAGTTAACTGGCTATCCATATGCATTCATCTGGTATTGTAATTTTTGGACTGATTCCATTTGGGAGGAATTAAACTGTGTAGTTCAGGGTATTTGATACGTGTCTTCACACTTCAAAGTGAAGATTACGTGGTCAGACAGCTAACAAGCTCTAAGCAATTTACAGAAGTGTTGCAGAGCAGATGTTAAATTGTCTTTGTTTTGACTACAGCACCTGTTTTGTTTCTTCTGAGCGGTTCATGTTTTCTCACTGATCCTAAGATGTGGTCTTCAAACGTGCAGCTGAGAACAGCTCTATTTTTTTAACTCTACTTCCTTAGACCTTCCTATTGTGACTCCTGTTGTGATACTGTTGTGTACTTTGGATGAACAGACAATTGAGAGAGTTGCTGTATAGCAATAGAGCATTTGAATAGAGGTTTCATTATTTATACAAAGAATAGTTTGCTGTTTAAAAGTCTGCAACATTTGCTGTGTTCAACTTTTTGGGGGGGGGAGTATTTGGTAACTGACAAGTATGCTTTCTAGCAAAACATGGTTTTTAGTTAAGAGGATAGCGTAGTAATGTTGTAGTGGCAAGTGCTAAGTTTGTGTGTTCATCATTCGTTGACAGAAAATTGGTGGTCGGTACTCGAACCTCCATTGTTCCTCAAGATAGTGGAACTCTACAAGGATGTCGTAGTCCACCTCTTGAAGTTGTGCAAGATTGGCATTCCAGCTTCTGAAAGAAGAATACTTACCAATTTTCTACACACCGCTTTTAGAGTTCTGGAAATATTGCACAGAGTATGTTTACATCCTTTTTAACCGCTTACTTATCTGTTTGGTTTTGTCAGCATCTTTGTGCTGTGTAGTTGTTAAAAGAAGTTAAGTTTCTAAAGGGTTTTAAATACTTAGACTTGCATCTACAGAGATATCTGTAGTTGTTCCATCTGGACCTATGAACTATTGGAATTCTGGATTCCAATGTGACATCTGATGGAATTACCTATTTTCTTGGGAACACAGACTGACCCAGTCAATTGCATCTGTGAGGGTGTGTTGGGAAGAATTGCCTCTTAAGCTTGAAATGATAGCAAATAAGATCACAAATGGAAGATAAGAGCAAGCTGTATTTTGAACAAGAAAGATCTGCACAGTTTTACCAAGGCAAATGTTTATTTTCAGATTTGTTTATTCCGTTTCTTAGTATTATAACTTAATACATGAAAACTCTAGTGAGTTTATGAACTTTGAACAAAAATAGCTTCAATCATTTGGAGTAGCCAGACTCTGCACATCACAGTGTATTATCTAATTGCTGCTGAGGTTTCCCCTCCCACCCCCTATTTTTTCCCCTCTGTAGTTTATTCTGGTCCTATAGCGTTTTGTGTTTATATGCTAAAAGAGCATTTTAGGTACTCCTTAAGGTGCTGGTCAAGTACTGTATTTGTACAATCTAGCAAAATGGGCACAGGTGTCTAAATTTGACCTTTGTGCGCTATACGTAACAGCCCTCCTCCCCAAGCTGTCAGAAAGAATGGAAAAGATTTCTGCTTTGGAAGTCGGAATTTGTATCCTTTGGTTTGCTCAGCTTTTCTTTATTCTTTATGGAGACCTTCAAATTAAGGCTGAGAATAAGACTGTTTAGTAACTATCTTTTGTTAGAAGTGCAAGATGCCCATTACAAATTGCCATATGGAAAGCTGTTGCTATATAATAGATTATTATTTTGCTGCCTTTAGAATTTCTGTCACTGCCCAGGCTTGCAGTAGCTGTAAATCTTAATAGCTGAAGTTAATCTTAAAACCTTAAAACCCTCGTGGGTAATTGTAGAATGGTAAAGTGACCCTTCTAAGTTCCTGGGTTTTTTTTGAAACCCAGCTTTGACTAATACGTATCTATGTTGTAGAAATAGTTAAATTTGTACCTACCCTGCTGCACAACTGTTTATATTGGTATAGTCTTAATTAGCTGGTACGGACTAAGGAAAGAGGGGAAAAATGGGGTGACATATCAGGGGTATTTCACAGATTTAGTATCTGGTGGTTTGGAGGTGGTGGTGGGGGGGGGATGTTTGAGAAAAGCAGAGTTAGATTATCTGGTTATAGAGACAGAATCGGGCATCTTGCTGTTTTGGCACTTGATGGTATTTCACAGTCCTTGGGAAAAGAAGTGTGTGTTAGGAAAGTGTGGATGCTTCTGGTTTAAAGTTACACTGTAGAGACAGGCATTTATATAAAGTTATTTTTCCACATCTCTCTTTTTCTAAGCTTAATGTTTTTAAATAGAAACTGTTCCTCTGGTCACAGGTAATAGAGATATTATTCATACTGTAATTAAGGACAGAGTTCTTGGTGCATAGTTCTTAAACTTGAACAAATACAGGAACAAGTATTTGTTCCATTGTATACATGAAAATGTATATTCATCACTGTTCCTGGGAGATCCTATGATGTTTCAAAGGGGCAGCACTGTATTGTGTGATACTGTATGCTCAGTTAATCTTCTGTTTCTTTGCATCTTTCATAAGATTGTGAATATTCCATCCATCCATATCTTTTAGCGGTGTTTTTTCTGTTTTTGTAAGCACTGTTGTTTTTCTAGAATTTTTTTAGTAGCTGGGTATCTCTGGCTGACTTATCAGATGCTTGAAAAATATGGAAAATGTTCTTTTGAAAACTGTTATACAAAGTGCTAATAAAATAAATTACACTTCTTTAGGTAAATGAAAGAGGACAAGTTATACAGTATGACAGATTTTACATTCATGAGATACAAGATTTGATAGATATCAGAAATGACTATGTCAACTGGGTCCAGCAGCAGGTATTTGGAATGGTAAGTTGTGTTGGTTTTTGTTTGGGTTTTTTGGTGGGGTTCCTGTTTCCACCACCCCCCACCCCCCCGCCCCCCATTTTGTTTTGGTTTTGTCCCTTTAGAGAAGCCTGTAGATTCTCTAAATATGGACACTTTCTCTTCATAAAAATACCTTCACAGATCACTGATGCTGAACAGACTCTTGTCAGGCACTAGCTAAGGCAGAATTGTTAAATAGGTGTGCTTCTTGCAGGGTATCATTCTTAGAACTGACACTGTTCAACATTTTAATCCGTCAATTAAAAAGTGATTTAAAGTGCTGTCACTTGAGATTTGCCATGTCAGAAAAATTAGGAAAGTGATAGTTCATGATAGGAAAACATCCAGAATAGTCTGAATTGCTATATAAGATAGTTTTCCAAGACATTTTCAACTTTCTCATTGACTGAACCCAAGTCTAGAAGCATAATTGGGAGTTACAGGGGACAGATAACTAACATAGTTTTCTGCTTTGAGTATAGCAACAAGAACTGAGATAATTAATTCCTGGATCTGTAAACAGAAGAGTGGTAAGTGGGAGTAAATTAATGACTGTGCAGAGAATTAGTGAGTTGGATAGCATTTTGTCACACAGTTCTTTGACTTATGCTTTGAAAGCATCTTGAGTAAGTTAATATGCTTTCTGTAGGCACTTAAATTTAATTTTTTTGCAGCAGTACCTGGAAGGTCCTGAACATGGGTGACCTACTTTTGCTTCATTTTATGAATGCAAAGCAAGTGATGCTGTCTACCAAAGAATTTAAATTGCAATGTAGAATAACAACAGCAGGGAGATTGGGGAGCGTAAAGAAATAATGAGTCAGTATTGGCAGTCATGACAGACATATGTTTCAGCCAGGCTTGTTTGAAAAAATAACTGGTGTGTGTTGTAGGCTGGTGTTGGTAGCTAAAGGTGGTATACTAAATGAGATGTAGAAGCTAGAGATAAGCATTGCAGGGTCTTGGAATTAGAGACAGGTTGTGTATTTGGAACAGAGAAGGATATGCCAGTGAAGGGTACAGAAGTGGTGGAATTTAAAAGATGATGACCTTTGCAACTATGCTTTAAATGGATGTAAACAAACCCAAATTACATATGTCATGATCAGAGAAGAAAATACTGAATGTGGGAAAGTGAGAGTGAGAAAATTGCTTTGTAATGAAAGTCTTAAGCTCCATTTGTTAATTAAATCGGAAGATTGAGCAGTAGCTTGACATTACTGAGAAAATGCTATATACTGAATTTCCCTTTAATCACCATTATTTTGTCATGCATTTGTGCAGTTTCAAGTTCAGCAGAAAAAGTTATTTTGATTTACTATAGGTCTGAAAGAAATTCCATGGCCTTAGTCAGATCTCCTTTGTAAATGGTTTTGATGACCTTTTCCTGCCATCATATCCACTAGTTGCCTGTGTTCTTGCTTTTAAAATTATAAGAAACCCTACTTGCCTGTTGAATCAGTAATAATGAATCAAAACTTCTTTTGCTAGTGTAATTTTTATTGTCATAACATGAGGCAAAACTGTTTGCTCAGTTCCTTAATTAAAATATGGAGAGGAAAGTGTAAAAGAAAAAAGAATCTCGGAAGTATTCAGACTATTCTCAGAGAGAAACATGGAAGAAAAAACTTATATTCTTTCAGCAGCAGAAAAATGAGTGAGGAAAAATTGAAGGTACTAAATAATGAACTATTGATTTAAAGAGGCGTTCTTGAGATACGTCTTGAAGGAGTTGAGAAAAAACATTTGAATTAGGAATAAATAATGTTAGATACAACAGGAGTGCAAAACTGCATAAATTTACCTGTGACGAATGGGATACTCAAATGTGATGTTTCCTGTAGGAATTAGGGATACAGCTAGAAAGCAAAGTGTTCTGGCCATTGCTTTCTGTGAGCCATGGATGTCTACATATTTGGCTTCTGAGTCTCATATATATAGTAAAACTTAAAATTTACTAGTTTGTCATTACCTTTTATTCTTTCTCTGTTTTCTGCCTGCTAGGTGGAAACGCACTTAGCTTTCAGCAGAAGATAAGGAGGGTAACATAGCACCAGATGAATAACTTAGTTTCTTAGCAAAGTTGATGTGGCTTGTGTGGAAGTCTCCACACAGTCCCAGCCATTTGTATTGGTCTGTCTCAAATTTCATGAGTCAGTTGCTTTTCTCATATCATACCTTATCATAGACCCAAATGATTCTTGAGACTTTATGATAAAGCGGTAGGCTTCTTTTGTATTTGTAATTTTTTCCTCATTAAAAATGTTTTGCATTTAATTTGACGTTACAGTCATTTGAGAATGAAAATACATAGGTAAAAGCAAATGTCATTTATTAGTGTATGGAAATAAACATTTGAAATGTGTAATTTTTTGCATCCGAGAAAACTTGATACTTTAATAGTCCTTTTTTAAAGACTGATATATAGGGTGTTCA
Source organism: Gavia stellata (assembly GCF_030936135.1). Taxonomy (NCBI): domain Eukaryota; kingdom Metazoa; phylum Chordata; class Aves; order Gaviiformes; family Gaviidae; genus Gavia; species Gavia stellata. The sequence goes on from NC_082602.1 coordinate 5,336,053, forward strand.
AAGACATGGTTGTATTTGGTAGATTAATTAGAATGTTTATGGTTATTTATTTCTCAGTAAACATTCTCCTGGGGGGGAAACTGTAGATAAATATTTCTAATTCTACACCAGAGATGAATAATTAATGCAGACACTAATGCTGCTTTTTCATCTTAATTATTGCTACCTTTGTGCAAATGCTGTCATAGGATGTCAACCATGGATTAACTGAGGTAAGATTGGTTGCAATCTGATTTCTTTTGCAGAATGTAAGGAAATCAGAAATATGAATGTCAAGGATTGTCTGATGTGTTCTATTGGGAGTAAAGTTTTAAGTTAGCATGACTGTAATCGGAAAAGGCTTTTGTGGGGCAAAAATATGTAATTCTTTGTATTGCAAATTCAGAGCAGCATTTGAAAACAAGGACTAGTTTGCTGATATCTACCAGCCATATTAAAAGTTCTGAAATTAAAATGTACTAAGTGAGCGTGGTGTTTGTGTGTGTTTTGGTGCTTTGGGTTTTTTTTGTTTTTGTTTGTTTGGTTTTTTTTTTTCTGAAGTACTAAACAATTGAAAATCTACTTAATTTTCCTAAGATGCTTTGGTCCTGCATTGACAACGAGTATCTCTTTTCAGTAAAATAGATGTGTTAAATGATTACTATTGCAATGGCTTCTTTAACCATGGTTATGGTTTTTAAATAAGCAGAGATATGACATGGTTCTTTTCATTCTAGTTAACAGATATTCCTGTTACAATTTGCACATACCCGTTTGTATTTGATGCCCAGGCAAAGACAACTCTCCTACAAACAGATGCAGTCATACAGATGCAGGTAAGAGTGTCAGTTTTTAATGTTATGAATTTTTTTTTTAAATTTTTTTTTTTTAGTTAGGGGTTCTGAGGGGTTGCTGTTGGTGGTGTTTCTTTGTGGGTTTTGTTTGGTTTTTGTTTTTTTTTTTTAAACTCTGTGTAATCTCTTCTCCGTAAGAATGAGGGATCTAGTTTTAATCTCAGGGTGTGTACATGATACAAGCTAGTGGTTTTGTGGGTTTAGGATCTCATTGAAATTAGAATGTTTAATAATTGAATAAATTTCTAAGGAACTTCTTTTCCTTTCATTAATGAGATGGCTTTTTTGAGGTGTTAATAACCCATAGTACAGGTGTAAAAACCCCCCCAATCAATCAAACAAACAAAAAAACCCAACCACCACCCCCAACCAAAAAACAACCCCGCCTCCCATATGAGCAGACTTTAAACAATGTATGTGTTGAGGCCGGAGCTGGAAGTCAATCTATCTTGTTAGAGGCAGCAGCCAATTACAGTTACTTTTAATTTCTTGTTTTGATGGGACTTAAGAGCTAGTGCTGTTCTTAAGAGTGGTAGTATCAGAGAGGCAACATGTTGGCAGCATGTGAATCTGTAGTGCACACCTAATTTCTCATTTCCTCTGTCATGCCACCTTCCAAATGCTGCTAAACTCTGAAGTCTGATCGGTGTCTGCAAGGCGAGTAGAGAAGAAGCTTATCTTGAAAATCTAGTATCTACTTGGGGTAGTGGGAGTAGGTTTCCTGATCTTGCAGTTTGCAGCAGGTTTTGGCTCTTTTCCTGTTAAATGCAATTAAACATTACTCTTAATTTTTTTACTTCTGTTTCAGCTGGAGACTTTCCTAGAAATTAGATACTTGATACAAACAATTCTATATGTTGACCCATATCTCTTGTCTAGAGATAGATACACTAGACAACCCTAAAGTAACTGAGAGGATCTTATGTTTTTTTCATGATTCTCTAGGTAGAACTGAAACCAGTGTGATGTGGTGAGCTATACTTTTGTTCAATGTTTGGAATTTTTTTTTATAAATATAATCCATACCTGTTCAGTTGCTGTAAGGATATAATAAATCATATTCTTAAAAAAGGAAAGGAAGAATGAAGGGAGGCTACTGCAAAAGTAACAGCAGTTAAGAGCACCAGCTCCCTCCCCATATTTATAATGTTTAATATAATAAAAGTTATTGTTCTCAGTCTGAAATTAAATGGAAGAGGTAAGTCACGCTCAAGTAATGGGTTCATGCAGAAAAATACTAGCTTGCTTTTGTAGTTCATAATAAACATACTTTCTTCTGCCTTTAAAAATGTATATATGCAGTCAATACCAACATCTGATGAATTTAGGGAAATGTTCACATTGAATGTTTCTATTAACAATATTAAATAGTATTAAAACACACAATTTCAAGAGTTCTCTGCCATATTCAGAACATTTGCAACAGTCTTTTGTTTTTGGACAGTTGTAATACAAAAATTATAATGCAAATGAAATAGATGAACAGATCACTTTTCATTCTGTGAATTAGTTGTTAATGAATGTTTTCATGCCAGATTTATATTAAACAGTTTACTCTTCGTTAGATGAAGAGCAGTATTTTTTTTTTTTTGCTTCCTTTTGTTACCTGACGTATTTTGTCTGGAATGTCAAAAACTGCATTCTGAGACTTCCCTGAACATTAGCATTGACGAGGCTAATGGGTAAAGGAAAAAATATTTCCTGAATTAAGTATTTCCTGAGATAAAAGGAATATGAAGCAAATCTGAGCAAATTCAGTAGCTCTCATAATAGCTTATTTCCATTCATGTCTTCTGCACTTTTTAAGACAAGACTGATGGACATTTAATGTTGACGGGAATCTTATGTTACTTACTGACACTTTCACTTTGTTTTTTTTCCAGATGGCTGTTGATCAGGCTCACAGGCAGAATTTGTCTTCTCTCTTTCTGCCAGTATTTGAATCTGTCAACCCATGCCTGATATTAATGGTACGGAGAGACAATATTGTAGGAGATGCTGTGGAAGTCCTAAGGAAAACAAAGAATGTGGACTACAAGAAGCCACTCAAGGTATTATCAGTACATATTGCTCAAAGTGTTTTTTACTGGCGTGCAAGTAATTGAGAATATTTTCGGAGAAATCTTATTTCACAATCCGTTTTTAATTCAGTGCTAACTGAATCGTGTGTTTCAGGTTATTTTTGTAGGGGAAGAAGCTGTTGATGCTGGAGGTGTTCGCAAAGAATTTTTTTTGCTCATCATGAGGGAGTTGCTTGATCCCAAATATGGAATGTTCAGGTATTATGAAGAGTCCAGGCTGATCTGGTTCTCTGATAAGGTAGGGTGCGATCTGTAGCCATTAATTTTCTTTTAACTTACGATATTTATATTAACAATGTATGAACATAGTAGTTTGTGGTAGTTTTATTTCAAGAGGAGAAGCTGAAATAAGTATTCTCAAAAAGTGTTTATTTTTGTCATCGTTAGCTCAAAACTTTCCTCTTCCATTTTTCCCCATTCCTCAGTTGTAGTCCTTACCAGTTGTCCCGAAGCCAGACAAGTTCAGTAGGAAGAAGTGCCAGCCAGAGTAAACTGATTCCAAGAGCAGAATCAGTAAATCAAGGTGGCAGAGAAAAATACTTGAAGTGGCATGTTGAACAGGTCTTTGTGTTCAGTCATATTTAGAGTTCCATTTTGTAGGTAGTCATCTGGTAATACTTTCTCAAATGTTTTGATCGTTGACTTTTTAGTCCTCAGAGAAGAACACTGACTGGGGTGGCTATATCACAAATACCTGAATGTTAACATTTCCACAGTTGTGTTTTAAGCCTTGGCTATTAACTCTAAGGGAGTCCATAGTGAGCTCCTCCCTCCTCCTCCCAAAATTATTTTTTTTAAAAATTGACATATATTTAAGCACTGAATAGTGCAATAGTAAGTCACTGACAAAACCAGAATCTTACTGCAGTACTTTCAGCAGTATGCGTCACTTAGAACATATTTTGTGTTACATCTCAGCTTTTTTTTTTTTTTTTTAAGTGGAAAGAGTTCTGTTTTTCCTTGGACTTCAGTCTCTCTCTCAGCTGGTTAAAACTTTATCCTGTTTTCCTCAGTACTTACGGATACATACATATTTAAAGAAAATATAAATGAAACTCACTCAGATTATACTGCACTGTACGCTTTTTTCTGGACTCTGCAAGATTAAAATAACTTCTTTATTTTAAACCATCTTGTCTGTTTTCTGTTCTTAGACCTTTGAAGACAGTGACTTGTTTCATTTGATTGGTGTTGTCTGTGGGCTAGCAATCTATAATTTTACTATTGTAGACCTTCATTTCCCTTTGGCTTTGTACAAAAAGCTATTGAATAAGAAACCATCCCTGGATGACTTAAAAGAGTTGATGCCAGATGTTGGCAGGTAAGCAAGGAAGAAAAATGAGTGTTACTAGGAATTAATTTTTAATTGAATGTTTTCCTTTAAGGACATAAAGAAAATGTGTTATTTTCACAATAACAGGATAAAGAGCTCAGACTAACTTGCAGCCATCATGTCATTTGAGAAAGGATGCATGCTATTGTTAAACACCTGCTTCTGAATGCCTGGTTTTAGTATTTGTGTCTTCTGTTTTATTACCCTACAAGAATTTTAGGAGAAAATAATATTTGAAATTCAACGCCTTTGAGTTTTAGCCCTTAATTTCATAAGCCTAAGTGTGAACATAGTTTTAGTTCTGAACAGCTTATTTAGTCCATCAAGGAAACATTTTTGCATATTTCAGGAATGAGCGCAGGCTAAATACCTGCCCTTGAGTAGGACTGGAATAGCACTAACACATAGGCGGTTCAAATGAGCGGAAGTTGATGTTTGGTTGCCTCAGTGTCGTGAATGCTAAAGTTTTCTTAGATTCAAGGAGAAATCAAACAAGTTAATGCAAGAGCCCAGCAATAGTTATTAAGTACTTACCACCTGGGCTTTGGGAATCCCTTAGCCGAAGACTAGGATATGAATCTTCTCTCTTCGCACCTGGAGATAATCAAAAGGAAATAACACTACAAGTAATAGCAAAGTGATCGCTTGAGATTTCTCAACCCTGCACAAGGTGCAAGTCAATGAGCTAATAAATGAAATAACAGTAGAAAGATTTTTTTTTTTTTAAGAAACCCTGGAATTATCAAAGCATAAAGAATACTTCAGGAAAATAAGTTCATCTTCCTTTCTACTGGTACAAGTACTTTGTAACTTGTTTTGCAGGGGAATGCAACAGTTACTGGACTATCCAGAGGATGATATAGAAGAAGCATTTTGTCTTAATTTTACTGTAAGTTTTGTATAGTGTTTATATAAGTGTATATACTGTGTAAGTGTCTATATAGTATTTCTTATCAAGCTTATACTATCGATTATAACTGATGAAGCGTTTGAGCAAAAGCATCAGCTGCCGATTCCCATGACTTTTAGCATCTGTGTTGGCCGTTCATATTGCTGTTAGCTAAGTGGTGGGAAGAAATACTCTGCAGTAAATAAGATTTATACTATTTTTGTTTGTTTTAAATAGATCACTGTGGAAAATTTTGGTACAACAGAAATTAAAGAGCTTGTTCCTAATGGTGCTGACATTCCTGTAGTCAAACAAAATAGGTGAGTTTTATGGGTCACAGGGTAGTTCAGTGTTGCTATCTGCCTTGGAATGTAACTGGGCTGCTATAAATATCCTTTGCCAAGCTGTTACACTAATGTTGGAGGCAAAACTATGTTGCTTGTTTTTCCAAGCTGTTCTCGTGTATTGTTAAAATACTATTGTATTTAAGGATTTGCCAGCTGTGGAGAGGCTGTCTAATTTTACCTAGAATGTGTAATGCTTCTTTTTCACTTTGAAGTGTTTTGAAGCTCTTTATGGCCCATTTTGACTACATGGTCTTCATGTTATAAGATTAAAAATGGTTGTGGTTCTGCAGGAAGTTTTATATAATTGGAATTTAGTGAGTAATGATGAAAACTTCAACCTAGATGTCATTATGTGGCAACTGTTTATATATCATAGAATCATAGAATCGTTTAGGTTGGAAAAGACCTTTAAGATCATCAAGTCCAACCGTTGACCTAACCTTGCCAAGTCCACCACTAAACCATGTCCCTAAGCGCCTCATCCACATGTCTTTTAAATACCTCCAGGGATGGTGACTCCACCACCTCCCTGGGCAGCCCATTCCAATGTCTGAAAATATTATTTCAGAGAAGTCTTCCCTTTGTAGAGCGGATAAATTAATCTAATGTTATCTAGTGTTATTGTCAGAAGAGTGTGTGAGGGGTGGGTTTTTTTTTTTTCCTTGGTCAAGGATTCTGTTACTTTTATTTATAAAAGCAGCCTCTCCCACCCTTTGTTACCTTTCTGCTCCTGGAGGATAGGCAGAATATATCTGGTAGTGCTTTTGTCCCTTTTTGCAGAATACTGCCATTTTCCTCTCTCTCTCTGTCTGTTCCTCTCATGTATTCTTATCTGTTCTTTTATCTTTGTGAATTCTCTGTGCTTTTACTTCTCCCAGAGTAAAGGGAGAATGGAACGGAAAGAGCATACTCTGTGGGAACAGAATGCACCTAGGCTGTGTATGGTAGGAACGAAAATGTACCTCTAGCCATGTTCCTAGAGGGCAGATGTTTTGGGCAACTACCTAGGTCTGTTGGAGAGGAAAGAGTGATGATAGAAGATTCTGAGGGTATCATAAACCTGCACACAGCCATGTGCAGTGACAGTACCTCCCACAATGGAGTGATTTTTATCCTCCTGACTTACCCTACCATTAAGAACTGCAATCACCACCTATACCTGTTGCACTTCTTTTTTTCTTTTTTTTTTTTTTTTTTAAATCCTTGGCTCATAGCTGAGGATTTGTGATATAGTTTCTTAAACATGATAGCTTTGAAGTTCTGTGGTGGTTTGGTGTTCTGTCACAAAGTGACAGTAAAATTGGAGTTGAATTACAAGAAAAGTTTCAAGGTGCTCATGGAATGTGTGCTGCACTGTTGTCACCCATTGTCTTGCAGCAATGAAGAATTCTATTTCTCAAGATCCAAATATTCCATGATGCTTTAATTCAGTTTTTAAAATACTAACATAAAGTATATAATGCTAATTAGTTTATTACTATGAATTTTCTCTGGAGCAGCCTTTCCTTCCACTGTTAGTATTACGCAAGTTACCTGCCTGTCTGCTAATCACATAGCGTGCATAAAATGGGTATCTCCTTGAGTGCTGGAAGAGGAGGAGCATGATTCACGACTTTGCTCATGTCCAGTATTTTCAGTTAAACAACTTCAACAAATGTATCGTCAAAATGCATTTAGATGATTCTTTAAATTATTGGTGGCGATATTCAAATACTGTGGATGTTTTTCAAGTACTGTGTGTTTCCACAGAGAATGCTATGTTGGTAGGATAACTGTAATCTATAACTGAAGTCACTCTGCCAGTGTAGAAACAAACAATGTTAACTAGGATTGAGTAAAATGGTAATTAAAAAAAAATCGTAAGTACTGTATCACATCAAGGAATTTTAGTTCTCCCCCTAAATGCTGCGGAATCTTGTTCCCAACAAGATATGGGAACTCCATGTACCGAAGCGCAGATAACAGGCAGTCTGTTTTTCAGTATCATAGCTCCTTTGCACTGCTCTTTCTACTGTATAGGACTCAAATGTCCATTTGAAGTTGATTTGCATTTTCAGTGCAGATATGGTAATCTTCTTAATTAAAAAATATGACAGCGAGTTTGACTAGTTGGTTTCAGGACACTGCATGTAACTCAAGCCTTTAAGCTTGTTGCCATTCAGTCCAATTCACTGCAATGCATACAAATACATGTTTATAGTGCCTGAAGTAAGTAACACTAAATGTTACTGGTTTGCTGTTGCACATTACAGATTCTGTCTTGGGGGGCGTGGAGGGGAAATACATTTATGTTCCCTCTTCATTGAGGTTATCTTCACTGTGGTTGTAACATGAAGCAGAGAATATATTAGGATCCTTTTTGCTTAACTTTCAATGCTGTGTTCTCTACAGAAATGGCTACTGTTTTATTGCTTGAAGGGTGACTTACCTTTTTTTTTTTTCTTTTTCCCTCTCAACATAATTCTTTTTTTCTTCTTTGTACAGGCAAGATTTTGTAGATGCATATGTGGATTACATCTTCAATAAATCTGTGGCTTCCTTATTCAGTGCATTCCATGCAGGCTTCCACAAAGTATGTGGAGGTAAAGTTCTTCAGCTCTTCCAGCCCAGCGAGTTGCAGGCAATGGTGATTGGGAACACAAATTACGACTGGAAAGAGTTGGAGAAGGTAAGAACCATAGTTAGCTATTTGTTTCATATATTTTTAATTTTAAGATGGAAAAGCAAAATCTTGAAGTGTCCTTTTGAGCTGTTTTAATTAAATGTGACTTCCAGCCTTGATTGGATTGACTGCATGAGTGAGGAACTTTTTTAAAAATATAAAAATATGAATGAAGATACTAAAATATTATTTACCTTCCCGCGTAAAGTTTTGCCATCTAATTTCTGAAGGAAATCAGACTTAGAAGGAGAGGAAGAAAAATCCACAGAACCAAACGGCAGCTGTATACAATGTATTATGTTAGAAGGGGCAAAGTGAACAAAATGCACATGGTTCATAAAAGTAAATATTCTTGATTGCCAAAACTTGCTGTGAAACTTTGTCACTACTTTATTGGGATTGGATATGCTTTGGAGTGCATGCATCTGTCCACATAGTTGAAGTCAGACTGAATAGCTGAAGAAAGTTGACCAAGGAAAACAATAATATGTCACTTGCAGTATCCCTTTACACAAGCCGCATTAATTCTGCTTTAATGTCAGATTATCCTACTAGTTCTACATGCGAACAATAACCTCATTTCCTGCTCGTTTTAGAATACAGAATACAAAGGAGAATACTGGGCAGACCATCCTACAATTAAAATATTCTGGGAGGTTTTTCATGAGTTGTCTTTGGAGAAGAAAAAACAGTTTTTGTGTAAGTATTTGAAACTACTTTGCAGAAGTTGCTAACTGAACAGGATTGCTGTGATTTCAGGCTCTTGCTGTAAGAGGGCAGACATAAGTATTTGTGTATAATGATGTGATTAACTTTATTTGGAAGAAAAAAAATCATAGTAGAAGAAATTGATTATGATCTTGTCTCTGATTTTGCTGGGGTTGTCCTGAATAATTCTGGGTGGTGGGCAGTTACAAGATGACAGTAGACCAGAGCAGCATTAAAAAAATAAAACAGGGGGGGAAAAAAAAAAAAAGAAACCCCCCAAAACCCCAACAACCTAAACTGCTAACTAGGAATTTTTTTGTGTTTTGACATAAGGTTCACATTCTCTATTTTTTTCACTGCACATAGATGGCATTTTGGAGTTATAACTGATTGTAAATACCTCAAGGTACTGATATGAGTGGAAATGTACAGGGAAAAAACCAAGTTCTGGAAGCTTCCTGTGAACAAGCTTTTATTGAGAATAGATCATAGATTAGTTTCCAATCCAGATAAATTTCTTATTACACAAACTAATTCTGTGTATTTACAAGGTGCTTGCAAACGCTCAGTAAAGGTATAGCCAATGGATTTTAAGTAACAAATTCTGATGCATGAAGAATTTCCTACTCTCTTTTTTTAAGGACTGTTTGGTTTCATATGCCAAAACGAAATGTTTTCCTTTATATATCACTTGTTCTGTTAAAGTTAGGAGTTCACGTGTATAGGATGGAGATCAGGTTAAGTCATTATTCCCTGTTTTTCAAACTTACCAGAACAAATTCAGTGTGAAAAGCTAACCACTGCTGGAATAATTAAAAAATGCAACTAACGATTAGAACTGCATATATGACATATACAATGTTCGTCTTAAACTACTTTCAAGACTTTGTTTATTTTTTCTTGGCAGTGTTTCTGACAGGCAGTGATCGTATTCCAATTCTTGGAATGAAGTGTCTTAAACTAGTCATCCAGCCGACAGGAGGTGGAGAAGGTTATCTTCCGGTAGCTCACACTTGCTTTAATCTTCTTGATCTTCCAAAATACACAGACAAAGAAACCCTAAAATCTAAGTTGATCCAGGCTATAGATCACTATGAAGGTTTCAGTTTAGTATAACTTCAGAAATGAGAGTTCTGTGTAACGTGGGATCATTAAACTAACTTTTTGTGTCTTTCTTGTGGTGGTAAATTCAGTGGATTAAATGATGGATTTGATAATATAACTGATTATTTGCAAAAACGTTCAGTAGTACGGATATTCGTGGGAGCCAAAAAACATTTACAAAAATGAGGAACTGTCTTAATACATACCTTCTTGTACAGAACCATGTGGATTTTGCCATCTTACAATAAAAACGAGAGTATTGTGAATGGGAGTCAAGTTTTACTAACATGAATTAACATTTCACCTAATGCAAACAATTTGGCGTGTGAGTGCATGAGAGACTTGCTTAAGTTTTTCAGATCACTTAGAACATTTAACTTTTTCCCTGATAAATTCACTTGGTAACTTCTCATTTTGTAAATAATAAATTTTTTTGTGATAAAATAATTATGTTCCAATAGCAGTATGGTTCCTATTGCTTGTAATTGAATATGAGCTTATTTTATGGCTTTTAACAAAAAAGTGACTACTCTGATTTCTGAAGATATATTTTTCTGGTTTGTTTTAAGAACCTTAATAATGAAAGTGATTGTTTAAGAGACATTCATCTTCACAATGTACAATCCATGAAGCAGTCACTTAGTGCCGATACAAAACTGCATACAATGGCATTTTTAATATGCGGATGGACAAACTGACTTAATACACTGTTTCATTTTTAAGGACTGATTCTGTAATTAAGTGGACACAATTATAAAAGAGGTTAATTTATCATTTGAAACCTCTGCAGCCATGTGTCAAGAATACAGCTTAAAAGAAAAAGATGCACCAGACAATTGTTGCTGTCAAGAGGTTAAACGTTTATTTTTAAATGCTGAAAGCGTAGTTTATGGTTTCTAATAGAATTTTCACTTTTTTCCAGATAAATGCATTTGAAATAACTCTTTAACACCCCTCTCCCCTTTTCTTAAGATTTTATTTTTAGTATAATTGCCCTGAGACGATTGTGCTTAGCTGGACACTTTTGGATTTGACTTTCCTTCTCTGGTTAAATTCCAGATTTTGTGGTGTTAATGCATATGTGACTTGCAGCTGTGAAACAAATATTTATTTTTTTTAGATTTTTAAATGCAGTGAAAAAATTCAAGCTATAATAAAAGACTTGAATGAAAACTTTTGTTGGTTGATGTGTATGGATGCTTGCATCAGGCATATTCCTTCAACTGGAGGGCAACTTTAGCACACATTAAATCGAGAGTGCAGCTAGGATACCAAGATCTCACTTGATAAGCAGGGAAATTCATTCATTGTAATAAATAGTATAACATGCAGTTTCTGTGCTGGTGGTAGATGTGGTTATAACACAAAGCACTCAGTACAGTTAAAATAATTCTTTTTTCCTTAACGCTGTGTTTTTACAGTTTTCTCGTGCAGTGTAACCTCTAGTAATTTCTTTGTATGCAGCCCATATTCCATCTTTTCCAACATTTGTTACCTGGCTGGGAAATTCTCCCTCTTGTGAAAAACAAGAAACCAACAAACACTAAAGCAGCTTAATCTTACTATACATAGAAGAAAGAAAAGGAGGAAAGAAAAGGAGAAAAGAAAAAAAAAAAAAGTATTATGCCTTCATTTTACCAGGTAATACTAAAATACTGTTTTTAAATTATGAAACACCAAGATTGCAAAGGCAAATATTCAAAAATTAGGAAGTGGCTAAATGTAAAGCTGTCTTCTTCCTTTTTCCCTTGTGTATTATTACATGATCAAGTTCTGTTTTCTTTTCTATGGGACTCTTGCTTCATTCAGCATACACAGTTGATGGTGTTCACTGAATAATAGGGGGTTTTGACATTCAGTTGTGCAGGTCCAAGTCTAATTTAGTGCATGTCATCTAAACCCAGCACCATATCCATGTATTTAATTTCCCTATGGGACTTTCTCTGATTTTTGCTATATTGGGTTTTTAATCAACATCAATATTAATCTGGAAGATGAATAATAGTCTTATTCTGTAGATGAGGGGTCTGAGACAGAATCCAAGCCATAGGTACTGAACACTTGCCAATTTTTGGTGCCCAATTTAGGATGTGCTAGAGAGCTTAGATGTCCTTTATCTTTGAAGTGCAGTTATTGTTGACTGAAACTGCTGTGGCAATTACTTCATGTTGCTGCAATAGTTTCTCCAGCATCAGCAAGATGTATTTCTTCCTCTCTTGGAACATTGGTGGGCATTAGTAAGCGCTGGGAGGGTGGGGGATGTTGAATGGTTGGTTAGATGTCAAGAACCCACTGGTGGAGCAGGGCTAGAGTCACTTTCCTCAGGACAACGTTCACCTGAGACTACTTTTTGCAATTTTGGTCTTGGTTTTATCCACCTCTGCAAGAACTGGAGTTGGGTCCTACAGAGCATGATCATATTTGCCAATGCTCCTGATTATCTTACAGGTGTTAGCTCAGTCTGTGCGGTGAGAGAGGTGCCCTGTTGCAAAACAGACATTATCTACATAACAAGGTAAAAGACTTTTCATGGAGTACTAGAACTACTATTAGTCATTATATTACTTCTGTCACGCAGTTTAATACTTTCTGCGATACTTCTGTTGCCATTAGTTTTGTTAACAGTCATAACAGCCCTGTGAAGGATCTCTACAGAAGTTGTACACAAGTGTTTCCTCTGGCTGGAAAAAGGTGGGCAGCAGGAATTGCTTTCTCCTTGGATCAAGTGTCATTTTGCACACAATATTTGATGTTGTGCATCATGGGAGAAAGGGGAAAAAAATCCCTATGCTTAGCTAAAACAGCCATGGTGTTAATGAAGAAAGTGTAGGGCCTTCCTCCTTGTCAAATCTCCGATTAATCAGGAAAGCTTGTATACCACGTTTAAACAAGGATGATGCAAGCAACTGCGGGATAGTAGTAGTCTGAGCTGCAGAGGGAGCATTTTGCAATAGTCAAAAATCTTAAAAATACTTTAATTTGATAATTAGATTAGCATTTGATGAAGATTCAGAATTATCACTGGAGAATGCTAGTTGCATGTCAAACTTGTATCCATCTCCATTGCGTTTACTAAAGAAGGACTTGTTACAGCAGTGCAGTCATGAACTGGATTTATTGGACCTGTCATGTTAGTACAGGGCTGAAGGTTGAATTTGCACAACAGAACTACACAGGCTGTTTCAACTACATGTACCATGGAAGTTTGTCCCTCATTTTCCAGGGAAAATCTAAGAATGCTGTTGCCCTGTGCCAGTGTAGAAGTATTAAAGCTGTAAGCCTGGCTTAAGCGTAATGACTTGTCTCCTTTGGCACTTTATGGGAGTTACTATTAGTAAGGTTGTTATTAATGCAGAGCATCAAGCCATGGTATTCCCTTCAGGAAGGTTTGTACGCTACTTTGAAAAGGATTTTAATACATTGCACTGCTCTCTGCTGCAATAAACCTGATTTATCAGGAATGAATGAAGTTTAATGTAATCAAATATAAACGACTATAAAAGAGAGCCCTTTCTTTAAAGGTGCATGAGGTTATGCAGTTGAGAGAAATACAGAATAAAAGCATTCTTCCAGTTTTCAGCATGATAGATGGTATATAGCGAGCACCACAAAAATGGCTATGTTGATGTTCTCCATTGTGCAACCAGAACTATGTACTTGCATGTCTTACCCAGTTGTTGAGGGGAAAAAAAAAAGGGGGGGAAAGAACAAAGTACTTGTTTCTCCTGATACGTGACAGTTCCCATTGCTTACCAAGTGGGTATTTCTTAATTGGTAGATGTCATCAAGCTGCTATTTTTCTCTTTCAATGTGCAGTTTAGGTTTGTGTTGATCAGGTTTGGAGGAGTCACTTTAAAAACCTCCTACACCTCGAAAGGCTTCAAGCATCCTCTATCGCCTGCCGTAGCCAGATTTAATACCACATCTTAGACTTCCAAGAAATCGCCTTGGCTGTTTTCCTGGAATACGTACACACCTAATCAGTAAGATAACACCACCAGCCATAATTTTTGTACACTTGAGTTCCCTGACCATTTGGCTGAGTCCTCAATGTTTTTCTTGAGGAAAGGAGCCTGTTCATGCCTATAGACATGATTTAATGCTGTGCTACCTCTTACATTGATTTCCTTTCTGCAAGTGAAGTATGCTGCAAAATTTTGCCTCCCAGTTTCTGCACTGATGCAGATCTGTTGCATGAGAAAGATGTTGTCTTTTCTGACCACAAGACAACTCGGGGGGAAAAAAAAAGGCACCTAAACCCACCTGTGGCAGTACCATAGGCATACTAGAGCTGTGCAAAAGTATCGTACGTACAGACCTCTTGGCCTTTTACTACCAGTAGACTGAACAGTCTGAGTTCCTGCATATCTCTTGGGTTTGAACATACTGTATCAATCTTTTACAACAAAATAATGTGTTGCTGATGCCAGGAGTGTGATCAAAGGACTCGTGTGGGCTAGGGTAGCAGTCAGTGTCACTTTTTTTCTCTAGCCAAGGGCATATGTATCAGTCTCAGATTATTAGAAAGGAAAATGGGGTTTATGAGTCTTGTTTCACATACAAACTACAGAGCTATTATGTTGAGCGTAGTTAGTGTGTATGGTGCTAGTGGGGATCTTTATCTCACCAAAGCTCCAGGCGAGTCTTATCAACGGGTCATGGCCAGAGCAGGTGAATCCTCCACTGTGCAGTGCCTGGGGGGCTGTGAATGTCTACAGGTGTTCACCGCTTCCCCCCACGTGCCTGATTATGTCAGGAATGTCAGTGAGGAAACAAAAGATTAATGTTGTGTGAAGACTTCAGTTTGAGTCGAGTGCAAAAGTTAAGTTTCCTTCCCTTTTTTTAGCAACTGCACCAGCTTTCCCTGTAGAAGGAACACAGCTGGCAGACTGTAGCTAAAAGCCAACTTCCTACAGAAATTGTATTTGCTGTGTCTTTGAAAAATTTTAAAGGTGAAACTAATTTAATTGTTTGTGGCTTAATTCTGCACGGAGACTATGTGGGTGCACCTGCTAGCAGCAGTGCTTGAGTACTTCGGGAGCTACCTAGAGCATCTCAGCGAGCCTCAGGGCTATCCCCTGGCAAGGTACGAATACCCTAACGGGCTCTGAGGTGCCAAGATAAAATTGGCAATAAACAAAGGGAGAGGGGAGCTGAGGAGGTAAGGGAGATCACTAGTAGCTTTAGACGAGGGAGTAGCTGGACTGGACCTCCAGCAGTGCGGCGGGGTTCTCTGCCGCCCACAGCCCGGCCGTAGCTGCCGCGGGGTGTGTTACTGCAGAGGTGGGGGTAGCCCGGTGCCCTCCGGAGTAGTTGAGATTTCTGCAGCCTCCTCTCTGCCGCTGGCCAGCAGTGAGAGCCCAGGGCAGCTTTAAGGGCTGGGGGAGGAAGGCAGGGATAGCCGCTGCAGGGACTAAGGCTGATGCTCCTCAGCGCAGGGTGTTTCCGGGCGAGTTGCTGCGTGGAGCCCCGCGTGGGGTGCGCGGCAGCTTCTGTGGACCAGCTGCAGAGCACGAAGGGGCTGAGCGGGTGTCGGTGCCTCCGAGGGCTGCCTCGCACGGCGCTGCCCGAGCTGGGCTCCCGGCGGCTGCGGCCCCCCTGGGCGCGGGTCGGCCGGTGTTGCAACGTCCCACCTTCAACCTGACCCACCCTCGCGGGAGCTGGGGCCGTGCAGTCGTTGCCCGCTCGGGCGCAGCGCGGCCTCAGGCCGCTTTCCCTTGCTGGCGAAAGGCCTCTGCCCAGGCACCCTCCTTTCCCCGAGTTCGCTGCCGGGCGAGCGCGCTTAAACCCAGGCGAGGAGCCCGGCTGCTGCGCGCCGGCGGCCTTGGTCGCAGGGGGGGCCGCCCCGCCCCTCCTCCCCTCCCCTCCCCTGGAGCGCCCGCTCGTTCCCCGCGGCGGGAGCACCCGGGCCCGCCCGGCCCCGCGGGTGGGGAGCGCCGGACCCGGCCCGGCCGGCGGCTCCGCGGCGGGCGGCTCGACCCGGGGGTGTCCCGGCGCCGCAGCCCGTCTTCTCCCGCCGGTTCCCGACGCTGCTGCCGAGGCGGTAAGTGGGGCTGCCGGTGCGGTCGTCTCCCGGGGTGCGTGAGCGCTGGGCTCCCGCGAGCGTGGTGCGGTTTCCCGGGCTCCGCGTGAGCCGTCCCCGTGCGGTTGGGAAGGGGCTGGCGGCAGCGGAGGCTGGGGCTCGCAAGCAGTGCTTTGCTGTTGGAAAGCGTCAAGAGTTACGGTCGTACAGGGTGAAAAGAACCAACCCCACACAAGAGAACCCCAGCGAAAGGTGGTTGTGTATCGTTTTTAAGGACTTTGGAATTGCGCTTCTCCGTGGCTTCCAAAAATTGATTAATTTACTAGGAATATCTGACGTCTGTAACTTAATTTGTAGTTTGCATCTAGCTGCTTTGCCAGCAGCTCCTTCACAGGTGGTCCCGGCGCAGGGGCTGCTCTGTGAGGGGCTGGGCTGTGGGGACGCGGGGTGTGCAGGGACGGCAGAGTATCTCTTGCTCTGTGAGAGTCAAAACAACAGTCCCATACTCCCAGAGCACTCGGGTTTGTGTCTCTCAAGAAACTTCGTCCTTTACAGGCCTGTGGTCACGTATCTGCTTCCACCACCTCCAAGGCAGGGTGAACATATGCTCAGGGTGTGCCTTGCAAGCGTTTGCTTCGTCTGTTGTTTGAAAGGTCCAATACAAATAGTTGTAGCCCAGCTCTTGGAAGCACTCAGCATTTCACTTGAGAACTGCTGTTCTGGGTTGACCTGAGGTACGAACTGTCTCCACCTGGAGCTAGTCCGGGTGCTCACAGGAGAGTGTAGGGAAAGGAAAACCCTTTTCCTTGGAATCCTTCTCAAGGAGCTTCGGTAGTCCTGTCCCACCTGAATGTCCCCAATTCCTTTTTGAGGCCACATTGAGCTCCCACAGCGTCCTACAGTAGCGAGTGCCACAGTCCATGTGCAATAGTTTACTTCATTGTCTCTGCCTTCCTGCATCTTCAACAGAACGGTCCTGGGGCCTTGTGTCGGGAGAGGGAATGGCAACTCTTTTCCACTCACACACCATTATTAGTATTACTACTACTTTGCTTACTAAGTGCTAGCAGTCTGTGTGTCTTCTCCAAACTGCTGAGCAAAGAGTGGCTACGCTAAGGGTACTGTTACAACTCCGTGGCTTTTCTTGATTAGTTGTAGTTAGTTTAGAACCCATTGTCACATAGACATGGCCAGTTGTTTTATCCTGGAATTGTGCATTTTGAACTGGGTTTTGTTCTCCAGTCACTCTGTAGATAAGTATATTATGTGAATAATTGCAACTGCCATTAGATTTGACTGTTCTGGTTTGGTATTTAAGCACAGATAGTGAACTTGAGGTACTGAACTGCATCTTCCTTTTTCTCAAACCTTTTTCAGTGTTTCAGATTGATTCTGAATGCTGGTTTCATTCAAATTCTTTACTCTTACAGCCCCTCCCAATTTGATGTTGTTTGATGCTTTGCTGTCATGCCTCTAAAGACATTCTGTATTTTCCGTAATCAAAAACACTAATTAAAAGTGTACTGGATTCAAGATAGACCCATAGAGAATACATGGCCATTTAGAAAAAATTATTACAAGATTTTAAAATATGGACTTCTTTTACATCACTTGAAATACTTCTGCAAGGTCATTATTGTAGCTAATGCAGCAAAACAGGCTGAGGGGGCTGGGGAATGGCACCGTCTTATTAAACAAATGTTTGTACTTGCTTTTTTCGTGTCTATTTAATATAAATCCCAAGAGGCTTAAGATGCTTTTGTAGGGTGGTAATGCAGATGATGAGAAAAATAAGTAATCTCGCTTTTTAAGACTCTACAGATGACAGATGGAACTGAACGCACTCTTCCATGCTTCCAGGGGCATTTCATGTAAGGTACTTAATAGTTAGGGATAACAAAGAGCTGTGATGATAGCGAATGTTTCCTCATCTCCATCATTTGTCTTATGATTGTTTTAAACAAAATTTAAAGATGACATCTTCACTACAGAGAAAGTGTAGCGTGTGAAACGGAGGAAGAAGGTGACACATTGTAGTTTGGAGTTTGTCTTCTGTTCAGATAATATTGGTAAAGATACAAGAAAGAACAAAAAGCTGAACAACTTCATCTAGGTGTAGGAAAAGGTGCAGCTGTTTTATTCTAGAGGAAAAATATTTTCAAGTCCTTTCAGAGTAATAAGCAATTGACAGGGAAACATTATCTGTGTAAAAAATTCTTAGTATTTTTAATACTTCATTTCCTGTCTCAAGTGTGTGAGTTTTACAACCAATTTTTTTTTTTTCCCTAATACAACAGTAATTTATATGAGGGGTGGTGCAGAAGTACAGAGGAATCGTCAAAACAGTAAGGTGTTACATAGTGGAAAACCAGTTAAACTGGGCCCTGGCCCTTGAAGGGGAACAGGAGGGGATCTCTGCGGAGCGTGGGGGGTCAGCCCAGCTGCGGCCCCCAGGCAGCCGGGGACCGAGCCAAGGACCCAGCCAGCTCTGCAGTTGGGCTGGGCCGGGCCGGTGAGCACACCACCCACAGGGAACCACGGGCTTCACCTGTCGGCACTACCCACCCGAGGACAAAACACGAGTGAAGTAGTTGTGGATGCGATGCCAAGACCTGCCCCCAGCTCCCGCGCGCTGCCAGTTCCCCACAGGAAGCGTCTCCTGGACGGGGCTGTTCAGGGTTGGGGTGGAAGCGGCAGGTGCCGAATATCGAAGGAGCTTTGGGCTGGGGCGAGAAAGGGCGGCAGGGCTGCGAGGTGCTGGAACACCAGCAGAAATAAACACTCTTCTTCAGCAAAACCATCTAAAGTTAACGTATGGTTTGGAAGGAGAAAAGTCATTTTCTGAAGGACAACGTTGCGTTGGGGTTTAGCAGGTCGTTTTTCCAAAGACGGTGCAGACCAGCTTTGTTCAGGCTTTTTTCTTCCCAAGGGGGCAGATAGAAAAAAGGCAATTTACTATATGATGCCTTACGTTAGCTAGGGTATACCTTGACTTTAGAGGGCATCTTCTTAAGTTTTTAAGATCTAACTAGAAATCAACAGAAACCAGAAATCAAATGACAATTTTAATAGACTTTAGAACAGCGTGTACGAGTATAAAACACTGGTTTTGTATTTCAAAAGTTGCAGGAAGATAGCCAGTCATATTTTAAACAGTCTTCTACAAAACATATGCCAGTAGATTACATAAAAGACACTATATACAATATAAAAGAGCAGAAAACAATCCTCACTGTAAAAATAATTTAAAACAAAGTATTTCAATTTAAAATATCTCCTATAGCACAAACTAATACATTGTGACATGCAAGTGAAAACTAAACATATTGCATTCTTTAGTGTAGCCAAATAAGAGCTGTATTAAATTTGGACAATGAGACAACATGCTAACATTTTCGGATGAATACAGGAGGCTGTTCTTAAATATTTATTAACTAACTGATGTATCTTATGTTCAAAGAACAGCTACTATACATCTTCCAAAATGTAATAAATATGAAAGCAAGGTATGTGAATAATCTACACCGCAGAGTTCATTTGGGCCAATGATGAAACAGTGGTTTGTTGAAAAATGCTGTTTCACTTACTACTGCACTGTGCAATTTTACAGAATAGTTGTAAAGGCTTGGAAACAAGCCGCACTTGAAAATTTGCAACATCCAGTTTAAGGCAGCCTAGCACTTGAATATACAATGCAATAATCGGAGTAGCTGCTTTGCTTTTAATACGCGAGGTGGAGCTAGCAGGTGGAGAAGCATTTTCCCAGCCTGAGACATGACCTCAGAACAGCGTGCTTCCAGGTTAGGTTATTAATCTGCGTTTTACCCACTCGGCAGCGTAAGCAGAGGCTCTCGATATCTGAGTTGGTTTCTCCTGGTTCTGTTGCATCGATAAGTGTAAAGGAAGAGCTTATTTTTTTTGCGCCTTCTCACGTGCTGGTAGAAACACTATTCTGAACTCAGCCTAGCTTCCACATTAGAGCCTTGGCAATTTATCAAATGCTACTTTTAATGCAAGCTGCGCTATATTTGACTTCTGTATACAACGTGAAAAACTTCTGCGTGGGGGATCCGTTGTGTTTAAAATGCCAGTATTATAACTGCTAAGGAGCCACTGTCAACATCGCGTCATGTCCACAGGAAGTATTAAACTCAGTAACCTAAGCATTTTCACAGCACTTCTTGATCAGCCTACAAACCATAGGATTTCCCAAGTGCTCGCTGTCTTGTCTCCATTTAACGATCTACTCACATTTAAGTATGTCTCAAACATACAAAGTAGCTGTTAAAGCAAAAAAGTAGCTGCCACAGTAGGTCTTAGAAAATGCCAGTGTTTAATGACAGACTAGGCGAGAATGAAAGGTTTAGCAGAAGCCTAAGAAGGTTTTAAATAAACCAAACTGCTACAAAGCAAGAGGTGTGAAAATACCATTCTTTGGTCTAAATTAGCTGTTCCCTTTATATTAGTTTAACATTCCAATGGCTTTTTCAAAACTGTTTAAAAATAATATAAGCTGAAATTCATTAAGCAAAAATATGTATTATATACATGGATGCCTGGTCAGACAGATGAACTTAAAAGTGAACATAGTGACAATTGTTTAGATATTCCTAGTACCTTAAAAAAAAAATGAGTTAGTGTTGAGTGCGCAGTAATAGAATTTTATTGAAAAAGGTAAAAAACTAAGCATGAAAATCTGTTTTAGTTGTTTATAAACACTACGTCCTTATGGTTTTGTTGCTCTCAATTCAGACGTAAACATTCATTCTGACATGCCAAAGCTCCTGATGCTGGTGGGAAGTTCCTGTAACCAGTCAGTGATCGCTTTACAACTTGGTGCTTGGATGATCAGTCCCTGCAGCTTCATTTGCGTAACCTGATTCATCAGCTGCCGATTCATCTTGCTCACCTCCATCTTCCCCGAATCCAGGTTCCTCTTCCCTTTCGGGAGCATCCTCATCCTCTATGCCATTGTAAAACTCTTCGATCTCACTCTCATCCTCCACATCTAAGCTCTGACTACGACACGAACCACTTTCACTACTACTCCCACAAGAGCTAGAAGATATGACATCGTCTTCAGAATCTGAGTAAACCTCAGCACCATGGAAAATATAGCGATTTGGTGGTAAAAATAGATACTGAGTACCTGAAACACAATTTTAAAAGTCAAAAGAAGGCTAAAATAAATTATTCATGCAAGGTCACGCAGGCCTATATGTATTTTCAACAGTGAAACTTAACTGACAAATCAGATTACATTAGAAACACATTGATTTCAATGTATGTGTATTTACTATGAAGCCCAGAACAAATGCTTCACTGGAAAGCTCAGCATTCCTTTTCCCCCCTCCCTTTGACACCAAAGAGCATTTAAACTTTAATGTTTAGCAGCTTTTTGTCATTGGTATACGTATTCAGAGCTAGATTTCCATCACTTGTAACAGAACTGGAACGCACTATGCAGAGAATTTGACAAAGCTTAAAAACAGCCTTTGCTTTGGAAAGTTGCAATTTAATACCTGTTTCTTCATCCACACTGACTTTCTTGTGTGAGAACTCATTAAGTCAGTTAAGAGACTGCATACTGGAAGGCTTCCTCGGAAAGTCTAAAGTTTCCCTTGAAATGTGCCTGGCTCCAGCTGCGAGATTTGCTTTTCAACTCCTACCGTGACTTCATCTTTCAGTTCTACTGCCGTACCAAATTCTGACCTAGTGTGACCAGCTTCTTAACACCTGAGGATCAAACTAACTTTTCTCAAATTGCATTTGAAAATGTAAGAAACCGATTTATTTTTTGATACTTACCTTCAAGTACCTTAAAAGATGCGTGGACGAGGTGCTTAGGGACATGGTTTAGTGGTGGACTTAGCAGGGTTAGGTTAACGGTTGGACTCAGTGATCTTAAAGGTCTTTTCCAAACTAAATGAGCCTATGATTCAACCTCCTAAAATAATCTTTGATCTTTTTAGGGGGTATGTAATCATTGATTATAAAACCTATTATGAATTACAAAAATATTTCCTATCTGCTTCTCCAAAGGAAATAAACGATACAGTGATGCATTATGTAGACACTTGTCTGAACAAAAACAACCACCAAAATCCACTGATTCCCTCAAGGGTAACTTACTGACTGCTTTAAAGTAAGTCTAGAACAAACATCTTGGCCAAAAAATGAAGAATACTGAAATGAGTTAAAACTTACCATCCAGCCTTTTGCTAATCTGTTCTTTTGCAGATCTGTTTACCCAGCACTTCCTCAATATTTCATTTTTTTCTTTATTTTCTCCATTATTAGATCCATTTTCCTTCATTGTTTCAGAGTTCATTAATTCACTAGTAGGATTTTCAGGGTTTGCTGACGATGTCTGTGTCTCCTGAAGCTTTTCCTCTGTGCAGGTCCCTTTAGTTTCTGAGGCAGGATCACAGTTTTCTACCTTACATTCAGCTGGGTGTTCTGAGGACGCCACCGAAGTATCTGGTGGAGTCATCCTTTCTGGTGAACTAGAGTCTTCTGAAATGTTTAAAGGGGTAGGCGGTAGCTCGGCTGAGGGCATTTCAAGCTCCTTGTGCGTTCGTGGAGGCTTTTCTGTTATTTCTGAAAGTTTTACTGAGTTGTAGCAAAGTTTTGTGTATTCGCTACCTAGCCTTTGACACAATTCATTAATAATAACATCACAGTCTCCAAGAAGCTCCACATCAAAGTGTAGATGAGGCAAAGGTTCCCTATTAATTAAGATCTGAGGCACTTCATGGGGGATGGAACCTATAGATGGAGAAGAGAACTTAAAGGCAGCCACTTCAGTTTCATTTTCAGCAGAGATCTACTTAGAAAGTTTGATTCCTCAGACTTCCCTTCATACAGTCACTTGCAACAAGACCGAAACAGGCAGATCAGGAAGACGACAAGCAAATCTCAAACTTAACAATAGCGGTTTGAGGTGCTATGCCTACAGTAACCTACCTAGATTTTTTTTTTTCCCCCGTTTACAGTAAAAAGTGTTCCTCTACTCCATGACCGAGAAACACATGCACAGAAATACTGACTGCAGCAATGTTTGGTCAAGTGTCAAAAAGATTGTTAAAATTAGTACTATAATCTCTTAGAAGAACTGTGTTGATTTTGTGTGTTCATTTTATGTCCTTAAGTGCACATGAAGAATATACTGCTGGTAAATGACAGCCCATTAATTAGGTCAAAATATTTCCAGGTACAATCTACGCTGTACAGGGCTGCTCAACCCATTTCTGACATCCAGGCTTCCAAACCCCACCAGTTTGGTAACCTAGCACGGACTCCTCAGATAACCAACTCACGGAATCCAGTTCTAGGACACAGAAAGAGCAGTGGTTTGTGTAGTGGACCCTAACTTTCCAGTCCTTATGCATTTCCCATCAGCCTAAACACTAGGCTCTGCCTCCTGTACAGCGAAGAGGATGTTATTACAACGGACTTGGGTGCCGTCCTGTTCCCAGTTAATAGCAGATGCTAAGCCCGTGTCCTTCTCAGGCTTACAGGTGAAGGGAATTTCTCTAGTACCAGTAAGTCTTGCACTCAGTAGGCAAATAAATCACCTGTCATGGTATTTGCTCAACCCTCCTGAAAAGCATTTTCTATAACGTATATTAGCAGCGATGTTTCTCCATATCACTTTTAAATGCTGAGGATCCAAATGGTGACGCACTATATAAAGCCCACTGTGTATCACTTACTATTAAGTAGTGACTTTAAAATAAGCTACGTCTCAGACACCTGATGTACTTGATCTGATTTTTTGATACCACATTTATCTTTTTAAAGAAGATTCCTTTCTAAATCTTTCAAGTGACTCTGAAAGCATATTGCAAGCAGGGAGGGAAATGAATTGAATCTCAGAACAAAATCAAGTTTTAGGAGAGTAGTTTTTCAGATTATCATTTCACTACCTTGAGATCTGCCTGGAGTGTAGAAAAAGCACTTAGAATTTGTTACTTTCTCTATTTTGCATGTCAGCTTTACATAGGCAATCAGTTTTCATCTTGGAAAACTAGATGCTTAATCTAATTTCTTCACTGAATCAAGCCAAAAGCATTTCTTAGAGCTCTTAAGTGAGAATTTCACTTTTGAGCCAAATTTTTGGACGAAAATATTACCTGAGAGAGTCACTTACTTGGAATCAATGCTACTGGTCTTACTTTCAGCGAAGACCCAATAACAATAAGGAGATCAACTTCGTTTTTGTCATACTTCATGGCGCGATGGAACTGCTCGGGTAAGTTCTCTCCAAAGAACACTATGTCTGGCTTCATGATAGCGAGCGGTTCATCAGGTGGACATCTGGGACATCTAGGTACAACCTGCATTAGAACAGCTTCTATTACTACAGTTCAAGGCTGCGCCCTTCAAGACCTCCGATTTTAGCAATACAGACAAGTGCATTTCTTACTCTAGCCTGCAGCAACTGCACCCACAAATAAAACTGCAGCAGGAATAAAGAGGGAGTCCTCAGGTCGAAAGGGAGAAACCACACAGATCTACACCACAGTTCTTAATCTGACAACTAAGCCACAGTCCAGAAGTCGTGCTCAGCACCAATGAGTAATTACCTCCTATTTGATAGGAATGTATTTTTCTTGGTTTAATCAGAGAAAAAACTTGGATTTCCTTGTCAGTTTCTGTTACAGGATCTGATATAAAACCCTTCCTAATCAGAGAGTATATTGTAGAGCTTTACCTCCCTACTTTTTCTCCTCTCCTCCAAAAGGGTACATGTGTTATACACATAGAGCAACATGGTGTTGTAGCAGGTGGCTAGCAAAAAGTGTACAAGACAGGAACACAGGGAAGAACTTTTCTTTGGTCTCCCTTTTAAACTTTTCCAATCCCTGCAAAAACAGAGCAGAATCCTTGTTCATTAAAAAAAGCAGACAAGAGTTATGTTTGTGAAGAAGTAGGTTCCTTTTCCTCCTGAAACCAGAGGATTTTCTGATCTTTGAACTCCTTCCTGTCTTATGGCTTCTTCAGAAAGAAGGAAAACAAGAAGATGAGCAATGTGAGTACGTACAGACAATACTTCAATTACTACTGAGCAATGTTTCTTTCAAATAGTTCAAGACTTCTCCGCTGTAGTGTTAAAATACAACACCCCAGAATAAATCTAAGGAGCTAAATGTAGCTGCAATCCTACAGCAGTCATCACAAGCAAATTAGTGCTACGTAAAGGTGTAAAGAGATGTATATTACCTATTGTAATAGGAAAATATATGAAAACTGACATTTAAGTGCATAACAACTCCCTCTTGTACACAGAATATATGCAGAAAAACTAATACAGAACTTAGAAAGTTTAAATCAAAGAACTAGTTTAGGGATGTCTGCAGTAGGACAAAAGACAGTGCTTTCCATATGAGAAAACATCACAAATAAAAGGCCTTCCTCTAGTGTCAAAGGGCCTTCCCCAAAAATTCAAGTCTTTGAACAAAGAATCCAACCCTTCTTTGAAGAAAACCTTGTAGGAGCGATATGTAAGAGGCAATATGGCACAAGAACTAGGAATTGGTATGGAGGAAACCTTCACCACATACCCGAGCTAAAGAGCGTCTAATAACCCCACGCTAAAGGGAAACCAACTAAAGAATTCCCCAAAAAGGAGCAGGTGGGTAGAATGGATCTTGAACTTTTTCCTCGGATCTTTACATGTTAGAAAGAGAGCTCCTAAGAGACAAACAGCTTAGACTTTCCTGAAGCTTTGTACCCTGCTGTCTCTTCTGTTGATGTTAGTGATGCCTTTGCACTTTCAGTTGGAAGCTTAAGGAGGTAAAATAATTTGCTCTGTACGAATTTGCTCTGATGAAATGAAGACCTCTAACTTTTTATTTAAAGAGACCAGGTAATATTAACTCTGTTTCCATCATTTCTCATAGAAGTCCAATGACTTGTGACTTAATGGATCTCTGTAGAGCAACTGATGTCCCTATCCAAATCATCTGAGTCAACGTAATGGGCCCATAAATGTGTTTCAACACTACACTACTCACCAGCTTCTCTGCTAATCCTCAGAAAGGTCGTCAGTAAGTGGGAAGATCTATTCCAAGAGCTGAAATCGATACCAAGAAATTAAAGCTACGTAATTGGCCACTCAATTGCTTAGGGTCCTCTTTCTCTCCAGATGTAGCACTCCCCCAAAACCCCACCACCTCTGCTGACGTATTTCTCTAATGAAAGAAAAATGGAATTTCTCATTGACTATTGATGTTATCCGTATATTAAAAACAAGATTAGTAAAGATTATATTGGTTTAAGAACATCCAAGAACTGATGCATGTTCTCCATTTCTTGGGCCTTTTCTTCCTAAATCTGAGACCCTTTCATGATTTCTTGAAGCTGCCTAAAATAGTCAAAAGCAAAGTAAAAGTGGTATTTTTGGAAGTGACTGAAAATGAGTTTACTTGGAAGTTCTATCTATCTGCGTGATTTATAACTGCTGCTGCTTCTCATCCAGAGGCTGGTTGTGTACAGCAACCAAGAGAAAGAATCATGCTACAGGGAACTAGCACGTTATCCTGGAAGGGGTAAGAGAATGAAGAGCAGCAACAATAAATTGGTAGCTTTCTAAGCAGATGATCTCAAACAATTCTCAGTCTGTAACATGTTGAAAGGAAATCCTGGCAGAAAGATGCTGAAGCCCTTAGGACCATCAGAGGATGGACCACAGCAAAGGAAAGGTAGTTATTTTTAGGGAAAACTAAGGACTGATGGAGGACAGCAGAGACTAGAAACTGGACTATTTATTGGGACCCAGGTGCCAAACCCATTTTTGTGAAGGGGTTTGTTAGAGAACAAAGCTGTTGACATGGACGGTGTTTGGTTTCGTAAGCACAGAAAAGGTTTCTTCTGATATCTAAGGAACAAAATTCTGTATTCTAGAGAGGCAACAGAAAAAGAAAGAAACTGCATAGCACTGGTTTGGGAAATGCAGGCTATGGAATAAAGATAATGATGGCAAATAGAACATTTTTTTTTAAGGCATAAAGGAGGAAGCATATATTTTCTTTCAACAGCTCTATTTCTTGTGTGAAGTTATATTTGGCAATAACCATATGTATTTTGCATTATGAAAATAATTCAGTATTACAGCTAGGGCCTGCCCTGGAAAGATATACCTGGCAACAGTACTGTAAGATTAGGGCTGAGAGACTGAGTGTAGAAAGCTCCTTCAGTCTCATCTTGGGAGTAAGATCCCTCCTTGTTCTCATTACGCAGAAGTAGTGCTACAGGCTTCTTCACTTCCCCACGCTTCCATTACTGACCACCAGCAGGGACAGGCCATCAGGGCGGAAGTTTGGTTCAGCATATAAACGTACAGTAATTAAAGTGTTATTAGGAAAAGGAGTCCTGACCACTAATGATCAAAACAGAAAATTACAGAATGCGTAGGAATGGTTGTTTAGAAGGAAGAAACCCTAAACTCCAACCAGCTGGCTTTGAAGGTAAAGGAGCAGCAAACATCTGTAAGATAAAAAGTTCTCAAAAATAATATTCCTAATAGCAAAGTAAACCAGATTTCACATTCGGTATTTCAGTGCTACAAAGCTTCAGGCTTAGGAGGTTCACACTTCTTAAAGCTTTAACATCTCTTCTGAAAGGCTTTCATCGAGTTCCATTTCAAATGCAATACTTGAAAGATTTACATCCCTTCCATGTTTCTCATCTGAAGTTGCAACTGTGGACGCCAAGCATTTATCAAAAACACGTGAGCCTGCAGAGAGTCCCCTTCCATTTGTATAAAAAAGATCATTTTGATCAGAGAATCCACATCTCTGTTCCTTCAAAAGAAGGGGAAGAAGAGCAAAGAGGGTCTCACCAAGCCAAAGGTTCTTCTGCTCTGACAGACCAGAACTAACTCCTGCCTTGGCCCTGGGGCACTTCACACCCTGATGTGGGGAGTTGGGAATATGGAATAGTTCAGAAGTCCTAGAAAGCGCATGTTGGATGTCTCATTTGATCCTCTTCCTTGCTCAGAGGCTGCTCTGTTGTTAGCAATTTCTCCATGCAACATCTACTGTTTAAACGTATTTTTAACGTAGGTAAATGCTCAAAGAGCAACCAGTGTTATAAATGGCTAAGAATACTTTCTCACTGTGACTGTGAGTTCAGATTAATTTAGAACAGGTATAAATCCAACTTTCTACTTACCATTTTAACCTCTACTTTTCTTGGAAGTGCCATTAAAAATGGACTCTTAAGGTTTTGTTCCACTTCTTCCCATTACCTAATTTTTGCAGTATAGTATTTGAGTATACTTTTAAGTACTAGAGGAAATGCTAAAATACACATAGGCACTTTTATGAAATACAGGCAAAGATATGTAGCCTTTTAAAAGCAGGTCTTTTAAGCAATCCAAGGGTGGTGGTTTGGGGTTTTTTTGAGAGTTACTTATTAGAAAGCTGCAGTGAGTTAAAGTAATTTTTTACCTGATTGAAAATATCTCCTCGAACAACTTCACAATCAACTTTGTATTTACAGATCAGGCAGGAAGCTGTTGCAAAGGAACCTGAGGGGAAAAACCCGTATGGTAGAAGTAAGGATTTTTCAGTCATTCAGATTTGGTCTTTTTGACCAAGCTGCTTTAACACTCTTATAAGGCTGTTATGTTGCAGTGCTATAAAAATCAGTCATTAAAAAGTAATTTAAAATTAAGATAAGATACTTATAGTACTAAAAGTAGTTCTTCTAGATGTTAGTCAGCAGAAATCTTGTTTCAGGAGTAGGATAAACCACATGCATGTCAACAAAAACTATATTCTGTCCTCTCATTCCCCTAACCTGTGCAAGCATATACAAGAACCTTCCCTTTTCCTCTACACAATTACCAGTAGTGCTGACAGCTTTGCCAACAGCACCAGCAGGACATGAACCCACATGAACTCAAGAAACTGTAGTTATAGAAGGGCAAAATAACTAAGAAAATGCATGAGTAAAGACTTCACTATAGGCAACTAAATAGCAGTACTGTTCCTTTCAGCAGAAGTGAGAAGTTACAGCTACATTATGCAAATTGAAATACTGCTCTGAACTTGGTATTCAGCTTAGCTACCATGTTTATTATTTGGCAAGACCGTGTTAAGTTGGTTGCTCCATCCAGCCACTTGGTAGCTCTAACTGGCCTGTTTTTGAAGCAGCTGAAGGTGATGCCCGAGTATCTGGTAGAGCATTCGTGTCTCTATCTGTCTAAAAGCTTTATCAGGTGGCTAAGACACACATGAAAATACACAGTGTGAAGTCATTGTGGCAAACTAGAGCGGCCTTTTGGTGCACACATGTCCAGGACAGATAGGCCTACAAGGTCTTTTATCTGCGGGAGGAATAATGCTGGAAGTTGACAGAATGCTGAAGAATTAAGTGAAAAATTGCTAGATTTTCTCCTAACCATGAAACGAGGCTTAAAAAAGAATAATAATTTGGAGATCTTTTTGACCCTGCACTGGAATGAGCCAGTAAAAGTCTGGAGCTCTCTAATCATGATACGAGGGCAGTAAGAAAGCCCTGTGACTGAGTAATGTACAGGGGGTTACAAAAGCCTCTCTTCAAAAGGAAACTTTTAGAAAGGTAACCATTAAGATGTTGAAAACTTTGCAGAAGCTAGGAACAGCTAAAAACCTCTGGTACCAAAACTGTATCTGGAGTGTTACTTTAAGCCACTCAAACCAAAGGTATTTTCTGGTCATAACACACAGCAGCCAACCAACACTTACATTGCTAAATGAAGGGATTCTGGGACTAAGTACAATATCAAAATATGCTTTGGGGATATTGCATCGGGGTAAAACAGAGTGAAAGCACAGAAAAACTTGGAGCAGATCATTTATGAACAAGTGGCAGTTCTGGTCTGCTAATCACTGCTGGAATGGCAAACGCACGGCTTCTGAAATGCTTGCTCAGCACTGCAACTCCCAGAACTTGAGGGTTTCCAAAGACTACAGGAGATATGACAGTTATTATTTGCTCATTATAAATGATTTACAGTAATAATTTAGTCCTTTATACAGTGTGTTAGGGACATGTCTGTCAGGCTAGCAGACCCAACCCTGTCTGAGGTATCTGTTGCTACCTACTTGCAACTCTATTATGTGAGTTATTTTTCACCGTCAAAAGGACTGGGTAAGAAGTTATGCCTCCCCATGCACGAGTCGTGTAGCTAGCAGGCCACTGCTGCTGATCACTCAGCTACAGCAATGGCAAGGAATATGATCTAATTCCAGACATGCTGGTTGAATGCACAAAGCCATTTTAAATTCAGAAAATGCATCCAAGTTACAGTAGTTTTTGTAGTAGCAACTTTACTGTAGGTCAGCAATGCGAAATGGGTTCAGAGGTTCATGTATGGAACTCCCCAAACCATTACAAGGGTCCTTGTAATTTGGCACGCTCATGATTAACTTGCCATTGCCACAGCCAGCCAAAAAAGATAGAACAAATATAGCAGTGTGAACCCTTACATAACAGAGTTTCAGTTTCTCTTTAGCCACTACCAGTGTCAACTAGCATTTGTTAAAGAGCAGCATAACTGTATCTCAGATAAAGCTTGATGTGCTCAAAACAATCTTTGCTAATTTCCAAAGGCCTCAAAATCTCAAAATCCATAGCATGTTTTTAAAGATTCTTTTTAATTTAAAATCAACTTATACAGGACATACACTAAAGATAGTCTGAAACCTAATTACTGTAGTGTGCAACTGAAAAAATGGGAAGCTTGAGAGTGGCAGTGATGTGCAAAAACACAACCATGTAAGAAATTAATGATAAATACCTCATAGGGAGTGACAACCAAAAGAAAATGTGTGACACACTAAGCAAAAATGGAAACGCACCAGATGCGGGTTATTCGACAGGTAGGATTCTACCGTGTGCTGTGTGGTCACCACAACAGAGCACCGTATTTGCTCTGTCTGAAAAAAGAAAAAAGATGAATCTGGCCCTGAGCTAAGCTTTGTAGATAATGAAACTAAGTGAGTCTGGTCCCTGGAAAAGGTAGAATTAGACAGACAGGTCTTACAAACATGCCAACGCTGCTTATAAACGATTTGTTCGCCAGAAGTCTACTAAATGATCCAGATGTGCACGTTAAGAACTAATTTTCTGCATCCTTTCCTTAAAAATGAATCTCTGCACTTTTAACTTGACATTTGCGAGTCCTTGGAAATGGAAAGCGTATCATGCAACTAATTAAGAGCTTCCACTTAATTTGGTATCATAATTACAGAATGTGTATGACACTGAAGGCGTAACAAGATGATCTTCAGTTCAACTGAACTGGTGATTAATCCACAATATTTTATACATGAGGTAAAGTCATTGAACTGTCAGGATATTTTAAGATTTCGATGGAATATAACCTAAATAAAGAATCAGGTAACAGCCAAACTCCATTTCGTTGGTAGACAGTAAGAGACCTATGAAAAGACTGATTTCCACACTATGTTCTCATACATGAGTATAAAGAAGCACCAAGTACATTTTAAAAGTTAAGGTCTAAGCTTGTGCAAACAGGGTGTGGATCTTCATGGATACACAAAGGCCACCGTTTATCAAGCATCATTTCTGAAAGAGGTAGTTCCACTTCTCATTTAAATACTTAAGCTACCTAAAAAAAATTCAACGTTTTAAAAGCAGAATATTTGTTGCCAAGAGATACCAATTCAAGAAAATAAAGATTTAATTCCAATAGCGATTACCTTGTCACATGTACCAGTAAAAAACATTCCTACATATAAAATAAGAAAAGTGAAACTAAAACCACTAACCATGACACTGTATTATCCTTTGGATTCCTGCAACCTGTTCCAATGTGTCTATGTTCTGAGTATAGTTGCGAAGTAGTTTTCCTTCTTTATCCATCAAAGCTATAAACTTGTGACAGAGAGATGGCTGGAACTGTCCTGGATAGATTTCCTAAGGAATTCAGAAGTACATTAGAAAATGCAAATAGATACACAATGTCTTTATTCCAACTGCAGCAATTCACACCGATTCACAATTGTCAATAATGATTACGTCAGCAGTTAATGTTGTCACTCCCTTTGCATTTTGCCATTTCACTCAGATCCAGCTCTTCTTTCAACAGCCGAGCTTCTGACCATGTCAGGATGAATTGCTCCATGCAAGTTGGTATTTTGTTCCAGCATAAAAGCAAGGTTTAGATCTTTTTTGGTTTCGAGAATTATGAAAGAGGAAAGCTTTTTTTTCCTTTGTAAGTGTCAAGTAACCTCAATATTTGTTATTAGAAACATATGGTTTAACTGCAGTCTGACAAAAATTCATGAGGAATTTGGATTCTGGTCTTTTGGTTAAGCAGTTTTTACTCCTCAGCATTAGCAGCAGCCACTCCTAGAAGATGGAAGCCCAGAAAGCAAAATGGCACTGGCTATAAAGGGGAAGGCAGGTAGTACTCAGACCAGCTTTGCCAATTTAGCCAGTTACAGCAGTCATTGAGTTAAAACCATATGGCTTAGCAGAGCAATTCCACTGTGCCTGGCAGACGCTTAGCCCCTCCATTAAATCAAGGTAGAGGAGGTAGGTATATCTGAAGAGCATACGGAAAAAAATGTAGGCACTTTTGTAGAATGATTTGATGTTTGCTCACAGTGAACAAGCAGCCTGCCAAAAGGAAAAATTAAATGTGGGCACCCAGCTGAAAGCTTCGCGCTAGGAACGTCTGTCTAGAGTTGACCACCCCGGGTGGTACCTCGGGTTGCTGTGCGACAAGGAGGACAGCAGCAGCAGCACCACTGCTCTGTTGCTCAGGAGCACTTATTTACGGGAGGAACTTGAACTCCAGACCCTCTGCTCTCCAGTCACTCTCACCACTGAACAGCAACTGGGCTGGAGTCTCACCTGGGAAAGTGAGGCCTTTTTACAGAAAAAGCACAAGAGTCACCGGCCAAAAGGAAGTTAGCAAGGAGGAGGCTGCTGCCTCCCTTTACCAGTAGATACTTAAAGCTGAACCAAAAGTGCTAGCACAACAGTGAAGTGTTAAACTAAGCTTTGACAGCTCTGCCTTCAGCTACCACATAGCCTAACTATTAACAAACAAAAAAGACTTTTTGAAAGCATTTTTTTTTCCCCAAATATATTTCAAGTTACTCATAATTCTGAAGCTACACAGGTGTTTGGAGTTAAACTGCAGCAATGATCAATGATTGCTCGTAGTGCTATTACCTAGATTATGACTAGGCTATTACACAATTATGATCAGATACTCATGTGGTCCCAGCAGCTTTTATATCTTAGTCTGAAGAAGCAAGACATGTTCTGCCACTGAGCTCTGCAAATTTGGCTTTTCTTTGCCCCTAGAATTAAAGGAACTTAAGATTTCATGGAATAAGAAATCACTATTCTAACTGAGCTGATGGACAGAAAAGGAGAAGGAGGAGGAATTATTTTAGTAAAAAACTCTCAGCCAAATTGGATTTGGAGTAGTCTGGTAAAACCTGTGTATAGACAGGCTTCAAGTAAGTTGGGTTTTTTGTTTGCTGTGGGTTTTTGGTTTTGGGTTTTTTTTTTAAATATTAAAACCCCAAGGAACTGACTATATTAATGAGTGTCAAAATATGTTAGTATCTAGATAGGAGGCTTTCAGAGAAAGCCAAGAAGCTGAAGAATGCATTGATTTTTCTTTTCCAATCTTTGTAACATAGCAGAGCAGTAGTATAAATTGTGAGCGAAGGGAAGAAAGAGTGAGCACAACTAGTAGTGATTGATTTTCACAAGTCCTTACTGGTCCTGTAGTAATTCTTATAATATTTTGGGTTTGTTTTTTTTGTCCCGAGGAAATTCCAGACTAAATGCAATTTTTTTTTTTGTTTGTTTCTACATCTGTCTACAGCTTCTACAATTCTTTCTTGTCTTGGAGATGTACTCCCTGCTTTTTAACTAACATCTTTCCAAAAACTGCTGTGTTCTCCATTTTAAGTGAACACAGTCCCTGCAAAAAGGCCGTAATTCTCTAAGATGTACAGATCCTTGTGACAGCTATATCAAAACCTGAAACAAGAACAAACTTATTAGTGCATGAAACTGCTTTAGTCCTCTTTGCTGTAAATACAGTGATAAAATGTGAATGTATTGTATGACATTAAAAAGCATGCCAGAGCATATCAAATTCAAATGTAGCTTTCCACATTACTCATGTGCTGGCCAAAAGTTTCTCATGTTCTTTCATTTTTCAGTGAAAATAACAGCAGCTAAGATTATTGAGGTTTGATCAAATAACTACAAGTTTTTATTTATCCTCCCTGAAATTAGAGACACCGTCTAGAATGGCTGTATATGTAATGAACTTGTAACAGGAACAGTAAAAAGCAGCTTAAATAAACCAGAAAGAATGTTGCTAAGTATTTCTAATAAGGCCAAGATGCGGCTGCATACAATGACTGAAGTAACACTGAGGATGTAACATTGATACATTGCAAAGACCTGCCCGAGGAGAGAGGAGTTACGCCACTGAATGAGGTCTCTCATTAAAGTAAATTCAATATATTAACGTATTTTTCTACCTTGTTTATAAAAAAAGACAGATACCATTTTGTTAACAGAATAGTTTTATATCTGATTTATGCATTTTAATATTGTTACCTGTCTTTATTGACCAAGATAAGAACTGTTGGAAAACCATACCTTTGCAAACTTAAAAAACGGCCTGGGATCCTTTCTGAAGTATTCTATATCAAACATTGCTTGAGGATCTGGAAGGTCTGGGAAGTCTACAGCAAGGCGTGCATAGATGCCATCTCTTGATCTAAAGTCAGGTATTCCACAAGAAACAGACACCTGAAATATATTTTTGCAATCTGAAATAAGTGAAACTACATATTCGACTATAAAGAGTTGCTATGATACAAACTATTTGGGAAACCACATTTCTGTATGCTCACAGTGCTCAGAGACATTAAGAACAAAACCAGTCTGGGTTCTCTGTATTTATTTTTCTTTTCTTTTTTTCCTTTTTTTTTTTTTTTTTCCCAACCAATATAACAATTCCCAAATCACAAGCAGGAGAAACAGCACAGAAACAAAGTCTGACAACTGGACAAAAAACCCCTTTAGTACAATCCGTACAGGCAGTAATGGGACACCAGAACTTACTTTTACTACTGGAAGTTTTGTAAGAAGTGAACAAAAATTTAAAATACTGTTGCATTAAATTTGATTAGTAAGTGTTCATTGATCTGCCAACTTAGACTTGGACAAGGTGGCTGATTTTTTTTTTTTTTTTAACCTGCTAACACACTAACAAAATAGATTCTTACTTTCAATGAATAAACCCCTTTTGATAAACAAACTTTGGTTATCGAAGCATTGTCATAATCAATAAAGACTAAAATCTATTGTCTTTATTAGTCTTTTAAGCCCAAAGTACTATGAGAAGAGGAGGAGAAACAGGTGTATGATAGCAATCATAGAAAGAGCAAGATTGGGCAATAGAAGTAGCAGTGCTTTTCTAACAAGCTGATTGGAATTACTCATTACTCATTTTCTGAATGGTGTCACACCCTCTGTGTATGAACAACAGAAGCAAAAAATGATTGACTTTTGTATCATCATCTGGTACATGGGTATAAAGCTGCGAATGTACAACAGTTTAAAAATGTTCTTTAGTAAAACAGTGAGTAATCTTATTACCATCATAGAGCGGCACATGTTAGAAATAAAATTCAATCTACTGAAATCTAATCAAACTCTCCTTATAATCCTCTCCACTCCCCCCCCGCCCCGCCCCAACTCTTTTCTTTTCGAGCCCTATTCTTCTAGCCCCTCTACCTCCATGAGGTATTTTGAGATCCACTGACATTTTGTTTAAAAAATCATTACCTTCGTTTCAAATAAAAAAATTACTAGGATAGAAAATGTTCTGGAACAGGCAGATGTGATCTTATTCCACAACTATTTTGCATGGAAGCAACTGTTTAAGAATTTAAATGTTTAAGAATATTTTCTTACAAGAAGAGGGAGCTTGTAATTTCCAACTTAAGCTCCAGTCTTGCAGTGTTCATCATTCTAGCGGACAGCTGTGCCTCCTCTTCCTATCTAGCACAATTATTTGATTACAAACATTGCGAGGGTCACATCACCTGCATGCTGTAAAGCACTGGATAAGTATTTAACCAACTGTCTATATATTCTCTCATTGTCATTGCAGCAATACGTACCCCAGCTCCAGTCAAGACCATTATTTTTTTGCATTCTTGTAAAAGTTTCACAGCATCATCAATAGTATTAATATCTTTTCGTTTTTTTCTTTTTGGTGGTTCTGAAAGAATGTTTATAACGATTTGCCACAGTGTCATATCATCCAGTTCTGGTGGAGGGATTGTTTCTGGTAGCAGGTCTTTCAGAATTGTCCGTGGGTCTGTACCTAACATGAGATGCTGCTGAACAAAAGTGTAGGGACCTAAGAAAATTTAAAAAATAGAAATATTTAAAATTGAGTCAAGTATTTCAGATTATTATGACCATTGTCCCATTTATTAATGCTTGCTACTACAATTTTATTAATCCAATTTAATACTGTGTTCATCAAAACCCCTGTAGGTTTTGGTCTAAATTCTGAAGTGATAGTATAACTAGGGGTTTTACTTATTTATTATTAATTTATGTTAACCCGTGAAGGATTTCATAGAAAGTTAGTCAAGGTAGAAATCCCAGTTCATGGCAAACTCGATGGCTCTTAGAGGTGCACTCACAGAGATACACTGTGAATTGTTATGGCTTCATTTGTGTATTTCCAACATTTTCTAAGGTATTTACAGTAATAAGTTGAAGAGACCACAAACATACATATACTGTTTAATCATATTATAAAATACCACTCTAAAGAGACCCACCAATTGGGCCCACCAATCCATGGATTTCTGTTGTTCTTTTAGTCGTCTAACAGTGATGATTTCAGACATGACCTCCTAAAGCCATCAAATCAATCTTTCCAGAAACACTCGAGATTAGAGCGGTAGAAGAAAAATAGGTAAATCTTAAGAAGCTAAACTGACTAAGAGGACCCAAATAGCTATCACTAAGGCTAGTTACAATACACATAAAGAAAACAATTGTTATACATATTTACCCAAAAGGTACCAACAGTGATCTTGTAACGAGGGATCAGCAAAGACAACGTATGGGCAGATTTTAAGTGGAATATTGTGTTATCATAATGTGTTTTCTTGCCACTATTCTTACCAATACTGGCAAAATGAATGCCGTGATATTATCACGCCTGTGTAAGATGAAAGACCTCAAGTCCCAACCCTGCTGCACCCTGGAAGCCACTGTCCCACACAAATCACTAGTGACCTTAGCAGTTCTCTCGCCTCTATGTGAGGGGAGAACTTTCTACCGAGTTCCTAACTGCTGTGCGCAACTTACCTGTTGCTACTATGCAATATATATGCAAACTAGTAATTCCCGAACTGATGTAACACTTAGGACAGTGAGCTCTACAGATTGGCTAAAATCATATAAGAATCATCTTGTTACTTAAAGAATTAATACTAAGTAAATAGACTGGAAATATGCCATAGATCTGTTCAATTTAGTGAGTCTGTGTGTATGCTTTTAATATGGATCACGGCAGGGTTTCTACACAGAAAAGACATTGACAATTTTAATCAAAATACAGCAAGCTTAAAGAGGTTCATTTTTAAACTCCTTAAGTAACATACAGAATACAGACAACAACTCTAAGCTGCTCAAAAGCAGTAATTGCCAATTTTTTTGCAACAGAAGAGATCATTTGAAGACGGGGAAGAATTAAGTAACTGTTCAAAGGCAAAAAGCATCTAAGAACATTATATAGGCTTCTACCTATACGTGGTCTTGGGGTCCAATCGCTAGAACTTGCATGTGAGGCTCTGTCATCTTCATCGCTATCACAGGAGTGAAAACCATTGGCTATGATTTCATCACTAAAAAGGAAGTTATCTGCAAGACAGCACAACAATGACGGGTTACACTTGAGCCAAATGGCACAGATACATATTTAAATATTTCACAAAACCTAAAATTGTATGCTTTTAAATTCGATTGCAATGAATTACAAATAGACAGTTTTGTCCCGTAGACACAAAAAGTTTCTGCTTTTTTTATTTATAGATACGCTTTCAAGCCTTCAGTAGATTTACTGCAGGATTTGCTATCTTAATACTGGGCTTCAGTGGGCTGGATGTTGACCTTAGTGAAATTTTCATTCTATAAAGTGTTGGACGTTAAGGACTTTGTATCTTAAAAAAAAATGCACGTTTTAAAAGTATAATTAAAAATTCCTTTTTCTTACAATTCTGGCTTCATTCAGCTCACTGAGAAATTGGATAAAGAGAAAATGTGTCACCATTTATAGACCAATCTTGGACTAGCTTTTAAGAGCACAGCATTTTAAAAGAAACCCACAAATACACCTTTGGACACAACTACGTTACAGAATTTTGTTAGGCTTTTATCTTGCAGCTGAGCTGCAACAGGTGACTAGGTACACACTTTTATGGTGCTTCAGTTATGACAGAAAACGTGCTACCTTGAACCACCTTCACTAAGTTTTATCTCATCCATTTTACCCTTCAGCTGGGTTTGGCTTAGAGTACCACATAGTTACTTTAGCTCAGCTCGTGGCCGTAAGCCAGGGGAACTCAATCTAACTTCATCGTGTATCTAGATGAAGGAGTCCGAAGAACAAGATACTTGTCTTACAGCATGCATTACTAAGCTAATATTTACGTGAAAAATTTAAATTTTAACCTGAGCAGCTTATTAGAATTTAGACTACTAAACTTCTTTTATTGTCTTTATTAGAAATAGCCACAGCAACTGTAGCTTAATTTGTTGAAAATCTAAGACTATGAACAAAGGAGAACAAGTTTCAGTCATGCTCCCTAAGGCAAAGAATCGCTGTAATAGTTTTCAATCTCTATTTGAATAAACCCCTACAATATTTTAGCTAGGTTACTTCACTTTACTCTTAAATAAAGACCACCACAAAACACCATCATTTTTTATTCAGAGATTGTGTTGTCCTGTTCTTTCCCTTCTTGGCATAAATACTTTATTCTGATTAGAATGGAAGAAAGTAGAGGACAAAAATTTGCTTTTTGTACTTGCTGTCTCGTTCTTTTGAGACCACAGGTGCTCATTGACATTACTATTTATTATGAATCTACATATTTACAGCATTTCACTTCCATCTCATTATGCATGCAGTCAGTGAACATATTATGCAAAAAGCTTTATGAAGAAAAAAGTTGATTAGTACACATCAGTAAGTGTGAAGGGTAAGTTTTACTAAAACGACCTTTATGTCTACTTTATAAAGAATCAAAGCTCACGTTGTTAAAGACTCATCATCTACAGGTCACGTTGTCTTGTATTTAAAAAACCACTGTGACAGACAAAAGCAGGCTAAAGTCAACAGTTTAAATCCTAACACTCCCTGCGTATTCGTTCGATTCCTCAAAGGACTAAAGGGAAAGCTCGCCAGAACTAAGCAATCCACAGCAAAACATGCCTGAGGATCTGAGTAACGTGAGCAAAAAGGCTTCATGAAAGGCACTGGTAAGAGATCATCAGCTTTACTCTTGTGCTGTTCCAGTTAAGTGTTTAAATACCAAGGCTGTTCCAAGCTTATCATACAGCTCTGTTGCCTTTTGGATTGCTTTTGCACAGGCAGAACTTTTCTGTAGAGTTTTGCTATGGAGTTAAAATACCTTTAACTCCATTCCAGGATAAAATGTAAAGACTTTACTGGCAGAATGCAGTACCTTATCCCTTTTAAGAAGTCTTTCCAACGCATTCCCTTAAAAACCAAAACGAACAACAAAAAAACCCCCCCGAAACTCAAAACCTATCTGTTTCAATAATGCAATGCAAGGTACTTTCATACTGGTACTGCCCGAGCAGTACACTTCAAAGATGA
Organism: Gavia stellata; assembly: GCF_030936135.1. Classification (NCBI taxonomy): domain Eukaryota; kingdom Metazoa; phylum Chordata; class Aves; order Gaviiformes; family Gaviidae; genus Gavia; species Gavia stellata. The sequence goes on from NC_082602.1 coordinate 5,375,967, forward strand.
TCTGCAAAGAAACGTTTTAGAAGATTATAGTTTAGTTGTGTGCCGCAGTCACTGAAACCTTAACCAAGACTGTAACTTGAGGTTATTTAAAGAACTGTTCAAGACTGCTGCTCCTGTGCTTTCCGTGCAAGTTTCCAAGAAAGAGAAATAGAAAAATTATCACGGCAGAAACTGTGAAAAGGAACCAGGGCTTATGATTTTTCATTTTTAATGACTTGTTGGCAGCGACACAGCAAAGTACGTGTTTTCAGACGTGAGAGCCGAGTCGGTCTCCTTCTAGGAAGCCCAGCGCAAGAAACAACAGGCTTCGACAGGGACTGACCAGAGTGAGGACCGCTCAGGTTTCGAAAACCGGAGGCAGCAGCTCGCTCCAGTTTGCGTTCAGCGCGCGGCTACGGAGACGAGAGGAGCGCGGCGCGCGTTCGGCCGTCGCACCCGCAGGGAGCACCCGCTCCTTGCGGCGCCCTCCGCCCCCGGGGCCGGCACAGCCCAGCGCTGGCCCCGCGCTGCGGCGGGGCCGCACCGAGCCTCCCCGCGAGCGCCGCGGCCATCGCCCGGCGGGAGAGCCCGGGCGGCTGCCGCGGCGAGGCGCCCGCGGGGAGAGGCGGCCCCGAGCGCCCGCGCAGGCAGCCGCCCGCCCGCCGCCTCTCCCCAGGCGGGCTGCGCGGCCGGGCCGCCCCCTCCCGGCGGCGAGGGGGCGGGCCGCGGCCTGTCCCGGCGGGCCGGGCGGAGGAGGGGAGGGAGGGGGTCCTCACCGGGATGCAGGGCCGGCGCCTCGGCCGCCCCGTTTGAACACTGCGCCCGCCTGCAGCCAATGGCCGCCTCCGCCGCGTCTTCGCCGGGCGCCGCCTCCGCCCCCTCCCCCCGGCCCCGCTGCCGCGGCTGCGGAGGCGGCTCCGCCCGGGGCAGGCCCCGCAGCCCGGCCCTATTGTCCGCGCCGCTCCAGGCCGCCGCCGCCGCCTCTTCGTCCGCGTCCTCCTCCGCCGCCCGGCCGCCGCCGTCGGCGGTCACGGCCGCCGCCTCGCCCGGCAGCTCCGCCGCCACAGCGGCGGCGGGCGGCGGCCCCGCGCCCCGGTCCGGGCGTTGGGCGGGCGCCGCGCCCCGCCCGCAGCCGCCGTCTTCCGAGTCCAGGCGCTGGCGCTTCAGAGCGGGCTCGGCGCTCTCGGCCGCGCCGCCGGGGCCGCCGTCGCGCGGACGGAGGCGCGGAGCCTCCTCGTCCGCCATCTTGGAGTAGCAACCGCCGCCCCCCTCCCGCCCGGCGCAGCGCGCAGCAGCGCCTCCGCCACAGCCCCCTCCCCCACCCCCAGGGAGCGATTTAAACCCGGCACGTGACCGCGCCGCCGCCCACGCGGGCACCCGCCCCGCAGAGGCCGCAACAACAACAAACGGGGTCACGTGAGGGGGAGGCGGAGGGGGCGGGGGCGCCGCCGCCGCCGCCGCCGTCACGTGACGGTCGTGCCGGCTCCAGCCTGGCGCGGCGGGGCGCTTTTCCCCTTCCCCCCTCCCTCCACGCGCACGCCCCTCGTGCCATGGCGGCTTCTCATCACGTGGGCGCGTCTCCCCGCGCGAGCCGCGCCCAGTAGGGGGCGGGGAGCAGCGCGGCCGCCGCTGAGGGGAGCGCCCCGGGCCGGGCCGGGCCCGGCTGTCCCCGCGCACCGCCGCGGCCTTGTCCTGCTTGCGGTGCGTCGTTCGCAGAAGGGGCGGTTGCCGCCTGCCGCGGAGGGGTGGCCGCCCGCGGCGGGAAGGGGGAGCCCCGTCCCTGTGGCATCCCGTGTCCCCCCCCCCCCGGGGCTCACCCCGCAGCGCGCTCCTCCGCCGGGACGCTCCTGGCAAATGGCGGCTCCGGTGTGGCTAGGCGGGTCTCGGTGCTCCTCCGGTCACAAGCCGTTTGAGAGGCCCTGGGGCCTCTCCGTAATGGCATTCAGAACGTCGGAGAGAGAACGCATCCTCCCGAGGAACACAGGGCGTTCCCGGGCGCAGCCTTCGCCTTGCCGTGGGGCTGTGCGGCACCTGGGGAGGTGCAGCCCGCCAGGCAGCAGGACGAGGCTCCCTGCCAGCTCCTTTGCCGGGCAGGCAGCGGTACCGAGGGGCTCGGAGCGGCTCCTCGTTTTCTGTACACGCAGAACAGAGCTGAGGGCAAGAAGGAGGAGTATTGACAGGATTGCAGCTTCTGCCGGGGACGTTGGCGTGCCTGCTGACTGCCCGGGAAAGGTTTTGCACCTGCAGGTTGAACTTGTGGTAGGGATGCTTAAATGTATTGCCATAGTACTTCAACTCCTGCGCTGCAGGGAGTTCCTTCTTTTTTTTTGGGGGGGGTGTGTGTGGTCAGCGCCCATCTGAACAAGGGCCGTTTACAGAACGGAGCCTGTGTAGCATGCGAGAGACCTGATGGTAAATTGCCAGAGTTGGGAATCGCTCTAACGACATTCGCTAGTTTTTTCTTCTTCACGTCGGCATTCCCTGGTGGGATGTGCACTGCTAGTAGCTGTGGTGACCTGTGGTCTTCCAGTGATCTCCTCTGTCACGTAAATTGTAGAGACAATCCTTAGTGGCCAACCTCGATGCTGAATTGTGGACCATCACTGTATAGTAAATACGGAGGTACCACACCTGGGCCTTCTTAGACATAGTGTCTCTTTCTACCTGGAAGTCTCATCCGAATAGAACTCGGCCACTTTCCCAAGACTTCTCCCAATACAGAATTTTGATCTAAACTTCATGGATATAAATTTAAATATTGTTTTATTTAATGTTACTGCTTAACATCACAAGCTATTTGCAGAATAGTTTTAGTGAATTTAAGACAACTGAATCCCTAAGTCTAGTGGCAAGACCAAGAATAGACAGGTGGAATTTCTTCCTTGCAGGCCTCAGTAACAACAGCTTATTAAAAACTTTGGGATAAAATCGTTGATACGCGTTTTTTGGCTTCAAAAGGGATTATGTTATAGGTAACTGACTTTATAGGTGGTATATGTATCTGGGGGGGGATTTTTTTTTCTGGTTCTTTCAGGTATTAACAGCCCCCAAAAAGATGTTCGTGCCGTGTCTCGCACTACCTATTTCTCAAAAACAAGCTATGAAGTAACCAATGTGAATCAGAACATTTTTATTATTCTGTGCAAATTTCTATGCAACCATTCTTTTTCCTTATTGAAGCTGAGGCAAGAGATTTCTTAAAAAGCACGTGCAAGATGCTTTTGTCAGCATATGAAGGAGAGGTGTGACTACAGTATTGTTATGGTGCTTATTTATGTGAAGGCTGCGTTCTAAGGAAGAAAATGTGTAAGTAATACAGGTGTATGATCTAAAGCTTCCTGTGAAGGTATTGGTGAGGAACTGGTTCAAGGATCCTAAAGCAGACTCTAACGTTGCAAGCATAGATACATGTTAATGATGTTGTTGCAGTGTTACCCCTAAATCAGGAAGTCATTTTGGTAGTGCTTAGGTCCTCTTCTATTTCTGCAACTCTGAGCATGCGTGGGGACAAGGATGGAGCATGAAATGCAAAACTCCTTTGAGTTACATTGTGCCTTGAACTTCTCGAAAAGGTGTACTCTGCCCTCGGGAAGCAAACCAACTAAAGTCAGTTGAGAAGAACTGGTAATGGAAGACTGATGTATTTTATGGGAATAAATTCAAATAGAGATTTCCCGATCTTGCTGTTTCATATAAAGGGCCATCTATGACTTTTACAAGTTGATGGTAAACCTCCTGTTATACTCAATTAGAATTTAGTGTCACTCTTGGCTCTAAACATGAAGCAGTGAATAAAAATGTTTTGTTCGTGGTTGGGTACAGAGAACAAATATGAGATTTCCTCACTTTCAGTACGGTTTGTATGTTCTGAGCAACAGTAACCAAAACACGTGTAGACACATAAGCTGTGCCATCTCCTGCATGGTGATTCTCTTTCAAAATAAAGTTTATGTCCTGAAGGCAATCTTTACATCTTTTTCTGTGTATTACATACAGGTTCTCTTGCTTTCCTTTTTTTGATGATGCTTTGCTCTGTGAGTTGTCCCACTGAAGTCAGTAGGAGCAGTAAAAGACCGAGTTATTATTCAGTATCCGTATTTTGTGTCGTCCACACGCAAACCTTCAGACTGTGCTGTGGGACCCTTTATGCCCCAAGCGTTGTCCTGCAAGTTGGACTCTTTACCCGGCGTGGAAGAGGCTGATACACACACAGAGTCAAGATACTTGTTTATTGCATGTCTGCGCAGAGATGGGTGCTAGGTGGTAGCTCCACAAAGCTAGCACACCTCGGTTAACGCACGGTTAAGCATTTATACGTTCCCAGCAACAGTTATCAGTACTTTTTACAGTTAAGCTTAGTTATCCTCGTTCCCATTGGTTCTTCGATGCCTCGTCTTCACTTAAAGTCACAGCATCCTATCTTTTTACTGCGCATATTCTGTGAGGAAGGGGCTTTCCTTGGTAAGGGGTTTCCCTACCCGAGGGCGGGTTTTTGACTATGCTAATTAGGACAGTTCACTCATAGTTCAAGCAATCTTCTCTTTGGTTTTATCAGCGGCTTTGTTCCCTTTGTGCTTATCTTGGCATTTCCTTGCTTGACTGATTCACGGTGCCATCCTGTTCCTTCTCCCAGGGCCATGTCTTGTTAACTATTTGAGCAATAGACTTTGTTTCGTTTCTCGCATATCTCCAACACAAGCACTGGAAATCTCGGGGGTGGGGGCACGAGTATGGTCGCTGCTGCAGTTTGGATCAAATCCCTTGTTTATTTGGTCTGAGCAGGCAAGAGTATAGACAGGACCAAGGCTTCAGCAGGCAGATTCCCTGTGAACAAGCAGCTTGCGGGTCTCGGGGTCTCGTCATCTGAACCCAGCTCTTGGAGCTGCAGTTCACCTGGCAGCACAGAACTAGCCGCTGAAAGCTGGAGGGAAAAAGGGTTAAAGAGCCTTCCCTTTCACCTTACGCAAATAGGCAAGAAATACTTGGACAAGAACAGTATGATGTCAGGAGTTCGGTTGGGAAGAGGGACAATTGTTTGTTTTTATCCTCCCCCAAAGTATAATCTATTTAAATATTTACATGAGCTGTTGCTAAAAGGCTTTCCTTTCTTTCCTATACTTTTCTGGTTTATTATTAAGTTATGAATGGGGGAGAGAGAGAGATTTGTAATGGCTAATTCTTTCACTTTGTTGAAAAAGAGTATCTATTGTTTTATTTACTCAGAGTAATATGGGAATAGTGTTTTCTAACAGATTTAAATGGTTTCACTGAGGCTTGTGCTTTTCTGTTTAATATTATTGCTTCTTCTTTTCATGTACTTCATATATTTTATAATCTTAACAGGCTATTTGAACATACAGTAAAAATAGGAAATGACAGACAATACAACCTTGAAGAGAAAGCAGTGGATGACTAATATGTAGATAATTTCAGAAGATTAATAATATAGATAATAAAATAAAGCACTTGTAAATGCAGGAATTATATCTTCAGTATTTTAGAAACAGTTCTGAATGGCCACTAGGTCCTTCATTAATTAACACACACCTGTTCTAGCCTTGGTCACACCCTGTGTATCTGTTCTGCATAGACTTTCCTACTAGGTCACTGCATCTAAAATTGTGTAACTATTCAAAGCATCTATTTGTAAATGCTAGTTTAAAGAATCAGCAATATTTAATGACATCTTGGATTACAAGGCTCTTGCAGGGATGGGAAAAGTAAAAATAGAGTTCTATAGGCTCCAGAGGAAAGACTTCAGCAAGTGGTTAGTATTGCACCTAAGAAATAATCTTTTTAAATCAGCAGATCATAGGAGACACTGCAGTTAAACATGTCTGTAGTCTCTGTTAGACTGAGGCCTTGTTCATTAATCACAGTTCAAAATGAAAGGTATTTCACTTCAATGTAAAATGAGTTTTACAGGGAAGGTGTTTTGCACACAATAAAGACCTTCAAGACACAGTTTGAAAGTAATTAAGCATGAGAAAGAGTCTCTTATTTAATTTGATAGTAGACAGTAAGTCTTTCATGCTGTCTTTTCATAGTCTTAATTTTGTCAGACACGCAACTGATGTACAAGAGCTGTTTGTTTTTGAAGAGTAGTACATATGTACCCTAGGTAGCCTTCAAAGAGTAAAGATTCACCCCTTTTTGTTGAAGTGACTGACAGAACTCTGAGAGGCTTTGGCAAGGTCGGTACTTCATTCTCAAAAGTCTGCAGCCCTGTAATCATTATTTTGGAAGTAATCCTTACTCTTTTCTATAATTACCCATATAATCCTCTTGTCAAAGACTGTGGCAAAAGCTGCAATTAAAAATTAAGCAGAAAACACATTTTAGTATATGTAGGTTCAGGTGCAGGAAAGCCTTTTAGCATGTGCCTGATTTTAAGTGGCTGTGCACGTGATGGCGTCATCTAGATCTCAAATACAGCTAGATTTTAGTTAGTAGCTGGAACTCTTTTCAGCCTGGGTGAGACCCATGGTTTAATGTTGAAGTGACTGTGGCAACTACAAATCCCAGGGAGCTTTGCCATTAGCAGGTTTGTGCAACCGGATTGGGATCCTGCAGGGACCAATGACAGGCGGAGAATCCAAGAAAATTCATGTGTGTCAGCTGCCGGTATTAAAAGGCACTGGAGAGAGCTGTAGACCTGCGTGGAAATTGCCTGTTGCCTTGGGCTACTTTTAAACCCTGTGTGAGCTTCGTATTGATACTATATTTTACACCCTCTGTGCCTCAGCTTGAAAAAACCTGCTGGACTACTCCAGATGGATGCAATTCTGAACTGCAGACCGGATGACTTGGAAGATTACTACAACTTGCTCGGATGCGATGAACTATCTACGGTAAGAGCCTTCCCCACCTCCCCTCCAGGTTAATAACATTTTGAATGTGCTTGTCTGTCTACAGGGGGGATTTGAAGTTCTTTATCTCTATGGGCAGGACTACTTGAAATGCATTGCAGAGCTTCTTTCCTGCCACTTTTATCTTTTAGTGTCTCCCTTCCTAGAGCTCAATTTTCTGATCTGTATACCGATGTTAAGATCCTAGAATAAGGCTTATATTAAAAGTGTCTTATAAAACAGGATTGTATTATAGATACAGCTGAAATAATGGTTTATTCATTAGTTTAGTTCAACATGTGATATGGTTATGAATCATGAGCCAACTGCGTAGATTTGACCACATCCAAATAATATTTTCGGTTTTAAAAGATGAAAAAAGCTATTTATATGCAACTAATATAATGAATGTTCATAGCTGTAGGTCAGTGATGATGCTATTGAGTTTCTCAGTTTTTATACCAATTTTTTGCTCTCTTAAAAACTGTATTCATTGGTTGGGAGGAAAAACAAAAATATAATCTCTTTTTCATTAATTGTATTAATGATTTTTAAAATGCTAATTTTAATGACATTCAAATAGTTTTACTAATTTGTTTTGGTAGTAGATACATACTTTATAATGGGATCTAACTAAGCAGTTGTTGCAACGATCTGTAGCTAAAACAAGTGTTCTTCTTCCTAAAGGTGCCCATATAACATTTTTTGGATAGTTTGAGTTAGTGGTATGCTAATATTTTTTAGTCTAGTTGTTACATTAACTGGAATTGTGTTTCGATTTTGGAGAAGGAGTTTTGATTACTCTGCTGTAATGAAGGATGTATTCAGTGTGGATAAAAGCTGTATTTTGCTCAGTAAATTTGATCAGATGCTCTCGTCTGTCCTAGTGGTCAAATGCTGGGAAGATACCTCTCTCTTTTCTGTCACTGAAAGCATACCAGCAAGCGGCTTCGATCTGTTACAGAAGGCAATGCAAAGCTGTTCCTGAGATAACTCCTACAAACTCATCCCGGCAGAGGGCGGTGTTAAAGTTCCTATGTGGGCTTGTTTCCCAGATGCTGCTTCTCATTTTCTACCTCACCCTAATTCCTTAAGGGCCTAGCAACTGATGAACAGTTCAAGCACACATGATTTTTCAAATGGCTTAAAAGTGAAATTAAAAAGATGGAATAAACGCTAACGGCTCCTGAAAAATAACCTGTCAAGTATTATTTGTTGAGAGAAGTAGCAGATGTTACTAGATTATTTTTGACATGGGAGTAGGAACTGAGATCACAAGTTGACGGAGTACCATGACTGCCTTCCCTCAGGATGGTGCACACTACTTCTGACATTTAACAGAAATGTGAAGCATTACAGGCGTTTTGCAATCACATCACTTTGTATATGCAGTCAAGTATTTGTAGCAGCACAGGCTTCTTGAGGCATATACCGCACATCCCCAGCTGCAGTACTTTAATCTAAGCTGCTGAATATTCTTGTCTTGATCTGCCCTGGTTACATTTAAGCACATATAGTCTCAATTTCTACAGATTTTCCCTGTATTCACGTAAAGACCCATGTTCATTCTCGGCTTCTTGTCGAATTGAGCTCATGGACACCTAGTTCATCTTCAGACTTGAGAGCAAGAGCGGAGATTTAATCTACATCCTTCTTTCAAGAACAGTGTTATTCATATATAGTGGGTATTGGATACCTTTCTTGGTAAAACATCTCACTGAATATTTTATATAAATTTCATATATTTTGTATAAGCTTCCTATAAACTTTTCCTTCTACTGATTTTTTTTTAAACTGAAGACTTCCACGCTACCCCTCTGCTACTGTACGTATCTTAACTTTAAAGTTCCCCTTTATATAACTGAGTTTTAGAGATGGTAGCTAGCTATATAGTAACCAGTTTCAACAAGTTCTCTGTACAATGTATATATTTTTAAGTGTCTTACGGACTGGAAATATACCATCTTCTATCTATCCCTCTAGAAGAAGTTATTGAGAAGAGCAAAAAGTGTAGACTTCTTAAAATGCCACTGTAGACCACATTTTTCCCAGCATATGACAACAAAATTTGGCCAGCTAGTTGAGTGAACTGGAATTTTATTATAAAGAAAAAATGTTATGAGCTTTAATTTTGAAACCAATCATTTAAATTGTATATGGATATCAGGGTTTGAAGGATGAGGAATTTATATAAACAGCTTTTCCAGCACAGGAAAGAATAGCAGGTAATCAATATCTTAGGGCAAATTGTTGTGAAAGCTTAAGCTGTACTGGAATGATACAAAGAATTTTTGGCTTCTGAATTATAATAAGAACCAAGATAGTTTGAAAAATCTGAAAATTTGAAAATCTAAGCTGATGCCCACTCCAGTGGTTTCCTGTATTTTGTTAACTGTTAATATGCCTTTGTTTTTCCAGTGTTTGTAGTACTTTATGGTACTATAAACTGTGTGGGAACTTGTAATTAACTAATAAACTAATACATGCCAATATTCTAATATTGATTATAAATTTATTCTATTCCAAGCTAACCTTTTTGCACAGAAAATTAACTTGACAGGAAGAATGTGAACTGCTAGTTATCTAGCTTTGGGGTATCCAAGATAGAAAAGTCATGTGGTGCTGTTTAAATTTCCTATGAAGAGGATATGGAGATAGCCACCCCATCCCACAAACTGATCTTCAGCAATAGAGAAGGGCTTTGCTTTCTGCAATAAGACTTCATTAAAAGTTAGAGCTGACTAAACAAAGTGAAGAGCAACTGAAGTGATGCATTTTGCCTGTGTGGTTAAATGTGAGGAAAGGGTTTCGCACACATGATCTTTACACTTTTTTCTTAAAGCCAACTTGCCATATTGGATGACTGAGCTTCACAAAAACAAGAATAAGGATGAATGTATGGAAAATGAAATTAAATAAGCAGTGACACCTACCAATGGTTGTTGTTACCTGTTTAGTTGTACTAAAGCTTATAAAAATGAAAAGGAAAAAATCTTTCAGCATTCTTCGTTGTTCCTCCCAACCCCTTTTGAAAAGCAAATTTGATAATCTTTTCTGTGTGTATGTATTTACTCACTTTAAGTCTCGACGTTCTGTTTAGGTTGAACAAATTCTTGCAGAATTTAAGATTAAAGCCCTTGAATGTCATCCTGACAAACATCCTGGAAACCCCAAAGCAGGTACGTATTCTTCCCTGTTTAAAAACAATCTATTTTTTTCTTACATTAACATGACTAAGATATTAAATTCAGCTTTAAAACTTTATTAAATGTTCTTTTCCCCCAATATCCTTTAATTGTCATGTGTATTGAGCATATTGTCTTTAAATAGCAAGCTTTAATATTCTTTTCTAACACTTGTACACTCCTAGGGGATAGAGCAGGAAGACACTTTTTGGATTTGTTTTTTTTCCTAGGACTTTCATTTTTTTTTCTTTCTAATCAAGAAATTTTTTATGGAGTGTGTCCCTTTCTAGACCTATGAAGTTGGCCTGCTTCCATGCTCAGTGGCATTCAAGTGCCATACTTGCGTCAACTAGTTAATTTGCTCCCATGAACAAGCCCATCAGGAACACATTAAATGTACTTTAGTTTCTTTTAATGTAATTTAATGACTGGAAATAAAGAGAAGCCAGCACCACATGAGTAGCCATCTGTTTGCAGAACAGCAGCTAACGTTTGCGTTTATGAAGGCGTGCAGTTCGTCATACCTGTGACGGCTAAGCAGCACCTGAGTTATTTGGAGACAAACTTACTCATTCATAACCACAAGATAGCTCTAATCAGTGCTCACCAACGTCTGAATAGTTTATATTCTTATATTAAAGGTTGTTCGGATCATAATTATGGTCCTCACCAAAAATTTATTGTAGAATAATTAAATATGCTTTTCATCTTGATTAATGCAAACAACTTTTCCTTTGGATTCTTCCTATTAATTTAGCTATAAGCTGAAGGACATAACCATAAACTGAACACCATAGCCTACTTACTTGTGTGAGTTTGATCTCATCCACACCCTCCTCTGAGACGGCAGAGCTGGGAATATAGCAGATGTTAAAAGGAGACTCGCACTCCACTGCCTTGAGCAGAGCTCTCAGCAGGGCTTGCCTTTCCTTATTGATGTGCCATCCTAGCCTAGAATCAGAGAGTTGATGGAGGGGGCTAAAAGGTGAAATAGGTGGGATTTTTCACTTTGAGATTCCCTGATGAGGAACCCCCTGAGATTTGGTGTTTGAGAGACAATCTACCACCTATTAACAATAACCTGATCACTGATACTTAATTTAGTCTAAATGATAGCACAAGTACCAATGAAACCAATGGAATTAACTTTGTCTGCAGAAAATTCTGGCTATTGCAGCAGGGAAACAAAAGACTGTTCCAGTGTGTGGTCCTGTTCTGACTGCACCAACGCCAAGTCGTCGTCTGTCGTTGTCCTGTGTCTGTGTGTCCCCCCTACCCCCAATTAATTGAAACTAAGTAACTGAAAAAGGGAGGCCAAGTGCCAAATGTTGGAGCAGCTTTGTTTGTCAAGAAGAAATATTTTATGCTCCATTTACCTGAACATGCTAGTGAAAGTTTACTTTATATTTTTTTATTTTATCAGCTTAAAGCTCAGTAAAGAGTAACTGAAGTAGACCTTTTATTTGTTGAAAAGAAGTAACGCTAGAAAAAGGAAACCTAATAGAAGTGCCCCCTCAACCTGCTGTCTGTTGTTTGATTTATAGTTATAAATTTTGATTAGTGTTTGGGCTTAGTTTATTTCAAAAGAAATCTCTCTAATTTGTAAACTGGAATAAATGAATAATAATAATAATAGATCACTGTAACATAAGTGACTCCTAGATTAAAATCTAAATCTTTATAACCCTTCTACAAATAGTAACATGCAGCTGCATCCTTAGTAACCATTTAATGAAAAATTACACTGTAGGGAAAAATGAGAGCTCTCATTCATGCAGTCTGGTATTCAAGATAACATTTTAGCATATGTAGAAAACATACCTAATAAAATGCACAAGTTAATTAATTTGAACTATATTTAGATTCCTCTTCTTGCTTGTCAATTTTTGCTTGTCTTTTTTTTTTCCCCCCCAATCACGTTTTCTTGGTGGTGTTCTTTGCTCTGACTTCCTTGCAGCTGTGGATGTGAAAGTGTTCCTTCTAAGCATTATTACTCTAGTTTAATTTCCCTTTTTAAGGTTGTCTACGGGGGGGCGACTTGTGCCTTTTGCCTGCTGTACTCTAAGTTTCTCTGAACTTAAATTTAGGAGATTTTGAAGCCGGTAGACAAATGAGCATTTTAGTCCTCATTTGAAAAGGATATCAGCTGTCCACCAAAGGTGCTACAATCCTAAAACCAGCTAAAGCTGTGCTAAGCTGTAAGCAGAACCAACCTACCTTTGTCACTTAGTTCTCCTTCTGTCTTCTCTACTCTGTTTGCTCTAAGTCATTGTTGGCAGCTTCCCTTTCACACCTGAACTTATTTCTTTGAAAACAAATATTGGCTTTAGTATCTTTTTGGTTTGTGTTCTAGTGGAGAATTTCCAGAAGCTGCAGCAAGCTAAGGAGATTCTTACTAATGAAGAGAGTCGCGCGCGTTATGATTACTGGCGACGAAGCAAAATTACCATTCCGTTCCAGCAGTGGGAAGCCCTGAGCAATTCTGTGAAAACGGTTGGTTTTGTCTAAGTTTGGGCCTTTGGGAGGAGGGGGAGGTAGGGCTGGTCCAGAGAAAATGTTGCAGTGAGTGAGGGGATGAATTACAACACTTCTGCTGCAGTGGTGGGTTTTGGGAATAGTGCAGAGTAATCCCTGCACTAAGGATGCAAAGGAAATTCAGGAAAAATTGGAGGGCTATAGAAGCCCCTTCACAGAAGGGTTTTAGGCTAGTAGTCTTAGAGTGAATTTATCAAGTTGCTGCTTTTTGTGTATTATATGAAGTTTAAGTAACTTAAGGGCTGTTTTCAAATGCTTCAGCATACTTTGTTTTTGTAGGAACCTTTTATGTATTTTCAGAGTTAGATTAAAGCTAGGACCTTTGTGTAATATATTCTCCTTTTGGTGTATTGCTTATCAGATAGGTTTTCATGCTATCTGATTAAAGAAAGAGCTCATTGAAAAACCTAGAAGATAGGTTCCTTGGAACCCTAGGCTTCACACAGGTCTTTGGAGAGGCCCTGTTAGGCTAGTGGGGTGATTTGTGACAGAGATATGTTCTGAGGGTTGTTTTCCCTCCTAATTTTGCTAGTAAGATTATTTGGTAGCATGTTCCTAGTACATCCTAATTCCATAATGTTTGATTTCATTTTTTTTTCTGCTTTATTAGGGTGAATTATAGTTACAAGTCTGCATGGTCATACTTTAAGGCAGGTGAATAAATGTTTCCCTTGCCAATTCTGCCCACCTCAATTCTGCTTATAAGAGAAGTTTGACAGCCTCTTCAACTAAAGCATTATGCCTGAGCTTAAATGTTTGCTGGAAGTATCCCATCAAGCTTAGTTTAGTTCCAAACAGAAGTCATTCCACAGACTTTAACAGTAAATCTTTCCAAATTGTTGAATAGTGTCAGAAGTCATGACAGAAGCAACTGGACAAAAGACTCTTAGAATTATTTGATGTACTTGTATGTTTTGTTCTTCATCCCCACCTGACATAAACTATCCTCTCAAATGCCATTTGCCGTATGTAACCATGCTTTCCACTATCCTATTGACCTGCAGGCTTCTCTCCAGTATGTGCTTTGTTTAACCATTTATTACAACAATGTAAGAAAGAAAAGAGAAGTTCATTTAAAATCTTTTAAAGCATAGGGATTCATTCTTTATTTGTTATTTTTGCATTTCTTTAGTCAATGCACTGGGCTGTCCAAAGTAAGAAGGACCCAATGCTGGAAGCTCCTGAATTGAGTAATAGCAACAACATAACTAATGAGATTTGGACCCAACAGACTGAAAACAATGAAGGGGGATTGTCAGATGGGAACAGGGAGCAAGAAGATGTTGCAATTCCTGATGTGAAACCACAGTGTTCAAAGAATCCCGACTCCCCAAGTAAGTGAAACCAGCAGTTACAGAAAATTGCAGCATCCAGGGACTGGCCTGAAATGGAGGCTTTTAGTCATGAGAAATTCTTTTCCAGAATAATATGTTTAACTGGTAGTTTTTTTTAATGTGGTTTTGGGTTGGGGTTTTGTTTTGGGTTTTATGTTGTTTATTATTTATTTAATTTTGAAGCTTTCAGACCTTTCTTTCTCCCTATCCCATGTTTGCTTGCTTGTTTGCTAGTAAAACCAAAAACTGGAGAAGAAGAAAAAAATTCTTCTTAAACCAAAACGGAAAGTTCAGTTTTGCTGCTATATAAAAAAAAAAAGCGATTATTTTCAGTGATTTTTTTTTTAAAAAACCTTTTAAAAGTGTTAAATAAAATATTTAGGCATTGTAGTCTTTTTTTTTCGTTTTTATCCAGCATTCAGTACTTCTGCACAGTTTGCATCTGATGAGTTAATGAGGACTAAAAATTGCGACTTGAAGGCTTCTTTTGTATTTGAACAGGTTTTTTAAAAAATAGCGCATGCACCAGAATAAATGTGTATTTCAAAAGCTGTCATCTGGCCAGTTAGTATTTCCTGCCTGTTGTTTAGGTTAGTATGCCCGAATCAAAGTTTACTTATCACAGTGGCCACCCTCTGTTCTGCTTGATCCTTCAGGAGTTTCATAACCTTAGGCTTATGTTATCAGAGAACTATTGTTAAACGAAGTCCTGTCATTTCTTCCCAGCTTGATCAAACAGGAAATTAAGTTGAACTGTGAGGCTAGCAAAACCTAATTTAATCCCAAACATTTGTGGAATACAGAAAATAGGTAAGAAAATTCTATGAACAAATGTATGTGAGGCATAACTGAAAATTTTATATTAAAAATTATGCTCTATAACATTATACTATATGCTATTTTTTGTTAATTAAATCATCACTGTATCTGTTGTAGAGCAGTAAAATTCCAAAGTAAAGAAAACATCATCTTGTTCCTTGTAATGGTAAGCTTTCTTTGCAGGGATCTTCTTTCTCATAATTTTTTAAAGATTTAATTTAATTTCCATAGATTTGAATGGGAAAAATATCAAGCCTACTTAATTTATCCGATGGGCATATATTTATATTAATAAATGTTAATATTAGAATATATTTATTTGACAGGGTCTGTATGCACTTCAGTGCTCACACTTGATGTTAGGATGTTGATAATGCTTTTGTTTTGGTCCAGGAAAATTTGTTATATTGGATTCCACTTTTAAACCAGGATATTTTCAGTTTCTGTCTGCTGGTCTGTAAGAATTACAGAGTACAACTCCATGTAGCTATTTCAGCCTGAATAAGAGATTTTAACACTAAGTCTGGTAATAGGTTTCAGCTTCCTGAAGTAGGAAGATCACCTTTTAGTTTTAAGAGCCCATAGATCATAAAAACATAGCACAGGGTCTGAAAAACTCCTTTACTCCCTTGCATGTGGAAAGGGCCATCCGTACCTTCCCTCCACACTGCTGCCTTTCACGTACTTGGAGATTTATCATGTCACCCTCTATCTCTTCTTCTTTAGATTGAGCAAATGCAATTTGTTCAGTTTTTCTTCGTAAGTCCTCTCTTCTGGACTGCCATTGTTCTTGCTGTTCTCCTTTGGACTCTTCCCAGCTGATACATATCTTGAAGTTTGGTGTTTGCTTGAGTTCTTGTTCAAACGGTGCCAAGAATACAGAGGTTTTCCTTGCTAGTCAAGAGCACTGGAAATGCCCAATTCTTTACATACTTTTTTGGGGAATGATTATGAAGTGTTATTTCAGACAACGTAGTTTTATACATGTTTATAGTGATTTACTTGCCTCTCTCTTTTTTTCTCAGGATTTTCAGAGGCAAATTACTGGCACTTGCGTTTCCGCTGGTCAGGGGATGCTCCATCAGAGCTTCTGAGGAAATTCAGAAACTATGAGATCTAAAATGCAAAATACGCAAGAGCATGAGATCATCTGTTCAACAATTCAGTATTTTTTTTGCCAGCAGTTATAAGTTATTTGTATTTTGTATTCATTCATCGTGATGTGAACGTTGTTCGAATAAATGTCTTAATACTGATTTGTTAACGCGCATGCTATGAGCATTACAGATGGAGGTCTTTTTGTTTAATAAGCAAACTTTAATAAGCAAAGCCCTTTCCAGTATTAACATGAAGTGATTTTGTGAAGTTATCTACATCTTCTATATTGTTTCTTGTATTCTTAAATATTGTGTAGTGAATAATATTTTTCTCAATACTGTGATGTTATAAAGAATATACTCTCAGTAGAACCAAAAGTCAATGTTATACTCCAGCATATCATCCTATTCAGTGATGATCTTCCAAAAGCTATATGACAATGAACTTTAAACAAAACTGTGCTTATTTCTAAACTATGTACTCTAGTTCACTTCTCCATGGCATTGTACTTACTGTAGTGATTTATAATGCACGCATGCACAATACTTTTACAAAATTAACTTGTTGGAGAATTGTGATCTTATGATATAGATGAAATAAGAACCTTCCTATTATCCAAGAAGGTCACTGTGATAGATCAAACACTTCTAAAATCGCTTGCTTTCTATCTTAACAAGTACACTTTTTGCATCAGCTATTTATTTTGGAAGGCAGTTCCAGAACTTCACTTCTCCAGTTAGGAACTTTCTTCTTACAATTTATTGGTGGACAACTGATACCCCTTGTATGTATGCCAGCGTTGTCCTGTGGCTTCATAGTAATTTCCCTCCCTGCTCTGGCCTAGTAGACAGGGTCTTGACAGGGTTTTGTATGGTGAGGAATGAAGAATCAGGCCAGTCAGCATTAATGTGTACAGAAATCTCACATACGAAAGGTTTTTGATATTCGGGCACCTTTTCAAATTCTACATTGTGTTTATTTATTTTGTATTTGCTTTCTTCTTTGTAAACCTGGCTAATATGTCAGGTATTGACATTGTGCTTTTGTGCAGGCAAGTAATTCCATCAGCAACAAATAAAACTGCATGTATACAGACAGGTGTTGTTTTCATTTTTTTTAATTGAAATCCTCTACCCACCACAGAGATACCTTTTGAATTTCTTGTTATTTGTCCCCTCAGTGGGTGAAAGCTTAAGGGAATCCAGTTATGAATCTTGGGCATCTCTATGGAAAGTCTTATCCAAAAACTACAGTCTTCTCCCAACAGGGAAACAATATGACAATGTCTGTTCCTCCCTGGAGTGACATGTTTGGCTCTACCGTGCAGGGGTATGATGTGCTGACTGACCTACTGTGCTTCTCCTGTTTGGTGCCTATTTGCTATAATTGTAACACAAGTGCCTGCCAATGGAACCCTGATTATGTGTATCTTATTAGCCTCATTAGTATATTTATTCTGGTGCCAGTTTTCTTTACAGGGGCTGATACCAGTGTTAATGCTGGTTGTGTTTGTACCAGTTTATAAAAAAAGCTCAAAGTACTGGTGTTCTACTGATACAGCTACATTGATCCTAGATTTGATGGCATCAGTAGCTATAGCTATTTTTATACCACATCATCCTGCTTATCCAAAAATCTTTTTTCTTCATTCTGTGTGCTTTTCCGTTGCATATTTTGCAGCTGAAAACATTATAGAGATGAGATTAATAATTCTCTGTAATATCTGCTAAATCTAATTACAAATTTTCCTCTAGTGCATATACTGCTTTCTTTTAGATAAAGGTATTTGCTCAAGAAAGACTTTCAATGCATTTTATAGGGAGGGACTGTAAAGAATGTCAAACAGTAGTAACAGAAGAAACTCTCATTCATGCGAAGGATACAACGTAATAGGGTACAATTTTTCTCTCTAACAAAAAGATGGAAATGCAACCAGCTGGAGTACTTTGAATCAGATGGTAGCTCAGATTCTCCTCTCCCCATTTCACTGGCTCCTAAAGCTAAGAGGGGGTAGTTGGATGGATGATCTAGGACCCAACCAGCTGTTTTCCCTTGACAAGTGAGTATACAATAGACCTCTGAACAGCAAACTCATTTTTCTTGTCATTAAAACTGATGTCATTATTATCCAGTTATTACTTTTGTAATTGTTATTGTTTGTTTTGGCAAAGCACCTTTAGGTATTTGTTCTGGACGAATAATTTCAGATATTTGGAAGACTCTTAGCCCACCAAAAGCTGAGGGCAACACTTGCATTTTGCAACACACCTGCTAGAGATCAGTACTCTAATTTGTATTATTTGCCCTAGTGAAGGGGGCAAACTATTAACTGGTGCTCTAGCACACCCATACAGACCTTTTCTCTGTTTCTATATATATATTTAACTTGAAATGGTCCAATTTTCTGTAGTTCTCAAATATAGAGTTGAATTAACCTATTCCTAGCAGAGCAAACCCAGAGGTACTGGAAAGCAAGAGGAAGCTGTGCAGCCTGTTTTGCTTTTGGGACAGCAGTGGTGGGACCTGACCTGTTGGCCAGTAAGAACAGTTAACTGGAATAAGTGGGCAGCCCAGTTCTCCCTCACGTTAGAAAGGAAAGAAATAAGCACCTGACAAATTACTCAGTGTTAGACCATACAGGGCCCACCCCCTAAATGTAAACTGCTTATCTTTTTTCAATATATAGTATTTTTAGAAGTTTTTTTCTAGTAGCATGAAAAGATCCAGCCAATGTCCCACATGACATTACCCACAATAATGTGGTGACTTGGCCTCTGCACTGGTAAGCACATAACATACTAAATATGGTTAAATTTTAACTGGAGCAGGGGTTGTCAGGTGGATGACTCAAGCTCTGCGAAGATGTGGTTAAGAGGCAATAAAGTCAGGTATACATGTTTTTTCACTAGCCAACAGAGAACCTAACTTTCTTTGCAAAGTGGAAACAACTGCAAAAGGACAGTTGTGGGGGTGGGGAACAACAGCAACAAACCCAGGTACCGTGTATTAGAATGATATACGAGTTGTGTAGGTAGGTAACAAAGGCTCCTGAACCTTCTGGGTGTCTGAAGGGTCTGACTCGGTGTGTGCTTCCACTACACAGCGATTAGGCATTACCATGCTTGAGTGCTTTGTTAGCTACAGTGCTAAATGACTTAGCTTAGCTTGCTATGAAAATCAAGAGAGCTGTGAAAGTGAGCCTAGATCCTCTGGAGTCTAGTCAAAAGTATTGATTAAACTCAGCCACTACTGGACTTGTGAGGGCTGATGAGATTTCAGCTGGAAGTTATGAGATAGCAGATGGGGTGCAGGTGGATGATGATGATAATAAAACACAGAGAACAGGGCATGTTGTTTAATACTGTGTTTCTAGGTCTCTGAAACTCTATCAACCAGTTTTGTAATATCAGAAATTAAGCAACTATTTAGCCAGTTGTTCACAATGAAACTGAACAGCTCTAGGGGGTTCTTGAATTATATAAAATTAATGTATCTTTAATTACTGCTGTCATGCCTGTTCTTGTGCAAATGCTGAATATAAAAGATTGAGAATGTTCTAGTTCTTCACAAGCTTTCTGTTTTGCCAGTATTTGCCAAGTTGTTTTGCCAATGTTTCCGAAGTGGGAACAACGTAAGAGTTAAAGTTTTGATGATGAATACAGATAGTATACGACTTTAAATCTCAGGCTGAGTAATGCTGAATGATAGGTAAGGTTGTTTCCTGAATGCTTGTTTTTCCTCTTTGAGTGGGAGAGGGAAAAAAAAAAAAGAAAAAGGCAGTTTATATGTTCTATAATAGAAGCAAGTATCCTGATGATTAAAACAGATAGTGGGTAGCTTTAATTTCCTGAGCACGAACAGTGCTATCTTACACTTTCATATCCTGAAACGAGCGACAAGACTGCTGGGAAGGTAAGCAGTGAAGCTGTTGTAAAACTGATGAAATTACACAGCAAAAGATAAAGCAACTCAGTAAGTTGTCAGCCTCTGTCACTGTCAGATGGGGTGATATTTATCAGTTAGTTTATGCTGGGTGTTTTTATTGCAGCCCAGTGTACATGCTCACCCTGCTGTTATAAGAGTTGCTAAGCCTCCCCCTGATGGTAGGCACTGCATATGTTTGTTCTTTCACCTTCACTATATGGGTCCCTTCTCCCTCCCATGTTAATGAAGGTGAGACTCTTCATGTGCTCTGTTTGTCCCAGCTTTGAAAGGCTTGTGTCTGAGTCATTACAGTGATGCGCAATATAGACGGGGAACTTTTAGGCATTTTTAGGTCTCTGATGGATATCATAACCTGTCACAGGTGATGGATGCTGGAGAAAATGAGTTTTCTTTCCTCTCTATTCTATCTTCATGGTGGTTTGCTCTTGCTCCCTTCTTCTGGTGGGGCGGTAAGGCAGAGGGGTTACTTCTAGAAAAGGAAATCTGCTGCCAATGTTTGGAAGGTTTCCAGTCTTGATGTGCGATGTGGTTCTCAGTGCTTTGGACAAAATGATTTGCTTGCTGCTTTGTTAAAGCTGCTTCTCCAAAAATACCGAAGGACTCTTGGCACCAAAGGCACACAGCTTTTCTAAGGAGATGCAGTTTGACTCTCAGGCATCAATCCTTACAGAAACTACATTTACTTTGTCAGGATTGTCAGAGCTGGTCCTTTACTAGCAAATAATTTCCATGGAGCCCCCAAATTTATGCTGGGTAGAGGACTGTCAGCTCCTCTTCCTTCTCATAAACAACTTCGTGTGAACGGTATCGATGGGACGGGGGTGGGAGAGCCGGAGAATGAGCAGAAAGGTCCAGAGGGGTACGAGACTGTTCCAGCTGGTTGGGCCTGGGTGCCTTTGGTGTTTTCTGCTCCTTGCAGTCCTCACTTTCAAAGGATCTGAGTCTTCCCCAGGATTCCCATGTCCATCCTTGGCCTGCCACTGCCAAAGGACTAGGCTGCTTGCTTCAGTGTGGATAGCTGATGATAAAAAGGAGCCTGGATATCTCAAGCATCTCTTTGCTCAGCTGGCTGGAGGCACCTTGATCCCTGAAGGTACTGTGCAGTGGGCCTGAGCCAGGTTTGGGGAGGAAAATGGGACCAAGTGGCAGATACGGAGCAGTACCATGTTGAGCCCATATGTACCTTTCGGGGTCTGGACTCCAGCACCAGATTCATTACCGCCTTGTTCTTTCTCACTCTTATAGCTGAGGTTTAGAAAGGGAAGCAGATCAGAACAGTAGTGCTTTAACTCTTTGCTACAAAGTGGAGATGAAAGGAATCAAGAGGAGAGCACTGAACCCAGAACACCAGTGCTGCTGATGCATATATAGCGTTAGTAGGCTGGTTGGCAGTCCTTACTTTCTTCTGTAATTACAAGAAAAATTACAAAAACGTAACTGCAATTAAAACCATATGGTTCTTCCCCTTCAGTGCCTTGATGGGAACATTTTCCTAAATCTTGCTGAAGGGTGAGGGTGGGAAATAACTTGGGTGTTCACTGCTGCTCTTTTATTTTTCAACTGTAAATTTTAGGGAAAGCCAGTTTCAAGGAGAAAAGTTCACTGAATGCAAATACTTCCTTAGAGGAGATTTTTTGTTGCTTTTCTGACAGACTGGCCTCTTATTTTTCAATATAAAATTTAAAATAACCATGTCTTTTGGTGTCGGTCATTTGACATTTCCATCCCCAGCAAGGTCCCACTGAAAAGGACATCCTGATGTTGCAAACTTCCTAATAAATATTTATTGGGTTGGTGCTTTGTCTTCAGATCTATTAAAGCAATGCAACATGTCTTTTGGAAATAAGATGCTTAAAGTGGCCAGTAAAAAAACTGGCAACTTCTTCAGTGTTGCAGTGGAAGAGAAGGACTCAGTGTGAAGCCTCCCAACTGTCTTTAGTATTTTGACTCTTTTAACACTCTCTTTTTATTAATTTGGAATGCTACTCAAAACTGCATTACACAAAATAGAGTTTCTCTCATCTGTTCCAGATTACAGGGGTGGGTGGGATCTTCAAGTTATAAAAGAACAAAAAGAGAGTTTAAATTCCTGACTGATTAAACAAAGTCAGGCCTTATATGTGGAAAAGAAGTTATTTTTCTTTATTTGTTATCTGACATTGCACACTCACTAAAATTTTTGATATTTTGGCAGAGTGACTAACATGTTGTACTGCTCTAAGCACACAATTTTAAGCTGCTGTTAGAATACAAATGTGCTGAGGTGAAAGTAGCACATGTACTGCACCTTAGCAAAGGATGCTTAAGTCGGTACTCTTGAATGCAAAAACTGTCTCTGCTGCAACATCTGAGATAAGATGTCTGATCCAGTATCCCTTGGCATGTACCTTCACACGTGAGAACTTAAGGGAAATGCCTAATGTTATGGTCACGTATTACACAGTACCATTGCCAGTTATTTACCAGTTTAATATTCCCTCTAAGTGTAACCTCTAACACTTGCATTTGCCCTAACAGAAACAAACAGCCAAACCTGAAATCCCTGGAAGCCTTATTAGGGAGCACTTTGAAATGTTCATTTTGCTGCCAGCTTAAACAATTGTTTGTCCCCTCTGTCTTTTATTTTGTTCTGAGCAGGGATATTTCAATGTTTCCTCTTCTTGCCCTGCCTCCATTTTCTGATTAAATTAAGTTGCACTAACAAAACATGATGCTAGAAAGAATGGGCTTGCAGGTGTGTTTGTTCTGGGGTTTTGTCCTGTCTTTAAGACAGAGTGAAAAGTGTTTTTTCCTACTCCAGCCTATTTTGGACTCTGTGGAAATGGCATTTTTCTTATTTCCAGCCTTCTCTTACCTGACTTTGCAAATTTTTCAGCTTTTCACTAATGGGGGTCACACATAGGAGGAGATTGACACATCTGAGTAGTGAAAGGTCAGTTTAAGCTAGTCAGAAAGAGGGGTGTGTGTGGTTTTATTTTCCCCCTCATTGCCGGACTCTGTGTGTGTCTCTCATGCCTGTGCAGAAGACCACAGACAGGAAAAGATGATCTAGGACCCCCTCACTGGAGGTCTAGGAGTAGTCAGACCAGCCTCCTTCATCAAAGGGAAGGTTTGACAGAGCAAATGCATTCAATATAGAGTAGCCTGCTGCTGGCAAGATTTTATTTATTCTGTATCAGCTGTAGGACATGGGGGCAGGACAATAGCCCTGTGGGCAAATCAGGACACTGAGTGTAATGCGTTGGATTAATCCTGAGCTTTGCACTTGGACAGTGCCTGTCCTGTCTACAGAGGACCTAGAAGGTGAGCTGTGGAAAGAACACTGATCCCACTGTGCCCTTCTCCCACCTCCACCAAGTACTGTTTACCGCAAGTGTTTTAGATGCAATGCTGGAAATTTGCCATGGGACCTATTGCTGCTTTGGTACTCATCTTGTTTCTTGACGGAAGCAGGGGAGGAGTGTGTAGGCATGGCCTAATGAGTTGCAATAGGATAAATACTAGATAATCCCCTCTTATTGCTGCAGAGATACACTTAACAGTGAGAGAAGACGTGAGGAGTAAAACCTGCACATGATAAGCAATAAAAAGCGACAGAAAAAAAAGTAACCCCACCGGGCCGCAGCGAGCAGGGTTCGAACCTGCGCGGGGAGACCCCATTGGATTTCAAGTCCAACGCCTTAACCACTCGGCCATCGCTGCTGCTGGTAGCGACATGCCCGGCCTGAAATCCTTATCCAGCGTTCCGGCGGCGGAAGTTCCCGCCCCCAACCCTGCCAGGGGCCAATGGGCGCCGTCGCATCTCACGGCCGCACACCACCCCCGCAGCCGCCCGGCGGTAATGGCCGCCCCGCCCCGCCTCGGTCCTCCCGTTTTCCTCTCTCCCCCGTGAAAGGATCCCGTTTTGCTCAGCAGCTCGAGTCCGCGCGAAGGGGCTGAGCAGCGCGAGGCTTCGGGCAGTTGAAATAAGTGCCACCGTCCCTACAGGGGTTTTCCGCGGCTCTAAACATCCGTTCTCGCTGCCGAGGAGGCAGCCGGTGCGGGTGTCCGCACTCTCCGCCGTGGGTAATGCCGGGACAACCCTCCCGTGCAGCTGTTCAGCGCAGGGGAACAAACGCCCGTTCGTACGCGTTGGGTTTTCCAGCCCGCAACGCAAAGGCTGTGTCTACTCCTGTAAATGACACGCGCCTGGCAGCGTTTGCAGGCACACTTCGGTTTGCTAGTGAAGATGCAGCCAGTAACTACTACAGACCACAGTACTATTGGGCACTGCATTTACTTGTACAGCGGTGTTAATTTTTTTCCTGCTTTTACTAATTCTGTTCTCTCAACTATAAGAAGCGTTCTCCATCATATGACTTTTATATGTAATTTCATTCACTGTAGGTATTTTTTTTACCCTAGCCATAGTGAATTGTGTCAGCAGTAGTATAATGGAAATGAAATCTAACTTGACTTTATACGTATGCTGCAATGGATAAAAATAATCATTTTCCTTTTCATCCTTTTTGCAGGGTTTATGCTAGGATTTCTACCCTATTTTCCCTCCTATAGTCACAGCTTTTGTCAATACTTCCCCCCCCCCAATAGCTGGGGTGATGTTGATGATTGTGCTTCCTCCCCCCCTGTTTTTTTTTGTATGTTATTGATCAAGAAGCACTCTTAGTAATTCTTTAACCTTACTCAATACCAAAAAATATTGCTGGATTAATAAAGATCTTAAAATAGGCTGATGAAATTAGTCTTTTAGGACTCTTCTCTGGAACCTGACTTGGGGAATGAATATAGAGGACAGACAGACAGTAGAAAGCACAAGGTGCTTCTATAATTTTAAAAGAACTCAGTTATTTTGTTGTACTTCAATATTTATTAAATTCTCTCTACTGTTTAAGTTAATACAGCTTTTAAAAAGGTTTTGAATCTTTACCTGTAATTGCTCATTAGCAACTGGCAGTTAGGTTAGTTTGTGGTCATTGTCAGACAGCTATGTCTGCTCTGTTCTGTGTCACGAAAACCAATATGGAATTTCCAATCGGTTTCCATGGGAAACAGTAAGAACAACAATGTTTATGGACCACTTGTAGAAACAGGGATGGTCCCTCGGCCGCACGCAGGCCTGTTGTGGTAACAGACCTTTAATCATCCCTCTGAAGTAGGCAGTAAAAGGCTGGATTGATACAGAAAATTTGATGCTACATGTTAGTGATCTTTTTTTTTTCTTGCACTTAACTGCACAGGGTTCAGTGCCACTGTTGATATTAGCTGCATATTTCTTCTTTCTCTCCTATATGTCTGCCCATGTTACTGGGCGTATAAAAAAAAAGAAATCATACCAAACTTCATTTAGAGTTTATGCTTGTGCTGTTTGCTGTGTTTTAGATAATGAGGAACATTTTAAAAACATTAATGCATAAAATGGTCGTTATTATCCTACTTTGTACCCCCCCCCATCCAGCTCAGTAGTTTAGCATCATAATAATCTTTAAATCGTTGGTAGTTTAATGGGCCCAAAGTGATTTGGCCTGTTTTGCTGATGTCCATGTAGTTGTGTGTGTTTGGGTAAGGCGCCCATCAGCTCCATTATGCCCGATAAGATGCTGCCTTTATCACATAGTGTACCTGCTTTCATATACACGAAGACAAAAAGCATGATTATACTAAATTGCTACAATTATGTAAATAGCAAAAGTGTGAAGAGCAGGGTGAGGAAAAGTAGTGCCTTCAGTATACCACATTATAGCCACGGGGAACTTCTTAAAGAACAGACATAGAAGTAGAGACAGTCAGAGATCATGTTTGCTGGTGGAGAAACAAGTATTTCTCAGGTGTAAATGCCAGAAGAGACTTGTTGGGGCTTCTAGTACAAAGCTTTTTTTTTTTTTTTTTTTAAATTGATTTGAGGACAAGGAGCAGAACTGTTTACTTCTACACTAATGAATCTGCTGCAGATTTATTTTCTTTACAGAAAACAGACTACTTGAAATCCATACAAGTAATTTGTTTTAGGACGATCTTATGAAATGCAAGAACATTCTTACTATTCAAAGCCAAAGAAAACCAAATTGTAAGAACACATCAAAGTTCAGATTTGGTAATACCCCTTCCAGTAAGGGTGTTTGTTCTAACTGTTCCTGAAGGGATTCAACCACAGCTGTTGTTTTTTGGTTGTTTTTTCCCCCCTCTTGGACAGAAATTTATGCATATGTGCTATATATTGGTCTTCATGTGCTTCTTACATGTATTTGCCTCACGGTACATGCATGATGGATAGGACTGAGATTTCCAGTCATCCAGCAGGCAATTTGAAGCTTTGAGTGAACTGTTGGATATTTATAAATCCTGCATGATTGCACAAAATCTTCACCTTCTGAATAGATGACATTTCCAGGATGAGTAAAGGGCAGTAACTTAGACATACATTCTGGTCATGAATTAAGGCCTTCTGCCACTTAAGGTTATTTAATGACCTAGAGATCCCTGCAATACATGGCATGTTACCACCCGAGTCTTTTATGTTATTTGCACAAAGTTATTTTACCCCGAAAACATCAACACAAAACTTTGAAATGCTCTACATTCAAATTTTGCCCTTATTAAGGACAGTTTGCAAGAGGAAAAAATTCCCCTTATCTATATGAAATTTAAAATACGTCTTCCCTGCTTTTACAGATGCCTTGTTCTGTTATTCTCATTGAAGAAACGTGCAAAAAAACCCCATTATATTACTGGGAGTCATACATTTAAAATGTTCATAAAGTCTAAATCAAAATGGTCTTGTTTTTAGACTACAGAAACAAGTCTTGCATTTAATTCTACTGAAGTAGTACTTAGTACTCAGTAGTACTTAGTACTCAGTAGTACTTAGTACAGTGGTTTCTGAGAACTCTAGACAACTTTTTCCTGTACTTTATTGAAGGAGGGTCTTTTTCAAATACTTTTCTTGACTGAAATGTTAAATACAATTCTTTAGTTAAGAATTTTTGATAGCTTTTTTATTAGGATAATTCTTGTGTAAGCTGAGAAAATACGGAAATTGTTACAGAGAGGTTTTGAGCTGCATAAGGAAAATGTTCAAGAGAAAATGAAGAATTGGTAAGTTTGTTACTATTTTAAGTGGGTTTGATAGCAAGCAAAATCAATGTGAATGGTATCATTAATGTCTGTACTATGCAAATCTTCACATGACCGGAGGTCTCATGCTCTTTGATCTCTGTTCTAATAGCTGCCCCAAACTATAACAGCACAATTCCTGTGTCTCAGGAATGAAGTTAATTGGCATCAATACTAAATTATGGAATCATGTTTTGGAGTTCGTATTTGATCTCTTTGTCAAGACATGTGTTTTAAATCTACTGAAAATTATGCTGGAAAGACAATTATATTCGAAGCCATGCAAAATGCAGAAAACCCAAACAAGACACAGCAAAAATAAATTACAGTGTGGTCTCAGTAACAAAAGAACGAACTTACTTGGAAGAAAGAGAGGGGTGGTTATAGACATTGACTGAATACAGGGCTCAGACTATACTCAGCCTTTGGATTCAATGGAAATGCCCCCACTACTTATTAGCAAATCCAAGCTGCTGCTTTAAACCAAATTTATCTGATGCCAAAAACAAGGTTACCAGTCTAGGCTCATGAATGGTAAGACCATGTCCTTTGGAGCAGTGTATACTTGCACACAGTTTTGTGTGGTGACACAAAGACACACAGGCTGCTTACAAATTGTCCACCTGGAAACCCTTGGGTGGCTGACAGCTATGTAGGAATAGCCAATGCATTTTGAAGACCACTGAGCTCTGAGGGTTTGGATCTGGAGCATGACAGAACACTTGAGTTCAGATGTTGTCCATCAGGCCTTCCTTGGAAGGTGAAACCCTATAGCCTAACCATTCCAGGCCCATAAGCTTTTGCCAGGTTGCAATAAACACAGGCTTGTGAAGAGACATCGAAAACATACATGCAGTATCCTGAGCCACTGAAACCTGGAAATAGACTCAGCATTCCTTTTGTCTCACAATTTGCAATGTCTAACTTTTATATTTTGGATTTAGGAGCCTTTGTTTCCTAGCAGGGCTAAGAAGAAACTTATTTTTTTATTTAAATGATAGTTGCCTTTATTTTGTGTTCACATGAATCTAGGACTTGAGTTAAATGTGCAATTTCAGTAAAACATAAATCATGAGTGTTGGCTGACTTGTGTAAATGACATTTAAATAACTTGTGTAAACGACATTTAACATGTAATTAAATTACATTTAACTAAGTAAATTCAATTGAATCTTGAAAAACTTGGTGTCAGTCTCTCTTTAGAGAAAATTGTTCCTTGAGTAATGCTAGAGTGACCTCCAGTGTTCTTTGTGCAAGCTGCAAGTAAAAGAGCAGATAGATAGGATGTGTTGCAGGTACTGCATGCAGAAGGAGCAGGTTTAAGCTCTTTCATATAATAATCTTTGAAGATGAACGGTGATCAAAAAGGGATTATTGAAGAATAGTATCATTAGCAGAGTGCTGTTTGAATTCTAGCACTTCACTATGAAGCTATTGTGTTCCTAAGACAGAAGGAGATCTTACTACAACACAAATCACTAAAAATATTTTAAAGAAAGCCTCAACTAAAATAGCATTGCAGTGTTAAGTCCTAGATACTGAGAGAGGGAAATTCAACAATATCTAAAAAGTCATTAAAACCTTGATACAAGCCTGAAGTAAAACTCTGACATTCCTGAAATGTAGTAAGGTCTAGTGCCAAGCGCTGGAGAGCCTCTGCACGTACAGGTGTTTAATTAATAAAGCATGCTACCTACTGTACATGACCCGAGATATTTGGCTACCTTTAAGAGCCTGAGGCAACGTAAGGGGAGAGAGGTCAAATGAAAACTGGTCTCGGGCAGTTTGCGTAGGATAGAGCTTCCCTAGCATTCAAGTAGGCGCTTAGCTTTTAGATGCCTCAGCCAGCTGCTCAGGTCATCTTTTACAGACATCAGAGAGGGAGATCCTTGTCCCCAGAGGGTAAGTAAGCTCACCTATTTCAGAATGGTATGAGCAGTTCTTCAGAAATACTCTCCAGTAGCCATTGAGATGACTAGGTAAGAGACTAAAAGACTAACTAAAGCATTTGGTAAGTCATAGGCTAAAGTTAACAATGTTTATGCATATATATGGTTAATTTGCATACAATGATATTGTCAAAGAGTTAGTTCGTTATCAGAATTCATGCATATAGCATTGCTTTATGAATGTATTGTTCTATAATTTTAGAATTTTTGAACCTATGGTACCTGTTTTGAAATGGGATTAAAAATTACAGCTGACAGCCTTCAGGAAGGATTGTAGTCTTTAGAAAGTTTTCATAAACTGAAAATGCTATTATAATATACTTGCTTTGGAAATGCAAACTAAACGACAACCATCAGTACTTAGAATTTTTCTTCATAGCAGTACTAAATGTGAAGTAAACAGTAAAAAAAGCTTTAGTATATCTCATGGGCTTTTAAACAAGGTTTAACTGGTCAAAAATGAACATAGGATTAACAGATAAAATTTCCCAATGGGTAAGTGTATTTTGGAAAGTCAATTTATCTCCCAAAGGAATCTTGGAAGTTACATTTCTTAGTCACTTAAAACTAGCAAAAGCAGGACACTGGAATAGATAATGGAGAGAGAAAAATCTGGTTTAGGACTGCTATATAAATTAATGGTACTAGGACAGGTTTGCGAGTATTTTTTTTCATGTCTTTAACTTCTCTAAGTAAAGAGGACAAATACTGCAAAATCTTTAATAGGAGTATGGACAGTGTAACCAACCACTAGAAAAAATGCACAGGTGATAATCAGCATGCACTAATCTCTTCAGCATTAACTAATCTCTGTATTATTACTGTCTTCCTTAGAAATAAAGGATTGAGCCCCAAGCACTTCAACACTTCAGTTTTCTTGCCTTTTTTGACCTCAAGTGCAATGTTCTTCTGGTAATGGCTATTCCATCCCCTCTCACGCATTTGCTCTGTGGCCTTTTACTTAATCGATCTCTATCAGCTTTACAAATGCAATAGTTTCAACATTTATTCCTGTTAGAAATCTATTAATATGTTATGTCTGTCCTGTTAGAAATCTATTAATATGTTATGTCTGTGATGTTTGCAACAGAAAATTTAGATTAGATTCTGCCTAAGTTAACATGAAACATTTACAGCAATGTCAGCGGAACAGTAACTTTGTGCTTAGGTGTAACTTAGCATATTCAAGAGTAAATTTGACATCTCCCTTGAAGAATGTGAGTAATGAACCCAACACGAATTGTGTATTGCAATAGATAATGCTAGCACCACTAAACTGCATCATTTCATGTTTTCTTACTGAAGAAATTAATGAATAACAAGAGCAAAAAAAATGCTGCATACTGAAATATATTTCTTCTATATTTCTCTCATTCTTTCTATTAGCTTCATAGATCATTTAACAAAGCTGAATGCCTAAACCATATAATCAATAAAAATAAGTATTTACTTCAGAAAACCCTATATGGCTAAAATTTTCCATTTTGTGTGCCTAAGAATGGATTTGGGGACCAGTTTCAGGTAAAGAATCTCAAGTGGCTTCATTTTGGAGCTGCTATGTAATTAATCATGTTATAGCCTGCCCCTATAGCCTATTGTTTCATAAGCTCCCACACACAGTAGTTTGTTCACGCTGTGCTGTACACCCTTACTCTTAGTCCACTTATTCAAATTCTTAAATATAGAATTAGTTTTTAACATTATTCCTCTGTATTAAAACATTCTGTATTTTATTTCCCCTAAACTTTGGGAGTTCTTACGGCATCTCTGATGTCACTGAAAAGCCCTTTAGGGATCATTTGCTGTTTCCATCTATCATCTTATGCATAACAGATATACATGGTGTAAGACTGATGTTAAATGCATGTTATTTCTAGTGTGCTTTTTTTTTAATACAGTATCCTTACAATCATTTAGGATCATTTGGGGAAGAGTGATTTATTTAGCTTTTCTCCAAGTTTTTTTTTGCTAGTTCCATTAAGACACTTGAAGACTGTTAGATATGAATGCTAAATAAAATGAAAAGCTATTATTCATCACTTAGATTTCTAACCGCTACACCAAATTAACTTGCCTGTGAAACAGGTACTAATTTAGTATGTGGTTTTTTTTTTGTATGCTCTATGAGAATTCTCCCTAATTAAGTAGTCAATAGAGTTGTTAAGTTCCAAGGAGTTTGCGCTTCATCACACTATGCTTTCTGGCACAATTTATTTAAGAAAGAACCTAGGTAATTCTTTCATGACATGGCTATGTTTCTTACTTCCTTTCCTAGTTCAGAATCCTATACTGTGCTCCTCTTCACTGTTTGTTATCAAACATGGTCAGTCCCTTCCCCTGATTTAGCACTGTGCTTCCTTGTTTTGTGGCTCCTGTCTCTTTTGTGGAGCTAGTACAATGGTGCTCCACTCTCCTTCTGTTTGGTTGAAAACATTCTGACAGAAGTATACTAAAATTCCGTATTGAGGGATTGCTAGCTTGTGAAGTTATTTTACCTGCTTTGCTTTATTTGCTTGACTCCACATTTACAGCACCAGGATCTATTGCTAATGACTGAAATGCTATTTCTGGTATGATAAAATGCAAGAAAACTTTCAGTTAACCAACGTGCTTAAGACTTGATGCAATCTGATCTAGTAATTATGCATTTACATTAGAAATGTTGAATGGAATCCTGCTCTCTTAAACCAAAAGGCTATTTAATGGATATTGCAGATGTTTATCTGGATAATGGAAAAGATTAAAACCCTTTCCTTTATTAATACATTAATTACTAGTTGGGGGACAGTAGCATTTTTAGAAACTTTTAGCACCTTTGTTACTTAAAGTCAGAGCTCTGGTCTGGCTTCCCCTCTTCTGGTCTCCCTCAGATAAGAATAGTGAGTACCAATTTGGTCTCTGAGACACAACTCTAATAAAACCTGCTCTGTCCTGAAACAGAGAAAGGTTCTCATGGAATATATGTTGCCATTTTCTTTTTCTGCTATGGTTAGCTGTAATTTTTGTGAATATGGAATTTATTCTGGGACTGAATTGCAACTAGCAGATGCCAAGAGCTGGAGACCCAGATGGCTCAGGTCCCTGGTTATGACATGTGGAACTTTTCCTTGTTTGTCAATGATGACGAATCTTGTTGTAATATTATAGCTGTTAGGCGGCTTCCATGGAATTAATTGGTATCACAAGGTATTGTGATAGAAAAGCAATAAAAAATCCTGATAGTTACGTTAACCAAACTGTTCTTCTAGTGCTGGTCCTTTCTGGTCAAGGACTTAAGGCTGTTGGCAGGGTAGTGTTGAGAACGTGCTGATGCTTTTGACTGACATGTTCATTGCATTCAAACATGCAGTTTCCTGTGCATCTGTCTGGCTCTGTTCACAGATGCTTAATCAACTTAGTTAAAGCAACATTTTAAAAGAAGGAAGTATGATATCTGTCAACACAGGTATGTGAGTAAACAGGTACTGTTTGCTAATCCTGCTTATGAAGCTAAATATTAATGTAGGTGTCTAAACATCCATGCATATGCAAAAAGACGCACACAATTCTATGTTGAAGCTTTCATCTAACTCTTGAAAATGTGACTCTTAAAAGTTAACCGACTGTATAGAGTCTGCTTTTCCCTTTAGTCTTCTCATACGTTCAGTAATGGATCCTTTTTAGAAAGATGCTATTAGTTCTACTTAAATTTTAATGAAATTGTAGGTTCAGTGTTACAAGATTATCAAATTATATCACTGAACATTGTTGTAGGTGTCAATGCAGCCAAATGTTTAGTTGCATTCTTATTTTTAAGTAAATAATCCTAGTAAATTTAGGCATGTGTGCAGCACACTACTGGATTGGAGCCTTCTTCCTTAATGCATTTTTACCAGATGTATTGCGTTTTATACCAAAAACATGTTCCATGTTTCTACTGGCAACTGTTTTATACACACATTTACTACTTTTTTATGAAAAGAGAAACAAGGTAAGTGGATAGGCAAATACCTCTGATGTTCCAGGTAAGTGGATATGCTTTCAAAATCTGAATATGCTAAATATCATATGAAAATGCTACTCTATGTCCCAAAAATACCCTCATGGTAGGATTATTAATTAGACCTGGCTTTCACAATGCATCTGCAACACCGTAAATGTAGAGTAACATATTTATCCCCTTAATGAAAGTAAAATATGCTTCTGGCTCCCATTCTGTATTGCTTGACTTTTGTCCTCGTTATGAGCACAAATCGCTATGTAGGTATGGAGGCCCTGATTTCCTTCAAAGAGTTGCTTCCTTTTGTATGATTCAAATCTTAAAATACAAGACTTCTTTTGCATTTTTAATTTAATCATATTTTTCCAGTTTGATTGATTTTTTCCCCACAAAAAAAATATATACAGACTCTATTTAATAGTTGTAATTAAAAACTGTGATTTTGCTGAGTTTTACAGGCTATTTTTCTCATTGTCATTACACAGAGGAATTATGATATTGGGTAAAACCAGTAGGTGCATCTAGTGTTAGAACCTCCATATTAGCAGATGCTTTAGAAGAAAGTTTAAATGAGATATAGGGCAATGATGAAAAAAATCCCTTCATCAGAAAATCTCCCTGTTGATCAGTGGTTAGCTTAACCCTGAAACACACATTTCTGCCTAAACATAAAATCTATTTGTAGTATTGACAGGTCGCAATTATCCTGGGTAAATGAGCACTCTAACTTTAATTCCTATTAAGCCTCAGTAGATTGCAGCAAGAAACCTTTGCAATTCTTTATACATGTAAAATCAAATACTTCGTATATTTTGAATTATAAGACCTTGAATATAGGAAAGGTAAAACTCAGTAACAGATAGAATAGATGCAACTTTAAATATCCTTTAAAGTCAATTTACCATGGGTCTTTCAGCTCAATGTCCTCTGTTTCAAACTAAGTTTCTACATATAGGTTGTTAGACAGTATCAGAAGATCTACACATCTACCATTAGCATTTTGCTTGTGCAGAAATCTATGATATTAGCACTCATGCTTAAAAGTTTGATTTTTATAGGTCTATATTGTTGATGATTTCTGTTGCTGGTGAGCTGCATGTGGAGAAACACAGTGGTAAGGTGCTTTTGTTGAATTGTCTGAGAACCTTGTGATCTTCATGAGTATTCTAATCTTTTTTGATCATTGGTTATTCTCACCTTTATAGCCTACATTTCCTACTTAAGAAAAATATTCCTGGTGAAAATTCCAAAAGTTAGTTTGAAGAGATAAACCTCAAGCAATGGAAGTCTTGAGATTTGTGTCTTCTCTTTGTGTGGATCCTGAGAAGACGTAAACATGGGTTCAGGAACTGAAGGCACTGCTGTTTCATTTCTGATGCTCATGGTGATATGATTAATTTTGCAATTTAAGCTTCCATGCTGCTAAGTTCATACTGTGTGGCTTGTCAGTAGTAGTGGGAAGTAGTGGCTTGTAAGCAGGCTGTTTTTAAAGAGTTCTCTCTTGAAATAATATTATCTATTGTTCGTATTGTATTGGAGTCAATTACAGTTCTGACAAGTTTGATTAAATAATAATGTACAAATGTGAAATATATTAACTCTGCTCAGTACTTCCACTAAAAGTAAATAAATGACTAAAGCAACTGAAAATAGAAAGAAATTACTAATTATTCAGTTTACTTACAGATAGTAGTTGAAGGTAAATGGACAGTCAGAATACTGGAATGTGCGGTCTGTAAAAAAAAAAATAGTATTTCTTTAGTGATTGAAGTGACAGCTAACATTGGACGTTACTGCAGCAGCGTGAAATTTTGTTAAAGAAAGAATTTGGTTTTAAAATTTCCTTTGGCCTAGTGTATTCTGAATTATTTAAGCAAGTGTGATGACACCTATACTGGTGGACCCAGGGGTAAGTCTTAACGACCTGGGTCTGATCACACACTCTGTCCATGCCCTGATGCCATGTTGGGGCTAGATTCAGCCACTCACCACTTACGAATTTTTGACTTGGCTTCTGTGGGAATGAAATCCAGGTACCTGAGATGCATAAAAACCCTGATGTCAATCAGCCAGGTTCCTCATCTGGATGATCACAGACCAAGACTGGGACACACTGCAAACTGTGTACAGCCAATGCAGATATGGATAGCTTGTTTCATTTGAAATTTGATTATTTTTTTGATACCTTGTTTGATGTGAAATGTCATTTATTAAAGTTCCAACGTGCTTTGCCAGAGCACTGCGTCTGACTAGGCCTAGCTCTCGTTCAAAGCTGTGAAATTCTGTCCAGAGTCCTACAGCAGAACATACAAAAGCAGAACCTTGGCTTGTGAACCAAAGGGGAAAAAAAATTGTGACTGTTAGTAAAATAGACAGGAAAACCTACTACCTGAAAAAACAGCATGCGTCATGAGGAGCGATAGTTGAAGACTGACATAAAATGATTTAACTTAAAAAAAAAAAAAAGCCAAATGGGCTTAGTGCACATTTGTACGTTCAGTTCTCACAGCTACCGCTCGGACGTGGATCTGACAGGAACGTTTGCCAGTAGCGAGATCTGTTGGTGGAAACTTCATTTTCCATTCCCCGGGAGGCGAAGTGGCCTTGCGGTGGCAGGTCTCCTCACAGGTTGGCTTAGGAAACAGCTTTCTCGGTAGGCATAAAAGAGGAAACTTTGCGGATAAAACTACAGTTTGGCGGGCGGTGGGTGAATTAAAAGCGTAAGATTCCCGCTACAAATTACCTGTCACGGTCCAAACGGAGAGCGAAGGGAGGCGCCGCCTCAGCGCGCCGCGTGCCTGCCAGGGGCGCGCGGGAAGGCGGCCGACGGGGCGGGGCCTCGGCCGCCGGGCCTGTGGCGCGCGCAGAGCCGTTGGGGCGGGGCCGCGGCCGTTGGCGCGCGCAGAGCCCTGGAGCGTGGTGGCGGGGCGAGGTGCCCGCGTAAGCTCTCCGCCTCTCCTGTCAGGCGTTAGTAGGGGCCGCGTTGTCGTTCTGCTCCCGTTCGGGTGCGAGCCAGGGCCAGAGCGGGGTGAGGAGCAGAGGGCAGCGGGGGGTGGGCTCCCCCCACCTTGGGCCCGCCCTCAGGCCGGGTGGGTTTTCGTGCCTTCCTCAGGTAATGGGGCAAGAGCGCCCGCCTCCTCCTGTGGAGAAGGGGCAGAGAGCGGGAGGGGAGAGCGGTGGGAACAGGGAGCTGGGCAGGGTAGGATGCAGGTTGTAACAGGAGCGCGTGTCCTCAACAGGCTGTTGAGACAGCCAGCCCCCTCCACATAGAAAGCGAGAAGGCTTTCATGGGCGAAGAAGAGGTATATGAATGTCCCCTCTTACTCAAAAGAGAATGTGGCTCAGAGAGGTGTTTCTAGATACAGTGGTAATACTCCGGTCTGACACGGACCTGGTTGCTTTTTGCGCAGAGCTGTTTTGGGGTTTTAAACTGACTTCTGTGGTACGAATGGTATGAGCGTGTAAGTAGGCAAAAATACATTTAATGTAGGGGTTTTGACAGACGTCTTCTAGTGTAGCGTCTTCTTTCGTCCATCTTGCCAGCCCGCTTGCCAGGGAAATGGCGTGCACTCACGTGCTGCCCTGTTTCTGGCCTGTTAGCGCAAACACTCCCCTCAACCTTTACCAGCAGCTGCCTCAGCAAAACTGGAAAGTGCTTTCAGAGCCTTTTGTAACAAGGTGCTTATTTTTATTGCTTTGGGATGGCAAAACCCGTGTTCAAAACCTGCCAATTCTGACGGCAGCCCTGAAGTTACCAGAGCTTTTGAAGTAATCCCTCTGAACAAGTGCCATGAATTGAGAGAAATGGAGGGAAAGAAGGGTTGGGAGTAGGGTTTTGTGTCCTTTTGCTGTTGGCTTCTTTTTCTCTATTGGGTTAAACCTTTTTGATATTACTTAGTGGATATGCTGCTTGGTTGGTTCGTTTTGTTTTAAAAAACTGAAGAATAAACTCTCTTGGTATGAGAGAATGAAATGACTCTAGCATATAGAGTTGTTGTAATTTGTCAGAGGAATTGCCAAACTGCTGGCCTATAAGAAGCTAGTGAATTCTGTAGGTACCTGAATGAGTGATCACCTATTTTGTAGATTTTTTAAATGTAACAGAAAAGGACACAAATCTTTGAACAAAGGAATAACTTCATCTCTCTAAAAATGTACCTTTTTTCTTTTAAAATAAATATAGAACAGGGAATTGAGGAAAAAGTCCAAGTTTTATTTCATGATTAATGTAGTTTTCGCAGGAAAATTGCTGGTGTTTCTGTGGTGAGAACTCATTTTTCTGTGTGGATGCCATTGGATTGGATTGACCAGCAAAACATTGCATAACAACAGATTAAAACTACTCAGTGAAGTTACTGAAAGATGGGCTAGCTATAGAAGTCAGAGGATTAAATTTAGCAAGATGTAAAGTTATGAGATAAGGAGTTATGATTAGTTAATAGAGAGCAAATGTTAAAGAGGCTTGGACAAGGTTACAAGAAGGCTGTTAAGGAAATCTGGAAGACAGCCAAGCTGGAAAAGTGTAGTATATAGTAGCTTACAGTAATCCGTGCCATTAATGTATTTTTAGATATTGTGTGTGGAATGTTTTAATGGTACTTAAGCGTTTGTGCTGCAGTGGCGTTTGCAGTGGGTACTGCATAATTTCAAAATTTGTGATGCTTACTTGTAATGACATGTGCCTGCCACTTTAAGTGTTTCACAGGTGACCTATCAAACCCAGGTTGGAGTGGAAAAGCTTTATAGCAACAAATTAATAGGAGGATTTGTTAAGATAAAAACAACTTGGGAATGATTCAGGTGCCTGAGCGTAGGTGTCTAGAGCCATTTTCGACACTTTTGGCCTCACAAAGTGTCCCCATACCCAGCCTTGGCATGTGTGGTTGAAGTCTGTGGGAGACCTGCAGTACCCCACCTGCAGTGGGGCTTGTATGATGGATGCCCTACAGTATCTAAAATGGCACTAGCTGCTTAACTTAAGCAATTGAATCCAATTCCTCATTTGATAATGCAAATGACAGGACAAAGAACTTTAAATAAAACTAGCATTTTCCACACCTCTCCTTAGCATACTTATTAAAATAAGGACGATCTCTGTTCACCACTGTAGTAATTTGCTTCATAAATGAACCACTGATGTAGTTACAAAGATCTAATGATTAAAAAAAGTGTAATAGGGATCATCTACATAACTCTACTTGTCTATATTGAACCTTGCAGTTAAGTGAATTGCATTTTTGCTTGTTCTTAACTTTCAAATAACGTTCATGAAGTAAATAAGAGAGCTAAGAAATGCTGAGAAATACTAACTGCAATTAGTAAGATTTAGACTTGGATTGCATCACATAGTTTTAATACAGTGCTTAGAAAATTAAATCTTTCTTAGTCCAGCAGCTTTCTTCTTTGACTATCATTGTTCATGCCTTCTAAATTCATGAGTTGAAGGTGAGCAAAGAAGGGATTATCTTTCAAGGTTGAACCTTGAAAAAATTCTGAGAGGAATGAATTATGAATAAAATTGTAAGTTTAACATGGCGATACCAGGTACATTTCCTATTTCCCCATAATAAGTTATTATATCATCTAGGAAAGTCTGCTTAGTTTCTTTGAATAATATTTGATGCTTTTGCAGGGGAACAGAATCTTCTGTAAGATGTTCTTTATACACCTTTTACCTGACTTTAAAATCTTTTCCTTCTATGCAGCTTTAAGTGCAGAAGAGGCTACTGAAATCAGTTGGCTATTGCACGACAGGGCCCAAATATGGTTGATTTTTTTTTCGCTCCCCCCCCCCAACTATTTCAGTACTGTCTCTTATGTTTGTCCAAGCCTTGGGTTTTTTCCTCACCTGTGAGTAGTCACAGTATGTACTCATTCTTCAGGTCTATTTTTTTTTTCCTCTTCTAATTGAGCCTCTCCAGTGCTGTTAGCTGGTGTCAGATTACCTCAACCTTCAGGCTGCCTGTGCCATTTTTACCTCTAAATCAACTAAAAATAGCCAAACTGCTGTGGCTGAAATTTTCCAAAAAGAAAATTCAGCCTGACACATGGACCTCATACAAATTTTCAGACTCAATGGTTTAAGACCGTTAAGATCTTAAGCAGCAGAATGGAGAGCTTCTAGCAGAATAGATGTAAGTATTGACCAACGTCTGCCTTTTTGGGGTTCCCAGAGTTTTTTTTACATGAGCTCTATTGCATACTGCTCTTCAGGGTACTCAAATTTCCTATAATAGGAAATTAGCAAAGCTTCACTCATATCCATTTCTTAAATGGCTGCCTTGGTGAGAAGTCTTAGAAATGTGGGATTATTGATCTGGAAGGACGTTTTGAGTATTTTCTGAAGGTAAATGAAGAAGATTGTCGTGTACAGTATAGTTTGTATGAACTTTCATGATATGTACATTGCAACTATAGTTGACCTGAGTTTTACAATAATGGCC
The DNA here is from genome assembly GCF_030936135.1 of Gavia stellata. Taxonomy (NCBI): domain Eukaryota; kingdom Metazoa; phylum Chordata; class Aves; order Gaviiformes; family Gaviidae; genus Gavia; species Gavia stellata. The sequence continues at coordinate 5,415,191 of NC_082602.1, forward strand.
TTTGCTTTCCTTCTTCCCCTTTCCGCTCTCATGTTCAACCTAAACCTCGTTGATTTCTGAGGGGGCTTTGCCATTTTCTTCAATGGTGTCTGATTTAGGGTCTAAAAGCTCAGTGCCAAGCTATGTTTGCAAGACTAGGAATGAGCCTAGGGTTTCTTTAAGTGGTATTTTCAGTAGCAAGTTGTCAGTGAAGTCAGGAACTAACAACTCCCAGTTTGGGAGGAGGTCCCAAATGGGTACTGCCCTCCTCGTTTTGACTCTCTTCCTCTCCTATTTTGTTTCTTGTAGACTAGGAATGACAGGCAACTGTGCTGTCTCTCTGTCGGTGCTTCTGGAGTCAAGCTGCATCAAGAAGAGTTCTTCACAGAGCTGTTTCTAGGATCTCTTGTTAGACTCTTGATTCAAAAGGTAAGACTGAAGAGGAATGAAGGGAATTTTTCCACATAGTGAAAGTACATGAAGCTGTGAGGGGAACTATAGTTGCTTAATCAAATAATCGCCTCAAAAGTTTGAGTTAAAAAGCTGGTTTTCTTAACCAACTTTCTAGAAAAAGAACTTTTAAACATGATTTTTTAAATGATCTGAATATTTTAAATCATTAATAGTCTTGTCACTTCAAGCCAGTAGCCAAAGTTGTGCAATCTGTTTGCGTATTTTCCAAATATAAAAAACCATATTGGAATATTGGAAAAGGAAAGATAAAATGTTGCATGGATGCTGTTATTTTAAAAAGTTTAACGTACTTCCTGGTACTTTGCTGGATTTTGCATCTAATGCAAGGAAGGTTTATGTAAATGTACGTTTATCACGTCAGCGTTGAAAATACTGAGTTACGGTACAGGGCAATTTTATACAATTATTTTTGATTTTAAAATATAGAAGGCACTTGTTTATAAGTGAGGGCTAATGGAGGGCTGTTACATTCAATATAACACTTGGCATATTTCAAAAACTTTATGTACGCTAAGACAATTTTCCATTATGTAAAATCCGTTTGGATTCCTCTTATTAAAGACAAGAGCTATGTTCAGAGCTAGTGAAGCCCCAAAGACATCCAACAGCAAAGAATTAGGCCTGGTGACGGGCATTTAGAAAAAAACACATAATGAGTTGTGGCTGTTCTCTCCTATTCCTAATCAGTTGGTTGATGTTAGGAAAATAATCCACCTTGGAACACAGTTTGGTTTTTTTTTTTATAGTTGCTCTTTAGCCAAATCCTTTTGAGTTGGAAGGTCAAAATGGGTAGGAATGTCTTTAGTCTTTATTTCTGAAGCTGTTTCACCAGGGTTTTTCTTCTGAGCTACGTTTTGATTTGAAACTTCTTGTCTGAGTTGATAGAGGAAATAAGGTGCTGTGCAGCACCAGGAACCCCATTGGAAGAATTAATCAGAGGATGGTCCATGTATACAGGCATGGTGTGGTGGGATTATGTGTTTGCTTAAATACTGTTTTTCTGTCCCATTTTTATAGATTGTGCTTTTGTAGGTGCTAGCTAACTAGCTGCTTGCCAATGTCCAAAATGATGCAGTTTGAGAACCATTTCTCTTTTATTTTCATGCATATCTCAAAATTAATACATACTTAAGAAGTATCAATCACAATGCTGCTCTTAATATTGGGGCTGTTTTGTGTGTGTCTGTAGATAACAGGGAAGAAAAATTACATTATTTGGGTTGCTGGACAAAACAAATACTGCAAACCTTTGTATCAATTTGAAAATAGTTACATAAAATGGTATGTGATGGTGAAGCATCCTGAGGTAATGCATGGATATGAAAAAACAAAATCAGTTGGCAAGAGTAGCAGCCCTACAAAGAGAAGGGAAGAACATGGGGTTTTTACCCCATTGCAACTGAGTAAGAGACATTTGTTAAGTGAAACAGTATAGTATAATGTTTCAATAGATACCCCTCAGCAAATAACAAAAAGGGGAAATGAGGGGATTGCATTTAACAAACTAAAATTTAAAAACCTTTTAGTAGCACATAATGGAAATTTTTTTGTTGTCTATTTTCTTAGTGAGTTGAACAACATCCTATTTTTAGTGAAAGGTCAACTTGAACTTTATTTAAACAGCGTCTCTGGTTCTGAATAGAGATAGGAACACTTTAAAAGTGATAACAAAAGGGAGGGCTTGGAGCCAGACCTTCTTAACCTATCATTACCAGCACAGGATAGCCATCCATGTACGAGCTGTATGCCACTTAAACAGAGAGAGATCCTTGTTCCGTGCTCAAAGTGCAAGCAGTGAAAATAGCACAGACTCATGTGAAGGGATTTTTTTTCTTTAAGAACTTGAAATGGGTCCAAAGAGTATTAATGAAAACCTTTTCTTTTTGAATGAAATGCTGCCATCTGATGTCACACCACCTTCTTTTTTTTGTCTTTTTTGAAGTAAATGCATTTTCGATATCTTAAATATTACAACTGCAGTTCCGAGACCAAAAACTCCAGTACCTGTAAAAATGTACCTGAAAGAAGTGTTATGAAGAGAAGACTGGTAAAGCCTTTCTAAACGAAGCAGGGTTGTTTTGATTCTGCTGTCACCCATAATGGTGTATATCTACTAGAATTTCATTGATATTAGTGGGATTATTTTAGTTTACTGCTAATATAGTGAGAGCATTGTCAGGTTCACAAGTTTCCATGGTTACGCTTCAGTGGAGAAGATTTTCCTTGCTGTGGCTGTAGGCTCAGGACCGTAACAGATTTTTGGATAGCGGTAGGTTAAAAAGCAGAATCTGGCATGCTAGTGCAAAGCCAAAAGTTCTGTAGCTGGTCAGGCTGTAGGATTCACACCTCTGCTGGAACGTCTCCTAGATTTTGTCAGTGTGTTGCAGCTGGCTGGAAGTGCGTGCATTCAACCAAGGCAGTAATTTTGATAGTATGTTTAAGGGAGAAGAATGTATTAGCTGACCTTACTAAGAATAAGAAATACTAGTATCTGGGTAACTTTGACACGAGTAGATGATGAGAATATATTCTTTAGATTTATAGTGTAAATTGTATTCGGAAATGTTTTACGCTTCTTAGCCTGTTTATTGGCCTCAGTTAAAGAAAGCGTAAGTAAGGTGCTTTAGTGACTGAATGGTTGTATCCCAGCACTCCATCCCTGATTCTGCCACTGGCATTTGGTGTGATCTTGAGTAAATGATTTTTCCTCTGTGATTCCATTTCCTTATGTGATACTGGAAGATGACCTCTGCTTGAAAAAGTGCTTTGATGGAATGCACTGTAGAAGAAGTAGACATGACTATTAAATAAGGAAAAGAGAGCACGTTCGGAATATAACCCTGGGAAAAAATCTTCATTTGTTATCTCACTAGACATCAGAAGATCTGCATGAGACAAGTTCATTGAGGTGTAATGCTTTCTCCCATCTCAAAAGTTTTTTTTTCCATAAATGTTAATTAAAGCTTTTCATGCCATTAGGTCAGTCGTAACCTGTTCCTTGCCATGTGGATTCTCTGGTATCCAGTAAGAACTAGGCTTACGCTGTGTTGTTTTCCTTGGTAGATTCATTATAAAGGATGATGTATGAAACTATGCTGAGAACTATGTTGAAGAACTTAGTGGAAATCTTGTGTCCTTGGGAATTTCAGCTGCTTTTCAGATGTGGTTGAAGTTGGCCAATGGATTAAAAAATTGCTCTAGGGAGAAAGTAGACACAGATGGAAGTGAAAGGGAATGTAAAAAAAAAAGTGTTTTTTTTTTCTTCTCTCAGCATTAAAAATTATCTTCCAGTTACTTCACTGCAAATCTACACCTAAATGCAAAGCCTGTTTAAATAAAGTAGCCTTCAGTGAATATATGTTATTAACGGACCTGAATCTTGCCACCTTCTTTGATTCTCCAGCTCTTCTTCCCTTTGTGGTGCCTTTGCATTAACAGACGTGTTTCCTGTTACTAGTGATAAGAAGTGATGAGATCTGAGGTGGTTAGAGTATAACCTGCTAGCTTTGTATGGAACTATAAATAATTTGGCAGGTACATTACAGGTTTCCCTGGTGTTAAATGGGCCAGATCCTTCCCAGGTGTCAGAGGTATGGCTCCATTCCAGGGCATGGTCTGGCCCACAAAGTACTGCAGCTCTTCAAGCAAAGAAAGTCCATGCTGATGTATTGCAAACAGTACTAGTGCACTTCAGCATTCTGAGTATCTTATTTCATGTATCAGCTAGAGGATTAAAGAAAACTGCAGTGACTGTTTTTGTGGCTTCTATAAAACATGATTTGCACTTGCTGTACTGACTTTGTAGCAAAAGGACTAACAAATTTTATTCCCAGAGCGGTGTTGGCAGTGATTGATGAAGCTGTAAAATAAATATTGAAATTAAGAACAAATAGTAAAACATATTCTATTACATATTCTCAGCAACGTTTCATGTCTTGGAAGTCCTCAGGTGTCTTGTCCATGTGTATCTCATTTAAAAATACTAATCCAGACTACTTTCTTTTACTATTTTTTCTTGTCTTCCCTGTCTTTTAGAAGGCAATAGGCCTGTGCATTTTATGAAATTGATAGGATCATGTATTGTATGTCAGTGTAGAGTAACATACAACAGAGAAAAACCCCAAAGAAAGCAAATTTGGTGCCAAGTCACTGGGTGAGAACCTTATGAATCCCTTTGCTGTCCAGCTCAAAAGTCTGAGACTGAGTCATTGCCTCAAGACAGAAGTTGGCGTACAATCAGAATGTGTGGTAAAACGGTAGCCGTGCTGAAGATTACAAGAATAAGCACCAGAAGTATCAGTAATGACATGTTTCCTGTTATCTAATTGTTCAAAAGTTTTTTAACTTTAAATTTTTTTGAGGTATTTGTGCTCTAGTATATAGCTTTAAGGATGCCCATCCCCCTGCCACCCCTCCAGCAGCCACTGTGTCCTGTCAGTCATCCTGAAATACACTGGAGAGCTTGTCAGGCAGTCCCTTGCAGATGCCTCAGAAGCCAAATAGTGAGCCATAGCAGTTGCGCTGAAGTTCCTAACACAAGGCAATTACACAGTTGCTTTAGTGCTGAATATGGACCATATATATTCTAGGATAGGTGAGTGATGTGCTATTGGCTTTCTAATGATCTAGCAGGAAATGGGTTCTAAAGTTAGTGTTTTCTGACTTGTGCAGAATATCGTTGGCTCTGCTTTCTGACACTAAGTAGTTTATCTATGTCTGTATACAGTGTACTTATAGATTGTTTAAAAGCTGTAGGTACTATGTTCACATTGTATTGCAGATGGATACAGACTTTGACTGTTTTCCTGGTGTCTTTTTTTTCTTACACCAAAAGACTCAGCAGTTTCAGTTTGGAAATGACTGCTGAAAAGACAAAATTCTCATTATCTTAAAGTTTGTAGCACTTGGTAGGAGTGTGCAGGTGGTTGCTTTTCTGGCTGTTCAGAGACACAACTGTATCTTGTGACACATGCTTAACATCCTAAGTGGTGTAAGAGCTGCTGGTCTACAGTGCTGAAATTGCCTACTGTAAAGGTTAATATAACCGAGTGTGAGGTTGTAGCAGCCTTTTACCAAAATATCTTGCAGTCAAGATCCTTGCTGTAATTAAAGGGCATATTATACTGGAGTAGACATATGCATTTAAAAAAAATAGAACATGGACTGTGATTCTCATTTTTTCGTGAGGCAAGCACCAAAATTTGGCGTCTTAATGAAGATGATCTGGAAGGACAGAAGTTTGCTTTCTAAGTGGAAATATCAGAGAAAACCCCAGAACAATCTCTACTGGCTGCATATTTTTTTCTATCACCTATTACCCTTGCCTTGATTTATCCTATTTAAATACTGATTAGCTAATATGGTAAATAACAGTAAGGAGAGCCTGGTAAGTTAAAAATAGGTAGTCAGGGTATCAAAATAATTTTAAGATTTTGTAGTTTTCACTGCATTGGCTTGCAAGCTTGTTTTCATATTTTGGCTGCTTTAAGGAAGTTTCAGGAAGCATTAGAATTTTACTTAAAAAAAAAAAAAAAGACTAGAATAAGCAAGTGAGTCCTTAAGTTGGTTATTTATATCTTTAGAATATAATTGAAATTTTCAGAAACAATAATTTTTGCAATAGATTTTCAGTTAATGATAAGTTATGGGCCTGACCCAAGGCTAATATTGTTGAGTTCAAAAGCCAGTTGAGCCAGGGCTCAAGCAAAGAATAAAAATGCTTATGTTAGACAATATGCTAAGGCTAAAAAAACCCAAATGAACAAACCAACCAAACAAACAAACAAAAAAACCACCAACCCCAAAACAACCCAAAAACCCAGAAAAGGGAAAGTCACAGCACATGGATTCACATTATTCTGATCTGCAAAAATGGGATTGGATTTGTAGCACTTCCCAAGTTTGAGACTGCTCAGTGGTAGGACTCTGGAGCACAGTGATTTCTAGTAAGAGGAAGTGACTATAATTACAGCTACACTTTTATCTGCTAGATCTTAGAAAAGATCTGATCATTGTAGATGACCTGTAGTATAGGAAGTTGTGCTGCAAGAATGGTGGGCAAGATGTTTTATTTCTCAATTTTGAGTAAAGCAGTTGCTAACACTGTTCTATCAAGGAATTGAGGAGAAGCCAATGCAAAGTTAAAGCATGAGTGTACCTGCAGAAAAAATAACCTGAAAATCATCCGGTGATTTCTTCAAATCTCAGTAGAAGCATGAAGTGCTATCTCCATCCAGTTCTTACCTGTCCCCTTGCAACTGATATACGTCTTGACCAGAAAAAAATTCACAGCACGATTGATACCATCTATTTGCAACTGTTGTGATGGATTTCAAGAAGTACCTGTATACCGGGAGGCTTGTAAAAATGAAGGCGTGTGAACCAGCAAAATTGTGATTTTTTTTTTTTTTTTTTTTTGATGTGAATAAAAGGCAGATTCATTGACGTGTTGGCCGAAGATTTAGAGAACCAGTGAATTGCAGATGGTAAAAAAAGAAAAAAAAAAAAAGTAGTAATGTGTAATGATGTGGTTTGGTGCAATCCCAGTGAGGCTGGAGAGTATCTTGTTGAATTAGAAGGCCTTTTGATTCAGGGGTGGACACAGCAGAAACAGCTTTCAGCAGTGTGGGTGCTTCTCTGCTCTATGTTCGTAGGCTGCAGCAACATGCTGACAGGTAGGCACAGACATGACACGCTATTTGCCAACACTGCAGAGTCAACCGAAGGTGCATGCACTACTGTGTTATTATGGGAGAGGGAGTTTAAGAAGCTATTAAATAGCAACACGGTTTGGAATTGAAGCTAACTGAGAAGAGCAGGGATGTGAATGGTAGACATTTGTGGCTTTCAGAGCAAGTTATTAGCAGTGTAGAAAAGCTTACTTTAACAGGTTAAAAAGGATCCCCCATTAATATTTGCTATTTTTAATTCAAGAGATTGTGTGGAGGTCTGAATGTCGGTAGGAACCTGGCTTCTAGGTTACTGATAGCTCCCTTGCTAGTATAGCGAATGTTACTGGAAATAACTATATAGCTGTAGCCGTAAGAAAGCTTGAATTTTAATTTACTTTGCAGACACAAATCTTTCTGAATATTCATTGTTCAATAAAATGATGCAGTTATTAGGTGTTGGCCCTTTGAGATTGCATTTTGTACTAGACTTCTCGCTCTTGAGGTTTACAGAATTTACTTACATCATTATATATTTAGTGTATTTCCAAAAAATTATACGGTTGAGAAATTGTTTTCACTTTTGTTTTTAGTTTCCATACATAAAGAACCAATGGGTTCCTTACATACAGTATGGGTTCTTGCATACAGTTCTTACAATGTTTTTACAATGGGTTCTTACATATAGAAAGAATCACTATAGATAAAATAGAAAGTAAAAAAAATAACCTGCTTGTTGAGTACAGAGTGGGCGTGTCTTTGGCCTGAGCTGTAAGAATAAGCTCTTGTTGCAGAGCTCAGCTCACGAAGGATGTTATGTGCATAATGTAAAGACACCAGGAGGATTTGCAGTTTCATGATGACCTAAGCTGTAGTTGTATGAAGCCCTCTGGGTGATTGTGAATTTGTCTCTTAGTGATTCCTCCACTGAATAGCAGATGGAAAGAGCCTGCCTTATTTCTTGCTTTGTTGCCTATACAGTGTATTATCAAGAATTGATAGCCTGACCATAACAAACATACTGGGCTAGATAGACTTGATCTGATTCAGTAGGTCATTTATTATATTGAATGTGCTTGTAGATATTTTGAGTTCGTTAGCTTTTCAGGTCTTCTGTCTCTTGTGGTTCTCCTTGGTCTGGAATTCTGAAAACATTAGTTAAGCAAAGTTTGGAAACAAAATATTTTGCCTTCTGGGAGCATGCCCTAACCACCAGCCTCTACAGCTATGCTGTGTTTTCAGCCTGTTTTGTTCTGAGCTCAGTGAGTAAATTAAGTTTTTTTACAGTGAGTAGAACAGAAGCAGCAGAAGATACAGAGTCATCCATCTCAAAGCACTTTGTAACAGCTGCAATGAGGCTTTGTGAATAAGAGGTATGGTCTGTACACTTGCACAGCTACAGTTCCGTCAGGTAAGGGAGGATACATAACAATTTGAGCTAGCAGAAGGGCTGCAGTCCTTTTCGTGACTAGGAGCCACCACTTGTTTCTGAAGCAGTGTATGATGAGGGGGCTCAGTTCCCTTCAAACAGAGAGATAAGTTAAACTGGAGTATTTCAAAACTGTAGGAGTATCCTACCTACTGATTCATTGGACAGAAAGAGAATCACTGACACTGGCAGTTTGGGGAGTCTCAGATTTTATTTCCTTGGGGTTTGTTTCAGGTATCTAGAAGTCAAATGTGTAAAATATGGCCAAATAATTTGCACTGATATTTCTAGAGTTCTCTTTCTATTATCCATTTCCATGGAAAAGTGTAATTCTGGTCAGCCTTATCTCAAGTTTTTGTTCTCTTCATCTTTTAACTTGGAATTAAAACTGAAAAATCAGTTCTTTACATATTCTATCACCTGACTGTATGCAGCTGAACCTGTGGGAACTTAGGGCTATGACTAGTATAGCTTGTAATAAAAGAATAAACTTGGCACTTGTATAACCTTTACTAAGAATGGCAAAGCCCTAAATTACATTTAACCTTAATTCTTTAATTATCATTCATATTATCTTTGCTTGCAAGTGAAATGTGGATAATTATTCTGTAATAAACAATTTGCATCCATTTCTACACAATTTGCAATAGAAACCCTAAAGCTACTGTGTTGTATTAAATCAATGCTAGGTTCAGTGGAAGGTGACAATATATCTCTTTAGCCTGCACAATTGCAGTACCTTATTGCTTTATTATACAGCAGCAATGGTTGTAATAAGTCCTGCTTAAAAAGGACAGATATCCATTATTTGTGTGTTTGAAGTATTTATTGGCTAAAAAGGCTTTGCTGAGCTATGTTTTATGGGAAGTTAAGTTACTGGAAAATTTAATATGTCTTTTAGTTTGGGACAATAATCAGTTGCATTGCTACTAAGGCACAGTTATAATTCTTTGTTGGCACACACACATTTTACTGTGGCTAAACGCCTGAACAACGGCCCAGTGAACTCAGTGAAAACTTAAATTAGCATCAGTGGACTTTGGATCAAGCTCCTAATGAATGATTTATTTACTTTAAAGCCCTTACTTAGCTTTACTTCCATCTTGTTGACTTCAGTAATAGGCTTTCTTGACTTAATCTTTCTGGACACTTAGAAAATATTTGTTATTACAGGGTGTAAAATAACCAAATGTTTCACTTTCTCCTGCTATTAATTGCCAGGACTTTTAAGGGCTGCTGTATATATTTTTGTTCTTAAAGTGTTTATTATGACCACTGTAATTTGGCACATGGAATAAGATACAGGTATTGTGCACATAGCATTAATGTTTTTGTGTTCTGATAAATTCAGTAATGTAATATATAATTTTTGCTTTAAAGCTACTTCTTATTGACTACTAGAGAACTTATATTCAAAGGTCTTCTAATGCAATTATCCATGTCTATTTTTTCATTTATGGTCAATTTAGAAATCTGGAAGAGAAGACAAGGAATTTTGTGTACTTTAATCTATTATTTTACAGTTTATGCAAGTATCTGCATATTTTTTTCACAATTTAGAAATGAGGAATCAGAAAAATAAATTTTATCTCTTGAAATCCTAAGCTTGTTATGGAACCAAGTCTGTACTGCCATAGGCAGTCTTTGGGTTCTGACAGAAGGCGATGAGACTTGCGGTTGTAGCTAATAATTGCTTATTGCAATTTTTTTTGTTTTGTACCTAGGTGAAATGTCCTCAAAAGTGCCAAGCATTAAACTGAGAATTGATCCTCGGGATCTGCAGATCCAGACGTTTACAGTGGAGAAATTATTGGAACCATTGATTATTCAGGTATTTTAATATTGAAGAAAATAAATGGGATAACCATAAAGGGAAGGAAATAAGGCTGAAGAACTTTGGCTAAGGATACTGTCATGAAAGGCATACCCACAGGTCTTCTGTACTTGTAGTTTACTCTGTTTCAGAAACTGTCCAGGGGGGACTGTCTTCTTTCAGATTTGGTTATTCATTTAGTCACTTCCATTTTTGCAAATGCCACACAGTATATCATAGCAAATGTTGCATGTTCTGGCTAGTCTCTTGTACAGTATTATCTAGAGGATGTTTAAATGTAGAATACACTGCAAATGGATTTCCAACACATGAAAAGTTTCATATTGTAAGTAGTGGACAGAGTGGCAAGTAAGAGCCTCAAAATCTGTAGGTGAGTTTCTTTATCTGAATTTTGAAAAGGATTGTATTCTGTTGCATTTTAGAAGAGGTGCAATTGTTGCGTATTGTATAAACCTATTTTAGTACTTTTCCTTCCAACTAAAGAAAAAGTTGGACTGGGGGATTTACAAACATGCTTTCAGGTTTGTTGATAAAACTTTCTTTTTAGGAGGAGCAATTTTACTGCATATTCCAGTTCTTGTTAAAGTATTCACTGGTAAAATATGCAGTGCTTAGTGTGTTAAAGATTCTCTCATTATTTCTATATTTGGCATGGATTAGAAACGTCTTCTTTCATACAATGGAAAGGACTTACTTGAAGACCTGACCTCATTTTGCAAATAATGTGTTCAACTAAGAAAGCGTTGAAAGACCTCTGTAGCAATATGTTACAGGGGTAAAGAACAGAAGGGACATCTTTTGTTTTGAAACTCAAGCTATTTTGAATTTTCTCTTCATTGTACTTAGAACAAAGATGTTAGGGTACCTGCATTTAATTAGTCAATTACACATAGCACAAGGATTCCAACTTATCACTGTCCTTCAGCCTTACCAAGATGATGTAGATCAAACTACTTGTCACAGCTGTACACTGCTTACTTAGTGTGTAAGTAAGACACTTTTCCTGGTGTCTGAGGGTATGTTTACACCACAGTCACTGCTCTGGCTGCAGTTTGTGTAGGTGCAGAAAGGTGTGTCTTCATTCAGAATTTTCTCTCACTTGCTAATGTACAAAGAATACTTTGTTGTTTTTCAGTTGTGAAGATGGTCGGGTATAATGGCTATGAAGTAGTTTCAGTGGTTGGTTGATTAAGATCTTTCCAAGGTCTTTGAGTGATGCCTCTTACAAGACAATAACTTTTTGTTAAATAGGTTATGTTAACAATCAACAAACAAAACTGATACTGGGAGGATGACCGTTGGTAAATAGAGCAGAGCCAGATGAATACTGTACTCTGGCTGTTATTTATATACATGTAAGAATTGGGGTTGTACAGCTAATTAAAAAAAGGTGAGGAAGTATCTACCAAGTTTTCTGTTACTTCCTTTTTTTCAATTTGCAACTTTTCTATTTTTAAAAAAGGAGATAAATAAAATCATTTTAATTAAGGCTGAAACAATTATTATTCTTGTACTCAGACAAATATTAAAGGAAAAAATATTTTTTTCTAGTACAACTCATGGGCTTCATTTGACTGCATTCAGCCCCTTAAGTACATGGTAAATTTTGTTATTCCAGGAATGCACTTGTTTCACACACACTGCTCTGACGTCTTTCCTTCTTTGTTCTGGGAGCCAGTGCTTTGCATGCTTTTCCCTGGGCTTGCCAAAGGGTGGTGACCAGACACAGGGGAACAGTTAGATTATAATTAAAGAGGCAGCACATAATGATTGGAGGGAAGAAGAATACAGAGATGAAAGATGAGGACAATAAAATGATGAGTATGTTTGGTGTGATGGCTCTTACGTTTATTTGGACTTTCATGTTGGAAAAGTCCTTTATTTATTCCAGAAGTGCTGTATGTGCTCTAAAAGATAGGAAGAGCAAAGAGGTGCTGATCATGTTTTATAACAGTTCTAGGAAAAGTTGCTTTTCAAAATCAGTTGATTCATTGAAATAAGTTTCTCTTTAACAAATAAAGTTGTATTTTCCCCATTTGAAACTTTTGCCTCTCCCTAACTCATCCTATTTCTTTTATTCATTTTTCATTATCATCTTCAAAATTTCTTCTCTTATTTTTGACTAGATCTTTTCCTCCTTTACTCATTTGTCCCTTCTGGAAAATGCTTTTCTTCAGAGAGTAACCTTTTTATCATTACTTCATTTCCAGCTGTTATTAACTGAGCTGCCTCTCACTCATTTTGTCTGTCTTTATTTATTTATTTTTGCCTGGGTGTGATTGACGGTGTATAAAACCTCAGTTAACAGTTCAGTGGTTTGTGGGAAGTCGTCAAGCTGGAGCATCGTATGTGGATGGATTATAAAATTCGTTTCAGAGTAGTAGGAATAGATGTCTTGATAGGCTGCATTTTAAAACCTTCTCTTGTCTACCAGTAGGTCAGACTGTGCTCAGGCAGCTGCAACACTGTGGGAATTTTTAGAGGAGATGAAGAAATTTAAATTTTGGCTTGAGTTTTGCAGGATCAAAGAAACCTGACAAACCAAAGGAATACAGTTCCAGAACAAAACAAAGAAACCATCTAATTTTTTTTTTTAAAAGCTCTTCTCAGGCATCTTTAAAAAGCTTGAGTCTGTTAAAAATGGAAATGCTTTGGTTCAAAGAGAATACAATTTTGGCTGTCTTTTCCCCATCTCAACCATAATGCTTTGTTTGTTTCATAAGAGAACTGTAGAAGGGAAACTTGCATTTTGAGTGGAAAGGAGACAGAAAAAATGTTGAAAATGCAAAAGCAGGGATTAAAACTAATACTCAATGAAGGATGACTGAGATGCTGGAAAGGCAATAAATGAAAACTGATCTATGATTAGAAAGAGAATCAGACCAGTCACAGAATAGTGTTATGCTCTGGCGTAATTCACTTAGCAGCTGCTGCTTTGAACACAGTTTAACTTTATTTTGAGACTTATGTTCTAATTTATTTATTTAATAGTTGTGTAATGCTCTGGTAGGAAAGAGGCAGTGGAAGTATTTGAGCTTCTCTGAAGTCTGTCCTAGCCAGTTATGTTAAGTGTTAGAGTAATCATTAGGTTAACAGCATTAATATGGCAGAAAATGAAGGCAAAACCAGCCTATGTGGAAGTAACTTTGCAAATGACTTTGCTAAATTCTCTCTCTTCCCTGCAATCTGCAGTTGGCAGTGGTGATCACTTTGAAACGATGACAACAGTATGACACATTGCTTTGTATAAAACCCTCTCTGACTTGGCGGCTCCTTCATCCATAGAATAAAACAATGACCCTAAATTACAATATTTGGGGGACTGCAGGGGCAGCAGTCTCACTGCATTTCCCTCTCTGCATCCCAAACAGTGGCCTGATCCAGGGTGGTAAGTTCAAATAGTGCTGTGCAGGGCTCTGCAGAGATAGAAACTCATCTGTTGGAAGTGACATAACTGCATTAGTGTAATTCTGTGTCCAATCTTATAAACTGTACTCTCATGGGGATGTACTACTAGCTGCACTCGTTTTCTATATATTGCAAAAAAGTTTCTTTAATCCTGTCCAATTGCCCCCTCACCAGAAGGGGTACTCTCTATCTGTGGTCTTTATTTTACTTTATTCCAGGTGCTTTGAGGACATTAGTTTTGAAAGGAAAACTTTTAGGTAAAGTTCTCTATCAACGCCATCTGGCACATTAAGAATGATAGTTGTCAAAATTGATATCATTCAGCTGACAGCTGCCTTGATGTAAGTTTGGTACACGCTCAGACAAACAATATTTCCTTAATTCTGGGCTTTTATTAGAGTTGCACTCTGTTGTGGAGCAATTAGTGTGAAGCAGTCAGTAGATCATAAAGCATTTTCATTCGCATAGCTGATGTCTAATATTAGTCATGCTTGTGCTAGATTTACTCACAAAATATAACAATGTAATGGAAAATATCCTCTTGTTTTATCTCATGCTCAGAGACTGAAGTCTGTTTAATCTCTTTGCTGTACTATGTGATGATTACAGTTACGGCGAGGTATAAATTTGCTTCTGTAGCAAGCTATTATAAGACTTTTTTCCTTTTGAATTTAGGTACAAGTAAAAGTTTTGCAAGATATGACTTGATGAGATTTATATAGCTTCATTAATTCATGCAGGAAACACTTCATAACTACCTTTGCAAGTCTTATAAGCTGTAAATTTGCCACTTATTTGGATATTGTATCTAAAGCTCGCTCTATATATTTGTGCATGCACACACACACTTAAAATATGTGTTTGTGTCTGTATGTATACCTAAGCGAATATTTGTAAGAGCTTTTCCTTGCCAAACCTCTTGTCTTCCATCTCTTTATAATTTATACATACATACGAGCTAAGGAAAGTTTATGGCTGCAAGATACAGGTAAGTGTTACAGAATATGTAGAAACATCTATGTATTTTAGAGTCCTTTGCATCACTGATGAAAAATAAGCAAGTTGAAGGGCATTTATTCTCACCTGTCATCCACATGAACAAAAGTTCGCTCACCCAAGAAAAATATACTGTTGGTTTTAGTTGTATGTATGGTGAGTTTACTTTATGCACACTGACAGTGGTTAACCAGTGTTTATTTGTATGGGCAATACTTTGTTATCCTCAAGCATCTGACTTGGATTTGAAACAGTGAGCAGGGGGTTCTGCTGTTGTCATTAGATCACTGAGTTCCTGTCTTGTTTTTTCAAATGTCTCGGGAAACAGACATTTAGTTTAGTTACATTGAACTAAATTTTAAACAAAAAAGAATGTTTTATGATTGATGCCTTAAAATACTTTTATATTAATATCAAAGGTGAACCAAATCTTTTGATACTTAAGGTAGCACGACATTGTTTCCTTAACTACTGCAATATTAAAAGATTGTCTATAAAGGCTGACAGGAACTAAATACAGCATTGGAAGAACTGCTGCACAGTTCCTTAGGAATTCAGCATTTGGGATAACCATGACAAAAAATCCCACCCCTTCAGCCTAATACATAATGGCAATATCAGGCAACAACAACATGATTCAGCTTTGCAGCTGTGATGGCATATGGGCTTGAAAATCTCACTTAAAAAACCCTTGTGCCTCTAGCACAACGCTGTTGCTCCTCCCAGAGATACAAAATAACCTCTTGACAATGATTTCCATTGAATGCTGGGAGACATGCTGTATATGGCAATAAGAAGGTGTTAATAACTGGGAAAAGCAACCAGGCACAAGCAGAATTAATGGGGATATGTTTTTCTTTTTTCTTATAATATCCTTTTGACAGTGTATTCTGCCACTACAGTACAAGCTGCGTTGACAGTGGATCAAAAGGGATCCTATATTAGGTACCTATATTAGGTACCGTGTAGTTCAATTATTTCTGTATAGGATCTGCATAAACTTTTTGCATTCAACATGGGGATTCTGTGTTAGAGAATTCAGAGTAGTTCTGTATTCCTTAATCTCCGTGAGCCAAGAACTACCTATCAAATTTTGAATTGTATTTGAGATCAGAAGCTGCCTCTAATATTTCCTGACAGTGATGCTAAAGAGGAAGGGTCTTACAGTCAAGAGTTTTCACTTGCAGGAATTATTTTTTTTTTTTCATATTTTTCCATTTGTTTTGTTTCCTTTCCTCCTCCTTCAAAACATGAATGAACAGTACATAGAATAGTATTTTACATAAAAAGGAGACTACAGTCAAAATCTGAGAAATAGAATATATTCTTTTCTGGGAATGGTGATTAAATAGTTAAGACATTTTTTTAAATGTCTTTTACTTGATAGGTTTTTGGGGCAGCTTCTAATCTTTTACAATGTTTTATGCCTTTCTTGTTGGTAGTATCAGCCTATATCTCTTTAACTTGCTCTTAAAAATATGATAATTGAAACTGCATTAAATGCTCTGGAAATAATGTTATAGGGTTTGTAAAAATAAAATCTTTTAAGAGTCTTATTCCCAGTGCATTCTCTACCAGCTGGCTGATTTATGCGCAATGAATAATTTCATTTACTTTCTTTGAGACACAGTCAGAGAAATACCCAAGCCCTCTTTAACAATCTGAGCTGGAGTTATTTATGTTGCTGCCTCCCTTGTGACATGCCAAAAGTGGTCGATGTCAAGTGGCTGGTCTTCCTTTTCCCCCCAAAATTCCACATGAAGATGCAAGGGTCAGGGCTTTTTTCTTTCAAAGATGTGTTTATAGAAATGCTTCCCAGAGGATGTTTGTCAGTTACTTTTAGAAGTACTGATTCATGAAAAGCACCAAAGTGTGTGAATTCATGAACAAGATCTAAAGGTGAGCTAGGGCACAGCTAGCACACTTCTCATTATATACCTGTGAATGGAGCCCCTTTCCATAGACCAGCTCAAACCACAAGCTGTACTGCAGCCATTAGCCAAGTTTGCCTGCTGGACTGAGAAATTCATACACAGCTTTTGCTTTGCTTATACAGTATTGTTGATGATTGGAATGCCATTTAATAAAATGAAGCAATTATATACATATGAAATGTGTTCATTGAGCTCTAAGAGTAGATCTGTACTTAATATTATATTGTCCGTGTTCTGGCATAGAGAACAGAATAGAAGGAGGATCAAAAAACATCAGTGAACTTAATGAAAATAAAGTATGTTTTAAAATATCTATGTAACACTTCTGTTTTAAAATCTTCTAGGAGTCTTTCCTTAGTGTGGCAGCTCAAGCAATGCCTTAGAGAATAGTCTGTTAGAAACATTCTGTTGGAGTGTGGAGGCTGTGCTCAGACTATGAGGAATGTGGAGTGGGATGCTATATAAAAATAAGTTCTTTATGGATGTTGAAGTGCATTGTTAAAAAATGTAATTTGGACAAAACTGCAGTAAACCTACCAGATAACTTGGGAGATTTAAACTGGAAGTATGGCAAGATTCAGCACTGATTATAATTCCTACCTTGGCTGAAGGCTCCTTAGATAGCATTAGTATATTTTTTTTTATCATGAGGAAATTTTAAAACAAGCAGTGTCAGGAGTTTGCCTCAGGGGTAATATGACAGTGCGATTTCTATTGACTCTGCTTTGATCATACAAAAAGAAGAATACAAAGATGAGGCATATTAGGTAAAATTATCTGTCAAATTTGGTTCAGTGGTTTTGCCCATTCTCAGTATGTTTGCTGAGGTTGCCTGTCTCTAAAGCAGGGCGAATCTCATCACTTATTCTCAGCTATATTAATTTGATTTTTCTTAAAAAAATTTGAGAACAATGTAAATTCACTTATTATAGAACTTACACCACTATTGTCTTTTTTGTTTCTTTTGAATATAGGTTACAACACTAGTGAACTGTCCACAGAATCCTTCTAGTAAGAAAAAGGGCCGTTCCAAAAGAGCTCGCGTCTTGTTAGCTTCTGTGGAAGAAGCCACTTGGAATCTGTTGGACAAGGGGGAAAAAATTGCCAAGGAAGCAATGGTGTTTAAAGAGGAACTTCATGCAGCACTTGCTGATGTCCGGAAAGAGAGTGAGTATATGATAAATAATTTAGGCACCACAAAGAATTCGTTTAACCATGTAGCAGTGGTATCAAAATGAAGCTAGGATATCCATGAGAAATATGTTTTGATGTGCAAATGTCTGAACTTTGAGTTGTCTAATTGTATGTTCTCAGATACCACTTATAAGAAGGTAAAGTGTGAAAGCTGGGCCCCATTGTGGAAAAACACTTATGCCAATTGAAGTTTTGTTGTGGGTTTGTTTTTTAATGAAGACAGGAGGCCCCTTGTTAATTTTAGTGGCTGTTAAGCATGCTTTAATGCTCTTCTTGAAAAGAACTGTTTACCTGAATCTGGGATTAAGGCTTTTTAATTAAAAACTTAAAACCAGAAATCTTCTCTCTCTTGTGCAGTAGTAAGGACTTAATTTGGGAAGGTGTAATAGACCCGTTTGGAGGTATGTTTTGAGACTTCAGTAGGAGGAAGATGGATTCTTTAACCTACTGTAACAGTCATCCCCTCATGATAAAGCAGCTCATCTTTGGTGAGTTTTGCTAATGACCTATCTCCCCTTTTCCAAGCAGACTCTAAGAATAGGGCTAGGTTTTATGATCTGCTGAGAATACTGTATTCAGGCTCTTTGTTGCTTTGTTGGTTTTTACTTTCCCCGTGGATAATTAGGGCCTATTGGCTGCCAGGCTCAAGCAGTAATAAACCAGATGACAGACATCCAAAATGTGTTCCTGCAGAAATCAACCTTGAAAATTGATTTAGGAGAAGGTTTCAGAGGAAAAAGGGGACAGAAGAGTAATGCTTTTAGTGCCTGATCATTTGAGAATTACGTCCTTTCATCAGTGCTCCGTGAATTTTGTAAACAAATGGTTCCCAAGTGTTGCCTGGAATCGGATTAAAAGGGGCTGATGAAAACCTTCCCAAACAAGTGGGAGCAGACAAGCAAAGAGCAGTGGTCTTTGCTTAAGTTACTGTCAGGCCATAAAGTTACTGTCAGGCCACGTTACCGAATGAGCTAGCAGCCAGGCTTGGTTTTATCAAGGGGCAAAGTGGCCTTCAGTTGCCTTTTCGCTAGGACTGTGTGTTAGCCATTCGTATCAGGTCTTTATATCACCCTGCTCTTCCTCAAGTAGCAACTTAATCAGGATTTTTTGTTGTCTTCCTCCATGTGCAGCTGGGACGGTTTCTGAGTCTCCACTGTTGTTCAGGGTAGCGATTACTAGCTGTTGGCTTCCTCTGGATCCAGAGATGGCTGCAATTTAGAGTTTGATATATGCATGTGGTGTTCTGAGATACCTTAAGGTCCTTTGTGATTAAAAGTGTTATGACCAGCAAATACCATTGTTATCTGTCACACTGATCAGCTGAGGCTTTTAAAAAAATAATTCATTTTGGAGTACTCTTAAAATGTTACCCCATCCATTCTGGGCTGATAACACAAGACAAGAATAAAATATATAGTTCTATATTGGTTTTTATACATAGATAATATGAAAATATTTCACATTTTCAATTTATTTATTGATTCTCAGCCAAGACCAGAGATAACTACAAAAATAAATAATACATAAAGTAGATTATATACACCTCATACATTTTAAAAGAAAGTGAAGTTCATGTTATCACCTATCGTTATGCAATGACAAATTGAGTGTTCTCAGTCGATCTTCCTCCAAAGATTTGCTAAACTGCACAAGTTAATTTTAAGAAGTTGGCAAACAATTGTAAAATAAATAGCAGTTTGTTAATTTTGCAGATATTTTTAGTCCTTTGAAGCTATGTATCATTTTTAATTTATGGAATGCCAAATTATGTGTAACTTTATTGCCTGGTATTCAAGTCACATTCTGCTGCTATTAAATGTCTCGTGTTATTTACTTCACGCTCTTTGAAAGGATATGGGTCATAAATTCTGGTAAACTGTGCTTGCATGCAGTCACCTGCCTTGCATGTCATAGCATATAGTATTTAATTTTCGGTGGGCATATTTTTCTGTGGTGACTGGCAGGTATTTTTATTAATATGCTCTTAAATAAATTATGAGATTTTGCATGTGTCTACAGCTTGTATTTACTGTATAGTGGAATTTTGAAACAATGCACTAGATGATTTCACTCAGATGTGAACCAAACTATCAGTCCTAGAGTTGCACACTAACATCTGGAAAGAATAAATACTCTCTCACCTCTTCTCTCATTTTAGCTTTTGTCACTCACTGAGCTTGTTGAGCTGAAGACTGTGACATGAGAATTAAAACGCTTATTTCTTTTGAATGTCAATCACCAGTGTGAAAATGCTGCTTTGTAACTTTTGGAGCTCATTAATAGGGGTTCCTTTTAGAGAAGTGATAGACTTTTTTCAAGCTGCTGCTGATAATCATGTTCGTCATAATGTTTTGGGGAATAAAGGGGTAAATTAGTAGGATAAAAGCAAACAGTGGAGATAAAATAAATAGATGATTTGTTGTATTTAATTCATGTCATGCATTAGTGACTCACCTAATGTCTTCAGAAATGGGGGCATGGGTATGGCTTTGCTGACTACAGTTTGGTCTTGACAAATACTGTCAGTAGATGAGATTTTGGTCTCTCAAATTCAGTTGAGTTCTGTTAGTGACATCTGAAAGAAAGTGTTGCTATAATGACTGGGAGGCACGTTCCCTGGATAAATCTAGTTTCTGCTTCCTTTGACATCTGCGAAGTTTTACTGAAGATTTATGGTTTTGGAGTTGATCATTTTAATACAGAAGTCCCCCACATTTTTCTTTGAGTTTCCTCTCGAGAAAGTACTTTTTAAGGCCTATCTCTACCCACATCCTGATCCACCTTCTTCTGGAACTCTACTGAATGAGTCACCAGGCAGGCCTGTGTGTGGTGGACTATGTGCATAGCCCAGAAATCCACTAGCCTAGGAACTGAAGAACTGCTGTGTTTTCCTGTCCATATGGTTTGGTGAAACTTTGTTAAAGTGCACTCATGTATACGTTTTTATTCTAAAATAGTGTAATAAACCCAAATGTAAGTATTTTGAAAAATTCTCACTGCCACATTTCAGGTATACAGCATTTCAAAAAATTGCCCTCTGACTCATAATGTGCTGTGAATTAATGGTAAAGTAACTGACCCCTATACAAAGGAGTAAGAAGCATTGTTCAACCATGAACTTTTCTGATGCTAAACATCAGACTATAATTAATGTCCTGATCCTGATATTTAATCAATTTTAAAACAAAATAGTGATGTAGCTTATGTGGGAATACATTATCTTAGGAATTTGCATTATAGCGTTATACTTAAGTTAATGATTTTTTGCATTTATGTCAAGATGTGATTGCTTATAGTTTTCAAACAGTTGTACAGGCATAGCTAAAATGTTTGGTATTTATTGCCATTGCTTACTGACTATATATGGTCAGAAACACAACAGTTGTTGTCTGTGTTGTTTCTATCTATTGCAGTGTCAGTGTTTCGTGCGTTTAGCTGTTATCATGCTCAAGTGTGTTCCTAGATAAGCCTTTCATCACACGTAACAGTGAATTGAAAGCAAGCTGGAGTTACATTTTGAGCCTTCAGTTACTCTTTAAAAGGAAATTAGAAAAAATAATTTGGTATTCCAAATGTCCATATTTAATGTCTTTTGTCATTAGGGAGGCAAGACTTTGGCATAGAAGAAACTACCATTCACTGGCAAGAAATGGGGGGTGTACTGTGAGGATATTTACTAAAGGAAGGGGATAGCGATCTCTTGTATTATACTATGTTCTTATTTGTCCCCCCCAAAATCTTAAAAATGAGCTTAGCTTTCTCATTCTACATTGAGGTACATGTGTATGCTTTGCATCTAAGGGACTTTCATTCCAGGAGGCAGAATTTAGATATCCAAGTGGCTTAAAATAATCTGTGCTGTACACCCTTTTCATCAAACCAAGAACAGATCCCTTGTAGAAAAGCTTCTGACATCACCGTCACTGGATCAGGTCTCCCTGAGTGGGAAAGGAGGAATGAAGAGATGGGTGTAAGGCACAAAGGGGTTGTGTGGTGGCTTTGATTACACATTAGGAAGAACTGTAAGAGATGTGCAAGTGGAACTTCCTGGTAGGCAGCGGTGAAATAACTGCAATGCAACAGAATACAGTGGTATCTGAGTGGGGTAAGAGACTGTGTGGCAGGAGAAAAATGTCCTGTAATATCTACAGAAAGCTATTGTGAGAATCTGAGTTATCATGGTGTTGAATATTAGGAACATGCAGGAGGTATCAATCTGCTTTGCCCTGACACTGATAGTGTGACTTCCAGCTGGCTGGCTGAAGCAGAATCCTTTATTATTGTAGTAGGTGGAGATGGTATTTGTGGGAGTAGAACAGGTGATTATACTAGTGACTAGTATTGTTTAATCTCTTGTTTTTAGAAAGTGTAGGTTGTTTTGTGCTGTGATGTGACATTGACTCCCAACCTTCTCTGGTACTGATTCTGCTTATGTGTTAGTTCATGCCTGCGGAACTTGAGGTTGCAAATACTAGTGTAGAGTTTATAAGTTTTCTATTATTGGTATAAACTGTTGATTTTTTTTCTCTCGCGTTTGAGACTAGGATGTTGGAAATCCCTTTTTTGACTCTGGTACCTCCTTCCCTCCCTTAGTGGGCTCCCTTTGAGAACTGTGTTTCTCTGGAACTATAAATCCACCAGCCTCTAAGGGTGCAGTTCACAGGAATGGGTGACAGAACTTTCTTGGCAACAATATCTCCTTATGGGAGGACACAAGAATGGCATAGAATTCACTGCACTCCATGTGGATTTCACACTGCTGCAGTTAAAAATAAAAAATGAGCGGAGAAAGCCAGATGTAAAAACCAGTAGGGGAGAGAGAAATGTGATGCTTAGGTAGGATTTAGTAGGAGAAAGAAAATCTATTCAAAGAAATAAAGAAGAAAGCATAATTCTGATGGCCTTGCCTCAAACAATAAGAACATTTAGCTGTTGCCTGAGTGTGATCTTGAACACTGTCTCTGAGGGGGGTGCTCACTGACTGCAGTTAGTGGTATTACTGCAAGTATCTGTATAGACAGATTGCCTGCCATTGGCTAGCAGCCCAGCAGAAGTGTGTACCTTTTGTCACCTATATGCCAACAGCAAATTTGCCAACAGGCTTACAGTTAACTTGTTTTTAAAGGAATTTTCATGTAAGTTTTTGGATATTTTTGGTGCTGGATAAAGTGCATGGATCCTCTAACTTTTTTAAGTTACCTGTGGCTGAAAAGTGTTTTTTACCTTTCCCTGTACATAGTTTGTTTGGTGTTTTTTTTTGTAAGCACATGCATAAGTAATGGCCATTTGACAGTAGCAGTCAGTAGCTGATCAGCTAATGGTAGTAACACCACTTACTTTGGGAGCCAGCTATCTGTGTGTGCTGAGTAGAGTCTTGGAAGTATCTGCCTTTCAATAATTATGCAGTTATGATATATCCTGACTTTAGTTCTTTGAATTGCTTCCCATTTGAATGTCTAGAATAATTGAAATACTATGAATACTCCCATCTTTCAGCTTCCCTATTTGTGCCACTAAAAGGGCACCGTCTTTCATGTTTCATTGTTTGTGACAAATGTAATTATGGAAGAATATCCACTTGATGGGAATTACAATAAAATGGATGAAATAGCATTAAACTGTCATGCTGTCTGCTGCATTTTAAGAAAGTTCTAACATCATGTTGTTGTTGGAGCTGTCATTTTTTGCTGCTTGTACTCATAGCTCCTATCTGCCTAGACTGCATCTCATAGCTCTGTTTTAGGGTCATGATTTTATACTTGTTCATCTGGCTATACCAGCTTATGTCCAACTCATTTCTAAGGGGTTGGTCATATTTCAGACCATTCTGGCTTGTCTTTGCTCACACACTCGCTCACAGAATTACAGAATGGTTGGGGTTGGAAGGGGCCTCTGCAGGTCATCTGGTCCAACTCCCCAGGTCAGGCAGGTCCACCAGTCTGCCCTGGACCATGTACAGTCAGCTTTTGAATATCTCCAAGGATGGAGACTCCACAACCTTCCTGGTCAGCCTGTGCCGCTGCTAAGTCACTCTCACAGTGAGAAAAATGTTTTCTGATGTTTAGACAGAACCTCCTGTGTGTCACTTTGTGCCCATTGCCTCTGGGCCTGACACTGGGCACCACTAAAAAGAGTCTGGCTCCATCTTCTTTGCACTCTCCCTTCAGGTGTTTATAAATACTGGTAAGATCCCTCTGAGCTTTCTCTTCTCTAGCCTGAACAGTTCCAGCTCTCTCTGCCTTTTCTCATATGAGAGGTGCTCTAGTACCTTAATCATCATTGTGGCTCAAGTACCCAGAATATATCAGTGTTGAAATGGTACTATTTTCAGATTTTAGGACTGTTTGAGGTTTTGAAGTGTCTGAGGTGCTTGAAGGACACCCAAATCCATACGGCCATTCTCTTCTGGAAGGCACAATAGCAGAGACCTGGGCAAATAATCACATGTGGGGCCTGTGAACATACTGTTCAGCCTTGTGTTTATGGATGGGGGAAACATTACATTAGAGGTTTCTGAGAAGCCGTTGTGCTGTTAGAAGATGATTTTTTTTGTTCCCAACTTGTAGTAAATACTCCTGGTAATAGCACTGTCTCTTCAGCTAAGCTATATCTCACTTCTCTCCTGATCTATTCAGTTAGTAACTCATAGGCTCACCATTCACACCTGTCTGGGCTTCTCAGATCTAAATACTTTCCTTCCTAACCAACCAGTTCCTTTTTAATCCATAGCTCTGCTTTCCTGTTCAGTTTTGTTTGGACAACTACTGTGCCAAAGAGACTCTACTAGCAGGATATACAGAACTTAAAAAGTAGTTGGTTAGTGGCTAGCACGTACAATAGATAGTTAAGGCTAATGACTGACTGAGCAAAGTGTTAATGTATTTATTACCTCCAGTAATGCTGGCCAGACAGTTGTCAGTCATGTGGGAAAATAGTGGCCTCTGTTGCTCCTTTGGAACTGGGGCTCAGTTTTGCAGAGTTGTTATCTTGCAAGTTCCTGGGTCTTTTTCCCTAAGGTTTATAACTTTTCATGTCAGTATTTTTTCCTCTTAGATTCTTTGATTGCTAATTACTACTGTCTCTACAACTCCACTTCTGTCTGTGTTTTTACTTATGTTGTGTGATGTTAGCTAACATACTTTCTTGCACCTTACCAAAAATTTTCTCAGCTAAGGTCACACAGTTGTACTGTGCCAAACTAGGCCTTGGAGAGCTGAACCACGGGACTGAGGATTCCACATAGTTTTCCTCTGCTTCCTTGATTCCCACCCCGCCCAATTTTCCTCTCAAAGTAACCAGTTCTATTTTCTTTTCTTATTGCCTTCCCTTCATTAATTCTTTTGTCAGTTTCTCCAGACTTAACCAGTTTTCAACAGAAGCTCTTCTGAACTGCAGCTGATTCTGTGCCTAAGAAGTTTTAAGTTCCCCAAAGGTCACCAAGTTGACTTTCTACTTACCCTTTTATCCTGGGAAGTATGTGAGGTTGTCAGACCACATTTATCTTGGCCTACGAACCTATTTGCAAATCTGGCTTCAGGTGCTGAGTTAAAATAAGTTAATAGCTGCTTTGCCTTTGCTCAGATGGCACAAGACACTGCAAAAATAGTAGTGAATCTGGTCTGTTTGCTTACATGGTAAGCAAATGCTAATAAATAACAGGTAGTAGAATACTGCATGCTGTTTTCTTCCTCTCCTTGTAAACACTTCAGATGTTCTGTATGTCTAAAAAAAAACCAAACCGAGTCAGTCCATGAATAGTAGAACAAGGAGAGCCTGTCTTCCTTCAAATTTGCATCTCAACACTTCTGTAGCTTTTCTGAAGCTTAGTAGTAGGTGAGCTTTTACTGCCAGCCCCAGCTTGCCATCAGTGAGGGCTTTAACTTGGTGTCTTTCCTGAATTCTTGTTTTCATGGAAAGTAGTTAGCTAACTTTGAATATCTTCCCCTGTGTAAAAATTTTATTGAAGTTGGTCAGAAAGTAAAAAAGTTACCAGGTGGCCAGTCAAACAGTGATGCTAATTTTATTGTCTTGGGAAACAGCGTCTCCCTGATGCTTTAGGCAGTATTTGTTAAAATGAATCCTGAGGGACCAAGGTGGACAGCTCTACACTCATACATCTTAATTGCAGAAAAAAATTATTTCATGCTTTCTTGTCTTATTAAGACATTGCCTGCATCAGCTTCCTGTTTTTGTGCAAATGTTTTTAAGAGTCTGACAGTTATAATGGTTTGAATTAATACTACAGTGTACACATTCCAAATACATAAAAAATATGTGATGTTAACTTGTACTTTTACAGCCTGAAAGATAACACGTCAAATTTAAGATATTCAAAACTAATAATTGGCAGGACAGGCAGATGGTAGTTAAATACTGTGAAAATAAAATGAAGACAGTTTGTCTGCTTACTCATTGACATTGCTTGTTCTCAGAAGTTTGGAAAGTTTTCTTTCTATTTGAAGTCATAAGAAAAATGAAAGGGCAAGAATTTTAGTTTTATGGCAGTGTGTATGCACTGTATTTCCCATGTCCTTAT
Organism: Gavia stellata; assembly: GCF_030936135.1. NCBI lineage: Eukaryota > Metazoa > Chordata > Aves > Gaviiformes > Gaviidae > Gavia > Gavia stellata. The sequence goes on from NC_082602.1 coordinate 5,441,643, forward strand.
TAAGGCACAATGAATTTCCAGAGTTAATTCTTAAAATCCTACTAAAACTTCCCAAATTGCTATTAATTTATTAACATTTATTAACATTTGTAGTAGTCACCTTCAAAAATACATCTAAAGATACGTATGCATGTAAGTAGAGTTTTCTGTCTCCATTTACTCCACCCCACCCCCCCCATCCAGGATTACTGGCCTGAAATCAGTCCTTTGAAACTTCTTCCAGTACTGAAAACAGTACTCATCTGGAGAGGTGTGTCTGTTTATTGCAGATGGGAAAATAAAAAACCGTAGAAATCGGTGGTTCTGATTATTACTTGATTTTTATGTTCTGTCATTTTATTTGTTGCAATGTGCTCAGCTATGGTGCATTATCTCACCAGCTACTAGAGAGAAGTTCTGATTTGCTGTCCTGAGCACAAGAAACTGATGTTGTTTTACTTTCAGTGTTTTGTAATGTAGCAGGTGCTAGAGCCAGATCTCAGATTAGTGGGATTTTTATTTATTTATGGAGTTTGCTAAGCGTATACTTAAGATACACGATTTGCACAAAGACTTTAACAAATCCAAGAGAAAACCAGACACGACTATTCAAGATGGGTGTTCCTGGAAAACTGATGAGTTTCGGCATGTTGGAAGTATTCAGTGTTCTGAGAATGAGGCCAGTACTACCCCAGATGTTGGTATGGGGATTCTGTAGTAATTGGTACATTTATTTCTGTAGCCTTTGCTCAATATTTTTCTCAAATGCAGTTTCTAATAAGAGCAGTAAGACTTGTTTGTTCTCTGAATCTTGAGAAATGAAGTCACACATAGAACCAGTCAGGCAAACTCTGGTGCACTTGAATAGTTCTCACTCAATTCTGATTGAGGGAGCACATAAAAGTCTGTATCTATGTAATTACAGGAAATCCCTTATGTTTGTATGTATTTCTATGAATATGCATTAATTACTGATTGTATGTATTTTGTACAAACCTTGTTGCCTATTTTTTTGATTTGAGGACTCCAAAGCTTATAAAAACATATACTTGGTTCAGGTAGCAAAACTCTTTGAATGACTTTAGCTTTGGCTTTACTACCAGATACTCTGAAGTGGACATGCCAATAGCGTTCCTTGCCAAATAACTGATCGAGTTTTAACTATTTTTTTTTTTCCTGGGTGTTGCAATATAGCCTAAGGAAATTTATGTCTTCATTTTGCAGGTCAAGCCTTAAAGGTATCAGCAGAGGCATTTACCAGTGATCCCTGCTATCTGCCTAAGAGGCAGGCTGTTGTCCAAGCAGCACGATCTCTGCTTACAGCTGTCACAAGGCTTCTAATTCTGGCTGACATGGTTGATGTGGCATACTTACTGGAACATTTAACTGTGGTGAGTAGAATTTGACTTAACTCAGACTCCCTTTAGCCAGAGAAGTGTCTGCTGATGGTTCTTTCTGCCTTGAAAATTCTTTTTGTACTTGGAAATTGCAGATCTCAAACACATAACACCTTCGCAATTGATAAAAGTGTAGATTCTAGATGAGATTTGTAGAACGTACCAGAAAAAAGTCTTCTATTTCTAACTCAACATATTTTGATCTAGGGAAGCAGATGGTTATCTGTACAATTATTTTCTTACTTGAACTGTATAGCTTTTTATGCATGAAACCTTCTTGATATTTGTGGTAGTAGTAGGGAATAATTTATTTGTAGAGAATCTTAAAGGTGGAATTTTATGTGGATATTACGTGGATAGAACTGAGTAGGTAAGAGTCTATCTCTGTATTCAAGTCAGTTTGTGAGAGAGATCACCTAAAAGGAAAGGGACGAGATGTATGAGAGAAGCCTCCGGCAACACCCCAGCTCCAGCTATATATTGGTACATTGCAGACAGAAGACTAAAAAGTACTAATGTTTGCAAAACTTTAAAAATTGTGCAGTAGAAAATATTCTCTAAAAGCCACTTACTTTTTTCACTCAAGGGAATAATGTGTTTCAGAAGTGCATGTCATAATAGTGCTATGTTTTGGTTCATCTTTTTTCCCACTTGGCTCTTTTTATACAGAAGGGATGGCCTCATTCTTCTATTCCTGTATAAAACTAACCAGTGGTTGTGCCACTATTGCTGAATTAGGCAAAATGTCCACACGTTTGTTGTTCAACATCAAAATACTTTCCTCTGTACATAAACTTGAGTTCCTTTAATGTCAGCCATAGTGTCCCATGTGAGCAGGCTTCCTTCATTTTTTGAACAGTGTGATTTTAATCTTCCCAGCATCATGTGTCTGACCACAAGAATGTGTTTACTGAGTTTCTTCTCTAGCTACTCCAGTCTGGTGTGTGTCTTCACTGGGAAGAGCAAGGAATTGTTCTATTTTTGTTTCATTTTTTTTCCCTAATATCTTCAGTAATGTGTGACAGACTGATAAAAATTCAAAGTTCTATTGACTACTTAATGTTTCAGGGCAGAGGTGAATAATCAGTGCCTCCTCTAATAATGCCTCATGCCTCAGGAGGACCCACTGACTTAAACGGGACCATTGTGAAGCAAGTTCAGTTTGGTGAGGACAGGGGAATGAAAATCTAGCTCCCAATCAGATTTGGAACAGTATTTCTTAATAAAACAATGTTTTGTGGGTTTCAATGTTGTGTTTGAAACATCCAACCTTGACAATTGTTGGAGATGCAGTACAGGCTAAATGAACCCTGACTTGCAGAAGCTTTTATGTTGTTATACATGTATGAAATTTGTCAACTGCAAGAGTAGTGGCCTGTGTCTTTTGTACTGTTTGTGGAAAAATTTCTTAAATTATTATATTTTTCATTCATAGCCTATTACATTTTTACGTATGTATTTTCATAGTCCTAGATGCACACTTCTAAAATGTTTCCCGTATGTTTTACATGAGAGAACTAAAATTGGGTAGTTTTCTTTCCTAGCGTTTCAGTGTTTTTAAACAACTGTATAATTCACTGCATGATTTCCATTTGAAAATGAAAACAAACAATAACTGAAAATCATAAAAGAATGCAAAGAATCATTCAGGGAAAAACTCCAACACTGCAAAGAGTGCAATTAAGTTTTCTTCTTCTTCTTCCATACTTTAATTTAGTTCTCTTAATAGGAGTGAGAACTGAATTCTTCAATTAACTTTTAGAATAAAATAGTGTGGCAGAACACTCTCCAAAATGCCTATGTAAAAAGACTCACCCTTGTCCTTAGAGGAAGGTGGTACATTTTCCATATTTATTTAGTCTCTGCCCTGGCTTTTGAAGTTGCCAACAGTGGTATTAGCTGTAATGGTGTCATTTTATGTTTAGATATCTAATTAGGAAATCGACTTAGAATAATTTCAACATATGCTACTGAACAACCTTCAAATTATAACAACTTTTGGTCATGACTAACTGAGCCAGATTTAAATGCAATTAAATACTTTAATGAATCTCAACTTTGCTCTTTTCAAAGTCCTTAGCTTCTATTATAACTTAAAACTCCCTTAGGAATTCAGTTTTTCTTCAACGTGGACTTGCTCCAACAAAAAGACATTATATTCACACAGGGGCTGCAGTGTAGGAAGTAGATCTTGTCTTTGCTGTATCAGCTTTGATATTCTTGATGTTTGCATGTTCATATGACTTGAAAAGCAACTCTCTTTACAAGTCATTAGCAGTTTTTCTTTCAATTTGTTCTAAAATTTTCATACTTCTACCATTTTATCCCCTTCTTCACAAACACATGGATGTTACAGCTGTTATTATTAAGAGATAAGAAATTTCATTGCCCTTTATTTCATAACTCTGAGCTCTATAATTGTCACAGAATAAAATGAACAAATTTAGAGGACTAAGCCAAAATTAATTTTAAGAATGAAAAAAAAGCATTAGTAATAGTAGAATAAATTAAATATAAATTCTAGCCAAGGAAGTTTTTTTGTTTGTGTGTATAAAATGAAAGAAAGTGGTCCAGCATCATCAAAGAACTCCGTAGAGTATTAATCAGATCATTCAATATGGAAGTGTTTTATGGGGAATTATCTATTTATGTATCTAATATTTTTTTAAACCCATTTATCAAAGAGTGCCGAAACTTTTTAGTCTTGCTCATTCAGTAAAGCTGGTTAATTCCAACACTGACATTCAAAACATTTGAAACCATACTTAGTTCTACTGACAGAATGCAGTCTGGATCATTAAACTTTAATTTCCTTTGTCATCTATGAATAAAAATGGAAAGGAAACAATGACAGTGTGACTAGCTGTCATATAAAGCCTCATCTAGTGTTACCTGTCACATCTGCCATTCTAAGTATATTTAGGAATAAAGATGAACCTCAGCTACCTCCTTCCAGTTTATGTAGTCTGAGTATTGTTTTCTGCACATTTTACTTAGACTTCAGGCTGTTTCTGACTTCTATGTAGTACAATCTTTGTAGAAAACAGAGTATAATGCTGAAAATACTAAATATTTTTGTCACAACAATATTGAAATGCAATTTTTAAACTAGAAATAACAGGTCAGTCTATTCAGAAGAATTTGATAAACCTGGCAGGAATTTCACTCCAAATGTCCAAAAACATACCTTTGTCAACATGAGATCAGCTTTTTTGAAATTTCACTAATAAAGTGGAGAGAATTTTCATTGTTTTATGGATTCTATAGAATCTTCACCCAGCAAAGTGTGTATCAAATAATGCATATTAGAAGCCAGTACCAATTCTCAGTGACTGATCATATTTTGGCACAGTACACTTCTAGCCATTTGTGGAATTTACAGCCTTATAAGAGTATTATAGTGCAGTGCAAACAGCAAGCTCATCTTCGAGTTGGCTGAGAAAATAAAGTATGTCACACTGATAAGAAAGGTTTTGCTTCTTTAAACAACTTACAGTTTTTTAAACAGGGAAGAGTTTAAATAAATAGCTGTCTATATCTGAGTTTCCATACTTATTTTAGAGTTTGAAGTCTCTAACCAAAAAACTGAGTTGTGAAAAATGTAGTCAGATGAAGGGCTATATCATGTTGCACTCTTTGATTCAGAGCTGTATTACCAGCCTCATTCATTATGGTTTGTAATGCTCGATATTATTTAATTAAGTGAATTAACAGACTAATGGAATTGCTTGAATTTATTGATCAGATGAGAACAGCAAGAAGGTAACAAGTTCTGAGAATTTCATTCAAAGCGCATTGGCAGTCTGTCTTTCTCTAATCTATTTCAGATCATGCTGAGCCAACATGTTTTATCTGCATTTTTTCCCTTCTTGTCATGCTTGTAGATTTACTGTTTAAGTCTTCATATTTTTCATGAATGCCTTCAGACAACGTGATCTTTATAAAATGCTTGCTTAGAGTTATTTAAAACTCTTGCCCGGAAAAAAATGATGACAATGGCTACAGATAAGAAGCAACTTGTGAACTTGGGCCCTGTGGGCATAGTGCTATCTGTTCCTCCCTTCCCTGCAGAGTATTCATCAGCATTAAAAATGTTTTGAGCAGGAGAAAAACAGTATGGTTACATAAAAGAAGAGAGGTAAGTCATATCAGGCTTACCTACGCTTCAGATTTAAGTATTTGGTTCGACTCGCATAACTGTGCTTAAAGTGGAATTTGACTTGCTCCCTGCATTACCTTCTGACTGTTTTGATATCACGCAGTAATACATTAAAAAATGGAAAAAGGGCAAAAAAGAATGTAGGCTACCCTGGTGGTACAGGGCCAGACTGTGAAACTGAAAATGATCAGAATCTTCCCACCTCCTCTTTGGTATGGATGGGTCATTCCCATGGCAAAAGAAATTTTTGAAAATAAGGGGTCTTAAGATGACAGGAGTCTTTGGGAGAGGATTTGGCTTCTCCTTTGGTTCATACTCATATTTATTTTCTCATCAACCAGCAGAAATGGATTCTTGCTACCAGTCTGAGGTCAGTATATGCAACATGGGATGCAGTTGTTTGTAATCAGGGCTATAGTGTTTATCATCGCACTCTGCAAATTCTGTGACAGTCTAATGTGCAATAAGTGACAGAGGAAAAGCAGCTTCTAAAGAATTACTTTTAAGAGTTGAGCTTTTCAAAGTGAACATATTTTTGAGTGCAACGGGAACCTGGATCCACTTCTGTTCTTGGTATAGTGGCCTTTTGACTGCTGCTTTATAACTCCCTATTGACTCTAGGGCTTCCCTTGAAACAGCCATATTCTTAATGACTCTCTTCTAACAAACTGTTGCTAAGGAACAGGCTCCCCAGTCACTGCAGTTCTGTTTATATAATACCTGTTTTTGGTTTTAGCATGGGAATCGCTGAAAAAGACCATTATCCTTTTCTTGCCAGTCAGAAGCATGGCTTTGAAGGCACCCTGATTGGCCAGCTTCGGGTACTACTGTTCCAGAATCTCTCTGAAGTGAGCAAGCCTGAAGGCTCCTGAACCTCTTTTACCAGAGCACAAGAAAACCAAATGGAATATAGTGGCTGTATTTCCAAGAGAAAACCACAATTGCTGGGTTAAAAAGACACTTAAATGAAAAGGTTTGAAAACAAATCCAATCCTTGCTTCTTTGCAGTGTAGAGCCTTCCCTTCAGTCTTATTTCTAGTTCAGTACCTCTCAGCAGATTTGTGTCTGCAATAGGCTCTTCAGTGTCATCTTTAAGCTGGGAAAAGCTGCCTTAGACAACAGTGATATCTGTTTGTATCCCTGAGATGATGAGAGAGAATATAATCAGCAACCTGTTAGTTACACAAACCAGAAGAAAATAGTGATGAAAGCAAATTTATCTGCACTCACTTGATCCTAAGCTTTATACAAACTGTTTGCACAGCCCAGGTATAAGGGGAGGGGGAGTGAAAGAAGTAGGGCTTATTTTGAATGGATAAGGCTTTCTTTCTAAGTAGGATAGAATTTTTCTGGTTTGGTTTAACATACATAGTATGAAAGATATTTATATACTAATTTTTCATAAAAAGAAATAATTGTAAAGTTGTGAGAGAGTTTCCAAATGAAGTAAGTTGTAGGCATAAAGCTTGGGGAGATCTATGATACAAAGGTGGTTTGTAGCATAGGTTAACACGGAATGCATGAAGTTGCCAGAAGTACAACTGAGTTTGAGAAATCTGTATTATGTCTGGTGATGAAGTTTGAAAATTATTTGGGAAAGTTGGAAGATGGGATATTAGAAAAGCGGACACCTATTTTAAATTATTATTTGGACTATGTAAATGCCTGCATGCTCCGATCAGTGATGAGGACTCCATTGCAGTAGACTCTCTTTGAACCTATCAGGAAAAAAAAGAACATTGCTAAATTATTTCGTTCTCAGTAGTTATTACTATGTTTTGCTTCTACAGCAACACTTACTTAACACTGACCTGCAATGCTTGTAAGAGAGTAATATGGAAGTGACACTTTGAAATTTCCTTCAGTGAGCGCTAATCTTGGAAGGCAAATTCTAGATTGGTAAAACAACCTTGGAAAATCAGTTTCTCTTGGCAGATTATTTATTGGTAGTATAGTAATGAAGTCAGTGTAATGTAGAGTGGCTTGTCTGATCAACAATTATTTGTATCTCAAGCATGCACAGATCATTCTGATCTAGAGAAATTTCTTTTATAACTTGCTCTTGCTTTGGGGGACAAAAATGAGGAAATGCATGCAAAACAACCAGTATCTGCTTTATCATCAAAATGCATGCCTTCAGACCTTCTTAAAATGAGAGCAAAATCATCGTGATATTTTCTGAACAGAAAAAGTTGTGTGACTTACTCTCCATAAACCTTTCCAAAGAGGCATGTTGCCCATTCCATTACAGCAAAATACTGGGAGAGCAATTATTTTCTCATGTGTGTTCAGTAATTGGAATTTAGGTAAGAGAGGTTTTGAATGGTTTTTTCCAACCATATCTCCTAGTGATTTAAAATAGTACATTTAGTATAATTTAGTCTTTTAAAGAAGCAGTATGGTATTAAAACAGTAAAGTATTTTTTAGTGAACAGCTTCCTAATGTCAGAATGGAAATAAAATTTGCTTCTCGTCCTTAATTCAATTCCTATTAATCCCTATGAAAATAAAGAGAAATATTTCACAAATGGAAAAAATAGTTCAGTGCTATTTTGCTGCCCTGCACAGTGGAAGATGATAATATTGGTATTCTGAAAAACAAATACTCTTTCACTTCTGCAGCTCTAGACAAACCAAAAAAGATCCATTTCTCCTTATTCTTGAATAACAGAGTGGCTTTTTGCAGCTTTGGCCCTAAATCTGAACCAAACATGTAGACGGAGACCAAGTAACAGATGTGCAGCAGGCCATTTGATTACGTCACCCTTATAGGCTCCCAGGCAAATGACATTAAAGGTATGTGGTTTGTCAAATAGCATCATTCACAAACTGAAGAAGCAGTATCTGCTGCCTCCTATACCTCTTTCTGTTTATATGGAGATTGTCAGGTTATTACCAGGAGTAAGACTGTACTCTGTATTTAATGATGTCTCCTCCCACATCTCTGAATTGTAAGCAATGAAGTACTTTGCACTGCATGTTTATAATCTCATATTTTTGTGGCCTGGCCTCTTGTTTAGCTGACAAGCCATTAATTTTCATGGCCCATATTGAGGTTCCCAGGCATGTCAAGGGAATCCCAGTAAACTTGGAGAGAATTTTGTCTACCTCAGACCAAACAAGCTCAAAATTGACTAGTGCAGAAGCTATTTCCTTGGGATTCCATAAAGGATGCTATGAAGTGCAGCTGCAAAGTTACGTTATCAAAATGTAGTAATTAAATCAGACTTTAAAAATCAGACAGCAACTGCCTTTAATATCATTACGTATTCCATAAAAACTCATGTTATGAATCGGCTTGCTTGCAACGGCTAAACATCATGGTAGCAACATTGAACAGTGACCTTAACCTTTTACAGAAAGATGCAGAGCTAAGCTACAGCATGAAAAGACTTTTAAGTCTTTATTAAATTGGAGAAATTAATTTGAATGAAGATCAAACACAGTAAAATTTAACTTAAGTAGTATCAAAATTTTAGTATGATTTCCTGTTGAAACATTATGCAGCCACTCTGTTTATGCCTCAGTCTCTTCTCTTTGAACTCATTGCCTCATTTCCATTACATATGACAGAAGAGCAGAAGTTCTGAGGTTCCTGAAAATAGGTAGATGGATAGTGGGGAAAAAAAACCCAAAAAGGCTACATCAGGAGCTTACAAAGACACCAGAGGATTTTCAGCGCTTACAAACAGCTTTACTGCGGGAGAAACTTCAGTTAGAGCTCACATCTCTTTTTTGGCATTACAATGAATAAGCTGTGAGACTATAGGAAATTTAGTCCTGATGCTTATAGTTATTCTTACTACTTAGGTAGAACCATGATCATTGTCTGAGAGGAGGTTGCAGGACTTTACCATGGTAATCAGGGTCATCATACTTATGAAGAGGCCATATTAATAACACTCTTCTGGTCCATCCACATTCGGGATCTTCATCACTTTCAGAGTTTTGATGGTATTTGTTGCTTCAAGATACCTAAAATGGGACTGTGAGAATTGCTCCACTTAGTTTAAGACATCCATCGTGTGTTGGTTTCTAGTCGGATAAGCATGCAAACTTCATTCAGCAATGTCTTGATAGTGCATGTTCAGGACATAGCAGCTGGTGTGTTATCCACCTTGTGTGTTTTAGTGCCAGGGTGCTTGGCTCTAGTTTTACAGTTATTGGTTGTTTTTTTATTGTGAAAGGAATGTTGTAATGTTCATGGACGTAATGTAATGTTCTTGTGGTTTGAAAAGTTATAAAGTTGTTTATGCAGTATCTGTGCTATGAAGTTATCTACAGTAACTTGACAAACAGAAGCAGCTCTTCAGGATTGTTGAAATACTGGTATGTATTCTTTACTTGTGGTCCAGCTTTCCTCAGAGGAAAAATCAGTCCAGGTAGTTACTCAGTAGTGCCACAGAGAGCAAAAGGAGTAAAGGAATGCTACTTCTCAACTTCTCTTTCCAGAGAGCCAAGTGCATTATTAATGTTTGGGTTGCTTCAGGACATAAGGAAGTGAGTGAGCTTGCTAGTAGAATTCCTGCCAAAGGAAGAATTGAAGCTATGGGATTAAGTACATCCTTAAGAGGATGATGATAATTCTACAACTGTACAACTGTATTGTAGTCTAACATGTTGATGATAAAAAAAAAAAAAGCTCAAAAAAAGACTGTACCTTACATCCACTTAATGAGTTTGGGAATCATTAGAGACCTTTTCCCTGTATTACTCAGTCCCATAACAGGGTGCAGCAGCTTTGGGGTAATTTCTGGAGAAGTGTGTCATAGTTTCGAGCTGAGGGTATATGATGAACTTGTACAGATATATTATGAGCAGTTTCTCACACACTTATAAAGAGGGAACACTATGGATAGCTTTTGGTCAGCTTAAACTGTACTCAGGTCTTGCTTGCAGATGTACTTAAATTGCTTCCACCTAAAGGGGATACCTGGGAGTGGGAACTGGTGAAAGCAAGCATTGCAAATTCAAGGCTTTCAGAGCAACTCTGGAGCAGAGATAAAATCTGAAAACAACAGATCCTGCAAAAGGTGAAAGATAATGAAGTCAAACAGAAGAGAATAGAGAGTCTTGAGGTTTTGTCTTAGCATTTATGTTCTGTCATCCATGTTGTTACAGAATTCAGTGAAGTATACTTTGGGTAAGAAAGCTTTCGTTTATTTTTTGGTAGCAAAGATTTCAAATGCACCTAGAAAGTCTCCAGTTAACCTCTTGTGGTGCTGAATGAGGTACAGTAAGATAAATTACAAAGGGATATAAACACTGCCTTAACTTGCTTCTTGGTTATGAGAGCAGTGAGACTGAAATAAAGGCTGCAACAGGGCAAATGAGAAGTGCTAACTTGCCTGAAGATTCCAGGGTGTATCTGTCTGTTGTAAATAGTCTGCTGAAATCCACTGCAGCTGCTTATTATCCCCAAAGAGGAATTACCTAGTGGCTGTTCAACAGCATATACAACTTGGGCTTGATCTCAGTCGAATGGCCACAGAATGAGTAACGCTGTGGAGCAGTCTACATCCATGGTCAGCACTAGCTGTCAATTCTCTTGTCAGCTTTTTAAAGAGGGGCTGAAGATGAGTGGAGTTTTTTATTTATTTATTTATTCTACCCCTATGGTTCATTTTTCCAACTTAATGACTGTAGTTTTAGCAAAGGTATAGAGAAACGTGCGCTGTAGTTACTACTGTAGTGCTTGGTTTTGCAGAACTGACTGGAAAGTGGTCCATTTCTTTTGGTCTTTTGCCTCATTCCCTAGAGTACCACATTAGTACCACATGCAAACTTACAGTAGGTACTTCATCTACAGGGCCTGTAACTGTAGTAAGCTAAGTCAATATTTTGGATGGATTTAGAAGACATGTAGTTTTTCCTGATTATATCAGTGTAAATAAATGTTTATAGACTTGCTTCTGGTGGTAATCACTGTGATAACAAAATATTTCTAAACTACTTACAGCTTTACAGCTGTCACATGCTTGTGAGGTGAAGAAGAATATTTACAGATGGGGAAGCAGAGAAGGATAGAGAAGGCTTATGATTTCCTGAAGGTAGCAAGGGAACTGTAGCTCGCGTTCTCCTTTCACACAAATCTTAGCCTTTCTGTTACAGTTCCCTGCTGGGTTGGTATTGTTCACCAGTACTATTTTTAATAATAGTGTATGCGTGAAAGAAGTTTTAAATTTAAAAGTAAGATCTGTAACAAAGTATAATTATCGTTGTCACAACTTCCGTACAGAATGTGAGCACGCTGTCCAAGGTGAGTATCCAGTCTTGCAAATTACTCTTAAGTAAATTAACTTGATAAGGAGTACCCTTGTATATAGATATACCCTTATATATAGATATATAAGATCTACTGTTATGCTTGATAGAATGAGGAGTTCATGACCTGTATAAAGCTGTATATGTTTTTATTAGTTGAAAAAAACCCCCAAAACCCATATGAATATATTCCATCCTGTAACATGGCATAGAAAAAGAACTAACCTTTAGAGATTGTGTTGATTGCTAGTATTTTGTCTTACGCAAGCCTGACCTATGAAGGTAGAGGATTTAATTTAATTAAACAAGGCATATGTACTATGCTTTGGACTCTGGGATTGATGTCAAAACAAAATTATAGCAATGTCTAGAAGGTGGTATACTCAAGACGTGACACGTCTCCATAACAGTAGTATTTAGTAGAATAAAATCAGAATACAGTGAAAATTACAGCAACAGTGTGAATGCTGATTTTTTTTTTTTTTTTTTACCATAACAGTTTCAAAGAACATTCGAATCTTTAAGAAATGTATCCAGTAAATCTGATCTACAGAAAACCTATCAGAAGTTTCGAAAAGATCTGGAAAATCTAGATTATTTGGCATACAAACGTCAGCAGGTAAGAACATGGAAGCTTGGTAGGAAGACATAGAATACTGGGCATAAACATGGTGGGTGGTAGAGCTGATGTATTTGACAGAGTTGTTGTTCTATCAGTAGGGTTTTATGCTTTGTGTAATCTCATCATGTAAGCCAGCAGGAGGGGTGACAGTTCTATTTAATGCATATGATGTTGGACTGCATGGTTTTTGATTTCTCAACAGAGAGAAAGATATGTAAAGCACGTAAGTGAGACTTAGCAGACTATTAAACTTTGCATGAACACATAAGAATTTTTTTTAATTAAAGGGCATAAAAGTACTGTTTGGATTTTTTTACTTGAAAAATGAACTAAATCCACATAACTTAGTGGAATCAAATATTGACTGTGCATGCAAACCACTGATTTTTTTCTTCTTTAGAAATGAATTTACAAGGCTAGATTGCATAAAACTTGAAGCATACATGGTCTTTGACTCGTGCTCGCAAGATCAGGGTTAAATCGAATTGTTAACATACATTTAATGTTGGACATACTTTCTGTCACTTATGCATGGCTTCTGTGAAAATATCAGCTCTCATAATAGGTCTTCACTTCTTTTTTGTGTTCTTGGTAAAATAAGAGTTTGCCTCTTCCAGAGCATACTGATGAAGTGCTCTAACATTTCTATGTGGGGGTTGTTTTGGTTTGTATTTTTCAGAATTCTGTCGCTTGGTGTCAGTATTGTCAAATACTCGGGGGCAGATTGCTTACAGTTGTTTATATCAGGTAATTGATTAGATAGTTAAAAATTAGGAAAGGGCTCAGGGACAGATGGTATCTGAACACATGAATATTTGATTCTTGATACAGGCAGGTCAGGGAGCAATTGGCTTGGGTGAGTTTCAGTGTGGTGGGAGCTGTAACTCTGGTAGCACTGCAGCATAGTTCTTGTGCCCTTTGACATGGGGCTACCAGCAACCAAAAGACAATGTTTTAACTGGCAACTAACGTGGGTTTATGTTATCTGATCTCATAATTATGTCAAACATAATAAATGTCACATCTGCAAGACCTTGGAGAGCGTTTCCGAGCCAGGGAAGTGTAAATTCTATAATTACTTCTCATGGTATCATCACACTTTTATTGGGAGTAGCTTTCTCTAGTCTGAATTCTCACTCTCAACTTTGAAAAATTCCTTGTTATTTCAGTGATATATGTCTGGTTTTCTAGCAGACTCCGAATACTCTTCAATAACATACTTCATTTCACCTTGAGCAGGGCATCTTTTCTCCTGTTTTCAGATCTTCACTACCCTTCCCATCTCAATACTTTGCACTTTCAAGCCATTTGGAGAATCTCAACATCCTTGTTTAATATCAGGCACGCATATATCTCCCCAAGCTGTTTGTGCTCTATATTTAACTGTTCTGGCAGAAGCTTTTGCATTTGGAGGTACTAAAGGTGTATTAGGTGTAAAATCACTTCCTGCTTGCAATCACAGAACAGAAAATAGGCTGTTCTATCTTCTGTTCTGTGATTGAATCTTTCTAAAAATGTTATACCATGCTATTAAGAAAATAAACTAGGCAAAGGCTGACATTATTAAAAAAAAACAACCAACCCCAACCCCCCAAAATGAGGGAGACTGAAGATAAAACAAATGAGGGAGACTGAAGATATTCTCTGTGTCTTAGTTAATTTGCAGTGTATACCTGATCAGTAGGTTTATGGTTTTCTTAAATAGTATTTTACCTGGTTTTGATACTGAGATTTTAATCTCAATAGAACTTGCTGGAGAATCTGCAGTGAGGGATTTGAAAAGCTGCCATATCTATCTATTGTAGGTGATGCTTTGAACTGTGTACTGCTTTGGAAAGTAAGTGATCTCTCTGTGAAAAGGTTAAGATTTGGTTTGATTACTGTGCAAAAAGCACAGACCTGGATTGGGACTGAAGCTGTGAGTTTGTGACATTTGTATCTGTGTTTGGGGAGTGCACGCATTTAATTGGTAACGACTTATATGCTGTCTTATTAGATTAAGAGTATATTCTAGCCCCACTGGCAAAATGTTGACTCACTACCGTCTGTTTGGAGACAAACAATTGTATACAATATGAATCCATTCATGGTAAAGTAAATGTTTTATGTAGTCAAAGTAATGAATATTGCTTTTGAGTGAAATATGGTTATCTGCTTCTGTCCTTATTTATGAGACATAAAGTGCAATATAGCAAAGTAATTCTTCAGTGTTGAAGTTTACAGGACAGATGGGAAATGAAAACTGTGCTTTATAAAGGATGTTTAAAATGACCCACGTTGACTCTGATTTATAAATGTAGACCAAACTTCTATGAGTGGTAGAAGTATACAAGAGGGAAACATGTTTGGGACAATGGTTTATATTATGCCATTTTTAACTGGCAATTTTCAGGATGGGGTAGAGGGCCTCGAGTTTTCAGATAGCCAGCTGATTGCTGACAGAAATGTCTCTTTAAAATGGGCAATGAGGTCAACAATTCAGTTCTGGCTTGCTTTATACAGAAACCCCAAAGTTGTTAGCATATGTTGGTCAAACTTCCTCAGAGCTTTCAGATTCTGACTATGCGAATAGGCTGAGTGTATGTATGAGCTGGCATGGAACTGGTCAGGGTGGCTAAATTCTTTGGTGATTACAGAGGAGGAAGATGGGAGGTTCTTGGAGTCTAAGACTTCAATGTTGCAAAGCTGAACTGTGTGGATGACATCTAGTATCGTGGTCAAGAAGCCTGAACAATGCTCTTCGCCATTCTTCTGTGTCCCAAACACAATATGAAGTATTGAATCACATCTATATGCCAAGTCTAGTTACTTTTGCGGTACTGTTGCTGTCTGTGAACTCCTGCCATATTCAAGTCTGCTCCCAAATATATTGCTGCATGTCAGAGCTTTCCTTTTTCCTGTTGGTTAGTGGAACACACATCTCCATCTCTACAGACTTGCCATACTTTTCTGAGTGAGATGGTTTATTAGCCAAGTTAGTTGGAAGTATGTTTAACTCAGGCCAGATGAAGATAAAACACAAAGCATAGAGACTCAACAGTGGAATGTAGGCTGACCCCTTGCAAATGCTGATAAATGATGCAGGTGAAGAAATGCACAGGATCTGATCACACTGGGGTTGTGGTTGCTTGGTTGGCCAAGCTAAGTGCCAGCTACTGCAGACCCACCCACAGCCCTGGCATGGACTTCATGTTCCTGTGCCTTTCATTCTTCCCATTTTAGCATTTGTGTGACCCTGCATAGAGATGCTTCAGTGTGCTAAACTGACTTAAAATTACTTGCTTTTTGGTGATCTCATTATTTTGTTGCTCAGTTGCTCACTTAGCACTCTCTTTCCCCCATTCAGATGGATGTCCCTTCATCCGTCTAACTTGCAGTGCCCTAATCTTTCTGCTTGGTTCTAGGGTTGGGTTGCATCCACTACAGAAATTCTTTTGGGTTGAGAATATCAGTTTATAGCCAGTCTACATTTTGAAGCCTTCCAGGAGATACCTGTCTCCAAGAAATGTAGTTTTTCTTTCTTGTCCAGGAGATAGTCTGGTAATGCCTTTGAATTAAAACAAGCTTTTAACTTCCTTGATACTGTCCGTCATCTCTGAAATTTGACTAACAAAGAATAGCTCCATGCCACAATGAGTAGTAAAACTATTCTTTTGCTCTGTGACTTATTGGAATGTTTCTAATAACAGTTAAGTAAGCTTTACATTGAGCACTGTTTTGTATCAACCTAAATATTAACACAACTGCAATATGAATATTTATAGAGGAAATTACATAGGACAAAATGGTAAAGCAGTTTGGAATAAGAGGGGACTCAGTGACAGATCCCAACACTCTTCTTGGGATACTGTAGTACGTGCACGCTTCCTGTTTTCTTATATGGGACCCTGTTCCTGTTGAAGGGAAGCTGTCCATATATTGTTCAGCTGGAACGGTACTGGTTTAAGGCCATTCATTTTAATGATCTTACTGTAAGGTCATTTCAGGAGTGTTGGGCCATAGCTACAATAAAAATGGAATTATAATCAAATTCAGTGGTATTTAGCACCTGTCAAACTGAAAAATTATCGCTGCTGGTGCTGTTCTTAGTGTTAACAGTGCCTTTAGGATGCCTGTAGCAGTGCTGGCTGTAATTCAAAGACACTTAGTTTTTGCCTAGAAGTCTCCAGCAATGTGGTAATCTAACAGTTGAGAACAGAACTTTAGTATGTGAACACACACAAAAGCAGTATCCTATTGTAAAGGTATGCTAATTTAAGGTTTACTTATTTGATTTTGATTGTATGCCCTCAAGGTAATTGTGTGTTAAAGGACTGAATCTATGTGAAACTATTTTGATTATTCCGTTTTTAAATATTTTTAGGATTGCTTCCTGATGATTGTTGTATTTAGAAATGTTTTAAGAAGTTGCAATAGAAACTGAAGGAATTAAGGGCTGTATTAGAGACGTTTATGGGGTACACAGAAATTTACTTTGCTTACGGGGAAATAATGCTTCCAGGAGATGGAGCAGACCCCTTAACCTGTTTTACTTCAGAGCAGTCCATCGTTATAAGTACTGCAGTTGTCTTCAGGATCATACAGGTCAAATTTACATTTTAAAATTCTTAATTTTGGAATGAAGACTTGTTTCTACAGTCCAATGGTATTTCTCTTTGTCAAAATGGAATAAGTGCACTTTTATTCTCTACCTTTGATTGTTCACTTTGCTTTTTCAGATGGCATTGTGTTGAGCATGAGATTTGTTCACCAAAGTGCTCTACTCCAGAAACTGGAGCAAAGTTTTCAAAAGAGATTATCACCTATCAACTGGCAGGTTTATTGTGTGATAAACACTTTAAAAAGTATGCTGAAAATTGGAGGGAGTTCAGGGTAGAGGTGAATTATTCGTTGTCACAAAAACAAGCATTACGATGAAAAACTTAAGGAGCTCAGTCACTGTACCTTATCTGGAAAAGTTTATGGCTTAGAAATACCACAAATAAAGGTACTTAACTAAATCTTTATTCTGGTACCCAGGAGTATGACAAGATCCAATGGATGGAAGTCAGAAAAGTTCAAACCAGAAAGCAAATGAATTTTTTTGGCAATTAACTACTGATATGGCTCAGTTAAGAGGTGCAGTACATTAATCACTGCTTGTAGCCTTTATATCCATAATCCATACCTTTCTAAAAGATGTGCAGTAACTGAGGTGCAAACCAAAGGGTAGGAATTATTATGGAAATTTTTAAGGCTTGTGCTATTCCATGAATTTGAATGAGAATTCATAAATATTTTTTTTTTAAGACTTAAGAATGACAGTACATGTGGTTGTGTATTTGAGGGTAAAGGCAGAATTACGGCTTGAATTGCCATCCTGGATTAATAAATGGGTCAGTTTGTTTACTTTTGTACTTACCACTCTTCCACTGTCGATTCTTATGTGGGCTTGGATGTCTTAAGAGTTCTTGTTTAGGAATTTTCAAACAAGCCTAGCACTTTACTTTAGAGTAATTTTAAGGACATGTAGGCATTTGATTCCCATAGGCTTTTCTGAAAATGCCTTCTTTCCTTTCCTTCTTTAATATTTAGTTACTCCCATTTTATAATTCATATTGTGTATAGGCTGTATTTCCAGTATTGTAGCTTATTATCTCCCCTTGACATAAGAACAACTATCTATCATGTTGTTGTGTAATTAAAATAATTGATTTATGCATTCATATAAAAAAAGCAAACAACAAATCAGTCTCAGTATCTAAGAGAGTGTAAAATTATGACAATTTTGTTTTCATAGAATGGTTTGGATTGGAAGGGACCTCAAAGATCACTTAGTTCCAACTCCCCTGCCATGGGCAGGGACACATTCCACTACACCAGGTTGCTCAAAGCTCCGTCCAGCCTGGCCTTGAACACTTCCCAGGGCTGGTGCATCCACAACTCCTCTGGTCACCCTGTTCCAGTGCCTCACCACCCTAATAGTGAAGAATTTCTTCCTAATACCTAATCTAAGTCTACCTTCTTTCAGTTTAAAGCCATTACCCCTTGTCCTATCACTACACGTCCTTGTAAAAAGTCCCTCTCCAGCTTTCTTGTAGGCCCTTTCAGGTACTAGAAGGCTGCTATAAGGTCAATATAGGAGAGGTGCTCCAGCCTTCTGATTATCTTTGTGGCCCTCCTCTAGACTTGCTTCAACAGGTCCATGTCCTTCTTATGTTGCGGGCCCCAGAGCTGAACGCAGTGGGGTCTCATGAGAGCGGAGTAGAGGGGGAGAATCACTTCCCTCAACTGGCTGGTCACAATTCTTTTGATGCAGCCCAGAATACAGTTGTCTTTCTGGGCCACGAGTGCACATTGCCAGGTCATGTTGAGCTTCTCATCAACCAACACCCCCAAGGCCTTCTCCTCAGGGCTGCTCTTAATCCATTCTCCACCCAGCCTGTATTTGTGCTTGGGCTTGCTCTGACCCGTGTGCAGGACTTTGCACTTGGCCTTGTTGAACTTCATGAGGTTTGCACGGGCCCACCTCTTAAGCCTGTCAAGGTCCCTCTGGATGGCAGCTCTCAGCCACCTGACATTTCTTTGTAGTTCCATGATTTCGCAGATGAGTGGTTTAGGTCGCTTAAAGAATCACCGTCAAGGGTATTGGTAAAAGTGATTTTAACAGAAGATTATAAAAATGTGACTTAACAGAATTCCATGGCAAGGTTCAGTCTACTGCTTACTAAAACATACAAAGGAAAATCAAATTAGTATCAACTCGGAATGATTTATACATAGAGAGAGAATGGAGAAACAAAGGGATAAAGAGTAGGGAAGACCCTCCCATTGAGTCACAAGGTTCAGAATGGACTCCCTTTCTTTCTAAACTCCTCAGAGAGGAGTTTAGGTGCGGCTGAATCCAGACTTAGCCTCAGACTTGGTCAATGGTTCATTTCTAGTGGAAAAGAGAGGGTACAAGGGATAAAGAAATCCTCCCGTTGAGTCACAAGGTTCAGAGTAGACCCGCTTGCTTTCTAAACTCCTTTTCAGAGAGGAGTCTAGGGGCGGCTTGGTCTAATCCTAGTCCCAGACTTGGGCAATGGTTTGTGTCTAGTGACAGGAATACAGAGAATAGGAAGGACTTTCCATTGAGTCACGAGGTTCAGAATAGACACCCTTGCTTTCTAAACTCCTCCTCAGAGAGTAGTCTAGGTGCGGCTAGGTCTAATCCTAGTCCCAGACTTGGTCAATGGGTTTTATCTAAAGGATTATGTGTATTAAGCAGTAATTTGAGTTTCATTCATGGTTTGAGGTAAATCATAAGATTTTAGCAACACTTAATCATGGGTTAGTTTTAAGATTTACAATAGCTTGATTACAGATTGATTCACACACACATGCACCGAGATATAAAGATGTAAAGATATAGATATATACAAAGGTTCCTGTTTAAAAATTCCCCCCGAGTTCTGTGAAAATACTCACTTCAAATGTCTCAGCATTCCTCAACGAGCCAGGGTTGAGCCTTGAGGAGGAGAGAGTTTTAGCCCAGGTCCTGTTGCCGGCTCGGCGCAGTCCTCCAAGATTTTGCAAACTGGAGAGTTTGTGACACTCTGAGAGGCGTCCCACTCAGAGGGAGATGCTGGTTGCAGCCCGCTGTGGTCCAGGAGAGCTCAAAGGGCCTCACTTGGGACTGCTGTTTATAGGTTCACAAGATGATTGGCTTTAGTCATTAGTAAAATGATGGAATTTCTGTAACCCTGGCATTGTTCCACTTGGGTTATGATCCTGACAAGGAGTGCTCCAGGGCTGTTAGGGAATGATGGATCATCCCATTCTTCTTGCTCTCATTATCCACCTTGATCAGGTAACAGGAGTCCCTGGTACAGTCAGTGCCATTCCCTGCCTTAACCATGTCAGAGTTCTTGCAATGGTCAAGGGACACTTAACCACCCAACTCGTTACACAAAGGTCAGGGCCTAGCTAGAATTTCTGAGATTGTAGAGTGTCGGGGGGGGAAGGAAGGCACCACCACACATGATTATAGCTCTGTCATTTAGACAATGCTTCTGTCTGTCCTGTGTGTCTGTATGGTTTGCTTAATGGGTGAGGAGGTTTTCCTTTCCCCTGCCCACCCGAAAATGCTGATATTCCCCTGTTTACAGTTTCTTTATTATGTATTCAGGGTGGTGGGGTGGAAGAGGTTTTTTTTTTTTTGTATTGCCCATCAACTTTGACACTGCATGCACCATAGTTTTACAGCTCAGCTCTTCAATTGGATTTGTCTGTCTGTAGTGCTGGTCTTGCATGATTTCAAGCTGCAAGCAGTTTGTATCTCAAGGTGCGCAATTTTCCCATCTGTGCAAGGAAGCCAGACCTCTGAGAAAGAGTCATGCCTTTTCCATTTGAAGGAAGGAGAAATCAAACGACAAGGAAAGAAAAAAAAAAAGAGACACGGTAGAGAATGTCTTTAAAAACACCTACTGTTTGGCAGCTTCTAGAGGATTTCTTGTGTGTGGCTTGTGATACGGAGATCTGGTGTGCTCACTGTGCAGCTGCACAAGGAGCAGGAGAAAGGTTTTGCTGGTCTTCTCATAGATAGAGTTTTTACTTGTAGAAATCTGAGCATCAAAGTTAGGTAAAATAGACAAGAAACCTTAGGGGAGAAACCAGGAAGTATAGTTGCATAGCTGGTCACATTTGCATCTAAGTGCCTGATACTTTTTCTGTGGTTAATGCCAAAGCTGCCTGGTGCTGATGGCTTCAGAATCCAGCCTGATGTTAGTCAATGTGATGAGGGAATAACAAGAAGTTGATTTTTATTAAGTAATTAGAACTTTCATTACAAAGGGGTACTCTAATTTTAAAAAGGTATTGACATTTTTGCTGAAAGTATGAAGATGGACGAACTGAAGAGTGGGTGGGATTCCTCTTTTGGACGAATAAAGGTGTATCCAAAACTCAAAGAGGAAGCACAGCTGTGATAAATGGATGAAATTTAAAGAAACAGGGAGGTATATTTTTGTCTTCCAAATGTAAAAGGAGAGACGCAGTCACTCAAATCCTGCTGAAAATCCAGTCATGAAGGTAAAAGCATGTCTTTGAACTATCTTGCATGTCTTTGAACTATTCTCATGTGAGCTAGTGTGTTTTGGAATTTGGGGGAAATGGACAGAATTCTGGTTTATCTTGCATCCAGAATGAAAATTATGAGAAATAATCTCTTTCTCCCTTTCATGTAGTCTGTGGAGGATATAAGTAGTTAGGATGTAAAGCCTTCAGCCTCCAAGAGATGAAGAGTTGAACTGTTATCTGAGGTGCCCATGGCAAAAAGCCCTTTAAAACGTTGATATTACAAGGGAATTAAAATAAAAAGAAAAAAGGGGATGTTCTGAAACAGTTACATATTTTTTTTCAGGAATACAAACAGTGGTGGTGTAAGAGGTTGAAATAGCTGTGTGGGCTTTATTTAAACCTGCTTCTCACTTTCTTGAGAAAACAGAAGGGGACCTGTAGGGAGCCTGGGACTTGAGCAGAGGCCTGAAGAGGCTTCCCCCCACCCTGATCTTTCCAAAGCTCAGTCTGTTGCTGTTTCTATGAAAGTGAGTTACTGTTTTACCTGCGCCCAAAATGTCCTCAGTTTGGGTAAAAGATTCCAGTCTAGTCTTGTCTCTGATAAATGTATCTGAAATGTCTTGGGAGCCAAGGATGGATGATGCTTTAAGTTTAACCATGGAGTGCCCAGGTAATTTAAAAACAAACAAACCATACAAAATCGAGTATAACAGTGGGAAGGAAATGAGATCTTCAGCTAGGGATTAAATTACAATAACAGCTATATAAGTAATGCTAAAAGGGCGTGACTTAAAAAGCTGATAAAAAATTTTGAGTGCATGCCATGGGGGACTTGCAAACACCACTGATTTTGTACCTGAACATTTGGTATGGTACCATATATGTATTCTATATGAATTTTGATGTGTGGGTGTTTTATTTCAGTGGTATCTCGTGGTTCAGATTAGAACCCTATTCTTTCAGTAGACTAGAAACCAATTTTCGGTTTTTCCCCCAAACAAAATATACTGATACTTCAGATGGTATCTTTATTCTAATGCGGGACAAAAGCAGAATTTGTGGAATGTAAATGGGGTCAGAGTCTAAAGAGAATGGTACTTACTGATGCAACAATAACTGATAATACGACAATTACAGTATTCTGTTAGGCAGCAATGTCTTTTCAAGGAGCTAACAAAACTGTGTTTTTATACAGCAGGAGTGAGGTGAGCCTTAAAAGGAATAAATCATTTGGGGTTAATAGTTTTTGATCGCTCAGGAGAGTATTAAAAAAAAAAAAGTGCAAAGTTTTTGTCAAGTTTATTTTAACAGTTGACATCACTGGTAATGCAGAGTTAAGTCGTATAACTGTTTCATGTTGATGCTAGATGAAGCTGTGCTACATGCTGAGTTCCCCTGGCCACTTTTAAAAAACAGTGACTGATTACCCTGACCTACTTTAATCAGCTGCTAATCACCCACGTCATCCTAATAAATTCCTGTCCCACAATCCCTCAGTGCTATGGTTAGTGGAGACACTAGTCTGTCCTTGCTGCTTCCCATTTACTTGCAAATGTTAACCAAAAAGGATTGGCTATTCCCTAGCCAGGACCTCGTAGAGTGCATAGATCTACTGCTCTAATTGCAACTGAGGAAGTAAGGAGTAAGGTGGAAGTAAGGAAGTAAGGTGAAAGAGGGAGAGGCAGATTTTCAGTGATGAACCAGGCAAGGTTCCAAGTGATAGGTTAAAGTGGACACCTTTAATTTGCTGCTTCTGCTCTCCAGCAATACTTCACTGGGCGGTTAAGTAGATGTAGTGAAAAATGCAATTTTGCAGATAGTGTACTATCCTTTGAAGTAATAATAGCTTTTGCTTGGTCTTCAGGTATAATCCATAGCAGCATCTGTTTTAATTATTTAGCCCTAATCAAAGATGTGGGAAAGCAGAAGATCATTTCTTTCAGATACAATCTGCTCTACAAACAGGGGTGTCCTTGCTAAACCTTTTTACTACAGCTTAATTTGTACCCACCAATGGTTCAGGGTATGGCTGTTGTAACTGCCTGCAATGTCGTTAAGCATATTGTGGATTAGGCAATGTGATGAATAAAGCAGGATGTTGTGTAGCAGAGTAGAATTTTAATGATAGAAAAATGGTCAGATGAGAGACTGCTGGAGAACCACTCCCATATGAGCCAGTATTTGGACTTACTTCTCTTTGGTTTATATCAAGAAATTGCAGTGCAAATTTAGGATGATTCAGAGATTCAAGGGTGGAAACATTCAGTGCTCAAAAGAGAAGCAAAGTGATTTAGAATTAATTTGATTAAGTCTGTGAGCCTTATTCCTTCAGCCTTTCCTAAGGCAAACCTATTGCTAACTTTAAAGTGGTATTGGATTTTCTTGAGCAGGGACTGTAAGATCAGGCTCTCTATTCTAACAATTAGGATTTTTAAAGAAAAAGGTATTCTCTGAGCTGCTGAAGACGCAGTCACATTAACTAGACTTGGGTGCATATGTTGAAAATGTAAGATTAGAGAGTGGTTTGACAAAGTGACTACTTGCCCTTATTTCAATGATAATTTTTCTGTCCTGAATAATTAGAGTTCCTCACACTTGCAAGGAAGACAGAAATAAAGAACATCTGATATGGAGGAATAACTGTGGGTGGGACAGATACAGCGCTCTAAAGTAGATTATATGATTTAGCCGAGAGCAAAGGTGAAATAATGAATCTGTGTATTAAAACGCACAAAGGAATAATTCTGTGCTGCAGAGCCTAGACTCTGAAATGGCAGTCATTAGCTGTGACATTTCTGGTACAGATAACTGCTGGAGTTGGTTGGATTTTTTTATTAAAAAGTTATGTTTGGATATATTTTTTTTAAGAGCATGAGACGGACAGATTGACTGACTTCTACCCAAAAATAGTATTTGCTCCAAATTCAGATTAAAGTTGCTGTTCTATTTGATTCATGAGGCTTAAACCAACATGGTCTAGTGAGTTTGATATTTGTAGTGCTGGGTAATGTGTCTCTTCTCTTGACAAAGGTTTTTCAGAGTGCTTCATTTTCTGGTCCACTGCAAAATGGGAAAAATCTTGAAATCTCTGGGATGATTTTAGAATGACAAGTGGTCACCAGCACTTCTGATGAACAAATACAGGAGAAAGCAATGTATTGCTCCATTAACATTATGTCTAGCGATCCAAAATATGTTAATTACTTTAAACGGATGATTTTTTAAAAATTGGATTGAAAACAACTAAAGACAAGGTTCTTGGTACACTGGCTTGTTAGTTGTAATTCCTAATATCCTAACAGTACTGAAGTAATCACCTTGGTAGAATGCAGCCAGCCACTGAGAGAAATTCCGTTCTTTGACCTTAAAGTTATAAAAGACATACTTTCATACCTCTAAATGCTGATATCAAACAGGCACCTTTTGCTGTGGACTTGGGAAATCAACACATTTAAACTGTTTTAGCATGCTCTAATTTTATAAGACAACAAAGAATTGCAAACCACTCCACTATATTTTCTGAAAATTATCTGGGTTTGCTTTCTTCTGGTAATAGTCATAGCAGTCTGAGTTCATCTGGAAGTTCCAGGGCAGTCAGTGTGGGTCTGCATTCTGGGATATTGTGTGGGGTTTGTAGGGAGTTTCTGCAGCTGAAGAGACACCACCTTTCCTGGAGAAAGATGAGACAACACAGTGCAGCGGCTGCAGGCTCCTGCTTAGTTCAGAACACAGGGGTAGTTGAAGTACTATCTCCTTACAGATATAAAATTGTGCTGATCTTGTTGCAGTGAGAGGCAGCTTGCTTCTCTGGGCATACGGTGCATTGGATGATTGACAGTGGTTTGCCTCTGGGCTGATTTGCTGGGCTCCTCTGAGCCCCTTATGCATGTCCAGGATATACACAGAATAAGACACACAAGCTGCGTTTCTGTGTGTCTTGTCCACTTTATGATCCACATCTGAACTGCAATAAATGCAAATTTTGTCGTCATATTCATTCTGTACATGATCAGCTTCTTATTCATCAACTCTCTCCATTACAGAGAACAAGTCATAAATTTTAAGAAAAAACCCTGGATGAGTGTATGGTGCCTAGTAAGATAATCCCCATGTTAGCCAAATGGCTTTGAGGTATACACAGTTTTTGAGAGTAATTGGAAATGGTAAGAGAGCTGTGGTTTGAGAAACATATCTGAGCTGGGCATACTTCAAGTTTATATGACATTTTCTGATTAATGGCAACTCCTCTGAATAGAGGATTACTTTTTAGTAAACTTCTGTATTGAGGAAATAATCAAGGATCATTCATGATCCACTTTGCAGGGGACTTCTTTTATACTATCCTGCCTGCTTCCAATTAATACTTTGTTTGGTCCAATGTCTCTGTTACAATCAGTGTCAAGAGATCTATATTACGCAGGTGATCTATGGAGACTGTTTTGAGAATTCCTGTCTTAGGTCTTCTGCCTTCCATTTTATTTTATTGACTTCAATACTTAGTTTCTATATTATGAGCTGACTTTATTTATTCTGGTTTGAATCTGAAGTAGCTTCAGGAAGTTAATAGTGTTATAAGCTTACACCAATATAGCTAAGGTCAGAATCTATTCTAATTGGACAAGAGCAATTTCAGAAAATTAAATGTTTTAAAACTAAATTGCTTGCCTCTTACTTTGAGGCCTGGCGTTGTTTGCCACCAGCACACAATTCATGTGAATTGTACTCAGAATGAACATTAAGAAGACACAGCAGTATTACTATTACTGTATAATTCACTTTGAGATAATGGAAAAACTTTTAAAAATTGTCTTACTTTAGTGGCATGGGTAGACTTCTTCCACAGATATTTTCTCTGCAGAGAGTACCAAGATGGTGTGGGTGTGTGTTTTGTTTTTGGTTTGTTTTTTTTTTTCAGAGTATCTGTAGTTGTAATTTTATTTTCTTCCTGAATAGTTTTGTGTTCAGGAGAGACACAAAGCATCCTACCTTTTAGAAGAGTCCAAAGAATAGTAGACTCAAGAGGGCTCTATAACAATTCCCCATGTTTTAACACTCCCGGCTAAAATAAAAATTCTTTGAAGTGTTCCAGGATATATCAAGCAATCTTTTTTTTTTTACTTGTTTTTTTTTTTTAGTCTTCCTTGTTCAAAAATAATGTTCCTCTTCAAATCCCTTGTGATTTCCATTAATTTTAGTTAGTCCTGTTGCTGGGGAAGAATGTATCAGCCGTAAGCTTTGCATGGACTACTGTAAATTTAACCAATACACAGCTGTGAGCTCCACACATCTCTCTCCTTTGCAAATCGGTATGAACTTCATGAATTATATCCTGGACTTCTGGAATGGATAATAACCTACTAGAGAAGAGAATAAAATACTCTGTGCGTTCAGGAGTGATTAAGAGTGGGCTTAGCAACTGGGAAAAAAAATGGACTTGATGGGTGAGTCTTAGTTACTGGTGAGCTTTTCCTGTTCTGAGGTAGACAAGCAAAATAAATTTTTTGAAACCTGCACGAATTTTGCAATAGAAAGGCACTGATACAGATGTTAAAAGAAAAAAAATCTCTATATGGTCATAGAGGAAGAAATGTAGTATTTCAAATTGTCGTGAACTGCTCATGGATATAAGGGAACTGAAGAGATGTGGGAAAAGAGGGTAAACAATTGAAAGTACAAAGAGAAGACAAAATACAGCCTCAAACTTGATCACAACCCTTGTTTGTGATTGCTTCTTGTTCTAATTATTCTGGCCAATAAATTTGATCTGATCTTTAACAGAATCAGATCATACTTGTTTCATGTATGCATGAAGCTACATGAAAATTAATAGGATTGCTTGTTGGAGACATTTGGATATATATCTTTCCTGTTTTGCAAAACTGCTATTAGGATGGAGAACATTAGGGAGGGAAAAGAAGCAGCAGTAATATGGGGAGGGAAGATAGATGAGAGAATCGGAGGAATTCTCTCTTTCTTTAAGTGCTATTTTTGGGCAACTCAAAGTGTGCCTGTGGATATGGAAGTTTGTATGGAATTTCTTTGGTTGTCAGAAAGAGCCATTTGCATTAGAAAAGTTGAAAGAGAAGTGTAAATGTCACCAGAGAACCCGTAAGCTTTCAAGCCCTGTGCTCGGGGGGGGACACAACACACGGACGGACATGGACGGACGACAGACGGGGACACGACGACGACAACACACGGAGGGACGGACAGATGGACACACCCTCTTGGAAACTAAGGCTGTGCTTGATGCCCTTGTGCCTCAGAGCCATGGAAGGCCCGCAGTTGTGGGCTATGCAAGTCTTGAGACTTTCTTCTGTTGCGCATAGGAAGGTTGGGAATATTTTCTTCTCCCTCCAGTTTTCTTGAATGCCTTTTCCACTTCTATAAAAGAGTAAATTATACAGAGTTCAGTATCTGTTTCGTATTTTTCCTTTTTGCCAAACTGTGACATTCTACCTGGAGAGCAAAATACATTCTGTTGGCTGTGCTTATTGGAGCAATAGAACTTCTAGTTGTGAGTTGAGTGCTGTATAACTTGTCTCAGAACCAGGCAAAGAAGGTCAAACCCTTCCATGTTCAAAAAGCCATCAGTCAGATTAAGCATTAATTAGGTTTCCTGTGGTTCAAACCACATCTCAGGAAGTTATCATTAACGTATCTTAGAATGTGAGAGACAAGTAGCTGAGGAGTATTTGAAGGAATCATAGAATCATAGAATAATTTAGGTTGGAAAAGACCCTTAAGACCATTGAGGCTAATTGTTAACCTAACACTGCCAAGTGCACCACTAAACCGTGTCCCTAAGTGCCATGTCAAGGAGTGTGTCTTGGAGAGTATGTTCATCTTTTATGGCTCTGATTTTGCCTGATAAATATTTTATCAATGGAGATTTTACATTATATATATGAGAACCAACATGTAGTTTGTTTTAAGTGCTCAGCACACTTTTTGGAAGGAATGTCTTATTGTTCATGTCAAGATATAGCTAAACTATCCCAGGGCAGTCTTAAAAATTAGATTAGGCTGAAAGTAACAGGGTCAATTATTTGATAATGGAAGTTTCCGTGACTGTGGCAATCCATTCTGTGTACAGAAACAAACCTGTTCTTTCCAGTTCTGATAAGTCTTATTTTAAAAGAAAAAAAGAACAAGAGAAAGTACCAAAAAGAATTAAAGACATTAAGTATAGTTGAAGTACATGTCATTAAATTAACAGAGAAACTACATGCAAAACTCTTTTGCAGGAAAGATGAGTGCTTTGACAGGTGTGGTATGGTTGTCACAACATCTGTCTCTATCATTCAAATAGCATTTTTCTTTTCTGCTTTTGTTTGCTTTCTTCATTGTATCAGCTATTTTCATTTTTAGAAAACAACAGTGTTGCATGCACCAGTGGGATTGCGGTCTTCCTGACTTCCATTCCAGTCTGGCTCCCCAGCTGATATGCTGTAGTGTTTGTAAGATTCTGAATACTGGAAATGGATCACAAACTCATCAGGAATCACTTCCAGCAAATAAAAGTGCTAAGCTCTTCTCCACAGACCTAGTCCTACTGTATTTATGCCAGACAATTTTGAACCTGGAGCTCTGCCAGTAGACAAGGTCCCTGCAGTCAGAAGCTTTCTGCTTTCTCTTTGGAAACTATATCCTGTTTTATCATATGTTTAGATAAGAACCTTGGGGTAAAGATCCTGACATACCATATGCATTGCACAATGCCAAAAGCATCCAGTGCTTAAAATAATCTAGCTCTTCAAAAACTTCATGATAATGCTCTGGACTGTGAATGTCAAGAGGCTGTGCACCTGCCAATTATCTGGGTTTTCCTGGGCTTGCCTTGGCCTTGGAGAATGGTTTTTCACACAGTGCCCTTTTTTTAAGGGAGAGAAGTCGTAGCTATCTTGATTTTTGGGGTACTTCCTTCTGTTTCCCGTTAAAAAGCAGATGATTATTTTTTTCTTGAGGCACTGTTTTTTGCCCACCCCATGTATCACCCTCCCAATTCTCCCTTTCATCTTCGTCTTCCTAAGAGGTTGGTGGTATAAGGAAGGAGAATATTAAAACAAAAATCATGCAAAAAAAAAAAAAAAGAATGTAACTAAGCCACTACACATGGAGAACTCTGCTAACAAGGTGCTAAACTTAGCTGCAGAGATCATAGATGGAACATGAAGAGCAGCAGGATGTGTTACCGAATGTGGCTTGCTCAGGGACAGTATACACTGACTCCAAGCAAAGCACCGGAACTTTACCTTGCTTTGAACAGATTTTATTCAGTTCTATCCTTAAATGTGCAGTTATAGCCCCTGGTATCTCACTTATTAGTTGATGAGGTTTTCAGAGCTGAGCTTAGGCATAGGTCACTAAGCAATTGCTGAGATTGGCTGAATGAAGGGTTGTAGTATTCGCGTCCTCTCTGCCTGTGCTTCAGGTTGCATCAGACATGAAAGCAGAGCTCCTCTTGCATTCCCTGTGAGGCTGAGTTATTTCCATGTACCAGACTCTGCCTTTATTGAATCCCCCAAGACCTTGTGGAATACTGCAGCATGCAGCTGTGTTTTGGCCTTTCGCCTTCCTTTTCTCTCTGTTCTCACACAGCTCACCAAAAAGGGCTGGCACTGTACTTTTTTCTGTATCCTGATGCTGGGCTACTGTGCAGATCTGAGTGGATCTATTTCATGTGGGGAATTTCTATGATACTAAAGATGCACTATGCACTCTGTAGTAATTTATGTAGCTGGGTATGAGGAAGAGGGGTGGGGTAGGAGGTATGCTCTATAACTTTCTGAGAGCGGGTGGAAGGGGAGTCGTTCAATGTTTTTTGTGACAGAATGTGTCTACCTGCCCCATGCCTCCCTGTCCTTGTACTGTTCTTAGGCCTTGGACAACACATCTAGTACAGCACCTGCCTGTGAGGCAGGTGGTAACTCTCTTTCGAGAATGGAGTGAATATGCTTTGGGGAAACTTTTGCTCACAGGACCCCAATAATTGACTGATTCCTTCCAGTGCCTTCATCCATCCACAACTGCCTGAAGGGCTATGGCTCCCTGCCAGCTTCATTTCCTTAGGACCCACTGTGCTGAAGACCTGATCTTGGCTCTCCAACAAGGACAAAACAGGCGTACCAAAATTATTTGTCTGCACTATTGAGAGCATTTAGGACTAATGATTTTCACCTGAAATGGGCCTATTAGGGTTTTTTGTGTGTGACAGTTCTAGAAAGAAATGCACAAGTCTGGCAGGAGAAAACGGTGTTTGTAGGCTACAGAACACAAAATTTACTCATACAAAAAAGCAGTAATCTGATGTGCTAGATAGTTGGTTGATAATTTTCTGTTAAATTCTAATTAGTTGTCACAAAAAAAAAGTAGTATTTCTAGTTTTCAGACTTGTTTCTTTTTCCTGTCTTTTATGGTGGAAGTAAAATCCAAAATGCTACTTTTCGGCTCTTAACAGTCAAGGGGGGTGAAGATAAATACATGAACAGAGTTAATTGAAAACTGCCTGAGAGCAGGAGATCAGCAGCAACAAAGCACTGAAACAACGAACCTCATCAGTTACAAAAGACAGCTTAAAAATCTTGAAAATCTGGCAGGTCAGTTCATAGCTTCAAAGTGATTTCCTGTTACTGGCACACACTATATGTACTTGCAATGAAAATGGAGCACAAGGATGACTTAGAAAGAACACTATTTTATAGAAAAGGTTTGTATATCATATGTGAAGTTTGTTACCATGACTTTTCCTCTGATTTTCACCACTTAAAAAGTAATTTCCAGATTCTATCTGTGAACACAGTTTTGATGAAAGCAACTTAGCACAGACAGACTGCTGATGATATCCTTTTTTTCTTTTTTTTCTTCCATTTAGCAGTCTGTTGCTGGGCAAGCTGCTTAGCCTTGCCGGTAACATGTCAAAGCAAATCTGATTTTTGTTGCTGTTGAACTATCTGTAACATACACATCCAGGTGAGAGAGAGGAAAATACACAAAAGAAAAAGATACCAACCAGCATGAGTCTTCCCACTGCCACTGTGAGAACCAGCTATTACATGTTACTCTCTCTTCTCAGTAAATCACTGCAGTGAAGGCTGTAAGAAAATGAAATACATCAAGGTTCCATCTTATTTTTTGTATGAATGTGGTTGTGCTAAAATGAATGTTTCACTGCTGAATGAGAAAAACAATCACAAGCCTAGATGTCTCTGAAGATAAAATAGAAATAGATTACATTGTGGAATGTACAGCTGAAAAATTTGCCGCCATCTGAGAATTAATACATGAACATATAAAATCCCTGGTGATCTAATAACCCCAAAGTAAGCCAACACTTTTTCCGCTAATGAACTGAAAACACATTTTTCTTGTATGTGTATGATTAGTTATCGAGTTGGCCAGGTATTTCATGTTGGAGTAATCTGATAGTAGAAAAATGTTCCATCCTTAAATTAAGAGGTTCTTTTTTCTTGCAGAATTGCATTTCAAGGGCATCAGATTGACTGACTAAATTCAAGCTATTAAGACATGGATACTTTATGTCTTAAACTGTGGCATTCAGTTGAATTCAGTACAGCTAAAGATGTAATATGAGGAAGGGAAAAAAGGAGTAGACTGTATTCAGACCATGCAGTAAGTCAGAAATGGGGGGGCAATGAAGCATTTACTAAAACTTGCATTAAGCAAGTTAGATTTATATCAAATGTTAGGCTTTTCTTACTGATATCAACTAGTCTAAAGAAAGTAGTGGGCCCTGATAGCTTCTTAAATTTGTAAGAACATTCTGTTTATAGTAGTACTTCTGGAAAAATATTCATGACATACACTGTTGCTTAGACTCAAATCTCTCTCGTTCCTACCGATGGCAAAGATATGGTCCTTGGGAGTTCATGCAGATATGTTGTCATAAGGCAGGTTGCTCAATGCTCTAAATGTAGATAAGTGCATTTGTTTGTGAGGAACTTCATTTTACCTTTATTTTGCATGCAGTTGTCATTCATGACTGCATGTTGGTACATTAACGTTAGACTGCTGTTTTGCTTTAATGCAGATGAAGTGTATTTAATATCTTCTAGTTGTCATCTTCCTGTCTGGAAGTGCTCCAAATACTTTGTAAGACTATATATGAGACTTCTGTAAATTAGCAAGGGGGTCAAAATATATATTAATCCCATAAATTGGTGTTGACAAATGAGTGGTGTTTCAAGAAGAGGTGAATGCAAAATAAAAACAGGGAGTTTTTTCATTTGTTTTTCCACATCGTGGAACGTACAGTAATTAACACCCTGAGTGGGGCAACGATCCACATTACAATTAGACAGAGAGGAGAGCAGCAGTCTTAAGTTAGAAGACTAGACCAGCTAAAGAGAAAAAAAATCTAGACGCGTATTGCGGATAAGAACATAATATATTTTGGATGAAGATTTTACCATTGCTGGCAAATTCCCCCCAGTTTAGGCCAGTGCATTTGCAGCATAAATTACAGACAGAGCTTGTAATGTACAAACTTGAAACTACTTCAAATAAATGTTACAACAGAGTACAGAGATCCAAATGTTTTGCAGCATTTAGGATGTAGTTGTTCACAACAATGCACTCTCTAAGTATTTAATGACATTTATAGCCTTTAGTTTGTAACCCTAATATATGTACAGGGGTAAAAAGAGGTGATAGCCTACTAGTATAGCGAAGCAGAGATGTTTGCCCTCTGGAAACTCTTGCAGCTCGCTCTCTGGTTCTAGTTATTTCTTCTGTGGTTTACCAACTTCAGCTTCACCCCTTAACAAGTATCTGACAGCCGTTTGCACCACCCACTCCGCTAGTGCTGGCATGTGGTAGTGCCAGTCTGCCAGCAGAGTTGGGGAGTGCTTGTCCTGGAATGTTTCGGTAATAGGATCAGTGCATTTGTGGTTTGTTTTTTTTAATGGGACAAAGTAATTATTTTTGTACAGGCTTCCGACCTTTTCAGAATATGAATACTGCATAGCAGATCACTGTGATAAAGTAGTATGTGTGCTTGTTATGGTTTTTTCTATGTGGATGTTATGGTGTCCCTGTTTAAGAGAATATAGAGAAAAACACCCTTCTTTTTCTATGTAACTTGTGTATTGTATTTAGTTATAAGGTTTTGGTTTGGTTTTCTCTATGTTCCTGTTGAGTTAAAATGATTAAAAACATTCTTGGGTTTGCTTGCCTACTCTGCGATCTGCAGAAGTCTGTGTCCATGTGAACTTACTTCATAGCTACTTGCAGTGCAATTTAAATTTATTGAATGAAGTGTTCTGATTGCCCTTGATATAATATAGAAAGTACTCTTGGATTTTTTCCAAATTAATATTGCTATTTAAATGTGAGTGGTTTGTAACTGGGGGAAAAGTTTGATTTGTGTGGGTGAGTGATTTGGAAGAAAGAGTTTATGCTTTTATGTTTTTAGACTGCATTGTTCTTGCAGTGGAGATGGCAAAACAAGTACATTTGTATGAATAGAAAGTATCATAAGGGAGTGGGGTGTTTCGTACATGAAAGATTAATCTTTTACTAGAGTACTTGCTTTTAAGAAAGCAATTGTGTCTTCATTTTTGAGAACTGTGAGAAACTTGAAAGTTGTAGTGGTGCTGCTTCTTGATACTAAATTTGTCAGATGTTAAACCATTTGTGACTTTATTTTTCCATATTTACTTCAAAGTTTCTTGAGACTGAAGTATGTCTGTGTCCTGGAACTGAATGACTGAATATTTTCAGAAGTAATCTGCATGTTCAGGTGTGGTATATTTGATTTCCTTGCTCTGTCATTTGTGCATATGCATTTCTTTTTGTATTTGGCAATCTTGAAATGTGTATATGGGGTTTTTAGGAACATGGAGAAGATTGCAGCTATCCCTACTGAGGACAACCTAACTCTGTTATGTTTTTATGTGTTGCAGAGTTACGTGCAAGCCCTGTGAGGCTTAAGGAAGCAGTATGTTTATTGATTGATGGTCCTTGTTACCCTGTTAATTAAGCCAGCAGGATGTCTACAAGCAGCTTAGATTCCAGTGGGAGAGCCAGTGCTCAGAGATTAAACTAGAGGTGTTTTTTGAGAGAAAAAAACCTAATAATAATAAAAAAAATCTTTGTAAGACTGGTTTGTCAATCTTCTGTTTATTCTTGGTAAAGGGATACCTTGTTTTTTTTTTTTTAAAAGGTTTCTGCTCTGTCTAGACAGCAAATAAAAAATAACCATTTTTTTTATGTGCCAGCATGTGCTTTCTCACAAAAGTCAGTAATTTTCTCTTAATCTTCTTTCAAGGTTTGAGGTAGCAGGGTTGATGCTCAAACAGTTGCTGTTTGAGTAAATTTTCCCTGTTTCTGCTATCTAGACTGTCTCACATCGAAGGATCTTCTTGTTTGCAAGGAAATGATAAATTTCATTCTAGGTAGATCTTCCCACAGCATAGCTAATCTCTCTGACAAGGAATAAGCTCACGCATTAGATGGAATCATAGTGGGATAACGGCTCTATAAAGCTGAGATATATACAGAGTCAAAGTTTTATTGGCAACATCTTTATCACAAAAAAGTTAGGTCACGTTCCAGTTGCTCCGTGAAATTCAGAATTTTGAGAACTTGGGTTATTTTCTTACAATAAAAGATTGCAATATGCAGGACAGTGAAAAGGCTGATGATACGCAATTTCCTTCATAAAATGCTCTGAATTTCATGGAAACAAGTACGGTGGTGTCTAAATTTGATTGCAGAATCTCCGTATCACTGGGGACAGGCCACTCCAAATTTTTCTTTCCTTCTCATATGAAGAGTATTAAAAAAAAAAAAAAAAAAAAATTCTAAACATAACCACAAGCGAAGTTCTCCATCTAGGTACAGTTTATATCCAGAAGGAGAGTTTATTCGGTGATATAAATGATACCTTTTCTGGACAGAATTTTGTTGGTATGGATATCTTGATAAAGCCCTTGTGTTGTGATAGTCTTTGTGGCAAATTGCTTTGGGAGTTAGTACAAGTATGGAAAAAACTTAAAGTAAAATATATTCAAATCTGGTTTTGGTTTTGGTTTTGTTTTTTTTTTTTTTAAAAAACAAACTGAAAGGTACATAAAAAGAACATTGTTCTGGTTTTCCAGAATTAGATAAACTATATCAATTACATAAACAATAAACTATATCAATTAGATAAACAATAAAGTATATAAATTAGATAAACGATAAGCTATATCAATTAGATAAACCATATCAATAATGTCAGACTATGACCTACTCTGACAGTTGTCTTTATCTAAAATTTTGTTAAAACCTTCAGTGACAGATTCTACAACATCCCTCGACTGTCCTTAGGTTTCACTGGAAGTTCCTTATCCTACTGTCTAATCTGAATCCTCCTTAATACATTTAAGATCATTGCGTCCTGTATTTTCTACTACAGACATAAGAAGCAGATTATTCCTTTTTGCTTTGCTGCGGTCCTGTGTATATTATCATGCCTTCTCTCAGGCTTCTCTGCTTTAAAACAGCTAGCCAGAAATCATTCAGTCTTTCCTCCTAGGTCATGCTTTTGACACCTTCTGTTATATCCTGGGGCTCAAATAGTTCTACCCCTTTCATAAAGATTGCTGTTGATAAATAGAATGGAAGGATTTTTTTTCTGGTGTCTACTATTTACACGTATGTGATTTGAGTTCTCTAGTAAGCACAATAATCTTTATGATCCCGAACAATTTCCTGTGAAGTGTTGTCTGATGAGTTGTTTCTAATCATGCATTGTGCAGCTGACTGTTCCTGCCTACATGTGATGACTTGTACTCATCCTTACTGAACTGTATCTTATCTGAGAGCATCACACCTATTTATAAACATTATTTTGAGTTCAAATCCTGCCCTCCACTGCACTAAGGGTCCCTTGTCCTCCCACCCAATAAATCTCTTTCTGTTTTCTTATCCAAGTTATGTTGCATAGGGAGGCACCCAAAACAGACTCCTACAGATAATCATATAACACATTATTCTGTAGTGGCAGTGAATCATTGGTAACTGCTCTTAAGAAATCTCTATTGATTCCAGAGTAATGTCATTTTTTTTTTCCTCACTTATTTATGAGAAAGTCACATGAGACCGCTAAAAATCTAGTCATATTATGAGACATTTACTACTAATCCTATGACTGCCAGAACAGAGGAAGAAGGAAATTAGACTGATTTGGTAAGACTTCCTCTGGACAAACTCGTGGTGGCTATTACTCATTCCTGTGTTTATTTCTAGATAACTAAATAGTGTACTCCATTATTCGTTCTAATTTTTTCCCTCAGGAATTTAAGTGTAACTGACTGGTCTAATTCCTTGGTTTCTTTCTTTGGAAAAGGGCAAGTCAAGTTTGCTCGCTTTCAGGCTTCCATTGTCGTGCAGATCCCCACACTCTCTCACAGGGGAACATTGGTAGCAAGGAGCCTTGATAGCTTTGTCATCAGTCGGTGAGTTCTCTGTTGTCATAGGATGATGCTCATTCAACCGAACTGCCTTAATGGAACACATTGCTGTTTATTTGGCAGGTTTTCATCATGCCTTTCCAAGAGTAATGAGTGCCATTATGAAACTAAAGTGGCTTTCAGAACTTCACATAGTTTCTCCACATTGGTTGAAATCAAATCTAAAAGAGTTTCTTCCCACTTGTTCCACCTTCCTTACCAAACACTAATGCATTTCAAGATCTTGCTGAACATTTTCTGTGCTACTATATTCCTTTCCCCACTGGGTAGTTCAAAGCCTGTGTTGTAAGTCCTGCACTTTGGATGCTTCTACCAGCTGTATACAGAAAAATTTCCCTTATGTTACGTTCTTGATACGGTTTGCTGTACAGATCTTCCTCTCCCCTGCCGGTTCACTCTTGAGAACTCCTGTTTGCAGCAGCTTGCTTGCAGGTTTTGCTGGGACATGGGACTGCTGGGTTTTAATGTCCTCATTCACACATCTGTCAAGATTCCTATATTATGTAAGCCTTGTGTAAAAGCTTATGCAATGTTATGATCTGTAAAGTGTTACACTCTAAGGAACTTTGACAAAGTTTTTTATCAAAAATATTATAAAACATAACACTTTCATATTTGTGCATGAGAATAAATATTTATATTTGGACTAGGTCTAAGTACTGACTTTATATCTCTGGAAATAATAAAAATTTGGCTTGAAAGCTGAAATGCTTAAGGCATGCTATTTTCAAAGACTGTGTCAAGTTCTTTGTCCCTGTCTTATAGATCTACCACTCAGTATGTTTTTATTGATTGAAATCATCACCTAGTAAACTGATAGCATGATTCTTAGCCATAAGGGAAGGAGAAAATACATTCCCTAATTTTCTGGGAAGTAACATATCTGAATATTCTACAGAAGAAGCAAGAATTGTAGAGGAGGCTTCATTTGTTGAACACTATCAGAGATGACATATGTGCTATTTTGATTTTTTTTTTTTTTTTTTTTTTTTTTTTAAGTAAACCAGTCTGGAGCAGTAGGGAGTGGTGGTTAGAATAAGATTTTTCCTTACTAAAAAGCGAAGCAAAGGAACGAGAAGAGGGAGATATGTATACAGATGTCTTGTAAACATTTTCAAATTTGCTTTTTCACAGTTTTCTTGTGTGACCTTGAGCAAGCTTCTTAGTACCAGACCTCCTAGAGCTCATCAGTAAATGCCTCCATCCAGGAGTTAAAAATCTGTAGGGGTATAAGGACTTGCCAGTAAAATTTTGTGGATATTTGAAGTTCCTTTTGTCAGATTATGACAGATTTATGTCAGACTAGGTAAATCCTGTCAGCATAGCATGAGAAGACAGGAGGTCAGCCCCTATACTAGGCCGGTCTGCTATGGGATCTTCATATTAAGAATTTGCTCTCACTTGCCTCACCTGAGTGAAGTGGTTCATTGAAGTTCAGTCTGAGCACAACTGACACACATATACAGGGTCAGAGGCAGCATAAAACATATAGTCTGAGCCACTATTTTTGTGTTTGTGGTGATTTTTTTTTTTTTAAATATGAGAAAAATCTGTTGTTCAGATGCTGAAATAATGCAAGTTAGAAGAGGAATAACAGTTTGGAATGTAGAGACCTAATTAGGAAAGACCATCTAATGAATGATGTTCTGTCATGGTGAAAATGACAGTAATAGTAGTTGGTAAAAGAGTATCTGAAAGGAATGTTATATTGTATTGATCCAAGGCTGACAGACATATACTAGTTTCTCACAGAAAAATAAATTCTCTTATAAAATGTTTCTCTACCTTGGCACTTCATAAAAGTCAGCTTAGATGAAATTCAAAGCTTTGCAAAATGACTGAGCTGTGAGTGGGAAATGGTTTGAGAACATAATGCTTGGGAACGATGGACAAATCCTGCAGGAATGCTGTTCCTGAAGTGCTTGCTCCAGAACCCTTAGCACACAACAGGAAAAGCAGACTGTGCCAGGAGCAGTTGTGTCTTCTCGCTGTACTTTTCTAAGGCTGAGCTTGTGTTGCAGGTACTGTGCCAATACTACTTGTCCAGACTTCAGTGCTTTAGTAGATAGAACATTCACATAGGAAATAGAAAACTTGGATTTAGTGCATCCTTGAACCTGAGAGAGTTAACACAGGATGTAGATATTTTTTTTGTCTCCCTAACACACCCACCCCTTTCCCAGCAGATAGTCTGCATAAAGTTGCATTCTATATTTTGCATTTGCATAATGTTACCCCTGTGCAGTTTCCCTCTAAAACTCACTCTAGTCATTCAGCACTTAAATTTCTTATCCAGTCACTCTGCATCAATTTTTGTTCAATCTGTCTCCCTCTTCCTCCAAGCCTTTCTGTCATCTGTCATACACACTTCATTTCTATTTGTTAATTCTAAAGGTATTTACTTATTCATTTTGCTCACAGGAAGATGTTTATCGCATTAGATTCAAACAAACATAGTAATTCCACCCCCACATATACCATTTCCCTTTATTCTCTTCTGACCACACACAAAAGATACAGTACCATTGCGTGTGTACGTTTTTATGTAGGGTCTGAAGGATTACCGTTCAGAGTTGGAGCGTGTGTGTGTGTGGACTGACAGGTCACAGTGATTTTGTGCATGGAGGAGGGAGGTCACTACCCCAACCTAGTTTTGACCTTCATGATCTGAATTCATCCTTCCTGTCCCTCTAGAATTCAGAACCTTATCCCAACCCAGCTGAAATGCATCTGATTGTCTGCAACATGCAGGCCTGTCATCACTGACTCTTTTTCTCATCAAGAACTTGGGAGAGCACAGTTAGACTGTCCCCTTGCTTGATGGGGCTCACCAGGCTTTAATATTTTCCTTTATTTGTCACCTAGCTTTTGTCAAAACATGAATCTGTATTGTAAGATCTCCATGGTTTAAGAGTGCTACAGCTGGTTCCTTTTCAGTATAGACCTTATTACTCAGTTGATCTACCTTGGAGTCTGCCTTCATGTCATTTAGCGAAGTTGTGGCTTTACAGATGGTCATTATGGAACAAAACTTTCTTCGTAAGTAAGCTTTTGATACTTGTAACAGTGCTTTAATGATAGTGAATTCTGCTGGCAATGGAACTGTGAATGCGTTCCTATGTCCAGTTTAAATCTAAGTTTATTTCCTTGAGTAAGAAAGATTTTTTTTTTTTCTGCATGAATTTAACCATGGATCTAACTTTACGTTGTAAGAACAAGAGATAATATGTACAAAGTCTTACTTCAGTCAAGCTTTATATATGCAACAACAAATACATTAATTTTAGGTGTAACTTGGTTAGCACTGGGAGAAAGATGAGCATCCTCTTTGATTTGTCGGAGAGAAGTACAAACTACTGCAGGACAATTTTATGTAGTTTATTTTAGCTAGATCACAAAGGGTTGCTAAAAAAAAAGGCACATTTTATTGTATAAACTTACCAAGTTACGTTATCTGCACTCAAATTTAGCCCTGGATTCACTGAAGTGTAAAAAAAAAAGATTAACAGACCACATGGTCACGGAGTACAGTTAAATATCCTTCAGGGAAAGGAGAACTGTAAGCTAAGATCTCTTAATGATGATTCCCTTTTTCATTTTTGGGACCTGGGAAAGATGTCTCTGAGCAGTTCCTGCAGATGGTATGTCTGAAGTGCAGAGTTACTGTACTAAAGAGATATGTTAAATTTGCACTTGGAACATGGCCCAGAAATGGAGAATGAGACCTAGAAAAATTGCTGTTATGGTTTCAAAAGTTCTGATGAGCAGACTACTGGTTGGTCTTACATGATCTTGACAGGGTCTAGTAATGTGCGGTGAGTATAGACTGAATATGTAAGAAGTTACAGTTCAAACATACCGTTCAGGAAAGTACTTCAGATTATACTATAGTACATTCAGTACTAAATTTATTTTAGAACAGTCAGTTTAGGCACAGTCAGTTCAGAAAAGATTTGAGAATAAAGCAGCTATCGCAAATTCTGGTTTAATGAGAGCTAAAAGCATGGAGAAATTAGGTGTTTGAGGCATATTCATGATTTAGTTTTAGTTTAGTTATTCATGATTCAGTTTTAGTATATGATTTCTAATCAGGGACTGAAAAACCTTTAAAAAGCTAGGAGAAGGCAGAGCGTTGTTACTATCTTCCAGATCTTTCTGTATGCTGCTGTACTGAGAAAATGCTAACCATGAAAATACAGCGTTGAGAAAGAGAAAGCAATTCTATTTACACAACAGCCATTTCACTGTCAGACTCCGTCTGCAGTATATTCTCTGTACATGTATGTTAGTGATATTACAGCTGCATGGCATGGCTTAAATTAACTTTTACAATCATTAGTGATGTAAATGAGTGTCATAGCGATGTTTGTTGGTGGATATCCCTGATACTTTCCGGTCTCTTTTGTAACTAAGCAAGCCTGTTGCTGAATTTCTTTTATGTGGAAAGCTAGTTGTGCTCCAGCCCAGTACCTAGTTGTACTCAGAAATACTAGTTGCATTTTCTGAACTGTTCACATACTCACAAACCATTGCAGGAAGTGGCAAAAGGAAAGTATGAGGCAGAAGTCCTTGGAGCTGATGGTGTCAATAACTTTGATGTATATTTTGAGTAAGTGCTTGCTGGTTTGGTTAGTTATTGAATCTCTTTACTGACAGATACCGATATTATACTATGTTTCCAGCAAGGGCAGATACTAGATAGAAGTATTACATGTTTCTTCATACATTCGGATGAATAAGCTAATGTTGTTAGTCTTTGCTTGAGCACCTTGAGAAAATACCGCAGTATTTCTCCTCTTCTGCTAAGCTAGCAGAGGCCAATAAATTGTTTCAGGATCTGAACAGAGTGTGCAGCATTACATTTAACTTCCTTACTGATTATTAGTTTATAGACAAATAACAGATGTGCCAGAAATGCGCTGCTCACCATATGTCTCTGGATAAGATTCCTGGCAAAGGTTATGTTTTTGCTAATACTAATAGCCAGTGTTCTTAGAGCAGTACTTTGTCTGTCAAGGATCTGAACCTAAATGGAGGGGCTAAAGTCCATGGAACTAAAATTTGATTGCAGGCCAAAACTTTGGAGATGCTGATTATGTTTCATTGCTAAATTGATAGATAGAGAGGAGAGTGTAGGTACAGAGACAATATAAGGAGTAATTTTATCTCTTTATTTTCTTCTCTATTTTTTCTTTTTTTTTCTTTCTCATTTTACAGGTAGGTTGTCATTTTTAAACACAAGTAAAATGATAGCAAAGTGTCCTGATATACTTGAGCCTATCCCCTCTGAACTCAATGGGAAGTGTCTGTCAGAGAAGTGGACTGCATTTTATCACAGGAAGGGTGGATAGATTCATTACTATGGTATGTATAGAAAGGGAAAGCAGTTAGTGAGATAATTGAAAGCGTGCTAAAGAATTCTTGATCCTGGCCTTGGCTGCTTTCTTGGCTTATTTGAAATGAAATGGGAAGGTTTTTATGTTGCCCTGGAAAAGGATTCATTAGAATTGCAAAGAGCTAGCTGAGAAGCTCTTAAGAATCTTGAAAAGGTTAGAACAAATGAAGATTAATTTAAAGAAGTGTGTGTATCTCTGCCTTCACACTGCATGACTCTTGCCTAATCTTTTTCCACCACTATTGTCAGCGGTAAGGATAGTCCAAAAAGGCAATGTACTCCCTTTCCAAGTGTCTTTAATAGTTTAGGGAAGAAATGACAGATGCTTCTGACATAGCTGCGAAATTAAAACAGTTCTCAGGGGAGGGAGCAAAGAAGGCAATTCTGAAAATAAAATATGAACAGAAATAATGTAAAAAAGATTTGAGCACTATTGGAGTCCTCAAAAGAAGATGCAGAAGATAAATATTTTAAGAAGATTCAAAATAATTTCAATGCATTCTCTCTCTACCCTTTCTTCATTGCTTTTAGTAGTCTCCGTAAGACAAGTCTTAACATCTTTGTCTTTGTAAGTAGAGATAAACCTTAACCCATCTTACAGGATTCTTGTAAGGAGCATTACTAGGAATGAGATTTTAAAAAATGTTATTAGAGATGACACATTCAAGTATTTATGCAGGGAGCTGTCACCTATCCACGGAGCGCTGGTACCCTTTCCTCTAGGAACCAGTACCCACGGAGGAAGCAGAACTGAGGATACCAGCCACCCACGTATCTCAGCAGTCTGTGGGTTGCTGGTAAGTGAATCTGCCATAGGTGCAATTATACTAGTGACCTGCAAGGCTATTGCTCATACATCTGTTCCTGCTAGTCTATATTACTCTTATTCTCATGGTCCCACAGTTTATGGATCTTTGCCCAGGGTGAACTCCCCAGTGTGGGCTGAGGGCTGTCAGTAGTATTCATGAACATCTGAGTGGCATGGGAACTAAACAAGAAAAAAGAGGTAGTGTTTATTTAGTCTCCAGCTAGTAAGCTGACTAGTATAGAGATCAA
The DNA here is from genome assembly GCF_030936135.1 of Gavia stellata. NCBI lineage: Eukaryota > Metazoa > Chordata > Aves > Gaviiformes > Gaviidae > Gavia > Gavia stellata. Next base: position 5,485,030 of record NC_082602.1, read on the forward strand.
CCTGCCTATCTATTAAAAAAAAAAAAAATTAAAGCTAGAAAGCAGTATTTTTTAGTTGAGCAACAATGTACGTGATAGCCAGGAAAGGAAATGTGTTTAATTGGGTTAAGTACTTGTTCTCTTTCCTGCCATTCATTTACAATCACCATGTGACTTGTGACAAAGTGCTCTTTGTGGTGCTCGTTCCTAAACCAAATCAGAAGTTTATGAAGCTATGTGTGAGGCATGCTGTGAGCAACCCACCAATATTTCTAATTTTCCAAGTTCTACTACAGCAAAAAACCTAAAACCCCAACCAGAGAAGTCAGACCCTGGTGCATTCATTGATATTCTTTGAGGCAGCTATGATTGACCTAGTCCTATTCAGATGTCAGAGACAGGATGCTTGACTAAATATACGTTTAGTCTGATCCATATAGGTTATTCTTTTTTTCCTTCATGGATATTGCTTTGTGCATGTGTCCTCTCAATGTGAAGCGTTCTGTCGAGATCTTGTTTTTTCCAGCCTTCTCTGATACAGAGTTTGACAGATGTAAGAAATACATGTACAAACATGACTGTGTGCTCTCGAAAAGCTGCAAGCTGCTTTGGGGATAGAACTGAACCATGTTTTGTGTAGTCAGGTATAGAAACATTAAGGCACTTCTCACACTGTTTAAAAAAACCCACAACAAAACACCCCTCTTCTGGTGGGTTCCGGTGAATTGATGTTAGCCATAATGTAACCAAGGTTCCAGGTTATTGCAGCACGTTTGCTGTTCTGGTAGTTAAGTTGGAAAGATAGATTTAGGGGAGAAAATGAAAAGAGTGGTCCTAGTCAAAGAATCTAGTTTGAATTAGAGCTTCCTTTGGTATTGTTAATGTGAGTTCAGTAGAGGCAGTACTAGCACTGGTGGGAATTGTTCTGTAAAATTTTCTGACACAGACAAGATTTACTTAGTTAGAAAATCAAAGTTAAAAGCTGAAGCATGTCCATTACTTAAATATTAAAATGCATGCTTGCCTTTTAGCAAGATGTGCTTAATTGTAATACTTAATCCTCTTTTTGGAAGGAAGTAATGCTAATAAAATGTAAGTAGTTAAATCTTATAAAAGTTTTAAATTAGACATTTCACCATGCATATAAATTTTACTATGTTCATACATACTATAAGAATGGTTTGTGAACTTTTGTATGAAGACTTTATACTCTTGTATAATAATTTTGCTGCAATATTATTTTATGTGTCACAAAAATGTCACAATGATTTATTTATGACTACCAGCTCCTCTAGTTTGTCCTTATAATTATAGAATCACATAGTAATTCAGATTGGAAGAGACACCATGAGGGTCCTAGTGCAACCTCCTGCTCAAAGCAGGGTCAGCTTGGGGATCAGATGAGGTTGCTCAGGGCTTTATCCAGTTGCATCTTGGAAATCTCCGAGGCCAGAGACTGCACAACCTCTCTGGGCAACCTGCTCCGCTGTTGGGTTGTCCTCCTGGGGAAAAAAGATTTTGCTTCAATCTAGTCTGGACCTTTCTTTTTTCAACTTATGCCTGTTGTCTCTCATCCTCCTACCATGCACTGCTGTGCAGACCTTGACTCTGTCTTATTGATGACTTCTTGTAGGTACTGGAGGGGCTGCTGTAATGCTTGCTCTTCATTGCAATGGGACTGGGAACTGCTAGATAGGAACGCATGATACTGTTTCACAGTGGATGGCTCCTCTGTATTTGTTACTTCCATAATGCATCGTGATACCGTGACAAGTAGTGATTGTAATCAGAGTGGCACGAGAAGGGGGAAAGGCAGTCTACGTGATTATAGACTTCTTTCCATGTGTTGGTTCCCTCATCTCTCTGCGAAGAGTTTGTTTGCCTGACAACATCTGATTCTTTGGGCGCCTTTGAGGAGTCCTGAGTACTACTTGAGGGGCCATCTACTTTTATGCCCCTTTCTGAAACTTAAGTTTTAATACTGTCTCCTCACTGCTGTTCTTATTTTCATGTTAGCTCCTTGGAAGCATTGTGCCTGCACCTCAGCGGAGGGGCAGCCTCGGGACAGTTTGCACTTGCTATGGGTTCTGACAGGCATTCAAACATTGTGTCAGCCCCTTTATCCAGAAGAAGTTACTGCTAGTAAAATTTTTACCAGGTGTCCTAGTTTGATACCTGTGCTCTTTTGCTGCAAAAATTATCTGTGTAGATGTTTGCTTGGAAGAACTGTAGAACTCATAGCCATGTGGTTGTAGACCTACTAATAGCATACTAATAAATACCTTGGGAAAATAATGGAGTTTTCCTAAGACAGAATTTCTGCCACCTCCACTATTAAATCTTTCCATAGATATGGAGAGCGACTTGGAGAAGTTTGTGACTTGACAGGTTTTACCTGTACATTGTAATTCATTACAACATTGATGAGAATTTCTATGTGGCACAGAGGAAAAGTTATTTTCATAATAGAAAATATAAAATTGTATTTTCGTATCATGTCCATTCAGTGTAATCCTGTCATGGCAGGAAGCGACAAATGCGGCTGCTGCACTAATAACAGGTGAATGGCAATATCTCTCTACTACAGAGAATCATTTACTGTTGCTTTTTTTAAATAACATTTTTAAAGAGGAACAAATCAGAAATTTTAGGTATAAATACTGTATGAACAGGACTTTGGGACAGCTCTAGTAGTCATCACGACTGTTTCCCATAAGCTTTTTGCTCCATGAGCTGGACAGTGGCTTATTAAAATGATATTGTTGAGTACATTTTTAAAATTAGATCTTTCTGTGAATATATATATAACAGACAGACAGATGGTGTGTATATGCACATACTACCAATTCTAAATTTAAACACAGAGGCAATGCACAGAGAAGTGTAGCTTTTCTGTTTCATGTCTGACACTACCTGTCATGTACATTACCTATTAGATTTATTTCTGTAGTATTGATTAATTCTGATCACATAGAAAGATCCCCTCCAAGCCAAACCATTAAAAAAAAAAAAAAAAGACATGTAACTGGACCAAATGAAGACTTTTTTTTTCTCTTTAATTCTCTTTCATTTCTCTTTTATATGCTTTTAAAAGCAGTCATTCAAATATTTTACTTAAGAAATTGTTTTACTTTAGCCCGTTATTTTTTGGCTGTGATTATACGTTAGGTTCTCCAGTCAAAACGAGTAATTTTAGAGTAGATAATGTCTTACTGAACAGAATGTTTTTTCACAGATACATGTTTGTGTTTTGCTCATTGGACTTTTTCTCTTCACCTTCCCAGTCATCTAGTTAAGTCAGCATTTCCTGAACATCAGCAATAATTTTCTGTAATACCTAGATACAGAGATACATATATTAATATATATTAACTTCAGTTTGGTTTTGTACCTGTTAACTTCTCTTAACAGACGAAGCACTGAATGCAAGGTGCATTCCTTGAAATGTTCTGGCATGTAAATCACAATATGAGATAATGATTTGATACTTGCTTTTTTCTTTTTTTTTAATGTTAGCTTCTGAAACTTGTCAGCTCTTCCTGCCTATTTGTCTTTTATAAAGGGTTCTTCCAAAATACCAATTTGTGTGCTCAGGAAAACTTTTACCATATGCACTCTTGTTCTTTGGGTAAGTTAAACCTACATGAAGTACAAAACTTTGCAGCACAAAGTTATGTCCTAGCATGAAGGTTTAAAGCCAGTGATTGTGTTGTAGCTGCAGCAGTCTGAAGATAAAATCTTACCCAGGTCATAGGAGAGCTAATGCTTTTATTAGGCTAATAGACAATGCTTTCGAACAAAAGCATGCCCACTTTTTGCTCCAGATCCATTAATTGTTCTAGTAAAATACATTACTGGCCCATAAAGAATCCTGTTGTTTATATGACTGCTTTCTTCTTTTCTTTTGCCTTCTGAGAAAAATCTAGAATAAATGTTTTGTCTAGTCCAAAGGTGCTATTTTTTGAAACAGAAACACAAATCTTATTTTTTAAAAAAACTAATTTCTTTCTCATCTCCCTACGCTACTCTTTTCTTATTTTAAATTGGGACTCAAACATTCATGGGTCAGAGTGGGATTGAGATGTAAGGATTCCAGTCTAGCATTGGCTTGCTTCTATGAGCAAAATACGAAAAACTGCTTTATACTTTCAATCGGACGGCTTATACAAGCAATTGCCTATCTTTGACAGTCCCCATTATTATGAAATTGTCATTTTTGTATTTGCTTCTCACATGTCTGATTCTGTTGATATGAATAGTCTTAATGATGGCGTGGGGGCTATACATGTGAGTGAAGCCTTATGGTTCGATTTGAGTGGTAGTTTGTATGTGTAAATACTGGTATGTTGTACCATGACCTGTAGGCTTGCTTTTCGGAATGACTAAGGAAGCCTGCTAGACCAAGCTAGGAGGACTACCATTATGCCGTCATATCTGTTGATTTAGGAAACTTTCCTTGCTGTTAAATTTTAGTAGCCTCGGTCTGCTGTTAGTAATGTTACTGACATGTGTAAGGTCTGTATATGCCTTAGGGAACAGTGAGCCATTTTAAATTTCCTGGAGAGCCTGGGCTTTGAAAACTTGTATAGTATATTGGGTGTCTGTTGAAAACCAACACCCACCTCCCCCCACCAACCCTACAAATGTTAACTTATTGTCAAATACTGCGCATCTTCATTACTGGATTTAATTACATTGCATAAATGCTAAACAAATATACACTGTTCCTTGAAGTTTTCATTTTATATTTGATTTGTTGCACATGATTTTTTAGCTTTTTGGCTGTAGGTCTTTTTCCTTAAGATTACAGTATTTCTCCATTGTGGATGGTTAGAAAATACTTTATTTTCATAGCAACCACTAAACCAGATGTTAGCTTTATCCCGCCATTGAAGATAGCATGCAGTTACAGAAGCATTTCTATCTGGGGAAACCATATTTTTTCATCTGGAATAATTTGAATAGGATAACCTTTGTTCAAGTGACTTTTTTATGATTTTTATTTTTTTGCAATACTGGTAAAACTCAACAGAATTTAGTGCGAATATTTAGCACATTGCAAATATCTTGTATTCATATTTTTAATGGCTAATACATTCTTGGGAATCTAATTATATGGATGGTGCTATTGTAAGAAGCTCAGGAAGGAATTAAAAGACAGTGGAAGAATAAATCTTATATGACAAGCATTCAGTGTTTTCAGGTTATGTACTCTCTTCATCTGGGAAATAAATTGTTTCAGTGGCCCGTAGTTGCCTTAAACACAGTATTAATAAACAAACCCCATTTTTTTCAAGGGGATGAAGTGGAGCAGTTTTTGAGGTGCTACAAAATCTGCCATTGAAAAAAATGGAAAGTCACTTTGCTAGACTTACAATTTCTCACCATTTGACTCTACAAAGATTTTATTAAGGAGTTGTAGGGGAAGTCAAAATGTGAAGAAGCAGTACGTTTTGAAGGTAAAATATGAACAGATGCACTGGACAATAGGAGGGCTGCATAAGGCAGTCTGCAGGTGTGCAGAGCAGCAGGAGGTTTACACAAGTCAACATTCATCTTCATTCTGAAAAACAGAGTAATAAAAACTTAAAGAACTACATTAACATCTTTATAATAGGGAAGTCATTAATTACCACTGAGTTACAGTGCATTGGGGAAGACTGGTATAAAAGTAAACTGTGTTTTTTAATAAAGTTGAATACTTGTGGGGATAGAAATGATATATACACTTATTTATGACAGAAATAAGACCAACCATTTAGAAATATGGACTGTAATTTATTTTTCTCTGTATCTGGGGAGGTCTGCAGGATGTTAATGGTTTGTTTGTTAAAGCATTACTCACATGAGTAATTTTACTGGAGTCCTGTATTAGCCACCTTAGCATAATGGAACAGCCAACCTCTAAACTGGTTACTTTAAAAGGTGAAATTCTTTTCATGTATATGTCTGTTGGTGCGGAGGTAAAGAAACCAAACCAAAACAGTAAAAGTACATTATATATTTGCATTGTAAATGTTTTAAGTCATTGACTGAAGTCCAATGCTTTACTTCAGAAACATTTGTGAAAGAACAGGCCTTGTGATTTTAAAGAGTCAGCTCTAGCTTTTGGGCACAAATATTTCCTTAGGGTACTGCATATTCCATGACTATGTTAATTCACCCTTAGGAGAGTAAAAAGTCAATATTCATATGATACCATAATCCAAGCCAAAAGGCCATATGGCTCTGGTTCTGCCATTTTTTAGTGGATAAAAATCCTGTTGAGTTGAATGAGACTTCTGTGTACAGAGACTTAGAGCATCAGTCTTCATGGCCATAATCCAATAAAGCTATTTAAACGTGTAAGTAGATTCACACACATGGAGTGGTGGGATAAGCATAAGCAAGAATACATTTATATATTGCAAAGTTGCTTTCAGGAACCAGTCAGCTTTCTAAAAGTTTACAACGTGTGTTTACCTTGAAAAAGTTGGAAAATCATTTTGGTTTTGAAAGTGCGTTTCCATTGAAACTAGCTCACACAAAATTATTTTTATATTGTCAACATTTCATTTCTGAGAAACTTTTAAAAAGAGGAAAAGAAAAAACGGGGGCGGGGGGAAGAGTTTTGCCCAGATAGAATTGCTGTATTTTGACATTTGTTGTCAAGGTAATGTTAAGCAACTACAGCAAGTTTGGAAGTTCAGTTCAGCGCAGCTTAATCACTTAGTGAACAAGACCACAGTCAACTGTTCAAAAAAATACACCTTACTAAGTCTTGCCTACCATTCAAAGGGGTGCTGTAATCTTAAAAAGATCAGCGTTTTATTTTTCATTCATGCTCTAAATTTTTTATTATGTTCTGCATCGAACAGCAGATATGGCCTTATGTGGACTTACGGATTATTTGGGTCACTTTGTGATCTTGATACATCTGCTTTTAAACAAAGGGTAGCAGAAAGAATGTAGATTGCTGTACTTAAATATATGATAAATAATAAATTCACAGTAATAAAAAGTAAATGCTAACAAACATGTTGACTGATCAAAAATACTATTAGCCTGTAGATTAAACCAAGTCTAGCTAATCCTTCTATAGTAAGCAACATTTTATAGAAGTGAGGTTCACAACATAGCTTGCGATTCTAGACATAATCTGTTAGCATACAAATTAAAGTCCCTGTCAAAGCATTTTGGAATGTAATATTTTGATCTTTCATTTTCAACAGAGTTTTTTTCTTTAAAGCGTCTTAATTCTTTATATAAAAATTAACAACAGAAGAAAACAGAAGATTTTCAAAGTTATTTCTAGGGGGTAAGACAGGAAGGAGTTTCTCGAAATGCATTGCAAAATGGCATTTCATCGTCCATAGTACTTCTGGCAACAAGTAATAGTGACACATAAGATATCCTTGCATGTCCTGACTTGTATGTGCCACACTAAAAATATTTTCCTCCTCTATTGGTGTCCGGCAAGTGAAAAAAATAAACAAAATACTCTGCCTCTCATATGTTCCTGTACACCTATCACCTTGATATTTGACTGCAGAGTCTTTTGAGTGACCCTACCTCTAAAGACCTGTCAAAATATCTTGGTTATATTGTCTTAAAGAACTTCTGTAAGATCAGTAAGGAGTTCAGTAGGAAATCAGTAATGTTAGTACACATGCAAGCAAAGAATGATGACTCTGAGAAAATTCTTTGTTAGCTAATAATATTTAAACCGTAATTATTAGGAAACAGGGAAATATTATGCTATTCTGTATTTATTCGAACAAAACCCTGGGTTGATAGTTGGTTAGATTGAGTAAATAGAGGTTATGACAGTTGTTAGATTTGCTAGACTTACTTCGAACAAGGGAAAGGATGTAAGATTGTAAGTGATAGAAATTCAGTGGTATTGTTAGCATTTTTTATTGCTAAACTTAAAGCAATTTATTGTAGCACTAGTTTGTAGTGTGTAGTGCTTGTAGTTTTTTTAAAAAAAAAGTTCATAAACTGTGACAAGTACCTGCTGTTGTTCTTTAGCACATATGTGGGGGTTTGTCACAGGATGCTAGCTTCTTTGTTCTGAGCTGTAAAGCTACATTGGAAAGGAGCTAAATCATAGAGTGTGTTTCTCGTCTGAAAAGCGATTTAGTAACAATGGCACAGCACAGCTATACATTTGTCTCTGACGTCTGTATTGAATATCCTTACCATAAAAGTAGAAAATTCACCAAAATAATCCCCAGTCTTAAAACTGTCATTTGGTTGGACCGTGGTCCTTTAGATGTTACTACAGTAATAAAAATGCACCACAGTGCGACAGATGAGTTTTAATCTGCAGGAATTATATGTAATTATAAATCCAATTAATAATGAGTGAATAAGTAAAAAAACCAACCCTACAAACATGTATCTCAAAAATCAGATTGGTTTTGATTTGGTACCTGCAACTAATCCCATTAATATGCCGTCCAAGTAGAACAACTTGCACAGAGTTGTGGGTTCTTTGTCTTTTGTTTCCCCTTCCCCTGCAAAGGGCTCTGAAAAGCCTTTTGGGACAGTGTTCATTGGGTTCAAAGTAATTCTGGAAGGCGTAATTCTGGTGATTGGCAACAACTCCACCTCCGTGAAATCCAAGACTGTCTCTGACAGAATGGCTTGCAAGAAGAGAAATCAGGGAAAGATTTTTCAGAAATATGGGTGTTCCCCTCCAGCCAGGTTATGGTGGCTGCAGCAAAGGCTGTGTTCAGCTCTATAGTGTGGTTTTCTTCTACTAAAAGAACTGTCAGGGCCTCAAGACTCAACCAAGGGCATTGGGTGCACATTATCAACAGCAGCTGCACCTTCCCTGTTCCTTGCTTTTAAACATGTTAACCATAATGCTGTATCCCATTGTGCTACTGTCTTCAGCAGTGCTGGAGCTGAGTCTTTTTATTATGGTTTTTGAACTGATTACAACTCTGAATGTAACGCAGAGGCACCTTGTGCCCTCTCTTGCCAGATAACAAACTGAAACTTCACTAACTAACCTTCCTCCCTTTTAAATTTGAGAGTTTTAAACTTCAGTAATTGACAGTGAGATTTCTATACAAGTTTGAAGGGTTACCGTACTGTGTGTAGGCAGCAAAACACATTTTTAAGCTCTGACAACCAGTGTGTCTCCCTTATATGTCTCAGCAGTTACATCTTCAAAGAACTCCAGCAGATTCTTTTTCTCACACTCAACTTATACAGAATCACAGAATCACTAAGGTTGGAAAAGACCTGTAAGATCATCAAGTCCAACCATCAACTAACACGACCATGCCCATTAAACCATGTCCCACAATGCCTCGTCCACAGGTTCCTTGAACACCTCCAGCGATAGTGACTCCACCACTTCCCTGGGCAGCTTATTCCAGTGTCTCACCACTCTCTCAGTAAAGAAATTTTTCCTGATATCCAGTCTGAACCTCCCCTGGCACAACTTGAGGCCATTTCCTCTCGTTCTATCACTTGTCACTTGGGAGAAGAGACCAACGCCCACCTCTCTGCAACCCCCTTTCAGGTTGTAGAGAGCAATGAGGTCTCCCCTCAGCCTCCTCTTCTGCAGACGGAACAACCCCAGTTCCCTCAGCCGCTCCTCATCAGACTTGTGCTCCAGGTCTTACTTACAGGTCTGTAATTTCCTTGTGCATCTATTGAACGCTTCCTTAAACTGTGTTGATGCTTAGTGTTCGTCTCTCATCCATGCATCCATGGTCAGTCTTCAGAGTATTTTATGTATGAATAAAAGAGATGGTTCATACAAAACCTAATCTCCTCAGTCTTCTTAGAAAAAACCACAAACAAACCAGCCAAACAAAAAAAAAAAAAATTTGCATGCAGAGGAACGCTGGATTCTTTTTGAACATTCAGTATGGTTCTGGTTCTTTAGGAACTTGATGGCAGGAACCATATTTAAACAGCATAGCTTGTCCAGCAAGACAGAACTGTTACAATTTTATTTTGGTTATTTTCTTACTGCAGTAACAGTGACTTTGGTTAGGTGAATCTCAAGGTTTTTAGTACTGTGCATTTCACAGTTCTATTCTGTGTCAGATTTATGGTGCTTTGTTTTTGTAAAACAGTGTCGTAACTTTATGCAGCATAAACTGCAATCCTGCAGTCTTTCTTAAAGTCAGTCTATATTATGAGGCTTTATGGTGGAAAGAGTCTTGCATGTGAAGAAGAAGGACTTCAGTAAATGGAGTACTTAATAAACCAGAATACAACCTGCATAGGTATGGATAAGCTAAGATTAATTGAGATTACTGTGAAAACATATTTACGGTTATTCTTGTTGTTTTAGACATATATTTGCCCTATATAATATACGTGATACACTGTAATATATGAAATACAAAAGCACTTCAGAAACTTAATTTCTAGATAGCTGCGTTGCAAGGCTGGAAAGGAAATTGAATTTCATGTGTACATGCATTTGTTGTAATTGTTAGTATGATCAGATCTATTTTTACCTGTTTTATTGGATATCTGAGTAATTTGTTAACCATCTCTACAATGTCTACTGTTTTGGACACAAGCCATCCATATTCTTTCCTGCTGTGAATTTCTATCAAAGCGGTTTAATTGATCTACATGTCTCTTCATGGACTTCCATTAACACCTTGCATGCAGCATATTGTAAAGAGGGTTAACTGACTTCTAAGCGATCAGGGACCATTTTCATTTACATGGTTTGGTGAAGCCAGACCCCTGGCGCCTGTCATTTGGGATGGCCCTGTAGCTGACCTAAAATTCTTTGGTAGACTAAACTGCTTTTGCTTCTCTGTTCCTGCTGTGATGACATGCACAGAACTGTGACCTTAGTAATATGCAGTATACGTGGAAACAAGAAAGACATCCAGACCAAATATAGTCTCTGCCCTGCCAGTTTGCTATCCCTCTTCTGGGATCTGTCCCAGAAGAGGGATCCTATCCTTCCACCTCCAGCGGCAGGATCCTCTTGATTTCAGTGGAGCAAGGATTTCATGCCTGTACAGCCTGTTGGCAGGAAGAAATAGTCCTAAACTGGAGGCATCACTACTTTTGTGTCTCTTCAGCAGTCCTGTTTTGAGTAAAGTTTCCCTTGATTTCACTGGGAAATATGCTTGAGGAAGAAGAGCTGAGCAGAGGCTTCAATGCAGAGTATTGTATTGCACTACTCATCTGTGCAGGAAAAGGCTTCTGTAAACTTGGAGAGTATTGTACTCAAGGTAAGACTGATAATAAAGCGATCGCATTTTGGTTGATCTCAATATGCTGAAGGAGCATGTTCAAGTATTTCTAGTGGGGGTCTTAGTATACAAATAACTAATATTTTTTTTACAGTGTGTGGAAATGCTTGGTTAAAAGGCAGCGGACCTAAATAATTTCCCACGTTGAAAGTTAATTTCCTTTTCTATCAAAATATAATTTAATCTTCCAAAGCTCAGTTATGTAATGTTTCACGATAGTCATAGGATCTTACAAGTCTGAAGGACTGCTATTAACAAGATGGAATCATGTTATTCCTGCATTTACAATTTAGCAGTGGCTTATGTAAAAAGATAACCCAACTTTCCTCCCATTGCTATGCCTAGAAGGCCAAGAATTGTGTAATGTTGTGAATCCAAGAGATGCTTTTCAAGATCTGCTGTGAATGAACTGCACGGACTACTGTCAGGTGTGCTCTTGCCCATTTTGCTCCAATTTGCAGCTGAATTTTTCCAGCCTAAAGAATCTACCAAGGATTTCAGTTTTTGCCTACTTCTTGAACCAGTATGAGGTAGCCAGTAGAACTTCTGTGTGTTCAAGTTCATGGTTTCGCCTCAAAGGAGAGGAGAGGAGGCAGCTGGTTCTTTGAAGGCACAGACCATGCTGGGCTCTGTACGTGCCTTTTAGGGTTCAGGGTACAGCAGGACAGACAATGGGTTACAGCAGGTATGGCCTCAGTGTGGACTGAGCGGCACCTGCAAAGAACAGAGGTGAGGCGATGAGGGTGCTTTCCTGAGGGACCAGTAACGATGGGGTAGAGTGGGACAGGAAGCAATGACCTGAGCCTCAGGGACAGTGTTGCCGGAGAGCTGTCAGGTTCTCCGATCTCATATAGGAGCTCTCTCCTAGCACAGCTCTGGGTTTTGTTTGGTTTTTTCTTTTTTTTTTCCTCTTCCCCCTCTTTTTGAAGATGCCTCCTTGTTCTAAGTTGCTGTTTGCACAGTGTTAAATCACAGCTTTACCAAAGGGCTGCCACTCTCTTATCTTTTCATATGCTTGCCTGATGGAAAAGGCGCAAAACTCCCGTTATCTACCAGTAGCAAATATAATCATCCATCTTCAACAAACACAGCAGACTATTTATTTATTTTGACCATTAATGGTTATGATTCTTTTAGTGGGAGTGGCTGCCTGCATGTTTCAGAAAAATATCAAGCTGATCCCATGTGTATTTGTGGTAATCTCTGCATTGGTCAGTATTAGGGACTGAATCAGGGACTTCCAGTTTCAGGACCGAGTATGTGGATTTATTTAACTTAACCAGAAGAAGCGGAATCTGTACTTCAGGATGCTGCTTGTGAGGATCTCCTTTGGAGGAGCAGGTGTGGCATTGCTGCCTTACACGTGCGTGCCCTGTCTTCTTCTGTGCAACAAATGTTAATAGTTCATATGAAAACAATGTGAGCCTTGACTGCTTGACTGGCCTTTGTGTATTTGGAGTGGTTTTCCTGTTCCTAATCAAAATACGTATGAATGTGAAACACTTTGGAGACAGCTTATCAAGGTGTATTCAAAATTAATTTGAGCCCCAGACACTTCTGAAGTCATCTTCTTTTTGTTATTCCTGCTTTTTTCTTTACTGTTGGTGGATAAAAAAATATAATGCTGCTTCTCACAGTTCTTTTAACTTGCAGTTATTTATAGGCTTTCCAATAGACATTTACAATGTATAGTTTTATTTTGCTCTCCATTATAGTCCTGACTGAATCTTTAAATCTAAATGTTCGCAGAGCTGTATTTTAGAGTCTTCTGTGGTTCAGGTTGCCCAAAAGCCAGTGAAATCACAAAGTCATGTCAAACGTGGCCGAAATGTGGCATATATAGGGGCTCATGTAAGTGTCTGAAACAATTCTTGAAGGTACAATATACAGTAAAGATCCATGTTTGGTAAACTGTATGCAGTGCATTTAATTATGTATGAATTTTCATGAGAACAAAGTGAGTTATCTCATTTCACTGCAAATAATGGAGCAAATGGATTATTTAAAGTGCACATTGAAATGGGAATTATTTGACCTTTTTTGACCTGCTCTTCCTTCTACAGATCATCCCTGAAAATGTCTGAGCAGAAGGACTTTTCAACTATGTTTCTGTTTTTAATGAATATAATGTACTTGTGGTTTATTTACCACCAGTAGTGAAATTGAAAATATATTTTATATATATACAGGAAAATGTACATAGAAATCTGTGTATATTTACTGATTAGTTGAGAAACTATTTAGTCTACGTTTGGAAGATTTTGTTTCATTTAATTGAAGCATTGGAATGGGAGATCATACCTGAAATGGTATAAAAAGTTTTTAAGTAAATAGATAAAGAAATAAAATTATACTCTATATAGGTTTTCCAGCATACTTTCCCATATAGAGTGAACTTTCAGGCTATAATCTTTGGAATGGAATGATTGAGAGAGAGACTTCCTGGTCTCTAGTGTGTGTTATTAAAAGAAAATGCAAAATAGACAAGGATGTAACTCATTAGAGTTCTCTATGGGGAAAAAACATCTACCTACAGGCTATTAATATTAGTTCTAGAAATAAATCCAATCAGGTTGCTACCCATTATTATAGTTTGTGCCTTATATTTGTGCATGAATTCCTTATTCTTATCGGTATTATAAACACAGTTAAAAATGTGCTCTCCCATAACTTTAGATAAATTTTTCTTTATTACATGCAGTTTATCTAGAAGAAGGGACTTAATATGTCTTTGATAAAATTGTTTAAACAAAAAATTTTGATTTTCCAAAATGGGTGACTTCTCAAGGAAAATAAATTCCTTTGATCACTATTTTTGGTGAGGAAATAATAATTTGCAGTAGCAGCAGAATATATTTCTCCTTCAAAATTTGCTGGTTCGAAACACCAGTCTGGTTTGAGTTGCAATAATATTTTTTCTTTTGGCATGCTGTTTTATGCGCTCAGAGCTTTCCAAATATTCGTCCTTAAGGCTGAAATTTTTCATGGATGACCTGTTCTCAGAGGTGAACTTATTTCTGAATGCACTGCCTAGTCCCTGTACTCATAAAGTTATGGGGAAGACACAGAAATTTAATCTACTCTGGAAGATTCTCAGAAGTTAGCTTTATGTTTAGTGTGTCCTATGCTCAGTATAGAGTCATGATATGTGCTTTGATGCTTTTAAGATTAAAATTAAAAAATTAATTAAAGTCTCCTTTTAAAATGACAGACAATATATACCTTGAGATTCTGTATTACTTTTTCTGATACAATTCTAAACAATCCCTGAATTCTTAAGGAACCATAACATCCACAGTTGGACACAATTTTAAGATAACTTCTAAAGAATTGTCTGTTCCAGTTTTCCCTCCTGACTCGTGTAATACTGATGTTTTAATCACAGCAGCTTCTGCAGGTCAGCAAATACAGTTTCTCTTTTAAATAAAATCCCCCAAAGCTAAAAAAGAAGTAATTATTTATCTATATAACCTGGAAAATGTGGAGACTGTTGTTAATGTTTGTTTCTTCTTTGAAACTACTGGGGTCCTGAATCAGCTGAGCATCTGAGTACCTTTTTAACCACAAATAGGCAAGTATTCCAACCGATTCCTAAATCATGTCCTTCAAACCTTTGCTGTTGTAGACCAATATTTGCAACATGTCTGTGCAAATCTAAGGAACAGAGGACATAAAGTCCTCAGTCTCTGACTGAGATTTCCAAGAGTAGAACATGGCTCGTGGGTTATGCTGGCAAAACTTCATGCCCTAAATATTTTTTTCTCTGAAACTGTTAACTACTGATCTAAAGACAGCCAGAGCTGGCTTTCCATCTAGGTAATGAATTCCAGGTGGTATGTTGTGTGCATGTGAAGTAGAACCTTTGTAGTAAGTTTCTTGGGGAGAAGGAACTGGGCATATTCTCAAAGCAGGTTGTTTTTTCTTGGTTCTCTTCTACAGATTTTTTTTTTTTCCCTCTCTCTACCCCAATCTGGAAAATCTTCATTTTTGAGCACTTTCTAACTTATCTCTGCAAATATCTGCATACTGCAGTTGATAAACTTACTGAACAATTCAAGTTGCCTAGGTCTTGATGTGGGATTATGCATTTTCAGTTACGATCCTTCCATCATGCAGAGATCAGTATTTTCAAATGCAGTAGCCTGGTTTTCCAAATTGCTGGCTACACATTTTTTCTCAGGAATGATTGGTGTTACATGCCTAATGCTTCTTAAAAATACATCTCACTGACTTAAGACCTTAATGGCTAACTGGCTGACCACACTTGAAAAAAATAATGCCTGTTGAGAACACTGGCAGCAGAAGAGTCCATAAAGTTGCTATAAAAAACATGGTGTATTTGTACGTTCAGGCAGCAAGTGCTGAAAATTCCAAACCAGCTGTGTTACAGGAATATGGGCTTTTTTTTTTTTTTTTTGAAGTGGATTTTAGTGGATTTTAAAAAACAGTGATGAGTGACGTCTGTGTGGAGATAACTGTGTGTTACAAGGAGTTTGTCTATACCGTGGTGCTAATTGTAACACTTTGCTGCACAAGTTTGCAATGATAAGATGATTTTTCTTACTCATAGACCTGTTCTGCAACCCTTTCTTATGCCGAGCGGTAGTGCTGTATACTGACATGTACACATGGTGTATTTGGTCAGCATACCTGCTTTTGATGTGCTGGTCTAGTTGTAATTATTAAAAAATTATGGCAAGAAATCTGAATGTTCCAGTGTAGATGTAAATTTAAAACAGCCTGCAGGATGGTTTTGATTTTACATAGTTCTTCAGTTTCTGGCTTGTTAGCGAAATCAGCAGAAACTTTATTAGCAATGTTAAGCTGCAACAAAAGGCAATGTGTTTTACCTGGTGGTGATATTTGTGAACTGAATTTATATTTTGGATATAAGGGGTCATTTCCTGCTATAGAATAAAATCAAAGCATTGACCAAGACATTTCTGGTTTAGGTAAAAGAACATGATTCAAATTTTAACTTTAACACAGTGTGGCACTGAAAAGCTAGTATTCTACAAGTCTATTGCCATATAGCTTTGCCAAGTTGGGACTAGCAATGTGGAAAGGCAGCAAGTTGAGATACTTCCCCCCCTCCACACACTCCCCCCCCCCCCGGTCCTACTTCTTCAGTTATCTGGGTAATTCCTGCCATCTGAGGCTGTATTGCAGCAATTCTTTTTAATACTGCATCATACACTATGCTGATGACTGTTGCTTAATTTTGACCTGTTACTCAAAGATCTGTTAATGCTTCTCACACCAAAATCACTTTCTGACTATGATCAGGGAGGGGAGGACATCACTGAGTAGTTGTTCTATTGTCCATCTGCCAAAATTTTAATGCAGCTACTTCTAAATCTGCACAGAAGGATCAAACATGAGCTTTTTCTTGTCACTGTTGCTTCTGGCTTGCACTGCTCCAGACCTCTCGGACATTGTGCATTTCTCACAGGAGTGGTGTGGATACAAAAAGAGTGCTCACGTACAAATTAAAAGGAATTTTTGAATAATCTTTTGCAGAAGATCATGTACTATCTATACAGTCAATTCATGTCTGAAAATAGGTAACAACAGACATGGTAGAGCAGGCAAACTGCTGCAGATTGAACTTAATCACTCCCAACTAAAGAATAAATCAAGCAAAAATGATAGAACTCTGTGCTGCAAGTACTCACGTACTACATTGCATCAACAAAATCAAACATAGGGATTCTTTCATGTTTTGTAACCCAAAGCTTTTGGAACATGCATGAAATGCAAGAAATAATCCAGAGATGTTATCTATAGGTGTGTTTGAAACATATGCATAAATATTTTGTTTACTTTTTCAGTTTTACTGAGGTAAAACTGAATGTGTTTGGTAACTTCTGTAATTATAATTAATTTATGATTTCTTGCCTAAATGGTCATTGTCTCTTATCACACACATATAAGCTGTTCTGTTTCTCCATGGATAGTTTCCTCAAACAGTAGCCAGAGAAGAATATATATGAAATCCACTGTGGTTTCGGTTAGTAGCCCTCCAGAGCTGTGATAAACTAGTAATACTGGAACAAATTTTAAAGCCACTGCTTATATGTGACCTTGAGACATCCAGGTCTTGTGCTTCCCTGCAGCAATTCTGGCTTTTCTGGTTTTAAGGCAGAGAGATTTCAGCCAACCCAGTAACTGTATCAGGTGTTTGCCTAATTTCTCACTGTGCTAAGAATTGGCATAGAGTTTTGCTCCAGCTCCCCCGTGTTCTCAGTGGGGTGTACACGCCTCTCATTGAAGCCCTAATTTTCTTGTGTCAGTGATCTTGGTTGAAGGCATGAGGGCAGAAAGCCTTGGGTGGGTTTCCACTAGATAAAATAGACAGGGGAGTTTAGGTAATAATACTTTCACTTTACTTTTGCACTCAAAGTATTTTATTTAGGAAAGTAGTTTAGACCGAGAATCAGAACAACATTACTTTTTAGTACTATTTGATGTAAATACATTTCTAAATCTGCAAAAATTCTGTTCATTGTTTTTACAACATTTCCCCAGGGATAGGTTCTCAGCTAATAATCCTTGGTACAAAGAAGTGATTGCTGGTGGGAAATATAATCTTTTGTGTATGATTTCGTCTTCCTCTCGTGTTTTTTAATAAACAAAAGAACTGGTAAGTGAAATACTGTATCCAGTTTGTAACAGTAATAAGAATATCAAGAAATGCAGTGTACCACAGGTGGTCAAAGTTCCTGGCCTTCTGACTGCATACCGTAACCTTTGTATGCCCAATAGCCACGACAGACATAGCATAAACCCTTGGAAAGGCTAAGGGAGGGAGAGCTGACTTTAAGCTCACAAGCAGAGGGGTTCCTGTGATCACTCAGGATACAGCTGAACCCTGGGGTGAGTCAGGGATGGTGCCTACCTCCTTGAAGAGTCAGGGCTTTTGATTATCTAATATCCTCCCTTGCGTTCCGCCTCCCCTAGTTGGAGATTCTCCTGCGATCAGCAACATGGGAGGGGCATTTAAACTGCTTTTAAGTCATGTGCACAGTCAAGGGGCGCAGACACTCCATTTGCATGTAGAGAGACATGTCTGCATTTAAAATAGATGTGACAACTGGGGTCAGATGGGAATAAGATCCTAGGTATAGGAACACAAATTCTGTTTAGTATTAACACTAACTCTTTTGTTTGTTTGTGAGACGTGCTGGCTTGTCAGGAAATACTTGACAAAAACTTTGAAAAAGAGATTGGAAACATTCTTTGTAGTGGAACTATTTCAGACCTTCACAGGAGTTTACTCAGGAACTGCAGTAGTGCCTAGAACCTGTTAAAAAAGCTAAACCTATTTGGAATAACAGAGTATGGAAGAAGTGTGGAAGAGAGCAGGCATCTGTGATGAAAAATTATAACCACGTTTACTCTTTTTAAGAACTGCTTTTAAAGCTTATGGTAGTCATGATAATGAAAAACGAAGGGAATGGCATGCAGCTTGCCCTGGCAAGAATTCAGTTATCAGTGAAGACAGAGCTCAGTAGGATGCCAAATTGTATAGTTACATTATAATCTTCTACAAAGAGAAAAGATTTTGGAGATTTGTAAATATTAGGGCCTTCGACCCTCTCTGAAAACCCTATTTACTGTCAAATCACTGCAACATTAAGTGCTTGAAAAATATAAAAATAGGGCCAGCTATATAACCCTAGGACTAACGTAGAATCTGTTGCTATCAGAGAAGGGTCTGTCTGTTGGGCTTTGGATCAAACTGGGTTTAACAGGAAGCTGCCAGCATTCCTGTTAGTACTGGCCTAAATCCTCATGGACAGCATTTCAGAAGCTTGTGAAGAGTTGGAATATAACCCATTCTTTCCAAAACGTTCTCAAAAAATAAAAGAGAGCCATTCAGTCAATACACGATGTGTAGTGGGTATAAATCTTTCTGGGCTGCAGATGAAATACAGTGTGAAAAAATCTTAGAGTTGAACCGCACAGTATCTGATTCCATGGGAAGAGAAGTCTGACTGTTCCTGTGTACTATGGAATATGGCTATCTTCCATTTTGTTAGGAAAAATTATTTTGGCTTCCACAGTCTTTAATTTTTTAATGAGTAAATTTTATCAGAATGAAACTGCTTGAGTGTTACTACAGTAATACAGAATTCAGTAAATTTCTGTTCATCCTAGAGTTTCAGAGAAAATGTAAGATTTTTAACATTACACAGCTCCCTGGTACATGAGAGGGGTTCGTTTCCCTTCTAGCTCATGACCTATTTAAAACTGAGCAGTGTGATGTGCTTTACATATCCCTTCTAGTAAAACCTGATTTAATCTTATTTTTTTCCAATTCCAACATTTTCTGCAATAATTTTCACATGATTGATCACAGCAACCATTAGAGATGTAAGGTTACAGGATATTAGAACAAAAAGCTAGTGAGACAACATTATGCCAGGTTGTTTTCAATGACAAACTGAAAATAAAAAGTATGATAAGCAGTGATATTCTGCCTGTTGGCATCTTTGACCTGCATGATCAAGGAAAGTATAAATGTTGGAAGAAAAGAACATGCTTAAAATTTTTGTTCTAACTTTATTATGTAAGTTAGCATTCGTAGTGTTTAAGTATATTTACAGATCTCTTTTTGGGTCATGTATTTTTGCAGTCTCAAAAGTATTTTCAATATCATAGATGATTTTATGGATCTAATGGAAACATGGATTTAAATTCTTGTGAATAATGTCTTAGGTTTTTCCTTGGCTTTGTGAAATAACTGAAGCTCTTTTTAATGTATTGCTACATAGGTTTCCAGTTTTCTTGTTAAATTGGTATGACCGTAGAAGAATATACACATTGATAAAATCATAGCTTATTCAGAAAAAATGACGTAACTGTGCTTTTCCTAGAGTTTGTTTTATGTAAATACTTTTTAGTGTCTTAATCATAAATAGCTAATTATTTCTGCCAATTGGACAAGAGCCCTGGCTGTTTACACAGCTGCTCATACAGGCATCCTCCTTCTTTGTTTTGTCTTCTGGGTGGCGTAGTGATCGTAGGGAGTGTGAGGTGGCCGGAGGGTGCTGAAGCCACAGCCTCCTGCTGCTTTGCAGTCCCTTCGTCTTGGTGTGCAGTACGCTGGGGAGCTGACGTCCTCCCTCCAGCAGAACGAAAGGAGATACGAAAAACTTTTCTTCTTCCTATAGAAGTCTAAATGAGATAGAAATGGAAGGTGGTTTGTCTCCCCTGTAACCCCCACCCCTTCTTTAATTCTTGTTGCAGTAGCTAGGAAAGATTAAAGGCTGCCTTTGGCAACCATGGGGAACTAAAGCTCAGTTATCATTAATGTCTGGTTGCTAAGGAACCCCTGCTAGTTTCCTAGCTGTCATGACGGGGACTACAGGGATTTTTCTTTGTCCCTGAAAGTGAATCTCCCCATCTACTACTCAAAAAGAGAGCTACCTCCCTTTTCTTTTTTTCCTCGGAGTTGCTGAATGGTCCATTGACGTAGAGGAGGAGAGAACAGGGCTACAAGAGAAATGGAGTAGTTACACTGCACCATGAAGAAACTGCTAGGTGTAGTAAGGACTGGCTTTCAGATCTGTGGGAGAATGGATTCCATGGAGAATTTTTATGTGGCTGAATTAAGGTGTTTGTAAATGGCAGAGTTTGAGTCTGTACTCCTTGTTAAACCTTTCAACTGTTTATTAATGTGTGTACATATTATTCGTTGACAGGGTGTATTTCTGACATAGTACTTTAGGAAGAATGCCTTTATATAATGTTTATTACCTGTTGCTCCTTGGATTTCATAAATATTTGGTTGTCTACGTATTCAATAATACATATTTTCAACACTAATAGTTTTAAAATGTTCAGAAATTGCTTAGCCTTACAGCTTGTCAAAGAACATGCACTGGTTAAACAGGCATTTTTGGGTGCTGAAAGTACCCAGTTTCCAAACAATCCAACATTCAGTAAACTAATCAGTAGAGATATTTTCCATTATTTACTGAAAAATTTCTAAAGTAATGTCAAAATTTTTCCATGTATTTTTCTAATTCTTTATCCTTTTTAGCACTTGTGAAGGATTGTAACATTTAATCATTCTGCTGCTGTTACATATTATTTTTAGCTTGAGCCAGTGGTAGCTCAACTGTATTACCAAAGTAAGGCCTTCTCTGGGATTTAAAAACATGTGGTGTCATAGTTGTTAAGGGTTGGACTGAAGTTGTGTGAGGTTTAACTGATCTATTGGAATAATTTTCTATTTTCTAGAGATTCTTTTGTTTTTTTTAGTATTTGTAGGAGTAATTTTCAAATTGAAATGTCTGCTCAATAGTGCTGCAGATTTTACTGCTTTCTGTTTAAATGGGCAAACCTCTCAAATGTTAGAATTTCTTTTTTATGGTCAGGTAGAAAAAAGTAATCTTGGCCTTTTTCTTGTGTAAAATGTCCTTGAAACCAGCAGGTATTTTGCTTTATAAATGACTTAAGACACTTAAAATGTATTTTTCTTTTCTTTTTCTTTTTCTTTCCTTTTTTTTTCTTTATTAAAGTCAGTGCTGAAGGTGTGGTGGGGCCAGGATGCCAGCCCAAATGTTCTAAAGGTGCTCTTTTAAAGCTGTTCCTTAGCTCTGTGTCGAGGTGTTTAGGAAGTTCACTAAGTGCAAAATGACCGACAGACCGCTGAGCAGTGAGTGTTGTTTATGAAACGTAAAGAGATGTGTCAAGGTAGTTTGTTCTTTCTAAGCTTGTGAGTCCTATCAGAATTTCCAGAGTTACAAAAGTAACTTCACTGAAGCTTTAATTTTAGGATTTTCAGTTCTCAATCTTGAGGACAGTGAATACAAAACACAAACGTAGGTGAAAATGTTTGTAACCTTGCAGCCAGTCTCTGCCTTTTAAGGAAAATTCTTTCCTACTTCTGGTAGGCTGTGACTTGCGTGTCGGAGTTAAGCGTAACTTCAGGGGCATTATGTGAACTGTAATTTCTGTGTGAAAGGCAGGGCTGGGGTATTGAAGAGTTGTGTGTTCATCAAGGCTGGATTTGACGTTTTCATCTACATAACTGTCTTGCCCTATTTTGCAAGTGCTGAAGTGAAGCAAATAAACTTGAACACTTGCAAAGAAACATGACCAGTGTCTCACCATGGTCAGCCACTGATCATGTTTCATGTATGAGCACATTATGTATCTGTTGTGCTGGACTGGAAATAATAAACTGAGAAGACAGTCTTCAGATGAATAGATAGAGGCTATGTCATGAAAATCTGAGGTTGGAGAGCTGACTCCCAAACTGTGAAAAACTATTTGAAAATGAGTTCAGTTCAGGAATGTCTATGTTCAAATGAAAAAGACAGGTTTTCACATTTAGCATAGGATTCACAAAACCAATTGATATACAACCAACTTAAGAGAAAAAGAGTATAACAAGTAGTCAGATCTTAGTGCAAAAAATATGTCCAAATTTTCATTAATTTACTAATCTACCCAGAGTTTCCAAGAAATGAAAATGAAAGGTGACTCATTCACTGTAAACATGGAATTGAAAACAAATTGTATTAAATGCTATGAGTCTTAGCCCTCTATCCATCCATACGTACTTTTGAAAAAGCAATCACTTTTATATTCTCACGCTGATTTATTCAAACACATAGTGAAGAAATAGATGTTAATTGATTTAACTTTCCTACCCTGTGTCTTCTTTCAAAATGTTGCAGTGATGTAAAATGTGAGATAGGTGGCTCAGTACAGCTTTATGGTGGATGTGAAATTTGGAGAGCGGGAAGATACTTGAAAAATGTTCTTTTTGAGTATTATAAAGTGTCATGAATTATGACTAGGGATACATGAAAAATCTTTTAAAATAGAGCTGGTGTAGATTAAGTTAAGTTGTTTTGCAAAACAAAGCATGATTCTCAATTGTCCTTGTACGCTGGACTGTGACTAGAAAGAGCTGATCCAGTGCATTGCTTTTGGGGGAAGGAAGTTATAGGAAGCTCTTTCTGTTCCTTTGCCACGAGTACTTACTGCTGGACTTCTTTGTGGATGACCCCATCAAACCATATGACTGGCTTGAAGGGACAGACCTTCTGAGATGACATGCTTTTTCAAGGCAGGTCCTGGTCATCACTACAGATTACCAACAAGCTGATTTTTGACGGCTCATCAGTTTCAGTAAAGCAGTTCCTGACCCTACAGCCCTGTTGTATGACATTGTTTGTAAGAGAGTAATTGTGAGAGATCCCACAATGACTAAATGCAAAACTGTCATGAATAGGATCTAAACACGCTGTGAGAGGAGATCTTTCAGGGTGATTACTGGTTTGGTGTAGTTAAAAATGACCCAGGGTGGTCTAAACTAATAACAGATGTTCGTAAACATTATTTGTCACATGCTTGCATGGAGAGAATAACAAGACTTTGAAATCTCCATTGCTTTTAGAACAGATTAATGCGATGTCTATAATTTGTCTGCCTCCCTCACAAGACCAATAAAGCAAGTAAACAAAGGGCTCTTAGATGAGGAAATTGAAGAGGAGGGGAAGAAGGTAATTACAGAGGCACATCATTTTAGTTGGGGGGGGGAAAACCACCACTTGACGGGATGCCTGCTGAATTCTACAAAACCTTCAACATTTATTAAATAACTTCTCTGCTTATGTTTAATCATCTCTCTCTGCTACATTTCAGCTTGTATAGCACTAATTACAGCACTCTTGTGATGTATAAAGATTCTCTAGATTAATGGTCTGCAAAGCTGTGGTGTGCCAGGGTGTGGGGCTGATTCATGGAACTGTTGTAAGCAGTGTTTTCCAAGAGATTTTTTCAGTTACAAGTTTGAGATGTGTTCAAGAGTCTGTGAGAAGTTTTTAGGCCTCATAGCGTGTTTTGAGCTAGGCTTGAGAATTGTTGTAATAATATGGATTCCAGAATATAAGTAATAGTTTTCTAAAAGATTATGTGAAAGCTTGGAAGATACATCACTAAATTATTACTGTTAATCATCAAATGACTATTACTATGATTCATTAATTATTTTCCACATGATCTATGAAAAAAAAATTGTATCTCTCAGCAAACACTGCTGTATGTATGTTTGGTAAAATTTCTGAGGTTCATATAGCAGAGACACAAAGTGTATGGAATGGATTTCACGTGTAGCAAGGAAACGGGGAGAAGCAAAGGAATATGGTAGGCACACACACCTGAATGAGTGCTGATTCAAACTGTCATGTCTGTGTACAGCTGTACAGAGATGGTCAAGAATCCCCAAGCTGTCCAGCTGCATCAGCACAACTTTGCACAAGGCTAATAAACTTGGATTTCCTTTCACCATGCTACACTGATCATTGTAAGACAGTCCCAAATATTAATCCTCTGTATCTGGAGGGGTTATTCTGGGACAGTAAAATTATCCTGTGGCATTGGCACGGCACAGCACTGTACCAACATATTGAAGTTTCTCCTGGACTCAGGCTGTTATCTCTCTGTGTCTCAGTGCTGTGGAGATGTGTTACCCTGGGTCAGCGCGAGCGTGGGGATCTCTGCACCATGCTTCTCTGCACAGGGTCAGTGTTCAGGCTTTCAAGTAACACCTTCCGGTGCAGTCTGGTGCTCTCTGGAATAATTTCAAACCCACTTAATAAATGAATTTGAGATGCCAACACTACTGAACTGAGGATACTTAAAACCAGGGACCAAAACACAAGCATTACATTCTGTGGGAAGGCAGGATGCGGGCCCCTGGGGTGGTCCTGTGCAGGGCAGGATGCGGGCCCCTGGGGTGGTCCTGTGCAGCTGATGCATCAGAGCTTGTTCTGAGAGAGACAAAGACGGGCCTGTGGAAAATTACAAATGAAGCAATAAATAAGGGCTACGTGGCAAGGACTGGGCGTCCTTGAGAAGTGAGGATGTAGATAACAAGTAGTTATGATCAAAGTAGAAGGGAGTTATACAGCTGCTCAAACTGCAAGTAGAAGAACATAAACAAAAGTAACTTTTAGGCTCAGCCAATTAGGATCTAACAAGTAGGTGCGTATTAGGTCTAACTGTATAAATATGTGTTGCTTGAATAATAAAGTCGGACTATGCTTTATCACTCATATTGAGTCGGACGCATCTGTTCCTTCAGCCGCGAACCGTCGGTCAACTCCTGGCATCGGGAAACTCCCGACATCTTCGGGAAACTCCCGACAACATTCCATGTTAGGTGGTTCTGTAATTTAGGAACTTGCTCAGACGTAGTGAATGAGAAGAACATGTATGTGTAGTAAGTAGTTCTTTTTAATGTCTTCTTTTTAGATTTCTGTACTTCACATGCAACTTACTGATTAGACTGTAGTCATAATTGCTGTGTGTTTTGTAGCATTTAATTGAGTGGCTGTGCAAGCTGCTGCATTGAGCAAAATTCGTATGCAGAGGTCTGTGTAGCCACAAGGCCAGTAGAGCAGAAGCACAGACCCTGTGTACTTCTGGCTTGCTCTGACAACATGCCTGATATTTTTACCTATGTCTGTACAAGACAGTTATTTTGGTCATGACCAGAGAAACAGATCCAGTTTACTGACCCATAATGAAAAACTCTTTATGCCTTTGTAACTCTCTTCTGTTAGTCAGACACATTTCCTTCTGTATTGGATGTGAAATCTCTCTTTGCATAGTCTGGTGGAGAGTTGTGATATTTGTTATCTGTTTGAAAATGTGTGCTCATAGAATCAGAAAAATAGGTCTGAAAGGAACGAAGGAAGTCACGCAGTATCCGTGCATCCCAAACCAGAATTAAATATAAGCGATCAATTCCAACAGATTTTTTTGCTTTAAAATATCTATCCCTATCTATGCTAAAACCTCTCTGTACAGTCTATCCCAGTAGTTCACTATCCTTACTGTTAAAATGTTTCCCCTTTTATTTAATTGTTTTCCTTGCTGTCATTTAAATTATTTTTTTTTTCTTATCTATCGGCCACAGGGATCACAGAGAACAGAGGATTCACTTCCTTTTTATATATTTGAAAAAGATCCATAATTCCTGTAAATTTTTCTTTGCAGCCTCAGTCTCCTCAGTTATTACTCTAAATTAAAGTGGTTTTTTTTGGAGTCCTGTGCATGCTCAGTGCTCTCTTTGGTTTTGAAGAGAGGTTTTTGGAGGAGGGGCAGGGATTATAATGCCCACAACTATTCATAGCACTTCAGCTCTGGATTTATCATTGTTAAAGGTGCTGAAAGGTAACCAGATGTTTTTACAGGCTATAATATATTCATTCACTTCACTTCGATATTTGCTGTTTTGGGCAGGACTGGAGAGGGATTTACAACAGGGCAGTGTATTTTCCTTGCACTAAGCTTGTGAACTCACTGTTGTGATTCTTTTTTGTAGGACCGTAATAGAGCCAGCAGTTTATTTTTTCCAGTCAGAGTACAGACATTGGTGCATGTTGAAATGTGTGCTTTTAAAATTGTTTTTAGATTTAGGTCTGTTTCTGCAAGTTATCAAGACTATTTCAGTTTTAATCTTGCCCTTTGTCATCTTTGTGTTCTCTTTCAGCTTTCTCTCTTTTTTATAACCTTAGTTGAGAATATTTAGTTCTTCCAGATGCAGAAAAGATTTCTGAAGAGACTTATTTGATACCTATTTGTATTTGATAGCGATCCATTGTTATCTATTCCAAGATGCTTCCACTGCCCATGATTTTGTACAGTTCTTACACTAGTTTCATTTAGACCATTGTTTTCTAACCTTCTTTGAAGAACCTCGTTTGTGATGGGGTTAAAAACTGTGCTAGAGAAATGGCATATGTTACTGTCTACTTCTTATAGTCTCACACCCATGGCCCTGTTATAGAAAGAAATATGACTGCTTGAGCCAACCCAAATTAGCTTAATTCACGTTTCTTTTTTGAGCTTACAAATATTTTTTTCCCTCAGAATTACAGTTAAATTTCTGTTCTCTTACTCTTCCTTGTTTTCCTCTTTTTAAAGAATCCCTGCTTTCAAGGATTTTTTTTTTTTTTTTTGCCTCGTTCTCTAATTACCTCATCAGTACTCCAGCAGGGTCTCAGTTTAATCACTTAACGACTCTCAGGCTTGATCAGGGTATGATGGGATGAAACTACACAGGTTTAGGCAATTTGAATGCTGCCGGGAGATCCTAGGTATTCTTTAACGTGTTCTTTTCCAATATTAATCTGAAGTCTTATATATTTTTCTGATTTTAATTAATGATTGCAACTTCAGTCAAGTCTGAAGCAAAAAAAAAAAAGCAGTGAACAGTTTATCTTTCAGAGTATAATCTGTCTCTGGAGATTTCCCTCTAGTGCTCCAGCACTTACTTCATCATCCTCCTACTAGTTCAGCATATCCAGAACCTTTTCTTGCTGTCTTGAAGTCCCTGGCTAATTCAAGCTCATTTTATGTCTTGCCAGTATTGATCTTTGTCCTGTATGTGTTTGTGTTATTCTTTTAAATTTGACTGTAGTAATCTGACCCAGTTTCCATTTTGGATAGGCTGCCTTCATCCTTCTGAGAAGGTAAAGAAATATTTGAGGGTTCACTCATTTGGTCTTTTTCTCTCCATTTCCCACATTGTGACTGTTTGTCATAGGACACTGTGCGTTTGTCAAAGTAATCTTTTCTTCAAGTCCTTTCTTTTTATTTTGCTAAAGAAAAAAGTAACCAAAACTATTTCATGACAGAGTAAAATGCATGTGTCAGATGGCATCCTGCATGCATATGATGGTGTAACCTAGATGTGGAAAGCAGCAACAGGCTGTAACCTGTGAGCTTTTTGCTCTGATGTGGCAATTACTATAGAGTAGAATTAGGTTGCAGAAGAATCAGTGGTCAGTAGTATGAGAAGGAAAGCTTCTAATCCTTGGGAATCAGAGACTAGACCTGTGACTTGCCTTGATCTGTTGAAGAAAGACGAGCGGTGCAGGAATAGATTACGAACTGTACTGTAATTTATTTGGAAAAACCATAAGGATATCTGACCCATAAAACTTGTGCTGAAGTGCACTAGCCCTGAAGTGTTTCCAGCAGGATTGGTTAGTGGAGATAAAATGGCTCCAAGATGCAACACATTCAGCTCTTTCTTTGTCTAAATGGTAACAGGTGGCATGCATCCCCTAGAGAGCTATTTCATTGAGAACTCCGGCTCCTTGTTAGCGACTGGGGAAGAACACCACAGATTACAGTGAAAACACACAGGACGTGAGTGCTTTTTCTGAAGGTTGGGTAGCAAGTGGTACAGGTCTGGTATCTATGCTCTAGCTATGCTGCTCACAAAGTAACTCGTGTTTTACCATGTAATCCCAATTGATGTACAGCAACAGCAGGATGAAAGAGTTGTATGTGTTTGTCTAACCAAGTGTTGGTGGATGTAGTAACTTCTTTATTTGAGCTTAGTAGCCATATTTCTAATGGCAGTCTTCCTCTCTGGACTTACTGTTTATTCATTCATACATGTTTTTGCTTGGCACTGAAGCTGTTGCAAAAAATGAAATGTTTTTGCTGACTGCCCTGAGCAAATAATTCTGGTAATTAATCTGAGAAAACTGAAGTGTTCAGAAACTTTCTGAATTTAAATGAAGTTAAAATGAGTTACTGGGATCTGTTTTTTCAACTTGTTACCCATTGAAGTACTTCTGAGTATGGTAAGGGTTTTTTTCCTTTAATGATTTAAATATTGTGAGTAGTGCGTTGCAACATGACTGTGTATAAGGCTTCCTGATGAAGCAGTAGCATAATGTAATTTAGTTGCTGTAGCTTATCCATTTGATCTTTAGTGTGATAGTAAACTGCAAATGCAAAAGTATAATATTCTTCAAAGCAAATCCACATGATTTAGACAATTGCAGATGACGTATAAATAGAGAAGTAGTTCTGTACAGCTGTTGTTCTGATCACTCTTACCCTTCCTCAGCTGGAAGTTTCACCAAGGAGCTGCAAGCAAAGAGGTTTCAAAAAGATTTTCAGCATTTAAGAATGGAGTATTGAGTCCTATAGAGGTTAATCTATTTGTGCTAGTATATAGAACCATAATCCTGACAAAAAAGGTATCTATATTTGTAAAAACTGGAAATCTTGTGCACTAATGTGGAAAGTGGAAAATATGGGAATTCTACATTGAGTATTTCTGGATTTTGGTATATAAGACAGCCTGCCTTGATCTCTTGGCTACGTTAACTACAACATATTGTGAGCATATGGCTCTTGGCTTTCTCATAACTACCATCATGAATTGTCTGTTCATGAAAAGCTGAATGCCTTCTGTTGATTTCAGAGTGAAAATGTCTGTTTTTCTTTCTTGACTGAACAACAGAAAGATGATAAACTCATTACCTGTAGCTTTTCTAATGGGCAGTCTTGCTTTGCAGTTTGTACAAACTATCAATTTGAAGCCTTATATTCCTTTTAAAAACGAAATCTTTTATCTTTTCTAAAATAAAAGAATCTGGCAAATTCTGAGAAATGTATTCCATCTAAGTGATAGAATGATTTTTCTTTTAGGATTCATTACTGACTAGGAAGACTTGATTAGAGTCTTTGATGTTTGACATATGGTATTTGATGAACTGTTTGGTCCAAGGATTTGATACCAGTATATGGGGCCTTCGTTTGAAGACCAGAGGTTCAAATCTGAAAATTTTCTGATGATTAGAGATGACACGTAACAGCTGTCTTCTGTCTTACTGGCAATCATCTCTGTCCATTTATTAGTCTACCAATGCCCACATCATAATTACTTTAAATTAAGCGGAAAGTGTGTCTCTAGTCCCATGGAGGTTGGTGACGTCACTCGTGTTTTCAGTTAGATTTATGTGGTCCTTTGCTGAATCAGAACCTGAGTAAGAGATTGACTTCAGTAGAGAGTAGGCTCTAAGTCTCTCATGAATCAGGTCCCTTTGTTATCTTAAAATTATTTCTAAAAAATGTTCCTTGCAGAAAAAGAACGAGTTTTAATGACTTTAGAATGGTTTTTCGTGGTGTTAATGGATGGCTAGACAGTCTGTTGGAAAATTCTGTACCTCCCTCTGGAGAGAAACTGCAGAATAAATTATTACTTAACAATAAAGTTTGAGTCAATTCTTTGAAAATAAATTATTCCTCATTTGAAGGTCATGCTGTGACTGGTACTGTTTCCAGCTCAATGATTAGAAGTTTAGTCATCCTCTTCAATTTCTCCTGGATTGGTGCCCTGTGTGTAGGAACTGACTCTGAGCTTGACAGGGACCAATAGGCCAGTACACTGGTCTGTGAATTGATAAGGACCCTTTTTAAAGAGCAAGATATTAGTAACATTCATTTTTTGGTGGTTTTTTTTTTCTCTTTAAGAAGTGAACTGCTACATTTTTGAAGCAATTTCTCTTTGCACATCAAAAGTAGCTAAAACGTGTTTTACTGATTTATCCTCTGAAGGTTTGGGTTTTTTATTCTTCTTTCTCTTTTCTAACAGGAAAGAACAGACCTGGTTTTGTTGGGTTAGGGAAACATGGACTGAGATAGTCATTGTTTCTGTCTGGGTTTCCAGGTGCACAGAAGGCTTCTGTATGGTTCCCTCACTCTAGACCCCTCTTCTAATCGGAGAAGAAATGTGTTGTTGGAGGTCACAGCTCTCACTGGTTCTCCAGCATTCTCTGTTAACCTCATCCATGTCCCACTCAGAGCAAGCTGGAGCTCAGTGGGTTTCCATTCCACATGTGATGTTTTCATCCAAGGGGGGATAAGAGAAAGGAGCACTTTAGACAGAATATACAGCTGCTTTGAGCTGCACCTTTGCAAAGCTTTCCAAAAGCTACTAATTAGTCCCTGTAGGTTTTGCTTAAGTGCTGAGTAGTAATGTTAACAAGGTTTAGCACACCGCGTTACTCTTCAGGTACAGGGTCTCAGGGAAGGAGGAGGAAATCCACCATCTCTGTTGGAGGAGTTTAGCAGCCTCATTTGCAAGCAATGAGAATTATCCCATTGTTTCCAGAGGGGAGTAAGGAGTGTTGCTTTTCCTCCAAGTTGATAGCAAGCCACAGATCCTATAATCTCTTTTGCACAACCGATTTGACCCAGAATTTTCACTTGGGGGGGTATCCTTTTATTCAGGAGTCTGCGAAGCAGCATACTCCTGTAGCAGTACTGGCCATGCAGCAACCGGTGGGGGAAAAGGTACCTAGATACTTTAATTGCACAGATAATGAACTTTTGCTCCCTTTATCTTATATGTTAGTTGGCTATGTAGTTTTCTAACACTGATTGCTTTTTTACTGGCATGTATATCTATTTATACCAGTATTTTTACTGAAACTGCAAGTTTAGCCAGGTCAGATAAAACATGTATTTTGGTTTTGCTAGTTACTCTCTAATTACTGTAAACTGTCATGATTATCATCACTGGAATTCTCAACATGTAGTTTATGTACTTACCAGCAGTCAGCTACACATCTCATTCTCTCTTTTGAAGGATTGGCACACAAACCTCCTTGCAGATGACTAGGCACAAGTCCACAAGCAGTGCCTCGTAAGGAGAGTTGCCAGATGTACCAAGTTGTCTGAGAACATACGTGGCACTGGTCCAGAGCCATCACAAAGTTTCCTTGCAATATAGCAGCTTTTGAATGCATCATACAAATGCTATGTTCATATATAGAGATACTACATTTTTTTTTCCTTGATTATCTGAAGAGACTGTAATTATCAAGATTGTTTTCCAGTGGGAATTGTTATTAAGTGGTTGGATTTTTGGCAGCTTCTTATTCTTACTGTGGCATTAACAGGCTGAATTAGCAGCGGACTTGAACATATTTCACTGACTTTCACAAACCTGAGTTTTTAATACAGTGCTCGAAAGAATTTCAAATGTTTTGCATTTGGGACATTATTCTGTGCTGAAGTGATTGATGAGACTGATTTTTAGATCTAGAAATTAGCATTCGGTGACTGCTTAACAAGGACAAATTATTTTTGTCTAAGTTAGAAGAACAGTGTCTAAAAAGCAGGGAAAAACAAGTAGTAACAGACATTCCACAGCTGCTGTGTGGGTGTTGTAAGTTGAGTAAGTATACAGAATGCAGGTGTATGCATTTGTTAAATATCTTTTTCGGGTGGGGGTTTTTTGTTGTTATTACTGGATGAGTAGTACTTTAATGGAAGAATATTTTTCATGCTACAATTTCCTAATACAGTTTCCAGTTTGGTCACAATTCTGTAGAGAAAATGTAGGATGAAGAACACTGACATTATCTTGGAGATTTGGGCAATTATTAAACAGATTTCTTTGGTTTCAGTGGATGGTTCCACTTCAAAAAAACGAAACAACTAAGAAACACAAACAAAACAAAAACCTCACCAAAAAGAACCCAACACAAAAAGAACCCCCCAAACCGGGAAACATATGGCTGCTTCGTCTGAGATAGGAGTAGTTTTTACTGATATTTGATTAGCATGAATAATGCTTGAAGTGAAGGATTATTTAGCTGTGGAAGAATATGGTTGCCAAGGTGCTGTGGGACTCCATGTGCAGAACCTTCTTCTTCGCTCCCTGTCACAAGCTGTGGAGTGAGCGCACAGTACAGCTGGCCTCTTCAGAGCCGCAAAACAGTCTGTGGGCTTGCAGTAGTCCAGATGGCTTTTGTTCCTCTTTGGGACCACTATTCTTTTGTTCTCCGCTGGATGACTCCTGTGCCAGGTGCTATTATTTCCATTTCTGTAATCTTTAAAAGGACTGAGGTTTCTTTTTTACTATTACTGAGATACTGAGAATGTCGCATACATTTAACAAGCTTTCCTAAGATTGCTACACTCCCATGTAATTTCGAACGCTTCTTGCCTCCTCCTATTTCATTCCTTTCTCCCCCTAGCCTGACTGTGCTTAAGAGAACAAAAAGCAGAATGTGTGGCTAAAATGACGTATCCCTCTGCTCGAGTGTTTAGTTTCTCCTTTCCATGTAGTTTCTCTTATCTATTTATAGCATGACCTGTTTCTGTTATTTTGCATCAGGAGCAAAGCGTCCCTCATGTTAAGTTTATGCAGTGCCTGGATGCTGAGGCTCTGATCCCAGCTGCTACTATGCAATCCTACAGCAAATTGTGGCAGCAGAGGAATGGAGATCCTTTACCTCTCTCTTACAGAGCTAATATTGCAGAATCAGAATATGGTTCACAAATTTAAAAACTATTGCGGGGGGGGGGGGGGGGAACCTATGAAATTCACTTTTGAAATACACAAATACCCGACTGCATCTCACATTTGTGCTGAAAGAAGTTTAGATTAGAAATGTTGGAGCTTTTTTCATGAGCAAGAATAACTTTTCCAATATTGTGTAAAAATTGACTGCTATAATAAAATAGAAAAGATTTGTTCCCTTTCAGAAGGCAGTTATGCTTCTTAGCTTTGAAGATGAGGTCTCTGAAGGATTACACTTTTCAAAAATTCTGTTCGCTTTTCAGAAGTGATGTTCTAATAATAATCTAAAAAGTAAATTGATTAGATAGTCATTGAGTGTGATTTATCTTTTTAACAGTGAGGTATTGTCTTATGAAAAAAGTTTTAATGCTGCATTAATATGTCACAAGAATAATCTAGAAGAAAGTAAACATTTCAGAAAGGTTATTTTCATGTTAAATAAACTTTCCAAGACAAAAGAACTGTACTGCAGTTTTTATATAAATGCAATTCACAGTCCTGAAAGTATAAGGTATCATGTTGACTGTAGTGTGGCTTAGGGTGGATACAGAGAGAATATAATTTACTGCTTTCTAGTCTCAGCAACCCCAGAAATTATACGACTCATCCAGAATTATAAATGAAAAGCACTCTGGATACTTGTAAATCTTAGAATTTGTGAGTGTGCTGCAAACAAAAGACTGATACTGTAATGAAATGAAAGTAATTAAATTTCAATTAATTGGGCAGAACTTAGCTAATCAGTGAAAGAAATGCCTAAGTCAACTTCTTAAAAAACAGATAATCCAGAAATATTAAATAAGACTCTGCTGTTGCTTTTGTTATGGTATTTGGGTCACAGTTTTTTGCAAAGACTTACGTAGCAGTTTCCCCTTGGCTGGAGGGGATATTGGGTCAAATCTGTGTTTAGTCAAATTGTAATTAATAATGGAAAATTATAGGCTCATTAGTAACATGGTATTAATCTCAGAGGAGTGACTGGTAGCAAGACGTATACAGTGGCACAAAGTCCTAATGCTTAAGTATTCGGCACTTGCTGAGCACATGAAACTAAGTTTCTGCATGAAATGTGGAAAAAATAAGTTTTTAAATGCTATGAGTTTCGAGATGGTTTCTGTTTGATAAATTATTTGGTCATGTGACATACAGTGGTGCTTAGACTGCCTTACCAGGCCTCATTTTACTAATGAGGCCCTACGGAATGAAATCTAAAATATGAGGTTATGTCTATGGTAGTAGCTTCAATGATGGTTGCCGAGCCTCTCTTCCCACCCACCATACATTATTTCCTTCCTTGACACACAGCTAGAGAGAAAAAAGGAGCCTGTTGCAGAGGAAAGCAGGAGACAGAGAAACTGAGGTTTCTCTCCATGTTCTGTGACGCTTGGGATGTTGGAATCCATCTTTCCCCCTTTATCAGGTGGGACTGCTTTGTTTACTGTCGACTCACATGCCCTGAGAAGATCTTGGGCCTCACAAGGCACATAATACCGAGGCCTGCTGGCCATGTGTACTAGTCTGCTCTATCTGCTATTCCTTCTGCTTGTTGCCTTTCACTTTTCCCCTACTTCTTTCCTTAATTTAACATTCCTGCTTTTTAACTTATTTTTCTTCCATACTTTCTTTCTCCTTATCCACTTATCTACATATCTTTCCTTCATTTTTCCCCTCGTTTTTGCTTCCTCTAATGTATGTCAGAGCCTGTATCCCAATCACAGTCTCTCTCATTTTCATTCTCAAGAGCATGGGGAGAGTACGTGAGGAATGGAGGAAATCACTTATTTCTCTATTGACTGGTCATAACTGACAAACTTCTGCTGTGTGGTAGGTAGCCATATTATTGTGGAGTCTTTTCTCATTAGAGGTGGGGGAAGGTGGGCTTCTGTGCACAAGTCTTGCCCATGGCTGTAGCTGTGAGCAGCGAAGAGGCTGTCTCTGCAGGAAGCTGGCAGAGCAGACCACGACACTGGGCAATGTTTTGGTGAGAAAAGTATGTGGCAAGCCTTCTTCAAGTATGCCTTCTGTTGATGAATAGGCTTTGGTGGGATACAGATAGAAAAAAGAAAAGAGCTTACAGACAGCAAACCATCAGGCCTCCAAAGGCTAACACGGCAATTACAGATAATTGCTTTAATTCTGTAGAGTTTTGCTCTTGTTCTGTGAGAAGTAGCCAAACTATGCACTGAGTGACTAACTGGAAGAATAGTATGTGATTACTTCAATATGATGTCTTATAATTAGGACAGAGTAATAACTTAGTTGCTTAAAGAATAGTTTATAAAACCAATTTAGATAAAATTGCTTTTTTCACTTTGAGTTTGCCACATAGGCTTAAAGTTAAAAAGTATTATCAGTGTGACAAAACAAATAAGGAAGAGAGATATACACTGTCTTTCCGCTCCTTTACCTTGTCTACCCTGGCACACCTACATGATGTGGCTTCTTTGTCAGAGCAGTCTCCCAGGATGATGGATTCTGAGTTTTCTTCTCTCTGAAGAGTGCCCTAACCCTTATGCTGTAGAGTATTTTGTACTTGATCTTTATTGTTGCAGCTGCAGTTTTACGTGATATTAAGGGAAGCAAATTTTTAGTCAGTTCTTAAAAAAAGAAAAAAATACTATATTTTCTCAAGAAAATACTGCTCAGACTATATTAACATGGGGAGAATGCTTTCCTTAGCCTTTAAGTTGAAAGTGCCTGAACTCATCTTTTCTGTAAACAAACAAAGCATCACATAAAAAAACCAAACAACCCCTTCCAGATACCTCATGTGATCAGTTTTAGCCCAGCCTATTCATTCATCAAGATTATGAACAGCTGAAAGCAGGTATTTTGATAATGGAAAATGTTACACAAGCCAATTCAAAGTAAGCCGATTTTTTTTTTTTCACACTTTATATCTCACCTGCAATTTGTGGTTTATTTTTTCTTCATGAGGTTTCTTCAAACTTAAGTGGAATTTGAAGTTCTACATGGGCAGGGGGAGAGAGATCTACTGAAGTTCCTCCTCTCAGTCTGTCAGATTTGTGGAATATGGGGTAGTTAGCCTTTCACCATGACAAGTTTTGCATATCTTGAATAGTAGGAGCTTTCTGCATCAAAAATGCAGCACCAGGGCCTTGGAGTACTTTGAGGTTAGTGATTTACACGTATGTGTTTTTGAATCTTCCATAACAATAAATTGCTTATCCTTTACCCTGACGGGGACTGTTCAAGCAGGACTTGGTTATTATAGAATTCCCTGAAAGGGGAAGAGTCCTGACTTTCCATAAAGCTACAGAATATTCACTTCCAGCCCTTGAATAATGAAAGTTATTATTGTATTTTAGCTGAAAGGGACCTCCAGAGATGTAGTCCAATGTTTTGCTCAAAGCAGGGCTAAGTTCAAAGTTAGATCAGGTTGCTCAGATCCTGTCTGGTCAACTTCTGAATATCTTAAAGGTGAAAATTTCAGAAATATCTTAAGGATGAAAATTTCATAGCCTCTCTAGGTCCCTGTTGCAGTGCATTACCCACTTGTGGTGAACTTTTTTCCTCCCTGTAAGTCTTGATGGCAGTTTGCTTTCCTCTCATCTTTAGCTGTGGAGTCTGGCTCCATCTTCTCTACAACAGCCCTTTTTGTAATGAAAGACTATAAATGGGATCCCTCACTTTGTGCAACCTTCTCTTTTCAAGCCTGAGTAAACCTAGTTCCTGCAGCCTCATGCTATGTGCTCCAGCACAGCTAACAATCCCAGCTGCCTTCCATTGAACTCTTGAAAACTTGACAAACCTGAAAGCTTGTGATTTATTTTGGAGGAAGCAGAAAATATACCTGTCTTTCTCAAATTTTCTAAACTATCTGCGCAGAATCATGTCATAACTTCTGGTTTCGCTCCTTCATTATGATCAAGTGAAGCAGAGAAACATTGATGTTTTTAACCTCTTCAATTTTCTTTCTCGAATAAAAGAATTTGGGTTTTTTTTCTAGATTTTTACCTTGAGCACTTGAAGTATTTACTGACGATTGTATCATTTACTTTACAATTTATAAGGTTCTGGGGTTTGATACTAATGAGGTGTCTTTTGATTCAACAGGAGAGAGAATGGCTTATTTAGGAAGACTTAAGTCTGAGTAGTGTAAATATTTTTCAACCAAGAAGGCTGTCGTAGGCTCCCTAAATTGTCTGAGGTCCTTACGCTATTGTAGTTTCTAACTAGAAATGCTACTGATGAGTAGCATTTTCTTTGACAGTGACCTTTCCTCAATGGAAAAACTGACCTCATTATCATTTGTGCAAAACCGCTAGTCATAGAAATGAGCGTATTCTATTAAGGCTTATTATGCTGAGGGGTTTATAGGAAAAATAATAAGTTGTTCCAAAGCAAGAATTTGATACTACAGAGAATAACTGTACTTAAACAAAACCCTTGAACTCAAAAAATTCTAAAGCAGTTTAATTAGGTGGATCTCTGGATGTTATAATTCATCAGTGTTCTTTCACACTTGATACTATCAAGGTAGTAAAAAAAAAAACAAACCAAAACAAACCCAAAACAAAAAGGAAAACCAAACCCAACTAATTCTGACAACATTTTTTAGCCATTTACAGACATTTTCTACTGCTAATGAAAAGATTGAATTAATAAGGAAAAATTATTAATATAAGGAAAGGTACCTATAGGTTTCTATTTCTTAAATGAGTCAAAAAAATAAGGCAGTCAGCATATGAACGGGTGGAGGACATTTTGGCAAAACTGCTGCTACTGCTGCGTGAAGCTGGAAGTTCTCCACCATTTCCTCATGTCCAGGGAAAGACCAGTATAGGCTATTTTGATCTCTCCTGAGGGACATGATAATAACAAGGTGAAGCAGATTTGTTTGTTTCTGATGATGACTGTGATCAGCTGTGGATTCGTATTTTACTGTGGATACGTATTTTATTCTTTAGGAGATACAGGGCAACTCTGTAACTAATACATTAAAGGACAACTTGGTGAAGGCAAAAATTTCAGTGTTTCACAGTGTCCATAGGGTCCTCATCAAATTTTCCATAAAGAACTTTAAACTGTGGCTGCTTTCCACTGCTTTTTCTGGTATTAATGAGGATCATTGTATTTTGGATGACGTTTCTTGCTAACACAGCTCTCTTAGAGCATGTTGCCTGTGGTACCACTTGTATTAAGGTTAAGAATTGTGTTGAACCCACTGAATCATAACAGCTAGTGCCATATGAGATAATACTTACAAACAGGCTGGCTGTTTTGTTTTATAGTATTATGTGTCTGATACAGGGATAAAGCTGAATTCTGACCAGTTTGAAGGGTTTTCCTATGACTGAACTTCTTATAGAGCATTCAGTTTAGAAAAATGGAAATTATGTATTGGAACTTTTCTGATTTTCTGCAACAAAAATTGTAATGAAATGTCTTATTTCAGACCAGCTTACCTCAGTTGGATTTTTTCATGGGACTTGAACACCTTATTTCTTATCTATTTAGAGATCAAGAAAACTGCATTTACCAACTTCATTGCTAGCTAAGAAATGCACTAAGGGCTTAGCTGTCAATTGCTATGAGACCAGGAAGACATTGTCTCCTACTGAGTCATTGCAACTATAAAAGTTGGGTCATTTCAACTATAAAAGTTGGAAGCTGACATATAAACTAAAATGGGGGTTTAAATGACTGTTAACAGACAATAGTCTCTTAAGGTAATAGACATACGAGGCAATGCAGTACCATACTGATCTTGTTCTTGAAGGAACTATTTGTAATGCCTTCAACAAAACAAAATCATTTTGGTTCCACAGATTTTGAAATTACTTGTCTTAATACGGATGTTATTACAGAATGTTTTTTACAAATGCAACTGTTAAAATGTCTGTTCTCTGGAAAAAAAAAACTCAGAAGTTTTTTAAATTTTCTGAATCAAAACCACAGGCTGGTAAGTTGTACTTCCTCGTTAGTGAAAAATTCACATCTTGTTCATCCCTTAAAAATCCATTGCTTGGTGTTCACAAATAAGCAATCATGTATAACTGTTGAATGGTCATGTGACTTTGGGACCCAAAACTTTGGATTTCTTCTATAAAATTAATGAAATTCTGCAGTTTTTAGATATTGGTTACAGTATATACCATTTTTATAGCTACTGTGTTATACCACATATTTTTATAGTATATTGGGTCACACTCTTGGGCTCATCACACTATGCTATGAAGGTGATGCAAAATTCTCTCAAGCATAAGGAAGAATAGGAGTGTGTGATATGGTGGCTGTCAGTACTGTTGGTAAGGATGCATCCTGAGGAAAGTCCAACTGTTTAAACCTTTGCCCCTGACATTTACTTCTTGTGGATTTGTATAGCATACATCTGTTGTATAGTATAAATCATCTGATCAGAGTACTATACTTCTCTGATTTTCTCAAAGCATATTTCATGAAAAATATAACATGCTAATCATGAGCTTTTTATGCATTTCTTACATTTATTTTATAAAACTTTTTCAGTCTTTATGCTTTTTGAATTTTGTTTAACACTGGTAAGAATTAAATGGCATTCTGTATTGAAGTGCCATCAGGGAATATGAATAAAAGTTCTAATCTAAATAGAATCTATGTAAGGGTAATTTCTAATTTTTATAGGAATGTTAAAACGAAGAAATCAAGTTCTGTATTTGCAGCATTTCTTGACAGATACTGATGCTGTAAATTATACAGCTGTTCTTCCTCTGTATGGATTTTGTAGTACTCACAGCGATTTATAGGTCCAGAGTGCAGCTGCTGGAAGTCATTTATTCTCAGTTCTGTATTAAATCTATCCCATACCAATGCATTAACATTCAATACAGAGCTCAAGGGCTTATGGCTTTTTCTTTCTTGCTCTGAGTTGCTGTCCTGTAAGTGCTTGCAAGGTATGCAGAAAACACCATGAAAAACTTAAACTGATAGAGAACAAAAAAAAGGAAACGATAGTGTCCATGATAAATACTTGAAACCAGCTCATTTTTCAGTTTAAGCTGAACAGCAAAACCAAAACCTACTGTTAACGTTTCTGAAATTGGTAATGCAAATAAGCTTGTTTTGCTGGATTAGCACTTCAGTTCCATTTGCGTGAGTGCCACTCTTTATGCATGTCAATTGTACGTGTCTTCGTGTTACAGAAGCTTAATATTCCCTGCAGTCTTTGAATTGTGTGCATCTTAAGAGAGTGTGTGAGGCTATGTCATTGATTTACTTGATTCAGCTTGTTTTAGTTTTGGATTTTTTTTAATTAGAAAAAACTGAGCTAATTAGAAATGAGCTTATTTTAAATACTTGGGAAATATTTATAATGAATGCTTAAAAATAGTTAAACTGTAATTGGAGTTTGACAGAAGAATATGGGCAAGGGCCATGAGTATTTCTTGAGTGTATAATCTGTGAGAAAATAGCAGTTGGAACAGGCTGCCTGATATGAGTTGTGTACCTGTTTATTGTTGATGATTTCGCATCTTTCATATTGAGATGTTAAATCTAAGAAAATTGAACTGTGCTCTGTTCAAGACCAGGAGAAGCTTGTACCTAGGGGATCTTGAGCTGATTTGTTGGAGAAAGAGATCCTGAGCACTTGCGGCAGATGGAATATGTTTAAACATGATTATATGTATAAAAAGAAGG
Organism: Gavia stellata; assembly: GCF_030936135.1. Classification (NCBI taxonomy): domain Eukaryota; kingdom Metazoa; phylum Chordata; class Aves; order Gaviiformes; family Gaviidae; genus Gavia; species Gavia stellata. The sequence continues at coordinate 5,526,025 of NC_082602.1, forward strand.
CTAAACCAGAACAGGCTAAATGTGAAAGATCTATTTGTTTGGTACCTGTTAAACTGTGTATCAGTGAAAATGCTACTGGACCATGTATAACATGATCTTCCACTACTAACAGTTTTACTTAAGTTGTTTCAAAGTAGCCTAATACCACTAAGGCAGAGAATGAAGCAAGTTTTCAATATAATAAATGTCCCAAAATCCCTTCTAATTTTAAAATCTCAAAAAAGAAGCAAGTAAAAAATAATCACAGATGGTATTATGAGAATTTAATAAAATTGCAGAAATAAGTAATTGTGGATAAATGCCATTCTGCCACATTTTTCAATGAGTCATCTTCCATTGAAAAAATTCCAGGCCAAAATATTTCCTGAAAGCTTTAACAGCTGTATTCTGTGCATTGTACTATATATGAATGCTGGTACTTTATATTTTCCATACTTTTGAAATAAATACAGTATGAGAAATCTTGTACTGGGTCTTGCTCGATGTGTTTTATTTTGATTTTTTTTGTATGAATGTTTACCAAAAAATTTTAACCTATCAATTCTCACAAACGCCAGTTTTCAGGTGTCTTTACTCCTATGAAAAAATTTAGGTCCTGCTTTGGCATATCTTCTGAACTTCCTACTTCTGCAAGCTCCAACTTCTGCATTGTTGGACTTGTATTACTTTAGTTAGATGTGTATGCACAAATTCCTTGTCAATTGAAAACTGTGATAGGTTGCTTTAATATTAAGCTTTACATTAAATTATAAATTATCTTGACTGCCAGAAATATGTGTCAATCTCTGAGCTCTTTTCTCTCAAGGATGGTTGTTAGCCAGCAGATTATTTAGCTTGAAGTGTAAGATGGTATTTTAAACAACATAGGTCAAGCTAACACTAACTGATACGACATGCTTCTGAAACAAACAGTTTACACCTACTGCCTCTTCCTATCTCCAAGTCACGTTAAGAACTAAGCACTGAAAACAAAGCAAGTTTAGATAGGAAAAAAAATTATGCCATGAAAACACTGGACTTCTGAAAATTTTAAACTGTACTTGACAGCAGCGTAAAGAGAAGGTATTCCTTAAGTAGAAATGTTAACAAAGAAAAAAATTGCTGCTTTACTCCTCTTTTTTTTTCTTTACAAAGAAAAGATTGCTGCTTTACTCATTAAATTACATAAGAGGACTGCAGGCTGCTGCTGCCCCACTTTTGGGTGCTTCTGCACTGGCTATCCTATTTTCAAGTGCTTGGAATCAAGTGAGGTTGGTATATCACTGACTCCTTCCCATCCCTTATTTCTTCTTTTTCATCTTCCTTACGCTTTTTTGCTCTCACTCTTTTTTTTTTTGTTTTTTATCTCCCCCATTTCCTCTTTTCCTCTCTTTAAATTAATCTATGTTTCTGCTGTATTTCCTCCCTCTCTTTTTCCTCGCTTCCTCTCCTTCACATTTTTGTTAGCCATCTCCTTCTCTTCAAGATATGGTAAGACCTTCTGGAGTTCCCTAACTTCAGAGCCCTCTCCCTGATGAATGTTTCCTGCTCTAGTTCCAGGCAAGCTCATTCATGACAAATGTGACCATAACTGTACTAGGAGAAAACCTTTGTGAGCTAATATATTAAGTGGTATATGTTTGCAGAAAAGGGATTACTGGACTTAAAGAAAAATTCTTACATTAATTCTTACAGGGGAAAAATTGCTCTGCTACCTTTCAAAATCAGCTACTTCATCTAAGAGACTGATAGTTAACAGAGCAGGGTTTTAGAAGTGTGGGGACCAAATCCTGAAATAACGGGTAGAGAAGTGACAGCAAGTTGTTGCTCTGTCTTGTGTAACTGGGCTGGAAGTTGCTGAAGCATGAGAGACACAGGATATGGTGCAGTAGTTGCAGTCTGATGCAACAAAGTCATCAAAAGAAACTGTATGTTCCCTAGCTGAACAGCAAATTCCTGAAAAACTTTAGTGGATTTAAAAAGCTGGGATATTAACTAGTCATGGGCATTTTTTGATACTTTGCATAGGTATAGATACAGAGAGAAAGTTTCAAGGCTTCACTTCTAGTGGGAACCTCAGTCCTGTAAATCTGTTTCCTGCTTGCTCTAAGTTGACTGAAAGTTGTGGTTTTATATAGACAGTGCAGTCTTCTTAGAGGCAGAGGGTATTACTTAAGGCTTAGTCCTATGATAACATTGACATGGCTTTGTACTGTAACACTTCACATTTTGTGTATTCATGCATAAGGCTGATGCAAACAAACTCTGCCTACAGTTTATAGCCATGTAGAGTATATATATTTGTGTGTGTATATATATGGTATAGATGTACTCTGTATACACTCTGTAGTATAGTTTAGCACGAGACACTAAGAACTGCTGATGACTTCTGAAATCAGGAAAAATAAATCTAGGCGCCGATTAAGGTGTTTTTAGTAGAAAGTTATCTTGGAATTCCTGACAATCGAGCACATACTGTGTTGCTGCTTTGTAAAGATAGGTTGCTATTTTTGTCTCCAGTCCTGGTCAATCTTTAAGATACGTCTTTTAAAATGACTTACTTCTGTGGTGCCTGCAAACACTGTTGTTTTGGGGACTGTCACTGTTTCACCATTGCCTGTCTATCGGAGAAGAGAAATGAGAAAGGAAAAATTTTTACGTTTCTGAAATGTAACAGTGTTAATTTATTTCATCTACCTGTTTGGACTGGAATTATCTCTGGAAACCTATGTATTTAAAAAAAAAAAAGAAAAGCAAAATGTGAACAAACCGGCTTTGGGAATACATGCTTTCTCTGGGGGGGAGCAGATGAGGTATTTTTAAGAAGAGTTTCCGGTGAGTTTCTGTGTCTATGACGCTGGAAGGTCTAATCATTTGCTTTCTAGAGTACTTAAATCTAACAGTGACTGGTGAAGGTAATGGCAGGATTTTGGTTCAGTCAATGAGAAATGCACAAAGGTGCGTTTAAACAAAATCCTTTGATTCAGTGCTGTTCTGAATTTACTCGCAGCATACCTTCTCAGTGGGGTTTAACTTGCTGTGAATACATGGAAGGTGACCTTTTGTGGTCAGTGCAGTACAGCTCTATGATTTAGTGATGTTTCTGTTGTGCTACAAAGCCATTATCCTAAGTCAGGCGTTCTTCCCAATGTGTGTTTGTGTCCGTCTTTTCTTCGGTTACAGTCACTTGTGTAGTAGTCAGTTCAGAGGTATAGTTAAAAGCCTGACGTGGAGGAAAGGGGCCATTAGGTCATGCTGTTGAACTCCTGTAAACTTAGCATTTTGTAGAGTAGGCAGGGTCAGCTTTGTGACAGAGTTTGTAAGAGGTGATCCCTGCTGATGGTGAATGCTGATCTGTTTAGAAAAGGGCATTGTGGGGCTGCAGCGAGGGCAGGCTGCTGTCTGCGGCGGGGCCTCACCAGCCAGGGCCCTGTCCCACCGCCCTGCCTCAAGGTGAGCTGGGCATGCCGGGTGATGGTAACCAGGCTCAACCAAGAGTCCGGACCATCAGGAAGGTTTGTGGTGACGAGGCAGGTCAGAGGACAAGCTGGGAAGTCAGTCCGTGGGTCAGGTTGAGGGTCAGGCCTGGTGAGGGTAACCAGGTGAGAGACAGCCCAGTGGTGCCTCGGAAGCACCATGGTGACGGGGCAGGACTGTGGGCTGAGGCCAGTCTGTGGGCTGAGCTTTGGACTGGGGGCCCGTGGCCAGGCAGGGGGGCAGCTGTGGCTGAGCTGGAGACCGGCACTCCTACGACGTAGCTCAGACAGGGACTGGAGGCCTCAGAGTGAGCTGAACTGGGGCTCCAGGGCCCAAGGGTGAGGGGTGATGGAGGCCCCAGCTGAGCCTGGGCAGGGCCTTTGAGGCCTAGCAGTGCTCTCAGGGCCCTGACAGGTATAAGCCTTTAAAACCTCTGTGAAAGTAGTATTATCTTGGAAGAAATGGCACAGCTGAAGAGCAATGTGGTAGTCAGTATCAACCCCAGATCTTTTTCACTTTCTTGTCTGTGAGGTATTTTCTTCCACTGAGTAAGACTACACAGTACTTAGGAAATAGGTAACCCGGCACCTTACCCAGATAAACAGTGCACGAATGCACTCGGAAGAGTTTGAGCTTTGTTATTGTCTTTGATTCACCAAATACACACAATTTGGCAGTCACTTTTGACTGAAAGCTGAATGCTGAAGGCCAAGTTCAAGCTGTGATAAAAAGTAATGCTTTTTTCCCCCAGCCCTGTAGTAGGATGAAATTGTGGGGGTTTGTATGTGTTTTTCCTGGATATAGGACTCAGTTCAATGACATCTGTCTCTGCAAAGAGTGAGCTGGGGGACTGCAGCGCACTTTATTTGAAGCTGCCTTTGTGAACCTTGTGTTGACTGCAGCTGGTGCAAAATACAGCAGTGTGATTTATACCCACAGTGATGCCTGGATCCCATGAGTTGTGCTGATACGAATACTCAGTGAACAAGAGCTGGCTTCCTGGGGTATTGTGCTGTCAAACCTTAAATGTATTAAGTGTGATAAAGAACAGACTTTTTTTTCCCCCCTTTTTTTTCCTTCTTATTGAAATAGTGCAACCGAAACTTAACTGTGACGGTAGTTTTCAAGTTTTCCATTCACCATGTTTGGCTGGAACAATCCATAGCTGGGAATCTGTGACTATGCATTCATTTTCCATTCTTAGCAGGGACAACCAGGTATGAGGAAGGCATAATAGTATGTCCGGGGGAGGGGGTGGCTGGGACAGCAGCCTGGGGAAGTATCACTATACTGGGCCTCTTAGATTGACAATGGTTGGAGACAGGATTATCTTTGATGTCAACTGCTCTCATATGACCTATCTAGAGCTCAGTTGCTGACTTAGTGTGGAAGAACACATCCCAGAGCAGTGGAAATAGTCCACTAGTCTAAAAAGAAGTTGGAATAAGAGGGAAGTGGGAACAATGGCCCTACAGCTTCTTTTGGGGCTGTCCAAGGCTCACAACTGAACAACAAAGTAGTGATGAATTTCATGGGTCTAAAGCATTATTTTTTTTTCTTTGAAGTGTTATTGAACAAAAGTGAGGCTCTTCATAGGTGAATTTACCAATACCATGATTCTGAAACTCTATACAATATTACGTGGAAAAAAAACCATTCTGTGTTTTTAAAACATTAACACATTGAATCTTTTGGACTGTTTCTGGACATGTTTTCAGATGCTGCGTTATTGACTTGCCATTACTGGCTTTGTGATACTGTCTTGCCAGTTTTTTTATGAACCCCTTGTTGCTGGTTAGACAGTACTGTTTTAGAGGGGAAAAAGTAATTTGGAAGGACTTGAGTTTGATTGTTTGCATATGATGCAGCAAAGTAAGAAATGGTTAAGAATAGAAGGCAGCTAGACCGAAGTGTTGTATTGACTTACCATTGTATCTCTAGGTCTGTAGCTTCCTTGCAGCACAGGAGAAAAGAGGGCATTCTGTTGTCTTGTAATTTAATTGTAGGAAGGTAGATTCACCAATTAGAATGAGTCCATGTTTAAAAATAAATAACACTTTTTGCTGAGAGTGCACTGGACAAATTACAGATGCTTTACCAGGGTTGGAGATGCACTAGTATTTGGATTTGAGCACACTGGGCAATGAAGTCATTCCTGCACAGTGGTGATTCATTTATATATTGGTTTATTGAAAATGTAACAATATGTTAAGTATTAATACACCCAAGAAAATAACTCAGTTTTCTAATTCAGATGATCAACTGGTTAAATCATTGTCTGCTTCTGTTTAAGGCTTCAACTCTCTCTCTCTCTCTCTCTCTCTCTCTCTCTCTCTTTATGCAGTGAGAAGTGGATACTGTGATGCTTTTGTAAATAATGCACATAGAGCCTGATGCAATGCAAAGGAAAATAATTAGAAAGACTTCAGCTTGCTTTAGAGCAGGCTGTGAGCAGTTTTGTACACATTTTGTCATTCATTCTTCGTTGTGCCTCTTCTCATCATTTGAAGCTGGTGCCACAGGCTTTTATTGTTCTGATGTACTATTTTCCCTTCCTTTTTTATTTTTCCCCTGAATTTAATTGTATCCTTCACCCAAGCCATTTTGCAAATATCTGCTAGTTTTTTTCAAAGGGACAAGATGCAGAAGGAGAGTGGGGAGAATGTCTAGAGTAAAATAGGATGAGACAGGAGGCTCCTCACAATCCTGATGTTGACTGTATGGTTGTCCCAAAGTCCATAACTTTCAGCTGTCCAAATAACATCTCCCAGGCTGAATTCCTAGAGACAATTAAATCTGACTTGGCAGCTCTGTAGAGTTGTGTGTTCCTTGTTGTCTGGGCTGGCAGGAGGCAGTAGGGTGTCAAGAAGATCTGGGTGGAGAAGGGAGGAACAAGATGAGTGTGGTAATTTCCCCGAGTGCTTTAAGTGTGTACATAGGAGGGAGAGAGGAGAAACAGGCAGTGGCACTTCACAGAGGTGGCTTCTCTCAAGCACCTTTTTCAATTTCCACACTTTCCATGCTTCCCATTTTCCAGGAGTGCAGGATTCTCATCCCTGATCTGCTGTTCCTTTCTGCAGTGTGCTTAGGACATATGCTAGGGTGGCAGGGAAGCAAACACTGGAAATTTGTTTAGATGCAACAATCACAGAATTCCTTGCTTAACCCTGTCTGCACCTCTGTCCTTCTCTATTGCTTAGGAAGAAAGACGTGTCTGGGAGGAGAGAAAGCTGATTTCCAGACCAGTTTTCTCATAAGAAAACTGTGCTTAAAAACAAGCAAAATGTGGACAGTTCATGGTGCTGGTTATAAAACACAATAAGTCTGTGTTGTTTTACACAGACTTTGTTAATTTCTTGTGAGATAAAGATGATTCAATTTTAAGTACTGTTGTAGTCCATTTTCACATTCTTTGATGAATTCAACTCCATGTTTCCTTAAACAGAGTAGAGCTAGAAAAATATTGTTTATACATTACTTGTCAGTTCTGAAGTTTTGAAGTGCTTTTGGAAATAAAGAGCATGTTCTTTCGCTGACAGGATTTGAAATCTAGCAATCAGCGAGATGAAATTGCTGCAGCACGTGCATCCCTGAAGGAAAATTCCTCTCTCCTACATTCAATATGTTCAGCTTGTTTGGAACATTCAGATGTTGCATCCCTTACTGCCAGCAAGGATTCAATTTGCAATGAAATACAGAATGCTCTCAATGTAATTTCTAATGCTTCCCAAGGAGTTGGAAATAAAATGGGACAACCTACATCTCGCACAGCTACTCTTGGAAGTGCACTTGATGAGCTTGAGGTATGTAAACCTGTGAGACTGCAACATTTTTGGAAAAACGGTTTATATATATTTTTTTTAATTAACTATTGTTGTCATAAGTGATGGCCCTAAAGGCATTAGAAATTGATGCTCTGCTTAGTCTAGTCTACATACTATCACTCTAAATTATTTAATTGGGAGGGATTGCTTCCTTCAGAAGAGTTTGGAATTAAGTCTTCATGTATGTTCAGTATTTGACTTCCTTCGAACAGCAGGAAAGAATTAGTTACAAGTGTGTCACTAATGATGGAGACAGACACATCTGTCTCCCCCACTGAGTAAGTGGGCAGAACCATGAGTTTAGTTTACAAATAACAGTGATTATCAGATGATGATGATCACTGCTACCTTGACTGCATTTGAACTAGTACAATGCAAGTTGAAGTCCTTTACTCCAAAACTTGTCATTGGGATCATTATGTAATTTATATAATTAAGTTTCTAAATCCTTCAATTGTGTTTTCTGCTTATCATCAAGTAAAGAGATACAACCAATATGCTTTCACAAATTGTGCATTTCTACTTCCATTATTTAAGCAAATACTTGGAGAAAGTCAGTTCTTTCTCTACTCCTGACCTGATCCTAAGCTTTTGTATGGAGCTTTCCCTTTTTCTCATGGCTGCTCTGGCTCTTACCAGTGTTATTTTCCATTGTCCTGCCAAAAATGGTAGAAGAACTCCTATAGATGAGATTGCAGACTATGCTCCTCATCTGGTGTAACTGATGTAGGCCCAGATCAAGAAGAGGAATGGAAGTTTCTTAACACATTTGCAAATATGGGTCTTTTTTGTTACAAATTCTCAGACTTACCAGATCTCAGCCTTGGATATTGTTGATACATTTTCAGGAAAATTGGTGTTACAACTGGTGGTAATAGATCTTGTCTAAAATTTTCAAAGGTTAGAGAAATACATTGAAATATGACATAAATCTTGTAGTGGCAGTTTATTGATCAAAACAGACCTCTGAGTCATGCTCAAAGTTGAATCTGACAGTTTTTTTCCCCCCAAAGGAACAGGCTACAATTGCATGTTGTACGTCATCCTTCCTTGCTTCTCACAGGGGGTTTTAAAATTAGAGTTTCTAATCTATTTTCTTAATAAATGGAAGAAAAAAGAAACATTTAAGAGTAATAACTGATTTGTTACAATGAAACTCTGAATGACAAATGATATACTTTAAATGAGAGCTATTATTTACCTGTTTTACTTAGAGATTTTTTTAAACAAAATTTGGCAAAAGGATTGTGTCTTCTGACTGCATATGAATTCATCTTGACTGTATGTGAGCAGTACCATTTTAATGATTTTTTAAAAAATGTAATTAAATTTATTATTGTTTTAAAATTTAAGATTTGTGATAATCACAAAATGGAAAAAATTGTCTCTTGGATTGAATTTGTTTTTGTTGGGAAACATAAGAACATAAAAGTCAGACTGTTGTAAAAAGCCATTTGTTTATGGAGTTTAAAATATATTTTTACCTAGGTAACACAAATGAGAATTGAAGCTGTGTAAGTTAGATAAAGCACAACTTACAGAACATTTAACTTCTTAAAATGATTTTGTGAATTAGATGGTTGCACTTTTCTTTCTTTACAGAAAGTTCTATTGGCTAAGGACCTGAAATAACCTTTGCTCTATCTTCTTGTTCCAAATACAGTGCCATGAAATAGATTGATGTAGTAAATAGTCTGTTGGGAACAAATCTCATTAAATGTTTATAGTGTGGAAATGTATCACGGAGCTTACCCAACAATCTAGTATCTAGATGTTTTGCAATTTCATTCTTCCTTTGCCAGTGCTGGCAGTGTGAAAGTTATTACAGATTTATAGGTGAGGAAATCACCAGTAAAATTAGAGCAGCTAACTCTTAAATCAGTAGATTCTCAACAATTCCTCTTAAATGCTCCATATAACTACCATGTCATTCATAAACAAAAAATTGTAGTGTTACAAACTTAATTGCCTTTTAAGATCTGTGTTAAAAGAGTGTGTAGATGCAGGTTATCTAATGCCTTTCACTGGTCTTGCATCTTCTGAACATGAAGAGATTTGTCACAAAATGGTACAGGTCTTGCATGCCTGACTCTCTGTCAGCGTATTTATCTGATGTGTGGTCCTTTAATGACCATGGCTATCTAGCAGAGCAATTACATATGGGATGTCAAGATACCGTAAATCAGTCCAAAATGTCAGGAAATATAACCAGGTTTCTAGATACACGTGATCCCTCTTTTTCATGGATCAGAAGACCAATGAGGGAGAAAATAGGGATCTAATAGCTCCTTTTAAGTGCTCACTTATGCTTAAGAACTCAGGTAGCTAACCACTGTTTAGCCCTGTTAAAGCAAAACCGCAAAACTGCTTGTTCCATATCTGGTGTCTTCTGGTTCCTTGAAAATTGGATCGTCTTTTCTGCGTAGAAGTACTGATTGTAAATATTTGATGAAATTGCTTGAAGAATTTAATCTGTGGGCAGAATCTTAAGTCATATTTTCATGGTTATTACTGCCTAGATTTTTTTTAATTAGAGATGAACTGTAGTAGCTTTTTTGCCAGTGCTATTTGTCCATCTTTGCATGAACTTTCCAGAAACTGTCTCCTAAAGGAAGACATTTCTACTCCCATTCTGTCTGAGATTTGAAGGCAGTCATTCTGCTAGCTAAATGACTAATTGGCTGTAGCCTTCAGGTGTGTCTTCCACAATCAATGAAGCTGTTCCTCTCTGTAATAAAACTTAAATACTCTACTTGGCAGATGTGTTTTACATTATCATGGACAGTGTACATATAGCTTAGTGTTGAGAGTGCTTATTTGATATATAGGACCGCAACAGTGAAGTTGCTGCTTCAATGAATAGTGACCAAGTGGCACAACTCCAGCAGAAGTGAGGTACCACAGAACACTTTGGTATTAAGGACTGTAATGTAAATGAGGGAGACAGAGTTTCAAATCTCTAATAGGAATAAACCTGTCTTCCACATCATAAAATAGTGTCCTGACATCTGGAAACTGACTATATCTTAGAATGCCTTCCCTTGTCATTCTTAGAAGATCATCGTGGATGAGTGTTTCATGTGTATGCTAGTTATTAAAGTCAAAGCTTTTTCATTTTTAGTTTTGCTATCTCTTTGGATATAGCCAAAGTAATGAAGACCGAGATAATGCAGTCATTGAACACTTGTTATGCAGGAAAACACAGTTCCTACTGCTGAGAACTATTTTGATTCTTAACTTAGAGAGGTGACAGCTGAAAGGGGTTCATTTCCCCTGCATTTCAGAGTCCTTAATAGCACTTGTTACCACTTCTTTACAATTGCCTTTACTGCATTTCCCTAGTTTCCTGCAATGCATATTGTGTTTGAGATGTGTAGTAACTTAGCTTGCCTCCAGGTAAATTGGGTGCAGTTTTCCTTTGTGTTCAGCCATAATCTTGCTATTGTAAGGAAGCTCAGCAAAGAGAAGAAATGAGGAAAAAATGGATGGCCTATACTAATACTCTTAACGTGTCTGTAAGTTATCCTTGTGAACAAATGGTATCTAACTGCCTTTACCCTTCCAGGAAGGTGTCTTCAGGTACATTTCCTTCCTTCTGTGGAAATAGCTATTCTAGAAAAGGACACAGGAGTCTTAATGTTTTAATTGCAGTAGGAAGGCTTTTGATGACAACATTAAGAGCTGGATTACTGCTCCTATCAGGCCTGGCTCTAGGCACTGGCAATTAAGAAGCTGCCTGCAAAAGCAAAATGACTTCCTATGCTGTTGCCTGGGAGAGCCAGTCTGGCTCTGTCCACTGCCAGCAAGAGGTTAGGGTATATGGAGATATTTCAGAGTAGAAGAGCAAGCCATCTTCATTCTGTCCAAGTGCTTTTTCTTTTCTTTGGATTTTAGCCTTGATGGCAGGGTCTGCCAGGCCCGGGCAAAATTTCAGCTTTTCTTCTCTCTTTCTTGGAGAGGGCAAAAGTCAGATTTTTTTTGTAACTAACGAGTAGTTCTTAACTGACTCCAACTTCTCTTCTTCTGCAAAAGAGGATGAAAGCAGTGGGCTGCCTGATTCCTTTGCTCTGTCTTTGCGAGTGGGCAAATTGTTGTTCCATCCCCCTTTGGCTTTGGTTCCAAAGTTGCATGTGAGATTAATGTTTCCATGATCAACATATTTCCTAGTTGAAAGATGTAAAAAACAGTTAAGAAATACAAATAGGTTTAATATGTTGCTTTTATGGATATACAGATAGCTGTGGTTTTCATCTTCAAAATACTTAAGCTCTTTCCCTCCTGCTTGCACATAATATACTGAAAAGGAGTTTATGTGTATCTGGATAGGTGAAAATCCAGGAGCTTGGAAATACATAGTTAATACTTTAACTTAATCTACGGTTGCATCTGCTGGATGCACATAAACACCTGACATAGACCCATAAACCATTTTAATGGTCTATCCTGTCACTTGCTGAAACAAGTCCATAAACTTAGTTTTAGACTTTTTATAGTCTCTCAGAATAGACAACAGAAAATTGCACTAGCCATAGCACTGGCCTGATTTTTTGTGATACTCTGCAGTAGTACGAAAATCCCAAAACTCAACACAGAAAATGTGAAGTCAGACAGGAATTCACTAGTACCTTTTCTTTCTAGTCATTGTCTGTGGAAATTTGAGGACTGGAGTTCATGTAGTCCCAGTTTCTGGTACAACATGTAACATAATCCTAGAACTTTAGGCCCCAGAAGGTCTTACAGAGGTTGTTTAAGAAGATTCATTGTCCACTGATTTTATGAATGTTAATAAGCAGTAAGTATAGGACTTGAAGTGCTGAGACTGCTTAAATACTAGAATGCTTTTAAATGAGATGGTGGACTTCAAGGCAAGAAAACAGTAGTGGAAATGGAATGTTTAGAAACCTACACTGATCCTGCAAGTTGGGAAATACAAGCTTCCATTTGAACCACGTAGTAATGCAGAAGGAACCTGCATTGGTTTCCTTTGGAAATATTCAGATTTTGAAGTCTGATTTTTCTCTAGTTTTTCTGGAGAATCTCCCAGCTGTCTCAAAGCAATTCTTGTATATTTCAGAAAAGATGGGAGGATTGAACATGTAACAAAGTCTTCCTTTCCCTAAATCATACCTAACGTGTAAGAGAATGTTAATAATATCCAACAAGAAAATTTCAAGGTGACTGAAGCTCCCTTTCCTAGCTGTTTAAGCTTTTATCTTATGATGTTCTAATAGAACACTTTCACTACTCTTAGAGTTGCCTAAGCTAGACAGTACCTGAAATGGTGATATTAAATCTAAATTGAAAATATAATTAAAATTCTCCAGCTTAAAAGTAGTCCGGCACATACTGGGTAAGCACAGATAAGTTCTGATTTACCTGACCTAAATTCCACTTTAGGGTATATGGCATAGTTTTCTTGTTTCAATATTTCTTTTGAAAGCTTGGAACCACAGATGGATATAACAGGTGAATAGATTTATGTGGAATATAGGCTTGGTGATCTGGACCATAATGACACTGTTTCAGATGTTCAGTTAGATTAAAAATTGCTAGTTTGAATTTCTTCAAATGCTGAAGCTCGAATACGCTTCCTTTCACATTTCATGAAAATACCACGTCTCCTTTCTCTTCAGAATATTTGCTGTACACACAAATGTAATTAATTTTATCATGCCAAAACAGTTGTCTGCTTTTGTTTACCCTAGCTAGTGAAAAGTGGGAGGACACTTATATCTATGTCCTTTGAAAAAACAATTGTTGAACAAAAGCTACTATTTTGATCTTTGCCCATATTCAGCCTGTTAAAGGTAGCAGCAGTGATTTTCTGCCGCAGTGTGGGATTGCATTAGACTAAAAATCAGCAGAACTACAGCTCATGTAATCTGATTTGACATTCTCAGCTGTGAGCTAGTGCTGCTGCCTTTGTATTAAATCCCAAGGTGGTCCTGATCTCTAAAAGTCTAAATTTTGGAGGTGTTGAACCCCACTTACAAACAAAGCTGAGACTCTGGTCTGAGATACTTAGATAAAACACAGAATATTACTGATTAGTAAACTCATACACAGTGTCATAATTGTACATAGACACTACAAGCTTAGTATAAGATACATATCATCTTTTAAAGAATTTACACGGTAATTATACAAGACAGGCCCACGGTACGGGAGGATGAGGAAGACAGGTGACCTTCAAGAAGTGTAGACAGACACAGGAAAGAGTTTGAAACAAGGGATACTTTTTTTACAACTGCAGTGACAAAACTCGAAGAGGAGAAACAATGCTGGCTGAGAACTTGGGAAGATGGCATGCAGTTGCCTGTTTTAAGATATACCTTCTGTATGGCCATGAACCTGGTAGTCTGGGCCTCAGTACTTTGCTTATAAAAAGGGGTTGGTAGTTTTTCATTCTAGAGTAGGATGTTGTGAAGGTCGATAGACCAAATAGATACTGCAGTAATAAAAAGGCATGCATATTTATAAAGGTAGACAAATAGCATTTCTGTTTTCTGGAGAAGTGAAATGCCTTGTAGAAGAACAAATGCCAGATACAGGTGTAGGAGAGACTGAAGCAGAGGATGACAATCTTGAATCTCATGCAGCAAAAGTAGGAAACAGAGGAAGGACTTGGACACAAGGCAGTTGTAGTCAGAGGATGTCAGCATGGCCTGCAGGTAGATGTGATCTTGTTCTACTTGTTCTGTGAGCTGCTTAGGTGTGAACCAGCTCTGGCTGGAAAGCTCTGTTGCCATTTTAGCACTGGGTCCAGGCCAGCAGGATTTGATAACATGGATCTTGGCTTAGAACTAGTGACATCTGAATGGCAGAGAGAACTTGCCTTTGTCTGCGAATGACCTGTATGCATAGACCCAGTAGGGAAAACAGAATCTGCCGTGGTCAAAACTGTTTTGGATACTTCAAGGGGAAAGGGCTAGTTGCAAGTCTAGGAAGCATAATGTTACCATAGTTCATGCAAGTAAAAAAATAAAGCAGCAACTTAATTGGCCGGGCTTTTCTTACCTGTATGCCTAATGTTTTCCAGAATTTAATTATCCTGGATCCTCTTGTAGTGAATGAAGAGAAAATAAGGCCTTCACTAGAGAAACGTCTGGAAGCTATTATCAGTGGAGCAGCTTTGCTAGCTGATTCTTCCTGCACACGTGATTTTCATCGAGAGCGCATCATTGCTGAATGTAATGCTATCCGCCAAGCTCTCCAAGACCTGCTTTCTGAATACATAAATAATGTAGGTAACCAGCCTTTTTTCCTTTTTTTAATGTCTGCCTCACAATCTGTTTCAGCGTATATTAGAATTAACCTATAATTAGTCTAAATTAGAGTTTAACCTATGTTTCTCAATGTGCTTTTTAAAAGGTCAAAAGGAACATTTTTCTACATAAATCTAGGTAAAAGCTAAATATGGGTCTCCAGAAATAGTATGGATCGTATTATATCATACAGTCTGCGGAACATGCTATATTACAGATACAATGTACACATCTTTAGGTTATTTTATGCTTATTGTGAACTGTCCGTAGTACAGAACAGACATAATCCTTTGTATGCTAGCAGCAAGAGTTTCTTTGTAATTTCACTTCCTAGTTTTAAAACCAGAGTTTTAAAATGTAATCTCTGTTCCTGTAGAATGCAACTATTTAAATAATGTAAGTAATCTGTTAGTATCATTTTGAAGTAGAGTGTTCACACCACTACACTTCATCTGTGTAAGAGCACCAAGTTACAAGTGTAGAAATAACTAATTGCTAAATTAGAAAGCTAGGACTGTTTGGTAAATCCAGAAAACTGGTTATCTGGCATGCTTATAGGCCAATTAATTCGTGAATTTTTGAAAAGGAATATGGTTTGATTGTGTTTTAAAAATAACTATTAGATTTAAAGAATAGATTTGGCACTTCTTACGTCTGGCAGTTAAATGATAAAACAGTGGAGACTCAGATACTATTAATATGGGTACACAGTGTTAATAATTATGCTTTTCCTCTGGAAACATTTTCTGTAGACATAGTGTTCTTATTTAAAGATACTTCAAGATGATTCATCAGGCACGTTGAGAAGATAATTGTATGATACAGCTATTTGTTTCTTTTTTTGGAAGCTGAAATTCCTTTCTATTTTATAAGTCAAACTAGTTAACCCAGTCCAAAGCTGTTCTAAAAAGACTGTTTTCTTTGTCTTATCCTATTGTCATTAGGACACTGAAGTGTAGGGACTAAGATAATCTATGCATATCAGATGTTTTTTCATTTCACAGATATTGTACTTGTTGATAATTTCTTTTTATTTATGGAAGGGGGGGAGGGGCAGGTGGGATTTACAGATGATTTATTTAATTTTCTGTGAATTCAGGTTGCTCTTTCAGTCCCTATATCAGACAAAGATGCTTTCATATTTTTACTCAAAATTTAGCTGCAGTTTCTGTTGAATGCAACATAATTCTTGAACCTCTCTGGTGGTGCTTTACACATGGGTTAGCTATGTGAGATTTCTTTAGCTCTGGTTAGCTTGGAATGTTAGTCTTCGATACCTTGTCGCAGATGTCTGTTGTGATGTCTTTCTTGGGTGGATCAGGTTTGCTGTTAAATGGCTGAAAGTTCAATAAGGGAGAAGGCATCAACCTGTAGTAGTCAGAGCGCATGGGAGGATGCAGATGCGGTGTATAGCAACACGTATTAGTCCAAAAGATCACTGTGGGTTTGTTGCAAGAAAGCTTTGGGGGAATTCTGTGTCTTGCAGGAGTAAAACTACATGATTGTAAGGCAAATGGTCTTAAATTCTTGGACTCTCGAAACAAAATTGTGATTATCTTTTCTATTTCAGAAATAATAATGATTTTAGGGTTACATAATGCAGACTAAGGGGAAAAGAAGAATACATAACCCGCTCCACTGACTTTCTCAAGTCAGGAAGCAGCTATTTAAATATGGCAAAAAGGGAAAGTGTCATATGATTTGCTGCAGACCACAGTGTCTGCACAAGGTAATAAAGACGAGGAGGGAAGCAGGAAGGAAGAAATAGAAAAGATTTAAAGGTATGAGGTGTTACACTAGGGTTAAATGAGATGAATGAATTTAAAATTTTTAGTTTCTTTTAGTGCTCTTGATCTGCTTATAGAATTAATATTGGTCCTAATGGAAAAACTCTCACCAAGAATAGTTTATGTCTATTACTGAGACTGGATTAAAGGTTATCAGGTGTCAGTTACTTTACTTCACAACTCTAACTCACTGAAGAATAGATGATAGATCCGGGAGACAGTGCTGATTTATCACTGTCTTCTGGGCTCTTCTATTAATAATATCAATAAGCTAGGACTGTGAATTGAATGAGCTACAAAAATTATGCCAGCCATTTGTTAACATAGTACAATTTAAGGACTAGGTTGTGATTCCCTTCTTCTCTTTGGGTACACTGTTGTACTCCACAAGCAGTCGCACGGACTACATAATACTTCAGGTGAGTCTGTGTATGTTCTCATTGTGTATTTGTACCCTATGCCCAGAGTGAGGCACAGAGGCTCTGTACCACAGCTTGTACATGAGAGTGGAAAGTTTTCCTTGCCCGCTATCCACAAAGGACATGCTTTTGCTCCTGTATTTGTCCTGATGGTGTATGGTTCACAGAACATAGCCTACCCCCTGTCATTTCTGTTCTTTTCAGTCACTCTTATGAGTTGTAGTAGTCAGCTGCTTGGAAGATTTTTATTTTTTTTTCTGGATATGTGTATGTCATTTCTTGCTAGTGTATTGGTTTGATTACTTTTCTTAAGGCTTCTTTCTATCTGAATGTTGCTAGTGGGAGCTGCTTTGCTTCAGAGACACCACACACAGTAAGTGCTGCCTTCACAAATCCTTCTTTAGCAGCTGGTTTGCCGGGAAGCTGTATGAGCTACACTGACACTGGCAATAAACCCACGTATCTCTAAAGCCCCTGGGTCCAGTGCTTGGTGGTGGATGTGGCCTGCCTGGTAAGCGTTTAGCTTTAACAGAATCATTGCCAAGGACTCGAGTGCCTAAATTCTGTGTAAGTTCTGAATCTTATGGTTTTTTGTTTGATTGGGGGTTTTTGTTTTTGTTTTGTTTTGTTTTTTTTTTTTTTGAAACTAGCCCTCAGTGCCTAAACAAATGTACAGGAACTTAGGATTTAGCCCTAACTATTTGAAACAGTATAAGGAGCGTAGCTTTTGTGGTTCCTAAATTTGTTTCTTTTTTTTTTTCTTCTCACTTATTCTATGTCTCTAATAAGCCTTAAGGACATCAAGTGACATCAAGGGCCTATTGGTGTTAGTGATAAAATTTAGAGCTTTTACTGCAAGCTGGGAGAAACATCTTTTCAGCAGATACTGCCTTTTACATAATGGCTGGGTTTTCACAGAGGCTACATCACAGTGAGGTGATGCAATGGAAAGTTAAGCAAAATGTTCTCCACTCTAATAAAGACCCACTCTGTCTCTAAGAAGCTTTAAGTTTTTTTGTTCACAAAGTAATTGAGACATACAGTAAATTGCAAATATATTTATAATTCTTTTGAAAGGCAGTAATTTTTCTTCTGGTATTTCAGACTTATTTGTGTACTATTGTTATCCTCTCTGAATATTACTTATAGACATATATTGTAAGGGATATATTTGCATTTCAGGACATGAAATAACAGGAATTACTACTGGGAATTTGGATAGCTTATCAATGGCAGAATCATACTATGGTGTGTGGATAATAATGTATCCACAGGAGCAATCATTTTGTTCTAGTAATAAGCACTTGCATTTTCCTAATGACAAGCTCTTGTCTTGTCTCTGCTCATCCTTTAAAATGAAGAGTTATTGAATACATTGGAATGCAGCAATACTGACTCCATGTTTCTTGAGTTCTCTCTCAGCTTTTACTCCCAGTCACAATAGGGATATGCACTTACCTGTGTGATCAAAAGGGGTAATAGAGTTGTGATTGAGTGTGGGTTAAAGTGGCTGTTGTGAGCAGCAATTAGGATGATTGCAGATGCTGCTTCTTCTGCCTTCGTTAAATAGGGAGGGTCTGAATAATTATTCTGCACCGACCTGTGGGTTTGAATAAAGATGACTGGCTAGATTGTTCAGACAAGGCTAAATAAGGTTGGTAAAGAAAGGTCAGATATACTGATGGTATGATAGCTGCTTTCTTGAGTTGAAGTTTCCTTACTTCTGGAATGTTGTTTCATGATATTTGAGCTTTATTAGTTTCTCAGCTTATTCTGGATATTGGTTGGGGGAGTGTGTGTGTACATATACACGCTCGCTGTTATGTGTGCTGGGCCAGTGTACTTTTCTGATAGGTTGTGATTTCATTCTTTCTTGTTGTGTATTTCAAAAGCTTCAGTTTTTTAACGGGATTTTTATGTTAAAATTACCTAAGGTTTTGGGTAAAATAATGTCAGTAAAATAGTTTGCATTATCATTGTCAGTTTCAAAGCTTTTGCATGTTTTCAAGACTTATATATTTAAAAATAGTTTCAAAGGAAAATCTGAAACATTGAGATCTGAAAATATATTTATAAAACCAATATTCTTTTGTTCTTTTTAAATACATTAACCAACTTCATACAGATTTGAGAAAAGTGTCAGTGCCACAGAATTATTTCTCTTGTTAAAAATATTTCGTGGAATATTTTGCACACAAGTCACAGAAATGTGTGACTGTGCAAACTAGCAGCAACTCAGTAATTTAGTCTGCATTTCTGGACGTCCCCATGCTTCTTGTGCCACAGGTGGTGGAGGCTGCTGCTGCTTGCTGTACCACAGCTCTACCATGTGTGTGGCACTGCCGTACTGAGTGTGGCATGGAGCAGAGCCAAGCCATCCCTTCTCACACCAGTGGTGGTTTTGGTCTCTTAATGAGACGTTTAAGAAAATGGGAGGAGACTAATGATACATTTTACCTAGAGGCCAGATTAGGAAGTGCACTGAAACTGACCACATTGTACATATTTATATTACGTATCTAGGGTACTGATAATCAAGCCCTGACCATCCAGGTAGCCCAAGGGCAGGCCAAGCTGAGGCTGACTATAAATCTCATCTGCTTTGTGGCAGACAGTATCAGACCACTCCAGGAATGATGCTGCAAGGGAGATGAAGTAGTTGGTGGTGGGTAGTGAAGGACCTGTATTGCATGTAGGGCATACTTGAATCTCACTGGGAATGCAGCTGCCAGAGCTTTACCTCCTTGGGTTCTCCGAAGCCTGTTGCTTCACCACAGGTTTGTGTCCACAACTTCTGGATATGAGACACATTTGGATCTGAGGCATATTTGGATCTAGGCACATAAACTGAAATGCTGTGAGGATGAGACTAGGAGCTAGGATCCCTTGAAAGTAGGGGCACATCTGAGACAGGGAGTTAGCTCGACTGTGCTGAGCCCTCTAAGGAAGAGGTATGCAGTGCTGAGCCCTCTGTAGCCACGGGGAAGTCCCAGCTGCGGGGAAAGATGATACAGTGGGTAGTTGGGACTTGCGCAGTTGTGTCTGTCTAGATTTCAAATTGTAATTGTTGTTCACTTACTGGAACCTGAGCATTGGAAATTCAAAACCAGAAAATAGATGGCAAACCGGAAGTCTTTATTTATTGATGGCATAGTTCTGGGCCTTACCCTTTGTCTCATCTCATAAATGTGAGTGCTGTGGAGTGCTAACGCCTTGCTTTACCCCTGTGTTGAGTACTCTTCAACAGCAGTTTAAGGTCTGACCCACTGTCTCTATGTAGAGACTGCCTGTGATTGATAACATTTTGTGTAGTATTTTATTGCCATTCTTACTCTTTTAGAGTGTAAGGACATATAGATACCTCAAGCATACAGATACCTCAAACTTCGTGTTTACTTGTACTTTATGGTTTCCTGATGAAGACATTTAACACAAGACGCTCTGGTTTATCATCACAGTGGTGCAGTGTATCTTGCATTTAAGCTACTTAATCTTGCTCTGAGCAGTAGACTTTTCATTTCAGTGCTCAGGGGGAACATTTTTGGTAGTTCTGGAAATTGCAAGAATTCCTCCAAAAGAGTTATTTCAGAGTGAAGAAAACATTTTGTTCAGCTTAAAAAGGCTATGTTTCATATTTTTAATTTAAAGAATTGCCTGGTCATCTTTGTTAGGTATTTGCATCTCTTGGGGCTTTTTTCCCTTAATTATCCGTGTGCTATAGCCACAGAAAAGTGGATTACTGATGGTTAATAATAAGTATTTGAAAAGACTGGTACTCCACAAATAAGGAATTAGGGCACAAAATGGTATCTCTTACCAGAGAAAATTCACATTGCATGAATCAAATAACTGAACCTGTGAAAAAGCTCCAGACACTTTTCATATCTGCTACAGCTCTTTATGGTAAAGCTTATGTTCTCCATTCACGTAAGGGTTCACCTAACCTGTTCCTGTCAGAAGGGCTTCAGAGAACACAGGCTGTTTCAGAAAACACAGTGTTTGCTGCTTTTTAAGTTTCATTAATTTAGGGCTAATTTGCATTTATGTTTTGGAGTGGGGGTACAGTGAGCAATCTAATATAAATATTTTTTAATAGTATGCCGAAAATGTATTCGGAATGTATAATTTCCTTCATGAATACATTTTTCATGACTCAAAAATTTAAACCTTCTCATCTCAGTACCTGCCAGCTACTGTTTGCTCTTCTATAGAAAACTGCTATGGTGATGTGTGTTAAAATTTTGTCATAAGAGACCTCTTCTTGCCAGATACCAAAAGTATTACAACCAGTCCACAGTTCATATATTGATACATGTCTAAATATGTGTGTGTTACCATTTTCACATTGTTTGTCTTTTTTTGTTGTTGTTGATGGCGAAACTGCTGGAAGGACATTACCAGTTCTGCTGAGGTCTGTACATCTTCTTACAGAGCTCCAAAACGTGGTTTGATTGTAGCTTCCAGTGAAATTGTCTGTGTGGCTACATGAAATTGTGAATCTGTAAAATTGATAATTCGTCTCATTAATTAAAGAATCTAAGAGCCATGACTGAAGAAATGCATTTTCATATATAGCTTTGTACCTTTATCTATGTCGTTTGATGTGTCTCTAAATTTCTCTGTATAATGCAAATGATTCCAAACAATCATATATGACATAGCTGAAGTTTACAGAAACTGTTTACAGTAATGTTAAATAAGTTATTTGTTCAAGAATATACTTTAGTATCAGATGCTCCAAATTGTTGCCAGTGACGTCTAGGGAGCTAAGAATAGGGGACTGTTTGACTTGTCCTTGGTTACTTCCACTTTCTTTCAGTAATACCTATCTTGAAAAGTTCTGTGTAATTGCTCTCTGGTTGAAGAACTGAGCCCAAACTTGGCAGACTAAACTAACCAGGGAGTTTGAAGAAATTCCGTGTTAAAGTCTTCAAGAACAGAATAGCTGTTGGTTATTCATGCAAGTGCTTGAACTAACTGACTTCCTGAAATCCTTTTTTCTGTATTTCTGTGTAGGAACATGAACAAACAGAGCTTGTATTCACGTCATTTTGTAAAAAGAATGGATTCAAATGTTCTTACTTTACTGTCCTCTTCATATTCAAACATTTTAAAAAACTGCTGTTCCAGAGAAGTTTGAAAGTCAGGTATAGCAAAATGTAAACTGTAAAAATCTCAGTGTGATGTGTGGGTGGAAAGTGTCACTCAGATTTTTCTTATTCAGGGTTTTTTTTAATGACTTTATCGAGTATTATGTTTTCAGAAAAAAGATTTATTCCAGTAAAATTGGTATGCCCATATGGCATATTATGCTGGCATTTATGCAGGAAAACATGTAGTTGTCATAATTCTGTTGTTGACATTGGCTGAGTACTTAGTTCAGTTGACTTTGAACATCCAACAGTGGATTTTCTTACATTTTATATGCAGTATGTGTAATTGAAAATTATTTTTCTAAATGTTAACTTTTGTCAAACATTTAGTTTTATAGGGAAATTAGATAGGAACTGTTCAGGAAGAAGATTTTTAGTGTGCTTAAAAGACAAAAGTGGTCTAGTGAATTCCTTGAATAGACTTACAGTTGAAAAATAAGCTGCAGTTAAATTTACCTGATTATAGATGTTCTTACAGAATTTGCAATAAACTGGGATCTAGGCACGTGAGCTAGAGAAAGATAATGAAAGATTTTCTATTCTTAAGCCCTGTTTTTCATTTAACGGTTCTGAGCCATGCTATTTCAGGATTAATCGGATCTTAACTTAAGGCTTGCATTGAAGTAATGTAGCATCACGAGCGACTCATGGCTCTGTAAAGGATGATTCAGTACAATAGTCAGTAATGTGTATTTGGTATACCTGACAGGACTGGAAATATATTGGGTTGCTGAAGGCTAATTTTTTTTCAGAGAACCTTCAATAAAGTAGCATTTTCTCTCTCCAAGGTGAAATAAATCCTTGATTATGGTGGTAAAGAAGCATTTCAAATAAATATTAAAGTATTGTTAACGCAACATCTACCTAGCTGTTTAATTTACAAGTTTTGGGTTTTTTTTTTTTCAGTTTATGGAAAACAGTTGTCATTATGTGAGGTTTTTCTTGACCAGTTTCCTATTTTCTGGAGGATGTTAAAGACTGATCATTTTTCTAAATGTTAGTATGCCATTTCTAGGAACACTACTGAAGTCTGGTGTTTCAGAATGCATCTATCTTCTTTTCTATCCTCTGTATAGGACAGCTGATTTTTGTTGTCCAAATAAATTTCTAAATTGTATTCTGTTTCAGGCTGAAAGTATTTACTTCTTGTTTATGTAACATTTCTTATTAAAAATATCAGTCATTGATAGTTTAGGGAACTCTTAATAGAATATTGATATTGCAGACAAATGGAAGACCAAATCCAATTTTTTAACGAAAGAAATACTTTTTCTAAACAAATGCAAAATGCCTTAAATTCTTCTCTTAAAAAACCCTTAATTGCTAAGTATGTAACCTACACCACCCCAAATATCTCTGTGCAATCTTTAAACACGTGTTCATGCTGGGTGTTGTTTGACTTGACTTCAGTCAGACTTCTGACAGTGACTCCCATAACACAAACTGTTGAAGTATGGACTAGATAAGTTGACAGTGAGGTAGGCTGAAAACTGGCTAAAGTGCTGTGCTCAAAGTTTGGGATCAGCAGCACAGAGTCCAGCTAAAGGCCAGTAGCTAGTTGTATACCCCTGGGGTCAATACTGGGTCAGTACTGTTGAACCCATTAATGTCCTGGATGATGGGAGAGTGCACTGTTGGCAAGCTTGCAGATAATACAGAACTGGGAGGAATGGCTGATGCACCAGCTGGTTGTACTGCCCTTTAGAGGGACCTCAACAGGCAGGAGAAGAGGGCTGACCTTGTGAAGTTCAACAAAGGGAAAGGCCAAGCCCTACACCAAGGTGGCCATGAGCCAGCAATGTGCTCTTGCAGCAAAGGCCCCCAGCCTCCTGGGCTCCATTAGGAAGAGCATAGCCAGCAGGTCAAGGGGGTGATCCTTCGCCTTTACTGAGCTCTGGCAAGACACATCTGGAGTGCTGTGTCCAGTGCTGGCCTCTCCAGTACAAAGGAGACGTGGCTATACTGGAGAGAGTCCAGTGGAGGGCTGTGAAACTGGTGAAGTATTTGGAGTGTTGACCATACAAGGAGAGGCTGAGAGAGCTGGGGTTGTTCAGCCTGGAGAAGAGAAGGCTCCAGGGGGATCTTATCAGTGTGTACAAGTACCTGATGGGAGGGAGTAAAGAACACCAAGCTAGACATGTCTGAGGGGTTCCTAGTGACACGACAAGAGGCAATGGGCACAAACTGAAATATGGGAAATTGCATTTAAACGAGAAGAAACTTCTTTTCCTGTGGGGGTGGTTGGACACTGGAACAGGTTTCCCAGAGAGGTGGTGGAATTCCCATCCGAAACCCGAATGAACATGGCTGTAGTTGACCATGCTTTGAGCAGTGGGTTGGACTAGATGATGTCCATATGTACCTGCTGACGTCAATATATGGAGTCTGTGATTCTGAACATTTGAATAAATTCCAAAGTCTGTGCAACTTCCTGGATGTCTCTGCCAGCTTCTTTTAATATAAAGTAAATCCCATTATTTACTAATGGAAGATAAAAAGATACTCTGGTAATGAGGGTAGGACAAGAAATTACATAAAGTCAAGTCATAAAAAGAAAGTTTCTTTAATTTGAATAATCTCTTGCAATCTTGAGGTGGTGAAAGGGAGAGTAGTTACTAAGTTAAGTTCCGTGCTATTTCATCCTCTATATAAAACAAAGATTAGAATGACACCTTGAATTCCTTGTAGAAATCATTTGGGAAGTGGTTGATTTAAGGCTCTCCCTATGATTTCATCTGCCAGAGTGTTGAGGTATGCTATGTGGCTAAAAGCAAATGCTTTTTCTTGTAGTTATTTGGATTTAAGATACTTGTACACCAGCAACCTATGAGATGCTGCAGTTCTTAATTTATAGAACTAGAGGTGATTTCTATTTGATAGAAATGGAGATAGCTGCATAGTTCTCAACTGGCTTTTCAACTTCATTTCTTGCCTAAGTTCTACTGATCTTTTCTATGACGAATGAACGATGAAGTTTTATGTGGAATGGCTTATGATCACTTTGATGAAAACAGTACTGTATCATAAAACTATTGTATAAAAAATTATACTGCTTTGTCTTTACTGTTCTGCAGATCTTAAAACAGTGATTTAAAAGAGACTGGGGACCTGAGGATCTAAATCCAAATTCCACATTTCCATTTTTCTTTCTGAAAAGAAAATCAAAACATGGCTTAAAGAACAAAACAAGATCTTTGTGGTCATAAACAGCATTTATTGGCACTTCCTTTTTATTTTAACTTTCATTTCAGTGGAGTCATTTCTAGTTGTTGTTTCTCTGTCTGATGAGCTACTCCTTTTTCTTAATTAACTACAAATAAAAAGGAAGAATATTCTTTTGTATCATTGCATTTGTGACCAGAAGGCTGGAAAAGTAAACAACCCACCAACCCCCACCATCGTATTAATTAAAAAAAAAAAAGTCCTTTCAAGATCAGCTTTTCTCAAGAACTGCTTCTCGCGGTTGTTTTCTAAGCCCATGTTGCCAGTTGGTTCATCTTCTTTCTGTTTGAGTACGTCAAGAAAATAAAAGTCTCAAATCAGGCAGCTGCAATGCTTAGTAGCATACATTAAATAAATTATTCTAATTACTCTATTTACTGGAAAATCCTTGCTATCTTAGGTTATTCTAATTTTTTTAAACATTGTTTCATTATCAGTAGCAAAAATTAAAGAAAATTTATATGAAGATGGAAAGAAAGGATAAGCCAGCTACTTAACTAGGGGCTGTACTCAGGAGTAATCTAGGATTATCTTTTCTATCAAGTAGCGATGCTTCTAATTTTTTCAAAACCTTAATATTGTATAGGAGAAATTATCAGTCTGTAGAAGGAGATAACTGGTTAAGGAATCCCTCCCTCCATTCTCTTACTGAATAAATTTAGCTCTTTGCAGGAGAATAATAACCAATTTGAATTCCACGTAAATAGGAGAAAGTAAGAAATACAATAATTATCTACACCCTGGAAGCAGTTAATGGAAAACAAAAATGGAGCCCAAGGTAAATGTCTTCTCTGGAAACTTGATTAGTACTTTTTTTTTCTCAATACGGCAAAAGAGGACTGTATTATTAATGTGTCTTTACTAACTGTGCACATGCACAAATTAAAAATGTATACATGAGACAGCATATGCACACAAGTAGTTACTGTTTTGCTTTGGCAATGATGTTTCCAGTCTACTGTTTGGAATAATAAGGAAGAAAAATAGATGAAAACTTTGCAAAAAGTTCCAGTAGAAAGTGTGAATTAAATGAAACCAAAGAATGACTAGGTAAAGGAATCATGAAATGCTATATGACAGCTTGTAGCCATTTTTTAAAGAGGCAAGTTCATAATCACATTTTTGATCCTTGCTACAATTGGCTAGGAAACGGAGTTTTTATTTTTTGGCTTTCAAGTTACTGGAAAACTTTTTTGTTTCTAATTTGTAAAGAAGCCTCCTAATAATCTTCTGGATTATGCCAGCTGCCTCCTGTGTTCAACTGTGCACACATTAAAGCAAGATTTTGAAATAAAATACACTGGGATGTCTTAGGTGATGCTGACTGATATTGCCAAGATTATTATCAGTTTTATACCTGTCCGCTGCTGAACAGCTGTGGACCAACTGACCAGGTTGTTGAGATGAGAGATGAAGTATTATTCTAGATCCAGAGTGCTGTTGCATATGAGTGAGCATGCAAAATCTGAGTAAGCCCCAGGTAAGTCTGCCAGGTTCTTAGGCTGTTTAGCTCCTTAGTTATTTTGATCCTCAGAACACCTGCCTCTCTGAGCTGTAAAACAGAATTTTTGTAGAGCAAGACTACTCGGGGACTGGTACCTCCAAGTTCTTCCCAGAACAGACTGGGAGCAGCAGATCTGAGACTTTCAGGCTTTGGTTCCAAGGCCATCTTGCAGAACTGGCAGGGCATATGCCTGTGTTTTGTCAGAAGATCTGTTATGCTTACTCCATTTCCATGGCACATTCTGCTTTTGATAAACTGGCAAAATTCAATAGAAGAAAGATTCCTCTGGAGAATTTCCAGTCATTTGTATTCCTGATTTCTGATGTTGTGCTTTGATTCTTGCAATGTGTTTTCCAGTTAGTCTGTAGCATTGTCAATGCCATTTTAAATGTTTGATAGAATTGTTAAGCAAGTAGTAAGCCCTCTGACTACTTAATTTTGTCTCTGTAGCTTTCGTCAATATTAACTTTATCATTGAAACTATTAGTTAAAATACAATCATAGTATATCTTCAATTATCAGGGACATGTGACATCTGGTGATACTCCCTGCTCAAAGAAGGGCCCATTACAAAGTTAGATCAGGTTGCTCAGGGCCGTGTTCAGTCAGATCAGGTTTCTAAGGCACCTAGAGAGTCAGTGGAATCTGCATCCTATTCCAGTGTTTTATCATCCTCATTGTGAAGCAGTTTTTTCCCATCTACCTCATCAGAGTTTCCCTTTTCCCCTTGCTTTGATCTAAGTGCTCAATTCAGCTGGAATAGGAAGTCCCACTGTGTACTTCATATGTTTGTGCTGTCAGCCACTCAGGTCTGTCCCCTTCCTTGCGCTAGCTCTGATAGTTAGGTTACTCTGTCTGTCAGCCAGGTCAGCTTGCCAAACTGACTACTCACTTGTTCTTGTTGGATTGATTTTTCTTTCACTTTTACGGAGCTGAGTCAAACTCTGTGAAGGGCACACAAGCTCTATGTACATCCCCAGAGAAACAGGAATGAGTAACGGAGAGTGCAGAAGTGGGCTAACTGAGCAGAACTGTCCCTTTTGTGGGCTGTGAGCTGTTAACTCAGGCCACCCTGGGAAAGTGGAAGGACCCCTGCACTTTCTCCCTTATCCATCTGACTCATCGTCCTTTCCTGGCAAGGTGTGTGTTACGGATTCGCTCTTAATGCATGTCTTAAGCCTCAGGTTGCACCCGTAGAGAGGTTCTCATTAGAGAACTTCCTTCCTAACACCTGTTAGTTCTTGCAGCCAATTCCTTAGAAAGCTTAGAGGAGTTTTTCCTCCCTGATTTTTTTTTTCTGGTTTTCACTTCCATAGAAAAATAACACTTATTTTAATGAAGAAGCATGAGCCTGTTTCACTTTCTTGGATATACCAACACCTCTTTTTAGATTAACAGCTCTTCCCCTCTGAAACAGCAGAGGCATCCTCCCTCCTTTCACCTGGTTTTGTGCCTCACTGATTTGTTTCAGTATGAAATGTGTTTTATGCTAGTCTATATGTTCTGCATGTATATGTAGATTATAATTGGCTCTTGGCTGAGACAAAAAATAAAGATGTAATTAGCCAGGTTGGGGAAACTGGGTTTTCCAGAAATACACTGTAACTGAATGCCATGTAGGTTGTGTATAAGCTACGTGATGGCATTTTCCAAGGATGAGGTTAAAGAAGGAGGCAGATGACATTCCCTTAAACATACAATTGAAAAAAGAAAAGAAAAGGTAAATTTTATTAGCGGGAGTATCATTTGCACCATGGGGAGGAGGTGATGCTACTCTAAACACTGGTGAGGACAGAGGTAAATTATGTGATGTAATTCAGGCTTCTGTATATTCATAGACATTGCCAAAGAGTTTGGCTTTTCCATGGAACAAAAGTGATGTTTGGCAAAGGTCTGATGTTCAAATTATTTGCCTGGCATTTATTTAGATACAGCTCCAGTGGAATACTACTACAAACCCAAATAGTTGTTACAACTTAATTAGAATAGGGAGGTTGAAAAAATAACCAGGAGGAGTGTTTTTAGATTTTTGTTTTGACCACTAATTCAGGGTGGAAGTTTTAATTTTTTTATTCTCTAGTTTATTATTGTAGTGGAGAGTCTGTGTGTATCTATGAAAGAAATCTATAGGCCAGCCTGTAAATCTGAAATCATGCATTGCTTGCAAAGAGCCGGAATATGATCCTGTCCTTGGTATTCTCTCTGGCTGGTGGTGAGAGTGAATCTTCAGTGAGAGGAGGAAGTAAATGAGGAGGAGTTTGAAAACAGTGTCACGGGATTGCTGTGAGATCTAGCTCCATGCTTAGGACAACCTTATAACATAATGCTCCTGTAGGAGTACTGGGAAACCGTTGCCACCATCTGTCTATAGAAGTTGTACCTTCCCTTCAGTTCTTTAAGGCCTGGCTGTTGGCTGGATGAAGATTTATTGTATGTGGTTTCTAGGTCAGAATGGCTGTTTGCTCCTTTGTCCAAATAACAGACATTCTATTGCAAGAATAGTACAGCAAGGCACACTCCAAAAAGTTTTTGTGTAGCATTAAAGACTTCTGCTCTGTTAAAAGAAAGAAGTAACTAGTGAATTTTAAAAGTGAAGAAGGGGGTGGAAATCTGAGCATTGGAAGTAATTTAGTCAAAAATACTACGAGAAAATAAGAAACATGATTCTAAAGATTACAAGTGAAACAGCAAAATAATTCATTAAAAAAGATTGCAGTAAAGACAAGGGATTCAAAAGAAGGTAGAGGGTAGAAGCTATTTAAAGAACAAGAGCAAACTTCTGGAAAAGTGGAAAGCATAGAAAGAAACCAACTTGCCTGCATCAGCAGCTTTTTAGTGACTGGAAAATAAAATAGAGATGCAGTGTAAATAAAAAAAACAAGCATTGATTGTGGACACAGCCAAAAAAGCTGTGGCACAGAATGTGTTAAAACCTGTAGAAGTTGCATAAAGCAAGAAGAGAATTTTCTACTAATCCATTATTAATAAGAGAAACTAAGAAGGAAACTAAAGGCCTTTCTAAATCTGGGACAATAACTCAAAAATATTATGATTTTTCTACCTGCTTCAGGCTTTATGTAAATAATTAGCTGGGAGTAAGTGTATAATGTAGTTAATAAGACAAAGGGAAATACATGCCAGGAAGAGGTTAAAGAATATTTAAGAAAGGAGTTTCTGAACCATTGGCCTTGATTGTAAAAAACAGTGAAGAATGAGTATTTGCAAGTAATAGGAAAGCAAAACTTATCTTAAAACTAGGGAATTTATAGATCAGTCCCTGTAACTTGGATAACCAAGAAGCTGCTGCAGGAAATCCTTAAATGTTCATTTCCTAAAAATCTTTAGGATAAGAATGTGGTAATAAACAATGAGCATGAATTTTCAAAATACGTTTTGTCAAATACATCTAGTTCTTTAACAGAATAGCTGGCCAGTGGTTAAAAGGGAAGTAGTAAATGTGATGTAACTTTGTGCACAGCATTTCACACTGAGAGGAGGATGTTTTCATAAGCAAACTTGAGAAGCATAGTTAACCTAGTATTAAGGGAATATACAGTTCACTGAAAAATAACGTTCCTAGTGAATTGTTATTTATACTACTGCAGGTCAACTTGGGACGGTTTAATAAAGTGTGATTCTGCAAGGGCTGGCCTGGGTCCACGTATATTACATGTCTTCATTAATGAGGTGGCTGAGGGAATGAAGAGTGGACTTTGAGGGTTTGAATGATACTACCCTGATGAAAGTTCTGAGTATTTTATAGGGCATTAAAAGCATCTACCCAACTTTTTTTTTTTTTTTTGGTTTGTTTAATTTGTAGAAATGGTTTGAAATCTGCAAGTTGAAATAACAAGTGCAAATGATTGCCCTTGGGAAGAAGTCAGCTGTATAAATAAAAATGCAGGATTTCTGGCTTAGCAGTGGTACTGTTCATAAGACACTGGGAACTGTAGAGAAATACAGATGAAATGAACTGTCAGTAGGGCTCAGTTCCGTATGTACTTTTGGGCATCACAGTTTAAGAATAGCGTGGACTGGTAAGAGGAACGAAATGAAGCAAGGATTTTAGAACATACAAGAAGTTAACTGAGTTTGTGTAGTTTAGAAAGGAAAAGATGGGGGAGAAGAGGAATGCAATAATGTTTTCAAATATGGAAGAGGTTTTCATAAGGTGTGTGTTGTTAAGTTATTCTCCATATCTGTTAAAAGAATAACAAATATAATCGGCAAAAGGTGAAATTTGTGCAATGTTAGATTAAAAAAATCAACCATATAGATGAGTAAACACTGGAACAGGTTACCTTGGGAGGCCGTAGAGATTAATTTATGGACACAATTAAAGACTGGTTAGACAGACATCTGTTTGGGCAGCTTTAGGAACATTTGGGCTGTTTCAGACTGGTCAGGATGGAAAAGTGACCGTGAGGTCCCTTCTAGCCCCACTGATTATTGGCTTACATTTTTATTAAAGTAATATTGCCATTCTTTGTGCATTTTCTTACTACAAATTGTTTTTTTCCTTCAGATTAGTGTAGAATTGTAATAGTGAATGCTTTTCATATGCGGTGATCAAAACTGGACTGAAATTTGGTGGGGTTTTAGGCTTCCGGGTTATCTACAGATAATAATCTGTCCCTTCTACAATTTTGCCTTCAGTACCTGGGGAAGGCTGGATATACAAAAGAAGCTATTAATAGTTGTATGCATGCTAAGAGTCTATTTCCTCACGAGCTGTTTGCATGAAAGTAGTGCATTTAACAGTGATTCAGCTTATCATATCAGCAGGATTTTTTTTAACCTGCCAAATCTATAACTACATTAGAAAGATTTATCTAAATTTAGTATTATAGAATCTACCTAACAGTTTTACATCCTATAATCTGTTCGTGAACTAGAACTCCAGTACAAGAAATAGAAGATTGGAATTTTGCTGTACAAGATTAAAACTTCAGCAACCCAATTGCATGTGTGTAACGTAATATGTGAGCTGTTCTCTCATATTAACATTTTTCTCTGAAGAAAGTTGATATGCACTGTAAAAAAAAACAACCAACCAACCAAGTCTTTCTAGAATTTAGTGGTATGGCAGAAATCCATAATAATTTTGCAGTGTTAATATAAAATCTAATAAATAATGTTTAATATTTATCATATATTTGTACTTACTGTTACTTTTAATATTAATTATTTTAATAATTATTTAATAATTTAAGAAATGCCAATATCACTATTCTTAGTGCTTTTATGTAAGAGGGAACATCACTTTGCTTTCTTTTGACTCTGGTTGGAAGAGCGATTTGCCTAATGTTTTGTCAGGTGGATGAAACTTTGCCTAATCTGTTAGCAGGGAAACAGCCAGCTTGACAGGCTGTGCATGACTGTGTTAAACGTTTATGCTCTTGGTGTATTCTGTATGCACTTCATACCATGCTATTTTAAAAATAGGATGTGTTGGCCTACCTGTTCTGGTTGCTGCACTTTGGATTTAAGGGAGCTCTGCAAGGTCCTGGAGGCAGGAGGCTGCCCCAGACCTGCACGTCCATAGGGAGTAGACCTCCAGCCAAGCCTCACCTAAAATTTGGAGGGACGAAATTTTCCCAAGGTTCTAGAGGAGGCTCTCCAAGATTGCTGCAAGCCGGGAAGCTGCTCCAAGGTGTTGGACTAGGAAGCAAGAACGGAGTAAGCTACCCACCGTGTCAGGATACAGATGAGAGGGAGCTAACCATTTTCATATGTTTTGAGTCACTTGGCCATCTGAGCTTTCTTTCTCAGATAGTTACTGTGTTCAACTTCATAATCTTTCTGTTCTAATAAATAGAAAGCTATAGTAAACATAGCTTTAGAGATTGAGTGTGCTTCTGCTACGATCACATGAAAGGACAAGCTGGTCCTGTTCCACCCCAGGACCCTGTCATACTGTGCCTTTTTCTGAAATATCATATGCCAAATGAGCAGAAAATTTGTGAGGCTGATGATGCGATTTTGTGTGACTAATTGCAGTGGTCATGAACTTCTGCCCAATGTCAGGTAGATTTCTTGTAGAAAAGCTGTTCATGAAAGTGTGTCTGCAAAAACAGCACCATGAAAATGGGAGCAAGGCACTGTCTTGGGTATGTTGAAGATGTGACTCCTGCTGTCATCTGAAAGGTCCTTTTATAGTAACTGGTTGATGTTTCACTGACTGGAATATAAGAACAACCCAGAATATGTAATTGCTTTTCATTGGGCAGAAATCATGTAAATATAAGAGAGCTTTGCAATTCTTCCAGAATGTTTCCTGGAGCTTTAGATACAAACTGATGGATGTATTCTGGAATAGAATGTAGTTTGTTTATCTGCTCTACTTGAAGCAGCTTTTTTTTTCCTCCTTTTTTTTCCCCCCTATAATTTGGTTTCGTGGTTATAAAGGAAGAATGACTTCATTATGTGTTGAACTGACTTTTTCACAATAAGCTTGAGAATCTAAAAACATACTATTAAATGTCACTATTTTATGTGATATATTTCACAGTTTAAGCCACATTTTTTTTTCCAGAGTTGAAATTAGAATTGCTGACAGTAAGGAAATAAAAATGATTGATGGGCTGTTTACACTTGACCAGCTGCTAATGAATTCTCACTCAATATCTTGTTAGCTTGTGCTGAAGTAATACATAAGGCAACCTAGAAAATAGCCTGAAGTTCCTAAAACTACAAAGAAAAAAAATTAAGTTATTCTGATGCTTTTGATCTATGAACTGTGATATAAGCTGTGACTTTTGATGTTCTGGGATGATGTGATTGATAGTATAATTTTTGTTATTCGATCGTTTACTCTTTACTGAATATTACTGTATATTGTATTTTGGCTCAGAGGCAAGGAGAAAGGTCGCTTATTTTCCTTCTTGGCCCCTGTAGCCCTTGTTCAGGTGGAGCTTTCTGGAGGGAAGGGAGAATGCAGTTCCTCTGAGAACAGCTGAGCGTGCTCAGCTGAGAGAAGTTTCTGGAGTTTCCTAAGCTAGGGGCTGGTATCTCTTGGAGGAGACTTCAGAGAAAGAACGTAATATTTCTGAGGATCCCGAGGGAGTTCTATAAAGTTATTGCGTCTCAGAAAAACCCCACTGAGAATTCTTAGCCTGAGAACAAGCTTGTAGGAAAGGAAGGGTACGTCATGAGTAAGGGAGGGATTGGCTGACTAACACTTTGATTTTTAGTTTCTTTTATCCAGCAGGACAGCTTTTTCAGTCTTTCAGAATTGTGTTGCAGTAAAGCATAGCTTTGATTCAGTGTCTTTTTGATTCTCTTAAGAAGAAGGTGGAGGAGGTTCTGGTCAAGAGGGGGACAGTCCCTGGGAGGCTCCTAATAGCTGCTTCTCAGTGACACATAAAATTTAAATTTTTAAATCACTATATGGGTGAGTTGGTTTTTTCAGTGTGAGAAGGAATGAGTTACCCTCTCATCAAATATTCTTTCAAGTATAGGAAATACCTCAGAAGGCTGCAAGTAAGTATTTAATTATGAGATTAGCTAGCGTGGCTATTGCCTATATCAAACTGTGCTACATAAAACACTCATCTCCATTGCTGACTCCTGGCTATCATCTGTAGAAGTGTAAAAATCCCACTACTTTAAAAGGTCAAATCCTCTAAAGCCAGTCTTGGAACTTCAACTGACTTTAATGGAGCCAGAATATCGTCTTGTTTCAAGGAGTTAAGCTCAGCTCTGTGGATATAAAAGGACAGCTGTGTAGCATCTGGTAAAAATGGGGGGGGGGAGAAGGGGGTCTTATTAATTTTTATAAAAGTGTGGTCTGTGTTGAATATTTCATGCTGTGCTTTTTGTTGTTGCCTATATTGCCAGACAGCCATGTTTATTGTAGTGTCTTACAAACATTCTTTGAAAAATATACTCAATATTTTTGTTAAAATACAGTCCTGGTTATATCTCTTTTATTGGAATTGTGCTGTGTTTTTGATGTTTTGACATTCTCTCTGTGCAGCTTGGCTATTACTTTCTTTTTCTATTGACATTCATGATGCAAGATGGAAGAATTTCTGCAAAGCAAAAGGAAGAAATTGCAGTTTGACCTATTGTTTAAGCAAATTAGTGAAAGAAAAAATGTTGAAAAATAGTGTGAATTCATCCTGTTTTCCTCATGCATTTTTTTATCAGTATTTTGTGGCAGCCAAAATTTCTGGCCAGGAGTAGACTCTGTGTGTCTCTTCTGGCCTCAAAATGCATGTCATTATTCAGAGTATGCCGTTTCTCCTTGTAGGAAGCCTTATTACCCACAGGCAAATGCAATCTATCATCTTTTCCTTCAATGAATTCCCCTTTTCCCTCTACCCCAAAAGAAATCAGAAAAGATTTATAAGGTTCTGCAGCCCACAAAACCTGCTTCATTATCCTTAAATCAAGTATTCCTGATTGCAAAGCTCTTATTTTTATAAGAATTTTGGGAGCAGAGTATTTTACGATTTTTGGTGTGTTTTTACTAAAGGTGAAAAATCAATTTTTTAAAAATAATTCTTTTGAGAGTTACTACTGTAAAGTGAAAGCCCTTTTTGTCAGAAGAAAAATAATGGATCTACCTTGAGATGTCCAAATAGAATGAAGTATTCAAGCTGAGAAGATAACATCAATTCAGATAGTATTGTCTCTCTCTCTCTCTATATATATATAGATAGATACATAGATAGATAGATCTAGCGTTCCCATCCAATCCTTCTGATGTAACATAACATCTTCCTCACCTGTTTTTACTGCCATGGCAGATGAGGTAGACAGCTTGTTGAATCTAGATGTCGTTGCGTTCACCCCCCTTCCCCAGAGGATGAAATCTGATTTGGGACCAATCAATATGAATGAGCAGCTTAATTTGTGCCTTCCCGTTTTCATTACTTCCTGTTTCCTTGCTTATCTTCATCTGTTACCATAATGACCAGTTACACAGATCTGTCAATTCCTTCATAGTTGAATCATTTTGGTCTTCCTTTTACGTCCGCTTCTCTTACTGTTTTCTTTCCTTTCCTTCTCCATTTTACACGTCTACACCTTCTCCTGTATAGATAGTAATTTTTTTTTTCCATAGTTGGATGTATTTCCATGTGGCATAGGAGAAGATGTTTTTCAGTGAAATGCTGATTAATTTTTGGACAGCTTTAATGGAGATACTGGCTTTGCGTGAGAAATAACTGTAAGGATCTCGAGAGTTGTTATTGGTAGCCGGCACATTTCACGCTCACTCTTAATTGCTGGTTTGCTTATTTATCTTTTCAGTCAGACAGTAAACTTATAAAGCAACTCATACTATTTCAGCTTAGTTGACCTGTTGATGCAACAATATGTAAGTTAAAGATTTTCCTTTTATAACACTTGCTTAGTTTTTAGATTATTTTCCAAGGTTACCTTTATAACTGAGAGTCTTGAAAACTGTGGTGTTAATGGAAAAATATACCACTAAAGCATAGCAGACCTCTGCTTTTGATAGGCAGCATTATATGTCTTCATTGCCCCATGTAACAGAATTAGTTTACATATAAGCAATATTTTGGTGTTGTTCTGTGTATTATTGTTTATTTATTTATTAATAATTCTGTCTTTGATTTACTTTTCCACTTGCCTTGATTTCCCTAAAATCCTCTTAGGTAAAACAGGTCATTAGGAATAAGTTATTTTTAATGTAAAAGCACGTGATTGAGGCTCTAATTTAGAGTTATTTATTTGCCTCCCAGAGCAGTTGGAAAATTGAGATTTAAATGTTTGCATATGTGGGTCTTGTCTTCTGTTTCTCTGTGGTCAGTTACTCCTTTTAATTTATGTATATAAGGCCAGCTTTTTTATCCCTCTCAATGCTTTACATTTGGATACTGTCTTACTGATTACTCAGATATATAGAAGATATTTAGTACTAGAGAAAATGGAAATAAAATGTTTTTCATTTGGGAGGAAGGTGGAAGCCTTTTTCGTTATCAGGTTGCTTCCCTGTGTGTATATTCAGTCCAGACTTAAATTTAATCCTTCTCATCTCCTATTTTTTTAGTGCCTTATTAGCCTGTACCTTCTTTTAAAAACCAGCCTTAAATATCTTCTATTCTAGCTGCATATAATTTTTGAGAATATATTCTTTTGTTCCTGCAGCATAACTTAGTTGCATCTATGATTTCTATAACCCCTTTCTTTACATGCTCTCTCAGGAGTAACACTGAATTATATCTGCATTTAAATCACTTCAAGTTTTAGCTAGCAATGTGAGTGTTTTATTTCAGTAAGTATTGTATTTTTGTGGTATTAGCAATGCCCCTGCATAAATTTCCCCGCCTCCTCTGAATTTTATGAAAGGAAAACTTAAACACAAAGTCTTAAAATAGGCCATTAATGCTTATTTCTGGAAGCACAATTTATTCTTTTTCTAAGAATAATTTTGGTTTTTAGTAAGGTACTGGCATATTACATGAAGGAATCTTAGAATATAATTTAGCAGTATAAATGATCTGAAATCAGTTCTTAATTTCAGTGGGTTTTTTAATTTCTTTGCTAAAGAAAAGGTGGAACTTCAAAAATCCTGAAGCAAAATGCATGCAGATAGGGAAGAAAAGAAAGAACAAGTGCCACAGCTTGTGAATATAGGAGAAGAGACTGGCAGCAATTTACATTTGAGTTGTCATTTTAAATTTAAACCATGACATTGATCCTGCAGTGCAGAAGAGAGGCAGATCTTTATGCCTGTTTGGGATCTAGGTATCTTCAGCAAGATTCTTTGTAGATTCAAGGGGTTATTCAAAGAAACAAAGAAATGGCTATATTTAAGCCAGACAGTAGACAGGATTACGAATCCTGTCTTACAAATCTTACGAATTCCATCTTAAAAATGGAAATAGAAATCTAGTCAATAATTCTTATTCCCAGTCAGGCTCACTAACTCCATTCCTATTTAAGTATACAATTTTAAAAAGATTTTTTTTTTTAAATATATACTGGTCATCTTTGCAAACTGTGCATCTGTCTTTCTGAAAGCTCAAATTTTGGAAAATATCATACTTCTCTTAAAACATCATGAGACTTTCAGTCAGTAGTAACCTGCATGGCATTTTTCAAGGTGACCATGGCATATGTGGGTGTACACCTCCAAGAGCTATACGTAGCAGCTAAGTTAGGCATAAGGAAAAATACTCTAATAGCAAGAATATTTAAGCATGGGTACAGATTGATGTAGATACTGTGTTCCCCAGAGACTGACAGTTTTTGAAGAAGTCAGAGAAGCATCTATCATAGTAAAGTTGATTTTTGCTTTGAGATGTAGAGGACATCATGATCACCCCTTCCAGTTCCACTTTTAAAGTGTGTGTTGTAATTGCTTGATGAAAGTGGAATTAGGACAGTTTATATTGACACCTATTAATCATATGTATTCAAGGTTTTAGGGTGCAAAGAGTTGAAAAAGACCAAAAACTAACCTTGTGTAGTGGTAGAATGAAAAAAAAAAAAAAAGGTGGATTTTTATTAGCATATTTTGCATTAGTGTATTTATGAGTTTATATTTGCAAGATCTAGTGGTGAAGTAAAAGGCACTTGAGTCAGACAAGCTTTAGCGTGTGCTCGGTAGGCAGCAAACCTGTTCAGCTCTGGAGATGGATGCCTGAAAGGCATTTAACACTGTTTGGTTTTTTTCACTCCAGTAACTCAGGCTGAATAGTTTGTGGTGTGTGGTTTTTTTTTTTTTTTTTTTGTTTCTGGCATTCTCAATTGTGACAGTTAGAACTTGGAGGAAGAGGCAAGTGTTGCAGAAGTGTAAGGAGAAGAAAGGAGCTCAACACGACCCAGCAATGTGTGCTCGCAGCCCAGAAAGCCAGCTGTATCCTGGGCTGCATCAAAAGAAGCGAGCACCTCTCCTATGAAGACAGGCTGAGAGAGTTGGGGCTATTCAGCTGTGAGGCGGCTCCGAGGAGACCTTATAGCAGCTTTCCAGTACCTGAAGGGGCCTACAGGAAAGCTGGAGAGGGACTTTTTATAAGGACGTGTAGTGATAGGACAAGGGGTAATGGCTTTAAGCTGAAAGAGGGTAGACTTAGATTAGATATTAGGAAGAAATTCTTCACTATGAGAGTGGTGGGGCACTGGAACAGGTTGCCCAGAGGAGCTGTGGATGCCCCAGCCCTGGGAAGTGTTCAAGGCCAGGCTGGACGGGGCTTTGAGCAACCTGGTGTAGTGGAATGTGTCCCTGCCCATGGCAGGGGGTTGGAATTAGATGATCTTTAAGGTCCCTTCCAACACAAAACCATTTCATGATTCTGTGAAATATGAACTGTCTAGATAATGCTAAAGCTGAAGACAAGGGGGGGAAAAAAAAAACTTCTTCATGAATCCTGTTTGCATATTCAGATATATAATTGATAGCTGTATTTTTTTCTTTGCTGAAAATGAGAATAAGGCTTTTGGATAGTGAAGTCTAGACTAATTGTGTGAGTTTACAGGTTCTTTAAAAATAAAGTTACCAACAGCAGGATGTAAAAGGGAGGTGCATCATCATTACTAGAAAAATCAGTTTCATTATTTCTTTTGCTAGAATAAATTACAACAAAATGTATTTAGTATGAATGGTTCAGTTAATGGCTTTCCAGTCCTTGTTATAGACACTCTTGTATAAAACTACTGAAATTTCTGAAGTGCACAGTGCTGGAGGGACACATCATTTCTTTTTAAATGAGTATTCTCATCCCTAGTTGATGAGTTTTTGTTCTCTAAGCAGCACAGAATTAGTATATACAATGTTTAAGTTATTTGACTTTGAAATATAGAATCATAGCATCACAGAATCATTTCGGTTGGAAAAGACCTTTAAGATCATTGAGTCCAACCGTTAACCTAACCCTGCCAAGTCCACCACTAAACCATGTCCCTAAGCACCTCATCGAATACCTCCAGGGATGGTGACGCAACCACTTCCCTGGGCAGCCTGTTCCAGTGTCTGACAACCCCTTCAGTGGAGAAATTTTTCCTAATATTCAATCTAAACCTCCCCTGGCGCAACTTGAGGCCATGATGTTTCATTGGTGCCATCACTTCATGATCCGATTGTAGATAGAACTATTGCTGAATTGCATCCACCTTAAAAGTATTTCTTAGGGAATACAAAGTGGAAGTTACTCTCTATGAAAGCTGGAAAAAAGATATTCTTATATAACTGAACATTTTTAATTCCTTTAGTGTTATTACAATAACATCCATCCTGTTTATGTCAGTTGACCTAAGGCAATCATCAAACATTAATGTTAATCCAAAGAAATTCCATACTAATGCAACATTAATTAATGCTCACTTGTGTTGTATTATCGTTACATGTGTCATGTCCATAGGGGTGACACTTTGAAGTGTCCACTATTATGAATGTATTAGAGCTTTAATGTAACAGGACTGAGTATAATGAATTCCATGTTGCAGGCTCATTTGCTATAACACAGCAGGTGCTCCTTTGTAGTTAACCATCTGAAGAGACAGTTTTAAGAATGAGTTATTTACATACAAAATTGATGTTGATAAAGCAGAATATAAGCTCCATGCCATGTGGGATTTTCACAGTTGTACACGCTGCACTTCAGCTAACATAAAAATTCTTGGCAAGGTTGTAGTGGCAAAATGTTAATTCCTTAGGTGTTCATTAAAATTACATTAATCATGAACTCTGATGCACGTTGATTTATTCCGAAACTTTGTAATTAAAATTAATCAGATTCTATAATTAGGTAGAGCAGGAAAATGGAATTTGGCCTTGTTACTTTATAATAGAACTATTAAATCACTTCAATGTTAGAATTT
Source organism: Gavia stellata (assembly GCF_030936135.1). Classification (NCBI taxonomy): domain Eukaryota; kingdom Metazoa; phylum Chordata; class Aves; order Gaviiformes; family Gaviidae; genus Gavia; species Gavia stellata. Next base: position 5,566,449 of record NC_082602.1, read on the forward strand.
TTTTGAGGAGTTTAATGAACATCTGCTTTTAAATATGTTGAAAAGTGTTTTGTGATACTTCGTGAGAAGCAGGCTTATTTTTTGTTTACCATTGTGATGGACTGAAAGCTGAAAAAATATTCTGCTTCCTGGTGAGGTGAATCTTGATTTTTAAGAGCCCCTCTGAGGGAAATCTGATAATTAAATCTACAGGGTTTCAGGTAATGTCTGTACTTTAGACGACTGGATGGATGTTATTCAAGCTACCTGGAAGTCGTCAGTCTGTCATTATTAATTACATGACAATCATATTTCTGTGTCAAAAATGGAAGTGAAAAGTGTTGTTATTATTATACTACTCTATCGTTCATTTCTACTAGAACGAAGAAAAGAAGCAGCTTTTCTTATCAAAGTAAATTTACTTTCTGCAGGACTTGTGAAAGTTACAAATTTATATGGCTTCAAAGAAGCCGTGTACACATTCAAAGAGGGACTATTAAGACACCACGTTCAGCTCAGTAAGTCCCTGACCTATGAACTGTTGGGGACTGTAGGGACATTCTGGGGAAATAACGCTGTGTGCTCGTCCCATTCTTCAGTCCTTCTTTGGGTTTCACCTTTCAGCTACTGTTTGAGACAGGTTGTCAAGCCTAGCTGTACCTTTGATCTGGCCAAGTAAAGCCATTATTATATTCATTTACAGATATTTATGCCTTTACTGGTAAGATTTGCCTTCAGGAAGCCCAGGCCCCTGAGACCCATGCAAAAGTCTGGAGCAAAAAGATCTTCCCCTCAAGAGAGGAGTATCAGGCTGGGCAATGAGAGTTGAACTGTTCCTTCTCACGTGTTCAACAGACTATTTCCGCTAGACCAGTTGGGAACTAAATACAGCTGCTTGTATTTGACACTATACATGGTCATGTAATTTGTTTACATTAACCCATCTCTGAGTACCCACATTGCTAATAAAGCAATTTCCAGAATTTATTACAGTTCCATTGATACTGGAATCTTGGCTTTGTTTTTCTAGTCAGTGGTGTTGCCCTTGCAGTTTTATTTAGTTTTTTTACCATTCACGTTATGGTTTTTGCACAATTTCTGTTCTCTTGTCTGATCTGAGGATTGGAAATAACAGTAAGAGACAAAAAAATGCCTTGAGAGAGAAGGGAAGAAATTGAGTGGCTGTCAGTAAAGCAAGCTAGTACACAACTTCTGAGGCTGGTACATTTTCTGTTTGTTGTATGTTGTCAAAAGGAGTCTGATATTTGCGATGTATCTCTGAAAACTGTGTATATTTTTTTTTTATAGTGGTAGCTCTCAAATCCCTTGCGAATAGTTTGTACGACATCTTATACTGCAAATTTGGATTTTTTTAAATTGAAACAATCATTTGCTTTCTTGTATAAATGTTATTTTGCTCTTTGTTTTTTTTTTTTATACACTGTCTTGAGACATATGCAGTAATTTGTCAGATTAATTGTTAATCTTCCTATATACCTTCTTCTTTAGATAGGACCTCCATTGAGGTACTTGTGCTCAATTTCCTAATGGGTGTTTCAACCCTGTAAATTGCTGTACAAGCATCATCCACTGATGGATGGTGTGAATTGTTGCTTATAGCTAGATTTATTTTTAAAATTGTCTGGGTTTTTTTATTGGTAGAGGTTATACTCTCTCTGAGTTTGTATTTTGCAAGCATTATGTGTTTGCCCAGCTTTTTCTTGATAAAATGATCTACCATGGTATGGTGGTGTCACTTAACTGTAAGACGGAGATTGATGCTGTTGGCTACCTCTATTTCTGGTTTATGGATCTTATTGCAAAGGGAAATGATATATGAACGTGACCCTCTGTAAATAAATGTTTGAACCCATAGGCTCAGCCTACTTTCTTCTTGTTAACTTGTAGCTTAGAAGACTGGGGCTTTATTAGGTGATACTTTTTTGTTTTGTCCACATAACTAGAGCATTTACTATTTCTCTGCACTCTGAGTCAATATATCGCTGGCAATAATCTGTTGGAAAGCAGGTGTACACACACTAACACAGGACCGTAGGACTGAGTCCTTGATTGGGTTAGCTTAACCTAGATTTTTTCCATCAGAGTTTTCTTGAAGACATCCATCTTGTTGTGAATAGCAGATTTTGGGTTGACGTAGTCCATTAAAAAAATGGTATCCAGTTATATGTATGGAAACGTAAGTTTTCACACTCTAAATTTGGGGTGGGCATGTATTCCACTGCTGCTTTGGGCCCTGGAATGTTGTATCTGTCTTTCAGAGCACTGGAGTGGCCCACGGGGGTTACAGAGAGCCGGTCCCTACAAATGCCCAGGAAGTTGATTGACTGTGATAGTATAGCAGACCTGTGAGGTGCAGAATTGCTGCTACTTCTGTGACCCTGCTATTCTACCATTTGTCTTATTGATATGTTGGTCTGAAACTACAAGACTTTCAGGAGAGGTCCAAGACAAACCAGATTCATTAATGTACGCTTCATTATTGAGGAAAAGAAAAGGAGAAACGTTTGTGTGCATATATACCCAGTGAATATATATCCAGTTGTGCTTGTTTAACCAGATATGTCAAAAAGATTTTGTCTCTTGGCATAAGAGAATATTTTATCATGTTCCTTAGCCTAAGTTCATTAGGGTGTCTAACATTGAAAATATTCGTGTTGTACAGTTCTCCATAAATTGGAAGAGTACATGGAGCCTTTCGACATTTGTGCATTTTGAGTAACTGTATCAGTGCCAGGACCACGTTCATGCACCATAAATATTTGCAGGCAGTGGGTCAAGGTAAAGAATAGGAAGGACAGAGTAAGAATAACTGAAGTAGTCTTCTGGGAGGATGGTATTTGATTCTAAGAGCTCAGACCTTCTGTTATGACCAGAATGCCTAAACATTAAACCTTAAAAACAACTTTGAAATGAAGCAGTTAACTTCTTCCTGCAGTACAAAAGTAACTTGATTCCAGAAAGACCCCTGCATTTTTGGTTTCATTTTATAAGTAGCAAAATGTATTTTCAAACTGTGCATAGTAAAATTCCAGCACTGTAGAAGACGACCAGAAATTCAAGAACCCATGTAGTAAATAAATAAGAAACTGAAGTGTGGAGGTTTAAGATGAGTCTTAAAAAGACAAGTAGTGTTTTGAATAGCAAATAATTTATGCAAAATATGTTACAAAATCTAAGATGCTAAATAAATTACCAATACAATGTATTCTGTTTTGACACTTTGTTTCCACTTAGTGACTGCAGATTCATTTGTTAACAAAATTTTGAAGCTATTTTTCATTATAGTTGCTTTATATTTTGTACAAACAGTTGAACTGTAATTTTAAATTTCAGTCTTCTGCTTTGAAGCTACAGGAAAATACGGTGGGATAAACATTCAGAAAAATAGATTTGTGGTTATATAGTTTCTCTTTATTATAAAAAATTTGCTTCACCATATGAAACTTTTTCTCCTATATTTTCGAAGGCTTGTGTTCCCTTTTATATTTCACCGAGTCGGCACGATATAATGTGTTTCTAATTTCTGTAATCTTTTATGATTACAACATGAGGGTAGTGTTATAAAAGTTATTCTCATACAGTATTGAGAAGTCTTGAAGATTTAAAACCAAAGAATGGGATATAAGAATGCTTCAATCCAGATATTAAATGGTAGACAAATAAGCAATGCAGTAATTGTTAAAGACATTTTTTTTGTATTTAAATGTTTTGGGTTTTTTTTTCTTATCTTGATGTGTCATAATCTTCAAGGACTATTAAACTTTACCATTTGGTCTGAATTACTGTATTTTTCCGCAAATTAGAGGTTTCTTACTTTGGGGTAACATTTTACATTCTAGCAGTAGTATAATACTAAGGGTTTGTTTCTGTTGCCCCTTCTGTCAGCAGCTACGTTTGACAGAAGTAGGTTTTGGGCCCATTTGTCTTTAAGTAGAAATACAAATGCCTGATTTGGCAGGCTATACTTTCACAGCAGATTTTGTAAAGACAGCTGCCTATTGAAGTCTTCTGTCCATATTGTCTTGCAGAATGGTGAGACATTACAAAAGATCATCAGCGTTGGCTAACAGTTGCATACATAAACTTTGTTGTTAAAATATATCTGTTTATCATTACATTTTTCTGATTTAGAAATCAGGCTGTATTTCAAGGCAACAGGTAAGTTCGAAGAGAATTGTTAATTTTTTTTTTATTTTCATTTAAAAGAAAACCATGTATTTCAAGGATTGCTTAGAAGTCTGAATAGTTAAACCCTCCTTTTGGTTAATGCGTTACTTCTGGAACCAGTAGATAAAATTCTACACATTAAATACGGTAGAAATGGTGCGTATTCTGCAAAGGACAGAATGTTAAAGTTTTCTGGGCACAAAAGCAGTAACAAAATGATCCCTACAAAACAGAGTAACTTAATAACACAAGAAGTAACTTTTGTTAATTTGAAACTTTAGAAGCTGAAACTTGTAAAGTAAGATGTAATTAAATTATGGTACTGTACATACCAGCTGTTCTTGGTAATTGAAACTTTACAATATGAAAAATACATTACATCTGTACAGTTTATACAGGTAGGTAGGATGAGTTTTGAAAAAGATTCACTTCAAGGGTCATACTCTGAAGTCAAAAAAATACTGCACAACTTAACTAATTACAAATTGTAGACTTGAAACAATTAATCTTTGTGATTTGTTTTTAATTTGAACAGAGATCCTAGAATCTGTAATATTATGTCTTCTCACTGCTGTCCATGATGTTACATAGAATTTGGTTGCAGCCTCTGCTACAGGAAAAAAACTGACAAGAAAAAAACCCCAGTTAAGCCAGCTGCTGACTGTGTTCCTTGATTCGTGCTGTTGTTGTTATTGTGCTCAGATCCAGATCAGTTTCTAGGTGTGTTTCCACTGTTTCTTCCTGGTTTTTCGAGTCATAGGGCTTGTGAGCAAGCAGTTCATGATGTACTCCACAGTAACTTATAGTGGGCTGATCATAGGCAAGAAATGTTGACACGTTCATAGACAGTGGTATCTAGGGGAAAAATAAAGATGAAAAACAGCCAGTTACCAAAAGACATAATCAAATTGTACTTGCCTGAATTTGACGTTGAAGAAATGGACTGTCTAGAAACATTGGCTAATGCCAAATATACTGCTCCGTGTAAAAAAAAAAAAAAAAAAAAAAAGGGGGGGGGGAATAATTAAAAAAATCTCTTTCTTATCTCCTTACCCGCTCCACTCCACCCAAACCCTGGTCCTTACTAGAGTGTTTTAAGCCTAACCACTACCACCTTTGATCTTGTGGCCCAGGGCTAGGTGTGTGCTTGAATATGTTTGTGAGGATTAAGATGTGATTGAACTCAAATTATCTTTAGAATGTAATTAGCCTCTGCTAAAATCAATCTATCAGGGAGGAGAAAGAGGAGTGACTCAGTTCGGGATATATGGAATATTTCAAATGAAATTTAAATGGCTTTTCAAGTTTAAGAGTGATTAGTGGATCTTGCTTGAATATATCAGTGGGTGTGATACCTTTGGTCTGCTGGGAAATACTCACAGATGACACATTTCCTATCATCTATTGCCTAAGCATTGATTTGAGTCTAGCAGCTTTCAGTAAATATTGGACCATGGTAGATAGCTTCATCCACTGTTATGCTATGGTAGCTCTGGAAGCTTCACTATTGCAGGTTTAGTTCAAATGCTTTAGGCTGAAAAGTTATTAAAATAGTTTTACTATTTTCTTGGGGATTTTGAACACACTTCAGCATAGAATTACTTAGAATACACTGTAGAATCAGAGGTGAAATTAATACAGATTTTTGAATTGTATCTATTTGTACTATTAGTTTTATTTTTATATCTATTAAGAGAGTTGAAGGATGAAAAAGGTGATGATACTGTAATGGTTGTGTGAGTCATGCATTAAAGTATTTAAAAATCAGATTTCCAGTCCATTGTAAAACTAAAGAGAACAACTTCTTTATTTGTGAATTTTATTGTTATCTTGCTGTTATTTTGAGGACTGACTGAAATGTAATAAAACTAAATATGAAGACAGGTAATATTTAAAAGCATTTTAATTTGAAGTATGAAAAAATACAAAACAAAACTGTTTCTCATTAGCACAACTGGTTGATGCATTTGGCTGTCTCACCTGTACCTCTACATGCTCATGACAGCATGTTGGAAGTTACATTATAAACACTGCTCATATGCTATGCAAAACATGGATACAGACTGACAAATACAAGGAAATGGATGGCTTTTCTACCTGCATATGAGATACCGATAGCTCATGAAGAGCTAAATAGCATTCAGCTTAGAAGATGGACGTGTATATATCATGTGATCACACTGTCTGAATTGGAAGAATATCAGTTAAACCTGTGACAAAACTGCATCTTAATAGGATGAAATCAGAAAACCAGTGTAATGTATCTTTTTCTATCCTGACGCTTGTATTTGAAAGATTTAAGGTTAAAGACAGCATACTGTAGCATAGTTGTCTGGTGATCTGTATCTCTTCACTCACAAAAATTCATGATCTCTCTCTGCATTTCATTTCACCACCTTGGGTGGTGGTTTTTTTTTCCTCGTGATGAAACACTGGATGAATACCTCAGGCTTTCTTAAAATAATGAAAAGACTTTACTTCAGGAAGAACTCTGGCATTTTAAATACATGCAATAAGAAGAAATGCTCCACATTTTTCTCCCTTCATAAACACTAGCGGTATCTTTTCTTAAACTATTGAACATTTCCTTTTACAGCTCAAAATGTATTTCCTAACCTAATTTCATGAATGCAGCACAATATTGGATGGTGTCACTGTGGGCGTGGATTACTTTTGGAGGCTGCAATGCAATAAACATGTACTGTCCTGCAGCTTTACTCTTGTGATAGGGGAAAGGCTACAGTGCTATGCTATGTCCTCATCATTACTGTGATCACATCCAGAACCCTGGCCCCTAAGTGATCTCCTCAAATAGCAATTTCAATACAACCAACACAATTCTTAAGCCCTGCTGTAAACAGAACTGATCCTCTCCCTCCCAGTTTGATTGTGCCTTCAGTTCCCATGGTAGTGTAGGATGAAAACATCTCTGGGCCTAACCTAAAGACTGCCTAACCTAAAGACTGCCATAAATTCTGGAGATGGGATGTAAGCAAAGCCACTTCCATCTCTGTTCGTGTTCTGTTGACCAGACATATGTGCCTGAGAGATATACAGAATTTCTTGCTGAATGAACGCCTTAGTAAACAGTGAGGCTAGAAGGCATGAGATGTCCCAAAGAGTGTACAAAAAGGAAAAGTGGCTTAAAGGCTCTGGCTGTACAGGGAATCATGTAGATGTGCTGGTACTTACTTTTTCTCTGCCCACTCAGCTAATTTGGTCATACTTGCATTGACCTTTTATTGCAGGAGCAAAAGGTGGTGAATGGTCTTGAATGACTAATGCCTATCCACCCTTCCATGGAAACCAGACAACCAGACAAAACGTTGTACAATCTGGCTTCAAATGTGCTGTTGCCCACATTTTGGTTGGAATATTCAATTAAGAGATACTTAGTGCCACATGTATCAAAATAGAAGACACGGGTTGACGTGTTTCGTAAAATTTGAAATCTGTCTCTGTGTTTGGAATAAGAGCTAAGGCTTGCATACGTTTTTGAAAAAGGTTTGTTGTGTGTATGTTGGACTGGAAAAAGTGCATGTGTGTGTTATGATCTTAATACCTGGTCATATTCTCAGTAGCCTTTCTTCATGTATTTTTCATGTAATGTATCTAAATTGCTGACGTGATCATATTCTGTTTTCAGCAACGTCAGAATAGAAAGCAAGCAGAAGGGAGGAAAGGAGCACTTTAATTGCTTCAGACTTATAGTCAGAAATAAGCTGATTATGGTTATGGGCTTCTTCTAATTTCTTTCTGATGCTGACATGATAGCCTTGCAGTAAAGTAACTACAGGAAGTGGGTCAGCAGTGTAAGGTGGGCTAAGCAAATTGTATGTGCAATTGCCATGAAATGTAGACAATTGCATGCATGCATTCTTTCATGCATACACTTACAGGCCCGAGTGGGAAGCACATAGGAGGAGATTGAAGGCTGAGCTGAGAGTAGAGGAACAGAACAACTTCTGGATTAATGACATTTTCCTTAGTCTGGTAAAGTTTCCATTCTGAAAAAAATTAGCTTGCGTGGTTCTCCATTGCCATTTTCTGAAGTGATGTATGAAATTGTGTTGGCAATTCTACCTTATTCTGGGCAAATATGAACCAGGAATGATCCACTCCTCAGAATAATCTGCACTGGTTGTTTTGTAACCAGGTCATTCCTGTAGAATGCAAAATCTGCACCTTTTAGGAAATTAGTGATGTTCAGTCGTGTTACAGAATCTCCCAGGTAGTTTCTTCTGACCTACTCCTCCTCTCTGGTTGCATCTTTTTTCCCTCCTTAAGTGTGTCCCATTCTGTCTCTATTTCCTAGAATGGTCAGGATCTGACCACCTGCCGTGTTTCTTTTTTGGTGTAAGTATTTGGGGAAGGAGACTTCTTGGTCACTCCAGTTCATACCGCAGCTCATTTGTAACCATCAGGTGAAGCTGCTACCAAGTGTGGCTTCATTGCTGTCTGGGTGTGCTGGATCACTTTGGGCTTTTCAGTTTATAGTCCTAGAACAGAGTTGTCAACCCTCATGGCATGGTAATTAAACAAGGAACATCCCTGGTTGTATTTCCTCCTTTGCATTTTTCCTTCCTGTTTTCCTTCTGATAGTGGTATGTGTCTCAGTAAAAGTTCTATCTCTATAAACCTTCTGTTCTTTGAATTTTTTTAAAAATTCAAATAAGTAATACCACCGCATTTGTAATGATAGCTCTCATCTCTTTGACAGCAATTCAGGAGAAAAAAACACTGCATTGTTTAATTGCTAGTGATTCAGGGAGTTGGAATTGATGATGCTTATGGGTCCCTTCCAACTTGAGATACTCTATGATGTGTAAACTTCTTATTGTTTGGAGTTCAGGTTCAGATGAGCATGCAAAAAGCCTCGGCTTATCTCAGATTTACAGTTCAGAAGCCTTAAAATTGCAATTACTATTCAAGGAAGCATCTGTCCTGCAAGCTGAATTTCATTGCATAGTATTAAATTCCTGTACAGTGTGTGTGGGGAAAAGTACCAGCAACCCTATATCTTTTCAGTGAGGAAGTCTAAAACTCCAGACTTGTTTTACATAGAAAATGCAGCTAAAAGGTTGCATTTACAAAGCTGTATAGCAAACCAGATGTTTTAAAAAATGATTTTGTTCAGTCCCAACAAGAATTTAATCCACTGTTTGGGATGTTGATGTTTTCACATTTCTGTTCTGATCCTCACTGGCAGTTGAAAAGTTACTACAGATTAAAAAGAAAGGTTTGTTTGTTTTTTTTAAAACAAATGAGACTGAGAATTTGGTTCTGGCTTCCCTCTAGCAATTACAGAGATCTGCAGGAAATAGGTTATTTTTTCCAGACTGCAGAAGTATATTCACTACTAAACAGATGTGAACTGGTTGGGGAGGGGAATGCCTCTAGCTACAGATGCATATCTTGGCAGTCAGCAAAGATGGGAAAGGTTCTAGCAAAGGCGTACAGCATTTATTAAGCTTCTGGTGTTGTGGCTGTGTTCTTATCTGATTGCTTGACCTTGGCTTCGCTTTCACAGAAACAGTATTGCAGTTTTTTTCTGAATTTATTATATTCAGGATTAGAGGCAATGTTTTCAGCCTAAGGATTTTGGTATTTTGTTAAATTTAATGGACATGGGGTGTTCAAACCTCCTGGGGGATTTCAAGACTCAGCCACAGAATCCTGGAAGTGAAAGCTTGAAAACTAAAGGCATAAAGGCGTAGCCACAACAGATCTGGAGTGGCTTAAGAATGTAGGCATTGGAAAATACAATAGGGCAAAGGAGTATTATTCATGGAGATGGCAGAGATAAGGAGCTGAAAAACATAAGATATGAGCCGGAGGAATGAAAATAAGTAAACCAGGTTGTACACTGAAATAGGAGAATAAAATGAGCTGAAGGATGGAAGCAATAGAAGTAATGGAGTTGTGATATATCATTCTGAAAATGTACAGAATATAGGAATGTCATTACAACATAGACATGGGAGTATAATATATCAGCACATGGTCAACATATGAGAATTAAATCTATTTCATACAGAAGTCAGTGGAATTTTGCTATTGGCTTCAGTAGGAAAAAAAAAGGAACAAGCCCTTGTAATATATACCAGGGAACCATAAAGGTTTTATTGGCATGAATCAAAATTAAATGCTTTATTCATGACCACTGTGAAGAATCCTGTTATTTCAAATGAACCTCAAAACAAACCTGATGCAAACCTGATACTTTATCATCTATGAGTTTGTCTTTGTGATGTATTTGCCATATTATTTAAATTTATTGGAGATTAAATTTTGAATAGTACTATTTTTGACTCCTTATGCATGTAAAATGGAAAAAGGCTTGGAAGGAATAAAATACCTTGGGTTTATTAGCTAGAGAATACATTAGAATAAATTATAATTAATGTATTTAAGAAAGCTTATTTAAATAGGCTCTTTCATGAATCTTAACAACCTGATTTCAGATTTTTTGAATTACAAGTGAAGGCAGTTTTTCCTCTTCATTTGGGAACCCCCTGAATTTCTCATTTCCTTCCTGTTTCCTATACCTGGAACCTCACTATTCAATGTTGTTCTCAGCAAAGCATCACTGAACCTGTTTTATTCATATTTACTAGTCAACGTTTCCAGGGTATCTTTGATTCTTCTCTAAATACCCCTGTTTCTCACAATTCTCTTATTTGCAAATCACTTGTGAAATTGTGCCTTGTTTTTGCCAGCTCTGTTTTCTCTGTGCTATGTAAGAGTGTAATCCAAAAAGTCTTGTTCCAGTGCTGCTGGCCTCTAGCAACTCTGTGCATTTTTGGACTTGTGTTAGAAACTATTTCTTGTTCTGAATGGAGAAAACTAGTTGAATATACACCCCAAGCACAGTGTAGTAGCCTTGCAGGTACTCTGCTCCTTAGTGGTTCCTGTTTTCTTCCAATAACGTAGGTAGGTCTTGGAATATTTGAAGTACTTTGCAGGGTTCTGGTGTATTGATAAAGTTGCACAAGAATTACCTGAACACTCATCAAGCTCTTAACTGGCTTATCCTTGAAGCTGAGTCCCTGTTCCTTATGGAGTCTTAGGACAGGACTGTAGCAAGATTGTTCCGTACCTTTGTCTACGTCTCCTGCCCCTGCATGTTTAAATCCTCTCTGTGATTTAGGCAGGTATTGCATGTAACAAGTCCATTATTTTCTCTCTTAAGTAGCATGTCCAATGGCTTTCTGTGAAAGCCCTAGAGCTATCTGGTAGGTATAGTTAGAAAAAGAAAGTACCTATCTGATCGTGATCTCATCCCATTTCCTTCATTGTCTGCTTCTTCAAGCATGTATTTACTTAGAAATGCTGTGCCATGAAACAAGGGAGATAATTAAACTCAAGTAGAACCTGTTATAGCCAATTTGTGACAGTCAAGGATTTACAGTTCAGATCCTCCTAGCTCCTCTACCAAAATGTAACTCAGCCATGGGGGTAAGGTTACCAGAAGTTACTTTGTGGTGGTGGTGGTGGTGGTATTTGCATAGACTGTGAGGAGGCCTTTACTGTAAGGCAACCTCAGATTAAACTGTGGTGCCTTTGAAGTGCTGAAAATGGATGGCTGCAAAAATTGCTGGTCACTTTTAAAGATCTTAGTTTTCCTTTAAACTTCTAAATTCTTAGGTGGTTGTTCTTTAAAACTTGTGTCTGCATATTTCAACCTTTCAAAGTCCAAATTCTAAAGGCCTGGGAAAGGGCAATGTGTTGTTAGATCAGCTGGTGAGAACTTTGGCATGAAATGTCACAAGGCATTGGTATTAACTCACACAGCTTTACTTGTGAGTGGCAGGGAGGAGTTGTGCAAGTGAAGGAATGCAAAAGGAAGGATGTTTTCAAGCTTTTTCTGCTTCTCTCAAAATTAATTTCTACTCAGTTCAGGCTGTAATTAAAAACCTACCAAAAGTGTAAGCAGTAACAATAGCTTTCGTTGAATAGCAACATTTTTCTGCACACAAATGTTAAGTTAATGCCCTCTTGGTGAGGGAGAATTGTGTTTCTATTCAAAGGGCACATCTTTCCAGATATATGTGATTTCAACATGAAAATTTCAGTTGCTCAAGAACACTTGCCTTTCTTCTGCTATGGTTTTCCTTCTCCCCAATAAACCTGGGCAATGAAGTACAGTAGTGATGTTTCATGTGCTCTGCTTGGGTTTGGTAATTTTTCTTTTCCAACGTGTTCATCTCTGGTTACCTAAATTGGGGTCCCACATTGTGAGAAATCATGCAACTGAAACCAAACATGTATTACTATGTATCTGTTTTGTGCCCAATCTTTGCTGCCATGTTAGACTAAAGATGTGTCGTAACTGTATATTCTTATCAGAGAAAGACAGGAGTGAGGAAGGAAAGGACAGATGAGGGGTCTGCATCACATCTGTATTTTAAGCTTTTTAAACCATCCGTTCAGTCACAGTGAAGGTGAGGACCAGTTGTCTCCATGGCAATATAAGAAACATATTATTTCAAAGCTCCTATTGAAGTAGCTGCTGCTTCTAGACTTTACTTGTCCTAGGGGTTGAATGCCCTGTGTTTATATTGATACCAAAAAAGAAAAAGCTTTAGTATGTGCATGATCAGAATTATAGTCCATCAGTAATAATATTCTCATCTGTTCAATGTTTAACATGAATTTTAAGTAACTTATGATGCAGCGTATTCCTTGGGAGAGGAGGGTGGAGTTAAAAAGTAAAAATCACCTTTAAAAACAAAGGCCACTACTTTAGAACCTTTGTGTGTTGGATGTTGGACATGTAAACAGTAAACTGATTTTTTTTCTGAGGGATAGGAGAGGGTACAGAGAGCATTCAGCCACTGTTGGGTTCCACGAGAAAACCATGCAAAATTGTTTTAGTTATGTCAGTGTAGATTTGGTACCTTAAATTTAAAGTAGAAGGAATTGGCAAAAATTTTTCAGCAAGTTGAATATACTAGTTTTGACAATGACCTTTACCAGTTTTTGAAATGCCAAAGTGAACAGCTGCTACAGAGTATCACCCCTTTCTTTTTCTTTCTAAGAAGTAGAAGATAAGAGGGGGAAGCAGAACTAAAAAGGTTTTATTTTTCATTCTGATTCAGTTCATTGGGGTTCAGCCTAAGAAATAGGGAGTTTTGGTTTCCTACTTGCTGGACATTTTATCTTGCATGTTGTTAGTTTTCTCAAAATTTGAACAGGATGACATTTGCTTAACATCTTTCCTTCCTGCAAAGAATGTGACATTCATGGGATGAGAACAACTTGTGACTTGATTAGCTTTAATTGCTTGCTTGGTTTTGAAAGCAGTAAGTATTACATTTTATTTTAGTTAAACATTCATATTAGCTATTAATGTTAAAAAATGAACAAGTTATAAATACTGTTCTGCCTGACAAGGTAGATACCTGCCCTGCCTTTTTGAGGTTTTTTCTATTTGTTTATGTGTGTGTTCTTTTGGTTTGGTTTGAGTTTTTTGTTTTGTTTTTTCTGGTTGGTTGGTTGGTTTGGTTTTGTGTGGGTTTGTTTTGGTTTGGTTTTTTTTACACTTTAACAGCCTGCAGTCTTGGGGTTAGTTTTTTTTTGGTTTTAAGTAACAGTCCTTCAAGTTGTAATGTAGTAAACTGAATTAGGGAAGTAGGTATGAGAGTGTATGATTATCAGTAAAAAATTTAGCCTTTCAGTTGATGCATTGTTTGAAATATGCTTCATAATATTTAATAATGAAGTGTATATTGCCCTAAAGTATTTCTAAAAATGTTATTACAATTAGTTCGTATCTCTTGAGCACTAACCTTTTTAGGTTTCTCATTTGTTTTTCATTTGTATACAAAACTTGGTGTTCATTGATAGGCTCTGAAGGCATAATTACTGAAGTGTCATTTAAAAAAGACAGCTCTGAACTTTGTGGGACGAAGAGTAAATCAACACAGATAAAGCTTTTACTTTAGATGCTGAATAAATGATGGATTCAGTTTGAAGTATTAGATAGCAAGCATTTGTTACATATAGAAAAAGCTAGCTATTTTTGTCTTAGTGAAGTTTGTTGCAGCTTGGAAAACCTGACCATCGTACTGTATCTTAGTTATAATTCATTATTTAGCCATCAATAGATAATCTTAAAAATATGAATAATTTGCATGAAGATAAAGCACATGGAAAAAAAGACACCTTTGAAAAGTAAATAATGTATTTGTAGAGACGTCTCAGAGAGAGTATGTTTGTAACCCACAGGTATGTAGGTAGATGTGTGTATATTGTACGTGTACACTTGCAAGTCTTGTGGACAAGCCCTAAAAGAGGTCAGTGCAGCTCCTTCCCTTCTCCTCTGAAAGTTCTAGAATACTAAAAAGGAAACTAGACTTTATTGGTATATGTAGAAGGAAAGGGAGCTGAATGAAAGGAACCAATGAGATTAGTTTTATTTATATTATAGATTTGTTTCATATTTAGGGGAGGCCTATCTCCTTTAAAAAAAACACCCACTATTGTATCATAAAGTTGAAGAAACAATGTATTACAGTTAAGTTTAGAAAAACTTGTCCAAGCCAAGCTTACTTAAACATTAGAGTGCCTTGTTTAGTTAGATACCCTAGGGCCTGGTCGTGCAGGATGTCTTGCAGAAAATGAAGGGAAGACTTTTTGTTTAGGAGAGCTCTGTGGAGAGTAAGGTCTATCATGGTATTCTGTGGTATTCCTCTTAATGAGCAAAAATCGCTGAAGAGTGGCTATATCCAATATCTAATCAGTTACGGCACAGACTGAAGTTATTTTTACAGATTTTCATTAAGCGTGATTGGTTTGGTTGGTAGTTGAACTTTTTGGCCCATCATAGGGCTATGAGTAGGGTTTTTTTGAGGGCTGTATTCCTCAAAGATTAGATTCTCGTATATTGGATAGGCTTCTGTAGAGTGTGATTAATGTGATCTTATTTTCTTTATCCTTCTCTAATTATTTTAATGTAACAAGCAGTTTTAATATCCCCTAAGTGCTATAACAGGCAATCTCATTACTTTTCATCAGGCTTGTTTACAGAGAAATAAAACAGCAGCAAAATAAACAACACTGAATAAACCAGAAGTTGAAGTACTACCTACTCTGAGTATTCAGAACCACGAGTCAGATGCTGAAGAAGTCATGAGCCTACCTTAAGAAAAGGACGGTATTTTTGTTGATATAATCTTTAGCTTCTTGTTTACTTTTTGGTGTGTGAGCAGTTGGGGAATATTATATAGCTTTTGTATCTAACTATGAAGACTTAGGTTCTAACTTTAGTGAAAGCTGAAGTTCTTAAAGCGCCAATAATAGGTGCTTTAGGAAATACCAGGAAACTTAATAATACTGACGATATAGATGTCTTCCTTTTTCCACTTTGCCCTTCCCTCTCTGTTATCTCCCAACTGTTAACCTTTTCTTTCTTACTTCTCTTGTTTTATTGTTTTCCCTCTATTTCTGTCTTTAAGAGGAAGCATCCTTCTCATTATTAACCATATTAATAATTTGTGTAACCTCTCCATCTTCCAGTTATATTGTTGGCTGCCATTAGCCTATCATCTCATTCACCTTTGCTTTTCTTTGTATTCTACTGTATCTCTTTGGCTACTTTTCAGTAAGGTGCCCTCATGCTCTCTTTCCTTAAGTGTCGTATCCCAAAATATGCTTTCTTGACTCCAGGAAAGGAGACAGGAAAGCCTGGTGGTGCTGAGACAAACTCACAGTGAAGCCACCCACAGCAGTTTTAAATTTTGAGCATTAGCTTTTAGCCCTTGGTATTTAAACAGTTCTGCTGAATGGACTGTGATTGTGGGTTTCGTAGTTTCCAAAGTCTGATTCTGCCAACCGTTGCGTGCAGTTGTGATTAGCCTACTGGAATGAGCTGATGAGACATCCACGTAGTTAATCTGGTGTTTGTATAAATTGGAGTTGTATGGGCCAACAGATGCCAAGGCCAAAAGATTTATAGATCTGAAGGGAAAAGAACTTGGGCTGTTTCTGAGAGCAAGGAGTAGGCCTTATTTACGTTGCTAGTTTGATTTTTTTTTTTTTTTCCTCTCAAAATTTTGTTTGTACAAAACTGAGTTGAAGGCAAATGATGTATTTCATTTGAATTCTGCGTTACTGATAGCTTGAGATTAAACTCGGGTACCAATTTAAAAACCACAAAAAACAACAACTGAAACAGGATGCTTTCAATCTTCTCCTGACATTTCTGTAGAAGAGTTTTTCCAGTCACATCTATAGCTGATAGAACCCTGTCCACAGTGTTCTTGTAACTGAAAAGTCATCATGCACTCTCAGCAACACAGGTGTGCTGGCAAAACCCTTCATGCAGATGCAGCCATACTTAATTTTATTAGCTTAGCTTGTATTGGTCAGGATGTTCTTCAGCTGGTGCAGGAGGTCTGCTGTTAGATTGTTCTGATGAGTGTGATTACTATTACAGTTCTCTCAGCTGACTTTCAGTAATATTGTGGCATCTGATGGTCAGTGTTATGTTATGATATCAGGAATATTCCTACGTAATAAAAGTGTGTAAAAAAGGTTAAAAAAAAAAAAAGAGCTAATAACCTCCCCCATACCCCTCAACCTCACCTTCCCCTTCTCTGGTGCCCCTTTGTACTGATGCATTATTTTGTGACACAATGCTGATCAGTACTTGAGGTTGGCCAAAGCATACCTACGTATATATGGCACGTGTAGATTCATTTAAAAGGCATATAATGAAAATGTCTCTTTGGATCTAGGAAACTACTACGAAGAATGAGAATGTTAAACCTGCATGTTTTATTTCATTCTGAAGTGTGTTGCAATATAGATTCCTCTTTTTACATTTTAAACAACCACTTTCTGTGGAGTGGTGTCCTCTTTTGCACAGTGTTCTCAAACAAATTAATAAACAAAATTTAAAAAATCTAACTTACATTCATAGCTTACATCAGCTTATGATATGAGTAATATTATTTCAATGCCTAATCCAGACATACCTGTCAGGGATGGAAAACCTATGCTGAGACTGCTTTAATCCATTTGCTGATTTTTACGGTCCCAAAGTCCATTGAAGTACCTGACTAAAATCCAAATGTGCTCCACATGCTCAGTTTTGCATGTAGATCTTTAAATTAGTTGGAAGACAGACAGATTCCCTTGGGATTCAATCATTTGTTGAAGCTTAAATGGTTTGTTTATTGTAGGAAGTGTTTTATTTTTAAAATCTATTTTGCACTGTATAATGCATCTGTTCTCATTGAAAAACTTCGTACATACTGCACAGAATTCTAGGTATTCCTCTCCATCCTTCCTTTCTTGTTCCCTCTCCCCACCAAGCTAAGGAAGGCTAGTTTTGTTTCTATGGTTGCTGCTCTGAAGTACACTTTGCTTTGCTGAAGAAGCAAGAGCTGGGAGCTCCTGGCTTGGCTAGAGGCAAGTTAGTGCTGTCAGTGGTGATTTGCAGCTGTGTGTTTAGCGAGTGCTATGCTGAAAGTCCGGCAATTTTGGGACATCACAGGGCGGGGGGATGGAGGCAGGCGGGTTGAGGGGGCTTAACCTGGGTGTACACAGTCACAAAACAACAGTTAGGGAGTAGGAGTCCTTGGTCGGTGAGGTGGGTTTGTGTTGCTCAAAGACTACAAGTGAGGAGTGGAAAGAATTGGATCATCATCTATCTATTCAAAGAATAACTAAAATAGGCAAAATATTATTATTAATATACCAATGTGATTAATATTATTACTAGAGTAATTATTAATATAATATTAATATTAATATATCTAAAAGGAAAAAAGGGACATTTACATTTAATGTTCAAATAAAATACTCTCTTAACAGACTCAGTTCTTGGAATTTACCATGCAATGAGGAGTGTTTTGTTTATTTCTACAAAATAGTGTAATTTCATAGAACTCATCTGAGTGAAGTATTTCCAATTACATTAGTGAATAAGCTCTGCATAATTATTTAAGTAAATTAAAGAAAGGTCTTTGTTAAAAATTGAATGATATTATAACAGAAGGCTAATACCAGATGCAGCTTGAAAAGCCAGAGCAGGGGTTAATGTAATTTATATATCTCATGGATGGGGAGCATGGGATATATGGTCCTTTCAGTTCTCAGGAAAGGTTTTTAATAAGTTCACTGTGTTTACCTGACAAATATAAAATTGTTATTTTCTGATGCGACAGTAGTAATGATATAGCATTTCTTTTCCTTAACCAAGACATCCTCTACATACATTGTTTAATATTTATGCTAATGAAATAACTTTCTTTTTTTAAAATTTTTTAAACTTTCCCTCTGTGAGTGTGTTTAAATGACCTTCATATTATATTTTATCACTGTAATTCTAGAGAGAAAAAGCTCTGTTACATTCCCAAGCAGTATATGCTAGATTATTTCTATTGATAAGAGTTATTAATATTTGCACTTGTTAAAATATCTATATCCTGTGCATCAGTTGCACTGCTCATAACGTATTTGTGTGGCACTCAGGATGGATGTTTATATATTATATTATGTCCATAATTAAAAAATTCTTCAGTGTTGGACTACAAGTTTTAGAGGGCAGGAAAACCTTCTTTGGCCAATTTAATATTAATTCTTTTAAAATCCAGGCCAAACATTCAAAGCATAAAGTGGCAGTTTATTGACAGCCAGGCTGTTGTTCATCCTTTTCACTCTCAAATGCTGCACTAGTTAGTTACTGTGGCAGATTTTCAGGAAAATTATAGTAAGCAAGGAAGCATAGCCATTACACTGTCACAGAGTTAGAGGTGTGCAGGCAAGGGACCAAAGCTGAGCAGGGCAGTTTAAAAAAAAAAAAATCCGGGAGAAGTTGTCGTAGACCTTTTTGTTTCATTAAAGATGACCTTAATTGCTGGTTTGCATGGTTCATAGAATTGGGACTGGAATTCGGAGTTTTAGATATCCAGGTGACTCATCTGCTTAGCCCAGTGTGGTAGTTACCAAAAGCCATTAGGAGACTGCTCCGTTATCTCTGTGCAGCTGACTCCTTTATAGCCCTCATGGTACAGGAACTTGAATAGGACTAATATAAAAAAGAGCCTCTCTCAGTCTGTATCTGGGTTATTATTCCGCTTCGTGGCTTTTTTGAGAAGTGGACCTTAAAACCCCATCCTCCTGCTGATACCAGTGGTATTCCTTTCAGATATGTACAGGTAAAGTGCATTTCCCCTTTAGAGAAATCCTCAAGTGGGGAGGGAAATGAAGACTGTTTAGGATATTCATTTTGAGCCAGCCAGTTAAACCCAGTCACTTTGAACATTTCTAGTACCCAGTCATGCAAATACGTTTACTTTCTTATATTAACTGTGGAAAGAGACATCAATACATGCTTACTGCATAGCTATTTTGGTTTAGCATGTTTTCTTTAGGTCAAAATGGAGTCACTTTGCTGTGATAAAAGCAGCAGCTTGTACTATTTTTGGTATTGTGGGTAGGCAGAGGATGGTTCTCGTCAGAACATGCAACCTGAGATGTTAAACAGTATTAAAAAAGGCCACATATATAGCAGGAGCCCAGCATGAGTTTAAAGGAACACACAAAATGGTGATGAGCGGCTCTACCAGCGCTTGTAACAGGTCTGGCCTGGAGAAAAGGAATGGAGCCTGAATATTTTTGAAACAAGTGAAAATATTACAGAAAATGTAATAATATATTCCATTTATGTAATTCTAGATGGAAACTTCCACAGAATTTACAAGAGAAGAAGTGTTTCTGTTTGGATAGCTTATTTGCCGTTAGAACAAGTGAGAAAACTCCGTGGAAAATGAGACAAACGTAGAGGGCTGAAGAGCTGGGCATAGTACAATAGCCCAGCTGTGTGCAAGGAAAAATTAAATACAGGCATACTAGATGTTCGTCAGTCTGCTTGGCCTAGTGTCAGTATTTCCTGCCTGCAGGTGGTAGCGATAGCAGGGGGAAGACTGTGCTGGTAGTAACGGAAATAACCCTCTCTATTTGAGAAATATGAAGATGATGTGTGAGCCATTAATGGGTGTGGGCATGTTAAAGGTAATAAAATAGTGCTGCTTTTCAAAATGTTGAGAAATGTACATTCTGAAGCCTGCATGCTCTACCTGCACTAGCTCTGGGCAGCTCCTGATTATAGAATATAAACTTCCAGTTAGATGGAAATTAAAAAAACTGAGAGATTTTTGGATACACAGTGAATTAGAATGAAAAGTAATTTATGACTTTTGCAGTTTTTCACAGCACTGAAGCATTTTCATTTTGAATTAGAATGTTTTGTTCTAACTGTTTGTGTTGCATGCTGTATTAATAATTAAAGTTCCAACAATATGAATTATCAAAATTGATTCTTGAAAAGTTAATTAGAGTTTAAAAACAGCAACAGTGTATTAAAATCATAATGAGAACATTCTGGTCTATTCCAAATGTTCCAGAATTTTTAGTGAAATATTCTGGATAGATTTAACACATTTAGTCAATTGGAATTTTCTGATGGAAAAATCCATGTGTTTTTGACCAATTCTGAGTACCTTCAGAATAATTGCCAGGCTTGGTTCCTTTGCCGAGGCCAGATCATGCCATTAGCCTAATGGTGTTCGCCATGTACTGTCACATCTCGTCTGAGACACCAGCTTCAGACGCAAAAGGCAATCTAGCAACAATAGATTGAGTTACTGATAGTAGTAATGCAATGCTTAGTGGCTGGTACTAATTAAGGGACTTAATTAAGTTGTGAAAGAATATAGATAATCACTATGTCAGTTCTTCTTTATCATCCGGCTGCTTAAGCAAACCATTGTCTGGTATGTGTTACGCACCAGTGTGTGGCATGGATCACCTTTTTCTTCCTTTCAATTTCCTTAAGCATTTCTGGGTTCTCTCTTTTGGAGTATAGCAATAAAAACCAGGTGTGGACTTTGACTTGCCTCATATGAAGGGCTCTGATGCCATCCATTCTATATAGTATTAGGAGTTCTAAGGCAAAAGATGTTATGAGTAATGTGGCTTTATGTAATCATAAATGTCTGTTTTAATATTTATTAGCCATAAAGAAACAAAAAGGTCAATTAGTATGTGTCACTTCTTTGGAGTGTTGTTCTCTTGCGTGGGATTGCTGACAATAGAACGGTAGCAGCTTACTTGCATTTGCTTGAATTTGATTCACAGCTCAAGTAGCGTATTGTCAGTGAAGGAAGAATGGGATTTTCCTCCAGCTGATTAGTCACCATGGAGTGCTCTTGTGGTTCTACAATCCCAGGCAATACAAGATCACTTCTGAAAAACTGCTTTTGAATTAGAGGATGCTGGCATGCATTTGGACCGTTCCCTGTGAAAAGTACTGCCTGTCAACGTAATGTTTATGGGTCTGATTTTAGAAGTCATGCAGCAGATTGAAGGCCTCATTGACAGAAAGATGTACGAGCTTAAATGGCTCTTAAGTGGATGCTAATGCACCTGAACCAGAGACGGGAACCCCAAGTCATCTTCCTTAGTTTTTTGACCTGTAAGTTCCTGGGGTGCTGCAGTTCAGTGTTATTTGTGGACTCAGAACCATCCTAATTTGACTACCAGGGAATCCATCAGCTGTCCTAAGTGGTGTTTGGATCTGGAAGCTGCATTAAGTGGTGCTGAACACTGCAGGAATGGAAGATTAGTGCTTGCTTACAGCACTGGTTACATGTGCTGACAGCACTACATTTCATCCTAAGAATCTGAATAGACCTGAAGAAGGGCCAGTATAGGTGCTTGATGAGCCTATATCTTTTGAGAGAGACCACTGTGTGATTCCACAGAGAACTGTCTTGGCAAACTTTACTACTTATAAACCCCACTCTAAATCCATCTTCTTTGAAAACCTTTGTGTAAAACTTTCATTACAAGAATTTGCATGAGAATGACCAAAACATAATTCATTTCTAGCACAAGTTTTCAAAATCTGGATTTGCATGCTTTAATATGCACACCAGATGGGCTGAAAATCTGACCAAATTTCACAATCAGATGTCATAGGTAACATCTAATTAAATGTACAAAACAAATTTTTAAATATTTGGGTGGAATTTCTTTAGGGTGATTTTAAAATAAAAGACAAATATTTTATATAACTTCATATGACAGAGATGTTTTCTGCCTTTTTAAGGAATAGTTTGCTATTTATCTTTTTGTTCCTTTTGGTAATGTGCTTCGCACATTAAAAATAGATGAACAGAGAACTATTCAGCTCAGCTAACCAAAGACGCAGATGGCTAGTACAGAAATCTGCCAGTCTCTCAAATCTATATTGGAAAATTCCATATGAAAGACTTTTTACCTTGAAGCTAGTGAAGTTAACTGGAATGGACCGCATGTTTGTTTTCTAGAAATGGATTTTACAGCTGTACAGTCAAAACTTCTCTAACCTCATGAATGTTAACAACACATTTTATAAATCACATAAGGATTCAAAAGTAGTATTGTTCAAGGAAAGGATTTGATTATAGGGAAGCTAATGTAGATTTCAGTGCTGTTGAGATAGTTCATTCCTTTAGGCACTGAGTCTGTGGCACCTGCTCCGAAATCAGGCAGCTGGCTTTGGTCACCTAGAAGTCTATCAGAAGACTTTGTGCCTCCACAGTGGCTTTGAGTCCCAGCCACGCAGGTGGGTCCTCACTTGTGATTTGCCTTCCACTGAGGAGCAGCCACAGTCTTTGACTTTATATGTACTCTGGATCTGGCATTGATAGGAAACGGATCTGAAGAAGGCAAAGTGCTGCCCAGAAAGGATTACTTTTTCCTAGGACTATTTCAGGACTTGGTGGAAACTCTTAGTTTGGCACTCTGTTGGAAGAGAAAGGTGATAAAATAATTATTTGAGTTGTCATGATTTTTGAAAGAGACAGCTAAATTATTGATTGTTGAAGGCAAATGCACT
Organism: Gavia stellata; assembly: GCF_030936135.1. NCBI lineage: Eukaryota > Metazoa > Chordata > Aves > Gaviiformes > Gaviidae > Gavia > Gavia stellata. The sequence continues at coordinate 5,589,508 of NC_082602.1, forward strand.
AATTTCATGTATATGAATTTCTGTAGTAAGTGAAGGCTGGCTTGAGAAGGAAGTTATTTTAAAGCAAACTGGTACGTAGAGTGATTTATGCTGTAGTGATTGCCCGAGAAAATGCTCTTGCTTTACTGTTAACACAAGGTAATCCTTGGTAGTTTTCCTGACAGTTAAAATAATACCTTGCATTTTCTCTATCAATGTTTTTGCCATTTCCTAAGGTATCACATGTCATATCTGAAGATGGTGTCCTTGGCAGTACAGTGAAATGCACTGGTTAGACTTTTGGATATCTGAAAATACTGAGCAAAGGTACTCTACTCAAGGAAGTAAATCTCTTAGCCTACAGTCCAATGAAAATGCTCTTAAGGGAGTTTCTACATTACACACTGGTACAGAGCTGCTAACTGAAATCCCAGAAAACAGTATAGTCACATTAGGTCTGTGTAACTGCCAGCCCCATTGCCTTTTGTTTATAAGCAAGCTGAGTCAGGGTTGGATTTCTTCCTTTCTCCGTTGCTCTGTGTTCTACAGTGCAGATTTACGTGCAATGTCTTTTAAATCTTGTAACAGTGATAGCTTAAAATTGGCTTGTATAGAAATAATAATTTGTGGTTTGAAAGTGAGAAAGCAAAATGATAAAGAACACTGTATTCAGTGTTACTGTTGTCTGGATGTTACTGGGAGAAGGGATGGAAAAATTCTGTTGCAGAGATAAGGCAGCAACTTGGAAAGAGTGTACCAAGGAAAGGAAGAACAATTAATTTTAAACTCAGGTTGTATCTGTAAGATATATCACTCAGCATCATAGATATCCAGCTTTTTCAGTACATGCCATCATTCAGTTTATGGAATAAATGTTAAAATTGCAGTAGAGCTTTCAAAATAGTCTTATGAATTCATTTTCTGAAAATTAGTTATACACTTCGAATAAATTACACTCATTATCTTTTTTGTTTAGAAAGAAAAGCTTTAACAAGCAAAAAATTAGATGGGTAAAAAATGTTACTTGCCATTCAGAGAAGTTCTGTATTGCTGGGCTGATGATTTGCATTAAATTGTTGATATGTTCATTTGTTCTTCATGACATGGTGTGTTTTAATCCATAAGAACAATACCTACAGCCTAGCGGGATTTTCAATTTCTGAGATTCTTTATGTTCTGTTTTTATTTGGTTATTATGTGGTGCTTTCACACATGTTGTTTATCTAAAAGAAATTGAGGAGACACAAACAAACAAAAAAAATCCTTAAAGCATTCTAGTCTCTATCCTTAATCTACCTGTCCTTTCTATTCCTTTCTGCCCCTGAAGATGTTTGATCAACATGTGCTACTGCTTTATATCACCTCTTTGCTTCCCTGCAGCAAACACATAGTCTCTAGACTATAGTATTTTTACTGCATGTGAGAAACCAGGTTGTTACTCTTGCTGCATTTACTGTACTTCTTTCCCTGATACTGCTCTGCTGCCCCCAAGGTCTGAATGACATTGATCTGATGCTCACAGCCTAGAAATAAAGCTAGTGTGAGCTGTACAGAAGTCTCGTAGCTAGTGCAAGAAAATCATTAACTCCTGCAGCTTGTTTGGATAAATAAAGGAAGGTATGAAAATTGCAACTTAGCCAAAATAGGAGAAGCATGATCATATTGCTGGGACAGGATCTCCACTGAAAAGCAACGCAAATGCATGTGTCGTAAGAAGAAGGTTTTAAACAGCTAGGCTTGTCTAGCTGTCTGAGTGGGGAAAAACTAGTGCAGTGAGAGCAGTAGCAGTTGAGTGCCTTAACGCTAGGTTTTCAGGGTTATGGGGATCTTTGCCCTTGTCAAGCTATGTATCTTTGTTAATTTCCTTGTTGAAAACGCCCTTTCTGGAGAAAATATCTCCATCAATGAAACAGTTTTTCTGAGAAGTATTGTGGGGTTTTTTTGTTTTGTTTTTTGTTTGTTTGGTTGGTTTTTTTGTTTTGTTTTGTTTTTTGGGGATTTTTTTTGGAAGCATAGTATAGTTTATTGATATATCTCTCCAGTGGTGTTCTCCTTGGTCAGGGGTCCTTTTTAATCTCCCTGTTGTGCTGTGATCATAATATATTGAGTTCTGTGCAATGTCATGGTAGCTGTCCAGGCAGATGCTTTTTCATTTCCCTTTCTCCTTTACCTGAGGTAACATAGCATTACTTCCTATGTAGTTTTGCTTGTTGGTGACTCTCTCGCTGGGCATCCCTTTGTACGTGTGTGGCACGGCCCCGCACTTGCTTGTAAGAGCTCCATTACGTGGACATGGTAGCATGAGGATTGGCAGAGCTTTTTATCTATCTTCATTTTATTTTGTAATCAGGAATATATCTGTTTGGTGGATTGTTCTAACATCTCAAATATATGCAACAAATGTGTTTTTTACTGAATTCTGTGGAATCTTCTGCTCTGATGGGTAGAACTGTATGTCCCTTTTTTATGTTTATTTTTTTCAGTGTTGGAGGATTATTAATACTTCTCAGCTGCCTCTCTAACTGTTTTTCTTCAATCAGGGCCAACTCTAACTTGATGAAACAGGTGGTTGCTTAACCAGCAAATTGTTTAACATAAAGTCCCAGCCAGGATGTAGCTCCTTGTAATTAAAAGACTCATACTGCTCCTGCCAGCCATCTTTTCTCTTGCTCAGCATTGCCACCACCATTTCAGACAGAATGTGCAGCAATAAAATAAAGAGCATCTCCAATGTTAACCCTGTCTCATCCAAATCACTGAAATGTTTCCTGTATTTATTGTGATATTAAGGTGCCATAAAACTGGATGGGACCTGCTTTCTGTGTCTCAGGAGAAAAGATTTCTTTTTATTTCTGTATTTCTTTTGAAGATAGCAATCTCTTCTTGTCATTTTAGGGGGGAAAAACCCCAACCCAAGCATATGGTTCCACTTTTACATTGCAAAATGCTGTCACTCAGGGACTCCAAAGCCAGGGCATGAAGTGAATGTTTGGATTACATGTTATTGAAACAGCAAGTGAATAGCTACTGCCACTGGGGCAGAAAGAGAGAGAGGCTCTTTATGTTCTCCTCCTTACCTAGCGTCCTAGCTGCCTCAAAGGCTGGCCCTCCTCACTCTGATCCGGAAGCTGTGGCTGGCAGGGAAGGGAAGCGGTTATCCCCGTGGGCAAAAGGTCAGTTGCGCATACAATGTCCATTTTTTTTCCTCAGTAATTTGAGGACATGTTCAAAACCTCCAGGATACTTACTCTTGGCGAGTAGTTGTCAAAACAAACCAGCCAACCCAGTAGGTAATTTTTAGGAGGTGTTTAACATAAAGCTGTTACTATCTTCCTGGATGATAGAGTCAGCATTACAGTCAAACAAATGGACACCTCCATCACCTAAGCAGGCAGACTGCTCCATTGCCTGTATTATAATACTGTATACTAGCATGATTGTTAATCATATAAACATCATAACTATAGGGCATTACAGGGTCTTAAAATCAGCTGGTCTGTATTCTGTGTTGAAATCTGTAGTTTTGGCTCTTTTATTTATTTGTAGAAGTATTTGCTGTAAAAATAAGGTGGATGGTTGTACCAAGATGCGTAATCGGCAAAGTGAGATTGTTACCAACTGCAATTCTAATTTTCAGTTTTGACAAATGGAATATAATGCCAAGTATTTATGGTGACCTACTTAGAAAATATGCAGTACTCCTATTACCATACTATTTATGTAGACATGCCAAATATAAAAAGTCTGATATTGTTACATTATAAAGTATTATCCCTCTGGTTTTTTGGGTGAAGTGCTTTTCTCATGTACCAGTTAATAGTGTATGCAAAGAGTTTTTTACCAGATGTCTGAAAAAGGATCCAAGAATGCTTTGTTCAGAACAAATCTAATGTTGATTGCCACCAAATGGGGAATTGGGGCTTCCAGTATAGTTCAGCCTTTGTAGTCTGAACTAAGGAACTGGCAGCTTGTTTACACATAAATCTGCACTGAAATAACAGAAATGCCATTTAATTTACATCCTTTTTTTTTCTTTTTGAGTGAAAGTCTTTGTGCAAAAAGATTTTAGTGTAAAACTTTCCTACTCCTTTTTTTTTCCCCTGAAGTTTAAACAGTTACTTGTGATGTCTGTGGAATATGCAAGAAGTTAAAAGCTCTATACTTCAGATTGAAAAGGCTGTTGAGACTAGTTTTGTTTAAGCAGCAAGACAACTATGTACATATTTATTCCTAATGTTACTGGGTGCTTATTGCCAAATTATCTTGCTTGAAGTATAGGATGGGGATCTTTAAACTAGTCACCATTAAATATTCCTTTTCTCTTATAATTGTCATTTTCTTACTAATTTCAGAGATATTTCACATTTTTGTTGCATCTACTTACATCTGATAGAGTAGTGTATCTCTGTGTTGAAATAAATGACAAGAATTGAAGGTTGATGTATCATCTTGGTATTGTATCTAATCTGTTGCTATCCTTTAAAGCATTATGGATGCTTTGATCAAATAATATTTTCAACTGACTACTGAATTAACAGTGAGAGACAGACAGATATATTCACTCTCATTGACAGATGTATTATTAGTCCTTGAATAATCCCACAAATCCAGTCTTTGTATCATAGTCTGGCCTCTTGTACCTACAGGTTGAAATCACTCTTTTATTAGAAATCAGGATGAGAGAATTCACTAAATCAAGATTTCAGAGTATTGAGAGTATTCAGTACCATTTGGTGTCCTTTCAGAAATCTCCTAGTTAATTGTGACATCAGGGCTTAATACATGATAGTGGGTTATCACGTACAAAATCTCAATTTTATATACGGCACTGAGCATCTGTTTATTGTAAAGGAATTTTGAAAAGCTGTAGTCAGATTGTAAACTGGCTGTATTTCTAACATCCCATGTTAAACTCTCCCATGTGTCCACCCTGCATAGGTGCATTTGTCTACTAGTTGCAAATTACACCTTTTCAAAATGAATTTGTGGATTAACACTGTATATAATATGTGTGTATAATAGCCTGGCTTTGAAGTGTTTGTTAATTGGTTATGACAATGTCTGTTAGGTATGTAAAAGTGTTACAAAGAACATCTGCTTCTGTCATGATTTATGCCGCTTTTCATCAAGATCAGCACTTTAAGCTGAATAGGGCATGAATTAATATCAGAACTGGTCCAATTGTGAATAATTTTTCCTCTGTGTACAGCTGTCGTTCATTTGGCTAGTACAGAAGTACTAATCTTGATTTCAAACCTGTCCAGATGAAAGGTCCTTAGGCTTTTTCAATTTTTCAAGGAAATTCTTTGTGTTCCTGGATCCAGCTCTCAGTTCTCTTGGGGTATGCTGCATTTCCAGGAGGGAAGTGAAACAGAAATCTGATGAATCCTGCCCTTGAAGAAATACTGTGGTGTTATACTATTTATTGGCAGTTCTTATAATTCTCTCCATTTGTGCATACGTGTATTTTCATTTTTCACTTCAATACACACATAAAATATGACAGAGTTCCAGTTGCTTTGGAAACTTTAATTTCCGATTTTCTTATCTTTACTTTTAAAATCAAAGCGTTTCATTAATGCCTATTTCTTCCGCTAAGCTTTAAAAAGAATGTATTACATTCTTAGCCTACAGCTATGACTGGTTAAAGCAATTTTCACAGTAGCTGTAGACAAATGCATGGTAAGCGAATTAGCTTTTATTATACTTACAGTTGCTTCTCTTTTCTATTTGATTTCTGCATGTTCTTGTGTGAATTCTCAAATTTATGTATGTTAAAATTGGAGAGAGATGATTTCAAAGCTGTATGCATGAATATTTCCTAAGAGGTCACTCTGTGCTCCTGAGCTGCACACATGAACAGTAGAGCTGGCATACTTCCATTTATTGAATGCGTGCCATTGATCTGCGTAGCGTGTTTGGCTCAGCAGGTCCAGGATGTATTGAACAGAGGCAGGAGACGTGCCTGACTCCCGAAACCTGCGTAGGGCATGTGCCATTACTGCAAAATATCCTCTGTGTTTCACACTCCTTGCGGCACTTATGGTACACAGTGTCATAATCACAGTTTTCTACCTGGTAGCCATACGAACTACAAACACTATAGAAGAAATCTGAATGTCTATTTTGCATATTATAGATGTTTTAATAGTGTGTTTATAAAATAGATTTTTAATGTAGTTGTAGCATAGGCTGTCTTTGTAGTTATTTACACATAGCATGAATGTTATTAAGTTGAAAAACCAGTGATAAAATGGGTGCTTTAAACAGATCTGTTACTGTACGTTAATTTGACTGTGGTGCTATAGGAAAAATTTGAAAGTGAAAGAAGGCATGTTTGAGAATGTGAACTGGAAGGTGAACTTATTTGTTATGTGCTGAAATGCAGGTGAAGGGGATAGGAGGAGCGTTCTAACAAGTGAGCTATACAGTTTCACTCTCAGGTTGGAAGAACGTAGCAAAGTCCTGCAGAAGTCTCTCCTAGATATGTTGGTCATAAGGCAGCTTCTTAATGGAGTTGAGTACTAAATTTGTAGGGGGAGACTACAGGTATGTTGGAGGACAGAACTAGAACTTGGATTCACTGGTAAATAAGAGAGGTGGTTTGGAAAGGCAAGGTGCCCGGTTCTGCACGCACGTGGGACTAGGCAGCTGTGTCCCCAGAGGGTGAGAAACAGCTGGATAAGGGGCATGGCACAGGGCATGTGAGTCAGCATTATCATGCTATTATGAAAAAGGCGCGGCATATGAGGTAGTTCACTGCCAAGGCATGTGTAATAATTCTTTTACTCTGTCCAGCACTGATGAGGCATTGGCTGGAGAGGAATATTGTCCAGTATTGAGCAGTGTGGTTAAAGAAAGATACAAAATAATCAGAGACTGTCTGAAGGACAGCATCAGGAGAAATCAGAATCTAGAAATGATAACTTAAGGGAATGATTTGGAGTCTTTAGTTAAGAGAAGATGAAGTAAGATGTGTTAAAACCTTTCATATATATAAAATGCTGCTGCAAAGAAGGGAAGATCTGTTCTCCATCATAGTGGTAGGTAAAACAAGAAGCAGGTCTTAAAAGGATTAAATTGGATTAAACTTCTCATGTTAGGAATAATTAAGTACTGTAATAGATTGCTGGAGGAAATAGTGAAGTGTACTTCACAGGAAGTAAGTTAGAAATAGATTAGCCAGACTTCTGTCAAGGATGACAGCATCGTGGCCATTCCTGCTGGGGCAAGTGACAGACAAGGTGATCTTCCCAAGTCCTTCCAGCCTTATTCTAATAAGTAAGTTTTCAAAGATGCTTTGAATCTGAACAACAAAATTCCCCTTACTGTGTTTCCAAAGGCTGATTTGATGTAAATGTTTTCTCAGTAAGCTTCTGGATAGAAGACTTGTTGTTGTTGCAGTTGGAGTTGGCATTCCCCCCCAAAAAAAAGAAAACAAACCTTTTTTTTTTAGCCTTGAAAAGTTCCTAGATAAGTAAAAGCTGTTGATTGTTTCCAGAATTAGAAGGTATACATCAAAGAAATACACTTTTGAGTGAGGATAGTCCTTGTTAGGCAGAGAAGTAGAGCCAACAAGTAGGTTAAAAGAGAATTTGGAGAGATCTGTGTTTTGTGTGGGATCAGAGACGTTCTTGCCAAACTCTAATCTCTTCAGCTGTGTTTTCTTTTCACCTCTTTGTTGTACTAGCACTCCAAATGGAGACATAACTGACTGACTGAAGTTAAGTCCTGAAGTCGTGTTGGTTGTCTCTCCAAATGCAGGTATCACAAGCAGTGACTGAGTTTTCATGGAGAGGTTTCATTGGTAGTAAAGTCACCTGATTTAAGGAGTGGTCTGATCCAGGAAAGCTTAAGAAGCTGTCTTTAACAAATGGGGAGCAAGTAAAGGAATGATTATGCAATTCTGGACATGGATGGCAGCCCCACTCCCCAAGATTTCTGCGACTGACTGAGAAACCCAGTATTCAGGACTCTTTGCAAAAAGTCTGTCTATGTTAGTGTATGTGTTAATCACACCTATGATGTTTCTCTTTAAGAGTTAAACTGTGAAACAAGAAAATTGTACCTTAATTAAAATTATGGGAAAAGATGTGCCTGAAAACTGAGGACTGAGTCTTCTGTCATAAGCATGTAGCTTGTAGCATATGGCATAGCTCTGTCATAAGGGAATCCTGGGTAGCCTGGGAACATATTTCGAGGCTGAGCGATTGAAGGGTACCACCTACAGCAGGCTTAAAAACATTGGAAATTCTGCATTTGCATCTTATCATAGCACCCTTGTGGGTGGTCCGTAGGTCTGAGGAGTATTTCTTTGTGTTGATTGTTGGTGGCTCATTGGAGATACGAGAGAATATTTCCTCTTGAGAGAGGCACCCCTAGGAGAAGAGGTTATTTCTCTTTTGTCTTGAACTGGTTTTGCTGAGCTAGTATTTTGCTCAAAATAAATGGCTGCCATTTCTGTCTGTTCCATAGAGAAGTTCTAATGGAGTTTGTGTCTTCCTCTGTCCTGAGCAAAGAGACCTTGGTGAAAGTGGTAGCAGTAATTGGGTGAGACAGCCCTGTAGGATGGACAGCACAGGGGCTTTCATGTTTGGATTAGAAAAGATTTGGGCTAGATGGGATATTTTTCCCCTCATCAAGCCACTTAGAATGGTATATATCATAGTTCATTTCTGGGAGAGTGGGATAATGGATTTAATTAGTCTTCCACTTAAAGCATCATAAATCAGGACTGATTCGACTGGGTTTATCCTAATAACACAGTAGAGGTAAAAGGAAAACAGGGAGTTAATCTGCTGATATATTTCATTGGGGCTTAATAAATACACCACACTTGTCAAAATAACTCTTGGGTAATTTGCAAAGTTAAATGTATATATTCTGTGCTACTTGATTTTTGTTTGGAAGTTAGGCATCTTTTTGCTAATGCTTTTTTCAGGAACCTTAACTCTGGCAATGGTTTCTAGCCTGGCCCTGTTTTCATATTGCGCATGACAATGAACTGAATATGCTGCAGTACTGTAGCAGAATGAGTGTTGAAGCAGTGTGGAGTTGGCATCGGCTACCTGCTTAAGAACAAACTGAAAAAGGATTTAGAAGTTCTCACTGTCAGATCTGTTCGTAAAGAAAGTAATTCCATTGCTAGGAGGGTATCTGTAATTGCGTGTAAAGCAGTGGGGGGTATCTGTAATTCCTGTCTATTCCATATACTTTTTTTCTGAGAGCACAGGTCCATTCAATTGCAGAAAATCAGCTTCAAGTTCGTCAGTTGTTAATTGGCCTCAAGATTTGTCTTCATCTTTCTACAAGCTTTTAGAGTGCTAAGTTATTGACAAAGATAGCCAAGTTTTATTGGAAAAGATTTATTGGTATTTTGTAATTCAGATAATTAAATAAAGCAGATTCACTGTTTTGGCCTCAGCGGTGTGTCTAAATAGCATAATGGGGTGTGTGAGAGAATCAATCTGTAGGTAGAGCCTGTGTGCAGTACAGTTAGCTTGAGGTGCCTCTCCGAGCACAAAGATGTGTGAAGTTTCCATCTCTGTTTCTGCATCAGCAACATTATTAACTGGACTGATAGCAATCCTGGTGGATACCACACGGGGGGCTTAAAAGCTGCTTTGGGGAAAGGAGCTTGATCTCCTGGCCTGACATTGATAGGACAAGAAGCAACAGGCTTCATTTGTTTTAATACTAACGATAGCAAAACATTGGAGCAGTTTATGTAGGGAAGGTGTGGATTCTCTGTCATGAGGACATCTACTAGATATTTGTCAGAATGATCTAGGAAAAGTTGATCGTGTCCTGGGGCTGAGGGTGCACTAGGTGACTTCTTGACAACAGAGCCATGTGCTACAGTAAAAGGAGATTTTTGCCATCTTTGCCTGCAGTAGAAACAAACTGAGTTTTGTATTAGAGTTACTGAGTTGTCTTCTGACATATCTGTAAGTCTTTTGTTTGATGTAGTATCACATTGGAAAAGCAGTTTCCCACTGTGCTCAAGTTCTGTGTGCTACAATATCTGTGCAGCATCAGTACCCTCAGCGTTTGCTTTGCAATTCTTTCCTGTGTTGTACTCAGGTATTCACTGCAGGTACTACATCTGCTTTTAGACATAGCTAAATGATAGCAGTCTGGCTTTTGTCACAAGGAGTTTCCTCCCAAGATTGGCTGCCCACACATCTCTAGCATATAACAAGTTACAATAAGCCATTTTATTTCTAAAGCAGGTGATTTTCCTACGGGATCTCAGTGAGAACTAAACTGATTGCAGTACAAAACTTAAAAGGTACGTTTCTGGTTTTTCATATATGACCATAATGGAATTATTTTAAATGTTGAAATCATATTTACTGGGGCATAGACTACAGAAAGTTTTGTGAATAAATACTTTGCTAACATGCCTATAACTTTCCTAGGAAAGCTGATCACATTTGACAAGGGAAATAGGATTCCACAGGAGGTTGTATGAAACTAGGAGATGATGCAAATGGAAATATATTTTCTTGGGGGGAGGAGAGAGAACAACTTCTCTGTAATTGAGTTACAGATAAAATTTAATTTAAAGGGTCCAGGAAGCTTGTTTGAAGTTCAAAGAAGCTTGTGCATAAATTTGGCCTGCCTGGAGTTATTGCATCTTAACACATACAGCTTGATCAAAAGAAAAGTAGAGATGGAGTAGTTCCAGAAATCCAGACTGATTAAGTCAATCTTTCTTGCTCAGTGATGGAATTTAGAGAAGACCAAATGATATTTTTCTAAAGTATTATCCTCCTGGATCAAAGGATTTCTCTTCCAGCCTTTCTATACTAATCACACAGTGAAAAAATTGAACTTCTGTAGCGAAAAGATGATGTTCTTTGTGATCTATTCAAGTTAGCAGTTGATGGGGGGGTGCTGTCCTGAAATATAAGCTACAGAAATGCTAGTCAGTAGAAAAATTACTTTCCCCTTTAATAGCTTGAATTTACCTTTATGACAAACTTGGAGAATGAAATAGTAAAATCCAGTGTGATCTGTAAAAGTGTGCTTATTTTGTGTTGTGATTTATTCTTTTGTTTCTGTGAAATGGGGTTGCTGTTACTTGAAGAACCTCTGGATGATTCTGCTAGCAGTGCTCTACATCAGGAAGAGGTCAGCAGCAATACAGAATGTTTGTGGGATAAGATCTAAGTATCCAAGAATACGCAGAATATGGGTTCTTCGGGAGGTGTGCGTTTCAATTAGCAGGAATAGATGCTTTTCAATTAGCTAGCCTGAAAAATCTGGGTAGACACAAATGCCCTTGTACCAGTCTTAGCATCTCTAGTTTCTGGAAGCCTTAATTTAAGGAAGCAGGACTTGGAAGTATAATTTATGCCCTAAGATGGGACAGGGTTGGACGAAGATTGATGAGGACAGAGAAGATCCGTGCGACTGTAACCTTTCACATAGCAAATACTGTTCTGTGATACCGACAATTTTCCAATATGTTAAAGTCGGATAAAAACCAACTTAGGGGAAATAAGTACAAAAGTTCTCCATGTATATATTTCCATATAATCTGTATGTAGTGGAAATATAAACAAGGAAATTATAAAATGTCCTATTTAATGAATTTTGATCTGCTAGACACAAAGCCATTTTGGAGCTCAGCTGACTGAAAGACATCTCTTTGCAGTCCTGCTGATCTACCAGTGTGAAGCTAATGGCAGTGTTAGAACCTGCCATATTTTATACATCTCGTAGGTTTACTTTCTACTGTGATGGTATTCGTATCGTTTCAGTGCCTCATAAATACCCCTTGACAGTATTTAAAGTAGGCCAAAGAAAATATATTTAGGTGAGGTAGTTTTAGTATAATGAGCAATTTCTCCACCTTTCCCAGCAAGTTTTTGTGCAATTCTAAAGGCCTGCAAGAGCCACCGAGGAAGCTGACTTTTATGGAATGTGGGAAGCATCGTAGCTCATTTTAAGTGTGCATCTAATATTCCTACGTGCCTAGTAACTTAAAATCTGGCCTCTATTTGAGGTGGCACAACTCTTTAATTCTATTAGGCTGTTAAAAATAATATAAATCTGTTCAGTCACTGACAGCAGGTTTTTTTATTGTGTGGTGATTTGGGATTATGAGAGTTATGAGGGAAGGTGACCTTGATGCAGGTTTAAGTGCAGCACTTCTTGACACAATGCAGTAGAGAACAGCACTGGTGTTAACTTAATTATGTTCTTAAATGCACTAGGGGTGAATTACTTGAAACAAATTAAACAAGTGACGTTCTTATTTCACAAACTGCATTTAATCTCATGCATGGCTGTGTTTATGATAGAGTTACAGCAATACAGTAAATGAAATGTGAATAGAAGGCTAGCCAATATCTTCATAAGCAGCTGTTTTATATTTGAACTGAAATAGAAATAGGATATACCTTAAGTCATTCGGGACAAGAAGGTTGAAGTCTCATTTATTCACTAAAAAAGATGAATTTGCAATTTTGAATGGTTAATATTTGCTCTCTTACTCGGTCTGAAGCATCCAGAACAAAATTAGGCTGGTCGTTATTTCATGGAGTAAAACTACACTAAGCAGAATTTTGCAACGGAATTTTGCAAAGTAATAAGCACAGGTGATAGTATAATCAACTTCAAGGCTGCTGATACTTAATTAGTATGGGCCTTGACATTTTTTGCCCACTGTAAGAGTTCAGGTTTTCGTTGATGTTAATTAGAAAACCTGTATGAAGTATGAAAAAGTTGTAAATGTATTTAAAAAATCTTTTTCCTACCCATCAGTACATTTTTTTACTGCATTTACTGAAATTTCACCACCACCTTTTCTCAACAATTCTAGTTAGCTATGGGAAGAGTTGAAAAACCGAAATAAAGGAAGAAAGTTTTGAATTACATTAGTATCCTTGATATTCCCCCCCCTTTTTTTTTTTTTTTTATTGTTTTGGCCAAAACAACTGGGTACATTTGACCCACATTTGTCAAATAGTTTTAGGAAATCATTGTTGCCTTTTGTGGTGAATAAACTGTTTGGAAGGAAAATTCAGGCAGCTCTGCTCCTTAGTAATGCTGGTGCAGAAATGTACTCATAATATTGTAAAAGCTCTGTGTACCCATTCACGTGTGGGTGGAATTCATAATTCAGTAGTTTATTTAATGATTGCATTTCATTTTGCAGTGAAAGTTTTCATTAAGACTACATTTATTCAGAGAAAAGCTAACCTGATAAGAGTGCCTCAAGTTAAGGGATTTATTGTTGTCCTTTTTTAATAAATTTTACTTATTCTGAAATTGGTATCATTTAGGCCTAACAAAGTTTTGTGGGTTTTTTTTAATTGGTCAACATTTTTTCCAGTTGTTTAATGTGTATTACTTGGAGAATGTGCAATATGTATTTGAAAAATAGCATTTTTTTTCAGATACTGAGCTAGGATTGAAATGACTGTTAAAAAAAAAAAAAGGAGAATTAATAAACTCTTGGTCAAAGCTATAGCCACAGATTTAATTTGAAAGTCATAGGGACCTCCATAATTTTACCTTCTGCATGGTATTTTTACACTTTTCTTTGGGTTTGTTTCAGCATTAAAATCAAGCTCTACATGAGGTGGGGAGTGGGGCTTTTCAGGTCATTAGCTTAAACACACTGTAGAAAATACTTGCTTTTATTATAAAGGTTAGTATTTAGCTTAACTTTTACATTTTATGTCCCATCCAACACGGTATATATTCAATAAACCTGTGACTCCTTTTTATATCTGTAGATTTTGAGTTAAGATCTCATCAGTGGATTAGAACCCATATAAAAGAAGTTGTGGTATTTGGAGTTTGATGTTAAAAGTGGGGACATCTGAATACAAGAGTGACAGGTCCAGCAAATCTTAATTTTAATGCAATTTTAATCGCAGCAAAATTGAGCGAAATGAATTCAGTTGCATAGTTTGAAAATAGTTCTCTCTTTTTTTCAAGAGGCTTTGTGTTCTGCAGGGTGTCTGTGTGGAGACTGCTTGTCCCCCTCCTGGGAGATGGACAGGGTTGTGTGGCATCCCTGCTGTGTGAGGGAGGGTTGGGGTTTCTTTCCCCCACTTGCATTTTGCTGTGCTGGTTGCTCAGAGGAAGGTTTTGCTCCATCTTCTGCTCTGATTTAAATTATCATACCTGCCAAAGGAACCTCTCTTTACCCATTTTAGCCTCTTAAGTGTTACAGGCCAAATGCAGTGCTCTCAAACCTGACCTCTCATCTGTATTTGCAGGTAGAGTCACATGTGAGGCAGAAGCAGTGTTAAGTGAAGAACAGTTAGAGACAAACATACCTGCCGTGATAGTGTATGTATAGACATAGTATAATTGTTCCTTATGTTGTAAGAATAGTCCTTATGATTCTGAGGTCGTCTTTTTTTATGCCTGAAAATGTGTTTTTTTCCTCTTATCTGATAAAGCCATCATTTTTGTCACACATTTTCTGTCAAACTAGAGCTGTAAAGTCATTGCTGTAAATTTATGTTATGAGTATGTGCACATATAAGCACAGAGCATTACGGCTTTTGCATTTTTCTGTTTCAAAGGAGGCAAGAATCAAGCCTGTGAAGTCTAACACAAAAATAAAGCAATGACAAAGTCTGGAAAAAATAATTTCAAATAACTACCAAATGTGCTTTTAGAAGGGAAACAGGATATGCCTTTTGAGGAGAAAGTGAGTTTGAAAGGCACCAGCAATATGATTTATCACACATTCCTGGATAATACATCACACCAAAATCCTATTTATCTAGTCTATTGCTGTTGGAAATTAATCTCGAACAAGGACAGGAAGCGTACTGAGAAAGGTGAAATGACAAAACAGAAAGGTGTCCATACCCTGCTATAGGATCTTCTGTAATAGCTTTATAGTCTGAAGTATCAGCCAGACAGAGATGAGGAGATTTCTCCTCTGCCCACTTTCTGTGGTTATGTAATCCTGTTTGGCATTTAAGGAACATCTTGGTGTAGCGTTTTTCTTAATTTCACAACTGTACCAAATTTTACTTCGTATTACAATCACCGGAAGGGTTGGAAAACAAAATTTGTGCATTGTGTAGGTAAGAACAAGGTAAATCCTGGCTTAAAGAGCTTTGTATTAGTTAATAGAATTATAGTAGGTAAATATGGTTGTTACTTGATTAATTTACTTCCTCTTTTTTCCTTTCTTTCTTCCTTTCTTACTTGCCCTGTCCCCCATAAGACAGGTACTTGGAAATTGTGGTTTCAGGACATTTGATGGAAGATCTATTTAAGATCAGTAGAAATAGACTTGAATTGCAAAATTTGTATCCAGATCTTATTATCTTATGTCTCAGAGTTCTGGGAGATATTATTTGTATTGTAACATTTTAGAAACAGTGCTTGGGATCTACAAATGAGCTCAGAATTCAAATGCCAGCAAAATAAATGCATTTTTGGGTTATGCCTATTTGTAATTATGATGGATGCAGAATTTGTTTGTTAGGGAGGTCTCTCACAGCAGTTGCATGCAAAATAATTTGCTTGTTACCTTTCCCTTCTTCTCATACCTCATCTACTTTGAAAGTCGCTATTTATCATTTTATGGCACTGGTGACTAAGTGCTGCTGAGTCAATGCTTGATTAGTTTCCAGCTGGTCCTGTGTGAGTAATTTATTTAGAAGCCAAACAATCAAATTAAATTTTCAGAGTATTATGGCTTTACTAGAACTGCAATGTGGTGTTGTCGTCACGGTGCCATCCCCAAAGACTCTGATGGCCAGTGACTACTCTGAAGTCGTCTCCTCAGTCTGGCAATGACATCATTCTGCCATAGTACCCTTTGGATTTTCATTACCTTTTGCAACAGTGTGATGTTGTAACAGTACCACCAATGGCTTACGTTAATACCAGCCCAAAACTATTTTGAAGAGAAACATTGCAGAGGGATTTTTGTCAAGAACATATGAAAAGTTTTCTTTCACTGCAGAGGCAATGTTTTGCAAAGAAAATTACCAGTAAAACAATTATTCTTGTAAATTTTCTTAAAATACTAGTAGATTTTCTATGCATCCATATTATCTAACCATGCATATTGATGCATATTTGATTTTGTTATAAAAAAGTCTGAAATTGATGTGACATGAAACAGAAAGCATTCCTTAATTTGCCAAATGAAAATTTTTTGGAAATTGTGATTAGGTGATATTTATGTACCTTTGCTGACGTTAAGACTCAATCATTTAACGGCGTTGATTCAAATGTCAAATTTTACTTGAAGTATTAATGTGGCCTGATTTCATAGCTTCTCATACTTTGTATTCATCATACCTGCTGTGGAACAGGGAAAAGAATTGAAAATATGTATGTTGCTTACATAAAATGGCCTAGCATGCACATGATAGTTTGAAAGTTTAGACCTGTTTCATGGGGAGAGTGGCTTCTGCATATCAGGATGGGTACCTCTGGGAGAAGGCAACCTCATTTTTCTTTCTACTCTCTAATCTTGTTCTAGGGTCTCCTCTGCTTCATATACAGAAGCTTTGTGATATGGTACTGGATTAAATTATTATTACTTTTATCTTTCGTTAGGAAAAAAAAAAAAAAAAAAAAAAAAAACCAACCCAAAAAGATATGGCTAATTATTGACTTCACTCAGCTTCCACTGTTCCAAGAACTGTCAGGGCTAATGGGCAAAGTTTCAGGCCAGTATTGCTTTTGTTGGAGGAGCTTCTAGAGAAGCCACTGGCTACATCTGGATTAGTGAGTGCAATAGAGGCAGATGTGTAGAGTGAAACAGTTGGTGAGGAGGACCCAGAGTCTGCACTGTGTGTATTTCTTTCGGACCATGTCTGATCTTGTGGAGGGAGCACTCACAAGCAGTTGAAACACTCCTGATTTAGTTTCATGCTAAAGGAGTGCAGTTTGTCTGCTTTGAGACCACTACGCAATGCCAGCCAAAACGTGATAAGCTCCTGAAGTGCTTGTCTAAACGCACCAAGAGACGTGTATCTTCTGATGGGTAAGGTGGAAATTCCCCACCGCTTAAACTGTGGATTTTGTCAGACGTACTGAAATTATTTTTCCTCAGCCAGTACAAGTAATACAAAATATGTATTGCTGGTAATGCATAAGCTTCATGATTCCCATGCCTCCCGGATTGTCACTGTTCCTTTCAAATGGGAGTACCTTAAGTGTCTTAAGTATTTACTGTGATCTGTCTGAAAGCTACAACACCTTCTGTAAACAAGAGAGTTTAAAACTCACTGAATTCAGAGAAGTCATCAGTTCCCCTGCTTTCAGGCTTCTATATAATCATAAAGTTCTCTGGCGAAGTGTTGCAGGGTGTGATATTTGGCATCTGCATTGCCTCAGGAATGTTTTAATGATTAAGGCTTGTCGTTCGTCTCCTAAAATCCCTGAGAATAAAAATACATTTTATACTAATATAACTTCTGAAACAACACAGTCAAGAAAGCAGCTGGGGCACATTTCACCTTTATTAAGGAGTTTGGTAAATGAATAGACTAGTGCCATAAAAATCTGTTCTGACTCTTCTCTCATAATTGAGGATTCACTGTAGAAATCATAACTGTGACCTGAAGCATTCGGTGTCCAAAAGGGAATGTATAACAAATGTGTGTCAAAAGGTAGTGTCTCACTGGAGGATTATAACAAGATTGCTAGGCTCTCTAGTTAGCTCTGCTCCTTTTATTAGTAATCTTTTTTTCATGTTAGAAGGGGATCTTTCGGGGGCGAGAAAAAGGTCTGTGTATCTACCTGTTGGTAGTTGTTTGATTAAATCTTATGATGGCCAAAAACTCTGCTTCCAAAATCTTAGGACAGATGCCTTAAAAATAGTTCAGTAAGCATTTATCAAAACTAAATTTGGTCCAGCATCTGTCAGAGGTTTGAGGTTTCCCATAATTCAGCACATACAACCGTACTGTTTTGTATGAATATGAGTTAGTCAAGCAAGTAGATTAGTTTAAAATCTGATGCAATTAATCCAATCGCAAGATACTGTTAAACGTAACCTGGGGAAAAAGGTACCTTTTCTAAGGGCAAAGGCTTGCGAAATGTCACTTTGCGGAATCCAGCTTTTGATTCCCATACAGAAGGCTCTAGAACTACTTCCTAGCAACTCAGGAACCTACACCAATAATTTTTAAAGCAGTGTGTTGGAATAAATTAGGTATTTCTGAAATGTCCTTCTCGTTCATTTCCTGATATTCCTTCCTTCCCTGTATGCTCAAACGTGTAGAAGTTGCAAACAGAAGACAGTCTGTGTTCTTGTCATAAACCCCCATGCAATCCCATCAAGGCTGCGTTGATACAGAGCAACAAGAGAAAAGTCTCAGGAAGGGTTCTGTTCAACACAGTGGTTTGGGATAAATCTGGAGGTTCCTTTTTTGCTGCTTGAGCTCATCATTGAAACCCAGGTTTCTTCCCTTCCCTTTTCTTTTACTAATTTTGCTCTAAGACCTCATTTTCCTGACATAAGAAATTCTTTAATTCTGTCATTTCTATAATTACAATGTTATAGGGTCAAAACAAACATGTTTCACTGCCTTTCAGTTTAAATTAACCTTCTTTTTCTCTGGGGTTTATTTACTGATATATAACAATTTTTCTCCTTTGTCCTTAATTTTTGTACACTAAAAATCTAAGCTCTTAATTTCCTTTCATCCATCCTAGTGGTTGTCATACAGGTTCCTCTCTGCATCAGAGATTCACTTTGAATCTCTTTCTCAAATATAGCTGATCAGAATTATGTGCAGTCCAAGAGAAACTCTTACTTGTACCTTTTATAATAATGTTAACACCTCTCGTTCTTTACTGAACATGACTCAATTGACATGTTTAGGATCAGCTTTACCTTTTTCACAGCCATATTGCATAGCTTCTTCATAAAGGTTGGAATTGGTTAATACATTAAAATCTCTTTTCCTGCTGTTATTTCCAGTGGATAAGCCCATTGTTTACAGAAAAAAAAATAATTCATTTCTTAATGCATGACTTGGTAGTATTTCCCATCAATTTTAATCTTTTTCCTACTACTGCAGTCTTCTTTGACATCTCTTTCAATGTAAAACTCCAATCCCCCTCTATTGATGATTCTTCATAAATTTGTATATCAGCAAATTTCATTAGCATAATTTTACTTTTTTGTGCTAAGATCATTAATGAAAATACTGAGATAACTAATTTCTAATCTCTCACCAGCCCTTTACTTTCTCTTCAAACACTGAATTTTTGCTTCTCTTTTAACTAGCTCCTTATCCACCACAGAACCCTCATTGCTAATCTTCATCTCTTCATCAAAACTAACAGTTTTTCCAGGCAATATATCAGATGTTTTGTCAAAGTCCAAATGGGAGCTGTGGCACGGAGAAGTAGAATCTTTGAGGGGAAGAAGTTTCAGAGCTGAAATGTAGAATTGGCGAGTAAAAGCCTTACACGGGAATGAGGGTCAAAAAAATAAGATGTTAATTCTGGGACATGGCAAGGCAAAGGTGTCATTAGAGTCAGAGAGAGTTGATAACATGGTCAGTTTGATAGACTCAGGTGAAGTTATAGATGTGTATGTTATGAGTTTGGGGCGAGGGGAGTGGTACAGCCCCTTGAAAAGTTAATTGGCAAACATCACTGGTTTGATCAGGAGGCTGACCCACAGTGAAAGTACTTTTCACACAAAATTGATTTCTGTTTTCTTTGATTCAGGAGCCAGCATTACATCTTTAGACTAGCTGATAAAGCTTGGTTATGACTGCTCCTTTTGCGACTGGTACTTCGTTAAATCCTTTACCCTTAACTGGTAACTCATGTTGTAGGAAATCGGACTGAAACGAAACTGTTTGTCCTGGAGTGACAGAATTCAGGAATCAGAATCTGCTTCTTTTCTTGAAAAACGCAACAAATTCATTGCTAATGACTGATTTACTTACTTCCCTTGGTTTTGATGTTGTATCCTTTAAGCAGGTCTAAATGCTATAACTTATATACAGCGTGAAAGTGTTGACTCTCATTCTCTGAGTTTATAATCTCTATTTAAGTAATTAGAAGTAACTGGATTATCAGTCAATTAAGGGAAGCACAAGATCATGGTCACATTACAATGTGTGCATTCTGACAAAGATAAATGTCAGGGGATAATCGGGGGGAATCAAGCTGTCAGAAGGCTGTTTGAATTTACAGAACTGTATATTTTAGAAAGCTTGTAAAATCCAGCTGCATAAGAACCTGGTTTACATCCCATGGGTGAGATTCTTATTGTTAGAGGCCATGTCTGAGCAATCTAACGTTAGGCATCTGTTTTGAAAATGGTTTGCATCATTATTTTTTTTTATTCCTTTTTTTCTTTTTTTTCCCCCAAAGAAGTGTGACTGCATTAGTTCAAAAGGTTTCTCCACCCCCAGCAAATGTCACAGCTGTTAGGGGCTCCCATAGCTTCCAGAGCTGCTTGGCAGTTCTAAGAGCTACCCTTGCAGTGAATTGTAAATAGCACCTAAAAATATACTTCCAGCTGGAAGCCTTCATGCAGTCCCCCTTCTCCCTCTTTTAAAATCACCCCGGTGGGCACCATTGTGCCAATTTCATCAGAGTCTAACAACTTAATGGGCATGAGTTTCTTTCACTGATCTGGAGGTGGTCTCTGCAGAGCAAAAAAGAGTAGCAGTAAAGAAGCATTTTCAGCAGGCGTCTGCTGAGACGAGGGAACTAGTGGACATTTGGTGAACATGAATGCACAGCATCTTCACCAAAAGAATTCTGGCGGGGTGTTTGGAGTGCTGCTATTATGTCACCTTTCTGAGGAAGTAAACCTTTTTAAACACAGAAACCTTTCGAGAACTCTTACAAAGGAACTTTGTATTTATATTTGTATGCACGTAGAATACAGGAGGCTGGTTTTATTTTAGAAGTATGACTGAAATACGGAATTAGCATGCTGTTTTGTGGCTTTTCCCATTAATTTCAGAAGTTGGTATGATAAACTAAAAATCAGGTGGTAATTTTACAATGAGTCAGCATCCATTACTTTCAGGGTTGGTCCAAATGAGCATTTACTTGTTTAGATATGAGTGTTTAAATTTATGATCCTCCTTTGCTTGTCCCATCTTCATGATATATCTGAGGTAACGGTCTAAACATCAGGCCACTGGGCTGTTTTATCCAACTATTAACATAGCATCAAGAAATGATGCAACTTTTTATTCCTGAAGTTGGCTCGATCTGGTAGCTCAGTGCAGTCCTCAGTCAGATTATACCAAGCGGGCATGAACTACAGCTGCTTCTTTTTGTCTTCTGCTTCTCCTGTTCCTTACGCAGTTAGTAAGGAACTTCCGTATTGGAATTCTGAGCTTATTGTATAACATTCATTATAAAAACAAGTGGAAGAAGCTGTAAATCTGATTACATTTATTAAATAGAGACAATGCACTTTAGATGTGAATGGGATAGTAAGAACCTGAAAGCAAACTAGAAACATTATAATTTATCCTATTAGAAGTTCACTTTAAGTGAACTTTAGTGGGAACATGAGCAAGCTGTATAACATTTTGACATATCAAAACTATCCTTCCTGTATAAAAATACCTAACCATTGAAACATTAGAGAGAAACGTGACATAAAGCTGAGCTTTTAACACATAGTCATGTCCTGAATGCGTCCTATTGTTGCTGGCTTTAGCCATTCCCTGTTCCCCTGGTTTCTGTGTCTCCTACAAAAAACATGACTTCTAACAGCTGGAAGAGAAGACAGCATGCTTAAGAGTGCATGGAGGGGATTAGTAAAGTTAATTTTCAAATACTCCAGATGAGTTTCTTGGCTGTCAGCTACTTCCATTAGGTAGAAACCTGATGAGTTCAATTTGTGCCTCCACAAAAATGCTGAAGTGTGTCTGCTGATACATTATTAAATGTGTAGGGCCAGATTTTCTGCCAGTGTAAAAATTCCACTGATGACATTTACAGCATCCAAAGATTTGGCCCAATTTTAGCTAGTTCCTTGGGATTTAATTTCTCGTATTGGTACTGTAATTTATTTGGGAGATTGAGACACCCAATTACAGCTTTTTATTGTAAGAAAATACAGTAAGATACTTACTCAATCTCAGAATTATTTTAAAGTCAGTGAAAACTACTGATTGCTACTGTGAGAGATGCCTGTATTTGGTAAGATGACAGAGAACTGACTAGTGAAATCCAGTCAGTAATTTGAAATAGGTAGTACTCACCAAGGCTTTCAATGTCTTTTAATGCTGTTATCAGACCATGAAGAAGAAAGACCAGTGGTAGCATAAAGTACTAATGGACTACTCCCTAATTAAGACAGCTTCCTAAAGATCTGAAATAGAGCAGTGCTAAAAATGGTGGCCTGGTTGATAAAATTGATTACTTTGAAAATGTTGCTAATTCTGCATACAGGCTAGAAAGAAGTGCCTTTTACCTAGTGTTTTCTTTAGGCAGCAAAGACTTTTGTCCTTCTGAACTTCCAGCATTTCTGCCTCGTATTTTCAGCTCAATTGCATTGGTGTTAGTCTTGAATACTTCCATTGCATTCGGTGGAGTTACGTTGTGCTTGTTTTGCAGCGGTTGAGAAAAGAATAAGGCTAACTGCTGGCAACTGGTTATGGAAGAAACAAAAGGCATTACAGAAGCTGTATTTTATTTTATGATCACTGTTATTTTTAGAGTTTGTGGCAATGACTTGCTTGGCACTGGTCATAAATTGTTTACTAGGGAGCTGGATTATAGAATTATCTGGTTGATACAGACAATGACACCTTTTTATCTGTCTTCTTTTGCTGAATTCATAAGTCTAACACCTTTTAAAACTGTGATTATCAGCAAGGCGGTAGTTACTTTTACTGCAAACAAAGGCACAGATTGAGAGGTAAGACCAGTGGATTCTTCCCTTTAGTGAGTCTGCTGGTGTAAAAGAAGGTTTAGCTAGTGAAAAATCCTCATGTTCAGGGGCTGTTTGCGAGGGAGAAAAAGCAGCATTGCCAGGTCGTACTTTCTCGCCTAAATGGACAGGGAGGATTTAATCAGAGTTAATGCTCCTGTATAGGGGGCTTGCCCATGCTCCTGCTGGCCCCATTATTTAATGAACATAAAGGCAGCTAACAAAGTCTGGCAACACTACAGGTCCTGAAATTGTATTTCCTGTAATTTTTTTCCATCTTAACTTTTCTCAATCAACAGCAGTCTTAAGAAATCTCATGAATAGTAATAATTGTTTTACTTTCTTATTCATGAAGAGTGAAACATTTAAGGCCACTGGAGAAGCAGTCTTCCAAAAGACACAGCACAACATCAGAGGTTAGGACTCATGAGTATTCACAGAGCTCTATGGAAATGTATGAACAAGACCTTCCTGGCCTTGTTCATTAGTATCAGTGCTTTGGTTTCATAAAGACTACGTTTTATATCCACATTTACTATGCAGCAAAGCTGTGCTTCTACTATCAATATGCTTCTAGTACTGGGTCTTTCAAACTCTCACTTTAAAGGTGGAATTATTGCAAGTCAGATGGTTTTGTGTTTAATGGTTGATACGATATAATATGCTATACCCATATAATCCTGAAACTTTAGCTATAAAATCTTGGCTAATCAAAGGAAGAGGAAGTTCAGATGACTCTTTATATTAGTTACGTTAGCCTGAACAGTTAAACAATTTGTTTACGTGAACTGACATGTTTCCTTTTTAACACCATTGCCTGGGTTTACAAAGGGTCAGTAAACTGTGGTGGGATTTCTGAGTTGTGTCAGTCCAGCGCAGAGGGTATGAGATGCAGGAAACCTGGCTTCTATCACCTGCCTCTGCCAATGGCCTGGTCATCTTTGGGACTTCCCTTTCTGAAATTCAGTTCTCAATTACAGATTTTAACGCTGACCTTTGGACAGTGCTTTTTGATTTACTAATGAACTGGATGTTGTTATTAATCATTACCTATTCATGCCTATCCACGTCTTTATAAAACTGTTTTGGAGCTAAGCAGTGTCTGCAAATTTTGGGCTGATGTGTTATGGCATGAGAAATCATGCACTGAAGTATCAGACCCAAGAGTTGATGTGTACAGCAAAACAGGAAAGGCCGTGAATGAAATGGGAATGTTCTTGTGAAAGCAGCACTACAGAAATGCAGGACATGCTGTGGTGGTTGTCCTGCTCCGATAAAATAAAGAGGCAGCTGGTGTCAGAACGATTAGAAGTTAGAAAAAAATACTGCAAGTGGAAATACAGGTATCTCTAATGTAGAAGAGTGATGCTTTGACTCACACTATCAATGGCATAGGTTACTGCCTTGAGTATTTGAGTTATGCTGTTTATTTTGCAAATAGAGAACACACTGACATGTCTGGTTATTCAGAACTCCAGCATCAGAGTTATGTTAGTCTCCATATGAAAAACAAAAAAGTTTCTCTTACAGCAAAACAAGCATTGGCTGCATGGGAAGAAGTGCCTGACAACTCAAGACTCCCTGTAAAGGGTTTCGAGGGCTCGCATTGGGTATGCTTGTGAAAATAAAAGGTGAATAGGTACTTTACAGTTCCTTCAACAATGCTTTGCTTTTTTTTTTTCTGGTAGAAATGAAATTTATGCTTGTCTGTGATAGCTTGAGAATTCAGTGATTCTTCGTCTTTTTTGCAGTCTTTTTATACTGAGTTGTCTGTTGGCTTAAAATACATTTGATTTTTATCACCCATGGAAACAAGCATAACTGAAGAAAAAAGCTTGCTAGGAATAAGTTTGCACCTCTTTTTGTACATCTTTTATAAGATGAGTAGAAAGGTTTTCTTAACCTCATGCTTTTTAGAAGTGGTTTGAGCCTTTAACTTCTTCTGGCATGATTCCATGTGTCTTGTACTTTCTTACATTACTTTTCCCATGTCACCCCTAACATTATCAAGTCAAAATCAATGTTAAGTTGAAGAATTGTATCTACTGAAGACAGAGCTTCACGTCTTTTTTGCACAATGAAAATACATGTGGAAATTGCATTCTCTGACCTTAAGCCATTTTTCATTCTTAGAGATCAAGTAAAAGAACTTAATCTAAATGAGATTTTCAGCTTCAGTTTTTCAAAGTGTTCTTCCCAACATCAATCATGATGCGTAAGGCTAAAAAAGTGGTCTAGAACAGTTTTTAATGAGCTATGTGTGACAATATTCATTTTGCTTTGGAAACAGGAAATGCAAATTGATGTTAAGAATCGAATTATAAAATTCATAGTATGGGCTGAGTTACTTATGATTTCTGTTGCTCTAGCACTGAGAGAACACCAGGTCAGTACATGTCTTGTAATCCTAAATGTAGCAGAGAAAGGAATTTTCGGGGGTGCCTTTTGCTTTCTTTCTTATATGAAGCACTGGCAGTTTTTCAAAAGTGGGAAGTGTTCAAAAGTCATCAACTGGATTGTCCAAAATCACAATATAAGGTTTGGAAAAGGAGATGAGGAATTGAATGCATTTAAAAGTTACTTTTATTTTTCACCTCAGTTGTGGAATCTTTACTGTCAACTTATTTTATATTTTCAGTCTTTTCCTCATAGCCAAGACAGCAAGACTTGAATTTTTAATTTTTTTTTTAGTAACATATAATTCACTTTTTTCACCATTGTTTGCTGGGAAAATATGCACACAGCAAAATCTCAAGAGGTGGGAGACTCAGTTATATTTTTACAAAGATAACAGATATTGCTGAAACATTTACAGTACTCATGCTTAGGATAAGTGCAGTTTGGATACTACTTAGTTATGAAAAGACAATATATTGGGTTGGGTTTGGGCATCACTCTTAGGATGTAGACAAGCTGGAGAAATGGGAATGATAAGAGGCTCAGAAAACAATACCTATGAGGGAAGATTGAAAGAGCTGGGCTTGCTAAGTCTAGAAAGGAGGAGATGAGAAGTGCCAAAACAGTTTTTCAATACATAAAATACTGTTGAACTTGCTCAATGCCTTCTGAAGAAGATATGTTCTAGCAGTTTAAATTTAACCCTTCAAGTCAAAGTACCGGACTTCAAGGTTAAAACTAAGATACGAGGCACTTTGCAGCCTTATGCAGGTGAGATAGGGAAAAAAAAAATAATCCCAGATTTGATTGTTTCTATTTTAGTATTCTGTTTTGAGATACCTAAGACCACATTTTGAGATTGTGAATGATAAATATTTTTAACTAAAGGTCCTTGGTCTTTGGGTGAACCCTTGATTGTTTCATGTTGGATTCCAAAATAATGATTGAGAGTTTGGGCAGACAGCATGGGTGTCAAGATAGCCTGAGTACTCCTATTTAGTTTTCTAAACTTTCTTCATTGAGTATGCTGTCACTGCCACATAGAATGTCACTCAATATTATTTCATTTACATAAGATCACACCCAAACAGCTCATGTCCTTATACTATGGCTGTCATAGAATTAACAGAGTGAAGTTGCTTCCTGCAAAGACTAATGGATGCAGACCATCAGAAGACAAAGCTATAAAGAATGAATTTTCAGCGGAGATTCATCTTCAAATACCTCAAGTGGTGCTTTAGTTATTTCTTAGAATCTAAATAACCTATATTCATCCCCTGTTAGTGCAGCAGAGCTCCACTAGTATCAAGGAAACTATCTTAATTTAAACTTGCTGAGCATATGGCTGTGAATCGTTTGAAAGAGCCAGGAATAGTTCTTTTTCTAAATTTGCTTTTGATTAAAATATCTTTTGTCAGTGCAGTTCCTTAACTGATGTGTTGGGGGATCTTGAACATAAGTTGCATTTCTTGGCTTTTTTTTTTAAAGGGCAGGCACTGGTAATGATGTGTGTGGGGAAAAAAGGTAAAGGAGACATGCACACAACATAATGTAACAGGTCTGAATTTAGGTCGGGATCCAGCTTCGCTGCTGGTGGTGGTGGTGCTATACATCAGCGCAGCTTCTCTCTAATGTGATCTGAAATACATATTTTGGGATGGGGATACTGAAGTACAGCCAACATCTCTTCTATCATTGGGAAGTTCGCCCTAGCTGCTTTACGTACCTTTTACAAGTAGTTTTCAGTAACAATTCCCCTCTTATAATCTCTGTAATGCGTTTCTGACAATATATGCTAGAGTCAATACAGTCCCACTGAGTAAAGGACTATAATGCTTTAAAGTGACTCATGCACAATAATTTAGAGGGTGGCTGCCTACAATTTCCAGGTGCCATCAATCTCCTTGGTAAGATAATTTCCTGCCTTCATATATACGGAGGAGGAAAGGATACACCATGAATTTCTGATGATGGGGATGATACTTAGCCTTCATATAGTGTTTTGTGCCTTCAGGGCAGTTCACAAGTATGACTTAATGTTTGTCATATCCTTCAAAGTTGTTAAGTATTAATATTCCCATTTTATAGAGGAGGAAATTGAAGGAAAGAAGTTAGATAACTTTCCCAAGACTTTGGAAGGAGTCATGGGAGTAATTTCCAATCCTTTACCTAGACTATGTATCCCTTCTTTTCTTCAGATACTTCTGCATTTATCCCACTGTTTCCTAGTGTAAAAGACTGTACCAGTATTGGATGCTGTGCAGCGTCAGACGGTGTGCTGACAATTAGAATAAGTAAATAATTGCTCTTGGACAGTTTTTAGAAATTTGTAAGCTAAGAATCTGAAAACTTTTGAAAAATGTTCCCAGATGGTATTTAACATAAGCATGAGAGATTTAAATCAGGTGGTTAGCTCACTGGGAGACATGAAAAAGTCTTCAAAAACCCTTCAGCCAAAAGAATGAAGCAATGTAACTGCTTGGTTGAAATCCTACTCAATTCAATGTCGTAACGTTTTTTCGATTAACTTCAGTGAACTTAAATGGAAATCTTGGAGGTAGCACTTGCACAATTTTTATATTTTTTTTTATATATATATAATTTTATTTTTGTCTGTGTCTGCCATTGCTGTTAACTTTTCTATAGCCTGAAACAAAAATACAAGTGAAGGCTGCAGATACAGAAGTTTTCTTTTGGAGTAATGGGGAGTCTGCCAGGGAGACAAAAGTGGAAAACACTGGTATTTGCTTACAAAACCCTGGTGTCTGTCAGAAGCGTGTTTTATTAATATAAGACAATTCATAAAAGGTCAAAAAATAAGAGAAAGCTTATTTACTCCATTCTGTTAAGCAGAACTTTGGCACAGTTAAGTAGAAATGCCAAAGCTAATCAAAGGACACTATTTTTTAATACGTGCAGGTCTAAAAGCTGTATTTTATGCTGTGTGTTCTATATGATGATCATTATGGTACAGAAATGTATGTAGTATTGAAGGGACTGTTCAGGAATTTACAAAAAGTAATGGTTTCTCATCTGTAGATAACAGCAATTAAATGTTCTTTGGCAAGAGCTACGTTTTCCTACTTGATTTGACTGCTGTCTGGATCCATTCACTTGCCAAGCCAAATGCACATACAGTTGAAGGATACGATTTCTTATACACCTGATGAAAAGGTTACCCTTAAAGTGAAAAACTTACCAAACTAAACATATTTTATTTGTATGGATTCAGTGGTTGTGAATGCCAGAACTAGTATATAGTCAGCTCTCAGCTCCTTTCCTAAGCTAGGTTTTGAGTCCCAGGTTTCAAACTTTATTTCACAGACCTGGATCCCTAAAATGAAGAGAGATTAATCTATGCTGAATTAATTCAACTAGCTTTGGTAGGGTGAGTATTTTTTAAAATTAGTTTTGTAGACTGGCATTCCTTTGCAATGCCCTCACTATAGTGGCAGTTAATGCAAAAGTTCTGGGTGTGATTGGTGAGATGAGAGGAGGCATTTAGGGTGTGTTCGGTGTGCTAGCACAGATGGAGAGAAGGGCTGTAAAGCAAATAGACAACCTTGACTGTCCACAAATGAGAGAAAAAAGAAAAAAAAAAAGGCAGGAAAGAGACTAGAAAACAATTTTAAAAAGCTTTTTGATTCAAACCCAAAAAGTTTAGAATGTTTTCTTAACAATTTCTTGATTCTGAATATTTTTAGAACTAAATTTGTGATTTCTGACTGAGGTTTCATGTTTAGAAAAATACGCATTTAGCTAAACTAATTGTGTGCTTGTGGTGATAGCCATATTTGTGCATCCATTTCTAGAATTTAAAAGTAAAAACCTTGCTTAACGCTTTCTTCTTTCACTTTAATGCTGGTGTGATGAGCAGAGACTCAAAATACCTGAATGTTTATTCTTTCCCTCTGTTCTTTTGGTCGTTAGGAGCATTTGAGTCCTCCTGTCTTTGTGCAAGTTTTTTGCGGGGCTTTTTGTTTGTTTGTCTGTTTTGTGTGTTAAGAATGGATCTAGCACCTTTTAATTCATTGTCACATCATGGTGGAAGGTTAGCTGTTTTGGAGTTAAATGTCAATTCTTTTATTCTGGTAAAACAAGATAATGATATTTGGGTTTGAGTAGCTTTTTGTACTGATGTGAAAGCTAATGTTCAGTTTTTAGTCAGCATATTTTTAAATTTTTTAAAAATTCATTAATACCTTTTTTCTATGCAAAAAAATAATTTGTAATGATAATTGTTTAAAAAATCTAAAATATTGAAACATTTTTAAATTTTTCACTCTTTCAGCCTGCTTTTATTCAGTTTCTGAAATTTTCAGGGATTTAAAAAATAGTGAAAATATTTTCACAGCTCAATTTTTTTAGCAGTTTAGTTTCATTTAATTTCTGAGTGCTTTAGTGGCAAGCATTGTAAAAATTCAAAGTTTTTAAGCTTCACTTTCATTTGGCTCTCCTGTAGAACTGACATTTCTAATGACACAAATTGTTGTGCCTTCTGTCTTTCCAAAATAAAAACTACCTGTGTCTTAAAAAAAGATAGAGGTCAAACTGGGCCAGAAGAGGCTAGCTGGTTAAAAACTGACAGGAAAGGAGACAAATGGACACATACTGATAGGGAACCACATCTCCTCACCCAGACCCCTCTAGAGCAAAACTTTCTCTGGCTTAATTCTGTTTCTTCCTCCACTTTATGGAAAGACACTGTAGTTATTTTTGGGGGACTATACTTTAGATGGACCGTCAGGTCTTAAATCTGTATACAGCAAAAAGTTTAAAAAAAATCTGCAAGATTTGCTTAGCTTGAGAAGTAAATGAGTGCACATGCACTTGTCCCAAATCTGCATGTGAGCTCTGGTGAATTAAAACAGGATGTAATTTTTTGCTTCAGAAAATGATTGTCAGTTACCATTAATAGTGCATTTCACTAACAGATGGTTTGCAAGGTGAATATATTTATTGACATTCCCTGTGCTTTTAAATGTGATTGGTGCAGTCCAGCAAATGCAGGCATAACACACCAAAGTAAGGTGCAGAATGCTTCGACTCTCTTACCCGGCTGAGAGTGCTCATATTTTTCAGTACCAGCAAAACACTTTCCTACCTTTCTTTAGAGTGACTGGCATCCTTTCAAGACAATTAACAGCCGTTCTTTTTGCAAACTTAGCAACTACTACTGAAGTATGTGTGGAAAACAGCGTTACGAGATGTTCAGTGTTGATGGATGTTCAGTGTTGATGGAAGCTTTTACTGCCTTGGAGGGAAAAGTTATAATTTTCAATTCTGTTGCATCTTAATGAGCTCAATAGTCCACTGCATCTTTCCTTCAATGGGAATAGTCATACAGTCTCTCTCTCATATTCTGCTCCCAATATTCACAGAATTTGTAAGAACTTTATATTTTTAAGAGCTCTGTCCTCTACTAAATTAGGCCAAAATAGGCTAGTTGGCTAAAAACTAACAAGAAAGGAGACAAATTGGCACTTGCACGTATACAAGCATGGAAAACCATTATGATTTCCTAAGGAAATCATGCTTAAGAGATAGGCTAAAAGTAGCAGAAACCTTCACACCCCAAACACAGCTCTGCCCCTCTACACTCTACTTCTTTCTCCCTTCCTTTTTGGGAGCATTACAGGAGATGTGATAGATAAAAAACAGCTTCATATAGCTGTTTACTAAAGCTCTTGGGGAAAGTCTAGCAAAATATGCTTTCATAAATAAAACAGAGTTAATTAAGAACCACTTGAAAAGCTAGCACAGGGAAAAGTTGGGAGAAAATTACCATGTAATGTGTATGTGGTTAGCAGAAGCATAATTCTAGCTGAAATGAGGCAGATACCTTACCGGCAGCTGGCTTCATCCATTCTTTCTCATGTTGGGTAGTATCTTATTAAACAAATGATGACATTAAATTTGATTGAACTACTTGGCAATAATAATGGCGGCAGAATAAGGCCTTCCCTAAGTAACTTGCAGCTAAAAATGCGATTAAATGTCTGATAAAGTTACAGGGAAGGGTACTGTGTAATTATAAGAAAAGACAATTTTAATGCATGTGTTTATTTTCAAGTCAAAAGCTATGAGTTATGTAAGAAACAGCAAGGGGATAGTAGTTACCTGTAATATAGTAGGGAAATTTAGAACATTTCCTAATCAGGTTTTATGTGGCATAGTTAGAAAAGGAGAGCAAACCTGGTCCTTGAGAATAGGGTGTCTCAAAAGTTAGTAACTAGATGTGTAGTCTGGGCCAAGGGACATTTAGACAAAGGTGGCAACTATTAATGCTGTTACCATCCGCTGTGCGATTGCCTCTGAGAAGGCAGCTTGGTTTGAATTCATTTCCTAGCGATTAGATGAGAGCGGCGTTACTCCTATGAAGGTATTTGAGAACTGGTCTCGTTTGTCTGAATGTGGCACAGTGGCAAGTGGTGCTATTAAGTCTCTGGATAAATATGCCTGTCACAAGAATGAGGTCGTTTTGATATATTTTAAAATTGCGTTAGGGAAAAAAAGAACACCTTTGGGGGTTTTAGAGAAGCTTTCTTTTGGGCTTTCAGGGGTTGAAGGTACTAGGAGATGTCAAATATAGAGGAGAGGTTCTTGGGAGATTGTGGCTTGTTATGTCCTCTGGCCTTGTGGCTGGTTTCTGCATACATTCCATGCACATGGAACACACCTGACTGATATTGCCTGTATTTATTAGCCCTAAATTTTGGCATGTAAAATCTGTACCATCATTTTTTAGTTTAGATCTGCTCACAAATTGTCTCAGTGCTGCAAGAGAGATTATGTAATGACTCATATCTATCTGTCTCACCTGTTGGGAAGAGACCACAAGACCACACAATTGGAAAGAAATGTGAAGAGAAAAGCTGCAG
The DNA here is from genome assembly GCF_030936135.1 of Gavia stellata. Taxonomy (NCBI): domain Eukaryota; kingdom Metazoa; phylum Chordata; class Aves; order Gaviiformes; family Gaviidae; genus Gavia; species Gavia stellata. The sequence continues at coordinate 5,621,638 of NC_082602.1, forward strand.
ATACTTTGCCTCTTGCAGAAAATCTTTGTACTTGCTATGTTGTGTAAATGCCTAATCTGTTAGTCCCCTTTGGCATACTGGCACATACTTATTTCATCCAGTTGTGCTAAAATCAGTCACGGTGAGGATGGCTTCACCTTCAAATGGGGATAAGTTACCTTTTCTCAGCTTACATCCTAGCAGGCTTCTAAGTAGAAAGGCGTCAGAAAGTTTGCAGACTTATTTCTTAGGACTGTTTGCTGTCCAGTATTGGGACTTTCCAAAGTTTGGGATGCTGACCAGGTCTAGGATTTTGATTCAAGAGCATCTCTGACTTGTATTTAGGTTTTCTGCTGCTGCTTTTTGCTGACATGGTTTATTCAGGCATAGCGTTAGACAAGCCTGGCTGCCATATTGACTTCGTTCTTGGTAGGAAGCCTGCGCAGCCACACTACTGCTCCGAAGGAGGTGTGCTTTTGAGTGACAGTTTCTCCTGTAGCGTTTGGCAGAGCCTCAGTAGCAGCTGAGCTGGGATTAGCCAAACCTACCCTTTTCTTCTCGTTTACGTACAGGAGAGAGACCTATAGGACTGATGAAGGCCAGTTTTCTGCTGAAACACATTTTCTCCTGTGTTACATAAAGCAGAGTTCGGTTGTAGCAAGACCTGTGGCTGTTGGCTTGTGAAGCGAGAATTTTAGGTAAGGATCAAAAAGAGAAACTGTTCAAAGATTGAAAAACAAGACAGTTGTAGCAGTTCTAGCTGCAGTATATGGTATAAGGAAGTGGAGAGCTGGAGTTTTTTCTTGTTAGAGGGAAAAAAAAATTACTAGCCCTATTTGCCTAATTGTCCGGGCAAAGGACAGCTATTAAGCCTTGCAGAATCACATACGTGCATGACAACAAAAACTATTCTTCTCAGAGGATTTCTAAGACTTTCGGGCTGTGGAAGAGCAGCATGGAACACTATGTAAGACCTAAGAACCATCGTGCTCCCCTGTATGGGCTGTCCTGCCAGTGCGCTGCTGAGCCATCCGTTTAATTCAGACAAATACTGGCTATTCACATTTCATTTAATGGAATATAATTGTTAAAATCCCTTGCTTTGAAAAATCCATCTGTATTTTCTTTCACAGTTTTGGTATTTCTAATCGTATTTTATATTCATATTCCGCAGTTTTTCAGCTCCAAACTGTTGTCAAGTTTCATGATTTCACCAAGACTCCTAGGTGGCATTTCAAATCAGCTGTTAAGAGAACTGTATACAGCCCAAGTGAGGAAACCTAAACTGATATAATCTGTTGCCTTTACACAATCTGCTTGCTGAATTAATTTCACTGACTGGCAGAGGGTGAACGGAAGGTGCGAACAAGCCTTAACTTTATTTTTCAATGTAATGGTCAGGTTTAAAATCTGCCCGTTATGTCTGGAGCCTGTGCTGTATACTGGGTAGATGGGAGGCAAGTCTGATTCCATTCGCTTTAGGGATTTGGGGGACATGGAAAAAAAAGGGTAGGATTATTATAAGTTTTAGTCCGTTCACGCCAAGTTTTAGTTGCACCTCAGAACTCCCTGATGTGTTAACCAGTTTATGTTTGGCTTTTTATTTTTTTTGCTGAGAACTGTTTGTAACATACGGACTATGAATCCGGGCTTCACAACTAAATGCCATACATATCACTTGTCCCAAGTATTATCCTTTTGTATCTGCCAGAAGGTAAATACCTTCCAGCCATATGTATTTACACACGATAAAAGCTCTTAGCCATCTCTGAACGACTTTGCATGCTTAAAACACTTGCTACTGTGTACACTCGTATTGCTGCCAAATTCCACACCATATTAGCAGCCTCCTAACTGAGCTGCCTTGAAATATGCTACTGAATACTGCCATTTCTATAGAGAAGGATGTGCCTTGAAAATTGAGTTTATACCCAGTTTCAGGGAGATGCAAGGAAGTAAGAATCTACATTATACCTTCATTGTGTTTCTTCATCTTGCAGTTAGCCCATAGACTTGATTTATCCTGAAAGGTGGAATGAGCTTGGCCTGTTATAATTAACTTTAGGTAGATTTTAAATGAGCTTGATGACATCATATCTGGCTGCTTCTGCTTTTCCTATATTTCTGAGGCATCTTTATTACTCATTGTGCTGAATATGTGATTTGTAGTTTATTGGCGCGGTTTCCATATTTAGTGCTTTAGTCTCTCTTTACTGGAATACACACTGATTCTACTCTTTGATCCAGGGGAGAGAAACTTTTAGGACATCTTGTCATTATTTGGCCCTGGAACCTCATTGTTCACCTCTTTTGCTAGCCTATTGACAATCACCCATCATTCTCTGTGTCATTTATGCATCTAGCTGTTTATGTTTTGTCATGTGCAAATCTGTGGGTTTTTTCAAAGCCTAGTTTTCTACTTACACTGGCAAATTTGTAATCCATTACATTGCTTTAACCTAAGACCACTGAATATTTTTGATAGCCTAATATAGGAAGTATTAAAGTTGTGTAGAACCTCAGATAAATTGTGGTTTTTATTTGTGGCTTATAAGAAGCTTATGTATTCTTTGCCAACATCTGGCAACTCAGAAGCGTGGATGAAACGGAATGAAAGTTGCTCTTAGCTATGAATTGTGTTTGCTTCAGTGCCTAACAGTGTGCTTTTACACAGTGGTCCTCCCACAGATCAGGCTTTCTTCCCTGGGTAGGATAGAGGCAGTAAGTACTATTGCTGTGAGAGAAGGGTGAAGAGAAAACTGCAAATGGAGTTTGAGGAAGTGCTTTCTGTTACCCAGCCTAAATCTTTGTTGCAAATTACTGGATTTTTTTCTTGTTTTTTTTTCCCCATTTGTTATTGATAATGTTGATTATTAGTCCTTTTGCTACAAATTTTTATCAAGTGGGGGATTGTTCTCTCATTTCCCTCAATCTTTTCCAAATTGAACACATCACAGGTAGTTTTAACAATATTTCTTCTAATTTTCTTTTATCTTCTTTAGATTATTTTACCTTCTTCCTTATTTTCCTTAAAATGCAGTATCTGCAAGTGGATGCAGTATATCAGCTCAAGTCAATTGGAGTGAAATAATTCTGCTAGACTTCCTATGCTTTATATAAGATATCCTGGAGCCAACATTAATTGCTTATCCTATTTGAAGGTAACTCTGGTATCTGTTCTTTCCTCCCTCCAATTCCATTTTTATATAGTCATTCTTCTTGAGTACTGTCTCATCCAGATTTCCCATCAGCACTATTTTCAGCTTTTCTTGAAAATATTTTTTCTCCTAAATTTGAGCGTGCTACGCTAATGAGAACTGTGGGGCAGAACTTAACAAAGATGCTTCCATTCTCCCGCTGTTCTCCTGAAATGTAATTAAGTAACAAATGTTACAGTGCCTTATGCATAAAAATGTTAGTGACCCATATCCACAGTACTTATCCACCATGGATTAGGTAGTTTTGATGTCACTAGCCCTCATTCTGACGTTTCAGATGTTTTAAAATTCTTCTGGGTGAATTATTAGTGGGAATCATAGAATTTCAGAAATATTTGCTACCTTTTTCAGATAGTTATTTTCTTTGGCTAATCCGAATTAGCATCTCTTCCTTTCCCCACAGCCCTTTCCTGGCCCCTTAGAAATCACGAAGAGAGAGAACTAATGGTCTCTGGCACTGAAACAAAGCTAAGGCACCATCCAGTTCCCATGATAAAACACTAGCAAGTCTTTCATTAACTTTCATGAAAATTATTTCAGAGTGAGACCAGTTTTCTCTGTTAAATAGCAGTAGGATTATTCCTCTAGACTTGCATCTTGAACTGTGTTTGGGTCTGATCCTGTATTTGTTTTTATCCAAGATTCCCACTGCAGTCAATTACCTTTTTTGTTAGTATATTATGGGCTTGGGGATTTTTTCTGTTTGACAGTTAATTGATGTGTTATCAATAAATACCTCTTAACACTATGCTGTTTTGTACTACTTCAAATTAGTAATATTTTAAAATTAAGCAGTCATATTTCTGGCTTGCTTGCATCATAAATTCAAAACACTTTTCAAACATGTTTGCGGTTCATTTTCCTTGTCTTTCTCTTGTAGCGGTGTAAGAATTATGTGTGTGCGTGTGAACTTTGGGCAGCAGAATGAGCGTGTCCCTGACTTCCAATACAAATAGGTACCACTCCTTTTCTTTCATCTTTAAATGGGAAAGATTACGCTGCGAACTCATTTACTTACTAATTGAGCAAATGTGGCAACATAGAGTTTTAAAACATGATAAATGAAACTGTGACCATGTCTGCCCCTTTGTTTGTTTATTCAGCCGCTGGCAGCAGCATTATCAATTACAGCCTCCCCAGGGGTGCAGTTAGTCTGCTAAGAGCTCCCCTGGGGAATATATTGTTTCACAAGCTGTCTGGGGTTTCTCATCCAGCCTTTTTAGAAGCTCTGGGTTCCTGTGAAGCTGAAGCTTTGTAAGGATCCTACCTAAGCTGCTTTTTGGCAGACTTCAATTGATTTAACCGTTTTGCGTTATTTTTGTAAATTAGGTCTCTACACCTGTTTATGTGCAAAACTGTTCCTCAGAAAGCTGTTTCCCCACTTTCCTCTTCATTTTCCATTGAAGAAAAAATGTTGGTGTCCTCAGGAAGAAGGAACAAGTGAATTTTTCTCTCATCCTATTCCAATTATCTCTTTCAACTCAGTGACATTTAAAAAGTTGCCTTTTCTATAAACATACTACTAGGATATTCCACACTGCATGTTAACCTGGGTAATGAAATGTTGCAGGAAATATCTGTTAACTATGGTTGCATTACATAAAGAACCAGAAAGAAATGATCTTGTCATTTGTCATCAAGCGTGAAAGAGACATTCTATGACAAATTGAGTTTCACATTGAAAATACAGAGTTCTTATTTTAATTCATGGTTATGTAATCATGTTAAATGCAGATCGGTCAGCTCGTCAGTGCTAGCTAGTTTTGAACAGAACTTGTTTGTTGTAAATCACTTCTGTCTCTACTGTCTGGCAGATACTTAAGACTTCACAAGGTGCACACAGCACTAGAAAATTCTACAGTAGTTTACAAAATGTTTTCCACTTACTTCTTCCAACCATGTTTCAAGGATTCAGTGGTACCAGCCATCATTTCAGACCTATGGAGGTCAATATTTACAGCATTAGTTTTCTTTGAGTCACTAACTTGACCTTTATTTTAATATGAAACGAGAAGGAGAAGAGTAATTCTTGGTGGTTAAGAAATGTGGGAAAATACTACTTTCTCTTCTGTTCTTGTAAAAGTAATCTGATTCTACTTTCCAGTAAAGCAGCTAAGATAGGGACTGTATTTTGTCAACTCTCAAAAAAACATGTCATTAAATGATTTCTCATAACTTCCTTGTTTGTTCTCCGTGAAGCCCAAGAAGCTGGTTTTGATGAGATTAAGACATGTGCTATAATTATTTTTATTATTCATCACGCTACACCAAATTCTACTGGAATTCATAACGTGGAAAATCATCTTTCATAAAGGTTTTGTGTATAAAGTGTTCTATGTTTATAGCATAAAGTACTTTCTCTTGCTGTGAAAAATACCGTGTGAGTACTGAGGACCCTAAACTAGGTTTGAGTAAACTTGAATGGTATGGCATATTTATGGCAACAGCGATCCGAGAAAATGCTGAAATATTTTTCAGTTATTTTGGTGTTCTTGGGAAATACCAGTAAGGTAATATTTTTCATAGACTTATGGCTTAGGAAATTAATAGATGATCTGTGCAAAATTGGTCTTACGTGAGTTCCTAAACCCTTCTCTGCAAGAATGAGCTCTCGGTATTCATCTGCGCATCCACAGCAATTTTAGCGTATGTATGGGTTGGCAGTGAACATAGCAAATTTCATGATTAAGTTCAACCAAGAGTTTTCTAAAAACTGTTAATGTGAAAGCAAAGGCAGATACAAGAGTTTTGAGGATAGATCTATCGAAGATGGTATTTGTCAGTTGTTATATGCTCACTCCTGCCTTACGTGGGCCTTGCTTTGTTTCAGTAGTCCCGTTCTCCTCAGATCTCATTAATATTTCTGATGCACAGTAATGGAAGAATTTTACAGTTAGACCCATATGCTAAGTGCATCAGAGAGACTGGGGAGTGGAATAAAACCTAACAAAAAACCCTAGGAGAAAACTTTGTCAGGTATGGAGCTAAAGATGAGCCAGAAGGCATGACTTTTAAGCAGCTAAGCAAGGACAAGGGCCTAGAGAATTGCCAAAAGGCAATTCTTGCCTCTATTTAGTGTCATTGAGAAACATCAAAGAAGAGCTTCAAAGATGGTTTGTCTTGCAGGTTCTGAAAAGGAATAAATTGCTTATTTACAGACAAATATAAATGGCAGTTCTGCTTATAAAGAGATTCTTATTTCATTTTTGAATGATTACTGCTTGATTTGCAGAAATGGAGCTGCTGCCATTTGATCCCTCTTTTAGTTTATCACACAAATTAATTTCTGTCCATTTGTATCTGTGAAGCCTGTGGTCTTCTAGCCAAAAACCACAAAGACATCAACTTTTAATCTCAGAAGTATGAAGTCTGTGCTGAACATTTATGTAAAATAATGAGATAAAGAACTGAAAATAGAAAAGTGACAGGTTTCTAGAACTTTAACAGCTTTTTTGCAGATTGGCTATTTATGGAAAACTCGTAGCCAAATGTTCTTCCCCGACGCCTTGCTGAACTGTGTCCCGTTACTGGAAGTCTAAAATCTGTCTCCACTACACATTGCATACGTTGTAGCTGCTTGTTTGCAGTCTGGTAAGCACACAGAGGCTTTCTGTCTTGTAGGCGACTGCTGTGAATAAAAAACCTTAGTGATTTGAGCAGGATGGAAATGTTTGTAAAGTAGCAGTGGATGGGATTTCTTAAGAACCTCAGGGAGGTGCTATAAATGTAGGAGAGTTGACCAGGACCATGGGTATTTTCTGTCTTTCTAGATGGAGCTGGGGCCTTTAGTTGTGGTTTCATGCCCCGTTTAATCTAAGTGTGCCCTTGAGGTGCTTGGGCTGAGCCAAAGGAGGGAACTGATCCAGCCTGGAAGTAAAGTGGTAAGAATTTAAACACAGCAGAAAAATTAGTTTTCAGTTGAATCAGTGCCCTGTGTGAAACCCCAAATTCTGCTCAGTGTGCCCAGTACCAGGTCTAGTGCCAGCGCAAGAGAGGAAGAGAACATCCCGACTGTCTTTCCCATCCTCTTTCGCAACAGTCTGTAATTAGGTCAGTTTGAAGTAACTGTGAAGCTGCAGCCTGGGGTGGAAAAGATCAGCAAATTCTCCTCCTTGATAAGGGTTTCTCTGTCATTATCTAGTCTGCTAATTTTCCTGAAGGCCTTGCATAGACTTTTGATTGTCCTGTGTCAGCAGCAGAGTCTAGCTTGTGCAGTGAAAGCATGCTGAAGGCTCAGTCCTCTTCCCCCGTCCTTGCCTGCCTGCAGTACCCTGGAACTTCCCGCTGATGCTTCAAGCCTCCTGGCACTGCTCATTAGCACCTTCCTCCTCACTTCTTGACTCCGATCAGCTATCCTATTGCTCCTTAGTTTGCAGCTACTGTCAGGGAGCTTGGAGAGTAGCTTTGCATCTGCAGTTGCTTTTGGAAGCTGGGGTAGTTAAGAACAAACAAGCAAACTAAACCAAAATCACGGAGAAATTTGTTTATTTTTTGTCATGCTGAAATTGAAATGTTTCTTCAGGTGGGTGAATTGAATCAAACAAATGATTTAAAAAAAGAGAGTGGGTAACTGGGTAGTTCAGACACTGATTTGGGACAGCAGTAATAAACTTTAAATCCCAGCTCTGCCTAATTTGAAAATAACAGATTTAATAAAAAAAAAACAACAGCCAAAGCCACCCAACTGTCTGTGCCTCTCTAGTTATTTATCCCAGGCAGAGCTCGGGCCTTAAGAGCTCATTTTCTAAGAAATGTTTAGAACAGTGTCCCAGGGACAGGGGGAATATCTAAATGGTCTGTCTTCATCCTTCCCTAGAACAAAAATGCTGTCAAAGCCTCACCAGTGTTTTGTTGGATCTAAATACAAATTCCCTCTGGAGAAGGGGGAATCATTAGCAGTACTTGCTGGTAAGTGGCAGACCTCACAGTGGTTACCTAAGGGAAGCATTTTAAAGGGCGAAGTTATTGTAAATCTTTTGGGGGTTTCTATTGTTTCAGCACAGTAGCCTGCTGGCTAATGAGTGTTGGTTCTCTTGCATGAAATACTGTTTTGTTATCCTGTGTTCTCCGGGCAGGAGGAGTCATCTTGAATTTGTGGGAGCTTTGCTTATCTTAAAGAATTTTTTTTTCCTATTATATTCCCAGTCTTCTGTGTTTTTCAGACCTAGATAGTGATGTCCTTAGCTCCTGTGGAGACAAGTTACTCATACGAGTTTATGGAAACACCATTGATGAAGATTAGCCAATACAAGTAAGGGGATCACAACCTGGTCCTTAGGCTTTGTTGTTTCTTCTTTAAATGTGTTATAAGTGGTTATAAAGGAGACATTAGCCCTGGCTAGTTCTGGACTTGGGCAAATCCTTCACAGCAAATCATTTGCTCTAGACTTTATTTTTGCTCTTGAAATGTTGGGGTGTGGATCCTAATGCCATATTAATAAAATTGTCAATTATATTATTTTCTTTCAATATTGTTGATCAGTAATGTAATTTTTCTTTTTTGATGCTTGATTCTGAAAATACAAAAATGAGGGATGTTGTTTTATTAGTATTAGATGGATGAGTCATGTGGGAGAACTCGAGTTTCCTGACTGCTCAAGTAGGTAGCCATTGTTGGCTTGCATACCGATAGAAAACATTTTCAAAGAGTAAGTTTGTGACTCAGGCCAGGAAAGCATAATCACTCATAAATGTATGGGAAATAGGCAGAAGAAGGGTTGTTAGATTGGTGGTAATAAGGAATCAATTTTAAAAGACTGTTCTGGAAAATCTGCACGATTTGAGCAGTCCTAGTTACTACAATGAAATGCCAGATTGCATCTATGTGCAGAGCTTCCGTACAGCAGATGTGTTCAAGGATCGCTGCAAGCAGGATGAATTCCTATTGCACCATTGACAGGGCACACATACTTCAAGCTGATCTTTAAATTATGGACCTCTTTGAAATTATGGTAGTGTAATGATGCAATATAAACCTCATGAGCATATCTTTCTGAGCAAAATTCCCTCTCAGATATTTTTGCTTAAACGTTTGCCTTGCTCAGAGACCCTCAACATTGGGGCCCTTTTGTGTAGCTGGCTGATAGGAACTGTCATGATGCCTTTCTGCTTTAAAGGGAACACTGCATCATTCCTTTTTGTATTTTTAAATGGCAAATAATTTTTAAAGCATGAAGAATAGATAAATTAGAGTCATCCCTGTATTTTGAAAGACTCTTGTTTTGACGTAAGAGTTGCTTAACGTACTACCCTTGCTTGTCTGAACAGTAATATTGAGTCACTCAAGGCTGTATGCTATTTGCAAGACCATATGCTTCTGATTAACTTTGAAGTGTAATGTATTAGAGCTTTTCAGAAGTTGAAGTTTGGAGCTACTTCTGTTTTATTTCATTGAAGCTGACTGGAGAATCTAGTCAAATCAAGGAAATTTTTTTCCCATGCACCAGCTGATCTGGCAACTATAGCTGCATTAGAGAGCTTACTAAAAGAAAGCACTGGTGGGTTATAGGCTATGCATTAATGCAGATGTATTAAAAGTCTTCTGAAGATGTTGGCAGAATTCTTATATTGCTAAATGAAATACAAATTAAGGTTTAATTGCTAAATCCAAATCTCTTCTGTATTAGAAAGCTTTTACTTTTCTCTTACTGTTGTAAGAGAAGTATTAGCATAGCCTGTTAAATTAACATTTCTTCTAGGAGTCACAATGGTACTATATAAGTAGAGCTGCTCAAAAAATACCTCGTAGAAGTTAATAGAAAAATATTTAAAAGCTTTGCAGCAGAAGGTTTAATTATGAGCTGCCTAACATGCCTGGGCAGGAAATGAATGCCCTTCAGTTCCTTCAGTGTCCTGAACAGCCTCACAACAGGGGGAGATTATTTCTCCCAGCATAGTGTTTAAGGTTGAAGAGTGGGCAGGCATGACTTGGAAGAGGGTTGAAGGTCTCCATCTCATAGACTCCTGAGAGCCTGGACAGCACAGTTAGGCCAGCTTCCCAGGCAAAATAGTCTACGCTAAATACCAGCAGGAAGAATCACAGAATCACACAGAATCACTAAGGTTGGAAAAGACCTGTAAGATCATCAAGTCCAACCTTAAAAAAAAAAAAAAAACCAACAAAAAAAAACCCCCAACAAAAAAAAAAAAAACAACCAACAACAAACCACAACAACACACCAAAAACCAACCCACCCAACACCACACAGCACCATGCCCATCAAGCTACATCCCACAATGCCACATCCACACGCTCCTTGAATACCTCCAGGGAGGGTGACTCTACCACCTCCCTGGGCAGCCTATTCCAATGTTTCACTAGAGCCACAGACTGCAGCAGAAAGTGCACAGGCTGAAAGAGAGGACTCAGGTTGCTGGTGCCCACAAACATGTAGAATTTCTCCAAATCTGAGCATGCTGCGCAACTTTTAGACATTTAGGGTGTAGATTTAAAACTAGCCTAAATCACTTTGTTTCATTCCCCCTAGGAGCGTGTTCAAGGAAATAGTGATTAAAGTGAAGATGGTGGCTGTGAAGGGTTGGTTTTGGAAAGAATGAGTGTATCCCCTGTATTCTTCATGCTTGTTTTTTTAGAACAGATTTAAAGATCTATTTCTATTTTTTTTTTCTTTGAAGTGTACACGTGACACACTATGCACAATCTTTGTTTAGATTTATAAAACTGCAGTGCTTTAGTGAATCTCTAAGGCTTTTGTGCCTGATCTTGATTAACACAGTGCCCTTCCTTCCAAAGAAGAAACTGCTACAAGGCAGAACCAGAAAACAGCCACCGCACCTGCATTTCCGTGCAGTATTTAACACCGCTATATTAAACTGCAGAGCTACAGTCATCTGGGTTTTTTTCTTTTAATCTCTTTGTGTCTCCAAAAGTGCTTGAATTCTGCTCTTCGTTATCCTGCTTTCCCTATTACACCCCCGCCCCTCCACTCTCTTAACTTTACGCTTTCTTTCAGTTCTAGTTGAAAAGCTCATCAATAGGGATGTGCTGTACAAAGCCAGAAGCTTGCTCTGAGGTCACAGACCTTGGGCCCCGTGCGTGGGTCGACAGGGAAGCTTGAAGGGGAAAAGGGAAAGAGCTGCCTTCTGGATCAGGCACAGGCACCTTGGCTTTTGGGGGAGCGGGGCGGTAACGAAGAGAAGCAGAGCTTCCGCAGGGCGGCTTTTTAACAGCCTTCAGTGAGCTCTTACTTCAGTCTTCCTTGGGGGCATCCACTTACACACAGCCTTCCCTTTGCTTAAGAAAAGGGTGAGTTCCTAGATCTTCACTGCCTGGAAACTGTCTGTCTTTCTCGTCAAAAACTTTAAAAGTCTATTTGTGTCAGGTGTTTGCCATGTTGTCAGCTATCAAATACCTACTGGAGTGTGATGAATAAGGGCTGGGAGAATTTTGAAGGTAGGGGAACAGTGACGGTGAAAGAAAAACAGTATGTCTATTTTAAACTAGCAACTTGGTATTTGTATAATTATGGTGTTCAAGCAGCAAAATAACACCGCTCCGGGAATTAATTTTACCTTGAAATAACAGAAGTGAGTTGGAGGAAGTTGTTAGTGGAATGGCTGGAGCTAACTTTGTCACAGAACCACATCAAACAATGTTAAATTCCAGTATTTAAAGAAGTGCCCATCGGTGTCCAGTTCTGTTAACCTTTGAAAATCCCAGCTGAGAGATACGGGATTGAGAGTCTAGAAAGCTGGATTTTATTCTGTCTGTGTGACAATTTTGATTTTACATTTTACAAGTCAATCTCTTCACAATGGATATAATTTTAAGAGGTTTCTAGATTTTTAATTAAGAACTAGTTTTAAAGCTCTCCCAGCTGTTACTGGAGTCCTACATAAAGTTTCAATAGCTTTGTGAGGTGTGACTTTGCTTTACAAAAGTCTCCTTAACCCTTTGTCAAGACTCTGTAATTGTCCATTTGCCTATTATTTTGGTTCGTTATTATTGCTCCTACCATTTCACGTGGATGGACATTGTGTGTACTGGTTCCCAGTCCCTTGTGTTCAAGGCTTTTTGCTAAGAACCTGTGTCACATGTGCTGCCTTCTGATCTTCTGATACAGGTGTGGTTTCAAAGCATTAGATGGCATACCACAGTGATTAGCTAACATTTTTTTATCCTTGAATTTCTTTTGAATTTGGGGGTGAATTCTGGCTGGTGCTGATGAGTTCTTACAGTTTACTTTTTCAATTTATTCTGCAGTGAAATATCATTTCTTTTTTGGTCAGATTTTCAGCTGCTTCGTCCTTTGGGAAGGATTCATTTATGGAAACCTCCCAAAGATTTGCAAAAGGACTCATGTAGTTTTTCTGCAATCACTGTGTCTTCTGTGGATAGTCCACCTTTGTGATCCCACAGACTTTGACAGCCTTTCTGCTCTTGATGAAAGGATAAAGACGACGTGTTATAGCTTACCGTATTGTTGCAACTTGCTCCTTAACCTCTTTTGTGGTCTGTCATACTGTGTTTTTTACAACTAACCTGCCATGATTTATATTCCTTTCTGTTATATTGATATGCATTTGCCATGATCTTTTTTGACACTGTTATTTCTTATACCCTCTCTTAACCTGCCCTTTAAACACAATGGCTTTTTTGCTGTTAGTTTTTCAGCAGTGTTTTTGCAGTGGGACGTATATGCTTGCTCTCACCTTCTACTGTGCTGTGCCTACGTAACCTTCATATTTCTTGCCAATATTTTACCTTTCGATTTTTTTTCTTTTAATAAGCTTTCATTTTTGTTTAGCTTACCTTTTTAAAATCAAGTGGATTTTTTTTGGTTTTTGTCTACTGTAGAGATGTTGGAATCTAAATATATCAGGGTCCCTCTTACAGACTGTTTCCTTGGTAGTAATATTCTCGATGAGGTCCTTGACATTGCTGATGACTGTGTCACAAGTTGGTTTTCTTTTAGTGGGTTCCCTGTCTAGCCACTCCATGAAGTACAGTCTACAGATTAGGTGTGGCACCACAGCATGTCCGAAATAACTAAACCCTACCATTATTGCTGGTTTTCCTGTGCTAGCAATTATTCTAATTTCTCTGGGCATGACAGGGTCGCTGTTGCCAAATGACAGAGATAAGATTGTCCTTAATAATATATTTTTCCTGTATTTGGACATGGACTTTCAATTTTGTAGAGGTTCTATGTTATTTATTGCTACGTTTCATCAAGCTCTGATTTGATTCGAAGCTATTTGTAATATGACTTCTTAACACAATTTCTCTATCGACATGGGTTACCACATCTTTTCTTTATCCTTTATGCCCAGGTGCAAATGTACCAATAGTTGATCTCTTTCCTCCTGAGTGTTTGAGATGCTTCAAAGCATACTCTCTTACAAGTAGATATTCTAGTTTACCATGTCCTTTTTAACCTTCTCAGCATTTGTATAGAATTTGGTTTGGTTTTCTTCTACCTCTTTTGGCAAATGCTCTTACTATTTCACATTTGACTTTGGCCACTGTCTTTTCTACACTGTGCCTGTGGTCAAACGAGGGAAAGGCGACATGAAGTCTCACCACGCATGTAGCTTTCTCTGGGGTTCCTCTGCTTCTTTTACCAAGTGTCAATTCTCAGATGAATTTTGCAGGTAGACTGATGAGTGTCCGAGCTCTACTCTGGATTTATGTTTCCGGGGGTGGGTGACTCAAATTAGTGAAATTTCAGTTAGTTACTTAGATCCATTCCTGAATCAGCCTTAGTTAATATGTTTGTCCTGATTGATTTTGAGCATAGTTGCAGATGCTGAGGCTGAAGACTTGCCCTGATATCTGCAAAAGGCCATGGGATGTTGTGAGGCATGCTGCTTGTTGATAAAATTAGATAAATTTTTTGATACTATTCCAGTTTCACTTTAGAAATACAAGGCAGGTGATACAAGGACAAGTGGGAGCCGCAGTATTTTTAGTGAGAAAAGAGAATGTTTGTGTCATTATGCACACTGGCTAGTGAAGAATAAGCTCCCAAACAATTAGGGTTAAATGTTTTTCTGTAGTACTTTGCTCTAGAAATTTGACTGAATAATTTCCTAAAATAATCTTAAAATTATTGGCAATAACGTATCCCAGAGCGAATAATGCAAGACAATCATTAGTCTTATTTTTGCAGTGAGATGCATAAAGCTATATAATGAAATAGGATTTTGAACCACAGCAAATCTTGGACTCATATGGCAATCGTGTTCCCTCCTTTCTCTCACCACCAAGTGCTGTTTTACAAGTTTGTAATTTTACATGCAAATGGAGAACAGCTGATTTATTACAGAAGTGAGAGAATATTTAACCTTCTCGGGGGCTGTAAGGACAGCATTGGCACAAATACATCTGACCTTGATCTGATAATAGCAGGCAGATGAACTAACAATATTCCGTATTACATGGAAATTTCTGTAACCTAGTTGCAAATGGTTTTTCATTTAAATTTTGTTTGCTTAAATTGATTACAAAAAGAAAAAATAAATCCTACTCTCTTGGCCCCTGAAAGGTAGCTATTTCTCTGTTTTTTTGTAAATAAAGATTGCATTTTATTGGCTATGAAAATAGCAGTATTTCTACTTTTGCACAAGACAGCTAGTTTTCGGAAGCTTCTCTCTCAACAGGTGTGTTACAATGGCTTTGTAATTTAGAAAAGGAATACCTTTTCAAAATACGTATCTACAAATGTTTGAAGTACATTAAGAATGAACACCATACAGAACTACGAAGGGAAAATGTATATGAACAATGTTCAAACCAGAGCTAAACTTTTAAAACCCTGTTTAGCCACCTAAAGAGAAATTGCCTGTGGAGACCTGAATCTTAAAAAAAAAAAACCCTATTAAAGTAGTCAACCAAACGTTATTTTAAGAACGTCCATCACCTCATTCAATTTGATGGAATTAAGCAGGACTATTCATACCACTAAGGTTTTACTGTGTCTAATTTAGATGGATGAACGACAAGAGACTTAATTCATAATTTAGGGATTGAGTTTGCTCCTGTGTAGTTAGGTGTGGTTGCCTGTCCTTTCCTCTCCCACATACCTCATGCCACTAATATACCTCTGGAATAGAAGTTAAGGTGCTCGTGTTTGGATTAGCTAGCTACAAGCACACAGGCTTGGATTTTTTTTATGTGGATTAGCATTCAAAAGAAGTAGTTTTGTTTCGATTATAGTACCATGAAGATATCTGGAGATATCATGTAGTGGTATTTAATTATTGTTGTTAATAAGCAGTGGCTCCTGTTTTTGTATATGTAAGATGTGTAAAAATATGTTTACTTAGAATATGTTAATCTGTGGTGTCTCTATTTATGGCATAAAGAGGGCAAATTATCTTCTTAGTGAAAAATAGCTCAGAATAGACAATATTAGTTTTTGTAAGGTAGTACTTTAATAGGAGAGCCAAAAATGTGACTGATCTCATATATGTGTTTTATAAACAAATAATTTATATAATGTTATTTTTCTTTTCTTTTTACTCTAGTATGGAGTAATTCATGCATGGATTGTTAGAATGACAGGCATTAATTCAAGTAAATATGCCTTTATCTGAATATTTGCTATGCTTGTAAACTTGCATACTATTTGTGTCTAGTATTACGTACAGTTCTATTTGCCAAACATAAAATAAATAGATTTTAATTTTCGTCATTTACATGCTTTTGCATTGTACGTCAATAAGACTCTAATCAAATTTAATTCTATACCCATTACTGAATGGTAGTTTTTAACATAAGTTGATTTTCATAGTCATCTCACTGATTTCCAAAGGGAAAGCGTAAGAACTGAATTCTCCCTGCAGAATGATAGCTTTGTAATAAACTTTTCTAGATTTAATCCAGTGCATATGAATGAAGATAAGAGCTGTATCTTTACACTCTGTTAAGTGTTAGTGCTTTGTAGTATGTCTAGCCTAATATAAGCACATCCTGTTGGAAACTAGTGCTAAGCATATTTAAATCAGAAAACAAATAAATTAAGGATGACATTATGGGGTTGACCTGAACTCACCAAAGAGAAGAATTCAGAACCGCTGCTGGAAAATCCTTCTTATGTGCTTCCTGGGAGATGGTACTGTAGATACTTGAAATATTGCACATAGCTGCTTTTTATCAGTCTCCTAAATGTCATGTCAAGTAGATGTGGTAAATGGGGGCTAACTACTACTGTCTTAGGTGCTTAATAGTAGCACCGACCCAGAAATTTATTTTTTTTTTTCCAGAACCCCTTTACCACAGTAGCTAATCAGCAGCGTCTGACAGGGTGAAGAACAACACATTGACAGAATGTGTTTGGTCTCTCAGAAAGCCTTTGCTAGGATTCCTCATAAGAGGCTATATAGGAAACTAAATAGTCCCCAGGTGAAAAGGGAACTACTCTTCTGGCGTAGGGACTGCCTGGAGACAGAAAACAAAGAGAAGGAGTGAAGTGTCAGTTTTCCACATGGCAAAAGATTAACAGCAGGGAGCCCTCAGGTATTCAGGTTAGATTCATGCGGTACAGTTTGAAGTCTCTGAAAGGCAAAATGGCAAAATGTGCAGATAATACACATTTCTTGAGGTCTGTCAAACCTGGGAAATGCAACCAGGACCTTCCAGAATTCAGCAAAGCTAGTTGAATGAGCAGTACCATACCAAGCAAAATTAATTGGCAAATGTAAATTAATGCCTGTTGGCAACGGTAGGAATAATTTGAACTATAAACATCTGCTGTTAGTATTTAAGCAAAGTGTTAGCAGTGAAAAAAAGAGTATGTGATGTCCTTCTGGACACTGTGTTCAAAAGGCTTGTTCAGAGTACAGCAATGACATAAATGGACTTGTATGTGATAGACTAGAAAATACAATGAAAATTAATAAAAGCCCTGTGTAAATATTTCACCTTTTCTCTTGAGTCTATCCTCAATTCTAATTATGTAATATCGAGGAAGATTAGTTGAAACAGAAATGGTTTGGAGCTTGCTGAGCAAAGTGTTTAGAAGCATTTGATTCAAAAGATAGGGAATTGATTTTAAAATGGCCTATTAAAATCTTTTTGTTCGCTGTCCATAATTCATCTGTAGAACTTGCTGCCAGAACTCAGTCATGTTAAGGTTTCAGTAGAATTTCTGTGCTAAAAGATTTCATTTCTAAATGTATAATGAGAACACTTACAAGTATGTTATTTAAAATTAAAGGTATGATACGTGATCCCCATGCCTGAAGGGATAATATGTTATGGGTTAAGACAGTAGTATCTTTTTCTCTAACTATTGTAGCCTGTCTTTTATTATTTTTTTTTTTTTTAAATATGCATTTCTACCTGTTGTTAGAGACTGGTTACTCACAGTTAGAAAGCCTGCTAGGCAGGTCCAGTATGACATTTCCTAGAGTGATTATGATATCCTTAGCTCAGGAGAAAGCACAAATAGTTAAATGCCCTGTATATATATTCCTTCAATTTATGAGGTATTGCAATTGTTTGTGCTTCTGCAAATGCATCCCTGAATTTAAGGTAGATTACTGTATCATGTATCATCATGATCTGAGCTTTTTAAACAGAGTCATAGTGGGATTAAAGAAAAAATTCGTGTTGCTATTTGTTTCAGTTTGAGTCCGAGTTTCTCTAGAGCCATAATCTTGTTAGTATTCCAACTCCTTTGTAATGCTAATGTGGTCAATGGAAGTTGGAACAGAATTTTCAACTTGTTAAACACCACTTATTACCCTCTCTTCACCTGCTATCATGTTTTGCAGGGAGAGATGGAGGAAAGCAGCACTTGGCAGCTTGTAGCTGGTCCCCGTTTAGGAATGTAGGAGAACTCTCCTGAGCTACTTCTGCTGTAGAGGATGTGGTTTCTTCACACAGAGGGTAGGGTAGCACAGTCCTTGCTGTAGTCCTTGCTGTTCCTTCTTGATAATCCCCTGTTCTTTCTCCATGGGCAAGCCTGGCTCTGTGTGCTCAGCGTGTGTCACTTTGTTACAATGTTTCTTACATTAAAAAGAAAAAACCCTAATTGTTTCTTTCAAGTTGTCTGGTTTTTGGATGACACGTCTTTCATTTCTGTATGTAGTATTAGTGGTGAAGCATAATACTGACACGTGGTCATCGCCAGGATAGATCGCTGCTTGTTTTTATTTAAGCTGGGTTTCATTAGTTTGTTATAAACGGGTGTATTTCAGTGCTACTTGTTGGTACTAATAGAAATACTGGGATCAAAATGGGTTGCTTTTGAACAGTAAACTTGGATCTTTTGGAAATGGTAACCACAACATCAGCGTGCTCTTGCTAAGTCATGTTGGGTAGGACAAATAGTAGAAATCAATATACAGGGATTAGCAATGAAACTGAATTTTGTCTGACACTACAAATACAAAGTTATTATTTCAGTTGTTGTTAATGAAAAAAGTTTATTAATACTAGATTATTAGATGCTAAACACTAATTCTGATTTTAGTAATTTTCTCAATTTATAGAAAGCATTCATCTAAGTAGACATTCGCAGTAATAATTTTACAATAACCTGACCGTACATGAATCTCTAAGCAATCATGTATTCATATCAGATCACAAGCTACTTCGCAGAGAATAGCCATAATTCACAAAGTGGAATGAGTCTTTTAAAACTCAAACTCAAACCCTGGATTTATTATGGTGGGCATAATTGCTGGAATGGATATTGTGAGAGTTTTAGTTTGTTTATTTTATTGGAAGATATACAGTACTTTCCAATGCAGTGTCATTCTGCTGTCAAGCATTATGTTTCCCTAAAGTTCTGTAGGCCACTATCATCTGTTTCATACTTGTCAACGTAGGAGGAAAGCCTGCCAAACCACAACAGGCCTATGTGATTTCTGTGGTGATTATAAGCTCTGAGTAATTTTATTTTATGGTTTGACAGGCTATGGATCTTCAAGCAACACTTCGGAAAGTGTGCTATTATGGGATTAAGGTTATACTTTAATTTAAAAAATTCTGTACCTTTCTAAATTCGGTTGGTAGTGGCTGGAGTTGCTCCCTTGCTGCTGCATAGTCTTTTGCTTTTGCTTCATCTGACTCATGTCTCCTACCCAATTTCCATTTTCTTTGTGAGTAAGAAAAAACAATAAAATTACTATTAATGAATAAACTTTTAAAAATGGGGTAAGGATATAGAAGGAATAATATATAATTTTCACTGAATAAATGAGATTATGTTAATCTGCCAAGCAAAAATGTGATCAGCGCTGCTGCTGAAGTAGGGGCTAGACAGCAGCTAAGATGAAGACGAAGTTTTTCCTGTGTGTGTTGGGGTGAAGGCACTTCCCATTAGAGTTTCCTGAACTGCAGCTAAGAGCTACACAGTTCAGGAGAGCCAGACTCCCTTGCACGTTTAAAGCTGTTTGGCACATCTGAGAGTTACGGCATACCTGTCTTTGGGAGAAGCCTGTACAGTTGCTCTGATGGTTGTGAGGCACCCATCACCGTGTGTGACGGGTGTTCTTCCCAGCCATCTCACAAAGAGGTCACTGTTTGAAAAAGTTCTGAAAATGCAGTGAGGAGTAGCCCTTTTCCTAAGTACTGATCATGTACAACATTGATGTGAATACCAGTTTTAAGGTATGAACAGAAATGGAAATCCACTCTGGCTTGGTTAAACAAAGTTGCCCTGAGTTGTGCGGAACAGGCAGTCACACAGATGTAATGGTCAGAGCTGGGGACTACCGGTGGGAGGCTGAGCACCTGCTCCCAGTGCTGCCATAGTCTGTAGGGAAACCAGATCAGGTGTCTTTTCTGTATAAATGGCATTAGGAATGTCTTGTAAAGTGTTTCAAGACTCTCTAATGAAAGGTGCTACAGTATTTTTGTTGATAAGATTACTTTAAGGAGTGACATTTCTTTCTAATTATAACTAATTAATTCTATTATGAAGCAGTTGGGGAGAAATGTTATAATCTTTAATTTATTAATTAATAGCTATCTGACTTGATGAGCTGTTTATTTACAGTTAGAAATTTCTGGGAAGTTAAGTGGGGTTTTTTATATTTGGTACTGAAACTTCGAGTAAGCAGAATAATTACTTGCCAGATTGATGAATTTTATTTCTGCATACACCAAGCAAGGAAACAAAACAAAAGAGATGTAGTTCTGTTTTACTTTGTTCTTGTTGAGGGTATAATCTAGAGGAAATCTTTGTTTTTATGTCCTTATCTGTTGCCTTCCCAAAACATAACCAAATGTGAAGGTGAGCAGACAAACATCACAACAGGTATTTGGCTCACTGGGGGACTGACTTGACTTGGAAAAGTGAAAATAATTTGGTGTTTTGTGGCCTCCTTTGGTTTGGCAGGAATTGGGGGCCGGTGGGCAGTAGCCTGACTCCTCCGCAGCGGCACGCTGCAGCGTGTCAGAACACTGCCTGCGTCTGTTGCCAGGCCTTCCCACCTGGAGTATTAAACACAGGAAAGACAGTGATATAAAAGATTTACAGACTCCATTACTGAAAGCCATCAGCCTGTAAAACTCAGAAACAAAAAACCAACCCTTTTTACAGTGAGTGGTGGCTCTAGATTCTCCTCCCTGAGGAGTATTTGGGACATGACATAAAGGGTATTACCAGCTGGTTTTCACCTCCAGGCAAAGATGGCCTGAACCCCCTGAACCTGATTTCTAGGAGACATGAAGAATCAATGGTGCCATCTTCCTTTCCATTGAACAGATTGGCCTGCCTGCCCTCTTCTACAGCTTTTGTGTGTGATAGGAGCTAATGAATATTATTTAATCAATCAAGCCACTGGAAAAGAGAATGCAAAAAGGGCTGTTTATGATGAAATCATCCTTTCTCTGTAGTGCTGGCTTCCCTCGCACCTTGTACAGCCATCATGAATTTTCTAAACCTCGGACCAAATGATTCTGTGCATTTAATAAGGGAACATAATTTCAACAGGAATAACATTGCTTGTCGCATTAGCGTAAATGCATGTCTGTGAAGATGTACGTAAAGTGTAGGCCATGCGTGGTTTCTGGGTCTATCCCTCAACAACAGTAGCAAAATGTTTCAGCTTCTCCAGCCTGGTCCTCATGCTGTACAGAAGTGTGTGGGTGCTATGGAAAGGGCACACTTCAACTGCTATATGTTATGTTGAGAAGGAAAGGTGGCATGTTAGGGTTCTTTTCCCTGTCTCCTTCCCTCTCTCAATGGCTGTGCTGAAAAGCTGGTACTGAGAAGAGTGGATTTGTTGCAGCCATTACAAGTCATGCTTATTTAGTGAGGAAATTATTAAATGCTAAGGCTCTTGTCAGCATGATACCACTGTCCTACTTTCATACCACTGATTTACAAACTGCAGCATATGACAGTCTTCTGTAAAATTCAGCTAACCTTTTGGAATGCTTTGATGTATGAATTAGTTATGAAGGTTAAACTTTCTGAAAGACCCTTGTGGCTTTATGGTAACAAAGTCCTCGTTTCAGTGCATTCTTAATAAGCTCTCTCTTCCTTTGAGTTTTGAGGGACACTTATCTTTTGGAAAACTCTTAACTTGTCTTGAGTTCCAGTGGACTGATCTGAGTGGAACAAAAGGAGAGAATGAGGGTGCAAGAGTGATTTCCTGCTTTTTAATAGCAGCAGAGATTTCTGCTGGATTCATATGGATGGCAAAAATGAAGAGGTGCGTATGCTGTCCTAGCCATCCCTCCAGCTCTGATTCATCCAGTCCACTGACAAGAAATTCAAGGTTTGAAAGATAGTCAGGTGTTGCCTACTTAACATGACTTCTCAGAGAGGTCTGGGGACTTACTAACCTGGCCACTATCATACCAGGAGGCATTTCTTTGTTACAAAAGCAGATAGCATCTGTGGTGCAGTTAGTGGAAATTCCACAGGATTCTGAGTGAAGATTTGAAAATCTCTCTCCCTCATCTATTTAAAATCAAAACTCTGTCACATTTACTCCAAGTAGGGAAAAATATGTTAAATGCCTTGAAATAAATTTTGCATTAGGGCTGGGAGAGATGACCAGGGGTCTCAGGAAAAGAACTTTTTTTAACTTGTGCCATGCATTTGTTTCTTTGCTGTATTTTACTTCAGTCTCAACTCTGCAGCCTGAAGGCTGCAAGCCTGAAATTAAACTTCTAAAATTATAAAAGCTTAAAATAAAGCGAAGGTTAATGGTTACTGGCTTCTTTCCCACAGGCTCTGTAAGCTTTGATTTCTGGAACGTTAATAGAATAGGAAAGCATAAGGCTATTGCTGCTATATATTGTTCTTCTTACAGTCAGTGTTACTAGTGTCAAGCAAAACAGCACTTCGTAAAAAATAACACGCCTGAGCTGATAGTTAACCTGAGAAAGCTAATGCTACTGTTGAAGACCCTGGAAAGTGCACTATTTTGTCCGTTAAACAAACTCTGAAACGGAATGAAACCAGCGGAAGAGGGATGTGCAGTGATTCTTCACTGGTCTGTGTTGCTTCAGTGGCACAAAAATAACGTAAAGGTATTTGCAAAGGTAATTGCGCTGCCCTGAATACCCATTCAATATGGTTTTGCCAATAAGGAGCCCTTTTGTAGGCTGCACCATGGAGGTCTACTTGAATTTGCCCATTAGAAAGGAAAATATGGCTTAGAGAACAGCTTCTTTTCAGTCATTTTTGGTAGGCTCATTGGACAGCTGAATATAAAGACGATGAGACCTAATATATAATCTTTCTCTGAAGGATTAGAAGTTCATCAACTTACTGAAGATTTCCAGTACTCCTTGGAAAAGATCCATAGGCCAACCCAGTCAAGGTGTTTGGCTAGAGGTCTTGAGTTAGAGGTTTGAATTAGAGGGTCGTTTTAGAGTACTGTCACAAATGGTCCACATTAGCTGTGGGTGAATGACCAACTGGTCCCAGATATGAAGGAACTGAGTCAGATACAGTCAGAACTGAAATCTGAAGATGTTTCATTTTCAGGTATACACATGTTTTACCATTATTGACTAAATGAGCCTTGTAATTATCACAGTGATTTTTGGAATGTATAAACAGAAAGAGGGAGGGGCTGTGTTTTCAAGTGTCCGCTAGTTTTGAGTGGTTGACTTTGAGGCATTCTTTTATTCCTGGCTGTTTTCCAAACAGTTTAATGCCTATACATCTTCAAAGTTAACATTCCTTTGCAAATCCGCTTCTCCTTTCTCTTCCTTACATTAGCATGCAGCATCGCTGCAGTGTGTTAGGAAATGCTACGTAGCAGGTGGATTTCCACTTTCAATCCTGCTCCATCCTCTGCCTGGCACAGGTTTTCTATCAGCTTTTGCAGTTCTCCTGGTTACCCCTCCCCCTTCAAAGCTGTTAATATGTTCCTGAATTCATTCAACAAAATTGGACTTAGATTTATGCTGGAAAGAACATGAGACGGTGTTGTTTGTTTATTCTTTGTGTTGGGGATGCAGAGAAGTGGAAGAGGAAACATTAAATTGTATAAAACAAGCATTAAATTGAATAAAGGCACAGGTAAGGGGCACAGGCTACAGATATTCAGAAGGGATCTCTATGAAAATGAGTGTTTTATTTGAAACCTTTTAAAAAGGGAAAGACTCCTTGTTCCAGAGTGTAGATTGGAAATCCTTGATTAAATCCTGAAACAGCCCTATTAAATAGACGCAAAGTGTTCTGTGGTACTGAGAAAAAAGGATCATGGGTTATTCAGCTGCAGTTCTAAGAGAGCCTGTTATAACCATGCATTTTAATTAACCAGATCAGCTGAAGAAATGTTGTCTGTATACTGCAGCGTAGCTGTCCGCCTTGAAAACCATCCTATCGATAAACAGAGGACTTGTATTTGCAAAGGCCTTTTTAGGTACATTAAAAAATGCATTTGGGAGAGCTTAATCAATAATTAAGCTAGCGTGGAATTAACCTTAGGCAAATCTGCTTCCTTTTTGCAGTGTAGGGACACGTCCTGTCTGTCATAGCCATGTAGTGCCCCAATAAAGCATTAATACAAAACATACAATTCTTTGTAACTAATCAGCGTGCTGTTATGGCAAGGCCTATAATTTGAGATACCTTTTGTTTTCTTATGCGTAACAACTTCTGAACATTATGTTAATTTTCACTTAAAATTGATAGAATAGGATTCCTGCAGAAGATACAAGTTTTCAAAATGGCTTTATTTTTTTCTTAGTATTTGAGCATAAATCACTTCACTGTATCTCATTTTACTTGGTTTTTGAGCAATGAGTCTTCTCTACTGGGGGAAGTAATTTAAAACTGTTGTGAAAATGTCTCTAACATTTCTTTGTTGCTGAAAGCTTGCTTGCTGTTGGAGCTGAGGCTGTTTGTAAACAAGGCTTTGCAGGGGCAGAACTTGATAGTCTTGGTAGAAATTCGAGGGCATCTGGTACACTTATATGAGCCCTTGGATTCTCTTTTTACTTCTGGGAAATAAATAATCAAAAGAGAAGAGGAGTCCAGACTGGGGGAAAGAAAGGGAGTGGAGTGGGAGAGAGAAATCTGAAAAAGAAATCAAAATAATGATACTTTTCTTTTCTATAAGAAGGAAGCCTGATCTAGGGGAGTTTTGCAATTGGGAAATCCCCGTGATAACCTTCCTTAAGGTTATAAGCACATACGGAAAATCCTGCAATCTACAACAAGGGTGAGAATTCATGAAACCTGATGTTGCTAAATTGAAATGAAATTTCCAAGTTTCGGAGAACATGGATATGTTCTTCTGACTCTCATGTCTCCCCCCCGTCCCACTGTAGTAGTTCACCCATAGTTCTGTAAACCTCTTTCCATTGCTCTTCTGAATTAATTCAAATAGAGGATCTATCCAAAATCATTATAAAAATCTGTAAGCTCAGGCGTGCTGTGCAGTCTGCCATTAGTGTTTATATTACTTATTTGAAAAATTAAAATGCTGGACAGTTAGCCTAAAATACCAGTTTGACCGTTTCCTCTCCCCTATTTAAGGCCTCATCACCCATACAGCCTAAAAGATAGACTCTTCTATTTTGATTCTGAGGCAGAATTTTGCCACGTGAATTTGATTATCAGTTTTGGATACCTGTGCTGCTGGATGGCTGAGGAAAGGTTTGGGAATATGGAATACTTTTTCAAATGAGCTGCGGGGATGGTGCAGAAGGAGTTATCAAATAGCTATAGCAAGCTCTGCACAGAAGGTGTCTTGAAGTTTGAATCAACGGCAGATCACAGCTGGTCAGAGTGTCACGCTGGCTATTCTGGGAGCCCTCTAGGTTAGGGAAGAAAGTCAACTCTCTTGGAAGTGACTGGCAAGCCCCAAATATGTATGCATGCACATTCACAAAGGAACGAGATTATTTTGGTATCTTTTTCTGTTGATATTAGAGTGTTGATGTAAATATGGGACACTTTCTTAAGTATATGAACTAGGTGGAAATAATGAGTACTTGTAATAAATTCTCACTACAGAGTCTGTGTGTAGGAACATTTTCTTTTCATCATCTCATTAATGAGTTTGAGCCATTAACAGCTTAGAGTGCTGAATAAGGATTTACATTTAATTGAAGTCCTCTGTTCTTAGCTGACAAAATGTATTTTACACACTTGATGGATGTAATTAGTGTGATGAGGCTCTAAAAGAAATTGGCTTTGTTAAATTTAGAATTTGCCGTGTCAGTTTATACATGAAGCCAAAGCGTATGTATCAGTAGTTTTGTGGCTTTGGAAAAATGCATTTTATTATTATTACTGATATATAGGCATCTTTAATTTAGGATACTGTTACAGTCCAAATACAGCATGCTTTCAGATTTGAGAATGCAGTCTATTATGTTACGATACCAAATTATTTTGTACTGCTACAAGATACTGCTTACATGTCAGAACTTACCATTATATGCTATGGCTATAGACAAACCTCTGTATCCTTTGGGTAGCAAGGAACTGTGTATAATTTTTTACGTTACTGCTCTTTATTAAGCTTTCATAAAAACAAACCTCCATGAATACTACTGGAATTCAGTACATGCAAATTAAGAGCAACTGCATACCACTCACAGGCACTTTTTCCTTTCCTTTCCTTCTGCTCAGCCTGATAGGCAATAACTTCTCACTTTAAAATATTTCAAGGTTTGTCCTAAGAAAGGTCATATGCAAAAGTAAAGAAAAAAGTAAGAGAATGTTGAGATGCTGTAGCTGTGTACTGTAGGCTTCCTTAAGCTGTAAAATAAACACTGGATATAAGTTCAAACTCTCAGTGAAAAGAACTCGGTTACTGGCAATTACGTGCAGACTGCCGCACAAGGGTTATTGCTTCTCCTGTGGCAAACAGTTTATTTTTGACATAAGTATTTTAAAAATAGGAAGCCACTTATGCAAAATGTTGAAGGTATAAATATTCAATATACAGGATTGTGTTTTAGAATGTTAGAAATTTTTCCCCCATATTCTCTCTGGTTGTGACTTATTCACAAAGAAAAATAAAAATGATTTTTGTTTTGCCAGCATCACTAGGGATGAATAGAAATATGTTGTCCAGCATCATGTATATTTGAATTAAATCTGTTCTTTAGTGAAGGACAAGTTACTGGCTAGTAATTGGCGCTTCTGAGCTCATATAGTAACACTGCTAGTTTTTGCTGCAGGCCCACATTTTGTATCAGTAATGTAGCCTGGAAACTGTTGTTAAGGATAGAAGAAAGTAGGGAAAACTAAATATTTACTCCCAAAAGTACAGTCTGTTCATGATAGGTACAATTAGCCTTAGGAAAAGTTCCCACTGAAGGGTTTCTATCCCCATCTGTTGTGATCCTTTGTTGGAAGGTGGATAGTAAGTATCTTACACTGTGAGTCACAGGTGTAACATCACATGCAATTAATTTTTGAATTAGAAATTGCTATTATATGCAATGTGTATGTATTCTGGATAGTACAGTGTGATTCAGGAGAAGCTGGCTGGTGTGAAGCAATGTAGAATGAAGTCTGCACTGTTCTGAGGATATGACTCATATTACAGATGGCTGGAAGGCTAATATTGTGATATGAAAGAGTTATATTGCAAGTAATAGTGCACTGCTAACAAAACTCTGATGTGCTGGGATGATTATTTGATGTTATTCTCTTTTGAAGAGGAAAAGATAATCCTTTTCTCAAACTTTGGCTAAATATTTTTGTATAAGATTACTATGATTGTTATTAGTGAGGAATATGGGGAATAAACTCATCTGGTTAAAAACAAACTCCAGAATCTGTAGCTGTTTTTTAAACAGGCAATTATTTTTCTGAGGTCAATTAATTTTAACTGTGTACCAGGAATTAGTGGCAGTCCCTTTTGTAGTAGGTCAGAAGGCCATTTCCCAGGATATACCCTTTTTCAATATGCATGCCACCCAGTGTTAATAAGATACATCTGCCACCATCTGCACATCATTGAGGTACAACTGCTTCCTTTCACTTGCAAGAAAACTTGCCAAAGTCTCTGGGAAGGTAATTTTTTAGACTAGCTTCATGAAACTGGTTAGAGCACGTCACAGGCATTACAAACGGTCTGGTTCAAATTTCAAATTCTGGGGAGAAGGGGAGAGGAGATAATGTTCTGTCACAAAGGTTAAGTGCTCAACTATTGCAAGAAGTGGATGGGATCTGGGTGTTTAAATTCCCACTTGCAGCTTTGAAAACCTTTCCTGTAGTCTGTTTTAAAATAAAACAGGGCAATCAATAGGAAACTGAAAAATTAAAACCAAAACACTAATTAAGATGTTTCTGTTTGACTCTGGTTTGCATTCTGTAAATTGTATTCCCTTTTTTATACTTTCATCATCTGTAGCTTTTGCACAACTTACCACAAGCCAAATAGATGCTTCTGCATAATGTGTGTTGTAAGAAAAAAACAAAAAAAAAAAAAGGAAAAGCAACCAAGAAACAATGTGTATGCTAGAATATACATTATAAAGTCTGTATTTTGGAATAAGGAATCCATTTATGCCAGTTGTATTTTCAGTGGCTCAGAGATTGTATGACTAATGTATTATTATCGCTTATTATCTACACTCTAGCAAAACACATGTTCAGTCTTCATGTTTCCTTCATCTACAGCTACTTTTAATCTTGAGGGCAATGAAGGGAGGAATTACAAAAGCAATTAGATGCCCAGCTTCCACTGGAGATCTTGTTTTGTACCTTTGAACATTTTGTGCATGTTTTCTCCCCTGAGTTACAGCTGAACCAGGAAGGGGATGGTAATCTCATTACATTATTTTGAAGTTGATTTGTGAGTTTTCCAGCCTTTAAGGAAGTGGAAAATATAAGTGCCTGATTTAAAATCAGAACCATGAGTTCTACATCACCAATTATTATAAACACTAGTTAAAGAACTAGTATTCAAACATTCAGTAAGTTGTTCCTGACCATAAAGGGCATGTGTAAGACCCAACAACAAACCCCATGATTTGACATGAAGTGCAAAATAAACGCTGGGAGAATGTACTCAGCTAGAGTCATGCACGTGTTACCAATTAGCAGTATCATACCATTCCTGCAGATGTTGAAGATAATGATACAAGAAACAACGAAATAGTGAGATTAAATGTATTTTGATTATTCCCATATCAGCTCAGTCCCACAGCTTCCTAAAAAGGTGTCTTACATTATAAGAAGGTATTTTCTCCCTCTCACTAAGTTAGGTGTGAAATAAGTTAGAGAAGTTTTTTATTTGATGTTTAAATATGCCCAGAAGCAGAC
This sequence comes from Gavia stellata, assembly GCF_030936135.1. NCBI lineage: Eukaryota > Metazoa > Chordata > Aves > Gaviiformes > Gaviidae > Gavia > Gavia stellata. Next base: position 5,650,508 of record NC_082602.1, read on the forward strand.
ACTAGCCATTTTTTAATAAACAGATGCTTAAAATACTTTCAAGAAATGCACAAACATTTATTTAACATTCCAATTTTGCTTTAGAATGTGAGATTCTCTCTTTTAAAACCAGTTGTTTAACTTCTGGAAAAGCTGAGTGATCTTCCCTAACTTTTTACTAGCACTGTAAGCCATATGCAGTCCTTTTCCTGAGTCTTTTCTCTTTTCCATAGCTCCATATAAATATGCACATGAACAGAAGTGCCCATAAAAATGCAAAGTTTTCATGTAGTTAGTACATCCCACTATGGGATATAGTGCAGGTGTAATACATGACAAGTATAGGAGGTACTGCTGGATTTCAAGGGAGAATAACTAATGAAGGCTGAGTTCATGATGACAACTTCTGCAGGCTGCTGCCAATATCATTGTGTTTAGGTTTTTTTCTTTCAGCATTAAGCACTTAGGTTCCCGAGAGACCTAGCTAGTTAAATGTTCTGTTAGTTTGAAGAAGAAAAGGATTTGCACACAGAACTGGGCAGATGATTTTTCTCAATGGTGTAATGAAGCAATAAACCTTGTAATGCATTTATGTCCTTGTTTGGAGTGTAAGTAGATGAGTAATTAGGATGTTTTATTTTTGTGTGTCCTTATGATGTATTAATAGAGTCTGGCTGTGCTGCCACAAAACACTTTGAGAATTTGCAAGGTTGAACTGTAATTATGAACTCCTACATGATCTCAATGCTACTGCTAATGTTGAAGTAATAGAAATTTAACATTCAGTCAAGAGTGTGAGGTGTGACACATAGTCAATGTATTAGTCGCACAGGAACATAGGAAGGGAGTGGTTTTAGTGGTTAAGAAGACACGTTTGAGGGCTTTTTGGAGAACTCTTTTTCAAGATTACATCTCCAGCCATTCAGTTTCTTCTTGGCAAGCGAAAGAGTTTGAGAGTAACAGTAAGAAACTAAGTAAAGACTGAAATATTTTGTTTTGTTGAAGAGTTTGGTTGACTTCAGTAATGAAGAGTCTTAAACTTCTGATTTTTTGCATGTATATAAAATATTTCCTGCAATAACTTCAGTAAGTTTCATTAAGCTGTTTAGAAAGAAAAAGTTAATAAATAGGGATTAACTGCCCTTTTTTCCCTTCTCCATAAACAATGCTCATTCTTACGTTAGAATGCTAGATATGTTAGAATGTTAGATAGTCTAACAATACGAGCAAGACCAGAATTGTAGGGACATGTGATTTCTCTGATGGGTTGGTCAAATAAAAGATACTGCCTACTACTTGCAAATCTTTTTTCATTATTGCTTTTACGATATTTGTGCTCATTCTAAATGAGATTTGCAATTTCTCTGGTAGGTAAGGTGTTGGCCATCAATTCACAGCTAGCCATCCCAGAGTATCTTCAATAAACTCCTTTTTATTACCTGACGACCTCCTTGGTGATCTGTTCATAGCTGTTGAATGCAGTCGCTTTTTACTACTTTTGCGCCCTACTGTGTTCCTTTCACCGTTATGCCAAGAAATAGTTTGGCTATAACCCTGAGGATCACATCAAAATCCTCTACTGTAGTACTGTGATTACACCCATTCAGGAAAGCCTAGCTAGGAATGAAAATCGAGGCTACATGTCATGGACTGATAGGTGACCTACCTAAGTACATAAAAAGGTAGAAATAGGACTGTATGTCAGTCAGCGTGGAGTGAAATGAGTTCTTGTGCATCTTCTTAAGGGAATTAAAATCTGTCTGTTATCAACAGATTATATATAATCCTGATTTCATTGGTTTATGTCATTCACTGCGGTTTAAAATTACTGCCGGTAACATTGGCATAGAGTTACTCTGAGGCCTAAAGTAGTTGCTGCAAAACATACCAGAGGTTGCTGCAAGCAACCTCTGGCCAAGCAAATGTGCTGCATATTCATATCACTGGTGAGTTTCCCATCGCTTGGCTTTATTATTGCTTGTGAATTTGATCTTTCATCATTTGCTTCTTGTCCCTTTTGTACATTGTGTGTTTTGGAGATGATGCTGTTGCTTTAACTTGTTCCCAGGTGGTGAGTGCCCTTCCTTTTGATGTCTAATAATATCTTTCTCTATTATTGTAAAAATAAACTCAATTTTTTTTTTTTTAAATCTTCTGCTGTTAGGAAGTTGAATGAGTTGTTTGTAGGCTGAATTTATTTTATAGTATCTTAAAGTCACTTAGTGGTGATGTATAAGTAATAAGTTCTAAATCAGTGGCCACAAGTTTGTTACAGCTCCTATCCTTTCTTACTTACTATATCCTTCTTGCCTTTTACTGACAGTAGTGACTTACACACTGGATAGACCATTTCTTGCTAGCATTCATCTGCTCTTATGTTCTCTACTCATTCACTACATTCAGGTTATGACTCCTATACAGAGAGATGAAATTAAAATACAGTTGAATACTTAGTATGCTGAAAGGATTTGATGCTACTGTCCTGTGATACAGAAGAATACAAAGTAAAAACACATCTGTATGTGAGTTGGTAGACAATAGATACCTGTGATTAAGCTAACTACCCGCTGGATGTCACTATTGTTCCACAGAAATTCATCTAAGAGAATATTTATCTAGAGTTGAGTGGCTGACAGCAAAGACCATTAGCTTGCAGCAAACCAAAAATTTCTAATTGTGTTTGCAGGAATATTGTACATTTATGTTAATTTTGCAATTGAATTTTATATCAAGGCTCACTATTTCATAATAATAAAAAACAGCGTTGCCAAACCTTAAGCTGTGATGACTTGCATTCATTATACTCAAGCCACTTGTTCTCATTATTATTCTCTTACTCTGCAGTTGCTGTAGGTAATCTCAACACAGTGAATGAACATTGGCAGTCTCCTTGAATTTGCTTAGTACATTAGTTATTTTTTTTTTCCAAAAATGTGCATTCTATGTGGTTTATTACTCTGAAACACCACTTGAATGTTCCAGGAGCTAGATCATTTAGTTGAGAGGCCAAGTAGTCCCCTGGCTAGGAGGATGTCTTGGTGTGAGGAGACTGGATTATATTCCCAGTACTCAACTGGTGTGTGATCTTGAGCAAATTACCTCAAATCTGTCGTATTTATTTGCCATCTTCTGCCTGTCTTCTCAACATCCTTTGTAAACATTTAATGCAAGAGGTTGTTGGAAGATGATTGTACAGTGGCTCACAGAGGAAGTCCTGACTTCTTTTAAGATTTTTGGGGTGCTACAACAAAATGAAACAGTCTTGTTTGTTGATTCCACCTAACATTTGTCTCAACATCGTTTAAATAAATGTAGACTACAAAACCAGTGAAAATGAAAATGGGCGTGGAAGAGTACTGCACTTTGTCTGTGGCTTGAAAAGCCCTGGTCTTCGAGTAGTAGGCCCAGAACACCGTATATGACTTGACGAAAGGAGTAGAAGTTGATTAAAAAGACCAAAAAAACCAAACCAAACAAAACCCAGACACCTTCAAAATGCATTTTTGCTCTCCTAAACTTGGAATACGTAGGCAGCATCAGATCCATTAGCCAGGTCATTAGAGGCACTCAGTCACATCTCCTTCCTCAAGTTGGTGCCTAAAATACTTGTATGAAGCCTTAGGGGTTTGTAAGAGCCATCACAGCTGTTGCACATCCCCTGAGGATTCCTCAGCATCACCCCAGCAAGGTTTTAACAGTTTTGTGAGAGACTGACACCAAAATAGCCAAAACCAAAGATAAAAGTGGGATCAGAATTCTAGATGCTGCTGTCCAAACAGGAGAGAAGCAAAGGAGAAATTTCTTCTCTGGAACCTTTGAGGATTTAACACCTCATTTGTATTCAGGAAAGGGGCAGCCTTTCACAGGGGCTGAAAGTTGCTCAGCTAAGACCAGGTCATATCCTACGAGATTATTAGCATTTGTGACTCTGGTGGCCTAGCCACCCAAAACAAGTCACTTCTGTAGTGTTTAATCCGGCAGTGGTGAGACTAAGTTCAGCTTAGTTCATGTAGTCTTTGCACAGATGAAAGCGTGGGTTTTGTAATGTGTTTTAACATGCTGTGAAGCTGCTTTAAAATGTTTTCTAAGCCATAGCCACTAGAGTGGCATTTAACAACTTGGCTCGCAGGCCTCAGGCTGTGCAAGAAGGTTCAAAGAGTTACACTGGGCATCTTATTTTGTGTAATCAGACAATGGTTTCATTATCAGTGACTATAGCAGCAATTACACATTCATCTGTGTTTGCTATGTGTTTAGAAATTCATGAAAAGTGAATCTGTAGTTTTTCAGGCAATAAATTATTTAGTTGATTTGAACATGTCTGTGCTTGAATACAGACATGCTGGATTTTCATCACTATTTTTGTTATCCATCTATGACTAATGACGTACTGGCCTTATTTTCATTTTCATGCCCATAATAAAGTATATTTCACAGGGAGCTCATGATAATTTTATAGGCATAGCTTTCTGTAGGAGGTTATGGATTGGTTCTTTGTGAGTATTGTTATGGTTAGAACAAGGCATTAAAGAAACATAAAAGGAAGCATATAAAGTCAAACTCATTTATATACAACTCACTGACAATCACAGTCCATTAAGAAGTTTTAGAAGTTGAATATTTTCAAATAGCAAAAATTCTAAATTAATAGTATGAAATTATTTTCTGATTGCAGTTAGCACTCCCAAAACTAAATAGCAAACTTTTGTTCTATTTTTATGTATATTTTATGTATCTATATACATACACATGTGTGTGTATACGTATGTATGTATATATGAATGTACATATGTTTTGGGCCAAGTCTTTCTTGTTTTGGCTGTGCCTAATATTAGTCACCAGTGTAGACATTAAAGCCTGTGGAAGTACAAAGACAGTTCGTAACACGAAGTTTACAGCAAACTCTAATCCTTCAGTACAGAGATAACCAAGACCTGCTGGCAGAAGACTGAATCCTGTAACAGCTAAGATAATTCAATGTGTACTGACTTTTCAATAGCAACTTTGAAGATGCAACTCAGGTTAAAAATTACGGTCTGCTCAGTGCTGCTAAAGTGTCTCAAGCAATTGTGTTATTAATTGTGTGGTATCATCTTTGTACTCAGTAAAATGGGGTCTCAGTGTTGCAGGGTTCAGTATAGTCTCAAGCTTCTACTCTCAGATATTTCCTCACTACAGTCCTTGAAAATAAGAACGGTGTCATTATATAAAAAAAAAAACCAAAACAAACCCCCTTCAAGTGTATTAGTTCTTTTTAAGAGATGCTTTCTAGCTTTCTTTTCATTGTACCTAGCGTATTTCAAGGTGATTGGCTGTGATTAGGTTTTTTTCCCAGTAAAAATTCAAGAGAACATTCTGCTAAGGTTTTGCTTTTTCCAATCTGCTGCAGTGAAACTGCTTTGTAGAAACATTCTCTCCCAAGTGATTGAAGATGTGGAGTTTACTAAGCCAAATCAAGTTACAAAATAGTGATAATTAAATTACTGACTTCCTTCTATATAGGTGCTGCTGTATTATTTCAAGAATGAACCATCCCCCACCCCCCGCACCCCCTTCCTGATAATCTAAATAGGAGGTATGATTTATTTGGAAACATGGGGAATGTCATATTCTTCTGCGACCAACAAAAATACATTACTTTGGGAGAGGGAGGGCAGGGAGTAGCCGGCTTACAAGTCTGTATTTTGTCCAGAACCACTGATGAATGACTACACATTAAAAATGAGTATCTGTGAATTCTTGTAATGTCATGAGGGTTTTGCTAAGAGAGAAAAATAATTTGTCACTGATTTCTTTAAGGATTTTTGGATGCACTCTTCTCAGGTCAGTGAGTAACCAATTTTCTCTGAAAGCTCTTTGCAGTTGTAGTATTTCTAAAATGTACACTGTTTGGCTTTGTAAGTAATGAAGCTTTATTTAGTTATTAGGGGGACAGTGTGCAAAACACATCACAAAACCCTAAGAAGCTCAGCCCAGCAAATAAAAAGAAATAGAAGAAAATGACAGATTTAATGATTTCCTCAGCTACATTAATGTCTTTTACAGTCTTGAAAAGAGAATTTCTAATGAGCACTGAAACAAATGTGTGCAGGAAGTGGTCTTGCTTTTGCTGCTGCACATTTGAGTTCCTCTAATTGCATCAATAAGGAATTTCTGCTCCTCGTTTAATGAATGCCTTTTGACTACTTTCTGAAAGGCAACTGGATGTAAGGGATAAACACTGGCACCTTTTGTATGAAGTCACATAAACAGGTTTCACTTAATAGTTATCAGCCCTAGAAGCACTGTATTATAATGCGGTACAGTAAATCCCATTGTACATTTTTATTTTAAAATTTTTATTAAGCCTAGATTTCCCTCTGCTCTGCTTTTGGTGTGATACCTCATGTCCTAAGACAGTGCTTTAACTCCCCACTGGCTTTTTGCTGTATCTTGTGTTGGGGAGAAATCAGGCATTCTTTCATAGCTGTTCCTGCACCATCTCTCTGCTCAGACAACTCAGAATTCGTATGATGCTACAGTACCTGGGTCTTTAGTTTGTTCTCGGTTCAAAAAGTGAGTTTCAGAGCAAGGGCTGGGGTTAGGCTGGGGTGGGGGGGAGTGGGGGGGAGGGAAGCTGACTTTGATTTTTATTTTATTTTTTAGTTATTTTTTTTCATTGCTGTAATTTTTCTCCCTAAACAGAGGCACAGTTGCTGCAGGTGCAGTGGGTTACTTATGAAAGAAGTTTTCTATTTAAAAACAAGAGAGACTTTAATGAAATCAGTAGAGAGTTTGTACAATAGGTATTGTATTAAACCAGAGCTCAGGCTTCACATTGATTGCGGTATTTAAATTTCAATGAGTTGATTATGTATGAGAGTAAAATGACCAGTATTATGAATGTACAAAAAAGTGACATGGAAGAGCTGTGCCAGAGAAGTGAGAAAAACGTTCCCTTTATAGTCCCTAGAGTTCAATAAAGCACCACTATTTCCCAGCTTTTAAAAGCTCTTTTATCACAATGGTTCATACCTCACATTCCCTGGAGCCTGATTTGTTATACGTGCAGGGTCCTGTTCCATTCAGCAGCATCTCACTGGTTTCAGTGTTGGTAGGTTTGTAATCTACATAAAATTCCTGTGTGCTTGGAGTCATTTGCTTCAGTGACTGTCTTTTCTTTTTCCTGTGCCTTCGCATGAGAGAGCGCTGCTGCAGCTGCTTCATACTGGCTGGGTAACGCTTCCATGACACATAGATTACCAGCAGGATCACAAGCACAGACAAGAAAAGGGCCACGCTGCCTGCTATGATTTTATGGAAGGAGATGTGTTCTGTGTCATGCTCAGGTTCGGAGCTCGATTCGGTGGCCCCAATAGTTGGGGGCAGAGGGGGCTTGCTGTCATGTTTAGGCCTGGTGAGTTTTGGTTTAAACGTTGGCTTTGGGAGAGCTCCTGCTAATTCAAACCTTTCCGTGGTACTTTTGCCACAAATGCTGTAGTTTTTCACTGCATCAATAACATTCACCCCTTGCAGCTCTTTGGGGCTGGCACAAATAATTGTATTTTCCCTCAGCCCTTTAAAACTTTTAAGCCAGTTTACCAGAGAGCAAATGTTTCTGCTGCATTCCCATATATTCCCGGCAAGGCTGATGTCATTGAGGGATATCCAAGAATCCAAAATTTCTTGACCAATAAATGTGAGTTTGTTTGAATCCAGGTTGAGGCGCTGTAAATTGGGCACACACTGAAAAACACTAGGTCCACTGAAAGCTTCTATTTCATTGCCAGATAAATCAAGTCTTTGTAATGAGCTCCAGGTCCAGGACATAGTTTGTCCTATCACACTGATTTTATTCCACTGTAAATAAAGGTTTTGAAGGCTGACTAGCCTTGGAAAAAGTGCCAGGTTGAGCTTAGAAAATTGGTTGTGCTCCAGATGAAGCTCTTTCAGTCTGATCATGCCTGCAAAGACATTCCTTGCTAAACTTCGGATGCGATTATAACCCAGGTCCAACAGTTCAAGGTTCCTACAGTCTTGAAATATTCGAACAGGGATGGTTCTCAAGGAATTGGACCGCAAATGTAAACTCAGCAGCTTCCTTAAGCCCCTGAACTGTTCAGATCCCAGAGACTGCAGCTGATTGTATGACAGATCCAAATTCCGGAGATTTGTCACAGGTCTGAAGGTATTATTAAGAAAATAGGAGATTCTGTTGGAACTCAAGATCAACTCTTTTAGTCTGCGTATTCCATTGAAAGCATTTTCGTCAATATTGCTGATGTGGTTATGGTCTAAATAGAGCCAGGTGAGTTGATTAAGACCTTTAAATTGATTGTATTTTAGTTTTTGGAGGCTGTTATATCGAAGGGACAAACCTAAACAACCAGCAGATATACTTGAGGGAATCTCCTGCAATTTCTGAGATTCACAATATACCATTTTGCCTTCACACCTACAGCCCTTAGGGCATCCTCGTTCAGCAGAAGAAAGCATTGTCAGTAATACAGTAGGGGCTATTACCAGAGCTACAGCTGATCCGCTCAGTAGCCTAATTACATTGAAACCTGGAAATAAAAACAACTTAGAAAAGTTATCCCCCCACACATCACTCATTTCTTTCAATCATGCTAAAATCTTTTATTTCAACAATCATTTAAAAATCCGTAGCTCGACTCGACTACTTTGCACATTGTTTCTTTACTCAGTTTTTTTAAAGAATGCCTTTACATAAATACTGAAAAACAGTTGGGCAAAAGGTGTAATCCCTAAGCAATTTAACTGTAATAACAAATCACATCAAGGTAAGTCTATGGAGTAATTAAAGCACAGGCTATGCAGTGGCTATGAACTATACATTAAAAAAATAACATGAAAAACATACCCATCCTTTGTGTTGTTCAAAGGTCGTCCTTAGGTCTTTTGTTTTTTGCTTAGTGTGCCACAAGCATGGCAGCCCCTGTCAGCTGCACTGTAGTGAGTCAGGGCTTGCTGACACCCAGGAAGAAAAATTGGACCCCTTGGGAGATGGACCGATTTTGGAACATTATTCTTTGCCAGCCATGCAGAACACTCCAAGAATAAATCAATCCCAACACAGCATTCGCAGCAAAATGTCAAATTCTTCCTAGGTAATAGGATCTTCATGGATATTACGTTTTTGCATCTTTATAGTTAGGAACCTGGCTTTTAAAATTTCTCTTTACAGGAAAGCATGTTAGATTCCTCCAAGCACCGTTTAGCTATCTGAATTCACACATCTGTATTCCATAGCACAGCAGTTCCCTTACTTAGTACCCGATCCGGCTAGAAGCTGCTTTGTAGCATAGAAGGTAGAATAAGCCCGTACAATGAACAAGCTCTGCTCACTTCTGCATACTGTCATTCTGAAAGCTCCGTCCGACTGTTGCTTTGGTTTCGGCGAATGCAGTCTTATGTAAAGCTGCCCCCAGCGGTGAAGAATATTATGGGCATGTGCAGAAATGTCTTCCTTTTATCTTGCAAATGAGTAAGCTCTGCTGGGAAAAGAGTGATTGTTCTGAGTGACTAATAGGAGCAGAATGGTCAGCTTCGATGTACATTAGTGAGGTGTGCAGAAATAGGCAAATCCTCTTAGTCTCTTTTGCTGTTTGTGAAAGCTGTTTTGCATCCTTCAACTTAATAGCTCAGCATGCGCTGCTAAGACTTTTGTCTGAAGGGCTAACATGACATTTGTAGGACATAGATACAAATTTTCGGTACGAAGGGGGTTTTTTTCTTACTGCATTAGACATGTGTTCACATTACCTTTTTGCAATAACTCACTATTTTTTGGTGAAGTATCAGCCCCCTTCAGTGTGTCTCTTATCAAGCATTTCGGTGAGGACACTATATTTTACAACATGAAAAATGTTTTGGAGCTGACATTTTGCCTTTTTGCTTTTTTCTTCTCTGTTAAAAGGCACAGTGCCAGGAGGTTGGAAGAGAGTATTGTGTTCATTTATTTCCCAACTTGCTGTCACTTTGTTCCACAACACTAACACTTCAAGCACAGGCTTCCGTAACCCATACAATATAGGGACTAAGCAGCTTGGTGTAGCACCTTAATCAGGTGGATTGTTTTTACTGTAACTTATGACAGGGGCAGGATTTTATGTGAAGGTACAATATGCAGAGTTCTTTTAGATGTGTGATTCTGGGCAGTCATTATATATCACGTAAAGAGCCTTTTTCTGTTTCCTTACTTTTCCTTTCTTTCCTGTGTGCTGTAGAGACAGGACACATCCTCTTATCTGGGCAAAGCAAAGGTAAGATGGCATTGCAGCAAATGCACCACCCTGGCAGTCTTCCTTCACCAAGAAATATGTGATCAGAGATGATGGTGGGGAAGTGTAAAATCATGGCTTTTTTTTGTGCAAGAATAGGCTAGAGCCTGAAGAGAAGTGTGCCGCTCGTTAAAAGAGGAGTACAGGTTACAGTCCCTCAAATGCAACCAGACAGCTCTGAGAACTGCATTTCCTTTCTGAGGCAGAATCCTTACCCCTTGGAATAATGTGGTTTGACTTTTCCCTTATTATTCACTGCTGTGAGCACAGAAGAACTTAAAAATGAGGTGAAACCTGAAGTTTTCCATGCATTAGAATGCCAACATTGCCTAGTACTTAGTCTGTGAATGACTTCAGGCTTAGAGTAATCCCACTAGTATTAATGCACCTATCTATAGTGCCTAAATTAGGAGCACAGTTGCCCCTGGTTAACAACTGCGAACATGTTTCATATCAGGAGTCAGAAATACATACCTGCATCAAGGTACATCCTGTGAAAATTCTCCCCTTTGGGTCAGATTTGTGGAGAAGGAAAGGGTTAATTCCTCCATTAATCTCTGCCACTGTCACCATCTCCCATTCTCTACTACAGCTTGTTTCTGGCTCTTAAAGCTGATCCGTAGGGTTTGAGGAGCCAGCGACAAACTGCAGACCGCACTGGGAACTGTGATAGTCTGGGGAGCTGTTCTGCTGACACAAGTGTCACGTGCCAGTCCTGGTGTGCCTGTTGTAGGTTTTCTATCACTGCCTTGGGGGCTCTCTATACTTGATGGAATAGGATTGGCAGCTCCAGAAGACAATTCAGACCTTTGGTAACCCAATTTGCCTCTTGGAACTGCTGCTCTTCCTCTGTTGACAGTAGAGGATGCCTGTGACAAGTAAGCTCTTTATTGAAATGGCTCAGTTAGGTTCCTAAACTTAGATGGCATGAAATTAGGTGTAAATCTTCACCTGGTTCAAACACAGCATGTAAAGCTTCAGATAACATACCAATTCTTTCTCCTGAAGAGTTGGTGCTACTTAGTATACCAGCTCAGTCTGAGCCTTCTCCCCAAACTTTGCCTATTCTCTGGCTCGTCCTCTTTTGTCTTCTCTCCTTGCTCCACCTTCATTGTGGAGTTAACAAGTAACTTCTCTGCCACCATGAGTCAGCAGAGCTTCAGTAGCTTTTCCAGGGTTCTAATAATTGCCAATATACTGGACAAATAAGAGAGAACAGCCACTCTTTCACCATGAGTTATTTTCATTTTTCTGAAAGGGGTGAGACATCAAGAGACCAACAGAGAGAGTATCAAATCTATGTTAATGGATTGCCAAATTCAATTTTCTTTACTGAGATGCTTTTTGAATTACACAAGCAGGAAAAGTGCCAATGTCTGATAAACAGTTTTTAAAAATTACATTTCTATATCTTCATACAGCTGAATGGGTTCTTTTCAAATTGTGGAAATAAAGCTGCTCCCAGTATGAAACATTTCATACAAAATTTCAGACCAGTCTGGCCATATTATAAACTACGAAAAATAGAGAATTAAGTTAAAGCTGCATTTTAGATAGGAAGATACCTTTTGTGAGTGGTTTAAGCTTTGCCTTGTATCTTATATCTTGACACCTTATATATCTGTGCAACCCCGTTGCATTACCATTTAACTCTTGTAAGCAGGAAAAAAGAACTCAAGACCAAACTGGTTAACTTCTTTTACAGATAAGCTAGTTTTCATTAGAACTAATACTGCAACTCTTGAGTGCCTGAAATCCAGGAGTTTGTTGAAGGCTTGGTATGAATTTAACTTGTACTCCATGGGAGTTTGTGTGTATTCATTCTGCAGGATAGCTGCTGTAGTCACAGGGCATTTTAAGTTCACCTCTGCACCATTGCTAGGCAGCCCTGCCTCCTGTCCTGGAACAGCAGTTCCCAGTCAGGAACAGGAGGTAAAAACTGCAAGTAACAGAAGTTTCAAGGACTTCACACTGACTCAATATTAGTGCTCGGAAACAATGTTATTCCTTCTCTTCTGCCTATGAAGACAGCATTTTCTGCAATTCTGCAAAGACAGATTCTCTTAAGAGAACTATTTCATTTATTTGCATACTCTGGCACACAGTCTGTGATTTGGGGTTTCAGCCTTAGACGTAAATTGAGATGCCACAGAACCTGGGAAGCTTATTAGTTTTGGATTGTATGTCTCCATGATCACTCTGATCTGTTTTTCTGGGCTTCTTCTGACGGGGAAGATGACGTATATCAGAAAATACATTGACAAATGTGTTGCTAACTATGTCTTAACATTCATACAGGTGAAAAGTGATGTGTTGGGCAGAGCCTGTGTTGAACACATAGTTTTCTTCACGACAGGCAAATTAAATTCAAAGCTGTTTGGAAATGATGCACTATCTCAAGGTAGTGATGGCCCAGATTTTCCTCTTGGTACTAAACTTTCAATAGGTTTTCTGCCTGGAATTTGTTCTAGATAGGTTTCACTACTATCTCATTTTGGAATAATTTGCTTTAATTTAATTTCATGCTTGGTTTTGCTTATGTAGTTAACTGGCAGTGGTCTCTGCACCTAGCTGCAACTTCCCTGTGGAAAGCTTAACATGAACTGCGGGCAGAATAGTAAAGGGTGAATCAAAAGATGACATTCGCTGTGAAAGCCTGTTCCTCCACAGAGCTGGTTTGGAATTGAAACATTTTGCAGAGGAAAGGGGAAATGTGGCAAATCTTGCATTTTTCAGGATTATGAAAAGGCACCTGTAATGACCAAGCACATCTGTTGGCTAAGTACATTTGAAAAGGAGGGATGACAGAATTATCTGGCTCCAGTAGAATGGGGATGAGGGGTGCAGGGAAGAGACGTATACTTCCCAAAGCATAAGGAACCAACAGTTATCAGGTGCTGGTGGGATTCCATGTAAATCAGCAGTCAAAAGCTTTCCTCTGTTCTGTCGCTTGCTTCTCATCAGTCTCCCTCAGGACATGTCATGCTTACTTTTTAAAAATGCTGTTCTTGTTTAATGATGTTGTTACAAAAAAAGAAATAATTTTTTAAAAAGTTTCCATTTCTGTTACTCCCATAAGAAATCCATTCAGAAAAGTAGTATGATCCTTTCTAGCTGCAATGCGTTATGTTCTTAATGCACGAACTTCAGAATTTAGACTTCTGGATACAGCATTTTTCTGTTCACAGATAGAGGTCCTAGGTCTAGGAGTGCCTTTATGTGTGTAACCACATGTCCCTTTGGGGAACCGTAGTTAACATGTGCTGTGCTGTGTTCTTTTTGGGTTTATGAATTGACGATGTATGTCTTCCCTTCATTTTATTTTGCTATAAAGAAACTAGGAGTCAGCTGGGTTAGCAATAGTATCTTGTTGTAAGTGGTACTGTAGTGTGCTATCACTGTATTATTAAGAGTAGATAAATCTAATAAAATGTGTTTGCAGTTTTTGAGCCAGTGATTAAATGAACCTCTTGTTCCATGAGGATCAGATTAGAGCTGGGGGAGTATAACTCCCAGTGTAAATATCAGAGTGTGGGAAGAGAGAGGGAAACTCAGGATGCAGGGTTTGCCAAAGGCGCACATAAGGAAAGGGAAGTGTGGGAAAGCCAGGTTCAAAGAACATGCAGGCAAGGGAAATGGAGGCAACAGAAAATGCTCTGAAGAAACAGGGAAAGAGGACTGAGAGTAGGGAGGGTCTTATCCCAGCAGTTTGTCAGTACTGACCTAAAGGACCATGGTGGTAAGTGGTAGATGGAGGAGGTGGATAAATGAAAATATCCCCTTGCTCTCCTGCTAGGAACACTTAGCTTTGCAAGGCCTCTCCTGGCCTCTGTGAGGCTGGAAGGATCCCATGTTATAAATTCTGTGATAAGCTGAAGGAACATCTGAAGCTGAATAGGAGCCATGCCCTCTTTCTAGAGGTCAGTAACGTCGGTAGCATCTGATTGCTTGTAGAGGACAGCAGGGACACATCTGTCAGTTTGTGTATACCCAGAGGAACTCCTTAGTGCCGTGGTTCACAGGGCAACACAGGCTATCGCTTTCCTCATGCACAGTTACACGCTGTTGAATAATGAAGCTTTTCCAGCTGTACGGTTTTGTTTAAATCTGTGCGTTGTGGATAGGTCACAAGGGCCTCCAAGCTGTCCCAGGGTAGATAATGCTGCATGCAAGCCTACAACCTTTGTTCATGGCATCCAGTGGCTAGATTTTCTAGATCCTATCATAACTCCTGTATCCTTAATGAGGCATTGGACTCTCAACTGTTCCCCAATTGGCTTTTTGTCCTATGATTTTAAAGCTGTTTGAAGGTAAGCAGCCTTCTCTGCTTCAGTCTCATCCTCTGGAGACACGACTACATGAGATGCAAAGCTATCATTTTACTTGCTCTCTGAAATTGGTAGGTGCCGCTTCTGTTTCAGTGGATTTAGTGTTGATTCATTCAGGCTTGTCCTCCAGCATCTTGGTGAAAGGGGAGTATTAGTAAAAGCAGCAGAAGGCAAATGATCATCACTGAAGGAAAAATAATTAATTACATCTTACACATAGTGCTAGCTTCAACCTGCAGAGCATGAATGATAGATGCCATAAGTACCCTGGAGATGTGTAGGTGCAAAATGAAAGGCAGTCTTAGTGGCCTCTGCTTGTGATTCTGCCTGTAGTCTCTGTGAAGATGCCAGGGAGGTTAGATTAGAATAAACCCAGGCTTGTTGCAAATGCCTCACACTCTTCTATGGGCCAGCATGCCATTGCTGGAAGAGTGCCTACTGTCTTATTGTCCAGGCAGCACGTATGGGGTTTATGTAGCCTAAAGTATTCAGAAACCCTTAGGTGTCACCATGAAGTATGCTTGCCTATGAAGTATGATTTGTTCCCCTAGAGGTATCTGACTTCTACCTTGCTATAAGAATTTTGCATATGCATCAGTGGCAGACTATGGTAGGTGGCAAAGGTAATGAGCTTACTTTCTGGGCAGCCAGATGGACATGGAGATCTAGAAAAGTTTTGTTCACAGAGAACTCTGTAATGGCTGGGACATCAGGCTGGAGGCATTGTGTAACTGAATTCAAGCAGAGCTGCAGCCTGGTCCCAGCAATGTGACATCCCTGGAGCAGGTCTGTGCTGCCATGTGAAGAATCAGAGGGGACGGGGAGCAGCTGGTTCCAGAATATGTGCCTGTGTGGCCCTTGAGGCTCTGTTTGATATCACAGGCTGCTCCAAGCTCTCTTCGGCTGAAGAGCACATGACTTGCCAATGATGGTCATGGTTGATAAGCAGCAAAAGGAAGGAGTGTAGGTCTTTGGTGTCTCAATAAGGAGACAACCATGGGGCCATTCAGGATATTGGAATGTCTGGCTCTGTCTGGTGGTGTACCTAGAACTAGTGTGATGAGCAATTTAACTATGGGTTGGTGGAGCATATGCATGCACAGAAATAGTTTTTCTTCTTTGCAGAATGAATTGGAAAACTGGAGGCATCCTCTGATGAAGTTTTCCTTTAAATGGTTACGTCGCAACAGAAGATTTATACAAATAAGTGTTTTCTGACACAAAGACACTTTCTTGGGGGAAAATAAATAATCCTGTCAGTGTCTAGTTCGGGCCAGAGGGAAAGGAGGGAGCTCTGAGCATGTCCTGTCTTATCGGTAAGAACAGGAATGGTAACATTTGACTAAGGACTAATGAGGTGGTGGTAGTGTCAGTAATATGGCCATTTTGACAGTGTTTTATTTTCCACCAAACCCTAGACCTTTTCAGTCTTCAATGTTGATGTGTAGTTAGAAACCTCAGGGCTAGCCTTTCCTCCTCAGCTATTCCCTCTACCTTCATGCCTTTGCCTATAGCTTCTCCTTCTTAACTCCAACCCTATGTATACTTCTCTGAGGAATGAATGTTTGTCAGGTGCTCAGCACAGAGCATATATATACACTGCATTTTCACAAATGTTCTTAGGAATTTCAGACATGTTCCCTATGACGCATTTAACTAGTTCCTCCTTGGCTCTCCAAATGAAACTGCCTTGCTATCTCACTATATGCTGAAGTTGAAGAGTTAGTTATTCTGTCAGGTCAGTGTAAGAATATCTGCTGAATATTACCTTTAATTTTCCATATAAAAATTGTGGTAGGTGGCTAACATTTTTCAGCTAGTTGAAACGAAAGATATGTATACATAGCATTTCTTAGGATCAGACCTAGATTAGTAGCTAAGACTATTCTTGTAGGTAGAGCTACTTCCTAGTCTTACTGCTCTTCAGTGTAAACAGGCATACAGGTGTAAGCAATTAGAGTGCAGAATACCTTGATTTCATTTGACCTGTTGAAATATTCTAAAATAATTTCCAGTTTCTCCTTTCACTTGCTTATGCTTGAAAACCTCTACAGAGAAAAAAAACATCGTGGCTTACCTCTATTAGAACTCACGCTTGGACTGAAGTGTGGTATTCTGAGATTGTGATTTCAAATCCAAAGACAGAGTGATGTGTTACTATACAGCATTAGTAACATTTTGAAGAGAAAACTAAACATGACAGTTGAGCAGATTTGCAACTGAAAGAGCAAAACATGAACAAAGTTAAGAAGCATATAATTATGTTCATTCACACTGTGACTAGCATAAAAATGATTTATTCCAAATGGTTACAGTTGCATGCTTAGTCACTTCCTTCCCTGGCTTCAGCCTAATTCTGTTTTCTGGCATTTTCCTGCAAAAAAATGTTTGTTCTCTTTTTCATCAAAAGTTTCAGATTTTTGTAGCTTTTAATAATTCAATCAAGTCTTTTTCAATTAAGCAAGCTACAGCAGTTTTTAGATTTTCCAGCTTTGGTAGCTGGTGTTCCTGAGAAAGCTCAGAATCTTAATTATACTGACAGTCTTGGTTAGTTAACCAGCCTGTAATCTGCTTCTACTTAGTCACAGAGGTCTCTCGTCTGTGCCCAGTAATGATGGACTAGAACTTTCTGGTTTAAAAAAAAATAAATACAAAAGGTGAATTGTTGCAGGTATGTCTTGACTATTCCATTCTGTATTGCCATGCTTCTTATTCTTTTCCCATTGGTGTGTCTGGCAAACAGAGCTCTGAAGAAACCATATGTGATTTAAATGACTTATTAGCTCATCTTTTCAGGCCATGCCTACCCAAGAAAATTGTCTTAAATTAAATGTGATTAAATAAAAAAAAAACATAAAACCAAACCCCAGCATATTTAACTGATTTACAAAAGTGCAACAGACTCCCATATAATTGATTTCAAAACAAAAATCTTGGTTACTGCAGTTTTATTTTGGTTTCTGTGACAGTATACTCTACTGTTTATTAAAACTACGTGTCTTTTCTCCAGGAGACAGGGCAGCAAACAAATGACAAAACCAACTCAAAGGGACTCAAATATTAACGTGGCGTTTGCCTGCTGCGTCACAGTGTAAAACAACAAATATCTGCAAAATATTAATTTCTGATTGACCAAAATGTGCTGCGGGCCCGGGGGGGAAGAGAGGAAGCCGAAATGAAGAGAAGAATTAGAGTTTCCACCCTTTCTTCTCTCTCTTGGAATAATAGTGGGATAGGCATGTTGTAGTTTTTGCATTGTGTAAATCCTTCTATCCAGTATTCTGTATCTCCTAAGTGGGTAAGAAGCTTAAAACCACCTTTCTCTCTTACAGGTTAGTTGCATACAGAAAAGGTTAGAAAGCAAGAAATGCTTCCATTTGATAATCAAGTAGACACTGGTCAACCCACATAGTGGAGACACAGGAGAGCTGAACCTGAGTGAGTCAAAGGCTCCATTTCTACGTCCCTAAATGGTAACAGGAATTGGGAGAAAACAGTAAGGACTTATAAACATGCACTCTGTTTCAAAACCAAACATTTTGCCTCCAGACACATGGGAAGCAGGCGCATCTCCATCCACTTGTTCTTGCAAAGTACCTCTTTTGTCATAGATATAAGACAGAAAAATCTTCTGTCTATCTAATAGGGAAATCATGTGGCCTGCTGATTTGATCTTACAGCATATGTGTCATCATTTATTTGTCATTTGGACGAATTGACTGAATTGAAATCCAGAGCATGAATAGACACGTACCAATATAATTAACGCAACAAAAATTCTTCCTGTGGGGATTTCTCCTGCTGTGTGTTGAGCAGTTACCCATGTTCCTTTGTAAGACTGTAAGCTCCTAGGAAAGGAATGTACTTTATTCTATCAATGTAAGACTAAAAAGGACCCTAATCTTAAGATAATTATGTACAAATCTAATACACAGGACAATTATAAATAGGATGATGTCAAAATGTTGTTTAGTTTGAAATTCATAGGAAAAGTAGAAAAGAAGAACTTTTCAGGGGAAGCTAAATACACCTTTGATTTTTTTATTTCATCAGTATGCATCATTTCAGCTGTATAGTTTAGTTTTTACTATGATAATTGTACCCCACAATACAATCTCTGTGGGATTCCTTCTAAGGTGATGTGCCTTGGTGCTGTTTGCATGCATTAAGAACTCACATAGGGTAGTAAAAGCTAAGACATAAAATTCTCATGTTGCAGTGTAAAAGCCAGAAAGTAACTAATGGGTGTTAGGAAAAGAAAAAAAAAAAGGTACTATATGGCTATGTTACTGAATAAGAGCTGTCTCCTCTGAAGATCTTTGCAGTTCCCTTTAAAATACTAGTATGTGCCACTCTGAGACAGAAAGTTGGAAGAGATCCAGCGCTCTTATCTGACATAGCAATTTCAATGTTCTCTCTCTGTGATTTAAAGTCAAGTTGAAATATGCTGTTAGGATAGAGATATCTGTAAATGGATAAAAGTCTTGGAGTTGTATCAGAACACCACTGTATGAGAGAATCTCCAAAAAGAAAACTAGAAACGTCCTTGAATATATTTGCTCCTTAAATAAATACCATGGTATTTGGAATTCTGTATCAGACAGTTGCTGATCAAAAGATTAACATTTTAAAGAAGCTCATAATTCATATGTTCACATAAAGACCAGGGTTTAACATTCCACCCTTTCGTACATGCAGAAACATGAGAGGAACACAGGGCGAATATGCCAGGCTCTGTAACAGTTGAACTGCAAGACTTGATTTTGCAAAGCTCCTTAATTTTGGTAAGACAAAGTTTTATCCAAAGCCAGATTTAGAAGAGGTTTCCAGTAACAGTTACTACTCTGGTTATTTGTGCACAAAATCCAAATCCGCTTGTGATGGTTATTGTACCTTTAGTGAGAACTGTAGAAGCCTACTTCTGTCATTACCCATTACTGACGCGGTGGGAATTAGCATACTACTTATAAACTTCCAACTTGGATCTTCTACTTAAAAAAGGTTGTTGTAAATTAAATCAGGGACACTGAGAGAGAATTCCTACTCTTTGTAGCGCAGTTTTTACAATCAAATGTCTTAACTGATGACAGTATTAATTACCACATACTGAACGTGATTCACAGTGAGAGAGGATTGTCCATTGGTATATTTTTTTCTCTCTCTTTTTGAATATTTAATTCTATATCATATCATGAACTAATACGACAAGTTGCATCCAAAAGATTAAGGGGGGGAGTTGCTGATCCTTTTAAGTCTGGCAAAATTAGCCTCTTAAATGTTCAGCATAGAATTTAATAGATATTCTAGTGACCTTTCTTCTGTTGCTGTTCTTTTTCACAGCTACTGGAATTACTTGATGGCTATCTTTGTCCTTTTATTTTAAAGTGTTTATCCAGTACATTTGTATTCTTTGCTTACACTGCCACTTACCTGGTATTTTTTACCTTGGGCCACTTGGAGCAAAAATGTATGAAATCCTGTATGTCCCACTGTGCCTGGAATATATTTCAAAAAAGTGTAAATGCTTTCAGTGCTTTACAAGTTTGCAGCCTGTGCTACCCTTTGCTAGTATTTGTCTTCTGCTTTCTGCACAATTTGCTTGGTACCATATGCTACTTCCTTGTCAGAGGCTGGCTGGAAGTGTCATGTGTGTCAGTAGCAGCTTATTTTACTTACCACAGTTTAATGCAAAAGCAGTCAGCAGCAGCAAAGGAATCTGCTTTGTTTCAGTTCCCATTCTTTCCATTGTTGCCATTCAAGAAAGGTAGAAACCACATATGAAACCATTTATGAAATCATTAGGGAGTTTCTCATGTTCTCAAACTAAAAAGAATTAAAAATTATGGAGAGTTTTACTCATCATTACATAGAGTGATACACTATTTAAACACTTCCCAGGAGTGCTAGTGAATAGGCACATCAGTGAGTCAGATATGAATGTGTATGTCAGAACAACAGTAACCTTCAGCACATATTTTGGATATGTCTGTCAGAGGTCATTATTAGGAACTAATCACTGAGTTTTATGATTTAACATAACAGTTACTGTGGGAGTATGTTTTGCTGATTTCTGTTCCCTATGGAATTAATGTCTCTATTTGCCTCTTAATTTATACTCTACATGATCGGAACAAGGGTCAGAGGTAAATATTTTATATAGAGTCACTGTTTGGATAGTTTTACTCCTGATATTCAAGGTGATTCATCTATCATATTTTATAATAAGATTCCCTTTACTCATTTTAAATTTAAGCATTAATAGCTCTTATAGAACTTGTGTGTATGTGTTAGACATGTTTGTGTGTGCTGTAGGTGATGTTTTCAGAAGATTGATAAAATCCAAAATGGAAATACTCTGTTGTCTTGGAGTCTAAGACAATCTGTAGGAGTTGTTGCTGGGTTTGAAACAAAACGAATGAATGGGAACTCACTATAAAGTGCTGCTGCCTCTCCTGAGTTTTGTCATTACCTTTATTTAGTGAAATAGGTTTTGTCATTCAGCAGTCAACTGTACTGGCCTGCCATTGTGTTTACTTCCCCAAGAAAAGGAATTATTCCATATGAAGAAAAACCGGTATGAATCTGTCTGTTAAATGGAGCCTACCTTCATAAGTCAAGGGCCATGTAAACACCATAGAGTTAAAATTTGCTTGGCTCTAGTTACCACAAGAGAGATATAGCATTTAGTCTAAACATAGTGGCATGAAAAATGCTCTTCTGTTATAAGTAGCTGTCCCTCATACTATTAAACGTCTTCATTTAGGGTTAGGGAGCTATGCTGTAACATTGTGTCTTCAATTTGCATCTTAATTAACTTTGAACTGAAGAAGATAACTTATTTGACATTCTAAAGGGGAGCTTTTGTGTCCAGTTATTCAGGATTAGTATTCCACGGGGAAGGAGGCTGAGATAATGAGATTCTCGCCACCTTGTGAAAAGTCCCTCAGGTACTGGTTAAAAGTCTTGTTTGCAAGGTTCATTTCTGCTAAGTAGTATGAGAACATAGGATGTCATGTTTCACTGTTCTCAGCTCCTTCTTAGGTCTACAATCGAAGGTTAGTTTAAGTCATGCATATTCATCCACATTGCACTGAAGTGAGTAGTTTCTGTGAGTGTGTGTGTATCCAAGTGCACTGATACCAGTTTGTAAGGTATCAGCCTTCAGGTTCATCACAGCTTGGTGACAGTGGTGGTGTTCTGTGATTTGAGGAGTTTTCTTCCTCCCTGCTACTCTCTTTAATCCATATATAAATCTAAGTTGAATCACTTTCTAATGCACAAAGAAGTAAAGAAACATCCGTTTGATATTTATATCTAGGAATTTTGCTATAGCAGACAAGGGATGTGTTTTGATTTTCCTGAAGCCTGTTGCAAAATGCTATTGCTCTGGAAAACGATTACAAAGGAAATGCGATAATCCTTTTATCAAGATACTTGTCATTCCCGTTTAATCATAGCTGAAACAATAACGAATGCTTCTGAAGACAGTCAGTCTATCTGTGCTCACAGCATTTCTTCAATTGATTCAAACACTGTATAGTTAAACAGTTTTGTGAGACTTTCAAGTAAATTTCACTGCTATTCCTGAGCTGTTCAAAGGTGCAAAGCTCCTATGCACACAGCTGGAAAGGAACTGAAGTTATTGTAGAAACACACTTCATGGTTCAAAAAATTAACATAGAGTTTTTCAAGATAATATAACATTCATGAAAATTCAGTGCACTTTGCTCTGTAATGCATTTCCTGTGACTCAGGCATCTTGTTTCAGTTGAGCCAAATAGGGATTATGACATAAAACAAAGCAATGCATTATATTAACTGCCATATTTAATGGCTTTATCTCAGTCTATCATATATAATTATTCTTGACAGTTCAATAGGATACTTAATAAGAAATTCAGAAGAGGTTGTTAAGGAAATTTCTATTTTTAATGTCTAATTTTTAACCTGTTGAGTTTAACAGGTCAGAATTTAAAAAAAGAGAAGAAGTATTATCATGAACTCCGGATTGCTAAAAAGGCTGTGCTTAGGCATTCTTGCAGTCTCTTCGGGATCCATTTCTTGTTCAGGAAATGCAAGTGGAAATAAAAATATGCTTGAACCTCAGCAAGTAAATACAGCAGCTAGATAAAAAAGTATCAGTTTTATTAATTGATTCAAACCTTTTCTAACCATGAGAAACTTTGCTATTCTCATTTTGTCCATTAAAAACAAACAAACAAAACCACCTGATTTCCTAGTTGGCTGCTGACCATGCAGGTTTCCATCTCATGAGGTGAAGGTATGTTTTCGACTTCCGTTCCGTAAGGCAGTATCTTATTTTGCTGTCCAGATGGTCACTGTTGTATGTCAGCCTACCTTACAGTTACCGCCTTTAAACTGGGAACAGCTTCTCTAGTTCTGTAATAGAGTTGTGGGGTTTTTTTCCTCTCTCTCTCTGGACAGGCAATACATTTTACTAATTTAAAATTATGAGAATTTCTCTGCATATGTAATTCTTTCTCTCAAAATCCTGAAATCTCTCCTCTCTGAAGTCTTGCAAATCCTTATTATAATTAAGGGTAACATACTTAATAAGTAACTATAACCCTGTGTTTCCAGTCCTTATATTTTTAGCTTTGTAAAGGCTTGGGTTTTTTCCTCCTTTTACTTCAGACTTTCAATGTTTGAAGATGATAATCAGTCATGTGCCAGTTCTTCAGTGCTTTCTTTAGTGGCTGAAGAAAAGAGGGAGTCACTGAATTTTGAAACTGAGATTTCAATTTTTTTTCTGACATCAGGACTTCTTGCTGAAGAAGCCCTCCCAGAGGTCTGTTACAGTGTCTCTGTATCGTCTCCTCTCTCTGAGGCTGAGGTGCTACCTTACCCATCTCATGGACTTGTGCAAATGAGCCAGAAAGTCTCAACGCTAACATTTGTTGCTGTCAAAGAAGTGAATCGACATGAATGCGTGTGAAATAAGTGGGTTATCACCAAGAAACACTTATCTCTGAAGAAGAATTCCATTCCTTACATTTATTTATGTCTTCTTCCCTATCTGTTTTTTTTATTTTGATCTTTTCACCCAGAGTAGCACCAGCTATGATCCTCTTTACATGCTTTTGGACTGCCTAGATGGTATTGTGCGTTCATAGAGAATTTTTTTTTTTTTCCTAGGAGCTGCTGTTTTAGTACATTGACCTCATATTTTATGTTGTATGTATTAGAAATTGGCAGGGAAGGTTACCCCTACCCTTTACCAGTTTTCAAGTGTGGTGTTGGGGTTTTTTGGGGTTTTTTTGTTTTTTTTTTTTTTTTTAAAAAGTCACAAATTGTTTTGAAAATCAAGGTTTCAGGGTTTATTTAATGAAGCTTATTTGAAGTACTTTATGCTGATAATTTAGAAATGTTTCATTTAAATTGAATATATATAAATATATAGAAATAGTTATTTTATTAATAATGTGCTTAAAATATTAGACTTAGTTGTTGAATTTCTTTGAATTTGAAATTATTTTTGTTTTCACCCACTGGCCTAATTTGGTTTTGGATTTTTGTAAAAAGAGTCAAACCTTCCAATACATTGTATCAATGAAAAATGCAGATTGATGTTTTCCCACAAGTAATTTCAGATTAAGTTAATCAGCATTTTAATACAAGTAGGGTTCATTAAAAAGTTAATCTACTAATTTAGTGTTATTGTGTGTGTATATATGTAGAACTATGAGTGTTTAGATACGTAAAACTGATCTAAGAAAATGTTGGTAAATAGAGGGCAATATGAAAACTAGTTTTCATAGATAACATTACAGTCTGTACAAATTTTGTAGGTGGGCTCTTTGGCAATTCAAATAGATTAATGTCTTTAGAGGTTGACTTCTAGAAATTGTTTAGGTGTGTCTATCTTTTAGTGTAATTTATCATAATTTATTGTTTATCTTGGGCCAGAAAGTTGGAAAGTTGATTTTTTTAGGTGTTTTTTTACTGGTCATTTTTCAGATTAGCTGTTCTCTTTATACATGATAAAAAATTACAAGACATATTCTTGAAACTGTAGGGACTGGGAAGTAAAGTTAAGAATCTGTTTCCTCAGAGAAGAGTCACAGCTCTAGGTGTGTTTGGGCATATGTCTGTGTTGGTATCCCTTTTGATGTGAGAGGTAGACAAATGGTACAGTTCTGCCAACAGCTTTGCTTAGGAGGAAAGTTAAATGTTGGAGGCAAAGATTATCTTCTTTGTTAATTCCAGCTTCCCTGTACACAGCAAGAATCAAATAGCAGTTGAGTTAAGCCTTGTCAGTACTGTTTCAAGCCTCTTTCAGCTGGGCCACAGCCCAAAAAACATACTCTGTTAGTTTTTTCTGGGTACTGCAGTCCCAGGATCTGATGAGATTAGATCTTTTAAATTATTTTGTGGTTCATTTTCTGTGATGTTTCTCCCTGCTTTTCCCTACTGTACATATACAAGCCTCCACAAAGCAACAACTGTTACCATTTTAACAGTATGGTCTAATTTCTGACCAGTTTTGCATGTCTTGTTTTTTTGTGTGACACTGACATATGCTTGTCTTTTATCCAGATAAAGGCTCCTGTGGCCATTATTTGACTGATTCTTTGGAAGCGTAAGGACTCCTCACAGTTATTTTCAATAAAATATTTTTTTAGAGTTATAGTTGAGGGTGGGATTTTCTCGGGCTGTCATGCCTGGGCCCAGACTGAATGTGCCAAATGTAGGGTTGTGCTGAGGATTAAAGTTACAGGTTCTTGTGTTAAGGATGGTGCTCAGAAGCAGAGCCATAGTAGAGTTGGGGTGAGGAAAATCACTGCTCTTACTGAGGAGGCATTTCATCGTTTATGGACATTTCATTATTTATTGAAGCTATATGGAGGTAGATGGGTTAGGGTTAGGTGAAGATCAGAGCTCTCCATTTTGGGGTTGATCTGAATAGTATTGACAGAGTGAGGATAGGGCAAGTGGTATTTGATGTTTGGGAGAAATTTTTAATATTTCCCCTGGTCCAGTCCGAAGAAGGGTTTGTCTTATCTATGCTAATATTATGTCCTCTTCAGATTAAATCTGAGTGTCTCTGGCCAAGAATTTTTGTGTAATTGCCATAACTTTATTAAAAAAGGCAATAGCAGGTCAAACTCAGAAGTAGTATACATTATTATATGCCTGTTTTCATATCTGGGATCTTCCAGAGCTTTATAATCAGACAAACATGTTTTGAAAGGGGGGAAAAAAAATAAAGAACAGCTTTGATTTAAGGCACAGAATGGTTAATACTCCTTCCCTTATTTCTTCTCTGCCAGATAAAACTCCCACCATTCAGTGCTGCCATGCAATAAATTTTGTTTTGTTGTTCTTTTTCCTCCTTTTACTGGTGATTCATTGAGATTAAGCATTTGTTAAACTGCACTTTTTAAATTTCTGTTTATTATTTTTCTATGGTTGGTATTCTGAGGGCTGCTTGAAAAGTCCACACATTTCTCCACCAGGCTAATCCAAATTCAGATTTTCTAGGATTAGTTTTATTTCAAGAAATACAAGTTTAAAAAATCTTGCAAAGTGACATTTTTTTTTTTAGAGAACAGACAAATGGATGTATTTGCTACTGAGCTTGGGTGAATACTGGGGAAAAAATGTTTCTCTTGTCCACTTAATTCCAAAGTGTTTTCTTGTCCCTATCCCCTCATCATGAAAGACTTTTTTTTTGATAATGGCTGTCTTGGGTGGAGTTTTTTAAAGTTGCTCTTCCATTCCCCTTCTTCCCCAAGTCTGCACCCAAACAACTCCACCTACAAACCTTAATTTGCTTAATTGAGGTAAAGAACAGGCATATGGTGGACTCAAACAGCTGTACTGAAAGAGGGATCAAAGGAGGGTGGCTAGTGCAAATGGAGTGCTGGATTATAGTCATTGTGGGATTAGGGTAGAAGAACATAATTCCAGATACTATGAGGGCAGGAAGGTTTGAGATGAACAGAGTGGTGTAGCAGGAGGGTAGGAGAAAGGAAAGAGAAAAGAGACCACTGGATCTAGAAGGAATTTTGGGAAACAAGGAAGATCAAGACCTCTGATAGTGAAAACACAAATGTAAATGTATAATCATCTCTTTTAGCACAAAGAGGTCATGATTGCTTTAATTGTAATCTGCTTTAATTAAAAAAGCCCAATTCTTGTAAATGAGAAACTGAGGAATTTTAGGGCAGAAGGGATAGAAGAGACTCTGACAGGATTTGGGGTAGGAGGGGAAGGTTCTTGTAAGGATTAGAATTGTGGTAACTCTGGACTAGACACCAGGCAGGGAGGGATTGAGAGCTATGGAGAAGGTTGTGGTATGGAATAGGGTTGGAGACTTCTTGGATATTAGAACAGGAAAGCAAGAGTTTGTAGGAAAAAAGTGGGTTTGGGATGAGGGACAGATTGCAGAAAATATAGTCTGGTCATCTTTAACTAAGACCCTGTTTTCAGGTGGTGACACTAACACGAGGCTGCGTGCACATTTCCTTAGAAGCTCAAGGGACTCCCCTAATCTTCCTTTTGTTTTACATATGCCCACAGGATCTCAGATGTTTTAATAGGAGGACTTCCATTTATCAGACCATTGCCAGGGTCTGGGTAGTACAAAAGCTCATCGTTCCTGTTGGCTACCCTTGACATCACCTTTATGCTTTGGGCCTCACCATCTCTACAGGAGTAAAGCATTTACAAGCTGATTGGGACTAATAGTAACAGTAATGTGGTTACCTCATTTATTCTAGGTTAAAAGTGCAGTTGGGGGAAGTTGTTACCTGATAGGGAGTAACTTGTTGGTGTATCGAAGTCCTTGATTAGGAGTAATTTAGATCAGGAAACTTTCTGACATACTTGCTTCGATGAATTGGTAATGGCTGAAGTTGTACTTTCATGCAGTCCAAATCCAGCTGCCAGACATTTAACCAAGTCCAAAAACTTGATAATTTAATATTCTGTACATAATTTCTTCTGAATGCCACTGCTAGTATGATTGTCATATAATAGCTGAGGTGGATGCGTTTGACATTCTCAGATACTCACTGGTTGCTGATCTGGGCTTTTATATAACACAGACTACAGAATAGGTTATGATGGCCTTTCCTTGTTGGGAGGTCACGTAATCTTTCGGTTTAATGAAACCATTTGGGTATCTGAATAAACGAAAAATCAATTTCTGAGGTATTGATTGGAACAAAATTCAAAAGGTCAAGTATAATGCTTAATCTTGAAGTCTCTGGTTTAATACTCTATTCAGGTAGGTATTAAGTATTAGGCTTGGCTGCTCATGATGGATCAGGATCACGAAATAGAGAATGAAATGCTGTTTTAAGCAAGAGTAGCTGGCTCACTCTGCATTTAGGACCACTGAATGGGGAGTGTTCAGGGATGAAATTGTTCTAGATTTATCAATCTTCAACGCTTACTAACATAATTTTAAATTAAAATACAAATTCTGTGTAGGTCTTTAATGCATGAATTATTGTCTGGAGCAGCGACAGTGGACAGTATACAGAAAGGGTTAATCCCAGCCTTAGGAGTTTATAATCTGAGAAGAAGACATGACAAGTGTTTTCAAAAGACTGGAAGAGTGGAAGATAGGATAGTTCTTTTCAGAACTGTGCATAGAGCAACTTTCTGTACAGCTTGGTAGTTTGACATCATTGACCCCTATTGACTTCATTGGAAAGTTGAGAGTAATTGCTGCCATCATTTAATTGATGCTATGAAGCTATCACAACAGGCAAAAAGTATATGCAGTAGCTTCACTGCTGTTAGCATCATAGTGCTTCAGTTGCATAGTGTTTTATACAGTGATAAATCAGGGTAATCCACCAGCTTTACCTGAAGGGTAGACCTTAGCACAGACAGGAAAAGCATATTAGGCAATGGACAGACAATTAGACAGAGAAAGAGGAAAACCTGACTGTACTTTGGATTTCAGTCTTAGTGTACTTACATCTTTAACACAAACTATTGTCCACATTCTGTGATGAGAGATTTTTGAGTGATTTCTTTGGATTAGCTAAATATTTAGTAGTGTTGTTATTACTGCTTCTCTTTTCAGAGTTATAACTGCATTTATGGAATGAAATGCACATTTCTCTCTCCATCCTCACTGTTTTACTTAATGGTAGCATGTAAGGTTGTTAACCTATTTCTTGTATTGCTTATGGAATGCCCATAGTTGTCGTACCGAACATCACATTTGTTTTCCTCTGCACTAGTTAGGCTTATGTGAAAAGACAACTTGGGAGATGGAAAGGCATGGTGAATCTTTCTGCATAGAGCAATTAAATATAACAAAAAGAGAGGAGGAAGATTGTAAAGAGAATCCAGCAGGATACATTGCCTGGATGGAGCATAACGTAGTCAGGCTGAAGGTATTGGACACTGCATGGAATGAGTTAAACTTCAGTCCTGAATCTTTAAAATTCTGTTTATCCTGCAGCAATAAAAGGTCTCTCTCTTTAAGGCAAGTTAAAATTATTCAATGGGAATAAAACTTTTATGGCAAAAATTGTTCCCTGAGGAAGAATGGAATTATAGGAACACAGAGCCTTGCCTGCCCGTCTGGTCTCAGTGAGAATGACACCTTGTAGAAGCAGCATTTGTTCATTTCTGAGTGTGTATTAAAGTGATTTCTTTGGACGCTTGTGGTGATACAACTCTCAGACCGCAGCCAAATTGTCTCCTACAGTGGAAGCTATTTGAATTGAAATAATTAGAAAAGTTCTGTTAGAAACATGTTACTCACAGTTTTGCTATTGCAGCAAGAGGCAATTCATTCCTCAGGACTATAGAAAAGTATTTGCTTTAAAATCAGTTAGCAAACTAGATTTAACTAACGCCTAATAAACATAGAATTTATAAAAAACTATTGCATATACAGAATAGTCTTAATTTATTATACTCATTGTATTAGCACTTTTAAGTTACATTGAATTTTAGAACATACAATGTTTGAATGAATACATTCCCTGAGATTGCAAGCAGCCTAACATTATTGCAAAATATGATGGGCTGATAACAATAAAAGAAATCAGCAGTTTCATCGTTTTGTTTAGATTTTGAAAATCAGAGATGAGGAACAAGATAACCCTGTTTGTGGATTTTATCAGTAAATTCCTCATCTGCATAAATGTGACTCAGTTAATGACAGCCAAATGGTTCAATGCTGAAGTGAGGGTGCTTTAGAAAAGGCTTTTTACTGAGAGGTTTATTTTTCTTTCAAGGAAGATGGTATAAATATAAATCATATTAACCTACTGATGATAAAAAATTATACCTTTAAATGCCACCAGTGCTAGCAAAATTTTTAAGGTTGGTTGACCTGAATATAACTGGCAGCCATCACCTCTGGCATGCTTGTGGCTGCTGCTGAGGTGACCTACTGGAATGAGTGATGAGGTACAATTTTTAATCCACAGTGTGCCTGTGGGGCTGGACTCTTTACCTGAAGGTATACTGCATTTTCAGAGTATTTAAAAAGCTGATTAGGGAAGGGAGGTGTGCTGAGTGTCATGCTTCCACTGTTTTAAAATCCCAGCTCCTCCTACAACTGGTAAATATCAGTGTAGGCAGGACTATATGGTTTGTGTTGAGCAGACTTCTCTGTTAAATTAATACTGGGTATATGCCTTTGTCTTTAGATAGGCTGTAAATGAAATTAAAATATTTATGTTTTTTCTGCTTTGATAGAAATGCATTTTGGTTTACTGGTATGTCAAATTACCATTGATTAAATAACTAACCCAAATGATTTCCACTGAAAGCCAGAGAAATAGAACTTTGTATTTTATATCTTCTATATAAGCTCAGATGATCTGAGAAATCTGTGTCACTTCAGTGAGCTGCTTTCCTTAAATCCTCTGTGGGCCAGAGGGCATTAATTGTGATCCTTTGGTTAGCCATCCCACAGCAGCTCTCAAATGCTTATTCCACACTTAGGGACAGATACAATTTTTAGTAGAAATAGTTGCAGTTCTGTGCACTGTAACCAGGTTTAGGATGCCAGGTTTAAAATCTCTATTGCTCAGTCATTTTCGTAGATGTTTTAACTGTACCCAACTCTATCATTGTGTTGTCTGGAAACTTTGTTTTAAAGTAGCAATAATTTTTTTGAATGCCTGATTCTCACCATAGGGGCTGGAATTTAAATGATAGGAAAAAAACAGGGTTTATGAGACATCTCTAGCGACTGAACTATATTTTATAGAAATAAACTTGTAACTGCAGTGTGTAAAGTATGAAAATATTAGCTTCAGTGTTTAGCATTAGGTTTAATGGGCGAAGACACATACAAATGTTGCAACTCTGCAGAACTGTCATCCCAGAGTCACAACTTGAAATGTAAGTTGCAGGAGTGTTGCTAATAGTTTGAGCTGAGATGCTGAACTTCAGAAATAGGCTGTAAAAGTATAAAATATTCTTTGTAAGGAGACTTAGGTTTGTGCATTTAAAAATAATTATACTTAGCAATTATTTGATTTTAATTTTCTGCACAATCAGACATAAGTGTGAGACTATGTTTGCCCATGATGACTAAAATTAATTTTATAGAAATGAAGACATTTTCAAGTGAAGTCAGATCCTTGGAATACCAGTTACGAGAGGTAGCAACAGAACCAAAAGCATTTATACCTCTAGATGCCCCCAGTAGGTGTGCGACACTGTCTCAAAACTGAAAGCGAAGTTTTTTGGAGTGAAAAGACAGCAACTGGGCTGTTAGATTTGTGAGCTGGGAACCACATGGGGTGAAAGCACAAACGTGAGGGATCCAAACTCTGAGGGAGGAGAACTGAGAAGTGAAGGCTGTAGGGCAGGACGGATTGGGAGACAGAGTGGGAAATACAAGGATTACTTGGGGGCAACATGTACTTGGCATTTGGAAAGATGGACACTTGAAGATGACTGCCCAGTACCCCATAGGACAGCTGGGCATCTATCCATTCTCCTCTGTTCTCTGCAGCACAGGACTGCTGAGTATGTCCTTCCCTTGCTGCTCAGAGTCCTCTCAGGACTGTTTTGCACTCTCTCACAACTCCCAGATCTCAATTTTGACTATAGTGTTATTACCTGTTAAGGCAAATATTAGCTATGTTAAGGACTTCACTTTATTAGGAAATGCATTAAGCAGGCTTGTAAAACTACATGCATATCTGTTCATGTGTGTGTGACCCACATTTGTGTTTTCAGAAACATTTAGATTCATAGGTAAGTATTTGGGCTATTTACTCATGAAAAAAATCACATTTTTGAGGTGCACGTTTCACACACATTTTGCATTTGCACTGACCAAGGAAAATGTTGTTTTCAGAGTGCATGGCATAATCTGTTTGGTCTGATGACAAAATCATTAGCACTGCTTTATTTGGTCTTCATTGCCGTTCAAAACAATGAGGAATTCTGATGTGTGAGAGAGTATATTTGTTACTGGGCTAAGGCATACTTCATGATAAGTGGTATCTAGATAACACATGTGCTTTCTGCTGACATTCATATTTCATACGAATTAATGTGGCAAAGATTGAAAATGGTAGTGGTCTGTACAGTGAATACTATTAAAATGGCATACACATTTTATGAACTGTGAAACAAAGAGGATAACCTACTAAGTTTATTTTGGTGAATAAGATGTGGAAGAATAAGAATATATGTATAATTCTTTTAGGAACTGCGAGACCTGTTGGAAATATTCTATTCTCTGGCTTCATTTACTATGGGCTATTTTTTAAAATAGATATTTTAGTTAGTATACTATGTTATAGTTTAGTCCTTCATAATAGAGGAGGAGACTTGTAGGAATCTTCAATATTTCAATATGAAATTTTCGAAGCAGTGCAGTTGATTTAGAAACACAGCTTCTGGAATATGATGACAAATCTAGTAGCTAAGGGTCGTTATCATCATGGAGTTTATTTGGTCAACTTTGAATAGTATGGGATCAATCACCCCTCCTCTCTTGTATTTTAATCATCTAACAATGTATGTGATACCTCAAACAAAAACTCCTTTTTGTTGGCTTTATTTATCTTGCAGTATTGTAAGTCCAGTCTTACTTTGAGTTGGTATCTGCTTTCTAGAAGGGGACGTGCTTTGATTTTATTTTGGACTTGTACAAACAGGGAAGAAAGTGGAACCCTACCAAGTAACAACAAAATTAAATAATCTGTCAGTATTAATGGAACAAACAGGAGGTTTGATTTTCATGATCAGTGCAAAACAGAACTGAGATCCCAATGAATGCTGCAGTGATATGAATACTTACACAGAGAACTTGGGGACAGAATCCATGTTTCTCCTGTTAACATCTAAAAAACAAAGGACAAAAAAAATACAGTCTGAGTGACCTTGTGAGAATAAAACCTAGTTGTTTAGAAATTGAGTGCAAATTAAGCCAAGAGATTTTTATTTACTTTCTTTTTCCCCTGCCAGATTGGACCCTCACAAAACAGCAGCATTCCAGGAGGGGCTGGAAGCTGCACCAGTACTTATTAATGGAAAATTCTTTTTTGGAATACCTGTACACTGCATTTAAAAGGGGGATGATTCCTGACTTTACTGAAGCCTGTAGTTAAATCAGAGGTCTAGATAAACTTTGGAAGTATAAAGCCATTGTGAATCCAATCTCCAACGCATACAGTTCTCCTGTGCATGGAGAATGAATCTGTAAGGAGTGTTAAGTGAGTGAGGTAGGTGCACCACACAGAGGAGTGACTGGAGGAGTGTGAATCTGGGGGCACTCAGGAAGGAGACATCTGTGTTCTGGTTTCATCTTAATTATTTTTTTGGCTTTTCACCTCAAGGCTGATGAAACAGTCCTGTGACAGGGACCAGGTGGTCTACCCTGAAGTCTGTTAGTAGCGTGCTTTGGCCCCGGTGGCACATGGATTGTCACCCTCCTTCAGTGTGAGGGATGAAACACTGCCCTACCTAACCTATTCTGTAGTCTGGTAGTCAGGCCTGGAAGTGAGAGGTATGGGCTGAAACTATGTCAGGCTAAGTTGTGTCATATCGGGAGACATGTATCTAATCTCTGGAGTGAGGAGAAAAATTAGATGCACTCTGTTACTTTCTACTAGCTACCTCTTGGTAGCTGTTCTTTCTGTGTAGCATGTTTCTGAATTGCCCTCTGGGAACTAGCTGTCTCTCTGTATTGATTACATAGGGAATGTAGAATGCTATCACTAGATGGCATCTAATTTTGTGCATTGAAGTTACTTGGAGAAATTCACATGGGTGTCTGGATCCAGCCTGAAATTTCCAGTCTGCAGTACAGAAGGGGATACTGCACTTAGAGATGAGCCTCACTCAGTAGAAATTCTTTGTTTAAACCCTCTACCTGTTTTGAAAACTAGTTTGAAAATGCTGAAAATTGAAGGGGATTAACAAGATATACATGGAATTTGGGACAAACAGTTAGAAGAGGCTTCCACTGTTTGGTACATCAGTGAATATCAGTATCAGCAGCAGGTAGCGTGTTTTTCAGCAGATAGTTTCTAGTAGTCCACTTTTCTCTCAGATAGTAGCATTGGACGTGGTTAGAAATTCCAGGAGATACACATACCATTGTCTTTTTGCTTCTCATGTTAGGTGGCATCTTGAATTGAAGGGAAGGGAAGGAGAAGAGAAGCATCTTTGAAATAGCTACAGTACATAGAAAATATTAGCTGTGGAGCTGTGGTCTGGCTGATTTCTGTTTGCCTCATGCTGGGGGAAGTAAAGGAGTCAGAATGATGAGAGAGACTTCATGCAGCTTCGTAGTCCCCTTCCCTCAGTCATTGCCATTTCCCCTGATGGGACCTTGAGGGGTGAAGAAAAGGGGAGACCACGAAAAGCGGGCAGTTCTCTGAGCACGGGAGTTTGGCAAACTCTTTGTCACAAAAGAATTATCTAGCTAAAGGAGCATTTATTTTGTCTGTGAATTGTTCATGAACAGGCATTCCTCTTCACTTATATATTATTCACAAATGTTGAAATATTTTGTGAACAAATGTTAGCCCATGGGCATAAACTGCTTGAATTATTTTCAATTTAATGTTCATGGTGTGCAGTTGGTCACCTAGGTCATGGAGTATCGTTTGTGCTTTTAGATTCAGTGACTAAAGAGTAATGAATTATGCGTAGCTCGCAGTAAGACACATTTTTATTCATTACAGCTGTGGATTTGTACTAAGAGGTAGATACCACCTCTGGCTCAAAAAGTCCCTTCTGCTGTATATTGGCAATAGGCAGGAGCACATAATTTAGAAAGTATTAGTGTGTATTTTTTCTGTCCTACATACTTTTCCTAACCCTTCCTGGTTGATCACTGTCAGAGATAGGATACTGAGCAGTGGGAACTTGTGGTTTTACACACGTTCTTGTATTTATATGAAATCCCAAAAACGTGTGTATATACCTTCTTTGATGTGGATGGGTTTAACATAACACTATATTAATTGCGACTGATCTTTTGGGGACCATCTGAAAAAGCTTTGCACGTAAGCACAAACATCATACATGGGGTCATTTTTACGGGTTGCTTTTGTATTAGGTAGGTCATTCTGCTGAACTATGAGAGATTATTTTTGCCCACTTTACCATTGTAAACTAAGTGAATGGTTCTTATTGGACCTGTACTGCACTCTTAAAGAGAGAGAAAGTCATATGAAAATTCAGTGAATTGGAAGTCTGGAAAACAGGGAGTAATAAAAATATGCTGTATTTCTTACTGATTTTTCAGTATAGTTTGGAGTAGTTGAATGGGGTGAATGAAACTTAGTAACAACAACATACTAAAGATTTGACATCCATTCATTTGAATCTTTCCTTTCATATTTATTCTTTAAGAGCGTTCCTTCTTCTTGTTAAAGGTTCCTCACACCAGTCTGTTCCTGCACTCCATTATGAATGCAGTATATGTCCTATAGAGAAATGCTAAACTTCTTTGCATGGCATTACATTTTCTGTTGTTGTTTAAAATTGAGAGGAAAAAGGGGGCAAAAGATAGTAAAAATACGATGTCATTTTAATGGTACATTAAAATTGTTTATTCATATGTATTATAAAAAATTGGTTACTGTATAAAGTAATTTAAGTAATTTTTTATAGGCTACTATTTACATTTTATAGTATACTCTTGCAGGCAGTGTCATTAACACAAGTCTAGCTACATTACTGAGCAATGTAAAGCCATATTTTAATGGTTATATCATCAGTAAGAAATCTCTCTCAAAAACAATTTTTCCCCATCTTGAAATATTTTTCAAGCTTGAGATTAAAAATATGTGTATATAGATTAGAGTGAATGCTAAAACAATACTGTACACATTGTTTTGGTTAAAAAGAATCTATATTCCAAAATAAAAACAAGGAAAACCTTCTAAAAACAAGGAGAAAAGTCTTATTTACATCTTCAGAGCAGGAAATGACATGAGCTCATTAGTCTCTGCTTAAATTAAGCCTGTCCCTTTGGTTTCCAGTGGTGGGAGAAGGCGAGACCAGTATGAGGGCTCTCTTATTGGTTGGTGTGCAAAGTTTTACTGCACTCAAAACCCTCTGCTATGCTACTGCTTATTTGATTGGACTTCTTCATACTTAAAATTGGAAACTTGTTTAATGTGTTTTCCTGGCTTGGGGCTTTTATAAAATAATCACTATTTAGCTTGGTTCTTAGGAAAATGAGGTTTAAGTGTTTACATTGCTGACTGTGGGTGCCCCCTGGATAATTTTTGAACTTTTGGCTGATTTCAGCCAGATCTGTTTGATTGTTGAAGTCACTGTGATAAAGATTTAAAAACAAAACAAAAAAAAAAAGGCAGTTGTTTGTTGAAGAGAAGTCCACATTAACGCTTCCATTGAGCATAAAGCAGTTGTAACTACACATTACCCACAGCTGAGGAGTCATCAGCTTGTTGGCCAGTCAGCATAGTTGGATGGGTGAATCAGCATGTACCTTACACCAGGCTTCCCATGCTGTGTGCTGCTACGTGGCCTGTTAAACAGGGCGTGTGGGAGGGGGAGCCGATGGAATGGGACAGGCTGTTAGGCACATGGTACAAATCCACTGGAAATCACACTGCATGGATGTTCTGCTCATTTTTCAAAAGTCTGTATAGTCTTATATGTCCTTCTAAGAAGAGCCCAGGTGATGTGTCCTAAATATGAGTTGGTTTTACTCTCAATAGGATTTGAATTTCACATCGCATTATGTTGTCTGCTGTGGGCTAATTCATGTCTTACTCTGTAATGTGTTGAATATATGCTATAATAAGAAAAAAAAATCTGAGAATAATGTATCTAAGAAACATTAGTGTAATTCTCAATATAGTAATGGGTATTAATGGAGGATTAATAGATGAGTCTTGAGGACATTCTAGAAACCTCACAAAATCCATTTACTCTTCAAGGTATTCAGCATTGCTATTGTTATGATGAATTGGTTTGTCTCAATAGACAAGAAATCCTTGTGCATTAACTGTAGCGATGTCAATATGTTCTTAGTACACCAGTCAGCTGTGTTACAATCTCAAAGGTAAGAATATTGATTTGAGAGCACACTTAACCTGGAGGAGTGTGTTTCTTTCCTTCTTTCATATAGTATGAATGTTCTCATATTACCTTAAATAAAGAGTAAGCAACAGACACCCTCCCACCACCCTCCACCTCAGCAACATGAAAGTACTATTGTGAGGCTTGGCCACGTTCCTTCCACCAATGAGTATGTTCTTTGGTCCAGGGCACAGCTTTTTGCTTTGAGGGGGTGAGGAAAGAGAGAGGGAGAGGGGAAGAGAGTGTACTCAGGGTACTCTTTGCAGTGTTACCTAATTTCAGCGTCTTTCATGGATACAGGACTTCTAAAACCTGATATCCTACTTAATTCTCACCTCTAATTGCGCTACAGCGGTGTATCTGAGGCCCTTTGCAGCATGCAAAAATGGCAATGATGCGTCTAGAATGACTTCAAAGAGGCACAGTTCATCAGGTGCCTTCAAGAAGCGTTTTGGGTGACAGGAAACTTCTGCTGTGTTCTCCCTCAAGTCACCCAACAGGATCAGGTTCACCAAATCTTGGAGGGCTCAGTCAGCTTCTTCACAGAGGATATGCAGGGGCTGGGGCTACTCTTATGGTCGTTGCATGTCTCTCAGATAAGGGGTGAAGGCAGGACAGTAAACTTTGATTGTCTTTATTCACATGTGACTATCTTAAGGCAGTGGAATGGCCCCAAATGCAGTGAGGTTTTTTGCAGTCTCTGTGGTAAAATGATGCAGGTTCACTTCTGGAGGGGAAAACCTCCAGTGTGGGCTCTGGCTCTTAAAAGATATACAAAGACTGTGAACAGGGAATTAGTAATCGGAGGAATTCAGGGACAAGGAAAGCTTGGGGAGGAAATGAAAACAGAGAATCGTGATTTCATAGCAGATGAAATTAAGGTAGCAGAAGAGAGGCCATGCTAAATGTAATCAGGCATTGATTCCTTGTGGGGGATTACAGAATAGGCAACACTACTGGGACTGTGTGCCAGTTACATTCATAGCCAAAGTATGCATACAGCTGTTGTTTTGAGATAGCATTTCTCTGTAATGTGCCATTTTGTTTTATTCCTGTGAGTGGTGAAGCGATAGCTAGTTTATTTGAAATCCATCAATGTAAAATGTATTGCAGACAAAGGCTGCGCATGCTATCATGTTATACTTCTCCCCATTTTTATAGTCTCGCTCCATAAATATGTACACCCTCCTTCAGATTGTTCAGTTGAGGGGCTGTACATGAGTGACTTGTGGAGTACGCCGGGCTCTTGCTCTGAATAGTAAGCAAAATTAACTTAATTGTGTAGAAAAAACATGTAATTTATGCTGGTTTAGAATGAAGTAGCTTAGGTCTTAAGGGAAATGTACTGTTGTATCTTGTTGGATACAAACAGAAATGTATGTGCTGATGATTGGCTAGTGCAGTTTTCTGCCACTCCCTGAGCACCGAGCTATCTGTCTTCAAGCATCCTCAGTTCAGCTTTGAGGAAATGGCTTTTGCCCACCTGTATTCTCCCAGGGATTGTTGGAGACGCAATTGGAGGTGTTCTCTGTGAGAATCTGTCCATCACTAGGACAGTCAGGACCTTCTTCTTTCTCAAAGACTTCATATCCGAAACAGCCGAAAAGCCAAACTTAGGACAGGCAAAGAAAATTTTTAAACCAGGAATTTAATCTTCAAAAACCAGAATATAGTATCAGGCTGAATCTGAGGAGTAGGGTAAATAATTTGCCGTAATTTTATCATATATTTTCATTCCACATTTTAAACTCTAATTAAAGTCCAAGCTCTTTAGCATATTCTGCTGGAAAAAAATAATAAAAGGAGCGATGAAAACCAAGGAGATGAAAATATCAATGTATTTGCATACACAGCAACACAGTTTCTCTCTTTCATCCTTTGGATTGGTTAAATCTAACCATCTAGGCCAGCTGCTCTACGTTAAGCTACACTAATCAGGGTAATGTCTATAGGAAATACTATAAGATATATTGTAGAGAATTTAGCTATAACAACCAAAAGAGAATGAACATTAAATTAGTTCTTTGAATTAAGTTATACCAAACCTCCCCCAGTTTTTTGCAAGTATAACAGTGAACTATTATTAAAATTCACACATCTAATTGGTGTCTGTATATTGCTAAAATTTCTAGTTTAGACTTGGTCTAGTGCATAACACAGGCTTTTCTTTCGCTAAAAAAATGCTTGTTTCTCTAAACTAATGACAGGCAGTAAGAGAGATTTAAAGCAAATGGATTTATGATAGAAAATAAAATTAGAACTAGTGTTGTGAGAATTTAAGAGCTATACAAAGCATCAGCCTCTGTCCTGTTTACTCATCTTCGGCTTTTTATCAGGTAAAAATTATTTGCTGCTTTCACCGAGTTAATATTTCCTTTCAGTTGCCATATTCTTTCTTGGCTAGTGTTACAGATTGTACCTGCAGTTTAATTACATTAAAGTATCTTTTAAGTTTCGTAATAGGCCGTATCTGTCAATGAATATACAGCCAGAAGGGAAGGTTTTATCTGTAAATCTGAGAAAGGTGTTTTTGTGCAGAAAAAAAAAGTCTCCGCCCTGGTTCCTGGAGCACCACCACCACCTCCTCCCCCTCCTCATGCTCCCCCCCAGCCCCAGGTGCTCGCCGGGCTGTTCCTTACACTGTTTTTCCTCATTCCTCTCCTTTCCGGTGTTTTTGCCCTTTATTAAATTCGTTTCCCCAAGGCGCCACCAGCGTGGCTGAGGGGCTCAGCTGTGTCTGGCTGCAGACCCTGCCAGAACCTGCCAGAACCTGCCGGCACCGGCTGGAACCAGCTGTGTCCAGCAGGGGCCAGCCCCAGCCTCCCCTCACAGAGACCTCGCAGCTCTGCTGCCAGCACCTGCGCACAGGCACCCAGTACACTTCTAAATGGCATTCCCAGTAGTAATGTTTATTTTCCCGTAGAACATATCAAACAAAACATCGTGGTTTGAAACTGAAATTTCAGTCTTCTGAAAAACTCCAATGTTAAATCGTTATTCTTGCTCGGAAAAGGGACTTCGAGGTAAGAAAATGTTGACTACGACCATGGAAACATGTGCATTTTATTGTAACGTTTCTGATTGGACTAGAAAGCTTTTTACCTTTTGAAACGAAAAGAGTATGTTTCACTTCGCATAACTGACCCGATAGAGAGCCAGGCTGAGGCAAATAGTGTGGAAGGAGGGAGGCATCAGCTTCCTTGGCTCGATGGTCACCTCCTGTTACGGATCCGTAGATAGCCAGCTCTCTCTCATGCAGCGTACAGGTTTTCTCGTCTGGTTTTTATTGTTGTGAGGGAGATGCGTAGGTCTTCTTTGGAATCCCAGCTATAGTTCCAGTTATTAAAGGCACTGGAAAGAAAATAAAATGCTATGCTTTTTAGTGTGCTAACTTCAGACAAAACTCTCCATATCATTCTAGTACAATGAAGTCTTCCCATTTGGCTTGAACTGCTGAAGAGAGTATGTTGGTATGCTTTTTACATAGGGAAAATCTGGATTTTTCAGTAACATTTCTCTAAGACTGCCCTTTGCTTTTGAAAGTCATTCAAGCAGGAAATCCCAGTTTCCCTTTCATTTTTACTTTAGAAGTACTTTGGAGTTTTTGAAATGAAAAAAAACCTCAGGGGGGGAAAAAAAGGAATCTAAATTGAATGTATATTTCTAGAAAATATAAGTATTTTGAAAATAGATGTTTTAGTTTCAAAATAGTTCAAAACTTTCTTGTGAAAAAAATATTCATATTCAGTTCTGCTTCCATTTGAACAAGTGGTAGTGTTCCTGCTGCCTTCAGTGGACGCAACATTATGTCTTCTACTCTTTTCTATCAAATCTTTGAAATAATTTTTGTATGTTCTGTACGTTTTCATCCAGGTTTGCTGATAGCTAAACAATTTCAGGTGTTTTAATTCAGGGCTTAGGGAAGTTGTAAAAAGCTTGCTTGACTCAGGGGACATGCCTTTTATGTTTCTTTGCAAAAAGGAAATGCAGAAAATACTGAAGCTTTTGATTTACAGTTATGCAGCGAAAGAAATTTTTATAATGACATCATCAAACCCATCTAAAAATAAAGGTACCTTTGCTTTTTGGACACTGAGAGTGGAACTCGTGTTGCTTAATTTTCAGTATCTCCAGTGTAGTGATCTACACCTAACCTAGCTGTCTGGGTTCCCATCACAGTGCTGGGAGGCTGGGTCAGTACAGTCACTGGAGTCTAGAGTCTGACCAACTATAAATGCCAAATTTAGGCTGAACTTAATTCCATTGTCTCAGTTGATTCTATCTCCACTGGCACAGTAAGATTTCAAAGCAACTCGTTCAGGTGTAGATATCAATACTATAGATACCAAAAGTCAGACGATTTGAACTGAGTAAGAAAGATGATTTTTCTGTATTCCAATGTGTGACTTTTCTCATTGTTGGGTTGCCAAGCTTTGACAAATCAATAGACCCAGATATTAAAAACAGATTACTTGAAATTTAAAGCAGCAAACATTTGATACACTAGGGTCTTTCAAATATTGAATAACAATAACTAGAAAATAGATCAGTACTTTTAATTTAATCTGCTAATTTATACTGTTGAAGATCAATGAGCTTCATCAAAATATAAGAGGTTGGCATAGAATTCAGAAGATAACTAACCTTTAAGATCAGAAGCATAAATGCCTATACGTATGCTTCGCCCCTCCACCCCACCAGCTGTCAAATGCTATATTGTCAACATAATGCAAACAGTAAATTTAGAGATCTCATAAACTAGCTCGAAAGTAGGTGTGAGTTGTTTGAGACTATCCTAAACAAGACAGGTTGCTTTAGAAAGATGAATTTGCAGTTCTGAATGTGATGCTAAATGTCCAGCCAGCATTTATCCCACTTCTATTTTACATTCTATGCAGCTTTTAAGTCATTCAAAGGGAATTGAATCCCAAACACTACACAAATCCTTTCAAAGTAAAAAGAAAACAAATAAATTTAAGTTTTGTGGTGGTCAAGTGCAAAATTGTGAAAGCTTGTTTTTTTTTCCTTCATCCAAATTGGTATGACTATGAACCTAATCAAAATACTCTGTGCAGGAAAATGAATACCAGGTTAGAAACAGAACAAATAAAAGAAATAAATAACCACCGTGTAGCACTGTAAGATTTGTGGCCTAAAGGCTGAGAAAATTAAAGGGAATTTGGCTGTAATAAAGGTACTGTATCATAGTGAAGTGTAACGCAATTGTAATGTTAAGTCCATTTCGTAGGAACAATAAAAAAGACTTTACAAGGGATTTTTTAAAAAACCTATCCCATGTGACATTGCAAGTAAACCATACAAATATTCCTCATTCTTAATAATTACTTACTTGATGCAAATCTACTTCACACGCACACCAGTAAATTCCCATTAGGTGTATATCAATACTAAATTAGGCCCTGTATTTCCTGGCAATCTTAACAGCTTAAAAGTGCTTGGTTTTATATTTTATTTGTATAGGTATTGCTTCTGAAGTAATTGATTCTAGGTGTCTGAGAATATTTTTTCTTTTTTTCATGCTGAAGACAGTCAAAATCTTGTCCAGAGATATTTCTCTGTACTTAGCAAGTAATTGTGTTCCTGTAATGGCGATAAATGGTATTTCATGTGTGTGTCTCATAAAAAGAATACAGAAGCAAAGTATGAATAGCATCAAGACTGTGCCTTTCACGTTATATGAGATGCTACGTTATAGGATTGTCCTGCTGATTTATTAACGAAGGCTTGACTGGTCATAAACATTTCACAACTTCAAAGTACGCTTTGCAAACGGGGTAATACTGACAGCCTTTTAGTCCAGAGTGTTTATCATGACTAAATGCATTAAAAGTTGGCTTATTAGCTCCATGATTGTACTTCTGTGTGGCAAAGCTACTCCGTGGAATAGCGAAGCCGGAGAGGCATGTAGGAGGAAAGGCAACCCTGTTGTCAGGCCTGTAAAAAGCAGATGTGGATGTTTCTTCTATAGTCTTGATGGTGATAGCGGGTTATACAGCCTCAATATTCAGCTTCTTCACTGAAAAATGAGGACATGACAGTCTTTTAGCTCCATTTCTGGATCCACATGGCCCCTTATGACTTCTAACATTTAGTAAGCCACAATACACTGGAGTTGGAAACCCCAGTTTTGGTCTCGGCATCACGGATTTGCACTTTTTTTTCTGCCAGGTGCTCTGTAGTGGGGGAGGAGATGTCATTGTACTGAACATCCCACCTGATGAAGTGTTTTCAATTAGGGGAGGTATTGACTTGACAATACAGTTAATAGGGGTTTTTTACTGCTCAGTTCTTTTGTAGATGTAGCTTGAATCCTTAGGTTATTAGTGACCAAAAAATGCCTACTCTGTGAAGGCTCGACATTGGTCCGTGTACAGCAATGGTCATAGTTTGGACTGTTCAAAAGATTGATTCATGAATCTATCAAATCTGGATGGATTAGCTGTTGTGGTAGCTAACAGATATGCATGAGTGGCTGCTGCCTCAGTCCAGGGCTGCATGTTTCTGGTTCTTCCATCCTGTTGTCTTTTGGACTTCATATGATTTTATACTTAATGCATCCTGTGTTAACACTTCTTATTAGTCGCTCTAAGACACAAAGTACTTCACTATTGTCTTTCTGTCCTCAGGCAGCTTTTGCATTGATGGTATATTTCAGGGGTACCATTGATTCCTAAACCCTGTAAGAGCTGAGGAGCTTTAAAGCTTCATGACATTGTTCTCCTTTTCCCAACAGACTAATGGGAGATCTCCGCACGCTCCCCTCCAACCATGTGTTTGTTATCTGTTATCTGCAGTGTTATCTGCACTGTTATGTGCAGTGGTCTTGCTTGTCCCCTGCAGGCTAGTGGGTGGTGCTAGGGCAGCCTTCTGGCTACAGGCCCACAGGGAATTGCCCCATAATGGCTAAGAAACCTCCTCCGTGCCATTGCCACTGTCTAGGGAAAGGTTGCAAGGATGGCGAGACAGTTTGTCCTTTGCTGCGCTCTGGGAATCATGTGCATCCTTTCTCTTTTTCGAAAGACAGATCTCAGCATACACACATGTTTTCACAATGGAGATTCACCACTGCTCTGTAGAAGCGCTGCAATGGCAGCACCTGAGGATGTAACTGGTAAGGAAAGAGCTTCTGGGGTTAAGTTGTATGTCCTTAGAAAACAGGAGGAAAACTTCAACTTCAAAACAAGCAGCTGTGTTTGGTCTGCTGAAAAAAGGGTATATCAACTGCAGTCAGAAGAGTAGTACTTACTTTTATTTACTGGCATCCTTGTTCATTATCTTAACCCCAAAGCTA
Organism: Gavia stellata; assembly: GCF_030936135.1. Classification (NCBI taxonomy): domain Eukaryota; kingdom Metazoa; phylum Chordata; class Aves; order Gaviiformes; family Gaviidae; genus Gavia; species Gavia stellata. The sequence goes on from NC_082602.1 coordinate 5,694,940, forward strand.
AGGACTGTGTGGACAGGTAAAATGAATTGATTTCATTCTGAGAGTTATTTCCTAATGTGAGAGAAGACGAAATCATGAATGACACCTTGCTGTGATCTCACCTGCCTTTTGACTGTAGTTTCATAGCTAAACAAAGAACTGTTCATCCGAAACACTCTGAACTGTCACTTTAGAGAACTTAAATAAGATTTGTCCATCCCCAAATCCATGGAACAAAACAATGACAGCAAGTGATTTTCACTAGTGCTTGTTTAAGGATAAGCAAGACAGACAGGGGTGGCACTGCTCGTAAGGTTACGTGTTGTACACCGTTCCAAAGACATTGAAACAACTTGCAGAGACTCATTCATCTTGGAAGTGATAAATTTAAGCTTTTGCTGCAATCTTTAATTTGTGTCTTAGTTTGTAATGTGCAACAGTACCCCAGCCAACTCAGATTCTTTCCATAGCCCCAACTGCATAACATTTGCAGAATATGTTTCTGGAATTTATAGGGGTTAGTTCAGGAAAATATATCTAATTTGTGGGTCCTTGTTAGGTTGAGTAATGAAACAAGTATTTAATTTTTCTAGTGCACACAGAGTAAGATCCAGGTTAGGCAGAACAAATGCATTTTAATTTTTCTAGTTTGCATGACCTGCAAATTATTTTGTTCTCCAACAGTGAGTTCATTCCTACCACAGTTATCCTGCTTTTACTTTCCAGTTGCCTGATATCCATAAGCTGTAAAAAGAGATCTCTACAAGTCTCTTTTATTTTTTTTTCTTTGAAACGTTTTATTGCTCCCAGGAAGTATGAAAAGTTTGTACTGGTCATTGCCCTAGATGGATTTTTGACTGAAAAAACCTAAGGAGGTTGGGATTCCCTTCTTGTTAACCTTGTCTTGAGCTGATGGAAGGTACTTTGCCATTACTCAGCAAGTCAGACTGGCAAAAGTAGAAGTTGGACTCTTCTGCCTTTATGAAGGGGGGAAAATGATTATAAGATTAAGACATAATTTTGTAAGCACAAAAGCAGAGAGATTCAAAGGTGAAATGATTCAGCTTTTGGTAAATTGAGGCTGTCTATTCAGTTTCCCATGTATGCCTCGTCAGTTTAAGATTGTTAGCTGGATAACAGCAGACTTTTATTTGATACTGTATTTCATTTTCTTCACAGCAATAAGTTGCACTAACAACTGGTGTCAGTGGATACTGACATTGTTTGGTGAAATCCTGACCTGCATTGGGAGTGTTGTGGCAGAAAACAAAGATTATCACATTTTCTGCACTGTTGGTTACCCCATATATATATTCAGTCGTGCTTTCAAGTGTGACCCCTTTGAGATAAAGATTGCTTTTTTTCAGTTTTATTTTCTATCCCTGGCTTTGCTGTTGGCCGGAAGGTGGCAATGGCCAAGTAACTTCACTGTTCTATGCCTCAATTTTCTCATGGAAGAATAAGGGAAGAGTCCTGGCTTTCTTTACAAAACACTTTGAGAAAAGCTCAGTGTAAGAGTTAATTATTGCTATTATATTTTACAGTTCTGCAGTGGTACTCATTACAATTTGAATGATATATTACATTAGACTGATTGTATTGACATAATAACGAAATGTAAATACGGATGAGTCGAAGTGTGTCCCCCAAGTCACAGAAGACCTTTTGGCTATAGATCCGATTCTTTTGCAGGAAGAGTAAAATAAAGCGACAAAGTAGTGTATCGGTGGCTGAGCTGAAAGCGTGTCTCGGGAGTGTCTCTGTATGCATTTTGTAAACTGTGGGCTGGTAGCTTTCTATTCTGGGTTCACTGAGAAGTCCAGGGCACTGCTTATTAGGTCTGTCAGATGATAAGTGCTTAAAATTGTCTCATTTCTGTGCTTAAAAGCATCAGAAGATATAGTTGGAGAAAAGTTGATCCCATGCTGCTGAGCATCTAGTTACTGTGATTACGCTCAAGTTGATTATTTGCTTTGAAGGATATAAGAGAAGCAGGAGCAAGGCAGATAATAAGATTTTAATCTTTTCTGTGTTTGCATAGGCTTTAACTAGAGTGGGTTTTAACAGCAATGTTAAAATTTTATGTGTGTCTCCCTCCTGTATTACTGAGGTGGCTTGCTGTACAACTGAGCTTACTCGTTTGATTGTAAACTTCATAGCTAAAGTGTTCTGCCTTCATATTAGACTCATCTGCCTTAAATTTTCAGTTTTCATGCCTATTACAGCTGGGGCAGTTATGTGGCAGGTGGTATCTGTATTTTTGTTACCTCTGAACAAGTTTATGTTGTGTGCATTTGTGTTTCAAAGTGGGGTTTCTCTTTGAGTAATAACATGCCACTTACATCCTTAAATTGTTTTCTGATTGAAAAGAATGGCCTAGGCAAAATCAGGCAGTTCATAAACTTGCCTCTGAATATCAAAGTACCCAGGTTTTTGGCTTTTTGCCTTTTAAAATATCTTTTTTTTTTTAAACTAATGATACAAAATTGTCTGTAACAGAAATACACTTGAAAAAGCGTTGACATCTTTAAAATGAGATTAGCAGTTGCTTTAGAAAATGCAAGGAATTCACATAGAAATTCAGTTATGAATTAACTTCCTGTGGATTTTAGGTGATTTGGGGCATTTTTTCTAGCAAACTAATGAATTTTTTTAAACATTAAATACATATTAAGGGAAGCATTTTATAGGGAACATACTGTTATATATACACACGTGCTCACCTACATGGTTGTCTAAAGAAGTAAACTTTACTGAAAGTAAGAAGCATCTGAGCAAAAAATCGCAGTAGCTTTCATTCTGATTCAGCAGCGCCTTATACGTACGTGCTTAACATGGGCAATCTCACCTCTTTTCATTGGGCTTTTTTAGTTCTTTTCTACTATTTGTCTATTACAGTCCATGGAAATGGATCCTGTTGACTTTGTTTCAGGCTCTTAAAGCATGTGCTCATTTTAAAGGCCTATTTTTATCGTGCTTCAGTGAAAAAGATGGAATTATTCATATGATAAAACCTCTCTACTGAATAAAGCTCATAATTAGAGCTATAGTGAAAAATAGTTCCAGTCCGGCCAAGTTCTTTTTTCATATTGTCTGGGTAGATTTATGTTTTACTTAGATACCCAGAAGACTGTTTTTTAAAAAATTTCTTAAGTCCTTCAAGGTTAGATGTCATTGTATTCTGAAGTTTTAGCTATGATAAAAATGATGATACAGCATTGTTCTTTTGGCATAATTATATACCTTTTTTAATTCTCATTAAAAAATTAAAGTTAAATCATGGTATATAAAATAATGAAGCAAAGGTAGAAGTGGGAGTAGTACCTCTTAAATGAATTCACATCTGATGAGAAGAAATACAGTAGGCAGGAACAACAGGAACCACAGTTAGATGTGTATATGATATGTAGCTATCATAATAAACACAGGTTTTGCCTTTATATGGTCATGCTGCCCATGTCAAAATTGGAGTCCTCTGTGTGTGTGTGTGTATCTAATTTTTTTTTGTTGACCAAATGTTTAATGATCAGAAATCAGCAACAGTTCCCACGTTAGAAAACTTTTAAATCACACACTGGTTGACAGTTTCAATAAACAAGCCACATGATAAATGAATGCGAGCAGAAATTGAATTACTCCTTCACCAGCAACTTTCATTGGCTTCCTTTAACATACAGTTCTTTAACAAAACATACAAATCTGGCAGGTCTTTGATGTAGAAGCACTACAATATGACTGAGTCCTGTGAATACTTATTAAAAAAAAAAAAAGGCGCAAACAAAAAAAAATGGAAGGGAAGAGAAGACAGCCAGTTTCAACTTCAGCATGCACAGTAAGCACGACACTTCACAACCACTGCAAAAATATAATACCAAAAGTGGACAGCGCTTCAGAGTAAGATAGAGATACAATATTATCTGTTGTCTGAAATGACAATTGTTGTTGTTATTGTCGTAATGTCCTCCTTTTAGTTTAGGCTAAAAAAGGAATGCAGAGACGTTGCCATCCAGGCAGGTTTCTGTAGTAGTCCACCTTCTCTTGAGAAGCCATAAATGAACCCTTGTTCACTTATAAAGAGGTTTCTTATGTGAATATAGAGTCTTCCAATTACATATGTCTGATGCAGCAAATTATGCTTATGCAGAAGACTGAAGCATAACTCAGTCCTGAGGATATATTTCACAAATTCCTCCCTCCGTTACACCTGTTTTCCTTTATGGAGCACAAGAGCTGGCTGGTGTATTTCCTCAATTGCAGTCTGCATCCCTTTGATGGTTTGGCTACTTTGTTGCTTGCCCTTTTCCCAGTTATTTTTTAGGTGTAAAATAAGAAGAAACTCCTCAGTTATTCCTGAGTGGCACACTGAACTTAGTTCAAAATGTTCCTTTATAAGGGCTACTTTGTAATGCGTCTAGATTTAACATCTTTACAGAAGCAGCAAAAGTACAAATATCTGATATGCTAGTGCTTGATTTGGAACAGAGGAATTAAAGTAAACAAGAGAAAGAAACTAAAAAGATCAGTTATGAGTGAACTCTTTCAAAATTATGTGGAGACTGTTTGAATATACTATATTAGAGGCCCAGAGCAAATGCATAGCACCTATCAGAGAAGACATTGAAACAGCTGCAGAAAGCTAAAATGGCTGAAAAATAATGTGAATGTAAATACAAACAAATAAAGTTAAATCACAGTGACTTTAAGAGCATGCAGAAAAGCTTGCAAGAATTGCATGAAGAGAACCCTTTTTCAAATAGGTCAGGTCCAGCAAGTCGTAAGAGAGTCTGTAAGACGAGCCAAAAATATGTAAGGTGAGGCTGAAATATTTTCACGAGTGCTCGGTGAGTTCAAATTCATCCATGCTCATTATGAAAGTGGTTTGTAGGATTCTTACTCCTGCCTTTACAGTGGACATCAGAGGTCTTCCTCACGAAGCACTGATAAAAGAAATCACAGAAAAACTGACAGAGTGAATACCAATAAATCTTCAAAACCCTGTATTCTTTCTTCTACTAAAGGTGATTGCCAAAATACTGGCTGTGGTGTGTAACTGTGCTAAAAAGTGCCTTTGTACTAGAGTACTGCTACTGCTGTCTCTGTTTCTACAACATCTTTCATGTAAAGTTCTAGTGCTGTATGATAAAGAGCATCAAGGCACTAGAGATTCTGAAGAATTTTAGTGAGAATCTTGTTTGCTGGTAAACATGGATGTAAGGCCCTAAACAGGTAAGCTAAATCTACTGCATAATGTTTTATATGATGTGCTGGTTTTGGCTGGGATAGAGTTAACTTTCTTCATAGTAGCTAGTATGGGGCTGCGTTTTGGATTTGTGCTGGAAACAGTGTTGATAACACAGGGATGTTTTAGCTGTTGCTGAGCAGTGCTTACACAGCCTCAAGGCCTTTTCTGCTTCTCACACGCCCCTACCAGTGAGTAGGCTGGGGGTGCACAAGGAGTTGGGAGGGGACACAGCTGGGACAGCTGACCCCAAGTGACCAAAGGGATAGTCCATACCATATGACATCATGCTCAGCAATATAAAGCTGGGGGAAGAAGGGGGAAGCTGGGGACATTTGGAGTGATGGCATTTGTCTTCCCAAGTAACCGTTACGCATGATGGAGCCCTGCTTTCCTGGAGATGGCTGAACACCTGCCTGCCAATGGGAAGTAGTGAGTGAATTCCTTGTTTTGCTTTGCTTCTGTGCGTGGCTTTTGCTTTACCTATTAAACTGTCTTTATCTCATCCCACGAGTTTTCTCACCTTTACTCTTCTGATTCTCTCCTCATCCCATTGGTGAGGAGTGAGCGAGTGGCTGTGTGGTGCTTATTGCTGGCTGGGGTTAAACCACGACTTATGACTAAGCAGTTTGACTTTTTTCATGTGGTGTAGTTTCAGATCAAATCTGTATTTGCTCTTGCCCTCAGAGACTCCTGTATTACCAAAATATTAAGATCAAATTTATTAATGCATTTATAGTTGTATCACAGCCTCATTTGCTGTCATAGGAAGCTGCGATAATTATTATTGTGTAGGATGTTTTTATGATTGTCACATTTTCTTCCTGGGTTGAACAGTCTGGCCCACTGGGTTTTGGCAGCCTTTCTGCTAAAGTCCAATATTACCCAGTCAAGTTTTCAAGGATCTAAAAGAGCCTGCTAAATACAGCTTGAATATATAAATGTTCTTTCCTACCAGTTAACATAAAAACACTTGCAGTGTAGCCTGTGAAACCGTTAATGTATAGTTATGAAGAAATACCTAACTGTGATGTTGAATCATAAATATTTCAAAGTAAACCTAGTACTTAGGGTACAGTCTTATTCATGATATTATTATAACATATTTGATGTATCAGTTAAGAAATGCTTTTTGAAGATGTTGCAAGTTGTAGATGTACTGTTTTCTTGCCTAATCTTCATTGTTTCCAGATCAGTATTATAACTCATATTTTACCATAGATTAAAGATGAACATTTCATGAAAATCTCACAGCGTTAACTACTGTGCAATAAAAGTTGATGAGAACAGTTTTATACCAGTACTCCATTACTGTTAATTATTATTACCTTCATTGCACTTACTTGTTTCCAGCAGGGGCCTCATTGTATTTGATTGTGTCTAAACAAATGGGAAGGATTTTCAGAGTTTATAATATATACAGATGAATGTTAGAAAAACAGGATAATAGCATGATTAATATGACAGCTGATCCTGTCTTAATAATAATGTATTGTCTCTTTCTTACATAAACTGTAACTATGCTTTTTCCATCAGGCTTGATAATACTTATCAGTCAAATTTTCTTGCCACAGTAGCACTGAATCTTTGGAAAGAAAAGACTGTGGTCCTGCAGACTGAAGCAGGATGATAATTCTACTTGTGTATGAGGTGGCCCTTGCAGAGGCCAGATGTGCACACATCTCAGTGGTGTGCCCTGTAATAACACATTAATTAGAGTGGCTAATACTGTCCACTCTTTGGCAGTTTGCTGTTGTCTTCCAGCTTGTCTGTTCTGTGTTTACCTGTGCCAGCTCTCGAATTACCTCCAGTGTTAAATTTTGGGTTTTTTGAGATTGTATCTGTGGCTTGACCTTGCTTTTATTTCCTAGCAGATGCATTTCCCTGGCACTAGAAGTAATATTCCTTGATTTCAGCTGTTTCCCACAGCAAGTGAATTTGTGAGAGTCTGGCTCCATCCATATATTGTCTTTTTCATGTCAAGGTACACCCAGTTAATACTTGCTGGTGAACAGGTATCACAGACCATGCTTGGAATTTATTTCTTATTTTCTGTTGAGTGATAAAGATGAAAATATGCCTCCCTGTTTTATAACAGGCCAACACACCTTATTTATCTCTCTTCCCTTTCAGAACGGAAACAGTGTTTTAATCTAATAGAAAGTAATTTGCAAAAATAGTTATTTTAAAAGGCCAGGCATTTCATAAATTTTTCAGTGATTTCTCAGTTTAGTCATAGAATCACAGAATCATAGTCCATGCTTAGCACCGTAAGATAACTCTCTGTGACTCACAGGCAGGTGTCCAGGCTGCAGATTGACTGTGTGTAAGGTGTGGAGGCCTCTGACTGGTTCCATGCACCGAGCTTTGCGCTGTCAAAACTACCATGGCCCCACTGGAACTGGCTGTATGCTGCTTCTAGCACTTTGGGAGCAGTTACCTGCCTTCTGGCTTTCCTCTGTGGAGATCTAAATGGAGAATTGTTGTGGTCACCTAGATGTGACACAGGTCAGTGGAAGACACGTGTTCTAATGTTACATAATGACCTCTGCCCCCCCCCCCCCCCCCCCCTTATTTTTTACTTTTCTTGTAATTTAAATATATTCTGTATAATTGACTTTTTTTCTCCTCCACTTGGGCTCTCAAACATCTTTCTCCCTTATTTCAGATAAACTGAGAGTTGATGGTATCATATAACAAAAATGTTAATGAGAGAAGTATTTTTTTGCTAATTCTGGATTAGACTATTTATTTTAAAGCCATTATGCTTTGTTACTAATTTCTGCTGTTTTCAGAGGAGTGTTTTCATTTTGAAATGAGCACCTGTGCAAAAGCATGCATCTGTAGTGTAACCTGCTCTTTTTGTCTTGGCTTATTTCACTGTGGGGCATAGAGAAAGTGTATAAAGCGAAAACAATTTTTTAAAAAAAGGTGAGAGTTATACAGAACAAAATGCTTGCACGCATACATATTCTCTCTCTCTCTTCCCTTTCCCTCTTGGTTAATAGAAAGCTAATGCTACAAGTTATGTGCAGGAGAAGACTGATTTAAATAATCTCTTCAAAGATCCTACACAGAGTCTACCACATGAACATTCTGTAAATCCATGAATGATGAATGCAAAGGTAGACAAGTGGCAATAATCAGAGACTATCAGTCTGAGAAAAGCTGGATATGGAGGAGGCTGGTATGGTATCTTTGGTGGTTATGAGAAAAAAAGAGGACTGAAGTCAGTCTGTTTATAGAGAAAAGCTGTAAGGAAGATGCTGAGGCAGGACCGTCCTGAAGCAAATACAATTCAGAAAAGGATTTGATATGTGTATAGAAGATGAGAGAAGCTTATAGCAAGTTGCACTGTTCCAAGCAAGGACTGTAGTGATTTTGCCTTCTGCTTTATGGAAAATAATGGTGTTTTTAATTTGTCTCTGTTTTGTTTCCTTTCACTGAGATTTTGATTTCTTCCTCACTCTTATCTCTTCTTGCTGTTGCAGCTTGTGTGCTTTAAATTTCCTGCCACATGAATATTCTTTATGCTAATTTTTTTCTTTGCTTCCTTGTAAAAATTGTTTTCCTAGTCCCGTTTCCATCTTTTTAGTCTATAAAGAGTGTATTATGCATATTTTTAAGAAACTGTGTAATATTTATGAACACAGACAGAATTCCCACTTGTATAATACAACTGTGTAACTTAAGCAAAGAGCCCATACAATGCTCAGAAAGCTCCAAGTAATAACATCTCCAAATAGTCTGTGTTGCTTGTACTAAATTATCCATCAGGAGTGTGTTCTCATGGACAATGTTTAGCCAGTTTGATTGCACACTGTGTATTCATTCACGGAAGAAAAATCAGGAAGATTGCTGCTTGATATGGACTTTCCTAATTTTCTGATGAATAACATTCTTGCATTAAAGAACATTGATGCTAAGTTTTTTCCATTTATATTTCTCCCGTGGTAGCATCTGGATTTTCTTGTTGCGAACTGGGACTCTGCTAGGCACAGCATAAACACATCGATGTCCTCTCCCTTACACCGGTTGGCTTGGAGTATTTCTGTTACCAGACTGAGGACTTCTGCCGCTGGGTGCCCAGTCTGCATTCTTACCTTTTGCTCTCCATCTGCCATTGGTACCACTCCCCTGTGTGACTCTCCACATCAGGGATCTTTGCTTAGTGATCATGGCACTTAAAAAAGACTGTTCTTAAGTTAGCCCATTCAAGTGCAGTGACCCAGAGAAGGAGCTGTTTACTATTCCGTGTTTTAGGGGGTCAGACCAGAGAAATGTAAATTGGGCTTTGACTCTTTAGATGGAGGTACGTTAGCATTTGAAGCTGGAGTTCTGACCTTGGTGTAACAATGTGACACAAACCTATTCAGAAAGCTGTTTCTGGTAAAATTATCTGCAGTGATTTAGCCAAATATGTGTATACACATTGAGGTATTGCCTTTGTTCAGTGTTTGTTCTGTGTCTGGCTACAAGCTTATTGAGAAAAATGAGAAATGACTGTAAACAAAAATAGACTTTGAACTTCATCTCCCATTTTTCTCATCACTAGAGGTAGCTGTTCTTCGGCATTCTCTTTATTGAGAAAGCTACCTTAATCTCTATGTGGATCTGGTGAGAAATTACTAGCTAACATGAAACAGGTAACAAGCATTGCTGTACTTCTAGGGCCATGTCATATGAGATATATATTAGAGAGTCTGAGTAATGACTTAATGACATGGTATAGTTTTCAAAAGCTTTTTACCTACCCAAGTTTTATTTAAGGGAAAAGAATAAGAGGGGCAGAATCTAAACAGATTCTTGTAGCAGAATCTGAAAATGTTTACAGCTTTTATATTGTTAAACTACAGGTGGGGCTTAGATACTTCAAAGGTTAAAAAAGAGAAATTTATTTTTTTAACATAGTGTTTTGCGGTCTGCAGACAGGAAATGTATTTTACAAAACATTTGCAGTTGAATCAAGTTGTCATCATTGAGCCTTAGGAGAATGAGTTTCTGCAGTTAGCAAAACTTAGTAAGAAGGGCTTTAATTTTGTTCTGGCACATGTCCGAAAACTGAAGAGATTTTTGGAGTGTGTTGTTAGAACCATGGTGAATGGTCCAAAAACTTGTGGACGTTAAATTCTTCACGAGGTCACAGACGGTACCTAGCATCGTTTGTATGAACCACCAGCTTTTATAATTTCAGTCTCAGTCTTCTGTGCTGGCTTCTGTCACTTTGCAGTACATGTGCTAATGAAGGGAATTAATTTAAAACCACTTTTCAGTTTAGCAACTTTTTGTATTCATTCAAATACAAATTCCAAGAGTGGTACCAATGTTGACTGTGTTCTAAATAAGTGCGTGTTGTGCACATATAAAATTTATGGCATTTGCTGGCTTATTAATCAGTGCATTGAATCAGACTTTTGTCTCATCTAAATATGGATTAAAAATGGGATCAGTCTTATAACAATTTAACTGCTTTAACAGTGCATATAATTATGCAGCAAGGACTATGACCCATATTTTGTGAGAGGTGTGTTGTAGTCGGTGAGAGTCAGAGGATGCTAATTGAACTGCTTCTGTAATGAGTGGAAAAAACCTGCTTGATAAAGCCCTGCTTTGCAATTCCACATTGCTGCCTAATAAGTCAACAGTAAACCTGTTGAAAATTACAGATATTGTTTTCAGACCTCCTTGTGTTAGCCTTCCCAAGATGCCATTCTGTCATCTGTCTTGTTCATGCTCAACTTTCCCTTTTCTATTACTAAATTTATTCCCTAAGTGGGAAGCTGTTCATTTTCTGCCTCAGTCTCCAGAGTCGGTCGATGCCTTCATTTTATGGCAATGTCTCTTCATATTACACTTGAAACGGATGAGGAACTAGCTTCTAAGTGATGATGTGTTTTTTAATTCTAATTAGTACTTTATAAATTCAGGGATGGCAGTGTTGCATGGAACAACCTCAGAAATTTAAAGTTAGCAAGAATTGGCAATGCCTGTCATTCTCTGCCCTATGAAGAATGTTCTGTAGGATTGATGCTGGATTCCAGTTGCTTGATTTTTGTTTCTTCACTGCTTTCCATCATATATCATTTAGAGCCTCTGAGTATACTACTCTCTGGTATTTCAATTATATATGAAAATGAAAGCAAAGCGTTGTTTGTGCTTCTTCGCAGCTTGTTCTTATTTTCTCTTTTAGCTTTATCAACAAAGTTGCCTACGGTGTATTTTGGTTTACCGGCTCTTTCAACTAATGCATTGAATCTTTCAGTTTTGTTGTCTTGTTTTTATTGAGGCTCAGGTTACAGGTAAAATTTAAGTGTATTTCTCTTTCAAAATGATATTGGATGCCATTAGGTAGGATAATTTTTTGGTGGATTAAATTTGTTAAAAGCATAGCACTTATTTGTATGTTGCACATTTCACAACATTGTGATTGCTAACAAACTGATGTTAAAACAGTTAATGCTAAATTTAAAGTGCAACATTTTCAGTAAATGCCGTAACTGATATGTAGAGTGGTAAGTAGTTAAAGATATTTTGCATATCATGGGATCTTTATCTTTCTATTGTTTGAGAAGGAAGCGGATATTATTCAGTGTATTTCATTTAGCCTGTTTGATCTACCCTGTGCACGTAATTTCTGCTATCACTTCAGTAGTGATGACTGCTTACTGCAAAAACAGTAACAAAGCTAACATGGCTATAAGCATCCGTTTTTGAGCTTCTGTAGAGTTTGTCTGTACTTATGTATTCTAAACAAAACCTGCACTTCTTAATGTTTCTGCAAGTACTACAACCTCCTTACCTCTCAAAACTTTTTGAAACATGGATAAAAATACCCAGAGGCTCCAAGTACACATTGTTCATATATTGTTAGGGACTTTTCAGAGCACACTGCTGTTCTGCTGCTTATGGTGGATTTAATTGACATGTTTTAAAAGCTCTGCTTTGTCCCAGTCCCTATAGCCTCTATCTACCTGCTTTTCTTCAGATGTCACTAATTTAAGAAAGACAATGCTGTTTTTTAGATGCTTGAAAGTGCCACGGGATTACCCCTGATAAATGATGACGTCTTAATGAAATCACTGTTATGTAGGACATCTCTCAGCTTTTGGGTTTGGACTTGGTCAGTATGGAATATGTGAAGTGATCCTGTTTGACTATGTAATTTATGACACAAAGTTACTTTTTCCTTTTTCTTCAAACGAGTTTGGCTTGTCTCCTCAGGGTAGTGTATATCAGACATAGCTTCTGTGCCCTGTCGCTCTGTCTTCTGTTCTCCTCTTTTAATCGCTCAGTGGGCGCAAGCAGTTGCCGTGAGAAGGTTAATGGGATTCCCAAAGCAGGAGAATCTTTTAGTTAGCACCTGCTCTGCTAACATAGGCTTAATGTCTTTAGGCAAGGAGAAGTAGTGTGCAGGGATCATGGCATGTCATTTATTGCCATCTTCTGACTTCAGACAGTGGCATAGTTCTCTATGGCTTTCTTTAGCTGCCATAGTTTCATTAGATGGTGTGTGAGGGATCCAGGTCTTTCTGAACCTGAATTGGCAGAAAGATAATCTGGAAGCATTTTGGCTCTTCTCGCCTAAGTTCCCACACTCAGCATAGCTTAACGAAGCACCAAGATTGAAGTCTTTCATAAGAAGAGCCTTCAACTTTGTCACTTTCATGTTTGAGTGTTTTGTTTTTTTTTTTCTTCTCAGCACCCTTGAGTTTAACTTATGTCAGTGGATGTCTATAGAAGCAGTTATGTGTTAGTTCCCATTTGAGGTTTCCTGAGTGTAGCAAAAATGTCCTCTATATTTAATTTGCTGTTGTTATGGATGAGCATAAAAGAAGTGTATCGGTAATCTCTAAAACAAAAAAGTCACAAGCCTGAGTTTGATAGTCTTAAACAAGCAAAACCAAGCCCCAGTTCTGCAAACTCGTTTCAGTTCCAAGTACCCTTCTCACTCATGCCTTGTGAGTAGGAAACAACAACTCTTCCATAATTTATCATTTAATTTCTCTTTCATAATTACAGAACAAAACTTGCCTGGAATATTTACTTTGCCTTTTCTGCTCAGCTTTCCCATTCTCTTTTTTTATGATTTTGATTTTGTTCTTAGTAACATTCTTCGCAGACACACTGGCACATCAGATTTGCTCTTTATGTAATATGGTTTACTACAGCATCCATTTTCTCTTATGCTCTCAGCACAATCTGACATAAAGCCTTTTCATACACAATTGCTCTTATATTTTCTTGGATCCCATTAATGTGGTTTTGTTCAGTTATTATTTTAGTTGTTTTTAATATATAATACTGTTGTGATTCTAGAGGTATTTGGTCTACATTGAAACGCATACTCCAGTTAAAAATGAACTTATGCACCCTTTAATATCCCTGAAAGATAGACATTTAAATGTGTACCTTCAGTGTGATAAACTTAAGTAGTTTGATAAAGGAGATAGCTACAAATGTTTGTTTTTAGGCAGTGCTTGTTGTGGCAGTTTGGAAGCATAGCACAATGAAGTCTATTTGATATAACAAGTGTATTTTAAAATATATTTATTTACATACAAAAGATGATACTAAACTGAAGTTATACTTTCAGCAATGAGTTTTTTAATATGTTTTATACTTTCATAAACAGTTGATATTTGAACTGATGCCACTTTTTTTTCCCCCAAAATAGGCGTATAATTTTCCTTGTGATTTTAGAATAGGGATGTAGGGATATCTTTTAGCACAAGAAGAGTGGAGTGGGAGGGTTTACAGAAGAAAGCTTACTTTCTGCCATATTGTTCGTAGTACGATAGCAAGTATTTTATTCATGAAAGCCTGAAGTAAGAGAAATACATCTAATAAGTATCAACATTATCTTCATTCTCAGCAGCTCATTCACAATTTTACTATATGCTAAACTCTCTTTCTGTGGCATTTATTAACAGTATTTTCCATGGTAACTGTATTTGTGTTTCAAATTAATAGAAAATTTGGTTCTCTTGATTTGCAATGCTTGAACAGGTGGGTCTCAAATATAGTAAGTTGTCACGTTAGTCACTCAGTTTTATGCATTTGCTGTTTTCATATTTCCATCAGATCAGCTGCAGTATTGGCAGTTCTTTCAGTCCACAGAGAGTTTATAAAGTAAACCAGATACAGTCTGACATATTGTTATCTGTATTTATTTGTGTATGTGTGTGTGAGTATTGCGATGTGTTTGAATAATATGTCTTTGTGTGTCATCAAATGCATAGATACATAGTTAATAGCAACAAAACTTGAAGCAGCAGGGAGATGGTGGAATTAAGGTTCTTCTTCACACCTATCATGTCCTATCAGCAGGATGCATACTAGCACAATCATTAAATTCATGCTTGAGTACTCTGTTTTCTCCACATAAATGATGTTTCATACACCACAGAGTCAATGAACAGTCCCTTTCTGAAGTTCTTCAATTTACTGGTGCTTACTATTGGGAGATCTTTGTGTCCAACTGTTTCAGAGAGGACTATCGAAGTTGGTAGCAAGCCATATCTGGGCCTGCTTGTAAAATGCTGAAAGGAGCTGTCCTCCAATAGTCAGAGCGTGTCATAAGAGTCCTCAGAAACTTCTGTGGCTGGGCTGAGATTGTAACTCTACATGGCTGCCGTGTTGCCACCTGGAGCTCCATTGTCACTTTTATTAAATGCTACAGCATCTTTGAAGGAGATGATGTGGCTTTTGGCAGGGTAGCTCTACCATCAGTAATTGCATGAGAAACTTCAGAACTATCTGCCAGTTAATGAATGAGAATGGTAACTGATTGCACATGTTAGAATATATACAAGGACTTGCAAAGAATAAAGATGACTTCCTTACCAATAAACTGTTCCTTGAAGTTTGCAGTCTGCGTGGACATTTGACTTCCACCTGTCTTTTCTTATTCCTCTTTACACACCAGTCGTGTGGTTGAGAGTTAACTGAACCGGTGGCAGTTACTCTGACCTACATACACTATCTTGAGGAGCAATAAGGGAGGTCCGAGATCAAACGCTCTGTAGATATTATAAGGAAAAATTTCAAATCTTATATAGTGGTGCATGAATGTGTCCACTTGTAGAGTACACAATCAGCATGTCTTTTAAGACCCTGGTTACAGGTCATTGTAACACAACCTGAATATTTCTTTAATATAAATGCATCTGTCTGAATTTACATGTACATTACAACTAGTGAACAATATTTACAATGATCCTACTTAACCTTTTGCTTTTAATCTTCTGACTGTGTATTTTTAACATTCTTTAAACTTCACATATAATTCAGTAACACACATTTATAGAAGGAGGAGGTTTCAGCCATGTATTTCATTTATTTCATTGAAAGAGAAGGAATGAGTATAAATCTTAAAGGAAAAAATGTTCTTTGAGCTCTGTGATACTACTGCATTGGTGAAAAAACTCACTTTATTGTATTTTTCTGATTTTTATTTTTTTTAAAGCTCCTTTTCTCACCTTTTTTTCTACTGTATGGTGGCAGTGTAGCACCATATCTCTGGTATTATGCCAATAAAGGTGTATCAAGTGTGTGCGGTGTCTTAAAGAAGTGGTATGCTTGCCTACTTTCCACACAGCCTTTGCTAGACCCTGGGTTTGTAATTTTTATTGATCTCTTGATAAGACATAAGTAGCATACTTTTAAAATATGTTATCCTCCACTAAAAATCTAATTCGAATCTGTTAGTTTTTTTTGTTTCTGATATGATACGTATGTTCAGCAGCGATTGTCCATGAAACTAGCTCATGTCATTGGGTATTCAGACACCTTGCCTGGTTCTACCTTAACTGAGGTAACTGGTGTCATTACAAAATACTGTCACCTGATTGCCAACCATTAATTTCTCTTTTACAGAGCATTTATGTTACCCATTGCTTCATTATGTATGGCTACCTAAAAGTATGAACACTACTGTTAAAATCAATAGGCCATACGTCTACAGGGTATGTTCCTCTTGACCTCCGAACGTCATCAGTCTGCATGACTCTTAACTCTTATAGCCACAAGTCACCATGCTTCCTGTATCTTTTCTTCTACCTATGTATTAATAGTTCTTCTTGAGCTTTCTGCTAATATCAAGGACTTTTCATTACCCCTTACTTGATCTTCACTGCTGCCTGTCAGTTAAAAGCTTAATCTGTGCAATTAATGATGCATCAGCACAGGATTTTAACTTACAGACATCTCTCTTATACATTTAATGAATGTTTCTTCTGCTCCTAGCTTTACCCAACATAATTCCTAGTTACTTTTCTACTGATTCTGTTCTAGTTAGAGACTTTTATTTCCTTTGCTTTTTTGCTATTCTCTTTCATGGAGCTGATGACAACTATATGCAAATTTTATTTTATAGTACATTAATTCTTTGGCTAATTAGGGATGTAAATGGTTAAAAAAATAAAACATGAAACTCGGAAATCTTAATTTAGACAAAAATTCCCTACAATGTTTAAACTAGAAGTCCTGCAGAAAAAGAACTTCCAACGTAAAGTATGATCACTTCATTAGAACGTCAAAAATGTTGCATGCTGAGTGTGAATTTTTCCACAGGTATATTTGGGTTTTTTTCTGTGTAAAAATAAATAGGGAAAAAACCACAGAGAATTTCTGCATACAACTGCAGAGGAATATGCCCTGAATAGCAGACTTTCTTGGTCTCATGCAGGATTCTGCCAATCCCTGCCCTGTAGGAGACTGTAATTTTCAGTTGTCTTCCCTGCGTGCCATCACATACAGCCTCCCTTGCTCCATTTGTTAGCTGCTACATTTAACAAATTGCTTTTTTTCTCTCTTGTAGCACAGAAACCCAGGATCTTCAAACTTGTACTGAGAGTATAATCCAACAGCCACAGTAATGCTCTGGTTTTTCACTGTCCAAATCAATCTGCTAAATAAATGGCTATGCAATGGCCTCTTTCCTGGCAGTTGTCAGTGTAAAAGGATCATTCAAGTGCTCTTTTATCAATCTCTTTCATGTTCTTTCCCCCATAACTGCTAACAGCAGAAACTATCTGAAGTAGAATAGATTTTCTCTAGTTAACAATAGTGATTTTTTAAAAATAACAATTGAGTATTGAAAACATTTAGTCACGAGCTTCTGGGAATAACACCTCGGAGTCATTTCATTGTGTTGCTATAAATAATGGTATATTTTAGTCAGGAGTGGCTGAAGAGCACTGAATTCACCTGGTGAAGTGATTGCATTAACTATTATTTGCTCTGACAATCCCCAAAACATCTTATGTTGCTACCTCTTATCTTGTAGTCCTCTGTATAGACAGGACATGTATAAAGGAATTCATACCATCTGGATTCATTGTATGTACAGGATGCTGATGAGTGTTTTAGCTGAAGTATTTGTAAATTTGAGAGCTAAATGTTTAAACCACTTGCCTTAGTCCTCTCCCTAAAAACTGGATTTTCATTCACTGCATATTCTTAAGTGACTCCCAGCCTCCTAGATTCACATATTACATCACAGTATGGTGTTAAATTAAATTAATTGCTCTGGATTAGAAAGGGATTAACTAATACATTTAATACAGAATTACATAGAATTACAGTTTTTGTCTGTTTGGGGTTTCAGCCTTTAACTTTTATTTAAAAGTACGGTTATGAACAAAACCAAACCCGTAACATGGATGTTAGCCGAAATGACCAAACTTTGCCTGGTTTAGAGCTGAAGTCTTTGTCAAGTAACTATTTTCATAAGGTTTCTGTCTGTAGACCAAGTTCTGTCATTGTTCCACCCATGTTTGTCTCAAACAGCTTCCTTCAAATAATTCCACAGAAATGTTACAGAGTATGAGTCATGTGTGAGTGAAACTAAATGGTTTTTTTTAATAATTACAAGTGGAATTTCCTGTGTTTATCGATACGTGCATAGCTGACATCTCAGATCAAGGGAATCGGGGAAATCAATCTTCATTACCCATCCATGACGATAATAGAGTATGCTGGGTTTCCATTAAAAGAAATATCATGGCATGTCTGTTCTATAAGTGATCATGAATAGGATCATAGAGATTATCTCAGAATAATAAATATGTCAACGTAGCAAACTTCATAAAGGAAAAAAAGAAATTACCTTCTTAGTTTTACTGTTCTACCTTCCTTATCTCTTCATGTTACTCTTTGCTATAATGGGAATAGAAGGAGAAAGTGTGATGTTATTGGATGGTATGGGTATGAAGTGGCTATGAGGACTTGAAAGAGATCTTTTTTCCAGAAATATATTTGTAATCACTATATATATTTTTTTTAAAAAAAAAGAGAGTGTGTGTGTGTATATAACACTGATTGATTTGAACGCTGCCACACTCCTCTTAAGTCTATTGGAATCTATTTATGTAGTACATAGTGCTTTAAAATACCACATCTAACAGTAAGATTGTTTTTGTTGTCCTGAAAAATGCAGGATGTGCCTTTGCTTTGCTGCAGAAATACCACTTTGGAGCTTGTAGTAACTCAGTCTATCCCTAGGTATGGAAGAATTTGAGTAGCTTAGTAGCTGGACATTTTTCCCTGTTTATGACTCCTGTTTAAGACCATAACTTTTTGATTTAGTGTACAGCTAAGACCTTTAAACAAGCTGGATGAGACAGACTGTCTCAGCAAATCTACTATATTTTATTTTGAATTTTCTTCCCCCTCCATCCCCTTCCTCCCTCTCATAACAGCATATAATCTCCAAGCAATTTATATGATAGTTCATCATAGGAAAGTTTTATGCTGCTGCTGTAGGATGAGTTTTTCTCCAACTAATTTCCTATTTTTCTGCTGTAAAACTGCTGGAACACTTTGGTGTAGATGGATATTCAATTAAAAACTTCTATACTAGGAACGTAGAAAATTGCTTCTTAGTAAAAAGCAGATTAACCTTAAGTATGCTTCTTGTTGTCAGTTTGATAGGATGGATATTGCTCTATTTCTAGTTATGTTTGCCTTTCTTTCCTGCATCATCAGTGAATGACAGTAACATCTCATTAAAAGAGATTTAACTTCTTTTTTACTTTCTGCTGATTCCTCCGATAGTTTTAAAGTTGAAATACAAACCAAAATAGAGTACCATTGGCCTTTATGATTTCTGTATCAAGTGTAAAGATCGTCATATTTCAAATCTGAACTACCCGTGGCTTTTGATTTTGCATTAGAAATAGTAAGTGATCACTATATTTGCTTTGCAAAGTGCAGATTAGAATGTGCAATATTATGCATATTCCAGCAACATAATTCTTTCTGAGAATTTAGGATTAATTAGGATCTGAAAATTTCTGCCTTTTTTTTTTTTTTTTTTTTTTTTTTTTAATTACTTCAAGGCCTATACATACTAAGTATCTTTTTCTGGGTTCTTTTTAGGCTGTTTTATGCATACTCATTTAGAATTAAATTTGTTTTGCAGTGTTAGGAACTAGATATACCTGAATGCTAAAAGGGAGTTATACTTTGAGGCTTTAAATCCTTTTTCTGCATGTTGATTGAGAAAGGGTAATTCACACAGTGATGAGAGCCCTTGGTACTCCAACTGATATTGATAGAGGTTGAGGTAATTCATTTCTTATGAGGTACTTCCCATCTCACAGCATTAGATCCATAGGGAGCTCTCCATGATGGCTTGAAGAGAAAAAAAATTGCAATCTCACATTGAAGCTGTTGAGGAGAAAAAAATATCTACGATGAGAAACAGTTCCACATGAGAGATTCCTTATTTGCTCAGTTGCATATGATTTTCCATGCCCTTGTTGGTTTGTTTTTCCCTTGGCTCCCCGCCCCCCCCCCCCCCCCTTTTAAAATATACTTACTTGTTTTTCACAGAAATAGGTTTTCTTGAGTCAGGTGTCTTTAAAAAAGTGCACTAGACTTGGTTTATTAGAGTAGGGAATCTGTGTTACCAAGTAAATATAGTGATTTTCAACTTAAAATACTCATGGGTTATTCTTTCTTTGTGTTTACTAGATTAACAAAGAAAGGTAATAAATACACTTGTAACTGACTTTCCTTTTGCTGGCTTTTGATGTACAGTAAAGATGTGCTTTGAAATGCTGTATGAAAAGGTCCGGGAGCTTTTGCCTTTTCAAAAGAATTTTTGTTCTTTAAAATGTCAGAAATGTCAAGTTCTGCCTTTACTGTCTTGTCAGAGGGTTCCTTGAATATCTTCTAAAATGTTCATTTAAGAGATTTCTTAGTCAGCAGTTAATGAGGTGGCACTGCTGTGAATCCTTAAAGATTTGGGGAAAAAAAATAAAATAGAAAAACATGGATATAATTGTTCATGCATCTAAATAGTCCCGTTGTTCCAGTGAAGTTATTTGCACTCAAAAAGTTATTCCTATCTGCTCCCAGGATGGGGAACAAAGAGGTCTTTTAAAAAGTTTTTTTAAAAGCCAGAGACGTACTTGAAAACCAGAATTGTAAACAACTGGCTTCCTTTTGTGTTCAAGTGTGACGCAAACTTGTCCATTGAGATCTATAGCTTTGGAGAAGATCATAGTTTTTGGTTTATTTAACTAGACATACGACCTTCAACAAGGGATCTTGTTTTTTACTTGGAAGTTGTACTTTGAGGAGCAAGTTGAAAATCTGAAGGATAAAATATTGTTTCCATTAATTCTGCATGTAAGGGGCAAATATTCCTAGGGCCTAGTGATATACAGATTGGTACAAGGAAGTACAAAGAGGTTCTTAACAGCATTTAAACTTCTTTGATTTTGCCTGTCTATTGGTTACAAGAGTTTTTGTTCCTGCTGTGCTGGGACCTGTAGGGTTGGGACTGAACAGGAATGGGCCTGAAGGATTTATCAGTCTAAAATGAGAAAGAAGGCAGTAAGAAAGAAAACTTACTTGAGAGGTCTCTTCTTTGTATTAGATTGAACTAGGAAGCCAGATGCATTTGGGTACAAAGAGCTGTTTGATGAGAAGACAGCTGAGGCTTGATTTTCGTGTTCTGGTAATAGTATACTTAGGGTGCTCCAAGAAAAACGGGGACTCCAGGGGACTTAATGCCAGAGAAGTTTCTGTTGCTGTGCAGTGCAGGTTCTGCAGCTGGCACAGGCAGTGCAGGGAGCAAGGTGCAGGGAGGAGGCTCACGCAGCAGCCTGGTGGCAAGCAGATTGGTTGGAGTAAGGCCCACTGGTGGGAGGAGGGTTTAGATCATATGGTTCTAGCTACTTGTTCCTCAAGAGGAGGTGTCAGAGGGAGGGAGGCTATCCGTATGGAAATAGCTGCCCTGAGGCCTCACCTTGACAAGAACTGTGAAAAAGGCAGATGTTAGGGATGGGGCCCTGTTATTGTTCTTGTGGCGTGGCTGCCCCAGGCTTGGCGCTGCTCACGGGTGTTTCATAGCTAAGCATTCCTCTGAGATTTCTTCACTCTTTGTGTGACCTTCAAGGTGACAAGTACTTTGCCTTCTCCCAGCAGAGACTGTAAGCAGTGAAATTTGTTTTATTTACTTATTGATGGCTGAAGCACTGTGTTAGCTAATTTTGACAGAAGCAAAGCCACTGTAATCAAGTTGACAAACCTCTTGGCTGTTCTTTATTAGTTCATATGTTTTAATTTAAATTAAGACTACAACAGGATTGAACTGGATCTTCCCTTATAAAGGCTTTTGGGGTTTGGTTTTTTTTGAGATGGATGCTTGCAGTTGTCTTTACTTTGTTGAATTGCACAACAGGATTTGAAAGATCAGGGTTTCTATGAGCTGGGTATTAAAAAAAAAAAAAAAATCTTATTTCTGTCTTTGCACAACAAATCCATGCATGGAATTTTCCCAAGGAATGGCAACATTGTTTCAACACACAAAAAATTGTGAAACTGCTTTTTATACAACTTTTTTTTTCATCACTGTTATGGTTTTGTCTAGAATTCAAAATTACTTTATAATTCAAAAGAGGAAACCTTTATAAGCACCATACACAAAAAAATGTTAAATGCTAAATGTTAAATGCTGAATTGTAACAACAGACATAAAATGCCTGGTATCTCTATAGGGACGTGACTTTGTTTTAATATCTTAGCTAGGTGAGGGTTTGTTTTTTTTTGTTAAGGTACAATGTACAGGACCCTGTAATTATTAAGTATAGGATTATTGTCAGTCAACACATAGACCGAAATGATCAGTCATTTAATTAGAGCTCTGACATTTATTAACGTATCATAGTATTGATTGCTGTTTACCTTTTAGCTTGACATTTTTTTGAATATTTCCATGGAGAACTGATTTCAATAAATGTGCTAGTATTCTTTAAAAATAAAATTGTCCTTGGATACACTGAACTAAATCAAAAGATGTTTATCACAGAATCATGGTACAGCTGCTGGAGATAAGCAATGAAAATCATGTTAGTGGGTTGGATTTTTTTTCTATTCAGTCCTCCCAAGATTGTACGACAAGTGTTTGGGAACAGTAAACAAAACATGTGCTCAGTTTTTGGCCGTAGGCCTTTAAGTATGGAAATCTATTTTCGGGAGAGCCTTTGAGTACAGTATGGATTAAGGTTATAAAGTTGTTTTTAATCATGTATGTAATTTTAAACATTCCAGTGAAGTGTTACTGCTTTCTTTCAACTTCTGTTATTTTAAACCGTTATATAAGCCCAGGAATGCAAGATGAACTTGCATCTGAATATCCTCAAACATCAGGAACGATGTTTGGAATCGGGAACAGGAATCTCAAGCCTGTTTTGTGTGTTTACAAATAACTCTTTATAGTGGTGTTTAAGGCAAGAAAGTCAGGATGCCTATCAAGATAAATTAATTACTGTTACGTAGTCAATGGCCCACACAGATGTGTATGATACAACTAGGCTTATATTGATGTAGTCTGTTTATAACCTTATACCACCCAGTACCTGCATATATTTATTCCTTTACAGCCAACTTGGCTGAGGAGGACAGTTCTTAAAAACTCAGAGTGAGGCTCAAGCTCCAGGTTTTGCATTCGCTACTCCAACATCACTTTTCCTATATAGGGGACCCAGATAGATCCTGACCACTTCCGCTGTTTGCAGTCTAGATCCTAATTCAGCTGTTGTATCTTGAGGCCCTGCATAATGGCATGGATAGAATCTCCTCACTGTGTTGTTGCTGTACAAATACTTGAAGGAATCCTTTAGGACTAAAGTAAAACAGTTTTTAAGTTTATAGCTAAGACTCCAGCTATTCTGGAATATGGAATTCAGAAGACATCTGATCTCACCATGGATGTGATAAATTAATATCGCTCCTTTTTACCCCACAACATTGAAAAGCTAGAGTCTACAGATGTGTTTTTGAACATGTATGGCTACTTTTGAAAAACAATGACTTTGTTTGAAATCTTGATACCTATTTCAGGTGGATATGTCCAAAATATCCAAGGTACTTCATGAAGGCCTATTCAATTTACTTGTAAAAGTTTGTGGGCTTTTTAATATAAAACTAGTATTTTGGGGGACTATTCACAAGACAAAACTTCAACCTACCAAACTAGGTCTCTCTCATCACCCTCTATGGCAAGTAGAGGCTCAGGACCTTCAGAGGTGATGCAAAAGTCATTACTTTCTCTGATGACTATAAGGGGACCTCAAGGAGTGTGGCCTTGCAAGATTTAAGTAAATCCTTGTGAATACTTTATCACCAATACATACCCAAATAAACTGGCTGCATTTCACTTGGCCAGATCTTGTTTATTTTAGTCCTGCTAATGAGAGCAGTTCAGTTCTGTGTTGTAACTGAATTCTTGATTATGGCTAACGGCGGGGTGTTCTTTGATTCACATGATGAATACTAATAGTATTTACTGGTTTAATAACCATGGCTGATTGTATCCTTTTATATATCTTTTTTTATATATTTTTTTATAAATTTAGCCCATATCTATTAGCCTCAGTACTTGAAGAGATTAGATGATCACTTATGGAGTTCTGCCCAAATCTTCTTTATAATTTACTGATCAGTTTTCAGATGGGATACACAGTGCAACTATGAGGTAAACATTTGTAGCACTTCAGAAGTATAAACACAGTGAAATTAAAAACTTTATCAGAATAAATATAATCCTTTGTTTAAGCTATATTTTCAACTCAACAAAGTATGAATGTGGTAGAATTACTGCTGTCTTTGTTCATACTGTTAACTGTTGGTATGTACCCACCAAAGACTCCACTGGAGACATGTTCTTCAGTCCTTCAAGGTTGTGTAGCTAATGCAAACATGTTAGTTTGCATCTGTATACCTTAGAGTGCGGAAGGATCTGTAATGTCTGTGAAGGTCATGATCCCCTTCTGATATAAATTAAGTCGATTAAAAACAGTGGAGATATGGTGATTTGTTTCAACTGAGAATCTGCCCTTAGATATGTACTGTTTTAAATGAAAATCTGCCAGGAAAGATTTTCTGCACATGTGGTTTGAGTCATTCAACTAATGTTGTTTGCCAGTGTGTGAAATAGATAGGCCTGTATTATTGGCAATGCTCAGCATTTATCTTCAGGCTACGCAGTGTTAATTAAAAATACTTGTTTTCGCTTAGTGGAGTATTAATAACAATGTGACTTAGTGCTTGTAAAATGTTTCATATGTTAAAAAAAGCATTGAAATAGGAGCTGGATATTGCTTGTAATATCTTCACAAGGGAGCCATATAGCCATTATTACATATGTTTTACAGAATAAAACTGCAGCTGAGTGCAGGAAAACTGAGAGAAAGGACTGAGCTCAACTGCATTATTTTTGAAATCTAGAGCCTAGAATAATGTACATAATTTTCCTAGCCCTTTTCTGAATTCAGTCACCCTGTACAAGAATGAACTATTTCAGGGTAGACTTGTTTGTTTTTAAGTACAGCAGTCATGAGAAGAATGTTAATTGACAAGCAGATGCAGAGTATTGCAAATACAGAAATGCTAGCTATATTACTGGAGGGTGGAACATAGTGTAGAGATGTTCAGATCATGCTTAGTTTCACTATGCCATTGTTTTAATATACACTTTTAAAATATTAAATCTAGTATTTTTCAGCTATTAAAAAGTGTAATCATCTAGTGTAGGTCTTGAACTGTTCCTGTCACAGACATATTTGAGATGGAAGTCTGCAGAGAAATATAAACTTAACTTAAAGGAGTAATTCAGCATTCAAAGGTACTTGGGACCAATGGACAATAACTTGCAGAAGCTGGACAAGATGGTATGAGGCCATTGATGTTTAAGACTACTCCCACAGTAGACTTTGTAGTCAGGTGTGCCCCAACTTTAACAGACTGTACACAATTTTGAAATACTTACAACTTTATAAGAAGGATTTATCCAAACAGTAATGTGGTTTTTTGAGTTTTAAAATTCTTTAAGGAAGAATGCGAGTCTGCAGTTATGAGGTTACCCGCATTCTGGACCTGTCCACATTCTACAGTCTGAAGCTGCATTTTATAGTGTATTTAGTTCTTGGGGAAAACACAAGGTGAAGTATAACTTCAATTATAGTTAGGTTTGCTTTCTAGACATTGACTATTGACAATTATGTTAAGAATTTGCAGATAAAGTATTTTTTCCTTGTTCACTATTCAATATTTTTATGCCACTCGCTGAGTGAGGTTATTTCATATTAGCTGCCTCAAAGATTTAGGTTTGCTTAGAGCCAGTTGTATCATTAGTTGCCACCTTCGAAGTTACAGCTTACTAGAGAACTTTAAAAAAAATCCCAATATTTTACATTGATTCTGTCTTCTTAGAAAAATAGGCTCTAAATATAAAGCTTTTAAAGGATGTGCCAATGTGGAACTGCATCTTTGTCATCTGAAAATGCATAGGCATAAGCTGAGTTGTATCCACAACACTTTTACTGGTCTTGTTTACCTAGCAGTTTAGAAGGGATCAATTTTGTTGTCACGGCTGACAATAGCTTGCGAAACATAGTAGAAGAGTCATTATTTATTTCGGTTCCTATGCAAGCATTGATACAAGAAATAGTCACATTACTATGAAATAGAAAGTCAGTATCTACCTTTAGGGATTCCTTGAAGGTTTCAAGGTGAAGTTCAGACCTCTCTCCAAGACCTGTGTTTGATCATCTGTTCCCTGCGAAGACTGTAAGCAATTTCAGAAACGGAAAGTAGTAGGAAAATTTCTAAGTTACCCTGAGTATATAAGCTCAGCTTTTTAAAATAATCGTGCCTTTCAGTTGATGGAGAATGTACTAATAATTTCAAGGCGTTTATTACATTACACATTCACTTTTAATATAAAAGTTCTTTCCTGATCATCTCTAGTCTTTGCTTTAATATTAAGCATATTGCTCTGTTCACAGATTATTGTTTTTTTAGTAAGGAAATAACTCTGAAGTATGATATATTGTATGTAACAAGGTTATACACCTAGGTGCCTATGAAGATAATACTACTTTTGTTTTCACTAGTATTTGTTTTAGTATGATTTACAAAATGAGACAGTCATGTTCATAATATAGACTTCCTAGTGTACTATAGCTGAAGCCCAAATATTACGGTCAGTATACATAGCTATTTCTTTAACATTTATGACAATCTGGTCCTTTCCCTGGAAATGTAATGTGTGCTGACTTAAGACTTTGTGTAAAGACACTTTCACTGTTTGTGGTTTCTTTCCTTTGGACCAGGGCAGTCCAAGGTAGTGGGTAATGAATGATTTCTTTAGAGAAACAAAGTTCATCAGACATTTTGGATTTTCATTTAGTTTCTGTACTAACATGAAAAAAATATTATTCAAAACAACTAGTAGACACAGAACTACTATGTTAATACTGTATAGAAAAAATGGTGGGCAATACAATAAAAGTGTTAACTACACTTTTCAAATAGCTAATAATGATATAAGCACTTTGCTTATAGATAGAAATAAAAAGTTAAGATTATTTGGAAAGTATACAACTGATTCTCTTAAGACCTCTCAAATATCTCAAGAGCTCAGTCTTCTATTGATGCTGAGAAGGAACATGCAGCTAAATGAAGAGATTGTCCGTTTTCATTGGCAATGTTTGCATTGCAACATCTTGGACGTTTGGAAACTCACCCATTCTGTTTTACAGGAGTCAAATAATGAATGCTGCAGACTAAAGCACTACCAAACTGCATTATGGGATCTGAATTTATAAATTGCTAGTCGAGGGATAACATGATTTTTCATATGAATATGGTGATAATGGATTGACATCAATAATAATAATTATATTAATGTTGTTAGAAGATAAAAAGCGTTTAATTGTGTTCCTATATACGCTAGTAAAGCATATGTTTTGATTCAGCGGATTATGCTTAACATCACAAATTGGCATTCTGTGAATATTGTGGTACTGGTTCCTGAAATGTATTAAAATTCAAAAAAATCCTTAAACATGTATGATTTACCAAATGCTCTGATGAACTGAGGACGCAAAGAACCTGCTTGCTAAAACATCACAAATAACCATTGTTCTGTTTTCTATCATATTTTTTATAGACTGACAAGAAAGAGAGAAGTAATGCCTTGAATGTTGCAATAGATAGTATGTGCAAGAAGACAAGAGACCTCCGCAGACAGGTAAGCAACCTGGGGAACTTGAAAGGTAGTAAAGGAGACTTGAAGGACGCTTTTCCAGATTCCTATTTTCAGTTTTTGTAGCACTGCATTTTGAAAATAAAGATTTTGGGTTTTTTGTGTGTATGTGTGTATATATATATGTGTGTGTGTGTGTATAAATATTTCTATATAAATACTGAAGATAGTTACACTATTCCACAGAATATATACATAAAAATTTTCAAAACTCTGGGAAAAAATCCTACCAAATGATACTGGCTGAATGTATGTATGTACATAGGCAAAACTCTGCATGTGTACATGTCTAAATATTTATTTGCTATAGAAATAAATCAATAATGTACTTTGGACATCAAGATTCATTTTATCTTAAATAAGCTTGAATTATTACTGGTCGTTGGAACAGATACCTTGAAGCGACCACTGGGCCACTATGTCTAGTTCTTTACAGTTGTAAGAGCTCATACAACAGAAAAGGGTCCTTGGAATACCTGGTCCACAGTCCACCCACCCATTTTGCATCCCAATATCCTAAAACTAATGTAAGAAATGGACCAAAATCCACAACTTCAGTTTACTGCAGAAGGTGAGCAGTAGACATCAGCTGTGTTTACATTCTTTCTCTGCAAGGAATGTCTTTGAGAAAAATTGCAAATTATATTGGAAGTATAGAACGTGCCAGTTTAGAAAAGAGAGCTAGAAAGCCAATAGTTCTTTCAGCCAGGCTGCCCCAACCAACTATGTGAAAATTTATGGCTACATAGAACATGAGCACACGCTGCTTTCATCCTGTCTCTAGCTGTGGCTATTTATCAACTGTCTGGTGGAAGATTATTCCTCCCAACTTTGTGTACAGTCTCAGAAGCCAGCCTGTGCTTTAAGATGATGAATAAATTCCTTCCTGTCTCCCATAATCAGCCAGGGGAAACCTTGAAAGATGAGATGAATATAATATAAATATAGTGTTTACAACTAACTAGCTATCCAATTGCTGCTCACATTCCATCAAAAAAATGTTCAGCTCAGACACCCAGCAACTTATATCACAAGCTCAGTGTGTCTAGGAACTCTCCTATTCTGTCCTAGAGTCTCTTCCATGAGTTAATTAAACTCTAGCTTGTAACAGTTTATTGACTCTGTTACAGTGTTTAAAATCTGTTCACTAATTCAATTTGTGTGTTTCTATAAACCTTTGTAAAATGTTCAGGCTTGAATGTAATCATGCCTTATCTATAGTCTATCTAGAACCAGTAGTTTTCTCTAACCAGACCAGCTCAATGGCTTCTTGATGTTTTCTACTGGAAGGTATTTACAAGAAATATTTCATCTACTTCCTCCAATTCTGTGTTCATACATGTGAATTGCATAAGAACTGCTTTAGGAAGAGTGCTTACTGCATGTCTAATTCCTGATCTGGGAAACACAAATCTGTGAGTTCTGTGCCTGCAGATCACAGAATCACGGAATCACTAAGGTTGGAAAAGACCTGTAAGATTATCAAGTCCAACCATCAACCCAACACAACCATGCCCACTAAACCATGTCCCACAATGCCACGTCCACACGTTCCTTGAATGCCTCCAGTGACGGTGGCTCCACCACCTCCCTGGGCAGCCTGTTGCAGTGTTACACCACTCTCTCAGTAAAGAAATTTTTCCTAATATCCAGTCTAAACCTCCCCTGGCGCAACTGGAGGCCATTTCCTCTTGTCCTATCACTTGTCACTTGGGAGAAATGACCAGCACCCACCTCTCTGCAACCCCCTTTCAGGTAATTGTAGATGTTGCAGTAGAGTCTTACTGCTTTCGCTTATGAACATTCATTATTCTGTCTTCCAGCACTTTTACTAGAAACAGGAAAATTGTTATTTGGTCTACTCTTACAGCTTTTATAATACCTAATTTTTTTTTGAATGATACTGTGTACCACAGTTGGTATGACATGAGGCACTCCTAGCGGATTCAGGGCTATGGTGTGCACAGTGTACTCTGCTTTCAGTCAATTACTGGGATTGTCTCTGCAAAATTGGGGTTGAAAATGAAACTTTATGAAGGTGTATTTTTTTAAATACCTTCAGTGTAGTGCACAATAAACAAAACCATCATGTAAGTGGTGGCCCAGTCACCACCTGATTGTGGGTTATGCCATGGGCCCCTATGGAACATCTTTGTAGACCACAGTAAGTAAAGTGAAGGAAGGCTTTATCTGGCAAGACTTGAAGGCAAATGTAGCTATCTCAAGAACAGTGTATTCTGGAAGTTAAAAATCTCTGGCTTTTCTAATGAAACGAACTGTACTCACTTCAGGAACTTGGCCAGTACTTGTGAGGATTTTAAACTATTCTGTTTTGTTTTGATTTTTACTTGTATTGTGCCAGAGATGTGCATGTCATTTCTGTGTGTGGAGTTTTACCTAGATCACTGCTTCCCTGCCTACTAGAGCTGTATGAATATTTAGGAAGGAATTGCCTATTCAATCCAATTTCTAATTCTGAGCAATTACCATACTCAGTTCTTACCTCCCAGTTGTTTCGCAGTGTACCATGAATGGGCTGCACAGATGTTTCTCCTAGGGTTGTTCCGCAGTTTTGATTGGTTCGGGTTTTTTTATAGCTGTTATTCCTTCTTATATTTCTATGTTGCCTCTTCATCATAGATAGCTTTTTCTGAACACAAAGGAGATTGCCTTCCTGGCACCCCTTTGAAACAGTCAAGAGAGATCCCTCAATAATAACTAATCTTTAGTTCTTCCAGGACTTCTTTAGTTCTTCCAGTATAGTCCTGTGAGGCACTAGGCAAATAGAGGCAAACACAGTTTTCTGTACTCATCAGGATGTTTAATAGTGTTGCAAACAGCTGCTGGGATTTTCTTCTCTACCCTCCACTGTTTGTTTCTGACAACCTTATGCCCCATGTTTTATAAACAACAAGTTTCTATGTTATTTTTTAATGCATTTTGATATCAGAACAGAAACTCTTCATGCTTCCATTTCTGTACCAGTCTGCTGAAAGGGTAAGAATAAGACCTCACAACTTAAAACGATTTGTCAGACATCATCCTCCCTCTGCTTTCCCTTTTCTGATGGTGTCTCTTTCACTTAAAAATATGAGAAAAATTTTAATTATAGCACAATAACTTCCCTAGTATTGCCTGCTAGCACTATTGGTGCTGTTCTTTCTCTGTTTATATGTCTCCCTATGTGGTTACTTAGCTTTTAGCATTTTACTCTAGAGGTGGCCAGAGTCAGAAACAGACTTACTGAGTCGTGGTAAAAATGATTGTTATGATTAGAATGAAGAGTAATGGATATTGCCTCAGATATTCTTTTTTTCTTTTGTCTTTTTTTTCCTTTGTCCTACATTGTATTTCTTTGTTCTTTAATGCTACAGAAGCCATCTTTTGAAAATCTCAGCTTCATGTATTCCTTTGCATAACTGAAACAGAAACATAATTTCAAACTTGTTTGTATTCAGCAAAGACACAGCATTATCTTTTTTTGAAAAAGAATATGTGTTTCACTGTTTAATTGCAGGATAGAGGATTTCTTAGAACAAAATAATAATGATAATTTATATGTGAAAGGTTAATTAAACCAAGCAAACCAGTAAAAAGCTACAGCAAAGAATTACATGATGAGAGATAAAATTAGACTGCTAGTTTGAAAATTGGATGCCTCAAGCTCACCACAAATGTGACTAAGGTCATTGCAGTCACTGGTCCTCAAATTATACATTAAGGCTACAAAAGTCCTACAATCTGGGCTATGCCGAACCCGAAAATATTTCTCTTGGAGATAATGAATCATAGGCCATGGATATGGTTCCACAGCTTTTTGTTGCTGGTTATTGTAAATTGAAATCTTAATGTTTAAACTGTGACACCTCAAGGTCACATTCACATACTTAATTTTAAGCAGGTGAGTATGTGTTTTCTTCAGTTGGACTTTTCCAACGCAGAAATTTTAACAGGCAACTTGTCAGGACTGGATGTTTGATGTATTTTGTTCCTGGTAGTGAACCTTTTTAATTATCCCTTTCTTTTTATTTTTTAAAATTCCAGCCTGAATAAAGCTGGGAATGTGAACATGACAGTAAAAATCCAATTTTGTATTGGATTCCCATAGCATTTGTCTTTGTAAATTACTTTTGAGAACATACAATGTATCCAGATAGTATATCCTAATGCAGTAAGCTACAGTAAGTTAGAAGACGAAAAAACATTGCAAACGTCAACTTACCTGTATTTTTTTGGAAGATTTGTGTGTCCCATGTGCCTAGTGAGTCAATGAGACCTGGCTTTAGATGGTGAGGCTATCCAAAAGCTAGTGGTGGAATTCATATCCAAATCTTGTCTTGATAATCAACAGATTTCTCTACTATTATTTCTGCTGTGCATGTTCACTGCCCTACCTACAAGGAGAGCAGCATCAAAAAGGTTGTGGGTGTTTGCATTTTTCTAGCTGTAGGAGTCTTTACTTCTACTGAGTTTTCACATAGATTGGAACAAAATGCTAAGGGAAAACACGTCCTTTGGCAACAAACCTGTCAGCGTGTAAGAGCTTAAAAGCCTTTTGTGATCTTTTCTGTTCTGATCAATACCATTTTTATAGATTGTAAAAATAAATTTTTGCAGTAGGAAATTCAGTGAACTTGATAATTTAGTTGTATTGCATGTATTGTTAATGATTGGTGTATTTTTTGTAGTATTCTATGATTGAAATGAACAATTGCCATGTGTAGGTTTATAACATGGAAAACAACCTCTTAAGTGAAATGATGTCCCAATGATCAGTTACAAATGTTACACTTCTTTAACAATTTAAGTAAGAAGTTCAAGAACAATTAAATTGAGAAAATTGAACTTCAGACTCATTTATAGTTCTTCTTGCTCTATTAATCTATTATCAGGCGGCATAATCAGTAATCTCATTGATATAATTATCATGAAGGCTACCATTTTGCTAATCAAACTGTATCATTGGGTTTTCCAACAAGGTAGAAAATATTTGGGTAATTTTGCAATTGAAAACATGTGATGTAGACTATTTTGTGAGTACAAACATAATTAAATAAATATTTTCTTTGTAAAATAAAATAGCCTTCTCCCTTGGCATCTGAACTTCAAGAGAGAATACCCAGGAGACATTTGGTTTGGTCTAACTAATTTTTCATGTGTGGAATCGTTTAAGAAGTCTATTCCGTTCATCAAAGAACATGGATATTTGTTTGGCTCCCTTGATTTCAACAGAACTAGCACATGTTTTAAGTGATTTATGTATCTGTACTCACACACACATATACTCACACATACAAACATGCATATTTAGGTAGTGGTATATTAAATTTGTCCCTAAAATTAAATGAAGTTTTCTGTGTAATAGATAAATTGCAGCTGCAGTAGGATTCAGGCACATAATCTTGCACATAATGCAGGAATACAGTGTGTACATGTTTATGTTATAAAATACTAATGGACAATAATTACAGTAGACTTTAATAAATAGTCCAATTACCAGACACTAATGTAATGCTTTCTTTTGCAGCTCCGTAAAGCCATTATAGATCACATCTCAGACTCCTTCTTAGATACCACTGTTCCACTTTTAGTTCTCATTGAAGCTGCTAAAAATGGAAGAGATAAAGAAATAAAGGAATATGCTGCTATATTTCGAGAACATACCAGCAGGCTTGTGGAGGTACGTTTGATGGAGTTGCACTTTTTTTTGTATATATGGTATAAGTGACTTGCCACTGCACATTTCCTTTGCTGGCAGATATCATCAAACAATTAAGCCTGGCATTTCAGGAAAGAATACATAAATGGCCTAGGGTAATTAGTAAACATACTCCATTTTTTATATAATGGTATGCAGTAAGATAGTGGGTTTTGTAGTATTGGCATATGCATAGTATTTCATTGCATAGAAATTAGGTGGTGGTGAATTCTAATTTGAGAAATTAGTGTAAGCCTTTCCACAAAGATATTCAGTGGGAACTTGATCACGTGTGTGATTCTAAAGAATATTAGCTTAAAGTGTTCAGAATACTACTGCCCAAACTACATGAGACACCATATTAGTGTTAGTTGTTTGCAGCTTTCTCACTTATAAAGTTTATAGCCTGTGTAATGATATGCTGAAGAGGAAATGGTGCTCTGACACACAGTTTAGAGCCATGAACCCTCCCTCTAGCAGACTGAAAGCACGCTGGCGTATATAAATAAATTCACTCGCATACATTGTGTACTCATTTCTAAAGGATATACTTCTTTATTACTTATGAATGATACTTCTTCATCAATTAGAACTTTGCAAATAGAATTGGGGGGAGATTTTAGTTTGTTGAACAATCAGTCCTGCAAGTGTGACTAAATATTCACTGACTTAAAACTCATTCAAAGGAGCTTGAAACACTGCTGGAATACTGAAGTCATGGATTTTGCAGGAATATTATCTCAAGTGCCAGTAAGGAATGCATTGCTAATTTTTGTGGGGTTTTTTTAAGCTTTTAGTGTTTTTCTGTGCAGTAATGCAAAAATGGAAAAAAAATCAATGAATTCACTCTGTGGCTGAAATTTTACTTAGGAAAACTATTTGCCTCAGAATTAATTCATTAATCTTGGGTGATGTACAGATAATGAAAGACAAACAGGTAAACAGCTAAAGTAAAAGTAGGGTATTGCATTTATGTTTCTCTTCATGGGCATCTAGTTACAGAGTAAGACTAGTTATTATTCTCCGATTTACAGAACTGTCTCATTTTGACCATGCTGCAAAATCAAATGAAAGCTAAAACACAAACCCAAAGTTCTAAAAGTTTTTCAGATTTTTAATACTGAAGCCTGAAGTGGCTTGAATTTTAGAAAGGACAGGTGATCTCTGAAGATCAGGTAACTTTACTGAATTTGGAATTGAGTCCAGGTCAGCTGAAATACCCAAATCATTATTCAATTTAGAAGATGTGAACCTAAAAATCCAATATTAATTTCCTTTCATGGGTTTGAATTTGTTTCCCAAATGCAAGGATTAGCTGACCATCAGGGTAGGTTTGTGATTAAAGGGGCTGATGACTGCACAGATACACTGCCTAAAAAATCCACAAGGATGTGTAGCAGCTGCCTGTGAACATAAGACTGCCCAAAAGATAGCTATCCTTAGTGACGTAGGAAAAACTACAGCGAAGTGTTGCAATTCCAGCATAGTTACTACCTAGAAAGGAGGAAAAAAAAAAAGTCAAATGTCCTTTTTCAGCATAGACATTACATTTTGCAGTGTCCCTTCTGGAAAGTGATAACCAGACTAGACAGTGATGCCTCAATAGTTGATAGATGTTGCCTTCGTTCACCTCACTGAATGATTAACTTCAGAACCCTCTGTTTTTACCTAAAATTATTACTTAAATGCTATTGAGCAGACCAGTCTAAGAGGGAAAGTATGTGTATAGTTCATGAATGTAAATACTTGTGGAAATCCATTTATCCAGATCATTCTGAGGACATCAGACATATTTATTTTACAAGCAAATTCGTAAATCATAAACAAATCCTGTGAGGGGATAAAAGCAAGAGTCTCATGATTGTTGTATAAAAGGGGTTCTATTACATGGTAGACTGATCTTACTGTATGTGTAAAGATACAGTGTGTGTGTACATATTTATATTTATGCTGTGACTTAATATACTGTCTGCAGTGAAGAAAGCATACTTTTTAAAATTTTTTAAGTAACTGGCTTTCAGAGAGACTGTACATAGTGCCACCTCTTATTGTTGAATTAGTTTTTCCAAATTGTCACTTTACTGGTGCTTATATCGTATGCTGCTATTGAAAATTAACGTAAAATAAAATTGAAGTTATCTTCTGGATATCTACCAGAACTGAAGTATCTTGTTTAAAAGTTGCTTATATTGGTTTAATGCACTTACCAGTATCTCTAAGTGAGAGCTTGATTGATGGCTTTTTGATAAATTATACTGCTAAACTTTCCAGCAAATTAATTAGATAGTAGTTGTACTGCATCTGTCAACTGCTAGCCTATCAAACGTAAACCAAAACAAAAATGAAAAAATATTAACAGCTAAGCAAGTGGCCACAAAGGGGTTTTGTACATATAAACAGATTTATCTGATTTTTACGAAAAATTCAGTCATTTCCAACAGCATCATCAACCAAAAAGAATTATGGCAGCTGTTTTGCGGAGAGTGTAATACCAATTCAATTGATATAAATGGAATAGCATTTAAGTACATTAGAGCTGTAAATTGGAAGTGTATTTGGGTTTTTAGTGGCCTAAAACCTGTTAAGCTGAGAATATATATATATGTTTAAATTGACAGTAGTAGAGTACTGCACTGTTGCTTTAATTTGTCAAGGAATATAACAGATAGATAGATTTAGATCTTAGTAATCTTAGTTTTCACAAGTGTACGTACTTCAGAATACATACTTCAGAAACTGAGAAGTGGCAAATATGTACGGAGCTTGGTTTCTAACTGAACATGGTGCCATGGGTAATGGATATACCATAGAAATCAGGTATAGCTAAAAGTGCTACCAAAATCAGGGAGCCTGATTCTGCAAGAAGGACAGGAGAGATAGAAAGGAGATGAGTTGGCTTTGAATCCTTACTACTTCTGTTACCCATTTATTTATCAAACAATTTACTTTTTCTTGGTTAAACTTGTATAAACTTGTATAAACATCATCTCTCCCCTTTGGGACAGCTGCCCAGCCTTTTGCCAGGGATATGTTTCATAACATGGTGTTGTCTGCCGTCTGTAAGATTTTTGAGTTGGATGACAGGTTAATTCAAGGTCCAACCCTGTACCACATTTCCAGAGTTTGAGAAAGTTGTCAAACATCTTTGTATTTTATTAGAAGGTTCTTAAATGACAGTTATGATTTGCATGTTTGCAGGAGAGTTCTCACATTCATTTCTTCATTATTTATTTCCTTTACTGTTATAAAAGCCAACAAACAAATCCCCTTACAACTTTCAGGTTATGAAATACAAATCTGGAAAGCTAGTCATGTATGCTGTTGCAGAATTGAGCTTGATCTCTGCAACTGCGAATAAATTAAGTCAAGTATTGAAGTGCAAGATCATGGGTGGCATATACCTGGCTATGGAATACTAACAGACACAATAGTTGAAGGTAAAATATTTTAAAAGCTAACCTAAGAAAAATTGTTGCAAAAAATGGCACATGACAGTAACTGTACTAGAGAAGGCTGGTAGGTGAGGTAGATAAGATATCAGACAATTGTAATGTAACTATGAAGGCAGTTTTAACATCTACGTGTAGTTGTGACATCCAAGGAGTTGGATAGATTGTGGGCACCAAATGATATAGCAAAGGCCAGTGATGCAAGCAAGACTGCCCATATTGTTAAATACAAAATACCTTATTTATCAGAAGAAAAAAGTTTTTTTCTTTTGTCAGCTGCAAATAGCCTTTATGGAACATAAGGTATAGAGAAGCTGCTTGCAAGCACTGAGACGTGAAAACCAGCTCAGATGCTGGCAATCCTTAGTTTTTGTCTTGGAGAACAAAACCTAAGAAAACAACCATGTACATTCTCACTGACCTTTTTTTCTGAATGTAGAACAACTTAGGTGTGGATCTGAGCCCACTGTAAACCTTTGACATCCATAACATCCCATGGTAAAGAACTTCACAGCTTGACTATGTGTTGTGTAGAGAAGTATCTGTGAAACCCCCACATGATCATTTCATTTGCTGTCCCTGAATTCTTGTATCAGAAGAGAAAATGAGCACCAGTCCGTAATTCCTTCTCCATGCCATTTACAGACTTCTCTCATATCTTCCTTCAATTGTCTGTTTTCCGACTTGAGTATTTCTGGTCTTTTTAAATTTTCCTTGTTTGGAAGCCATAAAAGGATCATCTTCCTACCTTCCCTGTACCTTTTCCAACACCTTCCAACTCATGTGGTGGTAGGTCAGCACTGTGCTTGCTATTCAAGATATTTCATGATGTTCTCTGTTTCCACATTTATTGAATTCCTAACAGTGTTTCTTCTCAGACGACTGCTGAACACTGAACTGCAGCTTTCACAGAAAGTTTATATGACAATCTCAAAATCTTATTCCTGATTAGTACTAGTTTGCTGAGGTCCATCATATATATGTCATACTAGATTTTTTTTTCCCCCAAAATGACTCACTTCGCATGTCTCTAGATTGAATTTCATCTTCTGTGTTATCGTCTAGTTATCTAGTACCATGAAATCCTTTTTAAAATCTTCATTAATTCTTTTATTTACTACTCTGAATAACTTGGTAAAAGATGCATAAAAAATTATTAAAAAGTTAATGCAGATGCTGTGACCACAGGGAAATTTCTGGCTCACAGCTTTCTCCCAATTTCCTGCTGATTTGTTCCTGAGGTTGAAAAAAGTGATGCTAATCTATCTGTATCAGCTGAGAATTACTGGTTACTCAGCCACGGCGATTCTTGGAGGAGT
Organism: Gavia stellata; assembly: GCF_030936135.1. NCBI lineage: Eukaryota > Metazoa > Chordata > Aves > Gaviiformes > Gaviidae > Gavia > Gavia stellata. Next base: position 5,733,185 of record NC_082602.1, read on the forward strand.
CGTAGGTTCCACATGCCTGGATCTCAGTACTGCATACACATTACAATTAATAGTCTAGCTCTTTCTTGGCAGCCTCAGGGAGGACATTCTTCCATTGCCTCCATGTATGGGAACAGGTCTGTCCATTTCTGCTTGATTTTAACAATTGCTCTTCTAAAAGATATTTATGGTGTAAGAAAGCTTTATGACTATTTCGTTTTCATCATATAAAGGTAAATTTTTGCACTTGAAGATTCCATTTCCCACAGCATTCTCCTAGAGAAACTGACTGCTCATGGCTTGGAGGGGTACAGTCTTACTGGGTAAAAATCTGGCTGGATGGCCAGGCCCAAAGGGTTGTGGTGAATGGATTTAAATCCAGTTGGCGTCCGGTCACAAGTGGTGTTCCCCAGGGCTCAGTAATGGGGCTGGTCTTGTTTAATATCTTCATCAGTCATCGGGATGAGGGGATCGAGTGCACGCTCAGCAAGTTTGCAGATGACACCAAGTTGGGCGGGAGCGTTGATCTGCTTGAGGGTAGGAAGGGTCTGTAGAGGGATCTGGACAGGCTGGATCGATGGGCTGAGGCCAACTGTATGAGGTTCAACAAGGCCAAGTGCCGAGTCCTGCACTTGGGTCACAACCACCCCATGCAACGCTACAGGTTTGGGGACGAGTGGCTGGAAAGCTGCCTGGTGGAAAAGGACCTGGGGGTGTTGATTGACAGCCATCTGAATGTGAGCCAGCAGTGTGCCCAGGTGGCCAAGAAGGCCAACGGCATCCTGGCTTGTATCAGAAATAGTGTGGCCAGCAGGAGCAGGGAAGTGATTGTGCCCCTGTACTCGGCACTGGTGAGGCCGCACCTCGAATCCTGTGTTCAGTTTTGGGCCCCTCACTACAAGAAAGACACTGAGGTGCTGGAGTGTGTCCAGAGAAGGGTGATGAAGCTGGTGAAGGGTCTGGAGCACAAGTCTTATGAGGAGCAGTTGAGAGAGCCGGGGCTGTTTAGCCTGGAGGAGGCTGAGGGGAGACCTTATTCGCTCTTTACAACTACCTGAACAGAGGTTGTGGAGAGGTGGGTGCTGGTCTCTTCTCCCAAGTGGCAAGTGATAGGACAAGCGGAAATGGCCTCAGGTTGCACCAGGGGAGGTTTAGACTGGATATTAGGAAAAACTTAATTACTGGAAGGGTTGTCAGACATTGGAACAGGCTGCCCAGGGAGGTGGTGGAGTCACTGCCCCTGGACGTATTTGAATGATGTGTGGATGAGGTGCTTAGGGACATGGTTTAGTGGTGGACTTGGCAGGGTTAGGTTAACGGTTAGACTTGATGATCTTAAAGGTCTTTTCCAACCTAAACGAGTCTATGATTCTGAAATAACATGCTGTGAAATCAGCTGTATGTACTGTCTGCTGAAGTTTAAGTCTCTGCAAACTAAGGAAACAGTATTTTTAAAAAATGCAGCTTTCCCTGAATCCAGTCATGAGTTCAACTTCAGTGTCTCTTCTTTATGAAGCAGTGTCTCAGCTCTAGTCTGTCAAACACACTGTTCCAGCTGAACATGTTCCACACACCTACGAGGCTTCAGAGCAAGATCGTTGAGCTGGGGTGATGATGTTAGTGTTGCACCAATGATGAATTTGATAATACCAATTTAAAAATGGAGACAGGACAACATACTGTAATAAAGAAATTATATTGTGTTCTCAAAATAATCAGTGAGCCGTAATTTGAATCAGCATAGTTTTATTACATACTCTATTACATCCTTTGTAAATGTTAATATACACTGTTATTCTGTGACTCTGTCAGTTGTAAATGATGCTGTTCTTACCATATTGATAAAACCATCAGTGTTTCATTTTCTTTCCATGATATTCCACTTGATTGCAGAAATTTGCAAAATAAATTTCTGAATCTGGACCACAAAGACCTGTGTATTTGTGTAGTCAGATCTCCAGCCACAGAAAAATCGATTTTAGTATTGCAGCCAGCAAGTCCAATGGTGATAGATAATGCAATGATTGTGATGTTACAGGATTAGGATGTAAGTCCATTTTTAAGTAATACAAACCATTGATATTTGTGTTATTTCCAGTTTAAGCATTTACTTGTCTACTCAGATTAAAACATGTACTAACAATACTGCCCTTTCCCCGCCCCCCGTACCCACCAGTATCACTTCACTTGTCGTTTTGCTTGGTTTGCCTTTTTTTTGAAGTTGAAAGTCAGGTAGGTATTCCGAGATTTGATTGTGTTGGCCTTTTTTCAATTTAAAACCTTATTTACCCCGTTTACTCTTAACCCAAGATAAAGATTTCCCAAAGAAGATTTATCTTGCTTATATTAAGTGCCCGTCTCTCTTTTGACTAAATGACTAGTTTAGTCTTGCTGTCTAATTTCTAGAGAGCTAAAGTGAGGTGAGATGAATTGTACCTTGAGAGGAGTGTTGGTCTATTTCGATACATACATCATGTTGTATTTTCTTATGCTCTATATAGCAGTTTTTAATCAGGTGTATCCTGTTTTTCAGTGCATTTTTTGCATCCGTTATTGAAAGATCAAGGATGTTTGAATTGTAGGTTATGATATTGTTTCATATATAAATACATCTATAAATACAATAGACTGAGTTGGACATTATGAAAACAAAAGTTCATCTTCTCACAAAGGTTTCTCCAACAATGAATTTAATATGGAAATTAGAAGTAATACTTGAAATATCAAGAGAGATTTTCTGTGGTTTCTATTTTAATCTGAAAATGAAAACTTCTCAAACAGAAACAATAGGTCTTGAGAAAGAACATACTTTTTTTTCCTCTTTGAATACGGTATGTTAATTGAGCTAAGCTGAATTGCCTGCTACACTGACTCTCACTGCTCATATTGTAATTTAAGAAACAAACAGTATCCTCATAGGCCAGTGACCTTTGTAAATCAGCTTTGAGGATTAATATATCTTACAAATATCTCTCTTCTGAATTAGCATTTGGAAGTTACAGTCTTTCCTTTAAAAATTGATTTAAGACGTAACAATATAATACAGTTCAGAAGTATGTATATAAATTCAGTGAAGTACAAAACATCAGTGAAATGGAAAGAATGAACACCACACCAGATCTGGGGCGATGATGTTTCCAAAGGTAGTAGCAACTACAGGTAGTATCTTCTTGTTTTCTTATGTTTTCTTTCTCCTGAGTTTATTAAATACTCTGTGCTCTTACCCTAGAGGTTCTAGCTTCTGGTAAAAAACGGATACACTTGGGATATTAGCCACACTTACCAGGAGTGGACAGTGCTAGTATTCGAAAAGCTCACAGTGGCAAAATATTTGAGATACGTTGGTTAACATCTTTTCACTATTATAGCTGCACAATAATTGCACAAAACAGAATCTCTTAGTTGTAAATATGAATAGTATCTTCAGATATATGGAGGAAGTTAAATAATCCTAGTTACACAGTAATAAAGAAAAAAAAATAAAACACCCACTTTGGCCACTATATTGAACACTTCCCACATATGAAATGGACACTCAGCAGCTGAAGTATTTTCATGAGTACCAAAGGTCACATTAAACATTCTTCAGATGGAGTTTATTCTAGGCTACAGTGCCTTATATTGCTCATATACTGGATCAAATATTTCTAAGTCTGCATATTGATTTTGTGACATTGAAAAACTAGGATATATTGCAGAATGAAAAAAGCAGCCAGATTTGGGTTAGGATTCTGTCTGTACTCTGTGTCTTTGTCTGTGAGCCTTGGATAAAACAAGTTCCCAAAAGATATGTTTCTGTTAGAAAATGCTTGTTATTAATTGGAGTTCCTTATTATAATGCAGCAATATTGATAAAAATATTTTTAAAAATGAAGATTAACTGCTTTGAGATTTCACACATTTAGGTTTTGCTTTGAAAAGCCTTTTAATTTAAAATGTTACCACTAAATAGCAAAGCTAATTGAAATATTTGATTATATGGAAACATCTTCGAACAGTCTTGTCTTCTACGAAATCTCAAAATTAGCTCTGAATATAAACACTATTTAAAATAATGAAAATTATTACAAAATAAAAATGAAAAGCCTTAGGGGACTTGGTTGTACTTTATAGTTCCTTGTAAGACATGCCTGTTTTTAGTGAATATAGTGTTCTGGTCTGTGGTTTACTTCTACTAAAGACCAAAGCAAATTCTGATATTGAAAGAACAAGTATGTGAAAGTGAACAAAATATAGGTAAAAAGGAAGACTGAAATGTCACATCTACACAAGTAAAAAAGCAGGTCCTCTGTAACTAGAAATTTCTTGTTTGGGAAAGCTGACAGGCTGTTCTCCTGAGCTGATCTGTCATAGAGATGTAATGCTTTCCGAGAGGAGGAGTGATAGGCTGGGTGAACTTGAGATTAAAAAAGGAATTTGATGGGAGCAGGGAAGAATCCTCTGATTATCTTTTTTTTGGCACAGATGCAAATCTCCCACTGCAGTGTTTAAAGGTCAGCTGTACCAAGCAGAGACTGAGAGATTTAATAGGAGAAGTGGAGGCGATGATGAAGTGAACTTTGTGTTCTTCATCTCTTCTCTCAGTGCACGAATATATCATATGCTCTCTAGTTTGATCTAATAACACTGACTTCAGATCTGCTGCTTTGATACATAAACTTGAGTGTTTAGCCTATTGCCTAATTCTTGCCCTTGTGTTCTTCAGTTTTGACTGTATTCCAATATGACAATGCAGCTTCTAGGAATCGGGATTTCTAAGGTTGAAGCTGTTACTAACAATGAACAGAATGCACATATTTTTAAGTGTATCAGTGTTGTAATGTGTTGATATAGAACAGCAAAGGCATGCAGAACATAAAAAGTGTTGTTAAAAAACAAGTTTGTGAGGTAATATAAAGATTTCCAGTGCAGGAAATCCAGCACATCTATTGAAGGTGAATTCTCCTTAAGAAATCATTCTTTTTAAATGAAGTTAAGATATAAAGAAGAAAATATCTTGAGTTATAAAAATATATAGAGAGAAATAAACTGTTTTGTCACTTTCTAGTTGAACAAGATGCAAGATGCATAGGAACAAACTATACAAATACTGCAGAATCTTAAAGTTAATTTACTTTATGAAAAAAAATTACTAAGATCTTGAATAAAATGACTTGCTGGCTCCTGTTACTTCAGCTACTTCTAAAGCTAGCTTTTAAAAAGATGAGACTCATGTCCTGAATGTGTTTGGAGAACTTTGCTTTACAGTTCATAATTTGAGTCCAGGCACTCCTTGCTTAATAGAGGGCTCCTGGCCCCTACCTGGGGAGGTTGTCTCTGTCTCTGGATAGCAGAGCACAACAATAAGGATAAGAGAAATTCATTTAAACCACCTTCACTGGAGAGTTCATAGCTTTTTGCCACTTTAACATGATCAAACTATTGTGTGTGGAATGACTGCAGTCTGGGATTGGCACCTTTATTATTTTAAATTTAAGTATAAATATTTTTTTAGTTTGTTGGTTTAGAGTCTTTCCTGTTCACCTAAGAGCTGGACCCAGAAAATGTGTTTGAACTAATGTGAGCCAAACTCATGGAATTGCTCATGCTTCGCAGAAATTAAGTTCTTCAAAGGTAGCATTTATTTAATTTGTGTTTCAATAGCACTCTGGAGACTCCAAGAAATATCGGGGTCCCTACATTTGGGAAAACAGATGAGACAGATAAACTGTAGAAGGAGACAGAAAGGGATAATGAATCTGTCATGTGGATCAATGACAGCGCCTGGAATAAAACAGAGATAAGTGAATTTAGCTAACTCAAAATCAGTCACCATTAAACTCAATTAAGAATGTCCATGTAAGGGTTTATCTGAATTAACTCCTTCTACGTAGCAAACAATTAATTGGTGCAATTTCTATAAAGAAATAGAGGTTTGCAATGTACATAGATACAAAAATTGTATTTCATTCAATGCTATTACAATTACAATACTATTTTGGAAAACAATACGGAAGAACTTATATATGGTACAAATGAAATGTTTTCAGGGTTAAACGTGTTAATCAAAATGTTTGCAAAACCCAGCACAGTGGAAATAATAGTAAGTATTTGGTAATCAAAATGAATCTATAATGACAATAACTTAATAAGCATGCTACAAGAAAACACTTCCTTTCTCTCAAGCAAAACATAGGGCTACTGGCTCTTGAACTAAAGCTTTCTATATCTGCCTCTTCTGGAAAACTGCTCTGCCTAAAGTCAGTTTCAACGCGGAATCTGCAACTTAATTGTGATAAGTTGCTTTTCATTTTCTAAACAAACAGTAAATATTTCTCTTCTAGTACAATGGGAAAATTCTCACTACTTCACTCTGTTTTATTGACATACATATAAAAGATGATAGCTCTTATTTGCCACTTTGTCTGATTTTGCATGTAATTTGCTACATCTTTCTATGTCAAATTTTAAATATACTGACCCAGAAAACTGGGTTCTGAGAGCAACTCACCATAGCTCTGAAAGATGCAGGCAAAAAAGCCCTAAAAAAATAATCTCACTCTTGTGCTTTCCTGAGTCTAGTCTACAACAACCAACCTTGAAGCAGCCTGTGATGGCTATTATTTTAACCTCTGAACATCCAGTACGTAAGGACTACATTCCTTCACATTACTTTTCTTTGACTCAGAGCTAAGGATCATGGGAAGAAAACTACTTAAATTCTGAAAACCAACAAACCCCCACAGATTTGCCATCCAAAGTAACACTTACACAGTTTCCTGGCAGGTAGTAACTTAATCTAAAATGGAATTTAACAATCCATCAGTGAATTTTGCTTTACGTATTAAAGTACTGCATATACAGAGTACTGTCAACTGGAAGATTCTGATTTCTTTGTATCACCTTCAAAGACAATAGGGAATTGAGTATTTGCAGCACTGCACCCATTTCCATTGGGTTTTCATCCTAGACTGGTAAACACTAAATAAAAATAATGCTTCATTACTAGTTCTTTAGTATTGCTTTTACTGAGCTATTGAAAAATAAAACTACTTCTGACAGTGGCAAAACTCCACAACAACTGCATGTGTAGAGGTCGAACTGACAGATTACTGGAACATCTTCATTAACTTTCTGGATATCAGAAGAGAGCAGAATCCTTTATCATTCTTCTTAGAAGCATAATCAGAAGACAAGAAACATGAATCCTGTTATGCAGAAGTTTTTAGTTTCAGGCAGTTCGATGCTAAGGAATTTCATCCCCAGATGTATGATCCAAGTCTAGGGCTCATAATTTTTTTGCTGGCACTTTTGTTGTCACTATTCTTCTTTAACCCATAATATACTTTGAGTGGTATCATCACATAAGCACATCTGTGTCAAAATAGCAATTAAAGACCCTAAGTTGAAGAGTATATCATCATCCCTGTTTTTGCATTACAGTTTGACTTCTATTAGTCATGTACATAAACATATGCATCAGCTGTCACTAGGATGCAGGATCCTGTTGTACAACGTGATCTGTGGACACAGAACTGTGTGGTTTTCTTCTTGAAAGAGCATATATCTAAGTATGAAAGTAGCATATAGAGATATGCATGCAGAATATTGGTTAGCATTTTGGGAATAAAATGTACTTGTCAGCAGACTAGGAGGCCATTTTCTGTATATAAGATGAGCACTTTAAAGCATGATCAATATCTATGAATGGGAAGTGGATTTTCATTATATTACCACACTAATTTATAGAGACAGTCTATCCTTGACAAATTAACTCTCCTCTCTTATCACACACATCTTTTATATTTTTTTACTCTTATTTTGCTAGTTAACATAATGGTTGGTTTTTGAGAGGGAAACCACCTTCAGTTTTTTAATTTTTATGCATCCTCAGTTCGTGTGATTCAGAATTCCCTTTCAGCACTCCCCTGTTTTTGTCTGACTTTTTCACTTTCAAGAGAGACCAGTGTGCAGCCTGCCTGTTCAGGAAGGGTTTAGTTAACGGCACATCCATGAGATCCAGGCAGCGGAGGTTCCTTTCTTGTAGGTTCTTCACTGCTGCAGTTCAGTTAAATCCAAATATCTTAGTGAATCCATTTTAGCAATCCAACTGCTGACTTCACTAATTTTAGCAAATCTCTGATTAGTTGGGTCTGTAGGAAGCAATACCAATCTAACGACAAAACCAAAAAATACACTTCCTCATTTTACTTACAGATAATTTTTTTCTTCAACTTTTTAAAAAATCAAACTATTAATGTCTGAAACACAAATTTAATGCCAGTAAGACCAAGAGACCCTGCTTTCCCATTTCAGCTAAAATTCATTTCTGTGCTGAAGGCTCCGAGAATCCTTCAGCAAACTGACCTGCTTGTCAAGGTGATGTGACAGCTATCAATAAACAGCATAGACAGCCTCACTGGTTACAGCCTACAAACCTTCTGTTGTCAGATGTTGCTCTGTTTGGTTGGTTAGTTGCAGATAGCATGCAAAAGGGAAGCCTAAAGATGGTAATGGCATTTGGGGGGGTGGGTGTGGAATTATTTCTAAAATGAAAGGCAGCACAGGAAAAATGCACAAATGCTTTAAATGCAAAAATGCTTTGAATTCTAATAGAAGAAGCCTGGCAACAGTGATTGAGCAGTGGCAGGCTGATAGAGGGAGGCCTTTAAAGACAGGTAACTTGTTCTTGATGTATTTGAGCTGGTAGATGGATGCTTAATGGAGAGCTAATGTGGTCAAAATAGTGAATTAAGAAAATTAATTCAATAAAATTAGCTTAAAGTCAAGCATGTACTTCTAATTGTATGTAAACTTTAAGACTTTGAACCTTGCTGTTTTGGGCCTGTTTTGGGCCTCGCAGAGTTCCAGCATCTTGCAGCAAGTCCTGAATTCATAATGTGAGAATTTTTGCACCTTTATGTAATTAATCAAATAAGGCCCAACTTTCCTATTACTGATTGAGCTTCAGGTGATAAGTGGTGACATTTTCATTAATCCTCTTAATCACAGCCTTTATTACATAAGTGTGAAGCAAGGGAACAAAAGATAAACAACCCAAAGATTTATCAGACTTCCTATGTCTGAGGGGCATATTTCAATAGCTAGAAATGTCAGCGACCTAGTATGGTGAGGCAGGGTAGCTCCAAAAGGGAAATTGTCTTTGTTCAGCATGGAATCCTCATTACGATACTCCTAGTTAACATTTTTGCTGATAGCATAAAGGCAGCTGACACAAGTGCAGTGGCAGTGACTTTTTTTCTTGTGTTACCGCAGAAACCAGATTTAGAAGTTCCTCAGAATATTAGAAATTGATAATTGTGATTCCATCTTATGTCCTCAAAAGTCTCATAGTTTTGATAGTACTGATCTGTAATGAGCCAGTCACCTGTAACAGAATAATTCTGGAGGTGCTAAAAAAGGCACACATCATCAAAATGTTACCATCAATTTACTAAAGCTTGTGCTTCTTAAATACCAAATATCTCTGTGTGCGTATGTACTTGCCGAGGTTTATTGGTTGTTTTTTTTTTTCCCCCTTGGAACATGGATGCTGTGATATCTGGTGAAGGAGGAGGTTTATTCCTGTCACTGGAGGTGCTGAATATTCTTTGTTCTATGTGACCATCTATGCAATTGTCAGAAGTGCATCTATTAGAGGCACTATTGGGTCAAATTGGCCAATGGGATCTCAAGTTCTTGAGGACAGAGAATCATATCTATATGTATAATTTGTGTGTGTATATATATGCATGTATGCATAGAGAATAGGTTTGCATTAATTTCGCCTCTTTGGGAAACCAGATTTCTATCCTAAAGCATGAGGTTTTGTTTTAAGTTGTTATTCCACAGGCTAACAGAACTCAAGAGGTGTATGGATGACAGGGAGGTGATTAGAGACAGCCAGTATGGCTTCACAAAGGGCAAATCGTGCCTGACTAATCTGGTGGCCTTCTACGATGGAGTGACTGTGTTGGTGAATAAGGGAAGAGCAACAGATGTCTGTTTAGACTTCTGTAAGGCCTTTGACACAGTCCTATGCTACATCCTTGTTGCTAAATTGGAGAGATAAGAGTTTGATGGATGGACTATTTGATGCATAAGGAATTGGCTGGATAGCTGCATCCAAAGAGTTGCAGTCAATGACTTAATGTCCAAATGGAGATCAGTAACAAGTAATGTCCTTCAGGGGTCCGTATTGGGACTGGTACTGTTCAGTGTCTTTATTAATGACATTGACAGCGGGATTGAGTGCACCCTCAGCAAGTTTGTGGATGACACCAAGCTGGTCCAGTTGATATGCTTGAGGGAGGGGACAGCATCCAGAGGGACCTTGACAGGCTTGGGGAATGGGCCCATGTGAAAATCATGAACTTCAACAAGGCCAAGAGCAAGGTCCTGCACCTGGGTTGGGGCAATCACCAGTACTAGTACAGACTGGAGGATGAATTCATTGAGAGCAGCCCTACAGAAAAGGACTTGGGGATATTGGTAGGTGAAAAACTAGGTACGAGCCTGCAATGTGCACTTACAGCCCAGAAAGCCAACCATATCCTGGGTTGCATCAGAAGAAGCGTGGCCAGCAGGTCAAGGGAGGTGATTCTACCCCTCTACTCTGAGCTGGTGAGACCCCACCTGGAGTACTGCATCCAGCTCTGCGGCCCCCAGAACAAGACATGGACCTGTTGGAGCGGGTCCAGTGGAGGGCCATGAAGATGATCAGAGGGATGGAACACCTCTCCTATGAAGACAGGCTGAGAGAGTTGGGGTTGTTCAGCCTGGAGAAGAGAAGGCTCCGGGGAGACCTTATGGCGGCCTTTCGGTACTTAAACGGGGCTTACAAAAAAGATGGAGATACAATTTTTTTTTTTAACGGAGCCTGTAGCGATAGGATAAGGGGTAACAGGTTTTAAACCAAAAAAGGGTAGATTCAGATTAGCTATAAGGAAGACATTTTTTACGAGGGTGGTGGGAGTCTGGAACAGGTTGCCCAGAGAAGTTGTGGATGCCCCAGCCCTGGAAGTGTTTAAGGCCAGGCTGGACGGGGCTTTGAGCAACCTGGTTTAGTGGAAGATGCCCCTGCCCACGGTAAGGGGGTTGGAACTAGATGATCCCTTCCAACCCAAAGCATTCTATGATTTTAAAAGTATTTTCTAGAGGATCAGGCAACACATTTGCTCAATTTAGTAACTTCTCTAGGAATCTTTCTGGGTATTTTATGACTGCCAAATGGCTTTTGAACTAGTATTTTTTTCCCCCACCACTAGGGTGATGCTTTTTCCAAGACTGTACTTAATAACGTGAATTCTTGAATACACTGAAATAACTGGGAAATGTTCTTGTTCTGAAATGCAGTTTGTGCACAATATTTAGAGAAGCTATCTAATATCTTGTATTTGAGGCAAGAAGACAAAAAGTAGGACAAATCTTTTCATAATACAGACTTAACAGCACAAATAAAATTAAGAGAATAGTGGCTGAACTCTTGTTAAAAAAAAAAGGCAAGGAAATTATCAAGAAAACATACTATGGGAAATCATTGTCTAGAATTTCTGATCACAAGGAAGGCAAGTGATCTTTGTTTAACAGGGAAGTTGTGTGGTTTTGGTTTTGACAACTTGGCTGAGACAAAAGGCACCACTTTCCCTTTGGTGTAATTAATCCTCTGCAGAAGGTCTTTAAAACAGCTGAACAACAAACTCAAGCAATATGCAATACTGTCAACATAGTTACTTCCAAGGCGATGACATTGCTCACATTTTAACATCGCTATATTAAACTGCTTTTTAATAACTGTTAGCCTAACATTCAAAATACTGAGTTCATGACAAATTTCTAAAACCTTCTGAAAAACACAGGCTGGTCTTGCTAGACACAAGGAACCTCCTTGCTAGACTCAGTAGGACAGCATTAAAGTATCTAGGCATGTTTTCTCTTAATGAATTGTCCTCAGTCCCAACACTATCAGCTCTCTTTTACCCAAATCGGTTCAGTAAAGGGACAGACAGACAGTACTAGCCATATCCCACGTGCTTTTGTGATGGAAAGTTCAGATCACCATTCTGAGTTTTAGCTTAATGAACGTGTACCCTGTCAGCCCTTTATTAGGAATCATTTACAGGTTATAATTCTAGACTTCCTTGCACAGAGATTTGTTTCCTTTGAAACACATTACTAAACCCCAGATCTCTTACTCTGTTGTTGTTGGACAGATGTCTACTGGGCGTTAGGATTGTTTCTCATCTGTGCATCACTTTACAGTGATTAACAGTGAGTTCATCTGCCCTTTTTCAATGCCAGTGTACTGTAAACAAGATACAATCTCCGCAGGAGTTTTATCAGTGAATTTAGGAGGATCACAAATCCTACACTTTGAATTCTATCCACATGCTTAAGGGTGAGACCACACGTTGCCTCAGACTGCATTGCAATCTGCAGTTTGGAAATCTGGATGATTTTATATGTAAGTTTTGGGTGCAAGGCTTATAGACAGTTTTAAGTGTTTTCCTTTGTTGATCAATTTTACCTTTCCTAGACCGGAGATCACATTGAAAAATGGATCAAGGATTTGTTGTATTTTATGAACCTTTAAACTCAATTAACATGAAGCAAAGACTTCCACTGACACAGAAACATTTTATGTTAGTAAGACATTTATTCCATATAAACTACAGTAGCTAGCTAGGAGTCTACCTCCAGCTCCACTGCAATGGGAATTTGCTGTCTATAGATGGCTTTCACCGTAGCTGCAGGAACGCAGCTCATGACACCATTCACAAAGAGGAGAAGAAAAACTAATAAACCTGAGAAAAATTACTTAGATAGTCATTTAAGGGATAAAGGAAGGGTAAAAATGAATGAGAAGATTAATTATATTTTTACAAGATATTTGAAATGTAGCCTATAGTGAATGCATAAGAATATACTGTAATGCGGTAATGACATAATGTAATGCATAAGAATATACTACGTGCCTGTGGCACAGATTAGATTTTTACCACTGGAGCTGTATAATACTTATTTTACTTTACAGACAACTTAGTTATCCAATATACCTACATGCAGGTACTTCATTATGAGGGAATTATTGTTTATAGCCACTGCAAATACAATTGGCTTGAGCATTTCATAAAAAGCTTCCTAAGTGTGTTTACAGCTTTAAATTTCCATTTAAAATTTCGATTCACTTCAATACGGTAAGTTTTTTGACTTACCGTATTGAAGGTAATATGACAGGCCCTCGTGCCTGTCCTGTATGGTTGGTTAATGCTGAGTGAGAAGAAAACAAAACCATTGGCGGTAGGAAAACGCGGTGTTTGAAGTGCCTTTTCACGAAGCTACTCCTCTTTCCATGAAAAGCTTTCCAGGCACGGGCCCTTCTGCCCCCGCCGTCGGTGTCGCGGGGGCCGGGCCGGGCGCTGCCGCGCTCCCTACCGCGACCCCTCGCTTCCCGGCAGGGGAGCGCCACCTCCGGGGGACGGCCGCCGCCTGCAGCCGCACCGCAGGCCGCCTGCCCGTTGCCTTCCCGCCTCCCTGCGGGGCGGGAGGCGGCTGGCTGCCGAGGCCCGGGCGCCCACCCTTCAGACTCGGTCCCGTTTCAGCGCTGCTGGCTTAGGACGCGGTCACCAGGCCGCTCTCGTACAGAACCAGCCGGGGACCGGCGGGGTGTAGCAGGGCGGAGAGTGCTCCGCCCCGCTCCCGCCAGGCCGGCCCGGGCCTTCGCAGCCGCCAGCTCGCGCCACCGCCCCGCGGCAACGCCCCGCCCCGCGGCAGCGCCCCGCCCCGCCCCGATCTTGCTGGAAAGTTCGGCGGCCGCCGTGAGGTCGCGGCGTGGCGGAGCGCTCGGCGGCGTTTGGGTGAGTGATGGCGGGTGGGTTTGGTCGCACATTTCAATGTCGAGGTTTTAACCTAAATTGCCAAAGACGTGTTTTCGTCTTCTGGAAGGAGAATCCCGCTGCTCCCGGCCGAGACTTTTCTGAGTGCCGCGCTGCCGGGTGCTGAGGAGAAAACCGCCCAGGCAGGCAGGCGCAGGGCAATTCAGGCCGCTAAAAGCTAGTAATACCTGTGGTTTTTCTTCCTTACCAAGTCATTTGTGTTAAGAGGTGGTATTTCCCTTCCGCAAGCAGTAAGCGCAATGGCCTTGTCGTTTTAAGGACTAATTCTGTGCAGCATAAAATTTAAAATGCCAATCTGTGAGGCAATGGTAGAACACAATATATTAAGAAGTGCGTTTTCCCCTAGATTGCCAAATTTTCTGTTTCAGTTCTTTGAATAAGAACATTTGGCTTTTTTTTGAGATTAAAAACTGCATTTAAGCAACAACGATCTTTTGGGAGCACTTGTGTGAGCAGCTGCTCACCAGTGCAAGTAAGGGATACAGTCCAGTTTAGAGTGGTGTTTTGGTCAGTATTTGTACTTAATTATTACGCATTATCCTTATGCTTAAAGCTGTTTGGCGATCAAGTGATAAAGTAGTCTTCCTCTGGATATTATTTTTTCAAGTCTTGTTCAGTGGAAGCAGGACAAGAATAGACTAAAGGTTTTTATAACAGCACTGAAAACATTAAAGTATATTGTATCCTGTGTAACTCTGTGAAATGAATGCATTTTTTTGTTTATGGTAGATACAGACTTACGCATCTGTGCTCTGTGATTGTTTCCTGTCTTGAATGAGGCTCTACGAAGGGCTGTACCTTGTTTTCTGGTAATCATTAAGGTAGTCTTGTCTACGAGGGTTCCTTTGAGTTGCTCTTCTTTATTTTAATTCCGGGAAACAGCAGTTGTCAACATTTCAACTGTTGGAAAGCCTGGGGGGAAAAAATGAATTATCCAATTAATTGTAAAGTGTAAACCGATTAATTCTTCTGACAATAAGATTTTTATTTTTTTGTGCGTGTGCAAACATGCTGTAAGGGTTGCACACCGATTTGTGCTGAATTGATGTTATCCTGTCCCAAAGGTTGGAGGGAGACAGTTGGGTTGGAGAAAGATTCCAAGAATAGTGAGAGAGAGACGTAACTCATGACAAGCCTTTGACACTGTTTCCCACAGTATTCTCCTGGAGATACTGGCAGCTCGTGGCTTAGACAGGCGCATTCTTCACTGGGTAGAAAATTGGCTGGATGGCCAGGCCCAAAGGCCTGTGGTGAATGGAGTTAAATCCAGTTGGCGTCCGGTCACAAATGGTGTTCCCCAGGGCTCAGTACTGGGGCTGGTCTTGTTTAATATCTTCATCAGTCATCTGGATGAGGGGATTGAGTGCACCCTCAGTAAGTTTGCAGATGACACCAAGTTGGGCGGGAGCGTTGATCTGCTTGAGGGGAGGAAGGCTCTGTAGAGGGATCTGGACAGGCTGGATCGATGGGCCGAGGCCAACTGTATGAGGTTCAATAAGGCCAAGTGCCGAGTCCTGCACTTGGGTCACAACAACCCCATGCAACGCTACAGGTTTGGGGACGAGTGGCTGGAAAGCTGCCTGGTGGAAAAGGACCTGGGGGTGTTGATTGACAGCCATCTGAATGTGAGCCAGCAGTGTGCCCAGGTGGCCAAGTAGGCCAACAGCATCCTGGCTTGTATCAGAAATAGTGTGGCCAGCAGGACTAGGGAAGTGATTGTGCCCCTGTACTTGGCGCTGGTGAGGCCGCACCTCGAATCCTGTGTTCAGTTTTGGGCCCCTCACTACAAGAAAGACACTGAGGTGCTGGAGTGTGTCCAGAGAAGGACAATTAAGCTGGTGAGGGGTCTGGAGCACAAGTCTTATGAGGAGCGGCTGAGGGAGCTGGGGTTGTTTAGCGTGGAGAGGAGGAGGCTGAGGGGAGACCTTATTCGCTCTCTACAACTACCTGAAAGGAGGTTGTAGTGAGGTGGGTGCTGGTCTCTTCTCCCAAGTGGCAAGTGATAGGACAAGCGGAAATGGCCTCAGGTTGCACCAGGGGAGGTTTAGATTGGGTATTAGGCAAAACTTCATTACTGGAAGGGTTTTCAGACGTTGGAACAGGCTGCCCAGGGAGGTGTTGGAGTCACCCTCACTGGAGGCGTTCAAGGAACGCGTGGATGTGGCACTGTGGGACATGGTTTAGTGGGCATGGTGGTGTTGAGTTGATGGTTGGACTTGGTCTTACAGGTCTTTTCCAACCTTAATGATTATGTGATTCTGTGAAGTTCTGAAATGAGACTTTTTCTCTTTCGAAAATCCAGTATTTGGAAAGAGTTCTTTAAACACATCTGATGTGTTTATTTGTGTGAGGTAGGAGGAGCTGCTGGTCATGCATCATTTAAGCTGGCTTAGGCTCTGACCTGCTTTCTTCAGTAAATTTCATCGTCTTTTAAATTGGGAGATGGACCTTGTACTTGCTCTGGGAAGGCTTTCAAAGTACTAGAATTCAGATATGCTACAAGCTGAATCTTGAAAAAGTTGGATGACACTTTTGGGGGGCTTTTTTGGGGTGTGTTTTTTTTTTATTGTTTCTGGAGGGTGGAAGGACCTTTGACTACAATTTTACATGGATATCAGGAAAACTACTTCTGTGATAAAGCATTTTTTTCCCTTTTGAGGAGAAGTTTTCTCAGGATTGACAATAAGAATGCTAAAGTTTCAGGTTAATCCTTCCTGTCATGCAATGTGAAAAGATAGGCAGCTTCATACTATTTCCCATTTTTGTTCTATATTCATTCTATCTATGTTTTAATTTAGATTTTCATTATATTACTAACTAATTTGTACCATTAAGAATGTTAGCAAATACTGCCTTCACTGATACTGTATTGTACCAGTTCACTAATCATGTGCGCTGGTATACATGGTTGAATGGTTTTGTCCATTTATTTTGCAGTACTGATTTGGTTCAGTTAAATATCTGGGGAGGAGAACAGTGTGTTACTGGAAGGTCGGTGACACCTTTTGGTGCAAACCTTAACCAAAGTCAGTAATAGTATTTGGGATTTTCACAAGTAAAATGAAATTACAGTCTTGTTCTACGCATTGGTGTGTTTTAGTACTCCTTTGGTTATTGCTAGTATCATTGAGCAGTTTGCAGGGAAATACAAAGTTGCTGCACTGATTTCAGGATTAGGGATCTAAGGTAGTCTTTTTGCTCTTAGCCCTGTGAAGAAAAGGACAATCCATCATCATGAAATTTTGTTTGTGGTCTCAAGAAGGATTACTTTTCAAAAAAAAAATTGGATATGCTGAATTCTGTAGTAATTTTTAAAGGATAAACAGTTTCACTGTGTTTGAATTTGTCACATGCAATTTGTAACACAGTACTGTGTCCTGCAGAAAATGAAGTAGGTATAATTAATGGTGGATGTGTGAAAATTAGTATCAAAGTTTGTACGGCTGATGTGAGCTACTTTATTTCTGGTAAGATGGTGAATTGAATTTCTATTATTGAGTATGCTTGTATCTCCCTGTGTTGTTTCCTTTCAGCTATCGAGAAGAAAGTGTTCTTTTGTTGGTAAAGAGTTCATTTATGTTTCTAGGTAATGTGCATTAACATTCTGCATATCAAACTTCATTCATCTGTAGCTAACCCTCAATGTCTTATTGTTGACTCTCTTTTTATTCTCATGCTAGATTTGATGGTAAATGCTCAAGCACCACACACATCTATAATTCTGTACCAGTTGTTAATGATAGTTGGGAATGAGTTAGAATACAGATTAACTGCTTCTTAGTGTAAAAAAAATACATATTCCAGAAACCTGTACTGCTGTATACAGGTGGTTGATATTAATGTTAGATATAAAATTAATTGCCATACTTTCTGCAGAGGCAAAAAGTTCTGTGAAGGGCTGATCCCGAGATGGATTACATTCTGAAGGTATGTTTTGTTGCAGTGATCTTTCATTTTCTTTGATTATCTGTGGATTTTTTGGTGGGTTTTCCCTCCCCCTCTTATGTCACGATTTTTTTATAAGTAATTGTGATACAGTACTTATTACATTTCTGAGTGGTTATTGTTTGTAATTTTCCAGAGGTGAATTCTGCTTTTCATGTATTGTCAAGTTAATTTATGCTTAGTATGGTTGACCTTTTAGTTATAAAAATGTAAATCTGTAGCATGTATAACCAGTCCAGGTGTTGCATTAGAACAATGTGCTTAAAGCATACTTTTTTTTGTAAAAGGATAAATACCTGATTTTTGTCGGGGACTGCTTCTATTTTGGACTCTTCTAAGAGCTGTTACATGAACTGTGGTTTTTTTTGTTCTCATTCAGAAACAATCATTTAATGTTTTATTTGTCAGGTGTCCTACTTGTTCAAGAAATTGAAGACATTTACATTGAAATGAAAGAATTTCTGGCATTGTAACCAAGTGATTACACTGCTGGAAAGAAGTCTGTTTCCTCTCCTGCTCCACTAATATTTATTAAGTGCTAAACCAGATCTGTGTGGTTTCATTTTGTTAGCATGCTGAGTCTTTTTTGCTCACACTGATTTAAATAATAGAGGGTGTATGTGTATTGGAGGAAATATGCTGCATCTCCTGGGATCGATTTCCATCTCAGTTAACCAGTCAGAGGCAAAGAGGTGAAGATTTTTATTGTGAGATCAGGAAGAGTCTACGATTCTGTGGCTAGGGAAACAACAGTCACCTGAGTATGCTTGGGTATTTGTATGCAAAACCATATGTTATTTAGTCTAACAGAAAAATCCTTAAAACAGGGGTAATGGATATTGTTTTGTAGAATATCTGAATAACAAGTAATAAGAAAATAAAAGAGGGTGTATTTATGCATATGTTTGGATCTTACCTTTGTTTTGTAGAGAAGAAGGGCCTGAAATCTCGAGTATAATAAACTGTCGTGAGAATATGTGTTATATTTGCCTCTGTATTATTTAGGTGCAAGAGATAGTGAGTTTCATGCAAGGAGGTAATGAAAAAAGAAACGTTCATGCAGAAGGAAAGAGATACTGGGAAATTTTACACTGAAACACCGAAGAAGATACAAAAAGATTAGTTGATGGGGGGCGAACTGGTAAAACATTGCCTCTCTTAAAATAGTATTTTATTTAAAAACTGGAAAATATATGGGGTATTTGGAATTTGAGATGTTTTATTTGTTTAGAGAACTGGTTGATCCACCCTGATCCTTATTACTGGTTTTCACTGGTGCTAGATGTTTACCGAATCCTGCTGGTGTCAGACAGGTCAATGTCAGACAGTCGAACCTACCTCACTAATCTGTTCAAAAGCACTTCAGCATGTGTGGTGCCGAGTTCCCTTAAGGCCTGTATATTCTGGCAGTGAGTTTTGATCACTCATCTTC
This sequence comes from Gavia stellata, assembly GCF_030936135.1. Taxonomy (NCBI): domain Eukaryota; kingdom Metazoa; phylum Chordata; class Aves; order Gaviiformes; family Gaviidae; genus Gavia; species Gavia stellata. The sequence continues at coordinate 5,752,415 of NC_082602.1, forward strand.
TTAGATATTTTAAGGAATTGGCTAATTCTGTGCATGACTGATGGCCTCTTTCTCTTGCTCCATGGTTAACTGCTTTCTTATTTGCTGTGCTTGTTGTCAGGCTGAGATAAGGAAAATCAGAAGGTTGATTATTCATTACATGATTATGGAATTGGATAGTCACCTTCTCCTTTTGAAAACCATGCTTTCTTCTGGTTTAATATAACATATAACACCTCTGTCTACTGCTAAAATAAATTTTTGTCTTTATACTGACATTTTTTTCTGTCTGCATGAAGAAAGAGGTAGGGACGAGGCAGTAAAATGGTTGGGTTTTAGTCAGTTCTTTGCTTGTCCTATTCTTCTTTTCAGGTAGTTTTCTTTATTTCTCTACTCGTGTGGTACTGCTGGAAAGCCCTCTACTGCTAACATTTCAGCAAACAGTGCTAAGGGAGAGATTTACATTTAGATCTTTCACCTGCTGTTATGTTTGGGCCCATGGAAGGACCTTTCTTCAGCTATCAAAGGCCATTTTGTGATTATTGCAGTAGATTAAGTCGGGCTGGTGTGGATGGTACATTTTTTGAGAAACTGTCCGTGAGACACAGGTCACGCCTTTAGACAGTTTCTGTTTAGTGGACTTTTCAGCTAACTTGGGTTGCCAGAGCACAAATGTAATCGAAATACAATCTCTTTTTTTTGGCTGTAACTAGGGCTCAGCACACTCAGGTCTAGAGAGGGAATCCTTAACTTAGTTCTTCAGCTGTCTTTACTGTGACCCAAAGCAGGGAGAGAAAGCTTAATGGAGCTCTGCATCAAGCCTGACACGTTTATTGAAAAGGAAATCACTTCTGAAATGTTACTGTGCAGAACTCTCCCTCACTCATGTATGATCTTTGCCTCAGAGTATTGTGTTCGTTTAATGTATTTTCCATTTTTATTTTGGTTGAGGCCCAGTTTATCAAAACAGTCTCCTAAATGAACTTGTATGAGATAAGACTTGTCTGAGCACATGGAACTTGAAATAAACCGGTTGCAGTAGGTTGTTGTAGATTTGTTGGTTAAAAAAAAGAGAGAACAATGTAGTCCATTGGCATTCAAATACCCTTTATTAATTAATTACGGAAATAGAATCTTCAGCATGCTTGACAACATTACAGGAAACATTTAAAGTTACATAATACTCTGAGGAGTTTCTTCATGTTAACAAGGTAGTTGGTTACAGTTGAACAGGGGCCGTGATAAGCCTCCGGTGTACAAGGTAGAGCTAATTTTGTCGACTCAGTAATGATTATGGCATTAATGGAGTACGATGTAATTCAGTTCTGCAGAAAATGGAAGAGAGAGAGACATGCAAAATTAAGAGAAGTGCAAAAGGAACTAAAAGATGAGTGAAGAGGCTTGCAGATAGGTAGTCCCCCACAGTAGTTACATTAGGAGATTCAAGAATCTTTCTAGAAGAGTGGAAGGTGATAAGCTAAAAGAGACAGGGAAAGCAACATGATATGTTAAATGTAGTTATGAGTTTCATTTCTAACTTTATTCCCACAGAAGTAAAAACTAATAAAAATTAAGGTAATAGTGTAACTTTTCACCTGAAGTATCCTAAAGCATTTTATAAACAATGCAAAAATAACATATAAACTCTGGCAGCAGCTTATAAGTAGCTCAGTATTACTATTTGACTTGATCTGGAAAGAAATTAAGTTTTATGGTAGAAAATGGGTTGGAAAACAAGCAACATTGTGATATTTACTTTATTGCTCACTGAAGGTATGTTTTCAGTTCACAGGAATATATTTTTTCACTCTAAACAAATATTCTGTATAAGTTTTATTAAGCTCAGAAAAATGCACATAGTAATCATAAATGCATATAAAAAAATGCAGCAACAACTAGAACACATACGTACATCAATGTAGCTTTTTCCTTAAAAATGTATAGAGTTGTTATTTATTGTTGACCTTCCTAGTTCTTCCATGGAATTTCTTTGTATGAGCAGCCATTTTCGTCAAAAGACTTCTTTAAGGCTTCATGAATAAAGTTAGTGGTAGAAGCTAAGAACACATAATAAACTTGCAGAAGATGGTTCAGTATACCACAAAATCAGAAGCAAAGAATATGTAAATACCTTTTTCTATTTATAGTTGGAAGAGAGCAGACTAACAGTTAAAATCAATTTACGTATAGTATCTAATGTATCTCAAAAGCCATGTTGACTGCTGTAATGTTGAAATTCAGATGTTATTCCCCAGTTCTGTATTCAGTTGCTCTCAACTCCTACAAATGAAATGTCTTCTGAACTGTGATTACTCGGGATTAATCTCTACCTCAATGGATTGCTTTATTGTATTTGTGTCGATTTGTGTCATTGTGTCCCGTCCCTCACTGTCTACCTCCCCAAATTCTTTTTATTTGTATTTGGTGCCTATCTCTTTGGTGGTTACAAAGACAAACCTAGATAGATCAGAAGGTCTTTGAGGCTTTGCCTTTTGTGAAACTTCTGGCAAAGCAAGGTCCTAATCTTAGTTTAGGCCTTTTTAACCCCCTACATTACAGTCATCGTGTCAGTGACTTGGTAAATTCATATACACATTAAAGTGACGGTGTATCTGGTTAGTGTTCTCGAGGTATGTATAAGAAATACTTGTGCTTCGTTTTGAGGAACAGCAATAGGTTTTTGTTCTGATCTTTATTACATGTATTTAAAAAAAAAAAAGGACAACTGTCAAAACAACAGGATCAGTATTTTAAATTTCCTAGTAAAGATGTATTTGAAATCTTGTGACACACAAGTTAAATTTCTTGACATTTGAAACATGTCAGATTTTATTTTAGACATATCATTGTTCTTCCTTGGTTTTGATTAAAAGTGTATTTCAAACAAATATCAACACGAGCATTCATCATCCAAGGCTGTACGTGCTCCCAGCATGGCCTTAAGAATATCTGTAGGGTTATCAATGGGAGGGATTGGGTTGCCAGAGAGTTCTTCACACTATGCTAAAAAATTTTACCCCAACAAACTTTGGGCTTGCCCTGCAGTGTGGTGAAGGACCTTGTTGACTTTAGGGTAGGCAGAGCTTTGGAAGGTCTTTCCTTAGTGGAAAAAACTTGACAGGAAGTATTTACTATGAAGAATAGGAAGTCTTCAGCAAGAAGAGGAAACACAAGTTTTCTTGGAATTAACAACTTAGTCATCCATAGTGACTTACAGTATGAGTGAGTTAGGAGTCTGGATAAAAAAATGAGAAGACACGGAGCTCTTATTGGTGGAGTGAGGGGGATCATATCTAAAGAACATGTTGCTTCATGTAGTACAACTTAAATAAGAGGAATTTAGTTAGTTGGCAGACTGTCTATTCCCAAGAAAATACTCCTTTTTGGGAGTTAATGCAGTGAATTTGACTGGAAAACAAAATCCTTGGGGGTGCATTTAATCCTTAGTTTGCAGTGTGGACAATTGAATAGTAAAGCTGTTTTCAACTGAGAATAAAACAGGCGGTGAGGCAGTGCAGTGATTTATTCATTCTTTTGCTACTTAAAAATCTCACTTTTGCATTTGGTGTGCATATGTGTTCTCAACTTGGAGTCAATTCTGAAGCATGATTTGTTCTTAAACCACTGTCACGCGTCCTTGAGTCATGGTTGGTATGTCTCTCCCAAGGACTCTTAATAACAGGATTGTGCTTTCCTCTTTCTTTTCAGCAGAATCAATGTGGTAAGACCTCTTGGTCCTTTCACAGTGAAGAGACAGTCTCACTTTGCATGTGAACCTCAACTTGTCCTGAGGCTCATAATGATTGGACATGCTTTTCTGTTGTCTACAGGAAAGACATTACTTTATCTTCATTACCTCTGGCAGTATTTGGCTTTAGGACATTGGCTGTTGCAAATTACACACCTTCCAAAGAATTTTTTTGTCACCTCTTTCTGGAGATCCACTGGAAGTAATTAGTGGATCTCCAAGGTATTTTGCCTATATGTATTTGCCCTTTTGCCTTGTAATCTCCAGTGGAAAGCATTTGGAAATCTGAGGTTGAAAGAAGCTGAGGACTTCTTAAAGCATGTATCCTCCACTTGGGGAGAGAACATTAGGATACACAGTGTGAATGCACTTGGTGAGCATAGTCAAGGTAAAAAGCCTTCCATCTGGAAGAATTTTTGACAACAGCACAAACTTGTTCATGTATAATGTAGCTCAAACAGCCTCTAAATATTTTTTCCTTTTCTATTCAATTGTTAGATAAAGAGTAGGAACTGAAAAAGTTCCTGCACACATTTTCAGGTAAAAGTTTTCCAGTTGTGGGCTCTCCTAGATACACATGCATGCTCCATGTAATGCGTAAGTCAGTGAGAGGAATATGATTAGTTGATTTTTTTTTTTAACTGATTGCATCTAGTATACACAGGTCTTACTCTTCAAGAATTTCTAGCCTGAAAAGTCAGTGGCTCACCAAATTCTAAAGAGAGGAACCCCCTCTCCCCAATAAAGAAAGGCAATTGTAAAAATAAAAACACAAGTTAAAGTGCGTGTAAGAAGCTCATTTAATAACTTCAGGAATATAAAGGAAATGTGTGTTGGCATACGATGTGTATCAAATAATACAGTCCTTGGTGCCTTCATAATCTAAAAATCCTAACTGGCTAATGGAATATTTTATCTATTGCCAGTGCTGCTCAGTTCAGAGTCTTCCTGCTCCCACTGCACCTTAATTAGCATATTAATTGATGTTGCTAAAACTCAGCATGGGTGGTTTGTTCACTGTTCTTCATGTTTTCAAGGAAGAGCTAACTGCTTTCGTAGTATCTTGGAAATGTTTGGAGAGAATGGTTATGAATAGACACATTGTATTGAGTACTACAAGTTGAAGAAACATGCTTTTTCACATGGCAAAAAAAAAAAAAGTTGAAAAATCTCTGATAGCTTTTTTTTTTTTTAAAGTTCTGTTGGAGCTGATTTCAGTCAGACCAGCCTCCAAGAAAGCTTTGTCTTTCGTCCTGACAAACTTTGCTCTTCAGAAAGAGGATGATTTTCTGACTGAGAGGAATCATTGGCTCTTCATTTTGCTATTTTATTTATTTTTGAAGTTGCAGTGTACTTGGGCTTGAAGTCCCTTTAAGGGACGCTAGTGACTCTCTTGGAGAATACAAAAGAAATGTGATGTATTTGTGCAGCTTATATTGCTTAGGGAAGAGACTGTGGCGTAATAAAGGATTTTTGCTATTTGAGAAACCTTCCAAGATGTGCATGATACTTTCAGGAAAGTAAGGTGATAGGTCTTCTCTGAGCTAGGGCTTGATTTTCTTATGGGTTATAGGCATTTAGTATTCATGAAACACCTTGTCATCCTTATTAGCAACATTACAGCTTCAAAAGAGACTTCAGGTTCTCAAATGCCCTGCCCTATGCTTGGAAAAATTACACACACACCCTGTTTGACTCTTTCCATCTGATTTATTTGGATTATTGTGTTTTGGATTTGTGTTAAGGAGATCTCTTCAGGAGCTGGTGAGGAAAATACTAACAGTGAGTGCACTGATGGTTGAGACCACGCTAATGGCTTACTGGAATCTAGACTGTCTTTTGGGTGGAACAGCTGTTAGTCTAGTCATCTACTGAGACTGACAGAGAACCCTTGTACTGACGCATAAGCTACATGTAGAAAAGTGGTGCCACTTAAATTCCAGGAGAAGAAAATTCTACCCGTTTTCTAATGGAAAAAAAAGATTTGCTAATGTTGATCAAAATGAAAGGCAAAGGACTAAATTCACTGTTGGTGTAGCACTGTAGTATGAATTCCAAGTACCCAGCAGAAATGTAGCCCGATGAATTTATGTATTCTAAAGTAGCCAAATACTTTCTTTAACTTCATTGATTTTTAAAAGACATCTAGTGTAAATAATACAGACCTCTGTGTGTTTGTCATTGTAAAGTGGCTTAACATAAATTCCTGATGCTCATATCCTTAGTTTGCTGCTTGTGCTTTGCGAATACTATTATGCATTGGGCCGTCACCAAGGAATACTTAAAGCTGAAGAATCAGGAGGGGAAGTGCAAGATCAGAAACAGGTTTTCCTCTCTCTATATATATATATTAAAACCCCCATGGCTGTTGACTTCAAATAAAAGAGAATACTTGTGGATTAAGAGATCCTTCCTGACCTGAGCATGTTTTGTCAGAGAAGAATCACGCTTTTTTACCCTTCTGATCTTCAACGTGATCTGGTAACATGCACATAATTTGTCCCCAGATGCTGATCTGCTACGTAGATCCATTGGCGGGGATTGGTTTAGAGTTCATTCTCATACTTTGAGCAGGGGTTGGACTATATGACCTCCGGAAACCTCTTCCAATCTCAATTATTATTCTGTGAATCTGTGACACAATTGATGTTAAGGATTGGATTTGTCCTCCGTTTTGAAATGGAGATGTTTCAGCCAGTGCAACTGGGAAACAGGATAAAAAATTGTTTTAAGCTGTCTCTGTATCTGCCTTGCACATCAAGACGGGGACAAAACATTTATCGCTTACAGCAGAGAACTCAATCTTAAAACTGTTCTTACTGGTAAGCAGGAGGTACATATTGCGCACGTTTGCAGTGGATCCCAAGAAGATAGAAGTAAAGTTTTTCTGGGAACTGTGAAATGAAATTGGAAAAAGAAAAAGCTGCTGAGAGAGTTTATTTTGTCCTGGCGGAATGGCTTGTATTGCCCTTTTTTAGTTTTTTTTTTTTTTTTTTTTTAACCTTTGAAATGTCACTGCTTTAGGCATTGAGGAGCTTTTTAAGAAATAGATCAATAATATTTGCACTGAGCCTTGTAGAGTGCTTCTTTTTATACATGATATATGAATGCAGTGTTACATTTGGGATATACAAGCAGCTCAGTGACTGGGGCAAAGAAAATACTCAAGCCAACGTGAAGTAGTTGTTGTAAGCAATATTGAAAAACCGTGACCTTCAATCCAAAGAAAAATAACTGATTTTTTTGGCGGAGAGGGAATAGTGTCTTTTAGAGTTGTATTAATGATGACACCAAAACATCTGTAGGTAACTTAGAGCTGAAGAGTCAGGAGGGGAAGTGTAGGATCAAAAACAACTTTTCTCAAGTATTACGTTAAAAAACCCATGGCAGTTTACTTCAAATAAAAGAGAATACAGCTTGAGTGCATCTATGAAAATTGGATTTTTTTTCAGTCTTAACCCTTAGTTTTCATGTGGACAAGATAACCATGACACAGGTGGGGAACCAGTGAGTTGTGTTGGAATACCAGGGATAGGTTCATAAAATATTTATATGTAGGCACAGGTGTACATGGAAGGCCATGCATTCTAGTCCTCATCCTCTTCAGCAAGTGTCTGTCTTAGTCTTCTTTGAATTTTGGATAGGAACAGTAATTAATTTGGCTATGCACTAACTAATGCCTTGTAATTATTTACATCAGTTAAGAGTAATAAAAGCCTTTGTTGATCATCACTAAACTATTGTTCTTTCTTAGAAATAGTGTCCTAAAATGTTGATAAATGAAAATTTACTTTCATTTTGCAGCAGCTGGACTGCAGAACTCGAGTTTTGAATGATTACAAATTAACTATGCATATCTATGTTTATATCTATGTTAATATTTGCAGCACTACAGAGGTCTATGTCTCAGGCAGCTCTTGATGTACATGAACACTGGAGTGATATATATGTAATACACCTACTTCAGTGAAGGCTATGAAGACTAACAAGTGTGTAGGAGTTTACCTAAGGACATTGTATGACTTCAGTAGGATGAAAAGATCTACTGGATCCCACTATCCCAACCCCTCTTGTGCTTTTGTGAAGCCTGTCTGTTACAGCCTGTGGATCTTGAGTTGCAGTGAGCTGAAGAGAATGCTCTTTTTCCTTCATCTCTTCAAACTTGTTGAACTGTGGAGTGTCATGGAAGAGCTTTTATCCTTTAGAGGAAGCTGTATCTCCCTGGTGTATGGTAAAATAAAACAGAAGATAGACTTGTTCTTTCACAGATTTCAAGTTTCCTTAAACATTTTCAGTGTAAGTTGCACTGATAAGACTATTTCAGTAGAAAATTGTACCACTAATTAAAATAATGATCTGTGGATAGCTCAGGACATAAATCATTCTGTATTTCATTACAACAAAGGCAGGCAAATGTTATTTGATTTTTAAGGTCTGAAAAGTAAGTTGAAAAAAAAAATTAAAAAGCTGGACATGGTTTGAAGGGGTCACAAGCAATCTAGCTGAAGCCTTAGGATTTTACATTGAAATTTCCTGATGTTATCTAAACACCACTCTGCAGCTGTTATGTGCTGAACCTACGTTGGGGAGAGGTCAAGAGATCTCTTGTAACTGTCACCCATTCCCACAGCTACTTCCCCCCCCCCCCCGTGTTTCCTTGTTCAAATACGTTCTTTGACAAACTAATTTCCCCAAATAATGAAGGCTTTCTAGCAGAGATGTTTTTTGGCAAGTTTGAGAGTCAGGATGAATAGTTGCTTACAAAACTGTTTGTTTGTTTATTTAAGGTTGCTAATCTTGCTTGTTCATTGTCAACAAATGAAGATGGAATGAAAATTGTGCAAATGGCAGCTAATCACATAGAGACTTTGTGCCCACAGGTATGACTTTTTCAATTAATTCCCCTTACAGCGCACTGAACATACATTGTATTTTTGTCACACAACATAGACGTTTAGTCATGCTTCTTCAGTTTAAATTCACATTCCATTCACACAGCTTAGTGTGGTAAATGGAGACCAAATGATAAATCAAGGGCAAATACTCAGTTAATTTGTTTATTTTTTCTTAGTGGTTAACATAGGAATTGTTATTAGTCTGTATTGATTGGAAGTTTTATAAAGCTGTAAAAATTGCAATTGGAGAAACATGCTGCTCTGTTTCTGAAATTAAACCTAACTGAATGAACAGTGTAACATGGCAGGCAAATTGGGAGTATTTTTACTCTTGGAAAGGAATATGTATTTTGACCTTTAACTCGGAGTATTATTACCACTTGATTTGGTTTTTGTGTATGTGAATGTGAAAGTAGGAATTCTTCTGATTATCACCAGTGCAAAAGCTTGAGCTTTTGTCTTAAGCAAATGAATGAAAAATAGCACAGCTACAGATACATTTTTTGGTACTTAATATTTTACAAAAAGTGTATTCACTCTGTATTTGTCACGTCAGAATTATAGAGATATAAAAACTTCTGCAGTTACATCTGTTTAAAGAAAACATTTTACTGATTTCTGTGAATCTGATCTGAGTGTTTCAGCCTTGAGGCTGCATAATTTCAAGATCATTAGTTCTTTGAAGAACACTGTAGTTTACACAGTGGCCTAAATATTCTTACCCTTTTGTGTATGCTAAATGTAGTTGACATGGAAGGTGAAGAACAGATATTAATAATATGTTCAATGACAAGCTTAAGAAGTCCATTTTATGCCTGTTGAGTAAATGCAAGACTTGGGGAAAAAGAAACTTCTATCAAGGAAATGTAATATTCTGAAAATATCGCAGATCAGTGTTTTCTCTTGAATCATTCAGTTTCAATGTCTATTTTCATGACTTTTACAGTTCTATGTTTCACATCCCACTGTGTTTGATTTAATGTGTTACTGGTTTTGTAAGAATGCTGGCTTGTAAGAAGGATTCATGAGTAGCTTCTTCCAACCTCTTCGTTTCTCAAGGGCTACAAGTGCAGTTTTATAGTACATTATTATGCATCCGGATGTGGCTTTTTAATTGAAACCCGACAATTCCAGTATTGCATCTGATACCAGAAACTCCTAAAATCTAATTTTGACTAAAATACTTGTTTTTCTCCACAGCCGTTTAGGTCGCTAGGGTTTTAATTTCCTATAGTAAAATGGAAGTTTCTTCTTTCTTTTTTTTTTTTTTTAACCTCGAGGTAAACCAGGGGTGAATTAGACAGATCTATAATCATGAACTAAACAGAGAATGTGTTATGCATATGATAAGATTATATTACTATTAATTTATTGTGCAGGATTTGCTGCTTTCTTAGATAAGGACCATTCCCCACGAAAGCAATTGGCTAAGTAAGAAATAGCAGAATAAGGCTCCTGCTTTTTTCAGTAAATCAGATTATGCCATATCATTTAAAAATCCTCCACAGGGAAAGTAACTCTCTTAAGATTCCTGCGTGGCATGTCAATTAGCGTTTGGAATGGGGAAATTTGCATGTAGAACTCCCCAATGTTCTCAAATCTTTAGAGTAAAAAAATGGGATTTTATGTGCTCTGAATAATACATTTCTTGAAGGGAACCACATGGTTTGGACTGAAATCTGAAATGGTTGAACTAGAAGAAAATAAAACATCCAACCCCCCCCCCCCCCCCAAACACACCAACCAAGAAAACAGCAATGAAAACAACACCTACAGAAAACACCTTGGAGTCTTGGGAGTTCTGCAGATTTGACCAGCAAAACTTCCAATGTAGCACTGGGGAAAAGGCAGGTACAGAATTGGCAAACCCTGGAGGAAAGCCTGTTAATTGTTAGAATTCATAGACATGCTTATGTTATATTAATTATACTGTACTGTAGTTAAAATGTAGAGGGTTGATTCTGAACTCTGACCATATTTTTTTTCTCAAGTAAGATTATTAGCAAATATTTTGACTTCAATAAATGAAATAAGCTAGGCATGTGTGTTAGAGCTGATATGAAACACATAATACCTGTTCCTGAAATTTCATGAATACTTCATGAGAAATGAATTTTAAGAATATTTAATGTTAAAATAATAATGAATGGAATAAAGAAATAAAGAGCTGCTAGCATATGTTTTGATGAAGGACGAATTATTTCTGTCATGTTACTAGCTTTTGGTTGGGAGAATTTTCTCGAGTGTTGTCAGGTAGGTAAAATCTACAATGTCACTTGTTTTATGTGGGAGTCCATGTTACTTTCCTGGTGTGCAAACAAAATCATGACCTCATCAAATGCATGAGAAAGAAAAGGAAAAGAACCCACAAAAGCAAACAAACTTCTGTTTTTGAACAGCAAGGATATACATCTGTAGAGCTGTTTGGATAATACATATCTTGGGTTTGTTACCCTTATGCTTCAGTTCAGTGGCATGTTTGAAGAAGTCTCTGGTTTGTCTAATAGTCCTCTGGAATCAGGCAAAAGTACCTGATAGAGGGTAAACTTGTCAATGTAGAGATGGAAGAATATTCTAAATGTAGGAAACCAGAGATTAGCAGAGAAGGATGTGGCTTCTCTATCTAAATTCTTGATAGGTCTTTACTTTTTTTATGGTCTAATCAGCTTTCAGGTGATTCAACAAGTATGTCCAGCACACCAGGCCAACAGGAGGGAGAAAAGACCCAGAAAAACCTGTGTGTTTGTGCATAAGGAGGGTCTAGCCTGTTACTTGACCTGGCTTCTGTGTTTGTACTGTATCTGCTTTCCTTACCTTGTTTAAGGTAGGCCTCTGGTTTTGCTGGGTTGGGGAGCTCTGCTGAGGGATAAGCTTGAGGGAGAAGGATGCCTTCTGCAACAGCCTCTGAAGGAGGAAGGAGGTGAGAAGGAAGCCATTGATAGATCTTGGATGGAGTTGAAAGCCTTAGATATGTGACTTAACCTGGGATAAGGATACGGTGTTGGGGGAGAGCAGAGAAGCAACACTGAACAGTAGCTGGGGTAGGTGAAGGTGCGCTTCTTCTCTCTGAAGCTCATGTTTGTCAGAAACAAAAGTAGTGGAGGTGCTGTGGTGCACATAGTGAGAGATAATGGCATTTTTCTCCCCGAGGGAATGGAAACCAGGGAGTGCCGAGAGCGTTAATGCAGATGGATCCTGAGCTGGTATTTTTGAGGGGAAGAATGACCTTGAGCCTAAAGCTTCAAAGTGTAGATCAGAAGTGGCTAGTCTCAAGGCAGGAGCTGGGAAGAGCTTCAGCATGTCAAAGGGCTCTGGCTAGAGCATTTTTATTAGTATGAAGATCCATGGAGAGTTTTAAGGAGCAGGAGGTTTGGGCTAGTTTTGGAAGAACCATATCTGAAAAAAGAGAATTTCATGCTCACTTCCTTAGAAGATGAGATCTTGCTAGAGCTTGCTTCTACTTACCGAAATGGTGCAGGGTGATTAGTTCTGCAGTGAGCCACGTCTGTTCTGGTGTGTCATACTAGGAAGCAAAATGCAGGAAAAACACATGAATCTTCATGATTTAGCTTAATCTTTATTCAGTGATAAATAATTTTTAAAAATCATTCAATCCCATGCAGTATTTTTATCACCTATTTTTAAAAAACCAAGGTATACACTGGTATAACCAGAACCTCAGATCTTAGTATTTTACTAGTTTCTGGTTTTCTGTGAAGTATTGAGAGATAGATAGAAACTATCTAGCTATAAAGCTATTAGGTGAGAAGGAAATCTGTGTAGCAGGAAATCCATTAAAGGTTGAGCTGCTGTTTGTGTTTAAAAATTAAAAATAAAAATGGAGAGGAGGGAAAATAGCCTTAAAAAAGAGAGTGTGTGTGCATCTTGAGCTATTTTAAATGTATATGAAGCTGTTACCTCATTTCTTTTCTTATCTTGCACCTAACCAGGAATATATCAGAACCTAAAGCAGATATTACAGCATATTTCAGAACTAGTTCCTAAGCCACTGGAGGAGGTTTGCAAAGATGTAAACGTTCTTTATAGCTAGCTATTGTCAATGCAAAATGTATTGTATGGAAGACATGGATTCAATGGATAGGAAATGCATGCTGAGCCAGTTAAATTCATGGTCATTTCTGATGTGTAGCGTACATACTCAGATAGCGATACTGGCTCTGAGAATGTTGTCTGCTTGAGTCTTGTCTTTGTGTTCAGGCTCTTGGAGCTGTTGGATAAAAAGTAGTGCCGATTGCACGTCATTTACTGAGTACATAGGATGAAGGGGGAGTGCCTTGTGGTAGGCCAAAAACTGTCACAAGCAAGACAGAGTTACAACCCAAGCAAGACAGAGTTACAACCCATAGTAGATCTGAATACTAGAGTTCATTTAAGAACCAGGGAGATAAGGTTTTACCCTGCTTGATGATACCACATGCTCACTCATTTGTTTTCCCCACAGTGTTATTTTCACTAGGTCTCAACTTTCCTTCCCAGCGGGATGATTTCTGCTAGTCCAGGAAGGTTGGGCAGAAAGTCAGGGCGGTTTTGCTCGCAGTCACCTGTCTCAGGCCTTACTGTCCAAGGTCCCTGCATGTCTCCCGGTATTTTTCTCCACATATTTTTCTGACTTCCAGGATCTTCCCTTACATGTTTTCCTGATCTCCAGGATCTTTCCTCACTTCCAGGACTGTTCCTCTAGCCAGGATCTTCATCAGCCTCTTTTTGGGCCCCTAAACCCTTGATTTTTCCCAATCTAAGAGTGTGTCCAGAAGCATGAAGTGTGATCTGCCTCCTAATTGGTGGCTCTGTTTTGTGTCTCTTTATTAACTGGACACCTCAGGATCTGTCAGCTTTGTTTAGTTGAGATGTTAACAGAATTTAAAACCAGCACATACCAGTGGCAGCTGGCTGGTACCAGGCTTGAGCTCGAGAGTTCAGACTTTCCTCTTCTCCTGCCCCAGTTATCTGCTGCCTGTAAGTGTTCACAATTTAAATTACTTTTTGCCCACCACAGCCCTACACCGTTCTGAGGGAACCATTTGGAAGTAGGGGAGGTGAGTGAGTGGACCTTTAATGACAGAGCATCAGCTACACAGCCACTGTAAGTCCTCATGGCTCTTGGCATCCAAGTGGATTGGTGTGGTTCACTCCTCTGGCAGGATATGATGCCAAGGGCAGCTTACAGCTTGCTTTGAAAAAGAGCAAGTTGCAGTAATGGCTAGGCTGTTCAATAAAACTACATGTCGTGTTGCACCTGTTATATGAGGAGGCTGAGGACCAAGATTTGTATCCTAGTATGGTAGAATTTGTCTAGTGAAATACTTACTGTTAGATGGAAGCTGGCTTCCTCTCAGTCTTTGCCACTGTATCTAAGGGCATGTTTCTTCTGAGAACCATGGAACATTCGGTTGTGTATTCTCTCACATGCTGGTGTAACATCAGTAGAGGCTAGTGTTTTGCCTTGATGACTAATTATTGAGGAAAAGTATGAATGAGAAGATGTTATTTTTAAAACAAATTACATGCTTCTAACATGTCTTGACTTTCAGTTTCACCACTGGTGTATGTGGAGTGTCTCAGTTTGGAAACAAATACTTGAGATTTGATACGGTTTTGATTTATTTGTTTTGTAGTTGTAGTTGATGTGTTAGTTCTCTTGACATCTATAATACCTCGATGCATCTAATCTTAAAATTGTTCTCCAGTGGAGTGCTCCATTATAGATGGGGTTTGGTACCTGTGGTAGCATTTCTGCCCTGCACTGCTTATTCAGAGCTTTTTACTGACAAAGAATAAAGTGCTTTGTGTCACAGGCTTTACTCCTACCGATTCATATTGGTTTACTGAGTTTGTTCTATTCAGCAAATGGATATTTAAGGATGTTTGGTTTCTCTCTTACCCTATTTCTCCTTCAGTAGAAGTGTCTTCTGTAGTTCATGTAGTGCCCGTACTTCCCTTCCCCTTGCACCCTCGTTTACTTTGTACATCTGCACCTACAGTTCCTCTTACGCCTTAGCAAAATACTATGCAAGAAGTTAAGTTGGCATACTTGGAAACAGAGGCATAAGTTTGTTAGTCCTGTTCCTACAACACTTCCAGTTCAGCTGTGAGGAAAAAGCTGTAACAAACACCAAAATGCTAATTAGGATCTAAGTAAATTCATAATTCTGTAGGTATATGAAAAGGAGTGAGAAATGCAGAATGGCTGAGGTTAGACTCTAGCAACTTGTAGTGATGACTCATGACAGCAGACTTAGTTTTGAGATCTTGCAAAAACCTTCTGAGAGTACTTCACACCAGATTTCTGACAACTTTTAAAATGAGAGAATTATATTGTTACAAAATATTCATATTGAAAGATCTGATTTAAAAAAAAAAGATTGTTTATTAGATTCCATGCATATGAAACTAAACTGCCTCTTAGAGAAAACCCTTTGCTGTTTCACTCCAGCTTCAGTTAGTAGGGGCACATGGACTGACTTCATTGGGCCCCATAATTTGCTCCTCTTCTTCAAAAATCCATTAGAAGAGTCCATCTTCTATTTAGGCTCCTAAATTCACTGATGAAAATGTGAGAAACTGCTTAATATTTCTGTTGTTCTCAATGCCATTTACAGGGAGCTCAAATCAGGTGATTTCTCTCATGAACTCGTGCACAGCTTCATGGGGGATTTGGGAGAGAGACTGCTATCAGCCTTTGTGATAGGTTAGAAAGGGCACAAGACGTTTTGGTGTGTTCCCACTCTTGAAGGATGTCTTAAAAGTTTCCAGCACTTCCGTTTAGATTTCAAAGCATAAAAATATATGTATAGACTGGTCTCCCTCATTCTAAAAACAAACTAGGGGCAAATGATGAATGTTCTGGTCATACTTCTTTTTGCTTCTTTCCTGAAAACAGCCCTGTTAGTAGTCTGCTCTAAATCAGGCTGATTATTATTTTGGTTTGCAGTGCCTTAGGACCTGTTTTGGGTGTCTGGCTTTGCTGGGTTTGTTTTGCTAAGATGTAATTTTTCTTTCAATGTAGAATTCAATGCAGAAATTACACAAAACACAGAACTACTGTTTTTTAAATGGGGGCTCTCACCTTTCCCACAGAAAAGAACTCTTTGACTAAGAATGTTTAATGTGTGCAAAAGCATCTGGAAAGTATCCTATCTCAGTGCACTTTTCAGCACTTTCACAATCCAAATCAAATTGTTTATTTCTAGGCAGGTGTATCTGTCATTTTTAATGCAGTCGTTCGGATTATGTTATTTAACACCATTCAGTAAAATCACACTGCAAAATCTACTGTTAGTAAATTCTTAATAAAATGGCCAACTCCCAAAATGCAGTTTAGACATGGCCAGCAGTCAAAAGTCCTGCTGATAACTGTCTCTGAAAACGGCTACCGCTGTTCTACAGTCCTGCTGGTCATGGACTGGAACAGACAATGTGTGGCATATATTGACCTGTGTTACCTGAGCACTGATCTCTAACATACTTAGTGTATGGTGTATTGGGTTCAGTGTTGCAGTTGATTTTTATTTTTATATTTGCTGTTCTTTCCTCTCCTACATACTTCAAAAAAATTATACTAATGAAAGGATCATAACACTTGGCACATTTGTGGAAGGTAAAGCTCTAATTCTCAGTGCTGTCTTTTCTTGCTGCTTGGAACTTAATATGCTGTTAGTTATTTTAATATAGCTTGGTATGTGGTATACCACTACAGACAGAAGCTGAATTTTTGTCTCTGTGAAATCAGTGTGGTAGTTCAAGTAACATGGAGAGGTATTAGGGTAAGCAAGATGCTGACCTGATCAGTGGGAACATATTTGCACATGTCATATTTCCAGGCCATTCAAATACTGATCTGACAGCTGTCTTTAACATTTTGTATTTGGCTTGTCCAGCATAATTCATCTGGTTTTTCAATTCCAGTATGACTGTCTGGAACTGACTGCTGTATTTTGGTATTACAGATCTGCTTCTCTGTTAACACATGTACCTGCAGTGAGGAGAATGGCAAAAAACGCCAAGACTGCTTGCAAGAAACCAGCCCCTGCAGCCTTCCTTTCTTTGATTTTTAGTAAATTCAGCACAGTTGTACTGATACTTTATTTCCTATCTCTCTAGCAGGCAGTATTAAGCCTTTTGCATGTTTTTTAGGATCATGTGAAATGGTCTGTGTTTATCAGTAAAATCAGAAATACCATGGAACCAAGACTTGAGGAACTGAGGTGTGTTTTTGGAGAGAGTGTGTGTATGTTTGTCTGTAGAAGAGATCCAGACAAAGCATCTCCAATCCAGTCCACAAGCCACTTGTATTCTGTCCTCTTCCATGCAAAGTAGCATGGAAGCCTTCAGCAGCCTAGTAGTGACAGCAGTGTGCCCTACACGTACAGATACTCAACTGAGAAGCTCTGATTTCCAGGCAGGGCTTGCATGTTCTCTGCATTCTTTCCTAAAACTATGATCATTACTTTGTTATGCTTCCTATATATTTTGCTCAAGCTTTAAACGTGAATGTCCTATACATTTTTTTTCTCAAAATTAAACATTTTATCAGTGTGTTTTTCCTGCATAAAAAAAGAAAAGGGAAATTTAGTCTTTCCTTTGAGCTATGTTCCAATTTACACTTAAATTGTTTAGCCCTTTCTGGCTGATACAGATAGATGGATATTATTTACTTCTGTGTTATTTTCTAGAAAGTAGCTGCTGCATTGAACAAACCTGAAATTCTTGTTCACAAAAATGAGGCTTGATAGCTAATAAGTGGGCAGCATCTTTTGTTGATGTGTTACATTTTTCAGGTATTGGAGTTTAATTATATATTTTATGATGCTGTGGATTTTTGAAGCTAGCAATTTACATTTCCTATATATTTACTTTTTCATCAGAGAAAATCAATCATCCATTTTGCTATTTGCTCTGGTACATTAAGTGGTGGGGGACACTGAAGAAATTTTTATTAGCCTCATAAAACCTCTTCACCAATATCACTTTAATAACCACAATTGTTACATCTTCTTGGTTGAACCGTCTGTGTGGCATCTCCTTTTATCTGTCTTAATACCATTTTCTTCAAATACAGCAGTCTTGTGCAAGGGCAGAAGTAATGGGGGAGAACATGGTAAATCAGCGAGTTCTCTACCATCTGCTTTAAAAGAGATAAAACAGATGTTAGTATCTCTAACAGTTTCAGACATCTTCTTAAATACCATCTCCAGCCTTCCAATTGAGGGATTAATTAAAAGTACATACCATGCCTTAATAATGATATTTCTAAAACTAAAGGAAAGATATTTTGGTGATGTGATACATTTTTCATTTAAGAAGAAAAGTCCACACACAATGCTGCTGAAGTTAAGGAAGACATTGTCACTAACCTTGATAGCTGCGGTAGTCTGCTTGAACATTCCTATGTTTAATTCCTTCTCTTACACCTTTGTTACACAACCAGTTTGATCTGGCATACATCATCAGTGTGGCTAGAGATTTGATCTCCTTCCCTACTCTCAAGATGTTATTTCTGCCTCCTTCCCTTGTGACTAACAATAGCAATCATACAGCTATTCAGTGATCTGGATCAGGAAACTGATGCAGCTGAAAATTAACCTGGGAAGCAAGCAAGAAGGTTAGTTTTCATTCAGGTCAGTTGCCCGATGTAGTTTTCCGTATGGATGTATGAACACTGCTTGCTGGCTCAAGGGAAGGAATGAGGAAAAAGGAGCCTAAAGGAGGAGCAGGCCACTGCTTTTGTTGACACTGCAGACTAATGCCAGGTTAAGCTGACAGCGGCACAGCTTTGGTTAGAAGTTACCGTTTGTTTTCAGTATTAGTAGATAGCTGTTGTTACCAGATACTAGGAGACACTGCATTGAAAAAGTTCTTAGTCTAGTCCTCAAGTATAATAATACGATCCTGTTTGGCTGGATGATCCTTTGTACCATGAGAACACTGCAGTCTTAATGTGATGGGCAGTCTGCAGGAAAGGAACATGTACAAAACCAGCCATGTTCCAGTTTCCAGTCTGGCTATCTGACTAGGACTGAAAATGATACAGAAAAGAAAACCTTTCTCATATCATCTGGTGTCATTTACTGGCATTAGTAGTTGTAGGATGTTACCTTTTTCTGCTCATGAAAATCGAGGTTTGTTGTTTTAAAAAGATGATAAAGCATGTGGTATTTTTAGCTGGTTAGGGTACTGTGGAACCCTAAAGCTGTGGGCCACCAAAACGTATTGGAAGGCTTAATGCTTTGTGCTTTTATACAATTAGACTTAGCTGGATGTTTGCTTTGGCTTGAGCTTTGCCAATAAACAGATTTTGAAGGGGAAAAAAAATAATACTATGACTGTTAGATTCCCTTGAAAGTCTCGTGTTGCCTGTGACTGCTTGGCTGTTTTGTGATAGTACTTGGAGAGACAATAATTAACTACAAAATGCCTTGAGGTTTTCAGTCTTAACTTTCATCTTCCAGCATCTGTTGTGTTGGAGTAGAATCCTCAACAAATTCTCAGCTTGTAATACTACATAAAAATACCAACCCTGAGTGGCCTCAACTTCTGTAGCAAGAAGCTGTTCTGTTTTACCCTCTTCTCCTTGCCCCACCTGCAGTTAGTGGACATAAGACATGAGAATGATTTTCTTAAAGCTGCTGGAGGATATTTGCTGTAGATTCATATTGCACAGAAGCGCTATGAATGTTTTATAAACAATTTATTTTTCCCTGTGCCTTTAAAACTTGAAAGTATTCTTCCTGGAAAGGTATTTCTTTTTTATCTCTTCAACTTCATCCTTTTTTCTGACTTCATAAGCTTTCCTGAGATGCCACATTTTGTTGGTGACAGTCCTGCAGCAGAGTGTCAGGGAAGGAAAGAAAGGTAGTAAAACATCATTATTAGAGACTTGTGATAAAAAACCTGCAGAGTCTGGGGAGGAGGGTGGTCATACAGTAGGAAAGCTTAGAGTAGTACAAGGCAGCAAAATAATACCACTGTTAAGAGCTGTAGTTTTGCATGGGTTTTGGAAGAGAGGGGCGGACAGCAATAAAGAGCAGAGAATACAAATGCTATGGCATGCAGTAATAGGTGTAAATAGCATAGGTTGACAAGGGAACATCTTCCTCTTCTTGAAGCAAGAAGCTAAAACACACTATCGATACATGGTTCCATCTGACATAACTTTGTTCTGTGGCATTGGGCATATCACTGTTATCAGCTGTTTACCTAATTTTGACATGCTTTTCAACTGGAATACCCAGCAATCTTTGCTGGGTAAAAGAATGGCTGGATGGCCAGGCCCAAAGGGCTGTGGTGAATGGAGTTAAATCCAGTTGGTGTCCAGTCACAAGTGGTGTTCCCCAGGGCTCAGTACTGGGGCTGATCTTGTTTAATATCTTCATCAATCGTCTGGATGAGAGGATCGAGTGCACCCTCAGTAAGTTTGCAGATGGCACCAAGTTGATCTGCTTGAGGGGAGGAAGGTTCTGCAGAAGGATCTGGACAGGCTGGATGGATGGGCCGGGGCCAACTGTATGAGGTTCAACAAGGCCAAGTGCCGAGTCCTGCACTTGGGTCACAACCACCCCATGCAACGCTACAGGTTTGGGGACGAGTGGCTGGAAAGCTGCCTGGTGGAAAAGGACCTGGGGGTGTTGATTGACAGCCATCTGAAGATGAGCCAGCAGTGTGCCCAGGTGGCCAAGAAGGCCAACGGCATCCTGGCCTGTATCAGAAATAGTGTGGCCAGCAGGACTAGGGAAGTGATTGTGCCCCTGTACTTGGCGCTGGTGAGGCCGCACCTCGAATCCTGTGTTCAGTTTTGGGCCCCTCACTACAAGAAAGACACTGAGGTGCTGGAGTGTGTCCAGAGAAGGACAATTAAGCTGGTGAGGGGTCTGGAGCACAAGTCTTATGAGGAGCGGCTGAGGGAACTGGGGTTGTTTAGCGTGGAGAGGAGGAGGCTGAGGGGAGACCTTATTCGCTCTCTACAACTACCTGAAAGGAGGTTGTGGAGAGGTGGGTGCTGGTCTCTTCTCCCAAGTGGCAAGTGATAGGACAAGCGGAAATGGCCTCAGGTTGCACCAGGGGACGTTTAGATTGGGTATTAGGCAAAACTTCATTACTGGAAGGGTTTTCAGACATTGGAACAGGCTGCCCAGGGAGGTGGTGGAGTCACTGCCCCTGGACGTATTTAAATGATGTGTGGATGAGGTGCTTAGGGACATGGTTTAGTGGTGGACTTGGCAGGGTTAGGTTAACGGTTGGACTTGATGATTTTAAAGGTCTTTTCCAACCTAAACAAGTCTATGATTCTAAGTGTGATGGGGATTCTCATGGGTGCTTCAGCACCCTGGAGGCAGCTGGTGATGTAGATGGTGGGGAACAGACATAAGCGCTTAGTCTGGCAAGCACCAAGGGAAGTGAACGAAGTAGACATAAGTTCGATGTAGTTGCAGCATCGGCAGGGTGGGGCTGCATCATCCACGTTCTGTATGTGCATATATGTCCTATGAGCTGCAGCTAAGGTACAAGCTTTTTGACAATTTCTAGTGTCTTCTGCACAAGCTTGCAAAGCAAAGGCACAAGCATTCTTTTTCCTTTTTTTTCCCTGCATACCCAGCTTCTCCCACTATCACTGATGCAGGGTCAGACTTCAGTGAGTTGGGGAGATTCTAGCACATCTCTCAGGGAAGTGTCTGACCTGGAGACGTGTAAAGAGGTGTATCCTACAAAATTTGGCTGATTCATGTCTCTGATGAGCTTTCAAGTTTTTAAATTAAGCTTTTAAATGGTTTCCAGAGAAGTCGCATCAAATTCAAGGCTGCAGATGATTACCCTTCTTGGGTTCTCATGATTTCTTCCTGGAAACTAAAATGCTAAAGTGTCATTAAAGAAGGCAAAGAGAGGTAACATGATTTGCAAGTGGATTTTCAGTCTTATATTTGTGGAATGATAAATGCAAAGTATAATTTGACTATCTGCTTTACTAAAATCCAAATTAAACATCATTAGGAAATATATCAGTAAAAGCAGCATTGGAAGTAATAGTAAAAGTAGCAAGTACAGCACCAGTTTGTTTGATTCCTCTATCTCTTAGATGATTGTGTGTTAGTGTTGATATTGTTACGCGGCGTCTGGGCTAATTTGCTATTCTGAGTTAGAAAAAGCTTCGTTTACTGTCCTAAAGCTGTCACTACTATTGTAAACAGAATAATTTCAAGCAAAGTTTTCTTTCTCATTTCTTTGGAACTTGCTGTGTGATGTGACATGCTAGCTAGATGTGAACTCATGTTTACGTTTATGCATAAAATAGGGATAAGGTATGTGTGTTTTTCACACTGTTTCTTCTGTCTCCTTTCCACTTTTTCTGGGAAAACACAAAATGGATTTTTAAATTAAAAACTGCAGTCACGTTAACTTTGTATTCTATTATAGCATCACTGAAATTCTTGAAGCATGCAGACTCTGTTGGTATTGATGCTTTAGGCATATCTCCAAGGCAGAATTATTACCCATACATGCATAGTTTTTTGGGAAAGATGTTCTCATAAGGAATTTTTTTCTGGCGAGCACACTGCATCCTTCCGATGTTTGTTTTACCCATACCTAAATTGTGGTGTGTATAAGTAATTAGTGATGCTTCAAAAATCACCCCGTTTCTCATTTCCTTAACAGTACATCTGTCTATCGGAGCCAAAGCTTGCCTCTTTCTTGATCCTATTTTAAATCAATATTCTGCTGTGGTTTCTGCATGTGGAAAATAGACCAAAGGACTAATGACATTAGAAAAATAGTATCAACAACAGGGAAAAAAGTAGTCATTTGATGGTGGGTGACCTACAGTTTAGGTAGTGTTGGGTTCCTCTTTTACAGGATGATAATGTGAATGATGTGTAGGGACCTAATTTCATGATTATGAGTCTCTGCGCTTTGGCTTCAGAAACGATTCTTAATAATAACAGAGGAATAAAGATTCTTTCCTAAGGGGAGGCAGGGGAGGAAAAATTTCTTTATTTTAATTTCTCATTACCTGCCCTGAACTATCCTCACTGTCTGGAAAGTAACAAGGGTTTTGTATTGTTTTTTGCACTTCTTTCAGCTCCTAGGTTGTACAGACTCTGTATATGAAATAACAAGACAGAAAATGAAAACTAGGAGGAAATGTGGAAACACTTAGCTTAATGCCGTGCATGCCTGCTAAGATACTGTCAATATATTGTTTTCACTTTGCACCATTTTCTGAATTCAGAATTGGTTTGGGGTGGTTTGTTTTGTTTTGTTTGGCTGCGGAGGAGGATTTTGCTTGAGAGAATTCTGGAAAAAGTTATTTGAAACTGTTTTGGTGGGAGATATTTCACTGGGGGGAAAAAAACCGCAACCTTACCAACGAAAACCCCTGAAAATGAAGTGGCAAGGATCTTTGGGACTACAACTGTTTACCAAGGGGACAAATAAACTTCTGTTACATTGGCTTCAGTTTGCAGCTACTTTAGCATAACACATCTGGTGGTGTGACGTAGCATTTGTTTTGGAGGAACTTGTAAGATTGTCAAGGTGTTAGTGATGTTCGTATATATGGAAATGTATGTCCCTGAGCAAACGGTATTCTCTTTAAGGTACAATATTGCACTTTATATATAGGAATGTAACTGAAATGTTACACCCTTCTGTGATGAAATCATATGATGCTGATTCTTATGGCCTAATTCCATTCATATAAAATAGATTACTGGAAATAAATCTCTTATTTTAGAGTCCTCCCTTGTTCCTGAATATATAGACTATATCTGATTTGTCATGATGCATTTGCATAATGCTCATGATACTGTCTTAATCTGTTAGGTCCTAGGTCTTACTGTGTCTTTCAGCTGTTCTCAGTGTTTTCATTGTTGTTTCTCAAGCCTGTTTTTCCTCCTGTATACCTTTACAGGATGACTTGATGAGAATTAGATTCCATGTTTTCAGATGAGGTGATGCCATTACGTACATTGTGGGATTGTAGTGCTTTCAAGAATATTATTAGGGTTTGCTAGGCTACGCAAACAACCTGATGTGTACTTGTAGAATGTTTTGGATTTGTTAAGAGCTCTATGAAAACCTTAGCATTGCTGGCTTTCACTTTTTTTCCCCCCATATTGTCCACATCTCTTCCTGCTAGGATATTAAATAGACATCAGTCTTAAATTACTTTTTTCACTCTGAATTTTAACTGTTCCTTTCAGTTAGCTTCCTCAAATACTGAACTGTTAACCCACATAACTTCTGATACCCAGTCATTCAAATTAGGCCTGGATAACAGGATGGTAGTGGTTGTCCTGGTCAAGGATGTTGACGCTAATTAGCCTCTAATAGTAAGAGGATGTGCTATAGAGAATGGTCTAACCACATGACTAAAATAAGAACATCAGTAGAAAAACATGTGACTTCATGTGTAAAACCAACCATAGCTGAAGCTTTAGTGATACAGTTTCAGTTAATTAACAGGCTATTAGTATTTAAATATTTCCTAAAAGTATTGAGTCTTCTTATTTAACTGCAAGCAGCCTCCCTCCATTTCCAGTCCTATTATTATTGAAGACAAGTGCCTCACCTGAAGTGTTGTTCTGGAAGCAATACTGCTAGAAAAAGAAATTAGTAGGTGTGGGGATTTTGGCTTTTTCTTCTGTTCGCAGTTGTGTTGTTTTAGGTCCCTTAAAATTAACTGGGTGAGAGGATCAGGAAAAGAAGATTTGAGTGTTTGTACATTGCAGCAGAGAGAGAAAGCCTAGCAAGGTCCTTGGAGCCTGCAGTGAGGGGCCAGTAGCATGCAGTGGGGCCTCAGGAGGACAGAAGAAACTCCGGGGATCAGAAGGGGCAGGGCAGTGCTTGCTGCAGCTTAAGTCTTTGACTGTGGCAGCAACAGGGGAAAAGTTGAAGCTGGGCTTTTCTGTCTGCATGAGTGACATGGAATGTATCTGAGGATGTCTGTCAGTCCCACTTGTTCACCAGACTGTTTCTACCTATTCTTTCCAGAGGCACTTCAGGGATTTTTGACCTCCATGTCCCCATCTCTGTGTAACTCTCCTAAAGCTTTCTGCTTGTCTGTCTATTCAGTAACTCCAATCAGCTCTTGACTTCTTTGCTCAGACCATACCATAGTTCATAGATGTTACAGGAAATGAGGGTGTCATGGTTTAAGCCCAGCTGGCAACTAAGCACCAAACAGCCGCTCACTCACTCCCCCCCCGCCCCAGCGGGATGGGGAAGAGAATCAGCAAAGTAAAAGTGGGAAAGCTCGTGGGTTGAGGTAAGAACAGTTTAATACGTGAAATAAAATAATAATAATGATGATGATGATGATAATAAAAATTGTAATGAAAAGGAAAATAACAACAACATACAAGAAAGACAAGTGACGCAAATGAAAACAATTGCTCACCACCCTCTGACTGATGCCCAGCCCAAGCAGTGGTCCCTGGCCAGCTTTCCCCCTAGTTTATATACTGAGCATGACATCATATGGTATGGAATATCCCTTTGGTCAGTTGTGGTCAGCTGTCCTGGCTGTGTCCCCTCCCAACTTCTTGTGCTACTCACTGGTGGGTGGTGTGAGAAACAGAAAAGGCCTTGACTCTGTGTAAGCACTGCTCAGCGATTACTAAAACATCCCTGTGTAACCACACTGTTTCCAGCACAAATCCAAAACATAGCCCCATACTAGCTACTATGAAGAAAATTAACTCTATCCCAGCGAAAACCAGCATATAGGGCAGTGGCATTTAGACAAATGACTATTGAAGAAGCTTGTCTGTAATGGTGAGTTTTGTTAGAAATCCCAAGAGGGAATAAGGAACTGATTGCGTGTATTTAATAAATTTTTAGTAGATTGGGGTTTTTTTGTTTTGTTGTTGCTGTTTTGGTTGGGTTTTTTGCATAATGTACTTCAGAATGTACATGAAGCAATAGATGTGGCATATGTGTTGAGCTTTACTTACGTATTTTTTTTTTACTCAGTATATAAACTTAATCCGTATGTGTGTTCATCATTCCGAATATTCAAGGACTGTAATTGTAGTGTAGGTATACTGCAGTTGTTCTAGTTCCATTGCAGTTGTGTTTTATCTCTGTGAAGTTTGCTACATGAATGAATAGTCCATAAGGACTTTTCTATTTTATATGCAGTACACTATAAATTGGACTAAAGATTTGCTTGGCTATGAGATCCAATAAATGGAAGGTTAATTGCATAAGCTTCATTTTTATATTGTCACTTCAGTATGCAGCTAACTTAATTGATAATTATGAGTGTTCTATTCAGACACAGGGTTTTTTAATGCTGAACACCTTTCAAGATCAAGTCCCAAGACTCTGAACTCCCATGGAGAGTTTCCTTTATGCCTGCATATTCCAGAAAGCTTTACTGAGCTATAGGAGTATAACTTGTGCTGTTGACAGTATAGTTTATCTCAGTTTGATCAGCAAACTCAGCTATCACCAGTGCTGATAATTTTTATACCAGTATAGTTGGTATACTGTGATAGAGCTTTTACACAGCCTAAGAAAATGCAGAAAAAGCTTACATCTCTAAAAAGCATTGCTGTATCAAGAGGCTTTGTTCTCAATTTAATATGTTTATACTGAACTGCAGAGAGTGGAGCTCCAGTTCTGAATGGAGCACTGTTGAAGATACGACTTCCACTATGGTTTTGAGTGTAAAATAACAAATGAAACTTTTATAAATGGAACTCTGTTTTGAATATTTTTTTTATTTCCTCTTTCATATATCACTAAGTCTTGAGGATTACTTTAGCCTTCCATTTCAAAAATTTGCTTCTCTTGAAATTAAAATTTTCATTTGAGAATGCATTGCTGAAGGCTTGATAAAATTTTGTGAAGTGATCTGTGCTTTCTGAGCAGAATCTAGTTGTCCCCCACATACATAAACCGTGGATGCAAGAAGGTAATTGTTTAGTTAGAATTAAAACTGTAGCTAAAATTGTTTAAAGTAATTGACCAGTGTTATTATTTGCTTGATCCTAAGTGAGATACTGGATACTAGGTGTATATCTAATATAAAAAATAGAGTTTGAGGAACAGCATTTGTTGATTGAGTAGAAAAATGCACTTTTGATTCTTGAAATAAACTAAGGGATTTGTGCGATCCAGCCCCCCATACCTTTGCATATCATATGCAAAACATTCTCTGGGTCATTTACAGACACTGTATTCAATAGGGCAGAAACAGAAATGTTTGTTCTGGTTACTTCAGTGCCAGTATTGCAAAATAGAGAAGGTAGAAGTACTTAACAACTGAAATTACTAATTTCATGCAAATCGGGCATCTGCAGTCTGACCTGCAAAAAAACCCCAATGTGTTCTGTGATCTGCTGTCTGCTTCACTTGTCAGGTCAAGCGAATTAGTTCTGGAAGGGAGGTGCTGTCAAATGGATTTAAAAATCAGTCTTTACGTGTTAAGACTATTTTGTCTACTGTCTCCAAAAAACAAACTGTCCACCCAGTGTGAATACTGAATACTTCCCTGCATTTTCAGTTGTTTTGCACTTCCGTAACATTTTAAACTAAAAATAATGGGCATGTCTCTAATCTTTTAAGCTTTATTTTTATTTTCTTGTCTTGGAATATTTTATTAAAGTCTCTGCTCAGTCCCTGAAGTGGGACTTTCCTGAAGAAGGTCTCCAAATGCATTCAGAAACGTGCATGTAGTCTCTATGTAAAACCAAGACATAGCTGTGTACAGGGGTAGGGGGGAGCTTTAGAGGACTGTTTGGTGTGTGTGTTTTTTGGTTTGGTAGGGTTTGTTTTGGGGTTTTTTTGTTTGTTTGTTTGTTTTGTTTTGTTTGGTAGGGTTTGGGTTTTTTTGGTTTGATAGGGGTTGGGGGTTTTGTTTGGTTGGTTGGTTTTGGTTTTGTTCTCTTCCTCAAGAGTGCATCATGCCTAGCACCAGTGTTAGGCTATGTTGGGAGTGAAGCTTTTGAGTGAAGTTACACAAACTGTTTTAATAAAGTACAAAAACTTTTTCCCAATGTAATAACATATTTCTGTGTGTCGCTAGCAACCGCTGCCCAGACATCAGGAGATAAAGATATGTGGGATTGTATTTAATTTCTCGCCTGGAGTATCAGATCAGTAACATTCATAGTATTTTTGGCTTACCCCCTAACCCACAATTCTGTTTGTTCTTGAGGGATTGCTTTACCTATGTGCTCACAATTTATTTGCAAGATTCTTGGCCAATAGCTTGTAATAACAATGTAGCAATGAAATCTGCCCTTCATGGTTGGTATCAAGGCCTTTGCTAGATTTGAACAGTGGGTTAATATATAGCAACTATGTTCAGTGACCTTCTCTCAAAGCTTAGGTAAAGGTACCTAATAATCTCAGAATAAGTAAATCTGTATTTAACTTCTAAAACATATTACCAAACATAGTTGACTATGTCACTACCAAACTGAGTGCCTCCAGTGCAATCCCTTCTTCCTGCTTTAAATGATTGGAAAGGAGGAAGAAACAGAATCATGCAGTATGTTATTTAGATGCTAGTTCTGCCAAAATAGAGAGAGATTGCAAATAGGACTTTGAAATTTTACGTTGGATCATAATTTGTCATAAGAATTTTAACCATTGCATTTAGTATTTTAGGGATTGCTGTGTTCTTATTACTGCATCATTATTTCTTGCTGGAATTTTTGAGTCTCTGAAGCAATAGGTGTCTTAATCTTTTCTGAATATAATGTAAAATCTTATGGTCATGTGTTTATCCCATCATACCGCCTGTACATCTATCTCCTCATAACTATCAGTACTTGATAACGCTGCTGAGAGAAGTTTTTCAGGATGTTGTGAGAGAGAGCAGCGTGCTGTGGGGTGGAACGTCTCCTCTTTTCTGAAGAGGAGGGAAGTACAGTGGAAGTACAGTCTTGCTTTGTCACTGATGTGTTGCTTTTGATACAATGATTAAACGATCTTCCCTAACTTTGCATCTCCTTTTAGCTATTTTCAATGGGGATAGATTTCACCTTTTAAATTCAATGAACAATTAAAGTTGATTTTATTAATAAATACAGCAGGTAATTTATTTACTCTTGGAATGCACTTATACCTTGGGTAGAATTTATCTATTGTCTAGAGCTGTGTTATCAACATGATCTCAATTTTAGGTAATTATATTGACTGAAATACATTTTATGATTAAATATTTTGTATACAAGATACTCAGCTTTCAAAGCTTTTAAATTGTTAGGGGTTTTTCGTATCTTTGTTATTTTAATGGCTTTTCATGGCAGATGCCAAAGCAACAGTGTCATATATCCCTGACCCTTTTATCATTACAGTGGGGGTTTTTTTGCTTGCAAGTTTGTTTTTTGGGTTTGTAGTAAATAGGGATGCCTTCTTACAGAGCTTGGGGATGCCTTGGTATTTAAGCTACCCCACTGCATTGTTTGAGAGAAATACAAGGCACAGCTTGACAGAAATAAAGTTCTGCACAATTTTCTGTTAAAAGAACAAAAATACCAGACTGCCAACATGTTTCTGTGGTTTTTTTAGTAGTAATCTTTGTGTCAGGAAATACTGTTTCATGATGTTGCTGCATTATCTATTGATAATTATCTGTTTAAATTTTTATTACCTGTCTTAGAGTATCCCTGAAAAGTGAGTCGCTTTTGCGCCAGAAGGAGTCAATGTTAGTAACCGAGTATGTATCATATAACTACCCTGTAACTGTGCATTACAGAATAGAATTGCAGAATAATTCAGGTTGTAAGGGACCTTAGGCTGTCTATAGCCCAGCCTTTGCTTCCATCAAGTTCAGTGCTGAATTTCAAACGGGCTTAAATACACTCTCTACTTCCTCACGTGAAATCATACACAGTTACACTTAGACTGCAGTTACATGTAGACTTCGAAGGTATTACTGATCTCCCAGATGAATGAAATGGTTTGAGAATATTTATTCCCAAATAGAGCTATATGGGTTCCTGTTTTGATTAGATTGCTAAACCATGTTATCCTGGGGTGAGCTCTTTCAGCTTCACTGTATTAGCTTACACTAGGGCACAACTGACCCTTCTTTTCTTGGAGGTAAATTTCTCTAGCATATTTAAGAAATATTTGACTGAATTTGGCTCTGCTGTTGCTGTGTCAAGTTGACAGATCTGCCCACTTAATTTTGTTAGAAAGTCATCTGCTGGAGGTGCAGGTGAACGTAAAACTGGGCGGCCAGCTCCTGTTCAACTGCAAAAAAAAGATAATCACCAAACAAAATCCAAGCAATTAATTAAGACTTTTTCTTGATTTGGTTAGAGAGACTAACAGTTTTCAGTACTCACCATATCCTTGTATTTTATTTCTAAGAAATCTCTAGTTTTCTTCTGCTGTAGTCACTGGCATATCAGACCATTGCCTTTGCTTCTTTCCTCGTTTTATTTAGTTCAAACACTCCTGTTATGTTACTCCAACCCTGCTATGCACGTCTTACTCTTCTGTTGTCTCCTTTTGCCTGACCTTAAGCTGGATGGTTCACCTTAAGGCACCATCTTACTGAACATTGCTTCCCTCCCTTGTGTGACAGGATAGATGTCTGTTCGCCTCCAATTTGTTATTTCAAAAATAAAGGGGTAACTGTCCCATAGCCTAAGGTTACCCCATGAATGCTGTACAAGTGTGGGTTTCTGTTGGCTTTTTTTTTTCTCTCCCCATTTTAACCCATTATGCACAGGAGTAGCTCCATGAAAGCTCCATCTACTGTGCATGCCTCAAATCTCATTTTAGCTGATCTGTATTTTTGTGTAGTCATCAGCTGTTCAGAAGCTAGTTAGTGGAAGGTATGTAGGAGTATCTTATTACTGTCATCGTTTCTCCCTGTCCTCAAGTTTCCCTCACCTTGTGTAATCTTCTGTTATTGTTCTGTTAACTTCTTGAGACTGGCTTTCATTTAATGGAGTGTGTAGAGTATGGTTTATCCTGTACTGGATGAAGACATAGGTATGTTAGTGCAGTACAAGTAGTAATAAGAAATGCTGTCCTCAGCTAACTTGTGCTCAGAAGTGCAAGGAGATACTTGAAAACTATTAATTCAGCTCCTGGCGATATGCCCAAGCAGTAGAGCAGGAGGAATAACAACTTTCTGGTAATGTTAACCTGAGCTGTGAGATTTGTAGTGCAGAAATACAACATTTGGGACATTTGGGGAAAAAGTAATGATAGGTAATGATGGAATTAGAACAGCCTAAATATGCTGTAATAAGGTAAGAGTAAAGCTATACTTAATTGGCCAGCAACCAATTATAACCCTGTTTTTAGATCAGGAAGCAGTGATGAAACAGTGACTTCAGATTAGTTTTGCTCTCATTGTTTCTTGAGGTCAATTCAGATGATGATAAATTTGCGCCATAAATGATAATTGGAGTGAGGTAGAAAAGCTAAGCTCCATGTAGCCTAAGAAATTGGCTAAAACTTTTTCAGCTTGATCTGCTGTTGGTAAGAATGTGAGCACCCTGGGTTTTTTCTTTTTTGATTCTTCTTCTTTTTATAGGAAAAGAGGGTTTAAAACTCCATCTTACTTGTGTGATAATATATCTCTTCAAGTTTCTTAGACCATATTGAGAATACCCCAGTCTAAATCATACATGTTGGGGATTCTCGTTTTTTTGAATGTGAGTGTCAGTGGTGGCTTCACTTTTTTTTTTAATTTCTAGTTCTATTTTGTTCTGAATATCAAAATATTAATGATGTTCAAGTATTCTGAAGGATTTTAAACACATACATGATAGCATTTCTTAATAAAAAACAGATAAAGCTTCTTGCCAAGTTTGATTTTTCTAAAATCAAGTAAAAAAAAAAAATCAGATAATACGATTCAAAAAAAAGACGACTGATCTTAATGAACAGCATTGTATTGCACTGTTTGGATGAGCAAAAGTGGCAGTTGCCTCTTGCTTGCTGTTTTTGTTCCTATTGGATCTGAGGTGGATAGGCTTCTACAACACAAACACCAGAATGGTGAATGCCCCCCTTTTTCAGTCATACTGGAAATGTCCAGTAAAGACTCTTAACGACTACAGGTCTGGAACTACTTACAAGTCTATACAAAGGAGCTTTTCATGGTTGCTGCTCCTAATTTAATGAATCTTGGCTATCAGGGCAGCTCCAGATAGACCAAAGCGAATAGTATACCTGTGCTTAGGCAAGCTTTAGCAGCCTTGCTTAAACCTTAGGTCTGTTACCTTGACATGGTTCCCAGACAAAACGAAGACACGTCGTCTATGCCCTGCTCTGCAACTTCGCTGTGACAGGATTTTAATTTCATTAGTATCAATCTGAATTGTTTTATGGAGTGTAGGTATCATCACACTTGTGGAAGCCACGTTTACTCAAAGTAGAATTAAGTATTAATAGGATATTGAGCATTAGAACAATTTGCCTTGGGAACCGTAAGGAACATTGTAATCTGAGATATTTAATTCAGGATTAACGGCCTTTATGTAAAATGTAACTGATTTAACCTCTAGCTGTAAACTTCCTGAGGGAAGCCTGAGGTAAATTCTAGGGTTAGTGTTACCTATTTGGTCAGACTAGATAATTTGCAGATCTTGTGTAACCTTAGAGTCCATCAGTCTGTGTGTCAGTGCAATCTCTGTACTGTTAGATGAGGATGCCTGCCTGCCTGCCTGTACTGTAGTTTTTGCATTTAGTGAAGGTTTCGGGACTTGATTTCCAGCGATATCTGGAGTCATCTGGATTTCTAAATTCACCCATTTAGTAAAGTTGACTACATTTTGTAACAGTTTTGGTGATCTTCCCAAGCAGTTTACCTCTTTACTGCATTTGGGAAGATAAATACTTTATGGTTCTTCTGATACTGAAACAGTTTTTTACATAGTCTCATTGTTATTTTTGGCAGAGCCAATCTTCTGGCAAATCTACCACAACAAAGAAGAAAATACAGGAAGAAAAAGACTTCATTATATTCAACCAGATAATGTCTTATTGGAGGCTTGAACAGGAAAGTTAGAAATTACTTGTGTAGTGTTTCAGTCTTGATGGACACATT
The DNA here is from genome assembly GCF_030936135.1 of Gavia stellata. Lineage (NCBI taxonomy): Eukaryota > Metazoa > Chordata > Aves > Gaviiformes > Gaviidae > Gavia > Gavia stellata. Next base: position 5,785,080 of record NC_082602.1, read on the forward strand.
TTAAAACCTAAACTGTTTAGTTAGTGTGGTGAATGGAAACAGGACCAATCTAATCTAAGAATTGTTGAGGTGAAATTTTGAGCCTGTAGCTCAGAGAACTGATCCTGTGAAATTGGATCAAGTGTGACAGGAATTAAAATGGTGACGTTTCAACTCCTGCAAATTTCTTACCTCTAAGAGAGTATTGGGGGAGCTGCTGTAGAGCCAAACAGAAATGGGCTTTTATGTGTTACACTGTATGTGGAAAGTTCTTATATCTTTGGTATTGATGTTGAAATAAAGAAAACAGAGGTTATTACTCGTATGGAATTTTGGAACATCCAAATGTGATCAGATGTACAGATCCTGTTTTGGTTTAACAAGCTTGGAGGGTATTTAATTGAGTGCTGGTACTTGGCCACACTTTTCTCCATCTTTGTAGCCCATCTCCTGGACCCTTTGGGCAGCAGAGACTGTGGTATAGCCAGTGCTGTCAAAGCTTTATTGCTAGCTAATGTCGTAGACTACTAGGTCTACTCCAGGTGTGTGGAGGATGGAACCTAATAGTTGCAAATCGTGCAGAAGTCTGTGTGCTGCAAAGCCTAGCTTGGTGAGGACTCCTGTGCATGTTTCTCACTGGCAGTGTGAGAGAAAGCACCCCAGTTACACGCTTTCTGAAAGCTGTTTGCCAAGTTGGCGCATCTCACAGTATGGTTTAGGAAGCAGTTCTGATACCAGAGCAACAAAGGTAGAACAGATCTGTTCCTTCTGTGTTAGCTGAGTACTATTTCTTCCTGCCTGCTGCAGATCTATGCAGTCCGCATCCCGGAAACAAAATTTGGGGTGGATCTCCACCTGGCAGAAGCTCAAAATCTTTATTGTAAAATCCGTGACGTGTACAGGGATTGGCAGTCAATTGTTTTTTGGGTATGTTTTGCATCTTAAAAAAAGTTAACAATTCTGTAGAAATATGTGCTGGCTGCTTGAAACATACTTTCCAAAAAGTACTCAATTTTGAGGCTTAACTAGTAATGGCAAGTATTTCTTTACTTTATAACATTTTCAAATGTTCACACTTAGTATTGAAAAAAACATTAATTGCAAATTAATCATCCCAACTCTTTTAAAAATGTCCCACAGTATGTAGATGATGCCTGTTTGATGCCAGCCTTGATACCTTTTCTTTCTGGCAGTATTAGAACTTCTGCTCTTCTCCTGTACTATAACAAAATACTATTATCAAGTCAGGAAACCATTTCATTTTAGCTCTATTTTGATGTCATATTGATGTCATGTGTAGTCCGCTTTCCCTCTTTCTTCCACCAATACAAGATCAACTCTTCCATGGTTTAGAGATTTAAAATATTCCTGGCAGATGTTTTAACTACCTGCTCGTAAGTACCTCCAGTGATGGAGAGTTCAGTGTCTATTCAGACAGTCTAGTTTTGTGCGTATTAACTGTCCCTTCAGTTAGGTATTGTATTTAAGAAACAAAACCTAGCAAGTAATAAAAAAACAACACAAAACCCAAAACAACCTTTTCTCTTGTTACAGTTCTGTCCAGTACTTCCTGACCTATTCCTGGTGGCAGAGATTGCAGTTTTATTTCTCCTACTTAACAGCTACCTTTTATGAATTTGAAAATTGTCATATATCCCCTCACTTGTATACTACAGTTTGTATATGCTACCAGTATTGCTAGTCCTTTCTATCAGTCTTTCCTATAACAAATAATAGGTAATAGGCTGACCAAAATGGTGAAGGTTGCATTCTCATTGCTAATGTACGAGCATATACTGGCCTATTAAGGTATCTTGCAAAGTCTTTTTGTGGCTTTTTTCAGGACCAATGTGCAATCTGAACTGTTTCTTCATTTTTTAGAAAGTGGAAGATAATTTGGAATATCTTTTATTGGGGATGTTGGTTTTATTCTTCTCTTCTGCATCTTGTCCTCTGCTTTTTAATTCTCTCACATTTATTTGTGTACACAGACATTGTCCTGTTGTTGTTACATTGTACGTTTTCTGGGTGTAATTTTGGAATAGTTATAAGCACCTAACATTAAGAATGTTGCTTGCTTTATAAATTCTTGTTCTGCATGTTTACTGAATTTTTTTCTTCTTTTTCTCGTGACGTATTGTGTTCTGGCTGATGAAAACAAAGCTTAAGGTAGAGTAGGATGAATTACATAAGTGTAAACGCTTATCAGTATCGCTTGTTCCTTTGAAAAACAAACAGTGAGTGTTGTCTCAAGGACAAAGGAAACAGAGTTTTCTACTAATTCGTAAAATGATTAATTCCAAAAATAGTTAAACTGTTAATATTATTTTAAAACAGTATATGGAAGTGCACTATTACTACACTGAATTTTCTGTTTGTGCATTCTACACTTCATATAGAAAGAGCATCACAGGCAGCACTGTCTCTCAACCACAGAGGTTTGGGCACTGAGCAGAAGTTTGGTAGGGTTGCTTTTGTTCCACAGACGCTTCTGTGAGGAGCTGAAGGATGCGATACACTGTCACCAGAAGTGGTACTCCTGAAGTACCAAGTGCATAATTGTTTTAAAAACGTGGTCTGTGTGCACGTCTTGAGTCACCATGTTTTCTTCCTCTTTTTCCATGTCTGGGAGTTAAAATTAGGCATTAATGAGAAGGCCTTGTGCCGCTAGTCTACGCCTGGCAGAAGAGTGTTTAGGAACGGAAAGCTCAGTCTGTTTTAAAGGGGATAAAGGAAATAGAAAGGGTATTAGTGCAGGCCCTTTCCTACTTGTCTGTTCATTTGTGCATGTGTGGGATTTTTTATTCGTTTTACCAAGTCACTTGGAATAGCCACAGTCTGCAGGTCCTTACAGGTTAGAAACAAAGTTGTCTTAGCAAATAAAAACTTCTCGTTTATCCTATTGCTGAAGCACCTTCAATCCAACAGAAACCTTAAACAGTGGACTCCATCACCACAGATCCTGAGAAATGTGGTAACAAAATTGAAAAGATGATCTGAAGTCTAGTTCATAAACTGCTTGTAGTTGCATCTTTTGAATTTTAAGAATTTATTTTAATAAACAAAGGAAGTAGTTTGTATTAGCAGTGAAATTGGAAGTCAGCTGGGACTGGCTTTAGCATAGTGTGTTATTGCCTACTTTGAAGTATTTATTCAAAGTGTGTGTTTACTGCCAAAGGTAGTACTACAACAGAGGAAAATGCTGAACACTTACCTTTATAACAATGTACCCTAAAAAGCTCTTGAATTCCCTGCTTTAACTCTTTGCAAAAAAAAAAAAATCTGTACTTGCAGAGCCTTCAGTAGAAGCAGTGTACGTAAATGGAAATTTAAACCTTCAGCAGCTTGAATGGTCTGTTGACTTATTTGAGAAGCCAGAAGCAATTGGCTATCCAAGCATAAATGTCTGCAGGAAGAGACCCTACGTTTCCAAAGTGGTGCTGCAAATGAATAGTGCATGTGGGAATCTAGGCAGAGGGTTCATTACGGTAGTTTGCTCATGCCTAGGAGATGGGCACCTTTGTTGGTGACTTTGAACAGGGCTTCAAGTCTGTGGTGACTCATGTTTAATGTCTACATTCTGATGAGGTATAAATGATCAACGTTTTCATCTATGTCAGTGTTGCTGTGCTATTACTATTTTTTCAGATGCTAGAAATGATGTGTGATTTTTAGCAGTGCTCCAAGCTGCACTCAACATTCATTTTGGGAGAGCTTCTCTTCTAATCTATGATTCTCTCCTGCATTTTATTGGAGGGTAGGATGTTATTTACAAACTAAAATATAAGGCACCTTCTGCACATTCAATATTTTAACTGTATATGCTTCCTGGCAATTGCATTTTAAAAAAACAATAAATGAGACTGGGATCGTGTTTTTCATGTAAGAGACATGAATGGTGTGCCTGCTTTTGGGGGTAGGATCAGACACCATCAAGACAGATCTGCTAGGTGATACATCTGATAAATGCTTTTGCTGCAGATTTTGTAGATCTGGAGTATGATTAAAATAAAATTGTATAACACGTAATGAAGGGGCTATATTGAAAGGATGTCTGAAAACTATGGGGAAAACTGTGTTTAGCACAAACCAAATTATAATCAGAAAAGAAAAAAGGGTACTCAGTTCTAAGTCCTTAGTGGGCCTGGCTAGTGGTCCTGTCACCCACTTGTAACATCTGCTATTTTAAAAGTCAGTGGTTTTGTTTTAAGGATACTGCATGAAATCAGACTTCTTTTAAGGGAGCCTTTAGACTTCATTATGTGTGTGCTGTATGGCTTGTGAGCTGTACTTCTTTTAAAAAATTGTTTCATAGGTAAACTGCTGAAACCATAGCTGGCAGTGGTGGATTTTGAGGTGCTTTTGATTTTTTTTTTTTTATTTTTTTATTTTAAAGAGTATTCCATATTATCTGAGGGGCAGATCAAGTGGTGGTGGTGTTATTATTATCAGATAATTTTTAAAACAACAAGCTGTCCATTTTTTTAAAAAAAAAAGACTGAGACTCAGGACTTTGTAATTGCTCAACTGTTCAGCACTTTTTTCCTATAGCATGCACTTTTTGCCTTTAATCAGAATTAACTTGATTCTTCACCTTGGTTCTTTACTAAAATTTTAAAATCTTTTCTAAATATGGGTAGTTCGATAACACGTTCTTTAAGGTAGCTGCATGGTGCTGTGCGGTATATATGAAGGCAGAATTTATTGTCAAAAAGCTGAGAGTCTAATGAATTAAATAATTTGAGTATTAGTAATCTGGAAAATCGGAGAATGACACCTTCAGCTTTACTCAGTGTATTTTGTGGTTTTCTGCGTAACTTTGAACATGTTTTGCCAAAATAGGAAGGTTCTGCAGTGTATATCGCCACTAATTCAGTAGTAATCAGGGCTCCTGATTGGTTACATTTAGACAATAATTAACAGTGTTTAAATATATTTATGATGTCATTATTTAAAATTAAGTAACACCTTTATGGTAACTCCACTCCTGTTTTATGAAAATACATAGTAAATCATTCTGGTATGCTGGTGTAATACTGCATGTTGGTACTATTTTATGCAACAGATGATGTGTTAATAATGTTGTCTTCCTCAGTTCAGCAATTAGTGTGCTTGATATTTTAATCTTAGGCAAATTACTTTTTTCATGTGTTAGAGAATTTAAGGTAAATGGAGAGCTTTTTGCCTGCAGAAAGTTGAACTAGTGTTTATTTTGTTGATTTGGGGTTTTTTGTTGTGTTCTTTTTTAATTTTTTCCGTTCCTGCAATTTAAAGTTTCTTCTTTGCTTTTCATGATGCACATAGAGTAGTTAGATTATTTAATCTCTGCATCTACTCTCTTTTTCTTCAGGCTCTCTCCTTCTCTAGACTGACTTCATTTTTTTTTTTTTTTCATTTTTTTTCTCACAGTTTTATGGGTTTTAGATCTATGATGATGATATTGATGCTGTTCTGTCTTCAGTGGGAGAGAAACTCTTTGTGACTTTCTAGAAGTATGATGCCCCAAAATGGACAGGGTATTTAAAAAATTTAATAATGCAAAAGTAAAGCAAAATATTTGCCTCATGTTTTTTCAGGTATTTCTTGTGGTTTTACTTCTCAGATTGTTGGTTTCTGTGACAGTACCTTACTTTTTTTTGCAACCACTTGGCATGGTGGACTTGCGTTTATTGACTGATGCACTCTAAATGCAGATGCATTTTTGCTGCTACCTCTCCAGTTGGTTCCAATTCTAAATTTTTTTTGCTTAGTGGGATTTTTTTTTTCTTCTTGGAGAGTAGGATGCTTTTATATTTGTACTTATGGGTCAGAATTCTATTTTTTTAACTTGTGAAGTTGGTGAAGAAATCTCATCCTTCTCTTCATTGTAGTTGCATACTCTCCTCCTTCTCCAACTCCCTGGTAAAGTAATAAGCACATGGTCTATTCTTCCTTATCAAAATCATTAGTAAAAAGACTCAATCCCAGCAGTATTCTTGTGAAATCCAAATTGTGTGTGTTCCTTCATTATGAGATGTTAAATACTAGAAAGTTTATAGTTATTTAGATTTCACCAGCTGTGTAAGTTCATGTGATATGTAAAAATACCAACCATCCAAAACTGCTTACAAATTTAGCTTATGATCCAGAACAGGGTCAAGAGGATTGATACTATTGTGAAGACACATCAGATGGGCTTAGGATGAGGAATTTCCTAGTTCTTACTCTTCAGTGCAATGACTTGATTAACAGTGGCATGATACACAAGAATGTTTCATGAATGTATACTGTCAGCACTGGGGATTAGTGTGGTATATTACTTTTATTCTTCCCGTTTTTTGCTTTACATGGTGTTTTGTCTTCTTAAAACCATTCTTCCCTTGATAAATAAGCAATATTGGGAAGGTTAAAAAAGATTACTGTAACGTTAATGTTCAGCTTCTACCTGGGATATGTATTAGTTTAATTTTAGTAACATTTATAGATATCAACAACAAGCCATATTAGGAAAAAAACCCTCTAGCTCATTAACTGATTGAAGAGGTAGAAGTATAGAAGTAAACACTTTAGGATCCAGTATTTCCATCTTCAATTAGTCTTTCCTGGGAGAGGTGGAATCTACCCTCTTCATGTGAACCTAGTTACTATTTTTAGGCCTAACTGATTCAGAAATACCAGTCTTCTGCTTTTATGTAGATGTAGTATGTGTTATGTCCCATACCACTGATCCTAAAAGAGGTATCTGTTGTCCTGGTAAAACCTTCCACTTTTATGTAACAGAGGCTGATAATATCTCTTTCAGTGAAGATACTCCATAATAAGCTCTGTCATAACAGTTGTTAAAGAGTTTAAACTCAAAACTGAAGTGATGTATGCCGTAACGATATGTGTGTGCCTTAAGTGTGTGTAAGTAAAAACTTCCTTGTGTTAATATGTTGCAAACTAGAATAGTACGAATTCCCCAACTAAAAATAAAATGTTGGGATTTTTACTATCCTGTTCCATTAGCTTCCTAATTTATGAAGCTAAAATGGAAGTCAGCCTAAGCAACATCTGACTGATATTCCTGCCGAGAACAGAAACAAAAGCTGAGCAATGCTTTTGCTTAGAGGACAGAAGTGCTGCTCTGTAATTTTAAGTAAAATACAAAATTTTGTTTCTGAAGACATAATTATTTAGATGTTGGGTTTTGTGTTTATTTTTGGTACAGGTTATTAATGCTGCTTTAGCTCTTGCTGCCAGACCAAAAAGTCAAGTTGTGAAAAACAACATGGAGATGTATAGGAGTACATGGGAGAATCACATCCATGTTCTTACTGAAGCTGTGGATGATATAACAAGTATTGATGATTTTCTTGCTGTATCAGGTATGGTAATTTTCAGAATTTGATTATTCTTTTACATGCTTTGAAAATTTTTCATAACATTGCAACAGGAAACCAATGGAGGATTAGATTGTGTAAGGTTTTGTGAAGCTGTTGCTTCTGTTTAAAATGTCCCTGCACAGTAGATGTTTCTACTCTGCACAATGTAGAGCTGGGTAGAAGTTACTTGAGCAAACTAGGTGCATGAAGCAGAACGGGTGTGTTACAGTGGGTACATTTACCCATCCTCACAGGTTCATTTAGCTCTAAGCTTCAAAATCCTGTCTGGAGCTGTGAGAAGTCTCCTTCTAGAAAAAGGAAGTGCATATAAGTGTGCATATACATAAACCAGGAGATTCTCACGATATCCTGTGTTCCAGTTACTGTGGAATGCAGTGTAGCATTTCCAGAATTTTCAGTTACAAATAATTGTCAAACAAAATGTACTTACAAATCTCTTCACTGAAGAGACCTTTGATAGCAGTAAATTGTATTTACTGAAGCAGTGAGTGTCTTCAACATCTAAACAGAAGATAGAAAACAGTTTTACTTCTTGTCGTTTAAAGATCCCAATTCTACATTTTTTACTTCTATTAAGTTAGTCTAACATGGACAGGAAGGAAAACTTGTCTCATCTTCATTAAATGTGATTTTTTTGTGTGTGTTTTGCTATGACCAGTGGGCTCCTGCACTTGTCCATTTTTCTCTGGGCATGTCCATTGGGCTCAGTTCCATTTGTTAGGATTATTTGGTTTATGCAGCAATATAGAACATGAATAGTTCTGCAGATGTCAGTAGTTTGAAACCATTGTAAGTGAAGTCAGAACTAAGTCCGTTTTCCCAAATTGTTCTTTGGTCATTAAACACGAGGTTGGACTCTTGTTTAAAAAGGGGACTTGGCTTGGATATTCATTGCTCTAAAGCTTACTTGTATATCTTCAAAAATACCACCTTTGCTATGGTAACTGGAAGCTGCTGGACTGGCGTCCCCATAACTGAGGGGTGTTTTTTTCTTGTGATTGGGATGTGGCTATTACAAAAACTGTAAGTAGAGATGGCTGTTCAGGCCCTTTCTGGGTCTGCTGATGCTGGATACAGACTTTTCCTCAGAGCATGAAAAGTCTCCTTGCTTTACAGTGGTCAGTTGGTATGCCTAGTAAGTGGTTTAGGTCTGAACGTGGAGGAATTTACCACAAATAGTGCGAGTTGGTTATTCATTGAGCTACTCTCCTGTGTGTATCTCGGCATCTTAGTACAGAAAAACACAACCAGAAGATTTTTTTTTCCCCTGTGTAAGTTAGGCTTTAATGGAAGCTGATCATGAACCTTCCTATTGCTCATGGGGTCTGGGAGGTTGCAAATCTTTCCCATTGGAGCGAAACTGAAATTTCTGCAGGTATTGCTAGAGCTGTTAACAAAGGGAAGAAACAAGTTAATTCCTTATGAATTAAATACATTAACCTCTTTAACCTACTATGAAATCTCCCGAGTTTTAAAATTCTTCTTTGAAATTCATTGAGCTAATTTTTTTTTCAGCTACACAACTGTGATTCATTTAAATAGTACATTTCAGATATTTTTTCAAAATTTCATTGTCTTGAAGAATAAAGTTAGATATTCCAATAATAATTGGGGGAAAAAAAATAATCTGTCATTGGGCAGCTGCTCTTCTCAGAGGAAACTCCTGGTTTTTGATGTATTTTATATTCTTTGATTGAGCACAGCTGAATGATTGATAATATTTCACAGTAAGTAAAAGCAGAAACGTTAACTTAAGTAGCAGTGATATGTAGGCCTACATATCGTGAAGTCCAAAAAGGTAAACGTTCATATATTTGCTCTAACCCATGCGCTTTTTTAAAATTTTTTTTATTAATTAGGTCATGTACAAAGAAGTAATTACTAAGACTAATCATACGAAACGGTGCAAGCCACTCTGGGTCTGCTCCTCAGTTTATTAGCACCATTACCGTGTTCTGAGGGAGTAAAACATTCATATATTGCTCTGTCTAAATAGAAAAGTTAAATGCATAATAGAAGATGGTATTTAAATTTTTTTGAAATTACTTGGTAATGACGAAAGATAATGTATGTTGTGTCATGTTTGAGATGAAAGGAATATGAGAATAGATTAATAATGGATCTGTGTTTTCTACAGAAAGTAGTATTCCCCAGCATGCCAACATGGGCATGTTGGGGGAAAAATGTTTTTTAAATAACATACTTCATTCAGAATTGATATCGTGCTGTCTCAGAGTGTCAGATACTCAATTTGAGTTGAATGCCTGAGTTTGCAGCCCTCACTGCATCTTCTAGGTTGGTGAAGGAAGTGGTGAAGGAAGTGATTAGTCCTGTAGTGTTAAAATCATATTCGAAAATATAATTCACTTTTTTGTAAATACAGTAAACACACCTTCCCTAGTAATTCCAGTGATTCAGAATTCTAAATCATACAACAGAATTGCCTATTTAAAAATGTATTTTAAATTGCATCTCTGATTGATTGATAGGTCAGATTTTTCTACCAGTCACAAAATGTATTTCCCAAACCTGTTAAGAGTTGGGAATATCTGTTTTGTGGTTCACATTATGTATCTCCTTTTCACACAGCGTCACCTGACCCTTGGATGGCAAGTCATTCTATAAAATGATGTTATTAATCTGAGTTATTCTGGCTTACTGATGATTTGGAGGGTAAATTCAGTACTTTTGGCTGCATTTTTGCTATAGACATTTTTAAGGTACAGTGCAACTCCCATTAATGTCATCGCAAAAGTTTTGCACAGAGCTTAGGTGCAAGTGGATTAGTCCCTATGTTTCTTGAATCCAGGATGTTATGTTTCTGTCCTTAAAATAAGCTAAATAAGGGAGCTATAGCTGACAAGACAGGAAGGAACTGAGCTCCCCGTGAAAGTATCTCCTTGTGACTCTTTGCAAGCCACTTGTGAGGTTGCTGAAACAAAACGTGCAGGAAAATTGTGTCTCTCCTGTTGTGATACACGTACTTCTCTGATGTAGCACTGGGGGAAGGAGAATTCTATGGCAGATCAGAAAGGGTTAATTGTGAGCATTTGAAAGGTTGAGGTTTGTTGTTTTCTGTTTTGGTTTTTTAAAAGGGCTAATACGACATTTTTTGTATGTGCAAATAATGCTGTTCTTATTTTTCGAAGTACATTGGTCTCTCCTTTTCAGATTCATCTATCCTTATTAAATTGGATGGTTTTTTGTTTCAGTTGTGTTTTATTCTTTCTATTTATTTGTATGTGATACTGTGTTCAAAGGAAAACTAGCACTGCAGAAGACAAAAAAGAGATGAAATCAGGTCTTTGTAAGTGAAAAAGAGGTCTGATTGCAAATAGCTGGTTTAAATCATGGTTTGTCCTTTATAAAGGAAAGCAAGAGTTAATGAATTGTATAAAAAAATGTCATTGCAATTATGAAATATTCTAAATGATGCTACCATTGTTCATAGATTTGTTGTACCTCCTAAGAACAGAGAATCAGTTTCAGCCTATCAGTTTTGGATAGTTAATTTATGCAAGGAAGAATGTGGATATTAATCTTCATAACCCACTGACATTAAAAAATACTGTCATTCATTTATCATGATGATGTGAAGTTTTTAGATTCATACAATTAAATAGAAATGTGGTATTGCATTTGATGCATGAATTTCCAGGACACTAGTTTTTATATGCTTGTAATTTTGTTTATGTTGGTAAATCTTAAGTTTTATCCTCAACTCTGCTCTTGTAAACTGACTCTTCAGTGTCTCTTTCCTGATACAGTTAGGCTGAAAACATAGTTTGTGATGTTAATTTTCTAATGATGATTCTTCTGTGTTATTTTAATACCCTTTATTCAAAATTACATGAAAAAAGCTTTTGCATATAGATGGAAAATCTGAAATGTGAGTATTTCCTTCCTTTGTATGTACATTTTCCTCTCTTGATGGTGGTGTGTAATTGCAATGACATGTTAATTGCAATTGTTAAGTATTTTTATATTATTGCATGTCAGAAAACCAGTAAGAGAAGAGTTAGATCTTTCAGTCCAAGAGTTAACTTCTACAAGGACTATATAGGCAAGAAAAGCATCAGAAGTGTGTTTATATATACAGAATTCTCAGGACCTGTGATTTTTCCTTTCTGTTGTCTTCTTGAAGAGCTTGAATTGCAGACCCCTGTTTGCTTTTCTGTCCTCTTCTCAATGTCCTTCCCCGAACTGTGATTATTTCATCTAATGAACCTTCTCTGCAGCCTTCCATACTGAGTTTTCATCTGTCATATTTCTAATATCACTATGCTTAAATCCATACAATATTAGCTCCTTTTGCCAAAATTGAAGCTCAGTGTTTTCATAAAAATATTTCCTTGTTCGTTCCTTTTCTCATCCCTCCTCGTGTATGAATAAATCCTCCACTTCTTCATGTACTGTATGCAAATAATGTAGACCCCTTCTTGTTACGTTCTCAGTGTAACGGTGTCTTCACTCTCTGCCCTTTCAAAAACCTCCTTAAAATACAGTTTGTCTAAAGTGCATTTTGACTCTTGTAATCTCATCAACACTTTAAACTGAATTATTTTTTTTTAAAGGTAAATGTGTTCCAAATAATGGTTAATAAGTCATTAGATTTTGAGGTGGTTTTGTCTGATGTCCAGTTTGTTGTTTCTCTGCCAGAAATTCTGTTACTTGCCATTTACCTAATGGAGTGATAGTGAGTGGAATGACTTACATGTTTGCTCAGGTACGGGTTTTGTGTAATTCCCCTGTGCAGTTTCCAATGCTACATTGATAGTGGTAAATGTGGATATCTGCAGATCAATCTGCAGTAGAATCTGGAGAAGATGCCATTTTTAGTATTGTGAACAGAAAAATACACTATAATGTATACAGGGGTGCCCCAGAATTCAACTCCTTACAGAAGTTGGACTGAAGTGTCTTGAAGATAGATAAAGACTTCTGAGACTGCTCAGGAAACTATGTGATAGGCCTAAAGATCATTCAAGCTGACTTCAGTAGGCAAAAGGGAGTAATGTTTTAGCTGAAGAATTGGCACAAATCAGTTACTGCTGGCAAGAGGGAGGAGAGTCATAGTTCACCTTCCTGTAATACTCTTGTTCTAGTGTCATGTACAGACTTTCAGAGGAGATTGAGGGGAATGTTGCATGGCTTTCCTTCTGAACAGAGTTGAGAAGAGCACATTCCAAATGTGGAGTGTGCAAGGAATTCTCTAAAAATCTGAAACTGTGCAGGCTAGAAATTTGTTTCCAGTCTCTTAATCCTTCCCTTGGAATCTAAGACTATATTAAGTCTTTCCAAGCATAGTGGGAAACAGTGAGATACCACAGTGTTAGAACGGAAGTTGCCTTTTAATGTAAACCTGTGCCGTCAGAAACTACTTTTAATTACTGGAAAGCAGCAAAAGAGAGGATGTTATCGTAAAGCTGTTGGAGAAGGCAGTTTTCCTGGGTGTAAATGGTCTTATGGCCCCCAACAACAAGAGCTAAGGTACCACGTTTTTTGCTGCTTTTGTTCGTAGCTTTTATCTGATTTCAAAATGTGAAGCTTCCTCAGTTTAATGCTAGCAAAAATAAATAGGAAAAAAGAAACTTACCGTATGTCTTTTTTTCCAAAGGCCCAGTTCTAAGGAAGTAATTTACTGACAACACAGAGGGAGCAAATACGCAGCTTCACTTCCTTCCTAACATTACAGCTTCAGATCTGAAGCCCCTGCTGCTACTGCAGTTTCTACAGTTGGAAGAGATCTTTAATAGTTGATTAGGAAACAGGGTGTCGGATGAACTTTATTAACACATAGTGTAGCATGTAGTCATCTACTGCAATAATAAAGAAAAAAAGTCTACTTGACGAATCCCTTCTCTCAGTTGCATCGCTGAAAGAAGAATGCAGTTGATCTGAGTCAGAGCAGCTGAGAGTAAATTCATGTAAATATATTTTCATAAGCTTTTAGGATTATAAAAAACATGACGAAGTTCAAAATAATACTAAAATATGGTATCTGTACCTTGAAAAGATATTTATTTTATTTAAAGATGATTTCATAGATATGGAAAAATAGCAATAGTACACTGCTTATAAAAACTGAGAGCAATTACTAAATTTCAAGGTCTTTTTTAAAAGATTTTTTTCATGTTTAATTTTTCAGTTGTATGCACATTCTTTGAGAAGTAGAAAGGGGAGCTCTGTGCCTTTTTAAAATCTAAAATACCACACTACTAAAATCAATCAGAAAAAGTGTATGTATGTACGTGTACGTACGTGTATATCCATATCTATGTTCCTATGTGTATACATACACACACAGTTACACATAACTATATATATTGGAGCTCTGTGAATTATTGCATGGCTTTTCTAAGCTGATGATACTGACTGGAGTTAGGACTTCATGGGTGGATGCCCTGTGGTAATGCAGTAGTTGTGTTGTGGTGAAGATTATAATTTATGTAAGTCAGAAAGCATACCCTTTCTTATACTAGAAAATGCTTTACATAAGCATTTCATTTGTAATTGTTTGCTTAAAATTATTTACTAAACTGAGCAACTGAAAGTTACAGGAGCACACCGTTAGTTCATACAAAAATAACTGCAATTAGCATTATTGTAAAGCTGTTTTTGTTTTCAAGTATTTCAGTACATTAAATAAGCATTTAAGTAGATGGAAGGCAAAAACTTTGTTATTTAGATAACAATGTATTTCAAAATATTTTGACTATATATTGATGTTTGAGAATTTGTTTCAGAAAAAGTAGGCTGCCTTCTTATTTAAGAATGTAGTCACCTGTTTTTACTGAAATGCATGTAATTTTGGAAGGTCTGAAATGCCCGTGTAATTATCCTTCTCCTTGTTGGGTTTCAGATTGGTATCGCAGGGGGCGGGGGCGGGGAAACAGTGCTGTGTTATTTCAGTGTGGTACTAAAACACAGTTGTTGAAAACTTTCAGAAGAGGTCCCTGGCAGAAACCTCTTGAATTGTTAGACTCATTGGTGATTGAATTTCCTAGCAGCTAAATGTCTGTTCAGGAATTTTCTTCTCTAAGTTGTTTTTTAAGCGCTGGTTTTGGGTTTTTCCATCCTTTGGAAGAGCTGTGTGAGATGGACTTCAGTGTCTCAACTCTATCTCTGCTTGCATTGTTTGTATTCCTTGTAGGCTTTCTGTTAATTTCTGTTGTATGATAGGTTGCAGAAGTTTCTTGATTTAAGTTTGGTACAGTTCTTTGCTCTCTCATTACCCTAGGCTCACGAGTACAATTGATTGCATTAAGCAGTTCTGTTAATCTTACCACAGTTCATCCTTAAGAGAAATTAAGTTGTGGAGTTACAGTCTTGCCCTGTAGTTCTCTCTGAACTAAAATCAAGCCAGTGTTTGTTATGAATCATAACCTCTGTTCTTACCATAAGCAGTTGTTAAATAGGAGAATTTTTTTGGAAAAAACCTGATGAGCATTTATTCTTCATTCAACAGCTGAATGCATTTCCTGTACTTAATTTAATCTCCCTATTTTTTCTTCTGTACTCAGTGGACAGAGATACGCTCATTTAGAGATACTTGGGAAGGCGTCACTTGTTCTTCTGGATGATTCAGTCTTTTTCTCTGGAATACAGAAAAAGCTTGTTGAGATTAGACTAACATAAAATTTTATCAATTCTCCCCTTGTTCTTCCAGTCTGCTGTATGTCCTGTTGGTAGCTAGGGTTCTAATAACTTTCAAAGTTTGTTTTTTCAAATCTGTACCAGATCCCTAGCATTATCCAGTTTCATACAATAAAAGCAGATCTTTCCTATACTTCTCCAAAATGACTTTGAATAAATTGTTGTGGGTTTTTGGTTTGGGTTTTGGTTTTTTTTGTTTTTTTTAGTTTTTTTTCCTAAATTATGTTATCCTTTTAGTTCCTCTGGCTTTTCACATCCCTAACGTGCAATTATATGCAACTAGATTTCCAGTTTTTGTAGTATTCGCTGAATATCACACATTCTTCCTTATCTTGGCATTATAGTAGTTACACCGCTGTTGAACCATTGTTCTTCATTATCCAGTGTCACATTCTGTATAAAGGTATTCTTAAGAAATAACTTTCTGTATGCTGCCTGTCCTTTCAATCTGTTCATATTAATTTATCCAGGATTGTTTCATAGTCTACCCAGTGCTGCTTTTTTCTTTTTTTCTGGGACCTCAAATAATCTGAAACAGTAGTTTATACTTGCCATTACAGTCTGAGGATGTGTCGTGGTTTAAGCCCAGCCGGACTAATCACCACACAGCTGCTCACTCACTCCCCTTCCTCAGCTGGACAGGAGAGAGAATATATGAGGAAAAGGCTCGTAGGTCGAGATAAGGACATAGGGAGATCACTCACCAACTACCATCATGGGCAAAATAGACTTGACTTGGGGAAACTAGTTTAATTTATTACCAATCAAAATCAGAGTAGGATAATGAGAATTAAAACCAAATCTTAAAAAAACACCACCTTCCCCCCACCCCTCCCTTCTTCCCAGGCTCAACTTCACTCCCGATTTTTCCTACTTCCTCCCCCCCCAAGTGGCGCAGGGGGACGGGGAGTGGTGGTTGCGGTCCGTTCATCACACATTGTTTCTGCCGCTCCTTCCTCCTCACACTCTTCCCCTGCTCCAGCGTGGGGTCCCTCCCACAGGAGACAGTTCTCCACGAACTTCTCCAACGTGGGTTCTTCCCACGGGCTGCAGTTCTTCACGAACTGCTCCAGCATGGGTCCATTCCACGGGGTGCAGTCCTTCAGGAACAGACTGCTCCAGCGTGGGTCCCCCGCGGGATCGCAAGTCCTGCCAGCAAACCTGCTCCAGCGTGGGCTCCTCTCTCCATGGCTCCACAGGTCCTGCCAGGAGCCTGCTCCAGCATGGGCTTCCCACAGGATCACAGCCTCCTTCGGGCATCCACCTGCTCCAGCGTGGGGTCTTCCACGGGCTGCAGGTGGATATCTGTTCCACTATGGACCTCCATGGGCTGCAGGGGGACAACCTTCTTCACCATGGTCTTCACCACGGGCTGCAGGGGAATCTCTGCTCTGGCGCCTGGAGCCTCTCATCCCCCTCCTTCTTCACTGACCTTGGTGTCTGCAGAGTTGTTTCTCTCACATATTCTCACTCCTCTCTTCTCTGGCTGCTGCTTCCCAGTTTTTCCCCCCTTCTTAAATATGTTATCACAGAGGCGCTACCACTGTTGCTGATTAGCACAGCCTTAGCCAGTGGCAGATCCGTCTTGGAGTTCGCTGGCATTGGCTCTATCAGACATAGGAGAAGCTTCTAGCAGCTTCTCACAGAAGCCACCCCTGTAGCCCCCCCTGCTACCAAAGCACTGCCACGCAAATCCAATACAGGATGGAAACAGGCCAAGATGTGAAGAGGGTGCTAATATCTTTTTGTTACATTTGAATGGAAGAGAAAGCTTTGGCTTTTTAGTATAAACCCACTTTTTCTTGTGTGAAACAGAAGCCGCAAACTTCAAGGTAAAAATAGCTTAGGATTTTAATTTACATTAATTGATGATGTTTTGAGAGAGAAGGATGCTGAGCACTAGAGTTAATTAACATAATTCACCCTGTCCTGCTCTGCATTCTGTCTGCTAACCTGAGGTCATGGTTCTTTTAGGATCTGTGTGATGACAGATCATCACGTATCAGTATTGAAATAGGGATCTGAACTGAAATTGTAGTACCTATTCCAGCTTCAGGCACTCTTCTGCTGATGGATTGAGGGGTGAGAGGGAAGGTGGTGTTAAAACATAGATTATTCATTGTGTTGGGGTCATGTTGTGCTGGAATCCCATTGAATGATTTCTTCATTTTGGGATATATATCAGCTACTTCTTAATTGCAGGAATTGTTAAATAATGGAGTTCATAAATAAGTGGTCACGCAGTACCATAAACAAGTTGGTTAATATAAGCAAAAATAACTTACCTGTTCACAGCGTTCATTTCTGATGTGTATTCATTTGCAAGTTCTTAAGTTGTCTTGTGCTTACTTCTTTTATCTAAAGTGACTGAGACATGTTGATTTTCTTTTCTGTAATAGCTGATGTTATTTTCCTCAGGTTAATTGCCAGAAGGTTTGGATGCTAGTAGGAACTGCTTGCCACCCCATTGGTTTGAACTGAGTGACAGGTTCTGCGTAGGAAACAACTGGAAGGAGAATGGAGATTAGATACGATAGGTTTTTTCAGCTCTTTGTGTATCATGCCTTCCTGCCAAAATACAGGTTCTAATTCTCATGGCATTATCTGTCCTTCACTGCACTAAACCGGTGCCTGGAAACAGACTGTATTTTTGTGTTCTTTGCACCATTGCTAGAGAATGTATCATACATTTTAGACGTAGTATTTTTATCCTCTGCAAACTGTTAACTTGTAGGACTAGTTATTGCAATATACTGATGACATCACTGTTGTTGAATTGTGAGAACTAACCTTGCCAAAGATTTTGGAAATCAATGACTTTTTATTGAAATCTCCCTTCTGATCCCTGCTTTGATGATCATGTGGGATTTTTACATGTAAAAAATGGCTACAGGTATGAGCCTAGACATGGCAAGAGCTCTGTGTAGAGGTGCCATTTATCTACGTATTTATAATAACCTTAATTATAGAGGCAAATGGTAGAACATTCAGAAGTGCTGAAACTGTTTTGAAAGTTCAGTGGAAGAGAATCCCTACATTGTCTAGATGCCTTTTGAAAAATACTACTCCAACTCTGTAAAATCCTGTTCATCCTTACTAACTCTTCTTGTATTTCACTGGAAATTTTAGATATGCTGGGAAATTTATTTAATGCCAACTACTGAAACTCAGTTAAAAATTCTGAAAGATTTTATCCAGTGTTGTAGCATTTAAAAGTTCAGAAACCATTTTATATGTGATTTCTTCTCCTTTTATTCTTAAATCTCCTCAGTTCTCTGTTACTGTGCATTTACACTGAAAGCTTCCCTTTTTTTTCCCCTCCCACCCCAAAATCTTCTAATGCCTTTCCTTTGAAGTTTATATTCTAAAACTTCTGGAATCTTCTTCCTCCCTACACTCCCATTCTCATTTAAAAAAAAAAAAAACAACCAAAAAAACCTTCTGCAACATTCTAGTACATTGTGAGTAAGGCTGTAAAACTTTAATGCTTTGTCTGCTAATTTAGTGGAACCAATTGCAAACAGAAACAGTGTATGACATCTCTGCATTTTTTTCAGAAGCACTTTATTCTGTTGTGGTTTTATTCAGTGATTTAGGAGTGTATGTTAGCTTTCATCTTCCTGAACACCTACACTAAGCTTGCATTAAGGAAGGTGCTAGTCTGAGGTTATTGCAGTTCAGGTGCTTCTCTAGGCAAAACTTTTTATGCTTTACTAGTTACTTGTTCTTTGCCAAAATACGCAGTTGTGCTTGTATGAGTGAGGACTGTTGAAACATCTTGCTACTTCAGATATTTGCAGTAGCTTTGCTATTGTAGTGCTATAACAAAGTACTATGAACTCAACAAAGCCATGAATAATCCCATTAAGGCTGTTCATTTCAAGTCATGTATCACTGCAATTATAGGACTGATAGCATGTTTGTGCATTTGTATGTGTGTGATTGAATTACTGTGGGTAAAGCTCTCTCATCTCTAATTACTCTCAATTTATGGTCGTTGGACTTTACCTACGACTGTTGTAATTGAGCAGATGGGTATTATATGAACCCAGGACTCTGGTGAGATTGTTTCTATTAACTACGGTTGCTTTTTTATTAACCCCTAAAGGAAAACAAAATAAGGCTGTTCATAAAATACCAGTTTTTAAAAGAACAGATCATAAAAAGCATAAAATAAGTTCATGCCATGTCAAATGTAATATGTGAATATGCTTGTCTTTAGCTTGAAGTACTCTGCTATGTGGCATAGTAGAATGAAGTCCATCTATGGAGATGGCCTGTGACCATCAGAGGTCTCTACCATTATAGGTAGACTTAGCGGTCACCTAAAATTTCTTTCATTGTCAAAGCCAGCAGAGGCCATTGCACTGTTGGAACGTGTGTACTTCTCTTAAATTCCACATGCAGGTTTTACTTAAAAATCTTGCGCAACTTGTAGCTATATTTATATGCCACTTATCTGCACAAAGACATCCTGCTTCATTTTCATAAGTGCACATGTAAGCAGGAGTCACAAAATCTTGGGCCTGTTGATTCTGTTGCCATGGAAGATCCACTTCATTCCTTGTCCCGGTTGGTTTCTGCTGCTGGGCAATGTGGGAGGCCTTTAAGCCTATGCAGAAGTGCCTCTTCTTGGATGAGTCCTGAGTGTCAGTGGTGCCTCATAGCTCCTGGTTTTAGTGCCTGTTTCATGGGTAAGGAGTGGAACTTGTTGTCCTGTGCTGCCTGTGTGTTCCTTTATGAATGTGATTTGGATCATAGTGGATAGGTTTGGTTTTTTTCTGGAGGAAGGGGAAGCCCTTATTCTGGTTCCTGTTGAACTGTTGTGTAAACTACAATCGCACTAGAACATTTTTCATGTTCTAGAATGCAAAAGAGTCTCAATTTTCTTACTAAATTATTTTAGTTTAAAAACACAAACAAAAAAACCCCCCAAAACCCCAGCAACCAAACGTATTATTTATGGGTGGGAGAACGTTCTTTTTACTGCTTACAAAGAAAAACATTGTAATGCCCATTTACTAACACCATCTATTTCTTCTTTATGGATACTGAAAAGCTCTTACTCAGTTGGGACTCGGGGATTAAGAGATCTAAGATGTTCTGTGGTGCTTGTTCAGAAAGCTGAGCTGACCCTTCTTTTAACCTTGTAACATTGCTACATCTTCTATTATGCCAAAAAAATGTACTTGATGAATAGCACTCAGATACAATGAATCATAAGGCCAGGCCTCAGTCTGTAAGTATTTATAGCATTAAAATTTAGATTTTGATCAGGCTCATGTTTCAGATTACTTTGGACAGTTACAAGCATTAAGATGGCAATCTGGACAGTTGAAGTCACTCAAAGTAAACTGCAAAATATACTGTAAATACATGGGCAAGGAGTAGGAGAATGATTCAGATTTCTGGCTTGCTTATCTCTCTCGATATAATTAGTTTTCTATCAATGGTTCAAAGTTCTCTTTCAGTTTATTACTGTTTTTCCAGTCTATGTAGCATGTTTACAGATGAGTACATCGCAAAAATTGCCAATTATAGATTCACTCTTAGCATAGCTATGGAGATAGGGAAAAAACCAAGATGCTATTCAGAGACTTAAGATTAAATTTAATGTTTTCATGTTGGCTTTTTGGCACCTGCAATAGCAAAATACCATGCCATGCTTTTTGAAAGAGAATAAATGTAAGAATCTAAGTAGCGATGTATGCGCTTATTTATGGTGAAACAGTATTCAAACAGGAAGGTAAATTACACGGTGGGTTTTTCAGTACCATTTACGTCAAGTTTGTTTGACCCGACTATAATGTGCTTCAGAATAAATATGAATTCACTAAGCTAAAACAGTCAAGCTCCCTCTTCATGGTTCTCACCTGGAGTTTAAGAAAATGGCTTTGAATTTTTCCCTTTTTGATCAAGGTTAAAGGCTTGATGTGTGTGTCACTGAGCATGGAAAGTTTGCTTCTGCTGGTATAGCTTTCATCAGTCATCAGTTTAATGACCCAGCTGAAAGTTCTGTCAAAGCCATCATACGACTTTGCCCTTGCTGGGCAAGGCTGCTGCCTTCTACTCTTTCTTCTAACCTGTTTGTCTTCCATAACGTTATATAACTGTTATTTCAACAATTTAGAGATGTATTTTGTAAAGAAGTAGGGTTTTCTGATGTCAGTCCTGCTGCTTACTGAAATAGATGTTTTTAGATGGAAGTAAGGACAAGTACTGTTCACAGCATTTAAGATGTAGGCATATCATGGATTATGCTGGCACAGTAAAACCCTTTTTTTCTTTACTGTCAGGTCTTCCCTGGGAAATCCCAGCATTGTTTAATCATCACTGAGCTCATGTGCTTTTAGAATGTTGATAATTGACTTCAGAAATTTCTATGCTTAATAGTAGTAACTAATTTATAGCTCAGTCTTTTATATAGACCTAGGGCTGTTTTTTCACTATACACATAATTTGGGTTTATTGACATTGAATGTAGTGTGTTCTATTGACTGATCACTTGGTACTGTGATAGCTATCTTCAGTTCTTTGTTGTCAATTTTGACTATCCTAAATGAGAAAAGACAAACCAAATCCCTTTGTTACTTCAATACTCTCTTTTTATATTATTTCTAAAAGTACTGAATCACACTATTTCAGAGCCAACCCCTGTGGAACTGCTGGCTTATGTAATTGTGAAAACTGCTTATTTCTATCCCTTGTTTTCTGTCTTGTAAGAAACAAGTAACACCTAGGAAAATCTGTCATCCCATGCCATCTCAGGGTTGTCCAGGAATAGGAGTTGCAAGAGCATTTTGAAAGCCTTCTGGAAATCCAGTTTATAATTACCAAATTAATCACTTATCCCACTGTTTGCTGGTACCTTTAAAAATCTCCAGTTTGTGATACACGGCTTTCTACTCTACAAAGCTATTTTGACTCTTTGTAATCACATGATATTCAGACCTCTCTCTGTTCTATTTTATATAAAAGTTCTACCAGTTTGCCCAACAGAAATACTATGTGTAGGTTTCTGTTTTTCTTGATTCCTACCAAACGCCTTAAAAGTTATCACCATAGTAATCGATTTTCTTACTCTGTTATCAAGGTTAATGGAACTTGATATGTTACATGTCACAACTAGTAGTTCAACAATTTGTTTTCAGCTTCCTTAAGAGGAATGTCTTGTTCCTGGAAATTTGTTGATGCTCACTGTATCCATTTTGTTTTAACTGAAAATCTAGTGTTGCCTCCTACCTCCATTTGATATCTATATCCTTGCCCCAAAAGTAGCAGACAGTCCCTGATACACCGACCTAAATGCAAATTACTCTTGTAACACTGATTGCTTAGACTCAAGGGCAAACATTATAATGGTGTTATACTTCTAGATAATTGGTGCATTCTTAGGGATTGCTTGTTTAGGTATGCCATATCTTAGCCACCAAATGGGACCATGTATCACACTGATTTTGGGAAACCGTTTTGGCAAGTGTTCTCCCATAAAAACCTGCTATTTCAAATTAGCATTTTCTAATTCAAGATTTTCTGTACCTGTTGCTAAGGTTATGGGAACGTTTTAGTGGTGAACTTGGAGAACTGTAGAGGATAAGAGCAAATCAGATGTGTGAAGTCATTCAGTAAGTAGGCAGGGCTAAGGAGCTAGGTAGTGCAGTTCAGCAGTAGACTGAGTAATTTGGATTATTCAGAGTTGCCATCCACAAACTGAAATTTCATACTGAATTCCTGCTCACTTTTTACTGGATTT
Source organism: Gavia stellata (assembly GCF_030936135.1). Classification (NCBI taxonomy): domain Eukaryota; kingdom Metazoa; phylum Chordata; class Aves; order Gaviiformes; family Gaviidae; genus Gavia; species Gavia stellata. The sequence continues at coordinate 5,807,832 of NC_082602.1, forward strand.
CAGTAAGTTGCTGCTGAGATCTAGTTACCTGCAAGATTTGTTTCTCATCACAAGCTTTGCAAACTACTGGCATTCTCTTCCAGAGTTTTGAAGGCTGATAGATTTGGAATTCACTTCGTATTTGATCTGGCTGAGTTGAGATTTGGCAGCCTTTGGAGCATGGTCTAAGATGCATGGGTTTGATGCAGATTGGGATTAATCTTTTGCGTGTTTATTTCCTAACAGCTTGGTTGCTAATAGCTTTCCAGCTGCAGCTGTGGCAGTAGCTTTTAATGGTTTTGTGCAGCTTTGCAGGAATTGATTTGCTTGCTTTTTGTAATGAGGCCTACTGGAAGCATACACAAGTGTTCTAAAAAATGGTATCTAAATAAGCACAACCAAGTGATAAGGGAAGATTTATGGTAAGTGGCACTAAGAGTTTAAAGTGACAATGCTACTATGGTACAGAATGCCAGACTTTCTGTTTCTAGGATATGATACAAAATCTTTATCTGGGAGAGCAGGTTCCAGTGTGTTGTAGTTCTGAAACTTCTGGTGTGTGCTTTTACTACTGAAAGTTAGTATTTTTTTAAAAAATGAAACCTCAGAAAACAGGCATACATGCATGGCACAAGAGGAGCAAAAGCTGATTGTTGGATGTGATGTGTTCCCTTAACGTCCCCTCTTGTGAACTTGACAACAAACGGTAGGATACTAATGAGGTTTTCTTGATGATCAGAAGGCAGCCTACCCTTTGAAACCTCCAGCAGCTGGATAGGACATGTGCCTGTTTGCTGCAAAGCTGGGAATCCTTAGCACATCGGGGCGGGGAGGGAGGTGCAAAATCAAGGAACGTGCCTAATTGAATTCGTGGCTTGCATGAAGTCTGATTTACTTGTCCAAACTTGTGGCCAGTAAGTTTAGCAGATACTTTAACTTTGGTCCCAGAAATGTGGTGCATGGTAGTGGAAAAAGCTTAAAAACAAACAAATAAAACCCCAAACCTTAACCCCTCCAAACCCCCAAAAATGCCCCAAACAAAGCAACGCCCCTCCCCCCACCAAGAATGATACCAGATTACACTTCAGTGGAAAAACGGATCTATGAAAAGGCAGCTTTTCTTTCTGCAAGTTTGATACTTGAAGAGGTTGCTGTTTTCAACAGTAAGCAATGCAATTCGCAGATGAGTATAGTGCTTCCACCAGGAGAATTGACAAATCTATCACAGCTTAGAATTTACCGTTTTTGTAGGGAGACTTTGGAGTTTCCTACCCCAAATTATCTCTTGTCAATTAAATGTTTTCCATCTGTTAACATTTGCCCTATCTGTGGATTGGCTGTTATGTTAAACAGAATTATTAGGTGTTCATCAGATGTTCGGTATAGCAGCTATAAAGCTGTTACAAGAGAATATTATCATAAAGTCAGTGTTTTCACCTGAACAATTATCAAAGAGTGACAGATGGCTATTATCTTTTCACAATATTTTATAGACATAAATGAAATAGCTACCATTTAACATAATACAGTCTGCTTTCTTGCACACATTGTAAAACAGGTAACGCAAAAGGTCTCCACATACACACCACTAATGTAGCAGAAAGAAATAGATGATAAATCTTCATGTTTGTTAATGTGTCCGCCCGCCCGCCCGCCCCCCCCCCCCCGCCGGAAATTACATCTTTTGAAGGTGATAAATTGACCAAATCCTCCAGCTGATCCAAAGACAGACATTGAGTGTTCCCTAGTAACTGCAAATTTCTTTTACACTGTTTGGTCCAAACTAGGAAGATTGCCAGCTCTTCATTCTGTGGCCTCTGCCCTGAAATTATTAACTGGGATATCAGCTATGCATTGATTTTTAAGATATGTGCTGTGAACTATTTCCCTGTAACCTGGCTAGTTATTTCACTGTCCAAAAGACTTTCATTTCCAGAGAGGTAAGACTGGAACTCAGTGAAGAAGTCTGTGTAATTCCTGGCATAAAATAATTCCTTTAGATAATCTGTTACTCAGAAAACATTGCTTTTGCCGTTTTAGACTTAAGGATTTATGATTTATCAAAGCTTTTCTGAGTTTTTAAGAGATATTTTCATGAAGTTAGATAATATTTTAGCTAGATTTGGATTTTGAATGCAGAATTTGGAAAGCAACGATAAATTTTCCATTGCCCAGCCATAGAAGGGCAGAAAACAGATTTATTTATGGCCTGTTTAGGGCCAACTCATATTTCACCTAAGGCAATAAAACTGCAGACTTCAGCTCTTCTCTTCTGGCAGAGCAAATGATATGGAAAATTGAATCTCCTCTTTCATAGCACTGAGAATACAGCTCTTTAAAGCCTCTATCTGCTTTACTTCATCAGCTGTGTAAGCAGCTCTGCCTTCAAAAGGGGCAAGTGGGGCACAAAAGACCAAACAAAGTCTTGTGGAGCATTTTGTGTATGACACACAGTCTTCTGCTCATATGCTGAAGGAGAATGCTCTCTTGTAATTAAGAATTCTCCCCCAGACAGTTGTAGTAGACTGCTGTAAAGCTGATGAACTGGATGCCACATACTAAGGAAAACATGACATGATTTTGCAAACAATTCTTCATTATCCAGTAGCTAAAGGGAAGAGTGAAAAGTAATTATTATGTCTAAGATAACAAACTGAGAAGAAAAGTCTAAGTTAAGGCTGATGGTGGCAAATGTTCTGAAGAATTTTTTGACCAAATCTGTAAAAGGACTTGCTGATGCAGAGAAGGCATGTTTCAGTAATTTGTGAAGCCTGAATGTGTCAGCCTTAACCCGTGCTCTTTTTGGCTGGCAGTTCTTACTGGTTTTTCCCTCTATATCACAGAGTCATGAAATCATTCTCGTTGGAAGGGACCTCAAGGTCTAGTCCATCCTGCTGCTCACAGCTGGGCCCATACTGAATTCAGACTAAGAACAGAGATTTTTACAACCTCTCTGAGCAACTCTTCATTATTCAGGTGAACTTCATTATCCTCACAGGGATATTATTTTTCCCCACCACCACCCTCCTCTTGAGAGCCTCACCTGTTTGATTTTGACTGTTATCTCTCATTCACCAGCCTCACACCTCAGTGAAGAAGTGAAAGACCAGAGTCAGTTAACCTGTTAATGTAGAGTTACGGTTGGCAGGCAATGTTCTTCCAGCATGCTGTGTTCACAAAGACTTAAATTTCTAAAAAGTGGTATCAGAGATGAGGGATGTATGCTGATTAACTCCTGTGTCCTTGGATCTGTCTGGAAGCACTTACTGTATTAGGTGTAAATGTGTTTAAATGGTGGAGACACTTTTTGGAGCGGTTTAGGAAAGCTGGGTGTGTAACGCTGGTCCATTGAAGTACTAGATGCTGTGGAAGAGGAAGGGGGGGCCATTTGCCAGTCCCCACGTTTGTGATCAGATATAAGACATGTATGTGTACCATGAGAATTCTAATACAAAGAAAATTAATGTTGAAGTATCAGTCTGTCTGCAGTAGTTGAGACAAAAAAAGGTCGTCTAGTCCAGTGCTGCCTAGTTTCCTAGTCTAGGCAAAATGGCCTTCTAGTCAGTTCTATCAGGAGTTACCATGGTCAAAGTAAAGTTGAAGGGATTTATTCCACTGTACTTCAAGAAATTGAAGTTGTTGAATTTGTTTTTCAGGAAGGTAAATTACACTCTTTGAAAAATTTCACTGTATGTCAATTATAGCTACTTTGGTGAAGAGAATGCTCTTTTAGGAGAGAATAATTATAGTTACCTAGGTTCGTAGCTGAGACATGACTAGTCCAAGTAAAATTTGCTATGTTATAGCAAATGCTATATGCTATGTTACAACATTCTGGAAGTTAGTAGCAGTTGGGAAGGGGGACATATTGCAGACATGATATGTGGTTATGGTGATTTCCAAGGATTAAACAAGAATGCTCGTTCTTCTTCTCCCTCATTGTCTCCTCTTTCATTTCCTGCTACCATTTCCAATTAACTATTTTTCCCTTCTTGTCCTACAAAGTCAGCATCATATTACAAAGTATTAATACATAAAAAAATCGTTGTTGCCCCGTATATTATCGTGGATAATGGGAGTATGAACTATCTCCTGTACTTTTTAGAATAAAAACTGAGCTAAGCATTCTCAGCTTTTTATAGCCAGAGGAGAAAAACGGGCACCTCTGAGCCTAACTCAGTTGAACACATTTATATGTGTACGTAAAGTATGAGGTGGATTGTCCCTAAAACGTATAATTTCTCTCAGTTCACATAAGAAGGGTATGTTTAAGATGACTAGGCCAAATGAAGAGGCTAGGGTCAAGTTGTATAAGTCACCCCTTTGTGTTTTTGGAGGAAAGTGTTTCCTTGGTCTTGTAGCCCAGGAGAGAATTGGAGTACGTAGATAGAGAAGTGACCCCTACCCAGATGGGTAGGCTTACGTTTCTGCTTTTTCTGGCTTCTCTTTATTTCTTGCTCTTCCACGTGTCCATGCTTCTGGTCTACTTTTTCTCTGCCTTTCTCCTCTCCAGATCCCTATCTAGACATGAAGATGGCCTGTATGCTTTCACAGTGTTCTTCCTCTTTTTCAGACATCTCAGAGCCTGGCTTATGTAAAGCTTTAGGAGAGAAGAAAGACTTAAACATGCTGAGAATTTAAGAGAATTTAAGACTGTGCTTCCTGCATTTTCCCAAGATCCTGGAATACATCTGGATGTTGAATGGGGAAGCTGACAATCCAGGAACCTGTCTGTAGGCTGAATTTTGTGCCCAAGAAATTGAGGACAAGGATTGAAGCACAAGCAGTTAGCATCTCAAACCAACCAAATCTTACTGTAATCATGTTAAAATGAATGAGGGAGAGAAATAAAACTCTGGAAAGGATTAATATTGCTATAAGATTCTCAGTCATGCAGAGAGAGAAATTTTCTGTAATCTGAAACCTTCATTAGCCAATTAAACTGATCGTTTTGGGCTGCCAACTCTGTAAGTAATAGACACTTACTTTAAGAAACATTCTTATTTTCAGAGATTTCTTTTTTAGTGGTGACGTGGTGAGGGATTTGGGGGATTTTTTGTTTGTTTTTTTCTTTTTAGCTTTCTTGAGTTTAAATGCTAACATCTTGGAATCATTCGTGCATATGTGAACGAACATGAAACTTAAGGACAGGCTGCCAACTCAATCAATACTTTGTTCACCCTAACGTGAAATCTGAAAGAAATACACACTTCAGTTAGTATTTTCTGTGAACAGAACTGAAGTTAATGTTTCAGATGGCAGGTTGAAGTTTCTAAAACCAAGAGATTTATTATACCATTTAAAGTGTTGCTTCCCGTTTCCTTCAAAAGTCATCTATAGGGTCTTGCACAGATAGCAATAGATCCTGAAGAACTTTCAGTACCTTGCCTAGGGGGTACCTTTGTGCCACCCCTCTTTTCTTTGCCCACATTCATCTTCATTTTCCATCCCTATACTTCTGTTGTCTTCTAGCTTTTGTCTTGCAGCCTCCAGCTCACTGTTTGAGATAGCTGCCATATTTTTGTGCTTATGTCCCATGATACTGGACACTTTTACCTTTCTCCAAATCAGCTCACTCTTTCCTGGAACTCTCTGCCATGCTTCCTAGGCATGTTCTTTCAGGAAAATTTGTCCTTGCAGCCTGGTACCCGTTAACATGAGGCATACCTATTAAGTCAGGAGGCTTTTCATGTATGCGCTTTTCCAAATTTGATCTCATGGCATCACAATTCCTCTTTCAGGAAGAGATCATAGTTGTGGCAGACTTTCTCAGTGTTGTTTAAAAGTAATAATAATTTATTTCATCTAGCACCTGAAAACAAAAGCATTTGCACCTGTTTCTCTGCATCATTTCTGGTCTCCACAGGCAATTTGTTCTAGTGTTTCACCATGCTCATGATGAGGGGTTTTTTTTTCCCCTTACATCAAGTCCTAAGTTTCCTTTCCTTCAACTTGGGACCAATTGCCTGTTGGTGCATTTGTCCAGCTTGTCAAGGTTGCTCTGAACAGGAGCCCTGTCCTCTAGAGTAACAGCCAGCCAGTCTGCCAAGTTGATGTCACTTTCAGACTTGCTGAGGATGTGTTCTATGTCATTGCCCAAGGTGTTAATGAAGAAGTTAAACAGTATCAGCCTCGGCATCGACTCTTCCTGAAGAGCAGCTGTCTTAACTAGCCTCTAGTTTGACTTTGAACTACTGGCCACTCCTCTGTAAGCCTCATGGTCTGACCACTGCTTCATCCACCTTGCTGTTCACCCACTCAGATGCTATCACTCTAGGTTTTCTCTTAGGAGCCTGTGGGAGACTGTGTCAAAAGTGTTACTGAAATAAGCAATAACCAATGCACTCCCCTCATCCACAGAGCCAGTCCTTCATCACTGAAAGCAATCAGTTTGGCCATGCTTGATTTGTCCTTGCTAAATCAATGCTGTTTGTTCCTAATCATCTTCCTGTCCTTCGTGTGCCTGGAAATGCCTTCTGTGAGGTCTTGTTCTGTAATTTTTCCAGGAACTGAGGTGAAGCCTTAGCCTGTAGCTTTCTGGATCCTCCTCCTCGTCTTTTTTAAGATGGATGTAACAATAGACATTTATGTGCATTTTCTGTTATAGCTGTATGTGTCTGAAAACTGAGTGTTTTGGAAGCACCATGCATTCATTCAAGTAAATATCAGACTGTTGTGAACTCTGCCTCTCAATACCACTCTTGGTCTGAGACAGAATGACAGTGTTGTTGGCTCTGTTAGCAACAAATACTACTAGAAATTATCATCTAGTTTCTTAGTTTTGGCAGATAGAATATATTTAGTTAATACAATCAGAGAAGAAAGGATATTTATTTTCTTTGTTCGGAGTAATTATTTTTCTCCACTTCTTTATTAATTTAAAAATTCTTCTATTGAAGTTGTCAGGGACTTCGAACATTAAGTGATAACCAGTGATTGCTTTTTTGAATTGTGACTAAGACACTGTCTTGCTTGTAGAATGTAGATATTATATTAAAAGAGCCCCAGGTGCCAAGAAAATCCATTTCATAAGATTGCTCATGGAGATGTAGCCTTGAGTATTGCCTGAACTTCAGTATGTAGGAAAAAGGTGAGAATTAAATGCAACTTCTTTTTTTTTGTCTGAGTACAGGAGGAGTGATAACAGGGGATTGTGTATAGGGGCTTGCACCTTACACTTAGTGGTCTTGTTCTTTTAACTTTGGCACCAGAAATTGCTAAATCTAAGCATGGATATTATTAATAATTATTTGCTTTGAAATATCTTTTGGGGGTTCACCAAAGCAGTATGAGTCTGCAGGAGCACGTCTTGCCGTACTAGGTAGTGCCATTATTGGAAAACTTGGAATCCGTTCCAGGGTAGCAGTATAAGGTACCATGTCCAGGGAATAGGAGTGGTCTGAAAGAAAGTTTACTTTTTGTACAAAGTTTCTTTGCTTCCCATTTTATCATGCCAATAGATGGTAAAAGATAGAAATCATTCTGGTCAGGCTAAACTATCACTGCATACATTTCTGCGTCTTAATTTTATGGTTTAGGGCTTGCAGGAAAGTATGTTTCATTTTCCCTCTTGTCTTCAGGAGACCAAACAAATTGAGTTTTCTCATTCTTCTTCATGTACTATATTTCTTGAATCTCTAATAGTTCTTTTCCTTTTTTCTGTAATGTCTCCTCCATTTGGTCCACAATTTTCTTGAACTGAGCAGAGAAACTTTAATAAAAAGTGCTCCAACTGAAGCCTTATCAGTGCCAAGTGGAGTGGAAGGGCATCACCTGTCTTTTTCTTCAGATGACATGCAAAGGAAGAGCTATTGATTTTGTCCCAGAGACAGTCTGACTCATGGCTTTGTCAAAGACAGCTTTATTGTCCAGTGGTTAGCTCAGCTGAGGTATGGTTTTTGGCCGGTACAACTAACACCAAGATCCCAAAGGAAAATCAGAAGCTACAGTGCACCACTCCTGATAATTGCTCTGGTGACAGTGGCAATCTGACAATTTCTTTAAACATCTATCAGTCAATCCACTGTTACAATTAACTCTTATGCTAGACAGTGTCACTCATGACAAAGAGATGGTACATCATCCTAATCTTCCTTTTCTGCTTTGGAAAGTAGGGTACTTGGATGAAAATCAGAAGTTGATCTAATGCATTTTGTGTAGGAGGAGGAAGCACGTGCGAGAGAGATCCAGTCTCAGCAGGACTGTGATCAGTGCTGATTTCTTTCCTTTTCCATTAGCTGTGCTAAGGCAGATGTAGAAGCTTGTTTGTACCTTGGGAAAATTAAGTTAAGCAATGTTTTATTGATTGTGAAGTACCTCATCTGGGAAGAGCTTCAGAACATTGTGAGAGACTGCATGTTGGTTATGGATACTGAGAAAGGCTACTACTGTATAGTACCAGTGTGTGGGTAAAAGGTCATTTATGCTCATTGAGTGTGTGTGTTGTTTGTGCGTTCTGCACGCTGACAAGAGCTTGTGAGTTTTTGGTGTAAGTATGGCATTTGTCAAGTTCTCAACTGACCCCTTACATGTGACAATGTATGGATGTAGCAGAAAAGATGTTGCACATCTTTTCTCGTACAAGGTGGATGAACAATAGACATTTAATAAAATCTGCATCTGTCTTTGTCTTCTTTGAAACACAGTATCTGAAAGGATATATCACATTCTGTTTTATGTTCCCCGATATTATTATGGGCTTTGATAATTAGATTCTAAAATGACTTAAAAGTAGTCTTACCAATTTGGAAGGAAGCAGCTAATTGGGATCTCATGTCACAACATACAGGTCTTAATTGCATTTCTGTTGAGCATCTGGCCTCAAGTTTGTTTTTTCTTTCTCCATGAAAGTGTTGTTTTGGCATCTCTTAGAAGGGTTTGGAGCTTTCCATCATGTGTTCCTTTAATACAGTATTTCCATTAGACCACAGGCAATTTTTTTTCCCAAGTTTACTTGAGATTCCCATGACACAAGATAACTAGTTAACTATGTTTTTCCATTATGGAGATTTCACTTGGTAGATATTAAAAGGGCCCTACCTTTCTATTTGCACGGGACTAACTTTAGTTGTAGTCTTTGCTGAACAGTTAAAAGGCAGTGTATTTTTCATACAAAGGCCCTTAAAGTGGAGGTTGTGTTTTCCACTTCTGTAATTATCTCTCTTAACACTTGGACAATATTAAATGTAAAGCAATCGTGACCTGCACTACTTCATTTTAGACATAACTATGGCAGCAGAAGTGGGGTTTTGTTCGTCCTTTCTCTTGCATTCTGTGCACGTTAGCCCTCTCTTTCCTGCAGTGCTTCAGCCTTTTTCAACCTTGCGCACGTTCACAAACTGGTTTGTTTGGAAGCCTCCCTCTGTGGAAAGCATGCAGGGACAGGTGCCTGAAAAAAGAAAGAGGAGATACTAACCTGTACAGTACCGGGTAGTCCTGAAACATCTTTGTGCATCTTGTCATTTGCCCCTTTCTTTCAGTTTCATGTGTTGCATTTGGCGTAGGTGGAACTGAAGTAGTTGCCAGTCCATTGTGTAGATGGTAGTCCATGAGTGTAGTTACAGAATATGCACAGACTGAACAAACAGTGCTGACGGTCACCACTGTTAAACTTTTTCTCTTTTTTGCTGACCTTGGAGATTGGTGACATGTATCTGAAAGGATAGGGACATTTCATGTTCACAGAGGCATTCTGTGATGTAGCAGTTTCATAAACTGAACCAGAACTCATAATTTTTGCATAGGTAGAATCCCAAGATACTCAATGCCAGATGCAGTTAGAATTCAGGATTACCTAATGGTGTATTTTGTCCGAGTTACCATGGTTGTCCAATTTATTGTATAACATAAAATGTAATTTAATACTGACATACTGAATGGCAGTCATGTGAGTTAACAAGAAATATTTAAGCTGTGAATTATATCATCGCTTAGTGCAAGAGAAGTTTCACAATGGTACTTCTGAAGATAGAGCAAATCTGTTACTTTCACATCTTGCATTTCTAATGTTCTTGTATTTACATTCTCTGAGAGACAGCAGATTGTAGGTCTGTAGGAAAGGAAATTCAATAGCGAAACTAATACGGAAGCTGTTAAGACGTGTTTAAGCTTTAAAGCCGTAAACATTTCTAAATTGTATTTTATGTCATTATCCTTTATACCATAAGTTAAATTTTATTATTTACATTATTTTGCCTGAAAAAAACGGAATATGCCCTTCAATATTAGTGCTAGAGATTGGAATCCTAGCATACCACATACCTGTTCTCTCTAAATCTTGACATTACTGATACTGTCTTCTAGCTTGATCTTCATTCTTACTCCGGTAAGAGTAAGAACAATTTGATTTTATGACCAGTCTTACTTACTTTAATACCAGTGTTTTCTCCTTCGTCTCTATCCTCCTTCGTGCTGATATTCTTTTTTCCATTACTATATATTTGATTATCAAAAAATACTTTGTTAAGCACAAATACAGCTTTACTATTTCCATTGGAAAAATAGCACAAATACAGCTTTACTATTACCTTTTTAAAAATGTTGAGAAAATGGATGTTCAGAAAGACAGAAGAGAAGAGTAATAATTTGTAAGAATGGTGTAATTCTGCTTTGCTTGGCACCCTTCTGCATTTGTCTACATTTTCATTTCTGACTGTGTCAACCGAACAGTTGCTTCCATCAGTCTTTAAGCAACCATTTTCTCCTCGTGCTTTCCTCTAGCCAAATCTTCGTTCTTTTTTAACTGTTGATGTTATGCATGGGTGACTTTGAAATGCTAATGTGCCATGCTCATGTTGTATTTGTATGTGTTACAATAATTTATTTTTTATGGCTGTGTTAGACACAAACTTACATCAAAGTCCCTTCAGTCAGGTCATTAAATCACATAGAACTGAGTGAAGTGGCAAAGAAAGGTTCAAGATCAGTTAAGTGTCTCTTCTGTACTGAGTGTTTGGCGCCTTTTAGTGTGGAATTGTGTCAAGCAACTGAATTTGTCTTGGCATCAGACAACTACCTCCATTTTTAAAAGAAAAAAAAAAAGATAGAAATCACAAAAGCAACTTTGCAGTTGTACCTGCATTGGAGGTGACTGCCAGATATAAACATGTTTGATCTGTAAGGAAGACAGGGTCAGCTTGTTTCAACTCCTATGCTTAGCAAAGACACCACTGGGTACTTCTTTGGTTAATTGTATAACATACAGTTCTTCAGCTCCCAGATGTTTCTTTATCTTACTTTATCAAATATTGAAGAAGCACTGTGAATGTTAAATATTGTCTATAATCAAAAGATAGCAATTACTGTGATAAGTACTGTTGTGGTTTGTTGTTTTTTTTTTTTTTAATGGAAGAATAGTCCTGTTTTATTGCATCTCTCAACCCTTTAGTAATGGGATGATTTTGCACATGTTTATTTTTTTCTTAAAGCTTTTTACTGGGAAGATGATCTTTAGGACGTTTAATCTCTCATTCAAGAACTGGTGTCTAAGAGAGTTTTTGACTTTCGGAGGTTGTGTCATTACATGTTTCACGTAGATTAACAACATTTCCCTGCCTATTCCCAAACGTCGTGTTCTGTTTTATGCCAGAAATGTAAAATGTTAAATGTATGTGTATTTGGACAGGCAGAAGATTACTATAGTGTGTGTATGTTTTAAATAGTAAAGTAAAAACGGGTAGGCTTTGGCTATGGTGTGGCACATAGTTTAACTAGTGCTGACAATAAAGCAGTTGCCATACTGTAGAAAAGTTGAAAGAAAACCAGAATTTCTTCATTTCCTCAATGTGGTTTTGAATTTGTGAGGTGATGATGAATTCTAAAGAGGGAAATTCTACTAAAGAAAAAAATATTATAGGAGTGAAAGCATCACAATAGAAAAGACAAATCTTATCATTAGGACATGACAGAGATAGCTGAAGGGGGGGAAGTATTGTGTGGCAAGAACACACAATGAAAGTAGCTGTAGCAGGAAAGACAGTGCTGTGTAATTGTGTTATATATTGATAAGTGATTATGTGTGTGTATATAGATATATTTTTGCACATATGTATTTAAACATCACCAATAGTATATAAGCCAATAATATACATAGTAATACAGAAAATATATTACTATAATAAGAAATGTAAATCGTAGGAAAAATAAGTACTCACTGTACATTTTGTAATAATGACACATATTGCAATGATTTAATAAGTAGTAGTGTAATTTCAGGACCAGGCAAAAATACTGCTCTTTCTATTCACAGAAGAATTTGATTTAGCATGAACATCCTAAGACACCGATGTAAAAGTGGTTAGTTTAGTTGTTGGGGCAATTGTTTCTCGACAGATTAATCTCGTTGTGGAACCTTTTGTCACAGTGGCTTAAGAAGCTTTCTACAATAAGTAATAGCTTTAATCCCTGTGAATTTTCCTTCATTCTGCAAATACTCACTACGTATGTAAGATTTTTTGGTTTTCATTACTATACCTTTGAATTCTAGGAATCAATAAATTATTTCAAGAATTGCAAGGTTAGTTCAGTGTAGATTTCACGTTGTAAGTTTTTTATCCAAGCCTGTGTTGGACGATTTCAACAGGGAAGAAAAAAAATGCCATCAACTCTGTATCTAAGATATGTCTCGTTTAAGAGGTGCCATCTTAAAAGAAATGTTGTTTTATTTGCAGAAAGCCACATTCTTGAGGATGTAAACAAGTGTATCATTGCACTGAGAGAGCAAAATGCGGACAATTTAGATCGTGCAGCAGGTGCAATCCGAGGGCGTGCTTCAAGAGTAGCTCATATTGTTTCGGGTGAGATGGACAATTATGAGCCAGGGGCTTACACTGAAGGAGTGATGACGAATGTTCAATATTTGACCAAGAATGGTAAGTCTGATTTCTAAGCTATGTTCTCAGTTTCTTTCGTGGTATAAACTTTCTTTATATGCCACAGTTAAAGTGAATCCTGTGATTCTCTGATCTAGTGGATTAATTATGCACTAATGATTCACTATATGGTCTCTTATCTCTGTTCAGCATGCTGTCCAATTATGATTATACCATGCATTTCAAAACTAATTTTAAAAATTTTATTTGAATTAAATTATTTAGGTAAGGTTTTTTAAGTTATGGAACACTTTTACCAGGGTTTTTAAATGAATGCAAGTAGCAATGTTGCGGACTTGTAGCTGATGGGGCAGCAGCTTTCCACTTCATTGTACTGGCCTCATCACATCTGTTCTAAGCAGATGAAAGGCAAACTCGGAGAAACAGAAGCAGGTTCATTATTTGTGTGTACTTTAAGGACTGTTGAGTGGTGGTTAAATATCGCCAAATATCTTCAGTTTTGCTATGCAAATTTGCAACTTCCTAAAATGGTTAGTAGTGTCCATTTCCTTTTTCATGATACTGAAAAAGAGGGTATCCTGTGCTGGAATACCATTGTACTGGCAGCAGTGGTGTAACTGCACTATTTTATAAATGGTTTCTGTTGTTTATATAAACAGTCGTTCATATAAATGAATCTCTGGCCTTTCATAGTGTATACTTAATTAAAAAAAAAAAAATCTGTGGAGCTCCCAGGACTTCCATGTTTTCAGTGGTTGCGAGTCTAATAGTTGGGCAGTTAAAAAAATGCCATTAAGAAGTTTTTTTGGCAAGTCTGTACATCTCTGGAATATAGGATTTAGCTTCATGAACTTAGAGGTCTAGATAATAGCTCTGTCAGTCTATAAACAAATTTCTAGTATCTTGCGTTTGACTGACATTTACTTTATTTTACCGCAAGAGAAGACAGGAATTTTGTTTGAGCTCTCTTAATCAGTTCAAATAGGTCCAGGACAGAACTTTCTTCCTGTGAAACAAGAGTGAACTGACATCGCAATGAAGTGGCAAAAGGGATAAAATAGTGAGAAGAGTTTGAAATAGACTTGCCTGTTTTTATCTCCTTTTCTGACATTTTGATGAGAAAATCTGAGCTTTAAACATTCTTTTTTTGTAACTTCTGAAAGTACTATGACAAATACTAAGGAAAGCAGCAATTATAGGAAAAGATAGTTTTGATTCCCATGTAAAAGCTAAGCCCTTTCTTCTTGAAACTGGCACTGTTTAAACACATTAGGAGTTGACACCGATTTCTGTTCTCTTGTCTTGCTTTGACAGTAATATATAATGTACCTAAATCCATGTATCTACAAAACACAGGAAGACATAAAACTGGTTTTAGTTGGAATGTTTGCCTATGTCAAGGGACATCAAGCACGGTGTCATCTGCTCAAATGTCTTTGCAGTATTTCAAACCTAAGATCTACTGTTTTTTCCCTAGTCAATATGAGCGGAAAAAAGAAACATGTACTTTTCATTCTTACCTGTATTTATATGACCTGCAATGAACAGACATCAAATTATGCAAGGTTTTTTGATTGCTTCCTTACTTTCTTTTGTTTGGTTTGGGTTTTTTTAACTGTTTCAGCTTACAGGGAAAATACAGGTAGGCTGCAGCCCTCAGGTGTAACCCAAAACATTCTATCATTACTGCGTCTTTCAGAAGCCATCTGATTGCAAGGTGACTCATCACTAGGAGAGGACTGTCTATGGACTGTGTATTTATGCTGTGATTAGCTCCTCAGTTAGCTTACGTGAATAACCTAGGGCAGTGAAGTGCATCCTTTATGCCCAGTGAAAAGGTAATGTGTTACTGAAATTATTGCAGGCAGAGTATACAGTTAGCGAAAATAGAATTGTAGAATAATAGCGTATATGGAAATTGCAGAGAAATAAAAACTCAAATGAAAGAGAGAGCAGGAGCCAGAAATGGGAAGGATGTGAATTGGGGGTAACAGGACAGAGAAATTGTGCATAAAGAGGAACAGATACATTTACTTTGTTAAAACAAAGACTGAGGTTAAATAGTAGCACATACTTTGAGGTAATTTATAAGGAAAAAAGAGGTTAAATACTCTGCATTACAGTATATTCAAGAAAAGAGCATAAGATCGCTGACTACGTCTCTTCAGCTGGAAAATATCAGACATATTTGAGATGGTAAAGCGAGCTATTCAACAATGATACCATAATACTGCTGTACAACGAGTATTAAAAACTGGTGCTTAATTTCTTAGCTCAAGTTGTGTAGTCCTGTTTAGATACAGGTTGTTGACAAATGAATGGATCTCTGCAGCACTGTACAATGTAGTATTTGCTTTCTCAGGCTTATGTTATGCTGTTTCTCCATTTTGCCCCTTCGTTTTCCCCCAACAAGAAGAAAAACCCCAAGCAAACGAACAACAAGGCCCTGTCAGAGCACCATTTACATTGTGGAGTCAAGCTCTTACAAGTTAGGTAATACCAGAACTAAAGTTGTCTTAGCAGCCTTGATTTGCACTCTCTGTGTGTATGCATTATGACATTGTGATTATGTTATCATGCACAGTTATGTTACAAAACAGCTGCTTAATTCAGGTCAATGGATGGAATTGCTTTAGACATACACCGGGGTCACATATTAGAGGAGGCTGGTGTCCACAGGATCAATTTGGAAAGTAATGAAGCAGAAGACTGCGGGAAGAGAGTATATGATGGGATAGTGAGGATAGTTCATTTGGACTGCCACTGTCTATACAGAGTTGCCATGTGATACTGTGTAAGTTCATGAGGCTACAGCTAATTGTGGCATGCAGGAATGCTTCCCAGCTCCTGATCTGACTGAGACGGTGTCATTGTTCTACATCACAATGAGATTGGGACATACTCTATCCCCTCTTGTTCTCAGGTTTCAGTGGGAAGGGTATGTAGGTATGTGGGTAGGAAAGAGAGCTGCAAAGCACTCCAGCCAACTGCCTACTCTAGATGATTGCAAGTCAGCATTGAGAATCATGTGGTGGAAATACATGCCCCAGGGTCTGTATGAAACCTTTACGACCACTGCAGAAAAAGAGTGTTCCATTGTGTGGTCTGTATATTCCATACAGGCAATTGTTTAAACCAGCATTTTCTATCTTGATTTTACAAGTACAGAGGTGGTAGAGGTTCAGGCTGTATTCTGGTATGGTTAAGACTGTGAAAATGTTAGTACTGGTTCCTCTCTGTCGTTCCTGATGTCTGGCATTGTTGATTAGATTGAAATATGCAGATCCTTGCATTTTGATAGGGTTTGTGTACTGTTGCATGAAAGCAAAATGAAACCTTTAGAAACACGGTCTATAAAAACCTAAGGTATTTCCACTTCAGAACTGGAAGACTAACTTTGTACTGTATTTTTAAATATCAAAGTCTACTCTATTATTTTGCTGCCTGCCAGAGTCTGAAGCAGTTAAATTTAAGTAAACAATTTATATTATGGCATATATCTGTTGATATAGTAAAAAGCCTGTATTTATTGTAAATTTTGTCTACAGTTTTGCTTTCATGTCAAAGTATAATGATATACTATATACATATATATGTATATGTATAAATCCTCTAGTTATTTAGATCTAAGGATATTGTAAAAAAACCAAGGAAAACGGTGGAGACGAAGATGGTAAGTATTTTAACTGTCTTAAGGAACTAATGGAGGCATCTTTCTCTGAATCCCTGGAGTTTTGAGTCCACATTTTTTTATTCTAGTAGTACTGATGGAATTACAGCAAACCATTGTCCACAGCTTCTTACAACCAGAATTATGAAATGCCTTGTAATTCACATAGGGATAGGGCTTAACTTTAAGTTCAGGAATAGTAATGAAGTTATATTTGGAATGAAAAACAAATGTAACTTCTCAAATTAAAGGTCAGCTGTAGGCATTGTTCTGAGACAGATACTGTTATGACACACAATACTGTTCTCACTCTCTTTGAAGTATGGGTTAAGACATAGTTTGATCTCTGAGGCATTTGAACGTGGATTTGAAAATTTCTTCCTGCCTCAGAAAATGTTTGTAAACCTGTGTCCGTAACTGTGAATTCCAAATACTTTCTCAGCATAAGAGGGATGGTCTCAGTATAAGAGGGACGGTAAGTCAGAATTTTTACAAATAACCATATGCCTAAATGGCGTAAGTCTCATTGAAAGTCATTAAAACTGTTATTCATATGATATTTGCGCCCATAAACTATGAAGTAGTAATTGAATTGACTGGAATCTAACAGTATTAAGGATAATTGCTCTTCTGATGTGATACCAGTAATATTACTTGTAATTGGGGATTGAAGGGCAAAATACATAAGAGGTGTTTTTTATTAAGTGAGTCATCATCTCGGTAAGTACAAGTTTTTAGACATTTCAGAGTGAGGGAAAAACCTCATATCCAAACAGTCTCCATGACTTATTCACAAGTCTCAAGGAGCTTTATGTTGAGTATTACATAATCACAGTTCTTTGATACAGCAGGGGAATATCAAGGGCAATTTGTGGCCCCATTATCTCCTTGAGTAAGCCTATTACTTCTAATTAAAGATTTTCCTCAAATTTCTAGTATTTATGTGTGGCCAGTTTGTACATTCTGTTCTTGTGCCAATGTGAACAATTCTTTTGCCTCCACCTGGATTAGAAAAACTTGGCCCCAGTGGGCCAAACACATTAAACTTTTAGACCTGTCCTGGAGAGATTGCGTTTGTGTTCAGTGATTTTCTTTAAAAGCTTCACAAGTTTCAGTTACATTTTTTGAAGTCCTTTCCTATGATTTTGTCCTAAAAGTCATTCTATTCTTCCTGACCCAGCTGTCTTCTGTATTGGCAGCATGTTTTAACATCATACTGTTTGCCAGTGTCACTAATGAATTTCTTTGTTTATTTCTTGGTCCCAGGATTGTTATTTTGGCCACCTTCCAGAGTCTCCTCTCACTTTATAGCCCTTTCATTGTGATCAGTTGTATTAGCCTCCATACTAATACTGATCTACTCCACCTGAAACAGAGCTTTCCTGTACAGTACTTTATTAAATGATTCTGCAGGGTGGATTAAATCTACTGCATTACTTTTCTCTGGGAAAAGGTAATTTTTCTTAGCAATAAAAGATACTAGTTTTATCTGATAGGAGCTTCCTTCCATCTTCTGCTTTTTATTTAGCTTTTCCATTTACCTCCATGTCTTACATGCTTATGTGCACAAGCTAATGACTTTGTATTTTCCTAGATGCTTCACTTGCCTTTTTCAAATACAGTTTGTAGGCTTGTCGCAACAGCTTATGCAAAATGACTGACAGTTTCCTTTGTTCACTGTCTGAGTCTTTTGCTCTAGGGTTTGTCTGTTTTCTCCAGTTCAAGAGTGTTACACTCTCTCTCACCTAAAAGACACCTGCCAAGGAGGAAACATAAGAAGGCTTTGCAGTCTGTTTTCTCCTGCCCACTCTGACATTTAGTACTTATTTTGTCCTCTTTTGACATGCCTTCTAAGCCAAAATGGGGAGAGAGATGCACCTCCAGAGACCTCATTGACTATTCCTAAAATGCCTCTTCAGATTAGATAGGATGAATCAGCTGTTGAAGCTCCTTACTTCTTCTTGTAGTATAAAAGATACCAATATGACCAGCTTTATTAGAGGCGATTTATTTGGGGGTAGCTAAAATGAGGTGGATGACTCTCACTCATTGTGTCATGCATGCAAAATCAGAAGTTTTCATTAATTTAAAAACACAAGTATTTTTAATGAAAAAATACTTTCTACTGCTCATTCATCACCCTCAGAATGAGATTTAAAGATAGTATTTGCTATTTGAGTCTGTTTAGTATTCAGAGGTTTTTACCCTTACTTGTGAGGCCCAAAGACTAAAGAGGACTGAGTCTTTTCACTGTAAAATATTTAACAAAACAAGTTCCGAAAACATTTGATAGAAGAACTGAAGTGAGGCTTGAGTATGCAAGCTTATGGAATTGGTGAACTTCTGAAATTGGTGTACAGCTCAGACGAGGAACAGCTTATAAGAAACTATTCAACAGAATTATTTTAAGGGCTAAGAGGGGGGAAAAAAGCATTAACTAACAAAAATGCTGAGGATGTTTGCATGACTTAGCCTAGAATATTTTCTAAGTACATGATGATTGTAAGACTATAACTTAAGCAATAACCCTTCACTCTTGTGACTATTACCCTTTTACAAAGTCAATAACCTTCATTCAGTTAAATCTGCAGCTAGCTTTTTTCCTTGTAAGGCTCTGTTCTAATCCTTCTGTGAAACTATGTTAAAAATGTTGGCTTTAAAACCTGAGAGATTTGCTTCAGATGTGAAGAATGTTCTGAAAAACAGGAAGAAATGCAATTAAATTTTTTTTTGTTTTCAGATAATCAAAAAATTACCCTGAACATAATGCCATTTCTTTTTGCCAATCTTTTTTTCATTTCCTGTAGCTCAAAAATAGCTTTTCTTCACTCTTAATACAGTAATGTCCTATAAACACTGTGTGGAAGTTAAGATGCCTTTAACTACACATTTGTTTGCTTTAAAATGCTGTTGCACTTAATGGTGATCCAAGGTACTGAGAAGAAACTCCTCTTCAGTGCACTGTTCCAACAGGCTTTGTTCAGTAAAAGCTTCAGAGTGCCCAGTGCAGACTCACTGGTTAGGGCACTAGTACTTAAACACCCAGTCTCCAAAAACTTTCCTCCTTTTCAAGACAGAAGTTAGTAAGAATAGCATTGAAAACACAGCATTAATATAAAATAAATTTGTGTTTATGAATAAGCTAATAACTTTATTTTTACAGTTTTCAATTTAGTTTTGATTTTTTTGTTGTTGTTGTTAGATCACTTTTCTGAATTAGGAGAGTAAATACATTTTTATTACCAACATGGAATTGACATACATGGTCTTGCTCCAGCTAGTTACATGGGGAGAGGGGAGGGAGACAAGGGACCCGTGTCTCTGTTTAAGCAGCGTTTGCGGAAGAAACTGGAAAAGGGAGGATTTCTTGTGAACTCTAAATCTTGCTCCCATGATAATGAATTTGCCATGTACCCTTGTGAAGCCAGGGTTACTTGCAGTCTGATTCTGGAGCAGAGGACGCTTGTGTAAGCCTTCCTTAAAAAAGGAACACCACTGTTGTCTTTGTTTGTGTAATTTCCACAAGCCCTTAGTAAAATCAGTTTTTATTCCTGTAGAGGAAGTGAGGATGATAGTATAACAATAAATAGTAAGTGGTTTGGTTTTTTTCGCAGTCAGTATAATAAATCTACATTTACGTGTGTTCCAGGAGAGTTGTAGAGAGCGAATAAAGTCTCCCCTCAGCCTCCTCCTCTCCACGCTAAACAACCCCAGTTCCCTCAGACGCTCCTCATAAGACTTGTGCTCCAGACCCCTCACCAGCTTAATTGTCCTTCTCTGGACACACTCCAGCACCTCAGTGTCTTTCTTGTAGTGAGGGGTCCAAAACTGAACACAGGATTCGAGGTGCGGCCTCACCAGTGCCGAGTACAGGGGCACGATCACCTCCCTGCTCCTGCTGGCCACACTATTTCTGATACAGGCCAGGATGCCGTTGGCCTTCTTGGCCACCTGGGCACACTGCTGGCTCATCTTCAGCCGGCTGTCAACCAGCACCCCCAGGTCCTTTTCCACCAGGCAGCTTTCCAGCCACTCGTCCCCAAACCTGTAGCATTGCATGGGGTTGTTGTGACCCAAGTGCAGGACTCGGCACTTGGCCTTGTTAAACCTCATACAGTTGGCCTCGGCCCATCGATCCAGCCTGTCCAGATCTCTCTGCAGAGCCTTCCTACCCTCAAGCAGATCAACACTCCCTCCCAACTTGGTGTCATCTGCAAACTTGCTGAGGGTGCACTCGATCCCCTCATCCAGATGATTGATGAAGATATTAAACAAGACCAGCCCCAGTACTGAGCCCTGGGGAACACCATTTGTGACCGGACGCCAACTGGATTTAACTCCATTCACCACAACCCTTTGGGCCTGGCTATCCAGCCAGATTTTTACCCAGTAAGAGTGCACCCCTCCAAGCCATGAGCTGCCAGTATCTCCAGGAGAATGCTGTGGGAAACTGTCAAAGGCTTTCCTGAAGTCTAGGTAGACTATATCCACAGCCTTTCCCTCATCCACTAAGCAGGTCACTTTGTCATAGAAGGAGATCGGGTTAGTCAGGCAGGACCTGTCTTTCATAAACCCACACTGACTGGGCCTCATCACCTGGTTGTCCCGTATGTACCATGTGATGGCACTCAGGATGATCTGCTCCATAAAGTTCCCGAGCACCGAGGTCAGGCTGACAGGCCTGTAGTTCCCCAGATCCTCCTTCCAACATCTACCAACACTCCTGGTTAACTGGGGAGGTCCCAGTGGACTGGAGGTTAGAAAATTTGATGCCCATCTTCAGGAAGGGCTTGACAGCTACGTTAGGCAGTAAGCAGTTTGACACCCCTCTTAATCAACAAAAACGTTGGGGAGAGCCATAGATGTTTCAACAGCTTGGTTTTGGGTTTTTTATCTGAAGCAATTTCACAACTTATTTCCTGAACTGAAGCTGTGAGTTAGCATTTCTTGTATCAGACTATTAGTGTTTTCCCAGTAACTTTATTCTTGGTGTTGAGGGAGGCTTAAAATAATTTCCTGAAACTGATTCCTGGGTTTGAAGTCAGAAGTGTTTAGTGTTCTCTTCTAGAAGATGATTACAAGTTACAGACCTATTTTTATTGTTCTTAGAGTTCCTGGAGCCCTTTTTTTTGATAGGCTTGTTTTTTGGGAAGGGCAGGCGCGATTTCAGGAAATACTGTGAAACAGATCTCTGAGGAAGCATTCACGGTAAAATAAATACTATTCAGTGGTAGTACACCAAACATTAAAGAAAGATGATGTATTGATTATAACAAGAATGCCAGAAAGAAGGTGGGGAAAAATCCGAGAATGTGTCTTTTGGAAACAGGAAGGAACTCACTGTACACTTACCAAAATAGGCCTTGCTAAATTCAGAAATGCTGCAGAAAAGGTGTCTGGAAAACAGAGGGCTCTCAGGGTGGCCAGGGGCCTAAAGCAGGAGACCTGTGAGGAGAGGGAGAGATTGAGGTTTGTTTAACCTGGGGAGGTAGAGGCCAAGGGGCAGTCGAATAGAAGTCTACAGCTTCTTAAGAGATGGTTACAGAGGCAATGGTGCCAGACTCTTCCTGGTAGAGGCAGATAGTACAACAAAGGGCAGTGGCCACAAGTTGCAGCATGAGAAGTTCAGGTAGGGCATCAGGGTGGGCAGGATCTATTAAAAGTGTAGTGCAACACTAGAACAGAGATACAATGAAATTTCTTTCCTTGGAGGTTTTGGAGACTTAGCTAGTCAAAACTATGACTGACCTGATACAGTGTTGGTCTTATTTTTAAGGAGGAGACTGATCCAAATGATATGCAGAAGTCCCTTTCAAACATTGTGTTTATGACTTTCTTCCTCATGTTAGACACAAGATGCATTCAAGTAAGAGGCATCTTTCCCGGGTAATTAAATGTTTTAACATGCGCATTCATAGTCTGCTGTAGCAATCTCAAATTCCAAGAGAAGAGTTCTTTCTCTTCTTTAGTGGCTTGCTTGCTGTTAAAAATATGTAGTGTTAGTATTTGAGAAGGATTTTTAGTGTAAAAGGGTTGCAGATACCTCATTCTGAATCTATGTATTTCTCTAGAATACTAATGCAGATTTCTTACGTGAAGTATCATGTATTAAAAGGAGGTGAAGCATAGCAACATTGCAAATGGATGCAATCGATCTACATGATTTAATCTGATCTATTTCCAGTTAGGCAGATAAACATTTAAAGTCTGTTGGTACTCTGTTTTTCAAAGTGTTTGTTTGCTCTGTAGTATGCTCTTTTAAAACTATGTTGATTTTTTTTTCCCCTGAGAGCTAATAGGAAGATTTTCAG
The DNA here is from genome assembly GCF_030936135.1 of Gavia stellata. Lineage (NCBI taxonomy): Eukaryota > Metazoa > Chordata > Aves > Gaviiformes > Gaviidae > Gavia > Gavia stellata. The sequence goes on from NC_082602.1 coordinate 5,830,622, forward strand.
CAGTGCTCCAGATTTCTTCTAAATAACAACAGTCATCTAGTATTTACTCAATTTCTTCCCTTGTCTTGCTTATATATTATTCTGTGAGACAAATAAGGCAAATAAGTACCTGTACCTAAGAACACCTTCAGAGATCATATCTTAATAGTGTTAGAAGTAATGTTAGTTTTATTCGTATAGTTTTATTCCGTTTCTAACCATTATTCATGAGTTGATGGACTTAGAGTTGATAACTGACGTTTTTAAATCTTTATTAAAGCCCGCTAGTCTGAGTTGTGGAGAAAAGTTACTCTTTTCTGCATTGCAGGTCAGGAGGAAGTATTCTTGTAGTCAGCCCTTGTAAAGTCTAAGCCACAAATAAAGAACAAAAATATCTCCTGGAACTCTTTCAGCCTTTCCATACTCTATACATCGAATTGAAAGTAGCAGGAAGTCTAATTGACAATCACTTTCTTGTCTGTCAGCAGTCTGTTGCAGTTGGAGCTCACCCTGACTGTATGTGCAGAACAGTCAGTACCCATTATAATTAATCATTCTCACTGTTTCTCTAGATTCTTGTACAGAACTTTCTTTACCTGCTGATAATACTAACATTAACACTAATATCTGTCAATGTTGCTGATTTAATTAGTCATTAGTTGATTAAGAAGTTGCAGGTAAATACTGAAGAATGTTCTTTTTTAATGTTATTGGTAGCTGGTTGGTTAAGGCAAGGTTTCTGTTATGGGGCAAAACATGTACTGCAAGATGCAATTATTGTCAGCCCATTCAGTTTGTTGCTTTGAATGCTTTTTTGTCTCTGCAATAAGAATCAAGGAAAAGGAGCAAGTTGAATAGTACAACTGGAATTAGTTCAATATTCTACCTTTTTTTTTTTCCTTCTCCTTTACTTTGTATGGTAGCCCACCCTGCTGTTTTCAATAGAGAACTGGTACATGAGAGCATCATATTCTCTGTTCTTCATCTTTTAGTATAAAAGTAAGAAAGATACAACCAATTTTGTTAGGTTGTATGAGTAGTTTCATTCTTCATGTCAATTTGGGGGGGTTGATTTGGGGGGCTGTTGTGTATCTGATCATCTGCTCACTCTGTTGTGTCTATGCTTGATCTTTTGGGCTTCCAGTTACCTTCAAATGCCACTTGAAACGATTTTCAGAATCACTTGCCCATTTGGTTTTACATTTTAATTAGATACACAAAAATTGTTCTAAAATATTTGCACTCCTTGTGGTAGATACAGTTAAATAAGTTTTGATAACATAAAAAGATACATAGGTTCTATTCAAATGTATGTGATCACTTTTGAAAGGTTGCCCAGAGAGGTTCTGGTCAAAGCCTGATTGGACAAAATCTGGCACAACTTGTACTGCTTTGGGCGATGGCGAACTAGATGACTTCTTGAGTTCTTGGCTTGGGTTGGTTTATTTTTTCATTGGCACACTGTCTGTATGTAGGAATTTTTGCAGAGTGCCTGGATATGCCCCTCCTTTGGTGCATACTTCGATGCTTAGTATGCTTTTGCAGTCATCTGCTTAGAGGAAATTAACTTTTTGCCTCCTGACACTTGTTTCAGTGGGCTGAAAGTGTTCCCTCTTGACTGGTTTTATTCATTTCATATTGCTGAGTGGTTTAAGGCAGATTTGGGGAATCTGAGCCTTCTCAAACCCATAGCAAGCAGCGAGCCAGGCGAAGTGGGTTCCTTAATTTCCTCATCCAGACCTAAGCTTTTTTTTTGTGGAAGAAGGTGCTCAAGCACAGCAGCATTGTTCTCTACAAGAGAAGTGTTCTGTGTTTTCTTCTAACTCTCTAATTGCCATTATTTTCTTTAGAGTGTGGGCAAAATGGTTGAGGGTCCTAAGACTGAAAAGTTCTCTTCTGATAGATACATCTTCACCTTCAGGGAGGCCAGGTACCCAGAGCCCTTGCAGCAAGAGAAGGATATGATAATTTACATCTTTCATTGTACCCAGAACTCTAGCAATTTCCACCCTGGATTCCTTTGTTATAAAGTCTTCTTCCTTGGCCTCCTTTTTCAGCTCAGTCAAATGGTGGGCTCATGCCTCAACACTTTTGACAGGAAGTCTTTAAAAGCAATAAAAACACAGAGATCTGTGAGTCTGGAGATTGGATTGCTAATTTGGGTTTACAGTGTTATTTATGATGTAGCTAGATGCTTCATTATGTGATAGATGTGCTTAGTGTGTTTGTACGTACAAACAGGTTGATTTGCTTAAGGATCTTCTAATTGCAGTTATTTTGTTCCCTAATCTGAAGATTATTCTCCACTACAAATAGGACCACCAAGATAAAACACCTTGGGAAAGGTTTACTCATGTTCTTGTAGTTGATCTTAACAGCTAGCAACTTTACATATTAAAATCCAGTGTTCTAAGTGTCTTTAAGATTGAGAATGAGTATTCAGGAATGTAGTAGGACAACCCCAAAGCTGTCCAAATTGGGGACCCTCCTATGGTACCAGCTACTCCAGGCTCTATGTCAAGCTGGGAACTATACTTACAGCTCATCCTTGTCTTCCTGCATGGATGTGAATGTGGTTTGGCCTGAAAGTCTTGTAGTAGGCACGGGTTTGGGAGCAATGTTACTAGGACAGCATTTGCTGACTGAACAGTCATTTCTTGCCTTTCTGGAGTAGAAATGGTTGTCCAGAAGGCAGCATTGTGAGGGCTGACTGTGAGTCGTAGTTGCAATATGGTGACGTAAGGTATTCTGGAAGAAATTTCCGTTTTTTAAATGAAAAGGCAATTACAAAATAATTCAAAAAAGCAAAAAGCCCATGAATAACACAACAAAAGGGCCATACGTATTAAAACTTAGCTTAAAGTCTAGAGAGAACCTTGAGATTTTGTCACTTTGGCCACAAACCAATACCCGGTGGTATTTCACTTTCTGCAACTAGCAGGCTTATTGGTTTCAAACGGTTACATACTATAATTGAACATACTTCTTAAATACACCAACATTTCCTTTATCACTTTTCATTTAAAACAATTTCAGTAATACCATGTTCCAGTAATGAAAGTTTCTGTGTGGTCACTTATACCATGGGCTTCAGCATTTAGGACCTAATTTCCAATCCACTGAAACCGCTGGAATGATTGCCACTAACTCCACTGATTATGTCTCAAATCCCATATGTCCCAGTTCTTTTTTACTGAGTTTTACCATTGTTCATTATCGTATCGAGCAGTAAAGAACAGTTAGGGTACCGGAGCACAGTACACTAAGGTGTCACAGCAAGGACAGGAAGTAGCTGCACAAAGTTTGTCGTTGTCACAAGGCAGTGTTTTCTGAATCATTCTGAGGCCAGCTATTAATACTAAATTTAGAGTCAGTATTTTTCTGGCACCATTCAGAAAAGTATTTTTTTTCTGCAGTTGACAGTGTTTATTGGTATTTCACTGTAATTAAGAACTTGAGGATTTGGGGTACCAAGCTATATTTTTCTTGTGCTTGCTTTTTAAATGGCAGCAATCTTACATGAAATACAATTCCTCTTGGTTGAATTATTTGATTCCAAGTTACTACTGTAGTAGACATAGTACTGAAAAGTAGTGTGACCGTTTTCCCAAATACATTTTGCCGAAGGCAATTTTGTCGTTTGCTAACATACATGTCAAAACCAAAGTATCTGATTCTGCCTAAAAAAAACAGTGTTCATTTCTGATGCTTCCCAGGGGGACATGCAATTTTTTGCCTTTGGGCCAAAGCAAGCTGGGAAAATCTTGTGCAGGATTATTCCTTCTGGCTAATTCAATTACTTTCAGGTTTTGTAAGTTGATACTAAACCCACTGGGAACCAGATTTCTAAAAAGACAATATTTCTAGTAATCTACCAAAGTGAACGACTGCATTTCAAAAGGAAACGTTTAGATTGTTGTCTGCTGCTAATGTTTTGAAGACCAACTTACTGTCAACATGGTTATAATATTAGGAAAATTTGGCCCAGTTACATGTTCTGAGCTTCTGAAACTACACTGGTGCCTCCTGACATAACATCACCATAGTACATGAAAACCTCCCTGTACCAAGCGCGTAATAACCACTTCAGCAACAGTATTCTGCCTTCCCCCATCACTGAAGGACTCACTGGGTATAATACAGAAGGTTGTATGTTAGTAACTGCTGGGCACAGGGGGTTTTTTTTCCTACTTCTCTACCTTATAGGATGACTGGAGTTAACTCAGGTTTAGGCATTCCGTTTTCCTCATACTTCGTTTTCCTTATACTTCACTAAATCTGTTGCTCATGAGCCTCATGGAAGTTTTGTTCTTGTTTTGTTTGTATCCTAAGTTTTGTTGAGATAGAACTTTGAAGTTTTATGTCACTTGGAATTTAAACATTATGGAAGTTCTCCCTAGAGCTCTGTAATTCTTGGCCTCAAGGTTTTGGGTGGAGGTGGGGTTTTCTTGTTGGTTGTTTTCTAATGAGTGATCTGTTTTGGATATTTATATTAAGATCACTAATTAATTAAGCAAGAGAACTGAATTGTATCTAACCTTCCAGTATCATGCTTAAAATACTGTGGACTAACGTTCTTTTGTCTTAGTATTAGGAACAGCACCTAAATAAATGAATTCTAGGTCGGTATTAGCGCAGCAGGAATAACTACTTCATGAGCAGCATATCTGTAATGTATGCACAGATCTCTGAAGGTATCTGCATAGAACTATTTCCTCAAGATGTTTCAGATCTGGAAACTTCTGTAAAAACAAAATACAAGCTTTGCAAATTGAACTTTGTATGTAATTTGGAGGTTTTAACGAGACCAAAGTTCCTCAGCTGTACAGAGTGCTTGCATGTGCACTGTACAATGCTTTTTGATGATACAGTGAAAAAGCCATTTCTCAAGATAAAGCTCACTGCTGTTGGACCCCACATCCTCAGAAGCATGTTCTCAAGTGCTGTTGGAGCATGTTCTAGGCCAAAAACCTAGGTATAGTCATTTAATACCCCACAAGTTGTCTGCAAGCAGGCAAGATGCAGAGGAGACAGAGCATCTCTTGTGACTTCTTTGATGGCTGTCTTTCAGAACACTATAGTCATAGCTGTTAGTTTTCATTTCTGGTGCACCATTTATTTTCTCTAGTTCGGGTGGTAAATAGAGGGAGAAATTTGAAGAATGTTGTTGCTGGAATTCTTTGTGTATACCTGCAGATTCAGTCCACCTTTGCTTGTGAGCGTTCCCCTATTTTCATGGGAAACCCCTTTCTCACCGCTCGGAAACCAATTCTTTCTGTCCGTATAGGATGATAGCTATGCCTTGTGGCCAACTAACAATTATAACATTCAGATTTGTTTTTATTCTTTACCTTTATCTTACAGGTATGAAATAATCTAAGCTGCAGGTGAGAAACAAATAATTCCTATGTCAAAGGTGCAGCTGACTTTATAGGGATATATTTTTACTACCAAAGGCAACAAATGTAGCAATCTTGTTCTCTGGTTTGTAGCAGTGTTGAGCAGAGGTGTCTGCAGTGTTCTTGTTCCAGTTCACACACACCTGCCCATGTGCCTTTCTAAATTTTATCCTTCTTGCAAGACATGGGCAGAAAGACTGTAGTTATTGCTCACATGTTCTGCCTGGTCTGGCCCTTTTTTCAGTAACTGAGAGTGTTGGATGTAGTCTGGTCTTCTGTTAGAGGTATATATTTGGCTCAAGAGCCCATTATGTTTGGTACTCAAGACAGTATGCACCCACTGCTTAATGCTGCTGTGTAGACAAATTCATCCTTGTCGTGCTTGGTAAAACACAGTCTCTACTCTTAAACATTATTTATGGAACCCTGACATTTTACTATTTTTGCCATTGCAAAAGAGACATTCTGTACGGTGTCTCAAAATGAATTGATAAAAATAGAAATAAAAATAGCTGGGTTTTTTTGTAAAGGGTCTTGCTTTTACATTCCTGTATTTTGTCTTTTATGAATTGCCTGAAGTGTAGTGTGGCATGCAAAGGAAAAATAAAAGCATGTTTCATTTTTGTCCTTTAGATATAAAATAAGAACAAAAAAAAAATCCCAAACTGTTGTAAAAATGGCAAAGAAAAGTGGCTAGATAATGAGAAATATTAAGAAGGATCATACAAACCGAGCATATGTTAGGGTACAAAGGGTTCCTTTGCAGATTTGTGGCCTAGACTTGTTCTCCTTAAAATAAACGGATTTTCTGCCTTTTTCTCTGTAGAAAGCATAAAGTACTGAAGGATTGCATTGGCAGTTTGACATTGCAAGTCAAACTGAAATAAGTTGTGACAGGTAATGGCGTGAACTACTAGTCAAAGTACTGTATATTTAGTTCTAGTGTTTTACTGAACACATGCATGCCAGTCTATGTGTGTTACAAACTTAAGTAACATCTTACTCATTTTAGACAGAGAGGGTACCTCTTGGAGTAGCAAGGCAGGATTAGATAATTTCTTCCTATTTTGTTTATTCTTATTTCTGTGTTTGTTTTCTAAATTGACGTGTCCCTTGCCCTGCTATAAAAGTAGCACCTGAAAAGTGTCTATAGTTACATCCCAAAGGGAATAAAACAAGATGTATCAGTCAATTTTGTTTGTTTGGAATAGAATTTAAACATTTTGCAGTTTAAAAATTATTTGGAGAAATTTGGTTTCTCAGTTTGTCATTGAATTGGATCATTCTTTGTCCCTCAAAAAGTCTATTTAGTAGAAACATTACTTTTGTAAAGGGGAAGAAATGTCTCAGTCAGAGTTTTTGACCTTGTTTAGTTGATTAATTGTTTAATTTTTTTACATCATTTTATAATTGAAACTCTGATTCAAGAAATCCTTAAAATACCATTTTAAAATCACTCCTGTATAGCAAAATAAATGTTTAGAGTCAAGCATTCACGTGGTGTTCCTTCTGGTGAGTAGGGTGTTGTGCAGTAATTGGGACCAGAATGCTGAAGTAATCAACCTTGCAGCTTATGAAAGTAGTGTGCTCTTCAGTGCAGCAATTGACACATGCCAGCCTGAGATGAAGAGGTCTAGAACAAAATCCTTGCACTATTGACTTCATTAGAAGTTATATGGTGATCAGTAAGCAAAGCCTAGCAAAGGCTGATGCAAGCATCACAGCCTTGTTTCTTTCCAAAATGATGCAATTTATTTTTATGCTGTGCTTACAGATTTATGGCAAAATGTAGAAACAAGCATTCTTTGCCATTGTGTAAGTGACAAAAGGTTCCCAGTTGTGAAGGTGGTGACTCATTTGTGTTCAATAAGCAGTGCTCAATACAAAAAGAAAAGTCTCACACCAGGTACCGTAGAGTAGATGCTCCTCTGCTTTGCAGGCGCTTGGTCCTGTTCAAGTCATCATGTTTTTGCAGTCATTAAGAGCCTTTTCTGGACTGTTTTTGAGCTGTGCCCGAATACCTGTTTTCAGTAAAAGGTAGAACTGAAGGCAGCTATTTCAGAAGATGTACTATTAGTGATTATTACATTTATGTAAAGTAACAAATGTGAAATCCCATTCTGGTTTTTCTTCTGTCTTTATGCAGCTATAGCAATTTAAGAGTGTTTCTGGAGACCTTGGCAGAGTGTCGAGAGCAAGGGCCACACATAGAAACAGCTAGCCCTACACTGTTCTTGTTGAGTCCAATGGAAGGGTCTGGTCCCTTTCCCATTTTCCCATTTGAGAGGCAGCCATATTTGCTATTATGTGTTACCTAAGCTTAATTAAACTTCACTGGAGTAAAACGTATCCTGAATTGCATTGCCTGGTTTTCCCCAGGTGCCTAAGTATGTCTGGAGACTGTTGCAGTCTCGGAGACAATTACTCAATATGACAGGAAGGAGTCTAGCTTTGTCCCTTTAACAATGTCCATGTTAGCTACAGTATTTTAAACCCCATGACTCTTACTGTATCTGTTAACAGAGGGATGTATTTTTGTCCATTGATTTGTGCTGAAGGCATTAAGGGAGTGAAGGATGCCAACTACTTATCATACCTAGATAACTCTTAAAGGTATGTGAACGTGAAAGTGTCTATGAATAATAGTCTTCACCCCTGCTGATCTGTTGAAACACCATGTGCTTAACTCCTCACTGCTCAGGGGAGACACCTTTCACTTTAAATTTCTTTCCTATCACTTTCAGCTTTTAATCCATGCCCCTTACCCTGTGGCTTTTTTTTCCCTCTCTGGTTCCACATATCAGCCATTCACCTCATATTAGCATTTTCAGAGCACTGCAGCTGATTAAAGACACCCACTTTTCACAGGCTAAGGCATTGGGACATTGTAGTGTTAGATCTGTCCAAACGTTACCAGTGTCTTTTCAGTGAGGCTTTCTGTGCGTGTGCTTTCCCCCCACCTCCCCTTTGGGAGGGGGGGCATCCAGACAATGTAAAAATGCCAGTATGTGCTTCTCTTGGTTCTTTGTACATTTTAATTTAATTTTTAGAGACACTGTTAGTGATCCAGTTTTCAAGAGTAGTAGTTGCATTTAGCTATTTGCACTGTAGTTTATGGAAAAGGCAGAGCCTTTTTAGCACAGTGATCTGTATAGTATTAATAAGCATACAGAGGAATTTGTAGGTGAACATGCTCGTATCTACAATGAACAGTACTGTGCTGTATAAACACAAAAGTGTAATCCCTATCTCTGACATTTAGAAATGATCTTACAGCAACTTTGTTTATTTTACAAAGTCCCTTTCCCAGAATGAATTGCCATATATCCATTTACTTCAGTGAATGTAACACTATCTCATAGACATTATGTCTGTGAGATTTGCATTACCTGAAGACCCATCTTAATTGGTTTTCCCTGCTTACCCTCTCTGTATTTTTCAAAGCTGTGTTTGTAAAAAAACTATTATCAATTAATTTTAATAAAATTTGTCAGCATTTTTCCAGGTAAGTCAGTATGTTCATGCCCTGTAAGCTGTGATTTGGGGAAAATTATAGGATGAGAATATAACTTTGTACTTAATAATACAATTGGTTTTCTGTGACTTTTCACTAAGCAGACCTCAGAGGTACTTAGAGATACTTAGTGACAGATACTTAGTGTTTGTCCGTTGATTTTATTGTTCTAGCTAGCTTTCCCCAGGACTTCTACATGCTTAAATTAAATTAACCTCCTTCTTTGTCTTCCAGATGAAAACAATAACTTGCCACATCCCACCCACTGTAACAGTTTTTAATTGGAAATGAAATCAGATACTAGGCATTAAAAATCAGAGAGTGCTTTGTCTATCCTTACATAAAATTAGCAAAAAATCTGTGAGAGTAGCCTGCTATTGCACTGATACTGTTTGATAACAGAATCAAGTGCTAGAAACTGATTAGCTAAAGAGTTCGTAACATCCCTCCAGATTATTCTCCATTCTTGTGGACTGCTAATTCTCTTCACACTGATTTAGAGCAGGTTTAATTTTTCTTTTTTCCAGTGGCAAGCGAATAAGACGGAGAGATTGTAATATCTCTCCATTTTTTTTTTTTTCTTCAATAGATAGGAGAGTATGTATGTGTGTACATACAGCATTTATGCAGTTGAATAGAAAGTTACAGAGATGTAGTTTAAAATTATAGAGAAAGTGTTATGGTCATACTCAATAAATGAAGCCAGTCTTTTGAGACTCAAAAATCATAATCTATCAGACAAAAGGCAAAAAAATAATTTTGCAATATTTTCTTCTTTTTTAAAAAATTATTGTGTTTACAGACACAATGCTTTTATGGAATGTGTCTGGTATGTTATAATAGGTATGTTTACAAACAAATCCACCTTACTCAGCCACAGACTGTTTTGTGGAATTCCATTTTTGTTGGATGAAGCCTGAATGCTTTGGGGATCTTCTGAAGATGCTTGGATTTCTTCAGGGACAGGAGAAGGTGCATTAAGAGTTATAAGCTCAGGGCATAGGCCAGGGTAATGCTAACCAGTAATTTCTGGGGTGTAACAGTAAACGTGGAATAAGCAGACTGTCAGTCTGCAGGTAGTCTCAGCATTCATAAGTGAGTATGTGAGGAAACCCACACTTCAGTCATGGCAATGTTAATGTATAAAACCTTAGCCAAAACAAGGCTTGTATTGCACACGGAGTAAGAATATATTCCACGTTCCCAAATAGATAGACTCTAATACAACGGTGAATTTATTACATGAAGTGAATTTTTTTTTTTTTTTAGTTCAACTCTCGGGTTTTCTCTTCCCCACTTAAATTACTGAAAAGCTGTTCTCTGTCCAGATAGTCTCTCTTACATGTAATGAAGGGACTCCCCCACAGGAAGATCTCCATTTCTTCTTAATGGTTTATATAGCATGTCCTGTGTCCTCTTCAGTACATTTGAACAATCCCAATTCAGGAGTATTTGTTCAGCAGCCTTTAGAAATTGCCTCATGTGTTTGTTAGTCAGCTCCCTGCTCTTGCTGGCAGACCTCTGGCCTTCAAAGCCAGTGAAGAAAAACTTGATTAGAAATCTGCAGTAACAAGTTGTAGTCATAGAAATGGAGGCTGCAATTCCCAGTCATTTTAAACAGCTCTAAATGCAGCTTTTATTGACAGCAGTGGGGCCTGCCAGCCCCATCTGCCTTTTCCTGCCACCTTCCTTGTACCAGTACTAGCATGTCAACTATCTGGCCTGGTAGCAAATGGGACTAGAATACTGAACCACCTCAAAACTAGCTTGGCAGCCAAAACACGAAGTTTTCAGCTGCTTCAGTTCATTGAACTTTGTCATCATGCTGCTGTATGATCACTAGTTTTGAAGATAGGACATGCATGTGGATGTAATACCACAAAACTGTTGTCATATATTCAGCATAGCTTATGTATAAATATATATGTAAAAATATACATATATTATAAATAAATACGTATGCTAGGCATTTATATATAAATATATAATTTTCTAAATAATTATTATATATTTTTTTTTATATATGCTTAGCTGTGATACTAAATGCTTGTTGGTTATGCCATAATCTTACAGCCTTGCAAGTGCATACAGTGTTGCAAAATGCTTATACACAGTTTCTGGTTTCACTATTCTAGTATGCATAGGTCTGGGTTAAAGAGAAGGAAATACTAATTATATCTTGCTTTTAGTATGCAAATTCTTTTTACGTGCAACAGGCCTCTGCTTTGGCTACTTCATGTTTTATTATGCTTATAGTATGCAAAAGCATTAGCATGAAATACTAAATCCCACGAAGATCATTTATAGGTGTGGTGTTTAGAAACTATAATATAGAAGGTGTGTTTTAAAAATGGGATCAGAGTCAATGATCAGTGGATTTATTGTATGGGCTATGAAAAAATATTCTAATGTGGTTCAGCAATTGAGTAAAATTCAATGCTCTTTTGGGAAAAACTTGTTTCAGTTTAGAGAACATTTTTGATAGAAGTACAAATTGTTCAATTGAAGAGAATTTATACAGTAAGGAGCAAAATAAAACACAATAAAAAACATGGTACAACAGTTTTAAATAGAAATGTGGGATTGTGGTTTTGAACAGTTTTTAATATTAGTTATTCTTCTTACTGTTTTTTTTGTCAACACTGTTTTTTTTCCCCAAAAGCTTTTTCATATTTTTATGTTTTTATTTTTGTTTCACAACTGTTCTTTGACTTACACATACCATGCTTTCATACTGTTTCGCTGTGGCACCTTGATGTGTGCCTCCACTCTAAAGAGGTGGTTTTATACGTACAATTAAGCATAACACATAAGATGTACATTTAAAGACTTTAAACAGTAGAGGACAGAGTACATAAACGCTCTATTTTTGGAGGTGAATGTGGCAGAGACATTTAAGAAATAATTTTCATGCATGATTATTGATAAGAGAAAGCAAATGGCACTAATTCCTATGATTCTTTGGGTTCTGATTAATTTTGTACATATGCAGTGTGTGAATGCAGTGTTCTGAATGTCATCTAGTGTTCATATGGGTCATGTCCTTTTTGTTACCTATGTTGTACTAAAATACATGTGTTACACAGCAATGCAGATTTAATTGTGCAGTAGCACATAAAGTAGTACTGGTCAGGAGATTTAAAGCCCACCAAAAATTTCAACAGAATTATTTTTTCTCCTTTAAATGTCAGTCAGTTTTCATAGACATAATGTGGATACTTTGTGAAAACAAGGTAATTTTTTACCTTTCCACCTGAAAAGGCTTTCCAGAGTTGGTTGGACCTTCTAGGGCCTTGAGACTCAGAAGAGAGGAGAAAATCACTTCAAGCAGCATTCTTCGTATCCATACCTTGAGATTAACTGCATCTGCAAGGGGTAATTTCCTTGGTAACATAAGGTACAAGGTCACTGGTTCTGACTTTTATGAGTTTTCATGAGCTCTTGGTGCCTAGAATAATTTTTAGCTCATTTTTGAAGTAGGAGACTTGGAGATTTCTCTGGATCGCTTCCACTGTTGTCTCTTCAAATTTCACCTTTTTCAAGGTAAAATATGAGAGAGATTACATACAGAATCATAGAATCATTTAAGTTGGAAAAGACCCTTAAGATCAAATGAGTCCAACTGTAAACCTAACACTGCCAAGTCCGCCACTAAACCATGTCCCTAAGTGCCACATCTACACATCTTTTAAGTAGCTCGAGGGATGGTGACCCAGCCACTTCCCTGAGCAGCCTGTGTCCATGCTTGATAACAGTTTCAGTGAAGAAATTTTTCCTGATACCCAATCTAAACCACCCTTCACGCTACTTGAGGCCATTTCTTCTTGTCCTATCACTTGCTACTTGGGAGAAGAGTCCGACACGTGTCTTGTTACAACCTCCTTTCAGGTAGTTGCAAAGAGCAATAAGGTCTCCCCTCAGCCTCCTTTGCTCCTGACACAGTCATAGCCTGCTTGTAGAGATATGGCAAGTGCATCTGGAAAGGTAAGGTATAAAACATGTATTTGGGATCCTTCTGTAAGTCTAGACTCTACTGCCTTTGTAGAACAAGAAGATAGAAATCTATCCATATACTTCATTGTCAACAATGGACTTACTAGATCTCGTAAGGTGAGTTGGTCTTCATATACTATAGCTATACTTCCATTCTTAGGGAAACCCTAGCTATGACAGGCTAACCTGTTGTCATGGCTTCACCATCTTTTGATTGCCGTGCAGGCTGTTAAGGCAGACAGCCTTTAGTGCTCTTTTAGTTCTGCTATGTCACAGACTTCTCATGCTACAAGCCACTCACTGTCCATCTAATTTTATGATTAAATTAAGAAGTCCTTCATTTATCTACTCTTCATCTTTAGAAGACTTAGAGTCGTCTTGTTCAGGTTGTTCAGTCTTGCCAGCAGTGAAAGCCGTACTACCTTTCATGTTGCTTATGATTGCAGCTCCATCTCAGAGCTTTGGCAGCTAGATTTATCTTTTAATGTTATTCTGGAGTAACTCTGGAAGTTTCTTTTGTTTAAAATTGCCCAGGAAGCACTAACAGTGTAGGATTCTGGGTTTTGTTTTCTCTGCAGCACTGAAGTTTTTCATAAAAGTACTGCTCATAATGATTGCTTATGCTTGAGGCTGGCATTTTCTCTCTCTGGATTGAGAGCTTTGGGTTCACATACTACTGGGTTAGCTCCAAGGAGCCCTCCTGGTCTTGTAGGCAACCTAATTTCCTTCAGGCTGATATACATAAGTGGGGACATACACAGCGACGTTCTGAAGACTGTTTTGCAGGATTTGTGGGTGCCCTGAGGTCAATTTCTTAACCTTGAGTATCAACAAATGTCAGCTTTTTTTTCTCTAAAAGAAGTCTCTTCCAAGGATTACTGTTGTCAGGTGCACTCTTCGCCCTGTAGTTATGAATGGCAATATATCAGTTACCTTCAAGTTTGTCAAGCGTTATCTTCTGGATGACAGAGACTGCATTTTTGGTACCTTGAGGTGCAACATTATCCAGACAGTTTTTGGTCTCAGGACTTGCTGTGTCTCTTGGTTTGGAGACGTGTAGCTCTTCCTGTGATTTCAGATCTTTTTGCAGCAAACTGAGGTCATCATCAAGACCTGAGCCTCTGCTTTTTTCATTCTTCCTGCCTAAAGATTTTAGTGCGGCTGTTCTTTTCCTGCTTGGAGGCTAATTAATAGAAAGACATAGTGTGCTGAAAAAAGGTATTAAGCTTAGTGGTTGAAACATGTGGCTTGGCATAAGTCTAGGTTGCACTCATCTCATTTAACTTGCCTGCCTGCAAATCTGGTTTATTTCTGTGATCTGTGATCATACTAGTTTCATATTAGGTTCATACAGCATCTTTTTAGGCCTTACATGACCATGCTTTTGGCTTTTGCTTACTTTTTTAAAACCTGTCTTTCGGTGGGGTTTTGGAAGTTTTCCTGGGGCTTTTCCTTCCTGTTAGAATCGTAATTAATCCATAATAACTGACCCCAATTTTACTGTCTTCAGGAGGAAGACCATTTTTTCACTCAGTCTTGCCCACATTTTTTTTTTTTAAATGGTCTTTTTTGTAGCAATTACTTCAGCTAACTGTGGAAGATGGAGATTCCCATTCTTATAACAAATCCCCCTTAAGCCATTCTCGTTAAGTTCTCATGCAGTCTTTACTCACTTCGATATTAGAGGTTTGGTTTAGGTACTAACCTTTGTGGGATTTTTATTCTGAGTGCTGCATTAGTTGAAACTTTTTATTCACTCTGGGTATTCTGTATTTTTGTATATTGACAAGACAAACTTTTTAGGAAGGCTGCTCATGTTTTCCTGTCTCTTACCAAACAGTCCTGTGGCACTTTTATTTCCACATAGAAGATGTCTCACTGGATGGCTGACTGCCCAACAAAGAGTCTTTCTCCTTTGTTGAAAGGTCATTGAACTTAAGTTCAAGCAATAGCTGTGGCAGTCTTGCAGAGTCTACCTGTAGCTGGGGTCTGTAGGTCTGCCACAGAGAGCTTCATTCATTCATCTGGGCACTGTGTCTTCATATCCATTTCAAAGCTGCCTTTGAAAGAGTAGTTTTTCAGTCTTCATTGTAGTGGGAGCTCTTGAACCTTCTTCTAGTCTATTTACACCATACAATAAGTTGCTCACAGTGTTTATACATATAGATAAACATTGAAGGTGAAAGCTTGGTTATCTACCACAAACTCTTTTTCTTGAGATAAATTGTGTATACGTGCATTCAGTAGTCCACCACATCTGCTCCCCCTTGACATCCTTTGAGA
This sequence comes from Gavia stellata, assembly GCF_030936135.1. Lineage (NCBI taxonomy): Eukaryota > Metazoa > Chordata > Aves > Gaviiformes > Gaviidae > Gavia > Gavia stellata. Next base: position 5,845,790 of record NC_082602.1, read on the forward strand.
AACTCTGGCATTCTAAGTTGAGAGGAACTGAGAGGGAGAGTCATACCCTGCCTGTATCATTCCAACGTACACACAAGGGATGGGACCTGGGTGTTGTCCTGCAGAGATGGCAGAGTACCAAATAGTCTTATTTCCAGTACTTGAGTATAAGAATGATAGAAAATAAGTAATCCGTGTTTCATTTTTTATTAAGATGCTTTTTGGTGGTTTTTTTTTGCTTTTGTCAAATAAATGAGACGGGGGTTTTGTTGGGGTTTTTCCTTTCTTTTCTTTCCCAAGTAAAAACCATAAATATTTTGAATTTTATTTTTTTTAAAAAAAGGTCATTATTTTTTGATCGATTCTAGGAGGTCATGTCTGTCCATGTCTGTTATATTCATTTTGTTAAGGCATTCTGCAGGTGAGTGTTGCATATGTGTGGACATTTTAACTGTGAAGACTTGCTTTTTCAATATCAAGCTGTCCTGATTGCTGATGAAGCGATGTTAATCACTTAACGCAACTTCATTAGAAGGTGCAAGTAGAATGGCTCATGTTTTCACCTGTTTTCACTGGCCTTCTGCAAAGTTGAAAACCTGTTGTCCTGAGGATTTTGTTATTAAAAATAACAGGTACACAGTTGTTAATTGGAATAAAGTGATCAGTGAAGTTTACTTCTCTGTATTACCTAATGTGACTGTGACATATAGATGTGGTAGCCTCTGAATTAAGAGCTGGGCCATGACAGCTATTAAACTACGAAGAGGATTCATTAGTTGGTTTTGGCTGAAGATGACAAAATCAAGCAAAAATTTTTAGAGGTCTAAGAAGACCTGGCCTGCAAGGAAAGACAAATAGTATTGTTTATTTAAAACAAGAGGGGAATTAGGAAATACATGATTTTAAATAAATTTTAAAATAAACAAGCTTAATGTCAAGAAGAGTGCAGAACGTGGTTTTGGTGGCATGAAATCTGTAAATTAGTTTGGTGACTTCCAACATGACGATTATGAGCAGTATCGGTATTTTCCAAAACATCCTCCTGCTTTCCACACCTTTACCCTCAGGAAAGGCAGGATTACAGATGTTCATGTTGAAATTTGCTCATAATTTTTGTTGAGAAATGAAAAATAGCAAAAATTCAATTAAAAATTGTAAGTTTCCTTCAAAAATGTTTTAATGTTAAAATAACAAAAATGCAATAATTTATAACACTTGAAATTTTTTGTTTTACTTACCACTTGTTTAATTTTTCTTTGCTTTTGAAAGATTGAAAACATCAGTCTTGTTCAACCTATTTTTACCTGTACCCACTTCTCCTCTGTGTTTAGGCTGCCTGGAAGAATAAAGCAGAGTACAGCAAAGATGCACATTATTAATGTAATTCTAGTCCACTTAATGCAGTGTTTCAGAGCAATGCCTGAGCCATTTGAGGGTGTATGAAGTAAAGTATTTTTGATGCCAGTGATCCATGGATAAAAACTCATATATCCACCAAAACCTCTTTTTAAGTAGTCATTTGGTTGGGAACTCAAAAATCAAATAAATCGGATGCAGTCAAGAAAGGAGTCTTGGATTTGAGGGAATTAACCAATCATATACAGGATAAATGGCCAAATAATAAGAACTGTTTGATAACCTTACAATAGCCCAAGTGTATTTTTATACTTCATTGGCAGATTGTTATGTATATATTTTAGAATTAGAGTTTAGTCTTGTGTTTTAATTGTGTGTAAAAATTACATTGATGAAAAGCAACCATCTTCAAAATGTTACCAAAGGGAAGCCACTGAGATCATATTTCTATAATCAAGTGCAGCTTGTGGTGTAGCACTGACTCCACCAGTAGTATATGAGCTATAGAGTACGTATTTCTATAAAGTCCTTTTTCATAAGTGATGTATTCGTTCAGACAAACACTGTGATAATGAGTTTGGCCTCAGAAAGAGTGGTAAAAAGGCCATTAATAAGCATATGGAATAAGGATGGAGTGCAGGATGGAGCCTGACTAGATAACTGAGAAGAAATAGCCTGTCCTGTAGAAGAAGAGGGTTGCAGGCAGTTAGCGGCCACTAAACATACTGCTGGTAAGCAGGGAATCTGTTCTTTACAATACTGCAAGTGAAAGTACATGAAGTACAATGAACTGAGAAGTGAAGATGTAGGAGGCTCTGGAAAACACTTCATGGTTATGACTACATCAGTGGAAATATTGAATTCCTGAAAACTTCTTATGTTGTCCTTTGCAGTATTTTTACAATGGATGTGAAGAGCTGAATGTTTAATTTTATGTAAACGTATGAGGTGTCATTTATTTCAAAATTGCCACACTTGCAATTATTTTTATAGCCTAGGGGCCAAGATCTTTGTTTAACAGGAAAAAAAAAAAGATTTCATGTTCTGAAATTGTATATTTGTGTTTCTTTAAAAAAACCAAAACCAAACACAGTTTCAAAAAGCACTAAATAAATAGGTGCTTGCTCTCCCTGATTATTCCATTTGGTTGCTAATGAAAAATGTACCTTGTCTTTTTTCTGTACCATTTAAGAAATCTGTTCTTGCCACTGACCTTTTCAGAAGGCAAGGTAATTCAAGTGATAATCTGAAGAGGGAAGAAAGGATTTTAAATATCCTATTTTTCAAATTAAATGGCATCTACTTGTCACACACTTGTGGAGACCTATTTTACAGAAGAAAATGAACCTTCCCACTACCACTGAATTAACTGAAGTTCGTTATTTCTGAGAACTGACACATAAAGTAACTGTTCTGCACTCCAGAGAGAAACAGCTGAGCTCGAGGACAGTGAAGTTACTGTAATTTAAGAGTGAATTTAAATGTCTCTGTGGGTTATGCGGGTTTCTCCATGTAAAGTTAGGGGTTAAAGCATTATTGTGGCATTTTTCCTAATATTTAAAGTACATGTTGCCAGGTTTTCTAATTCAGAAGTCCTGTTGATTATCCGCATAAAAATTTATTGTGTACTTCAAAATTTGCCTGAAAGGATTCATACTTAAGGTATTGGTTGTGTTGCTTTCATGTGGTATGAATTTATGAATTACACAGCACATAATTATGGAGGAAGGGATGGAACGCATATTATACTTTTATTTGAAACCAACAGATTCCCTGAAAAAAATCTTCTGTTCCACAAGGTATATGTTATTCATATTGAATATTACAGAAGTTGAGTTCTATCCTTTTACTTCCCATATTTTTTGTCTTCAGTCTCCAAGTGATAGGAAGTAAGTTGTTGCAAGTGAGTTTGATCTCTACTTGTGTGAGGTCCTGTGCATGATGGATTTTCCGGCTGCATTCTCTCTTCACTCTATATTCTGTGTCTTGGGTTTCCTTTGCTTCAAATTGATGTGAAGGATCAAGGGGGATGTAATGGTACCAGGTCACAATGTCAAACAAGGCCATGGAGCACCAGAAGCAAATTCCCAGGATGTTCTTGGTAAAGCACAGGTTAATATCAAACTGACTCAAAATTTACAATTTATTTTATCCATTCAAACAAGATCAATTGCCTTGGTAAGTCCAGGTTACAATTGTGGGACTTTTTAATTTGGAGAATAAGCATCAGTCTTTTGGTAGTTTTTTCTCCATTCGGACTGAAAGCAGATTCTGAAATAGTAAGAGTCTGTTGAATAGTAGTTGCAACTTTGAGCCAGGTTATTCATCCTGATTCTTTGAGTGAAATTGCTATTGAAATCACTGGCAGGTTTTTACAACTGCTTCCCTGACTCCTCTTTTAAGGCTTTCTTCTTTGTTGTAGTATATAACCATCCACAGCTTATGTGCCCACCAAGTGTATTTTTATCACTGTGATAAAAATTACAAATGTATTCTCACTTAAAACTAATCACGTTATTACTATAATGCCTTTTTAAAATGAAGTTTTAATCAATGTGAGGTAATTTGCCAGAAAGAAAAATTACATGTTTTATCCTTTTTATGCTCACTGAGGGGTTTTTTGTGTTTTCTTTTTTAAATAGTGATTCCAGAGTTTATTAGTCAAGTAAATACTGCATTGGAGAGCTTAAGCAAGAACACAGCGCACCTGTTTGATGATAACCAGTTTGTAGACATTTCTAAGAAAGTGTATGATACGATTCATAACATCAGATGCTCAGTCATGATGATTCGGGTAAGTTTTTTATTTGTCCATTTAATATTCATTTCTGAGATAGTTCAGGACATCAGAGCATTTTCAGGAGAATTTAGAATGGTGTATGTGAACAATACCCCTAAGCTCATATCCATATTGAATTGATCTGGGAAATCTGGATTGCAATAAAACACATGTGATCGTAACTCAAGAAGGCTAAAATTGCGTTGAGTACCAGATCAGAATGTTGCATAAAAATGTGTTTTGTTCTTTTAAAAATATTTATTTATGTTTGGTTGATAAAGATCTTCATTCACTTCATTAATTACCAACTTGTGGCTACAAACTCCTATCTGCTTGTAGCTCTTCAGCCTTACCCTTATTTAGTGGAAGGTAGGAACAGAGAGTATATTCAGGTGATTCTGAAAATCTCTTGTGGAAGTTTTGCCAGCTGCACAACTGAAGACTTAACAGCCTGATTTCTGTCAATCTTACACAATCACAATCAAGGTACTTATCCTAGTGTTTTTCCTGAAGTTCAAGAAAATGCTTCAGAACACTTTAATTTTAAAATTTTAAACAGAATTTTGTCAGATGAAGAATTTCCCCCAAATATCTTCAATCCACAAACCCCATTTCAAATTATATAACAACTGAGCTGCAATAATTGTATGTTCATCAATTTTGGTTTTAAATTAAATTCAACGTTATTTAAAATGTAGATACATTTTTCAAAGGAAGTTTGTCTTTTCTTCTCAACTGAAAAGACAATGCAATTAAGAAACAGATTCCCCTTTTCTTTTAAATACAAAAACGTATCACAGGCTACTGAGGCCAGCAGGCTGAAGGAGGTGATTCTGCCCCTCTGCTCTGCTCTGGTGAGACCTCAGCTGGAGTACTATGTCCAGCTCTGGAGTCCTCAGCCCAGGAAAGACATGGACCTGTTGGAGCAGGTCCAGAAGAGGGCCACAAAAATGGTCAGAGGGCTGGGACACCTCTCCTATGGGGAAAGGCTGAGAGAGCTGGCATTGTTCAGCCTGGAGAAGAGAAGGCTCTGGGGAGACCTCATTGCAGCCTTCCAATACTTAAAGGGGGCTTATAAGAATGATGGGGACAGACTTTTTAGCAGGGCGTGTTGTGATAGGACAAGGGGTAATGGTTTTAAACTAAAAGAGGGTAGATTCAGACAAGATACAAGGAAGAAATTTTTTTACAGTGAGGGTGGTGAAACACTGGCACAGGTTGCCCAGAGAGGTGGTAGATGCCCCATCCCTGGAAACAGTCAAGGTCAGGTTGGATGGAGCTCTGAGCAACCTGATGTAGTTGAAGATGTCCCTTCACTGCAGGGGAGTTGGACTAGATAACCTTTAAAGGTCCTTTCCAACCCAAACCATTCTATGATTCTAATACGGAAAATACTAGTGAGTCTTAACATAGTGCAGTGTGTAAATTAAACAGTTTCAGTAGGAATTCAAATGTGCGAAGTCTTTAAAATGTCTCATCCTTATTGCAGTTGTCAATTATGAAATTGTTTCTATACTGAAGAGAGATCCTGAAACAGACAACATCTTGCCCATAGCAGGAGGAGTTTATGTGAGTTGGATTTATCGGGCAAAACAAACCAGGTTGAGGCCGATCCTCTGTTAGGTCTTCTGATCAGTTCCTGTTTCAGTGAACATAGGCTAAGAGTTTTGGTTAGGACATCTAATTTTTTTTTGCAGATCAGTTAAGCTTCATTTAATGCCTGCATTGCTCATTCCATCTTCCCTTAGTGACTCAGGGACTCTTGTTTTTTTAAAATTAGAGAGTTGTTTCTATCTGTTTCTCGGTGGGATCTGAGTCTTCCATATGTCCAGTCTACTTGGGCTTGAACTCCAGATGATCATGACTGACTAACCCTTTATGGAGTTTTTAATTTTTGGGAAATGCACTGAGGAGTGTAACAAAGCTTCAGTCAGTTTCTGTGAAGACGTGGACACTGCTCTGCAGGAAACTCTGAGTGTATATTCTTACCGTCCTCTTTGACATGTGTGTGTATTTGGACAGTCGCTCAAAAAAGAGAAGGATATTTCCCCTTCTTTCTGAAGCATGAGGGGAAAACTTTCATCTGAAGAGACTGTACATATGCATAATGCATAGTGAGTGCATTATGCATAACGCATAGTATGTGTACTGTGTAAGTGCATAGTGCATCTGTAGAATTGTAAGTCATTGCACAACACGTAAATGGACAGTATTAATATGAAGATTTCTTCCAGTGCCATCTTCCACTTCTGCTTTGCAAGTGCAATTTGGCAAGGCAAGAAAAAACCGAAGTATCAGAAATTGCCTTGTTGGCTGTACCTGAAGCTGTGGGTAGCAAAGAGCAGATACTCCTCCTTCTCCTCCTCCTTCCCTGAATTGAAGTTATGACCAATGGGATAAGAGCCTGACTCCACTGTACTGAACCTCCCATTATCCTAAACAATGTATGTGTTTGCCTTAGAAATCAATGTGGCTTGAACTGTATTCAGTTGTATTTGAATGTATTCTACAGCCCAGCAATTGCAGAGTCCTGACAAAAGCTCAGGTGATTAAAAAAAATTAATAATTTATTAAAAACGACATGTGCAGCTTTCTACTTAATGAATACCATTTTTCAGACATTGTCATGAGAGAGTATTTTTGAGGTTTGGTGAAATGATAGTCAGCTAATCCACCATCCCTTAGAGGTACTTACTGCCAGCATGGAGTGCTGAGGAAACCCTGGCATTCATTTTTTGAGTGAGGATGTATTTGAATTCCTCATTAGATACGTTCCAGACAATGCCAGTTTCATTTCAGTCTGCCTGTAAGAAGCTTTAGTAAATCTGATGGTTATTCAGACGTATGCTGTTACCACTGCAGCCAAGGTGAGGAAGTAAGTGTTGTGTGGCCAACTTATAGGGGCTTACTGATACAGTGCCAAAGAACAATGCATTGCTGATTACAGGGAAAGAAGTTGTTGATCAAAATATAGTTGAGAAGTGTAAATGAACAAGGACACTGATTCACAGGGGCCAATTTTTCAACATCAAAGTAAAAGCAGAAACTCTCCAGATCAGTTCCTCAGGAAGCATTTCAAGCATGTAATTACACAGAGAATGTTTTTAAAAATAGAGTTCTAACTGTAAAATGCTGCCAAATACTATTGTTAATGAACATTATCAGATATGCTTTTCAACGTCCAAGCTTAACCATAGATACATAAAACATTCATTCCAGTCTTGCAGGTATAATGTGAATTACACTTGAGAGCAACTGAACGGTGGAAGGTGTGCTGCGCTGATGACCTGTAATAGAAATGCCTCTGGAACTGCAGGATGCCTCCCTTAAGATGCTTTTCATTGTTTCACTTGCACAGATTAATTCCTCCAGTGGGAGCTGTTGGTTTGAAATGATCAGATGTTTGATCCAGGGCTTATAGCTGCATGTGCTTATTAGTGTCCACATTCCTCAGTCCTTTTTTGACTCTTGAAGCATCTGCTTTTTGTTAAATTGTAGAGGCTTTGGGAGCTTGATTTTGCACAGGAACATTTGGGCATTATCTGGATACTGTTTTAGTAAGTATATTGCTGTTATGGAAATAGATTAGGGTAGATAGTAGAATTGAAGACAAGAATTCTGCCATGTGAAATACATGGAAAAGTCAAAGGAAATAGGCTGACAGTTTTTGAGACAGTACGTATTAAATGTTGCATAACGTTAGTAGAACTTCCTTAAAAAAAATAATAGGTGCTTCTGTATGAAAGTGTAGTTTGTTGACAAGACAGCTGGATTGAAGTAACAGCTAATAATATCCCGTTAGGATATTAAACACAGTGAAAGTGGTAAATGACTTCAAATGAATGGTAAGTACTGATAGCTGAAGCGGTAGTAAAGTCATCCTAACAGAAATACACCAAGAACAGTGGAAAAGAATTCACCAGGTCAAAGTTCCATGGAGTTCTTTGTTTTTATTTGAGGATAAACAAGTGAACCGCTCTGAGTTTTCCAGAGAGGAAGAAGAGGGCAAAATGTTCATGTACTCTATTCAAAATGCTTTTACTGCTCTTATGTTCATGGAAGCAGTGAATGAGGAACCTGTGTTCCCTAATTTTATGAGAGGTGGAAAATGTATATTGAGATTGTAGTAGTATATTGAGATTGTAGATCTGATGCAATGCATCATTTTGATGCATTACTTGAAAACCCTTCCTGCTGAATGTGTATTCCATGTGCTGTTTCTTTCAGAATTCTGGCATGGAGACAGGTTCCCTCAGAGTTTATGGTGTAAGGCTTTTTGAGCATTTCTTTTGCAGATTGTGCCTTTATTACCATTGAGCAGCCTTTCTCTGCACCATGTTGTACATCATCTCCACCCCCAATCCCCTCTGAAAACTGAGACAAAGCATTCATTTTGGTTTTCTGTCATACCTCGATACTTTTACTTCATCTACATCATTACTACATCCGCATTCCATTCCTTGTCTTCCTGTTTCTTTAGCTAATAGTCTTTTACTGTGGGTTTTAATTTCCTTTGCAAAATCAAACTCAGTTTAGCTACACATTCGCGTGTCTACAGCATGACCCTTTTTAAAATGTTTTGGCTACCTCAGAATACCTTTGGGATGGGTTCCCTTTTTCTCCTTTTGTTGGTTGCAAATTCTGGGTAGTTTTTCATTCTGTTTTAAAGAAGTGTAAGAGTTCATCCATAAAAGAGTTTGTGAGCTCTTCAATACACTTGATTTCTCTTGATAAGGGACGTCACAGCAGACTTCGATCTCTTTTCTCCAGGAGAGTTACAGGAATTTTCAGAACATGGACTTCTCGGAAAGAAAGATAGCAAGTGGTGAAAACCTTCCTATCATCCAGTTACTCTTTCAGCCAGTTAATAAGTGTCTAGTTTAAATTCTACCTTTACTTTTATTAATGACATAATTATCCTACACACGCAGGGTTTTCTGCCTCTTTTTACTTCTGTAGTAGGAATGAGTTAGATCCTGTCAGATGCAGGCAATAGCACACATGAAATGAACCTCTATTTAAAAGCTAGAGAAAACAAAGCAAAGCAGGGAAGTGTTTGAGAAAAAAAACATTTACTGCAGCCTTAAAATTGTTTGTTTTTCCAAGAGAGCCCTGAGACCTCATGGGGAGGAAAGACAAAGAACAATTCATACAGTCTTGGTAAATATCATTGTTGTTGGTCTGAAATTTATGAGTGTTGCTAACTCATTACAAATATGTATTGGGAAGTCTGTTAAATACCTTTTTCTTCATTTTTCTATCCTACACCAATTGCACAAGAGGAAGAAATTCTGCAGCGGTAGTTAGCAAGCCAGTTGGACCTGCACCTCTCATCACTTTCTTGCCATTTCTGACCTAAGTAGGTCAGAGCTGACCTTTCCTTCCCTCAGCTCCTTGTCAACCTCCCTGGCAGAAAGCAGGAACTTTCTTGTGTATTTTCACTTGTGCTCTCTTATGCACTAGGCTTCTGGTATAAACATAGTTAGTATTTGTTATGTTGTCATCTTTTTTTAACCAGGAGAGGATTTTCTTTCCTTGTTACTTAGGAAAAAATATGCTCTATACTGGTTGTTACCAAGCAGATGTTCCCATGCCCTGCCTTCTTCAAATGGTGCTTTCATTGCTTATTCTATCAGTCCTGTCATCCAAAGATTGATTTATCTAGATGCAGTGTGACTGAAAAAGGATATAACATCTTGACGTCCTTTAAAAAAGAGCCTAGAAGAAGTGCCTGTCATCTGTTAAGGGTAGTTGGACATCTGTTCCTTTTTCGGGTTTTCATCCGGAGTCACATAAAAGATCTTACTGGGGAATGTTACTGGAGAAACCAAATAAGAGGTGAGTTAAAACTCTTCAGTGCCATGATCAAATATGGGTACGTGCAAGTAAAAGCTTCTGGCAGCTATTTGTCCCTGCCGTATTACTTGGCTTTTTAACAACTCGAATCAGGATCACCAACCTTGAGGTACCATTATGGGAGAAACTTAACTCAAAGCACTACCCCACATAGGCTACGTTTCGTATCTTAATTCATCTACATAAGTGTTTTCCAAAAACGTCTATGTTCTTTACCCCACGGTAATACCTGTGAAGTCATTTCATATTGTGGAAATACTTGATTATATTTACATCTGTATTAACATCATAAACTCAGTGATTATTATTACGACTTTACCTTGCAGATGTCTTACCAAAATGTTCTCTACTGAAACAGTTTTGGGACACAGTCTGCATACATTTCAGTTTAACATGCTGACGTTTTTCTACATGCTTATCTCCATTTAGTACCACATCAGTTTGTGTTCCCAAATAAAAGCCAATTTCTGTTTTCTGGCAAACAACTACACATACAATTTTGCTTGTATTTCATGTTTATGTGCCATATAACAAACTCTCAAAGGTCTGATTTTCTGCCAATTTCATTAGTTCAAGGCCTTTAATATCTTCAACAAATCAGATGACCATACTGGTTCTCTGTGTAATAGCGTTGCTGGTTTTGTTGCTTTATAGAGCAAAAAGGTGCTAAGCAGTGTATCCGTAAATAAAACCCACCCTCTCATTTTCCTTGAAAGTTGCATCCTGTTGCATCTCGAACGTGTGGGCAAGTTGTTACCCTAAGAAATACCTTTAGAGTTTGGAGTTGCCACAGTTGCCATAACAAGTATCTGTTCTTAAGAGCTGAGGTGTTTCCACAAAAAAATTTAAAACTTTGTTAGTAGAAAACCAGATTAATTTATTGATTTTGAAAACAGATGGCGTGTTCATACCTCAGGTAGAGGGAGGGAGACAGAAGAGTTGAACACAGATGCTCACCCTTTTAATCTCAGAGGTGGGAGTGGAAGCCAAAGCACAGATACGTTATTACTTCACCCAAGGACGGATGGCCTTTCTCCTCCCACATCTTCAGGTCCCCTTTGCTTAAACCATTGAATTAAGAGTCAGCAGGGTAGTTGGGGAATGATAGATTTCTCTCTTCCCTTTTTTTTTTTTTTTTGTAACAAAAGACAAGAGAAACTAGCTGGCTTTTGTGCTTCTACATTCTTGCACTTTTGGACTAACAAAATTTAACTTTTCGGTTCATTGTACATCCTTCTGACTGCTGCCCCTGCTCCCGTGCTCCAGTGATTTGCTCAGTTTTTACAGGGACATTTCCAATTTTAGATTCTGGGTTCTTTTTACATATAAAATGAATAGTGGATAGGAAAACCCAGTTCCTTCTTCATCCCTGTATGCACAGTTCCAAAATCGTCCTTTTACATCCATGTACTATATTATTTCTATACAGAGAAATCATACTATATTATAGGAGTGTCAAAAGCAGATGCCCCCTTCCAAGCAAGAATATGTAGAATTTTCGTATTGTTTTATGTGTATGTTGGAGGAGTAGACTCTTTCTCTAATTGCGTGTATAAGCATATGAGAAAGCACTTGATGTTGTTAGGCTACATCTTGTGTACAGGTCTGACAGTGACAAATTTCTTTCCTCTCCAAAGCAGCAGCTCACATGCGCCATCCAGGTGACTCTAGATATGACTAAATGGAAGTAAGTACTTAAAAGGAGTGCCAGGAACTCACCACTTGGATAGTACCACATTCAGGCCTGTAGTTACTGCATGTTAAGATTTACAACTTTTTTTCATCATTTGAAAGTCTTTTAATACTATTCAGTATTACTCTTTTTGTCCAAAATACTGTGGTTAACTGACCCTTCTTTCTAAACCAAAAATACATCATTATCTTTTGAACCAAACCTTACTTCTCACTGTTGCATAATTTACTCATCTCACAGTCCTGTCAGCGAGGGGAAAGAGAGAAGAGAAACACACATAGAGGATCACAGAAGGGACCTCAGGAGAACGTCTGATCCAACCTCCTGTTGAAAGCAGAGTGTTATCCAGGGCCCTGTGAAGCCAAGTCTGACTTTACTGTCTGATTTTTTTCTTTTATATATTAGTGCTAAGACAGTAATGGAGAATTGGTGGGGCAAACAAAGCAATAGTGCGTGCTAAATCTTATTTATAAAAGTAAGCGGCTTGCTACATTGCATGCAACTACTAGGCTATAATATTTTTACCATTGTTTGCTGTGTTTATGCCTGCTTGTTTACATTCAGCACATAACTGTATGACCCATCTTCTCTTTTTTATTCTTTTCCCACTTAAAAAAGTAATTTTCTTAAATCTGCCTTAGGTTTCCAGTTTGTAAAGTGTCAGCTAATGGGAAAGATGTTGTCTTGTGTTGGTTTTTAAAAAGGAAAAAAAAAATAGGCCTTTATGGGTGTATATATAGTCAAAAATAGTGAATTATTTCAGAATCGCTGATACAGGGACCAGTGGTGAAAGTGTCAGCTGCATACTGTATCCATTACAATATAAATGTGCAATTATCCATCCCGGCAAATCTGCATTGTCTTGTGCCCAAGCTGTACAGCCTTAGGCATCACGCAAGGCTGTGAATTAAGAGCTTCTCGGCAGCAAATTGCTACATGGCTTGCCATCAAAGTCTCTTAGTGCTGGGGTTAGTGGTTCAGACAGAGAAGCTTTGTACAGAAATGGATGGCATGAACAGTTTTGACTTCCTACTTTCAATTCTTCCCAGTTTAGGGATTAAATTATATTGCAACTATGTCATATATGTTTATGTTTTCAATTGTTCACAAAATTGTCTCTCTTTCAGGAAAACAGAACTTTCCAGAATGGTTTGGTAGCTCTAGTTCAGTGGCTTATTGGAAATTTAAGCACAAGGCAGTATTTGTTCTGGAACATTAAAATCTTTCCTGAGGGTTTTTTTCTTACAGCAAGGAAAAGTGATGTGTATTCCTTACTTGCCATTTGGTGCTTACTGTCTAATGTAAATTATATTCCCAGAGAAATGGAATGAATATTATTTTTTTAAAAGGGAAGGACTAACTTTCTGGAACTAACACTGGGAGGCACAGCAAAAGTGTTGCAAATCACAGATGCTCGATTAAAATATGCATCCTGCCACATGGTTCACTGGAGTATGAGAAATGCAAGCCTGGAAATGGAGACTGCAGTCTCTCAGTAGTGTTAATAGCTCAGTCTATGGTTCTGATTCTGAAATCAGCCCTGTCAGTGCTAGTGCCAGTTCTGGCTCAGAGGTGTTCTTTGCACAGTGTAAATCTGGCCATAGTTCCCTTTTACTGGTCATAATCATCTGTAGAGTCCATGGCCTAGCTGAAATCTCTCAATTGCCATTATTTTCACTGTGGAATTGTTTAAGTGGTAGGATGGACTCTTTTTAGCATGATGCAGAAAAGCAATGAGGTACAGTACAAATGTATTCAATATGTAATTGGACTTCAGAAACGTAGTAATAATTATCTGTATGCTAGATAGTGATCTCAGTTTTGCTGGCATGAGAATGGAGTAGCAGTGCTGTGGTTTGTGTCATTCTGTGCTTTGACATTGGTGTAACACTGTAAGACCCAGTCCTGTTGTCATACATGTCCCTGCTGAGGCAGCAGTGTGCAGTGAAAAAGGTTTGGGAGGAATTTATTTATTTATTTAACCCCGAATAGGTGTTTTTGGTTTACGATCTTGTAATTCCTCAGTATTGCATAGGTAGGTATATTTGAGTTCAGGTTTTGCTGTTAATGATACCTTCCTGCCTTTTTTTTTTTTAATAATAAAAAAAAAAACCCAACAAAACAAACCATTGGTTGTGAACTTGAATCACATCAGATTATTTTCTTGGAAGTGTGCTCATAGAGTTGGAATGCAGAGCTGATGAAGGCAGGTGGGCATATCAAGCAAGGAGGCGTAGTAGTAACGGGGAAACTGACTCAGAAAACCCAGAAACCTTAAAAGGAAATTCTTTGGAGAATTTTTAAAAAAAATCCTCCACTGAGCTACTGAGCTTGATAAATGGAAGGTGGTATTTTTAAATACTGCTTACTTGAAAAGAGTCCGTAGAGGTTGACAAACCAGATACTACCTAATTACCTGAGAACCTCTGGGACTTACAACCTGTTCTTAAAAGGAGATAAAAGAAACCCTTCATTATATTCAGTATCAACAAAGTCAGTGTATATTGATACTGAAGTGTGTTGTAGCAAGGGATTACTGTGCATCATGTAGTGCATGGATTGTTTTGAAATTGCCGTTTTAGAGCACCATTCCTTCAACGTGACTTAGCTATTAGCTTTTGAGCCCCTCTTGCTGTTAACTATACCAAGTACTTCCATTACTAGGAAATTAAAGCATTAACATTAACATAAAATTAGTTTGTTACTCCAAGTGCCTTGTTAACCTGGTCTCCATGAAGTAGTCCGCATAAAATTATTATAGAAAATACAAGAAAACCCAATTATTCAGCAAGTTGGACAAAATTCTATCTGAAAATAAAAGCCTTCCTTTTCCCTAGACATGGTCCAGAATGAAATAGTGCATGAGAAATGATCATACGTGCCAATTTGATTAGCCTTTGAAATATCCTGAAATCTGTTACAGTGTTAAATTCACCTACAAAAACAGTAACAACTTTCATGTTATGATACAGCAAAGCATATCCATGTGAAATACTGAGAATAAAGTGCTGCCAATAACTATATAGAGTGAGGCAGTGGCAGCTGGGGATGCATACAGGTACAGTTACATGTCCCTGACAATGGCTTTGTCAGCAGATGACTGCCTTAGCCCCCTTGCACCCAGAGCAGCTGCATGGCGCCCATTCCAGCAACAGCTCATCCCCTTACTACAGTGTAATCAGGTTTCCTCCATTGGGATCATGGCCAGCACAGGTAGGGGCTGACTCTGTGTAGTCTTGCAGTGAGGACCACATGCTTGACTGCAGTCATTGGTGTCAGAGCCAGCTGGATGACTGACATCTATTGTTCTTCCACCTATGTTTATTGTATTAATCATACCACTGCCTGCATTTTCCCTTCTTCATAACCAGTGTGTAATTTGCTCATTGAGGAAATCAGATAAGCAGATGTCAGACTACTCTACGTTCTTTGTATTTCTTGCTGATAACGCTATCAGAATGGGAATTGGTCCCTTTTGCCTTAGTGAAAAACCAGTTTGGCATCCCACCTGACCATGCCATGCCATGCTGTGTCTGTGAGTTTTGTTGTCCCCACAGGGTTGTTCTGTCAAATACACTCTGAAAATGTGTGTTTGTGAAAGCTAGATTCTAAATCTGTAAAAAAACAAGTATGAGGCTTAATTAATATTCAGCAAATAAAGAACAGAGCTGAATAATTGTTTGCTGTTTCAGTGAGGACGAGCTAACCCCAGCAAGCAACCCTGTAGCACACAGTTACATGCTTGAAGTGATGTGAGATCTCACCAGTGCCCTGTACCTGTATAAGTGCAAAGCTCAGCCTGACTAGTCAGTGGCCAACGAATAGAACAAGCTTGTCACCTCGGTAAGCGAAGCCAGAAGTAGAACTTACCCAGATTTTAAGCAGAGTAGCACCAGCACAGATTGTGGCTTCATTTGTCAGTGTTGGGGTTTGCGGACTAATGACTTATTTCTGAAATGGAGCTAGTCCCCAGCAGAGATGTAACCTAAAATTGCGTCTGTCTAAGCTTAGGCTTCCCTTTCCACTTTGCTGTTCCATTCTATTAATACAGCCTTAAGCTTTCCATCTTACAGCTTCCACCATCTCAGGCTTGACTGCTTGATTTGCTTTTGCGGTTTATAGGAAACTCACAGATCAGAAAGCAGTTGACTCAACGTAGTTGCCTTTTAATTACAGAAAGGATCTGCATCAAGGGAACTATTCTTTCCTGAATGAAAAGATCATCCTATCTGATAGTGTTGCTGCTGTGTAGTTGGTTTTGTTTGGGTGTTTGGGTTTTTTGGTATATGGAATTGCACCATGCATTTGTAGAACAAACTAGCTTTAAAATACATAGGACTATTTTCTCCCTATAAAATTATCACATGTTTCTCGGCTGATGAAATCCAGATGAAATTTTAGGCTGTGTTTACTTCATCAATAAAAAACTTCATTTTCTCCTGATATTTTCTATTCCAGAAAACTCAATAGCAAGTATTACCTGCATCCTGGATATTTAGAGATGGAATGATTCACTCTTACACAGTCTCTGGGATTGCCAGATAGCTCAGAGGTTTGGCAGGCAGCTTTTAGCTGGCATAATTGGGTTTTAGGCTGTGATACATCTCTCCTTTTTTGTTTATTTTTGGGTATGTTGATGAGCTCAGAGATTCATCTACTGCCTAGGCAAAAAAAAGTTGAGAGCATTACTAATTGCCAAAAAAATACCATCCTCCACAAAGAGAAAGTAAAAGAACCATTGAAATTCATGTCAGGGACCATTCAACAACTGACATGAATAGCTTACCGTGAAGACATAGGATAATATTCTTTGAAGAATCATGGTGCTGCATCACAGGTGTAGCTATGCATTGTCCTGCCTCACGTAGTAGTGTTTGTTTGAATCCTCTTCATTTCTTTTCCTTCCCCTCCTTTTTTTCATTGCTTTTCCATTTTCTCTCCTGTTACCTTACATTTTGTCTCATGTTGTTTATATGTAGATTTACTTCTCATGCCTGATAATAAGGTAGTAGTAAGAATTGTCTTTTGTAAAGCGTGAAAACTGGAATTCCCACAGGGTGCCAGTGTCTTTGGAAAAGGGTAACTAGTGCATAAATTCTGATTTTTGTCTTGGCTGAAGTCTACCTCAGTAGGCTTGTCTAGCTTGTCTAGTTTGGAGAAAAGGAGGCTGAGGGGAAACCTCCTTGATCTCTGCAGCTTCCTGAGAAGGGGAAGTGGAGAGGGAGGTGCTGATCTCTTCTCCCTGGTATCCAGTGATATGACGCGTTGGAACGGTTCAAAGCTGCACCAGGGGAGGTTTACACTGGACATTAGGAAGCATTTCTTCACCAAGAGGGTGCTCAAACACTGGAACAGGCTTCCTAGAGAGGTCGTCGATGCCCTGAGCCTGTCAGTGTTTAAGAGGCATTTGGACAATGCCCTTAATAACATGCTTTAACTTTTGGTCAGCCCTGAAGCGGTCAGGCAGTTGGACTAGATGATTGATGTAGGTCCCTTCCAACTGAAAATACTCTGTTCTATTTTGTTCTGTAACATATGCTCCAAAAAATCTGAGCAAAATATATACCAAGGAACCCATTAGGTGGTATTTTTTTACTGTGCTATTACACAGGATAATTACCAACTAATTAGTTGGGGGAAAAAAGTATTTTACCAAAAATACCATGAAAACAAATTAAAATCTTGGGGGAGTTTAATGTATTTTTAACCTCTGGTGGAACACACTGCTGAACAGTGGGCCATTGTGAACTGATATATGTAGATGTAATGGGCCACATCTTCTGCTTATAGAAATCTAGCAGCCATGTTAAAATCAGTAAACTGTAGCAGTTACTCTGCTTGAAGGTCTGGCTCTTATTACTTTGTATGACAGAGAAATAGGAGTTTCTTGGTAAAATACTAAAAAGCAGAAATAGATAAAGGCCATTCCACCATTGTGAGCAGCAGACCTCATTTACCCATCTCATTCAGCCTGTGTCCGGTCTTCATGTGGTCCCGTGGTATGGCACAGTTCATTGAGCATTCATGAGTAGTTATTTCCTGTCTGCTAACTTTCTGAAGTTATCTTCTACCCTTTTTCCCCCGTTTGAAATCGGATTTCTTATTTGTGAAAGGAAGCTTCCTCCCTCTTCTCTTTTAAATCTTAAATTTTTAAAGTCTCTCAGACTCATCTGGATGTTTGCACCTGATTTCATTCCCTTCTCTGTTTCTTATGTTGCCTCTATATTAAAATGCTACACTGAAAAACTATGAATGTTTTAGAAACAAGCACTTAAAAGTTAGTAAATAGCACTGTTGAGGTTCTCTGCAAAATTAATGCACTATATCTGAATAATGTGTCATTATATGATCCCTAGGGTATATTTAGCAAGCAGGGGTGTTTTTTCATGGTATCTCAGTAATTAACAATAGTAAATCTTCTTGCACTGCATTAAATAAGTACACCTTAATATCAGTACTGCCTGCATATATATGCATACTAACATGTTAGTATTTCCATAGAAAAAACCAAAAGTTTAAACCAAATCAATGAGTAGATCATGGTTTTTATTTAGGGTAAGAGAAAATTTTAGGGTTTGGATGATTGAAATTGTTCCGAATAGTTTACTGGGTGTCTGTTCAACATATAAATTAAGGCAAATAAATGTATATAAATGAAATAGAGTATCATTTATGTGATCACTTTTCAAAAGTGATTTTCCTGTAAGAATCAAGGATCTGTGACCAATTATGTGCACACTCTATTTACTTGTGTAAGTCTGTTTTTACATTACATGAAGTATTGCAAGTCCCATTCTAAACTTTCAAGTGGTAGTAACTCCTACAACAAATGAACAGTAGTGTGCTGTATTAATGAAGAAATACCCGCAATGACTGTTGGATATTTTTTAATCTATTTCTCAGGATTTATACTAATTAGAATTAAGGTGTCATTCTTGTGTATATCAATTTGTATTTAAATTTATCATTCTTATAAAGAATAACAAGGATAATCTGTGCATAACAAGGTATCTTTGCTTTTAAAAAAATTGTTTGGTAGCAGTGTTTAGAAACTTGAATCTTGTATAATATTTGCTTCTATTTCCTTCATGTCCAGTTACAGTTCAGTAGTTGAAGCACAGTTGTACTCTATCAGTACTGTTTCCTGTGCGGACCAGGGTTAACTTCAAATAATTCTCAATGTTCATATGTCTGACCTGTTCTTAGAAACATCGAGAGTTGGAAACTCCCTGATGTGTTCAAGCAATTTATTCCACTCCTTCATTACCTTTAGAAAGTTCTTCTAAAATCCACCCCACATGTCTCCTTATGGCAGCTTAAAGCACTTCTTGTCTGGTCCATCAAGGATGTGGAGAACAGGCTATCTCCTCCTTCTTTCTTGTATACTTAAAGAGTTTTTCTTTTCATATCATGCTCATGCTTGTTGTGATCCTTTCCTTCAGCTGTTTTACCTCCTTTTGGAAGTGCAGTGCCCAACATAGATACAGTACTTCAGTGGAGGCCTCAACTCTGAGTTGAGTAGAAGGCTTATTTCATACAGCTCACTGACTGTGCTCCTACAGATACTTAGAACAATCTGATTGCCTTTATTTTCAAGAATGTGACATTGCTGCTTCCTGTTTAGCCTGCGATCCATTGTAATTCCTAATGCTTTTCTGTAGTGCTCCTCCTTAGCCGCTTAGTTCCCATCTCTTATTTGTACAGTTGATTTTTCCTGCCTAAATTCAGTACTTTGCATTTGTTCCTACTGTACTATCTTCCTTTCTTTCTCAGTCTGTTTGTCCAGATTGTGTTACATTTTAACACTGGCTTTATAGTCACAGTCTCTCTCAAGAATTCAGAGTCACCTACAGGTTTAGTAAGCCTGCTCTATTCCATTATACAAAGTTTTTATGAAAATAACTGGGCTTAGTGCAGATGCCCTTTGAATTCTACTTGATAAATCCTGTCATTTTGACAGACAAATTTTGGTAACTGTTTTTGGAGTATATTTTTTTTAACCATTTACAAACACTATCATAGGTTCATTTAGAACCTATTCCCCTAGCTTACTTAAAAGGAGATCATGTGAAAGTGTAGAAAAACTTCTGCTTCTCTATCCACAAAGGGGCATTATCCCATCAAAGAAGTAAGTTTGATTGGTTTGCCATGATTTATTCTTGATAAATCCATGTTTGCTGTTACTCAGCTTGTTTCCTTTCAGGTTTTCCTTTCTTTTAGCAGCAAGTGTCATTAAAGCACATTGTGTATTCTCTCTGTATAAAGATGAGCACTGATGAAGAGGCTGCTCTGTATGGCTTTTGCCATTTCATAGAAGCACAACCTCTGTTTCATGTTGTATACTGTTTAATTTAAAATACAGGTTCACCCAGTTCACAGGACAGACCTCTGTTGTTCTGCTGCCTTACGTTTTGTGAGTTGCAGATCAATATAAATGAACAACCTACTGTTCATGGTACAGACTTGGACATTGAAGTGCTTAATTTATTCATGAAAGGAGTATAGCTTCATCCTTGCTGTCCCACAGCTCTGGTTTGTGGAGACAAGAGAACATACTCACCAGGGCCCTATTCTCACCACAGCTTTTGGGGACCAGTAATTTAGAATGAAAGACCTCAGTGAAGTTGGTGCAATTACGCACTTGCGTACAAGTTGGAATTTGTGTGCCTTACAGACCCTTCCTCTGTGGAGATACCTTGGCCATCACATCAACCACATTCTATAATGCCCAAAGCTGCGTTAGTTTATCAGGGAAGTTTGTTCTCATTGCCAAAGTTAAACTTTTCCAGGAGATTTGAAAACAGGTCTAATTCTAATAGCTAACTGACTGTGAAAGGGTTTTACTGAAATTATTCATGTGCCTGAGAAGTTTCCACAAAAACTTAAATTATGGGTAGGCAGCACCAATGACAAACCAAATGGATTTCATTAATACTTTAAGTATTTATCAGAGGGGGTTTTTTTTCTTTTCATGAAAAAAAGTCTTTGTATTCCATTCTGTTCTAGTAAAAAATACTTTTTTTTTCTTTTTAAAATCCATTGCCATGGTGTCGTGGTTTAAGCCCAGCTGGCAACTAAACACCACACAGCCGCTCACTCACTCCCCCCAGGTGGGGTGGGGGAGAGAACCAGAAGAGTAAAAGTGAGAAAACTCGTGGGCTGAGATAAAAACAGTTTAATAGGTAGAGCAAAAGAACACTGCGCGGAGAAGCAAAGCGAAAGAAGGAATTAATTCACCACTTCCCGTCGGCAGGCAGGTGTTCAGCTATCTGCAGGGAAGCAGGGCTCTATCACGCGTAGCGGTTGCTCGGGAAGACAAACGCCATTACTCCGAATGTCCCCACCTTTCTTCTTCCTCCCCCGGCTTTATATACTGAGCATGATGTCATATGATATGGAATATCCCTTTGGTCAGTTGGGGTCAGCTGTCCCGGCTGTGTTCCCTCCCAACTTCCCGTGCACCCCCAGCCCACTCGCTGGTGGGGTGGGGTGAGGAGCAGAAAAGGCCTTGGTGCTGTGTGAGCCCTGCTCAGCAGTAACTAAAACATCCCTGCTTTATCAACATTGTTTCCAGCCCAAATCCAAAACACAGCCCCATACTAGCTGCTATGAAGAAAGTTAACCCCATCCCAGCCAAAACCAGCACACATGGGATAAAAATATTGCTGATCAGCTCCAGTTACTGATTGAATTTAGGCTGTTTATGGTTAATTTGTATTTAGATTCATTAGTTCTTACTGTTCACTTACTGTTCAAGTCAGATAACACTGGAGATCTCTGAAAGACCAATTTCACCCCATGCAACCAAGCAAGATTTTATTGAGTTACAATTGGCTGCAGTTATTCTGCTTTTTATGTGCCTCAGTTAAAAATAAGGGAAGTGGGGTTTTATGGTCCCAAGATGAGCAGTGAGCACCTCCAAAATTCCCTAGCTGTTTAAGCAAATGCATTCTGATTTATTGCACCTAGAATCATCAGAGTATTAGAAAATGTGACCTATGAGAAGAATACTGAATGGGTTAGTCTTAATTAGGCTAGTGACTAGAGCAACAAAAGGGGAGAGAGAAGGGAAATATATGATATATTATATAAACTGTTGTTGCACAAGAAAGGAGAAAGGAGAAAATCTGTGTTATGCGTTCATAATGGATAGAAAAAGAATAAGCGCTGACTACATGGGGGAAGATTCGATTTAGACATTAGGAAAGCCAAATTTCATAAGTAAGATTTTGCTAAATTTTCATAGCTATTAAGGATCTTGTGTCTGTCTTTGTGTCAATTTTATTTATGGCGGTCTGTGTTTGTAAACGACAGTTACACTGAATATCTCCCCTGCCATTTCATTGGCCAGCAGAGGCTGTCAAAGATGCATATTGTGGAAAAATACACAAAGGGAAAATACTGATCTGTATAAATTTCTCATTTGATGTGTTAGAGGGCACTATTCCTTGCTGCCTTGTTTCACATAACTTTGTCATGAAACCTTCCCAAATTAAAGAAGTAATTTCACATACAAACCCAAGAATTTCCCATGGGCTGCTAAATGCATTAGTAATAACAGACGGTGTACATACAACTAAAAAGCTGTTGTTGGATGATTCTCTTTAGCACCTATAAAAATTATAACAAAGTCACGTAATAAATAATTTGCTCAGAAACAAGACCTGAAATAGTGTTCTTTGAGGGGGGGGTGGGGGTGTGTGGTTAATTCCGCTTCACCTGGGGAGCTTACTTAATAATAAAGGCTATCAGCCTCTTAAAGCAGAATTAAATTACTGATTTGTGACGCGAAGGCTGGTTTGCACAATGATGTGCTTAATGGGTTATTTAGTTCCACGTCAACTGGCACTGATCACTCAGTTGAACAGTTATTGGTTACTGAATGACTAAATGTGGGTGGATGCATGTTCTGAGCATCAGAAGCCTCTTGATAATTAAAAGCAGAAATGAAAGTAATGGATGTAGGATTCACAGCCAGGGTGGTTTTATTTTTACTGTCTTGGTGTCTGGGAGGAACATCTGCTAAAATTGGGGAGTTTACTTTTCAACAGTAAGACATAGGTGGGAATGTGTGGGAAGGATGACAGTAGTGGTGCCTGTGTATTCAGAAGTGGCCTGTGCATTAAATTCTGTATTTTTACAATTATGTACAGGTTTTTGATTGACAGGCTTATTCTGTGTACCTTTTTGTAAGATGATATATTTTACTTCTAGGTCAGATAGTAGAGAGAGTCAGTTGAGACTGAAGAGACTTGAGCAAATCTTGAGGTTGTAGGTAATCGTGTCATCTACTCCAGTTTGGGAAATGTACTTATTATTGGCAGTCTTTTGCTAAGGGATGTATTAATCTATCCAAGGGAATTATTTTTTTTTTAGTATGATCATTTAGCATAATTCATGTAATGGAAACAGATGGATTTGGCATGTTAGAGAAAAATCTTTGATGCAGGGGCTGCCATTGCTCGGGCTTTATTCATCTGATAAACCTTCATTTCTTATGGAATTCTGAATTGTCTGTTTTGTCTCTTGTTTCTTGACCTTTTTGAGCATTGAAATGTCTTTTTAAGACCGTCAAACTTTGAGGTATTCACTGCACCTTTTTTACCTTTAACATACTGATGTTTTCCAAAAGCAGTTTCAGTTTTCTTACCTGCTTTTCATAGGACAGTCTGCCTTGAAACCATTCTTTTGTTTTGGCATTGGGAATGAGGCTTTGGGATATACTCTCCTTCTCCACAAAAAAATGGAGTCTTCTAGGGAGGAAGGGGAGTTTCTGCATAAAGGAGGGGTGTATCACATATTTTCAAAATATAATTTCAAACCTCTTGTTCACGGAAGTGGATTTATCTTACCATACCTCACTACTCCCTGTCACAAGGAAGAAGCATTGTAGATAGTTCACCGTTAGGTGAGATTAAAATACAAACTAAACGTTTAAAAAAAAAAACCCTACAAAAAAGCAAACAAGCGTGAAAGATGAGGAAGGAAACAAAGGCTTTTGTTGAAAGTACCTGGAACCTGTGACTGGATCTAGCTAAGTGGATTTTCACTGTAATCATCCCTTGCTTTGGGGGTTTTCCTGCATTCCGTGGGACTCCTCAGTCCCATGGATAGGGTGTTAACCAGCTGTGTCTTGGAAACCTCTGAGGATGGAGACTACACAACCTCTCTGGGCAGCCTGCTTCACTGCTGTGCTTTCCTCATGGGGAAAAAGGTTTTTCTTATGGCCAGGCTGAACCTCTCCTGTCAGCCGATTCCTACAGTGTGCATAAATCTTCCGGGATGGCAGCCCTGCCCTTTAGTGTATCGACCAGATGGCAGCCCTGCCCTTAAGCCTATCAACTGGTCCCCCAATCTGGTATAATCTGTAAACTTGCTGAGTGTGCACTCCATCACCTTCAGACCCTTGGTAAAGATGTCATACAGAACTGCTCTTAGGATAGACTTCTGTGATACTGATCTTGTTCCCAGCCACCAGGTAGGGTACAATCCATGAACCATTGCCCTCTGAGCCTGATCGTCTGACCAGTTTTTATTCATCTAGTTGTTCAACCATCCAAAGTCTAATGTCCCAACTTGCTTACAGAAACTGGGAGATAGTGTGAAGAGCCTTTCTAAATTATAGCCACTGTTCTTTCATCAACCAGAAATGTGGGAGAAGGTAGTCAGGTTGATGAGGCATCTTACCGTTGGGAGATCCGTGCTGGCTGTTCATAGTCACCACTGTGTCCTTCATGTGCCTGGAAGCATGTTCCAAGAGGAGTCAGTCTGTGATTTTTCCCAGGGACTGAAGAGAGGCTGAGCAACCTGAACTTTCCCAGTTTATTCTTCTGTGCTTTTTTGAAAATGGGAACTGTTAGGAATTATTGAAGAGTGAAAATGCAAAGCATGTGTTTGGTTGCCTTTGGAGTTAACTAGTCCTACAGTAATAATGTTTTAGACTACTTTTAATACCTGCAGATGCGATAGAGAAAACAAGTTCTATTGTCTTTTCATTTTCAAATGTTGGAGTAATGTTCAGAAATAAAGTCTTCTATTTCAAACACAACTATAAAATTGATAGACCATATATAAAGATTACTGGCAAAAGTGAGAACGGCTCAATTCGTTTTTCACTATCTGTTTTCAGACAAGAAGTATTTCCATTATAAATGAAATGTCTTAATTAGCTTCCCACTAGATGGAGCAAATGTACGTCAACCCAGCAGAGGAAACAGGAATACATTTTAGATCAGCAGAACAACAAATCACTTGTGTTAAAAACTACTGTTCTGTTCTTGGTAGTTATTAATTTTCTGAGTTTAAAATGGAAGCTTCTAACCCATGTGATGAAGTTTCCTATTTAATAAGCATAAGCAAAGGATACACTTTGCATGGAGCTGTCTATCAGTTGTCATGGTTTTCATGGAGTGAAGGCAGGGCCTTTGGTTACAACAGAGGTGTATGATTGTAATAGCTATGTTTGATCATATTTTCTGTTGTTGTTATTTGGGATTTTAAATTGTTTTTTAAAATGTCATACCAAAAAAAGTGCTTCCTTGAAATGAAATGACTGGGAAAAAGTAAACAAGCTTTCAGGTTCCCAATTGAGTCCTCAGGTACCTGATGAAGAATTGGTACTCCTGAAATCTTGGCTTCTTTTCTGATCACGCTGTTTCGTTTTATAAAAACTGCTACCTCGTCTATAAATCTTATCTTCCTTGTAGCTTTTGACCCTTATGGCTAAGATACCATTACTAGTTGTGGTTTTTGGGCAACTTTCAAGTTTCCCCCAACTTTTTAGATTTAATTACGTGTTCAGTGCTTTTACAACAGCATAACTAGGTCAGTATTTTCAGGAGTAAAACTCTCTTTGAATTGTTTTAGGCATTATGTAAGACTGGCATATCTACAGAGTACCATCAGTGCTTCAAGAGGTACAACCAAACTTCAAGAAAGGAAGGAATGAAAACAGGGCTGAAATACAGGTTTCCAGCAAAAGAGGTGTAACTTAGGATAGAAAATAGGTGCTAAAACTCTCTATGCCAACTTACTCAGCTGTGACAACTTCGCAGTTTTTACTTTAAAAGGATTTTCAGAAGGCAGTTCTCAAAAATTTCACTTGAAAATTTTCAGTTGCACTCCTCTGCTCACATCCTTCCTATCTCCCTGGGTCGTTTATTGAGAAGACTGTTATCCTAATGTATGCTCAGTGAGAATGGAAAACACAGGAACTGTCACATGGAGTCAGGCTGTTGATCTGTCTCGCTGTTTCTAATGGTGATTAGTCACTCAAAATAATTGCTTTCAGCAAAAATTTGAAAAGTGCTTTTAGTGAATAGATAGCAACAATTATATGAGGTTCTTACTAAATTAGTCAGGAAAAATAAATAATGCTTGCAATTTCTTGATCTCCCTCCAGTGCATCAAAACTCTTTCTCTGGCAGCCTGTCATCTGGCAGAATTAAGTGTGGGATAACGGTGGTATTGCGACTAATGCACAAAAAATATCAGGCACTAGCTAAATATTTGTGGAGGGCCCATTTGTGACACACTTACCATAGTTTGTTACACTGAATGACATGCTGCTTGACATGATGAAATTTTCAAAATACGGGCATTAGTCAAATGTCCAGAGTAGAATAGATAATCTCTTTAAACCTGTTCTGTTCTCAGTGAAGAATATAATAGACAAATTCTGATCCTCCTAGAGTGCATACAGCCATTTCTGTTGCTGCTGTGGTATTTACATACCACAAATAACTCTGTATTTGCAGTGGTATAATAAAGAGACCACTCATCCACTTAGCTCCTGTTAAGGTGTTAGTCTGCACTGCATTTTAGTATTCATTTGGGAAAAAGAATGATAGAGGGTGTTGAAGCCAAGATAAGATAAAGCATAAGAGCATATAATGACAGTTTAAAGGTCAGCATTTAATTGAATGTTAAATAAGAGGAGATAGCTTCCTTCTTTGACATCATGATACCTGTTTGCCCATTTACATTGTACATCTTGAGATTTTAGACTTGGCTCTCTGCATTATTTTTTAACAGCTGAGACCCTTTGTTTGCAGGATTGATGGTTTCATGGGTGTATGCGACCTTTAAAAATGAATAATCTAGATAAAGTTGTTTGGATAATCATTTTTCAGGAGGGTTTGCATAAAAAACTTTTTGTTGGAGAAAATGCTGTGAAACCTAGTCAAACACATTGTTCTACAAATCTTGGATTAGAAAGCAAATAAGCCAAAGAGCACATTTGCACCCAGTTTGGAAAGACTGGCAGAGATCTAAAGATTAAAGCCAGGCCTTGGTTTTATTAATTATTCTCTTTAAAATCCTAATAGAAAAGCAAATTAAAATGTTTGTCATCAGAGAGTGTTTTTCATTTCATAGATGAAAAGGTAATTCATAGCCTGAAATCACCCATGTGCAATAGTAATGACTTGCTATTGTGGCTTGAAGTTGAATACCAGGAAGGTGTAAAATTCATCAATACTAGACTTGGCTATAAATAAGATTTCGAGTCCTCAGCCTGAGTCTTCAGTACCAAACCAATTGAGAATGCAGATTTATTACAAGCATTGAAATGTGGAAAGAAATACACACTACTTGTGTAACATGTCAGTGGTAATAATGTAATATAGTCTTAAATGTGTAGGGGCATACTTGAATGCATTTTTGTTGGGGTCAACAAAGGCTTTTCACAAATGACTGAAATTTTTCTTAGAATCATGGGCTGGGAGGCTGGGGCAGGCATCCTGTCCCATCTCACGCCTCCGCTCTTTCAGCCAGCTGTTCCATAACCTTGTTTATAGGCTGCTCAGGCTTCGTCTTCTAATTGATTTCTCCCCTCCTCCAGGACCCCTAGCAGAGACTATTCAAGAGTTCTGCTCCTGTGACTGCTGGAAACCTTTTTCTAAATTTTCCTATTTAAATTTATTTCCAAACTCTTTTTACCACTGTGCTTCACACATGAGTTTGTAGGTTGTTGCTGGCCAGAGTCTTGCACAGGACTTCATTTTACCTCAACATTCTTCCTTACATTTACTGGAAATTCCATACTTTCTATGTCTTAATAGTGAATTTGCCATTTAAGTCTTTTATTCATCCTGTCACTGACTATGTATACCCAACCCTCTTCCTCTTCTGTCACTTGCAGTTGCTGAGGCTCCAGTTTATGTTGGAGGTTACGTACAGTTTATGTCAGAGCCCTACATACTCAACCTTAAACAATACTTTGAAATTCCTTCCATTCTTCTTACGCCATTCCTCAAGCTCTGCTGTTCTTCCTGTGCAAAATTTCTGTTCATGGACGATAGCACCCTATTTTGTGTTACAAGCCCTGGTAGTCCACACCCGTTCAAACATGCAGTAACATTTTCTTACTCTAGCATTCAAAGTGAGTGTAGAATTAAAAACCAGCAGAGTTGCATTATGTTTGGTTTTCCCAATATGGAATATCCATGTGTTCACACATGTAATATTCATATAAGCAGATACATGTGTGTCTCAGGTATTTAATAAATAGTGGATCATGAAAGCAATATGAAAAATCACAAATCTGGCATTGAATTACACAAAACAGCTTCCAAGCAGAGAAGACAATTTAGTAACTACTTCTGTTGTTCTCATTATTATGGTGAAGGGTGTTTTTCAATTTTTGATGCTTTGTGTCTGAGAATGACTATGGTTTATGGTTTGTGATTTAAGGTTTGATAAATCAAGAGCTTTTTGTCTTTAATAAATGGATAGGGTTTTTTCCTGAATTCTGTAGTACCAATAGTTCAAAACCTGGCAGATCTGGACTTTGGAGAAAA
This sequence comes from Gavia stellata, assembly GCF_030936135.1. Classification (NCBI taxonomy): domain Eukaryota; kingdom Metazoa; phylum Chordata; class Aves; order Gaviiformes; family Gaviidae; genus Gavia; species Gavia stellata. The sequence goes on from NC_082602.1 coordinate 5,874,252, forward strand.
TGACTTAGGAAGAACTCAACAGGAGTGCACTCTTCAGGCTAGGAGAATGGGCTTTCTACAAAAAACTTCTCATTCCAGCCACAAATAAATTTTACTAACCTGAAAAGGGCATATGCATTATTTAAAAAAAAAAAAAAAAAAAAGTTTTCTGACAACATTTGGGCCAAGAGGGCCTCAGAGATGAGCCCGCTTGCACTTAGGCTCTGACCCAATGTTCTCAGTAAAGAACTGGAGAGTGAATCCCAATGCCAGTGCAGCTGGAAAAGCTGGAAAGAGATCTCTGTTCTACAGCTTGCAGTTTTGAAAGTGTCATATCAGATTAATAGATTGATGTTTTCATCTATGGAAAGCTTACCTGAGACTGTCATTTAGAGATGTCTTATGCTAGTGTCATTTTCCTGTCCTCTTTGCTCTATAAGGTTTCTACATTTAGGTGGGTAATATTTACATAGTTTGACTTTACAGAAGAATAGTATCAAACCAATTCTACAAAATTCTCTCAATGGCCTCCTAAAATAATCTTTTTGTAAATATATGCAATTTGCTGTGGGGTGGTGATGTTATAAAGCTGTTACTGACATCACCTAAAATTCACTTACGAATAATGTGACTGTCTCAAAATTATTAACCATTCTGCCCTGTCACAGCATCATGTATTCCATGTTTTGTAGAAGAAAAAAAAAAAGCTATATTCGAAGTGTGGGATTGTCAAACATTCCCAAGTATGTGTTCGCCCAGGAAGGAATGGTGCCCCGCTACCGTGAATCCAACTTCATGATCACTGGGGGAAAAAAATTGTAACTAATGTTTAGAAAAACCTAAGAATTGCAATATATTTCTGTATGTAGTAACCAAGTATTGTTTAGCTTTAAAAAGAAAGTGATTTCTTTATTCTATAAACCTCTGACTGAATCAAAGCTATTACCTGCCTGAGGGCCCTGGTCAGTGTAATCCTGACAAGCTAAAGCTACTCCATTCTAATACCCTTTCTGTTATTGGTCCTCTAATAAGAGGGTCTGTAAGTGTTTCAATTGAAGTGAGTTTGTGATAGTTTTTATTTCACGGATATCCACCCACAACAAAATCTGATTTTGCTTCCACGCTGCAGGTTTTCAAACAACTTTTGCATGGTAACAGCTTTTGGCTACCATGGAATTCTTACTACACCAAATTCCAGGACTAAAGCTGAGATAGTTCATCACACTGGTAGTCTTTGCCTGAAAAGAAAATGTTCATTTTCCCTGCTTGCCAGTGTAGCATTATGCTCATCTTTGCCCCCAAAATTGATTGGATTCATTCAGTTTAATGTAGTGTCATTACCATGCTATAGACCCAGAAATAAAATAACAGAACCCTGCAGTGTCCCTCCCAACAGGTCTTGTTTCTGTGTAACTTGACAGCAGAAATAAGGTGGGAACATATAGCAATTCTGGATTTAAAAAATGACATTTGACATGATTTGAAAATTGGGTAGAAGTAATGACCATATTTTTTTCTGTCTGTCTTTTGATAGAGTTATCTGATAGTCCTTCTCTTGTCATGTTTCTCTTGCCATGTCAGGCTTTTGAGATACTAAGAATGTCAGCATTTCCCTCTAATTGGAACTCTAGATGTCAAGCTGGTAGTAGATCATTCGGTAGTAGGTCTGTCACCAGTTATGTGTTGAGGCAGGTTCTGTACATTTTTGGTTCTTCAAAATGTAAATCTACTTTATAAAGGAAAACTTTCTGAGTGCCCTATTGCATTGGCAGAACCAATATTATGTTTTAAATAGTACATAATTCCAAAAGTTTTGTGTGCTTCATTGTGCAGTACTTTGTTAATATGAGTAAACTTGCTTTTAATGTTCATTATGCTTTTTTTACTAAGTTATTTATGATAAAATTCAGAACTCCTGAATGAAGACTTTTTTTTTTTTTTACAATGTGTTGGTAAGTGGGAAGGAGGAAATAAATGTCAAGACCTGGATTGTATAGAAAATTGCTCCTGTCACAAGTTAAACAATGTTTTTTGATGGAGTTGCTCATGTATGGTTGAAGAAATCAGTACCCAAAACCTATGTTACTGTAACAGATTCTTTTAGCTGTAGGTACATTACAGTACATAGAGTATACACAGTAAAAGTCATAGACTGGCCCAAACCACTCGTGTTTTGTAGTCTATGGAAAAAAATAAAAAGTAAAAAAAATTAATGGAGAGGAAGAGAGAAGAAGAGAATTTGGACAGCATGTTAAGAGAGGAGGCTACAAATAGAATTTACTTTTTTTCTCAACATATATATCTGTTTGAAGGATAATAGTTTTAAGGGTTGTGAAAGGCTTATATGCTGAATAAAGTGTAAATGTATTTACGTAATGCTGTTGGGATTAACTTTCCTTTGTGGAGAAGATGGCTTGATAACATTAATTGATACCTGTAAGAACTACTTCGTCCTGTCCACCTACGGGCAAAAACCAGACAGCCCTCAGAAAATAGCACAGCAGTATAAAAGGATAGCAAATTATCATAATGCAAATGTGTATTTTCGTAGTAATAAATTCAGTTTGCTTAAATGGCAGTTGAGGTGACTAGGGGGAACAGACAGTGGCATATGAAATAATGCCTTGTATACAAACGGCAAATTAGGGCCACTTAATTTTTCCTGTAGTGGAGGAACTTTTGTTGCTTGATAGAATTGAGAAAGGGACACATTCAGAACTGGGGAAGAGGTGTTCTTTCCCTCCCAGAGCTCATAGATGACTTGGAGCACTCTGATGTCAGTGTAGCAACAAAAATCAGCAGGATTCTGAAGCTTCTTATTCCCACTGACAAAATATTAGACCCTTTCAAGGGCCTACTGGATCTACTGTGTATAATATTGAGATGGGAGAGTGGGACATAGGAGTATTTCTGGACAGTGAAGAGTAGTAGAAAAACTTGTAAAAAAATTAGAAAAATCTTTTGGTTCTAAAAATGTAGTCATCCATTCTGGTCATGTAAAGGTTTCTTGTAAGACGCCTTTGCTAGCAGCAATGACACAATATTTAAATATAAAATAACTTCCCTGAGTACAAACTTTAGACGTCAGTGCTTTAATTAAAGGGTGGCTATTCTTAACTAGTTCAGAGCTGTCTGACACAATTTGATTTTAGTTAGCATTTAGTAATCAGTGCACTGCTAGAACAGAACTGGTTTTTGTTTGTCAGACATTATCTTGGATGAAATTATAATACATGTTTGACATCAATACCAAAGTTACTAACCATAAAAGAGAATAACCCATTTCTACATTGTTTTCCCAGACACCTGAGGAGCTAGAAGATGTATCTGACCTTGAAGAAGACCATGATGCACGTAGTCGTACCAGTATTCAGACTGAAGGGAAAACTGACAGGGTATGTATTACACCAGTTTATTTAAAAAGCCATTTGATGAGCGGAAAAATGCTACTGTATTACTGTTCCTATGAAGCCACTTTAAGTCATGCAGTGAATCATTAAAATCTTGTTCAACTCTTAATAGATTTCTAAAAATGTGTAGAGGGCATAAAACGATGTGTTATGACCTGAGAGAGAAAAAGACAGTGTAATTAAGTTGTAAATACTTGATGAAGATGTAGAATCATAGAATATCTCATGTTGGAAGGGACCCGTAAGGATCATCGAGTCCAACTCCCTGCTCCTCGCAGGATTACCTAAAACTAAACTGTATGACTAAGAGTGTCGTCCAGATGCTCCTTGAACCCTGAGAGGCTTGGTGCCATGACCACTTCCCTGGGGAGCCTGTTCCAGTAACTGATGTAAATTAGAAAAATTCTTATACTTACTGAAGGAAATTCTAACAGGTTACAGTTTCATAAATATGGCTTCGTGTAATAGAAGCTAGGCTAATAAGGAATTTTATATATCTGGGTCTTACTGAAGCTTGCAATGCGTATTAACCAAAGATAACCTCTACATACGAGAAAGTTCACACACACAGAAGAGAAAGGAATATATCTGGAATCTTAGCCACTGCAGTGCGTGAGTTACAGACTTTTCCTGTTGTGTTCATATGTGAACCTATTCTACAGTTTATTGCTTAACTAGTGAGTTCATGAGGAAGTATGAAAAACCTAATACAGTATTAGACAATTTCTGTATTTCTGGAAGTTCTGAATCTGGTTTTCCTGTTGTATCATCATTTAACTTGAGGACTTCACTACATTACTGGTTATTGTTTATTGTTTACATTCAAACATTTTTAAGAGCCTGAAAACATTTTTGAGATAGCAAAAGGTTTCTTAGTACAAAATGTATTTAGCAAACATTAATTTCAGCAAAACTGTATGCACAACTTTCCGAAGTGGAAAGATCCACGGGGCCAGAAATGTCTATTTCATTACTTGTTTGCTCAATACCTAGAGCAATAACAGATCTCTCACACTTGATTGATTCTAGTATTATTCCCATAATGGAAATTATAGATGATAGAACTCGTTGGGAAAAAGCAAAACTTTTCAATATAAAAAGAATTATGTCAAGAAAATGGTATTTTAATTAACATTTGATTTTCAGCAAGCACATTTTTTTAATTCACTGAACGCAAATATTTTCTTTAAGACCCTAAATACTAATGAAAAACTACTAACCAAAATGGACGCTGTTCACTTATGTTGCATATGTGCATATCAATTACATGTTAATTGACAGATGATCCTTAAAACATTGTGAGAAATGTAACAACTATGTGAAAGATCACCTCATACAGTCTAATTACTCAATAAACATACTTGGCATTTAAAATATACTAGCTGCCCTTTTCAATTAAAATTACTCTTCGTAAACGTTAGCACATTTTCCTCACATTACAGGCTAAAATTTCTATTGTCGTTAAGAAAGGCAAGGTTTTTCTTCAAAACATTACCCATATAAGATGCTGTGAATTTGTTTGGAATAGGTACAGATGGTGTGCTTGCATATTTTCATAAATATCCTGTAATGAATGCACTTGTAGGTTTTCTCTCACTGGGAAAACATTAGTAATAGTTTGTAGATGTTTACTATCCTAATGTAGTAACAGAAGATCCACTAAAGCTTTAAAAGACCACATTTTCACACATGGTCTTCCACTTCTCAGATAAACCAGAGTATTTCTGTAAAGGGAATGTTCTTTGAAAAGAAAACCGTAAATAACACATGCTTCCAGATGTCTACACAAAGCAAGTAGTAAATGCTGAGAACTGCTGTAGGTAGGGAGCTGGCTATCAAGTATCAGAGGCATAGGCTATTGCTGTGGAGAGATACGCTGTTCCTTGTACTACACATGCAATATATCATTTGCACTGTCAGTGAATTTGGTGGAGAGGTGGAAGGGACAGTTCTTTATAGATAAACTATGGTTAATAAATCTGAAAAACCAGTATTTTAACAGTATAGGACGTACATTTCTATTTTTTCTTCCATTTCTCCCCAAAATAATACAATTACTGTAAATGTTCCTTTTTGGGGGATCTAGATAGCAGTCATTACTTAAAGCCTGATTCTATATCTTTACTTGGGAACAGTTTTCCTCGTTTTCAGATTACTGTTTCAGGGCCATAAATGGCATATTACCCCAAAAAATAATAGAAAATTGTAGCTTTGATTACATTAGATACGCACCCTCTTAATCTAAATCAACATGTTGATAGAAACCTTCACGTACATTTTTTTTTTTTTAAACAAATGTTTGAACAAATTATTTGCTGCTGTAGCAAACGTGAACAATGATTTAAGGCCTCTTTCTTTGGAATGCTATTTGATATTGATATTTGAAGATTAATACCTAGAACCTATCTAGCAATATGAAAAATCTATATACGGAAGATATATTTTAAGGTTTAGACAGGGATTGTCTTTTGTTTTGTCCTCTGCAGCAGATTTCCTGTGCTATTGTGAGGCTTTTGTATGCAGTGGTAACACCAAGAATGACTGTGTTCCAGAAGTGGTATGGCAGGATTGCAGAGTAACTTCTCCTCCTCCTTGAGTTCTTGGGCATTTCCACTACAGTAACTCAATTTTATTTATACATACCTGTCCTGATACTAGTTCTGCATAACAGCACTCTTGATTCCTCTTGCTTTGTCAAGAGTGTTGTATTTTCTCCTATGTCACATCTCTCACTGTGATGTGCGTATGCCACTTGTAACAAAGGCTACATCTTAACTAGCAAATCTCATTTTCCTTATGTAGCAAAAATTAATGTATTACAATTTTTTCAGAATCTGTCTCTCTTTATAGAGATGAGTATAAGTTAGTGGTGAGATGACAGTATGAGATTTGACCTCGTGTTTCTGTTCCTAACTCTGCAAGTACATAGGTACTCTTGGGAATGTTACTTCATTGATCTTTCTCTCAGATAATTCCATATCTTTAAGACAAACATGACAGTGCTTATGGCACCGTCCCACACCGTGGGGTATAGGTTAACTTGGGCAATGTGCTGTGAGATCTCTCAGTAATTAAATTGGATAGCAATAGTAATTATTATTTGCAGGGTGGTTTTATATCCCTGAAGAAGATCCTTAGGACCAAATCTTTAGCTACTATAAAAACAGGCAGTACTTGTGGATCCAAGGACTAATGCAGGTTTTCTCAGCTGAAAGTTAGATCTTCCTCTGGTTGTTGTGTCTACTTCATGTAGTTACTCTGCAAGCTTATCAGACAGTAATTTTGCTTGAGGAAATTTATGCCATCAGGATCAGTATAATTCCACTGAGGTAGTTAGTGGCTTATTATCATATGATTTTGCATTGAAGAGAAGGTCAACTAAGTATTTGACCAGTTAATTTTCAGACCTAGAAGATAATGTACATTCTGATGATAGGAGAAAATTTAAGTGTTTGAAGTTACTAAATTAGTGAAGAGAACAGCTTAGCTTAATTTTAAAGTTACTGCTACAGGTTAGATATTCGTACTGAAGAAGAGGCAAAATGTTTTAGCTCATACATTATCCACTTAGAGATGACAAGAGCAGAAATACTTTCAGGCAACCACCCACCCACATTTTTTCTCAGAGTTCTGCAGACTGTTTTGTGAATACATAGACAAAAATGTCTGAGAATAAGATCTTCTTTTATACAGATTTGTTGCATACTATGTTTGCACAACAGTTCAGGGCTGATGAAGAGTTGACTCAGTGTGTATTATATTTGAATGAGAAAATCCAGCCTGAATTACTTTATTATTTTGATTGTTTTACATCTTAAATACAGCAATCATTAATATATGTCTAAAAATATATTTATCCTTGAAAAGATGGCCATATAAAGTCTTACCAAACTGTCTAAGAAGAGAGAAGAGATATAAAAGCAAACACCAAGAACACCTATTGATACTTGCATAAAACAATACTTAGAAGGGAAGTTAATTTGCCATCAAATGAATCAGCTATTTGTACTTGTCGCGAATGAGTGGTTTAGGCCGCTTAAAGAATCACCGTCAAGGGTATTGGCAAAAGTGATTTTAATAGAAGCTTATAAAAATTTGACTTAACAAATTCGATGGAAAAGTTCACTCTATTACTTACTAAAAAATACAAAGGAAAATCAAATGAAAATCGAATCAGAATGATTTATACAGAGAGAGAGAGAGTAGAGTAACAAAAGGGGTAATAAAGAGTAGGGAAGACCCTCCCATTGAGTCATGAGGTTCAGAATGGACTCCCTTGCTGTCTAAACTTCTCAAAGAGGAGTTTAAGCGCAGCTGAATCTGGACTTAGTCTCAGACTTAGTCAACAGTTCATGTCTAAAGGAAAAGAGAGGGTACAAGGAACAAAGAAATCTTCCCGTTGAGTCACGAGGTTCGGAGTAGACGCCCTTGCTTTCTAAACTCCTTCTCAGAGAGGAGTCTAGGTGCGGCTAGGTCTAATCCTAGTCCCAGACTTGGTCAACAGGTTTTATCTGAAGGATTATGAGTATTTAGCAGCAATGTCTGGTTCATTCACAGTTTGAGGTAGATCACAAGATTTTAGTAACAATTAATCATGGATTAGTTTAAGATTACAAAGCAAGCTAATCACTACAATAGCTTGATTATAGACTGATTCACACATGCACACACACAGATGTATATATACGCAAAGGTACCTGTTAAAAATTCCCCTCGAGTTCTGTGAAAATGCTCACTTCAGCATTTCTCAATGAGTCAGAGTTGAGCCACGAGGAGGAGAGGGTTTTAGCCCAGGTCCCATTGCTGGCTCGGCACAGTCCTCCGAAATTTTGCAAACTGGAGAGTTTGTGACACTCTGAGAGGCGTCCCACTCAGAGGGAGATGCTGGTTGCAGCCCGCTGTGGTCCAGGAGAGCTCAAAGGGCCTCACTCGGGACTGCTGTTTATAGGTTCGCGAGATGATTGGCTTTAGTCATTGGCAAAAATGATGGAGTTTCAGTAACAATGGTGTCATTCCACTTGGGCTATGATCCAGATAAGGAATGTCCCAGGGTGTCAGGACTGATTATTCCATTATGCCCGCTCTCGCTGCCTGCCTCAGTCAGGTAATAGGAGTGCCTGGTACGGTCAGTGCTGTTCCCTACCGTAGCCATGCAAGAGTTTCTGGTACGGTCAAGGGACACTTAACCACCCAACTCATGACACAAAGGCCAAGGCCTAGCTGGAATTTCTGAGATCGTAGAGCAGCCCAGGGAGGGGCGGGAAGGAATGCACCACCACATTACTCAAGTAACAAGTACTTTACATCTGAGTTCCTATGTTAATATAAATGCTGGCATACGTTAACAGGATGCATGTGCTATTTTCTTAATAAAAAGCCAAGTTTAAAGTATTTTGTAAATTTAATTTTTATCAAAGCGACACAGAAGCTTGAAATCCTAAAGAATTCAAGCATATGCAAATAACTACTGTAATTTTGAGTAGGTTCTACTAATAATAATTTTAACACTTAATACATGGCAAAAGATTCCCTGTCAGGAGTCATGATCTATAAAAGGTATTTAATTTCCTTGCTAATTCTTAAGTTACCCCAATTTCAGTAAGGGGAAGAGATAAAGTTAATGGAGGACTCAAGGTTGTTGCAGTATAATATTACATACTATTACAAAGTAGGACTGGAAAGAACCCCAAGAAGTAGGCTAATCCAGCCATTTGTCCCAAGGTAGAATAAATATACTTCTTCTTGACACGTACAGGTACAAGAGCAATTGCATTGCTGTGTCTATTTAGCTCATTACTGGAATTGATTGTTTATTGGAAATTTTTTCTTTATACCTCATAAGTTGCAATTAAGCATGTTAATCTTATCTGCAGTGGACACAGAGGACCTGAGCTTTCCTTTTTGTGTATATGATTTTTTCTTTTTTTTGGTACTTGTAGATCCTTATTCCATGTCTTCTCTGTTTCTAAACTCCAGATTAAATAATGCCAATACTTTTTATTTACCCTTTAACATAGTGCTTTCTGTATGTCTTTTTGCTCTGTTTTTTTCTCCTCTGGATGCTCTTCAGCTGGTTAATGACTTCTTGAATTTTGTGTCCAGACTCTTCATATTGTTAAATGCATTATGCCAGCTGTGGTCTCAACAGCAAGCACTAGTGTAAGGTTTACACTTACATTCGTCTCTGTGCATACTTTAGAATGAGTTTCGTATGAGGTTTGCCCTTTTGCCAAGAGTACAACATTTTGATCAACTACAAATCCTCACCCACAGAACCATTGATAACTGGTTATGTCTCAGTTCTGTATGCGTATTGGTGATTTTTCTTAGGTGTAAAACTTGTACTGTCTCAGCTGAAATGCATCATGATATTTTTTCAGAACAGTTCTCAAGTTTCTCAAGATCTCTTTGAATTGTAAACCAGAACTCTTACGTGTCAAACCAGGGCTCTTGCACTACAAATGTGTGATGTGTACTCTGGGTTCTGTCATCCACACCATTAGTGAAAATACTGAATAATGCCAGAGTCAGGGCAGGTCCCTTCAGAATTTCGCCTGATAGATCCCTCCGGTTTGGCATGCGTTCTTGATACGTATTCTGTGAAAAGTTTTCTAACCAGTATCACATCCACCGAATAGCATTACATCTAGATCGTATTTCCCTAGGTTACTTATGAGGATGACATGAGAACCAGTGACAAAACCCTAGTGAAGCCCAGATTCATGACATGTTACTTCCTCATTTATAGGCTGGTTACCCTGGGAGAAAATTAGAGTTAATATGACACAGTTGCCTCATCTACGTCAACCTTTTTAGCGAAGGCTGGTGCAAAAATGGCATTAAGCAGTTTCTTCTTTTGTTGTTATCTCCCGATAGCTTTACCTCTTTATCCAATTATATTGTATCTAAAAATACACAGGAACTGACATGGCAGCACAAATGAGGCACTCTCTGAACTTGTTCAAAGAATGCTGGACTTCAGCTGGCATGCTACAATTCTTAAAATTAGAAGACAACGACAACTAGTGACAGCAGATAGTAAACTTGACAAAAGAAATTCAGCTTCTCCCAACTGTGAGTATCACACACCCACACAGTTCATCTGTAGGGAACATCCTGTGTATTCACTTTGCCATGAATTGCTGAATATCCACCATTATCTCTTTCGCCTCTTTATCCAAACTTGAACAATTAGTCACTCAGTAGAAAAAGTAGGACATTTTGTAACAGGTAGTGGACACATTTGAACAGAGTCACTTAACTCTATGTCATATTCAAGAAAAGTACTTCTATATTGGCATTCAAAACACGTCTGTATAATAGTCTTTATAAGTGCCTATCTTACGCTCACCTTCATGATAAAACAGACTCAGCTGATGTGCACATATTTTATGACGGTGATCTACAAAGTTTGCTCAAGAAAAAACAATTCAACATCACAATTGGAACTGTTTTAAAACAGTTTCATTGAAATACATTCCTGTCCTTTGAGTGATTTGGAGAGATCTTGTTCACTTCCACCAAATGTTCAGTTGACTCTGCAGCAGGGGAACAGGAACGTAGGTGAGATGGCTTCTTGTTGCTGCTGAGTCTGCAGTGAAGAGATTAGCTCTCAACTAAGGCAAAGCAAGGACACGAATTGGGCCTTCTTGAATCTATGCCGTTACCTTATAACTGCAGTATGTGAAGAGCATGTTATTTTGTATTCTTGTTTGTAAAAGCTCTGAAAAGTTTTTCATGTACTCTGTCAGGACAGTTGGGGTTTGTTTTCTTTGTAACCTACACAATTGTAGAAAAACAGAGTTTTCCTCTCTTCCTTCTCTATAGTTACGTGACACACTGCAACCTACAAAGCAGTAAGTGTTCAAAGGGAGGTTCTTCCCTTTGAGAAGGATACCTGGCTCCCCTCTGTCTCAGAAGGAGTTTTTGATAACACAAGACAATTGCTTGAATGTATTGTGCTTCTTATGGCTTTTCTTTCCTTCCTTCCTCCCTGTAAGTGGTAAGAATTTTGGTGGTGTGGATCTGGCCAGTGATTTGTTTTAGGGGATCAGGAAAGAAAAAACGCATGTCAGTCTAAGACTTGGAGGGAATAACCGTTAAGTTTATATGAAAGTAAATTCCTTAGAGTGTAGCCAGGGACAAAGGTAGGCAAAAGGCTGGTTCTTTGGGTTGGGATCTCATTGACGAATAATACACCAGTGAGAGAAGAGTCAGATCTTCACCAAGTAGTTACTCCTTACGTGTCCTCTATTTTTATCATCTTATCATTAAAATTTCAGTATCTATGATAGCAAATTGACTGCAACATGGAAGGGGCTGAAATGAAAAGAAATGCTAGTCTTAACATGGTAAGTCAAGTTGCAGATGGGACAATGCAAATAACCCCAGTGCTGGAGATTCTCAGCTGCCAGGGATAAATAGCCTTTTGAAGAGCTAATTCAAGGAAATGAAAGAAAAAAATATATACTGGGCTTTTTGTAATAGATGCAATAAAAATATCAAAAATATAACTTCTTCTCTCACCTAGTTTTTAACTCTGTTATCTGCTACTGCAATAAAAAACATCTTATCTTAGAAGTAATGAAAAAATCATTTTCTCCTGGTGGACAAAATAAACCTGCACTCATGTAATAGGAGTCATTCAATTTAGGTCTTTATTCCACATTTACATTATGTTGTCTGTTTTGATACAAAATCATACCTGCGCTTAAAAGGCTGTGCATACCATCGTTTTATTTTGTTGCTGTACGTGGTTTCAAAGCAGTATGCGGGAAGTGAAAGAAAAATCAAGGTCAGAGTTGTAGTTTCCTGTGGCCCTTTGTTCCAGTGGGTAACTTTGGTGTCTCATTCCACCTGAAACTCGTTGTTGGCACATAGCAAGATAGTGTATGTCACAGTTCTCTCATTTAAATGTCATCTTTCTTGTTGTTTCCAGATTTAGGCCTGTGTTCTTGAACTCAAAACAGTATTGGAGCTGAGGGCTAGGAAATACCATAAGCATCCACCAATCAGCAAATACACGTTAGATTATAAAAAGGGGTACTTCAGTTCTCTTGACTCTGTAGCCCAACACTTATTTTTGTCTGTTTCATACCTTTCCCAGCAAGCTTATCCTACAACCATGAGGAAAATGTGTCTTGGTCTTCTCTGGTCTGTTTTAGTTTGGGGTTTTTGTTTTGTTTTGTTTTGAAACAGTTACGCTTTCTAATTCTGTGACTGCAATTATGACATAGTTATACTTTGGGAGACCTGTGATTTCCAGTAATTCATATAAATGTGAAAATTAACCTTGTGACAGAGTGATTCAAGCATAAATAAAATCTCTGAAATGGCATGGCTTGAAAAACATACGCATTACATATGAAACTGCTTACCTGTTATACTCATTATAAGTAATTCAGCCACTGCCTTAACTTTCCATTTTATGAATGGAAGGTGTTTTATAATCAAGAATAAGTCACAGAATATTTATTGTTTAATTGCAGAATAATTACAGTGTGTTAATAGTTGCTGTATATAACTGTGAGTTCCTGATGGCCTGCGGTGCAAGAGGTGGACCACTTCACAGAGAAGGTGATAGATAAAAACCACTATGGCAGTAGAGCCATCAAGACCAACAGGCCACAAGGTCTCCTCGATTCCTGTGGTAGAAGGAGGCATTCACAGTTAGGAATGCGGGCAGGTAATAGTGTCTGGAGCTGAAAGGAGTGGAGGAAGATGGAGAAGGTGGCAAATGTCCCTAGTAATGTGGAAAGGCCAGATAAGAACTTCAAAACACTTACTCAGTGGGTATGGTGGTGTTGGGTTGATGGTTGGATTTGATGATCTTAAAGGTCTTTTCCAACCTTAATGATGCTGTGATTCTGTGTGGTTCTGGATTATGAAGGGCCAGGACTGCTATATGGCCACATAACATCTTAGCCCCTGTCTGCTACCTGTCCTGTTTCTGACGCAGGAAGTATATCTGACACTTGTCTGGAGCAGACTGATAATCTTGCTCATGAAGAATAATTTTAAGTAAAATATTTCTGTCACCGTTCTGCATCTTCAGAAGTTGTTTCACTCTCTCTATATTAAATCCTTCACTAGTGCTTAAATGTAGGAAGAATACATGCATTCAGTATAGATTGACTGTTCTGATTCTATAGTCTGAACTTGCACAAAACACACCACTTTTCTGGCTATACTAAACCTTTATTTGAAACAGTTTTAGCCACTGGAGTGTTTGCAAACAGTCCAGTCTGGAGCCACAGCCAAGTATAGGGCTGTGTCCTGCCTGAGCCCGTTTTGGCTGTGGCTTGATTTGAATATTGGATATTTTCCTGTTGACATTCAAGATACTTTTTCGGTAACCTTATTCACATACTGATTTCTGACATGGGCATCTATTTATTTATCTTCTTCAAAGGCAGAAGATGCATATTTGAGCAATTAAGTCTTTCTCAGTTCTTAAAATGATATTGTAGAACCTTCTCAGGAGAGAGGGCAAGTACACCTGAAAGTTTTAGGGCAATTAAACCTTTCATTTATTCTTTCCTACCTGAAAGAAAACTGCATTTTGTAACTTACATACTTAAAAACACTTAGGATCCTTCATCCCTAAGAAAAATGAAAATCTGTTAGTCATATTTCATAAAGGCTCTTTGGAATAATTTAGTCTTCTTTCTCTAACTATGTTAATATTAATGGTTTCATGGACGCCACTGTCCCCATTACACTGGGGTAATTTATTTGACACAACCCAATATGGATTTTGAAATTCAGGAGTGCTCGGGTCACAGTGTGTTTAAACTATGTATTTAAAAATACCCAGTGGTTTTGTTTTTAAAAACAAGAAAAACACTCTGACAGACATTTTTCAAATCAAGTTATTTTATGTTTCAGGCCAAGATGACTCAACTGCCAGAGGCTGAAAAGGAAAAGATAGCTGAGCAAGTGGCTGACTTCAAAAAAGTCAAGAGTAAGCTTGATGCAGAAATTGAAATATGGGATGATACCAGCAATGACATCATTGTTTTGGCCAAGAGGATGTGTGTGATTATGATGGAGATGACTGACTTCACAAGGTACTTACACAAAAAAAGGGTCTTCAATATTTATAAATGTTGGAGGCCATTGTCATATTGGTATGGCAGGAAATACTGAGTTTTTAATGTCAGGTGACAGCATCTTTACAAAACTGAGTGGCTAAGCTAATGTAGTTAGCTTTACCACTCTAGCTAGTACTGAAATGTTGGAAGGGAGGTTTGAAGTTTTAAACTAAGCTTGTCCTTAATTTATTTATTTTTTTCCTTGTCCTCTTTTATTCATTTGGTTCATTGGGGTTTTTGCACATTTTAGCGCTTTATTTCTGCTCTTAATGAAAGGGTAACAAAATAATCTTGATTTTAAGCTGTATCTCTGTCTCATCTGTTGTTCTTTCTACTTGTACCATACCATGCTGCCAAGCATAAAACATACTGTAGAGAGCATATGTTTGGCGGTACACGTTCAGACTCATGCACGTTTTGTACCATATTACTTGCTGTTGCTTTCATCAGAACTGTATCATGCTATATGTAGTTTTAAACAATGTCCTGTAGCAGATAGCTTTCACAGGTGATGTTTCTCTCTGCTGCCAGTATGTGTTTTATTATACTTGTATACAGGAAATAATCTTAAGTTCAGGAGCTTTTTCTGCCATGCACTGAATAAGTGTTCAGTAAATTTCATCAAATTAATTGTACCAAAGGGAGGTGATGTTGTTTGGGTTTTTTTCCATCTGTTTACTAATACAATAGCTGCTGATAGGTAAGCGAAGCCTTAAAACACAATGACTCTTGCAAGATTCTTCATGTCTCAAAAAATAAGTGCTTTCCTGCAAGATATGAAGATAAATCTAAGCCTCTTGGACAAATTCTTCAGGTGTGTAAATTAAATGAGTCGCATAGAGCTGAACCAGGTAACAAAGCTGGGGTCTGGCTTAGGCCTATTCTGGGGAAGACAGTTGTTGCATTTTATCATGTGAGCACTTTGCCAATTCACCTTCATGTGAGAGAGATTTGAAGACCTGCATGTTGAACTCTGCAATCCTTTTATTTTTCTTAAGAGTATATGATTTGTATTGAGACCTTTTTAAAAGAACATACTGTGCTATAAAGTCAGTCTTTACAATTAAAGGCATCCCCCTCACCAAAATTCTTTAAATTATTAGCTTTAGATTAATCAAGATTAACAACGCCAGTTCATAGTTTTAGTTTTGCATCTGTTGCTCTCAGTTAAACACAGTTTTGAGTCGAAAAGCAGCTCTTGTCCAGTGTTGCTAATATCCAGAGAGTCCATGGAGAACTCTGAAATGACTCTGGTAAAATCACAGAATCATGGAATACCAGGTTGGAAGGGACCTCAAGGACCATCTGGTCCAACCTTTTCTTGACAAAAGCACGATCTGGACAAGATGGCCCAGCACCCTGTCCAGCTGAATCTTAAAAGTGTCCAGTGTTGGGGAATCCACCACTTCCCTGGGGGGATCATTCCAATGTCTGATTGTCCTCATTGTGAAAAATTTTCCTCTTGTGTCCAATCGGAATTTCCCCAGGATTAACTTGTACCCGTTACCCCTCGTCTTTTCCATGTGACTCCTTGTAAAAAGGGAGTCTCCATCTTCTTTGTAGCTGCCCTCTAAATACTGGAACATGGTGATAAGGTGTCTCCTAAGCTTTCTTTTCTCAAGGCTGAACAAACCCAGTTCTCTCAGCCTTTCCTCATATGGCAGGCTTTCCAGTCCTTTGATCGTCTTTGCGGCCCTTCTCTGGACCCTCTCCAGCCTGTCCACATCTTTTTTGCCTAGCGGACCAAAACTGAACACAGTATTCCAGGTGTGGCCTGACAAGTGCTGAGTAGAGTGGGATAATGACTTCTTTATCGCTGCTGGGGATGTCCTTGTTGATGCAACGCAGCAGCACACTGTTCACTCACATTGAGCTTCTTGTCCACCAGAGAGGTGCTCCCCAGCTGGGTAGATCCCAGGCTGTGCTGCACTGCTGGGTTATGCTTTCCCAGGTGCAAGACCTTACACTTGTCGTTGTTGCACTTCATAAGGTTCTTGTTAGCCCACTCTTCCAGCCTAGCCAGGTCTTCTTGCAGGGTGGCTCTCCGTTCCGAAGTGTCCACTTCCCCGCTCAATTTGGTATCATCGGCAAACTTCATCAGGGTACACTTGATCCCATCATCCAGATCACTTATGAAGATAATAAACAGCATTGGGCCCAACATCAGTCCCTGGAGGGCTCCACTTACGACAGGTTGCCAGTTTGAAAAGGAGCTGTGTACCACCACCCTCTGGGTGCAGCCTGTCAGCCAGTTCCCCACCCATCACACGGACCATTTGTCTAGCCCATAATGCATCAGTTTCTCTAGGAGGAGGCTGTGGGAAACGGTATCAAAAGCTTTTGAGAAATCCAGGTAGACAATGTCCACTGTTCGCCCCACATCAACTGAGCAGGTTACTTTGTCGTAGAAGGCGATCAGGTTTGTCAAGCACGATTTGCCCATGGTGAATCGGTGCTGGCTTTTCCCAATCACGTGCTTCATTTGACTTGTGATAGCCCCCAGGAGGATTTGTTCCATAACTTTCCCAGGGGCTGAAGTAAGACTGTTGGGCCTATTATTTCTTGGATCCTCCTTTAAGCCCTTCTTGTAGATGGGGGTGACATTAGCCTTCTTCCAGTCCTCTGGGAGGTCCCCTGATCTCCACCACTTCTTGACGATTATGGAGAGTGGCCTCGCAATGACGTCAGCCAGCTCTCTTAACACCCTCCGGTGGATAACGTCAGGGCCCATCGATTTGTAGGAGTCAAGCTCCTGTAATAGTTCCTATACCAACTCTTCCTTCACTGACGGTGAGTCTGTGTTTGCATCAGCCTGGATTTTTGTTCTGAAGGTCTGGGGCCCAACAGTGCTGGTAAAGACAGAAGTGAAGAAAGTGTTGAGAACCCCTGCCTTTTCAGCGTTGTTGGTGACTAATTCACCTCTCCTGTTTAACAGTGGGCCAGTATTTTCCTTCTAATAACTTACTTGAAGGTAAAATTAAAATCTATTGGGAAAAGAGAGCGGAAATCCTAGTCTTTACTTCAGAGTATGATAGGGAACTACATTATTGGAAGACGGATTTTGATTATTCTCTTCCAAATTTTAGGAAATGTATTCATCTTTTTTCTTCATAGATGTTTAGACTATAATTTGAGATATGCAAGTGTATACAAGTATATACTCCTGTGTTACATGTTTGATACTTAAGTTGGAATTTCTTGGGGGTAGGACTATCCTACAAAGTCTTTTGTTCAGTTTCTAGGACTGTTAGTAACAGAAACCAAGGTCACCCTATAATGCTGTATATACAATAACGGTCTTACAAGATACTTTTGTATCCTGCATAACTTTATGTCACACCTTTAGAAAGCTGGTTTTGAGTAAGTCCATCAGTAATATGTTTTCAAGTGTTGTTTTTTCTTTAATGATGCCAGACAAAGTCTTGTAAAATGAAGGTTTGTATCTATCTAAACAAGTTTGTATCTCTCTATCTTGTGGATCTTCCCCTTCCTCTTATTGTTGCTTTATCAAAGGTGGCAGTTAAGTGCTGAGGAACACAGCGGGCTTTCTCACTTCCTTCTCCATGAAAATCTGGGGATGAATAGTGCAGAGGCCACAGCAAGCACCAGCTCACCTTAGGGTTTGATCTCTCTAGTCTGTAATTCCAAGTTCTTGGACATGGTAGAAATAAAAGATTCTGACATTTTGTATTTATTACATCAGAAGCTACTAAGGCTAATAGTAAATTTCTGTATTTGAGTCACTTGTTACCTAAGCTGATTTCTGTTTTCCTTCAAATGTATTACCTCGCATTCATTTTTATTTAATCTCAATGAGTGTTTTCCGATCCTTAGTTTCTCAAGGTCATCTTGACATCTTAGTCTGTTTCGTTGTGTCTTATCCTGAACATTTATGCAACAGTTATATTGAACTAAAACCAAGTTAACACTGGTGTCAAAATAACTCATTATTCAGACAGAAGGTAATGGGAATGATGACGGCATAAAGTACATAGGTATGTATGCCTCAGATCATTAACAGAAATACTTCAGGATGACTTCAGTGAAGGCCAGTAATAATCAGTGATTGCTCCATGGAAGTTAGGACTGGTGTAGAGTAACCATGTGAAGTAGCTTATTATGGCTTATCTTCCTTATTTGATTATAGAGGCAGATGCCCCTGCTTTTTTTTGAGTCTTGACAGAAGGGACCTGCAGAACCTAATTTGAAACAATTCTTATCCTACTGAACATGCATGAGCATGTCCTCTGCAGACAGGCACAAGGCCAGGCTACTGTAATTTTATGTAACACGCATTTTTCCAGCTTTCTTTAAAATTTGTATGTGCTACATGACATAAGCTTACTAAAACTTGATGATGAACCTTGCTGCAGTTGACCATCCTATAAATCATTGTCATAGAAAACTTATACTTGACAGATGGAAAAGTAATTGAGCAAGAGCAGAAATCCATTGTTGGAAGTTCAGCAGCAGCTAGCAAACAGCAGCAGCTGCTAATCAGTGGTATGAACATGATAATCAGGCCTGTTTATGCAAAACTGGTTATATTGATTACTGGAATCTGTTAAAAATTCTGTAAAAATACTGTCATATTTGCAGTAGTAAGCTTTGGTCCTGACAGGCAGAGGTGGAGGCAGTGGGTAACAGGCATTTGCTCTGCTGAAATTGTGGTCTCCTGTTCCCATTTGGATTTCACCAGACTTGTTGCTTGTTGGAGGGTAATGTAGGAAGTTCCTGCCAATTTTATTCTGTCTGTTCACTGAGGGTTGTTGTTGCTAGAAATGAGACAGTTTGGTAGAGGTTTCCTTCCTGAATTTTACTTTGCTTAAAAGGAACTGGACTGTAGTTTTAATTTCTTCAGGGGGGGCACAGTGAATAAGGCAAAAAGAACATGGAGTGTGAAATTTTTGCTATATTGCCGTGGCTTCAACAGCGAAGGCATTCAGTGAAGCTGAGAAACAAACAAGGTATCGGTGGGTCTGCTGATGTTTTCTGTTTGTCTTTAGCCTGTAGCTGCCACCCCATTTCTGTCTTTCTCACGAAATACCATCTTGGCTTGGCTCTGCTGCCTTCCCCATTGGTTGACCAGAAGCCTGTACTTGTCCCTCTGGCCTTATGCAGAAATGAGCAAAGCCTTGGAGATGGTTCCCTTGTGCCTGTCATTTATCATCCTCCTCTGAATATGCAGGAGAGGTGCTTTGTCACTGCTCTGTTCAAAGGGGCTGGGTGTTTTCAGAGCACCTTACTGGGTCAGGATCTACACAAAGTGCATCTGCTTTGAATGCCTGCTGTGCAGAACTGTACAGAATGGGGTTTGTTTGGGTTTCTGCTACCTTAGGCATTCACTCAAGATAGCAGAACATTTGGTTTCTTTGGCTAGAGGGCGTTTAAACTTACTTTTCACCTTCCAGAGTATAAGGCTATAAATTATCAGGAATTGTGGTAGATACTCTAACACCATGCCATGGATACTTCCCTGTGCAGAAGAGCAGTTTGCTTGGCTAGTGTTCAGGGATTCCAATTGCTGCTCCAAAAGCTGCCTATGTATTTGCCTGTTAAATATTCGTTGAATAGTTTGGGGACAGGAAGATGAATATTACATTCCTCCTTTCCACAAAGCCGTCATTTCGATAGTCCTCACACACAGTGTACCCTGTAGCCTAGCAATTACGACATTTCTTAGTGAGAGGTGGCAACAGACACGGATTTATATTTCTTTGCACTGAAGTCAGACTTGGCCCAAATTCTGCCACCATCGTGAGCACCGATCAATTATGTTATGGAGAAAGGAAAGCAGGATTTAATTTCTTAGTTCAGCTTCTATTTCCTGGGTGAAGACAAGATATAAGGATTCCTTTGCCCATAGTTTTTCCTATTGGCCATCTCAGATGACTTCATGATGAGCATTTTGTTTTGTGTGGATCCCATTTTGAATTACTTAACTCTCATTTACAAGGTGTCCCGCTGTCTCACAGTGCAGTGTGTGTGATGTGACGATTGCTGAAGGTCTATTTAAGTGCTGTGATGTTCACTTAGTTGCACCTAAGTCCCTTTGTAGTGTTAGGTGGCTGACATCTGAAATGCCATAGCTGTACAAGGACCATTACTGACTTGAAAACTCAGTCCAAAACTTATGCCTGCTGGTTTCAAAATAGAAGGTCATTCTTGTTTTGAGCTTCCACTTTTCCAGCAGCAACAGATCTGTCCTGCTGTGTGGGAATATACTGTTTTAAAGGAGTAGCTTCTGTCTTGGCAGTGAATGAGATTTCTTCCTTTAAATTGAGCTTTTAAGTGAACATAATCCCTGGAAAGAATCTGTATAACCATAGGGCACATAAAGCAGTCAATTAATTTAACGTGCTGCTTAGACTTCAGTATATGTGACATTGTTTCATTATATTGATGGGTGGTATCCAAATGAAAGATTAGAACAGAACTGGCATCTGAACGGGCAGACTTTTAGGGGAGTAAGAGGAGGCTAGTTTGGATTTGGGACATAGGATCTATCTGGAAAGCAGATACTGTGCATTGTATTTTAGTTTTAAGTCTTAGCCTGTGAACCAGTTGGTTCAGCCCAAACAAAAGAGAACTTACAAAGATTCAACGTTAAACAAGGAACAAGGAACTCTGAAGCACTTATAAATAACTACATTAGGGTACAACCAGCGTACATGACTCAGAGCTGTCTTAAGAAAGCCTGGTTAAAATTTTTTAAGCAATGAATTCAGAGCTGTCCTCTGACTTTTTAGAGTTACTATTTTTCAAAGCTGTATTTTACAGAAACTGAACAAGTAGCTAATAAACAGGCTTGGACACATCATTGATTCAGCGTCCCAAATGCACTCATTTTGCCTGTCAATAAGAAGATACTTTTTTTTCCCCCCAAGCTTTCTAACTGTTGTTGAATTACATTATTGGTAAGAAACCGGGCAGGGCTTTTGAAATATCTGCTTATTTATATGCTTATCTCAAATACAGGCATGAATTGTGTTCTTAAACACATGAAAAAGTGTGGACAAAATTACCCCAAAGAAAGCACTGGGTTAGGGAGATACACATGTGTGTGTGTGTGCACACGCGTGCGTGTGCGTATGTATTCTCCTTAGGAAGCAACACTGCTATGCAGTAGTCTTTATTCTCTGCCAGTGTTTTGGAATGTACAACAGGCACAATTACCTGTAAAAGGAATGGAAGGGTGAAAGAATAGAGATGTTGGTATGTATAAACATACACGTGTGTGCTTATATAATTTGAATTTTTTTCTTCTTTGTTTCCTGTCACATTACATTTTCCATCATGTCCCCATACAAAAGCATGAATATTCACTTAGTGAAAACGTCTAAGTTTAAAAAGAAGTTAAACCTTTTAATTTTGTGGGAAAAATGTATTTAATTACATGGGTCAGTCACACATCAGTGTTCTGTCCTTTTGCTGTGTCTTCTTTAGAGGTAAATAGCAAGAAATTACCTTGTCTGCTATAAGAGTTTTAATAATATTCTGGTGAAAATATTCTAATTTCTCTTGCTGATGGGCTAAAAATGTACAAGAAAAATCCTGGGGTTGTGGGGTGTTTTTTTCTTACTCTTTATGTGTAAATGGAGCAGGATTTTTTCCATTGCCACAGCAGATTTATAATTAAGAGAGTGTTTACTAATAAACAGACGCAAATCCCCTTTTGCTCGTATAAAGGAATGTGTATCTAATTGAAGCAATGCTTAGGATCAGAACACTGCAATATTTAATTCATATTGAGAAAATAGCAGGAAATGGTTTAAGCAGAAAGGGAAGTCTGTCATGAACTTGTTGAGAATAGTTTTAGTGGACAGCCTTACTGTTTGAATCTTGCTCACCAAGGAAAGTTCATTCATAGTAACAGCAAACTGCAGGATATCTCCACTGCAAGTTTTTCACAGCACTTTGCTGATAGGAAGGAGACTACCAGGTCCTTAGGTGAGGTTGGACATACAAGGCAGAGCTTGCGGCTATGTTGAAGGTGATTTTAAAGATACACCAAGGAGACACCAGCTCTGGTAACTGACTTCTGCTAGGCTGTTTCACAGCATGTCCTAATGGCACACAGTCCATGGAGTCAGGATTCGCGGTGCCTGGTTGAAGTCTCTATGGTAGTCCCTTTCAGTTTTCTGTGGTATAAACAGTAAATTAGAATCACTGGGATTTTACCCCTACCCATCTTATAGGTTTGTTGAGATTCCAAATGGGGCCATATGAACATTTCCTTTTTAAAAAAGAAAGTGCAGCTCTTAGCAAACTGTTCGCAATTTTTGTTCTCATATTTGCTCTTGATACTTGACATTTGTTTCTAAAATGGCATCAATATCATAGTTAATATTAGAAAAATAGTAAAAATTGCAAAATAAATTAACAAGACTTGGAAAAATAGCAAAGTCATCCCCCAAAAGCTGTCCCCCTTTATCCTTATAGTAAGTCTAAATATAATTCTGCTTATACCTCTAGTACTTCCAAGGACTGCAGTTTAGCCTAAACTTTTCTCTCTGTAGTACTCTTGGTTAAGACCAAGTGCAGCTGCCCAATCTAGCAAGTCTTCTCACCTGGTAACAGCCACAGTCTTCAGGCTTAATTCATCTGCTCTCCCTGGTCTTCTAGTCTTTGCTTGGGAAAGCAAAGAGGGGGATCTAAAAAGAAGATGGGAAGTCAGGATGGCAGTTCTGTAGTTACTCAAATTTGAAGAGACCATGGGACAAAAAGATAGTGATGGAAGAGGAGAGAAGAGGGATTCTATTCCTATTCAGGTTTCCTGGTGTCCCTTTCCAGTTGAGAGTTACCCATGATCCTCCAAGTTGCCCGCTTCAGCAGCCAGACACTTCTGAAATACTATGGAGCTTTTCCATTGCACCCTAAAAATCCACTGACTTCCTTGCCTTTTCCTGGCCCCTCCTAGCCCTCAGATTTCTATCAGTTCCATCCAGCTCCTCTCACCCATCTGGAAATAACTCACATGTCCTAGCTCTCCTACTCAGTCTTCTCCCTGGTCACCAACCGAGTTTGTCACAGTCACAAAGGATAATGGTACCTTTATTACTAAAAACACTGAACTGAATTCATAGGTCAGCATTATTTCATTAAGCAGCCTGGGATGCTTTTGAGAGTCCATAGCTACTCAATGTTTGCATCATAAGATGCAAAAAGAACATGCATCATAAGATGTATACAAGAACAAACAACTTTCACTTTAAAATTAAGTATTTCATCAAAAGTCACCCAAAGATTGAACATTGTAAAAGTTCTGTCAACAATGATGTTGTCCAGCTGAGTCATCCGAAAGGACGGAGTTATTTTGGACAAAATCACTTTGGGCAAAGTACATGAACCCTCCTTAGGGTTCTGTTGTAAGAGCAACTTTTATTAGAGTTATTATCTAAAGATGTTCTTTAAGATAAACTTATTTCTAAAGCAAGTACAATTTAGTTGTGTGTGCATATTTGCATGTGTTTTATCATACATGCTTTGATAAACAGAACCACCAGGATTTACTTGTTACAACGTAATAGATTAAGCAGATAAATTTTACTGTTAAAATGAGCAGTAGAACTGCATTAGCTAGAGTAGTGTAAATGTTACTTGATTTTGCAGTGCTTGCAGGATACTGACTGTCCTGCCAGAAGCACATGTAGTAGCCTTGGGCAGTTGTTACCCTCCAGTAGAAACATAGTCTCTCAGATTTGTGATGAATTGTTGAGATGTGTCAAGTTAAATCATATCACGTAACACAGAATCAACTGATACTGCTCATTCTTCCTGAATGACACAGAGCTTCTAAAATGTATACAAATTCAACTTTCACAAATAAGTGAGGATTCTGAAGGCAAAAGTCCTGTATCTGTCATCCTGCCCATCTCAAAAGATTTTCATTGAGTCCAAATTTCATGCATGGTACTACTGTGTGCATATTAATTATATTTACATAGAATATAATAGTTCATATTATACTCATGTGGATGCTCTTTTACCACTTTCATAGTAAAAATAGTTTCAGCTGATTCCTAAAGACATATACCAGCAAATATTTAATCAGCGGTAGCAATCAGTACTCTGGTGGCCTCATACTAATTCTAAAAGGTGAGTACTGAATATTCAACCTCTGATGGTAAAATTTCTAAAAAAAAATTATATCCAAACATATTAGTTATTTTATACAACCATGTATTTCAAAGGGAAAATCACCTTGTGGAATAAAATCTTAGAAACAAAAGAGGAACGTTTCAAGCAAAAAAAAAAAATTAAACAAGTTTGGCTCTATTACTCAGAGCATTACTCGAAGTATTTAGGTATCCAATTTCCCTGCAGCTGGAGTGGAATTTTTTTTCCCCATAGTATGCATAATTAACATCAATAGTACTATTATTAAACAAACATGGTAAATCGTGGATGCATAGTCTGTTTTAGATGCTTTTGTTAGGAATTACAAAGTTGGAATTTACTTTTAGATGGCAACACAAACAGGTTCTAAATGAATAAACAGTATGCAGCTGAAGAGGAGGTTAGCTGATAAGGGTAACAAATATGTTAAGATGCTTGCTGTTTTGCAGGTTAACAAAGCATGTTAAATACTCATAAACCAATACAGTGAACAGCTGATGACCAAAATAATGAGCATAACATTGCTTTCTTTTCTCTGCAACATTACTGTGACAAAACACTCCTAAACCATGTACAGCTACGTTCAGTAAACAATTTTTTGCTATTGTTCACAACTGGACTAGAGATACTAAAAGGAATGGATAAACTAAAGTTCCATGTCAGCATCAAAGTAGGAACAGGGTAGGTACATATGCATGCCTATATACATTGGCTTTGTTTTGAATTTGCATTTTTGCAGCCTCCTACTCCTTTTGTGTCATCTCTGTTGTTCCTTTAACCACAACCTTTTTTACACATTTCTATTCTCACCTCTGCTGCATCAAACAAACCACCTGCCTTCACTGCCGAAACACTTAAGCACACCACTTCTCTCATCTCTCACCAAGTACTGCTTCTGTCTCCAGTCAGCTCATAACATTCATAATACTACCCTATTCCTTCAACACCTACTAGGTTTCTATTTTAAACTCTTTCTGTTTTCTATTCAGTTTCTATTCAGTGCTGTATTGTGGAAGATCATTATTATTCTTTACATCACAGAAACACTTCAGGTTGAGAAATGGATGCTGGCAGACATGTTAGTTTGCTGGGGTCGCTTGCTATCCAGCAGTCCAGTCTAATCCCATTGCTTATCAGTTTGTTCCTACCAACTCATAGAAAAAAATGAGGTTAGAAGGGACCTTTGGAGGTCATCTAGTCCAGCCTCTTCAAAGTAGACTGATTTCTACATTAGATCAACTTGTTCAGGGGCTTGTCCAGTAAAGCTTTGAAAATTCCTAAGACTGGGAATTCCAGCCGCTACACAGTGAAGGTAAACCACATCATGGGCTGCATTACTGAAAGCATAGCCAAGAGGCTGGGAGGAGTGATGGCCCTGTACTTGGCCCTTGCAAGGCTGCATCTTGAGTCCTCTGTCTAATACTGAGCCCACAGTGCTACAGAGACACTGACAAACTGAAGAGAGTTGAGAGATTTGGGGCTGGAGCATAGGATGTATAGAGCAGAGGCTGAGGGAACAAAGCTTCAGCCTCAAGAAAAAGAAGGCAAAGGACAGGTCTAATCTCCATTCTTTCATTACCTGAAGGGGAGGGTATAGAGGACACTGACTTCTTCCTCAGAGATGTACACTAAAAAAAAATAAGGTGCATGGGACACAAACTGCAGCTAAAAAACTCCTGTTAGATGAAGATGGAAAAAGTCTTTACGGTGGGTCATGAAACACTTACAGGTTGCCCAGAGAGGTTGGACATGCTACCTCCAGTTGATATCATCTGCAGACTTCTGAGGGTGTGTTCTGTCCCATCATCCAAGTCATTGATGAAGGTGTTAAACAGCATTGGCCCCTCTGTCAACCACTGAGGAACACAGCTTGTAACAATTCATCAGTTAGATGGTGAACCATTGACAATTACACTGTGAAACCAACAATCCAGCCAGCTTTTTACCCACTTCATAGTCCACCTATCTAGCCATGTGTCCTGATTTTGGCCAGGATGGAGTTAATTTTCTTCCTAGTACCTGATATCATACTGTGCTTTGGACTTAGGATGAGAATAATTTTGATAACACACTCTGTTTTAGTTGTTGCTGAGCAGTGCTTACACTAAGTCAAGGACTTTTCAGTTTCTCACACTGCCCTGCCAGGTGTACAAGAAGCTGGGAAGGGACACAGCCAGGACAGCTGACCCAAACTGGCCAAAAGGATATTCCATACCTTATGACATCATGCTGAACAAAAACAGCAGACAGGGCCGCTGCTCAGGAACTGGCTGGGCATCGGTCAGCAGGTGGTGAGCATTGTGCATCATTTGTTCTGTATATGCTTTTATCATTACCTTTTTCTTCCTTTTCTTTCCTGTTAAACTGTTTTTATCTCAACCCAGAAGTTTTACTTTTTTCTCCAGTTCTTCCCTATCCCACTGCAGGGGGGTGAGTGAGCACCTGTGTGGTACTTAATTGCCAGCTGGGGTTAAACCACAACACCACGTCTCTTCAGTTTGCAAGGATACTGCAGGAGACTCAAAAGCTTTGTTAAGATGATCAACATCCACTGCTGTCCCCACATCCACAGAACTAGCCATTTCATCACAGAAGGCAATTGTTTTGGCAGACCCACAATTTGCCCTTTGCCTTTTCTAGTCATATTTCCGTCCTCAAAATGCCTTCCATGAGGACTCCATAATTTTCCCCAGGACTGAGCTGAGGCTGTAGCCTGTGGGACTACAGATCTTCCTTAACTTTTTGAAGATGAACTTGAAGACTAGCTTGGAGCTGTCTGTTATTTCTTCTTCTATGTTAGCTTTCAAGTTCTTTGGCAGCAGGTGCCTAGCATGTACTGCAGTGGGTCCAGGACAGCACCAGGTTCATGGTAGTTATTACTGTCATATCTGATGAGTAACTTCTGCTTTTTTGAAGATTTGATTACACTTTGTCACTGTTCCTTCCCAGTCTCTCAAGTTCATCATAAAGTTTTAAGTTACAAATGTGTTACTCAAAACTAAAAGCTTCTAGAATACAGCAGGTACTTAAGTTCCCCCTGTGAATGCTATTAACTTTCAAATAATTCAGTTAACATATGCTATAATTTACCTAGTAACTCTTGGCTATTGAACTGCTGCATAGACAGTTTCTCATGTCTTCTCTGAATCCTGATCTTCTCTTCAAGCTATTATGCTTCCAGTTATGGAAAGAAAGAAAAATGCTGATCTGTGAGTGAAGTTATGATTTCAGACTAAGGCTTTAATGGAAAGCATTAGTTTGGAGTAAGCTAATTTCACAAAGTTTGCAGGAACTGTTGTACTACTGAATCACTGTTGGGTCTGTGCTAGCTGATGTTTTCTCCCCTATATGGAGGAGGATATAAGGATATCTCTAAGGATAGACTTCTAAGTCCCTGAAATTGTGAGAGGAGAGAACAGTCATACTGAGAGGAGAGAACAGTCATACTGAGAGGAGAGAACAGTCATACTGAGAGGAGAGAACAGTCATACTGAGAGGAGAGAACAGTCAGAATCACAGAATCACAACGGTTGGAAAAGACCTGTAAGATCATCGAGTCCAACCTGGAAAAAAAAAAAAAAAACACAAAAAAAACCCACCCCCACAAACCCCCCCCCCCAAAAAAAAAAAACACAAAAAGAAAAACCACAAAACCCACGCCACACAACAAGAAGCCACAACCCACCCAACACCACACAGCACCATGTCCATCAAGCTACATCCCACAATGCCACATCCACACGCTCCTTGAATACCTCCAGGGAGGGCGACTCTACCACCTCCCTGGGCAGTCTATTCCAATGTTTCACTACTCTCTCAGTAAAGAACTTTTTCCTAATATCTAGCCTGAACCTCCCCTGGCACAACTTGAGGCCATTTCCTCTAGTCCTGTCACTAGTCACTTGGGAGAAGAGACCAGCACCCACCTCTCTGCAACCCCCTTTCAGGTAGTTGTAGAGAGCGATAAGGTCTCCCCTCAGCCTCCTCTTCTCCAGGCTAAACAACCCCAGTTCCCTCAGCCGCTCCTCATCAGACTTGTGCTCCAGACCCCTCACCAGCTTCGTCGCCCTTCTCTGGACACGCTCCAGCACCTCAATGTCTTTCTTGTAGTGAGGGGCCCAAAACTGAACACAGGATTCGAGGTGCGGCCTCACCAGAGCCAAGTACAGAGGCATGATCACCTCCCTGCTCCTGCTGGCCACACCATTTCTGATACAAGCCAGGATGCCGTTGGCCTTCTTGGCCACCTGGGCACACTGCTGGCTCATATTCAGCCGGCTGTCGATCAACACCCCCAGGTCCTTTTCCACGGGGGAACTTTCCAGCCACTCATCCCCAAGCCTGTAGCGTTGCCTGGCGTTGTTGTGGCCGAAGTGTAGAACCCGGCACTTGGCCTTATTGAACTTCATCCGGTTGGCCTCAGCCCATCGATCCAGCCTGTCCAGATCCCTCTGCAGAGCCTTCCTACCCTCAAGCAGATCAACACTCCCTCCCAACTTGGTGTCGTCTGCAAACTTGCTGAGGGAGCACTCTATCCCCTCATCCAGATCATCAATGAAGACATTAAACAAGACCGGTCCCAAAACTGAGCCCTGGGGGACTCCGCTTGCGACCGGCCGCCAGCTGGATTTCACCCCATTCACCACAACTCTCTGGGCTCGGCCATCCAGCCAGTTTTTAACCCAGCGAAGAGTGTACCTGTCTAAACCACGGGCCGCCAGCTTCTCTAGGAGAATACTGTGGGGAACAGTGTCAAAGGCTTTGCTGAAGTCCAGGTAGACAACATCAACAGCCTTCCCCTCATCCACTAGGCGGGTCACCTGGTCATAGAAGGAGATCAGGTTGGTCAAGCAGGACCTGCCCTTCATGAACCCGTGCTGGCTTGGCCTGATCCCTTGAGTATCCTGCACGTGTCCCGTGAGCGCCCTCAAGATGAGCCTCTCCATAACCTTCCCCGGCACCGAGGTCAGGCTGACAGGCCTGTAGTTCCCCGGATCCTCCTTCCGACCCTTCTTGTAGATGGGCGTCACGTTGGCAAGCCTCCAGTCATCCGGGACCTCCCCCGTTGACCAGGACTGTGGATAAATGATGGAGAGCGGCTTGGCAAGCTCCTCCGCCAGCTCCCTCAGCACCCTTGGGTGGATGCCATCAGGCCCCATAGACTTATGAGTGTCCAGGTGGCATAGCAGGTCGTTAACTGCTTCCTCCTGGATCATGGGGAGCCTATTTTGCCCTCCATCCCTGTCATCCAGCTCAGGGGGACGGATACCCTGAGGATACCTGGTGTGGCTGTTAAAGACTGAGGCAAAGAAGGCATTAAGTACCTCAGCCTTTTCCTCATCCTTCGTGACAATGTTCCCCGCCGCATCCAGTAGAGGATGGAGATCCTCCTTGGCTCTCTTTTTGTTGTTAATGTATTTATAGAAGCTTTTTTTGTTGTCCCTCACGACCGTGGCCAGGTTGACCTCTAGCTGGGCTTTCGCCTTCCTAATTCCCTCCCTGCATGACCTAACGAGGTCCTTGTATTCTTCTTCACTTGCCTGCCCCTTTTTCCAGAGGTGGTAAGTTCTCTTTTTTTCCCCAAGCCTCAGCATAAGCTCCTTGTTCAGCCAGGCCGGCCGTCTTCCCCGCCGGCTCTTCTTACGGCACATGGGCACTGCCTGCTCCTGCGCCTTCAAGATTTCCTTCTTGAAGAGGGTCCAGCCTTCCTGGGCCACTTTGCCCTTCAGGACCATCTCCCAAGGGACCCTCCCGACCAGTGTCCTGAACAGGGCAAAGTCTGCCCTCCGGAAGTCCATGGTAGCGGTATTGCTCACCCGCCTCCTTACTTGGCTAAATATTGAAAATTCTATCATTTCATGGTCGCTAAGCCCAAGACGGCCTCCGACCTTCACTTCTCCCACCAGACCCTCTCTGTTCGTAAACAGCAGGTCAAGCAGGGCACCTTCCCTTGTAGGCTCGCTTACCAGCTGCGTCAGGAAGTTATCTTCGACACACTCGAGGAACCTCCGGGACTGTTTCCTCTTAGCTGTGTTGTACTTCCAGCAGACATCCGGTAAGTTGAAGTCCCCCACAAGAGCAAGGGCTTGCGACTGTGAGACTTCTGCCAGTCGCTTGTAGAACGCTTCATCAGCTTCTACGCCCTGGTCGGGTGGTCTATAACAGACCCCCAGCAGGATATCCGGCTTGTTGGCCTTCCCCCTCATCCTTGCCCATAAGCATTCAACCCCGTCGTGACAATCATCCAGCTCTATACAATCAAAGCACTCCTTGACGTACAGAGCCACCCCACCGCCTCTCCTTCCTTGCCTGTCCCTCCTGAAGAGCTTATAGCCCTCTATTGCAGCACTCCAGCTATGCGAGTCGTCCCACCATGTTTCTGTGATGGCGACCACATCATAGCTGGCCCGCCGCACGATGGCTTCCAGCTCCTCCTGCTTGCCGCCCATGCTGCGTGCATTGGAGTAGATGCACTTGAGCTGGGCTATCGGTCTTGCCCCCGGCAATGGCATGCCACCCCTAGGCTCACCTCTGGGTAGCCTGGCTTCATCCCCTTCCCCCTTCGAGTCTAGTTTAAAGCCCTCCTGATGAGGTTTGCCAACTTACGGGCAAGGATTCTTTTCCCCCTTGGGGACAGCTGGACACCGTCTGCACTCAGCAGGCCCGGTGCCACTGAGACCACCCCATGGTCAAAGAATCCAAAATTCCTCTGGTGGCACCAGTCTCTGAGCCACGCGTTGACCATGTTTGCTTTCTTATTCCTTTCAGTGTTCCTCTCCGCCACTGAAGGGATTGCAGAAAACACCACCTGCGCACCCAATCTGTCAATCAGTCTCCCCAGCGCCTTAAAGTCCTTCTTCATCCCTTTCACGCTTCTTTGCTCTATCTCCTCGCTGCCAACCTGCAAAACTACCAGCGGGTAGTAATCGGTGGGCCGTACCAGACTGGGGAGTTTCCTCATGACCTCCCTCACCCGGGCCCCAGGGAGGCAGCAGACTTCCCTGTGGGTCGGGTCAGGCCGGCATATTGGGCCCTCCGTTCCCCTCAGGAGGGAATCACCTACAACAACCACCCTCCTTTTTGCCTTGGTAGAGGTGGTTGTGATGCATGGGGCAGGCTGTCTCACCCTAGGCAGCCCCGCAGATGGACTTTCATCCACGTCCTCGTTAGCCTGGCCCTCAAGTTCCAGAGCCCCATATCTGTTATGTAGGGGCAGCTGAGAAGGTGAGGGAGGCCGGGAGGGGATTCGCCTGCAGCCCCGAGAAGGAACTCTCATACTGAGAGGAGAGAACAGTCATACTGAGAGGAGAGAACAGTCGTCATACTGGGAAAGTGTAAGCTTTTCAGCAAAAGATCAGGACAGAAGGATGTTCTGTTACTCTTTTTCCCTTCTCTCAGTGGCATAACTACATTGTTGATATCTTTCTACACTATAAGAATGTGTAATTATTTCAGTTTTTCTAATTGCCTCTTTCCTTGGAAGGGGGAGGCATTCAGTTTGGTCTTAACTTTTGTTTTCAAAAAGACACTGTCTTCGTGTTTGTGCAGCTTGCATTTTTTTTGATCAAAACTGAAAGTGAACATAATGCTTTTTTATTATCAAGCTTAATAGTTACACTTAGGCTTTTGATAGAAGAGTGGCAAAAAATTGATTTACCTTGACATTTGACTTTCCTAATTTCAACTTTTATATTGCCAATGCTTGCAAAGCATTTTTTTAATCTTATTCTTCCTGCAAGAAAACCAGGTATTTATACAAGTAGCAGGGCTCAGAAATGGAGCCTTTTTTGTGTAGATACTAAGTTCTTTAAAATAATGTTTTAATTGATTGGGGAAAAAAGAGTCACTTGCCAGTTGGAATAGAAAATAACTCTTAAATTTCATATATACAGGCAGAAATTCAGACATTGTCTCGCAGAGAGAATTCTATTAGTCACCTGGTTAAAAGTCTGTGTAAAACCCCTTAACTTAAAAATTCTGGTGATGGTTTGCTTTTGTGATGTTTTTAGTTGACTTACTGCTGGACTGTACAAAGCCATTTCTGAATCTTTTCTTTCATGCTGTAGAATGCCTTGCAGTCATGAAAGCTGTGAAGATTAATTCTTCTGATTAGAGCAATTACATGCACCACATCCTAAAAGAATTTTGTAAATTTAAGACCAAGAACATGCGTTCCATTTTAAACAGCCTCTTAATTCTACTGTTTCTGTATAAATCCTTTGTTTGTGCTGACATATTAGTTGTACCTCATGTACAGGTAAACAAATTGTATACATAGGACAAAACAATATACTAATAGGAACGCAAAAATATTTTTAGACCTCCCTGTCTCAGTATCTGTAAGAGTAACTAGTATTTCCTTGAAAACAGTGGGACCTCAAAAATCAGATACGTAACAGTTGTTGCTACTTGACTGTTTTTCCTTCTACTTTGCAAGATTGCAATGAATTCCTTGCATTTTTAGCAATCTTACAAATAGTCTAGCAGTTATTTCAGGGTACCTAGTACTTCTTGATACCAGTACTACAACCCTTACCGTGAAGTGTTGAAGAAAGAAGTGAAGGGATAAAGAGAAGGATAAAGGATGGGCTAAAGTAAATGATAAAGAGATGCTTGTTGGTTGGGCAAGGAGGTTAATGAGGAACTAGCATCCATGCCTTGTGTACATAGCCAAAGACAACTTAAAATGGGTACATACTCAAATATAGCAAAATCATGAATAAGGCAGCTAAACTGATCTATCTACCCATCGGTATAAAGCCACCCAGACTAGAAACACATAAACTACAAAGTCACAGCAAATACAACTTGTCATTAAAACAGGATTGTATCCTTCGTGCCAGAAAGGGGCATCTTTTGCCTTTCATCTTTAGGGACTACTGTACCCAGAGGACAAAGTGAGTTCAGGACTCCCAAGCATTACCTCCTGCCAAGAGAGACATAAGGAGTGTAAAGCAAGGGGGGTTCAGTCAGTAATTTAACAGCTTCCAGGCTGGTTTTGATAGGCAGCTGGGAAGCCTGGGGCAGGGCAGTCTTCTTTGGGCATGACAGACCAAGGGAAAACTGTACCTGCATGAGCAGCATTAGGCCCAGCATAAAGCCAGACATAGTGCCACCTCACAGCAGTTTAGGCTGTGCTCTGTAGACACTGGCCATTCAGCAAGGATGGGCAGAGGTGGTATCAGCTCCCTAGCAAGGGCAAGCTGAGCACCCCAAAGGTAATAGCTACCTGCTCAGTTGCAGGCTTCTGCAGGGTCAGCCAGCACCACCACTCTGACTGAGGCTGCTCAGTTTCCATCCATGGTCATCTTCCTCCTTGTCCTTGAGGCAGCAGAAGTGAGAGCCTGAGGTCGTGAGGATATAGGCCAGTGTCATGGAGCAGCGCAGGCCAGCTGCTCCCTAGGGGTGGCAAGCCAGGATCCAAGGGTAATCCCAGTGCAGACAGAGCTTGCACTGAGTCCAGCTTAGTCCAACAGCATCTGAATGTAGTAAGGAGCACAGGGTGCTGGTAACAAGATCCATCAGTAGTCCCAGACAAGGTAAGCAGCAAGGCAGCTGTATGGTCCATCTGGGAGCAAAAGGAGAAAAGAAAAGGCCAAAGCCAAACTCCAGCA
This sequence comes from Gavia stellata, assembly GCF_030936135.1. Lineage (NCBI taxonomy): Eukaryota > Metazoa > Chordata > Aves > Gaviiformes > Gaviidae > Gavia > Gavia stellata. Next base: position 5,908,467 of record NC_082602.1, read on the forward strand.
TGTGCATGAGGGGTCCATCCAGGAGACAAGCTACTGGCAAGGTAGGTCCAAAGTCTATCCAAAGCATCATGCTAAAAACAGAGCTGGAGACAGATATACCTGTAATATGGGACTTGGTGGGGAGCAGGCCAGAGTTTAAATGGAGCTCTTGGGCCAATGGGCAGAGGCCGTGGGAGGAGGCTTCAGGTGAGACTGGTCAGGACCATTAAGGCCTATCAGTGCACTCAGGCCCATGGCAGCTGCAGCAGAGGAGAGCTGTTTCTCCTCTTTCCCTTTTCTTGGTCCATTCTGATGGCTCAGGCCCACCCAGAAGGGGAAGCCAGCAAGACAATGTCCAAGCTGGATATGAGGTCATGATCAGTGGCATACTACACTCTGCTTTTCTTACAGTAATGTTCAAGGAAGTGGCAGTTTTTGTAGCATTCTCCAATTGGCACGTCATTGAGCCTGCCTTTTGAACTTCAATGGCTTGATGCAAGACTTGTTTTTCTGTTTATTTTGCTCAAGTTGTTGTTGAGTAAGAATGCCCAGCAATGTCTCCTAGAGAAGTAAAGAAGTAGTCATTAAAAAGGCAAAGCACCTCCCCCAGCTTTTTTTGCCTTTAAAATGTAGGCCTATTTTTATGGAATTTCTTTGCAATATTTTGTATGTGCTATATATTTTTTGCTATAACACCATATGTTCAGGTTGCTCCTGAATTAATTAGCAGAAATTAGAAGCTTAAACCTTTGGAGGGTTTCCAAGAAATAAAGACTGGAAGCTTTTGCAGTTAGCAGCCCCTTCATTGGAAGTGTAGGCACATCAGTGAATTAATTATGACCAGAAATTTGACATAAAATATTAGTTACTTTTTTTTTCTGTGAATTTAATGCTGATTCAACTCAAAGTGTTGCTTACTTTTACAAGAGATCAGTCACATTCAGAGTATGATGTACAGCCACATTTCTCTTGACTATTTATTGTCCAAAGGTGAAAAAAACGGATTTATGGCAGTTACTGCACTGTTGACCTGGCTGGTGTTTGTGAAATAGAAGACGAGTTCAATTATCAAGGCAGAGTTTGTGAACTTGATAATACAGATAGTACCCAATGTGGGTACATAAAAATGAGTAGTAACTGTTAAAAGAAAGAAGGCAAATAGTAATTGCAGACAGTGAAATAGAAAGGAAACAGATCAGTGGAACGTTATTTTATAAAGCGAAAGTGCTTTTGATGCTGTGTAGGCTTTGCAGTGCTGGTCACCACAATTTGCAGATACTCTTCAGAGGTTTGCTCGTGATTACCAGGATGAGATGAATCTAGTAAAGGGGTGTAATTTTCTGGGCTGCTGCTCTGATCTTAGTGAGGAGGCAAGTGGGCAGTCTGGAGAAAGGGCTAGAAGGAAGGCTTGTAGTCAGGGACTTCTCTGCCGTCTTCTTCCTTATTATTTACCCTTAGAAGCAATGCTATCAACTTTGTATTTCAAGGCTTCTCTATTGGAATGTGAAACATGAAAAAATTTTGAGGCCGTAAGTCATGTTTTCAAAAGCGAAGAGATTTTGTAATATTTTTATAAGAATCAGTTACTTTAAGCAGATTATCTTCTTTTACATTCACATGTACAGTAAGTCATAAGCATTGGAGAAAAACTAGACTTTGGCCCTTTGTGTTCTGGACATATCCCATATCCTTTAACATGTAGATAAGGTGAAGGCACAGCACACCCTAAAAAGGTTTTGTGGGGATACCCAGCCATATCCTCATCAGCTAGAGGCTCTCCAAATTGTGTGCCTGGCTTTGGTCCTTTGGTATATTGGAAGTACATTATAATGTGGGGAGATAAAGTGTAGTTAGAATTTTCTTTTCAGTATATGACTTCAGTCTTTCCTAAAGGATTATTTTACTATTATTTTCCCCTCTTCCCTAAACTGGGTTACATACCAGTTGTTTGACAGCACTGTAGCATTTGCAATAGTCACCTTCCTCTGTGCAGATGAAGCCGTGGTTGTTTCAGAGAGATAAGGCCTTCATCTTCATAAAATCAATTCACTTGTATTGTTTCTCCTCTCCCTGTTCACCCTACCAGATGTCTGATTTTCTTCTGTCTGAGTGATCAATCCACAGGAAATAATTTCAGCTGAACCTTTGGTTTCTTTATGGCCAAGAGTCAAGCTAGGATGGAGTTGCCATCTAATAAAATATAATTGTTCCCAGAAGCTGCAGGGCTACAAGCAGTCATACTGTATTTTCTATAGGATTCATTTTATTTAGTATCCTTTTAGTTTAGTTTTCTGTTTTGAATCTGCATACTTCTGAGAAAGACTGTTCACAAATACTCACCTTGGGAGCATGGTGAACAACAGAAACAGTGCTGAACTGCTGTGTTTTGTGCTAAAAATATGACTGGAGTCTGTTGCAACCTTTTTTGATTAAACCAGGATCTTTCAGGGTTCACACAGCCTGCCAATGGTTTTCACACTTTCTTCTTCAACACTATACAGCATTTTTTAAGACACACTTTTTATGTAGTGCCTTTGGCAGCTGCTGTTTTGGTACCCTTGGGGATTAAAACACTTCCTCCTTAAAATGGCACTGGTAGTGGCATTCAGCTTCTCTTAGTATGCCTCAGACCTGATGTGGTCCTACTGTTCACGAAGGTTAGCAAATAGTTTTGCCTCTCCATCCTACTATGTTCTTGACACCTTTGAGGCATAATACTGTAGGGCAGAAAGAGGTATGCCCATACCAAGCCACTGGCCCAAACTCCTGGCTGCCCTGACACCAGCTGAGAGCAGATTTCAGCTTTCTTAGTATAAAGGCGGCATTTCCCTAGTCATGGCCTGTCTTCTGTGTGGGGACGTACCTCTGGTTTGTTGGAAAGAACATCAAATGAGAAATGATAGACAAAGCTTGTGTTTGGATGGACTGGCTTGTAGCGCTAGATTTTCTGTAAGCCGGATGGCCACCAGTCACCATTATTGCAGTGAGGCATGTTCACACAAATACCTGCTCAGAGCATGGTGCTGCCTCCCTGCACCGGGTCTTCTTTTCATCAGTCAGGTTGAAGTATGAGCAGAGTAGGTGCCCTTCTGTCTGCCACAGACCACGTGGTCAGGGGAGTTACTGCTGCTTCAAGGCTGATGTGTAGAATGACCACAACCAGGTGACCACTTGGAAGTCAGTGTCTGGGGATATGGAGGGTGTGTGACCTTAATGTGAGTAAACGTGATATGGATATTTGGGAACATCCACGTCATGCAAATGAAGTCTTTATGCAGCATACACCCAACAGCAGTAATATCATGATTTCTTTATTGAAAGATTGCATCATGGCTGTTACCTGAGCTGGTAGAAGATGGCAAAAGGCAGAAGTGTAGAGGGGTCTGTATCACAGATTGCAAACATAAGATTTTTTTCACAATAGTTTCCCATACCTGTCTCAGTCCTGAACTGTTAAGGTCATCTGAGAGCTATCCTTATCAGCAAGTAGTGGATCAAACAGTTCCACTAGTTAGTTTCGTGTGCTCTGTGATGGCAGAGGGAAGGAGTGGCATTGTTCAGTATACCCTGGATGGGTGAGAGTTAATGGAAAGGAGTCTCAGAGTTCAGCAGGGTATCTTCTTTTCACGGTGAACTTGACAAGCTATTGTTTAAAGATATCTGCTGTAGTCATACTTGTTTCACAGAACATTGAGATCATCCGTACATATGCACCTCTATTATTCCCCTAAAAGAAGTAGCTGACATTGTCATTGAGGTTGTCTTTAGATTTATGGAAAGGCCACATGTCATCAACATACTGAGAAGCATAATAAATAAAATACAACCAGAGCTGTAAAGGAGCAGGGGAAGGGGGTTGTGAGCACACTTGGTCCCACATACCTACCCCCGGGAATGCATGGTATTCTGGAGGTAGTGTGCTTCTGATTAGTGTTGTGTCAGAGAAAGAGGAAGCAGAGGAATGTAGTTCCTGCTTTTCACTGTTCAGGTCAGCTTCCTATTTCCACCTGGATGACTTGTTCACTAGTTCTCTTGCTATCCTGAGGTGGTGTCTCTCTTTCCCTGTATAAGCTAGGACTAAAATTAAGAAAATGCTTGGCCATTTACACTATCACCTTTGATCTATATTTAGTGTTAGGCAGTGGTTTGTTTTCAGAGTTTTGTGCATTGGTTTAAACATCTTTTTCCTGTTGCCTGAATCATCTATGCAGAGCAGCATATTCTTCAGTGAGTAATGGCTGAGAAGCCTCTTCTGTATGTATGGGCCTGTGGTAATTGCTAGACATACTGTAATGCTCTGCTCTTAAATATAATTTTTTTGGCTAAATATTTATAAACATATAATAGTTCCCAGTTAATTTAGCACTTCAAGGTTTCTATACTGGAATATACATGATTCCATTTCTCTCTCTTGAATGTCTTCATTAATGCTGTCTGGTCTCTGTCTATATTGCTTTTCAAGTGGGCCAGTCAGAGCTAGCAGATGAGGATAACATGAATATTCTAAAAGTGATTTCCTTAAAAGAGCTCTCAGTGCTTATACAGGAAGGCATGAGCTGCAGGCACCAGATGCTGGACATTTGTTACTAGCAACTGTGAGAGCTTGGTGGTATGTTACACCAAGGGTTTGCTGGCACGGTGTGGGTAACACAGGATATGGCAGGAAAAAGTTGCTGCCAAAGAAGTTACTGCTGTTGGAAGGGGTATTGCAAGTGTGCACTCAGTATTGCCTCTAATTTTCCTTTTATGCCTGAAATGTGTTTGCATTTCTAAATATTCAGCAGCTATAAATGTGTAGGTCATATCCAGATTAATCATTGCAGCTTATCTGTGTCAATAGTGTTCTGTTTTTCACATGTGGGTTTTTTGCAGCCTTCCTTTACACAAGCCGTAATTACGCTTTTGGGACTTGTAGTTCCATCTAGATTAATAAGACAGCCAATGAGTTACTTGGAGAATCTTTCTTTCTTTTCTTATAGCTTTTTTTAACTGACTGTGGGATTTGATTGGGTTTTTTCCTCAAAGGACACTTTCAGAGTAGTCCACCAAATTCTTTCCAAGAGCAGTTCTTGTCTACAGTGTGGCAGGCCCTGAGGCCCCCCAATAATCATAAAGCTCTCTCAGTGGACCTCATGTGACGTCTGGCTGGTGTTTGAAGAACAGCCAGCTGTTGGGATTGGGAGTGCACATCACCTCCTTGCTCTCCCACGTTCCCAAGTGAGAACCCCTCAGATAAGGTCTCACCTTGGCTTCTGACAATAGGCAAAGCAAACAGAAAGTGAGTGGAAGGAAGAGTTATTATGGAAATACTGTAGGGGGAAGTCCCCACCAAGTTTCTCAATCACAGTCTGCCATTCTTCTTCACATCTTTGCTGCAATGTGGAGCCTACATCTGTGTTTCCTTTTCAGAGTCAGGCTGTGCAGTGTTTGACTGAGTGAATATTACTAGTACTTCAGCAAAATTTGGAAGAGTTGCCTTTCCAACCAATCCTAAGACAAGCCATGCTAAAAAGCTATACAGCCCCATAATTCTGCTCATGCAGTGAGAGGACCGTTACAAATGTAAAGATAAATATATAAATAAACATGGCTATTTAATGGGTTGCTTAACTGTGATAAAAGCAGCTTTTTCCATCAGTAAAACAGGGCTATTAATATAGAAAGATAACTTCTCATGGCCTGGGACAGAGCACAAGCCTCAGAGCAGAAACTGTCAGGATTTTGTCAGGATTTCGGTGAACAAGCAGCTGTCTGTACTGCATTGCCTGCCAAGGCAGTAACATTCCAGAAGTTCTCTTCAAATTTAAGTCCTGTAGGCTGAGGAAACAAGCTGCAGCTATAGTTTTAGGCCTTAGAATATAGTTTAATTCTGATGAAAAAATAGATGAAGCAGCATTTTTATTCACGCCTATCATGTTACTTTTTGGGCATGTTGTATTCAACTGAAATACTCTCAGAGGATACTTCCCCCTTTCAGTCCTAGGAAATGTCAACTACTGTGATATAATTTAAAAGTCTCATTCACCAAAGAGCCCGTGCCAAACATCATTTCCAGTGCTTTCATCACGACATAGCAAAGTAGCAGTGACATTTGCTGATGGCAAGTAACTTGCCCTATTGAATTGTGTTAATTGTGTTGAAAATAATTTTCCGCAGAAGCTCTGTGTCCATTAAAAGTTTCTAGCCTTCTTGGTTGTTAAGAAAACCTTTGAAGTACATAATTAATATAACCAGGAATGGCCTGTCTTGCTGAGGTTGCACCAGCAGTTCAAAACAGTAAGGAATGAGCTATGTAAGACCCAAATTCTGGCTCTAGTTTGCAGTCTCTGCAGCCAAGCATTTCAGCAGGTGAGTTCTTGCATCACTGCGGGGAAGGAAATCCCTGCCTCACCCCCAGCATTCTGCAACAGGATTGATGAATGCTCTCTATTGCCAGTCAGTAGCAAATTCCTTATTCTTAAGATGGGGAGGGGGAATTCAGCTAAGCAGCTTTGTACAACACTATAAACAGACATAACTGTCTACCAGAGGGTATACGTTCTAGCAAACAGCACCCATGTTAGTAATTTTTCCCACATCTTTGCTCTTTTCTTTTTTTCTTTTTTTTTTTTTTTTGGCATCAGTGATGGATTCTAGCCAGTCACCGCGTCCTCCTCTCATACTACAACTATCCTCTCACCACCACCTGGCTGCGAGAGAGCTTTCTTACTGATTTTTGATGAGCAGAACAGGAATTAAGAGCTTCCATGTTTTAACTGCTCTTTTCTCATATAGTCAGTGTTGACTACTCACAACATTATTAGAAATCGTTCTATGTATATTATTTCATGTCTTGGCACTTGAGATATGTTATTGTAGGTGAAACTTACCTCCAGCATTTTTTAAGTAAGTTTCATGGCTGTTGAGCAAATGTGACCTCTGAAGGCTTGGAAAACAGAAAGTAAATACAAAGAACCTCAGATTTATTATTTCAAGTCTCATGGTATTTATTCCAGTTCTGTGATATTTTTGAGCCTGACTGATGATATTTGAATGCTTGAGGCTGACAACAGAAAGATTTCATTTGCACACTCTCTATGTTACACTGTGTTTACATAAGTAGTTAAGAATAATGAACAGAGCCCACCATGAAAAATGTGGGAGATTTGGGAGGATGGGAACGTCATGTCCCTTTTTCTTTGATGCTGTAGAGCTGTTCATAACTCTGTGAGTCGTTAACAGTATAAATGAGAATTTGTTTGCTTACTTTTTTTTCAAAGCATGAACAAGGCAAGTATTAAATTGATAAAGTGCGAAGAAAATACAATACAGTCTGTCTCTAAAACTGTTCTTTTTCATTATGCAAAGCATATCTTTTGATTGTAAAAGTCTGAAATTAGTTTCCTCTTTGCATAGCATTTTACAGCCAGGTACTTTTTCAGTAAGAGTCAAGTAACTAGTGCAATCATGAAGACTACTTAGGATGGAAGTTGCTTCTTCTGGTCATGCCCATTAGGCAATTGTAATATGGAGGAAGTAAAAGTAAAAAACATATTTACTGTTTTTAGTCAAAAAAAAAATCCGAAACACAAACAAACCCCAAACCCCCAACCCTTGAAATGCAACAAATAGGATGACACTAGGTGGTGTTTTAGCTCTGAAGAGTTGTATCTGAAGGATCCTGATGATATCTGGTGTCCAAGGCAACACTTTCAAGAGCTTCTGTTGCCTTTTAGTCTGATTCTGTGGCAGTGCCACATGAAACAGCAACTTGTCAGCGAGCTAGACAGTGTCTGGTGGAAAATAACTGGGGTTAAAGTAGTATCAGAAAAATCAAGGGAATTAGAAAATTCAAACCCAGCAAGTCCAGCTTGTTCATCTTCTGTGAACTTACTTGTAATAAAGTAAGCTTTATCTGTACCTTCATAAGGTCTTAGAAATTAAGAGACAAGTTGGTAAGGGAATATGTCCACAGTAAAGGTGAGTAGAAATGTGTAGTGGACATCAGTAGTTAATGGCTGGGATATTAGAAAAGGATACTATGATCTTTAATTTAATAAACCATTATTATTTCCACAGTTTGAGGCATCTTAAAACACTGATGTTCAGCTGTAACCAAGTATTTAAATAATTAACTGAATTGTCTAATTGTCTAACAAATTAACTATCTAACTAAATGCCAGCATTTCAAATAAGTGCATGAAACGTAGTATTCTGGCAGGAAGACGTGAGATTTTCTACTCAGAGATTTTGTAGTTGAACAAGAAAAAGAGATTTGAAAATCAGTACCCTGTTTTTGATGGGGAAGTTTATTCCTTTTCTATCAACATAAGAACCAAGCTGAGAGGAAAAAACAGGTTGCAGGTTGCAAGGCATAAAGATTTTAGGGTGGGCTAATGCATGAGGAAGTAGTATTTAAGATCTATGCATTCCTGAAGATAACTGAAAGGAGTAGTGTCCAGCCGAGTCACCTGTTTCATGGTCACCAGCCTTACCGTAGAACATACTCTTTCAAGAGATCTCTCATATCAAAACACTTTTCTATTAATTTTAGCTGATTTTCATACTAGTTATCATATTAAAGGAAATGTCTTTAAGTCTTTCATAAAATGTACATATTATAAACAAAATATGTTGTAGGTATTGCTATGATAGACTTGTACATTGTTGTTGAACCAAACCTGCAAGTTAATGTTGCTTTTCAGAGGCCATAGAGGTAAAGAAGTAATTTTTTGTAAATATTTTGGTAATTGGTTCAAAATATAATCAGAAGCTTGTGCGGTATTTAGAAGATGGATTACTGAGCCATTAGCAATCTAGCAATATGATTAGATATCCATATTAATAAACATCTGTCACAATGGCATAGCAGATGTGCTAGGTGCATACATAACATAAAATGTAAATTTTGGGGAGCACGTTCCTATTTTTTACTACAAAATGTTTTAATTACATTCTATATCTTGCCATTTGTTTCATTTTGCAACACTGAAAGTGCTGCTTTTTTAAAAAAACCCAGATCTGTGAGGACAGTTTTATGATAAATTCTAAAATATGATTCTAGTAATTGAATGAAGTAATTTTGAAAGGTGAATTTTATTGTCTTCCATTACCGACCTACAGCTTATCATTACAGGTTTGTTGCAGCATTTTGGTTCTGATAATCCTGATTTTGATACCTCTGTAGGCTCAAGAGCATCTTTAATTCTAATTACTGTTGAATTTATAATGCATGGGAGGTAGAGGGTACAACTTCATGACTCCCTTTTCTAAATGTCAGATGTCACAATCAGGCAAAAATTGCCATTGTTTTCTGAAGATGAAACTTGAAAAATTGATGAATACAGTTGTAAGGTGTAGTAGTTTAACTACCAGAAAACTGACTCCCTAAATCCAAACATTTCTTTCATTCCCATGTTCTGTGTCCTAAGCTTCACTCAACTTAAAATCCATTTATCATATTTGCAAAAGTCTTCGATAATTGTGAATTTTTCTTTGCAAAACACTAGATGAGCACTCTGAAAGACAATTTTGCAGTATTTTTATATACCATTACTCAAACACATCTTTTTAAGCAAAAATGTTAGCAGGTTACCAATAGCCCGGGTGAGTTTTTAAATCAAACTTTGGTATTAATTTGTATTTTTCTGGGGATTTTTCAGAAGTCTGATTCCTTTGTTGTGACATACTGGGTAGTTATAATTGTACCAGTGAGAGGTCTTATTCTTTCAAGTAGCTTTAAAAGCTATTAATGATAGCTTGTGGGCAGAAGTGTTGAAAAATATGCTTATTAATAGCACATGTTAACACCAGAAGTAGGGTAGCACATGTAAATGGCATGACTGGTGATTAGCAAGATGATGTTACATGTAGTAAAGACATTCTGAAAGATTCGTTTTGGAATCAACATTTCAGTGGCATGATAAACCCTTCAGTAAAGAATATTGCAGTAGGAAGTATTGGCAAGAATGAGGTAAAATGATTGTGCTGTCAATCAGCTTAAAGAATTTGAAAAATGTTAAGAGGGGAGGTGAAAAAGAGATTTGCAGAGGGTAACTGCGTAGAGTAAAATAATGCCATAAGACAGACTTGACTGTAGCATGGCCTCCTTTTTAGCCCATGGTATTACTACTGTTAATCAGTTTTGCTGTTTCTCCCAATTTTCTTCTGCATCTAGCAATACGAGTTTCTTTTTCGTTTTCCCTAAAGTAAGTATCTGCTTCTGAAGACCTGTGGGTAGATGAGCCTCTCAGGGCTCTGCTGCACATGTGAAGATATTTTTTGTTCTTCCAGCCATCATCTCTCCCCTCTGTTCTTGCAGAGGTGTTGACAGTGACTACAGCCGCGGCACTGAGCTGCAGTGCATCAAGGTCTCCTGTTGCTACTGCCTGGCAGGGTAGGGACAGACGCTGGAGAGGATGGCCTGGTAAAGAGTGGACACTCATCATAGCTGTCCATGCTAAGGAAGCCCTTGTTTTGGGTTGGACAGAGCCTTAACCTTCATTTAAAGGTAAAATGGGTTGGGCTTTCACGATTAGAGATTAAAAGCTTGAAGACATGACCAGTGTGCAGCCTTGAGCTTTAGAAATAAAACAAGCTCAAAATAATCTGAGTGGCATACTTTTTGGCCAGTCTTGTGATTTTTGAGATCTGGATGAGGTTTTTTTAATTACAATGATTGAAGATACAGTCAAGAGGAATGAGAAAATTTGAGATAAGAAGGGTTCAGAATTAAAAATGTATGTTGTTGATAGAGCTCTTAGCTTAATTGTGTTAAAAGATCTCTCAGCAGCTGTGTTCGCACCTGCACGGACTGCACAGCTAGGTTCTGGCTTTCTTTTCTATCTTCAGGTAGTCTCTGACATACCCTCAGGAGGAAACATGTTATCTTCTGAGTCTCATGACCTTCTAAGGACGGAAACATAAATTTGTAAAGGTGCTTAGTTATCTCCATCATCCATTGAGGAGTCATGTTTTCTAAATACCTGAAAGCCCCAAAGTGGAATTCTTTGTGTAAATGGCAGTAGACTATAAATGGCAGTAGACCGTAATGCCTATGGTGTATTCAAGGCATATCTGTTGTGCATAGGCAGCGGTTGTGACAGGATGGCTGCATGCAGCAATAGATGCAGTCAATAAAACACCCAGACAATTAGCAGGTCTTGGGAAGCGCTGAAGGGAGTTGCCAGGTGTGCTGGTGGCAGGTTAGTAGTGCTTTGCCTGCTAGAATGCAGAGAATTGCATGGAGAACATTCTCCAGCCCTCATTGCTTGTCCTAACCCCTGTTTCATAGCTGGAGTTTATGGGAGAGTGGGACTACCATGATTTGTCTTGACCAGCTGCATAAAATACCTACTTTGGATCCATTGGCCATAGATACTTCCAAGGAAGTCAGGTGGTGGATAGTGGAGAAGGATCCCACATGTCATGTACCTACTATGTGCTGTGTTAATCTGGGAGGTGTAATGAACACTAGAAAATTGTTAACAAAGCAGGTCAGTCTCTGTGTGTGTGCGAGAGACAGGTTTCCCAGACTTCCCAGTTTGTTTGGCTGGTATTGAAATCTAGGTGCAGTGTCTTTACTTGCAAGGTAGTCTCCACATAGAGGCAGTTACTCCAAAAGGTATCCAATTGTCTCGCCACAAAATATATGTGCTGTTCAATGATGTGAACTATGACATACGTGAGAGCAAACCGAAATCATTAATCCACCTTCCTTGGCAATTTCTACTATCATCTGATTAGTGGGATTGCGGTCAATTGGATTAGGGAAAAAAAACAGATCAAAAGTGTAAGCTCAAGAATGACAGATTGGTCATATAATACATAAAAATGCATAATTACAGCTATTTGGGTATGTAATATAGCTGGCACTATTAGCCCATATTACTGAATCAGAGCTCTCATTCTGTGACTGTAGTTCATGACATTCTTTTTGTCTTACTTTAATTCATAAAAAAGAGCTCTCTGAACTCCAAGTTTGGGTTTTTCAATGTTTATTTTTGGATAATGAATTTACTATCTCTTTTGTTTGCTTTCATGTTTGAAAATCTAAAAATCCATTAGAAGATGGTTCTTTACAGTGTCTACATCTTCTTTTGCTACCATCCATTTTTTTCCCCAGGAATAGGTAAATTGTACCATATATTGTACTCTGGGTTTGTGATGATGTAATTCAAAGCTTCTCCATAACTCCGTGTCCAGAGGGTAGTTGGCACCTTCAACCTTCAGCTTGACCCTTCTGAATCTAAGTGTTTAGTTATGCATCTGCCAGAGTTCCTAATGGGTTTCTTCAAGTAGTTTGTGTTTTTAAATTGCATTGTTTTATTCTGTATTAGCTTATTTTCTACATCCAGAAATGTTCATACCTGCTTGAGGCCAAAGGGGGAAGTACTTTCTGCTCGTTTGTATATGCCATTTGTTTTACTAAGTGTTAAAACATGTGGGGTCAGATGCTACCATGCGCTCCATCCCTGCTTTGTTCTGAAAACATGGAAGATACTTCAAAAGTTAGAAAAACATGTGACAATTTGATGTTTTACAGAATGTGCTAGTAAATTCATTTAATTGTGTGTGTGGTCCAGGCACTCCCTGTGTAGTTATTTGCATCCATGAGACAACAGATGGACTTGGAACTGTGGCCTGAGGGCAGACAAGGTGATTGACTGAACTTGTAGCCACCTTCAACATGAAGTGGTCTAGGAGCTCTCCAGATGGGAGTTCTAGAGTGTCCTTAACGTTTCCCCAGGCAGCTCCTGCCATGTTGATAAACAGACAAGGTGGAGAATCTGGCCCATCCAGACTCCCCAGGCAGTTCCTGCTGCAAAACTGATGAAACTCTACACAGAAGTAACTTGTAAATAGCCAGTAGAAACCGTTCCTGGAGATGCAGAAACGGTGACTTAGGACAGTCTTTTGTACCTCACTGAAGTCGTGAGGATGCTTGTAGTTAGGTTAATGATTAGCAATGGATTGATTATGCACAGGCTGGAGTGGTTGTGTAGGACCACAGGCCAGCTGAATGATAAAAACTCGGCAGAAGAATGGGTTGGGAAGTCTCTCGCAATCCAGCTGAAGATGCTGTTGTGAGGCCACTTGCAATAGAGAGTCCGGCGAGAGATCAGCTGTCCTGGTTTAAAGAGATGATTTCCCACAAGAGCATTACCCTGTGCCAAGTTCCCAGTAACTCAGTTTTAACACTCTGTTCATGAGTGGCTGTGCACTGCTGTAAAATTTCAAAAGGTAAGGTCTGCCATTAAGTTATTTTTTTTAACGATACAATTAAACAAGAAATAAATAGCCTCAAAAAAATCATAGCATAGTGGTCACAAGGCACCAAATTCAAATTTGCCGTTTGGAGTTTTAATCTCTACCTTTTGGGATTCACTGAGTTTTAATTGCTTTAACAGGCCTTGCTGCAAGCAAGTAAGCTGCTTACTGCTGAAGCAGTAAGGGAATAGTCTGGGTATATATGTGGCTGGGTTCTTTTAAAGAAAAAAAAATAATAGAAAACAGATGCAACAAATGATTTTCAGAACAATTCATTCGCTTTCTTTCATTGCAGAACTGAAAAGATACATTTTGAAGAACAAAGGAAATGTTTCTTTCATTATTTAAAGGTTGCAGCATAGCAAGAGGATTTTATAAGACAATGTTGACTTATTTAAGTGGCATTACTATAAGTTTGCGTTGTACTGCTTACATTCATATTTTATTTCATTAGTAACCCTCCGATGGCTTTTTTCTGCTTCCAGGCTGTTAAGACTTGTTTTTTCTAGACCATGTTATAACTTCTGTTGAAAATTCCACACATGGTCCACAAGAGTGGGAAGCAGATGGGCCATTCTGCAGTGGGAGTCCTTAGAGAAGATGCTGACTTTCTGACTCGGCTGTAATTCACCTCTGTGCTTTGAGAAAGTGCAGATATGGAGCTGCAGTGCTGTCGCATTTGAAACATACCCCACATAGCCAAACACCTCTGTGTTTGCTTTTTCAGCTTTCACAGGAGACAACCCTAAGTACCTCTGCAGACAGGCTGTCAGTGCCTACAGAATTATCACAGACAATGTGTCTGGCCTGTTTGTAAAGGGCAAGATCTGACATCTCCTTTCACATTGTCCACTTCATTGCATAATCCAGGTCAGACTGCAAGGAAGCTGTGCATTTATTAACATGTATGCATACAGTTTTAATGTTATTTGTTCATAACCAAATACTTATGGAAAGGCTTGGATTTTAAAAATTACTGAAGCGTAGTCTGTGAGGCTATTGGATGGTTTCTTGTATTAGAGATGTTAAAGTCTCTGGATAATTTCTGTTCATGACAGGGAAAATAGGAGAAGGGAGACTGATGAGGCAAATAGCGGAGACTTTTCCTGTAATCAATGAAACAGTAACCGTAGATGGGTAACATAGCGATTAAAAATTATAGACATCCATATTAAAGCCCATGACTGGTAAGATCTGCTGACCTTCTTAGCAACTAAAAAATCAAAGTGTTGTCTGAAAAGCTGGATTTGGAAGCAGAAGGAGATGGAGAAACATCCAAGAGATAATGAGAGGAAAAAGAGGTGAGAAACAAATAATTGATGCCTGGTTTAGATACCAGAACTCCCTCTTTGTGATGTTGTGGTATTCTCTTACGTTGTATCAATAATGTTTGTTTATGGATGTGGTAAAGAGACCAGAGGGAGATTTGGGGAGAGATTCCTGGTGGCACAGGAAAAGGTGGCTATGAAATAGCTAACTGGGGGAACCAGTTTCTACACCTGTAAATCATTTCCTTTGTAACTAAACAAAACAAACACAAATCATTGAGCTTCATGGATGGCATCTGCTCAGTAATGGCATAATCAAATTTATACAGTTGTACTGTATTGTACAAACTACTGCTTTTGTTACAACCTCATCTCTATTTTTAATAAACTACTACCAAACACAGGTGTTGCTATGTTTACATCCTCTTACAGAGCTGAAAATCTAAGAATTGCAAGCTCTTTCCATACTTACACTTGTGCATACAGACAGACACCCTTGGACATTTGGACTTCTCTTGCCATCTTTGAAGAAATGCATCATCAAAGTGTCCAGTTTATACCCAGTTGAGACCTGCTGCAGGAGGGCAGCTTCCTGTCTTTCCACTTTTTATCACTACAGGCTTTTGGCATTCATTTCTTTTTTCTTTTTTGAGTCCAGTGTAAAATCCACTGATAAAATAATTTAGTAACAACAACTAGCTTTGTGAAGCACTATGAAGTGCTTTTCATCTTCAGATCACAATGACAATTTTATATTGTTACAGCTTTTATATATATCTATAAAAATACATATTAAATTATATGGTGCTTTGTTTGTTTGTTTTTAATATATACACCTCCTGCAGCTGGTCTCAACTGGCTAGAAATTGGACATTTTCATTAACATGTTCCATCAGGGTTGGCAAGAGAAGACCAAATGACTTTGAGAAGATTTGAACTTTCAGATTTATAGGTGAAGGGAAAGCGTGTCTGTCTGTGTACAGAAGCGTAAGTATGGGAAGATCTCACAGTTCTTAGATTTTAATCTCTCTAAGTGTATGTAAACGTGCAGACACTTCTGTGCTTGGCTGTTGCACATAAAAATATTCAATGCATGTACATAGACATCAGAGCCAGACATGCATCCCTTTGATGCTTTGCTTTCCACATTCTGTTCTTGCTGTGATCAGTTTTGCCAGACTTCTAATTTAAGAACCTGTAGTCAGGGTTTCAGCTGCTCTTCTACCTCCCAGGCTGCATGTACAGCTCCTCACCTGACATACCTTCGCCTCCCCTCCCCTCCCCTCCCGTCCCTTCCCCTTCCTTCCCCTTCTCTCCCCGCTCCCCTTCCATACTATTTTAAGATGTAGTTCCAAATTATGAAGCATCTTTGACAAGTGACATAATGTTCACTAACTACTCGAGTAATATCAGCGTTTTTTCCCCTACTAACTATTTCATGATTTCTCAGTTTCAAAAGTGTCATGATTAGGATGATGGAGCAGCACTCTGCTGTATAGGACTACATTCTGAAGCAAGAATTCCTCGCTGTTATGCCATATGCTTCTTAAAACTGGACACCAGAAATAGCACTTCCAGTGACAGTTGCTTTGCAGTACTGTCATGTTCGCCTTTGACCCTGCAGCCGAGTTTTTAGTGCCTGGATTTTTCTAACAAAGTTTATACAGCTGACCAAATAGGGTATGTGAGCTTAGAAACAAGAGTGTTTTGTTCTTTTCCTGTTTAAATAGCTGTATTCCTACTCCATTAATCAAAGCAGAGAGGGGAAGAAAACACAGTCGATCATTAAGAAAAGGTGTCTTCTGTGTTTGTTTTAATATTATCAAGTAGTTTGTCCAAACAGTAATGCAAATGAAGGGCCTTTTGATTGTTGTTATGCAGTCACATTGTATTTTACAGGGTCAGAAACGCCCTGCTTTGGGAAAAGTGTGAAGAGGTCAGGAACAGACACTGTCAAGGGTGGACTTAAGGACTTTTGCAGACTGATAGCCAGGGACTGTGCCACTTGCAAGCAGCTGGGGGTGAAGGGGGAGGCAGTGCCATGCTGTTCTGTGGCGCAGTGCCTGAGGGGGAGTGGCAGCACACAAATGAGAATCGCTGTTGCGTAGGCCTGGCACCGAAGATGAACTACAGACAGACCATAGAGTCTTCATAATGTTTGTGAAATTACCAGAAGACTCAGATTTTCTTCAGAGACCACACAAATGATCGTGATTTTAGTGAAATTCAGAGAATTTTGGACATTGCTATCAGAATTTAAATCGGTAGTCACTAAAGGCCTTTGAAAAATCTGCTTCTGTATTGTCTGCTAAGTGCTGAGAAAATTTTTGATTGCTCTGTTTTGGTCTTGGGTGGCAAAATACAGGAAGAAAGAGCAACAAAAAGAAATAAATGACTGGGTTCCTCTTAGTGTAAAGGCTTCTAAATAATAGTTTTATTAATTTTGTAAAGCTGGTGAAAGCACAAGGGGTTTGGGGAGAGGATGACCTAAGTAAGAAAATGACCAACGTGAGATCAACAATGAAGTATCTAGATAGTAGAATCTGCCCCAGAGCAGAAGAAAGAAATCATAGGACTGATATAAACTTGTATTGATGTAAAAAAAATTGCTGTAAATAACAGTACTGTCTAGTTCCCATTTAAGTACCACACTGGTGTAAAGGATTTAATGACTCCTGTGGATTATTACACTGGCCTTAATTTTCAGTATTTCTTTAGCCACAGTTGCATTATCATTCAGTAAAGGTCTGGGAGAAGAGGGAAGTATAGTTGGCCTTCTGCCAATTTAACTCAAAGGAAAAGTCTGGACTTTTGAACTGTTTCTGTGTTTAGTATGTATCCCCACTTCTTTGGTTTCTTCAAAGCTAGCGCTGTAAAATTCATTGGGTTAGTTTCTGCAGGTTTATTCAGAAATTCTTTGTCACTTCCTGCTGTTCCCTGGAACAGAAGGTGGCCGCTTTGACAGGATAGATGCCTTCAAGATAAGACACGCATGATGTCATTGTTGATAGACCATGTAACCGTATGACTGTGTAAGTAACTGCCATATAATCCTCTTGTGCCACATAACCCAGTGACTGCAGTTGAAGAGGAATTCCCACATCAAGATTTTTCACAGAGCCTTAATGCTTATTGCACCATAATAAGCTGAAGCTTTAGGAAGCAAACCCAAACCTAATCCATTCCGTTGGCACTCGGTCTTCTCTTTTCTAAATTAAGGCTTATGTCTTTCCAGGAATTCTCCTACAGAGACCTCTTTACCGTAGAAAAGAGCAGAAGTATTACTTCTCCTCTTGGTTTACCATTTTCCCATTGCCTTTGCTTCTGCAGCATGCTGGTATTGATTCCTGATGGATTTGTGATCCGCTGAGACTCCAAATTGCTTCTTACTGTCCTGTTGTGTAGGGACTGACTTCTCCACTTGTGTCTGTGCATTTGATTTCCCTACCTGAGTGCACATATCCTTTTTTAATTGCATCTACTTTTTCTTCCATACTTTTCTCAAGATAATTCTTAATTCCAAGTCTGGCCTCCCAGCCTGTTCCCTTCCACACCAGTATGAAGTTTAAGTTCATTAAGCATTCTCTTTTTTCCTTCATTCAAGTCATAAAGAAAGAACTGAGCAGCACAGAAATGAAGGCAGATCCCAGTAAAACCAGGTTACTTCTCCTGTTTTTCCCTCAGTTGTGACAGCGGCCCTTTGATAACCAGTCTGTCTTGGAGTATGCTCTTCCAGCAGTTTTGCATCTCCCTTGCAATTATTTTGTCTAGACCACATATTCTTTAGGTACTTTATGAAAATACAACAGGAGGCAGTTTCAGAAGCCTATCTGAAGATACATGGTATTTAGAGTTTCTAATCTTTCCAGAAGCCGTAAAAGCTTATTTTACATTGGTCTGACAATATCTATCCTTGAAAGATCGTGTTGGCTGTTACTCATCTTTTTGTTATATTCTGCATGCTTCCAACTTGTTTGAGTATGAATTGATAGGATTTATTGGCTCTCAGCAGACACCGTTTGGAATTGATAGACAAAATGAGGTCGACTGCTCTGCCAAGCAAGAGAGTTTGAAGGGCAGTACTCAGAACTCCAACAGGGTCTGTGGCTGACTTCTGCATGCTCAAAGGTACCAATCCAATAAAAACCAGTCTTAACCAGATCAACCTATGTAATACTCATTTACAAAGTATATTTGTTTCATATATATCACCCCACTCTTGCTGTAAAAAAGTCTATGCTTTTGGACCTCTTCTCCCTTAATCATCTTTGAGGGAGACGCAGACCTGATATATTGCTGGTGCAGGAAGGCAATAAAGAAAAGGAAGAGAGACTTCTGTCCTAAACTCATTTTGTTTTCCAGAATTATAGAATAGTTAGTAATGTATGTGCTGTGTTCACATTGCCTGGAACTTCACTGACCTGTTCCTGGGTCCATATAATCCAGGTATTTTTGGAAGTCTTAAATTCCTTTACTCACAAAAGGTATTTGTAGCTACAAAATACTATTTAATACAGAGGGTTTACAGTCATTTACGTCATACCTTTTAGCGTTTCTTCACACTGTCCTTTTCTCAGCTGGCTACACTTTTATTTGTATGACATGTATTTTGTTAAAGTGTGGAACTGCTTCAAGCCATTACATCTGTAAACGTTGAGTCTGGGTTTGGCCTTTAGTCAGTTTCACTAGCAGTTTTGCTAGCATTAAGAATTTTTTTCTCCTAATTTCCAAACCTGTAAACTCAGACTGGGATAGAAAGTGAGTGAAACTAGAATCTTTCTTGCTCCTGTGTCCACAGCTGTAATGAAATGGCAAAGGTCAGCTCTGGGATCCACCTGTACAATCTACAGTTATGTTCTCCCTAACTGAATTTCCCGAGGGACTCTGCTGCCTCCTGTTTGTGTAGGTATAACTGATAGACACATGCAGCCAGGTGTAAGAAAAGGGGTTTTTGTTTACAACCTTTATTCTAAAAAGCATAATTTTCCGTTCTTGAACACCAGGCATTTCATGTAAAACCGTGCACATTGAGCTGGGAGGGGCAGACAAAACGATCTATAGAAATCTTAAACATAAGGTTACATCCCTCCTTCTGTGGGGTTTAGGCTTCTATTTTCATTTGGGATCTGTGAGTAAGTATAATTCCAGTCATTCCTTACAACAAAATAAAAAAAGCAAAATTGTGATAAAAGATTTGTTTAAAAATATTGCTAGGAGAGTAGTATATTCTAGTGATAGAGGGATTAGATTAGATATTTACTCAGGAACTGAGAGTTTCACTTCCTTTGAGCCTGGAGAGTTAAATCCATATTAGCAAGGAGCCTTATACCTGTAAATTCTGATTGCATACCCACTTTGTTTTTCTGAAGCACAGCTACTGCAGGAATTGATTACAGAACTGCAAAATTAATTCTCCAAGAAAAATAGAGAAAAAAGTGATTCACTCAGTAAGTCACTAGAGCTTTTGTAATGAGTGAGGTGTGAATCCTGCTTCCTTATCCCTGCTCCCAGGACTTCACACAATCACTAGGTTAAAAAAAGAAAAAACAAACTTAAGAAACAGCTCATGGAGTAGAGACCAGAATGTGTGATGGGAATCCAGATTTCTTAACTATGCTGGTATTAGAAGCATTTTGCAGAGCTTCAGTGGGAAGGTAGAAGAAAGTATTTGGTTGGGGACCAACTGCGGGAGGCACAAGTAGAACCGTGGACTGTAATGACAATTAACTAACTACTATAGTGTATATAATAGGTAATGAATTTGTTCAGGAATATCTTTCTGTCTCTGTGGATAAGGTCATGGATGTACCTTATAAAACTAAATAAACTGCTAGCAATATAGTAAATGCACTTTCCGCAAGAGTAGACGCGTACGTCAAGTAACATGATAGTCACCTGGATGAGTGCTCTGACCTTCTTCACAAAGTCAAGAAGTGTTCCAGGTGATTGCCATCAACCAGGAGCCCTTGCCAACAGTCAGCCTCATCCAGGCCAAGCCTGAACCCTCACTGGTGATACAAGTTGGGGCTGCTCAAATGGACATTGGTCTGGGGCTGGCTGGGATCGCCAGGCTGGATCCATTGCTGAGCTTTGACTGGAACAGCAAGGACCAAAGAGATAGATGTATTGCTGGGTCTGTACTGGTTTGGAGCTAGTGCCACCTTCCGCAGTGTCCACACACGCCTGGAATTACAGTGGGAGCTGTCAGGATTTGCTGAGCTGGAAATCAGGACTGGTAATGTAGTGGTCAGTTTCTGAAGCTCAAGAACTTCACGTGACGGAGACCACTCAGGTTGTGGTTTGGAGATGACAGTAGTTGCAAAGCTTAAGTTCACGCCTTGAAATGCTTGCAGTGCTATGAAATGCTTATGTTTGACGGTAGCTTATGGTGTTAGACGTATGTTAGGCAGGAGTTTGTTTTTTGAGACTGACTAGTCCGTAGAGCTCCCTATTGTTGTTTCTGGTGCAGGGGAAGTACAAAATGTTTGCTGAGGTGAGTACAGTAGTAGGGGTGAGCCACTCAGCTTTGCTCAGAGATGGAAAACTCTCTATTCCTGGAAAATGTGATGGCAAAGGCCTTTTGGATTTGAGGTAAGAGTACAAATTTCTGCTAACGTAAGAATGAAGATAATATTTTCAATCGTTACTTTTCCGAGTGAAAATCCAGTGTGAAGGAAAAAAGAAAATAATGCCAGATACTGATGCCTGCTAATCATTGTTGTTAAATTTAGGCAGACCGGGATGGAGTTGGCTCTGCAGATACATTGTTTATCATGGCTTGGAGCAAGAATGATTAGCTGGAGAGGCTTAGGTCTCGCTTTCACAATTTTCCAAACCCCTTGTCGTACAATTAACACGGTCCAGCTTCTTTTTCTGATTGTACCTTCCAAGAAACATGTCGGTGAAGCTTTTGTTTTCTCCTACAACAGCTTCATTGAGATACTGTAAACTGATTTCATTGTACACAATCTAACTACATTCCTTCTAGTTAGACTTAGCTGGATGTCTCTCTCAAATTATTTATTATCTATTGCTAGTTT
This sequence comes from Gavia stellata, assembly GCF_030936135.1. Taxonomy (NCBI): domain Eukaryota; kingdom Metazoa; phylum Chordata; class Aves; order Gaviiformes; family Gaviidae; genus Gavia; species Gavia stellata. The sequence continues at coordinate 5,930,002 of NC_082602.1, forward strand.
CCTCATTGGATAGAACAGGTAGCATATAATTGCTCATAAATACAGTACTTTCTGTCTCATCTTTGTTTTCATAGCCTTGAATGTTTTATCAACTTAGTTAGCTAGTAAGGCTTTATGCTTGGAAATAGTGAAGTGTAAGGAAGATAGATACGTTAGATATTCCATGCAATGAATCAAAATCAGGCATTGTAAGTTTACTGTAGGCTGTGATCCCAGTGAAATCATTGGGAAAGAATTCTAGTGAATGCAGTAACGGAGTGTGTGAGATGAACTTTGGCTTTGAAAATTACGGAGACTGGAAGCAGGGGAAAAAAATAGTAAGATAAGGCTGACTTAAAAAAGAAGGTACATGGACACTATAGCAAACAAATTAGATTTTTTCTCATAGAAGAGGGAAGAAGATGGAAAACTCTGCGAAGGAGAAATTTTGTGGTGCTGTTGACCAGCAGATGGTACATGGTGGGAAAGATTTTATCTGTCTTTAAGCATCTGCTGTACGCGCATGAGCTAAGCTAATCTTAAACTTCTGCACGTAGATCCATATTATCTGTAGTAATTTGGTTATTCTTAACAACTGGACCAGTACCACAGTAGTCTCACAGATTAGGGAAGGGCTGCTTCAGCACCTGGTGGAGGAGAATCATGGACTACATTTGTAGAATGAAAAGGATGTTGGTACAATGATATGGAGAGAGAACTAAGTGAAATGCCTGAAAAAAATTCCAGACAGTGAGATGGATAGCTCAGGGAAATAGCCTCCCAAGTGAAGTCTTTTCTCATACTTCAAACTTGCCAGAAAAAATGAAAGTAAATATAAAACTGGTAGGAAGCCGTCTACCGGCTGGGGAAAGCAACCTAGATGATTTAATAGCCTTTTTGTGTCTCTAACATCTGGAATGAGGGAGTTAATCTGAGCTAGTGGCATTCTGAATCTGCTGATTTGGTGCTAAATCAGGAAAATTGAGAATTCACAAAATGCCCAGCTGCACCGATAATGTTAGAAGGCAACATGCATTGAAACTGGTAGTCACTCACCAAACAACAGGAAACTTGTTAAATTTAAAATAATAAAATTGTTGGACTGGAAGAGACCTCAGAAGGGGACTTCTTATTTAAGTCCCGTCCCATCATTCATAACAGATGGTTGAGATGCCACAACCTCCTGGCTGCTTTGTTCCAGTTCCTCATGATCTCAGCACCTCGCCTGAAACTTCTTTTCTAGAATGTAAGGTCTGTACTACCTCCCCTATCCACTACAGCCATGAAGCCCATTTGAAGATTGTTACCACCTGTATCCTACAGCCTGTTGCTTATGCTTCCTCCTTTGCCCCACTCCTAAGTTTGAAGTTTCTGTATCAAAGAAGGGTTTAAACACTTCAGTGTTTCCTTATTGGTCATGTTTAATGACATGTCCAATTATCCTATTTGCACAGTCTCCAATCATGTCAAAACTTTATTCATGGAAACCCATACAGAACTGCAACTGCAGTCTTACCAAAACCGAGAAAGCAAAAAGAAAACTTTGTTTTGGATATCCACCTATTTGTGTACCTTGGTGTGGCATTTGCTATTTTCATAACAGTACTACCTCATGGACTCTTGTTCAGCCTGACCCCCTGTAATAACCCCTGAATCTTTTTTTAAAACCTGTTATATATCTCTCTCTCTTGCTACGTAGTTGATTACTCGTGTCCAAATTTAGAGTTTACAGTTTTCCCCACAGAAATTTCATCCTGGTTTTTTTCTCTCCGTTTCTTCCATTTGGCTGGTGATTCAGCAGATTTGGTATACTCTCCCAAGTATTCTTTTAAAAAAGTATTTAGTGGATAGAATTGCCAAACATCGTAAAGTGGGACTAAGGGCTCATTATGCCATACACCAAGGCAATTAAACCTGTACTTTATTTAAAAGGGTCTGAATTTTACGTGAAGGTAAAAAAAGAGGCACAGATAGTGCTGCTTGGGTGTGTAGAAAAGGAGCCCTCTTTGTATGTGTAACTTACTTAACACATCATTGGTTTTTCAACACTGTTTAGTGTAAGCCTGAGGCATTACTATTCTAAGCATCACTATCTCTAAGCATTTATTTCAAGACGTAGCTGTGGTTTATAGCTCATAAGCATCCTGCCCCACATTTCTTAAGAGAATGTAGTAAAAACAACTTGAACCATTGGTGCAATTAGGTGGCAAGTAGAGCAGAAGTGTTGTCAGTCCTCGCTGCTGAGTGTTCCTCTAACGGCTCTCATGGTGTCCGTATTTGTGGTGGAATGAAATATTCTCTTTTCATTTGTTTGAAGTATCTTTCTTGGGTACAGTTGCTTCATTCTCGTTAGCCAGATGCTCTGAAGGACTTGCACAGGTACAAGAAAATTGCTAGTTTAACTGAACAGATTCACCTTCACAATACTCAGCCAGCGTATCTTCAGATGGCAAAAAAAACCCACCAGCTGGCTGATACAAGAATTACCTAAGAAGAACTTACTTGCACTGGTATGCCATCTCTCCTTTCCCTGCTTCATTAATTCTGGGTTACGTTATGTTCACCTTTTCTGTTGTTTGACTGGTAGACTCGGCTGTAACTTTCCGGGAGGGTACTGGACCGCTTATAGTTTGTACAGCACCTAAAGGACTTGCTGTGAACAACTGACATACCTATGGCCTTTGGAACTTGTCACAATGCAATGAGCGATGAAAAACTCATCAGGGGACTGAAACGGCGGGAAGGTTCAGTATGCAGTTGTAACAATTCAGTTGCGCAACAAAGGGTTAGAAGGCAAAAAGGTCAGGAAAGGCAAATGAAGGTATGGTGAAGTTTGAAGTACTTACTTAATTGTGGATGCATGGGATTGCATTTGCAAATCCATGCCTCACATTCACTATTATTCTTCTATAAACTCTGATCAATTTGCTAAGTAGGTTTTCCATAACAAGAAGATACCTTTCTGTAGAAAAACAGCATGTAAAATACCCGATTCTAGGTCGTTCCAAATGCGGGCTACAAAAGTTGAAAATAAGGAACTGTAATTTGTAAAGTATGCTTTTTCCCCAAGGATCAACAAATAGTTTGCTAAGCAGTATAACTAGTCAGGAAAAGAAGAGGTGAAACATTACCTGCCGTGTTGTGTTGTCATCGCTGTCTTTTTTTTACTGAATTGAATGTTTGTATAACTACATGTGATAAATTTTAAGGCTAAATGAGTTTTCTACTGGAATGGTTTGCCGCCATTACACATGACGTATTGACTTCAAGGAAAAAGAGTCTTCTCATTTGAACAAATATAGTCATTTTTTTAACCATGTTTTTCTACTTCCTTTGTCCAGTGCAGAACTTGTAAATTGATACGAGGCCTTCAGGAATTAAATGTTTATATAATAAAACTAGAAGTATTCTCATCAAGGATGTTAAATGCAACGTTGACTTTAGCAGGGTTGTTCGCTTTGTACATATGTGACGTATCTTCAACTGTTGGATTTTAGTTTAGCTGAAGTTTTTCAGCATTGACGAAGCTGAAGCACAGGAGAATGTGAAGATAATGGTTGTCAATATTAGCTACCTTAAGTAGTTACATTTTACTTCTTAGGTTCGAGAAACATTCTCATGTAATTAAAGAAGTTTTGGGGGTTGGGGGGGGCGGGGAGGGCATTTGTACAAAAAAAAGAGGTTGGCTTCTTGACAAACTGTTCACAAGAACGTTACGGTTTTCCTAAACTGAAAATTCGGAAAGTACTTTGAGATATGGCATATCTGTATTTTGAGAGGCATTTGTTCATATATTTCCATTCATGCTTGTATACACCAATTAAATAATAAAAAACCCCACAGCTAGTTCTTCTGCCCAGATACCATAATGAGTCTCAGACTACATCATTGTGCTGAAGTTTCTTAGAACATATTTGCTAGAACATTCCTGGAAGGGAAAGGAACATAAACTTCCTATAACCACAGGAAAAGCAAACAGCACAAATAAATACGCCCTTAAAAATCTGCATCCTCAGGATTTGGCATGGGTTATGCTTCCAGAATGAAAAAAGCTGTGTGACATCAGTCTCATATTTCTGCATCCAGTTGATGCCAAACAATACAAATTTGTGGGACATGAAAACGAAACAGTTGGGGTGGGTGGGGATTTAATTAATGTTGTTTCTGTATGGATTAGTTGTTTTATTCAATTGAGTTCTGTGCCTAATTTGCATGGATATGATTTATTCTCTGTTTTTGAATAATGTAATAGGGTTCTTTGGTTTCATTTGAAGGGGTAGAGGACCACTGAAGAACACATCTGATGTAATTAATGCAGCAAAAATGATTTCGGAGTCAGGATCAAGGATGGATGTCCTAGCACGGCTGATTGCCAATCAGGTAGGTTATTTATGCAGCAGTGTATTAAACTTTGTCACAGATTAATCCGTCCACAGAACTTCCAACACCTAAGAAGGTCACTTACAAAAGCACTTGCAACATTTTTAGATCTGCCTGTCTGATTTTCCTTTTCTTCTCAATTTCTGAAGCGATGGATATGGATACGGAGATCCTGTCTTAATTGTATGTGTGGATTCTCTTCTTCATATATGGCAACGTGTCTGTTTATATACACTTACAAACACACATAAATGTATGTGGACTTTAATATCACAGATGTATTTGTACATGTGAATAATTGTGAGCTCCTTTTTAGGCTATGAATGCAACCTTTTAGAGATACAGTATATACAAACATATACATATGTATGCATACATAAATACATATCTATTCATAGCTCCTTTAAGCTATGAACACGACATTTTAGAGGTATAGTATAGTCCATTCTTGACCTCCGTTGGTAAATTACCCAGAAACAACTTGGGTTGTTTCAGGTGAGTCAGCTTAGATGTGGGAACACAGAATTGCTGCATTGGCTCAGAGTTCTGCTGAGCGGGCTTTCTGTTCTGGACAGGTGCTAGGTCTCTGCACTGTGCTTAGTACGGTTACTGACTTTTCTTCTTTGTCTTTGAAATGACTTGTTTTCCACCCTAATCTCCCTCTGTATAGTTACAGAATCTGTGCTTTTGCTGTACCTAGATTATCTTTCTTCTATGTCTGCTCCCCAGCACTGGCCGTTTCTTTGGAGTATTGATGTCAAATGGTTTTCCATGTAAATACCCTTCTGGATAGTCAGAGTTTTGGCCACAACTACAGTCATTACTAGACATGTGTCAAACTTAACTTCTTAGTAAAAAAGAGAATCCTGCCTTTACTCCTCCTATTACAAAGATGCTTAATATGATCTTCATTCCTCAGATGGCTAGAAATCCTTTAACTTCTGTAACCTTTCTTTCCTTTGCCAAGTACGTCATCCTTTAAGTTATAAAGCTCTTTTCTCACTGTAGCTTTTTTTAATCTCCAAGGTATTTGTAAAGACCAATAATTCCTTTTCTCAGCCGTTATTTTGCCAAATGTCCTATGCCCTGCTCTCTTGGGGTCCTAAAATAAAATAAACTTTACATTCCTCTGGGCTACCTAATAGCTGTTCTCTGAATTTGGTCCAGACTGAAGGAAGCCTTCAAGAATTTGATGCCCAGACTGGAACATGAATTCTAATGAGGTTTTATGAGTGCCTTTCTCAGTAGCATTAATACTTTTTCAGTGGAATATTTCACCTGTTGCCTTTTAGTATCATCTAAATTATATGGAATTTTTATTCCATGTAAAGATGGATTTGAATGATTTGCTTTTCAGGTAACTGTTAAAAGATACAGGTCCTTGCATTCTTCCTGCGCATACTTTGCTTGACCTTTTTTCATCACTATCAAGCTTAGGCTACCCTATAAGCATTTGTTACCACTACTGATACTGTGATTTAATTAGGCCACATCACTTCACTTTACTATTCACAGTTGTCCCATGACTCAGCTGTTAACTCTGCCTCTGCAGTTAACCGGACCACAGTAATGTACGATAGCATTTTCAGTATTCAAAGCTATGTGCAAGGAAGAAAAGCAAAAACCTCGCTCTGTTTCCTCCATCTAGCTTCAGACCTGAGCAAGAACCCAGAATAAGCAAGCACTGCATAATGAAGAATCATTTTCGTATCTCTTTGACCTTTTCCTGTTCAGAAAACATTTTCAAATGAATGATTTTGGTTCACACTCCATGTAATTTCAGAGAATGAAAATTGAGAACTGTGGAATTACAGCATTCCTACATTTTTTTTTTCTGTTAGGAGGAAAAAAATTCCCCACACCACTCTTGCAGCATTTTATAAATCATCAGCCATAACAGCACCTCTCTGATACATTGGTCTTCATTTCAGATTTTTAGAAACCCTACTTGCTGTGTTTGTTTGAAGGAAAGGGACACAGTGTGGTACAATCAGCAGAATTCAGTTATGTTTCAGTCCATACAGCGCTTTTAAGATGACTCAGAGTTAACAGCTGTGAAAACAATCACAGTACAGCATCAACATAAACCTAGGCAAATGAATCAAAAAGTACAATGATAATAAATTTAGTTTAAATAAGATTGTTTCAACAACTTCATTGTCAAATTTGTGACCTGAAAACCCTAAGATAATTAAGGCAATTCATACATCCTGCTTTTAATGGAATGTGCTGTAGATGAAGATCTTTCTTTGTTAAAAGCCTCCTCGGTATTACAGTTGCTTTGCACCAGCAGGTGCTGCAGCCAAGGGACTTGTGCACCACAGCACAGCCCAGGCCTGGCCCTGCTCAGGTTAACTAACTAACTAACTGCTGTGTGGGTCACTAACTCCTCGATGTACAGTGGTCTCTTGGTCAGGATTAATACATCAAGGCAATAAAATTACTACCTTTGAATTCTGGAAGTGTAGGGATCAATATGCACTATCTCTTTGTATAGAACCAGGTAGTCTCCCGACTTAGAAGCTGATTTCATGTAATTTTAAAAAGTTTTCCTGAAAGTAAAATTAAAAAGGCAGCCTTTAAATTGATCAGCTGATAAATATGATGCAAGCAAATGTGCCAAAAAGAGCTCCTGATTACAGGGTCATTTTACCTAAAAGCTTACAGCTAACAAATAGTTGTACTAAAGTATACATTTTTTCTGACTTCATTAGCAAAGGGATGAAATCAAAAAGTAAAGCAAGAACTGTATTGTTTACAGTCAGAATTGTTTGTCTTGATCTTTTGTGCCACCACTGTGCCAGTGGCTTTTTCACTTGCATTGTCAATGTTGGTTTCACTGTGTTTTTAATCACTGCGTAATTTATCAAATCACTTGGAGGTTTCTGTGGACGTTATTTCTGTTAGGTAAAGCACCACTTTTGGATGCAAGTCAGTTCTGATCCTGTTCTTACGGAAAGCCCTTGTTAACACCCCACTGCCTTCAATATCGATGGGAAAGAACCTCTCATAATTTGCCAGGATCTCTAACTACGAATGTGAGGCATTATACTGGTAACCATCAATTGCCTGTGGGATGATTAAACTCAGAATTTATTAATTGTCCTTCTGTTGCAGCCTAGTGTTTGGTTTCACTAGTGAGCAAGTGTTGATTGTACCAGATGCTTCTGAACAATATGTAGAGGATTCCTTATGGAATATCCTCTCTACAGAGTACATTTCTTTCTAACATCTGTTTGTGGTTGATTGGGATATCCTATAAGGCATGAGGCTTTAATTTTTTTGTAGTACTTTATCCTGCTTAAAGTAGCATAGAATGTTATCTTTACCCCTGTAAATGCCTCTTCTTTTTATTGTGTTGGACCCTGCCGTGATCCTATCATCTTCTAAAATTTTATGGCTAAAGTACGTAAAAATGAGCACACTTGGTCAGACCGTAGGTTCATTTAGGCCAATATCCTGTTGCTGACAGTAGTTGATAGTGAATATATACAGAACTTGGTGAGATAATGGCATGCATTTCATGATACTTCCACAATATGGTCTCCCAACCTCCAGCAGCCATTCAAGAATTTACTTAACCAAACATATTTTTGATTCACTTGATACATTAAATAGTCCTTGATATTTTTTTCATTAATTTGTCCAGTAACTTTTTTAACCCATGTTAGCTTTTAGTATAACCATTCTGCAACTTAACAACACAGTGTTAAGAACAATCTCCTTTTGTTTTGAACTCATCCTAGTTACTTCTAATGACCTCTTGGTTTTGTATTGGAGGAAAGAATACCTGTCTTCGTGAAAATCTTTGTTGTCCTTTTCCTGTTTTCTTATGTATGTGCCTTGTAGTGGGCAAGGGAGAGGAAAGATGTACTGTATCTACACGGGGTAGTAAAGCTGTGGATATACCACAGAGTTGTACAGTTGCATAATTACTTTTCAGAAGTCTTTTCCTAATAAAGCCTAGCATTTGCTTTTTTTGAACGCTACTGAGCACTGAACCAGTGTTTTCACAGAACTATTTTAACCTCAAGGTCTTGTTCTTGAGTGGTAATTTGCTAGTCTTTGATGCATATCATCTTTAGCATTCTTAAAATGTTACACATTTCTTCTCTAATGGTATATAATGAAGACAGTAAATGTGACTGGCCTGCCAATATTATTATGTAAAAGAGTACTATATAATAAGGTTAAATTATTCTTATCTCTGAACTTCTGTAATTGACATTGTCACTATTTGAAGTGGATGAGACACTATATCGTCACCCTGTCTGCCCATCTCTTGAGTTTTTCCAGTGGAAAAAAGAAATACCACAGTGTATTTAAGGAAAGGAAAAATGGAAACAGGAAACATCACACCCTATCTTGATACAATTAGTTCTGATGCTTAAAGGGATTACAGTTGCATTTGACTGGAAGGAAAAGTTTTTATTAATTAAAATTAAATAAACAATATTCCAGTTTTCTAAACAGTCACTGAGATACCAGTATTTAAATAGTGATTTGTGCAGTTCTTAAAGCAGTGTTGAGTATGGAAGAAACAAAGATATTTCAGTGTAGTTTTCCATAATGCACTAACACTTTGAAAATGTCACACATAAAAAAGAGAGGATGTCAAGAAACTTTTATTTTTCTTCTAAACTATGCTAAAGTAAGAAAACATTTTAGTAACGGATCTAGCAGAATGACATTTAATTCATATTAATTAATTTTAAATTGTTCACTCTAATCTTTGTTATTCATTGTTATCTTTTCCTAAGTCTAAAACATGAACTTGTTTGCTTACCCAAACATACTGCATAGTCCTGAAGAGTAGAATCATCACCCCCTCATTTTAAACAAGTATCAAGTTTCTTCAGCAAAGCCAGTAGTTCAGGTAAAGTATTTCATGAATTAAGTAGAATTCGTTCTTTTTCTGACTTCTGGCAGGTTTTGGATTTACATCCATTGACCACAATTCCATAAGACCAAAAGTTTTTAAATAACTGTACAAAACCATAGATGATTGTTGCCACTGCAGTTGGTGGGAATGTATCTTTTCTTTTTTAATATACAAAGCTGAACACAATTTCCTGTCAACAGAAGGTGACCATATTTATAATGTAAGTACAGCACACAGGCTAAAAACACGTCTCTGAAAAACTGTAGGGATGTATTTCTTATTTATCATGCTCACTTTTTAGAGCTGTGGTAGCACGATAGGGACTCACCATTCACTTTAAGATCCCTTTGTTCTGCCAGAGCAATGAAAAGCAGCTTTAGAACAAATGCATACCAGGCCTTAAGTGTCTAACCTGGTACTCACAGAGCAGTATTTCCCCTCCAGGTACTCCAAGTATTTTGGGAGTTCACAGAAGTGAGGGTAGAAAGATGCTATTTTTATTAAAAAACCTGTGTTCTTAAAAGTACTGGAATCAGTGAGTTTTCTGTAAGACATTCTTACTTTCCTGTTCCCACCGATACAGAAGATCTGCAGATCAAGTTGAATAAACTCTGGATGGAACAAAAAAAAACATAGATCATATTGTAAGATAAAGCATAATTTCATAGAAATGTTAACATTGCTCTGCATTTATGTTTACATTTTCCCATATAAGTATCACTGTTAAAGTAGGTATATTCTTAAAAAGAAATCATAACCTCTTAGGAAGGGAAAGTAATTATTCCATACATTAAACAATTTGTTTACAAATATTGCTAAGGCAAGCACAGCGGTGTTCAATAAAAAGTGAATATGGGGAAGTTTAGGATTATTCTGCTTCTCCAGTTATTTTGTTAAAAAGCTTCACAAGAGGAATGAACTACGCAACCTGATACAGCTGCAGTGAAAAGCAAGGCTACACTCACATACAATTTGAATCCTCCTCAGTGAAGTATTAACCTGATGTCTGAGACAAGATTTTGAATCAGCAATTGCTGAAGTGCTTTATTAATTGTTTTCTTAATCTTCAGTGTCCAGACCAATCGTGCAAACAGGATTTGTTGGCTTACCTAGAACAGATCAAGCTGTACTCCCATCAGCTCAAAATCTGCAGTCAAGTTAAAGCAGAAATCCAGAATCTAGGTGGAGAGCTCATCATGTCTGCTGTAAGTAGAAGAATGGTATAAATTACTCTGTTAATTAAAATAAATCTTAAATTTGAGTTGTGCTTTCCTGTGCTTGCTTCTAGTGTAGTCCTGAATCTCTTTATTTCCCACTGTTTTTACACTCATTTTAACACAGAGAATCTAAGATGGTGAAGCATAAGACTGGTGGCTTAAAAGGAATAGCAATCACTTGCTGGTTTTTTTCTTTTAAATTCTCAAAACTTACTACTCTTCACTGTTATTCTGGAGTAATTTGGTTTTAAGAACTGTAACCCATTTTAAGATAGTGGTTCATTTACTTACATATATGGAGTATGCACGTATGTGTGTCTGTACACAAAAAGAAATCCCCTGAGATGTACTTCCAGTTCAGAAGGAAATGATGAAGGACATTCTACATCTCTACAGAAATAAAGAAAAGAGCAAGGTGACTTGATTCTTGAGTAGATTTCTTGATTTTGTGTTAATTTAAAAGTCATTAGCTCCATTACAGCTAAATATCATCAGCCATGGAAAAGATACTGTTTATGATTGTGTGGAACTTTTATGCACTTGTCCACAGCACAAATCTGAGCACAGGCATTCATATAATGCCTTCACCTTACATATTCTTTGATTATTAGTGTTATTACCTGTAGTGTATGGGATTATGATTTCAAGACATAAAATCTGCTAAATGGTACAAAAAACAGGTAACAAAAGCTTACCACCCCACATTCTTGCCATTTAAATCCTTTCCTCTTCATGATAACTTCACAGTCACATAGTCTGGAACGTATATACGACTAAAACTTTTAGTATATTTTATATGGTTTATAAACTAATCAGAAATTAAGCCTCTGTTGCTGATGTGAGATTTGAAACACTGATTTTTGTAGGGCATTTTTCTTGGCTATTTCAAATGATAATTCAGAGACCATATTGAAACCTCTGGAACCTACAGATAAGTAATTTTTAATTGAATGTATACTTTCTGAAGCAAGTACTTGTTTTCACTTGGCTGGTAAATTAATCAAGTTTATCTTCATTATCTGTTTCTTCTTTCTTTTTACAAGCAGTTAGGTTAGTTGGCCTTGGAAAAAGTGACAAAGTTCTGCATTAGAAAGCACAGAGGTTCTCTCTCTCTCCTTTCCCCCCTCCCCCGCCTCACACACGCACACACACAGAGAAGATCAGATCCCAGAAGATCTGGGAGCATAGTAAGGAAAAAACTCTATAGAAAATACGTGGATGAAACATCTGTGTCCTGATTGTCTGCCAAGTATCTGCTCAGGCAGCTGAATTTCACTACTCTTGCCGAAAGGTTTTTTTATGGTTTACGCAACGTTACTAAATCTTCAGATTTTGTTCACATAAAATCAATAGTAAAGTTCTTTTTTCAAGGAGTGAGAACTGTAGCTGGAATAGGATTATATTCTCACCAGTCCTGACCTTCTCATTTGTCTGTTTATGCTAATAAAGAATGAGAATCAGAAAAAGAGTCAGGCATGACTAGGAAAAAAAAAAAAAACACGCATGCCTTTGCAGAAAGTACAAATTTTCATTATAGATTAAGTAAAAAAATTCATGAGTCTCAAAATACCTGAAGCTGTATTCGTCCTGTGGACCACAAAGATCTGCTACAGGAAAAAGTGTATTAGAAAATAATCATACTTACAGGTTGCTCCGTGTTTTGCTTTCACTGTTTCCCTGCGATTTCTCTCTACCCATGTACATGCATGCTCAAGATTGAACTACCTGATCCTGGGTCATCCCTCAGCTGTCTGTCCTTGGCTCCTCGCAGTTCCCTTTTGTTATCTCCTGTCTCCCTTGAGAGCTGTGATAGGTGTATGCAAACGGAAGAGCTGAGGAGGAAAGCTCCTCTCCTGTGAGAAACTGCAGATTTCCACATTCAGATGGTTAATACCAACTTCCACACTGGCAAGTCAACTTTGCAGTACAATGTGAGAATGATTGAGCTAAAGCTGGTGACAGACCACAAATCCACATGTAAAAGCACTGTTGTATGAATGTGAGATGGCACTTACATCCACCCCACACTCCCCTTCCTCCGACAATAAGAACTGGGATCTCGGATTTAAATTGGCCTTAAGGAATTTTAAAGGTTTTTTCTCACAAGAAGAGTAGTGGCTCATGAAAAAAAAATCCTCTATTGAAGCCTAAAGACCAAGTCAGAAAGAATAGAGGGATGAAGAGCAGAGGATGTAAGTCTTACTCTACGATGTATTTGTAGCTCTGTAAAAGAAAAAACTGTCTTCTTGAAATAGAGCTAAGTCACAACATCTGTCTTACCAGTATCTTCTTCTGGATGAAGCTATGCAGGAGAAAGTAAAGTAGCCATAAAATGGTATTACAGATTAACCTTATACACTGCTATATAACAGTGGTCAGTAATGTCACAGTATAACGGCACTTGTATCTCTGTCAACAGGAAAACTGATTCTCATCTATAGAAGTACTGTACCTAAGGAGATAGGGGTGACTGCCAGCATAGTTCAGTTTGGGACTTACTCCCCTGACTACAAAGAGCATTATGCATATGAAAAAGTATTGTTATAATCCACAAACACAGCTCGTAGTCATTCGCTATAGCACCTTATCCTCTTTAGCTGTTTTTCATCTGTGTCCCTTGTGCCCTTGTCTTCCCTGTTACACTCCTGACAATGACATTCCTTTCCTGGAGCGTTTCTTACCCCTACCATATCGTTAGTGTAGGCTAGATAGGCCAGTTTGCCTGGGGCAGTCAGAATGCTTGGGGCGAGTATCTAGCTGATAGTCCTCCTAACTGCTCTCCTCAATTAGTGACTTTTTTGACTTCAGGCCATATAATCTTGTAGTCTCTTACCCCAGTTGTGTGGACACCTGCCTTTCTCACTGCCCTTCCCTGAGCTCCAGTAACTTCATTCTACTCAGTGGCACAGTAATGCTCGGAGCCCCAGTTACGGTAGTTACAAAGGGTCATGCACAGAAAAAAGAGAGGAAGAGATGGGTGAATCATTAGCTTCTAATTCTTCATCCACTGAGGATTGGTTTTTTTCATTCATTAAAAATTCCTTGATCAGTATTTAGTCTTTCATAGTCCTATAAAATAATTACATTTTTAAATAATGCAGCTAGCATTGCCAATTTGTAAGCTGCACAAGTAAAAATGGTGAGGATTCAGTAAGTCTTCACTAGGTGTGATTAAACATGAAACGGACAATTCCATCTATTAAGTAAAGTAGAATAAATTTGTGCCTCTTCAGGCAAAAAAATAATTGGGTAACATTTGCAGTATGCAGATTGACAGTAATTGCATTCATTTATGTAGATAATCTGATAATTCATTTACAAGTACCGCACAATGATAGGCTTGCACATTGACAGCTTACTTTTTTCCCCAAGAGTGGCTTTAAATAAAGAGAATTATATTACAGGCCAGAAAATTAACATATCTTACATGTGAGCTTTGCACTCTGACTTTTGCCAGGCAATTCTGTTTTGTGCTATTTATAGTCATGATCCTCTTGTATTTCATTTTAGATTGTAAAAAATAAGGGAGACAAAGCTTTTTGGCCTTAAAAAGGAAACAAATCTAGAAGAGAGTTCTCAGAGTTACAGTCTCACAGAATTTGATAAATGGCATAGAAAAGATCTTTCAAGTTAGCCAGCCTTACCTGTGCACTGAAGGCTGTTTCACTCTATTTTTCCTGCAAATGTCTCATTTGATTTATCTTTGACTCTTCCTGTTGGTATTTCAAGAACCAGACTTACTTAAACAGTGACGTAAGCCCACTTTTGTGCCAAATTTAGGTACTTCAATACTTCTAATGTCATGCTGCAAAGCTGGTTTTAAATGTCTGTTTCACTTACCGAGTTACCACTGAGTGCCCATGCCAGTTAAATCGAAAGTTGCCTGCACGGTATTGCTAGGAACATGTTTCAGCTTTGAAGGCTATACTGCAGATAAAAACACATGGAGTCAAAACCATAAGCTAGCATATAGAAAAATACAAGTCGGGTATCTGTAGCTGCCACCAGGCCTTTGGCTGACATAGTTGCAGGCCTTGGATAACCACACCCCAGGAAAATCACGTCTCAGCCAACATGCAAGTACTGTGGCAGGCAGCTGGCAAGCTGCTCAACGCCGCCGTTACAGTTGGAGGTTTTCAGTTACTGCTGGAGAGGAGCCACACAGCAAGAGCTGGCATTTTGCTGAACTCTTCAAGAGCTGCAGGGGAGGAGATGGGGTGCAGCGCATTTCAGTTCCTTTTAGGGTTTCTGTTTGGGTTTGCTTTTTCCTCCTAAAGGAGAAGCCAAGAAGGGCAGAATGGCGTCCTAGCTGCAGCTCCTGTAGGACTGAAGAATAGGAACAAAGGGCTCAGCAGCAAGCTGGCAAGCATATTGAAATATTGGCTACTGTAACAGCCTACTTGATTTATTATATGTAGACAGCTTGTTCCACTGACTTCAGTACTGCTGTCCTGCTTTTACTGCTGTGCGACCTTCAGTGAAAAGATTGCTCTTTTGCCTTGCTTTAAGTCCATAGCTGCTGTTCTGACAAAGCTGATGCCTGTGTGTGCCAGAGGCACAGCTACTGCTCCTTGTTCGGCCAGTTTGTTTCTCCTTGCTGGTATTTCTCTGTGTCATTGGGAGCTTGTAGTTAGGTATGTTTGTACTAATGGGGAAGGCTATTTGTAGGGCCTTACACTAGGTATAAAATGACTTCTTACGTTCGTATTTGATTCTGAAAATACTAAAATGCTAATTTTCTAAAAGTTGATGTTAACCCCTACTGAGAGCTGGTATATTATTTAAAAATTTTCTTTTACTGAGAGGTGACAGAAATGTTCCACTGAGGTTTTTTTATGTAGTAACACTACATCTTTCAATGCTTTTGCCTAGCGTGTGCCAGTAGGGGTGTGTGTGTATAGAACTCCTGGCCTTTGGAAGCAAAGCAAGGGATATGGTTTTTCCTGTTAATTACTTACAGATAGATCAGTTGTTATTCCTTTCTAAACTGCATCTACCGAGAAAAACTAATTTAAAGCAGCAAGAAGTGTTACTGGTTAAGTGCACTACAAAACGGTTAACTTTCCCTAGTAATAATAATCAGGATGTATTTTACAGTTCGTAGCCACATGTAAAAGATTACTGCAACAAGCACTCCATTTCTTCACTAACTAAAGCAACTGATGGAAACAGCAAGGAAAGGATTTATATTAAACCATTATTCTGTTTTTCTCAAGGACCTGTTTTTTTAAAAAATAGTTTCCTTTTTTTAAAACTTTCTGCAAGTGAAAGCAGCAGTACTTGGGAGGGACTGAGCTAGCCGCCTGTCTAAGTGTATGTTCCATTATGGTGTTTCAGGGAAGGAGTGTTACAGTACTTATGTAAGTTGTTTATCATTTAACTTGGACACAGGGCCTAGTCTAATTATAGAACTCAGTTTCTGTTCTTTGAATCCTACATAGCCTGAAGCAGATTCTGGTAATGGTTAGTTACTTAGTTCATTAGATTCAATTTCCCCACCTGAAAAATGGGTAAAATGCAGAACAAACCCCAGATACACACAGAGAGGTGTATAATGTAATTACTGGATAGACAGAGATAACCAATGGAATAGCCACATTTTTAGGAAAACACAGCTGACTGAAAATAAACACCCCCAGATTACCCACCGAAATGGTGAGGCAGATTTCCCGAGGCCAGTTCTACAAATTGGGATGAAATCTCTCTGATATCCCAAAGGGAGAGCATGGCAAAGCAGAGGTGAGCAGAACGCTGAAGGAACAGTGTCCAGTAATGGGAAAAAAGAATCACAATGGCCAGTCTCCCTTTGGCTTACTTTATATATAACCTGTACTGGGGTTGAATCCATGACAGGTTTCATGTATCATCTGGCAGTTACATGAAGAAATGTGGTAGTTAATGAAGTGCTCCGAACTCTTGAACTTTTCCCTGTGCTTTCTTGAACACCCGTCTTCCACTGTCACTACATTAAAATCTCCATTTTCATTAAAATGAAATTATCACTAGTCTGGATGGAGAAAAAACTGTGGAAACGTAAATATCCTCAGCTCAGAAAACAAGGCAAGTAACTAGTGCTAAAATCCTGGCCCAGGCCAAGGAAAACTCCAGTGTCTTCAACAGTCAGGATTTCACTCTTAATAATTTACCTGTTTGGATTGTTCTGCTACTTTTCATCTTACGGGATTAAATCACTTTATTTTATATAGCAACCTTAATGAAAGAACCATAAAATAATTCACAACAACAAATTGTTACACATACTAAAGAAGTGGGAAGAAAATGAAAAGCACAATGTAATAAGTACTCCTTAACCTTAAATGCAGCATTACTCAGAAGCTCACTACTCTTCCTAGAAATGTAGAATTCATGTTATTTTCAGAAGTAGTTATCAAAGAAATAAAAACTCAGTCTGACAGTATTAGTGTAATAAAGAAAATTTGCTTCTAGGAATGTATTTAAAACTAGCGCTTCAGTTAACATAAATGTGTAATACCTGACCTTGTTTCTCAAAGAATTTTAAGTTCAGACTTCAAACACTGATTAAAGAAAGAACTGCATATTTGATACTCAATTCTTTGTTTTCACCTGTATGAAAAATGGAAGTCTGGTTGAACTGTCAGTAGGACTTGAGAGATTGTAAACAGCCAATTGATAAATCCGTGCAGGTCCCCGCAAAAAAATTAATGCTCGCAGCAGACCAACCCAGAGTATCACAACTGGGGTTCTAGCAGACTTGCACGTTACATATCAAGAAATGTTTTGTGAGTGCTGTTTAGCGTAGTGCCTTACAGCTTTATTCCAGAGGGCAGTTGTCTGCCACTTCTTATGTCAAAGAGACAGCGTCTGCAAATCTGTGCTCAGAATGTGAGCAGGAGACTGACTGACTTACATGCTTTGAGAATAAGGAAATTCTCTATTTGCTTAACTGCTACAGAAGCAACTCCTAGTGACACATGACAAGACAAGCATTTCTTAATACACTGAACAGAAAATACTTTGACAGAGTTTCTTTAAATTCTGTCATGATTCTCTTAATCATTTTAAATATTAAATAAAAATAACTGACCATATCAGTTATTGTATTTTTAAACTTCTTATAGTAATAGATTGCTACTACTGCCAAGACATGAAATTATTTTACAAAAATGTGAAAAATATAATGGATGTAAACAAATTGAAAATAAATTTTGAAAATGCAGGTTTTTTCTGAACTCCCTTTTCTTCAGCTTTGTTACTCAGCGGAGAGTTTGCTTACTTGCACACAGGACTTAGGGGAGTGTAAGTGCTGGAAACGAGAGAGAGTTGATTTCAACATGAGTGCTGCCAGTCTCATTTTTGGAGGTGGTGGGGTTTGGCTAGTTGTTGGGGTTTTTTTAAAATTACTATCTTCAGGTCTGTATCTTCTGTGTTTCACCACAGCGTGAAGTTACAGTGGTTATAGAATCATTACGTATTCCTTTTGCAATGGAAACAAAGTACTAATACTTGCAGGACAGATGACATACATATTTAAATGAAGAAAGACATAGCAAGGGATGGTTTCCCTAAGTCCTTTAATGAATTACTGTCTTGACTGACACAATCAGACCTGTGAAATGTGCAGACTGGAACATTGTGCCTCCATGGAAAGTGCCAAAAGAGTGAAAGTGGGAGTCACGGAAAAATAAAACAGCTTTTAGTTTGGGGTTGGTTGGTTGGTTTGCTTTGCTAGTGAATCTTTATCTAGCACATGCTACACATTGAAGAGTTTGCAGCTACATCTCTCTAAATGAAATGAACTTAAATGCTTGATGAATATTTTATCAGTCTTTCATTTATGCCAAGTTTCATTTCATCAGTTTTCCTGGATACAAGACCTTGAAGAGCCTGCTGAATATCTGAGATAAAAGCATCCAAGTGAAGTACATTAGATTTATAGAAGAACAATAGATTTACACCAAACTCTGTAATATTACTGTCATTGAAGTATAAAAACAGCTGCTCTCTAGAGACAAAAAGAAGATGAAATGTTTGGCCTGATTCTTACCATCTGTAGTACATGTCCAAGAACATCTTCTAAAAGCTTCTCCAAAATTTCGAATGCAGTTAAGAAATACCTTTTCTTTTTCTTCTCCCCTCACAATAGGCACATTTTCTGTGAAGAAGTAGACTAGTGTGAGATGCAGCCAGAAAACTGAGGGGGAATGTGGACCCTAAGACACTGCAAATAACATGGAAAGCCTAAAGGGCAGCATCAAGTCCCCCTGTATTTCATTGCCTATGCAGAGATGCCAAGAGCAAAGTAAAATTAATGGCAATTGCTGCCTGTCCTGACATACACCACCTACACACGCCCCCACCTCATCCCCCCCCACTATGGTAACTGCAGCAGAACCCCTAATTCAAACAGCCTCAGTGGTAGGTTGTCTGCTTTTCAGCAGGGAGGCACACAGGAGCTCTTTTTTGTGTTTTTGTTTTAGGTGTCTGTTTCTGCAAGCCTGTTTGTATCTCAGGGCATCTTTTGTAGAGCTTAAATAATATGGCAGAGGTTCAGTTCCTCTGGCATGGCGAGGGGGCAGTGGAATTCAGTCACTTCAGTTCAGTACAGGTGTACAATTGGGTTTGTAATTCACTCTTTGGATTTTTAGCATTAAAAATGCCGGAGTTGATAGGTCTCCGCTCCCCAGAGCTCATGTCAAATTAATGAGACTAACATGTGACGTATTGGTTTTTAATTACAACCTCATCAAAATTAGAGACCCATGAAATCTGCTATTTGTTTATAATTAGATCATACAGTTATGATTAGAGTTGAAGAAAAAGTTTTCTTGATCACAATGGTGTGGTGAAGAAGCTGTGGACTGTTCCACAGCCACGGCCATTTTGTGAAAGGAGCTACAGATGCCAGAATGAGATGTGAACCAACTGTTGTTTCCACAAGAGAGGAAAGGCAAATAAGTTGTAACGGTCTCCCGAAAGGATTCCACTTCATTATCCAGCTTTCATGGTATAAACTAGAGTCACAGAAAAGCTGGATGAAGTTTTGGCACAACCTTTATCCTGCCTGGATGCTGCTAACCATGCCTTCTAGAAGCTTTTTCCCTTCCATGCAAAGAGATGGTTTTTTCTCCCCACTCTGGAGCAGCAGTCACTAGACCTGCCCCTGGCACCCCAGCCCAGCTTGCTGCCCCATCTGCCGTCCTCCTGGCATGGCTCTAACTCCAGGAAACACTAGAGAAGTGGAAGGATTACAAACACTAAAGTCACTGAGAAACTTCAGGAAAAAACCTGCCCCTTAAGCCTGTACACCTTCTGCCAGAGAACCAAAACTTTTCTTTTGTCCCCTCTGGCACACAGCAGCTTCATCATGGTGTTACTACACAGCCAATGCTAGCAAAGTGAGTGCATATGATGCCACCAATATTGACCATTGGGGGAAAAAAAAGATTAGATTATTCAAAGCTCCTGAGACACTGTTCTAGAAAACAATAGATAATTAAATATTTGTGTGTGTGCACGTGTGTCTGTGTATCATTAATCCTCTGGTTAGGATAAAAGAAAAATGTTTGTATGAAACTTTGTCTCTCTCTCCTTTTCATTCCTTGTAACCAAGTAATATATATTGTTACAGTGAGTATTCAGCAGTTTGAAATTTGGACAGGATGTCAGTTCGTCTGCCAGTGAGTTAATGCTACAACACTAGTCATCCTCCCTAGAAAAAGGAAGGGATACGCTGGGGACTGGAGACATATCAGCAGTGTAATGACAAGGCCTCTGAGCAGAGTACCTTACTGACAGCCTAGGAGTTTATTAAACGTTTTGTTTAAATGCAGCATTTGAAATAAGCTTTAGTTTGAAGGTCACCGTGAGCTTTGAACTTAACTTCATCACAAAAACTACGTTGTACTGCTAAACCTAGCAGAGTGGCTAAGGCAGCCTGCTTCCATAAAGTTCAATTTACAAATCACAGGCCCCAAATATACCTACTGTCTTATGTTAAAAATATGGCCATGCAAAGATTACAGGACTATTATAAACTGGCAATCCTTTCTAAAAAGCTCGCGTGCTGCAGCAAGGAATGAACTTTAGAGGCCATCTGGTAAATTTTACACCTTTTCTTGGAGTACAGAGATAATTTCAGTGTGCCATCACACATACATGTGCATTCAAGCAGGCCTCTAAGTATTTTTAACTTTTGGGGCAGGGGGAATTAGTACGGTTGTATGGCACTTCCAGAGAGAAGCAGTGAATGTGATATTAACTGGAGGGGTTTTCTGCCAGTTCAGAGGTGTTTCCAAAATGCAATTAAATCCAGGCCCTTGGCTGCATTTTTATTATTGCCTTATTTGCATTTGTTTGTGTATAAAGTGTTAGACAATCAACATGAAGACAGACAATAACCTGCCTCTCTCAGCTGATCAATTCATTTGACCCGGCAAAGGGGAGAAGAACTTGAACCTTTTGAAACAACTCAGTTTGCAAAGCTGCATGTTGCAAAAGACTATGCGGTTAGGCTGGATGACAAAGCGCAAGATCATTCTCCCACTAAATCTCATGGCCCTTCTAGAGAACTGACTTCACCGCTTTTACAGAAGACAAATGTTTCAACAAAGATGATGTTTAGAAGCTGAAATGTAGGCTCTCCAGTTATACAGAGTAATCCTACCATTTGTACATCCAAACCATAGTGGGCTTCCTCAGTGTTAGCAAGTGACAAATAGTCCTGAACAATGTGCTTGGAGTATGTAAGCATGTGCACGCACACTCTTACATTCTCTGCGTGTGTGTGTGTGTGTGCGCGTGTGCAGGCACACATACTCTCCAGAAAGTAGACCATCTCACGTTTGAAGTTTGTACGCTGTCCTAAAACCAATACTGTTCTCATCCTGGCACACTGACGTAATTTGGCTTTTAACACTCCTCTTCCCTGTTTTGGGGAGGATGTCATAAAATGGCAGGCGGCTTAGGTAGAATTTATTTAGTTCAATAGTATTTATAGTAACAAATATTTCTAAATAAATAAAAACTCTAAATACTAAATAATAGTAATATAAATAATAAATATGTAAACCAGTCCTTTATTAAAGGTATTCAGACTGGAGATTCCATTCCAAATTGAAATTGTCGGCCTTGTAATTAAATAAGCATGTGGTGTCTTCTTTCAAAAAGCTATTGATTTAGGTCACTGAGATTATTTATGCTCTGTATTTGTCCCTAGCAGTTCTTTGGTGCACTATGACAACAGCAAAGGTACCTAAGTTGAAGGGGGAAGACAGCCTTTATTTCAAGCAAATAAATCCAGAAGAAATTTAATGGTACAAAAAACATTGTGCTCAAAATGAAATACAGCATCATTCAGCTGTTAGCTGACCCTGTCAAAAAAAAGCTTCCCACATGACCAAAAATAAAATCGTAAACATTTAACCTAAAATCGTATAATATTTTTCCTGTTTGAGTGCACTGGATGTGTGGCTATACTTTCTGAAGTGCCCAGGGTGGCATACAATGCCTTATGTTAAACACAGCTGTGGCAAACATACACAGAGCAATTCTCTGCTCTTGGATTTTAAGGCCACAAGATGTGGAAGGACACCCCCATACACCCCCACCCCCCACCCCCACCCCCCCAGTTCCTCTCCTTTTGTGTGTGTGTTGTCCCTATTACTTCTGAAAGGATGAGCGGGAGCCTTACAAGTCTGTGTCTTGAGAACATGAGAAATGAGAAAAAGGTCTTTTCTCATTTCCGAGGGCTGAAGTAATACTGGTGGCCAATTACAGGCATCGGTTCTTTTGCCAGTGTTGGCCTTTCGTCAAATACTTGTGCTTGTTCTTAGTTTTTGTCAAGCCACAGCCCCCAAGATCATAGCTCTCCCCATCAGAGCAGTAACTCTGCTCTGCATACAGAACAGCCTGCTTGAAATCTCTTTCTGGAGCATGTTGGACCAGATTTGTGCCTGGAGTTTGAGATCAAGATTCACTGGGGGGGTTAACACAGAATAAAATGCCTCTACTCAACACACATCATAGGATCATACTTGCCGTTTGCACAGTGCAACGCTAGCCCCTAACTAGGCTGCCAGAGTCATTGGGGCTCAGGAGGTGACCAAGACAATGAAGTGTGCCCAGCACCCTGCTCTCAGCCACAGACACTGTGCAGCCTGCAGGCCTCAAATGTATGAAGAGGGTGGTGCGATCAGTGAGGTTGCTTGTAGTGCACCACAGAGCAGTATGGCAGAGCCAACTCACTCAAAGCTGTCATTTTTGTTCCAGTTAACAGATTTTCAGTTCAAATTAAATGCACTATTTCCTATTTCCATGAGTATTGATAGAAGATGCCTTTGCTTTAATGCTTGTATGCCTATGTAGTATGCTGTTGAAGACGGTAGTAGGTGATAGGGATTGGTTTGTTAGCGTTCTTCCTCTTAGGTTGGCACTCGTAAGTGCCAACTGCAAGTGGAGAGGCCACACAGTCACTGCAATTTCTGTGGGGTATCCCGCTCTTAATAACCCTTAAAAATCTTGGCCAGAGACTAGGTTCAGCAGCTCTGACAAAGCCAGCCACTTTGCAGTATCCCAGCGTTGCTCAGTAGCACGTGTGGGAGCCTGGAATGTGACAGGAGCAGCTGGAGACTTTGCCTAGTGCTGATACAAAGGAAGTAACGGGTCACATTTTCATAGCTCTTTTTTGGGTTGGTTCCATTACCCATCAGTAGTAACTGCAATGAGACCCTGCAGACAAGCATCATGAATTCATGTTTAAAAAAAGAAAACAACATTATCTGCGTAAGCATTTGTATTCCACCAGCATGAATTTCTGTAGATCACTTTAAGTCTGAGCAGAGGAACATAGATATAATGATCAAACACACCAAGGGAAAACAAAAAAACTTGAGTTTAGTATGGTAGTCTTACTTTTTAACCATTGTTTACTCCAGAGCATATTGTGATTAAAAGCACACTGGCTTCCTAGGCTAATGCTTCTGTTTCTTATTACAGCTGGATAGCGTCACTTCACTAATTCAGGCTGCCAAAAATTTAATGAATGCTGTGGTGCAGACAGTGAAGATGTCCTATATTGCATCCACAAAGATTATCAAGATTCAGAGTCCTACTGGACCACGACATCCTGTTGTGATGTGGAGAATGAAGGCTCCAGAGAAGAAGCCCCTAATTAAAAGAGAGAAGCCAGAAGAAATCTATGCGGCTGTCAGAAAAGGTTCTGCAAAGAAGAGAATCCATCCTGTTCAAGTCATGAGTGAATTTAGGGGCAGAGAAATAGTCTAATATTCTGCCACTTCTCGTGTTCCTACCTTTAATACTGACAATTTTTCATCTTTTCCCCCACTTATTTAATAATTATATATGTTAATGTTTTGCTTTTCTCTAAATCAGTAAGATAACACTTGCTTAAATTATTTCAAAATGCTGTTGGATTAATTAGAAGCACACAGTTGAAAAAAAATACCCATTCTCTTGCAGTGACAAACTACCATGTCTTTATATTGGCACATTTTCAGCAGAGCACTTTGAGATACACATTATGGGACTGTGCTGTACTTGGAAAGGAGGATGCAGTGTGCCAACCTGCCAGAAGCCATACTGCATTCGCTAGGCTTAGGTGTTCCTTCACCAGGGATGAATGTGGCCAATACTAAACTGCATGTATTTTATGACATACAGCTTCTTAAACATTGTGCTGTTGGGCCAGATCCTTTATCAGCGTCATTACTGTGACCACATCAGCTGGACTGCTTGATGCTAGCTGAGAGTCTGGGCCCCCAACTTGTATCTAGATTGAAAGATCTAAAGATCTCCCCTTGTCCAAGGCCCAGCCTTGAAAGTTTGAAAATGTTTGATGAAACACAGAAAGTGTTATAACAACATGGATGTAATAATGTAATTAAAAAAGCATTGACTGCAACATAGCAGTAATAATAGCTCTTCGAAAGGCCTTTTGAAACATTAACGTTAATCTGTGTTCTGCTTCCTACGCTATTCTGTGAGCCCTAATAAATCTGCTGACTCACATTTGGAAGTTCAGATAAATCAGATGTTAACAATAAAACCCCTTTCTAATCACTGCAGAAAACAACAAATATGAAATACATCATTATTGTGAGATCAGTGTGTGAAATACATACACACATATCTTGAATCTTGGGAATGATGAGATTTTTGCAAGGTAATTGTGATTTAAATTACTTTTCTTAGGACAAGAGTCCTAAATGCAGGACTGTGCTGGTAGGCAACTTGCTAAATGGCGGCACTATAGCTCAAAGCATGTAATGAAAACATGTGCTGTTAGTCTGTGATCACCATTAAGCTTATGTAAGATACTAGGGGAAAGAAAATTTTTCTAAACCTGTTTGAATCCGAAATCCACTTGGTCTGATTTTTTTTGAAGAATCCAACCTGTCTTCCTTGCCATGTCACCAAGTTTTCCTAGACTACATTTGTTACTCAAGATATCTTTGCTTGGCAATTAACATAGCTCCTTTTGTAATTTTTTTGTATTTGCTAAGGTGAAAGGGCTCCCTCAAATACCAGAACGTCATGATGCATCATTGACTGCCATCACGAAGCGGCTCTAGACTATGGGCTGCTGCTTCATGTCATTTATTACCGTGTTTTGCACAGCAGTGCATCTACTTAGCACAACGTGGGCAGCAACAATAACCATAAACTGTTTTTTCTCTTGGGGGCCACTCTGTTTCTAAGCTCAGGACCGTGGCACAGTGTAATTTCTAGGCTGTTGGTTAAGAAACCCCATGAAACCTACAGTCATCATGAATTAAAAATTTTACAGATCACTATTCCACTTTCCCTAACTTTACTATCTGTTAAATGAAACAAAAGTTTGGAAGAAAAATTACTTCTTTCCAACTCAAATTCTCTCCAGCATGTTTGCATCAAGATCTCAGTAACATGTATAAGGCCTTTGCTAGTCCTCTTAGACGTACAGAGTGGGAAGTAGCGAACAGTCAAGTGGAGCAGGCAGAGGTAATACAGAGCAGGTCATACAACCTACTTTGGGTAGGTCTGACAGCAGACTAAGCAGAGCTGAGAGAAAGATTTTGTGTGGTACAGAGATCAAGAGAGCGTACATTATTGTCACACCGTAAAGCCAAAGTCTCCATGTAGTTATTTCAGGTTCTGGCCCACCCCCTCAGACTACCTGCTCCCCCAGCAAGGTTCAGGTGCAGAAGCCAGCAGGTGAGTTGACAGCAACCTCATTTTGGGGGAGTGTTACTCCTAAGAAATCCTCCTGTCTCTGTCTCCAGGTTACACCTTTGATATAGGTCACCTTGACATCAAATGTTTGTAACTAATGTCTTGTTATCACATTATTAATAAAAAGCATGCACACCACTGAGAAGATGTCTTTTAGTGTTGTGGGATTTTTATTTTGGTGTGTGTGTCTCCTTACTGGTCTCCAACACTAGTGAACACCCAGTTCAGAAGCCTGCCAGGTTTGCTTGTAGGAGTGCCAGCCTTCCAGCACACTAACTGTACTCTCTCAGTCTGGTTTAAGTGGGAGTTTTTCTAGTATTAGTATCACTAAAGCACAGTTTATTGCTTAGTCACTGCTCTCTTATCCTGGCCATACTTGATCTCAACTTCCAATACTATCCCTATCACATAGGAATTTATTAGGCAAAAAACAAACCTCTAAATGAACAAGAAAATAAAAATCCACTGCTGGTTTTTAAGAGCCAAAAGAATGGTGAGTTAGTTACACCTAGACTTCTTTTTCTTGAGGTAAAGTTTGTTCCTGGCTAAGGAGGCAGAGGGATAAGAAGCAAGTCCTGGAGATGTAAAAAGCCCAGTGTATTAGCTCATTACCCCCCTCAGCAGGGAACCACCACTTCTATGGCACTATTAATAATGCTGAAGGAGGATGTGCTGCTCAGTAAGTTTTACTCAAAAGCAGCTACTCAATTCATCCTGCAATCTACTCGTACCTTCCTAGCCCCAGTTTTCAAAGTATAATTTTTCACTCCATTGCTCCTTGCCTCTGTGTTTGCATGATGTCCATAGTGTATCAGCATGTCCCTTGAAAACTGCTCTTAACTGCAGCTTTGCAAGGCTTTCTCACCTCGGCAGATCAGATTATTTCATTAGTCTGCCTTGTCCTCTCCCCATTACCACATTACGGAGCAAAGTATGATGGACAATTGAAGGCAATTTTATTTAAAAAAATGCAGTGGAGCACTAAAAAATGAGATAGATTGTGTTTTTAATTGTTGAAGCATGTTAGTACCAGAGGACACATTCACGCCATTTCCATGAATCCCAAAGCTGTTGAATTTTTATTTTTTTAATAAACAACTTGGCTGTGTCACTCTGCTCTCAGTGCTGATGTTGTTTCCTTTAGTATGTAGCGATTCTAATTGTAGAAGCGTAGTTTGCAGTTTGTCCCAATTACTTCATTATTGCCTTGACTTAGTGAGCCATTCCTGGTAAGTAACAGAAGTCCTCTCATCTCTCGGGCCTGCAGGAAAATGTTAAACCGCATGTCCCTCTACCTCTGCCCAGCCCTGGAACCCTGCTCTTGTGCGTGGTAAAAATTGTTCTGACGTAACTAATTGGCGCTTTTTTTTTTTTGAGGGGAAGGTGGGAAACAGATGTGTAACCCTCTCTGCGCTTACACCAGTGTCCTTTTTCCACCAACTTAACCTGGTATCACTTGTGAAGCTCTATAGCTGCATAGAGCTATAGATGACTGAAGATGACTAAGCAGCCTGACATCATGCAGGTCTGGTGTTCCAGATGGTTTTAAAAGGTCTTCAGCTCTTTTGAAAAGGCATTTTGTGTTGTTTATGTTCTGCGGATCCACAACTGAAGCACTTAAGAAAAATGTGTTTATACAGCAAGTTCTTTAATGAGCTTTTAGAAGTTTTATTTTTGAAGAAAAGATTTGTAAGTTTTTACCAGTAGTAGACAGTAAAATTCTATCTGGTCATTCCTGCTATTTTTCCTTCCAGGTACTACTTATCCCTTGAATACTGCTCTTGGTTAAACTTTGGGGACTTGTCTGTATATTTGGCTCAGGAAATAAGGAGATAAATTAAAAAAACCTATTCCCTCAGGTTTGGTTTAAAAACAGATGTCCTGCATTGGAAGAGACAGAGAGGGACGGGTACGTGTGTGTGTGCAGGAGAGGAAAGAAGTCTTGGGCCCTGGAGTGAGGGGAGAAGTGAGGGTGGTAAGCAGGGGTGGTACTTTTGGCAGAGGACATGGAAGTTGTTGAAACTCCAGAGACAGAAAGGCTTGATGAAATGGTGCTGGACATACTGATCTTGTACCTGAGACCAGCGCTTTGGATTCAGCAAGCGAATGGTGCCTGTTCTCTGCCTCACACCTTGCAACCCCCCGAATCCCAACAGCCTTGAAAAGCACCATTCGCCTCCCTCACCCTCCTGGTCCTTGCCAGCAGCTCTTGGGGGTCATGCAAGGCACAAGTGACTCTCCCCAGCCCTCTTCTGGGCTCCCACCTCCGTTCTTATTCTACATTCTCCTCTGCATCCCATTGAATTGTGCCTGTAATACTGGTTACACACAGCTGTTAATAACCCACTTCCTCTCTAATAACCCACTAAAACCACTGGGATGCTGGGAAAAAAAAGTTCACATACTGAAAGCAGTCATCTGAAATTGTCCAATACAGTGCAATTCAAGAGCATATTAGGAGAGTAATTAAATAATAATTAAAGATCAAGCAGATGACACGATACACTTCATTTTTGTTTTCCCTGGGAGATGATTAGAACCGACTTACTCTTTCTCCTAAGATGGTTAGTGTGCTTGGGTTTTTGCAGAAATGCTTCTTGAAGTGAAGAAAATGCACTAGCAGTGTTGATGAAAAAATCTTAACGGATTTTGTGTTGTACACTGAAAGTGGTATTGCTGCAATAAAAAATATCACCCTTCAATTAATAAACTGCAGCTCTGTGGAAACTTTCTTGGGATAAAGAGAAACAAAATATATCCAAAGCAGAAATGGCTTAAGACTTAGTAAAAACAAACCAGTAAAATGGTTCAAAGAGCCTGTTGTCTACTGTCAAGAGAAACTTACTGCTACAGTCAAAGGAATTGAAAGCTGAGGGGCTAATTTTTGATTCTAGCATACAAGAAATAGTTACGATGAAAGCTTGCAGTGCAAGAAATGGATCTAGCAATTTTATTTTTAAGGAACTTTTTGCAGGATAGGAAATACTCATTTTCTACTGTCAGATGGTGAAAATTACTGCATTTAAGCAGGCTGGAGACTACAGAGGTGCCTTGTCATGCAGGATGATGTTTCCTCTGGACTCTCAGTCTTCTATCAGCCTGGCCGTTTTAGAGCCACTGACTTTTCTGCTGGCATTCTTGATTATTTTTACGGAAGACAGCAAATGATTTAACAGCAGCTGAAAATAGCCATGTAGGTCATTAGCTGTGGGGGAGACTGTGCCTTTTTGGCACTGCTCTTTCATGGAGGTAGGGGGGCAGGATGTTGAGGGAGCTGGTGCTAACTGCTCCAGCAAGCCTGCTGGTAGGTATTTTCTCTGCTTAGTTCCCAGAGCTCCCTTATTAGATGGGAAATTGCTCCCACGCTTTCAAAATACAGAACAGAGCACCATGCTCTGTTTGCTCAACTAGTCAGCATGGCTGAGGGGATGGGAGAAAGGAACAAAACTAATTTTTTTGTGGGTTTTTTCCAGCTTCTTCAGTGAAGAAAGACTATCATTCAAAGGAATGATTTCTCCAGGAAAGCAGAATTTCCCTGGAGTCAAGGCTTTACAAGGATCAAGGAAAAAACAGCAAGAGGCTCTTTTATGCCTTCCACTCCCTCTGTGAACCCAATCTAGTTCTCTGTTTTCTCTGCCCTAAACTTGTTCCTAATTGCAGATTGTCTAAGTATAAATTTTGTATTATTCACCCAGCTGTTATTTTACAGCAACTGATGCACACATTGGAAGCCTTCCTAACATTAAGTTGCACTGATTAATTGTTTCATATTACTTCTTATTTTTATTTGAGGTACTAAGGAGCTCACCCAGCAAGACACAAAGCCCAAACCCTCAGTGATGTCTCTCAGAGCTCAGATAGGCAGCAAACCATTCCTACTGCTACCTGTGTAAATATTTTGTGTGCAAAAATGCTGTGTGGTTTGTACCGCATTCCTCTGCTCAGTAGTGACTGCTACACAGTCATAACTAAGCCCTCTTCTCAAGGAAAG
The DNA here is from genome assembly GCF_030936135.1 of Gavia stellata. Taxonomy (NCBI): domain Eukaryota; kingdom Metazoa; phylum Chordata; class Aves; order Gaviiformes; family Gaviidae; genus Gavia; species Gavia stellata. Next base: position 5,959,661 of record NC_082602.1, read on the forward strand.
GGGATAGCACTATAGATGTAATGTTGCATGTAGATGGTACCTAGTCACACATTAAGATTTGAGGTGTCATGGCAGCAGCATTTAAGCACCAGCAGCTGAGGTCCTGCACATTTGGGACGTGGCTGCTTTCACAGCTTTCTGTATTTTGCCCTTCACTGTCAGGTGTAGGAATGGGCTTGCTTGGACTAACACCTTTTATTATTGTCCATCATCTGACACCCCGTAACCACACTGTGCAGACTCTGTGTCCTTCAGAGGAGCCACAGCTCATATGATGTTCAGGAATTTAATTGGGAATGGGTCCTCAATGGCCCCAGCGAGGTGGTTGGCTTGATTGTCTGCAAGGTTAGCCAAGAAAGGAGGAGAGGAACCACTGAATCCTTTCCCCACAACTTCCTAGCATTATTTGTAGGCAGTGACCAAGTAACCCACCTGTCCTATTCCCTTCTGATCCACCTTTTAATTTCCATCTATTCTGTTTTCATATCATTTTGATATCTATGCTCTCCCTCAGCATGAGCTTCCTGTCTTCTGTACTGGACACTGCGACTTCTTTAAACCAAAGGACAGCATACAGGTTTTCAGCACCTCCACCCCCATTTCCCAAGATCCTCTTTTACTTCATCTTCTTCTCAAAACACTGTATCAAAAGAACAAGGAGAAATGGTGTGCGGCCGGCTCAGCAGCCAGGCTAAATCAGCACAGCTATTTTGAGTTCAGAGGTAAAATATCCCCTTGACAGTAGCTACTGTAGTCCTTCCTCTGTAGCAGCTCTCCAAAAATGTTATCCCTCATTCAGGCTGCCTAAGAACAATCAGTCACCTTGAAGTTTGCTTTTGAACAGGTAGAAAGCACACCATCAGTAGAGAGAAATGCTCCCCAAAAGAAAATATGTCTTCCTTGCCCTTTCCTCTTGCTGCATGTCAAACAACTTGTCTTTATTTAGGCATGTTAGGGCCAACTTTAAAATACCAAAATACAAAATATGAAGGTTATTAATACAGCAATCTAAAGGGCAAATTGCTTATTGGTAGTATGAGCTATTGAGTCACATGGGTGGTGATGGCACATCCTCAAGCACTCTATTATCATAATGCCTGGGCTGAAGACTCCATTAATTTTCTGCATCACCAACAGCTGAGGACCAAAGCTGACAGCCAGTAATACATGAGTCCAGCATAAGCAAAATACACACACAAACAAACCTTCCCATCACCTCATAAAATATTAACAGCGGAATATAACCGATCAGAAAATATGCAGCAAAAGAAGGAATGCAAAGAAAATTGTTCCTAAGTGTAAGAGCCCTTACAATATTGTTTTTCAGAAACATTGTATTTCAGCTGCCAAGCAGCCATGCATTTATCTTTTTCACTACTAAGTGAATTCTGAGGATCTGAATGTGCTAACATGAATTCATATACTTTGATTTTTCAAGGTATCAAAGGAAAGAAAGAGAGTAGCTCTTCCTGTGTTTTTGCCTAAGGTATGTATTACACGGAATGCATCCCCCACTTACGCATTAAGAGATGCATGTCATTCTAGGAAGGGATTTCTGTGAATTAATTTTGGTTGGCTACTCATCAGGTAAAACAGTATGTCTTTTGTTGTTAACAAAAGCATGTTCAGCCGTATTTTAAATGGAACAATTTGCAAGAGATTTTTTTAAAAAGCCCCTTTTCCGGCCAATCTTAATTCCTCATTCAGAAACTTTGCACCCTGATACTGCAATCTCCTCTTCCTTAAACAAGGCATCATCTAAAGAAGAATGGTTATCCAACTACATCTGGCTATGAGACCCACACTTTGGACCAGAATTTGCCACCAAGTATTTGAAGGTTCCAAAGTTTATTTCCAATGCAGAAGGACTGGAAAAGCTACTAGAAACTTAAGGACTAGAATCCAGTATTTCTTTTGAAAACTAATTAAATCTTATTATCATTGTTATTTGACTTTTATATAAAACAGGCTTAACAAAAACTTGAAAGGAACACACAATGTACTACCTAGACAATGCATACAGACTTATTTAAACCAGGCATCATGCCAAGCTATTAGATAGCATGTGGTAGACTTACTTCTTTGTTGGTTTGATATTTTTTGACAGATTCATGTAGTTTGTTGTAATGAAAAATGTAATTACTCATTTCAGATGTAGTATTCCCTGTAACATGCAAATGTTGAGTAAAATACTGAGTATGCGTGGGGAAACCTTGGCAGAAATACCCCTTCCAACGCATACTGATATAACATACCTCATCACATTTTATCACAGTGATCATAAGCAATGATTCCCACTGAAAAGAACTCTCATGGATTTGCCAGTATTACAAACAATATAATTAAGCCTGTGCTTAAATGATCTGTTGAGCACACCTGGTCTTAGGATTGTATATAAGTGCTTTGCTGAATCAAAGCCATGCTGCTGGCACATTTAGGTAGCAACCTATCTCAGGAATCAGCAAGGTATGGTTACCAACAGAAACATTTATTACCCAAAAGTTACATGCATTATTACAGAAAGTGTAAACGTGAAAATATAGTGGTAGCTTACGACAGAGATTTCACTCCTGGCAAACAGCTCCAATGGCACATTTCACCTTACAGGGAAGCTCCGCTACTTTACATACGGATTATACACGTGCCACAAATTTCATACAGAAATAAAGTAAACACAAATAGAGGAAGCCCACATGCACACACTGCAAACCATTTTGCCCTAATCTGGTTGCCTTACTGCTTAGCTGATCTTTGCCCTGGCCTGACAGAAAAATAACTCTCTATTATTTACCTATTTATATAGTTATTTATTATGTATTTTATATATAGTACAATACATATTACTCATGATTACTATAAAACATTAATAAAATATTAGTACCATGCAATAAATGTGATTATGTATTATTAAATATAAATATGTATTTATAATTCTATAAATATATTTCTAGAATTACATAATATTTAGGTATTGATAAACTAAAGTTGTTAGAATTCATAGCCAGTACTATTGGAAGTACGGGAATGTTTAACCTTATTAAGGTACAGCATTTCCATATTCAGCCTCAATTTTCTGCTTTTGAAATAATCTGACAAAAAACAAAAATCAGGTGCAGCTTATGGCAAAAGTATAGCAACTGCATCTAGTCAGTCAGGAAGTAAACTGGAACCTGAAAGCCCAGCAATTAAAAATAGAGCACAGAATAAAAATGTCTACAACCCTCTGGGGAGTTTGAATAGGATATTCATATTTTGTAAAATATAAAAAGCTGAAACAAGACAACTTTTTGGCTAACAATGAGCTCTACTTTCACTGAAATAATTCTTGTCTAGCTGCAAACATTACACAAGCCAATATAATTTCAAATCAAATAGGTGTTATGTTAACAAGAGTGACTAAGATGCTTCATTTCCCCCAGTGTCCTGTCCTCTAACTATTCGTCCTTATTTTCCTCCCAGAAGAACCTCTTGTTCTCAGGGCTCTGGAAGGAACGTAGCACATACAAATTACTAACATTTCAACAAGCGTATCCACCTGAGAGATCTCATCTGGAACAGTTATTGTGAATTAAAACCATAATCTCGGCTGAAAATAAATAGGGCATAGGCAACCCTGTTATTGGAATGAAATTCAAGACTTGAAACTGCCAAACTATTCTGTGCTCATTCCTCTTGTCCCAGGCTCTTTTCTGTTCTATTTTGCTTTTTTAGCTTGTATGTAAGATGCTGCCTGTCACTGGATACTACTAGATACAGATTTCACAATATAATGGGTTCAGTTTGTGACGGAAACAGAAGTCTGATTTTTTGGAAATCTGGTCACAAACCAGACTCTGGTATAATACCTGGGAGGCTGGTGTCTAACGAATGCAAAGCTTTAAGGCGACTGTCTCATCTTCCCCTCATTCAGTATTATTAGTACCTCTAATAATTCCATCTGGTGTGCCACCTGGTCTCACCTGCACCCTCCTGCTACTTTCCTCACAACTGTCTCCTGGAGTTTTCACTGCTGGCTACGCTCCCTCTTCCATGTCACTTAGCTCTTCAGCAGCCTTAACTCTTAAGCGTGGGGCCTATGGTCTAGGACAATACTTTGGGAAGCTCACACACGCCCCAGCAACCAAGAGTGATCCCTTGTCTTCTCTGTGCTGCTGCTGGGTACTGCTGAGACTATTTTTGCATGAGAGAACGCATTACCTGTTTCTGAGCTGAAGGAAAAAAAGGAGAGAAGGGAAAGCGACATTTACATAACAGGGAAAACTTCTGGTTTATAATTCCGTTGTAAAGTCAGCATTTCCTGAGGGAGCAGGAAAAAAGTGCTATTTTTCTCCAGAAAGGCCTCTGGAGTTTCTCTGTATGGAGTTCCTATACATGCCCATTTTGTACTCAGCACTTTGTAGCTACCAATTATCAGTATACAGTAAGGATTTTCAAAGTAACCACCAAACGACTTCCTAATTAAGTTCACTTTTTAATTTTCATTGAATTATTCCTCTCTAAAGATGGGATTCAGAGGACACACTGCTTGTTCACTGAGGAAAAAAGCAGTAGTGGGACTCTTTGACACATCTGTAAGTACTGGGTAACAAATACCCTAACAGGCCAACCTGCCAGAAGCAGATGAGCTGGGACAGTACGCCAGATCACTCTGCAGTGGTTTTAATACTGGTATTATTTATACAAGTCCACTATTTACCTGAGCCCTATCCCTGCCTCTGGAGCAAAAGGTCTTTCTCCCTCCTGTCAAATCCATATGATCCTGCTCTGCTCATGCCCTCCCGCTTTTCTAACCTGGCAGAAGCAGATAGATATAAACTCCCTGTATTTTTTACAACACGTCTTCTTTCCCTTACCGACAGATCTCCATAAATAAATAAAAGATCCATTGACCAGCTTCTACCACAGCCTCAGCCTAATTTTAACTCACAACATTTCCTCCCTGGCAATAAGACTCCAACTTTTTTTTTCACTGAAGTGGCAAGCTGTTTTAGCAAGCTGTGTTAATTGCCCACTGTAATGCCCAAAGATTCTGATATCTAAAGAGAGGATAAAAGAGGGACTAGTAGCAAAATACTAAAGAATTAATGCTGCACACACAGAAGATCTTACTAAAAACTCAAAACTTTAAACTGCAAACAGCGCAGGCTACACTTGCAAAGTCAACAAACTAATTGCAGTGGCCAAAGGCTTCTCCCTCTGATTTTGCAAAACACGTTTAGAAAAAGGTTACTTTATTTTTTTAAAACTCCCATCCTTAAACTTGTGTGCTCTGGGACCAGATGGCAAACCACATGTCATAAAACAAAACAAGAATTTTGGCAGAAGAGAGACGAAAAACAAGTTTTCTCCTTTAAAAACAGGAATTCTTCCTTGGACTCCTGAAGCCACTGCACTGCAATCCCTTGTTACATAAGCTAGTCCAACAGGGTCTCAAATAAATCAGCTATCTCCTGAGAATTACATTAAAAAAGGAGATAATATGAAGTATCAATAAGACCTCAGCCACCTCTCTGTCACTGCTTACTTCTGTAGCTGTCTCTGAGTTTTAAGGACACTGGTTTCAATATTTTGTGGTCGCTGAAGCCTGGCTCTTCCCAGAAGCACAGTGACCATCAGATTTTTATTTTTTTAAAGTCTTTCTGCATCTCAGAGGGAGCCATTTGATTTCTCTCTTAGCCACACAGGTAAGGAATGCAACACTGCAGGGCAATTCCAAGAAACATCTGGCATGGAAAAAAGGGCCTTTGCCTGTTGATCTCCATCAGAATGGTGATAGGTTGTGGGCAATCTTCCCAAGATCTCTTGTGCCAAGCAACCTAACTGCGAGCAGACCCAGTTTATTCTATGAGTCTCTAGCAGACTCAGATACATGATAATCCTATCAATTTTCTCTAACACATGTTTAGGAAGATTATCTCATCTGAAAAAAGCTTTCAAAGTGTTACCGACTGTCTGAACTGAGCAGGATAAGGGAGAGACATGACTGCACATGTGCCAGAGATGCAGAACTTGCACAGGGGAGCTTCCCTCCAGCCTCCCACATCTGCAGCATTGACCCCCGGCTGGTCTGATTTCCAGGAGCAGGAAGACACCGAGTGGGCCAGCACGGGGCAGCCACCCAAGGGGGCTGCGTCCCCAGCTTCCCGGGCAGCATGCACTTCGAAATAACTTCATATCATCTCCCAGGAATACAACAATTGAATGTGAACGGGACAATTGTGGACATTTCATTGCCAGAGAGTAAAACATAGCCCACAACAAGGATTCACATTAAATGCATGGCAACAGAACAAAGCCCATATTTACGTATTCTATTTCAAAATCAAGACAATTTACTTCATATTTTGCTGGACTACCTAAGCAGCAGGCCATATCTTGCTTCCTGAGTAGCGATGACTTTCTGTAGCATAGCATGCATTATTCAAACACAGGAACTGAATAGGAACAGCTAGATTGTAAGTATAACTGTATAAACTCCTGCAAACATTTGAATTGCTGTGTTTTGGTGGTGATGAATTAGTTTAGTATGAATTTATACAAAGTAGAGACAAGAATGAATTATTTGGATAAATCTTTTGTGCACAAGACTTTATCTGGACTGATAATATAATCTTCCATAATTTTGTTATATTTTATTGAAGAAAATGGAAACATTTGAAGACTCAGACAAATTAATTATTAAAACCAGTTGAACTTTCTTCTCCCAATTATTTGCCATATTGAGAGAGTGGATTTTTATAATAGAATTGGACATAATGAAATTTGTAAAATGAAAAATTGAAATTAATTAAAACCATTGATTTTTCTTCTAAAGATGCATTTTCTCTGGCTGGCTGTCTCACTTTTTTCACTATCTTTAGTGGGATCACTAAGTACTGTATTCAGAAGGCACCTGGCATCTCCAAAGCAAAAGAAATTGATTTTTGTACTAGCATGGCAGTGCAGTAGCAAAACTGCAATTTTTATTCACCCTATTCTGTTTAATACTGTTGGAGGAGGGAGACATTCAAATGAATGTGTCTTTGTGTGCATGTGCTGTCCACATATTGTCAAGTTAATAAGGCTATACAAAGAATAACTGGACCTATGGTAGATTTTATGGATAATTTTTAATACACACACATTTCAGATATGCTTTATTCTTTAGCAAGGTTTTGCACTGAAGCTCCTTATTTCTTGTTCAGAATACAATATATAATTTGAGACTCTTGTCTCAGTTTCTTACATACGACCTTAGGAAAGTCACTTGGCCTTTCTGAGAATTATTATAAAGTAACACAAATGGTGCAATTATAAAATATATGTAATTAACTTCTGTAAAGCAATTCAAGTCAAATGTAAAGTGTAAAGCAGAATAGTAATTGATTTTAACATTGCAACCAGTTTTTACCAGATGTTTTTACTCCATATGTCAGCACCTAAAAAAGCAAATTTAATTTTTTCTGCCTGTATATAGGAAACAGTTTTGTTCTCCGTAGTTCTCCATTAAAGTTAGTATTCACCCCACCATTGCTGGGATGCCTTAACTGTTAACTGCTGTAACTAAGCACTATGAAATTATATTCTCACCAAGCTCATTTTTCCAGCTCTCCCCATAATTAAATGAACTTTATTCAATGCACAGTGCTTCACACACATACCAACAACAGAAGAAAGCCACACAGAACTTATTTCAGTTTAAGAACAGCAACATAAAAACCAAAACCTTTAGGTGGAAGTCCCTCGTAAGATGACAGAAACTAAGATGCAAACAATGATCGACAAGCTTAACGTGATGTGGAAGGCCTGCATACTCTGATGATTCACTGATGACTGGAGAAGTAGTGAAACACTCTTAAAAGTGAAGAGTAAATTCTGAGCAATACGGAAGAACAGACTGCAATAGAAAAATGAAACTCTGGCCTGTTTTGAGGAGGGAGAAGCAGCAGAGGGAGATGGCAGGAATTCAAAGTAATTAGTGTTTAGAAAGGGATTTGAATTTGCTTGTTAAATATACTGAGCAAGTGCCCTATTTGTTAAAGATTCCATACCTTCACCCCTATAGTTAGCTAACAAAATATTCAGCAACACCAAAGCTAGAATTTAAAAGGTACTGCAACATAGGAAAAAAGTGAACTAAGATTAGAAAAAGCAGGTTTCTTAATATCATAAAGAAATTAATAATAAGAAAGACTTGGCAAGTTACAGAAAGGTAAATGCACATAAGAAACTTCCCTAGGAAGTTGCAAACTTAAATGTCTTTGGGCCACTGGTGATTTACTTCATTCAAGCTAAGTTCCTAGTGAAAGCACCTGGAATTTTGCTGCAGTATGAAGTGCAGGAATAGTACATAATTTATCTATAGTAATTAAAAAATGTGTAAGATGATTTATAATGGAACAGCTGGATTCTCTACAGTGAGAAGAAAGGTAAAATACACAAGAGAGTATGCGAAGGCTGTTGAGTGCAGCCAGTAAAGATAAGAACAACAGTTATCTTAGATGCTAGGGACAGCTAAGATCTTGTATACAAGCCAGTAGTATAACATTTGGTATTTTTGTAAATGAACTAGATATACAGCATGACAATCAGAAAACAAACCAGAAAAATTCAAAGTTGCCTTGAAAAAAATCATCGTGCCAATGCTTTCAATGCTATTGTGCCCCATGAAAAACATTGCTGATTTTGAGCTTGTGCAACTACTTGAAGGACTTGCTAAAGAAGTCCTGTGTCTTTGGTTTTGAAGAGACCAAACAATGAGTGACACTGGAAATATACTTCTGGAAAAGCTCTTCTAGTTAAAGCCTGATTCCTCTTTCTAGATCCTTCATATTCTCATTCATAAAACTTGGTAAAAAAATATAGAAAAAGTAAAAAAGTAACAAGGACTTTTGTGTTAATCCTACAGCAACTCTGTTTTACTTTGACTTCAAATCTTGGAGGCAGCTGTACAGAACAACATCAGCAAATATATTTTTTGTTTCTATTTATTTATACGATAAAACGGTAGAAAGCCTGCCTGGAACTTCCTGGGAGACCATGAACAGGAGCAGCAGGTAGAATGCTTGAACAGAACTGGGCAAATGGCAGAGGGGGAATGGACAATTAACACTGATGTGCTTCTGAAGAACAAAGGAGAATTTCTGTCCCTTTGCTATAGGATAGACGTCACATTGCTGTAGGAAGACAATGCGTAGCCTGGACTCTGCCTCCATTTTAGGCAGAGTGCTGAACATAACATACTGCCCTGTCACCATAAGCGCTGCAGGCCAACGGAAGCAATAGCTTACAGAATCCAGCTGTCACCAAGATTACATCTGCGAATGATCGCTCAAGGTTCAGTGAGTCTTGGAGAGCACGTGGAAACTGTGGAAGCATTCACATTGTTCTAACTTTAGGCACCTAAATTAGCTAACTACACAAACTAACTAAATCTCCACTTGTGATTTAAAGTCCTGTGGGCAATTCAGAGCACCTGCAACAGCAGCATGCTTCGAATTACCCTGTGGCAGCACTCTCATCTCTTTCCACTGACCATAGAGCAGGCTTAGGGAGATTAACCATGTAGCCAGCCTAGCTAGCTGAGGTGCCAAACCTGGGAGGGGTTCATCTCCCTGGACTTGATGCACACACGTTGCCGGGAAGGGAGCTGCTGGTGACTGCAGCAAAGCTCAGCTCTGCCTGTCCATCTTGCCCTAATGCTGCCCTTGGCTGCATCTGGTAACCTGCCTGCAATGGGGTATGGCTGGGCACACAGTGCAGGAGGGGACCATGCCATGCTCACTAGCACTATGTATGCAACGATGCCAGCACAAGGGAATTTATCTGCTGGCAATCACTAGCCACTTCATGCTGAGTGTGAACAAAAAAAAAAAATTATCACAGCACACTGAAAATCCATTAATATAATCACTACGCCTTAGATACCTGAAAGAATGTCCCTGACATCTCAAACCTATTAATTTACTGGAACTCTAAAGAGGAGGAAATCACTGCTGAATATGATTAAAGCTTACTGCCAAGAAGAAGAAAGTATTTTCTGAAAGTTAGGAAAGAAAAAATAAGTCCCTTGTTTTTCCTACCAGCTGTAAGATTCCAAAAATGCTGCTTGCACTGAAAATAAGCTGAAAGGACTCAGGAGGTTGCTCTGCTATTCAGTTATGCACAGAAATAAATAAATCATCAGGTGAGAGTAGCAGTCAGACCTGTATTTATCTAAGAAGGAAGGAAGTGAAGGGAATCCTCCAGTTTCAGGGTCTTCCTCCCTTTGACTGATCTTTGCTTGCTTAAAGAGCGGTTTTCTCTTTATGACTGTCGGATTAGTAGAAAGTCATATCACCTATACAGTCAGTAAGCTAAGGAGCTGAAAAGTACTGTATGGACTGTGCAAGGTATCTAAAGCTTGATCTGCAGGGACGATACTTGTCACTGGGCTTTGTCTCTGTATTGTACTGCTACTTTTATAATTAAGTGTGACAGAGCCATTGTCTTCTCTCAGTCACTCCCTAAACTGCAATGAGCTACTGCCTGAACTGTCTCCATTTGTACAGCTATGATGCCATGCTGTCTGTAATACCCTCTTGTCCGTTTTAATACATTAAGCCATCTGCCAACAACAGAGCATGAATAACAAGATTCAATCCATCTCTAATATGAGTGTAGTGCTCTTCTGTGCCGTTTCTATTCATTTGATTAGCTTTTCTTCCATTTCTGTTCAGGAGGGGAAAAAGATAGCATTTTCACTTTCCTATTTTCTGCAAGTACAAACATATATATTATTTCAAAATTCAGCTTGATCTAAGCATAATGTCTTATTTACTTCAGCTAAGTAAGACACAAGAAAGGCTGTGCCACCTACTGAAAAAGCAAACTGGGACACAGTGCATTTGAATAAATTTTATGGGTAACCCTATGTCTATCACTTGAGACACACAGCTGGTGTACTAACTGCACTTGGCAAGCCCATATTCCAGGGCCCAATACACTATTCTCTGCCTGTTATTCCAACTGAAATTACAGGAGGAGCTGCATAATGTTCAGCAGGAGAAATAAATTACATTATTGTGCAGGTTTACAGTACAGCTATAGGAAGGACCCCAGGAAAGACTATTCCACACAAACATCACTGTGGGTTGATCCAGTATTTTACCCTATTTTAATAAAAGATCCTGAATCTGCCCATACAGATTCAGGATCTAGAGAAGCACTAACAATAGCACTAAGACAAAATGTTAGGTTGATCATCCAGAGCAGCATAACCTGAAAAACCCCAATTGTCAGGATTCTGAAGATGAAGCATTTCCTCTGACAGTGCAAAGGGCTGGGTGCTTCTGCCAGGATGCCTTTGTAAGCTGCTGCCCCGGTGAACATCTGAACTCCATACAAGTGAAGACATCTGTTCACCAACCTCAGTGACCACACACAATCTGACATTTTGGAACAAATTTTGTCACTTCCTCCCCTTTTCAGCTTTTCCTAAAGCATCTGTGCATATAATATCCAGGATCAGCATCCCATTTCATTTCAATTTTCTTACCTGAAGTATCTTAAACATTTCTTTGTTCTTGCTTGAAAATTCAGATGCCTTGCTGAAATCTGGATACCATAGTGTTTTGGGAGAATAGATATGGAATCTGATTCTTATTTACACTATGGTCTCTCGGCAGTGCAAAGAGTATAAATTACACCTTCATCCATGGGAAAGCTCTTTGCGCTCCCAGAGCAATTTAAAGGTATCTTAGTATGAATAAGAATCAGAACCTGTGAGACATGCCTAATATAGATTCTGCTGGAAAACTGCGTTCTGCTGTCCTAGCTGCTTGGACACGCTATTTTCACATTTTCTGCTGCTTGTATGTCAGGACAGTCTAGCGTGAATATAAGACACACATTGGCTTCTTCACAGTAAAGAAGAGAAAACTTAATTTTCTGCTTCAGAAAACAGAATTGCTGGTTCAGAAGGTCATCAAATACCAGTCTCCTCTATGGAGAGTAAACACTGAAAGGGAGTCTTGTAAAGGAAAACTCTCATATGGCATTAGATCCTAACAAGCCGACTTTTGGTGTTGCGTATGAGAGAAGATAGGGAAAAGTACAGAAGGCAGATTTATAACTCTGCAAAAAGACTAGTATTACTTTTTTACAGAAATATTTACATATTTATTTATTCCGTCCTGCACTGATATAGTAGTTACACTATTTCAGACATTGAAGAGTGCAAGACAATTAACTCCAACCTGTCTTTAAAGCATAGAATTTTAATGAGAAATCTAATGTAAACCAATACTCTAGATAAGTATAGAAATCAACACTACAAATTCTGTTCATGTTGGTCTTACAAAAAAGAATAAGCTGTTCTCTTTATCTCAATGTGAATTATAAGAGATTGGGTATGAATCACAACAGGCTGATCTTTTCCAGAATTTATCTAGTTCCCTATTTCCAGCAAAGAATTGCCCATGGGTAGCACTGTAATACTAGGAGTCTTCACAGCATCTAACTAAAATCATCCATCTCAGGGCTACGAACCATCCTTTGGAAGTGCACATCTCCCTCCTTGACTACGCAAAAAACTTAAGCTCTTGGTAACTTAGCATAACCTACATAAACAGTGAGAGCATTGAAGCAATTATCAAAGCAACAGAACAACTTCTGCTGAAGCCCATGCTATTTATTAGTCATATTACTGAAAGTACTCAAGAGTTTAGAGCTGGACACGTAAAAGGTTTGAGACATCTAACAATCTCATACTTCAGATATTCAGAACTTGCATGTTGCTCTTGCCTCCACTGTACAGACATATAAATTTCCTAAAAGCCTAATTTTCCACCAGTATGGGTTCCCTAGAAGACTAAGTAAGTGCTCTGAAGAATGTGTTGTCACCTGTGACATGACTGCATTAAAGCATAAGATGCTTCAGCCTTAAGAAGATTCAAAACTCTTATTTCTTTTGTTTGTTGTTGTTGTAGTAGTGGGGCTTGTTTGTTATTTTCCTTCAGCTTCAAGACTTGTTTTGGTGGGCAAAGGAAAAAGACAATGTCACACAGTGAGCTAAGCAGCTCAACCAATTCAAACACTGCTCCAATATACAGGACACAGCTGTGGTTTTTGCTGGATTTGGACTGATGGACACACTACTCTCTGTTTTCTCAAAGCTGTTCCATATTTGTTAAAATAAACAAACAAAACTGAACACCAAAACAAGGTCATGACTTTGATTCTTTAGATCTCTGGGGTGTGCTCTTACTCACATTCTTTTCCTCTGTGAGCCAGTGAACATACAAATTTTCCTCTGGAAAGTGGAACAGCTTCAACAAATAAGCATAACAGATGGAAAGCTCAGACAGTGAAAGCATAAGTTGCACGGATTATAAAATAGTGATTTTTGCAATGCTTATAAATGGACTACACTTAGGAGATTTTCAAAGGAGAAAGGTATTTACTATTCTATAACTACCCTTACGCTAAAAAGCATGCCCTACTCAAAACTTTTTTTATACTATTCATTGACTTGAAATAAAGACTGAACATAGAAAATAGCAGCACAAGTGGAATTTGCCAAAATCGAAGGCAATCAATATAAGAAGGTAACTTCAGATTTGGGGGGGAGGCCTCACTCTCAAGCATCCTGGCACCCAGAGGAAAACATAACCCTAATCCAGCCCTGCATGTTCCCTGTGGATGATTATTTAAGATGGCTTGCCGAGTTGACTCCTAACTCATCAGCATCTCTTCAGAAATAGCCCAAATAAAACCATATTTTTGGTATCTTCCTGATCAATTATCCTTTAAATTTAATTGAAAGAAATTCAGCAGGTCAAATGCCAAGTTTCAACCTCACCTCTTTGACTGAGTTATTGTTAAAGAATGGAAATTGAAGTAATTTGCTTCTGGTTATATACTTCCATGAAAATAGATCCTTATATATACTACTTATTTTCTTAATAAAGCATGTCTTGGCACAGCAACTTCTTCACCAGTATTCACAATGGAATATTTCAGCACTGTTGATGTTCTACCATGACCCTATGTAATTATAAATTGGAATGGCCAGCTAACCAATGACATAAAAATGAGAACTATTTCTAGGTTCTTTATAACACATAAAAGCAGATACCGACAATTTTGCTGAATTTTTAGTATTATCCGTAGTAAAGAATAAAATTTCATAACCATAGGTGTAACTTCAATTTCTTTTAAGGCAGTAAAGCAGTGCCTAAATCAGAGCCTCTTATTGTATATTCAGATCAGCCCAATTGGGAAAACTTCCTTTTTTAAATGTTTAAACTTAAAGAAATCTAAAAGCCAAATCACCTCTGAAAGCTTGTAGTACTTGTAGAAGAACAGATTAATATATCTCAGAATGAATACATTAGCAATGAAGTCACAGAATGCTTGCATCCGGTTTTCCTGCAACATTTCATGGTATATTAAATATTAGTTTCACAGAGCAAAGCAGAAATGTAGAAATGTATTTCCAGAAAGCTAGTAATAATGCACTTAAGTCTGTATTACATGTGCACTGCTGTGCATCTCAAAAGTTCAATGGATTCTGGAAGCACCACCCACTAAACATAGTACATTCACTGTACCTCAAATACTTTAACTGGAAATAGAAATGGAAATCAAAAGGTGTGAGGTGAAAACCACAATCCTAAGAAAAAAACAAACAAACAAGAGCAACCTATGTGTTAAGAGTCCTCACAAAACTTAACTAAATTTGAGCATGGAATCCAGCATGGGTTTCTGTATGCACAAGACACTGAAGCATCTGTGAAGCACAGTGGGGATGAAAATGGCAGTGGAAGATGTACGAAGGGAATTCTGCCCCAGAACAACTTATGCACACAGAAAGGCTGCATGGCTTTCATTCATTTGTAATAACCTAAGTAACTACTGGTTAATAACTTCACTGGTTAGTTACTGCTCCACTGGATTTACTGAATCCCAATGAAGTCTTTCAGTACATAACTCTGAAAGTTTGTCTCCCTACCATCAGGAGAAGTAAATACACCTCAAATGGCAATATTTTCTCTTACCATTAAAAGAGGGACAAGGAAGGACCTGTATTGTTCCTAAGTGTAGGAGCTAGCTAGCACTACCTCGAAACAGGTAACATTGTGTCTAGGCAAATCTACTGGATATTTGGTCATTTCTAGACATAAACTGTATATTGAAACATATATTGATTCTGGACATACATTGATTAACTTGATTAACATACTATTGAGACTTGGTTATAAAAGGGAAACATGAGGAAATAAAACAAACAAAGGAAAAAACACCAAACCCAACAAACTCAAGTCATGAACTACACACAATGATGTAAGGAAGCTCTGGAGGGAATAGCTGGGCAGGAAGGCATGCAGAACTACACTAAGTCGTCATGAAGCCGCAGTGAAAGGACAGTGGAAAGGAACTGGAGCAGAAAGATTAGCCATTGACTTAAGAAAGAAAGAAGACAGACAGACTTCTGGGCCATTGATTAAAGACCTAAGTAGGAAAGTGAGTAACTAAGAAGGCACATTACAGAGACAGTTCAGGAAAAAAATTCCACTTCTCATTCCATTTAGGGAAAGTAGCACTTTAAAAGAAGAGTAATATAAGGAATTGAAAAGGTGAAAGAAAATACTAGTATCTGGAACAAGAAGGAACAATTAGTCAAGTGTTTACCCTGAGCAGATTGCTGATTTAAATTTTGAGCTTGTAGGCTCTTGATATACATGAAAAACACCTCTGTAATGGAACTACATCTCTCTAATGCCTGACTGTTTCTTTATCCTCCTCCCCCACCTCACTCCAACTAATAAAATCCAACGTCTATTTAAATCCACGTTAGTACATTGGATCCAAGACTGAAAATCTGTAAATGGCAGGTACTGATATGCATCTTTGGATATTGCTCCTTCCTTTACCTCCTTTGATGGAAGCTTTATCTTCTCTTTCTGCAGCTCACAGAAAAACTGATGGTCTTTTCCTGCTGTCTCAGGACAGAGTTGTATTGTTGGAGCAGAGGATTTCAGCTGAAAAGCAGCATCTCAAAGAACATTTGCAATAAGAGATAGTGGCAGATGTAATTTTTGAGAAATGTTCTTTGCACCATGCTCATCTTTCAGCTGATATTACAGATCTCACCCATACCCGCTTTTGCTTTAAAGGCTTCTGTCTTTTGCCATTTCCCCCTCCTTTTCTTTTCCCTTGCTTTACTTTCCCTTTCTAACCACCACCCCGCCCCCGTCAACAGTCAGCAACACATTATTTGTTTCCTGTACTTCTGTCTTTTTCTCAGATGTTACTCATTTTCCCGTCCCAGATGAATTTTCCCAGACTGTTTTGATTCTCTCTTGCTCCTCATCCAGTGAGACAACCTTGGAAGTGAACGTTTTCAAATGTTACCCCCACTACATACTCTACAAGCTTCAAACCCAGTGCAGGCAAGCTTCAAATCCAGCACATTTTAGTAAATTCCAGGATCAATAGCTGGTCAATCTCTTTCTTTTTCCTTTATACTTAGGGCAGTGACAATCATCTACCATAGATAAAACAAGGCCTTGACAAATAGTTTCTGAGTATACTTGACTTGATTTTCTAACCACATTTAGATCAGATGGACTACTGCCTTCAAAAGGAGACTAATTATGTATGTCAATGTTATTTAACACAAAAGAGACTGCAGATTTGGAGCCACAAGCTTTCAAGGGAACAATAATTTTACAATTCAATTTCATGGTGAATTCAATGTTCCTTAATAAAGGTTGGAGTCTGCTTGGTCACAAACAATAGGAACAAAGGCACCTGTGTTCCCCCGCTCCAGTGTGCTGCTGCTCTGCCTGCAACCCTCGCTGCTGGATGAGGGAACTGTTCATTCGCTTTCCCATCCAGTAAAGCTCTTGGGCTCTCTCCATAGTGATCACCATCACTATTGCTTTAAGCACTGACTACAACGACATCTTTCACCCAAAGGTGAAAGGTACTGTATTTCATTATCAATTGCCTGAGCTATTTAGAGTCCAGCCTGAGAATTTAATAAAACGACAGTATTTCATTTGAATTTTACACACACACACACACACAGTGTGAGCCATTATTTTGGCTTCCTGGCAAAAGATCCAAATTAATAATTTTGCCAGTATGAAATGTGTTTCTTAATTGCTCAGAAATCAAGTTACATTAACACTAGTGTTAGCTGTTGAAAATTGGCAGAAATACCATTAACAGATGAAGCATCATTTAAATTAAATGCTTCATTTGTTTTTTCCCTACCAGAATTAATGCATAGGAAATGGACATACTCAACTTCAAAAATATTTTTTTTGTGAGGAAGAAAGTGAAAATGAATTTTCCACTGAATAAAACTCAATTACATTTGTTTTGTTACATGTAATTATAGAAACAGAAACTAACACTTCACCTACCACTTTTCAAAATACATGTAGGCACTTCTGAAAGAAATTATAAGGTGATATATAAGTGGTTTCAAAGATTAATTTAGATATCTAACTTTGGACATCTCTATTTGAAAATATCTACTTGCATTTTCTATTATAGCATATATTATAAATGACATATTATGAATGATTTATTATAACCTTGCCAAGTAACAGGTTCAAAACAAACAAAAGGAAGGGGGTTTTATTCAGCGTATAATGTTGGAATTTACTGCCATAAAATGTAGTGGAAACTAAAAGTATAAGTGGGTTGAAAAGGAGAAATATTAATGGAGAATGGGTTGCCTCATAGATGTTAACATAATGTGTGGGCAAATCTCTGAGTCAGAATTAAGTTCTGTCAGGGATACCTTCCCACTTTCCAGCAAAGAATCCCATTACGCATCTCCAGCTACAGAAATTCCCTTTGAATTTGCTACTGCACAGTTTCACAAGCTACGAGCCAGATGACCCTCTATCTCTGACTGAATACGGAAGTTTTTATGATTAAACAGTAATGTCCAGCAACTACAGTATGGCTAAGCCGTCCTTGCAGAAGGCATAGGTACAAGGAATTGCAACAGCGGAAGAAGTTCTGATAATCAAGAGTAATGTTACATGTTCTTAAAGTAACATAGCTATTCATATTTACCTGTGCTTTGTTCTCAGTGACACTGAAGAGTTACCTTCATATTGAACCTATATAAAGCAGAAACTAGTAACTTGTTTCAGAGGCACTGCAGAACACTGTCTTGCTCAAGGATTTCAGCAAGGGCTAATGCCAGCTGTCAAAAACTGCAGCTGTGAGATTATGTTCAATAATTAGTCAAGTAATAGACATTTTTCTTTGCAGTTATACAGATTCCTTTCTTTGTCTTGTTTTTCCTAGGGGAGGAGAAAAGGAGGGATTTATTGTAACACGCAGTACCTACTGTAGTTATTCTTAGGCAAATGCACATGGAAACGATTACATACAATGTATGTAAATGTTAATTTGCATGAAAAAGTCTTAAGTTTATTCTTAAAACTCATGGCTCACGATACTTTTTCCTGCATGGAGAAAGTTAGCAACACTTTCTTCCTCAGCTCTCTCTTCCTAGTTTATAAAATGCTGGGTTGTCCTGTGTAAGAGCCAAAGGCTTATCACCAGGAGGCAGGTATGTTTCTAACCAGGTTTTCAAAGGGTCTGGACCCACTGAGCTTTATAAAAGCAAGCAGCAGGTTGGTGGGTTTAGTTTTTGTTTTTTTAAATTTAAACAAAAAAATTGAACAAATAAGAATATGTCACCCAGAGTCACTTGAGTAACACTAACACACTGTAATGAAGAACACCACAATTTAACGTTTAAATCAAAATCAAATAAAGGTCAAATTAATACATCAATAGGTTAGCCTCAATGTTGGTTGAATTAAATTAAATAGATAAAAAGATTACTACTATGACTAATCAATCTTTATAAACACTAAAGGTGCCAATAAGCTAACCTAGTTGGTTGGTTATATGACTCAGCTAACGAATTTTATTTGTGTTGGTCGTAACTCAGCTTAGGAGATTATTAAATATCTTAAAACTGAAACAGAAGTCTAAGTCACAATGTCAAAAGCAGCTCCTCTCACGTAACTAAGTCTTTTCTCTCTGGCCCCACATTCTTCCTCCCCCAGCAGGAGCAAAAAAGAAATTAAAAGGAGCCCCTGAAAAGCAAAAATGTTATAACCTTTGTGACTTTTAATGGTAGGACATACCCTAGTGAGAACTTTCATGACACATACTCAATGGGAACTTTTTCCTATTCTCCCTGTATTCAAGCACTAGTGCTCATATGCACATGGCTATGGATTCATACAGTAAAGCTGAAGACTAGCAAAAGGGTAGACTCTTACTGCTTACATTTTTAAAGAGGTTAAATAAAATAGCTATGAAATGGAAACCATATGAAACTTCTTCCTGAACCACTGACCTCTCACAGACTTCTTGCCTGGGAGCACAAACTACGGCTACAAAACATATTCTCCTGGCACAGAGCTTTCCGATCAAAGTTTTTTCCAGAAGCAGGGACGCAGGTCAAATACTCACACAGAAAATTTCTTAATGTCGCAACTACTTCCACCTAAGGCAGCTGTGTTTTGAGAGATTATTAAGTTTACTAGTTTCCCTTAAGATTTTTCACTACTCCAGAAGGCAACAAGGGAATTTTTCTGCTGTCAAAGTTTAACTTGCTCTCAATGATGCCAAGGGCTTCAGGGAAATCTGGTAAAATGCTACTCTAGAGCCCTGGAACTTGGTACAATCAAGTCTTACACAGGAAATATTTCTTAGTGTATGGATTGGCTGCTGTACTTCTGAGCTGTCTTCAGACAAAGTAGATTGATGAGTGTCTCTTTCGTTCTTAGACTTTTATCTTGGACAGAGTCACATATAGGAGGGTGGATAGTTCATGTGCTTGTTCAACTACTTGTTGAAAAAAATATCAAAATGAAAATAACATGGAAAATACAAACCAAATGACTTAATTTTTTCTTTCACTGCTAAGTTCTGACAGTAGATTTCTATTCCCCTAAAACTGTGTATGTGTTTGCTGACTCAAAAAATAATAATCAAACTACAAAAAAAAAGTAACACAATGTTTTAGTGGGTCAAATTATGGAAACTCAAGTGCAAATTCCATCTTAGAACCTCTAGCCACTAGAGACATCCATAAGAATTACTTATTTCAGTCACAGCCATTTTAAAGCAAAATAGAAAACAATAAAATAGCATTTTCAATTAGCTTACTAAAAGCTCTGTTCAGTCCAAACTATAAGGATTAGAACTTGTGTCACAGTATTTCAAAGCCAAATATTTAACATTAATCAAGTTGGATTTAGGTTCAAATTCCAAAAGGGTTTTCCAAGTTAAATTCTATCTGGAGCAAGTGATGTAGTCTGCAGGTCTCAGAGTCTGTGGCCCTTCTTTTGAAGGAAGTCTTCTTTCTTTCAGATAGCTGCTGCCACCAGCCTTTTTAGCATAAAGCTCTCAGTATAAGAAAGAGTAGATACAGCGTGGTATGTATACTTGGGAGAGAAGAAGGTATCACACTAGATAGCATTATTTTTCAAAGTCTGCGTTATCCATTCATATATCATCAACACTAGTCCCTGCTCCTAGAAGTAAGCTGGGGAAAAATGAGTATAAACCACACTGCAAATCAGCGTAGTGGCATTTTCTGTTGTAGTCGGAGTACATTCTGATGGGCAATGAATTCAGCACGATCATGCCATTTCCTGGAGGCTTCCTCCCCCACCAGGAAAAATATTTCTTGGTGGCTTCGAGTAATACCAAACTTGGTCTTCAGATCCTGGTCACATTAAGTATTATATCGGTATCAATGGTTCAGTGAACATTTATGTTGTAAACACTTTAAAATTAAAGCACACTGTTGGAATAAGTGGTTTAGTAACTATTGCTTTTTCAGTTCTATAGAAAGACTGCTGCATTTAAAAAAAATTATAGCTTTCAAGAGCTTTTATCCAAACACTGTACATATAGTAAAAAGGCATAAACATTTTTGTCTTATTTGACACTTCAAGGATATTCCCAACATTTGTAATAACAGTAAACCAGGTGGAACAAGTCTCTGAAGAGTATAAAACAGAATATCCAATCTTTTCTAATTACTTTCCAAAATCTTTATGTCTACTTCACATCTGCCTCCTCCATACAGGCTGCATTTCTCCCTAAGTAAACCTTGAAACAGTTGTTGCATTCTCAGGCTAAAAAGAGATGTGACATCTGGATCCAAAGTCAGACAGATGGCAGTTACTCATTGAGGACACACAATTTCACTTTTCATTTGACCTGCTGTAATCCGTGATACTAACCCCAGTGATATGGGATGCTCTGCTCTTCTGTGCTCTTTCAGTTCTCCTCATTTGTATCCCTTTTGTGCCTTATGTTGGTTCTCTACTTCACACACTAGTCTATTGCTCAGAAGCTAAATTCTAATGTAGAGGAGTGGTAATTCAGAAATATAAAACCTATGAAAATAAGATTGGATTTCTGGTACTTAAAACCTTTAAGCCCTCATATTCAGAGAACAAATAAGTATGTTTCAAGAGAAAATAATTAATATTCACTGAATAATATTTTCTCTGAGGAAAAGCAGGACTAACCATGACTAAGACTGCAAAATGACATTTAGAAAAGATTTTGAAGTCAACATCTATAAACACCTATTTGCATACATACGCTAATTGCAGCAAAGCTATCAGTATGGCTTTAAAATATTCTCCACCATCTCTTCGGCATCAAGATGGTCTGAAAATATTTTCTTTTGAACTTAAGCTTTCATATACACAGACCCAAACCAAAATACTTCTTTTCAGAATGTTTGCTATTTCATTCAGCTGGTTTTTAGACATCTGAGATGTTAGAACCTATTTTCCGTTTTCACATATTCAGAGCAGAATTTTATTGTCATTGCTGCCATTAAAAAGCTGCTGTTTAAAACTTTGTGTAACCTACATGTAGAGTATCCTGGTGTTAAACTGAGAAAATAAGAGCTAGAAGATATTGAAAGAAGTACCACGCTGAACACATGCAATAAGTTTTGCTGAGACTGTTAGTCCAATAGCTTGACTTACGGTATCACGGATAGAATTGCACTTTTTAAGTATTTACAACACAGCTTACTTTAGCATCTGAAAAAACATCCCTGTTCTGGAGTACAACAGTGTTGGGTATATCCTCTTAATGGAGGAGAAATCCTGTTTAGATGTGTATGAAATACATGCTGTAAATAAAAAAGACCTACGAATAGAAGAAATAATTTCTGATTTCACAACAGAAGCAGGTTCTTAGCCCTTTCCAATAAGCTTATCAATGCAAAGGAAATTAATTTCCCATTGGGGCAGACTGAACTACATTACCTGATAAGACTCAAATCAGAGCAGGAATCACAGAGATTCCCCTCAGTTCTCTCCTCTCATTAAAGTATGAAATCAGCAGGCTGGTGATGGAAGAGAAGGGTTAGTCTTTGAGAAAGCACTTTTATGACGTAACTTGGCCAAATCCAGCTGTTGTGGCTATTGAGCGCAAAAATCAAAATCAACCAAACTGAAGAACACAAATTAATGGGTGGAACTTCTAAAGATCTTGCACCGCAGTAATTGCATTAACTATAAAAGAATTACAATTACAGACAGCAGATATGCTGGGAATTGCGGTCATGACTTAGGTCAAAATAATTTAAACTCATCAGTAAAGAGCACAGTGGCATTTTATACCACTAGGGGGAATCATAACCTACATGGCTACTTCTGCATTATGAATGAATGCAAGAGTTAAACAGTTATATTTTCAAAGGAAGAGGTACTTGTATTTTATCATGATGAATGCCAAAGTTGGTAAAAAAGAAGAAAAAAAAAAGGCAAAAATAAAAGAAAAGTAAAAGGAAGGGCTAGCAGCTAGTGGAATCCTGTATTGAAAGTCTGTCCCAGCAAAACGTGTATACCCTGACAATGCCAAGCCTACAGTCAGGAAATCAGGACATCTGCACATAGTCAGTTAGATGGAGACCACTACAGCACGAAAGGAGAATTTATTCTGGTACAATTTGTGACTCATTAGCTGTACTTGAGGATTAGAAGGTAAAAGGAAGAGAAGGCCTTGATTTGTTGAGTTTCAACTTTGTTTATGTAACAGAACACACAATGCAGACACTAAAACCTGTTTTTAAGCACTATTGAAACTGAAAGAAGAGGAAAATCCAAACATAAAGTAACAGACCAAATTTTAGTAAAACAAATATTACTAATGTTCTTGAAATACATGAGAATAGATTATTACTAAGAAAGAGGGTTCCTAGATAAGCTACTAAGGGCTATTTGGGATAGAAAAAAAAATAATATAAACAGAGAATAATTTATACAAATTCAATACCAATTTAAAAAAACTGCAATGAGGAGATCAAAAGGTGTACCAAAAAAAAAATCAGAAGATGGCATAATAGTTGACTCAAATAAGATATTTATAGCACTGTCACTACAGTGTTGCTTAAAAGCTCCCATCACAGGTACTCAAAGGTGACAATCTGGGTAGAAGAAAAGCAAGTAATCGCAGCCAGAAAGAATACTCTCAGAAACTAAGGATATGGCACAGATGAATGATAGTGATTGAGCAGGTAAAACAGAACCACCACCATTATAGTCTTAAAGCAGCACATGCTGCCAAAAGAATGAAGAACGGAGAAGTTCAAAGACAGGAAGATACACCAATAAAGCTTCTTGAACAGCTGCAGTAGAAAAGTTGCTTTCTATACTCATGAAGCTTTGGGAAACTGGAGGGCAGCCAGATTCTTGGAGAAGAATGTATGTAAGAATCAATGTACATTCCAGGACCTAAGAAAGAGTACTGGAAGAAACATACAACTACAAATTAATCTCATTGATACTGCATGGAAGCAAGGTCATTATTCTGGAAAGGATTCAGATTAAAAAAACAACTCAGAATTGGTATGACACACACTTGGAAGAGGCACAAGGGACAAACCTCAAGACCATGATCAGTCTTGTTCAAATATTTTAGTAACCATCTCTCTTGTTTGTTGACTTCAGTAAAGCATTTGACTCAGTGAGAAATGATCATTTATGGCTGATGATGCCTGAAATGGGTTTTCTATCACACTTAGACAAGCTACTGGGTAAAACCTACCACAATCATAAATTTGCTGTATGAGACATGAGAATAATGTTAAGAGTGGCTCACAAACAATAAAGGTGTACAGGAAAAGGTAAGTTGTATCATCCTATCCAGCATTCTAGCAGAGATGGCATAGAGGAAAGCATTAAAAAATTTGAGAGGAGGTCTGTGACTTTAGGTACGCAGACTGTATGACATTGATTACCAGCTGGTCCAAGGATCCACAGAACATGTCAACATGGTATATATACTAGGAGCGTAGATTCTCAGTCAATCCCTTTAAGTAAAAAAGGGATAATTCTATGGTTCTAATGGAAGAGAAAGAACATAAGTGGGTTGAAGACTATATCTAGGCTCAAGTACTGACCAAAATAATTCCCACGAAAATAATACTTGAAGGAAATTAAGTACTACAGAACCAAAAAAAAGACAACTGTATCAACAGTCTGGAAAAAAAGAAGGGTCAGCATGAAGAACAGAAATCCATGCTTTCTGAAGACAATAGCTTGCTAAAAAGCAACATATGAGAGTTGGAGGTTGAGAAAAAGGGGTGCTTCAGAGATTGCTTTTTGAACATTGAAAAATAGCAGAGAGACAGACTTGGCAGGGGAGGTAGTAATGTTAGTTAGATCAGATAAAACCACCCCAGATTTCAGAGCTGCTGTAACTACAGTTTCAGCAACAATCTTGTAACTGGATCTTAAAAAAGAATGGTATGACAAAAGACTCTGTCAACATGATTAACAGAGGAAATTACAAAATATGGTCATGTGATCAGGAGGGAAAAAAGCAACAGCACACTGAAGATAATCATACAAGAATGTATTGAAAAGAGGAAGAAGAGAGGAAGACCAAGAAGAGCACAGATAACAGATATGGACTTTAACGGCAAATCAATCAAGCAAAAAGACTGGCAAAGAGAAACAAGTGTGGAAACAACTGGTTTATCATGACATAAAGCTAAGGAGAACTCATGGATAAGAAAATTTCTTCAAGTAGAAATGCACACAGCAGCCTCATAAAATTCTAAGGTCTTAAAGAAGAAAACATACTTCTTATTTAATCTTCTTAATCAGATTAAAAAATAACAACATAACCTGGTCATCCAATTGACCTGATTACAGGGCTTCAATGTTGTGCAGAGATATCTGTGCTGTCATGGACACCCCCACCAGGAAAGCAACGCCAGAATGGAGGCCTATTTGGGTTAATGCAGTTTGCTTCTTGGCAGACACAGTAAACCAGTGTGGACAGGAAAATTCTCTGCCAATCTTCTGTTGATGCGCTCTTTTACAGGCACTGCTTTTGGCTTTATGTTTTAGCTAGCTTTTCCCTGTTGGTTCTTCATCATATTGGTAAACTTTACATCAACAAATATCAGTTTTAAAAGACAGAAAATAGTATATGCAATGAAACAGTGTAATGATATTGGGAGTTTTCTGAGAGTAGTTAATTCCTAAAGCCTGCCACTTAGCTTCAATTAATCTCGTTCTTACAGCCAGGACTGAGTATCATTTGACTTTTTAGATCTCAACATTTTATGATCCTTGAAATTTTCAAGTATCCCACAAGTTGTCAAAGAATGATTAGATGAACACTATTATTTCACTGGAAAGATGAATCTTCTGATGTTTCGCATACTATTCTTTGCCTTTAACTGTAAAACTCAGTTAAATAATTAAAGTTTCATTCTTTCCTGTGACAGCAGTAGACAGTCATTCTGTCTCACACTTAAATTTGAACACATCAACATAACAAAATAAGCACTTTCCACATGAATATAAATATAGAAGACAACAAAGTTAGAGGCTTGTGTGTTTAACCATGTCAGAGTGCAAGTCTTTTACAAAGAAACCAAAAAATTGCAATGCACAGGTTTTCTTTCAAACCCACAGAACAGAGTAGTTTTCTCTTTGACTATAGATATATACCATATAAAAATATTCATTAACGCATGTATAAATTCTATATATTTAAAGTTTATACACATAAACTAGACACAAATTTATGACTGCATTATAAAAAAATCTGTTTCCATAACTTAGACTTACCCACTGAAGCCCTAAATAACACTTAATTCAATAAAATCAATAGTGTTTTATAGTGACCATAAGTGGGTCCAAACCAGTTCATATTTCCTCCATTACAAGTGGTACTTCCAAGGTTGTTTTTCCTTCATTATGTGCAGCTGTATCAGAATTGTGTCAGGTATTTGGAGGAAGCACAGTCTCAACTGTACTATGGACATATTGAATGAATTCTTGTTAATGTTTATGGATAACTTTCTATTAGACTACTAATTTGGCTGAGTTTTAGCCATTCTTCGCACTTAGCTTGGCTATTCAATATATTTATAACTGGGCAAATAAGTTCTAACCTCTTTTCTATCAGTATCTGGAACAGCTCCAGTGAAGCAAAATTAGTTACCCTTTTTTTAGATACCAATGTAACAAAGCAGAATGTATGCCAGGAATTTGCCCATAAACTATGCCAAAGTTAGTGACCTCTTAGCATTACAGTTTCTTATCAATTATAGTATGGGTATCATGAAAACATTTTCAGCATACCTTCAATATTGTGTTTGAATAGAATCATATGAAAAGAGCACATATAAAAGAGTCTCAAGCTAAACTATAATGAATTAATAGCACATGCTATCACAATCATAGGTCTCAAGGTCAGAAGAAAAAAAACAGGTTAATTGCTTCTTAATGATCTATTAATACAGTCCTTTTATTTTGTTAGTTCTGCATTCAGGAATGTATTTAAGCAATTACCTAGATTCAAGTTTGTTAATAGCCTCATTAAATCCTGTAGGCGTCCTCTCATACTAGTAATTCTAAACATATTCTTCATTTCGGACAAGGGACAAGTAGGTAAGTGAAGAAGTCAGCACAGAGAAGGTTATGAAATTGCAGCACTTATTAAGAATGCTTTTATTATCTGTTGAATACAAGACATTCAACAATGTGAGCAAATCACGGATGGGGAGTGAAGCTCTAGTGGATCCTGATTACATTCTAGGAAGTACAGCTCTATCAACGTAGTAACACAGAGAATATCTAAAACAAGAAGTACACAGGCAAAAAGACTTTACACTACAAGCAATTTATGTGCAATAGGCACATGCAACTTCCTTTCTTCATCAACCAGGAATTGATGCAATATGCCAATTATTTCAGATGAAAGCCACATTCCTTAACTATCCTGCAGCAACAATCTAAGAAGCTAATCTGATAAGAAAGCAGACAATTAAAAGAGCTTCTTCATCCCCTAAAATTAAAATGAGCAAATGTGACAAGGCAGGTGAGGGACAAAAGAGCAAACATCAGGAGGATAAAAAAAAAAGTTTTATAAATGAAAAAGCAACAAAACTGAGTAAAGAGAGAAGAATGATTTTATTACATTTTTAGAATGAATGAGGGGGAAAAAAATGTGTGATAGTAACAAACTGTATGAACTGTTTATTTTTTTTTACCTATTTTTCTAAAAGAAATTTGCCTTCATCTCTCTTACCGAAACATCCCTGCTTCTGAGAACTCAGAAATTTTACATATTTAAAGAAAAATTATTCTAACGAGACCAATGACCCTTATGTTCATATTTATATATTTCAGTGTAACAATCCCCCAAGGATACAGTAGACATGATATGTCTTCTAAGTAGCAGTTGCTAGAATGAAAATAAAGATGCCAACTAAGAGTTTTATAGCAATCAAAAATATCAAGAAATTCTTTGGGATGCATAGTTTGTCAATACATTCATGCCATAGGTAGGCACAAGCAAAACAAGCAAGAGATGTTTTAGCCCTAGCAGTGTCTGAACAGTGTGCATAACTTATTACCACAGGTGCACTCTCGTATGAGTGGAGCTCAGTCCCAGACCCCAGATTTTATCTGCGTAGAACTCCAAGGCAATACAGAAAGATACCAAGAGTCAAAAAACGCACGTAGGGATAGGAATTCTCAAAAAATGTCAGGGTAAGTCAAAGAAACCTATCTCTTTTTTTCGTAGTGGTTGTTCACATGCACATCTGGATGACTGTTACCAGTATAAACCTAACCTCCATAAATTCCAAACATGAAGATTTCCTAGAAGAGCAGTAACTGGAAAGTCATCAGAGAGCTGTATCAGGCCTGGTCATTTCCACAAAGTATACTACTTAGCAAAGGTGTATACAAAACTTCAGACAAGTCTTGGGAACAAAGACATTCATCAGAGATGCTCTAAGGTTGTCTGCATTCTCCTGAGGAATGTTCAGGTCATAGATGCAGCTTGACCTTTTCAGAAAAGGCTTAATATAGTCCTCCTATTCAGTGCAACAGCCTCTGAGTCTTGTTAACTTAATGGCCTTTCTGCCACGGAAACAAAGAGGTTAAGCCTCTCCCAAAATGGCTTTATTCTATAGAGATGGGAATGGAAAGCACCACCAGACATATGATGTGAATTGATTTTTTTGAAACTCAGGTGACATAAGGTTTAGGGATACAGTGAGCTGAAGAGTTTTTTGACTTAAATTCAATTGAGTGGTAGTTTGAGAAATGAACTGTGGATACTAGAAAAAAAACAGATAAAGGTGAGTTGTTATGACTTGAATCTCTAGTTCATCTAGCAGAGTCAACAGCCACCACAGAAGCCACCTTCATCTCACCATAGAGGAAGAGGACCATGAGACTCAAAGACTTTGTCATGAGAGATTTCAGCACCAAGCTGGAATTCCATTAGGGCTGGAATGCTTCACTGAACTCTGAAAGAGCTGTAGCTGTTAAGAAAACAGCAAAGAAAACCAGCAAACATGTCTTCCCATGACACAAGCAGTAGTTGCATCTCCTCTCTTACTGACTTATCAGACATCAGCAAAAATCCAAGTCTTACCCACAAAAATGTTCATCTTTCTCACTTCCACCTGGGGCAGTTCAGTATTTCTGATGGCTTGGGCTTTCAACTTACTCTCAGCAGTTGTTTAAAGCTTCTCCACAAAATCATCTATTTTATGGTTGCATTTGGATTGAGTCAAGTTCTTCAATCTTAGTCATATCACTTACATTGTCCATCTGGCAGAGAATTTTGGCATGCAAATACTGCTTAATTATTACTTAGATGCTTAAATCCAAAATGTAAATCCCTAGAACACTTGCTCGGCTACCACTTACAGTGTTGCTGCCTGAAGTCCTTACAAGTTTGCATTGGTACAGGTTCTCCAGGTACCAGAATTCCGCATTCTGGAACAGTGGGCCTGGAATGAGCCAGTGCACTCTATTTTTTTTTTTCCCATCTTAGTTTTTTCAGCTGATCATATTTTGCAAAATCAGAATGAATTCCTATGCAAATCCATCTCTACACACAGAGGCATTTTTTGGCAGTGTGAACAACAATAACAAAATGACCAAAGCTTGATTCCCAAAGGCTGGACCTCTCTTACTCAGATGATTTTTTAGTTACTAAAAAAAGTTATAGACATCCAATCTTTTGCCCAGGTGATTATGATTTTTGAACATCTAGGGATAGCAGACAGATATTATTCCTGTGCTCTGGATCCTGTGGCTCTTTGAGCCTGAATGTTGGGTACACACAGGATGAATCCATACGTTCCTATGGCTTCCATGGGAACCAGAAGTAGGAGAACATTTGTTCCTCAGTGAGGAAAACAACCAATGCCCATCCACTTAACCATGCACCCACATACACACATACATAAGCATACACAATGTGTATTTACCAATTGCAGCCATTATGGAAAAGTGCAGATTTCCTGCCCTTTCTCTTCCTATGTCTAGATATCCAGTCATTACCATAAACCTTGGACTCATTCAACCAGATGTGCAGAGTTGCCTGTAAGAGGCATGGAGCTTATGTAAATAATCTACCTGTCACATTTTGTTCCCCAAATTAAATTTGCTTCTTCAAATAAAAGCAGAATCTAAGTCCTAGCTTCTCAGGATTGTTAGGCCAATGAGCAACTGAATTTTATAGGACTTCAAGCCCTTCAGCAACCCTTATCTACAATGTTCAGCAACAATAAACTAGAGTGGATGGAAAGCATCTATGTTTTCTCCTTCATAGCATTAATTTTAAAATAAAATCAGGTACACAAAAAAAAATCTTTTTTATTCTGGAGCTTAAGAAACCTTATTCCTATAGGGTCATTTGGAGTACTTAACTGGAAAATCTACTATTTTCAATCAAAACAGTTTTAGGTAAGTACTAACCACGTTCACTAACATTTATGTACAAGCTTCTCAGCACTGAAAGCAAAGCTTTGTATTTATCTTGGGAGGCAAAACCTCCTACATCTGCCACAGAATTAATGTGCGACTTTGTGCGAGCTATTTAACCTACGTGCCCTCTGGTTCAGAACTTTAAAATAGGGCTAATGTCAACTCTCAGATGTGTTGGGAGAAGGACTTCATTAACCTTTACATAAAGCACTCCAACATCCTGTATAGATAACAAAAGCTATATTCTTGAATAATTATACAACCTCCAATGTAAAAGCAGGAAATGCTCTGTATAGGCACGTAAGACAAAAGCCCCTGACCTAAATGCTTACCTTCTAAAATAAATATGTAGCAGGAAAGTGAACATGCTTACATCACCAAAGCCTTACAACTTCTAAAGCTAGTTTTTATTAAGACACAAACCAAAACAAGGTGAGTCTTGAAACAAAGAAAAACTCAGATCTGTTGGGTATCACAGCACCTATTAATAACTTGCTGGTCTCATAAACTGACTATTTTACTCTCTTTAAAAAAGGGGGAGAGGGGAAGAAATAAAGCAATGAAAGCAACACCTAAGCAAAACTGCACAACCAGATTCTAATTTCCACTTAACTGTGTAAAGATGCTACAAATTCTAGAAATGCTGACAGAATATTCCAAGTTCATACAGTGTGACAGAAATTCAGTATATATTTTAGCAGGTCAGTTGAGTGGGTGAGGCTGCAAGATGCCAACAAATCATTGTTAGAAAATAAGCCAGATCAGAACACATCTGTTTAAAAAAACATCATAGTGAGTTCCCTCCTTCTTCTTGGACAGTAAGCATTTCAAGTTCTGGGGCCCCTAAAGGACTTGCTTTTATAATAAATCTTACATAAGCTGTGCTACAGAAGTGATCCAAACTCCTCTGACAGTACAAGCTGCAAACTGAAAATAAAATTTTAACATCAGAAAGGTAGTACTATATCAGACAAAGGTCATGAGAGCCAAATCCTACCTCCAAGAGTGGCAATAAGCACTTTTAAGGTAAAACTCTCCTAACTCATTTAGCTTTTAAAGTAGAACTCTTCTAACTGTCAACTATTTTTGGCCTAGGGACCTCCTGACTTAGATGATGTTTCTATAAATTTAGCATCCCTTCACAGACATCTCTTCCATTAACTCATTTCTTGAATTCATCCAAACTTGTAGCATCCACAACTTCTTTGCTGGGGGGTTCCACGGCTCAATTACTTGTTGCATTGGGGAACCCTGCCCTTTTCTTTGTTTTGAAAGTGGCTCTTACCACCTTCCCTTGATCCACCTCATTCTTGTACCGAAATAAGAGTGTGAACAACTAATCCCAGTTTACTCTCGCCATTTGGTTTCATGCATCTCCATCAGATCACCATTGAGTTATCTTACTATATGCCCCTTGACTACGTAACTCAGGAAGCCAAAGAAAGAAACATCCAATTCACTTTCTAGTCCTTCAAGGAAATGAGCCACCACTGTGACAGTGATTTAAATTACCCCACAGTCCCCAGTGCCAGCACAGACCACTGCTGGTCAAATGCTATAACCCTAGCACAGTAACTGCTTTCACAGCCCTTTGGACTGACCCTTCCTTCATTAGAAGCCCTGATTATTTCATGCATTTATAACTAACTTCTGACCTGTTACTCTGGTAATTCACAAAAAACATTTCAGAAGGCCTCCATAAAGATTGGCATTGTATTTCCATTTGAAATGTTCTTCTATATAATTAATTCCCCAATAAACAATTGATGAATTCAGAACAGACTGGTCTGAAAGTAAGTTTTACATGCTAACTAGCAGCCTTGCAAATACATATATAAGCTATTTCCTCTTACTCATCTATACCATACAAATGGTTTCAAATCACTTAACTGCTTTTTCAGAAAAAAACCCCTACCCTAGGCATTTGGAAGCCAAATAAATTTCATTAATAAAAGAGTGTAATTTTAATGATTGGTGTTAATGGAGAACCAACAAAAAAAAAGTCTTCCCTGAAATGCACTGTGTATCCTCAGAAACAATCTACATGTTGTTACACCCACCCTCACCTAAAGCGTCTCTATGTATCTCTTGCTGAAGTTAATACGCCTTCTACTTCCATCTTTTCCAAAACCCATAAAAAATACAATTTTCAAAATCAGAAGAAAAATTTAAAGAGACAGAAAAAGACACTATTCCTAAAATTGTAACAGTAACTACACTGACTTTAGTGTGACGTGTAAAGGAATCGGGTAAAAATGTAGTTGCCCACAAAATAAGATCTCCCCAGAGCCTTCTCTTCTCCAGGCTGAACAACCCCAACTCTCTCAGCCTTTCCCCATAGGAGAGGTGTTCCATCCCTCCGATCATTTTTGTGGCCCTCCTCTGGACCTGCTCCAGCAGGTCCACGTCTTTCCTGTGCTGAGGGCTCCAGAGCTGGGCATAGTACTCCAGGTGGGGTCTCACCAGAGCAGAGGGGCAGAATCACCTCCCTCAGCCTGCTGGCTTCACTGCTTTTGATGCAGCCCAGGATACTGTTGGCTTTCTGCACGGCAACCAGACATTGCCGGCTCATGTACAGCTTTTCATCCAGCAGTATGCCCAAGTCCTCCTCTGCAGGGCTGCTCTCAATCTCTTCATCCCCCAGCCTGTACTGACACCTCAAACAGTGGAACAGCTTGCCCAGAGAGGTGGTAGATGCCCCATCCCTGGAAACATTCAAGGCCAGGTTGGACAGGGCTCTGAGCAACCTGATCTAGTGAAGATGTCCCTGCTCATTGCAGGAGGGTTAAACTAGATGACCTTTAAAGGTCCCTTCCAACCCAAACCATTCTACGATTAACAGCCAGCCTTATACTTTTCAAGAGCAGACTATTCATTGTCTTCCATTTGTAACTCCAGTGGCTTGTTTGTTGTCCAGCACTTTAGCAATAAAATATACAGACAAGAATAACTATAACCTTTGTTTGAGGAGAAAACATGACCACAGCAGATACAATTATTTTTATCTATAAGCAAGAGAGAAGTACTGGTGTCTAAAAAAAAATGAACATTTCATAACCAATTCACTCCAAGGTTGTCTGCTTTTCTCATCACTGCAGCTACTATAACTCTTGAGTTTTCCATCTGCCTTTTCGGCAGGAACCACAGTGACAGGCCAGTATCTTCAGATTTCTCTCATTCAGGAACCATGAGGAAGTCCCTTAATCTGATGGATTAAAAATAACTGAAACAACACCAAAAACATTTGCTCCCTCGAATTATAATTTGCTTGTCTTCAGTATTATGAGCTGAAATTAAAATTGCCATGTGGCTAAAGTTATGGAATAAACCAAACATACCATGAATACTTTCAAGCTTTCGAAGTTCAGCTTTAACCAACCAGCTTTTAGGAATACTTAAGAAAATGGATGAGAGCAGGAAAGACTGAAAATAAAACTTATTGAGTGGTAGGTATAGTAAATGCTGTTTTAAGACACTGGGTATTTTCTTTGTTAGATTGTTGTGGTTTAACCCCAGCCAGCAACTAAGCACCACACAGCCACTTGCTCAGTCCCCCCTGGTGGGATGGGGGAGAGAATCAGAAGAGTAAAGGTGAGAAAACCTGTGGGTTGGGATAAAGACAGTTTAATAGGTAAAGCAAAAGCTGTACGTGCAAGCAAAGCGAAACAAGGAATTCATTCACTACTTCCCATCGGCAGGCAGGTGTTCAGCCATCTCCAGGAAAGCAGGGCTCCATCACGTGTAACGGTTACTTGGGAAGACAAACGCCATCACTCCAAATGTCTCCCCTTCCTTCTTCTTCCCCAGCTTTTTTAATTGCTGAGCATGACATCATATGATATGGACTATCCCTTTGGTCAGTTGGGGGTCAGCTGTCCCAGCTGTGTCCCTTCCCAACTTCTTGTGCGCTCCCAGCCTACTCACTGGTGGAGTGGGGTGAGAAGCCGAAAGGGCCTTGACTCTGTGTAAGCACTGCTCAGCAATAGCTAAAACATCCCTGTGTTATCAACACTGTTTCCAGCATAAATCCAAAACATAGCCCCATACTAGCTACTATGAAGATAATTAACTCTACCCCAGACAAAACCAGTGCATAGATGTAATTTAGAAGGCACTAACAGAATCCATCTGATTCTAGACTGCAATTTTGTATTAATTATGAGTGTGGTGGGGATTTAATTAGTAATTTGATAGAAGTGTGAAGGTTGGTACTATTCATCAGCTGAATACTTTTGCCTATTATGAAGAAAGTATTTAGCCGAAATGTTGACTCCCTTTCCCTGGCTACTGTTAACATTATTTGCAGGGTCCAGCCTTAGCATCTACTACTTCTCATCCCATCCTGACAGATGAGTTCAAAGGCAAGGTAACTTTGATACAATACTTTAAAGAGATTTTGCCCTTCTTTCCCCTCTCTTTCCTGCTCATTATTGACTCCTAAATTGGGCTGACCAAGGTGAAGGACTTCTTTCTATGAACCAGCAACCAACTGGAGTACTTCACCACTGACAGAAATGCTACAAAAGAGGAGTGTATCTTCCAACTCCTATTCTGCTTCTGAAAAACAGAGACAAGCAAAAATCTGAAAAATCGGGGAAGCTTCTGTTCTACCTCAGTATTATACATCCTTGCTTATTACTGTGACATGAAATTTGTCCCTCACTCTGTAGTTTGGTTTCTTCTTGGACTTAACTGCTCTGTTGTTACTATATAGCATGTATTTGATCACAGGCATCTTTTTCTCTACAGTAAAATAGTTTGAAAAGAAATGCATCCTTCTTCCAATACATGGGTATTTCTAGGTAGGGACTAGACACTCTTTATTATATGTTGGTAATCTACTGATGAAAGACAGTAAAAGGAGCTTTCTAGCAGTCCTGCCAAGTACAACAGAAAGAACTGTGATATGGCACACTGACAAATGGTATCCTGTTAATATTTCAGATGATTGCTCTATTTCACTCTAACCACTGAAGCAGCTGTACACAACTTCTACGTTATCTTGAAGAATAAAATATATCTGAAAATCTAGCATACTTGTATTAGTAATCAGTATTTTACAAATTCTAGCTTAAAATAGAACTAAGCTTTCTCAACACTGTTCTAGAAAGTTGGATGGAATACAATGTCTATGAAGGCAGACTGTTAATGAAACAAATGTTTTCTTTTAAAAAAAAAGTAAGCCTATAATCCTTTTCTCTACAGTAAAAGACCCACACACACATTATTACCAAGTTACAAAATTATGATGTCCCACTGTCTCTTAGACAAACCAGTAAAACCTTTCATATATCTTTTACAGACGGCGACGAAGAGGCTGAGGGTATGATAAATAAAATTACAAAACACTTTATTTGTGGCAAGAAGTCTTGATTTAATTCCATAATAGCAATTGAAGCTATGAAAAAAGTTTGTCTAAAATATTAACTTATTGATTCTAAGCTGTTAAGACTTTTACACCCCTCCCCCCTTCCTCCCCCAGTCATTCATGAGACAAGACTTTTTCTTAGCGCTAATGGGACAATTCTCAGCTGTCATCTTCTAGTTTTATTTT
Organism: Gavia stellata; assembly: GCF_030936135.1. Lineage (NCBI taxonomy): Eukaryota > Metazoa > Chordata > Aves > Gaviiformes > Gaviidae > Gavia > Gavia stellata. The sequence goes on from NC_082602.1 coordinate 5,995,514, forward strand.
TGAGAAAAATATGAAAATGTCCCCATGCTGCCTCATTTTTTTTAATGACTCTTCCTTAAGTAGCCTTTCTCCTTACCAATCTTAGTTGGTTTCAATATAGTAAAATGCTACCTCTCCTGCTCACTTCTCTCTCTCTTTCTCAGTGCCAGCATTGTTAATTATCAGCCTGGGAAATTTTAGTAGTCATGTGCAATTTTAGTCGTCATGTGCAACAAAGCCATATAAACTATGACAAATTCCTGCCTCCAAAAGTGCTTGCTTTACTTTATCTGGCTGACATAACTAAATCCTGACAGAAATAAGGAGTTATTGTGGAACATGCATTTCTTTTTAAAGTGTAAGAGTAATTTTTATTGAGCTAATCTATATGAAAATCACTCTGAAGAGTATTGTGCCCATAATATAATCTAAGATAATTCTGGTTAGCCTTTGAGCTCTACATTAAGTAGCTGTTTTAGAAACATAAAAATTTCAAGCTACCTATACCTAAAACATCAAAAAGACAAAGAAAATACTAGAAAATCTGAAGTTTGATGAGATGCAGCAGTAGCTTTTACAGTAGAAATAGTTATTTGAAAGTAAAGACATGCTTCTGATTGTAGCATTACTTGAATACAACTCTGTGACTTACTATTTCAATGCACATGTCTTGCAAAGTCTAATTACTGATCCATGAATCTGTTTTCATAGTTTTACCCATTTTTCTGGGTCTCTCAGATATCCATCTGCAAGCCTAGGCTTTTAAGTTTTTGCTAGCCCTGTTAGGTCAGGCGTGTAATGAGGTGTGATATGCCTGCCATAGCAGTATCAGCAAAAATCCTTACTATAAGTAGTTATGGTGACAAAAAGTGTTTCTATTGCTCTGACTTGTCTCTCTCTGATCAGGAATAATCCTACAACTGTAAAGGAGCATCTCCCACACATCTTGCTGGAACTTTCAAATGTGTCCTCGCAAAAGTTCAAAAAAATTTTGGACTACTCCATGTTCTTGTGCCCCTGAGTTTGTGTCATTTTATATCTGGTTATCTTACCTTGTTTTCCATAGGCTTACACCTCTTCTTCCAGGTCCCAGTCCAGAATACCTGTATTTGCAACAGAGGTTGCTCCTTCCTTTTCCTTACTGTAAGTGACTTCTGCTACAGGCAGTCCAAGCAGCAGTTTGAAGCACTGTGCTCGTGGCTCTCCATCCTGCTTTATACCATCCTTTCAAAGGCAGAGCTCACTTCAGTGCTTTTCCTGGTCCTCTTCCTGCTCTCTGTGCTTTGTTCATTCTTTGTTTCTATCACAATTTCTCTAAAGGTTCTCCAGGACAGCCTCTCACCTACTGCAGTGTGGGCTGTGCATGTTATACAGCTGGTTCCTGTTTGCTGCTCAGGCACAGGTGGAAGAGGTGATGCGGCCACATTAGGCTTTGGGGGAGGGAGGCTGCCTATCCCTTCACAGGCATCTCAGGATTGGCTGCTACCCATGGTGGTATCTCAGGTGCTACAGTAGGTTTTGCAATATGCAGAAAAATAACTGATATCTTAAATACTGCTATGTAGCCATTTGCTTTCAAAAGTCAGTACTACAGTAAGTAACATTGGCTTGTTCTTCTTTTGTTTCAGTATTCGTTTCTAACATTCAGGAACCTGATATGATACAGCTGAGAAGGCACTTATCTGTGTCTGTAGATGAAGTGGAGGAACTTTTGTTTACCACAGGTGTGCTAAGATCAGGTCTGGAAAGAGTAACTTCCTTTCCCTTGCAGCCATTTGAGACTCAAGAGACAGTCAGGTGCTGAGGTAAACTGGCACAACTTCAGTGGAGCCAGAATATTTTGAAGGGTAGAGGACATGGCTCGCAGGATTCTCTGAAGAAGCCTTTAACTATCTGTTCCGAGTTTGTTTATTGATAACTCTTTGATGGAACACATTTTCATGTACTACAAACTCTCATATTGTTGAGTTATGGATGAATATTGGAAACAGTCAGCAACTCACTGAGCTATTTCAATCCAACAACAGTTCCTAGAAAAAAAATTTAAAGAATATGTTAGCTAGGATCTAAAGAACTCTAAGTGATGTGTTCTTACAATGAGCTTTGTTTTTTACAGGCTATACTATCATATTGCATAGTCCTCACTTATGACAAGACTGCAGAATTGTAGGTATAGCAGTTTGTTGAGCATCACAACATGATGTACTCTAACTATAGCAAATGAGTAATAACCACCTCAATTTCATAGCAGTTTATATGATGTGTATCTATTAAAACAGCTTGGCTTTTTATTGTTGTTTCTAATAACTCAATAAAAACCCCACAGTATTTATGATTAAGAAGCTATAGTACAGCGATCAAGCTCTACAGTTCTCAGTCCCAATCCATACTGTACTGCTCTGGCTTCTACAACACAGTTTATAACCATACTCTACTTAGCTTACTGAAACTTCACTGGATATGATCCAGTCTGTGACCAAACCTTAACAGCTATGAATAGTTTTACATTGGACACTTGAATGCCAAAAATGGATGGCTAGCTATTTAGCCTAACCTTCTTCATAAGTTATCTACACAATTTCACTCAATATTCCTGCATCAAAACTGTAACTTTTGGTTAAGCTAGTTCATAAGACACACATTCTGCCCCCTTTGGTGAGGAATTCATTTGGAGGCGCTGAAAGGCTCTCTTGAGAAAGCTGTCTTAACCACCAAAGATTCTTGCTAATTCCTGTACCGCCCACACATTTCTAACCTTTGAAATCCAATCTGCTTGTATTGTTAGTACTTCCCTCAAACTGCTGCACCCACCACCTTTTCTGCCAAACTTCTATTACATAGATCAGGCATTCACACTACTACAATTACGAGTATTATCTGGACAAATTTCTTGTATAATAGTTGCTCAGTCTTTTACTGGTTCCAGTTTTGTTAGTTCTCCTGCATGCTTATACAGAACATTTTAGATGTGAAATATTTCTGTGATACATCTTGATACAGTAGCATCACCGATACTAGACTGAATGGAAGTGTTAAATAAATTAGCTCTCTTCCATCTAACCTTACCTCACAGTCAGGATTTGTCTGAGCTGGGTCAGTGGTAAGGCTATTGTGAGGCCTCTATTGTTCCAGAATCAAGCATCATGCATGCATGTGATTCTTTCCTATACTATTCTCTTTTGTAAGGAATGATACTATATTGCACTGACTTTGTCACTGGAGCTGAGCTAGCACCACTCTGAAATGAAAAGGACAAGCAGGTCATAGCTCTTCAAGATGTTATTCCAGATTTAGATGTCTCTGTCACAATTTCTTCAAGTATCTTTGTAACCCAAAGCCACTAGGAATTCACTTTGAAAAAGCAAATCAAAACTGAACGTATGTCTGCAGTGCACATGGTAGTGCAGAGACGTCAGTCTACTGCTGACTGGTACATCTACCCACAACAGCGTTAACACAGTAGTGATGTGCTGTGTTTGTGCTCACAACTCCTGCCTCTCGTGAGAGCTTATTAACTGTAGTGCAATTCCAGCTTGACACAGTCAGCTGCAACTTCTCTGCAGCACGTACCACAAATCAAATCCCTGTTTGTCTCAAACAACCAAATTCAAATTTGCACATTCCCCAGCATCACCTTTACTGAAATTGCTCTTTATGAGGGTGAAGAATTCCCAATAACTAAAAATTCTTATTGTTATTAAATATTTGATATTGAAGATTATTTTTTAAAATAATCCTTGATTACTCTTTATCCACCATTTCACTTTGATGCATGACAGATCTAGGAATTATCTACTAGCATAGAAAGAAAAAAAAATTTTAGATAAACTTCTTTCTACATTTAGATAATATTAATAGCTTGGACAGAATGCACATAAGGAAAGAGTAAAAGATTCCTGAAGTATTCACGTATGTTATGTTATCTATCTTTAACTGCTGAGTATTCAGATCTAACAAAGTTTGGATAAATTGCCATGACTGCAAAAATTGGATATGCTGAGTTACTGCATTCTGGATGAAGGAAAGGTTAATGTATTGTTGCAATAAATTCACCTGATATGGAAAGCTTACAAGAAGTTAAAAACTTATTTTTGTCATCCTTTGCTTTAATTCTAAGTCTGATTCAAGAAAAGAAGGAAATTAGAGCCACTAGCCAGATGACGAAATGCATCCTTCCATAAAATTCATTATTAAAGAGAGAATAAGGTTAGAAAAATTAAGTAGTTACTGTTTTATATGGTCAGAAAATGATTTTCAGTTGGTTTGGAATCAAAGATTATTAAGCTTACTGATAACACATTGCAAACAAGTGGGAAGAAATATGTCCTATTTATCAAATTAATTACCAATATAACCTTCAACATGTAGCATTAATAATGATTTATTCAATCTTCCTAATAAAAGTATAGATCTTTATTGGTAATTAACACTCAAATTTTACATGTGTCTTATCTGTGCCTTTTCCAGTAATAGTTTCCTCACAGCATGTTTTTTTGGTGACAGTCTGACCAAAAAAATGCAGGTTTAGGTATTTAAGTAACTAACATGCTCTGGAATGGTTTTAGACCAAAGTTCCTATGTGTTGTCTGACAGTATCTGTGGCTAATTCAGGGTAATTTACCTTCAGTGACAACAACACGTCTAAGCCAAAATGCTCCTATTTACAGTAGAAAGCTTTTAAGGACTTCACCTCCACTCCTGAGACTTAACAGCACCTGATACAACCTAGACCCACACAAAAAGTGAGAACTGACCCACAAATTACATAGAGGAGAAATGGGAATGGGTGCCTGGCTGCATCAGTGACCATAGGGTTCTCTATGCTGTTTCCAGATTCTTACACGTAGCTAATTCTACATAAAACTTGCTTTCTATTAGGATGTTAGCACTGAGACCATACCACAACATACCAGTCATAGTCTGAGCACCATCTCCCGCAAATAGCAGTCACATCTTTCCACCTTGCCTTTATTGTCTTTAACCACCACAGATGATAGGATTAGACAATCCTTAGGCAAAACACTATTAATATTCATCTAGACCCTTGAACTTGGGTTATTCCTGCAGCACTCAAACTGCAATCAAAGGACAGCTCTTAAATACATTTGTTTGTCTCTCATGAAGTGCATATCCCTCTCTGTATCCTCTACTTTGATATCTCCATCTGGCAGCCACACACCCTCACATACTAAATCCTCAGAGACTGCTGAAGAAGAAACGGAAACTGGAATACTGAGTGACAGATGGGAATGTGTGTGTGTTTAGTACATAATCTGTGTGGAAGAACATCCCCATATCCCTCACCAGCATCCAGTTCAGCTTTGGCAGGGACATGTATCTTACCAGAAGTACCTAAAATATTCCACTTGAAACTCCTAATACAATGCTTAACCGATACCCACAGGCAGGCATGACAGAATGCCTGGTTTAGTAGCACCAGTGTACCAGGACTGCTCATGAGGGAGCAGCCCCAAGGCCCAGTTAGCCTGATGGATCACAGCAGTCCACTGGAAAGGTACTCGCAGGTGGAGGATCTTCCACCCTCCACCTTAGGGGAGTCCTGAAAGACTTTTAAAGTTTCTGCTTTGGGGAACCATACAAACTTCAGCTATGTTTCTACTAGTTTTACCTGTGGTACAGTTCTTAAGTTTGTGTCACACAGAAAGGGAGAGAGCATACTGGAAGCATGGCATCTCCACCATTCCTATAAAGGTAACACTATGAACACATGTTTTCTGCTTCCCTTTCATGCTGCTTTTTTTCTTCCTGCCGAAATAAAGCTCTATTAAATATCGTATTAAAAATAATCATATAAAAATAAAGTAATTGACTTAATAGCCAGATTACTTTCAAAAAAACCTTAAAATCATAGAATACCTCTATCTATCTGTTACAACCATTCAGTATTCTTCCTAACCTGCAGTGGTGTAAACCTTCCTCAAGTATCTTTTCCAGTGACAAGCTGCTCAGTGTTTTAGTTAATACTACGATCATTTCATAAATTATTTTTGACTTCTGTGTCTGTTCTCACTTCATTTGTCTCAGGAAACTCTTTAGCTCTGTTGAGCAGATGCTTATGATTCTTCTGCAAGACTTTTGCTTTTTGCTCATGGTTACTAAACAGGAATGAAGGTTACTTCTGTTTGACCAGAGTTGCTCAGAGTGACTTCATTTCATGTCTTTGTCCCCTAACCCACCCTATAGAAATAGCATCAGATGATCTTCTGGTTTATACTGTAGGCCTAGAACACTCAGTCCAGAAGAAAGGGTATTCTGAATTGCCAGTTTTCTGCAACACTACTGAGCATAATATGTATTTCTTCAAAAATTTCTGAATACAGTTTTTAACAGTATTTTGGTCACCACTTAAAAATGGAGAGGAACACTGTCCTTGGTTTTTTTTGTTAACAGTATTAGATAACGTTCACTACAGTATCTCAGAACTAAAGAAAATGCAATTGCTGACAGCATTTCTAAAAAATTACAAGCAAAAATGGAGTTGCTTCTTTGCAATGGAACGTTATAATCCTCCAAGTCAATGTGAGGAAATAATCCTAAATGTTGTACAGCAGTGTTTGTTTGGCAGGTATGAGTATGTGTTCTGAAAGTATTTAAAAAAAACAGTTAGCAGTTAAATAGAAACACTGACAAAGAAACAGTAATTCTAACCCTTTTCATAGGCAAATATCTCATAAAACATGATTCCACACTGGTTTTAGATCATATTGGGAGTATCTGGAGTTCAACAGTTTAATCAAATTATCTTTGTATTTGCTTCATTTGGTGAAGAGATATGACTATCCTATGTGTTTCCTTAGACACATAAAAAAGCACTTCATACACAAGTCTACCCATCTACCTCTGTCCTAAATGTACTTCATCCTCTCCTCTGATTTACATCATACAAATGGTTGGTAGTAGAGATGGGATTCATGAAATAAAAGTTCAGTTGTTATGAAGAATCTAAGATTACAAGCTCAGATACTGTTGGGAGAAAAAAAGATAATGCTGTCACCAAGACAGCCAAGCTCTGCCATAGATATATTTTATAGCCTTGGTCAAGTCACTTTTTGTCACGTCAGTTTAGACCATATTTCCTAGGTAATAGATGCTATGCTATTATTTACCTCTGTACTCCTTGGCTCAATATGGGCTACAAGTTGAAGAAAGTAGATTACTATTCAGTAATGTGAAGCACATTCTCAAGGGTATATTATCAAACTTGCAGTATTCGAGTCCACTAACCTCAAACAAGCAATAAACGTACATGACCCTGACAAAAGCATCACATGCTATAGCTTTAAGCATCTGGGGTGATCTGAAGACAACCACCACTAAATATGTACAACCACAAGTACATGTACAACCACAAACAACCACAAGTAATGACACTATAAAATGGAGGTAAAAAAAATCAATGCTCTCTACTCATATTTCTAGTAAAAATGAGCTTTCAGGGATCTCAGCAGTGCTCTTGAAAAGTCCAGAAATTGTAGGTGTAATACTGATGATAAGGAAAACACTGAAACAAATAGACAAAGGGCACCTTGCAACAGTCAAATCAAACAGGAGAGCTAGAGAAAGCATATGCAGGACCTAATCAAAGAGCTGGTGAGTAAATGTGTAACATGTCACACATAGTAATTCCCCACAAGACAAACAACTAAAATTTAATGGAACCAAGTTGGAATTGCTATGTTTGTGTTGAAAAACATGATCAGCAAATGGCTGCTAATATTTTTCAGGACAGTCTTGATTTAAAGAATGAGAAGAGTAATTAGCACCAGAAAACAAGTTAAAAAATAGTAAAATATGTGACAATTCTTAATAAGAGATCTAGGTGAGACACCCCCAAATGCAGAAGTTCGCTGAATAAGTATATATTTTTCAAAAAAGCAATGAGAACAAGGAAAAATGCAAACTTAGCATTACCGTAACACTGTATCTGTAACCCCAAATACCAAGAGCTGTATGAATATTCAACTACCAAATTAAAAGCTAAATAGCAAGTCTATCAACAGAAAAGTACTGGCACATATATAAATAAGCATACAAAACAGCACAACAAAGAAACAAAGCTGTTGTAGCAAAAAAGAGTAAGGCTGTATGAGGCGGTTTCTAGAGTACACAACATAAGGCAGTCTGACACACAGACAACAAGCCTATTTATCACACTGCCTCCACAACTCTATTTACATTTAAACACCAGTTCTTTGAAAAGATTTTTTTTCCATTTATAGATGCACCTGTAGCAAAAGTAGAAGTTCTGAAAATCAGTTTTTAAGTGCATGTTTTTAAGTGTTTATTTATTTCCCTTTGAATTTTGATTTGATTTTGAAGAGATAAATTATAGACTTCTCTAAGGGAAAACTCTAATCTAAAAAAATGCTTTAACTTTATGAAACCCGTGAAAAAAAATTCCTTAATGATTGCCAGGTGCTCTCCTTATCAGCCAGCTGACTCCTACTGCTGTGCTTTCAACCAGTCAGAAAAAGAATGGAATACATTTAGAGGGTTAGTTTTTGTTGTCCTTTTTTTTTGCATATCCTAGCTTCTGCATATGAAAAATATATCTCTAGATGCTGACGTAAAGTAAAAGAGGTTTTAAACTCCACAGAGTAAAACTGTGGAATAAATAGTTTTGTGTAAAAATGTAAAAGAGACATTTAGAAGGGAGTAGAAGGAAAGAGGAAGAACTCTTAGCTAAATATTCTAAAAAATGTATCTGTTTTTTGATACCAGTATCAATGGCGGCATAGTGATTTACAGAGATTCTGGTGCACTGGAAGTTTGAAAAGTAATTGCACAGCTTCAGCAAAACTGTAACAAGTCTCTTGAGTTCAGAAACTACTGAGGACTTAGGATCACAGGATACCTCAGCTCAAGAGAGCTCCAGTCCAACCTCCTGCTCAAAGCAGGGTCACCTGTGAGGTTAGACCACGTTGCTCAGGGCAATAACCAATCATGTCACAGAAAGCAGACTGCACAACCTCTCTGGGCAACCTGCTCCACTGCTGGACTGTCCTCCTGGGGATAAATGTTTTCCTTGCAGCCAGGCTGAACCTCTCTTGTTCCAGCTTACTCCTGTTGTCTCTCACCATCCCACTGTGCCACTGTGCGGAGCCTGGCTCCATCTTCTTGACAGCCTTGTATTGGAGGGGCTGCTGTTAGGTGCCCTTGAAGCCACCTCTTCTCCAGACAGAACAAGCCCACTTTCCTCAGTGTTTCCTCACAGGGTAGGTGCTCCAGCCCCTGGCCATCTTGATGCCCCCCTGCTGAACTTGCTTCAGTCTCTGCATATGCCCATGTTGAATTCCATAAGGTTTCTATCAACCCATTCCTTGCTTCAGCACTATTCAAGCTACAGTTCCTAAACCCCATATAGCATGAAATGCCAAAAAGAAGTTCCATGAAATTTCTGCCACAAAACATTTGCTCTATGAGATGACTGTAGCAAGTTATATGCAACCAGAGCTGGTACGATGAGATGAGACAGTAGACGAGTAAAAAGTTCATGAAAAGATTACAATTTCTGTGACATTCAGAGAACGACTATAATGTCTGGCCTTAAACCCCCAGTTTTTATCACATGAAAGTCTTGCTCTGTACTGATGGACATGCATTAAAATGTTATCCTTATGTTATGCATATAGAGTTGTATGAAGTCATTATTTTAATTATCGTTGCCTCTTTTCTACCATACTTCAAAAGCAAATTGTTTTCTTAACTATAAATTATAACAATTTTTGTAATTTACTGCTACAGTGAACATGCAGAAAGCATTAATTTAATTTCGAATTTTAGAAGCACAGTGTTTTACTTTAAGTAGCAGCTTCCTGAACAAAAAAATAATCTTTTTTTGTTGAGGCTGTTTTCTTCAATGATTGACCTCGAGAATGCTTTTTGTATTTTTGCTGAATTGTAGGTTATTTCCTTAAAATTATTAATCCTACTTTATACAATGGTGTATAAAAAACCTGCATTCCTCATGGCACCTCATAAATATCTCATTTCTTGCTGAACTTCTGTATGTAATATACCAAACAGTTTTCTCTTTTGAATAGAAGATAAAGAATATGGCAGTGGAACCGATCAGAAGTTTTCTTTACTAAGCAAAGCCCTTGCTAATGAATATAGTGGTTCAGCATAACACTGCTCAAATACACAATAATTATAAAATTATTATTTCATTAAAATTATACAGCAACTCTATATATTAAAGCATTTTTAAAAATTCTTTGAGAGGTTTGGTAATCTAAATTCCCACTGACTTTTTAATAGGATTTGTCATTCTTAGATGTGAAGATGCTTTGGAAAAGCATCTACTATAAACTACATTGTTTTTACCAGTTCTGGAAAAATAGTTTATTCATTTTTTAGTATGTTGTTGTTTAATATGGTTTTTTTTCTTAAGTTATAACAAGAATTATGTGGAAGACAGAGATATTGTGCTATGCACTTTACAAACACAGAATAAAAGACTGGCCCTGACCTGAAGCCTACAACAGAGCTTGTCCCGATTTTACATGGGGAAGACTGGGGTCAAAGTTCTAGTCCATGACCTTAGCAGCAAGATTTTCTTGGCATATTCACAATTCTTACTGGAAATGTTAGAATTTGAAAGGAACAATTTCATAAATGTGATGAAATTCACATATAGTGAAAAATCATTTAATAGTTTTATAATCAAGATTAATTTGCTTAAGAAATTTAGAAATTATCTTAACAAACAGATTCTTTACAATCATTTGTGAAATTAAATGGTATTGTGTTCCTTACTGAATAGCTTAGATAACAAGAGCAGTGAGAATTTTGATAAACACATTTTGTAGTTCACAGTTGGATCCTGCTCAGGCTACTTTTGAGAATTCACATGAGAGAAATTGGTTCCCCAGACAGACATGAATAGTAAATACAGAATTATTTCAAAGCACTCAACATTAATTAGTTTAAAAATCCAAATGGATATTCACAGAAATAAATTGAATTATTTGCCCAAGACTTTGTTCCCTAAGACTTCTCACACAGATAATTCTAACTAATATCTCTGTATTTTGACAGGAGGAGGAAATCGGTGCTTTTCTGCAAGAGCCGATGTGAGGATGGCAGGCTATGTCATATGTTTCCATCTTATACAACTTCTGGAGATATAATCTTGATTGAGGAATCTTTTATTTTGAAGAATCCAAAGCAAAATATCTTAACTGCAGTTTTTGCAGGTATTTAGAAGAACACAGACTGATATGCAGATCCCAAATTTAGTTTCCAGTGCTGGCGTGATTGGAAAAACAAAAACAAAACCATACTTCTAATCAAAGCTCATTTGGTCTGTAGTCACTGAGTGGTAATAAACATGGGAACACCACTTCTAAGGTAACTTTTCAGTGCATAGGCAAACGTAACTTTGCATCACAAGAAACTTGTTGGGGCACTGGTGCAAAAGCACCCTGCAGTGAGGCAAATGAGTATACAGATGATTCTAAATTCAGTGCTGATATTGCAATAGCAAGCAAAGAAGCAGAGCATTGCTAGATAGTGATGAATGACTAAAATCATGGGAAGATTTCCAGCTATAGTTTCTTGCCTAGGTTCCCTCTTTACACAGCAAAGGCTCAAAAGACAAGCCTACACTCAGGACTGGCATGAGGGTCAGAATTAGGGTTAGGTTTAGAATTCAGAGAAAGTCTAGAGCTCCATTTGGAATGGGGCTGGGAAGAAGCTGCCAAAGGAAAGGGTAGACTGCAAAGAGAACTTGGCTGTGAGAGCTTTTTCATGTCTGCTGATGGGGGTGGGGGGCAGGGATGGAGGGGAGACACTTGCTGAAAGCTCAGCCCACAAAGGCACTGTTCCAAATGAGAAGTTTTTGATTAAAAAATTCAAAGTGTTTTCTAGCCTTCATTCTTTTAACTGGGAAGACATTTCTGAAAAACTCATTTGCGTCAAAGTGTATAGGGGATCAATTTTATAGCACCGGGATAAAATGATGATAAGATTTCAAGATCCTGTGATGCTGTCTTAGAAAGGAGATGGGGAAGGAGGAATAGACTGAAGTTTTCTCAAGAATTAGAAAGTATAGCCATAGACTAGGATATTAAAAGCTTGTCTTGTAGAATTTATAGACTGCCATTAGGATTTAAATCTGTCCATCTATCCTTGAAAAGACATTTGACTGGAATTACGGGTGGTGATCTGTGTGTAGGATTAACAGCTTTCAGCTCTCTGGCAGAGTTCACTGAAGTGAAGTAGGATCATTGGACCTCTCACTGCTGAGGTATTTGATGCTGAGGACCGATGACAGCAGACCATTATTTACTCCTGGAAAACTTCTGGAGCATATGCTAAGAAGGTGCTAGGGCAGAGAAACAGAAAAATTTGCAAGAAAGCAAGGCTGCAGGGAAGATTCTTCCCTGGGAGTGTCTTGGAATATTCCTAATGGTCTCAACACAGGTACAGGATGCTCCGCAGAGTGCGTCAAGCACTTGGGGAACAAAATGTGTTGTTCCCCTCAAGGGGGGCGGTGCTCTACCTGAGATAAGGCCTGAAATTTGAAGGTAAAAGTATCCCCTTAAAGCAGGAGCTGTGGATCTTACTGTGATTTCAGAGCCATGCCTACTTTGAAGAGTAACCACGAAGTCTTATGTTGAGTTGTCTCATGCTGGGGGCCTTTCTTACTCCTGCTGGAATGAGGCTTGAAGAGGTCCCTACTAGTTAAAAATAATTGGCGGCCAACATGAGCATTAGTGATGAAGTGCGAAGTGGCGGGAGACAGTAAAGAGTTTAGTCAGTAGATGAGAATAGAAGGTCTACGCTGGTTGGCCTCTTTCTGTAACAAAAGCTGACACTAATAAAGAAGTTAGGATAGCTGAAGAAAAACCTGTATACCCTCAGAGGCAATAATTCCTATCAAAACTTTAACAGACGGAGCCTCAAAATGCCATGTTTTATCAGAATACACAAGTAGGCAGTCTGGTAATACATAATGTTCATTAAAAAATGACGTGATTTCAGAAGATGTCTTCTGAACTTGCTAGTCTTTCTGATAATTACAAGAAGAATTTTCTGACAACACCCTCCTGCAGCCAAGACAGCATGTGGTGTGTCAGTACTAAAACAATACAGTCTGAAGGAACGCCCTTTTAACAAAGAGGAGTCGGGGATTTGTGAGGAGAAAGAAGATGTAGGAAAAGATGAAAATGGTTTGAAACCACAAGTCATTCCAGATAGATTTGTCTTCTGCACTGATTTGGGAGCTGCATGTAGAAAATGTATTGTACTGCTATTTTCAACAAACAGATCCAAAGAGAAACTTATGGATTTGGTGAGCGAAATTTCCTGTTGCATATTTCCTCTGAATAGATAAATCAAACTAGCTCCTGCCCCTTCTTTCCTGGTGTACTGGTTTTGGCTTGGATAGAGTTAATTTTCTTCATAGCAGCTTGTATGGTGCTATGGACCTGAGACGAAAACAGTGTTGGTAAAACAACTATGTTTTAGTTACTGCTGTGCAGTGCTTACACAGAGTCAAAGCCTTTTCTACTTCTCACACGGCCCCACCAGCGAGTAGGCTGGGGGTGCACAAGAAGTTGGGAGGAGACACAGCTGGGACAGCTGACCCCAAGTGACCAAAGTGATAGTCCCTACCATATGCTATGGTGCTCAGCAATAAAAGCTGGGGGAAGAAGGAAGCTGGGGATGTTCAGAGGTACGGCGTTTGTCTTCCTAAGTAACCGTTACATGTGATGGAGCCCTGCTTTCCTGGAGATGGCTGAACACCTGCCTGCCAATGGGAAGTAGTGAGTGAATTCCTTATTTTGCTTTGCTTGTGTGCAACTTTTGCTTTATCTATTAAACTGTGTTTATCTCAACCCCCGTTTTCTCACTTTCCCCTGCCCTTCCTTCCCTCTCCCCCATCCCAGTGGGGGCGAGTGTGTGAGTGGCTGTGTGGGGTTTAGCTGCCTACCGCGGTTAGCCCATGACACTTGGAAAGCTTCAATCTTCAAGCTGTAAACCTCCTGACAAAGGAGCTTCATACTGGCTTTTGGCTACAATGCAGTTGCCCATCTTACACTACTGAATGGAAACATGCAGTCTTGTGTTGCTTTTAGTAGTTAAATATTTAGCTCTTAAAAGCTGCAACAGACTTGGCAGCTCAAAGACGTACTTTTTGTCACTGCTGGTATCACATACAGAGTTGCACAGGGTGGTATGGCAGAGGTCTCACTTCTGCTGCCATTTTTTCTCCTCATATTCCAGATGTTACTCTCAGCTCCGTATTGATTTGAAAGCAGCTCCAGGCACCATGACTGAATCTGCCACAGTTAATCATGAAGAGGAAGAGAAGACATGGCTGATTTCAAGGAAATCCATTATGTTGGAAATGAGCAGAAAGAAAAGGAAAAAATACCCAAGTAGTTTCCAAGATCTGAGGAGAGAGGTCACAAGGAAGACAGATGTTTTAATTTTCAGATATGAAACTGATAATCCCTATTTCTCCTTCTTTTCATTGACCCCTGTTGCCTCTTGCCCCAATTTCTAGGAAACTGACCTAGTTTTCAGAAATAATCAGTGATATCATTCTGACTTTGGAGATCCCATATGTATCACCGTTAGCTACTCAGAATGACAGCTCCATAACACCTAACTTCTGCAAACCGGCTTCCAGCAGACAGACTTAAGATTCTGACATACAACTAGGTCACAATCCACAGCTGCAAAGACAAACAAGGTCTTCCCTAGAAATACGAAGATTCACAAGTGTCTTGCTATAAGCGTAACATACAGAGCAAAGGCAGATTCAAATAAAGGCAGCCTGATGAAAGGCACTGGAAGTAAAATTGAACAAATTTCCTTCCTCCCCAAGACACCAGATGTAACTTAAACATCACAATAAAAATGAAATTAATATTAACAAAAAGTGTAAACGTTACCAATTATAGAAATCATAGAAAGGGCATGCTTCCATAAGCCCCAAATACTGAGCTAGATGGTTATCTTTGGGATCAACATAGAAGTTTTACTTCTTTTCCCTTTTTCACTTAAGTTATTTAGAGACTTTACATAGATACAGGCTTAGTGTCACTGCTGAAGTATTTGAAGGGGAAATTCAAATTGTAACTGCTCAGCAGTTGTAAATTGTGACCAAAGAAATGATCTGGCATGGAGGGCAAAAAGGCCCAACCACAGAAGGGGCTGAACTGGCTGGAAGCTGGAGATGGAAGGACTCCCTGTAAAGGAGTGAAGTTTCCCTTGCTGATGAGATAAGGAATAGCCACAGCACTATCCTGTAGAAATCCTGGAATGCCAGTGCTCAGGGGCCACGTTTGGGCAGCAGAGCTGGCACTGGGGGATGGACCCAACACCGGGCTGAGGCACCCCATGCCAATGCTCATGGGATT
Source organism: Gavia stellata (assembly GCF_030936135.1). Lineage (NCBI taxonomy): Eukaryota > Metazoa > Chordata > Aves > Gaviiformes > Gaviidae > Gavia > Gavia stellata. The sequence goes on from NC_082602.1 coordinate 6,010,888, forward strand.
GGGGCCACTGCAAGTGTATATAAGGAATCAGATTGTGATGCCTCTTCGCAGACTCCATGCAGAACCATTTATGGCGGTAGGTCTCTGCCCAATGTTTTTTTTGAAATATATTTAAGCACAAATGTGTGTTTAATTTGCCTCAATAAGTACAATAAAAATTCGCCAACATATTACTGAAATTAGGCTCCTGCTGTGATAGATTATTTTCAGATTGTAAATCTCTCCGAAGTTAGTTTGCTCTAACAAAATATCTTAAGTTACATAAAATATTTTTTAAAACTCAAATTACTCTCCCCTTCTCCACCCCAACAAACTCACTCTCACCCACAGCTGAATCGCTGCATACATAAACTGACAGCAAAGTGGGAGCCAGATCTCTGTGATACAAAACATTTATCCTCCATTAAGCCTCTGGAGTAAATTCTGGTGGGCAGTTTTCAGTTATTCTTACCTTCTTTTAAATTATGTTGTAATACCACGTGCCATATTTCCTGGATGTGTGACAAATGCTGCTTCTGTGTGATTTGTTTACACCATTGGAAGCTTGCCATCAATACGCTCCATTCCCCCAGGAAAAGTCAAAGTTGAAACATGAGTGCTGTGTAGGGAGTATAGTAGGTAAACTACTGCATTGACTGTGCAAATCTGCAGCAAAAAGAAATTAATATTAAATAAACATTGGTCTTTATCTATATTATCATCCTAAAAATGTCACCCTTTGGTCTTCTCTATTCTATTAAAATTGGGCCATCACTTCTATTCATATTACCCTAAAGGAACTTGCAGAGCTAAAAGCTAGATGAATGAATCCTCTCTGCTATACTAGAACAGCTAGGCATGTTTGTCACGGTCTTTTAGGAGTAGGAGCAGGCATTTACCTACCATCCTCTCCCCCTTTTCCCCAATTTTGTTTATATTGGCTCTCCCAGATATTGTAAACTCGGGATACTTTTTCCCCCAGAATGTCAGTGATTTGTTTTCAACAGTCCTTTCTTTTCCCTAAAGTTCTAGCTCTCCTGTGTTTTACTGTCCTGAGAGTCTCAGTGGTAAAAGGACTGTCAAGAGAGCTCCATGGATTTTTTCTTCCTTTATTTTACTATGACTGCTAAATTAGAAGATTCTGATCTTGAGGGGAACAAACAAAAAGAATTCCCTTTGTCTTCCCTTCTGCTCACACACCACTTCTAGAGAGTATTAATTCCCCTTGGGTGATAATGAATTTCAGTGCTCCCGAAAGACAGAGGTTCAGTCTGGGGGGGGGGGGAAAAGTTGCATTTTTTTTAACAGCTTGTTGGCAACAGCTTTATCAGAACTCACCCTGCCATCATCTGTTACCATTTCCAATACCCCAGGTCAAATAGAAAAGATTCCTTCAATCTGAGGCTGGAAGGAACTACTGTGACAGTCTACTCTGACCTCCTGCATTAACACAGGTCACAGAACCTTGCATAACAATTTCTGCAGCACACCTGTAAGCTTCTACACATAAGCCATATCATATCTTTAATAAAGGGATACAACCTTGACTCAAACATTGCAAACATAGGAGGATTTGCCTCTTTCTGGCTGGTTATTTTAACAGTTTAACTATGCTTGGTACTGAAAGACAAGAGTAGGCAATGACTGTGTATCTGAGGGTTCTGTAACTGCCTTTTCCAATGGTCAAACAGGTCAAGTTTCCAAAGTTTGTGAATGTTATTTACTTAATTTTATATGCATAAATGATAACTCATATATAGAAAAAAAGTGTGGTAGTGTAAGTCACCTACAAATGGGAAGCATTTACTAGCAGCCCCATGTAGTTCTTATTAAGAATGACAATGCAGGCAGTGAGAGAGTATACAAACTGATTTTCTACAAGCCAAACTCTCTAATTAATCCTGTATTGTGTCTATTGACATTATTTTATCAATATCAATGGAGATTTTATATCTGCTGATGGTCATAGTAGCAAAACCAGAATGTTCTGAAAAGGTGGGAGGCCACCAGTATACAAACTGCTTGAATTAAAAAAAAAGACAAAGTTATTCCTGATAATAAATAAAATTTGAAAGTCTCAAAAGCCAAGAATATTTGATTAATTAGAAATGGACGAGAAGTTTCCTTCCTGGAAAATTACTGTGGGAGAGGAAAAACCAGAATGTATATGGAATAATCTCCAATATAGGAAATTTCATTTTAATATAATCACAAAAATGAATATAACAGAATCTGTCTATCTGTTCATCAATCATATAAAGGTCATATATACTATACAGCCAGCAGGGTGTTTCCCCAATTCAAGATTTATTTACTTTTAGGAAGTGCGGGGAGATACAAAGAAATAATGCACACAGCAAGTCAGCTTCATTTGCTTCCTTAGATTATAGTGACAAGTTAGTAAGTAACATCACCATATCTGGCTGCTGTAATATACGTGCTGTTAGTATGTATATTTGTTCTACTCTGGCGGTAAGAGTAAGATAAATTATTCTTGCTAAACCAAAATTGGATCGGCCAGCTTAGGAGATTTTATGAGCCTGAACTTCTTTTCCAAGGATTCATAGTACACAAATGGCATATTATTTGTCATAACAAATCTCGAGAGGGGCAGACATTGTTTAAAGCCTTTGGCAGATATTTGAATAATTTACTTTAATAGTCAGTCTTTCTGCTTCATATCATTAGACTATGGTCAAAACCAGCCATTTTAATTCACTCAACATTCCCTAGCTTTGTAACCTTTCTTCAACCCAGAATACGTAAGCATAAATTTAACAACTAAAACAGTATTCGATGGGTCACCAGATCATGGCAAAATTGTAACAGATTGTTTCAACAGACTGAAGTCCTGCTCTATAAGCATAATTACTCTATTGGGACAGAGCAAGATATGTCGATATACTATGTCTTTGTGGCATCTGACAGCAATACTTACTCACCTAGCTGGCCTACTTGCTTGATAATGAAAAGGACTCAATAGTATTGCTTGCTCTGCTAGTGACCTGTGATACTCAGCAGGTCCAAATTACCTCTTTGCGCCTCATTTTCCTTACCTGCAGAAAGATTAAAAACCCATTAGGACTCTCTAAAATCTACAAGTAAAAAGAATGTTGTGATTTTATTTATTAATAAACATTTATTATACTTACTAACAGAACAAACAGAAGCTCTATGAGTATTGCATAAACTCATAGTACCAAAAGATAGTTTTACTGCCATAGGCTGTAAGTTTGAACAAGTATATATGAACAAATTAGTAAGACAACAGTGAGCATTCACATTATATGAATTAAAATCTCTTAATTACTTGGTCTCTAAAGGAATTCTTTTAAATAATACATAACTCTGAGCACTGGCAACAGATACCGACATTTGCATACAAATATCGAATAGAGAAGCTTCCTTAATAATTATTTCAGTTTTTAGAGTAGAAGAACTGATGTTGTAATATGCAGCGAAACATCTCTGACAACTCATGCATAATTTGAGCGATTTTATAGGAATTGTCCCCGTACTGTTTCTGTGAGCTTGCAGCCTTACTAAGAGCTAGTAATTGTATAATTCAGTCATTCTCCACATGACCAGGTGTTGACTGATACAGTGAAGCAAATAATTCCAAAAAGTGGGCTCCTTACTGCTTTACTTCTGCATTTCCTGTATACAGGGTTCATTCTTCCTGTTATTAATTTCTCAAGTGCCAAGCAACTGCGAGACACTCAAAAAAGACACATAAGCATGTCATAAGCAATACTGACTTTTCAAAAAACTCTGAAAAAAATACTGTGGTTTGTTGCCAAATTCTTCTGAAAATATGAAAAATTAGATAAATCCAATTAACTTTTCTGAATATTAAAGGAATTACAACAGAGACACTACAAATCACAAAAGCTTTCAAGTGGCTTCACTAACCCTGAAGTAATGCGCTCTCCCTCTCTCACAGACTTTCCCAGCACAGAGTCCATCATGCTGTTATTACATTACTGCGAACAGTGCAGCTTTTCGCAAACAATTTTACTGGTTAATTCAGTTGGCCTGACTGAGAACAGAGCAAGAGACACTTTCATCCTCATGCTCATTAGGTCAAACTGAATTTTACAGTACAGCAGTAGATACTAGGAAATTATTTGCAATTTCAAAGCCTGACATTTTGCCATGTCTTTGAAGGCAGTAAAGTAGGGGAGAGCTCTTTTTGACTTATCCTCCCATGAGCAGCTTCTTACAATGAGGAAACATAGAGGAAACCTCTGTTTTCTGCTAGCACCGCTTTTTCCATTAGTATCAAAACATGAAACCCAAAGGTCCCACTAGATGACAAATGAGACTGCTTTTGGAGCCATGCATGTGAAAAAGAGATAAAGTAAGTCACTTAAGTATAAGATTATAGATAAAGAGAAAATCAGAACCCTACAGAGAACTTCTAAAGAGATTGGTACTTGTTATTACGAGAGCAGATTCTCATACTTTGGTGTCCCATTATAGTCCCTTCTCTCCTTTTGAGCTCTTACGCTCTTATAACGAGAAGTGCACTTGCCATCTAACTTCCTACTTTCTATATAGTTCAACATTTACAATGTTCTTCAACACATTTGCCTATGCTCAGTGAAAAGAAGTTAATCAGTCAAACCAACTCTGGGAGATAATCTTCACCTGATAAAGTCTGTTATTTAATGATGTAGAAGATGAGGGGACCCTTATTCAGGAAGTCAATAAATTATGGATTCTTCTTACATACACAGCTACTCATGAGTTAGATAGGCATACCCTTACTAGAAATTAAAACAGCAAGGCTCCTACATTTTACATTAATTAAAGCAAGGTTTCTACTCCTTTTCCTCTTAAAAATGTAGTCAAGTTAATAAACACTGGCAGCCTCATAATGCAATTATAAAAGTGAAAATTCTACAGGAAACCTTGATTACATTTTAATTACATTTAATAGATGATTAATATAATAAATCTAAAAAGAGAAAGAAAATAGTGTCCTGCTACAGTTGCCCAATTCATTGCCTAAAAGGGATCTGTTACCACTTTAAAAAATACACTTTTTCCCCCCCTCTACATAGCAAGCCTTTTTGATTGGCTACTTATTTTTAAACAGCTATGACTGAATAGCAAATACCTTTAGTTAAATTATTTTCTAAAGCATGTTTATAGTATTTTCCTCCTCTGGAGATTCTGAGTTACGTTTTCTTTGTAGAAATAAAAGATACCAAATCAACCCTGCAAACCTTTCTTTACTTGCACCCTCACCTTTGGAACAAATTACTTGAGTAAAGATGAATGATATGAGTAAGTGCATTTGGAATAAATTAACTTCAGTTACACATGCTTGGAAGACTGCAGAAAGTATTAATATATTGATCACAATTGCTTGCGATAATGGCCTAGAAACTCTCTTGGCACCCATGGCACTAGCAAAATCTTTAGAAAATACAGTTCACTCCTTAATAAGACTTTACAACCCAGGACAAAAAGAGAGAGAAAGAGAGAAGAGGAGAAAGAGACTACTTGCATTAATAGCAATGAAAGGAAATTAAAATTCTTGAGGCATTTCCTCCCCCAAAGAAACATCTTCACAAACATAAAGACATTCAGAAGGCACTTTTGCCTTGCAAACTTCAAAGCTCATTTTCTGGGATATTTGGCAATTCCTAATTTTTTAGATTTTTTTTTTAAACTACTGAAATGATCCAGAGTAGCACAACCTGCCTTTCTCCAAACTAACCAAAACCCAAGCAGGGGAAATGTTTCCTCTTTCACCAACAGCATTTTGGATATAAGAAACAGTAACAAGTCAGCACTTTTTCTCTAATCACAGACAGTTAAATACCAGCTAAGGACAAAATGCTGAAAGATGCACTGACTCCAGGTACTGCCATTTTTATGACATATTATTCATATGGCCAGGTTTTCAAGAATTCTCTCCCATTTAGGCATCTATAGCGAAGGATTTTTCAAAACAGATTTTCTCCCTCCAGAACAAGAAGCAATAGCACATCTTAGCATCTTCTGAACAGAAAGCCCTTTCCCAGGAAAAAGTATCTGTAGAGAAAGCACTTAATTCTGTCTGGCCCTGTATGATGATCATCATTTTAATAAGAACGAATACAAGCATGAGAGAAAAGATGCCATTCTCCATCAGATGATATGCATGACAGTAGGTGCACACAGGCAACAGTTAACAAAACCCGATTTTGCACCAATAGTGGCTCTAAGCTTGGTATTTTAACTTTGCAGCTCATCTACGTAGATAGTTACGGACTTTTTCATTGTTCTTTAAAGCCTTCCTAGTCTCATTCCTTAATATTAGAAAAACAACCCTCAAATCCTTTGCATTGAGGCATATAACTTCTGAGATGTGCCAGATCCATGGGACATTATACCTTAATCAATGTACAAATATCATGTCAGTCAACTTCCATTAAATACACTTCCATCACTTTCAGGTTGGTTTTTTGTATCTTATTCTTTTTTCCTCGGTTCACTTTTTTTGTTACCTTTAATATACCAACTTAAGCTATTGCTTAACAGTCCTACTGCTTAGCAGAGGTTTACTGCTAAGTATGTTAAGCAAGTACCTATCATTAAGCAGGTGTGAAGGTAGAATTGAACTTGTTGGGATTAACTGCTGGATAAATACTTTGCCAACATAAATAAGTCCATAAGAAATTGATCTTCAGTACCTTACATGAATTACATCAATAAACCACAAGCATGTTCTGTTAACTCAGAAGTCATATACAATCTTGAGTTATCTACATTTCATTGATTCATGTCCATAGATCACACTAAAGGCAAAAAACTTATAAAAGCATAAAAATGCCATACAGAATGAAAAACCTAAACTTCTAAAAAACCAACTTGTCCCATCACTTTACTATATAAGATAAACAAACATACAATGCTTGAGGTGGGAATAAAAGGTGAGGAAACATTACTAAGTTATTATAGGCAAACAGCTTCAGCTCAGAAACTTCGAATCCAAACAGGCAGCATTCCCCTGCTTGCAAGAACTCAGTAAGGTCTGGAAGGCACTCCTTTAAAGGAGAGAAATCCTCAGATGCTTCTCAATCCATGTATCAGTCTGGTTTTGTGAAATTTCACTGAGGATTTCTAATAGCTTTCTTTAACACAAGAAAGATATCCAGGACAGCTTGACAAAATTCATCCATCTCCTGATTTCTAATGCCCTTCCCACAACCAGTCCTTACAACTCTTACTCTACAGATAACAAAACAAACAAGACCTTTGCAAGTTTCATACGCAGACAGGCTGAGAACATGTTCTTAACCCAGTAAAACCAATTAAAAACATAAACAAAAAAGGGAAAATGTCTTCCAAGTACTAGACTCCAACCCCCTTACAACCTTCTATCTGGACTCACCTCCAGCAACCTAGATGACCCCTTCATCTTCTATCTGCACCCTTTCCTACAAGTAGCAGCCTCTATTCTCTCAGGTGCCTTTCTCAACTTTTTATGATACTGGGTAGAGTATCATACCACCAACTGTACCATGAGAATTGTCACTCTTGGGTCTGAAAAAGTCAAGGAGAAGGAAAAAAACCTGTTTTAAATATCCCAGCAGGTACCAACTGAGCTGGCAACATTGATTTATGCATCTCTGTTTCTGACAGTGATCAGGCACCAAGCGATCCAGGGAGCTTGTAGAAAGTTAAGAGACTTCCTAGATTATGCATCACCAAAATGTGGTGTTTGGAAGTCGCAGTGATAGGCTTATACACTTAAAGACTTTTGCAGGACTGACTCTTCACTTATTTCAAGTTAAACTAATGACAAAATATCACATAAGTAAGTTAGTTCAGGCTTAGTTTTCAGGTATCTGCACAAAGAAATCTTCTAGGGAATATCATCAACAACAATTGTGAGACTTCTGTCTTATGCTGAACATCAGTCTCACAAGACATCCTTTGAAGCCAGTAAAAAACCCTCTATCTTTGAAAGATCAGGACTTTCAGTTACTTGCGACTGCCTGAGGTTTATATTTGATTTTTCATTTCCTTCCTCTAGCTGTGAACAACACAGAAGAAAGAAAAATATTAAGACATTTTCTGCCATGGGGATTCAGTACTCAGACCTGTGACTTACGCAGGAGATGATGAATAGGAATCAACATGCAAATGAGGAATGAAGTAAACATCCAAAATGCATATGTTATCAGAAGAGGGGATATCTTCCCTTGATTGATACTGCCATTTAATGTAGCTTTAAATTAACGGCCTGTTATTTATGTAATTCATAGCTACAAGTTACAGAATCACAGAATCATGAAGGTTGGAAAAGACCTGTAAGATCATCAAGTCCAACCACCAACCCAACATCCCTTTTATTATCTTTCTCCACGGATTTAAAATATTGCAAAAAAAAGCCATTCCACAGCTTGTGAAGTTACAGAGAAAAGATGCATTTATTATCAGATGGAAGCAGACAAGGTGATTTTCATAAGTCAGCTATTTCAGTACAGTAGCAGTTAATTTCACTTAAAACATCTTTTTGCTTCTACTGTACTACTATCCTTACAGCACCAGAAATTGGAACAGAATGCAAAGCTCTTTCTGCCCTAGCAACACTCTCCGGCTGACCTCAAAAGATTAACTATGAGAAGCAGTAAACATCAGGTCACACCTGAGAGAAGATGCCATCATATTTACTAATGAGAAACCTGAGGTATTTGCTAATACGGTAAAGAAAACAACTTTATACTCTTAAATAACCAGCAAAGTTGAACTCAACAGGTCTGGTATGTACTTCAGCATTATACTTCTCTACAGTCCACAATTGCAAGGATCTGATAAACTGAAGCAAGTTCAGCAGAGGGCCATCAAGATGGTCGGGGCTGGAGCACCTACCCTGTGAGGAGACACTAAAGGAACTGGGTTTGTTCTGCCTGGAGAAGAGGTGGCTTCAGCCTAATAGCGCCTAACAGCAGCCCCTCCAATTCGGAGGGATGGTGTAAAACACATGGTAGAAACAAAGGTAGGAAAGGCAGTGAAAAAGTGTTTGGCTAAAGCTAAGTCTGGGGAAGGGAGAGGAAGACTATTTCTCTAAGGGTTAAACTATTTGTATTTTCTTTTTTTCCTCAATATATGAATCAGTAATTAAGTTTGTTGTTAATTACCAATAAATGAAGTAAAATTCCATGAGTCAAGCCAGCTTTGCCCAGGACAAATATGCTATGATTTGATGAACTATATGCTTATCCTTATATTAAATTCAGATTAATTTTAGAAGCCCACTGCTGCATAAAAGTACTTCCTCTCAATGCCAAGGTGCATGCACATTTCACTACAGAGGTAAAATTAGCTCATGCCAACATTGTACAGGACTATACAAACTGATCATTACTTTCCAAATGATAAGACCTGCGTACTTGACTGTATATGCATTAAACTAGACAGTACTGATACTGTCATTGGTATTAGTATTTCCTCTGAAGTAGCAAAGGAAGATATTTTCTTAAAGTGTATGGTTAACATGCTTGGAAGCTGCATCCACAAATAAAGGATTATTAATAGAAAAAAATCACATACTACTGAAAACTTCACAATAAGATTAATTCTAAGGTAGACACAGGAAAACTCAAGTCAAATTTGATAGTGAAAAACTACTTTTCAGTGAAGAAAGAAAACAAATGACATAGTGCAAAATATTTGTAGTTAAGGTTGTCTTAATTATGTGTTACTAAAAGTTTGTTTACCAAAATGACAAACCATTTCCTCCCCAGCAAAAAAAAAAAAAAAGGTTACTAGCCATATCAGAAACCACAGCTGTGAGGTCTGAAAGTACTAACAAACTCCCTTATGTCAGTAAAATGACAAGAATGGATTCTTATGAACTATTAATAAGCCCATACTTCTAAGTATTTAAACAATGCTCTACTCAGAGCTGTCAGACATAAGGTGACAGACAGATGAAAGAATTTCAAATGATTCAGCCCTACATACTGCTTACTTCGAATTATCAACCAAGACGTACATCTCATGTTTGGTCTATTCTGATGGTTTCTGAAAATTCTAGATACTGCCATTTTTAGTAATGCAATTTGGTTTTCAGGTTTTCAGGCTCCAACATGCCTGACATGACATTGCTGATCATTTCTGTCCTCAGTTCTGTCAGAACCCAAAAACTTGGCAGTCCTCTGACTACTATTACATGATCTGTTAGACATGACCAGAACAGGCCTCACAACTCAAACAGACCATCTTCTAGTAAGTTAAGCTTATACAGCGTGGAATAAACATAGGTTCTATTCCATCTGTTATCTGAGAATATTCATGTTATAGACAATTCTCAGGTGGATGGCAAACTCTCCAATGGAACTTGTTCATTTTGTTTGAACTTACCAAGATTTAGTAAAGCCAGAAAGAGAACAAATGAATAAACATGACTAACGTCACAGTTCAGCACGGGGAAGCGATGCAGATGTGGCTTCCTAACCATGCCCTCAGGAAACCTTTTAAGTAATTTATCCCACGTATCCCATATTACTAAAACCTTGTCAGTCTTCAGAATTCCCTTGGAGAGGGAAGAGTTGGATTTCAAGAACCAATTGACAAAACACTCAGATATCCTTGCATTTAGTGTGATGGGGCGAGAACTGGGCAGGAACTTCCTATTTGACTACTACAGCTATGTCAAGACAGCTCCAATGGAAATGCATGGATATGTCCACAGATGTGGAGTTTTGACCCTTTTTTGCCCAAAATAACTCCTATGTCATACAGAATAACTCAGGTTGGAAGGGACCTCAGGAGCGCTCCAGTCCAACATCCTACTCAGAGCAGGGTCAGCTGTGGGGTCAGACCAGGCCAATGCTTTTTCCACGGCGAGTGATTCCATAGCCTCTCTGAGAACCTGTCCTAAAGGCTGGTTGACAAAACTAGCATATTTAGCTGTACTTGCATGAGGGTAGTTATCAGGACAGCTATGACAGAACTTTTTTTTTCACAACACCAAACGGCCATACCTGTTTAGGATACATTTATAATGCAGATCTCCCACTTGAGCCACTTCTGAAAAATACGACATCTTTTAAGTTACCCGTGCTTCACAGACCATCAATTGGCTTCTGCACATGGTTCTTTGTTAATGTACTGGCTTCCCTACAGCTAGAGAGCATCTTTGAGCACCACATAGTGCAGAAAGCACAGCAATCTGCCACGCAGTACAGAGGGTCTGTTTCACCAGGATGACAGCGTCACATCAACTAATCATTAAAACCATCCGATGTCTCCAGTTTGCTTGCAAGTATAGTTTTAAAGGTGGCAAAGGAAAAAAACAAGTTAGAAAATTGCCACGACTGGATACTTTTCAAAATATGACATAAAGCTTCAACATTTACCTCTGAAATTTAAACAAGACTGAAAACAAACAGTAAATAAATCCTACTGTGTATGACATTCAGATACATTCTTTAGCATGTCATCTAGATTTCAGAGTTCTTTCCTACAGATCAGTGAAAAGATTCGAAAAAAAAAGAAAGAAGAAATATTTTCTAGAGAACTATCAGATATATTCTTTAACGGATATTCTTTAATCACTGCCTTTGTTTAAAAACAGTACTATAAAATCATTATTAACACATGTACTGGTGATCTACATTCCATTAGTCCATAAAACTTGATAAACTATCAATAGTTCAACTGTCATCAGCATTTTTTTGACTGCTTTATGATACAGATAGATTGAGTAGGCTGAGCTTTAATTCCAGTTTTGTAATAATGCCCCTGGTAAACGTGATCTGGCTTTCAAATCGCTGCAGCAATGCAGCTGAAAAAATTAAAACATATTTTACTGTGAAAGAGCATAAACAAATCATTTTCACTTCACACTACTAGCATTCATTTTATTTCTTATGCAGGTACTCTTTCTGTACTTTTAAATATTTCACTGATTATTTGCCTGCTAGAAATCAGGAATGAGTACTTAAGTTAGGTCAGAAATTACTGTCTATGTCTGAACTTTCATAATTGACAGTCTAAGGACTGCACGCATGCTGATGACAAACCCATCTTCGTATATTCTTTATGATGGGTGCTCTAAGCATCTTTCATTTCTATGGTTCTGAAAATTAACACTATTAAATATTCCCCTGAGAAAGTGTCATATATTTGCCAGTGCACAAACACGCTACTCTTTCTATTTTGGGGGAGAGGAAAAGGTTAGAATAATTCAGGAGAAAATAAACCTAGGTGAGTAATGGGAGATTGATTTACATAAGAAATTACTAAATCTTGTCAGCTAATGTAAGCAAAGTAGTAGTTACAGAAAACAGATTTTCAGAATCAGCAGAATAGTAATGAAAAAATGTCTATGGAGTTTTATTAAAAATGCACTGAATAGGATCACTGTCTTAACATTGAACAGAAAACCTGATAGCTGATGAAGTAACAGCTATTATTTGTTATTATGATCAGCATAATAGCAGTACTCAAGGATTCCTCCCTGCTGATAAAGCATACACAGTGGAGAGAGTCCCAGACCCCCAAATTTAAGCTATATACCAAAAAGAAAACAAAAAGGCAAAAGGAAGGAGTTATTACCCTTATTTTAATGATGGAGAACTGAGGCATGAAACGTCAGTGCAGTCCATGATTTAATGCTTACAGGTCACATAAGGTACCTCTAAAATTTTAACACCACTCTAAGCCATTAGAAATGAATACCTCAAGACACTCCAGCGAATAACTCTACATGATCAGGACAAATGTACTCATCATTTGCATCTTCAGATGGCTTAAATTTCATCTGTGTTCAGTGTTTCCTATTTGCTGCAGCTAGATCTTTTATTAAAACATCTAAAAAATAACACAGACACTGCCCCCCTGCCCCCTCAAAATGCACATTCTTCTTTCTTGGTTTTAATTAAGCCATTCCACAGAAAATCTCCCTTCAAAAATACCACTGGAACTGGTACGTGGGTGGTGACAGAAGGCTAATTTAAGTAAAAACAATAATATGAGCAAACTATGTAAATGTAGCGCCTATAAAATGCCTCTTCTCTATTTTATCATTAAGAACTGAATTTTACCAAAAAATAATTTTTCTGTGCAGAAAAAGGTTTTATTAGAAGCATATACTCTTCTTATTTTCATCACTACTTTTCAGCACAGTACTATTGAATACTTCATGTTCATATTAGACATTGAGCAGTTCATTGGAAGCACTTAAGGCCAATTATTAATAATGATCGAAAACACTCAAATATCACTAACATTAAAACTTAAGAAGTAATTACAAAGTACACCACCAAGTTGCAGTGAAAGAAATTATGATATTACCAGTTTCTTCACTGTACTTTATATTTTAATCATTACCATTCATATGCAAGATCTTCTTCATATTCACACAGTCCCAATAATAGCATTTTCACTCTCAAAGTTAAGTTCTGGCTTGCAGTGTATCCTTAGTTCTCTTGGTTCCAGCACTCTGCCTCCTCACTACCTGGTTGATAATACTTAATAGATAATAAGCTCAACTCTAACAGAAAAGAAGCTCTAGCTCTCCCCTTTTTATTGGTTTTTTTTTCCTAGTTGATCTCAATCCATAGAAAAAAAACCAATCAAACAAAAAGCAACCCTCATTAACAGCAACAACAAAAAAATTCAGAACAATGTGAACAGGTATCTGTTAGCAAATCCACATTCTTGTCAGAACATGTGTATGCCTCCTCAGCTCCCTGTAGGATAAGATAGCAATCAAATTACTTATATTTCTCTTTTCTTCCTACTAGGCCTTTCTTCATGAATAAGATGGTGGTGCTCTCAAAGGTATGATCTTGCTGCAGTATCTTTGTACAGTTAAAATTAAAGCAGCCTGTGTGCCTGAGGGACTTCCTAAAGAGCCTATGCCTGTGGAGAAAAGAAGAGAGTCCTGCAGATTCAGTGGGTGTGAAGTACAGAGTCTGTCTTCAGATACAGGGTGTTACGATGGACTTGACACAACTTGGTAAAGGAAGTTTGGGAGAGTGCGGAGAAACTCTGCAGGAGGTTTGGGGACCAGTCTTAGGAGCTGAAAACTCTCCCATCTCTTTATCAAAGGTCATAGTGATCTTCTTTACAAAGAATAAAAAGGGAATAATGTACCCAGAAGCACAAGGGTTGGTCCTTGAGAACTTACAGAGCACAAGGTTCAAATATTGTGGGGAAGTAGGTAATGAGGAGGGGAGTATTTTTTGAAAGCATGGCATTTGAGAATACGGAGATTCAACTCATCTCAAGATCATGGCAGAGAAGACCACTAGGTGAACCTCTACTGAGTTGAAAAAGAGTCTTAATTTCTTCAGCTCCAGCAGCTAACAAAGATGACTGAGACTGAAGAAACTTTTTCTAACTTCTGCTGTTCAACAGAGCAGACCAGAAATATCAATCATCATTCCAGTCCTCCAGAAAGTCTTCTATTCCAAGGACTTTACATATTAATACATGACCAAATGAAGTGAATAGAAGACCTGTATCGTTCGGAAGGGAAAAATACAGGAGATAACTCAGATTGCCATTAGTATTAGTTTTAAATCATATAGCTTCTTTTACAACAATGGAATCATGGCACTGTAAAACCAGAATTAGGCAGCAGGCAGTTATTCAGGCTCAATAACATCGAAGTCTATTAGCACAATGATCAAAGGAGATAAATATCTTAACAAAACACTCAGCTGGGGAGGAATGATGCCAGTTTACTTGAGCTGAAGGGCAGTTTTCTGTGTTCGACTGGAGGCAAAGTCCTCTTTCATACCAGATACAACAGTGAACGTTTTAGTTTCTACTATGCAAGCACCTTCTTTCTAGTTTACATTACACATTGCTTGTAAAACTCACCATACCCCAAGGCATTTTCAAACCTTGGGACCTGCAGCCTGCTAAAAAAAGTTTTACTTTTCCCTTAAAAAAGAATAATACCAAACCCAAACAAAACTTATGATTTTATTCTAGACATTTTAACAACGAAAAACCTCAGACTACCAGACTGCGAACAAAATATTCTATTACCTTGGCAGATTCTACAACACGTTTTAATTGGTGCATCTCACTTCAAGCAGGTCTTAAGCTCTGTTGACTTGCATGGCCCACTGCTTCTGTACTGAGCTCTGAACTCGCATGCTATGTAGGAATGCAGCGAGTGTTTTAGAAAGGCAGTTATATTTGTAGGCTGATTGTAAGTCAAAATAAATATAACAAAATATTTTTGATAGGAAACCTGGAAGACTATTTCCCTAACAGATCCCAGCATCATACCACTGATGCCTTGTGGACTTCCTCCTTTACCAAAGTCCAACTGTTTAGGCCAATTCCTTTTTCCTCCAGCAACCTTATGGGTGCCTACTTCATTTTGTATCTGCCTTTCTTTACAAAGGCTGTGAAAAGGCTGTTTCTATCACAAAGTTTTATGGAAGTATTTACTAAAATTCCTTTTTCAGTACGTAGAATAACAGTTGGCTTCACAAGGTTATTTCTCATAGCATGTTTATGGAAAGGAATTTTAAAAAACCTGTAACTTTTTATAGTGAGGCTCACACAGTTCAATTCTCAATCTTTCAGAAGGTACTAAAAATAAAACCATGTTTTATAAGACAGCAGTGTCACATTAATGCTACAAAATGACTTTCACCATGATACTATTCCTGGGGAAAAAGGGAGAGATTTCAACAAGCTTCTGGACTGAGTGTTTTTGTACTACATAATTGCAGCCTGTAGCTTCCATCTCCTTCTATTATAATTTTCCACATCTAACTGTACATACACGAACCTCTTCTGGCAAATCTTTCACCAACAACCACAGTACTGTCTGCAGGTGCAAAACCTTTTAATGCCCTAGAAATCTGGACAATAAATTCGAATAAGCTGTTATTGACATTTGGGGGAAAAAACCGGTGTGTATTCAACCAGTGTTTCTCCCTCCTCCCTCCCGCTCTCCTGGCAACCCTTCATTTTCAGGGTGCTGAAATGGAACATAGCTTAGTTGCAAGTAATTTGTTTTCCCTTTTTCTTCACAGAATTATCTAACTGCAATGGCTACTGTTAATAACTAATTAAAACTTAAACTGTATGCTCTAAGGACATAGTCACATTAAAATGGAATACAAAATAATGCCTGGTTGCAAATTCTTTGTTTACAGTGCACCTAATCATCCTGCAGAGCTGGGATAAGAATGGTCTGCATATTCCCCTGGTATGAGAAAGTAGTCCAAGAGCAAAGGTGGCTGAGTCCTGTGAGTTCTTGCTAGCATAGAAGTCTCAATCCAACAGTATTTTGGCCTGATGGCAATGGAATCAACTTTGAAGAATACTACCTCATAATGCGCAATACTGTAAAATTGCAGACAGTTGCGAGACAACTTGTAAGTTACCTTGACCATAAGATAAGAGGAGGTCTGACTGTGAGCCTGATGTAAATCTTCCTAGGCATTGAAAGACTTGGTACTTTTTGTTGCTGTCTGAGCCAGAGATCAATTTCAGGATGACCCTGATCTTGAGAAGATGTCTTGAAGGATGGGTCTAAGATCTATCGTTACAATCCAGGAAGTCAAATTTCATGAGGCTTTCTTTTTATGTGCATTCTGTGGGCCTGGATGTTTAAATGACTGGCAGATGCTCCATGTAAAAATTATGCCTTTTCATGTGGGAGGAAGAATTCCACATCTGCCGATTAAAAATATTTCGTAAGAATGTAAGAAAGTCATTTTACAGGATCAAGGGTCTATTCAGTCTAATTTGCTTTCTCATAGGACCAGATGCTATGGGTGCAAAAATAATCTTAGTTCTGGCATTTGGTATCTCTGCAAACATAATCCATTCCCTTGCTGCGAGTGGTAATTATCTTTCATTACATGATCACTACTGTTTTTCCCAAAGAACTCCTGCCTCAGTTATTGCTGAGAGTGAACGCTGGTCAATTAAGCACCTAGCAGGTATTATTTTGTTTAATCCTTATTGTTCTTTATAAGATGTGTTAACATGTCAGAAGATTTATTGCATGCTCAACCATATGCATATTGAACTATTAGTTTAAAGACAGAATGATTAGTGCTGGATGAACTTTTCCACGTCTCTCATCCTTGTATTATTTCAGTACTTCGCAAAAAAGTAATGGATTAATCTGCAATGTACCCCTATAAGATGATACTGAATTATTATCCCCAATTTACAGAAGAATTAAAAGAGAGAAATCCATCTTAGCACTGAAAGGTAAGTAACCTCATCTGGATGGAACTTCTAAAAATCAGATCTCAAGTTTGGTGAACAAAACTAAAGTACATGCCATTAGTAATCCCTCCTGTTGCCTCGTCCAAGTGACTTAATTTGCAGAATGCAGATGCTCTATTGTATGGACAAAACCAAAAACCAGTTGAGTGGGGCAACCTCTCAAAACAACCTCTGAGATCATTCTCCTTCTTTCCTCTTCTCTTTGATCTACTATAAAACTTACAATATCTGCAGCAAATAGGGCTCAGACTGTATCAAACACCTTCTAGTACACAACCTTGATTCATCTATTTAAGCAGGTCCACCCTGTTGAATGAAACAGCATAAAACCCGTGGAAAATTAGTATGCAAATGTGCCATATAATTATATACCATCTTGCATACACTCAGAAGAAGAAAGTTAATAAATGTGTATCAAAGTATACTGTGATCAACAAATATAAACCAACTCCGCCTGTCAACAACACACAAGCACACGATCCTATACAATAAAAGCCAATGTATATTTTGATACTAAATTCAGCAGGGGCAGAACTAAACCCCACATACCTGTTCCATGGAGATGAGCTATTAAACCAAAGGTTTAATTCCAGCATTCTTCTAAATTTGGTGGGCAAATGAAGTATTAGTATCTATCTCTGCATGTTTACAGACACTTTCTCACGCTTACATTGTAATTTTTTCTAGAAACATAAACAATTATTTAACTTGTAGTTTAAAAAAGATTCTATGACTGCCTTCTTCACTGAGATAACTCAAGTTGAACAGAAATAAAACAGTGACTCAGAACCATGGGGAGCCAAATTTGTAAATGTTAACAGAGAAGTCTTGCTCAGGACCCGGCTTGCTGGTCAGAACAAAGATCACAATTTTTTATTTAAAACATTATTAAAAGGAAAGTTTTGACATAGATGTCAAGTTAGGACAAACATAGATCTTCCTTAATGACAGCTAGTTTTCTCTGTTTCTGTGAGATTTGATGCAATTAACTGGTACCACAGACAGAAAGAATAAAACCCATTATTCCCATAGGCAACAATGTGAATTCTAAGTGACAGATTGTGCTGCATATAACAATGTAATCCAATACAGATTAAAAACGTTATAAATTTTGACGTCTCTAGATTATGCCAGTGAAATATGTAAAAACATGGCTTTCAGGCCTCACCATAAATATATTTAAAACTTTCTGTAATGCTTTCCCTAGGGGGTTCTATTAACATGCTCAGTGTTTTGTAAAACATGAGAATTAGTTTATTACATTAAAAAAAACCCCACAGTTCTTCCGAATCTAGCATATTTGGTTTTTATTTAAGTCTGTTGATTGGCTATGGTTATCCAGATGGTTTTGTATTTAATTATAAAGATTAGAAAAGGAAATCTCTAGATAGGCATGGCTTTTCTTCCTTATTTTTTTTCCCCTTGTTATTCCCTCCCCATTTTTTTCTGCCACCAAAAGGCTATTTAAATCAGGAGTCATGCTTTTCCAAATATGAAGTTCTTAAGCACAAAATGGACATACCTGACACATTCTCCTGACATGTTTTCAGATTTTGAACTACTGTAGTACAAATCAATCTTTTGACAAGCGGGTCTCACCTCTGCTCTCTCATATACATTTTCTATTAGCTAGCTAATATATAATTAAAAAAAACCCTCAATATAACCAATTGCCCAGCTGCCACTGTATTTGTCCATTATTTCAGGAATGGATCAATGGCATTTAATATTTCAAAACAGGACATAAAATTCTTGATAACCCTTTGATTTTGAAAGCATCTTATCTATAATAAGAATACAACTTCTGTTCTCCAAGACAAATTCCAGCAAATAAATGTCTGCCAGTGATGGCAAAGCGGCAGTCTTGCAGAACGTTTCACCTGATAACAGATGTCCAGTTAGACTCTGAGCAATGATATTTGATTTCTACGACTCAGCGTTCAGATTTAAAAGCTTCTGAGTTTTCTTTGGTTTTACAAATGAAGGTCTCTCTTTATGGAAGAAGAGACCTTTTGTGTTCCAAACAACCCTCTACTTCTATACCCTATTCCAGTGCTATTACATGAAAGAAAAAGATGCTCAAGTGTCATTTGGCCTCAATTACAAATTAATTTCAAGCCATATACAGTTTCTTATCTATCATCCTTACACTCTTCTCATGTTCATTACTTTCCAAGGAGATAATAATACTGAATCCAGTAAAACTTCTTTTCCAGTTCAACTTAGCTTTCTGTCAAGAAAGTTCATGTTATAGCCCCTATCCCCAATCAATGTAATAAATTACACCATGCAGAACAGTTCGTTACCTTACATAAAATTGGCACTTTTCAACTGGAAACATGATTTAAAAAACACGGTTTTCAAAACAAGTATATGTTACTGGCTCGTGTGTTTTTATTAGAGAGAAATGTCTGGTTTGGAGAAAAAGTAGATATTTACCTAAATAAATAATAAAAAATCATACATTTTAAAATTAACTAAATACTTGTAAAAAAATATTTTCAGTGGAATAATAAAAGCACAGATATATAACTGCTACTCACACTGACCAGCACTTACTCCAATAGTTACAGTGAAATACTTCACTTTACAGTAGTAATTTAAAGTCTTCAATAATTTTATTATACAGTATAGAATAAATATTACTCAGTTGGAATAATGACTGAAGAGGTTAGGCTCTTTTATTAATTTCTGCAGTACGAGTGAATTAATGCAATTTCACAAACTGAAACGAGGGGTATTCTGAAGAATTCTTGGGAAAACAGGTATTTGTTAAGCTTGTGCCTGGTTTTACCAGTTTAATGTCTCAAGTAAACCACACCTGTTCACCACACCTACAGATGTTGTTGATTCATGGAGCAAACAGCTTTATGTCAGGTTGGCTTCAACCCCAAAAATTGCATCAGAACTTTCTTCCTGAGACAGGCCAGCCATTGTAACCAAACCATTTGGTTATCTTAACATTATAACTTTATTAAGGAGAAAAGAACATTGCTATTGCTAGATACAATGATAAAATTCAGTCTCCTTCCACTAGCAGTGGTTTTAAATAAGTGAGGAAAGATCGTATCAATAAGAAATAAGTCTCGGCACAGGATAGGCAAATGGGTGAGAGAAAATGAAGGCTACCTTTTCAAGGATTGATTAGCATAGCTGCACTGAGTTAATGAATGTGAAGTTTTTGTATGCATGCCAAATAAAGGGTATTATCATAGGCACTTGAAGTACTTAGAATTCACTGGAATATCAACTTGAAGGTAATGTGTGCAGCAAACAGGCAAGTTTTACTTATGAACACAACATGCTGTTCTTTGACTCATGTCCTTGACAGATACACTTTAGGTGTAAGGTTCTGGATGACTTTGAGCTTAGTGTCCATTGGGCAACTGGTCACAACCCACATACATCCTGACAGCTTCCAGCTGCAGCAAAAAAAAAGAAAAATCACACAGCAGAAGGCAGCTTAGGTGGCAGATGAAGGCTATTCAGCTTCTCATCAGATTCATTATTCCTAGTGAAATTGCTTTGTTATGGGTATCATACATTCCAGTGATATTTCCTACTTAACTCAAAATGTATCTGTGGAAAGAAAGGACCTATACTATTCTTCAGATGCCACAAGTCAGAAAGTAGAAAAACTAAAGCTTTCTTGCAACATGGACCTTGTAAGAACTCCTCTTTGACGGACTAGCCTAAATTTCAAAACAGAAGCAATGAATGTCATCATCCCTAAAGAACAGACTATTATGTTTGTCACTCGTATTCATCTAAGGCAAAAATATTGCTGACTCTGGGTGGTGGTCAGGAAGACCAAAGACAGTTGTCCCTTCCTGAAGGTATCAAGTCTATGCAAGGAGTATTCAGTGATTGGACAAAAGAACAGTAAGGGACCTTATGAAATTGAAAAAAAAAAAGACAAATGCAAGGTCTGGCAGCTGGGAAGGGAGAGCCCCTTGCAACAAACAACACAGGCTGGGGGCTGCCTGGCTGGGAAGCAGCTCTGCTGAAAAGAACCTGGGGGTCTTGGCAGACGGGAAGCTGGGCATGAGCCTGCAGTGTGCCCTGGCAGCAAAGAAGGCCAAGAATATCCTGGGCCATATGAAACATGGCAGAGCCAGCAGAATGAGGGAAATGATTATGCCCCTGGGCTTGGCTCATATTAGACCAGATCTAGACAATGTGTCCAGTTTTAGGCCCTCCAATACAGGAAAGGCTTGATCAATGGAAGCAAGTTCAGCAGAGGGCCATGAAGTCATGGAACACTTGCTCTGTGAGGAGACGCTGAGGAAAGCGGGCTTGTTCTGTCTGGAGAAGAGGTGGCTTCAAGGGCACCTAACAGCAGCCCCTCCAATACAAGGCTGTCAAGAAGATGGAGCCAGGCTCCGCACAGTGGCACAGTGGGATGGTGAGAGACAACAGGAGTAAGCTGGAACAAGAGAGGTTCAGCCTGGCTGCAAGGAAAACATTTATCCCCAGGAGGACAGTCCTGCAGTGGAGCAGGTTGCCCAGAGAGGTTGTGCAGTCTGCTTTCTGTGAGGTTTCCAAGACATGATTGGTTATTGCCCTAAGCAACATGGTCTAACCTCACCTTTGAGCCTGGACTGGAGCCCTCTTGAGGTCCTTTCCAACCTCGGGTATCCTGTGATTCTATATAGACACTTAGACTTGCCAGCATGCAGTTCCAGAATACACACTATACACACAAGGCACAATAACCAACTGGAGTCAGCAAAAGTAAGATACAAACATAACTAGAAAGCAATTAAGAAAGAGACCCTATGCCAAAACTGCTTATTACACTATTCAGTTCAGTCAAAAGTATTCAGCTGCCCATTGCAGTCTGTCTCTAGTGCTGTTCCCAACACATCTGTATTGCAGAGTTTTGTATGTTTCTTTTAATAAAAGACTATATCCAATAATGGTTTTGGAACTGATCACTCAACACAGTTTGCAAAAAAAGTTCCAGCATGCATGCATCACTCAGAAGCACCTTGAGATATAGGTGTTTCATAATTTCTCTTCTTGTATTTGACATAAATTATTAGTAAAACTTCAAAAGTCTTGCAGTCTCATTGTCTAAGTTAGCTAGAACCACTATCCTAGATGCATATCAAGCTCAGTGATGAGGACATACATAAGCTCTCAATTATAAGCCATGCCAATAGTTCCATGGAAATTACCAGCATATTCACAGAGCCTACATTTCAGCACATGTCAGTATCTTCACAGGATGAATGGAAATCGTGTATGACCTTTGACACAGGAAAGCATTTGGTCATAGCTCTCCCGCTCCTTTCATATGACTTTAAAAGGACTGGCTATAATCTACTAAGTTCAAGCAAAAAACATATTAAAAAGACAGCAAATGTCTCTTAGATAAGGAGGACTCAAATTCCAAATTCCATTTGCAGGTGAGTTGCTCAGCTACGCAATTCTTTCTAAAGCTTTATTTCTGCAGTGAGTCAGAGTGATAGCTGTATTTGTCTAGTGCTAAACCAGCACTAGAGGCAGACTAGAGCTTCCCTGCATCCTCTGTTCAATTCAGCCTTTTGGTGCATTTGATGCCCTCACAGCATCTGCACTGCTCAGTCGTCTGACACTCCCATTTGAGTGCACACGACCAGCACTAAGAACAATGCAGTTATGTATTATTGTAGTTATTGTTGTAGTTCCAATATCATAGCTACATATAGTTCCAATCACTGTACTTTCCATGAAATATTTAAAAATATGGAAGTTTTTAACAGCATATTTCACTAACAGCTCCATGACTAAGTTATACAACAAAAAAAGCGCAAGCATTAATTATTGTTAATGAAAACAAGAGACTGCTTCTATTCTCTGATTTAATCACTCACAGAGCATGCATGTGTTATCACATCAATGTTAATGACAAGGCACTGCATCTCTGTAGATGACAGCTAATTGCTTTTGATGGAATAAACTGTATGCTGATTATTCGGTATCTTGGCAACTTAAAAAAATACCACCTTATTTGATGTCACACTCATCAAAGCACGCAGGTTATAATACGTGATCTTTAAAAGAAAAGGTGCTTTATGTCATTAAGAAATATTAAGAGAAACCTATTTGTCAGAATAGTTCAGCAGAGTATTTTGCTTATATCTGATGATCCCTGTGATACTTATATAGTATACCTGTTTTAGTGGTATAAGAAAAACCCCCACAACACAACCTAAATAACAGTCTGCTTCTATGATTTGCCTCAAACTGCATTGCTTTAACAAGAAATTTGTAAGTAACTCCTAAAATGCAAATTTTCAAGGGCTTGATCTCCTGAAAGTATACAGCATATTATGTAAGTAATTAAATATGTAAATATTGTATGAATAAATAAAGGCCGACATTTGAGGGACAGGAACAATGAGTTTACAAAACAAGTATGCATTGATAAACCTATATAATACATTCTTTTATACAGTCTGTTTTTTTAAAATCTATTAAGAGATACCAGCATACTGCAAAGTGCAAATTCTACTTTATTTAGTATCCTAAGTAGAATAATGATACACAATTTTTAGTACATTTAGTCCTATGTCACGTATAAAACTTGTCTATAAATAGACCCACACTTACAAGTGTTTATTAATTTACTGCACTGATTTGTAAAGTTTCCAGTGAACTTGTATCAGTCTACAGGTCGCTCATGAATTTAGCTGCTATTGGAAAATTTTGACGCTAAAATTAGAATGTGGTATTATCTCTTCTAGTTATATTATATTTAATACATAAATTTAAAACCTCATTATTTGGATATGCCTATTTAACTGTTGCAATTCTGCAGAGTAGTATGAGCTACTGAGGCCCTGGTTATGTCAGGACAATAAAGTCAAAATACTAAATTATCCATCTGGGATGTTTTTTCTGGAAATCTGGAAGATTTTCTTTTATTCTTTTGGCTAAATTTTACTTTGTTCCTTCGCAGCTGATGGAGAGAAGGACTGATCTCTGGTGGTAAAGCTTCTGATCTGCTTACAATGGTCTTAACACCTATTGTTTTCTGTTCAGACACAATGTGTTTCAACATGTGCTTGCTTTGAACCTGATCACATCTTTATCAATCCAACTGCTAAATGACACACCCCTGGCCAGACAGTTGCAACAGTAACTCAGTGTTGTGATAATGAATTTAAAATGCTTTGTGTGTGTAAACATACATGTATGCTACATGGAGAGCAGGTGGTAATTAATAGGAAACAAGGATCTATCATATACACTAATTCTGTTCCACAAAAACATCATCTCATTCAGTGCACAGGTAAAAATATCACTTCAAACCCTGCTCCTTCTCCCACTGATGGTCAAGCTCAAGCACCACTGAGTTTAGCCCTAAACAAATAAAACCTGCTGTTGGTGAGCACTCACAGAAACAGAGACTGAAAGGAGAACCTGAAAACCAATAATTTCACAACAAAAATTCTGTTTCATCACATTTGCAGGTTCTGCAATAAATGTAATATTCCCATAAAACATAGCCGACACCTTGCCCAGGCCTACTTTTGGGTCTCTGCAATGATGCATTTGGATACAGGAAAGAGAACTCAGCAGGAGAGTGTCACGGTGCTGCTGTGTTCTCCCTGGCAATCTCCATTATTCTGTCAAGCGTTGTGTCTTGCAGGCATACACAACTACTGCATCATCTCTGCACTTGATGTGAAAGCAGCTCCTTGTAAGAAGACTATGATGATGTTTTACAAGCAAACACCAGAATGCATTAAGCAGCAAAGAATCTGCTCATTTAATTCCCATCCCCCTTCTCCATTTCACAAGACTAACATTCATTCAGCACTCCTCCCTGGCACGATCTCTGCAAGCTCAAGGTGAGAAAATCACAATTCTTCCAGAATCTAAGAATTTTTTGGCAACCAAGAGCTGTTACACTGTGCTTTGTTAATTTTTTGTGGCTTTTTTAGCAGAAAGGAGATTGCCCTTTTTCTGTTATTTTCTAACTATAAATAAATGATTAATGAGATTTATGATAATACTTTTTATAAAAAAATACAAATTGCATAGTATTGGTAATTACAGAAGGCTTTACCTTACAAAAGTTACAGTATTTTGCTGGTCACTCATGGTATAAATAGCCCACTAAAGGATATTTCTGTGCATTTAACTTGAAAAGGCATTCTTCAGTATGAAGTGTCCTTCATTTACTAGCATTATGTCCTATACCTCCCTTCATTTTGCTTTCCTCCTCCCTTAAAAAAGAAGAGATGAATTAAGAGACATTTGCTGTTCACATGAAGATGGATTCCTGCTTAAATTTGGTGTTTGGTTCATGACTCTTTCTTTGAGATAACTGAGGTCTTTATTTTGCAAGTCTTACACCTCGCTCTTTGAGAAACTTTGCTCAAATTTAAAACAGGCAAAGAAACAGGGAATCAGTTTCAGATGGATTCCAGTAGGGCAATTGAGACTAGTTTACTGTTTCGGACAACAAATCATAATCATGTTTGTAGTTAAGAGTCATCCATGAGACCTCCATGAAGGGAAACAGAGAAGAAAATTTACCTGTATCCAAATACCGATGCCCTTAATTCCATCTTCTCTTACAGCTTCTGGTGGAAGTTATGCTCCACATACAAAGGCTGCAGATTATGAGGACAATTCATTTCTGGTAACTAATGTAGATGCCTAGTTGATGGCAAGCAGACACAGTGTGCTAGGAGTCCCCCTACAGTCAACAATCGCAGACATCTGCAGGGAGAGATTCATCTCTCCTGCTTGAACTATCTATATGAATTTGAAGATGTACTGAATTATCCACCAGAAATGTCCATTTCCCTTGCTAACGTAAGGAAATCCTAATCAATTACCTGAAACTTGGAGTGTAACTTTCACAGGGTTAATATTAAGCTATTATGCCACAGGTAAGACCACAGTGAGGCAGTAAAAGAAAAAGGGCTTTGTTTTCTGCTGTGTCCCCTCTCCAATGGCAGAAATAAGCCTAGAAACAGAGAAAACATGGCACTTAAGGAGGAAGACGACACAGCTGAGAAGGAAGCTTTCCAGATCGGTTTGGACTGTGCTGTTTTCAAAAATACCATAACACACAATTTCAAATATATTAAACTTATGGCATAGAAGAAAATATATGGCTGGTAAGATAACAGGGCAATACCAGCCAAAAAGAAGGGGGTGTCAAAACTAGGAAATGTATTGTGCAGAGCAGGAAGGAAAAATTGCCTTTAGGGCAGTTTGTTTAGAGCAGAGAATAAAAAAAACCACAGAAGAGATCAAAGAGAAAAAAATTAAGTCTTGGTGAGAGAAAACACACTCAAAGATCTAGAAGAGAAAAGGTAGAACAGAGTCAGGCAGCTATTTGGTGAGATCTTACGCTTCATATGGATCCAAGTACGGACTTCAGAAGAGAGTGCTTCTGAGCAAGAAGGCAGATTACAGAGCAGATCAGCATAAATGATAGAGAATGGAGAATAGTTAGACAGGATAGAAAGTGAAAAGGAATAGCTCAAAATGAGGGCTCAAACAGAGGCAATTCTTCTGGACGCAGCAGGAGGATAGTGCAATGAGCTGGAAAGCTATTGGTAATGCCCATCTTGCTAGATGGTGTCAATTTAATCTTAAGAAAACATGTGAAAATTGTGAGCTCTTTGGGCAAGCGTTTTTAATTTGCTTGTTCTCATTAATAAGCAAGACAGTTCCTGCATTCAAAGAACTGTTTCACTTTACTTATCAAAATGCAAACTAGAATAACCAAGTCTTCAATATAAACATAAGGGTTCTCCAGATTCAAAGAAAGCCTTGTGTTCCTGAAAGCATGCCTTATTTTTCTCACCTATATTTGTTGGTCTAATACAAGATGCTATCTCCCCACACAAACTTTAAATTTTAAGGATAACTTGCGAATTTTAAACTTTAAAAAATGCAAATCAACACCACGAAACCATACTCTGAAATGCATTTTCAGTTAGAATAATCAAAGTCATCAAAGTGCTAGCAGATAAATTCAATTACTTTTTAGAGTGATTACTTATTATGTAATTATTTATTACACCATCAACTACCACTGTTATCTTCCCATAAGCCCTTTTTGACAATGCTTAAACAAGCACTGAAGCCTCCTTCTTCAGGATTCAGTTTTAATGAAGACGCCTGTCTAATAATATTCTTCTCATGTAACATGGTATGGCAATTTATAAGATTACAGTCCTGAACAGCATGATTACATATTACGTACATTTTTTCTTCTCTCCAAGACTTTTGCAGCCTTCTGCATCAGCAGAAAAGGAATAGATTAAAAAAATAATAAACTATCAAAAGAAGACATCAGACTGCAAGGTATACATACATTTTTGCATTAGTTATTCAGTAAATGATTTTTAAGTACAATCCAGTAAAAGCATATTATAGGTGGAATTTATGCTGTAAATAACTGTTAATTGCCAGTATGATCTTCTTACATTTCTTTTTCTAGACAAATTGATTTTTTGCTAAGAAACGCAAGTATAGAAACACATGTTTAAAGAATAATGAACTGAATAAGAAAACTACAAATAATTAAATCCAGTTAATCTAGGAATTTTTGTAAAACATCCTTGGAAGTGAGGTATTCTTCTGCTCTTCAAGTGCTGAGAGCAGAAAGCAATCATGATTCCCTATAGGAGGGCACCAATACCACTGATTTCTATCCAGTGTACCTGCACTCTTTAACAATGTGAGTTGGTACCTCGTGGCCTTATATGTGATCAAAGCTCCATTTTAAAGATCCTGTAGGTACACACAGTAGGAGACAGCCCTACCCCAAGCACTTACAACCTGAACCTGAAATGAAGGTTAAAAAAAAAGTATATGAAGTAAATTCGCCAATGTCATAGACCACATCAGTGTCAAAACAAAGCATAAACAAGGCCCTTTTTAATATTCTATTACCATTACTGTAACATCTATTCATAGAGTTTCACTAAAGTGTGGATTTGACTTCCCCTGAAGTCACTGGCAAGCCCACCACTGCATGTAATGTATTTCATGCCTAAGTGTCTTTATGACTTTGTCTTGCGTTATCTCCGTGTGATTATAGACTTTTCCCTGTTGAGTCATCATTAAACGAAAAGGTCAAAATATCCCTGTTGTTATAAACTAAGGTATTCCCTCTATTGTAAATGTGATTTTTTTTTTTGCTTCCAAATCATATCTTTCTTGATGTTTTGTTATTTCTTGGTGATTCCATGTTAAAATTATCTGAATGACAGTTTAATGGAAGAGGCAGCTCTACCTGTAACTCACAAGGCCAAGGCCATAAGGAAAGGGTCCCCTTGCTCGTCACAATGTCTTTACAGATACATTTCCACATGACAAGCATGACTATACAACAAAATTAATTGTTCTTGTAACACACTTCACCCACATGATTTGCAAAGACCAGTGAGATAAGTTCCTTAATAACTTTGTTATCGAAAAAGAGAAATTAAATTGTTACATGAGTACAAATCTTGTCCCATCCCTTTGGCAAACCTACGTGTCTCGTCCATGTTCCTTTGCTCAGTTCAAGCATCAAGACCTAGATGTACTACAGCAGGAAATCTACTTGCACAATTCCTGGAAAATACATTTGATCTGAATTGTGATCTGGCAGGAGTGCTGCCGACTTTGTCAGCTGTTCAAGAACTATCTGTTGTCACTGACAGACTCATTGATCCTCTTGTATCTGAGCCCAGCATTCTGAAAAAGTTTTCTTAATTTCCATCACCAACAGCTCTTATCAGTAAGGGCAGTTACTTCTGATTTATCTGTCCTTTTTTTCTCAGCAGTTTTATCTAACCTCAGCTGTTATCCCAGGAGCTTCCATAGGTCTGAAGGATTTGAAGAGAAAAAACAACCCTACCTATTTTTCATTACTTCAGAAGAACTGAGAACTTCTAAATTCTTTTTCAGGTAACTAAACAAATCTTACCTTACTACAGCCTAGACAACATTAAAGTAAAATGGTATGTGGCATTACCATACAGCTGTCATTTTAAAAATAATTAGAAAGGCACTGACAGTAAAAGAATAATGTTTCTTTTGAACAATAACATCATCAGTCTATCATAAAAGTCGTATGTCACCTGTATTAAGACTTTTAAGAAGATTGTTCAATGAAATACATGGTATTCAGTCTGGAAGCATGAGAAGGCATGCTATCATTCAGACAACTTTACAGGAAGAACAGCCACTACTTCAAATAGAGCAATTGTTTATGCGTGTGAAGAGTTTTATGTGTCTAGTTAATAACACTGAAGCTAAAATTATGTATGTCTTTGCAGTATTAGACCAAAAAGGAATAATACGGAAGTGCAATCGAGAATACGGAATACCAGAGCAAATGTACAACATGAAACTAACAGCCATAGCTTGCAGCAAGTTAAAAACAGAAGCATCTGTCAAAAGCCATATAAAGTAAGATTCAGATGGCAACAGAGGAAATAAATCAACAGAATGCTAAAAAGGAAATTAAGCAAAGAACTCACCGAAAGATCTCTGCAAGAGACCATTTAGAAAGCCTGAGTCAGATGAAAGTTGCTGGAAGTAGAAATCACTGTAATGGAAGCAGAGACATCCAGTGTCACAACTTCTTTCTCCTTTGGATTCCAATTTATACAGCTCTCCGTAACTGGCCTTATTTTAACTTAATGGTAATTGAAAAGTTGATAATTAACCTAAGGAGAGCACAAAAACCTTTATCTTAAAAGAAGTTCTCCTCTCTATTCCTTGTAGAGTATTTAGTCCTCAGCAGCATCGACTATGCGCAAAAGGTCAGATGAAGATGGTAGCAGCCCAAGGAAAAACTGGAAAAACAGGTGTCAGAAGAAATACTTGTTCTTGGATGCTCTTAAGGAGGAGGAGGTTGAAAACTCTATGAAGAGATGCAGTGATAAACAGGTTACACAGAACAAACAACACTGTAGCAATTTTCTTTGTTATGTTGCATAAGAGGAGTAGTGCAAATCAAATGTTCTGCAAGCAGGACAAAGAAACAAAAGCTGTAAGGGGCAATTTCTCTAAGCTGTAAGGGGCAATTTCTCTAACGCCAAGCGTAGGAAAGTATCTTAACGAGGCTAGTATTTTGGCTAAAAATTCGGAGTGGTGATTACAAATGCAATCCTTCTGAAAAGTCAGTTCTGAAGAGAGGAAGAGTGAGTGCTACTCAAGGTTATTTAATGGAACTGGTTAGGGTTGGTTTGACACAGTGACCTAGCACAACAGTTTCCATAACAATTCTGGTGATACTGCTTCAGTCAGAGAATGTTCTCTAAGAAAACTATCATTCATTCTCAGTCCAAAGAAAGAGAAAATAAAAGTCCCCTTTCTGCTATATCCCCATATTTGCATTTTTGTAGCAGCACCATATTGCATGTTTATGTTCAATTTAGCACTCCCAAGATCCTGCCTCTCTGATACTACTTCTTAGTCAGCATTTTGTTTTTCATTGTTGGTTTTTTCACTGAGAACCTCTTTGCACTCATCTTGATTACATTTTACTCTGTTAACATCTGCCTCTCTCTTAACTGCTCTACTTCCTACAGCCTTTTATGTCCAAGTGCGCAAATGTCAGCAAGCCCTCCTAGATTAATTTTTGTCAGCAAATATGACTGGTGCAATTGTCATTATTTCCTTCATTTTCTTTACTTTCTCATGACAATCTTCTGGCCAAATTCTTTAACTAACATACGCATTGCTTCAGCACCTCATGAAAGTCATGTAACTCGTTAAATCTGTATCAGATTTCCCGTTTTCACTGAATGTTATATGAAAACATTCAGATAAGCAGGGGTGCACAAAAACAGACTTTGATGAGTTATATCACATGCAGTGTATACCCAAGCACTGAGGGATGTAAATGCTACATACCATTTCCTCAAATATATTTTTTACATTCAGTTTATCACTAATTTTTGAGGTGTTTCTTTTTTTTTTCCACACCTTGAAAAATGGAAGAGTCTTATTTACCACTTTTTTTTTTTTTTTTAAGATTTGTACAGTTGTGCATGCATGCAACAGAGCATCAAACTGGTCTGTTGGACACGTGCCCTCTTACATTCTTCTTTACCTCCTGATGTTCTTAATGAGTCCCCAAAAGATGAATGCCAGCAATTCTGAAACCTCTTTTGCCAGTTCTTTATTAATTTTGCTACCTGGTACTGCTGCCTTTACACACTGAAATTACAAAAGGCAGGGAAGCAACAAAGTCATACCTGCCAAATATAAGTCACCAAATACCCAGGCTCATTCCCCCATTCCTGCACCTTTAAATACCCAGGCTCATTCCCCCATTCCTGCACCTTTCAGAATGCAGTCAAAGGGATGAAGAGAGATTAGTGAGCAAAAGGGCCTTCTGTTAGAGATGGGAGAAAATGAAGCTGGTTTTGCCTTTAATGAAACTTCAGAACTTTTACTTCTGGAGGTTTAGCCAACATTTTGAAAAAGGTACTTACTGAAGGGAATGTGCTGGGTTGACCCTGGCTGGATGCCAGGTGCCCACCAAACTGCTCTATCATTCCCCTCCTCAAGTGGACAGGGGAGAGAAAAATATAATGAAAGGCTCATGGGTCGATATAAGGACAGGGAGATCACTCACCAATTACCATCACGGGCAAAACAGACTCGACTTGGGGAAATTAGTTTAATTTATTACCAATCAAATCGGACTAGGATTATGAGAAGTAAAACCAAATCTTAAAAACACCTTCCCCCATCCCCTCCCTGCTTCCCAGGCTCAAATTTACTCCCAATTTTTCTCTACCTCCTCCCTGCCAGCAGCGCAGGGGGATGGGGAATGGGGGTTGTGGTCAGTTCATCACACATTCTCTCTGCCACTCCTTCCTCCTCACGGGGAGGACTCCACACTCTTCCCCTGCTCCAGCATGGGGTCCCTCCCACAGAAGACAGTCCTCCATGAGCTTCTCCAACATAAGTCCTTTCCCATGGGCTACAATTCTTCATGAACTGCTCCAGCATGGGTCCCTTCCATGGGGTGCAGTCCTTCAGGAACAGACCGCTCCAGTGCGGGTCCCCCCCACAGGGCCACAAGTCCTGCCAGCAAACCTGTCCGGTGTGGGCTCCTCTCTTCACGGGGCCACAGGTCCTGCCAGGAGCCTGCTCCAGCATGGGCTTCCCACAAGGTCACAGCCTCCTTTGGGCATCCACCTGCTCCAGTGTGGGGTCCTCCATGGGCTGCAGGGGCACAGTCTGCCTCACCATGGTCTTGGGGAAGGCTGTTGATGTTGTCTACCTGGACTTCAGCAAAGCCTTTGACACTGTTCCCCACAGTATTCTCCTGGAGAAGCTGGCGACTCGTGGCTTAGACAGGTACACTCTTCGCTGGGTTAAAAACTGGCTGGATGGCCGAGCCCAGAGTTGTGGTGAATGGGGTGAAATCCAGTTGGCGGCCGGTCACAAGCGGAGTCCACCAGGGCTCAGTTTTGGGACCGGTCTTGTTTAGTATCTTTATTGATGATCTGCATGAGGGGATAGAGCGCACCCTCAGTAAGTTTGCAGACGACACCAAGTTGGGTGGGAGTGTTGATCTGCTTGAGGGTAGGAAGGCTCTGCAGAGGGATCTGGACAGGCTGGATCGATGGGCCAAGGCCAATTGGATGAAGTTCAATAAGGCCAAGTGCCGGGTTCTACACTTTGGCCACTACAACCCCAGGCAACGCTACAGGCTTGGGGACGAGTGGCTGGAAAGCTCCCCCGCAGAAAAGGACCTGGGGGTGTTGGTCGACAGCCGGCTGAATATGAGCCAGCAGTGTGCCCAGGTGGCCAAGAAGGCCAACGGCATCCTGGCCTGTATCAGAAATAGTGTGGCCAGCAGGACTAGGGAGGTGATCATGCCTCTGTACTCGGCGCTGGTGAGGCCGCACCTCAAATCCTGTGTTCAGTATTGGGCCCCTCACTCCAAGAAGGACATTGAGGTGCTGGAGCGCGTTCAGAGAAGGGCGACGAAGCTGGTGAGGGGTCTGGAACACAAGTCTTATGAGGAGCCGCTGAGGGAACTGGGGTTGTTCAGTCTGGAGAAGAGGAGGCTGAGGGGAGACCTTATCGCTCTCTACAACTACCTGAAAGGAGGTTGCAGAGAGGTGGGTGCTGGTCTCTTCTCCCAAGTAAAAAGCGATAGGACTAGAAGAAATGGCCTCAAGTTGCGCCAGGGGAGGTTCAGGCTGGATATTAGGAAAAATTTCTTTACCGAGAGAGTGGTGAAACACTGGAACAGGCTGCCCAGGGAGATAGTGGAGTCACCCTCCCTGGAGGTATTCAAGGAGCGTGTGGATATAGCATTGTGGGATGTGGCTTGATGGGCATGGTGCTGTGTGGTGTGGGTGGGTTGTTTTTGGTGTGGGTTGTGGTGTGGTTTGTGGTTTGTGGTTTTTGGGTTGGGGTTTTTTTTTTGTTTGTTTGTTTTTGTGGGGTTTTTTTTTTTGTTTTTTTTAATGGTTGGACTTGATGATCTTACAGGTCTTTTCCAACCTTAGTGATTCTGTGATTCTGTCTTCACCACGGGCTGCGGGGGAATCTCTGCTCTGGCGCCTGGAGCACCTCCTCCACCTCCTCCTTCACTGACCTTGGTGTCTGCAGAGTTGTTTCTCTCACATAGTCTCACTCCTCTCTCCAGCTGCAATTGCTGCTGCACAGGGTTTTTTTCCTCCCCTTCTTAAATATGTTACCACAGAGGCGCTACCACTGTTGCTGATTGGCTCGGCCTTGGCCAGCAGCAGGTCCGTCTTGGAGCTGGCTGGCATTGGCTCTATCGGACACGGGGGAAGCTTCTGCCAGCTTCTCAAGAAGCCACTCCTGAAGCCCCCCCTGCTACCAAAATCTTGCCACGCAAACCCAATACAGGAAAGAAGTCTCACTTCCAAACTCGTCCAAACATTCTCTTTATGCTAGAAATTTTTTAAAAAAGGTTTTAAAAAGCAAGAGATACTACAACAATATCGACACCAGCCTGTAGGCTTGCTGAGGAAAGAAACGTCCTATCTTTGTGTAGGAAAAGGGAATTATCAGAACTCAGGAAAGAAAGGAATAACTTATTAGTGTTACTATGCTACCCTTTGGCATGCTAAAAAATTACTACATACAAGAGAAACAAGTTATAGTAAAAGGAAGCTATTGATTTTAAGGATTGAATTTAAGCTTCAGAAATGTTTATTGCCTTGTATCTCCTTAATGAACTGTATTTTCCTCTTTTAACAAAGTGAAGCACATAAAGTGCATATTTGACAGCTAGCTGTTGGTTTCTGGACAAGAATCTATAAAACTGCAGCCTGGGCTATATAAAGCAGTTAGACTGAAAATACCTCAATTCAATGTAGTAAGTAGTACAGTATAGCAATATTCTCTTAGAGCCATATTCTGTTCTCTGGTGAATTAATATACATATGGATCAAAAGTTAAGACGCTGCTCTTTATTCCTACTGCAAATGTCCTGAGAGAATTTATTCCTGGTATTCAAGAATGTTAAGCAGCCTCTCCAATGCACCACACTGAAAATATGGGCTAAAATATGAAAATTTATTAATGTCTTCACTTTCACTTCCTTGCCAAGTATATGCTTAAACAACACAATTTGCACCACTTCATGACAATGAATCATAATTAGTGTTTTTTTTCACAACTCAATTCTTCCTAAACTGAACAGCAATTTTAAAATGTTAGGACAACTTTTAAAGTGCAAATTTAGATCTCCCACTTCCAGAAGCTTTTGTTTTCTTTTCCAAATTTCTTTTCATTTTCCTAGTAGTCAGCTTTCCAAAAACGTGAATCTGACTAGGACACAGCATTCTATTTTAAATGCAATTTAAAAATCTCAATGCCTTTTGTACCAAAGAAGTTTTGTACCCCTGCACAAACTAGTTTAACATTAGAGATGTGGAGCCCAAGTGTTGATGTTCGCATATGGTTCAAAAATTTAATGTTTACCACACATTTTGAATGTTAAGAGTTTGGGGACAAACTCAACCCATCAGTGCTCATAGAATGAATTCCCAAAATTGGTCTTACTCAGATTATATGTAAGTTTAGGTAATTTTACAGTATTTCTAGCACATTAAGAATTGATAATCTTGTCATACTAACTATTCTCATAACATCTCATCTACCTAGAAAAAACAGTCTTTTCACTTTTGGAGTGTTACATAACAATGTTTGGTTCTAATCCAACTCTAAATACATTTTAGTGAAGCTGTTTCCCAAGATCTCTTTGTGGTTAATACCCTTGGAGAGACCATGCTGGGTTAGCCAGACTAGGTTTAATCCTTCTGGTTGAATCTTAACATTACATTGGTAACTGATCAACTATCTCCCAGTTGGTACAGCAATGTGAGATCCTGGCAGCCATCTAGTTCTCATGAAAAAATTGGAGGATGTTTTAACCAAGCTGTAGAAAAAAGGTAGGCTTTTACAGGAGCATCCTGATGGTAAGAGAGAACCTAATTTATATGCCATTCTCAAGCCAATGATCTGCAGAATATAATCCTACAAGGAGTAATTAGCTGCTGAAGTTGCTAGTCCAGAGGAAATAGGGTAAATGAGTCTGTACTGAACTGAAAAAGGTAAATTAGTAGACATTAAATTAATCTGAGAAGAAACAAGCAAACAAAGTGTAACCTGGGAAACCAGAAAAAAGGACAAAAAACCTTTGACAAACTATAACACGTTAGTTCATATTAGGAAAGGCTACTAGTCATCATAGTCTCCTCTACACAAATTCATGATTTTTCTCTTGCCAATGGTTCCCAAACATCCACTAACATCAGGAAAATCTGATGCATTGCTCTCCCTATTGCAGAAAAATAAATATTCTTGCTTAATGACCAAATCTAACAAACCTTATTCACATCCTTTTTCCCATTGTCTCTGAAAAGATTAGTTAAAAGTGCAAGGACTACTTTTAGGAGAAAAAA
Organism: Gavia stellata; assembly: GCF_030936135.1. NCBI lineage: Eukaryota > Metazoa > Chordata > Aves > Gaviiformes > Gaviidae > Gavia > Gavia stellata. Next base: position 6,047,010 of record NC_082602.1, read on the forward strand.
TTGTCGGACAATGCTTACAGGTTGAAGAAAAAATAGGTTGCATTTCAGGAACAAAAGGTGGTCACCTGCTTGATTATATTGCATATGAGTAAGAGGACATATTAAGAGCATATATGAGGTTGCGCATTCAGCCTTAACTTTCAGACTTGCCTCCTGAAGTTACTGTAATGTACAACAGTAATGTTGTATTAATGTGGAGTTTTCTTCACTTAATTTAAATATAATTCCTAATAAAATTTCAGGTCCAAAAAAAAAAGTTAAGACAGACTGTGCTGGTTTTGTCTGGGGTAGAGTTAATTTTCTTCATAGTAGCTAGTATGGGGCTGTGTTTTGGATTTATGCTGGAAACAGTGTTGATAACACAGGGATGTTTTGGTTACTGCTGAGCAGTGCTTACACAGCCTCAAGGCCTTTTCTGCTTCTCACATGGCCCCACCAGTGAGTAGGCTGGGGGTGCACAAGAAGTTGGGAAGGGACACAGCTGGGATAGCTGACCCCAACTGACCAAAGGGATAGTCCATACCATATGACATCATGCTCAGCAATATAAAGCTGGGGGAAGAAGAAGGAAGGGGGGACATTTGGAGCGATGGCATTTGTCTTCCCAAGTAACCGTTACGCATGATGGAGCCCTGCTTTCCTGGAGATGGCTGAACACCTGCCTGCTGATGGGAAGTAGCGAATGAATTCCTTGTTTTGCTTTGCTTGTGTGCGTGGCTTTTGCTTTACCTATTAAACTGTCTTTATCTCATCCCACGAGTTTTCTCACTTTTACTCTTCCGATTCTCTCCCCCATTCCACCAGGGGGGAGCGAGCGAGCAGCTGTGTGGTGCTTACTTGCCGGCTGGGACTAAACCACAACATAGACTTATGTAGAAAGTCTTGCAGCAGGTAAAAAAAAACTTGTGGTTTTTTCAACATACAAAAATGAGTTCAGTTAGAGTGCAATAACTCTTGTTTTACTCAGAAGATGTTCTTCTATTTCTTGTTATTCTCAGCTGTTGTTAGGCCCTTTGAAATTGACAATGACCCTAAACTTCCCTTGCCTTTCATTTCCTGATTAAGAAGTCCTCTTATGCCCTAAAGTAGTAAATATTAAATGCCGCAAATTATCACTTTAGTAAAAGAGCTCAGTATTTAACTTGAATACATTAGCATTACTTAAACGTTCATGACACCCACAATCAGATGCATTCAGCACTGCTCACACTTGTAGCTGTATTATGCTTGTTCTGGATACAGTTAATTTTCTTCATAGTAGCTACTATGGGGCTGTGTTTCCGATTTGTGCTGTAAACAGTGTTGATAACACAGGGATGTTTTAATAATCGCTGAGCAGTGCTTACACAGAGTCAAGGCCTTTTCTGCTTCTCATACCACCCCACCAGTGAGTAGGCTGGGAGTGCACAAGAAGTTGGGAGGGGACACAGCTGGGACAGCTGACCCCAACTGACCAAAGGGATAGTCCATACCATATGACGTCATGCTCAGCAATTAAAAAAGCTGGGGAAGAAGAAGGAAGGGGAGACATTTGGAGTGATGGCGTTTGTCTTCCCAAGTAACCGTTACGCGTGATGGAGCCCTGCTTTCCTGGAGATGGCTGAACACCTGCCTGCCGATGGGAAGTAGTGAATGAATTCCTTGTTTCGCTTTGCTTGCACATACAGCTTTTGCTTTACCTATTAAACTGTCTTTATCCCAACCCACAGGTTTTCTCACCTTTACTCTTCTGATTCTCTCCCCCATCCCACCAGGGGGGACTGAGCAAGTGGCTGTGTGGTGCTTAGTTGCTGGCTGGGGTTAAACCACGACACTGTATGAAGGCACTAAGCCAGTGGGTTTTGGAGATTTCGCATCTTACCCTAGACCAATCAGGACAGTACTGAAAAACTATACTGATGTAACTGATCAGAAAGTGAAACTCTGCAGTGTTCATGGAGAGAAGAAAGACAGTTTAAAATCAAAACTAATGAAGGCTGTACCAAAGACAGACTTGAGGAGAATGACTACTCTCATGTCACAGACACTATTCATTTGCTACATAAACAAGTCGGAGCCTCAAGTAGGCTCCCTGGACTTTAGAATGCTCTTCCATATTTGTACAAGCTTAAGTATGGGCTCCTAACGTAAATGTTATTAACAAGTCACTGAACTACGAATGTCATCTATCTGGACTTCTGTAAGGCCTTTGACATGGTCCCCCACAACATCTTTCTCTCTAAATTGGAGAAATATGGATTTGATGGGTGGACTGTTCAGTGGATGAGGAATTGGTTGGATGGTCAGTCAACAGAGGGTAGTGGTCAAGAGCTCTGCCCAGAGAGGTGGTAGATGTCCCCTCCCTGGAAACATTCAAGGTCAGGTTGGACAGGGCTCTGACCAATCTGGTATTTTTGAAAATGTCCCCGCTCATTGCAGGGGGATTGCACTAGATGACCTTTAAAAGTCCCTTCTAACCTCAACTATTCTATGACTCCATGCAATTAAGAGCCAGAGTTCATGAATATGTATTAATTATCAAATTCAGCATCCTCCACTGTAGAATAATTCCCTTTGATGTATTTTTTGATTACAACAGAGATTTAAAGAGATTCAGCCATTTATTTCTGGGACACTGTTCTGAAATATTCTAAACCTATCACTGTTGGACAGACTTTCTTGCTACGTAGCCAGAATTTCCTCTTTCTCAGTTGCATCTCTTTAACAGATACAGTTATGGTTACACACATGCTGAAAAATTGTGTCATCTCCTGCATGTAATAACTGACTTGAGTTTTTAATTAACCTAAGTTGTAATCAGAAAAAGCAATGTTCAGGTTATCAATTAGTAATATTTTGTTCACATATTTGAGTGCTGTAATGATGTATACAAAACCCTTCATATAAAATTGTGAGGTTAAGTTAACAATTAGATTGAGCTTCTTTGTCATATAACAAAGGCTACCTCTAGACAAACTGATTTCCCCTATTATTTTATACTTCACATTCTAGTAAAAACTAATAGTTTCAGAGAGTGAATCACTTTATAAATGGAACTAGTGCAAGGTGGAAAACCAAAGCATGACTCAATAATTTTCCAAGTATTTTGAAAAAGAAAGAAAAGACTAATTATGCAAGCTTGTGAAGTTTCATGAAGACGCAGAAGAATACATACAGTCTTTGAGGTCCATCAAATGCTACACAAAGGCCCCATCCATCATACTTCGTAATCTCTCTTAGCATCCTCCTCCTATCATCCTGTTCATAGAATTCCTTAACATGTGAAAAAGTCTCTCACTGTTGAAGAAGCACTGGCCACCTCTTCTGAGATGGTAAATGTTTCGGGACAGACAACTGTGCCTGTGGGCCTAGAAAGCAGTTTGCTCATATTGAGGCCACTGCGAACAAAATAATACTAGTGCCTGTGATCTAAACAGCTACTGTCAAGCACAATGAGTGTTGCAATGGATTGATGTTGGATGAATTAGCATGTAAACCCACACAGATAACGAGAAGCCACCTTTTAGGGCCCAAAGCACTGTTTGCACATTTGTACAAGCTCTCACTACATCAGAGGAATGGCTTCAGGCAACTCAAGCATAGCAAAATTTAACGTCTTTTCTGGAGTCCTACAGGTGTGTCTGAACATTGATCTACCGAGTTCCAATCTCAGAGTTCATCCTTTCTCTTCCGTGAATTGTGACAGATAAACTTTTTATTTTATACAAGTACGTCCTCACAGAAGCCAATAAAATAGAAACTCAAAAAGTTAGCAACACGTTACAGTTGCTAGGATCTTGAGATTCCTATTAATACAAGTGATACTTGTGTGTGAATCACCACATCTGATATTCTTGTAATTTAATTTACAAACCTAAACACAAATGTTCCAACTCACTTAATGCTTCCAGTTGTAGCCACTGCTTTTTGGCTACTTTGCTATTAAAGTCTCCTGCTATAGTTAAGAACAGTAGAAGACAGTGGCTCAGTCAGAGCTGGAAAGAAACGTTTTAGCCACTCATATTGTTATCTGAATGCTCGTAATTTTCCTTTTTTTTTTCCTTTTCAGACAAAAACGTGAAATGAAGAATATTAACTAGGACCAACCGGATCATTCGATTAGCTATTAACAAGCATATGAAAAACATATCCTTGAAAGCATACACTTTCATGATTGGGCTAGGGCACTTACAAAATTAAAAAGTATTTGAAGTACAATGAAATTTCAAAGCAGACAAGGTATATAGCTTTTACAGAGTACCTGACTTAACTTTAATTTGTGCCATGATTTTCCCATGGATAGGTTATATGTTTTAACACAAAGATAGAACTGATCTATCTTGCTTTGACTATAGCTTTTATCCATTCACTGATTAAGGGAATTTCGCATACGTTTACAGTAGACAAACACGAAATAGTATCAACTGAAACAAGCCTTCAGATTTTCTCAAACTATTATAAGAACTTTAAGTGCCAGTGCCCTACAAAGAAATGCTTACTCCAACAGATAACAGAGGACTAGAATCAATATTTAGGTTAATTTTTTCTTTATAAATCAGTGAAAGCCTGTAACATCAATTACTTCTCCCTGGCATAAGCTTTCAGTGAGAATTGTACAAGGTCACACCATGACTGTTTTGAGTCCTACACAGGTGTGTGAGGCTAAAACAGAAAAGAAGCAGAAAAGAACTTGTGCTCCCACACTGCAGATGATAGATAGGCAGTACCAGTAGGCAATCTGAAATAAAGTTAATGCCAACAGTCTGCTTTATCAGAATTATCCTAACACTTTTTTCAGACAGATATGTATCAAAATTCTCTCTACCCTTAGGCTTCCATAGAACTAAGTTGGATATTCCATAACCCATGCATGCCCTTCCTCCAGAGCCAAGCTACTCTCATGCTTTCCCTCTGCAATATTTCTCCTTTCCTGAGACCTTCTTGTCTCATTCACTGTAATTCTTTCTCTGCATTCTTTCTGAAGAGGTCTGTAAAATTCTGTTCTTGCTCAACTTTGATTCCTGAAAATTAATCCCAGGAAAACCCAGAATAGTAAGACCAAAAGGAACTAAGAAATGTAGAGTGAGCTAAGAGGTGCACGTGCAGGTTAGTCTGTCCCAAACAGAGTTACATGAAAGGTCATCATGTATTCTGTGACACTGGCCATTCTTCTAGGCAACCACTTTGGAATGAATTACAATATAGTCCAAAATACTACAGGAGTTTTAATGCTTTTTTTTTTTTAAAAAAAAAAAAGAGCCTCTAGGGTTCTGACTGTTCTAACACTAGTTTATCCTAATGGAAGTAAGTATATTCTTTCCAGTCACCCATTACTGATCTCTGTCAGCATCAACTGATGGGATCTATTATGGCAGCTTCTATGTTCAATAAATGACAATGAACAGGGATGTCGACAGACAAGCTCTGTTCCAGTTTGCACCTTTGTAGCACAGGCTAGAGTGGGAAAGAAATGTGAGGGAGATTTCAGTGAGGAACTTCCTAGGGAACTAGGAAAGAGAGAATGATAATTGTCAGTCTTGTCCAGAAAAGGAAACTTTTTTTGCTTTCCAGGGACTTCTGCTTTGCTAGGATGTATGACTACATTGAGATAAATTGCTTGAAGCATATGCCTAAGAAAGAGGTGTCTGTGGTAGAAGAACAAATACAACTGGGGAAGAAAGAAAGAACTCTCCACAAAGGTACACATCATGCATTCCAACACTCACGATCAGTCCTGGTTTTCTAAATCAGATAATCCAGCAGAATGACAGTACTGTTTGTAACATGTGGGTAATGTTTTACTATCAGCAATTAATAGTTAAACTAAAACAACACTTGCCTAAAAAACTTTAATTGAAATAATGTAACAATATAGAAGAGTGAAAGGCAAGCATGCTTATGTAATTTTGTTTCATACTCTGATAATGTCAAATATTACATGTAATTCAAAAGCAGAAACAGTCAAACTCGGGGTAAATATTTTTTACCCTTATTTTTAGCAAACATTGAATAAACAAATGTCTCCATGACAGAAAGTTAATTAGAAGAAAACAGTGCTATAGGGTGCTCTAATTTAAAAAAAAAAAAAGTGAAAAAATTTCTTCTGGCAATAGGCCATATTTTAAGCCAGGTTTTTTTACTCATTTATGACTGCATAAAAGCTTTTGGTGATCACTGAATTCTCTGTTAGATGCCATGGAATCAATTCAGGTTTAGAGAAATGACATTTACCCTTCGACCATCTTCCCTCTACGGATAACACACATCTGAACTATCTTTGCCTATACATATTAAAGGCTATATACCTAGCAATATGCTTTTAGCCCTAGACTTTGGCCTGCTGAGCTCTTTGGCCCATTGTCACTGCGCTCAGCTCAGAGATCACTCACTACTCCTCAGCTGGGACCATAGCTGGGCTGAGGAGATCCTCCCCGCTTTGGGAAGTAAGCTGTAGCTGCCAGCTGCCAGCTACTGGCACCTCCCTTCAGCAGACCAGAGAGCCTGCCTCTAGCAACAACAAACAGTTGGGTAGGGGCATCACTTCTCAGCAACAATGCACTTGCTGTTCAAGCTGCAGGAGGGACTCAGCTCTGACCTGAGGACCCGAAAGCATCTCAAAATGTAGGTTAGGGATCGCTACAACTAAGGATAAAGATTTAACAGTGTTACTAACAAAAAACTTATAACCCAAGCCCAGATTATGATCCAGGCTTAAAATGCTATGAAACCATACTCCTGACACAGTACTCATCTCCTTGTTTGATACCCTTTTCGTTCTCTCTCAGTTCCTATGTAATTCAATGACAGAAAGATACAGCACAGCTATTTTTTTCCAAATGCTGAATAAAGTAGTGTTTATGTTAAATGAGAAAGTTAAGATGCAAAAGCTACCTCAGCATTCAACTGCTTGCAGCTCTTTAAAACAACTTTATCAGTTTTGAATATTGATGAGGACTGCCATCTGGCTGACAGCAAGAGTGGCTATATCATACGTATAATGCACTGCATAATTAAGAAGACAATGATAAACAGGTCCCTGATCATGCAGAGCAAAATTTGGTGAGGCCATGAAGTTACTGTGTCTATATGAGCATCTATCTGCATTATAAGATTGGCTTAGTTGTACTGTATACCAAGGGCCATTCGTTGCTGGCATAAAGTATTCTCAGCCCCTTGTGTTCATTCCTGCCAATTCCTAAGCACTGACCAAGGCTAAAACAAATGCATATTAAAAAGGGATTGGAACTAGACGAGCTCTAAGATCCCTTCCAACCCAAACCATTCTATGATTCTGTGATATAATTACCTATATATCTTTAACTTCTCTGATGCATGTAACTTGTACAGGTCCCACAAACAGATTTTTTTCAGCACAATCAGGAGTGGCACTGCAAAGCAAGTACAGCAGGAATTTCTTAGAGCAGGCAGGACACCTGGCCTGAAGCAGCTGCAAAGTATTATAGAGACAGTACATAATAAAGCATAGGAAGAGGCCATCCTCTGCCTTTCAACTTACATTTTTCCAGTGCTTTCTCTTGACGAGCTCTTTCTTTCTCTTTTGGATATTCACTGTGCAGATTACATCATTCAATCTGCACTATGTTTTAATGTAATAGTTAAACTTGGCTTTTGAGAATAGGGGGAAAATATGCTAACTGCTAAGAAGTAACACATAGCAATTCCATAGCCACATAATTTATTGGCAGAACAGGGATTTGAATTTGGCTCTCCTGCAATGTTAATAAATGCCACCACATAACCAGCCTATGAATTATTTTGAGATAGGCTTATCCCAATTTTTCCTGTTAGAGTTGCTCCACTGTGTAAGCTGAATATTAATTAGAGCAAGAATTTGAACAAGGTTTGCAGTTAGGCAAGCACCACATCTTCTGAGTCCATCTCTCTCCTTAACAGTTGAGAAACCCTTCATCTAGAACAGCTGTATTCTTACACACTGCTTAAGGTTTAATGATTAATTAATGATTAATTTCTGATAAAGCCAGTTAAACCAGAATTCCTGGCCAGATCTAACACACAACCTACATTTTTCTAGGGACCTGAAATACCCAGTAGCACCTTTTTGTAATGCCTAATGAAATTTCAAAGAATCTGATTAAATGAGGCAGAAACAAGATACATGACTGATTTAGAGTTTATAGACTACATTTCAGCGAGATCTCATACAATTCTATTTTAACAAGCTAATTAATTTCCACTAAATAAATTATTGTAAAAATACAGGGTTCTGAGGAGGAACTGTAGGACAACTTGTATCTAATCGGAAAATGCATATATTATTTAGTAAAGGAACCAACTTACTATAACAGACAACTTAGGAAACCCGTCATCATGTAAGGGGAAGTTAAAAATCGTTTAAAACTTTTTCTCTACTGAAGAATTATGAGCTTTTAGTAAAAACTGCTATATGAAAATGGAGAATGTACAGATTGAAAACCACTGTTGCTAGGGTCAATACAAATCAACTTTGTTTTCCCTTTGCACAGATTATAACCTCGAATTATATCTCTGGATGTTTAGAGATGTTTATCAGATCTAAACCATCTAATTTTATAATATTATAATAATACTTTATTAAGGTGAAATATCACATTAGTGGCAATTGAATAACATATTAATATTCTATATATGTTTATGAGATCTAAACATCTCTCTATATATGTTTAGAGTTGTTAATTAGAGGTAATTGAACACCCTGGACAATGGCTCTAAGTATTCACAGATAAAACCAAATCCTGCTTGATGAAAAAGCAATTGTGATAAAATGCTGTCTATGTCTCTCCTAAAGACCAAATAATGAAAAGACTGAAACCAAAACAGACCCACAAAGCCCTCTAGCGGAGAGAACAGTGGCAGAGAAAGCCTTATACCATGGATTCAATCTCTGCTTTTAAGACATTTAACTATGAATCCTCTGACATTATTGAATTATTAAGTTCTAATACACTTTTTAAGGAACACTTGAGCCTGTCTTTCCCTTGTCATCTTCAGCACAGAGCAAGCATAACTCTTTATGGAAGGCCACGTGCATGCTGAGCTTGCTTTTTTGAGTGAGAAGAGTTCGACCATTTTCTATGTACCTTGGCTCTTCTGCACAGAAACGCTTCAATGCTGTAACATGTGAGGAAACCACATTTCAGTGTTGGAAGGGTATTGGAATAGCACTGGGCAATTACTGTAGGAAATCGAGTTATCTTGTGATGGTAAAATTACAAACAAAGCAAGAGTCCCTGGTTTTGTTCCTGTTTGCCACTGAAGATACAGAGGACATAACGGTAATTGTCTGGACAAGCAATACCTGGCTGACCTCAGTTACAGTCACTGGAGACATCTCTATGCTACCCTGCCATCAGATCTGCAACCACGAAGTGAATATGTAGTCTGTCTCTTTTGCACAATATAGTCTGCAATTAGTTATGATATGGTTCGATATCGCACCTGCTCCCCCCCAGTTCCTTTTCCCTGTTCGTCTTGCTCACTCTTTTCCCTATCTTTTGTTTGTTTCTTTGAAGTTCTCTCTAGCATTTTTCTCTTATGGGAAAAAATAATTACCACATCTACAACAGGTTTTTTGAGCAATTCTGCTTATTTAACAGGCTTGTGGGGCTCCATGAAGTGTATCAGCTGTGGTAAGGTTCTTCAAAGGTAAAAAAGCATTTAGAAATTGAAACCTCATTTGAATATATGTTCTACATTGTAATTAAAGATTTTCTGAACTTGGAAGAGCAGCTAGGAGTCTGATCTCAGCTATCTCAGAAAGCTAATGAAACATCACCGCTTGAAGAGTTCTTGGATCTTGCATCTCTGAATGCTTTTTTGGCAATTTGGATAGAAAAACTTCTGGGATGAGTCCATGTGTCCAGGAACAGGTCTAATTCTTCTTCTGAATTTCTTGCCCTATCTCCAGTTCTTGTCTGACCCTAATCCCATCAGTGACCTGACTATAAAAAAGTCTAAATCCTCAAAAGACAATCTAGTTCAGTGCTGAGCCCAGCTTCTTCAGTTTGTCCAGAACAGTAAAAAAGAAAATGAACCAATCCAAAACTATAGCTCCTGTAAATCTGGCAGAACTTCTCCAAAAAAGCTCTATACATTTCAACATTTCCTTCTGATGGGTTCACCAAATTATCTTTCTAACACAGTCAAACGAAAGACAACACTGGTATAAGCTGACAGTGCTACAGATTTTTCAGCAACACGACATTGCCAAAGCCAAAACGGGACACTGAATTTTAAGAACACATTTGTTTCATGAAGCTATCCATTTTATACAGTCCAAGAATAAATCTGAGTTGTACGTACACCCTAATCATGTTATTTGTTTTTGAAAACACGATCTGAGTATTTGGATTGTTCCTCCTAGAAATTCCACCTTTTTTTCCCCCTTGATGTTAAAATGTGCAGAAAAAAATGAGGGAAACTTCTTAAATTTTAGGAAGCTAAATGATAGACACAACTAATTTTCATTAAATGTCGTGTTTTAGTCTTCAGTTTAAAAAACAAAAGAAAACAACCACCACCCCTCCAGAAACCTCTCCTTGACCTGAGAGATTTGAACCTGACCTATGGCTTAATCACGATCAGCCAAGAAACATATTAGGAAGACCAGCACAAGTAACACAGACATTATGGTAAATATTTTCTCTCCGACTGATCATACTGGAAGCATCTTCTGATGAGCACTCATTTTTTTGTGAAGAATGGTTTACCATGACAATTGTATTGACTTTCTTTATTCCACATTCACAAAGCTGTCTTTGTTATGTCTGGTGGGGTTTTGGGATTGGGTATTTTTTTGTGTGTGTGATTCCCCCCTCCACCCTGCCATGGATATCACCTAGTATCTTCCTCCATGTATTTTATATAAATTCTAATAGACAGTTCTTCCTGCAAATCACTCCTGAAAAGAATCTTTTCATTCTTACATAATGTCTTGGAAGACAAATGTCATTATTATCTTTTGTCTGATAGTTGGCATTTTGTCATTCAGTCTTAAACGAAGCCTCTGGGCTAAGTCAGTTCCTTGGCTTCCATACTTCTGACATTGTTAGATTAGATTGTGAAGAGTACGTACAAAATAATTCACTGACATGTTTCTCTTACTTGTCTAAGTCAAATAATGCCAGTTGAAAAGCTACACTGCAGCATGGCTTGACATACTTTGCCTGTTTTTCCGTAACAGTATCAACCTGTTTAATCTGAGCCACAATAAAGCTTTCCACTCTGTGCTGTGTTGCACAGAACTTGCTTCTTTTCTGTTTGCAGATCTAAACTGAGACCACTGACATTGGCTTTTTTTGGCATGGCCATCCCTCAACAGTGATGGTAGTTGAATTCTGAGGTGGACTGTATTTGGAAAAATGCTGAGAAGCAGTTCTCACTGTACATTTCCCCCCTTTTTCTGTTTATGTGTTTGCTTGGCTGTAGCATAACTGTGTGACCCATAAAGTGCACAAACTGCAGTTACTCAGTGTAACCTTACCTTTGTATATTCAGGTCTTCTTACCATCTGATACTCTGTTGCAGATTTTTGTTGATCCTCGGTGGTTTTAGATGTCCAATCTACTTGTTTTGCTTTTATTTGATGCAATTTTAAAGCTAGTTGTCTTAATCTCTCCTTTTGCTACAGTATTTTTTGATTTGGTAGGTCTTGATCTAATGTCTGACAAATCATGAATAAATGCTAGACAAGCCTTGTTTTCAGTTTTTACCAGCTGTAATCTCCGTTGCTTTACTTCCTTGCTGTATTTTCCCTAAAAAAAAAAAACAAACCTTAATTGTAACTACTTAAAACCAGAACATCATCACCTGTCATGACAGTTTAAGCGATAGGGAAATTAATGTCCAGTGTAGTAGTATAGAGAGCACAACATTTTCTTTGCCCTTTAATCTTAAAAGGGTTATGACTATGATTAACAGGCTAATCTTATGACTTGCATTAATGTTTTACTAAGCAACTGATTGCTTGTATCATTGGGCTTAGTCCCTTCAATATGCAAAAAAATCCCAATGTCCCTGAACAGGAAAGGGATTACTGTAAGGTCTGTTTTCAAGAAGCAAATTTGTGCTTATCAGTTTTGTTTGTCTAGGGTTTTTCTAATTCTCTGTTAATCACAGCAAACATAATACAGGCAATGAGGAGCATGATTGTCACTTCTTCATTGCCAAGAGATCCAGTATTCCACAGAGTCAATAGCTAAATTCCTCACTAACATATGACAACTAGTAGGTGCTGCCCTAAAGTGCTTACAAGCTGAACAAAATTGATTCATTTGACCCACTGCTTGGGACCTGAGGGACAATGCAATTTATTGCACTTAGAGGAGCTAAGTTACAAAAACGCGATGACAACTTATTTCAGGTATCTTGCTGAACCAATACAAATTCCTCTACTTAGGCCAGTCACCAAATGACAATACAACCATGTCTTTTGGCACTCTGGTGCCAAAGCAATGTCCCCTGTAATCCTGACATCATAAGATCTGCACCAGCATTGTGTAGAGATTTTTAAAGACATAAGTATACAAGGAAGAAGAAGTAGTGATAAACAGCAGCTAATATATTTGTGAATGCTTGCTATGGACATTAAACTAGACTCTCCCACAGGTCTTTGGAACTATTTATCTGCATACATGTAAGAAGCCCACTTATTCTATGGTTCTCTAACCACAGAATTTGCTGCATAAGTTCAACATGAATGTTCGAGTATGAGTGTATTTATGTTTTGTTTGCCTGCATGTATATTTATAAACGCATATGAAATCTGACATTCACAAAAAATTTGGAGACATTTAAGTCTTCCAAGTAAGTGAAATGTTTGAAATAATTCTGAGAGATAGATTACATGTAAATTATTGTTACACCATCTTCCAGAACTCAAATACAGCAACTTAGATCCATATGGAGAGCTTCCTTTCTTGTCATTTAAACTCAAACACACGATAGTTTTAATATTTAACCTGTAGCAGCATCTTCCAACAATCCCAAGCGTTCTCAGAGCTGGGCTGCTGAATCTCAAAACTATTCTTTCACCAAATTCCCAAACCTCAGATCTCACTAGATAGTCTCTATATGAAAGCTATTACTGTCAGTCAAAAATGCTGAAACATATTAAAATTTTAAGGAAGCATAAAGCAAACTGAATGTAGTAACGAAACAAGTTATGTAAAGATTATGTTCTGCTTGCATCTTCCTTTTCACAATTTAGGTCAATAAAAAAAATCCTTCTGCTTTCATTTTTACATTAACTTGCTGCACTATTTCTTTTCCCTGCATTTGCATTGCCACAGAAGTCAGTCAGTCTTCAGTCTACTAACTGCAAAGAATGTGGGTCCTATAAATAAGCTGGTAAGAGTTTTAACCTCTTGCTTAGAGAAATCCATGATTAAGGAACAATAGTTCTAAGTTTTCATTTAGAACAGAAAACACAAAGAAAAAAGCCCAGTTATGAAAAAAAATTATGCATGGCCAAGGCAAGAAAGAAGAGCTGAAAGTCAAGTTTTACCATTCTGGAAAAACACTCAATGTGTTAAAAATACCATATGCTAAAAACTGGGACAAAAAAAAAACCAAACAATTTTGAAATATTCTGTGAGTTGATAAACTGATCTTAAACAACGTTTCTAACCAAAATGCTTTATTAAAATTTTTACCAAGCTCCTATAAGCTTAGTATGGGCAGCTGTCATTAAGAAGAGGAAGAAAAGGACACAATGTAATCCATGACTTCTCTCCAGAGGCTGCTATTTCTGTCAGACATTTCACCAATGGACACTAATAAAACATACGTCATCAGCCTTCGGCTCCTTGAGCTATTATGGGCCTTACAGAAGCTCTGCTACATACTGTTGATTTACATGGATCAAATTTGGGCAGACATTTAGATGGCCCTTTGAGCAGATACTAGCTCTAAAACTAAACAAGAAGCTTTTTCCTAGACTTAGATTAAAACCAGGGTGACATCCAACCTTTATTTTCATACATCTATCACAGCTAAATAAGTAATATTATCTGCTTTACCTGAGAAAGAACAGACATGCACTGATAATAGTCCAAAACAGCCTCTTTTCTGACTTTTTTTTATTTTTTTGTAAGTCAGTTCTCTCAGACCTTAGTTTTTCTTACATTTTCTGTGCAGAAATCTAAGATAAACTTTAGTTCCACCTGTGCAGAAAAATTCTGGGCTGACATGAAGTCCTCTTACTAGTATCACTCACGGCTATTTAAGTGTGTCTTTAGACAGGGCTCAAGTACTGCTCAGCACAGTCGTCCTGCTTCTCTATGGAGGATCTTACAGTCAGCCTCTCATGTACGGAGCTTCTGTAGCTTAAAGTTTTAAAGCATTTAATCAGATTCCTGGAACAGAAAAAGCTTGAGTACATGAAACCTGATGGGTTCGCGTAATCATACTTTTTCCATTCTAGAAAAACAATAATTTCCTATAGTTAGTACTGTTATAATATTAATTGAAACTGTGTCTATATGCTTGAATATTCTTTGTACTGCAAGAGAGGACCAGGTAATTACTAATTAGAAGTACACTCCATACGTAAAAGATGCATGTTTAAAAGTTTGGTGAGATTCTTTGAGACAGACCTCCCATAACATCCTTTTCCACAAAGGATGGAAGAGAATGGATTCTTGCAAGCAACTTCATTTGGAAAAGAACAGCTCATATGTTATATGACAGACTGGCAGACTCATGTCCTGTTCTGCTGTTCCTTTTCCTCTTTTTTCCCAATTATAAAGAAATAAATATAGAGTGGGAGTCAGACGACGTATGTTGTGTTACGTTTTGAAATCAATAAGCATTACACTTTAAACATTCACACTGCTTAGGTGCATCCTGTAAGACTGGTTTCATAAAGAAACTGTGGATTTCATCAGTGCAGAAATTGTAATGCCTCCAAAACCCTTAATAGTCTCAAAATCCCATTTCACTTCAATGATAGGCATAATTCAATCTTTTCTCTGACTCCTAGAAGATACCATAAGCATATTCAAAACCAAAACAGAGCTATAGCAAGAAATCGTATTCACCAGCATGTTGCCTACTTGAAACGCTGAGTTGTCTAATCATCCACCCCTCTACAATTACTTTTCCAAGAGCCAGGTAGTGACTGGGGATGAGATTTTCTAGTTTGCAAGTAGGTGATTTAATATATTAACAAACAATATAACACAGAGACCTTGAAAAAAAAAAACCAAAAAACCAACATACTTGAACCCTGGCAGGCCACCCCCATGACTGACTATATGAATACTGGGAGAAGGGCGGCAAAAAGCTGAGAGGATCTCATGGAATGTAAGTCAGCAGGGAAGTAGAAAGATTGCAAAGAAGCAACAGAATAGAATTGAAATCAGGAGGTAAAAGGGCAAAGATTATATCTATATCTATATCTGAAGACTTTTAAGCCTGCTCCAAACCCAAAACATAAAACAAAGTGCCTGGTATGTGGACACAGTAGTTGGCTATCATTTCTTGAAAATGAATGCTTATATCTGTCAAAGCATAAGCCCCACACACAGATGAAAGCTGCTAACACCACCATCAGGCTGGTTTTAATAACAAGTTTTTCAAGTGAAGAGCTGGAAACAGACATATTTTTCAAAATATATAGGAAACAAAGTTCTATAGAATTCTTAGCATGCAAGGTCTCAAAGATTCCATCCCAGAGAAAGCAAAGATTTTAGTGCTTCCATATTTTCTTCCAGTACTATATATGCTACGTATAATCATTTCCAGAAAAAAGTCCTCAAGCATGTGATGAAAGTGATGAAATCCCTCAACAGAAAAGCTGAGCATATAAACATATGGAAAACACAATTAGTAAACAATCCACTAGATTAAGTTTGCCCTCATTAAGCATTTGCCAAATAACTTAGGAGAAGAAAACTGTAAAATTTGAAGTCTGTTGTAAACCAGTTTGCAAACAAAATAAAAGGCTAAACCGGTGTAGCAAATGGTTTGCAATGAACTGTTTGCCTCCAGAATACATCTTGGGAAACCAACATCCCACTTTACTCTTTTTGAAAGTTATTTCAGAATGGTATTTGAAAGTAATAATTTTGTTCTTTCTGCCTGTCAGAACTTGCTTTGTAAACACCTTGCTTTCTATGCTTATTAAGTGAACATTTGCCCTTCATCACTGGCATAACATCTACGCTTCTGATTTTGTAAAGCAGTTCCCAGAGAGGAAAGAAAGCAAACACATGCTTAACTAACTCCACTAAAATCAATCTAAGAATTTAAAACGAAGCATTTGTGCAAACATTATCTTAAATAAAACCTGACATAATCCTGTATATCCATGTTATCAAAATTGTGATCTAAAGGCTTCTCATTCAATAAACACAACCTTCAAATTCACTAACTCTTAGCTATAAAGACATTTTATGAAAACAAGCAGCCAAAATTTTTCTACACAGGTTAAGTTAGGGACTGTCTTCGCTTTTTCAAAACTTTTTATATTTGGAAGAAGAGGCGAGGTAACGTGGGCTTTTCTTGTTTTGTTTTTAACAGAACTTAAAATGGCTTCCTGAAAAGTATTCCTTCGAGATTTTGCACAAAGTGATCCTCAGATGGTCGTTTATCTCTTTTGCTGGAAATACTGTATTTGCTACACTTTTTGTGGGAATGAATAAGTATATTCCTTCCAGAGTCCCAGGCTTTGTAATTCTGAGAGAAATGAAGTTATTTCCAGGTGGATAATGCACAGAGGTTCGTGAGGACTTATGCTGTGAGAAGGCAGCCTGTCTGCACAGTAATGGACTAAGCTACTGTACTGCAGTGCAGTCTCCTGAACTGACATCCCTATAAAGCCTGCTCTCACAGCTAATGAGATGGGATTATGCAGCTCTGCATTTATTAACAGCATACAATTGCATTTCATACGCTGAATTTTCAGCCCTAAATTTAATGTCCAAGTGTTCCATAACAAATAGACAGCATCTGACTTATGCAGACTTTTTTAGTATCTTTTGTTATAATTGGTGTTTTCATAAAACAGTTTATTCAATTTGTTGCCCTGACAGTAAAAGCACATATTCCCTATTAGAAGAACAGGACCTAGCATACTGACAGTATGCTTGAAAAAAAGCCCTATTCCTATAACACACCATCACTGCTGTGGCTTTTTGATTCCTTTGCATAACATGCTGTTCAAAAGTAGGTTCTTGGGCCATGTTGTGTGGAAATCTATGCAAAAAGTATATTTGATAGGCAATATTCATGCTCATTACCCAAATGGGGGCTTTTAAACTGAAAAGATGATGGATGTATACAAACAGATGGGCACTTACACTTCTAAGATGCCTACCTAAACATAGCTAGAATCTGTTACAGAAGTAGGAGTGGGATGTATAACAAAAATAAGCATGGAACATTGACTGTAACAGAGTAATGATTTATTGGTTTTATTACTACAGTAACAAGAGCAATTTAGTCTTCTAGTACAGGATGACCATCTGTCTGTTCCCAGGTTCACAGTTTGAAAGGATACAGAGAAAATCCCATTCAGGTGAAGATACAGGACAAAGCACTGCCCTGAAAAATTTCCCAGGACACTGAGATCAATCCATGATTCACAGGGATAACATGCAAGCTTCATTAGAAAGACAAGTCCCCCTAACTTATTCATCTGTTGGTCTGAAATATTTACATGATCCCGTATCTAGTGGTTCTAAAAGATACTCATGAAGACAGGATGAGTATTTTAGATAACTTGCAAAGTTCATGTTTGGAAAAACAGTAACTATTTTGCCATTAAAATTATATGGATCATACAGCAGGAAGGAACCCTATTAGCTAGGCCATCTCCTGAACTCAAGGCAAGTTTAGCAGTTCCCCAGTCATTATTGACAGACATTGTCTTCACTGTTTAAAACTCTCCTATTATGGATACTCTATTGTCTCCCCCCAGTGAATCCATTCAAAGACTTCGGTGGCCTCACACGATAAAGTTTTAATCTGCATCTATCCTGAATCTTTACTGCTCAGATTTAAATTCATGCTTCCTGAAGTAAACACTACAGACATGTGAGAACAGGTAATGCCTTTTCAGCTGGAAACATTTTACATACTTGAAGATACTTAAGTTCTTCTCCTACACTTTCCTCCACCTTCCTTGTTCTTCAGGCTAAAGAAACTCCATTAACTATCTTTGAAGAATTATAAAAAATGCAGGGGAATAGAACTGTTCTTATGCTCTCCTCTGGACCCTCTCCCAATGGTTTGTATCCATCCCCCCCCTTTTTTTTTTTCCTCAAACGGGAAATATGACTCCATCTAAGCCGAGTTGGAAGGATTATTTTATTGTATATATCTTATGTCTTACAAATGCTACCACTGTGTATATAATGCAATACTGCATTTGCTTTTTTTCCCCATAACAGCACAGTATTTTTTACTCCCCTTCAGCTTGGGAGCCTCAACTACCAGATCCTTAAAAAAAAAAAAAAAAGTCTTTCCTACTTAATCCTACTGTACTTTTGCTTATGTGCTTGATAAATTCCAACTGCAATGTACACTTTAACTGAACCAAGGCTTTGATTTTTAAACCATTTCTTCCATTTGTTGTGACTTTTTTCCCAGTTACAAACCTGCCTTCCAACCTGCCCTGTTCTTCACAGCTGCATGCTACTATTGATTATAATAAGCATAATTTCTACTCCATTATTTGAACCACTAATGAAGATACAAAGCTGTACAAACCTCCGGACAGTACCCCTGGAAAACCTGACTAATTCCAATTCAGTAGCAGATCATTGAGAACTACCCTCTGTGAACAGAGTGTCCAGCCAGGTTTGCATAAATTCCGCAATAGTTTTTCAAGACCATTATGAGAAAGAAAAATCAGAATTACTAAATTCAAAATAATACAAAGGGAGGGAGGCAAGTACAGAGGCAAAATGAATAAAATAAGATATTCCACATTTATTGTTGTGTACCTGACAGATGTGTGAAGCTTATAAATCTGTATGTCAGTTAGGCAATCTTAAGAAAGAAGGGGTCATGTCTGAGGGTGTATTTGTTTAAGAGAAAAGGCTGCTTCTACAGCTTCAGACTTTATGATGTCATTTGTCTTATTCTTGCTAAGAAAAAGTAGTAGACAGTAAAAAAAAACTATTAGACTTTTTTTAAGTCCATACTTATTAGTTATAAAGATGGTCATATCTACACCTCATGATTTCTACTATGCAAACGGCACAAGCATTTTCTGGGAAAACTTTAAGAGCTTACATGGGACTACATAATGAGAGAAAATTATCTAAAGAATGTACATTTAACTAGTCTAGCTTTGCTTAAAGAGCACTTTCTTTCAGTTGTGGAAAACTGCATTTGGCACACACAACCACCTATACATCAGCAACCAAACAAGATCAAAGCAAGATCTTACCGTCTGAGTGAGCTGTGTTACCTTACAAAGCTTGATATCCATTTAGTTTTGAATTGAACTGAAAACCAATAAGCATTACTAAAATTCCCAAAGGTATCAAAATAAAGCCTCCATGCTGCAAACACTTACATGTGTGTAAACTGAAGATGTAAACAAGCTCATCACTTTTAATAGGATTATAAATATACCTAAAGTAAAACATACAAAACATTATTTGAAGGCTTAAATAAATAACTCAGATGGTTGATTCATGATATTGTTAAACCAACATAAATCTCAGCTGCTGCCAAATGAGGCAGTCTTATTCCCAACCTCCCACTGTGATTGTACTCCAGAGGTTTGTTTGGTTGGATCTGTGGTGCATGATGATTTAAAGCTGCATCAGTCCCCTGAACTGTCTGACTGCACAACCACAAAAGTGTCAGCATGAGAGAGGCAGCGAAAAGGCTAGGACAGTCCTGTTCGGCAGCAACCCTGCTGTATATTTACTTCAAGTGATCATGGCACAGCAACCACACCAAAACGTAAGACAACTTATTTGACTTTGGTTCAGCAATTTTTTTCCAAAAACTCAGTAAGAAGGTACTGGAAAATGTTACTCAAAACAAAGTGCCATGTCATAGAAAAAAACATTTTTCCTGTTTCCTTACCTTCCAACTTATTTTCTAATCTGTTTGTATTTTCAAGTGATTTATGTTGCATTACCTAATCCAAAAGTTATTGGAGAGCTCACAAGTGAAAAGATGAGTAGAAGTACACTCTCAAGAGATAAGCGATGAAGATGAAAAGTGTTGTATCTTAAAAGAAAATTAATACAAACATGAATCAAGAAAAAAATCACTGAAGTAAAACACAACTTGAACTGTGATATAATAGATTGTTCAAGTAATCGCAAAATGCCCAAGTATTCTACTTTTGCCTGGTAACAGTATCTATGGAATGGTTTAAATCCTATCAGTATTAATAAATACTCCTCATAATACCAATCTAAGATGAAGAAGTGGTTTCACATTATTAAGAAAATAAAGAAGGCAGCACATGTGTAAAAGATTGAAACCCTAGGTGACTTGACTCTTTATTCTTACTGTAACTCTCCCCAACTTTTCTCTCGAGGGAGTTCCAGTGAAATCTGCAAAAACAGTCTAGGATTATAGTACTTTTAAGCTGAAGACAAAACAAAGTTTTAACAGCTGCTCAAGGCCAGTCATTGAACCAATAATCTCATAATTATCTCAAGGACCTCATGTTTCTCTAATCTCTGTTCAGCACAATAGTCAGTAATGTGTATATTAAAATTATCAAACACCTTAAGTATACCTTCTCTCCCGCTCTGTGCCCATTGTGACTATTTTAAATGAAACTGAAATACATTTGTACCTCCATAGAAGTACAAATATTCTTTTTTTCTTTTACCCATATATTGTTTTTCTAATAAAATAGATTTAGGATTTATCAACTTTACTCCTCCTTTCTAGCCCATTCCCTTATTTCTCAATGGACAACGTAATAAAATTCTGGGGGTAGTCTTCTCAGCACTTTATTAACTGTCCTGATCTGTGCAATACTTCATGTGCTCTAATTTAACTTAATCCTGTGTGCTTTAATTCAGGATTAGATTATCCACCATAATCCAACCTTGGAGCAGAGTGGTGCAGTTGTGAATACTTACAAAGCAATAATAAAAGATAATTATTCTCTACCAGACTCATTACTTCCCATTTCAAACACCAAAGCCATAAAAATTTCTTGCCCAGCCGGAGGATGGCTCTGGGTCCCATTTCACCTCCTGTTTTCATTATGTAAAAATCTAAACACTTTGCTCTTTTTTCTTAAGATCACCCCAGCACTGATCTTTGATACACTCCACAGTGTCAGAAACCAGTCTGAAGGGTAAACCTTCAACACCTCTGTAAGAGGGAAAGAGGAAGGATATTAAAAACAAACACAGCAAACGTTAAGTTTAAGAACAGACTTAATGAACGGACCTAGCAAAATTAGACAAAAGGGTCCAGGATCAGCTAATAAACTGAATTCAGGTTGCAACCTGACGTGAAGCTAGATGCTATTAACTCCCAATTCCTCACAAAACATTGTACTCCACACGAGGTGAAAAAAAGCCAAAAACTATAGAGGGGGAGAGAAATAGGGGAAAAGGAGAGTAGAAAATGAGAAATTCCTGACTCCTCCTAAGGTGCTGAGTAGGAACTCCACTTGCCTCCAGACACCAAAAGCCACTGCTTTTCTTGCTAATGGCCTGTTTTCTGTATTCTGTCTGATTTATCAGCTCCTGAGACTGAATCAGTGCAAGCAGCGTCTTAATATAAATTACATCAGGGAACGCGCACTCAGCTCGCACAGGTCCACCACTCCTTTCATGTAATACAGAACTAAACTGTTTTCACTCAGTTCAGGGAGGCATTTGGCCCTGATTTTGTCCTTTCAGGTTTTGCTGATGATCAAGCTTTTCCTTTACTACCTCCTTTTCATTCCCTCTTTCATAATCCTGCACCACCTCTTCTTACTTCATTATTTTTGCTCCCCTGACCTCCTTGCTTGAAGCGTAACTTCCTCAAGTTACTTGCCTGCTACTCTAGCTGCTACCCTGCTCGGTCTTCTTTCCTTATTTTCTTCCTCACCTTTCATATCACTGCCTTCTTCTTTCAGATTCTTACCCTTTTTTCCCAAGTTACTGACCATAGTCTGTTTTCTCTGAATAATACAGGCAGCATACATAATATCATATATTTTCACGGAAGCGCATGTTTAAATGCTTTACTGAATGCTTTTACTAATTTCTAAATGATATACTAAATTCTAAAATCAAGACTCTAACAGTCAAATGCTGACACCTCACTGGCCTCTAGCAGGCAGAGAAAAATAAAGCTGCTGTTCTTTGTCATAAGTGAAAGCAGTTAACCGTTTCCTAGGTGGGTTCAAGCCACTAGATATAATGTGTGCATTCATGAACAACCAATGCTGACTCAAGACTTGTACAACTACCAAGTAAAAATATGAACATCGCCTTTGATTTAGATCTAGTAGAGCCATTAAATGACTTTGAAACTGATGACAGTGAGCTGTTTCAGAATGAGAAACTGCATCAAGTCATTACAAAAATAGCTTACCAAAGCATAACTAACTCAGTGCTATCTTCTCTTCTCTTCCTCCTTAGTCTACATAGATATATAGACTATCAGAATAGAAGAACAAAAGGCAACAAGAAAAAAAATGGAAGTATGTTTCATAGCAAAACACTTCATTATTACATGAAGCACCAACCTCCAGACAGGTACGATTCTGAACCCTCAAAAAGATGAAATGCTCTTTCAGGAACATGTAACATGTTTTCCTTTAAAGTGATATGTAAAAAAACAGGGAAATCAGATTTTTATGGGAGAAGTTCTTATTTCAGTCAAGAGAGATTGTTTTAGATAAGTGTATACAGACCAGTTAACCCACTTTCTAAAGCCACAATTTCTCATATTCTACAAAACACCCAAGCTCTAGTTCACTTGAAATTTAAGATTTGGAAATTTTTGTCCAGCCTCTTTGGAACATTCGCCACAGCACACTATGAGATGTGGAAGAACAGAAGATAAAAAGATGGAATTCTCAGCAAGAACATCCCTTAATCAAATAGTGTGCATGGGCAAGTCAAGTTAGAAAGCTGAACACATGAACACAAGATACTCCATCAGCATCCTTAACTACTTTGTCTAACTTTATAAGACTGAAGGTCCCTATACTGGCTTCTTAAACATGCTACAGCACCTGCATGCTCTGTCTCATCAGTGGCCTCCAAAATGTTATAATAATCCCATATTGAAATAAATTAACAAAATCAATTAAAATAAATTAAAATAATAATTGTGAAACAATAAATACGTAGGAAAGATGCATCCTAGAATTGTTCAGTAAAAACTTTTCAAAACTATTAACTTGAAGTGGCCAAGACAACCTAGCAGAGTATGACTGCTGAAAAATCATCTGCTCTTTGGTGGAAAGAGCATTGATCGGCTGGTCTTAAAGAGCACTGTGCATGTCAGTGAAACTCTACATTTATTTCAAAATCAAAAAAATGTGTTGTGTGCATAGTTTAATGAGTATAGTCTGAATGCAAACTTATTTTGCTTAAAGAAATGAGCTTGAGATCTGACTGCCACGGCTATGTAGACTCGTTTCTACTTTCCAAGACTTTGAAACCTCATTCAGTAAGTAAATGCCTATTATCTCTTAACAGACATCTTGTCAAATTAAGTCAAAAAGTATAAAACAACTAAGGTTGACTATGACTTTTTATGAATTTTCTTATTTCACGACAGTATTACCAGTGATTGCTTCTAAACCAGACAGTGGTTAGATGCATGTCAGTGCCAAATAAAGAAAGGCAGATAAGTAACAGGCTTAAAAGGGTTGACTGATGGGAAGCTTAAATGATGACATCTGCTCATGTACATTCCTGAAAGAAGAAATTTATGGAGAGCAGAAGAGTTTAATTTCACAGTGTTTTAACAAAAGGGATGAAGTAAACCAAAATACACTACGGTATTGCACACATGAGGGGAAAGACTTAAAAGTTATCCAAGTTCTAGAAATTTGGTTAGACAATTAAATTTGTCAACAACTTCCAATGGAATGGGCACAGCAATTGACATTTTATCAATCAAGACAAAAATAAACATTTCCATTTCTCATTTTCATTAACATTTTATGCAAAGGGGAAGACTTCCAAAGTACTGTCTCTATCAAGGGTATGTGTGTGAGCATGCTCAAGGGCAGTGCTGGAGCTCAGGAACAGCACCAGGAACAGCTAAGTCAGCTGAGTAGGCCAAGAGACGGAGATAGCTGTGAAGAAAGCCTGGGTACACAAAGCAGATTTAGTCATTGCAGTTGTGTCTGGGTGGTCTTGTGGTGGTTTCTTAGCTGGAGGTCAACCCTCAACAGAAAAAGAGAAGTTTTCAACTAGTAACATAAATGACAAGGACTGACTGGTGAAAATAGCTTAAATAAGAAAAGGTATCAATAAGCCAATATATTACATGAGTTAGTCCTAATCCAGCAACATAACAAAATATAATGCAACCACAAAAATTTCTGAGAATTACAGGTATGATACACTGAAAGCAGTTGACAGTCCTCAGAAATTAACAGGAATTAGCAAATAGAGAAGGGGCAAAAACACCTTATGTGAGAAAGAAAGGAGCTTATCCAGAAAATAAAACTTTTCTAACAAATGCAGTAACTAAAATTTCTGCTGTTATTCCCTTTCATCTTAGAAGTCCACCCTCAGACAAAAATGTAAAAAAACCCCTGAAATACAAAGCAGGAAAAATGTAAGTTTGCACATGAAATTAAGATCCTCCTGAAATGTAGCACACCAGCTAACTTTCTTTTTTCCCTTCCAGACCACCAACGGTAATACTTCAGTTTCAGGTGAATCTGTTCTTACATGTAGAGTCCACCAATTTGAGTAGCTTCATTTATTAATCAGCTATGCAAAGTCAGGAGTCTACTTTCTTGTTTAAGGGCTTTAAGTTTGAAGAAAATGTATCTTGACTCAAAAAAATAAAACAGAGCCTTCCTCCATTCTGTTCTTATTCACACAAGCACTTAAATGCAATCTTAAAATTCTGGACCTACTATACGAGTAAACTGGAGCTTAACTAATACTAACACAGGTAAAGATTCCCAGGTAAGGAAATGCCCCAGTGAAAATGACTTGCAGCCTTATAAATAGGCATGATAATACTGTCTGAAATTTCTCAAATCCCAAGTTATACAACTTTCCTTTCAACCTTAGAAATTTATCTGACCATCTCATTGCCAAATTCTTCCTCAAGAATGAAGGTGTGAAAGAATTACTCTTACAAGAACGGCTACTGTACAAAACTTGAACATAAAAAGTGCAACTGAATTAAGAAGTAGCTACAGAAACGTTCAAGGTATGTGCTCATATCAGGATATCACAAAAAATTATTTTCAGCGTTATCAGGTCACTGCTGACCCATACTATAATTTGAGAGGGACAGCTTTGTGGAAAATACACAAAAATTAAATCGCATGCAATTTTGAAAGCCTTGTAACTCAGCAGAAGGACTACCAATCTATGTGGCAAAACTTTCCCCAACCTCTGATCCATAGTTTTCTCTACAGCAAACAAAAGCCCATTTGTATTAATTTTAACTGGACTCTCTCAACAATGTTTGAAACTTGATTTTTTCCGATGTAAATTCAGAGTGTATTATAGAAGAGTCAACAGGAGCACTATTCACAAAGCTTTTGATTGGTGAGTAAATCACAACAGAGTTCAGGTGGTGCTACTTTCTCTTTGTGTACTTTGGTCCAAATTCAGCATTATAAAAATTGCTTTATTTTTGACGAGTTTTGCTCAAAATTTATGCATCTACATGAGGCATGAAATTCCAGTTTCATTGCCCTACTATTCACTGAAGAACATTATGAGGAGAAAATACAGTTTTGATATGCATTTGTGTACAATTTACTGTATTGTTACAGTATATTGTTTACCATCCACCTTGTCTCCACATGATCCACATAGAATAACTGTCTGCTATTGCTACCAGCTGAAGGTATTTAGATGCCTAAATATATAAGCAGGTGCCCTACTAGTATTTCTAACACACTTGGTTACAACTTAGATGAATAATTACCCTTAAAAATTGTGATACATTACTACAAGGGATAGTGTGCTCTGCCTTTATGCATTCATGTCACTAGCTCAGTTTCTGCTAATGGGAATTTGCCCTTCAGTTGTTAAAAGGCAGAGATGGTTTCTTTTGAAAGACAGACGTAGATAAATAAAAAAGAAAATGGTGATTTTTAAACTAAATACTCTTTCATCTAGTGATCATCATAGAATGTTTGCGATATGCTTCTGAATATTGCTTAAGCATATGCTTTATGTAACATGCTAGTTTCTACCCCGTTATCTTTTGTTAGTTCCTCTGTGGTTTTCCTCCTAACATAAAGTAAGATGTCAAATTCTATGGGAAAGACAATGGGAATAGTCATTCTGTGGCATTCTGTGCCAACGTTCAAGAAAAACCTCTAACACTGAGTTACGGAAAGACAGGCCTCTGTCTTCAGTTATTTCTCACCATCATCAAATGCCACAATAGACTAAGAGTTACCACACCTCTCATGGTTTTCAGAATGAATTGCATAGTCTGTACACACCCATGCTATAAATCTCAGCTAGCAGACATTTGTTTGAAATCCATGAGAGTTCTGTTTTTTCCAGTAACGTCTTGTATCCAGCAGTGTTTGTATTTATATACAGGTTATAGGTTTATAGCACAGTGATACTGTGCAAGTAGACCTCTCTCAAAAACAATGACTTCTAAATTAACTGATAATCATTAAGTAGTAATTACTCAGTTAAAAAAATTAGAAATAATTTGAAAAAATAATATTGCTTTTGCCACTTGACAGAAATAGGAATGGATAAAGTAATAAAATGGCCATATGAACTCATCTTGCTGGAAGTATTGGGCCCATGTGTTTGAAATCTATATTCCACAAGAGCAGTGAAATGCTGGAGCAGCAACCTGGCAATTTGGCATTCAGCTGCACACTCATGAATCACTAATCTGAACTTCTGAAATGTCCTCTATTAGAGATGCCTGTCCCTTAGAGCCATTTATGGATTCAGAGAAAACGAGTTATGATTATGACTAACAGAGTGAAGACAGACTGGAAGAACATGTAAGTCGAAACAAAGGAATGAGTCAACACTGGGGGGAAAAAAAAAGACTAATATTGGAACTAAGAACTCAAGAAATACTAAATAGGACAAAACTTGTAAGCATGTTGAGAACAGAAGAAACTAATGCTAGTCTCAATTAACAGAGCTGTCCCAACAATTATTAACACTGATTCTATGGAAACGTTGCTTTAGAATGAGGAACCCTTCTGGATACTGAACTAACCAAAGGGCAAAATTAAAAGCACTGTATTAGACTCAGCAAGGCTATGCCTGAACCTTTAACTCGATGACCAACTTTAATGCAGCTTTGAAATATAAAATCTATCTTAACAAAAATGATATACTCAAGCTAATGTGGCACATGGCTCACTCCTCAAGAACTCTTTAATTCCGTTCAATTACCTTAGTTTTTGTTCTTACAGAGAAGCATTTTCCATTTCAGCTATATTTCTTCAGCTCTCTCTTTCCAGTAGCAAAAGTCCCTTACATTAAAGAAAAACATCAGAGAGCTGTAGAAAGAGAAAATAACTTGCAAAAGAAATCTTACAAACATTTTAGCGTTGCCTGTTTTAATCTCTTGTTAACATTCTTCATGTAGCATTTCTGTAACGTGCTGCATTTGACTGGAGGCCTTGTCAGATCATGAACATTTCATCAGAATAAACAAATTCCCTTCTGCTAATTCGACTTGTGTATCTTACACTGCTAAATTTACATTATACTGGAGCAAGACTGAAGTATGTTAAAATTGCAATTTTAAATTAAAGTAACTAACCAGTGACAGTCTGCTTTATTCCCTTATTGTGGCACACCATTTTCTAACCAAATTCAACTTAGAGAAAAATGAGAATATTTACATAAACTTACACCAGATAAAAGCTCTGTGGCAATCACTGACTGCAATGGATTTAAACCTTTTCATGCCTGTTAGTAACTGTTGCATTTCTATTTTGTCTAGACATCATTTTCTCAGTTTCTTGGAAGTCCGAAAGTTGCATTGAAACATGGAATGGTAGGTACCGAGCCTTGTACAGATCCTCCTTTAACTATATGTGGCACAATGCAGAGAATACAAGATTTCTTTCTCTCCCCAATATAGGTTATGACTGAACCCTGGAATTAAACCTAAACAAATAAATGCAAGAGATAATTCTGATTATTGATTTGCATTATAAAGATGTGTTATGTTTCAACTACCTGCTTGAGAATTCAAACAGTGTACCTAGCACAGGTTCTGCTACGCATAGATACACTGTTGCCTTCAAAGTTTGTATTTCTAGGTATGTCTAGACTGTGAAATAGAGCACCCCTCCTAAAAAAGGAGTTTCAAAGGCTGAAGTGTAATATACTTGTAATAGAAATGTAACATTATCAAAAGAAGTATTTTTAGGACTTTGAAGAAAAATTTTATTTTCTACCATTGTATTGGCTCTAGTTTTTGTTCCTCTCTGTCAAAAGCCATCCCCTGCCTCCACTTTAAGAACATTCCTTTTCCTAGATTTTTGCCCTTTCTCTATGCTTATCAGCCTCCCTGCTCTCTATATTTCTTCGCTGTACATTATGTGATCCTGCGAGGATCACAGTATTTGTAAGGTTTTTCATATCTACTCCATCTTCCTGTCCCTTCACTTTTCTAGGCCTGTATCTCCTAGCTAATATACTTACTCTTTGGTGATTATAGAACAATGTAATTCTACATTAGCCTTCCTTACAAACTAAATAAGTACTTTTAAGATTCATCTTCCTCATGACAAATTTTGATAACCTTAGTATGTAAAAATGTTACACTTTGTTAATGAGATACAAATGTTTCTAAAAACACTTTCTATTCGTGTGGGTTTTTCTCTGCAATCACAAATTCACAAACTATCAAATATTAATTTCATTTTCTACAGCCAGATGGAGTCATTTCCCACGTGCTTATTTAATGAATTTCACTGTTAATTAGAATAGTTTACCAGTGGTGATCAATAAACATTTTGGATATTTACAGAGTAAGCATTATGAAGAACAGCCACAGACTAAAAGGACAGAGGGAAGGAAGAGACTGTAAGATTTTATTAGCTTAATTAGCAACAGTTCTGTAACCTTCACAGAACACGAATGTTGCTACTACCTAGTGATGTACTTCCCCCCCACCCCTCCCAGTAACTATCCCACCCTTGTAAGCAAAGACCATTTCCATTAAAATCACAATTAAAGCAATTCTTTGAATTTTAGAACAGAGACGCACAAAGGACTTGTGGTTTGGGGGGAGTTCAGAATACAAATCCAAGTCAGAAACAAGCATAATCCCTACATTTGCAGTAGGAAAAATTCTAAATACAAAAAGCTCCAGATGTAGCATGCTGTCAAAAATTTGACTGGGATCCAGATTTCACATTTTGTACTATTTCTATTTAATGGAACTATCAAAACTCAGGAAGAACATTCACGCAGTGAGTGTAACAGGTGCCTAGACATACTGGATGGAAAGTGCAAGTGATCCTTGATGTGCTCAAATTATGAATTTACTAGGTACATGCAAATCAAGTGTACTATACCATCTCAGCAGGGCTGTGGTACACATGTCAAGTCCTATGCATCTGAGCCTGTTACTTTTAATACAGCTATGATTTTCTCAGCTTGACCATCTTCACATATTCTCACCAAATTGAAGTAGACTGGCCACGACAGCAAACACTGTTAAACTCATAAGTGGAATGAGGGCAAGAAAAGATCTTATTGCAGATGACTAAGTAGTTTAGGTAGATCCAACACTACTGGTATCACTAAGTGATCAAATACCTAATTACTGTTTGCTTAGGTGCATGATATAAATTATAAAAAGTTCTATAAAAAAAAATGTTTGACCTAATGACTGAAGCCACCTCTGACTGTGACAGAAAACTGCAGGATTTTACACCACAAACAAACATAATAGTTACAAACATTCTGAACTGAGAATTTTCTGCAAAGGGCAAGGCTCAAGGCACAGGGCATGTAAAAAGCAGATCTGATTATTTCTGTTTTCGTCGCTGCAGACAGGAAAGATGCAGAAATGCTAAAAAATTCAAAGAAAAGTAAATTACACAATAGGTGTAATTTTTTTTTTTCTTCTGGGAAACAATATGCTAATTCAAAGATGAAACATTATTTAATTTTATCTAGCCACTCAAAACAGTACATGTAGAAGTTTCTTCTCATAAGCAGCTCAGGAAAGACTGAGTTATTCACCGTAAGGGGAATCAGTACTTCTTAAGTTACCACCCACACTTTAGAATCATGTCTTTATGCTCAATTAGCAATCTGCAATTCTTAAATAAAGATAAGCAATTTAATCCTGTATCATGTTCACAGATTTCCATATCCATTCTCATTGCTACTTCCTGTAAATACTCTGTTCACAATTTCTGCACTGCATCCACTTCAACCTGGTTGCTTATATGGTATTTCACATGAAAATAAAGCACCTGCATAATCAGCCATCTACTATCACAACTGGATTAGAACCACAAGAGACAAGTGACTTTGGGAAAGCAGGAGAAAAAACTCGCTTCCACACTTTCTCCCTCTTCTCAACATTAACATGAAACTGCACTTTGAGAATGAGCTGCTACTTACTGACATGAAACTTGTGAATTCATAAGTGTAGCATAATTGTCCATTCCCTCAATGCAGTAGGTTGCCTTAAGCCTACTTCTTTGCAAAAAATGCAAGAACAAGAATCACATATTAATTTCAAGAAATCAGCAGAGAATTAGACACAGCTGTATTCTTGCACATGAATTTTAAAAAGTCAACTTGAACAAGATGAAATAAATAGATCTTTAAGTAAAAGGTATTAAAAGAGTAACTTATAAATAACCAATTATACAATTAAGACCTAATACAAACTACTTAAAAAAATAATTCTATAGCTTAAGTTTTTTATTCTCAAACCTTTTATTTGGCTTCACTTAATTCACATCAAGCTTAGACTGAACTTGAAGTTGCATACTGCGTTTCACACTGAGTATATAAGTGCAAGCCTGCAAAGCAGTCCTCAAGGCAGGAGTCTTTCAGTTACCGCAGCTGGTGTAACTGGCACATAAGCTGTGCTGGACAACTTTTATCTCACAATCAAGGAGGACCAAAATAAACTTTAAACAAGCTTTAGCCCTGTTTCCTCAAGAAACAGAGATGTGATTTCCAAAGCACTGTTTCTACCAAGTAATTTCATTCTTCACAGCAAATAAACCTTCAACTGAGCATTTAATTTTTTTCTTCCAGTAAACCTCAATGTCCTGAAATTCAGTCCATATAGAGTGCAATGTAAGTCTTCTTTTATCACTACTGTAATAATCAAATTTACTAGTTATTTTTAATACATGTTTTTTATACAAGTAATTTTAATCACCATTGTAACAATCACCTACAACTGAAACAACTACATTACCAGTTCTATCATCACACACTTTTATGAGATCAGCCTTAGCATCTGTGGCAGAAGCCCAGAGCTGTGAAATTTGGATTGTCACGACAATAGCTACTCTCCTCTATACCTCAAATATTTAACAGCACTTGCTATGTGTTATCTCTTCACAGCTGCATGTGATGGGCTAAGGCACATACAGCATTAATGACTCCAAACGACTAACTAGCTTTGTTACTTCAACAACTGCTGTTTCATTTATCATACCTGCCACCACAACTACCTTTTATTTCATAGAAGTACCTTGATTAAGTTTTCTAAATTAGAACATTAAATGAAACAATAAGTTTTTGAAAATCTGAAGCCCCCTCAGAAATAAGGAAATACTAAAAAAGGGCATACAAAACATGGATTTCAAGGAGACTGTTCTCAGTAAATGAACAGACATTAACAGCAAATGCTAGTGTACTTATTTCTGAGCCATATTTGTGTATCTCAGCTAAATTTAGAGAAGCAGCTATTAAGATCTGAGAGTATGATATTCATTTAAAAACAACCTGATTCAAATAAGAATTATTAGGGATAGGTAGTAACGAAGAAGATAGCTGTTGCTGTCTGCTATTATTAAGTCTCAATTTACAAGTATCATTTTGCCAACAAGTAAAAGACAGTAGCCTTCCCCTTTCTACTTCATGCTTTTGAAAGCTATAATTACTTAGATCTTCTAAAGTTGCTTCTATAATCACTTCATTTTCTCCAACTCAGATTACCTTTAATTTCAGAAACTGGAATGCAATTTCATTATCATTAATAGTGTTTTCAAATTAACATAATTCCTTTTTGATCCTAAGTAATCAGACACAGCCATTTCCCTCCTAAGTAATCTGTAATGGCTTCTGAAGTGTTCTTCTGTTAGCCAGAAATCTCAGTATCTTTTTTTCTGTATTAGAGTACTAGTATTAGAGAGGACTTTTAGATCTCTGTTCCCTATTTCTGCAATATCCCAAACCCCCTATATTAAAATGATAACAGTTCTATGCTGATTTACAAGTTAACGTCTTAAAACTGGGATTTTGCCTTGCCAAATCCCAAAATAAGCCCTGTGATACCAAACAAGTATCACATACCAAGCATTGTAAATTTTCAGGATAACTTGGTAACATAAAATAGAAGTTCAGAACAATAATGTCTTTCCTACTTTCCAAATATAATTTACTTTCTCCAAGCAGTCATTACCAAACAAATCACTTTTTAATGGTCTATGACTTTTTTTGCTTTATTCCGATACACCCTAAGAGTCACATACTACATGACTGTGGGTTGCCTAAGACCTTTCTGGGCAGTATCTCATCCTCAGGACAACTCTCCCTTCTTCCTATGGTTTGGAGTAAATGTTACTTACTCTTCTCTAGGTTATGTTAGGATCACATAACTCAAGCGCAGCTTCTCAGAATACCACTGTGGTTTACAGTCACTAATTGCCACTGGGAAAGCACTAAATCATTTTCATGAAGAGATGTCAATTCCCCAGACATCATATTGATTTGTTTTCTTGATTTTATTTACATATTTATGGTTTTAACAATTGCAGGTTCCTCTGATGATGTCAGCCACTGCCATTGTAGGTACTCTGGTTCCATTTTGATGTCTTCTTTAAAAATGATGGCCTCTGACTTCTGCTAATTGGTCTGATTCCATGGAATTTTTAGAAAGCATATTGACAGATCCCGTTTTCAGACCTCCCTGTCTCATAGTTCACAAATACTGTCCTGACATACGTGATTGCTGCTTAATGGAAGCATCTTCCAGTAAAAATCTCATAAAAGTCAGATTAACATTCCAAAACAACTACATTATTTGAAAATGATGGACCTGCTTTGCTCTGCTAAGGTAATTTTTTCCTTGACCAAATTTTACATCTATGACCAAAGTAAGCTTTTTAATTCTTTTTTCCTACACTTCTTCATATATCTTACAGTAATCCTAAAGACATTTATACAAATAACCATTTATTTCTAACCAGTGTAAAACAACTGCAACTCTCTACCTTTTACCAGGCCTAAATAGACTCCATTTTTTTTTAACACCAATTTAATTAGCCATATTGTTCTAACATTTTAACTCACTTTCTGAAGAGTCTCTGTCTCAACCATAAGCTTGGGCATTGTTTCATGTATGCAATCTGAGGGAAAAGAGGTATTTAAAACAATTCCAATCAGAAGACAATGTATAGCCCTGGGCTTGTCTCTATGGTGCCATTTAACACCTGGGCTAAAAAGTGTGCCTTCAAGCAATGCACTTCTCACCTGTACTTTATCACGATCTTGATTATACTATTGCATGAGGACTGTACCAATATCATCTTTGAAAACATGTTTTGTGTCTTGTTATTTCAGCTCATTTCACAGTACTTTAGTTGTACAGCATTACTAGACTAACCTCCTCAATTATCCTATTGCTAACGTTCTAGTTGGTACTCACCACAGTCTACGAAATTCACTGAGTTTCAGCAAAAGTTTGTTTGTTCCAGACTTTCATATTACTGCTTCAATAAAGTATTTTTAAAGTATAGCTCCCTATATTTGTTATAGCTTCTGTACTGCAGCTAAAGAGTCACAATAAGAATGTTATCTCCTCTACTAGTGTGTAAAATTATACAGTATTCTTCCTACATTTATTAGAGAAATACAGCCTGCAAGCCCTCCTGTGTCAGTTGAGGGTGTTTTCTGGACTGCATACATCTTGAGTACTCATTTAAGTCATGTATCCTCCTGGAGCTCAATTTCTAACTACATCACGGCACTCCATAAGCAGCTAAGGAGACACCAATTTGAGAATCTCCTTGAAATGCATCATTCATGGTATCTTTAATGAGACTGACAATCCGATCTATAAGAAAGCTTGCAAAGCTTTCCTATATAAAAATCTGACAGCAGATAATGAAAAACCTCACTCAGTTTCTGGGTAGTTTGTTTGTTATGTTTTGGGTTTTGTTTTGTTTGGGGTTTTTTAGTTTTATACCTTTTCCTTGAATTCATTATTTTAAACACACTCAGTGACCGAATGTGAATTTTTTTAACTGGCTCCCAGACTGCCCTTCGCACTGAGTTTACACATACTCTGATCATAGCAGGTCCTCATTTCACATTTGTTCACATTTTCACATTTGTTCACATTTGTAACAGTTGCGCAACAGGGCCCTGCCGAAGAACTTTATTTCATGCCATTATTTTACATGCTTCCTAAGAAGTGACGATAACATTTCAGAACACAATACCAGCCTATTTTCCTTAAGAGACAATGCTCATTATTCAAAAATCCTGCCAAGATCACCACATGGTTGAGAACTCCAGAATGACAGTGCAAAAGGCAAAATAATACACTTCTAACTCAAACATAGGAAATAAGGTAAAAAATGAAAGTAAATATGCTATAATCCATCAGAATTTGCTGTAGCGATTAGTAAGAAATTAAACAAATACTAAGTAATTAAAAGCTGCAGTTTTCTCCTTCACAAAGCACACTATCTTACATATTAAAAATAAATAGCAATATTGTAAATTTAAAAGTCTAATTTATTCAAAGTGACAGACAGAGACAGGAAACTAGTCCTTATACAAGGAAATTTCCACAAAGCTCACTGGGAAGCTTTAACCATTTTAAAAACGGTACCTGGGCCAAAGGAGAAAGAAAACCAGTGAGTCTTAGAAGACGAATGTACAAAGGAAGAGAGTATTAATTAGGTATCTAAACTCTTCTCGCTGCGTTTATGATTTTACACAGCGCCGTAGGAGAACAAAAAAAAGCCACAATATATGAACCTGGTCAAAAAAACCAGTAAGAGCTGGACCCTACGTCACTTACAAAGGACCCCATTACAGGACCATGTAAAAACATGAGACATGAGGCAAGAGCCAGCTGGCCTTCAAGAAGAAAAGGTATTCAGTTGTTCAATTGTAAGATATGCAGACTGCCATAAGGTTTTAGAAACTATCTCTTCTTACTCTTCCTTGTTCTCTCCTCTTAAGAATGAAATATTGCTGCCACAGTACTTCATTCCCTCTTTCAACTTATGTGACACAAGGAAGACAAAAAGTTTATACAGTGATTACAGAAGATTCAAATGACAATAAAGCTTCTGGAAGTTTGGGTTGGGGTGGTTTTTCTTCCCCCAGTTAGTAAAAAAATCTGCTTAAACCCTATGAAATACAAAATTCCATGAAATAGACTAAAAAAAATTAGCTACCAGCCACCTTGCTAGCTGAAGAAAGGCTGTAACTCACTGTATGAGTTCAGAAATGGCATAAATTGTTAGAGCACAGCTTAAACAGAGCGCAAGCGCTCTCGATCCCCAAGTGTAAGAAATCCAGAAAGGAAGGCAAGAGACCAGCATGGATGAGTCCAGACCTGCTGGTCAAACTAAAGAGCAAGAATGAAATGCGCATGCAGTGGAAGCAGGGACAGGTATCCTGGGAAGAGTATATGGATACTGCCTGGTTGCATAGGGATGTGGTCATGAAGGCCGAAGCGTGGCTGAAACTGAACAAGGGACGCAAAGAATAATAATAAGGGCTTCCATAGGTATGTCAGCCAGAAAAGGAAGGTCAAAGAAAGCATCCCCCCAAGGAACACAACTGGCAAATAGGTAACAACAGATGAAGAGAAGGCTGAGCTACTCAACAACCTTTTTGCTTCAGCCTTCACTGGCAACCTCTCTTTCCACACCTCTCAACTGGATGGACTGCAAGACTCGGGGATCAAAGTCCCTCCCACTGTGAGAGAAAATCAGGCTCATGACCACCTGAGGAACCTGAACATAAATAAGCCTATGGGACCTGATGAGATGCATCCCTGAGTCCTGAAGGAATTAGCTGATGTAGTTGCCAAGCCACCCTCCAAGATATTTGAAAAGTCATGGCAGTCAGGTGAAGTCCCTGGTGACTAGAAAAAGGGAAACATTGCATCCATTTTTACAAAGGGTAGAAAGGAGGACCCTGGGAGCTACCAACCTGTCAGCCTCACGTCTGTGCCTCGAAGATCATAGAACAGATCCTCCTAGAAGCTACGCTAAGGCACACGGAGGACAGGGAGGTGATTCAAGACATCCAGCATGGCTTCAACTAAGGGCAAGTCCTGCCTGACCAACCTAGTGGCCTTCTGTGATAGAATGACTACATCAGTGGACAAGGGAAGAGCTACGGATGTCAACCTTAGTGATTCTGTGATCTATCTGGACATCTGTAAGGCCTTTGACAGGGTCCCCCACAACATACTTCTCTCTAAATTGGAGAAACATGGATTTGATGGGTGGACTGTTCAGTGGATGAGGAATTGGTTGGATGGTCGCATTCAGAGGGACCTGGACAAGCTCCGTTGGCCTGGTTCTGTTCCCAGGAACTTAAATAGTATTAGCATTAAGCTGAAGTCAAGTGCTTTTGAAAATCCAGCTTTAAGGGATACTTTTGGCACATTTTCAAAAAAGGGCAGCTTCTGGTTTGATGTACATCTTGGAGACAAAACACTCCGCTTTATACTTTATGATGGCCCTTCACTGGTACAGAGCAGAATATAGAAAATTGTTTCTACCACAGAAGCAGTCTACTTATACTTTGATAATTCCTCTTCAGAGATTTTCTTTTACAAAGCATGTTATATAAACATATACAGCCAGTACACATTTCTCAAGCTGAATAACTGAGACCTGAAGCATAAGGTAAATCCCCAGGCAGAATTTCATTACAAGTTACTATGTTGTAGGTGCTTTATTTCTTGAGAGCTGTGCTTGACTGAAACAAAGTAGAAAGCAATCATGGATCTATATATTATAGTACAGTCTGAACGCCTCTTTGGGTCACATGGGAACTTAAAGCAACCTTAGGCTGCTTTGACCTACATTTTGATTCAAGGGGCTCCAGGCAGTAAGCAGGAAATTTGCAGGGAATGCTGTACACAAAGTAGTCTTTCCTTCAGCATTCCACTCCTGTGTAGTCTTTTACACCTTCCACACAGTTAAGACTACTTAATTACGCAATGAATACTTCCCAGTTGAAGACTTATGTATGCCAAGCAGTCTTGTACCTGTGATGGTATTGCTTCCTTGTGCCTAGAAGGATTTACCCTGTAGCTAGCCAGTTCACTACTCACCTTCCTTTTTTTAAAAGGGTGTTTCAAATTACACCAAAATACCTGTTTTCTATGATTGCACATTTATTCTGTCATAATTAGCTCTACTTTCTTTTGTATTTTACTGAAATGAATAAAATTATGGAAAATTGACAAAACTGAGCCAGGAAGATCCAACCATGCTTTTGTCCGTTTGAAGTCCACAGTGATCAAGGATGCAGAGCTAGAGCCTCAGGGTGCAAGGGCAAATGACTGGTATCTAAGTATAAGCTCCTACACTCAAAAGTGGAAGTGAAATTACCCAAAGACTTTGATATTTGGCTAAAAGAGATTTTTTTGTGCATAATGATTGGATGAAGTCCTCAGGACTTAACCTAAAGTTCTTCTGAGATAGGAAATTTCACCATCCCCTTATTACAGTTCCCATCAAGATTCTTAACTGACCTTGTCCATTATTGCTCTGATGTCTCCCCCCCGAGTCTGACCATTCTACTATTTTGAAGACCATATTGCTTTCCTGAATAGATGACTCTTTCTTGCTCAATTTTATCATTTAGCTATTGTCCACCTACTGCTCGTTAGCTATGTTAGAGTTTTTATTTGCCTGCATTATTGCTATATACCTTTATGCATACACATTAGGCAGCAACTGCACTGCAGCATGTTGGCATATGTTTTCCTGTCCATTTGCCATTGTTTCCTTTGAAATGAATAGCACTGGTTACCACAGGCTAATATATCAAATCATAAACCATTTTTCAGGGTTAAGAAAAAATGGTTTGGTAAGGTACCATACAACAAAAATAGTATGACTATATTTACTTCTGGATTTATTTGCTTGTTCTAAAATTAAGTGTCTACGATACTTGAACTGCAAAATGCCGTGTATGCTCCCAGTCTCTAGTAATAAAATATGCAGCATGCCTATAAAGAAAATTCTGTTAAATAATAAGCATGCATTGGAATCAAATGAAAAATACAGAGCTCAATTTGCATTTACCAACTTATAACATCTGAGAATTTCAGCACAGAAAGTAAACCCAATTTCTCTCCCTTTTGAGTAAGATTTGTATATGCATTATTTTCTGAAAGTCCACATTTTTACAATTAAATTCCCAACATAACCTGGATAACTGGTATAATGTTCATACAGCACAAATGCATCCTCTACTGTGGGGCTCCAAATTGTTGCCTTTACTTGATCAGTGCAACCCAGTAGGAAAGCTTGCTGTCAAATGCACACAATCATATCACAGCTAGATGCTGATGGATTGATATGCATCACATATAATGCCGCCTTAATTTTTACTACCTCCATAAAATATTGCAGACTCCTGTGTTCATTTTAGGAACGCTATCCAAAATGATTTATACCTCATCCTCCCGCATGGAAGGAGAAAGCCATGTTTATGATTTCATTCATTAGCAAAGGTGGAAATCGCATTCAGTTTTCACCACTAATAAAATAAGTGTTTTCCTTGACTTTCAGGTCAATACCTGTGTACCAATATTTGCTTCTGAGTTCAAGTTGTCTCAAAAAATTTCTTTTCTACAATTCTGTTAATTCCAGGCTTATCTGGAGACGTTAAACACTTGCAAAGGACTGGTCACTAGCATCTAAATAGTCATATTACTTGCTTTGAAATAACTTTTGGCAGTGCTACACAGGCCTCTCTACACTGGCAATCAATAGAATAAATAAATAGTCCTTGCAGCTATACCAAAGCTGACAGAGTACCTACACTACTTAAGTAGCATATTTTTGAGGTAACTAGAGCATGCATGCTTACTTGTATGTACACACATGCACACATTTTTCCTTATTATAGCTCCCTTTTTGCCATGACAATCCTTGATTCTAATTGCTTTCACAGGCTTTAGCTACTTTATAGTAATCACCACTGAGAAATTTCTACAGATCTATTACACATTGGGATGCTGAATGACAATAAAAAATTTATGACATCTGAAAGGCTCTACACCTTTCCCTCTGTTCAGACCCGAGCCAGCTCTCCAAAGCTGACCAATAGCTTCTTCTCTCGTTGCCAGCAGAATGACCACAGTGGCCTATAGTTCCCAGGCTGCTCTTGAGAATGACAGAACTACCAATTTTGTCTTCTGCAAATACTAAGGATGTGAGCCAGCAATGGCAATCCTCAAAACAGAAAACTACGTTGGTATAAGCAAGAACAAAATTTACCTTAATTTCCCTCTCTTCTCTGTTAAAAGGATATCAGTCTGTTTTGCAAAGTTTCAACTCCTCCAGTTTATTACAATATTGATAGACATCTAAGTTGGATCATTAGAGCTGTTTGTAAAAAGACATGAACAGGAAGAAAGAGAAACACTGAGTAATTTTCTCCCTCTCCAAGTGTACAAATGTACAGCCTGTCCTCAAACAGCACTCATACGGACCTTGCTGACCTTTCTGAGCTTACAGGGCAATTTCACGCAATTCATGAATTTGAGTAATATCACATGACTTTACCCATAAGCCACAAAAGTAACCTCTGTTAAAAAAAAAAAACAACTCACTATTCAATTGCGTTATCAGAGGGGTCTCAAATTCCCCATTAGTAAGACAGTTATTGCAACAAGTCAGTATTCCACCCCACAAGAACAGTAGAAATTTTCACACGCTATGCAGTCCTGCTATTTCTGTGAAACTGATTTTGAGCCAGCTCAGCGATCTATACTCCTTTGATCATAACAAAGCATATACACCATTATTATTCCAGTAGCATAAATTACAACAAATTAGGAACTTGTTGAATTGGACTGTGGCTATGAAACGTGGTTTTGCTGTTAAGATTAGGCACGCCCCCTTCAAATGTGCTAGAAAGAGGATACAGGTACCAGAGTTGGTTATGATGTTAAAGTATCTCACAAGCTCTGTAGAAATTTTCTGCTGATCAGTTAATTTCCACTTTCTCCTCT
Source organism: Gavia stellata (assembly GCF_030936135.1). Lineage (NCBI taxonomy): Eukaryota > Metazoa > Chordata > Aves > Gaviiformes > Gaviidae > Gavia > Gavia stellata. The sequence continues at coordinate 6,087,582 of NC_082602.1, forward strand.
TGAACAGAAGAAAAAGACATCCTGGCCATAACATTCAGAAGCTCAAACAGCACATTAAGATAAATCAGATTTCATTTCAACATTCAAATAACCTTATCTATGCTTAACATAAATAAGGCTTTCTGTTTGCTAGTGACTGGCAAAGAATACAGCTTCTGTTTTTAACAAAGACAAAAAAAAAAACAACCAAAAAACCCAAAAAACCCCAAAACCAACAACTCAACAAGAAGAATGCAAGAATGAACATTAGAGAAAGTATTAAGCTTCTCTCCAATCCTTTGGAACAAACCTTAAAGGCAAAAATGAAGACAAGCCTATTAGCAAATAATTTGGGGCCTGGAATGACTTTTCTACACTGAGAGAATAAAAACATTTGCAAGTTTTTGTTCAAGATCCTCATACACAGGAAACTGTTGCTTCAATGGTAGTGGCTCTGATCAACTGCCCTGACCTTTCAGGTCATGGGTCATTATCTGACCTGGGAGAAAGGTCAGAAGGTTATCTTTCTATTCACTACTAAACTAGTATTTTTTGCATGTAACCAGCATGTGTTAGGAATATCACAGCAAAGCACAGAAGCCAGATCGCCCATGGTACTAAGGGATGCTATATAAACACAAAACAAACAAACAAGAAAATCTCTCTTACTTCAAGGTACTTAAAATGCTAAAGACTTCATGCACTCATCCCTAACAGTGACTGTAACATAGCTAAAGCAACAGGCCCTTCTGCTGGAGATAACACATACGTAAGAGGTTTTCTGTGGTATAGCTAGCAGAAGGTCGTAAATTCCCAGCTACCATAAGCTAAGCCAGCAAAGGCACTAGTCAGCACGGCTGCATCTAAACTAGGAATCTGCTTATGGCATGCAGTTTGTTCACAATTCCTCAGTGATGTTACTATGGGAACTTTTGTAGTAAGAGTTCCTTATAGCTGATCCAAGTTTCAGAAAGACTGAAGTATGAACAAAGGAAAGAAACTGCAGAGAATGATAGAAAACTGTATCAGCACACTGTGTCCCATTTACTGTCCTACGGGAGAATCCCAGTGGAGATGAGGCACTTCTTATAGGCAGTAACCAGACAACATTAGCATCGCATCACTGATTTATGACACACTTCATGCTTTTAACTATTTAACTACTAACTACTGAAGTTTTTTTTTTTTTTTTACATTAAAAAAAGACAACCAAGGGCTTTACCCAACTACAGTGCTAAGCGACAAACTTCCACTCATCAAAACATTTGCAAATACTTCTGAAATGCAACTCAAATACACATCTTGGTACAGCTCTAAATTCACTGAGTTAAAAACTGAACAACAAAAAAGCATACATTTGGCACAACAACCCACTGCCCTACTCCCAGTAAACAAGAACTGCTAGCTTGCTACCAGAGAGAGCAAATAGCACAGAAATACCAACAATGACACAAATCTGCTTATCCCACAAATAGAGCCAGAAAATTAAATGGAGAAGTTTGTGTAATGCTTAATATGTATACTGACTGCCTCTGCTTTCATATACACCACAAAGCCTGTGTGGGTTGTAGCATAGGCACCAAGTTTTCACACAAATTTTGTAGTATAATAGTAGCTAGGAAAAATGACTCAGTTATTGCCTGAAGCATAGTGATATTACTGGAATGACTATTTGTCTCAGGGAAATCAAATGGTACTGGGAGGAACCTACCGAGTAACGGAACATGCTTAGCGTATGAGAAGTTGTAGTCAACATTAAATTCTATTTTCCCATTATTAATGCTGGCAAAGAACAGTGCTCAGCTTCTCTTCCTCTCCAGTGTATTTCTGTTTCAATATACACATCAATATTAATTTCCCCTGCAGAGTTACTGTCATATCTAATGAGCAAACACATGCTATGTGACATGTCTTTTTATGCCCTTGATTTTTACATTATATCTAATTAATTCAGATCCCTAATAATATATTTTTAAAGTGGTCACAATTAAAAAGTCACATGCTGTAAGCCTGCACAAAGTTAATATAATGCACAAACCCACATACCACGTATTTGTTCCTGTTCCCTGTTGCAAGAGCTGTCCAATTTTTCCTTTCAAATTTTCATTTACAAAATCTCTCAAAAACTAAATAATGAAGCTTCACAAGATATGATTACAGCATTAGAAAGAATGCAAATACAGCCTAGCTATCTAACTCTAAGCAGACCATTCAATTTACGGTGATAAGTTGGTTCTGCAGATGTGCATCCTGAAAATGTCGTCTTCTCTAAGACATTTATATTTTAAACCAGTCAAGCACATTGACAGTACTTGGTAATAACAGTTCCACACATGAGCCCTCTAAATTATAATCCACAGTATTATTAAACTCAAAAGATGAATCACAATCTCTAATTAATTTCAGATTATTTTTTCCTCCTCATAATTTCATTTTCATATTAAAACTGAATTGCTCCCCATTTGTTAAGCCATCACAACAGTCCACATTTTTTAAGGAAACTATTAAAGCACCAAAAAGCACAGTGCCTTTCAAAACGAAGACTACATAGACCAACCCTGGATTCACTGGTCATGTCTATATTTGTAAATAATGTGGCCTAGCGGGACAAGACATACAAAATGAAACAGTGGTGCACAGAACTTCACATCCACGTTACATCCATTTGACAGCAGTTTTATTTCAGATTAGCCCTTCTCTCATCCCATGGTCTGAACGTTCGTTTGAGGTTGAAGCGCGTTAGGTATACTCCTGGAATGCGTCCTTAAGTTCAGTCTAATTCGAAATGAACTCAGTTTGTATCTCTGCGATCACTTCATCATGTGAACCAAAGCACCGTAAGTGATGATGATCAAATTTGCTTTAAAAGCACACTCCTGATTCAAAGTAAAGCACTAAAGGAGATGCATCCATTGAAGTCAATGGGAGCTTTGTCATTCCTTTCAGTGAGATAAAACTTACTTGATCCCTGCCCTCCTTTTTTTTTTTTCTCTAATCTTTCAGCTTAGGTTTAGTAAGACATGAAGAGTAAAAAAAGAATTGAAAAGTGGAAGTGGAAGAATGGTGTGTTAAGTAAAGGGAAACTTTGCTGGTGTGGTTGTTTAGATTGCTTTAATTTACTCTGGCTTCTCTCATTCTCACAATCAACACTTAGAACTAAAGCAACAGGATAAAGATGGTGGTATCTCCATGTCTGTGCTCAGAAGTTCACTTTAGGGTCATACTGCTGTGCCCAGGCTGATTACTCCTGAAGGCAATGGTGCTCTCCAGGGGCTGAACAGTCTGCTCACATTCAGCTGGTTGTACTTCAGAGCTTTAAAGAACATGTCTTATAATGGCAAAGGTAACATATGTAAACCTATCAGCTCTTTAGGATCCTTTTTTCCCAAGTACTTTCCTCAAAAACGTCTCCCCTCACTCAGCAAGAGTGAGGGGAAAGTAATGTGAGTACAGGTAAGGTACCAGCACACTACAGTGCCCTGACTGAACACAAAATTCAAGTTATTGTAGAAGGGGCTGTTTAAAAACCTCATACCCAGAAATGATAAAACTTTTTGTTTTGTATTATGCCTCTCCATAATATCCTGTAGAAGAATAATCTCCTTTATAAATTATATATTTTCCATTTTCTTTCAAACTGTTAAAACCGTTCATCTTGTGATTTACCATTTACATAAAAATGATTAGGTGATTATGCATACCTATTGTGTAGCACAGAGATAACACATGAAATTCAGACATAAATTATAAAGATGGTGCGTATGACATTAAACCAAAGTTTCATTGGCTGACCCACCTTCTCAGAATCACTTACCCGTATAAAGTTCTCTGTGCACTCTGTATTTACATCACTGAGAAAGGCATCAAGCACAACAGAATCCTTGGTATGAGACCTGCTAGACCTGGTGTAAATGTTGCTTGATCACCTGTCTTCCCATTCAGAGGGGGTGGGCCTGGAAGCAAAGGGGAAAAAAAGTAGTCTTGAAAATCGTAATCCAAAGACCAGAGGGGTCATATGCACTGCATAATGTCTCTCTGCAATCTTAGACACAGGAATCCTTGGACCCTCAGCTCTGCAGCTCTCACTTCCCCTTCCATATGAGAGAAAAGAAATGAACCATTAATTCTGGACTCTTCTCTCTGTTCTTGTTCAATAACCAAGGACCATTTTTTCCTTCCTTCGCCATTTGCCCATGCTCTTCCTACCCATCCCTGCATGACTCTTTTTCCTCTAGATATTTCCTCTTTTTGCAGCTTCTCTCACCTGTATCACACAACTACTCCACCTGCTACCCACACTGTCTCTCAAAGCAGCTGTTTCTAACTGGCTGCTTGGTCACAGCTGGAGGAGATAATTAGGTTCCACATTAAGCTTCTTCAGCTTCTGCTGAGGGGAAAGCATGCACTTCCATCACATTCATCCTGCAAGAATTACTGGTGGATCCTGTGCAAAGTGCATGGGAAGTCCGTGAACTACCTAGCCAAATTCTGCTAAGACACTCTGCAATTTCTTATTAATGCAAAATCAGTTTAGATTTTGGCCTCACCCCTATGGCAGGCTGGAATTTGACTGCATTTTCTCTTTTCAATCCTTGTACCCAGCACTCTTGTACACACCACTTATTTAGGTGCACCTGGTTGTCCAGAACCTTGCCTGCAACATATAGGTGCATATGTGGTTTCTCTGATGCACCTGAAACAGCCTTCTCACAATGATAAACAAAACCCCAATTGTATAAAGCACCTCTTCTCTGGTTCTCATTTAGTAAGTATGTGCACATGTGCCAAGGCTTTCCTGGGCAAAACTTAAAACAGCTGAATACCCATGGCAGACAATTGTGTGCTATATTAAGTATTTCAGCAAATTTGTACCATTTAACCACAGCATTACTGTGAGAACTTATTTTAAGAAAACAACTTAGGAATGCTAAAAGGTCTCTTTACAGCTTAAGGCAGATTTTTAGGACAGCTCAGAAGTTGCATTCATTCTATTTCCTTAAAATTCATACTATGAACTTGCATTCCTCTAGTGCTTGACACAGAAAAGTTTCACTGAGGCTGCCGAGTTGTAAGGATGCAAATCATGTATTGCAATATTTTTTGCTGAGATCTTCCTATTCCTATTCATAATTATGATAAACATATTCTTAAAATTATTCTAATATATGCATGTACTTTATCACAGATGGTTCCTTTTGAAGATGTTACTGAGACAGCATAGCCAGTTTTAGGTTTTCCAAAAGTATCAGAACTCTGTAATACTCATCCAGCCAAGACTCATCACTGAGAATAGGTTAACAGTGTTTACAAGAAGATTTGAACAACTGTAATCCAGATTACACATCTGCTCTCAGCTAGCATGTGCTTCTGCCAGCCTCTCCTAGAGCTCCTGTGGCAGTTGGGGTTTTTTGCGTGTTTAAGAAGTGGGGGAAGACTTAGCAGCACTTTTAAGACTATCAAGGACTCTCATATCTCAAGACTTGTTAAGACACTCATGTTTTCAAGAGCCCTCTGGAAGGAGAGAGTTAAATAGTCACAAGGTCTTTAGTTCTTTTGCCATTTCCAGCAATGCGGATTTAGAAATGATCACAGGACCCAGCACTTGCAGAATATATCCATGCTACCAGAACTGCTCGAGCAGTCTAAGAGCTCCCTGCAGACGATACGATGCGTAGCAACTTACACAACACTGTGCAACACTGACATTATAATCCAAATGTGACACTCATAAGGCAGACAGATGAAGTATAAGACATCTTGAGTCACCTCTGCCCCTGATTTATGTTATGAGGTAATTCGTTATACAGTAGGCACGTAAGAGGACTTTCCTTCTGCTCTGCTGAATAGGTTGTAGAGCATAATTCAAAACAGTCTTGGGGCGAGGATACATACAACCAGTCTGCCCAAGGATAAGGACAAGTGAGAGATACACAAATCACGTAAAGCCACATATGCATTCCTACTCAGTTTTGTTGGAAATGACAGTGGACGACACGAGAATCTTATTTGCAAGATTAAAGCTGTACACATTTGCAAAACTGCAGGAGATCATCAATAGACAGACCCTGCGAAAAGCACGAAGGAAAATGCAATAGGCAATAGATTTCTTTTTTGAGACAAAGAAAATGCCATCCTACAAAGAATGGCCTTCTAAACAACAAAAAAGAAAAAAATGGTAGCACCTATGAACTTCTGACACATGAAAAATCATCTGCTAAAAATTTAATGCTTCTAAACTGTCTTGTATTAATGACAGAATTTTCTTAAATTTTCTTCTTTCAGAAAATTGAGCAAGCCATGATCACCATTTTGCACATAGCAATATATATATTCAACAGAATCTGAATCAAAAGAATTTTAAATAATTAATACAAATGATCTGACATAGAAAACATCCCAACACTCTTTAAAGTCACTGTTAGAAAACTTCCAGACAAAGTTACCCTTTTGGAGCACTAAGAATTCTACCGAAACAAAAATAATCATTAAATTATTATTTTGGGTATTGTCACACGAATTGTAGTGAATGAAGTGCTTTAAGAAACATGTAAGAGAAGGTGAGGATAGCAGAGTAACATTCTATAAAATCAAAACAAAAAGCATGGTTATTAAAACCTTCTTCCAACTTGTTTTATGCAGAACGTTTAGAACTGTGCTACCAAAGGTGTAACCTCTTTCATAAATGGCATTTGGTATGGAACGCTGTGGGGAAAAAAAAAAAAAAAAGGCAGTTGCTGGGAATGCTTGCGCTGCTATGATTTATTTCCGCTATCAGAGTAACATCAATGAATTAATAACAGCAGCCTAAAGAATCATAACACCTTGAACCAACAGGACAAAGCCACTAGAAAAAAATTATTCAAAGACATGATACATTTTGAAGATTACAATCTCTCAAAGATAGTTTGAGCCTTATGCTTAGTGGGAAACCCTGTCTTTGTAAAACACCGAATTCTTCATCAAGTGCCCTCCAGTAGCGGCTCACAATGTACAGGAAAAGGTATCAGAGGTGCTTAAATACATTCTAATATATGAGTAACTTATTTCCTCTGCCTTTATTTTTAAAGGACTCAAAATGGCTATCTCCTGGACAACTTCAGAGAACTTCATACTAAATTCAGTGACTGTGAACTCATGAAGAAGCTAGAATATATAAAACTACCATCATTAAAAATGCAGTTGTCCTGTATAGTCAATGAACTTGTAACTATTACTTAAATTTAATTTTTTCTCCAGGTGTGACACAAAATTATCCCGCATCATATCAAACCAGTTCAAGCATCAATAACTTTTTTTTTTTTTTTTTAAATTCAGCCACAGAAGTAATTCAGCTGACTTCTATTTCAGACGGGAGAAAAATGAAAGCTTAAATGCTTTAGGACAGAGAAAAAGAAAAGAAAGCAGAAATAATGAAATATTTTCTTGCAAATAAATTTAAATACTCCCTTTGTTCTAAAATAAAGAGTTTTGTGGAAAAGAAATAGTTTAAAAAGTGGAAGAATTATACTTCTATTAATCTATTAGGATAAAATAACGTACTACAGAGAAATCAAAATTTCAGAGTATATTAAGAAAACAATCTCTGATGTATTATTCCTGCTCTACTTGTCAAATAGGTTCCATTGGCATTACAGATAGTGTAAGTCATCTTCACTAAAGACCTGGATTCTGCAAATATAGCACTAATGCTATGCTTTTCTGAATATAATATAGCAACAGAGAGCCTATCACTATGATTACTGAACAGTAAGTACATAGTACGTTTAAGTAAGGGAAAGAAATCTAATTGGTAGCATGCTATTTCCCTAAAAACAACAAGAGATTTCAGTGGTATAGGCATCTTGTAGTTAATCAGAAATTCCAAGCATGGAATTTATTTTTTATTCCTCAGCTCTTACCTCCTGTTTCAAACGCTTAAAGCATTTATATAGATTTTAAGAATAACTACATGTACTGAGACAGTGATGAACCCCTACACAGAAAAATAAGGCGTAAGAGGATGATTCTTCTAATATGGCACTAAAAAAAAATACAGTAAGTATAGCAGAGAATACAACCAGACCAATCAGTATTACTTAAGTATTCCAGTAGCAGTTCCATTAAGTAAACCTTGAACCGGACTGCTAAAGAAGTAAAACACTTAGTACAGGAGCTACTGATGCAATAAGCTGTTTTATCTCCCAGTCTTGAAGTGGTTTTCTGTTTGAGAATATATTCTTACCACCATAAAAACACACTTAATGTTAAGGACACATAACCCAAACTATAGCAATCATTGTTTATCATGCTAATTATCCCAAGATAATTCCTTGGGAGAAATGAAGTTTTGAAAAACTCTTGTCTTTCAAAAAACATTGAAAAAGTCTTTTCCTTACATATACTGTTAGTTTCTGATACTAGGCAATGTTGGAAAAGCATGACCTAAACATAACTGGTGAGAGAATAGCGATGAAAGGAAGTGTTTTTATACCCTAGATCATTAACAGCAAGAATCATGCACCTGGCGTGAAAACTAACAGACAACCACATCAAGTCTGTAAGACATACAAATAGAACCTGATTATGAAAGCCTTCTATTCTCTAATTCAAAATGTCTCAAAACACACACAGAAACATTTCTGCATAACAGTTGAAAAATGAAGAAGTTTCCCCAAAACAGACTTTCTTTTCACACTTACAATTCAAAATACCCTAATACAATGATTGCATAACGTAACAGCTCATATAAGCAATCCAATCCTATTTGTTTTATCACAACAGCTTACATCCCCTGAAACAGGGAAGCCTTTACAGAAGTTTTTCAATATTATATTCAGCTGATAACACAGCCAGCTTTTAGGGTGAGGAAAAACAAGAGAAATACATGAAGTGCTTAAACAGTACACAAAAATTGAAAGGTATCATTCCAATTAAACCACAGTCCAATTTTTGTTTAAGAGTACCATGTGACACAATCCATGTAAAGCACAATTTTTCTTAATTTAGAGTTACAATACGCAGTATCTTCTTTTTTTAAGTCTAAATTACAAGGAATTTGACAAAGAGTTCTACTATTTGCCGAACTATGTACCTGTAGCACTACTACGTAATCCTGAAGGATGAGAAACAATTTTATGCAAGAAAAAGGTGTAACAATCATTGAAAATGTTACTGAAATTTTAAATGCTTTATCTCTTGTCATTAATAATACCCATGTAGAAATACAAAGTTAAATATTTTTCTATGTATTGATCCAATCCCTTTCCATTTATTTTCATTACCTCTAAGTATTTTAAAAATATTTTTCCCCCACATGAAGCAGAGCTGCTAAGGAGCAGGATCGCTCCCTTTAACAACTAGGCTACCTTGGACATCACCGCATCCTTCTGAAACACTTGCAAAACACTGTTTGTGCACTGAACTACATCAAGTAATATTAGCCCTGATTTGGAAACGGTAACAACTGTGATAAAGAGATAAACAATAAGGTATGTTACCCCCCCCGCGATACCAGTGGTGTTTTCTGTCAGGTATTTTTCTGAAAGATTAGAACAAAAAGGAAAATACAAAGATAGCTATCCTTTAGATGAGACGTCTTCCTTTAGCCACTCTCTCCCAAAAGTATACAGGCTTACATTCTATTCAGTTAAAAAAACCCCCAAAGATTAGAAAAAAAAGGTCTCCTCTCCTCACTTTTCACGGAGAAGAGCTCACTAGGAGCTACAGGGAGGCCTCGGTATCGCCTCGCTGCTTCGGGGGAGCTCAGAGCCTTTCCCTCGCTGCCTGTGAAGCAGCCCCCCGCACCCGCGCGTGCCACAGAGCCGTTAACGGCCGTTGCAAACACACCTGTCGTTGGCCGCGAGGGCGGGGTGGCGCGCGCGGGCCTGTCTCGCGAGGGGAAGGGGGCGGAGGGGCGGCGAGGCAGGCGGTGACGTCCTGCCGTTTGTCACCCCGCCGCCTGGCGCGCAGGTGGGGCGGGGCTGGCGTCCTGCCGTCTGGCCGCAGCCTGCGGCAGCTGCGAGAGGGTTACGCTTCGCACCCGCTGCTGACAACGCGGACTGGCCGTGGGAGGCGAAGGGCGGGGGAAATCGGTTCCTTCAAGTTTACTATCTGTTTGAGCAGGGAGAACGTTTCTGCTCAGGGGCGCTGACAGGCCCAGCGCCGGAGGAACCCTGCACGGGCAACAGGTTAAGGCTGCGTACGCAACAGGGAGGTGGCATCTGCGTGCTTGACGCCACCACAGATACCCTGCGGAACACAGCCCTTACAGTGGTTTTATGGCCTCTGCAGCTTCAAAAGCTGGACTGGTAACAAGCCAGTGAAGAAACAACACTAGTCTTTGTTCCGTTATTTTAATACATGATGGGAATGACACAACCACTTTCAGTTGTTGGCTCGTGTTTCTCGGTGCATCTAATACAGCACTTCCTACACATAGTCTGCTAAAACCTAACTAAAGCGTAGACTAAAATTCCTATGCAGTTAAAGCATTCTTTTCAGACCATTGTATAGGTTAAATACATTAGCTGACCTTCCAGATACAAAACACATGGCGTTTGCAAGACCTAGACTACTACTGAAAAAAGTACTCACGTACACCTGTAGTTATTTATATTCTTTAAGCATTGGTATAAAACTGGCCAGCTATTCAAATGCTACCTGTAGCAGCTATAGGTTTTTCCTAACCTATCCCTTCCCCATTTGAAATTTTAACCTGTCGCGTTTGAAATTCTAGCCTAAAAAACCTCAAAGAATTTGGGATTCAAATAGCTTATGATGTCTTTAGTGCCTCTCACCCTTTCGGTATTTCCCAAACCCTCAGGCTCCTGCCAGAGCTATAGGGTATTATGTGTAGCTATACATGTACAGAACACACATGGCCGGTCTAGCTATACAGCTCGCAACAAGGGCTCTCTCTGCACCTTAGGAGAACCAAGCAGAAAAATTCCAGCATCTATCTTACTGTGCTGAGCATCCAAGTACACTGAGATGGTAAACTAAGATAATGTTTGACCAAATATTGGATGATACAATCACAAACAAAATGTGGAAATTTTAGTCACTGATGATTTGTGCGTACAAGTATCTGTCGAACAGAGAAAGAAGACAACTGAAAAAGATGACTGAAATTTAATTCTTCTAGCTGGGAAAAACTAAAACCCTGAATGAACAGGATAGTGGAGTCAAAGCATATTAGACCTAAATTATCCTGCCAACCTAAATGAGATTCTGGCCTCACTGAAACGTAATGGCCAAATGTCTGCTGACTTGCAACAGGACACAGTTTCCCCTGTGAAGTACTGGCAGCTCTCTCCTGTTTGCAATTAGGAATACTAATGTACAGTGAGGAATACCACTCATGGATTTTTACATGATGGGGCTTTAGTTGAGTGAGTACCTCTGGAAATGCACTTGTAAATATCTGTGGTGATGATGTATGGATGCTCCAGACACTTGTTTCACGTTACATGGTAGCTAGGCAGCCACTGATTGCATCGTCCCTGTGCCTGAATTCCTCTCCCAGCAGCTCATTCATCTCACTCATGCTCTGCTCAACATGGAGCACAGGTAATTACAGCACAACTGGAATCATGATGAAGACTGTAATGCTATTTATAGACTCTTTATGACATTACCACATCTAATTTCCTTCCAGTATTTCATGGCCATCAGGCACATAATAAAACTAAAAGAGAATGGGCCAGATCCCTACAAGGATTTAGAAAGGATTTAAGGGCTACAAAGGTTCTTCTGATCAAAAAGGAAAATCATTAACTGCCTCTTCTCCCACCCCTCCCCTCAAATCCAAATGAACAGCCTCATGACTTCAGGATGCCTGAATTCAAATGTTGCTGTCTTACTTTAAAGGCTTTGTACATGCATTAAAAGCTCCCGGACAGTTCTGCTCCCACCCATGCTCAGAAGTTTCAACATCTTGAGAGCTGAGCAGTCTACTGTTGATTTTACGGATGACTAATAGAGGTCAGAGGGTTTATGCATTAGCAGTCCCTGTAGTAAGGACCTGACCCCCTTTCTTTTTCTTCTCTAACGAGCTGAGAGGAATCCTGCATGCTCTCAGGCTTTTACCCTACCCAAACACAAACAGATACGTTCTTTGGCTCCAGCAAAGAGTGTAGAGAATTTTTCTTACTCCAGACTAGTTTCCATCTCAATGGTTCAGGCTTCCCCCAGCAGGCAGCTTGATATACTGTCCCACAGAGAAAGGAAACGCAAATCTCTTTCCAGGCTTGCTAAATAATTTACTGCTTACTTAGCTATATAAAAGGGAGTTCAATAATCACTAATTTTTCATCATTTGCATTGTTCTACTCTTTAAAAAGTGTGGGGAAGGGCATTTTGTTTGCACATCTTCTTTGTGCTAGAAGATTCACAGCCACATCTATTTTTGTGGGCTGAACTATGGCAGTTATCAGGGAGGGCTAAAACCACCCCTGAGCCTCAGCTACTTTCATTTTGGCTAGGCCCAAGCAGCTCCTATTGAGCCCACTTGCCCTATGCAGCTTTCTGTGCAGCTCCCGAGTCGTTCTAGATTGCACCCCTCTACACAGGGAATCAAAATGCGCAGTATGGATCCTGTGTTTTACATTCCAAGGACTAAGAGCCTAAAATTTAGACACCGCAGTACCCCAGTTCGATTTTAGGATGCAGTTCCATTTTCCTTTTCCTTTCATTTCTGATGTACTGTCTAAACAACTAAATGGGAGAATATTTAACGTCTTTTCCTTGTCAATTGAGACTGTTACTTACTAGTAACTTTATTATTCTCTGTATTGGTTAATTCAGCCTAATCTCCTATCTTCCCTATCTTGCTATGCAAAACTCTTGTACTAAAGCAGGCAGATGTCTTTATTGTTTCAGGAAAAAATACTATCTACTCCACACATCACAGAATTTCCTTTCTAACCACAGGTACAAAAACATGGAAAAATTCCTTAAAGAGCAGAAAGTAATGCAAGCACAAATGAAGGTTACTTTGGGAGACTCAGACTAAATGATTTTATATATGTTCAACTCTTGGCCTCTGAACACTCATTTATAGTGCTCTCCAGAACAAATTCAAGCACACAGAATCATAGAATGGTTTGGGTTGGAAGGGACCTTAAAGATCATCTAGTTCCAACCCCCTGCCATGGGCAGGGTCACCTTCCACTAGACCAGGTTGCTCAAAGCCCCGTCCAGCCTGGCCTTGAACACTTCCCAGGGTTGGGGCATCCACAGCTTCTCTGGGCAACCTGTTCCAGTGCCCCACCACTCTTACGGTGAAGAATTTCTTCCTATTATCTAATCTAAGTCTACCTTCTTTCAGCTTAAAGCCATTACCCCTTATCCTATCACTACACACCCTTGTAAAAAGTCCCTCTCCAGCTTTCTTGTAGGCCCCTTCAGGTACTGGAAGGCTGCTATAAGGTCTCCCCAGAGCCTTCTCTTCTCTAAGCTGAACAACCCCAAATCTCTCAGCCTGTCTTCATAGGAGAGGTGCTCCAGCCCTATGATCATCTTTGTGGCCCTCCTCTGGACTCACTCCAACAGGTCCATGTCCTTCTTATGTTGGGTGCCCCAGAGCTGAACAAAATAATACAATTTTTTACCTGTAAGAAAAATCAGTCCAAAAGACAAGTAAATCTTATTTCAATTGCAACTTCTTGCTTATTGTTTTTATTACAGAACCATTGTGAGGTCATTAAAAAAAAAATCCACCTGTCTTGAAATTTTATATCAAAATGAACTGTTATATATTATTAAAAATTTATAAAATGACCAACTGCTGAGGATCACTTTAGAATGCTTTTACACATGCCAAGAACTGCTCTCTTTCTCTCATTAGAGAAACCACCTCTGCTGTTCACAAAGTTTAGACGTTTGGGTGGTTTACATGGAGATGGAAGAGGATATAATTTCCAGGTATCCTCTATAGGATGAAAAATATTTTTGTAATACTAAGTAAACAACCAAGCCATACATTAATAATGTGCTTAAGTGTCAAAACCTGTTTGCCAATGTGCTATCTCCTCAGTAGAACTGAGCAATGACAGCTTCCTGAATTCCTGGGATACTTTCTAAAGGATGTGAGAATGAATATTTTAAAAGTGCTCAGTAAATCATCATCTCTGATTACATGAGATCAATCACAAGATACATCTAAACAGACCGCGTTACAATTTAGAACTTAGCAAACTTTTTATGATTAAAATTTTCAACACACTGAAAAGAAAACCTTGAAAACAAGCAGTTCTGCAAAATCCCCAAATACAGGGAGTCCCTTTTGCTGCTGTGCAAACCAGCCTGCTTACCCTTCAGTCCCAGCCCGAGGAACATCACCCCAGCACAGAGAACAGGAATGAGAAAGGCAGGCTTTTTAGCCCAGTTCTGGCTGCAGTGTTCATATGCTGTTCTCCTGGTTAACAATGTGAGGAGCCAAACGCAGAACCTGCAACATGTTGAAGCATTTACACAAGTATAACTTGCACAAATATAATTTAGAAACCCCTTCATATCCGTGGATTATCTTACTAGTAATTTCTTACTCACCCTTTACTATTGCTTTATAGTTCTGAATCTCTTCTAGAGGTCTAAACCAGATTTTTACACCCTTGAAATGAAACGGGCACCGATATCAGGAAACAGCTCCAGAGACTGAGTTAGATCCTTAGCTGGAATAAATTCATGTGTCTTAACAAAACTATATGTATATTTACATCTGTTGAAAAGCTATTGCAGAACTCTTTCCTCACACTTTTCCTGTATTTTCCTTTTTTAAAATACCGAACGTTCCTTTTTTTGAAAATGTATACAAACGAACTGTGCATGGTGCCTACCTTACCACCAAGCTGGCAGTTCACACCTTTTCCTTTGCAGCCAGAAACCATACCTCATTAATATTTTCACAACCAACTCTTGCTGTTTTATCAAGGCTAACTGACAGCAGAAATATCAGCTTGATTGAACAATTGGGTAAGCTGGCAGCAGAGGGTGTGAGATTCAGGTCTTGCAACAAACAATGAGGTGACAGGGCTCTGGAATACAGGGGGAAGATGGGATGTATAAAAGTTCTGGCATTAACTCTACAGGAACCTTTAGCCCATGGGTTTTTTTTTTCTTTTCTGCTTTAAACTTTGCTTAAAGGAATGTAAATGTTCACTATGACCGGGAAGTAAGTGTGCTAACCACCAGGCTGCAAAACCTATTGTGTCCCAGTCCCAAAGCAAGTAACTCCCCCCCCGCTTCAAGAGTCTACTATATTTCAATTAACTTCTTCCCATTACTATTACTCGTATCTCCTCAAATCACTTTCTGTAATTTCTCCTGTCAGTTTAAAGCTGATGTTTTTAAAATATCTGTAGACGTTGCATTGACGTGCCATATAACAGACCTCCTACCCAAAACATCACCATTTAGATTTGTCATTTCTCCAAAGCACAGGATATGGATAGGTTTGCCAAGCTTCATCACTTCTGGCTACATGCTGACATGCTGGTGCTCAGGAACAGTTTCCTCTGAAGCCTAACAGGAGCTTTTCCCGTGTAAGAAATTCTTAACCAGGCCATTTGTGAATTAAAATGGCCAGTAGTACCCCTTTTAAATTCCCACTTATTATAATTGCTTGTTGCTACTAGCCCAGTTGAAATCAATATGATAACAACTAATTTAATTTGTATTGAAGTAAAAACTGCTTTTCATTCATCTGTAATAAAAATACAGGCGGTGGAAAAAACAGGCCTCTGGATAGACTGCATATCTTTCCATCAAAATGTTCCACATCTGAATTCTGACCGCCAGCTACGTGATCATGTAATGAAAGCCACTGCATACTGCAGGCTTATTTAGCGTTGCTTAATAGTCACGTCATTACTGCTGCCTTTACAATAGACACAGATTTTGCCTAATGCAAAAAAAACCGGTGTCTTAAAGTTAACATGAATCTACAGGCCAAAACTGCCAAAGAACCACACTCTCAAGTAGGTGACATTGCCTCCAGAGGTCCTTCAGGGACATTATGCAAAAGGGAGGTACAGAGCAGGAAAGTTCCTTTCCAGGTAAAGAAGGTCCCTGCAGTTTTCAGGAGCATAAGGGTCCTGACAAACATTTTCATGAACAAACAACAATTTCACGCATGTCATAAAGGCCTTTGCCAAACTTAAGAATAAAAAGCTGTGGATATAGCTGTATTGTCTAACGATTTATCTTCAAAGAACTGAAATGCTGATGATAATCTCAGCAGAACATCAAAACAGCAACCCCTGAGGTTGCTGCAGCCAGTGGAAATGTAATTAGCAGTCTCCAAGCACCACGTATTTCAGTTACATAGTAGTTTCTTTACCACATTACTTGGTATGGAAAACGTTCCAGTTCTGAGAGGGGAAAAATTAACTACCAGATCATTTCCAGTTGGTAGCAGCTTGTTTTCAAAAAACCCATACCAGAAGCCCCATATTAATTGGTTTGAGGGATGAGCATCGATAAATGGTAGTATTTCTATTTCAAATAATATGCATTAGATATTCCACTTTTCTTAGGTTGACACTAGCAGCACTTCATCTTTAAAACTGAAATAACATTCTTAGAGTTATTTAAAGCACACATTCTGGGAACAAAACCACAAACAGTTCCTAGGGAGACAGTAAGGTAAGAAAATGGATTGCTATCATGAGGCTAAGAAGTCACATGCACATTTATTTCACAGCCCTTTCATTTCTGTCCCTAAGGGAAAAATGTATTCTGATACAGAGTTATGAACATGTGCTTTTAATAAACTTTAATCTCTCAGAACTGTTGGGTTGGAGCTTTATGTTTTATGGCATTATGAGGCATTGTCAGAGAGAAGGTGGTGAGGAGAAGGTTTGACTGAGGGCAGCCTGTGAATCTGAACTGCACCATGACCCTGTCCAGCAAAGATAACCACTGTTTAACTTGCTTTTGGAATATTTAAACTTACACCAACTGTCTGAGAACAGGACACGTTCCTTTTCTACTCCACTACTGAGCAGTCCTAAACCTCTGGGGTGTATCTACCAAAAGATATTAGGCACTCGCATCTATAGACAGTATTTGAAGAGGAAATGGATGCTTATGTCCCTTAAGGCACTTCCGCAATTCTCAATTGTAAAAAGTTACGTCTTTAATCATTCTCAGCTCATTTCTATCTTTGCCCACTTTTCAAACTTCTGCGGTCAAGGACTGTGATTTCAGCAGATGATAGATGCTTATAGGATAGATACCACAGAGATGGTATTCTAACCAGCATGGAAGTCCACCAGTCACCCTAACTCCTTCTTAACAAATTAATTACCCTTTAAAGTGGAGAACAGTAGAAAACCAAACCCATTCTGTAATATTATTTTTTCTTTCCCTATAGTCAGACAGGTTACATAAGCCAGTTATGAAGCAGTGCTGGGAACTGAGATTTTCAATGGAGTTTAGTCGAGTTGAGTAAAACGTGGATTTTTACTCTGAAAAGAAAAAGGCCACATTTCATTAACATTTTTCCGTTTATCTCAATTCTTGTTCATTACTGAGGCCCCCCAAATTAATCTGTAAACTTGTGGTATTATTGAGGAATCAGGTCAGTAAAAATCGCCTTGGAACTGCACAGAAATTCCCAATCAGCTGTTGTGTAAATCTTTGCCTGTATTTCTGTACATGAAACTAAAAATATTACATATAATTTAATTTTACTATTTCAGTGCCTTCGTAGTTTCCAGTCACAAGAAACAAAAAACAGGGGTTATTTATTCTATCCCCTTGCCAGCTGCCTAAATTTATTAAAGTCATTCTGACACAGCTGTGTCTAATGTGTTCTTAAATATCTCCAATACTGGAGATTGTACAGCTTTTCCAGACAACCTATTTTCATGCTTTCTGCTACAAATAGTTTCTAATAAATAACTTGAAATGTTGTTGGGTTTTTTTTCTGGAATTCAAGCTTATTGCTTCTTATCCAGTTAATCATGGACAAAGAAAATAGATTAAATTATATGAAATTATGTTACAGGTTATTTATCCCAAACTTTCTCTGGTGCATTTCTCTCTGTCATGACTTTTTGTCCTGGAATTGTCAATACGAAATACTATTTTTTTTATACAATGCAGATTTTAACATGATAACGTACAGCTTCAGATTTGAAAATTCTGCCTAAGCATTGAGGAAAAAGATATCTTTTTTCACTATATAAGGATATATATATTTAAGTAAAATAACATTAGACTAAAGCCAAAAATGTTATTAGTAAATTAAGCTCCATATGTAAGAACTGAAAGCATATCTAAAGAAGCTTGCAAGACATTCTTTCAAAATAACTATGCTATAATGTAATGATGTCCCTTCAAGTAAATAAAATTATAGTAATTATAACACATATAAAGCTTCATTTTCTGTAAATGCTCATAGCTCAGGTGGTTTTTTGCTAGGAAGACGACTTTTGTTATTATTTTAACTAAAATAATCTGGTTTTTCACCCAGATTCACGACACAACCACAGCAATTGACAAACTAGTTACATTTGGATGCGGCCAGATGGGAGTCAGGGTAACATGTCACCACTAGCGAGTTTGCTTCCTAACAGACTGCGTGGCAGCATGTGGCATAGCGCTGTGGCTCTTTCCCATCATGTGCCTTGATACATCACATATACCTCCCAGCATGTGACAGAGCATGACTGTGTCACCCACTGGAAATGAAGATATACCTGAGGACTGCAATAGCATAGTACATGGGCAGGGGCTACTGACAGAACTGCACATCGCAAGAAATTCCGTAACATCACAGAAACGTTTTACATTAATGCTATTGTATAATTAGTGTGAATAACAAATACTAAACACATTAAAGGACATATATTATAAAAGGTGATGAATATGCAAATAAGAGTATTCCATCAAACTGAATTCCAGCTCTTACAAAAGCATTGTAAGCAAGGGCAGGTAACAGCATCCTCTAATGCTAAAGTTCTTCCATTTTTGTATTATTTGAAGTCCATATTCAACATTTCTCAAAAATGTAAGGATTTTGCATTAAGCCTTCCTAAGTCATAAATCTGTCCCAGACTGACTTTTTAAAAACTCAGGCAAAATTACTCAGGCATTTATAACATAGCTGATGAAAATAATGGTTGCCTCCACCCCCACATCCCAAAGATAAAAAAACCATGCTGACTTTATATGAAATGCCTTCTTATTCTTACCTTGTTGAACAAAGACTTGAAAGAAGCTTGTCCTTTCTGTTGCAGCCATCTTTCTTCCATCTGCTTGGATAGGACTGTGTCAACATATCTCTGTTAGGAATGAACAAAGAGCAAATATACAGAGTGGACAAAAATCTCAGAAGATTATCTGAAGGCTACAGTTTAAAAGGCAGGAAAAGTAGAAGTGTCATTAAAAATCCTTAGCAGGCTGGCTTGCATAATGCTTATGAGCAAAAAGGGACTAGTATGAGGAGTCTGCCAAAAATGATTCATTGTGAGGCAGGATGGAAAGATGGCACAGAAGGAATCTAAAGCTTGAAGGACACAGGCAGAGCATTCTCTATTCATTGTACAAATTCCCTCCACAGCTTGTAAGTTAACCCAACTTCCACCTTCTGTGCCACCAATTATCTGTGAAACCTAAGAGTAAAGTGTCCTCAGTCCTCCTGGAATTGCTGCAGGTACAGAGTAATCCCCAACAGCAACAACTCCGCAATGCAGATAGCACAGGCCTGTACGGGAGAGTCAAAGGCTCTCACTGTGTGCAGTGCTGGGACCGTGAGGGTCTGAAAGTTTCACTCTGGTGTGATGTTATTTTTTCAGTTTGTTCTTAAAAAAGTTCCAAGAAACCCATCAAATAGGTAAAAAAAGTTATTAAAGTTACAACATAAAGCTCTAAATCAATAGGAACTGTTAAGACTAAGGCTGCCTTTAAAAATCTGTATCTTGTATGTTACAATAGCATAGTCAATCTAAGATTACACACTTATTGGGGATTACATATCATTAAATCTCTGCAATATGTTCTGTCGTAAAACATGGCTAACAGCCATTCATCTTGCAGGAGCATTTTGAAAAAATTACAACAAAAGAAGAATTTGGAAAATGTAGTCATGGGTACCATGGAAGTCTATGAGGAAATTAATCATTTGTCTACAGAGCAGAGTTTAAACAGTGCACTGCAGACGGCAGCATGGCATCTGCTGCGGGAGGAGGAAAGTGCACTGATCTCCCTGAGCGATGAATGAGGCACATACCTTGTGCAAAAATAATGTATGATTATGAGGTTGAGTGTAGTATCAGACTGCAAATGGAGAAGGGGCTAAATTGTTATTGTAATTATGGAAGTTTCTAGCTTCTGAGTATTTGAGATTTGCAGTCTAAATAACATTGGTTTTCTGTATTTGTGTGTAAAGTAGTAAGCAAACATTAAGCATTTTGTTCAGCCATGTTTGCCAGTCTTACTAATCAGTTATAACTGCAGAAACGAGTTTCTGTTTGTATCATGTAAAAAAATTGGGTAAGTCATAGCAAAGCTTTTTCAGCATCTTAATTTACTTAAATGACTTCTCACAAACAAGGCATAGGATGCATATTATACAGTGTACTTCAACCTCAGTTTTGGTTGTGCAAACTATCTGGCAAATATTTGGTAACAGCTGATACTTTGTAGCATTCTGAATCTCTTTACAAACAATTAATTTACAGGGAAAAAAGACTACCTTTGGAGATTCAGTCGCAAAGAATCACAGAATCACAAAGGTTGGAAAAGACCTATAAGATCATCAAGTCCAACCATCAACCAACACCACCATGCCCATTAAACCATGTCCCACAATGTCTCATCTACACGTTCCTTGAACACCTCCAGTGATGGTGACTCCACCACCTCCCTGTGCAGCCTGTTCCAGTGCTTCACCACTCTCTCGGTAAAGAAATGTTTCCTGATATCCAGCCTGAACCTCCCCTGGCACAACTTGAGGCCCTTTTCTCTTGTCCTATCACTTGTCACTTGGGAGAAGACACCAACACCCACCTCTCTGCAACCCCCTTTCAGGTAGTTGTAGAGAGCGATAAGGTCTCTCCTCAGCCTCCTCTTCTCCAGACTGAACAACCCCAGCTCCCTCAGCCATTCCTCATAAGAGTATTTTTGGAAGATCTAGCCAGTACAGGCATAGCTGTAACAGTCATTTAAGAAGTACCACAAATGGAGACACTTAACAGAAGCAGTGTACGAAGCAGAGAAAGATAACTAGGAGAAAAGAGAAAAAAAAGTGCAAGTCAGCAAAGCCTGATGTGTTCCAAGAGCCTTTTTTATGGCTATCAGTTCTAATATCAGTGATCAAACGGCTGCAAGAGAAGGTTAATTTGACCAATGTTTACTTCAGTAGGATATTGTTTTAGCTCTATTTCACACCAAAATGTTTTACATTCATTTCTGCAAAGATTCTAATAAACTGATTTAAAGGACTCTCTGTGGTGTCTTCATGCTACAAGCTTATCTCTTTCGATTCTCAGAATATTAATAAGCAGCTGCGTATAGTAAGCATTACTGAAATCAAGTTTGGAACTGCTAGAAAGCATGAATAACTGTTTTAAATTACTTGCTTGGGCTTTACAGATCAGCTTTTATTCACTGCAATCAATTGTCCAGTCAATGTGATCCATGTCCACCGTACAGGAAGTGTACGGTGTATGAAGTGTTTTTATGTGTTTAAGTGTTTTTATGTGTTTAGGTGTACGGTGTATGAAGTGTTTTTATTGCAATACACTTTATTGTTCCTATGTTTGAATTTTACGGGAGGCTCAGCAAGAAGAGTTGGAAGCAAAGTATTCTGCAGTCAAAACACATTCCTCTAAATACCAGTCATCCTTTAAACCATACATGTCCAATTTTCCAAAGCCAAGTAATCACTTAATCCCCTCCTCTGTACTAGTTTAGTACATGCTGTCTGATACCATCCTGTTGTTTGCAAAAATCAATATGAATGAATATGAACACTAGCTGTATCCATTACAACTTTCAGGTTGTAAAGATTTATACACAAGCAACACCAGTGAGAAATTCTATTATTCCGCAAAGTTAAAACTGAAATAAATCATAAGCTTCAACATAAGGAAGCAAACATAATTCAGCCTACTGTCGTGTTATAGGAATAGTGTCTTGGCATTAGATTATAATCCACAAAAGATTTGTTCTACCCTGATTCACAGGAGAATGCTATACAATGTATTTATGCTCTATTCTAAGACATTCGGATCAAGCCGGTAAGTCTCTGTTCCGTTTTGGTTTTAGCATCACCAAAAATAAAGGCTTTGAAATCAGACCTTAGAGAATATTAGTTTATCACAACTAATAAGATTTTTAAGATTAGTCCTTGTCTGTGCAGTCAATAGCATTTTCTTTTTTTTTTTTTTAAGAAATGAAAAGCCAAAATCTAAACCGTTCCAATAAATACTTGTCCAACAGTTGCACCTACGCAAGTGGCCATTAATTTGGAGAACAGGTGGTGTCTATGCTTAAAGAACCACAATATCCCAATGGGCTGCCAAAACAGTCATTAGTTATCTGATGACCATAGACCCGAGACTACTGAGGAACTGATACCCAGGTACTTTACAGCATACAGAAGTATTTGAAACACAAAGGAAAGAAAATGGAACTAAATACAACTCAAGTCTTACAAGTCTGAGAAAAATCTCAAAGAATGTGGAAGTTCCCACTAAGAAAATCAGAAAGTACATCATCAAGAAAATGCTGAAAAACAGTCAGCTCTGTGAAAAAGCAGAAAAAAGGAAAAGTATTTTATGGGGAAGGAGAGGAGTAGTAAAAAAAAAAATATGACAAGAACTGTGACAAACATCTGATGCTGAAAATAGATCCCCTATCTTTGTGACTTTTTTAATACGACATTACATTACATGTTTACTACATTACTGATTACATGTGTCTCCCCATCTGCAGAAGCAGTATAATTTCATCATGGGGCTGGTGCAATCTTGCCTTTGCCATTTGCCTTTGTCAACCCCACCACTGGTTTTCAGTGGATTAATGGGTTTCTATTCTTCTACATTTAGTAAATGCAGCAAATGGGTGTTTAGAAAAGCTTTGAGTAGTATTTTAGAGCAATAGGCATTGTTATTTAAAACTTGTGATTTTATGCCAATTTTATATTTGATCCACTGTCACTTTTCTCTTATAAGTTATTATTAATATTATTATGCTTTATTGCCATCAAGTCTGTGAGCTCTAGATGTCTCAGGGCTTTGTTATATTAGGCAGCAGAAGCATACAGTGGAAAGGCAGTCTTTACTACACATTCTGTAGCAAATCAGATGCTATGGACTATCACATATAATACCGTATACTGAGTTCAGCCGCTTTAAAACCAAAACAACAAACACAAAACACCTCCCCAAACCCAAAAATAACTGGAGTTCAAAAATGAGAAAAAGTGAAAAAATAAACAGTGGATGAAAACATTTCAAAGAAAAAGAATTTGCATGTAGGGAGTTTTGTTAGCTATTATAAGAATTAAAAAGACACAAGTTTCTCTGCTCAAGAGCAGATGACATGAAAAGCAATGAATAATTTATATCTGACAGCAAAGGTATTTCTAATCTTATTAGCAATGGAAATATTCTTTTGGTGGTCATAATTTATTTACAAGTACTGCACTGTAGAAATAGCAAAGATGTATACATGCAAAAATATTTTTTTACAGAACAGGTGGAAAAAAGTACCATTAGAAAGCCATTTTTTTCTTCTCACAGCTAGAAATAGAAGAATTTAACTGTAGTGCATATGCAAGAAAAACTAAGTAAAACTAAAACCAGAATGCAATGGTATGGATATTAAAAAAAAAAAAAAAAAAAAAGGAATGTAATCCATTCATCTTTCCTGTCACAAATCAAATGGAAAAAAAATTCTTACTGATTTCCGTCAACTTTAAGTCTTGTTAGTTTTTTTTTTTGACGATGTTCTGTCACTTATACAATTCCACCGTTTACTTCAAGGAAGTAAATGGAATTGAGGAGCCACCACAGAACAAGATTTTACCTGGCATTCATGAAAGAGGCCTTTATTCAGATGTAGCCTGTTTAACATCATGATTCACATTTCTTGTCCTTTGATCAACCATTAAAGATCACTGGGAAAACCAAAACCAGGCTGTAAATACTGAGCAATCAAGAGAAAATGAGAACTTCCTAACATCATTGCAGGTCAGCCAGCCCTGTACACCACCAAAGTGACTTCCGATTGCTCAGTGCTCCAGAGCGCTCTTGAAATAGTTATTGCCACTCACTTGTTATTAAAATATCAGCATCAGACTTCAAGCATCTTAAATATGTTTCACACTCAGTTAAGAGCTTGGCGATTTAGATAATGTTTTAAACAGCATTAAAGGTTCCTAGTTTTTCTCTTCAGTGCCTCAGTTTTACAGATATAGAGTGGCTTGAGAATATTTAAGCACTTAGCAGTATCTTAGGGCTTTCAAGAAAGAAATACTAACTAAAATACAGCTAACAAAACTATCTTAGGTTTGGCTCTTTAAGCAGGTCCTTTTCTCACAGTGTCATAAATCTGGCCTAAAAGCATGTTGAACACGCAAAGCTTTGATCGCTCAGAATTTAATCAGAGAATGGACTTCTTATGGAGAGATTCCTAAGTGCAGCTGACATTTTAATTTCTGATTTTTCTCCCTGCATTACCCCCTTAGGCTGGTTTTGTATTTGTAAAGCCCTAGATCCTCTTTGAATAATAAGGACAAGTTTCCTGTAAAATTTCAAGACAACTGGTCAAGTGTCCAAAAAATGTTAATTAACATTTTTTTTTTTCCATTTTCAAATTTTCAGTCTATAATGGACTTGTTTACCCTGTTTATAGCAGAAAAGCTTTGATTCAGAATTGCGCTTTAACTGGGGAAAATGGGAGAAAACTTCACCATAATATGTAAATACAGAGGGACCCAAATCAAGCATGCACACAAATTTCAGTGAAACCCTAGCTTTAGTTCACTACACGCCATGAAAGGTTGCTGAATGTTCCTTCAGTGGTAATGGGCAGAGTAAGTGTTAAAAGGCATGGGAAGTAATGTGAGAAGGGATTTTTTCCTCCAATACGGAGCACCACTTTTCATGTATAACAGGATGCGCACAAAAGATGGATGGACTGTGAAAAACATTCCT
Source organism: Gavia stellata (assembly GCF_030936135.1). Taxonomy (NCBI): domain Eukaryota; kingdom Metazoa; phylum Chordata; class Aves; order Gaviiformes; family Gaviidae; genus Gavia; species Gavia stellata. The sequence goes on from NC_082602.1 coordinate 6,112,709, forward strand.
TGCCCAAAATGCCATTAAAAATACAAAGACGGTTTCCCCTCTTTTGTATGTAGAGTTATGGGACATCATTTAAATAGTCCATTAGCACATAAGGCTGAAGGCTGTTGGAAAAAAAGTAACGCACTGCTTCTATTCTGGACCTGTATTGCATGTGTGTACATGATATTCACACACAGGGGTCAAATCAGTATAATTAAGAATAGAATGAAACATCCTATATTTACTATTTAACTGAAACCTCAGTAAAAAATACCACATTACACCCAGTTTGCAATAAAGCACCTCTTCCACTGAAATAGCAATGTAACACCATCCATTCCGAGGACTGCTTTGCTGTCATGGAATACATGCAGTTAGGGTAGAACAACAAAGCTTTTCTATCATACTACGTATGGAAACATTTGAGCCATGAAATCAAAACAAAAATTTATAACTGAATTACAACGTGCCTGGACTTTCTTTCATGGAATAGCACTGACTAAAAGCAATAAAGAAAGAAGTAGAACCTAAAACTGTCTGCATGTGTACAGGCGAAAACTTTTCCAATGCATGTATTTTTTAAAATATACATATTTTCAGTTGGATTTAATATCTAGACATGAAAAATAATAGCATTCTTTGTGTGTTTAAATGCACCTTGCTGCTCAGTTAATGATAGGAAACAGCACAAAAGTCCTCCTGCCCCTCTCCCATGGAAAACTTCTTCTTAGATCCAAATGCCTTTCCAGAAAACCAAATTACTACAGAATACTGCATTTTGCAAATTATCATATATTATCTATTTCATTTTACTTGTATTTTTATATGTTATTAATACTAATTTTAAAAAAACAACTTTTGCTTCTTAGCTTAGAATAATACCTTATTCTGAAGCAGTTTCATTTCAACAGAAAAAATTGAAAACTGAGATAGAAATCAAGTTTTCCTACTTAAAACACTATCTAGGCTAACCTTGGAAGAAAAAATTAGTTGCTTTACCTGTCTCTATAAAACCATTTAAAAAATATACACCACCACCCCCCCACCCCCCCAAAAAAAAGCAGGTAGCTAACAAGTATAAGAGAAATACACTTTGTTATAAATAATTCTATTTCAAAATGAAAATACTTTGCTGTATCCATTTATCATTTTTCTCCTGTAATTTCAGCTAATACACCTTCTTATTACCACGTCTTTCACTTGTAGTACCGAAGTGTAATAATTTCTCCTAATAATTCTTGATTATAATCATATTTTATCACAAGATAAAGTTAACATAAGGAATGTAGCCTCCTTTAATAACCGTTTCCAATAATTACAACTGTAGGCTTTAAGAATACTAAAACATACACTTTATTCTCACCGAAATAAACAAGATATAAACCTCCTAAACAAGGACTGATTTAAAACATGCATAAAAACCATTCCTAAACTGGACCACACTGCAATTCAAACCACATGCTGAGTCTAACCAGTAAGCAGGTTAAATAGCACAGGACCACAGCTTAATGTCAGCCCTGCAACTCAACGCCAGTATTCAAATATTCATACAGATCTGGTAATTCAGGAATGTACCTGTGCTCCCAGCCTACTTCAGCCCAAGAGGAGTCCCATTACCCCTCCTTTCTCTGAAGCTGACTCCTGCAGGGAAGCATGCACGCCGTGTTTTGCACAGAGATTCATTTAAGGTGTTTCATATTTATTTCTTAAAAGCACAATTTCTTTTCTGTTAGAAGATACTACTATTTCTCCTGATAATATGGATTTTTAGTACTTCACGTAGATTCTTGCAATTCCTATAAACAGTACCTATCATTGATTTAATCCAGAACATGACATCAGACCTTCCAGAAAACATAAATAGCAAGCAATAATTCAACCTATACTAAAAATAGGCCAGGATGTTGACATTCATATTAAATCATACTAAGTATACTTGGGAGAAACAGTTAAAAATTTAGAAAAACAATCATAAGTAGTTGTTTCTTATCCTTTTTGTAGAAAAAGAGTAAAAAGATGAGATAAAAAGACAGACTTCTGAAGGACTTGATATTTTACCTAATAGCTCCATTTTTTCAATACCATGTCATTTATTAAAAACCAAGCACAGAGCACAAGCTTACCTAGCACTTCCACCAAAAAGTACAGTTCTTCAAAAAAGAAATAATTTCTGCACTTTCCACTCAAGCAACAAGAGAAAAAAAAAAGCTACACCTTCTGTTCCTGTAATGTGCTTTTCTCTCTTAACAGAGAAGAGTCAAGGCTGAACCTTTTTACAGGAAATCTGTATTTAGCAGAACTTGCCATCACCCCAAATATGTTCACCATGAAATGTGAACTGTTATGGTCTTAAAAATACCACTCCTACTGTTACAGAAAAACATTTTCACTTAAAGTAACGGAGAGAATGTTAATGATCTCACAGCATTGGGGATCCTACTCTGAATATTCCTTTCATCCTTTTGAGTCCTGCAGTAAGAGCAGGATGAAAGCACACTGAAGACCCAGTGTGACTTGCAGCACAGCTATTTGCTCTACTGCCTCAATTCCTTAGCAGGGCACATATATGGATGCATGTTAAAGTGCCGAAAAAGTTAACTGTTTTTGTGAACTGCCAAAATTCAGGAGAAATTCCTGTAAGACGTAGGACATATGAAGAACCTCAATTCTTCTGCTTCTAAACTGACACAAGTATGACTCAATTTATGTTTTTGAGGCTCGTTACCTACCCTTAAAAAACAGGTCCATTAATGTATTACTGTTCATTAAAGCTATAGAGAGTTAAATGGAGGGAAAAAAATACCCTTGGATCATATGGAAATGAATATGTGTACTGGCATACATAGGGAGCAGCTGGCAGCTGCCTTCTAGGTCCCATCTGCTAATTTGGTTACTGAACCCAGCTCAGGAAACGGCTTTTTAGCAGCATCTCCCCTCTTAGGGTAGCACCAACCAGTCTGTTTGTTAGGACATCCTTCTTGGGGGTTAGTAAGGGAATGAGAGTCTACAATCATACCTATGGATTTTGACTGTGTCTGTTGTTCATGAGATCATTTTTTCGTAGTCCTCTCCTGCTTCTTGTCTGGCAGCTTTCCTAAAGCTTCCCATATTTCTCTGCTGGCAAGGCCTCGCAGCCATATCCCCTCTTGCTGTCACAGTCCCCAACGATCCCTTGGGTTTGGCTACTCTGCTAGGTGCTCCCATTTGCAGGCAGTTCTTACTGTGGCATGCTGCCTGTTCTGGGAGAATATCCCATCTCCGTCCTCTTCCCACCTCCACGGACCTCAGCTACACAGCTTAGAACCACAGAACAGCCCAGGTTGGAAAGGACCTCCAAAGATCATCTGGTCCAACCTTTTGTGGGAAAGACAGCTTAGGTGAGATTATCTAGCACCTAGAAAGCTTCTTTGTCTTCAATCCAGCAGTCAGCACATGCAGTGGGAACAGACTGGCCCTCAAAGGGCCCACCCTGCTACACATGGATGCTTCACTCACAAGTTTAAGCTTAAAAACTCCATGCAAGCTGCCTCTGCCCAGAATTCAAGACTCCTGTCCCCATAATACACTTCAATGTCCTTTAGAACTACAGGGTCTGTTCCAATTCAGTCAGCATTTTTCAAGTTTTTTAGTCAAATTAACATGTTCCCTGAACTTTTCATTACCTTACAAATCAAGCTCTCCTTGCTGCCTGATGACAGCTGCTACTTCTCTTTCCACTGAATTCCTTTGGTACAGTGCTTTGGCTCTACTTCAAGATGACACTCCCTGGTTCTCATTAGTTTTTGGACCAGGGACATCTCCAGCTCATAGTGCCATCACCATTGCTCCTTACACCTCATTTTTTCTCTTGCCTGAGACAGCTGCTGTTCCAGTCTTCTTGTTAGTGGTACAGTTTTCTGTCTTGGGGCTTTTATTCATTCACTTCTTGTTTGGTCTCTTGTAGTAGGAGAGTCGTAAAGCATCTTCTTTGTCCTCCTCAGCAGCCTCACCATATGTTTTTGAATACTCCAGACATCTTCCAGTTTGTGCATGTGGGATGAGAAGTTCTGAAATTATGGTACAGGTCCCAGACTGTGTATGTCTTCTCTCACCCCTTTCTTCCTTTTGTCATCTTCGATTTTTATTTTTTTTTTAGTGAGAACTGAGTGCTCCAGCGTGCTCTAGGTTTCCAGTTCAATTCCAGATAGTGAATAAATTCATTTACCCATGAATACAATGGAAGTTGCTTGGAAGATGTCTGAGTAGTACAGTGATAGATACACTACTACTGTCTGCCTACAGATCAAGGTGAAGAGGCCTTACAAGTAAGAGAGAGTTTGGCTCTTTTTGTGGAATGTCTGAAGACTAATGGTTCTGACATCCCACTCCATCACTGGTGGCATTCCTTCTTTGAAGACTCTTCCTTATTAGATCACAATTGAGTAGTTAGGTTTCTCCAGTTGCCTCTTCTGGAGCTTCAGTTTTATTAAGATGAAAATAGATCCTCATATTTAGGGTCCCTGAGAACTCACATTCCCTATTATTATTCTTCTCCAACCTGACCCTGAGACATTTAAGACAGTCTTTTTGCAGATGATTACTCCATTTTTTATGGTCTCCTGTTATGTACACAAATTGACATCAGTGAAAGTATTTTTATCTGGATATTGATATTTCCAGGAGAATGGACAGATAGTCAGCTAGGACATACTAATTCATGGATGTGAATTCCCTGCAAATTTTTCTCTTATACCAGTTGAGGAGATGGCCCTACATATTTGCAGTTTGTCCAATACAGAAATTATAAGATGTATAGTCACTAAGATAAAATTAATTTACTTATTGGGATATTAAGCTGACTTGCATGTAGGAAAATCTTTACCTACTCTTCAATGCTAAGTAGAAAGAATACATACTTTGTTGAATACGCACAAAGTTCAGTTTTGTTTTAAACCCTTGTAATGACTATCCAGTTACTGGATAATTCTTCTACAGTATGTGAAAGCTACATGAAATAAACTGCATGAAATGACTGAAGTGATTTACTTCGATATCTTGTCACCTCATGACTGCAAAATCCATTTTAAAAAGCTGCTGATTACACTCAAACATTACCTCCTGCACCTCAGGAAACATCACTATATCCCAATGACATCTTCCCATACCAATCTGCTAATTACAAGAAAAACAGCAAGAGTGAAGTATTTCTCTAGTATCTGCAAAAATCCCCAGTTGTAATCGACATGAGAAGGAGATGGTAAAAGCCACCTGATAACCTTTAATAAATCTCTTAGGCCACTGATAGGCTTTCACACTAATAACCACTTAAACATTTTGAAACCGCTTCTGAAAACTCCCTCCACTTTTTCAATCAATCAATTACCTCTAAGCAGTGATTGCTGTAGCCCTACATAGCTAATTATCTTCTGTTTGCAGCTCTTTAAAATTAAACTCTTAAAACCACAATTTGTTAGACTGATTATATGATAGTGAACTTATTAATATTGCTAAAATGAACATTCGTCCACATTAATTCTATCACAGAAAACAAATAAGCAAGCAAAACCCAACAGTCTTCTAAGCAGATAGATATAGTCATTAACTCTAATCCATTAGTTTGATTGCAATTATTTCCTTCAGTGATTAGCAGTACAACCAGTCAGTAAGGCAGCATGTCATGCCTAGAAGCTAACTGTTAGCCAAATGCAATAGTTACCACAAGAAACGTGAACTAGCATGAACAGCTAGTAATGGCATGAATGAGATATCACAATGTTTCCTTCTGGATGACAGGCAGATTCTCCTGATTTTATTCAAATTAAATGATGTTCTGACTAGTGGCAGTCAGTAAAAGTTTGCCCTCATTGAGCCCAGCCAGCAAGCTTGGCTCTAGCAAACGGATGTGAAAGCAGCAGGCTTCATCTCTGACTTCACCGTGCTTTTTTCTTCTCACAATCTCTTCTACCAGACCATGAACCACTACAAGACATATTGACTCTGGATTTATCCTGAATTTAAGTTCTGGATTCATCACCCTCAAATACAGAACATGAATGAGTTAAGAAAAAGCACACAATCCATGCCAGAATGTGCATGTGCACACAAGGACAAAATAGAATAAAGAGACAAGCTAATGCAGGAGAAAAGAACTGAGGAGTAAGTTCAGTACAATGGAGTATGAGGGGGTGAGGGGAAAGAGGAGAGAAGATGAGGCAGCAAGAAGGGACAAAAGTAATTGCCTCTGAAGTCATCCAGAGACAGCCAGAAGAGTAATTATGGCGAGACACAGAAACCTAAGAAAACTAGGAATGAAGGTACCAGAAGGGACTCACCAACGCCAGAACCATGGGGTCAGGCTGTCTTGGCAGAGAGAGTATGTGTCACCAGAAAATACAAGCTTTTGAGGAGATGAAATAGAACATGTGGACACTGAGAAAAAGTTGAAAAAAATAAACATGGATCCTCAAGACACGAGAAATTAATGTGATTGTTATTTACAGGGGGAAAATGAATTGATTCCCAGGAGAACAGATCCAGGACAGCTTTACAAACACAAAGTCCAAAAACTGTGCTATGCAAGGATATACTGAAAATATATTTGAATAAAGTTCTGAGAAAATAAAGAACTGAATCAAAGAAACTTGGCCTTGAGGTACTAGGAAAGCAAGCACAAAAATAAGCTAACCTGTGAAAAGATCCTTTCAAGGATATGTAACCTTCTAGTGCTATAGTTGGTAATGACAGCAATGGTTTACATGAATGCTAAAATCCTTCGGCTGCAAATGAAAGTGTAAACTGTGACTGCTAGAACTATAATGCAGGATGAGATCTCAAAACATGACGAAGGTATTTCTAACAGCAATGTCCTAGGGTTTTTCTTCAACAGTTTGGGAGTAAACATTCAGTTCCAGTTTAGTTTCTATTTAGCTATAGTAAAAAAAAAAGGCTTTTAAGATGTTACTGGGTGGGGGGTGGGGGGGTGGGCAGGGGAGCAGCACAGAGAGAGAGAGAGAATAAGCCAGAAGAATTAATACCATTTTGGACTGAAAACTCCTGGAGAGACAATACTAAAAATTTCTTTGGGTTTGTGGTATATGCTACAAAAGTGACGTCAAGTGAAACAAATGATCATGCGCTGATGATCAAAAAAGATCCCCTAGAGCTAACATGGCATTGATTTATTTAAAATAACTGTAAGAAAATTACGTACCCATAGCACACTTCAATTCTCAGGTCATTGACACTGACAGGATACCCCTGCTGAACAAGAGATTATGAAGATCAAATTGATTTTTGCCAGGCATGATACAACTGACATTGCACCTGTAGAGCACATGCTACCTGCAGTCAAGTCTGGTTTTAGATGTCGTAGCACATAGTTCTCATTATTTTTAATCTACCACTGGTAGTTAAAAAAGGACTGAAATATTAAAGTTCTTAATGACAAAATAGTGATTCTGATCCTTGATACTTTACCCTGCAAAAATTGCAGAATAGTAATAAGAAAGCAAAAATGCTGTGTAATTTTCAGATATTATGTGCAAGTAAACCTCAGAGTTACACAGTCTGTATTGATGTAATCTGTGGCTGAAGAAATTAAGGATTTGCAATGGCATATCTGGATAGAGAAAGGTAAAGGAGAAAGCAACAGGATTTAGAGCTTCCAAAGATGACAGGAGTCTGTGAACATGATCCATGGTTCCAAACAGTAACTTCGTCCAGAGCTCTCCCTAGAGGCTGGGGATCGTCCCCCGGAAGGGTGTGCATTTATGAATACTTAAACGATATTTTTTCTTCTTCCAGAGGGAGAGAGGTAAAGGATGAGTTTGTCATTTTGCCTGAAATGAAAACAGATGGAGCAAGTCGACTTTCACTATACAACTGCAGTGCTGACACTTGAAGGGGGATTTACAAATTAGAATGTCTCCACAAGGCACTTCCAAAACTGACCGAGCATTGCTGGAAAGCTACTCAATAGATTGGCTACATGTATTTGGAACTGTGTGTTATAACAATTTGTGAAGAATTTTTATTATTAAGAATTGAATGGAATGGAACTGCAATAAATGCATTAAATTTCTGTTGCTACCTAAGTATTACAACTTGACAAAGTAAGACTTTGTGATGGTAAACAGGTGCCACTTTGATATTGCCCTTACTACAAACTAAAATTTTATTTTAAACAGCAGAGGCTTATTGTGTTGTCTTCACGGGCTATTGTGAAATTACACACACACACCCTGACTCACAGATAGCTACACAGATCTTCCTCTGAATGCTGATTCTGGAACAAGCACAGCCTTTGTAAGGTAACACTGAGCAAGCAGAGAAGCAACTGCTACAAGTGATGCAAGTGCTGTGTACTGAGGTATGAACTGCATCAATTCATTTGGTTTAGAACAACTGAATTTTTAAGGATCCTCATACTAAATTTATTTCATCTAACTTCTCCTGTGTATTGCTGGCTTCCAAGGCAAATGCAGCATTATTGTTGTTCTGTCATTTAGACCTACAGCTCCAATGAAGAAACCTTGTGAACTTTGTAATTTGCTAGTAGTGCCTTAGCGATTTTATTTCCAGCAGAAATTCTAGATTGAGATTGTCCTTCTCTTCATGATGAACCTTTTCATTTTTTAATTTTCTTGGTTTTTTTCTAAAATGTTTAAGGATATGATGACAGTGCCTATACATTTCCCTAAAGGTTTGGCTTGAAACATTTTGTATTCCATCTCTATTGAAATGACTTACTGTCAGAATCAAAAAATTCACAGCCCCAATCTGGAGCTGCAGCCTAATAATTCTTTCACAAAGAAAACACAATGTGTCATTGCTTATATCCAAAGTGGTACTCAAAATGCTTTCAAGATGATTTATGTATATAATACACATCAATATGTAGAGAATGTGTCTCTTTACAATAATTTCTTGTGAAACAATATGCTCTTGTAAATATTTTAATTTTGAGAACATTTTAGTTGATTCAATAGAATTTAAGACATGGTTTAATATTGGTCTACATGTTTATCATGTAAACACTACTGCATGACTTATCTTGAAATTCTGAATGCCTGTTATAACTTGGGTTATTGCAATGCTTTGTCTAGGGCTCTTGGTATCCAACCATTGTTGATTGACTATATTTGGACAGCTCTTACTGTACTATTTTTAAGATGATTCAACTGTCAATTTTTAGACTGTCAAAGTGTTAAGCTTTATTGCATATTGTTCAAGACAGTCTCTTGCAGCAGTGATTTTTTTTTTAACTGTTTCCCACTTTTATACATTCTTACATTAATTTGCTAGTGGAGTAATAACGCACACTATTTTTCATGTTGTTGTGATTAAAAATATTTTAAAGTAATGTTGACTTAAAGAGATGTTAAACTACTGAGTCCATAGCTAGTCAGAATATAGACTGGCTCTTCTAATGTGCTGTAGCTAATACTCCATTACTTGATGAACTGCAAATAGAACAAGCAAAATAGGCAGCCAAGGTTTATTATTTCATGTTGAAATTTTTCCCAGTCCTGCAAAAAATCAACACAGAAACTGGTATGGATATCGGTTTCACTGGGACAAACATTTTTCTCCTATGAAGCAACTGTGATGAATACTTGGGTATCTTGTATTCAACTTCTTCTCACTTTATATTTCACACTGCATAAACCATTATTAAAGAAAGCTCCATCCTTCCAGCAGTAAAGAACTAGGTAAAATATTCTTTGAAGTCCAGTCCTCCTATCAATGCCTCTGTGATCATGAAGGAGGCTGGGGACTATCTAAAAATGCAGGACTACAGCATGTGCTTCTCACCTTCCCCATCATAAACACAATTGGATTCTGTATGCTTAAGAACTGCACAGACAGGATTGCAGCAGCAGGACATACAAAACCATTGCTCTTTGCCTTCCAAGGGGGAATAACCTTCCTGGGGAATAACATAACTAAGCAGAAGCATTTGAGATGCTGTCATGGGTAACAAGAGAAAAAAGCAGGGTTGTTTGGCATAGAGGAATCATGGTGGAAGGATTTTTACATAGATAGGATGCACAGTAAGGAAGAAGCCATGCCTAACATCAACATATTCCAAATACTGAAAGTTGTTGGGAAGGAAAACTCTAGCAGTGCCATCCGTTTAGGTCAAATAATAGGAAGGAGCCTGCAAGTTTCTGTGGCTTGTACTCTAGCTCACGAGTCCCCTTGCTATCCAAAGTTAACACAGACACACAATGGATAACTTCTTTAGGATTCAGAATTCTGATGCACTTTGTTAAAGACATGATACAACTTCTCAAAACCTTTGGTATGCTGGCAAGGTCAGGGCAAGTAATGTTTTTTATTAAATATCTTCCAATATAAAGACAATCACAGGGCATAGAAAAAATAAGTCACTGTTAGAAGTCAATTTTAACTACATTATGAAACTGTATTATTTTAAAATAAATACTTATACTTGAGACTGGCCTCAGAGTCTGTCAGAAGATTATGTCGTCCAAAACATTACAATGCAGATTTATTTTTTCTCCAGAGAAACAATTTTTTTTTTCTCCCATGTCACTTTTCCCTCCTCTGGAAATATCTCTCTCTCTCTCTAATTGGAACATTTGTAATTAATATATGATTCTTCAGGTCTAAGTATTTTCAAAATGAATGCATAATGTTAGGCACTTAAATCTATATTTATAAATCTAAACAAAAATACCTCGACTTCAAAAGGAGCTGAAAATGCATATTTGCAGTTCTCTTTATTTCCAGAAATGGGTCTGCTTTTCAGTCAGGCACGTACCTGTGATTTAGAAGCTCAAATCTAGGTACTGACAAGGCATAATTTGACACACCACAGCTTTCTTCAGTGAATTTGAAACCTGAACTCAGAAATGAAACTGCTGTCTTGATTCACAATAGAATAGGTTAATTTGCCAAGAGATACACTACAGCTATTCTTGTGTTCTGATAAAATCAGAAGTATGTAACTTTTAGCAAAGTTGGAGAATACACTGGCATGAAAACAGTTCTTGCTACAGGCAAAATAATTTTACTTTTGGCAGGTTTACAGAAAAGCAAGTCAGTTACATTTTCACCTCAGGTGGTTTGTGGTATCAAAAAGGCAGTTCTTACAGATGGAAAACTGTCATTACATGAGGACAAGCTGTTTGCTGGGGGAAATGGAAATATTTTGCTCTCTGTCAAACCTGTGAATATTGGGAGAGAAAATCTGTTTTCGTATAGGAATACTCAAAACAGAAGCTGATAGTTTAATGGAGTTCTACTTGATTGACAGAGTGGCTCACCAGACTGCTGACCGGCCAGCTTGTACTTCAGTTATTACACAAAGTTACCATAAAATTTCAGTGAGGAGTTGCGTATACAATAAAACAGTAGTGTGGACCTAAACAGAAATTCTTTCAGATAGCCTCAAATAGATCTGGTGAGCTGAGCATCGGTGTGTGCCTCTGGAAATGATGAGTCACCAAGTCAAAGACCCCACAGCACATCTCCCGCAGAAAATACACCAGTTGCCCACTCAGGATACTCTGGAGTACTTAATTCCTGCTGTAAACTCTCCATCATTAATGACCACTGATGTAGAACAAACTATAAAGAGGGCATACAAACAGGGGGAGAGCTGCTAGAGAATAACGTGCAGCTCATTAGCTTCCCCTAGGCTTTCCATGTGGATGCAAAGCAACGGTGTGGAAGTACTGTCTGTTGCCACTGCACGTTACCTGTCTGTTTAATCAGTTGGAATCGATCAGTAGAACGTGGAAAGCAGTAGAAGCAGAAAGTCTTCAGTGGTGGATCTGAGGGCGTCTTCGAAAGGACTCACTAATACTACCTTTAATAGGGCAGAGTCATCAGATCCAAGATTTACACAGATGAAGGTTGCAAACCCAAGAATTTTAGCACAGTTGTATATAAATCAAACAATTTATCACGGGAAATTGATCCAACCAGGAACTCGAACTTCTCAGCAAAAAGTCAGACTTAAATAAAATGCAAGATATGTAGCCCAGCAATTAAAAGGGATTAAATACAATTAAAAGAGATTTATTTACATTGGACTAAACCAGTATTTCTGAAATTTTTCAAAATTTGGGTGTGCCTACCATATCAGCTTAACTCAGTTTTACTCTTTGCTCCCAGACTCTGGTCTCACTGTCATCCACACTCCCTGCAGTCCCATCTGCGACAAAACCCACAGAGCAGGGGGTGGTAGGGATAAGCCTCTGTGCCTGCCATGCTGAACAGCTCTCCAACACTATCCCAATAAACCCTCATTCCTGTATGTCCACACACATCTTCCTGCACCAGCAAGCGAAACATATCTTGATAAAACTATAAGACCACTTTTGCTGATGCACAGCAACACGCTCATTATTTTACATGATGGAATAGAACGCCAAGAAGCAAATTAAATTGAGCTTCCGCAGGGCACTGACGCAGGCCTATAGAATCTTACAGCAAGACCAGAGACCAGTGTACTCCCATCTCTATCTGTTAGGAGTTAGGCTGGAAGCGTAGTGGCCTCTGCGGGCCTCCACAGGCTCCCTGACAATGCCAGTTGAGATTTATAAAGCTCAAAGAATGTACCTTCAGGCATTCACTGCACACAGAAAATGTGCTTCCGCAATGCCATGCTGCACCAGATAGATGTAGTACCATTTAGGAGAGAGGGTGGGTAAAGCACTCTGGCATCTACCACAGCTTCTTCATCTGCCTCTGCCTGGTAAGGGAAGAGGAGGGTATAGGAAACAGTCGCCTCTGATGAGGTCTCCCCAAAAAAACCACTCACCATGTGGAGCAAGACAAAATTTTAGGCCTTCTGGTCAGGCTTTTGACACCCTTGCTGCAAAAGGAAATGTGTATGAAAGCATGCCTGGTGTCTGCGTAGCTTGGACATAACAGAAAACTGCACTGCAGAAGGAAGAGCCACCTCTGTTGCCATCAGTCTCCTATAGCCACTCCAACTGATGGTATAGCAATGCACAGAGTACATTTCCAAACAACAACCAGCTACCTTACAGCTTGTATCACCATCCACTGCAACATGCATTTGCAGCGGAAACGCTAGGGTGAACAAATCTCACAGTAAATACTGCCCAGTGAGGTATCCATTTATTCCTCTGCATGCAGACACAACACTTCCAGCATGAAAGAAACACTCAAAGCATAAGAAAAATCAGTAAGGCGGGGAACTGGAAGGTCTAGCTCTAATTGATATAGTATCAATGTATTTCACATAAAGAAATTTGATGATAGGAAGATAATCAGGGAGACTAAGGCAACGCAAAGAAAAAATAAAAAGACTGAGCAGGCTGCGATGGTTAAGACAGCTTAGAATTTAACCAAATTAGCAAACATCCCAGTGAACAAATAATATAAAACCCATATAAACCCATAGGCCTCCATCACAAGAATTTAGCTTTGGGTCTATATTACCATACACCATCCAGGATGGGGTAACTGATCATGACACTGGGATGGGAAGGAGAGACTCAGTGTTTAGGTACTGGCAAAAACTGCTTCAAGGAACAGCTGCTAAGGGAGCTCTGAAGAGAAGATGCGACCTTGGTTTGGTCTCGAGGAGCATCCAGGATCTGACTGAGAATCACACATTTAAAGAGCATGCATAGCAGTGTGGATAGTCTAAAGGCCAAGAGACCTAGATACCATGTTGATAGCATAAGGCAAAGCACATCACCTATTAAGAAAGACTTAAGGAATTAGTGCGCATTCCTCTTATATTCTGCAAAAGGGGCAGAGCTGGCTCAAGTCAGTCAATAAGCATTGCATCTGTGTTTACTCCTCTTCTATGCCTATAAGCAGAGCTTAGCACCATTAGGCTTCCTTTTGCCTCTCAGAGCCAGTAACAAGGGTCTGAAGTGGCTGGCGCATACCCACAACAAAACTGCTGACCTCTCTTGTAAATTATATGCTACACCACACATATATAAACAGAGTTCTGAACAACAGCAATACAGATTTTGAGTAAATTGCAAAAGGATAATAAAGATATGCAGTCTACACATACTGAGTAAGTTGAAAAATTTTATACGATCCAGTGCTTGGCCCTAATAATGAATGGTGAGATCAATGCCCATTTTTGCTTGCTCCTCATTTTAATAAGCTGACAAGGTTCAGCATAACACTAACCCTACACAAGTATTTTGGCATGTAATATGGAGGCTAACACAAACACATGTGGAAACTCTGTTGAAACGGGCTTAATCAAACATAATTCTAAATCATCATCAACAATTGTCCAATATGATTTAACATTTTCCCATTAAGTCCCAAGGAATCTCTTACAATTCAGTAAAGTTGGCAGCACGTTAATTTCCTGTCCTTATGAGATTTAATAACGTTTTTTCGTCACAGCTGAAAGCCATTCACACAATCCCAAGTATTCTCCCTCCAGAAAATTAAAATCCCATTAACACCTTACTCATTGGTTTCTATTTGAAGCTTCAGATTTCTAAAGCTTGAGAGGAGCTGGACCCCAGTTCGGAATTTTGCTTGAGGTCCGTCTTTCACACCTGAGTATCTGAGGAATGAAGTCCATGCCTGCTGTTTTATAATTTAACAGTCTCAGCTATAGTGCTTGCTTTCTTCCAAATCTCAGGAAGATCTTTCTACTCACACTTTTATACTTTATGAACTATAAATTGTTCACATTCTAAATTTTCTTTGATAGCTATATCACATTATTAAAACAAGTTTTCCACCACAACAAATACCCATGTCTTAAGAGAAGACATCTTCCTTTTCCTAACTGCTCTACTGCAATTTTCATTCTGCCATGGGGGATTCCCAGTAGACTTTCAGAGGCACTTTTTGTGATCTGCTGGCAGTGCTCTAATGCTCTTTATCACAAAATCACAGTTTTTATCATCTTTTAGGCAATTTATAAAATTCTACAAGCCTACTGTGTGACAATTTAAAATAATATTTTACAAGATTAATCTATAAAAGTGTAAAAAGTACAGTATGTGCTTTGAAAAGGTCACAAAGAAGCTTTCCATTAAAGAAATCAATATGATCACAAACAGATCCTGAAGTCATATTACCATTTTAATTGGCTGGCACAGCCTTCTCACAGTTCTACCTTAATGGTGACATTAATTACAAGTGTGAGAATACAAGGCTGTGCTAACACAAACAGGAAAATGATTATGATGCATTGAGTGGCTATCTTTTGCTGCTACCCAAACGTATCAAAGTTATTACATTAAATATCTAACATCGTTTTCTACTCAATAGATTCACCTCTTTCTTGCACTGATTCTGACTTTCTGTTCGTCAGAATGTGATATTAAAAACATTAAACCCAAGCACTCCAAGCTGGAGTTCAAAAAATTGAAAAAACAGTAAAGCAAAAAAACCCACTTTGAAGCCACAGTACTGAGCAGCATTAAGACTGTCTGGCTAGAGAGTGATGAACTTCTTTGCCCTCTTTCCAGAGAGATGCCAGGGCAGCTGCCACACTGGTGAGCCGCAAAAGTTGCTAGGAGCGGAGGAAGAAGGCGGCTGCCTGTCCCTACTCCCTGCATTTTACTCCTGTAAAATGCCAGCCTCGTTCCTTCTACTCTGGCTCCTTCTCCCAATTTGTTTTTTTTATAACTCCTTATCACAGTCTCTCTCTCAAGCTCATGTCTGCATTAACATGTCTACTTTCATGTCTAGCCTTTACACATTCCTTACCAAGTTAAAGTTGCCTCTCACTGTCATGTTCCATGTGTGTGTTCCCACTACATGTCACTGGCTCCTAGTTTTTGTCATTAGCCACGGTCTCACTGCTTACTAAACCCCAAGCTCCCCTAACACGCAAAAAAGCTCTGCTTCCTTGCCTGCCACTCCTATAACCCCAGCTCAAAGTTGCCAGACTTGCTTGCCAAACTAGTCACCGTTTCTTCTCCCTCCTGCCTGCCCCTCAGTTCTAGGATCACCAATGCTATTCCAAAACGTTCCTTCTTTGTCCTTGGTCTGGCTCCAAGCCATTCTACATTCAAATTAGACACGCCATCTTCAAATCCTCTCAGCTTGATTACCAGTATGGGTGTTGCTGAAAGCACATAAAACACCCTCGAGAGCAGCTAGGGGCAGCAATTACAAGAAAAGTTTGATTTACTCCATGGGGATGGCATATGTGCCATCTAGTCAGACCCAGGAGTTATGAGAAGACAGCGATTGCTGTGCTGCCCGGTGGGTTAAGCGCACATAAGCTGGCAGTACTGCAAACGCCAGAGGGACTGAGCGTGATCAGCAAAGGCAGAGTCCTCGGAGCTTTCAATCTGCCCTGACATACACGCAAAGCTCTGGTTTTTGTAAACATAATTTGGCCATACTGGGGCAGATATTTTGATGAATACGGCAAACCAACACCTTGTGAAATTTCACGTGTCTTCTTGAAAACATGAAAATGTTAAAGCTTAGTAAATTATCTTGAATCTATTTTTAGCAGCCATTTCTTTTTTCTAAGGAGTTATTTTTCCTTCATCTAATTTATGAAAAATATGTGAAATTGGCTGAACTATTTTAAAAAAAGGAGTATCTAGCAACCGACAAAGAAAATTCTAGCCCACCGAGTAAATTTACACAGTCAGAAGAAATTGAAAAGGTTCTGAATATACTCCAACAAGAGGAAGTGTGCGTGTGTATATATATGTATGTATACACACGTACACAGTCCTGTCTATATCTTGATTTGAAATAATCAACCTCTCTACATTCTTTTGAGAATTTGCTTCTAAAAAGTAAAGGTTTAACAATGTCCCAGAAACAATTTAATATATTTAGTGATTATGTAAAGCATATTTTAAAACTTATGCAGAGTCTCTTAAAGTTATCGGACACTACGAACATAAGCATAAACAGATTAAAAAGTAAGATTTGTATAATGCCTTGTATCTGTAGGCTCTGTGCTAGAGACAGTAGACTATAAATAGAAAGAGAAGGAACAGTTAGACATTAAAATTCCATTTAGACATGAATCTGATGATCTGTAGCTGACGTTTGAGATTGCAAAAAAACTATCATACAGGAGAAATTAAAGAATAACTTTAGCATATGAAAAAAAATGTCTGCAGGTTCTATGAATAACCAGGAACAAGATGACAAAAAGCATCCCTGGGCTTATAAGACTAAGTAACTTTCATCCTTGATCAGACCTTTGAACCCTATGAATATGAATCAAGGTTCTCTTGTAGCAGAGTATCTCTGACACATATACAAATGCAGCTTTGTCAATTAACAAGATACATTTGGTATGCAGTGATAACTCAGGAAATGTTTAGAAAAGAAACTTACCTTTCCGAGAGAAACTCTTATTTTTTTTACCCCCATGAAGACACTTAAGTAAGTGTGTTACTTCAAGGATATTAGTAACCTCTTTAGGAGGAATCTGTGCCTGCCCAAGGCTCCATGCCAACCTGCTACAACTAGATGTGATTTGTTTTGGTGTAGGAAGTGCAAATAAATGACTCTCTGTTGGGACTTGGAAATTGCATTGAATTTTCCCCATTGTCAGAGAAGTGTTGGCAAATCAGAGAACTTACCTGCTGTGCAAACAAGGCCAAGCACAGGCACAATCAGGACATTTTAAGAAAAAAAGATCAGGTATTTCTCTAGTTAGGATGAACAAAATGTAAAAGCTGTATCTTCTCTTCCTAGGACACAGAACTCTATACATCCAAGACAGAAATCCAGAACAGGAGTGAAATTAGTCTCAGTTTTGCTTTGTGAAACACACCATTTTCATGGTTAACTTATTTCTGGTTTGGGCTGCTTCTGAAACTACTCTCTCATTAACATGACAAGTGTTTCGCCAATGGTGTGCACTGGTAGAAGATTTTTTTGTTTAAACATTACTCTCTTATTTGAAATAAAACCCAATTAAGCAGATATGCTGATTCATATAGTTGACGTTTTTAATGTAGACTAGGTAAAATGAATTTCACTTCACCAACACCTATTTCTATTTGCAATACCATTTTCTAATAACTGTATTTTAAAGCTAAAACTAGAATCTTCTTAGTGAATTAGTCAGCAGAGATGGTTACCTAGCTCCAAGAATACAGAAACATACTGACACTAGCAGAAAAGCCAACCAGTTAATTAAAATCCAAAGTATGTTCAGAAATCTCTCAAATACCTTATGCATTGCTGAACGTACCTAATATATCATGACATTAAACTAAAAAAAAGAGGTAATTCAAAAGACTGGAAAAGTAATAAGAACAGAATACCCAGAATGGTAAAATAAAAAAGTATTTGCCAATCTTAAATTCCGCATGCAAGCCACACTTTCTTGGGTTTTCATTGATTTTTCTTTTTTTTTTTAATCTCTTGCAATGTTCTTATCATATCAAATAAAATTCAGAGAGTTTAAGGCTGACAGAGATAAAAATATAGTCACCAATATTACACGGAGGAAAAAAAGGGAAAGGGAACATTCTGAATAAAAATATCACAACTTTTGTAGAAGTGGAACTTGTATCCACTGAGCTACGTTATTTTATTGGTAGCCGAGTATTATGAAAGTCTTTAATTAACTACTGGCAAAGGAGAGCATAACTGAAATCCCAATAAACTTTAGAAGAACCAAAGTGAAGTTACATCCTTGTGCATATATGGGACTTAAAGTCTTTGTCACCAGAATTCAAACAGCATTATATAATACACTATAAATAAATCATTTTATAACCATTAACAACATTTGTTTTTATACAAAGTTACGGAGACTAGTAGTTTGCCTTTATATAATGTATGTATTACTATCAGGATGCCCTTATCAATTTATACATATCTTCAAAAGCGTCTTTTTCCCTGTACTATTTATATATTTCACCATAAATTGGGTGCATAAGCATAGTTATATTCAGTTTCATGTAGAAAAATTCAAGTTAATCTTAGAAGACTTCTATCTGATACAGGAAGCAGTATCCAGCTGCGTTGATACTTCACCTGCCTGAGTTTCAAGACTTTTGCTGCGTAGAAACTCTGCAAAACTTTTTTGTTAAGATTTTGTTTGTAAAGATCAGGTCTTTGTCCACGACCCAGAGGAAAACTCACTAAAAAATAGAAGGTGTCATTTGGATTTCTCCTATTCAATATAGAGGAATTGAGGTTGCAACAGATAAAGTGAATGATCACTAGGATGATGTGGGGAAGTGAGAATCTGTCTTTTGAGACAATATAGTGTGCAGTAGAATAATAAACCATGATATGAATAAGCATCCTGGGGCTTAGCCCCAAGGAGAGAGAACAGCCATTTATGTTAAAGGACCATCCACTGCTTATTCCAAGGACCATTTTTTATTTCCTTCATCCATCTCCTGAGTACATGAAAGGCTGAATCAATCAATCAGACCTGTACAGAGCTATATTATTGATTAAACCTTGCTTTTAGTATAGAACTCATCCTGAAGAAACCTGACCTCTTAATGAAATTTAGCCCTAACCCTCAAAACAAAAACCTTATTCTCCTTTTTTATTGTTTTAAACCAGCATTGAATTGCACACATGAAATAATCACAGGCACAGCTTGCTGCTTACCTTGTTACAAAATTGTACTACCCCAGGCCTCTACTTGTATGTTAAATTTACTGCTTAAAATCCAAATCGGGAATGTAGTCAAGGTTCATTAACAGCCATGCAATCAGCGAAGCCTTGCCACACAGGCAGCTGATACTGGGGGCCACTGCAAAAGTTCAGCAAGTACTGTGCACATGATGGTGCTTTGAGACATCTGAGAAAAGAAATCCTTCTGAAAAGTCTGGGTATTTCCAAGCAGGAGCTTTACAAGAAGCTCTTGAAAATGTCTATATTGATTCAGCAGATTATAAGGAGAGAAGGATTCTAACTGAAATGATGCTTCAGCATACAGACACTATTTGCTCTGAGTCGGTGAAGATAGTGTAGGATGAGGGCACTGGTTCTGTGAAACTGGGGGAAAGTCCTGTCCTTGGAGGCCTTGTTCCACCAGATTCTACACAGAGATGGAAGAACCTGGCCAGAGGGAGGCAAACATCGAGGAATGGCAGAGAGAAAAAAAGTGTGACGACTTTGTCCCCAGGACTTTTGATGGCTTCCTCTCCCCCAAGGCACCTTGCTGTCTGAAATTATGCTAACAATATACTAGGCTCCTTTTTACATTGAGAAAATAGAGTTGGCTGAAAAACACACATTTTTTTTCTCCGTGGCCAGCTTTACCTCAAACAAATACCAAAATGTTTCTGATAGCTGTTCATTGTCATTCATGTGAAGGAAGAATGATCATCGTCTTCATTATGACTTTCAAAAGAGCAATGAAGCTGCATAAAGAATATTTGAAAATATATCAAAAATGCAAATATATTTAAAAATGTGCATTAAACTAAAATGGTTTGAATTCTGACATGTATTCTTTTGTATAATGCTACCATCAACTTCAGAAGATTCCTTTCTGCCAAGAAACAAGTGGAAAGGAAAATGAATATCTGCTTTCACCTAATTGTATAGTTAATATACTGCTAAAGAAAGCTACAGATGAGTCTTCATTTCATCTTCTATAACAACCTCTAGATGAGTTTTCTTCTTCTCCCGATAATGTTTCAAAATTACAGGAGATATTTTAAATGTTTTTCAAACTCGATTATATGGAAATGTTAAGCAATGTCCCTGAAAAACAGTTACCTCTCTATTCTTCTGTTGAAAATAAAGAAATATTTTCTGGCTGTTAGAAATCAATCTTTTCCTCAGTTGAGGACTTCCCAGTGCCTATTTTTAAGTTCAGTGGGGGCAGGGAGGAAATAAGGATGATGCAGAAACACTTTTAGTGGCAGAATATTGTATATCTACCAGAGATCAAAAACCAAAAGAAATCCATCTAGTATATATTGAACTATATGACATAAGCATTTGCTGATGTGTCAGTTGAGACAAACAATTGATAATTTAATTCTTTGGTGATAAATGTAATTCATATAAATACAGAACATGGAAAAGCAAAAAATGGAATCAGATTTAATTCAGTCATTATACCAGCTCTCAAACACCTGACGTAACTTTTTTTTTTTAGCAAAAGTATTACTTTAATCTGGATCCATCACTTTTTCTTTGAAAAGAAGGGAAATTTTAAATAATACCTAAGCATTAAGTAAGTTGACAGATGCTTAAATATGGACTATTAATATGAGAGATACCACTTTCTCAGAGATTCAACAGAGTATATTTGCTTGTGCATCTGGAAACAACTTGATAATCTATCATTAAATCATGTTTCTCATAATGCTATAAAGTTTCTGCAAATTATTATGTGAATTCCTACCTCAAATGCAATAATGGAGAGGTTTTCTGCGTGACAGCAGATCTGCATAATACAAAGAATCTTACCACGTCCTGATTCAGTACAGCTAAAGCTCCAAATTAACATCAATTTTATTAACACTGCATGTGTGAAACATTTATGAATGTATTAAAAAAAGATGTATTTCTTGATTAGCTTGTAGAAGGTATGTAACTTGTCTGTCTCTGACACGAAGGAACTGGCCTTGATATTTATTCCTCTCAGTCCGATATTTCTACGAGTTACGCATTTCAGCAGCGGTTCCTACACAGTGATTTCCTACAATTATTTCATAAGAAACTGATACTAATCCAATTGAAGTCAATAGAATTATTTCCACAGACTCCCGCTGACATTCATCCATGCCCTAAATTCTTTAATAACCAAAGGAGGAGTCTTTGTGTAGCACTGTAGGAATAGATTCAAAGAGTAAAATAATCTGCTTTCAGTATTTATTATATTAACAATTTGGCTCTGGCTTTCCTCAATGGATTGGTTTAAACACTAAAATTTAAGGTACCACCACAAAATTGCCTTAAAACATGAGGAACATGAAGAACCTAAAAGAGAATACAATTTAGGAGACTTTCTTTCTCCAGACCATTTTCATAAGACTTTTTCATACATGCAGATTCCTATTGATTAGGCCTGTATGATAAGCATGCAGTCTAATTTAGATAAGCCAACTAAAGTCGTATTTTGCTCAGAAAGGGATCACTATGGTAGCTAAGACACTAATTTTAGTCTGAAAATTTCTGGACTTTGTGTGACCCACCGCTATACTCATAACACTCTAACACTAATAAACTGTGTCTGGGAGGTGCAAAGAAAGTCTAAGTGATGATCACAGAGCTTAACCCTAAAAAAAGTTCAAAAAGAATAAAAAAACATGGGACACGTTTCAATATTTGGTGACTGAAGAAGACTGTGTAATAATGCAGCTGCATTTTTAGGATACTTGCCAATCTGTGTCTTTATATGAAGACATAGGTGGGTTTTTTGCAGGTATTCTGGGTGGAATAAGCAACCTTTCAGATGGGATTTATATATAAGCCAGCTGAGGGGAGTGCACAAGCCACATGAAGCATCAGTCTAGAAAAAAGACGCTCCCTCTTCTGAAGTAGATTAAAAGCCTCAGCAGCTGAGGGCTGCAAAGGAGGCTGGAAGGAGCAGGGCAGGTGCCACAGTGACCTGTTTACTCTTAGGGCAGAATTGGACAAGCTCACTTACGGGGGTGGCCCACGCAGAATGAAATGTATAAGAAACAGGGAGAGAGGGTGTCCTGTCCTGAACATAGCTAGTGCAGGTGGTAGGTGTGGATGGGGAGAAGAAAGCTCATCCTGAGCGGGTAAAAAGGGAAGGAAGTTTATCCCCTTCTCAGCTCTGGTTCAAAAGGGGAAGCTCTGAAGTCTAGGCTTGTGTTACCTCAGTGTGTATTGCTTTTACCGATAAACAAAACCACAAGCTGATGAATGAAAATACAGTCATCATCAAATAAACAGAGCCTAGAGCTGTCAGGGATCTTCAGAGGTCACTTAGTCCATACCTGTGCAGGAAGGTGGGAACAACTGCTCCAGACAGAAGTTTGTCTCTCCTGTTCTTACAGGCTTCCATGGGACCCCCCCCAACTCGAGGCAGATTATTTCAGTGCTCGTTCATCCGTCCTGAAAAACTTAACACCTTTTCCTAGTGTGTAACCTTATAATAATCCTAAATGGAGAGTAGAATTGTTTTTTCTTCTATAAAAAACAATCATATTTTTACATTGTATGTTTGCATGAATTATTGGCTGGAGGGTGCTGTAACAAAATTACAAAACTAGTGAGTGTGGATCAAGCAGAAGTTCCCATATTATTGCTGGAAGGAAAAGTTATAGTCTTACATCAAAACAGAGAAATAAATGAGTGCACAGGGAATTAAAAGCAGGGCTATGGGAATTGGGAACAGGCCTACTGTCAAACAGCAGATGAGAAAGCCTGGCTTTTTCACACCCCAGGAACTAGTTTCCAGTACACAGAAATAGCTACAAAGAAAACTGGCTATCGCCTTGCATGATGGATATGACTTAGGCAAAATGAAGATAATCTCTTTTCTATACTTTCAGAGCTCAGTGCTGTATCAACTTTACCGGTGAAAGTTACTTAAAATGCAAACACCTTCCTCCCAGCTTTCCCAGCTCAACAGACCTGAATAAAAATTCATCCAGCTCCAGAGCTGAAAAATGAGCAAAGATTTTAATGGGCCCTTCAGATGAAACAGCTGCATATGCACACTCATGTAGAGAATCACCTTGAAGAAATGATCAAACGCTGGTAATGGTATAAAATAATTTCCCATAAAAGGTTTTGTTGTTTTTGATTAAAGTGTGAAATGTTAGTGATGTGGGGTGAAAAAGCGTTCTCCTAAAAGAAGGCATTATTTTCTTAAGTTAATTACAAAAGGTACAAACATTGGCACAAATTTCAAAAGATGCCCTTCATCTGTGCACTAACATATTTGTATGGCAGATTCTGACAAGGCAGAGAAGGAAGAGAAGGAAAACAAGAGAAAACCCGTATTATTAAAAGAACAGAGGAGACGTCCCTGGACCTCTAAAGCATTTAGCTAGAACCTGGAGAGACAGCAGCACAGAGGAGACAGAAAGAGAGATAATGTCACATCCGCCCAGGCAATCCCAAAGCAAAAGGCCTTTTATCATCAGCTTCTGCAAAAAATAAAGATGAGATAAAGCTGAAATGCCCCTCTACCTAAGAAAAAAAAAATTAGACTGACTGGATTTTTAAAATAATCTGACTTGCAAATTGCCTAGTAAAAAATTCAAGCTGGAGATTCAATTCCTAAATTAAATCCCACAAAACTGCTGTCTGGGATTGGTCTGTTTTTCTCATTTGCATTCAGTTCTACTGCCACGATGAAGTAGAGGAGATAAAACAACAAAGCCAAGAACAAAAATTGTTTTCTGCAGCAATTCTGCTAAGGATTTTCTTTTCTTTCCTATTCCCTCCTGAAATAACATAATGTGTGTGACATAGGTAGAATTCTTGTAGAGGCATTTTGGTCTGAATAAATTTAGCTGTTTTAAGAAAGGTAACATCAAAATCAGTAAAAAGTAGCAGACTCTACCTAAGACAAAGCATGACTCTGCCACCTCCATGGACAAAGGCTGTACCCGAAAAATACATGTTCACAGTTAGAAAGTAGAGATGGTATCTTTTAGAAAGTTAGGTATTATTTTTTCTGTAAAGGGCAGAACAGTACAAGTGAGCAAATAGCCTGACTGAATTAATTTTGTTCCAAACAATATCGATAGATCATTCCCTGTCTGTGGCCTGCATGCGAGCAGTTCATTATTTGGAACTATTTGGGATTTAAACTTCAGACTTTTCTGGTTATCACTGAACGCATGAATTGCACGACCAAATTCTGGGGTTTGATTTGCTATGTAGTATCTCTGCAGCAGATTTTTTATATGAATGGTCATACTTATAAATTAAAAACCTGTTTTCAAGACTCTGTTCTAACGTTTACTCAACTATTTCTGTTTCCATGGACATCCCTGGTTACCGACATGCCTGAACAAGAATATTTACAAAGAGCTAATACAGAAATGAGTTAGTGTGCTCAAAAGCATAATCATGGTCTAATTCTAGTAAATAATCATTGAAAAAATGCTCAGCGGGATTGACCATGTCATATGGGGGCTGGTGGTGGTGGGTGTTGGTCTCTTCTCCCAAGTGACAAGTGATAGGACAAGAAGAAACGGCCTCAAGTTGCACCAGGGGAGGTTTACATTGGATATTGGGAAAAATTTCTTCATGGAAAGGCTTGTCAGGCATTGGAACAGGCTGCCCAGGGAGGTGGTTGAGTCACTATCCCTGGAGGTATTTAAAAGACCTGTAGATGTGGCACTTAAGGACATGGTTTAGTGGTGGACTTGGCAGTGTTAGGTTAACAGTTGGACTCGATGATCTTAAAGGTCTTTTCCAACCTAAATGATTCTGATTCTATATAAGGCCCTGATCCTGCATGATTAAAGGTAATGGGATCTTTGTCATTGACTTTGAATGAGCATTGGAATGAGCCCCAAGGTAGCAGCTATCAGAAAGGGTAGCTGCTTAAAATTTTTATAGCACTTTTACTTGAGAGCCATCAGAATAAAACATACATTACAGACATAGCCATACTTGGATGCAAACGTGCGTGCGCACACACACACAGAGCTTTAATTTTTATCAGGCTTTTGTAGCTGCAAACACCTACAGATTCAATAGTTCGTTTAGGAAGCACTGCCAGAATATTAATTTAGCAACTAGTCAGCCTCAAGGACAGTGGTTTTTGGTGCTGGCCATGTCCAAGTTTGGCAGTTTCACAGACTCAGTTTAAGTCCTTGGTATTTCCTTCACTGTGCATCACAAGGTCACCACTCAGTATCCCTGGAAGCTGTTTAACTATCCTTCCAGTTCAGCACAGCTGTAGACTCTACTTGCCTTTTCTTAATAGTAAGAATCCTGAACATAAGAGATTTACCCCAAACAAGTCTTTCAGCTGATTACTTTTGTCAGCAGCTACTTTAATCCAGGCCACACATTCAGGTTTAGACCTAAGCTTTCAAGTGTGCAATTGCAAAAGGGAGTAATTGGAAAGCTGAAGGGTTTTAGCTCCTTCAGGAAACTCTCTGCTTACAATGCAGGGGTTTACAGCTGGATTCCTGGTTCAGCAGTACCAGGGAAAAGGTGAATCGCTTTGAGCTTGTTTGCAAGAGAAGGCAGCACCACAGTGTTAAGATTTACTAAGGGAAGCTTTTATTAATGGCCAATACACACTGTATTTGCAGAAGTATGTAGATGAGTAAAGAAGTGGAGGGGCAAGTGATTAGGGGTTTCAGGAAAAAAAGTCTCATTCACTTTCTTAAGGTGTTTAGAACATGTTTAACCATCTTGTTCAATAAGCCAGCCCCAGCCATCTCTCAATGATCAAACTAACAGCTTAGCTTTCTTCTCCTATCCCATCAGTCAATCCTTACATTTTTTTCTTTTTTGTTGTTGTTTTTAAGCTCAGGCTTTCCAGTTAATTTCTTTTGCCCCTGAAAAAGTGTAAATAAGTAATAAACAAGGACAGAGGTATCTTTCTAAATGCTGATTCATTAAATAGTTCCTACAGTAACCCCCAATTCTCATCCAGAAATAGGGGGATGATGAAATCAAAATTTCGTAACTTAGTGGCAGACATTATATGACTGGAACATCATATGAAACACTGGACTGTATTCAATAATCAGCCTTTTTTTCCCTTTTCAATATCCTCTATAGTAATATATTGCTATATTAATAATATAGTGTATTAGTAATATAGTATATTTAAATATGGTCTCAATGTAAAACTACTTTTGTTTTTATGCCTGTTGTATTCCAGCATATTCCAGTACATTAAGAGAACATTACTTCTAAATTCCTTGCCAGGAAACAAGATAAACCAGCCAGTTTTGTTACAAAAAGAGTTATTACACTAAAATTAAGGGCACTATAATTTTAAAGCATCAGCTCAGTTTTCCTTCCAAAAGTTCCAAAATATTTGGGAAGTAAGTGGTCTTAATGTTCTCCCCCACACCTTTTTTTTTGCTTTTACTTTAAGTAATTTTATTTGTTTTAAATAAAATCATGTATTTTAATATGCAAACTTTCCATACATACAGTTCTACTCATTCAAAAATCCTGACCTTATACCATTCTTTTCCAGTTTTGTTTAGATTTCAAGGTCTGGGCATTTGCAGTTTTCCTGATCACTTCCGTTTTCTGTTCCTTCCCTTTCCCCTCCCTTTCCTTCTTTCTTCCATGAGGTATCTGGTTTTGGTATTTATAATAACATCCCATTCATTAAAACACCATACAATTCTGTTGCCTTTGCCCTCCTCTCAAACTTACTATTTTGGGATGGAAAGCAGCGCGTGTCTTTTCACAATCTCAAACACTAAGCATACAATTTAATACTTAATGGAAGAAATCTAGAAGGATGCTGGCAGCTGGTGGAACTATGTTCCACATTCAGAAAACACATCTATCGTCACTAGTCAAGGGAAGCCAGGGACACTAAGGTTGCTACTTGTATCTTGCTGATGCAGGATGATGATGAACACAAACTGCCTAGAAATTCATGCGCTACTTTGCTGATAGAATTTGTCCAGAGATATACTGTACTAATGCTGAAATGTATTTTGAATAGTTTTTTGATTTCCAAGTGAGTAGGGGGTTGCTAACAATTTTGTGACTTATCTTTGTTTTATGAACAGCAGTAATGTACTACCCAAGAGGTTATTATTTCAAAATATGAAACAGAGTTACTGTAATAATCTTCAGAGTCACTATCCTTCATGCATTGCAGTTTATATTAACTGTGCATTTTCGTCTTGATTTTTAGATACATATTTGTTTACCATTTGCATTATATCTTATTTCTAATATCCATTGATGGGTTTTTGATCATATTGTTGCATGAAATTTTGACTTACAAGCAATCAAG
The DNA here is from genome assembly GCF_030936135.1 of Gavia stellata. Taxonomy (NCBI): domain Eukaryota; kingdom Metazoa; phylum Chordata; class Aves; order Gaviiformes; family Gaviidae; genus Gavia; species Gavia stellata. The sequence continues at coordinate 6,140,508 of NC_082602.1, forward strand.
TATTTATTTTCATGGCAGCAATTACAATACGTTTTTGAAGTTGAGACCTTTTTAATGGCTACTACTAAAGAACTCTCTCCTCCAAATATCTTCATAGCAAATACCTAGTTCAATGTGAAAACCAAAAACAATGTAGGCAGACTGACTGCCTGTTACAAGCTTAAAACACAGAACTGGTAACTGAGCACTCAGTGAACTAAGGCAGCAATGGTCTGTACATGCAGGGTGCAGGAAACTGGCAGCACTTGCATGCCGTCTTTCTTACTTACAGAAGGAAGCCTAGAGGGCTCGCTGGGACAGTATGGTGGGGATGGGAGCTAAGAATGGTGTGGATGCTTTGGCACTGGCAAACCTACCAATCTCTGACTTCTCCAGTGGATTTAAGTTAGAGATTTTCAGAGATAAGGTAATATTTTTTTTTTTTTTAAACCGCTCTCAGTGAATTTTTCTTCCATTAACTTATCAATATACTGTTTTTAATCTATGTAAAATTTTAGCATCCACAAGTATGTAAATATGCTTCTTAGCCTTGACCTTTCAAAAGGTCATACCTATATGCATGTATTAATGTAGTAATATGGTAAAATCAGAATCACAGAATCACTAAGGTTGGAAAAGACCTGTAAGATCATCAAGTCCAACCATCAACTAACACCACCATGCCCATTAAACCATGTCCCACAATGCCACGTCCACACATTCCTTGAACACCTTCAGCGATAGTGACTCTACCACCTCCCTGAGCAGCTTATTCCAGTGTCTCACCACTCTATCAGTAAAGAAATTTTTCCTAATATCCAGCCTAAACCTCCCCTGGCGCAACTTCAGGCCATTTCCTCTTGTCCTGTCACTAGTCACTTGGGAGAAGAGACCAGCACCCTCCTCTCTGCAACCCCCTTTCAGGTAATTGTAGAGAGCTATGAGGTCTCCCCTCAGCCTCCTCCAGACTGAACAACCCCAGTTCCCTCAGCCGCTCCTCATGAGACTTGTGCTCCAGACCCCTCACCAGCTTCGTCGCCCTTCTCTGGACACGCTCCAGCACCTCAATGTCCTTCTTGTAGTGAGGGGCCCAAAACTGAACACAGGATTTGAGGTGCAGCCTCACCAGCGCCGAGTACAGGGGCACGATCACCTCCCTGCTCCTGCTGGCCACACTATTTCTGATACAGGCCAGGATGCCGTTGGCCTTCTTGGCCACCTGGGCACACTGCTGGCTCATATTCAGACGGCTGTCAACAAGCACCACCAGGTCCTTTTCTGCGAGGGAGCTTTCCAGCCACCCATCCCCAAGCCCTTAGTGTTGCATGGGGTTGTTGCAACCAAAGTGCAGGACTCGGCACTTGGCCTTGTTGAACTTCATCCAGTTGGCCTGGGCCCATCCATCCAGCCTGTCCAGATCCCTCTGCAGAGCCTTCCTACCCTCAAGCAGATCAACACTCCCGCCCAACTTGGTGTCGTCTGCAAACTTACTGAGGGTGCACTCAATCCCCTAAAATCTCAGTGTTCAATGCTGCAAGCTTAATGATACATAAGCTGCTGCTTAGAGATCTAGTTGTTGGAGACTCTGTTCTGGTAAGAGTGAGAACATAATTTTTCAAAATACAGAAACAGAAAGAGGGAAGAAATATTTCGCTTGAAAAATACTATCCAAACCATACTGTAAGGCAGAGGTACCAAAACGGTTCAAGACTAAGCATATATTTTGTCAAAATCTCAATTTCCTAGGTATATTATATCTAGCCAACATTCCTGAGGAAAATCCTGTATTTCTTGGTCATCTCCTGGTCACCCAGGAGGCCTGGTTGGATTTCATGCATACTTTCCATCCACGATGGTCTTGCTAAAACTACCTATCGAATCTTGTTAAGAAATGAGTTTGTAACCTTGTGTTACAGGACCAGAAAAAAAGATATATAAAGAAAGAACCCAACATTCATTATTTTTACATTTTCAGAAAGGTCCTCAATTTATGGGGCTTAACTCATTATTTTCATTTTTGAGGTTCGTAGTACCACCAATAAATCTCTGAAGGATTTGGACCTCATCTTGCACTACAGCCTGTTTATGCTGGAGTCAGATGTCTAAGCAGAAGAGCTCTGATTTTGCGAAAAGTTAAGTATTTGTAAGAAATCCAAAGCTAAATCTATACCTGTAAATAGATGGTAAACAAAATCCTACAAAACAAACTCCCACAGCAGAAGCAGAGGTTACATAAGAGTAATCAGAATACACTGCCAAATTTCAAGAGCCATGAGCGTGGCTAGTCATCCCTTTTTTCAATGAAAGCTATTGCCTCCAAACAGGGGGTTGCAGTTATCCCTATACCAAAGCTGCACATATATGCTGCACATATATGCCAAGTGATTTGCAAGCAATGCAGCTTCAGTAAGAGGCAGATATTGCTTAACAAGAACTCAGCATGCTTATTTAAGGAGTGAAAAACTCATTCATTTTCACTTTTCTATGAAACATAGAGAAGATTGGAAATAGAGAAATTGGCCCAGCTATAATGTACACATATGGTGTAGAGCAAGGCACTAGATGGTATCAATGAAAGGAAGCTGACAAAGAACGAATGCTCATTAAAGACAACATAGCAGCAAGAGATAAACTATCTATATTGTAACAACAGGGATAAATTGCAGGAAAGTCAGAGATATATGAAGGAGGGAAAAGCAACTAACTTGGATACAAAGAGATTACAGAAAGTGTAATGTGCTCTGTATAGCTGCTCATGCATCAATTAACTGTGCATGTGTTTGACCACTACCTTTCAGACATTGTTTCATTAAAGATGTACAAGTTTCCCTTATACTGTGCGTACCAGTATCCTGTCTACCACCAACACGAGAAATTGCATTGCAGTGCCAGTGTCAGTGAAGAACCTTTGTAGCAAAGAGATACACTCATGCCAAATCTTGTTCTAAACTGCTATTTTTCCTTGAATAATGACATCAATAAATTTTTTTTTTTAGTAAGTGAACTAAGGATATATAATAAGCTGCAAAATCAGGTATATCGATTTCCAGCTTGAACATTTTTCTCTTCTGTCTGGAATTTTATAACCAAAAACCTAGTTCAGAATATCTAACTACATTTTTGCATTTGCTGTCAATGATCTTGCTAAATCTACCTATCAAATCTTTTTAAGAAATGAATTTGTAACCTTGTGTTACAGGACTAAAAAAAAGATGTATAAAGAAAGAACCCAATACTCATTATTTTTATATTTTCAGAAAGGGCCTCGATTTACAGGGCTTAACTCATTATTTTTAATGATGGAATTATGCACATAAGAGTTTTGTTTTTCAGGATGTTGATTTTTTAAAATGAGATGTTCAGTCAAGAAAGTATGTTAAATGACTGGAGATGGTGATCTTTAGAATTTTTTTATAGCAATTGAGACATTAGTCATAAACAGATTTGCTCAGGGAGAAGTAAAAAAAAGAGTATCCCTCTGGGGGTTTTATTTCTCAAGGCAAAATGAATTCTTCTTAATGAAACTATGAAAGTCCCAAATGTAAGGACAAGGAATAAATAAAAATAAAAAGCAGCTGTTTTCAGAGCAAAGTTAAAATTGAGAAAATGCTGCTGCTTAATTTCTCTTTACCAAATTGTTAAAAGAGTCTCCCTATGACCTGGTAGCTAACGTTCAAAACAGAAAACTGAATTTCTTGGCCTCTAGAGACTTCTAACAGCTCACAAGCTGCCACCACCTCCCCACCCCTGTGCCTTTCGGGAAAAGTTTATGTTACTTTCTTAGCAGCCTAACCCCTGGGAAGAGCACATATGTTATCAGCCCTAGGCCTGTCCCTTCTTAGGAGTCCTTCAGGATTGTGGCTCCACACCTTCACAAGGTTAACAATCTAATTCTCTGGAAAGAAGCATCTCCCAGCTACAATCCACCTTGCTGGGATTTCTTGCCAGCACTCCCATTCTCTTTTTTGTATCTTCAGTTTCATTTACTGCAGCAAAGACTGTACTGAAGCCTCACTCTCTTTCACAGAAGAATTTCAAAGTTTTTATCCTAAACTGCCGTGAAAATGAATTTTGGCATTTTTGAAACATCCAGCTCCTCTACAAAATACTTTTCTGAGGTTGACTTTACTATGTTGCCACACGCTCTAAGCATGAGATGCCTCACAGCAAATAAGCGACTGAATTGTGGTCAGGCTACAGGGTTAAAGCGAACTGAAATGCACAAAACCAGGCACTGCAGACACCTTACTCAGCACCATGACCATCAAGATAAAATGTGAAGTTTTTCCACACTTCCAAAAAACCCTCCTATCAAGAGTTCAGTGGTGACATATCAACTCTGGATCTTAAGATCCCATCAGTGACTTATGGAATGCAGTAACTTCAGGAGCAATTTTTAAAATAATTTCCTTACACACAATCTATTCCCCCAAGTGCCACAGAAAGGGCATGCACTTACATGTCAGTCAGTCTGCAGTCTAAACTGCTCTCCTGGTTTGCCGGGAACTAGCACCAGTCGACTGATGATCCTACTATCCGAATTGTATACAAGGAAAAAGTCAACTGAAGCCATTGCAGTCGGTTTACTGGGTACTACTCAGGCTGATTTGGGCTTTAGAACAGCAAAAGCAGGTTTAACAATGAGAACAGATTGGGAGAGTGACCTTTGAAGTCTACACAGAACTGTGCTTTACCTGTTGGGATTGTGCACACCTCATTCTTTCTTAGATTTAACTGAGAAACTTACTCTTATAAAAGGCTTTAATAAGTTTTGAAACATTAGTGGCTGCTAAAGGGGGTATATTATGTCCTCTAAGAAATTACATCAATCTTTTTCTAAAAAGGATCTAGAAATATTGTGACAGTTGTCACTATCCACTACTGCACTGACAGGGTCAATCTAGAACAGCAGAGGCATAAGTCACACCCCAAAATCTTGCGGAAGTTTATGACTCTTGAATAACTGATAGAGCATATTCGACAAATTATGTTAAAACTGTTTCAGCGACTGATCTGTAACCTCAAAGTTAACTGATACATTTTCATTGATTTCAGCAAGTTGTACTTTGGGGCTTTAGTTCTTGGAAAAGTAGAATGTCAGCGGTAAATACTAAACAAGTGAACTCATTGTTCCAACTGGACTTTTACTGAAAAGTAACCAGGTAAGTTTGAATGCTTTCCGCTTTATAATTGAGAAGAGTATTCAAAGATGTTCTACATTTGCAGTAAGAATTTATTAGCATTATCCTTTAAAGTCATTACTCTATTTCTATCCATTTCCAGCTTTCTTATAAGCATTTCCAGTCTACCAGTGTTCCACGTTCTCTTTGAACTGAATCTAAATTCAGAACAGACCAAAACCAACCTGCTGTGATATCTACAAACATGATACATATATTTTAGGCTTCTTTTCTTAAACTGCAGTCTTTCATAATTTCATTGTATCAGAGTGTCTTCTCGAATGCTAGTCAAGAACTTCCCTTGTGCAGTCTTCGCCCCAAAAAACATATGGTTTCATGATGTTCCCACAAAGAAAGGCTTACAGACAACAGCTGAAGAAAGTGCATTTTGCAAAATACCTGCTAACCACAAATCAGCTGGGAGCTCCTCAGCACTGGGGAATCTTCTGACTGGCACACGTGAAGGAAACAACTCTACAGTTAGTCTCCACAGACAGGACTTTGGGCAAAGCTGGGAAGCAGATTTGTGTATAGCGAGAACAAAACGGTGCAGGTTTAACTAAAGCAGGTAAACACATAGAGATATACACACACACACATACAGAGAGAGAGCATGCGATACTGGAGCGGATATAGATTTCCATCTTTTGAAACCAATGACAAGACCTCTGGGGAGAAGGGTAACACAGACTGCTCAGAAGAACAACTACTTTGGAAATGACACAATTTGTACACTACATGCTGATTCACCAAAATCTTAAGGTAAGAGCTGCCCATCAAAATTTTTACACTATGTTCTTGTTATTATTCTAACCTCTTCCCATTTGCAATACTATTTCAAAGTATTACATTTTATAAAGAAAAAACAAAGACGTCAAGTTGCCTAAAATTTTTTTGTGTTAATTCTACAGCAGTGATAAAAACAAATTTAAAAAAAAAACAAAACACTTTGCAACGTAATCAGCTGAAGATTTAACCTAATTTTCAAACCTATTGTGGAAAACACCAGCACAATATTCAAGACATGAAGCTCTGTGGTTAAAAAAATAAAACCAAAAGAAAAAAAACCTGAAACGAACCAGGGAGTTCAGGAATCATTACTGGAACTCATTAGCAAAGTACCTTTTCCTTTAGAGGCAAGTCTTTAAGAAGAGTGGACAAGCACATTGGCTAGGCTGTATTAATTTAAGATACTTTCTTTTTTAGAAAAATATATAGATATATTTCGTGATTGTTATATCCACTGTGTAAAATAAGCTCAATTTGGCTTTATTCAATAGTAAGCCCACATATGTCATTACAGCAATATATTAATCTCAGCTTATCAATAACTTCCAGTCTGAATCGTCTGACCACAAGAGGGAACTGGAAAAATAACCTCTCTGCCAGAGCAGTCAAAACACTGCATCCACTGCCAATCCAGTAGAAACTCCTAGTAATTAAACATGGCAATACCGTGTGAGTTTTAGGATATTTCAAAAAAACAGCTTAGAAGAGCTGGTGCAAAAACTAAAGAGGGAGATACTAAAAACAACTGACCTGAAGACAAAAAAAAAAAATTCATAATATAAATCAATAAATAATTAAAATTAGAAACAATAATAGTAAGGAAAAAATATATAGTGTTATATTTCAAACTGCTTTACAGTAGTTTGAGATTTATTTTACCAGCTCTTATTTCATAATGTATTTTATAGTTCGTTTTACGTTCTTTATGATGAAATTTTAACTGAGAGATGCTTTTTCCATAATTTAGCCTACAGACATTTGAATCACAGACTTCCACTAATACATTTGCATATAAACAGTTCTCTTTTAAAATTCATCTGCTTCAATTACTTCTTTCTCACCTGAAGTCATAAAGCTCCATATGGCACGTACGAATCTTTCTGCTGCCTGGGGCCACGTTATAGGGGGCACAGGAACATATTCTTTCTCTGTCCAAGAGATTCAGCTGGTGAAGTGGTACAGAACTTGGTGCAGAAAAACTGTAAGAGAAAAACAAGAGTTAGGACTAATAACTGAAAAAAAATGAAGAAAAATTGTTGTCTGAAAAACACTACATATGTGCTGTCAGGGAAAGACAGAAATAGGTAACAAGAAGGGGAAAACAAAGAGTTTTGGAAACAGTAAGCTGCAAGTAAAGCCCATTTTCTCCAATGTCACTGAAGTATAACTTCTAATAGTGTTTCCAATTGCAGACAAAACCACTGGGGTCAAATGAAACCAGGATCCCAAAACTGAGCGGGCATCTGGTAAAGAAGTCTGGGACCTAAATCTGTTATCCCCATCAGTGTGTTCCAGGGGCTTATCATGAGGACATCCCATTTCCCAGCACTACTGTTACCTGCCATAAATACTGTGAAAGGAAGGTAAAACTTCACAGCATAATGTTTGGCTGCAGACATGCAAACACAACTGCAATGGTGTAGTTTGGGCTGTGACACAGAGGTGCTTCGCAGCTGTTCTTCCTTTGTGAGGATGTCCTCCCACAAAGGAGTGAAAATCAATCAGTTGGGGCTCACAAGCGATGCTGTGAAATACCACAGTTCCATATAAAATACTCGGCAACTGGGCTGAAGTGCAATGAGTTTCTCTTTCAGCTGTCAAGACTTCAAGGAAAAGCTACACTGGCATTATATGCCCTTACTCGATCTCCATGGCACCATCTCTTTCGTGCATGACCACATCACTCAGCCTTTAAGCAGAGAAGAACTGATTCTAAATGTTCGTTAACTGACTTACAACAAAAATTTGTTAATTTAGCCAACAATCAAAAAAGCAGTATCCAGCAGCAAAATAATTACTATTATTTACATATTTAACCTATTGCATATTTATTTACATATTGTAACAAAACACTGCCTTCCTCAATTCTCCTCAGCACAGTGGGAGAGATTTTCATATTTTAACTTTTTTTTTTTTAAACAATTTTCACTGTTCTTGTTTCATGTCTTTTATTAGATTGGTATAGGACTGTCACAATTCTAATATATTCAGAATGTAGATAATTTAGACCGAATTTATCATATGTCATATGGTCAATGGTTTTTAAAGTCCATGAATATTTAAATAACAACAGTATTTTGGCCTGAACCACCACACACTCCACAGACAAAAATAGAAATACAGAATACTTTGCTGCAATTTCTACTGAACCTCTTACTATTATTTACTCAATAGTTTAAAAAATATCATATTTTTAAACCAATTACGATTTCGTGATTTTCTGAAGTCTCTATCAGTGTAGAGGACTCTTTTTCAGAACTTTGTCACTACCTCCAAATATTTTTAAACAACCATCTAAATGACTGAAACTAGATTATTAATCGTAAATCAAGACAATATGAATTCAACAAGGCTGCTTGTATGAACTATTTTATCCTTACTAATAATTCCATTAAAAGGCTCAGTTCAGCTTCCATGCCAGTCGATGAAAAAATGTATGACGTGACTACGGAAACTTGAGACTAAACCAGAGACTCAATACAGAAGTCAATCATTGGTGTTGTGACAGCATTCAGATCTACACCCACTGCCCACAAAACTGAAGCAAAATAGTTTACTTGCAGCGCTGTATCAATATAACAGAATCTTACAAAAACAATGATGCATGTGCAAAGCTATTCAGAATGCAGACAAACGCTAGAGACTAGAACAGAATAGAGAGATAATGATAATGATGTTACAAAATGAGAAGTATTCTTCCAAAACCGTAAGAGCAGAAACAGCAGGAGTCTAAGAGGAATACAGTGAGCATTGTTAGGGAAACAGAGTTCTGTGTGAACAAAAATTAAAAAGACTGACACAGTTCACATTAGGGATTAACTGATTTAGGATATGCCAGAAGAACCCAAAACAATGAAGTGTACAGGCAGGGTAGATCAAGTGCGCTCTTCATAATACAAAGACGAAGATACAGTTAATGAAATCACAAGGCTACATTTAAATACATTAAAAACTGATTAATGGGGTATTTTAATACAACATCAAATTAACCAGAACAATTCACTGCAGGAGAAGAGTAAGAGATTAAAAATGGATTATACATTTCGGTGATTGCACTCACACTCACAAAAAGTGTGTGCTCTTGTGTTTGAGGAACCCGTCAGCCACCGCTTGACACAAATGTAGATTTTTCTTCTTCCTCTGAAGTGTTCATTGCTCAGTGAGCAGTAAGACCTAGAACAGTCCTACTGGCAGGGAAAACTAAAAAAAATGGCCAGCGTAAGGGCAGTAAAAAGTTACTCTGTGTCAAGCGAGCTGTGATAACGGGCCATGCATCTGCTCTTAGGTACATCAAATCCAAAGCAGTTAGGCTTAGCTTAATTGCTCTTTCAGGAGGAAGGGGAAAGACAACAACTAAATAACAACTAAAGGGAACAGTCAAAATGCATAAGCATGAAAAATTAAACTTGCTTGCCTGACACATGTTAAGATCATGGTAACAGTGTGCTCAGAGACAAGTTAAGAAAGTACTTAGGCCGCGGGACCAGCTTTGTAAAATAGTAAGAACTGCGTATGGAAAATTGTCCAACTGGAACTTAAGTTAGGTCTTAGAGAGAGATGAATGCTGCCATGAGCCAGCAATTTGCCAGCTCCGGTCTGCCAGAAAAGGGCTGACTTCTATTCACTGTGAATACATGAACAAATACGGACAAAAAGCCCAACCTGAACTGCATGGGTCCCGCTCCTAGGTCACTGCCCAAACCTCACCGGCATTTTTGTTTGCTGTTATAGCAAATACTTGATATTTAACAAGATCTTCAACAGCTCCAACAGACTTTAAGAGGGATCTACCCGGAATCACTGAAGGTTGGAACTAGTTTGTTCAGTTTGCAAAGTTAATTAAAGCTTTATGAGTAGCTGCTTTTAATAGTTCCTTACAGTAAGAAAGTTACAGGACCCTGTCTTGACCTTCTGTCTGTTGCCCCCTTGGTAACAGTAACAGGCAGTGCTTTTACTACCGCTATCGCTCCTGGGTCTGATCTTTTCTGTTTTTTAAGACAAAGCTGACATGCTACGAGAGGCAGCTAATACCACAGGGTAAATCAATTTTCAGGCACTAAGTCAAGAAGCTCCAGAGAGTAGTCCTACAAGCCTTAGCATGTAGGCCTCTGCCCAAGAATAATACCTTGTCAGCCTCAGGCAAGTAACACATGAGGAAACTTTGATATCAATCATGAAATAAATATATTTCCCCTGGCAAAACTGGGAGATACCTATGTCAAGACAGATATAAAATCAAAATGATAGTGCTCCCAATGGATTTTTGAAGGTAAGAAATGTACACTGCCACTGCTTGTCAGACGGAGCTCTATGCAGAAGTTAGAAGAAGCTGCTTTTTCAAATCAAACCGGGATTTCTCCAAATGCCTCTCAGAGCTCAGCTGAAACGCATCCAAGTCAAGTTGAAGTGTCTGGCTCTAACAAGACTTAATCTTCCTAATCTGACAGGTTTAAGAAAAGCTAATATACAGGAACCTTACTACAGACAACCAGACTCACACCTGAAATTCAGACCAAAAGAAAAACAGCCAGATAGATGACTGTTCGCCATGACTCCACGGACACTTGTCAGACAAAATCTTAGCCAACTAATACTGTCTTCAGCATTCAAGAAATAAAAAAAAAAAAAAAATAAAAAAAGAAAAACCCACCCAAAAAATCTTTCCAGGCACTTTTGAGGTTATAATTACTGTCTTGTATGTATTCCTTTTCCCCACTCAGTACTGTGAACAGCAGTGTTAACAACAACAGCAGCATTATTAAGAAGTTTCTCTTCAAGCTGTAGTTGCCATAAGCATTGGGAAACTATCTTTAGTCTACAGTGATTTCTTTTAGCTTAAAGGAAACAGAACAAAGGCAAGTTCATTGGAATGTAGCACAAAATATTTCTGTCTTATTAACACCTTAGGACCTCAGGAAAAAAAAATAGAAAAAGCTGTTGTCCCACAGAGCTCTAAAAACATGAAAGAGGCCCTTCCCAGAACACAGTCACATGCATCACATTTCATCATCACATATTCCACAGAAAAGCAAGCACTCCTTTATAAATTAAAGGAGATATTCTGTAGTCTGCTGCATTTTCCTAACCTGTAGTAACCTATAAACTATAAACTTCCTGGGTTTGACTATACATCTCCCAGCCAAGCAATAATGCCATTGATAGCACTGGTTATGATATAGAATAACAAATCTATAGCTACGTTTTTTTGATGTTCCGCTACCAGTGCTGTACACATTTTTTCTCTCAGATACAACCTTTTGGAAACAGATTTGTCTTCTCCCTCTACTTGGAACTATTCGCTGTCACTGCTCTTCAACAGGGCCTCTGCATCCCTAAACCTTCAATGGTTAACACTGAGGCACTGGATTTTACCAGAGCTTTTCCCCAGGATCCTGTCACAACGCTGGATTCGCTGCAGCCCAAACCCAGCGAACAGCAAAACATTACTTATTCCCCCAAAAGATACAGAGCACGCAGAAAAAGGATTAGAGGGGAAAAAAAAAGAAGTATTACCTCACAAATTGTACTATTTCCCTGCCACTTCCAGTACACACAAGCTACTTGGATCAGCCTTCAGGACAGTAAAACTGATAGATAAACTATCCTGCTATAGGCTCCTCTGTCAAAATCTCTTCAGCTATAACCAGCAACTGGCTCCATGTCTTTTTTTCTTGTGGCCTTTAAATTGGACTTCTTAAGTATTACCTCTGAATCTTTGTTTCTCACCTAGAAATCTAAATCTTGCCCCAAGAAAAGGCAGTGCCACCTAATAGCCTCCCCATCGTTCACTCCAGGATTTAGCATTTTCTGTGCTGGGCCCATTGCTGCCAGCCATTGCTTCTTCCCGCTTTGCTTCCAGCTCTCACAGCCTCTTCTGAGGTAGCACCCTCCAGTCAGATAAAATAATATAAATGTGTATAAATTAAATTGGATTAAACACTAATAAAAATAAGACAATTTCTTTATTTTCAGCAACACAGATTTTGCTTTGTTTTGAGCATTTGGGTTCTTTGTTTCAAAATATTTTAGTTCATCCGTCTCCTAGTGTAAATTTTAAATTAAAAAAAATAGCTATAAGGTTCTGAAACATACCACTTCTGTCAGAACTAGGACGTACTTCTCACCAGTGACATTACACAACAAAAGCTTTTTTTTTTTTTCTCCTCTACCCAGTGAAATATGCTCTTTGGGCAAGGATTGTCTCGTTTTGAACAAATATCTGAGGATCTTAAGTACATCTGAAACTCTGACAATATAAAATACGCAACATACCAAAGAAAGACTTGCTTCTTATTCATTTTAATTAAAGCGTTTATTCACTGCACTCAGATGTTAAAGCTTTACCTTATTACACTGGGGAGTGTAAATCCTCCTAGTTTTGTATATTGTAATGGAATGCACCCAGTGATCAATATGAAGCAGGGACCAGTCTTTTCAGTTTTGTGAATTAATTTTAATAGTGCAGCTGTTGTTAGTAATATATCTATAATTTCGTTTAACGTTCATATCAATTTGCGCTATTTTGTTGATGGATTTGAACTTGCATTTCAACTTCTGTAACAGTCATATGACCATTTACATTCTTCCTTGTTCTATTTGCCATTCTTGGAATAAATGGAGCTTTATGAATTTGAGATCAAAAGACTTCGTCCCCTTGGCTATTAAAATATTTCTGAGAGTTAATGTTAATAATATAAAAGAGACCAAAGAGCTTGAAATTAGGGCAATACTCTCATATTTCTGAACTGCAATACGTTATCTGTAATCGTCCTTCAGTTTAGCATGTTTCCTTCTTCAGTTTCAAACTACCGAGGTATATAAAGCTAGGGAGCTTTTAGAGCAACATGATAAAGGGAAAATCAGCAATGAGATGTGAGCTGATATAACAAATGTACAATAAACAAGGGTAAATGTGGTAAGAGTTCTCAAAAGAAGATACTGTAAATAGACTGTTAAGAGTCCCATATCCTCAGATATGGTATTTCAGTATCTGTCCTTTTCCAGCTCCAAAGTGAAATGCTGAACCAAGGCCACTTGGCTTTGTTTTGAGATAAATGAAATATGTGGTTTGCTATTTTTGAAATAGTTGCTAAAGGAGACTGTAAATTGCATTTGTGCTGAACTGAAGATGGAGGTCGTTTTGCACTTCCCTGCTGCTTGCCTCTTTTCTATTTTGGGACTATAAAACCATAAACAATTTGATGGACTTCAAGAGTTCAAAGGCTATAGTGTAGTTTTGACCTTGCTATTGCTAAAAGAGGAAGGCAACATCTGCTTCATGTTTCTTCTGTGCAAGCTTTATACTATCAATAGTAAAAGTTGCATAACTTTTATTATTAACTACTGCACCTTATTTACTCACTGGTTTCAGACACACCCTGGTGGGCCAGAAATAGTGACAAAGGAAAAAAAAAAGGTTGCAAAAGTAATTAAAAAAAAAAAAAATCAAACCACCACCATCTATAAAACAAGCTCAGAACAATTTCAGTAATAGCCACACTGAGAAAATAGGTAAACGTTAATTTCTTTAGTTTTCCCCATGACATAAGCAAAAGATGCCTGTTGATTGCATCACAAGCCATTAAGAAACATCTTGTGCCCTTCGCTGAATGGAACAATGACCAAAACTACCCCAGTCTTGAGGAAAAAGTGGGATGAAAGTGTGCTAACCTGCATAGTACAATCTGTAAGCATAACAAGTACGTTCAAATAAACTACTCTGTGAGCTTTGCCCTTGACGAAAAGCTTTAGAACTACTGAAACCATTGGAAACTTCGCCTAAACTTCTTTCCTCCTGGACTATCCTACTTGCTTTATGGCTTTTTCACTAGGGATGAAGACCTTTGTGCCTGTTTGTAAGATCATCCCCCCACAGATAATACAACCTAACTCCTGCTTTCATTTGATTGTTTTTCAGATCAGTTACCAATAGTCACCAAAATTGTTCTTCATATGAAAAAAAAGGAACTTCCCAACATAGGGGAAATTTATAATTGAGGCAAAAATTCCCTTTAGATTGTAACTTAGAAAGCATGCCTTCCCTACTTACTTCAGCAGTAGAGCATTCCCATTTGTGTGTTGCCTCTTGCTTTCTAAATCTTGGCAACATAAATCCACAACATAACATAATCTCTCTGTATCAATGAACATACAAGATCAGATGAGAATTAGGGGTTGAACATCCAATTGCAGGGGATGCTGCAGTTTTTATCTGAGTTTTATCTGAGATGAAAGACGTTTCAGCAGTGGCAAGTCCTTGAATAAACACATGGAGTACTTCTGCCCAAACAGATGAGTCCAGCACATTGCACTGTTTTATCAAACTCTGGTATTTTATTAAATCTTTTAAATTATTTTTCTGTGGCTTGTGTAGATCTCTTCCAACGTGTCTTCTACAGACATTTCATGGCTGAGCTTACACATGGACTACTCATTAGATTGATAAGAACTGTAAATAAAGGCTGTAAGAGCAGGCCCTGGGTTTGCAGGCATACATCCCTGCATAGAAAATGTGTAATTTGAGAACTCTGATATTAGACATTTCTCCTTAGCAATTTAATTCCAAACAAATACTGACAAGGAAAAATCTGATAAAATTGTGAGCTCATTATAAAAGCACAAGTGAAATACAGTAAATATAGAAAAATACGCTTGAACAGAAATTTGTGATGTCCTATATTCCCCCTGCCACTTTTAACACTTCCAAGCGTTCTTCATCTTTCCAAGATACATTATCGGATTTCAAACGGGGATAACAGTAATCTGAAAGGGGTTTACTTGCTGAATAATAATTCTTTCAAACATATTCAGCTGAGTACTCTCACCAGGTATCTATTCAACAAACAGGATGTTTAAAATATTCTTCTCTGGCAAGCTGTCTCATTTTCTTTCCAAAAGACTCATGCCCTCTCTTAAACAATTTCTTGAAAGATAATTCTCAACATGTGGGATTGATCATAGCCCAAACCTTGCTTCTGACATGTGATTCTGACTCAAAGGACACAGGCCAAAGCATTTCAGTATTGCTGCTCTTCACTCGAGCCCTATACTTAAAGATCTGTAGAGTATGGGAAAAGGGGAGCAAGTACCTCATTCATACTTTATAAGCAGAAGGCCAAAAATAGTACAAGGGAGGATTTTATACAATCCATTGATTTCTTGTGTTTAAGAACTGCCCCAGAATTAAATTTCTCTGCATTTATCACGTCCCAAGAATGCAATGATTTATGTACTGCATCAGATACTATTACAAGATTTCCTCACATCATAAACACAACTTATAATGCATCTCATGCATGATATGCACCAGTAACAATTTCACTTGATGAAAGCTATCCTTATGCCTTTTATCATTCAAGCATGTTAATGAGTTCCCCCAAAAGATTAGTGAAGAGCCTAATAGACCAAAAACCTATTTTAACAATCGTTTTACACAGTCTTTCAATGAAGCTTTCAATGAACTTCTGCATCTAAATGATCCTTCCCTTAATAACTCAGGAGTAATCACACCCTCTGCACTTGTGCCAGGCCATTAGGGTATTTTAACAAATTAATGAATTTGTATTTTTACGAGGAGCTGTACCAGGAGAGGCATTATCCTTTGAAAAAAATGCATCTAACTTGTATGAAAGATGTTTGCACTGAATGGCTTAGGTCCTCTCCTTCCCAACACGGAGATGTAAATGAGAGGGAGATTGAAAAAAAAAAAGATCACTGTTGCTAGTAAGAAATACCTCGAACAATTGCAAATCAACCTTTCTTTGATCCCTGAGGTCATTTTCTAATGGAGAACTCAGCATCAGTGGAAACGTTTGGTTACTCAGATAATTTCCTTTGAGTTAGTTATTTCAGTATGACTATACATCTCACACGTTTCCAGGGAATGGACAGGTTTTACTCGGTTCTACTTAACGGAAAATGCTTAATGTCCCAGTAGAAGTCCTTTCATCAAGCATTAAAGAGACAAAAGCCTCATATAGACATCCTAGGCCAACAAAGCTGGGTCTGAAAACCACCTACACTTTCACAGGCAGAGAACACAATTCGACAGACTAGGACATCAGAAACTGCTCCCCACCTACTTCATCAGTCTTCATGATCACTAGAATGAGCTATAACATCACTCCAAGCTATTCTACTTAATACTTCTGGAGGCTAAGCATGGATGGAAGAAGAGAAATGAAGGAAACTGCAACGGAGGCTTGCCAACGTGACGCCCATCTACAAGAAGGGTCGGAAGGAGGATCCGGGGAACTACAGGCCTGTCAGCCTGACCTCGGTGCCGGGGAAGGTTATGGAGAGGCTTATCTTGAGGGCGCTCACGGGACACGTGCAGGATACCCAAGGGATCAGGCCAAGCCAGCACGGGTTCATGAAAGGCAGGTCCTGCTTGACCAACCTGATCTCCTTCTATGACCAGGTGACCCACCTAGTGGATGAGGGGAAGGCTGTTGATGTTGTCTACCTGGACTTCAGCAAAGCCTTTGACACTGTTCCCCACAGTATTCTCCTGGAGAAGCTGGCGGCCCGTGGTTATAGACAGGTACACTCTTCGCTGGGTAAAAAACTGGCTGGATGGCCGAGCCCAGAGAGTTGTAGTGAATGGGGTGAAATCCAGCTGGTGGCCGGTCACAAGCGGAGTCCCCCAGGGCTCAGTTTTGGGACCGGTCTTGTTTAATGTCTTCATTGATGATCTGGATGAGGGGATAGAGTGCTCCCTCAGCAAGTTTGCAGACGACACCAAGTTGGGAGGGAGTGTTGATCTGCTTGAGGGTAGGAAGGCTCTGCAGAGGGATCTGGACAGGCTGGATCGATGGGCTGAGGCCAACCGGATGAAGTTCAATAAGGCCAAGTGCCGGGTTCTACACTTCGGCCACTACAACGCCAGGGAACGCTACAGGCTTGGGGATGAGTGGCTGGAAAGCTCCCCCGCAGAAAAGGACCTGGGGGTGTTGACCGACACCCGGCTGAATATGAGCCAGCAGTGTGCCCAGGTGGCCAAGAAGGCCAACGCCATCCTGGCCTGTATCAGAAATGGTGTGGCCAGCAGGAGCAGGGAGGTGATCATGCCTCTGTACTCGGCGCTGGTGAGGCCACACCTCGAATACTGTGTTCAGTTTTGGGCCCCTCACTACAAGAAAGACATTGAGGTGCTGGAGCGTGTCCAGAGAAGGGCGACGAAGCTGGTGAGGGGTCTGGAACACAAGTCTTATGAGGAGCGGCTGAGGGAGCTGGGGTTGTTTAGCCTGGAGAAGAGGAGGCTGAGGGGAGACCTTATCGCTCTCTACAACTACCTGAAAGGGGGTTGCAGAGAGGTGGGTGTTGGTCTCTTCTCCCAAGTGACTAGTGACAGGACTAGAGGAAATGGCCTCAAGTTGCGCCAGGGGAGGTTCAGGCTAGATATTAGGAAAAAGTTCTTTACTGAGAGAGTAGTGAAACATTGGAATAGGCTGCCCAGGGAGGTGGTAGAGTCACCCTCCCTGGAGGTATTCAAGGAGCGTGTGGATGTGGCATTGTGGGATGTAGCTTGATGGACATGGTGCTCTGTGGTGTTGGGTGGGTTGGTTTTTGGTGTGTTGTGGCTTGTTGTTGTTGTGTGGTGGTTGGCTTTTTTTTTTTTTTTTTTCCCCCAGGTTGGACTTGATGGTCTTACAGGTCTTTTCCAACCGTAGTGATTCTGTGATTCTGTGGAAATACCTAACACCCTTGCAGTGCAGAGATATGTCCATGCAGCATTTTGCAAACAAGAACAACCTGCCTGGGCTCCAAGCCAGCTGGACGTAAGCCTGTTCTGAACCTTGGTTATCATAAGGCTGTACCTAAAGCACTTGCATGACTTCCCACTCAGAGTTGGTGGAGAGCACAGGCAGAACAAAGCCTCATTTCCCTATAGAAGATCATGCACATGTTCCACATGAGACAGGAAGTTTGCTCTGGGGAGGGTATTCTCTGGGCCCATGTTCCCGACCTGTGTTACTGCATGAAGTCGCTCACGCTCCTTTGTTTCTCTTTTCAGCATAAGCACATGCAGCCTGGGAAACTCTTTAACAAGGAACTGTATTTTCTAAGCCGAATTTCTGTCCTTCCACTAGTTCAGTAACTTTCCTCTCTTGCCTGAATATAGTAAGAAAGATTTAAGTGAAGATAAAAATACAGTCAATCAAATAACACTTCTAAACCTGAACTTTGTATTCTTAAACTATTTCTTGTTCTCCCTCCCATGAACTTCATCAGCTGCTTATTTCAAATAACCAAATTATTTTCTGAAGAATACAATGTTTAGCTATGGCCAATAAGAGTTCCTTTGCCCTTGTCTAGGCTGCTATCAGACTATTTCTTCGTCTTCACATGTCCTTCATTCTATAATAGACCTTGCATTTCAAGTGCTTCAGTACTCTTTTTGTGTTCTGCTTTAAAGATCAAATTACAAATTAGTTTTATCATATAAAATGAGTTCTTGCCACAAACCCAGTATTATGTTTCCTTTTTCCAGTTACATTTCTAATTCTTTAGTCATGTAATTTGCCTAAACCATTATCTTGTATTGACATAGTTGGCAAGCTGCATAATGCAAAAAAAATTTTATTACTGCACAATTTTCAATATACAAGCTTTGGTACATTGAATTTTATATAGTCTGCTTGAGCAAGGTCACACCTGCATTTCCAGTTATTTCTTACATCAGTTGGTGTGATTAAATTGAAAATATAAATCACTGAGTTGTTGAGTCTTGAACTATAAATAAAGACACTAATAGGCCATTTTCTATTAATTTTCCTCCAGTATAGTGGGACTATTTGCCCAGGAGCAGATCTGAAAAATGTTGTAAAGATTTTAGATTCTGTAGAAGATTTTTCTTCTTGCTGACTCACTAGTATTTTACTTCTAGATGAAAACAATCTAGAAAGAACTCATATCCAAGGAGTTATTTTTGATTAGTCCTTTAAAACTACTCAGTGGAAGAAGCCCTTGCAACCCCTCTGCAGTCTGCCTCTTCTAGAGGTCACTGTTACAGATTTCAAGAGCCCTTTGAGAGACAGGAACTGCAATGGCCTCTTGTTATCTACACCTCAACCCCTTCTTAGGTATTTCACAGGTGATTATTGCCACTGCTATTGGAAATCAAAAAGGAAACTTTCCAGTCCATCTTAACAAATTAATAACTAATGAAATGTAAAAAGAAATCTAATTAAGACCATTATTCATACATGTACCTGAAAAGATAGGACAACAAACCTATAGGCATTGGATGCTAAGGCGTGATCTAAAACCTGGGAAATCAAAAGCAAGGATACATACTGCAGTGCAACTGTCAGACAGGTCTCAAGGAATCACCAGCGTTGCAGTGAATTTCCCTTCTGAAAGAAACGGTAGCAGCTTGCCCAGTACTGGCAGTGTTTTTCACACTGTCCTTTATTGATTTGTTCCTCTTTATGAGGTTTCTGTCGACCCATTTCTCCATCCTGTTGTGGTCCCCTGGAATGGCAGCACACCCAGTCCTCCCAGTTCTGTACTGTCTGCAGGCTTGCCAAGGGGCATTCTGTCTCATCATCCAGCTCATTAATGAAGATATTTTACAGTACTGCCCCCAGTATCTAGAGTGTACTGTCCATCTGATGCATTCTCTGCTTGGTGCTTCCCAATAGTATAACCCTGACTTTAAAGGTGGTCATCTGAGAAGTCAATAGCATCACTCGAGAAAATCTGAAAATTACAGCTCAGATTACTTGTTTAGATTACATGTGAATGCTGGGGCATAGGCTGGTATGATATATACGGACAGTCCATTTCTCTGGGGTAGCTTTCTACTGCCTTAACCATGAAACTATGCTTTCTATCTTCCTGAAACGCCTCTTTTGCTCACTGTGCAGATTCTGCAGTAGTCTAGGCAGGAGGGGTGATAACACTAGTCTTTCTAATCACATGAAATTGATTCACACCCCGTGCTCTACAGGACACACAAACCTAATGTAAAACACCATGAAAAATCATGCAATTTAAAAGAATTTTAACATAATGAAAGCATTATCTCTCATTAAACAACAAACAACAAACCGCTGAGGCAGAGAAGCTACTTCCAGACATAGGAAGAAAACCATTGAAAAGAAATGTGGCTACCAGCTAGTGAATGATTATTAAAAAGGGACTGTCAACCAGTTGTCTTCCTAAACCAGAGCAGCATTTCACCTGGGGGTATTTACACTGGCTACAAATTAGCTATACAATCTCTCCTCTAACTCCTGTTACTAGATGGATTTTCTCAGGATATCTGCTAGAATGTAAGCACCTCGAATACTGTGTTCAGTTTTGGGCCCCTCACTACAAGAAAGACATTGAGGTGCTGGAGCGTGTCCAGAGAAGGGCGACGAAGCTGGTGAGGGGTCTGGAGCACAAGTCTTATGAGGAGGAGCTGAGGGAACTGGGGTTGTTCAGTCTGGAGAAGAGGAGGCTGAGGGGAGACCTTATCGCTCTCTACAACTACCTGAAAGGGGGTTGCAGAGAGGTGGGTGTTGGTCTCTTCTCCCAAGTGACTAGCGACAGGACTTGAGGAAATGGCCTCAAGTTGCGCCAGGGGAGGTTCAGGCTGGATGTTAGGAAAAAGTTCTTTACTGAGAGAGTAGTGAAACATTGGAATAGGCTGCCCAGGGAGGTGGTAGAGTCACCCTCCCTGGAGGTATTCAAGGAGCGTGTGGATGTGGCATTGTGGGATGTGGCTTGATGGGCATGGTGCTGTGTGGTGTTGGGTGGGTTGGTTTTTGGTGTGTTGTGGTTTTTTTGTTTGTTTGTTTTTTTTTTTTTTTTTTTTTTTTTTTTTTTTTAGGTTGGACTTGATCATCTTACAGGTCCTTTCCAACCTTAGTGATTCTGTAACAAATCTCCTGGAGTACTTTTCTTTCACAAAGTGACTCCCTAAAGCAGATTGAAGGAAGACAGATCTGCTTTATGGTAATTTTAAAATTCTTCCATCCTGACTAGAAAGAGCTTTTAGAAAGCTTTCTCTGAAATTATAACAAAACCCCAGATTGGAGGTCTCCATTTCTCTGTTAAAAGGTAGTTTCCGTGTATTTTTCCTTGTGGTGGAAGTGTTAGCTTGGCATAAAAGCTATGTTAAGAGCCCAAATCTTTGTATTAGAATCTAGGAATTGTCCTTGCCTTCCCCTCTTCTTTTCTCCACTGTTCACAGAAAAATAGGAAAAAAAAGGACCAATTCCAATGTCAGTATTGTCAAAAAAGTGTATTTTGGAAATATTCTTACCTGTAATTATCCAGTAATTTTTCAACACCTTTATTTTGTTTTGTTTTTAAAAATGTCTACACTCTGCACTCATCTATTCTATATGAGCTCTACAATTGCGTACTACGTCCTGTAAAACGAAAACACACCTAAGTTTGCCTAGAATCAATCGCTTTCCAAGTATGTAGCCCTGCCTATAAAATATCACACAAGTATTTAAACTACCCTCAGTCAGCAGGCCTATAGAAATATTTTTTTGTTATTTTGAGATGGTTACATGATGAGATGCAACACGATGAAATAATGGTGGGCACTAAAGAGGAAAATAGCATTGCTCTTACAAAAGATGAGGTCCAGAAAGGATTTATTACACAGTTGTTTCTGCAAGGAATCCCAGCACACTCAGTAACAAGTTAAACAGCGACTAATTTGTCTTATGCTTCTGCTTTTCTTTCAAATGAAGTAAGGCAGGAATGCTGGTCAGATTAGGGTATGGAAAGAGATACAGATATTTTTCAACTGCCTGAAACTTGCAAACCTCCATTATAACTGAAATGCATACATGAACACCACAGAAACGTAAGCAGACACCACAGAAATACTCTGAGCGTTGTTATAATCTAAACATAAAGAGGAACTGATAATTTGAGAAAATTCTGTTTGTATGTCTCTGGACATTTACTCAATGAACAACCAACATATGCAGTTTCTTCAAAGCAAAGATGTGATCAGAGATCATGTTTATGTCACCGAGGGATGCAAATAATGATGCCCCGGAGTTAAAACTGTGCTGAACTTCTCCAATCTAAATTGATTCTTGTATGATCTGACATTCCCTGGCTTTTGTGAAACCAAATAGAATATATTTATGAATCAGACAGATGTCTTCAATATTACAGTGCTGTCAGCAATCCTACCTTTCTGATGTTTAATATTTCATATCATAATAGAGAGTTTGTTCAGAGCGCTACTATCTGGTGAGAAACCTCAAAGGAGAAATCTCAGTCCACTGATGTTAATGACCATTCATGTTATACTATGAGGCACCACTAGAATGGCCATTTTTAGTGTAATACTGGCTACAGAATAGGAATCGGGTTAAATAGAATTTGAGAAACATTGACTTTGATGGAGCTGGATCAAATCTGGTTGTAAAAACATTTAATCTTTTTTCTGTTTCAAACAGAAAAATCCTGCCCTAGTCAGACCAAAGGGAGTCTGCCACTTACTTTGAAGGGACCATGCCATCAACATTAATAGCTGTCAGGTTAAACACAGTTCTTTTTATGCAATATTGTTTTACCATTCATTAAATAAAAGTGTGAATGGCTCTGTTTAATTTCAAGTTCTCCATAGACTAACTGTTAATACATTAAAAGGATTAAGCTATGAATCAATAGTTAGATCTTGACCTCCCTAATGCTATTCCCTCAAAAAACCCCAACCGACCAACACAAAAAAAAAAATAAAAATCAATGCTTCTGTTTACTTGCAGAGATCTCCAATAAGCTCTAATGCAGACTCCCCATCTGATAGCTGAGTTACTTGCACATAGAATGCCACAAAGAACAGAAATAAACCTCTAGCTTTTCCTGGCACCATCAGATTTGATTACAGCATCAACAATTAAAACTTTCCTTGTCCAACTAGTACCATCACAATGAGATAAAGAAGGAAAATGCAGAAACCTGTTGAACTGTAGGTTTACCTGACATAAACTGCTGTTGACCCAGTTATTGAATTTTACTGTAGCTTTAAAAAAAATTATAGGCTAAATCAGAGATATTACAAGGAGAAGAACGAACTGTCCTATTATGTAAATAAATATTGATTCAGGCTTCTGATACAGCTGTAAATCTGATATATGGACCTATCAAACAAGAGTTTTGCAGTAACTTTTGGAGAAAGAAGCTAAAAGATAGCTTATGGGCTTACGTCAGGTTAGGTATGCAGCTGGTAAACGGGGGAAGGCATTGAAATAATTTCAATTCCTACTTTGTAATCCAGCGGAATTGATAAGTATCCTTTCAGCCTTCCAACACAGTAAAAACATTTGCGAATGTTATTTCGTCAGCTCTGTATTGCAAATTAGTTGCTTTTAGAGAGCTTCCTTCAATTTGCTGGGAACATGAAAGCTGCTTTGGTACAGTTCATTTTGGCGCACAGCATTAATTATGCATTTATGCTGGTTGTCCGTTTATTGTTTGGTTTATTCCTATGGCCACATAACATGACTTCCATAAACTTATTCTAAATATCTCATCTCAGACAACTTTTAGTTTTAGAAACTCTTCATCTTTCATATCTATTTTCTATTTATAAGATAGTATTCATTAAACATCTATGTTTATTAATCTCCTGTATAATGTTGGACTAACTTTCAATATATTTTCTTTCTGTTTTTTTTTTTTTCTTAAAAAAAAATGTTGCTTATAGGTCAGTTTATTTTCACATCTAGTTTTACTTACTATTCAGCTAAATCCCCGAAAGCTGCAGGCTTGTTAATGAGTGCTACATGGATATTAATGGAAACTGATATCAAAGCCACTAGGTCAAATGAATGCTTACTTAAGATAGCACTGTTTGTCACCAAGATAAAATGCCTTGTTACTGTTATGCATAAAATCAATTGATTTTAATTTTCTGGCATCTGTTTCAGTTCTCCTCACTTATTAGTGACTAGCATTCATGGCTCTAAGGGAAAATTACTGAAAAAATATTTGCTTCATCTCCAGCTGAAGGTGAGCAGCTGGTGAAATTCAGATGTCCCTTGGTTGCTAAAAAATCTGAAACAAAGTTAGACAAATTCAGGTACAGCACTGGAAATCTGTGACACATGAATGGTACCATATGCAGGACCCCATACTCTCCAAATACACAGTATGATGTTTCAGCACAAATCAAAAGACCTAGAAACACCCTCAAATTCTCTATCATATTCACAAAACCACAACAGATGTTGTCCTGTTAGACTACCTGCAACCGCAGCACTTCAGTACCAGAGCCTTCACAAAGCACATAGTCCATCTTACACAGACTTGTCACCTGCAATACCCAGGCTTCATTTGAGCAACTCTACTTGAGCTGCTGAGAAATCCAGCCAGAACCAATGTCCTGGAATAGCTTGAAGTAAAAAAGAAATATGATGAGAAAGGTAAGTATGACCTCCAGAAATAGGAGATTACATGAGCTTTGAAAATGGGTTGTTTCATTTGTACTAGGTACTGGGGAGCAACAGGGCAGCTAGGAAGCACAGATGGCAGAAGACTTACTCTGCTGATTAGTGCAAAGAAGAAAGCCAAAGGAAAGAGGACATTTTCAGCCAGTGACATGGAAATGGACCAGTAACTGACAGAAGACTCCTGCAGCACCAGGAAATTCCTGGGAGTCTCCAAACTGAGAAACACATTCAGATTAAAAGGAGAGATCACTGTGAAGGACTATTTATCTAAGGTGCTGTACTAGAAGAGTAATACATCCTGATACTTTCAGAAAAGGGGGACAATCTTGCGGAGTAGGGAATAAATATAGCTGAATGGTGGACCAAAAGCCAAGGAAGTGATGTAAGCCCAAAAAACTACAACCTAGCTTAGGCAGGGTAACAACAAAGGTGAAATCTCAGTGGAAAAGGCAGACCGCCTTTGAGCAGATGCTGAAGAAAGTAAGTCTGGAAGTTGATGGTTTATCAGCAGGGCCTAGTATAGCAAGCAGTGATCTGAATAAGACTGATGTATGCATATACTTTGCAGCGATATCTATAAAGATCACCAGTAACTGAGGCAGTTGATTCTGATGATAAGATCCCAAGAGGTATTATGAGGATTTCAGAAATATCTTGCTTTGAGCCAAAATTTTGTTTTTCTTGGAAGATTCAAAATGCAGAAAGAGAAAATTTCTATTCTGCTTTCTGAAGAGACAGAGGCACTGTAATAAATCCTGTGCTTGAGGCTAACCACAGACAACTCCAGGGTGAGCAAAAGTTTTTCTGATGACTTCTGCAACTGGTGCCTGAGGATGAGCCTGATTTCAGACAAGCATTGGGCTAGGAAGCACTATGGGCTTTCCAGATGACTAACTCTGCTGAAAAGCAATTACAAAGAGGTGAAATCCCAGTCAACAGCAAGCTAATGAATACTGCAGAACAGCAACTACCAGCAGTGAGGGAGAGTCGACATCACTCAACACCCTCCTCATCAATCTTGAGAGTTTGAAGTTCCAGGCCCCAACAGTCCTGTAGTAAGTGCACACTGCACGAGGGCCCCTGCCGTTCACTGACACAGACCTCCTAAACACAAAGAATAAGAGCTTGCATCTTGTGGGGCAGCAAAATGCTCCCAAATAGACCATGAGAAATATAGCTGGTATGCAAACCAGTGTGAATGAACTCTTACGGGACACAAAATGCTCAGGCTTTTCAAGATACACACGTTTTCCATGGTTTTGATTATGATATATGTAACATCAACCCTGATTCTCAAAAGGCGGCCTTCGGCAAAAATCTGCTACTCTTGGGAACAAGCTGCTTGTGGTAAATTGGCATGACCATGTTAAGAATGAGATAATCATAAGATGTAACCATGTGAACATGATTGGGACTCATGAGAGGATCCAGCTGTTTGATCAAGACTGTCAGATCACGACTAAGCACTTGCAGAAGACACTTGTTCTCAGTTGGATAGAGGGAAGCATATAAGAGGCAGACCGTAGAAAAAGGGCCAGCTGCCACCCAGAAGAGTTTAACTTAGTAAGGCAGAGTACAACACACGGTTACAGTTGCAGCGTGGCCCCTTCCTTCAGTGGACTTCTAAACAGAAAAATCCCAATTACTGGAGACAGGCTTACCCTTACCCAGCCTGGAAGTGGTGGAAATACCGAAATGAAGTGTCTTTCCATCTGATACTAAATAATGAAAACATACAACCAAATCTCTCCAAGCAGGATATGTGGAAAGTAAAGTATCTATGGTGACCTTGATTGTATGAAGAAAATCTGAGCAATTTTCAATATGTGGAACGTAAGATACTGCAAGTAAGCAGTAGGTATACTACCTATAGTACTCCTTAAGTTTTCCTCCAGATTCTGAGCATAGATGGTGCTATGGAAAGCATCTGAAAGAAGACTCTGCTCTTTAATAATGACACATAAATATTAAGTTGGAAGAATAGATCAAAGAGGATGGTAGTGTAAACAGTGAGTTCTGGGAAGAAAGGGGAAGTGCCAAGTGGCTAACATAATAAATATCAATTGGATTTTTCAGGAATAAATTACTTTTGTACTTCAATTTTAGGTTTCAATTTATTTTGACATGTATAGAGACTATAAAAGGTAAAGTGATTTATAGAATACTTATACCCAGAACATAGAGAAATGAGAACACATGATGAGTTATGGAGGTATGCTTTATAAAGACTGCTATAAAGTCATAGCTTTCACATTAGGAGAGTACTGTACAATCCAATTCAAAACTCACATTTAATACAAACTTAAATTGACTATTTGTTCCAAAGGCAAAGTTAAAGAGGAAGGCACGGTTTGCTGAAGGGAGCTATTAGCTATGATTGCCATTCAGCAGGCCAGAAACACAGATCTGAGTAATAAGAATACGTAGGGATTTTAAAATGCCCTTTCAGGAAAAGGAAGAACAGCATCACCAACTGACAAGAAAACAACCAACCATTCTAGTGGCTTTCCGGTCACTGTATAAACTGTATAGTTAAGGAGACCCAACCAAAAGAAATGCAACGATAACTGGGGCTTGGAAAGGGGCATGCCAGTATTTGATTTGTTTCTTAACAGAAAGCACTACTGGGAAAAGGGATAAATGTTCTTATTTATACACAGCTCATCATTTTTCTAAGTGTTGCCATACCTGTCATATTCTTTTATCTTCTAGTAAAACCACTACTATAATTGTCTACTGCTTCTCATAATGAGCCTTTTTATGCAAGACATAATTACATCAATAGACATAATATGATTCATTTTAGAGCCATGCAGAATTGCAGATTTCATTTTCATCTGGAAGAGTATATCTCTGATCATATCACAATCAGCATGAATTTGATTACCTTATTCAAACGAATCTCTCTTCAACACTCACTAGAATATACTGACCAAAAGGGCCAAAACATGTAAAAAGCTTCCATGACATTCATTTCAGAAGTTTTGTGTAAGTCATGTGGGACTTTGATTATAGCTACTGAAAAATCTTGGAACACATTTAAAATAAAACCATGTACCCAGGCAGGGGCAAAGCAGATCCATTCATCCAACAATTCTCTCCCCTCCATACAGATGCAAGAAATAAAAATTACAGGGACAGACTTGAAATTAGACCATATCATACCATTCCAGTATATCTCCTTTAAAGTTTCATTGGTTACTGACATAATTCAATATTTTATTGAAGTAAGCTTTTTTAAAGCTGGATATAAAATGAGTACAATTCTCTCTTTCAGCAGTTCGGAGAATCCTGGGAGTACAGCTCTGTAATAGTGTCTGCCATGTGACAGGCACACAAGTGTTTTCTAAACCCAGCCCCCAATGTTAAGAGGGTTTTTTTATACTCCACTTTGTTTCTTAAATTCTTGCTTTTCCAAGTAGACATTTCATTTTATAAAAACATGAGGCATTTTATATATGACAGCTCCTTCTATATATGAAAGTTTATAAATATTTTCTTGGATTTGCTGTTTCCTCTGTAACTTTTCCCCATGGTGTAAGAAAGACACCAGTTAAAAATTGTCCACCACAATCCAACATATTAGCTTAGAAGAAACAAATATTAAGAATTGATTTGCTATCTTGAATTAAGGAAAGATTCCATTTTGTTAAAACATCTCATTGTGTTGTAGACAACTTTGATTGCTGACAATTAGTCTAAGTTTCTCTTGAGTTACTTTGCATAAACATGCAATTCAACTGAAGATAACATGAGCTGCTCAATATTTTGCTTCTATTGCATCCAAAGTTTTGAATATGAACATTGGTTCAATGAATTACTGGGAAAGAAAATTACAGATAAAAGGCAATTACTGAAATAACAGTTACGAAAGAAATCTCAGACCATTAATTTGATATACAGAATACTTGATTCAAGTATTATACCATTAGTTTTAGATTTATTGTTTTGGCTGGTTTTGGAGGTGAGAGGATTACTTATTTCATTTCAGTAGAGAAAAGCCAGAGTTAAAAATGAAATAGCCTCTAGAAGGCAGGATCAGTACCAAACTGTAAAGGAAAAAACCATATGCTAAATGCTATGGCCACGCCCTAAATATAACATCAAGCTACGATTAAGCGTCCCCAGGTCACTCATAAGATATTCAAAACTGCTGTCAAAATTATTGACAGTCATAAGATGATGGTAGAGTATGCCTTCAAATAAAGGCAGAGGATGATACTAGAGGCCCCAGGGATATAAACACCAATAGTTAATTACTGTCAGGAAAGGAATGTGACCATGGAACTGGCTTATAGATAATAACGTGAACAAGGAGCACATATACAAAGAATTGGGCATAAGGTGAAATTGGGAACCCACAAAGATAAAGCAAATGACTCCCA
The DNA here is from genome assembly GCF_030936135.1 of Gavia stellata. Classification (NCBI taxonomy): domain Eukaryota; kingdom Metazoa; phylum Chordata; class Aves; order Gaviiformes; family Gaviidae; genus Gavia; species Gavia stellata. Next base: position 6,169,476 of record NC_082602.1, read on the forward strand.
TTAGTTAACTTAGTGGACCCAGCAGCAAGGTAGAGGAAACCCCCAAAGTCAAAATTCTCCTCTTAATGAAGAACCAGGGCCTGCAAATGGCTCATGTAGCATCCTCCCCCTTCTTCAGGAAGGCGAGTACCCAGTCTTGGGATTCACAGGAGCAGTGGAAGGACAAGCATAACACACTGCAGAGAAGAGGGTGGGTACTAAGGAGCATGCAACAGTTGCAACTATTTCATTATTAGGACATTTTCCTGAAATTGCATTCCTTTCTTTTCTTTGTTCTGTTTCTGTAATAAGTAGCTCTGGATTAGTAATCATTCTTTTATTAGTTTAACAATAAATTCTTTGCTGTGCATATAAGGTATGTTCCCTATTTGCCCATAACAAAATTTTGCATGCAACAGTATGCATAGAGCTTTTGGATACGAAGTGTATCAAATATACGAACTCATTCATTCCATTCAGCCTGCGATTTTGCCTGCAGTGACCATTTGTGTTCACTGGACTGTCATAGAGTGTGATCCCAGAATACTTGTAGTGTTCTCACGTAACTCACCAAATACAGATTGTTTCAAGATACTATTACAGTATGCTAAAAGCTACAAATCATAATCCTAATTTTTATCCCAGGAAGGGATGTTTCTCCTATGTTAAATTTCGTACTTTAACAGTTCCTATTAGCTGAGCCTAGCTCGATTTTTAAAAAGCAAAGAGGAACGAAGAAAATTTGTATACCGTATCAGTAAAAATGCATCTTTAACAATTTATCTGTCTTTTCATTAATGTCTGTGTTAGACCTAAAACCGTCTCCACCTTCTAAAAAAGCCTTTAGCTACCCTTTAAACCTTAACTACAAGGCTAGTTTGTAATAACTAGAGAAGAATTTAAAGGAACAAACATGTAAAACCCAACCTTTTCACTTTTTTAATATGCAAATGTATATACTCAAATTTCATACTAATTAAACCAAATTAATATTACAGAGTAAAAGCACTACAGCATTCCTGCAAAAATGTGTCCCTTGAGAAGAGAAGAAATAAATGAGTTAAAAATTACATTAAGAAAAAATTGTGGCTCATGGTCTTAAGGCAATGTATCAGTCCATACGTAACTTGAAATATTTCATTATCTTGTTTTAGTCTCTGACACCCTCTCACTAAAACATCAGCTAAATTATCTTATTTCCTCTCAGATTTCTTATTTCTCAGATCAAGTGAGAACCTGAGATGCCCTGTATTTAAAAGTTTTCTGAACACCAGTTGCCTAGACAATAATTAAAAGTTAAAGCAGTGATGTACAATGGCTATCAGAGGAGATTTGTTTAAAATACACCTTTGTAAAATCAATATACAAAACAGGCCCTTAGAAGCAATAGCTTAGGCTGGCAATATAAACAAACCCTCAGGCTACAACAGGCATTAATTTAGGGCCAAATTCCACCACCCTTATTCCCACTTGTGATTACCCTTCCTCATAAGTCCCATTGAAATGCCCAAGTCTTGACAAGATAAAGGTGTCCGTCTCGCTCTGGGAACCAGGCTGGTGCTACACTTAAAACTTGCCAACCTTGCAACAATTTCAGTGCAGCTAAGCAATTATAATAAGAGGTTACTAAAAAAATATTTGGAGACTTTGGAAATAAAAAAAAAAAAATTTAAAGCTCTGACAAATATTTGTTTCTGAAAAGCTATCAGTTCTATGATGCCATCACTTTTCTAAGCTCCTTTCAGTTCCTGCTCATCTACATTGTATTTGATCACTTTTACAGTTTTCTGCATACTTGATAATCTTTGCTTAATGAACCTTTACTTCACAGTTTGTCTGTGTAGAAAAATACATCACTACAGTTGGTACTAGCTCATGCCCTGAATAAATGACCATTTCTTCTCATAAGAATGGTCCTTCTAATTCCAGAGCTAGAGTCAATGCCATTTCATTACCAGTTATATTGCTGCTGATCCCATTCAAAGAACAGAAAGAAGAAAATCTGCCTGAACCCTTACGCAATTATGACACGTCAGGGAGAACAAGGAAGTATATTCCCTAAAAATGAACTTTCCATTCTGCTATTCTTCTACTACAAATGAAGCCAAAAGCAAACAGAAACAAACCTTTTGAATAGTGAGGAACTTCAGACACTAAAAAACTCTTAACTCATTTCTAAGTAGAAGTTAATTCACAAAGAGAGGGGGAAACAACAATTTCTCCAAGTGAATATTGCCTTTCTTTTTCCCTAGAGCTCTTGAAGAGGTGAAAACATGAGACTACTGGTAGAAGATGCCATGATTCACAGTCAGTAAGCAAGACTTCCAAATAGCCTCTAAGTATACTTTTCAGAGTAATCAGTCTTCAGGCAAAGAACAGTATAATTTTCAAAACCTGTTGGATTTGGCATCCTAGGAAGAAACGGTTATCTCATATTCACGTCATACCTGAATATATCTAATCTTCATTTAAGCTTTCAAAGATACTGTTTTCACTATGGAACCAACTGTGCAGCTTAAAATCATCTGTCTAAGGTTTTTTAGAAAATTTAGCAGATCTTCATAGGTCGTTTTCTCTCTAGTTCTCAGCCAAGAGTAATCCCATTAACAGGGAACTGCATCCAATAATCTATCAAAAGGACAAAATTTTAACTTTAAAAAACAGTGTACACAGAAGTTGGAAAAAATCAGAGCCATACAGGGAAGTCAAGGAGGATTGCTACTAATTCTAGGACTGTGGTCATCTTCCTGCGATGGAAGAACCTCAATACCTCCAATGATGTGGCTGAAGATAGCTCTCTGTAGAGGACTAAATGAAGATAGGTCCAGCACAGTATTTTCCAGAATAAGAAGCAATTATTGCACAATTTTCTATCTTAACATGCTCAGCTTCTTTCAATCATGAAAGATTAAAATTGACCATGACATGTACAAGTCCCAAGTGTATTTTCATTGCTCCTTACATGCATAAAGGTCACAAAGGAGCATTAAATGTGGATAATTGTTAGAACATATACGTGATTCTGCTGGAATACATCTATATAGGAAGGTATATATTTATTAACAGGTAAATATAAGAAATTCTAAATTGATGACTACAAGGTTAGACATGGTGGGTTTTTTGATAAAATATCTGTTCAAGATATGTCACAAGCTATAGACTGGGTGCAGACTTAATGAACAGCTGCACAGCTTATGGTAGGAGATAATGATGTATATGAAAGAACATTAATTTAACATTAAGCTGATATAACTTGACTTCCTGATGTTAAACACAGTATTTTTAGTCTAAGAAATACCTTTGTTTAATTACTCAAGCAGCAGAGCCTCAGTTCAGACTCAAGCACACCAATTTTAGCACTATTAGGTTGTGGAACTTTTAACTTTGGCTCTTAATTCCAGTTGTGAGTAACGTTTAAACTGTAACAATGAGTAGCTCTTAGCACTGCAATATTTAATCTATCAATTCTCTGGTATTTGCAAATGTTCATCAAGGCACTGGCAGCACCATGCCTCCATAAAACAAACAAAATCAAAAAACCTTTATGCAACAGAACAAAAACTCCCCCACAGCTTGTGAAGATTACACTGTTACATGGCCAGCAAAGCACTGATACAAACCTTTAGACAGCAGTAAGGAAAGATGTAATGTTATCATCAGAGGTCTCAAAATAGGAAGAAAGTTACCCTCTGAATCTAGAAGAGCTGCAGTTGTGAACTGGAACAAATTAGCCTCGACCCACTGCTGCATTTTCTGCATATTTGAACCATCACTAGGAATGATTACAAAACCCAGGGTTTCTTCCCACTGAAATAAAAAATTCAAGAAGGCAGTGTTTTTGGAATAGACATTATTAGGATTAGTTTTCACTGCTGAAAAGGAGGCATTTTGGGCTTGATTGCTTATCTCAGCTGATAGTTACCCTGTGCTGGTTACAGTCTCCCACCTGGTGCACTGCTTGCTGAATCGCAGCACTGCCAACCCCTGCCTGGTGCTGCAAGCCCTCACCAAGACAAATCAGTAGCATATAGGACAGTTAATACAATCTTTGCCACAGTAGCAGAAAGAAATGTTTTTTGCTATTTTGCAAATCTTTTTGTAGTTCCTCTCCTCCAACCTTGTTAGGCTGTGGTCTTGCTTTGAGCATCACAAGCACGTTCAGTGCAAATCCTTTGGCTTGTTGGTACTCAAAGGGGAGGTACCATTATTGATTCCCAAGGCAACTTTTAGCCAAACTGTCCCAAACATCACACAAATGCTGCATTCATTAAACTTCTATTGTTGTCTTGACTGAATTCACTAGTATATCAGTTAGGTGAATATTTTTAAGTATTAGGAATATACAGATATTGTGTGAATATGTCATCATCTTTTTAAACTTGCCAATATTGGCATTTTTGGGGATGTTGAGAAGAAAACAGCAATGTATGAAAATACAAATGACAGACTTCAATAATGGATTAAGTTAACTGCCACTTCAATTTTCTCTTCCTACAGTGGAAGCACTTTAGCCAAGACTTATGCAGCATACAGCCTCATTTATTTTATTTCCCCGTCCCCCAGCACCTTATTATTTCCTACCTGAATTTGTCAGTGAACTGTCTACCATGCAGTTAAGAATCACAATCTCCTCCTCCCAGAATTATACTCAAATCCAGGTATTGCATCTTGCTAGGAGTTGCACTTCTTCAAGGTATTGCTTATATCTCAAAAGTGTGCTGCCCTCCTGCTACCAGTTCTTTTGGGCTGGAATTAGCGCTTTCATTCCCTTAAAACTTTGTTCAAGGGCCTAGGAGCTGCTGAAGAAACAGGCTACCTCCCCAAAATGATGTTAAACCACCCAGAATTTCCCTCCCTGAACTTCCACTCAGGCCCTCCCCTTCTGTTACAAACCTGAACTTCCACTCAGGCCCTCCTTCTGTTACAAATCTTATTCTCCCTGAGGGGCAAACTTCCCTGCTTTTCAAAAGCCCTTCTCCATCGTATAGCTCTGCCATATGATCCCTGAACTTCCATTTGCTCCAACAGCCAAGGCAGCTACAGCAGACAGAGGTGAGGCTGATAAGTCAATTCCCTTAAAGCTTCCATGCAGCCGCACATAAAATACTTTACTGTTAATTCTACAGAGAACATTTGTTCCACTTCTAGGCAAAATCCAAGGAGGCTAATGCTGGACCTAACACTGACAGAAACTATAGCTGAAATACTGTGTTTGAATCCCACATGAGGAGAGGATGCCTCATGTATCCTTATCCATTAATTACAGTTCTAACTAGTGGCTTTTAGCAACTCCTGCTGCATTGCTCCCTCACACTCCCAAAGGCCTCTCTGGAACAAGAAATCTGCAGTTGGAAGGGGAATGCTGGGGCAGTCACTCCTTCATTAGCTCACCTGAACTGCGTGGAGGAAAAAATTAAAATAAATTCAGTCTGACACTTTCCCCAGTTTTCTACTTTCCCATACCATGGGATTTATCTGCAAGTCACAGAGGGTACGTTTTAGAGAGGGAGTCCTCGCAATGCACTTCCACTACCAGTTACACTCTCCAAGAACTAAAGTAATATACTGATCACAAGGCATTTTTGTATGCTCGGATGTCACTTTTTTTTTAAAATTGATACTATCATCGAAGAATAAAGCAACCTTCTGGCTCCACCATACCCCAGAGCTCCACTTCCAAAACCAGTAACTTTTGGGAAAGGCAATGAGATAAATTTCCCTCACCCCAGAAGAGCCTTGTATCTACCCTTATTACCTACCGCAACAGCAATAGTTCAAGAACATTTGGAGTTGTACGGTGTCACCCATAGGCCTAGCAAAGGTGATTTTGCATACGTAACACCAATATAACGCCTGAGAACCACAGTCCACCTCTCTTTTACTGACAATTCTTTTTAACACTTCCCCCGACTGACAGAACGATAATTTAGAATAACATAATTCACAATAAAATTACTGAAGAAAGTCAAGAAAAAATTTACATTGTGAGGAAAGAACTGATAACAAGAGGAGCTATTAAGTACAAATTTTCTTACTAGAATAGATGTGACTGAACCTAACAGAATATTTCACTTTGAAGAGTTTTTTCTTCTAAGGGAAGTAGTCTAAAATCTATGCAAGCCTAGAGAGAGAGAAAAAAAAAGCCAGCTGAACATGTAGCATACGGAAAGTTTCTGAAATTATATCCCTGACTGACGGAGCTGTGAAAGGAAACAGTCACAAACGTAGCACAACCTTGTCTTTCTGTTAAACAATGGCAGAACATATCTTTGTGCTTGCCGGTAACAAAATTTTTTTCATTTGCACTCATCTAGGGTCAGATTGACATATCCCCACTCAAAATTGGTGTTATTCTTAAAAGCAGTAGTGAGAGTGTCAAGGAATCATTTCTTATCAGCCTGGCAGCTGGTTTTAATTTTTAAAGCCCAAAACGTATTATGAACCTTTAATATTAGAGGGGTAATGCTGAGCCCATTCACCAGCTTGACATATTCCAGAGAAAGAATTTGGGTAAATTCCTCAGCTGACACATGTACAATGAAACACACGAAGCTTCATGGATTTACAACAAAGGAGAATTTGATCCAGACACAGTTAAGTGATTTACCGACAGTATATAATGAGTCATTGGTGGAGATGATACAGATCTCAACAACGCCCTGGCTCAGCCCACTCTGTCCTGGCAGAGGTTGGGTTCAGCAAAGCCAAATTTTTCTTCGATCAGTAGCCATCGTTTCATTCCTCACTGTCCTAAGTGAGAAAGTGGTATGCATCCCCCTAAATGGTGGAATGTCATACATCTGTTTTTAAAGTTGCTTTCAACTTCAGTCAAAGGTATCCAGTATTTGTTAACCTTTAAGAGCAGCAAATAGCCGAAACGCTGAAAAAGCAGAGTCTAGGGTTTGAGGCAATTACAAAGAATAATATGAAGATGCAAGAAAAGGTAAGAGGGATTGGGCCAGCTATGCTCTCATTGTGGCTGCCGCAAATGTTAGTTGACCCCGCTACAGTAGGGTAATTCTCCAAAAGAAGGTGTTTATCTGCAATCAGAGATTACCATGGCATTATTTCCTAGTAAACAGATTCTGCTGATTAACAGACTGGGCTCTGGAATTTGTTATCTTGCAAGGCAGTGTAAAACATTGTCAGGATAAAGCAAAGCATTTTCAAAATACCCCATAAAAGAGGAATTGGAGGGATTAAGGGATACATTTTGGATATTTACAATTAGGGAAGAGTTTGAAATTGTATTATTAGATGAAAATTTTGTTGTAGATTTGTACCTCGTGTTTTGGCAGAGGTTGTTCATGACATATGACCTACCAGTACTACTACTTTTTATTGTTACAATAAAACATTAAAAAATATATTTCTATTTAATATTTTATTTTAAAAAATTAATAGTGATAGCTGCTTTTTATTCCTGGTTGAACTTTTCTATATCACAATACCTCCCCTTTTGTAATGAAACACTCTGGCATTTTGAACAAGTACAGATGATAAGTACTCAGTATGCTAATTAGAGGAGCAGATGTTTTCAATAAATTTGTGTGAGCCTGAAATAATTTTTTTCTACAGATATGAGTATGCACTCTGTTGTTTGGCCAATCCATAAGAGTTTTATTTCAATAGGATTTTCCCCTGACTAATGACTTAGGGTCCTCAGGATTCACTGGGTGATTTTTTATTTTTTCAAGTGAAAAAGAGCACTTCTTTCCCTAGATAAAATAAGGCTGGTCTAATGCTTCCTGTTATAGATTTTTGTATCTAGCTATTTATTACCACAAGTACATCCCACACCTGAATTTAATGGAAGGTTGGAAAAAAGCTTTAGTGAGTTTGTCGTACAAAACTAAGAAAAAATATTTTTTTCTTGTTAAAAATAATCTAATTGCTGTAATTATGTGACACTCAAATATCACCGTAATCTAGAAGAAAAGCTTGAAACATGGCAGGCCAGATACTTGTGTTACTCAAATCTGAGAGACGATTTTAACCAAGCTGCAAGCTTTTTGTTTGTAGAAATCTTATCTAAACTCCCTGCAGATTCCATCTGCCATGAACATGCTTCAGCATCAAGCTACAAGACCTGCTGGGGAATGTTTCCTTACATCAGGAGACTCCTCGGCTCCAGCCCCACAAGCATGACCTGAGCAGGCGAGACTGTCTGAGTGCTTAGGGCTGCTGCTGAGGGGCCCAGGTGCAGAGAGAGGAGGCAGAGCCAGCTGGATGCTTCCCCCTGGTGCAGTGAAAACCAGGCTCTGCTGCTCTGAAGAGGCAAATCAGGGACAGAGAGAGGGGCAGAAGGAGCAGAAGAGGAACTTAGCCCTGGAAAAGATCCTGCTGATGGCAATCGGATGGGGCAAGTGACTGCTGCAGGAAAGAGCCAGCTTGCTTCCTTGCTCCAGTCCTCACTGCCCCATCAACTACAGAAGTTGTCACCCTGGCTTCAAAAATCTTCGCAGTGGCAAAGCCATCATCTGGAGGACTGCTTAATTGCTGCTTCTAGGAGTCTACTGCCAGAGGAAGCTTGGTTGTTTTCAGCTGGAGTCAGCCCTAAGAGGAAGCGTGGTTCCAGCCTTGCATAGGTAAAACTAGGTAGCAGTTTTCACAATATACCAGGGTTGAATGGCATGGGAAATTGGAGAAATGCTGAAGGCAAAGCATTTGCAAACTGACAGGAGAATCATGTATCAACATTACCTCCACAGAAATGCAGTTTCTACCTTTAGTAGTGGCTGGAAGGCTTTACCTTTACGCTGCTTCAGTAACAATCACATTTTTCCATATTGCCATAGGAAGCTCTGTTTGAAGCTCTCTAGGCACCGAAAGTCCGGGACGAAGGTACAACGATCTAAGAGGTGTTCTTTACTCAGGTAAAAATGTGAGATTAGTGAGGTGAAAATAAAGATGAAATTCTGGCTCAGCTAAAGCTATTGCCTGTTTTGGAATCAGTAAGAGACAGAACTCCAGCTGTAGCCCACTGACTGAATTACACATACACCTAACTTCGCAACAAGCAGAGTGTCAGGTGCTTGCTTCACTGTCAGACACAAAAATCCAGTTCAAATATTTTCCCATATAAAAGTTTTCTATCCCTGGTAAACTTAGAAAAAGTACTATCGAACATCAACCTTTTTCCTCCCAATTTCCCCTGGATTTTATGCCACAAATTTGGTATGCAGTATTTGGCACAAAACCAGCATAAAAAGAAAACTTATTTTGTTCTCACCTCAGAGAAAGTTCATGATTTAGTTTCATTTAAGCTTCTCTGAAGTGGCTCCAATAGGAAAGCAGAAATGGGTGCACATTGGAACAGGGCCCCAGAACAGCTTCTGCAGCTCTGAAGTACAATCACTTCCACTGGCGCTTGTGACATTTTGAAGTATTAAGTCAGACAGAGTAACATTTGCATAATTTAACACATCTTTTAGAGAAATAAAAGAAAACAGAAGGATTTAATTTGCCCCTTGTTCAAGTAAATTTTCCACATGTGGTGGCTAGTACTAGATCAGGTAGAGACTGTCAGCCCAAGACGAAGTAGACAGTTGACCATTCGTGCAGCGAAGCTCTCAACGGCAACAGGCAGATCTTTATGACTCTGCATTCTCTCCCCTTCAGTCTCACTTCTACTACTTTACACAGCAATTGCAGCTACTAACTACCATGCTCTATACAAAGCTGGGCTCTGCCCTACGCACATCAACATCAATGAAACACACACACAAAAAAGTAGAAAAAAAAAATTATTAGAAAAGAGGTAAAACCCCACACAGTTGTCTTCCAAAATTGCTGAAACTTCCAAAGAGGTTATGTCTTTTTCTTTCATGTATTGCCTTTATTTTTAGAAAACATTTTCACATCCGCTATGTAAGAGAATTTAATACTAATGTGAAATTATATTTATTAATTATACTGTTTGATTTCATGAAAACCAGAAAATCAAAACATGTCCTATGTTCAATTTATGTTGAATGCTCAGTTTTCTGTAAGAATTTTGACTAAATACAGAAGATCAGTTTTTCTTAAAAAGTCTGCCCTAATTTTAGACTAAAATATACAAAGCAAAATGATACATCAATAGAATACATCAACGTCAATCTTGGATTAACTCAATGGTTAAAAAAAAAAAAGGGGGAAGGAGGAAATGAAAACTAGCAGCTGGGAGGTCCAAGATTGAGATTGCCAACTATATTCTGCAAGAATATGCAGAGTTCTGGTCCTCACAGTCAAGGTAAATAAATTTAAGCATTAATGTGCAGTGGAAGACAGATAGCTGGGGAAAAGAAAACCAGTGACAGAAGAGGAGTCTAGCTACTGTGCATTAATAGTTTTACAAGACTTAGAAAGTTAAGAAGAAAATATTGCTGACAATAAATACACTACGATAAGCATGAGGGAGGGAGAAGCACTGCTGTTTCAGGACCAGAGAACAAATAATTCCAAGGACAAATGTGTGTGAACTGATCACGCATACATTAAGGCTATATAAGAAAAAAATATTTTTAGCTATTCCACCATTATATTCCTGGGACGCATTTTCAAGTGAGATGGTGGAACAATTTACTTTAATTTACAGTTGTTTATAAGTTTCATAAAAGTGACCGCATGATGTTGTCCTGATGAAGCAGGGGACTGTAATTAATGACACAGTATATTCCAATCCCCTGTTCTTATTTTCTTTTATGACAATGAAGGAATTTATTTATCCCGTACACATGGAGATTTGTGTGACTGCAGAGGACATAAAGGTCAGAGAAGCCACAAAAAAGCAAAGAAGATACAGGGATCCTCATGCCCACCATCGAAATCCAATTATTGTTCATAGTATCATACAAACAAGATCTTTCATTCTAATCCTTTGCGGCATCAGCAACAATATCATACAGTTTCAAAACCTTACTAAAAGTGCCTAGGTAATAAAAGATTTTGAAGTAGAGACTTGACACCAATGACCTTTCAGCTAATTTGAAACTGCAAAAGAATGAAAACAAAGCATCAGTACAGACTGACCCCTTAAGTGTCCTCAGTGTTTGTTACAAGGCAACATATTAATTATCTGCATGTGTAAGACTTTTTTAGGGTCTTAGTGTCCCTGTGTGAAACTAGAATGGAACTGGAAAGGAGGCAGTGAGATGTGAAACATACTTTTTGGTGATGCACAGCATCCAAGTTTCATTCAATGCGGTATCCTGTATAACTTGATTTGTTTGTTGATACTGCAGCTTAAATATCTACAATTGCAGATACATTCCATGATATTTCTGATAAAAACTACTATAGTTTTAAAAGAAAAACATATTTTGGCATTTATATTATTATATAAAGATGAGCAGATACATAATTTTTATACTCAAACCTTTTTGGTTAAAAGCAATGTATGCCTAATATGTATGCCTAAAAAGGTAGCTCATTCAATAGCATCTGGCTAGCATTTATATAGCTTATAAATGGTGAATGAAATCCTTCTATTTTCAGAATATTTGAAGATAGATGGTTAGTTAAAACAATATTTGAAAGGCAAAATCTTGATTAAAGATAACATCTTAAAACTTATGGACTTTCATGTGTTTATTAAATATTCACAGCCAGCCTTAATGAATATTTCCTGCAAAAATTCTCTGTCCTACACAGTGGCATATTTTTCACGTTTTCCAGAAAACAAAAACATTTTGCCATTGAAATTTTATTGCTTCACTTGTGAGTTATAAAGATTTGTAGCTTCTCTCAGTTGGTCTCAGAAGCATCACTAAACACAAGGGTATTGCTCTCAGAAACAACCAAGAAGCTGTAGACTAGAAAAACATTTGCAGTGACCATTGTTGTCATTTTAGCCTTTGCTAAAAACACTGACTCTTAGAATTAGTCTGCATTAGTAGCCCTTTGTTTGCAATAAAATAAGAATCCTGTGTGCTGAATGAAAAACTGTTCAGCTCAGATACAGCAAAATGAGTATATAACAATGATCCAACAAAACACTCATTCTTTCGAAGGGTTTGGTCCTTTCCTTTGTACCTGGCCATTTGGACAAGGAGCCTCATTTTCAGAACCAATTGATATTGTCATTTCCATGGAAGTCATTAGGAACACTATGCACTTCAAAGCATCAGCCACCCCTCTGCACTCTAAATAGGATTCCAAGAAACTTCTCTTAATCCAAAATCATGGAAACCCTGTTGCAGCTGCTATTCAGTACCAAAGAAGTCTAAAGTCATAAGGGGCTTTCCAACTGTGGAGTGTTGCCAGGGCTTCTTCAGCTCTGCCCCTGGGCGGGGCACAGAAGCTGGGTTCGCTGCACCCCTCACCTTCCCGTGACATTAGAAAATCAAATCTCCCCTGTCCTAGGGGACTGTCTTACCTGGCTGGTGCTGGCTTACTCTGGAGATGAGAATGGGATAGCCATACCAGCTTCCCTTGCTAAACCTGGGTCACTGTGAATTAAAGGCAAGAGACAAGGGCCATAAATATATCATTTAAGAAGGAGAGAACCTCTGTAGCATTTGCCTTCCTAGCCTTGTGCAGCTGTCACGCTGCTGCAGGGCAAGATTTTGCATATAAATCAATGCCGCAGGGTGATTTTTCCCAGAATAATTATGGCTTGTATCCAAATCTCATTTACCTGCTCCCCAAAGAGACAATAACAAAAAGACAGTATCTGGATATGGGGGAAAATAAAGAGAATAGAGTTTGGGATTTAAATAAATGAAGATACTGCTGCTGATTATAGGATTTGCAGAGTAAATTAACCTGCATGCAACCTCCACAACACCAGAACTATACTGCTACCAATACCTGATAAGTGCACCTCAGGGGAATCCCCTTGCTAATGAAGTCACTGTTGTTTGCTTCAGGTAATGCTTCACGTAGTCAAAATTTGCTAGTTGCTCAGAGCAACTGGTTGTAGAAAGATTGCTTCTTTGTCCTAATTTGATGATGTGAATTTCTTAAGGAGGAGAATTATTTTTTACATTTTGTCATTATTTTTATTGCCAATTTTCCTAATAAATTACAAAGATCAAGAACTATGCTGAAAGCCAAATCTCACATAGTAAGGGTAAGAAAAAAAAGCTCAGTAAAATTTGATTTTCCTCATCATTGGCTCTGTCATATCCCAATAATCCATTTTTGGGACAGATTCTAATCTCAGATGCAGCGTGGGCATCCCAGCATACCTAAGAAAAATCTGTTACTGTGCATCATGCGTGATATTAGAATCTGGCCCTTCCATTGTAGATGGAACATTTGCATAAAGTTCTTACGACTTTTTATAATAGCCATATTTTCTAATATTTGCAACTGTGCACATTTTTGCCTGAATTGCCTTTCATTTCACAGATGGCAATTATGAAAAGCCCTCACATATGGCAACTACAAAAATAAATTTGTCTAGGGCTATGAACGTACAAACTCACCACACAACCTAGCACTCTGAACACAGTCCCAATTCCGAGAACTTGGGTCGTGCCTTAGTCCCTGCTCCTGTAATGAAGTCAACTGGCAATGTCAGACTGTAAGTCAGACCTAAGAGCTGTCAATTACTGGGATTTTACCCTGATTTATTTCTCAAGGTTGAGAGTGAATGAACTTTCTGACTGTATCCAGGAAACCCTCTAGGCATACATTTAACTTTATATAAAGCATTAGCCCCGGGGAGATCACTCACATCTCTAATTACTTGGACAGATCACCACCATTTTGTTCAGATTCTTCTTTTTTTTCCCCACAATCAAGTCAGGATGGGAGTACATGAGCCATAATATGGTCTGCAGAAGGTGGCCTTTTTGACCCGTGGCTTTCAGCTGCTTTTCCATGAATGCTGAGGATAAGCCTAAGTTTCGACCCATCCCTGCTTGCTCTGTGCCCGCGGGCAGGCCTGCTCCGGGCGCGCAGCTCTCCCGCCCGCCCAGGGAGCAGGAGAGTGCTGGGGCGGTCACAGGGGCCCCGGCAGAAAGGGGCTGGCATCCAAACACACACTGGCTATCTTAGAATGATGGTTGTTCTTTACCAGTGTATTTCCTTAAACGTCTTTAAAACAATTTTTAATAGCACAGTTAATTTTTCCTTCAGAAAGACATAATTTGTGGTATGCCAATTTAGTCTCTTAAACACTTCAGTTAACTCAATTTCAGTCTCAAATACTAATTACTTTGCCTTCCAAGGGCTGCTCAATCTAACCTCTACGTATATGGTATTTTTTATTAAATGCAGATAGAAAGGACTCATTCCCTCTTACTGATTTTAAATTACCCATAATTCCTTAGTCACAGTGTTTCTCTAATGTAGCCCTCCAGTCTAATAACAGCTTGCTCATAGCTATAGAGTCTCTAGAAATACAGCATGTCCTTTATTTCTTTCCATGCATCTAAGATCAGTGCAACTTTCTGCATTATGTCATGGTCATACAATTTGGAAACATTAAGTGCTAGATAAACGTATATTATTATTTTGCCCCACTGTGATGTTCACAGCACTTGCATTTTGATTTTTCACCTGCTATTAACTAAACTGTCATCCTATAATGGCCTTAAGATTTACACTTACGTTTACATAATAGTTTTCAGTGCTTCATATCCAGCTCTACAACCCCTTTGATCTTTAGTAGGTATCCGGCTCCAGGTTTTGAGGTGGTTGTTGTTTTTTTATTAATATAGTCATTACTTTACTTTTTTAATTTGCTGCATTTTCCTCCAAAATTTCTCTGACAGGCAAAATACAAATCATTCTTACAAGGGCATTAGTATTCTGGTGTGTTTCCCTGACCATCCTTTCAAGTCCGTTGTCTAACTACGTACTATTTATTTGAGAAAAATATAGAGAGAAAAGGCTGAGTCCCAAACCTGCACTGGCGTAAATGTGAACAACTTACTTGGAAGCAGTGACATTCTGCTGATCTCAATTAAATCTACAGCAGGTGATGATTCACCCTAAACGTGTTAACCCTTCCACTTGCCTTCAGCACATACCTGTAAAAAAAAGCTAAAGTCTTTTCTAGTTTATCAGTATCTAGTTTATCACTTTATTACTCCAAATAACCATCAGCAAATTACAACCTCCTCTTATGTTTCTGGCTACTACTCTAATGAGTCTTGACTTTAGGAATGCCTATTTGCCTTCATCCAGCCACTGGAAAAGGCTTTCAACACAACTTTTTGTACTGTAGTATTTCTGTCCTACCAACTCAACATCCCTTTGCACCTTCAAATCATCTCTATCCCCACTTAAGGCTATCAGCCCCCTTTTTGCTATTGCTGTTCTCATCAAGTACAATAAAAGCCTTCAAATCTGTAACCCAACTCATTTGTCTCAGTAACATTAGGAGATGGTATTTGGTCTAATTTACATCCCATGAAATCCTAGTGACTTCAGCAAGTTGCACAGGATGTAAATCAACCCACATTGTAGCTCACAAGCAAGTTTCTCATTACATGCCAATATAGCTGGCTTTTCCCCATTAACTAAGCTATGCAACCCTTTCCCTCTGATAGTCTTTTCTTGAAGAATATTCCTCAGATGTTCTGTTCTCCTAGCTCCTTAGCATTTTTTCCTCTGAAAATACACCTTTCTATTCTTTACAGTGATACTGCAATTCACTGTTTCCCAGCACCGTTCTGAACTTCTTTCCCCTTAACTCTACAACAGTTTTTATGCTATTGAAAGACTAACAGCTTGCTTTGCCATCCTGCCTTCTCATGCTATTACACATCAGAGCTTTCTCAACAGCTGCTGTGATACACTGTACATCTAAACCACTTTGCTTGCATTACCCTCATTAAGAAAACAATAATTAAGACCAGTTTGTTTGTTTTCAAGTAAACAGAAAAATTCAACACTATAAAATTCAGCTGAGAGTGTCATCTGGCTATATCCATCCATCTCACTTAGCTGCCTTGAAACAAAATCATCTACATACAGTGGATGTTCTAAAAAGATAGGCCTATTTCATAAACCAGTCCCCAAATACAATCTTGCAATGGTTGCATTTTAAGTATTGGCATGACTTAACCATGAGAGAGTGCTCAGAGTCAGAATGGCATTCACTGTATTAGTGAGGTTTTCCATGCATCCAGGCAGCAGTTCTCAGCTCACATATGCTGGGAAGAATTTAAATCAGGAGCTTTTGAAGACATGTCTATGTACAGTTGCAGCAGCCTAAGGCTGTATAGAGAAAGATGCATTTTACAACATTACTGTGAACAACATTTTAAATCAGACTAAGCACTCATGGGTAGGGACCATATTTTACTCTGGTCCTAAGTGAAGGGTGAGGAACAACAGAGTTTTGATTGTGCCTAGACTGGGTCTGTAGTGCAAATAACATTGATAAATGTTGTTCTAACACTCTGCTTTAAATAACTGTCTTCAGAAAGAGTAAAGATCACCTGTCTAGACAAAAACTCTAATTTTTCTGTCTGGGCAGAAAACCAATTCAAATAGCAGTGAAGATGATAAAATGGAAAAGAGGGGAAAAAGAAAAAAAGCAAAGAGGGGTAGCGTATTTACTTTTTCCTGAGTCTGGAGAAGAATTAAAAAAAAAAAACTTAAGCACATTTGGAGCGCTGGAAGCACAGAAAAATTAGATCCTGTTGTAACGACAAGGCAACATCCACGTTTGTGTTCATCACTACTTGCATATTTGAACCAAAATCACACTGTCCCCTGGAGTATGCAGACCTTCCTCCCATGATCCAAAAAAAGAAATTATTTCAGGACAAGTAAAGTTCATTGTATTCCTGCAAACTCTAACTCCATTAACCATTTCTCTGAGAGAAACTTTTTATTCATATATTTGTAATGAGAAGTGAGCTCACATTTACATTAATGAACTTAATGACTGATAAATGACAAAAAAGCGTTTCTTGTCAAATGATCTATTGCAATTGTTCCAGCAATGCTGGTAGTAGTGTGTTTGCACAGCTTGCTTTGGTGGCACATTACCAGGAATCCGACAGGTAGGATGCTGTCCCAAGTTATTCACAACAAGGGCAATTCTATTAGGATTCCTCATCAGATTCTTCGGGCTGCAATATCTTTTGGGAATGTATAAAAATAAAGGTTCCTAAAATGGTCCTGGCATTGTACATTCATCAGCTAAAGTTGCTGGGATGTGCGTGGGTATGGCACAATCCTAATTCTTCCATATGGATGTGGGCTGAGTATGCAGCTTGCTGCTCATTTCATCTGACAGTAAAATGAGTAGGGTATTACTGAACAACATCGTTTAAATAAGGTCAGGAGGTCAGCTTTCTCCAGGATGAAATGGACTGTAAAAAGCTCCTGCCATGTGCAAGAGAGGGAAGAAAGGATATTGTAACAGCCATACTCAATACAAGGTAGAATCAGAGTTTTAAACACAGGCTGATGACTTGATTTCTCCAGTGGAATTCAGTATAACTGCAAGTTAACATGTGAGACAGAACAATTGCTAGAGTTTTTTTCCTGTCCTGTAAAGAGTAAATAGATTTTTAAAAAGTCCCACTCCAGAAGACAATAAGATGAAGATGTATATATATAAATGCAGGAAAGTCTCAGAACTATGAACAGCTGTGTAGTTTGCATTGTGAAGGTGGCACCCGTTCAAGTCCTAGCATGACCAGTTCTCTATTTTGCAGTTGTGTGATGCCCTAATAGCGAAATAACAGTTATCAGGCACCGACTGCTAGTGCAGTCCTATGTTGTATTAGCAGTTACGTAGGAACAGGTGACTCTCCCACTCTCCTGTGTCTCCAATAGCGCACAACTGCATCATTGTCGTTTTCCATTAAGATTTCAGTGTTTGTGCAAAAGCCACAACAACAAAGAGTAAATATACAATACCCAGTGGTGCAGTACCCAGGGCAGTTGCTCGAATGTGGGAGACAAAGACTAAATCTTCTGCCTAATTCAGATGATAGATATCAATCTTCTGCTTCCTTAGAGGATGCTCTCATGCCAGCTAGTTCCTCTACTCTTAAGGTGTGCAGGGAAAGGTAATCTGCATCCAACTCTCACATTGCCCTTAAATTCCATGTCAGAAGCTTTGTTTCCTGCATACTCTTGAAAAAGAAAAACTTGATCCTGAAGAAAATAGTTTCAACAGGTTGGATGATATTTTTTGTGCTAAAAATAGATTCCCAAACTACTTCACATTATTTCTGAAGTTTAATAGACCGATGGCATGAGAAAAAAATGGCACTATGTTCCATACAGAAGGCATTACAGACGATGCGTCTTAAAGCAGAGGTAGAGGGCAGCCCCCGACTATCACCTTATCTCTTCTTTTATTAGAGTTAAGATATTTTTGTATACAGTGTAACAGGATTCCTCATTGTCCTTCCAAGATAGATCAGTGTCTAACAGCAATGGTTTGATATGCAGCAATACCTGGCCAATAGCTTAATCATGTCTTTTAGAAGTTTTGCTACAAAATTGGAATATTTGTTTCCGTATTGGGTGGGAGGGGCATGATAGCAGACTTCCAGGCAAATAGAAAACATTTGCGCAAAACTTAGGTGTACGTTCCCTCTCTGTTACAGACTATGCTCTCTCCTGGCTTTCCCAAGGCTTCTCTGGCTGGCTGCGCTGGCAGGAGCCCAGCTACATGCAGAGGGTAGAAATGATGGTAGTTAGATAGGGAGGAGTGCTTCAAAAGCACTTCCATGACAGCTCCATCTGTTTAGGACACCTGCAAGATGATTAGGATGAATGGAAGTTTTGGACTCCAGCTGAAGTCTTTGAGGTTACTGGATGTCCAAACAGGAACATATGTACAAACAAAAAATCCACTCAAGACCTCTATAGCTGCACTTGCCTAGACCACCTAGTCATGGTAAGCCACCTCTTTGTGAGTTCCAGCCTCAAAGTTGATGGGTTAATACTTAGGAATGAAGCCACAGTTGACTGAAGCAGTCCAATTAGTATGAGAAGCAGCAGCCCATCTGCTCACTAACAGGGGCTATGGAAACTCATCGCTTTTGCATACCTCTCTGCCTTCCAGTGAATCAATATCTCTGTCCTAATAGTCAGAACACTGCAATCTGCTAGAGTGTTTGTGAAAGAAAAGAGTGTAAGCAATGGCAGCAAGCTCATTGCAGTATTTCCCCCCAACTAAAATGTGCTCTGTGGAGAAGGACAATCTTTCCATTTCCATTACAGACAGAAATATCTCTGCTAGAGCACCTCAATTCCAAACAGAGGTGGAGGAGCTTGAGTGAGGGAGGGCATTAGCTGTTTAGCCATATTTTGCAGACTGCCAAGTACAGGTCATCCAACTTTCCGTAGTTAGAATACTCACTAGATGCAAGACAGAAAGGACTATAGTTATTCTACACAGAAGGCCTTCAAAATCCAGGTCTCCAGGGGAACCTGAACTATAACCAGGTTCACAGGTCACTGGTCTTCAGGCAAAGGGAATGCAATAATCTTACACCTTAAAATCGAAAAAGAAGTATGGCCATAAAAGGTTCAGGGCAATTCAGAACAGCACTGCTTCTCTTGTCAGCTACTCAGCCAAATACTCCAGTTATGTGAATGGCTACAGCACACATACAATTCCTATTTTAACCTGTATACAGTAATAGAGTTCGGGTTTTTTCAACCGCTGCTGTAATGTATCGATGTTTTACTGATGACATGAATCTGCTGTCCTTGGTCAGACCAAAGGTCCATGCAGCACAGCGTATTATCTCTGACAGGGATGGTTTAGGGGAAGAACATAAAACCATATCTTCCATCTTTCCTCTAGCAAACCCTTCAAACTACCTGAGCCAGATGCTGCATCTTCGTATTTTACAGCCTCTTCCAGGATTTTCATGAATCTGCCTTTATAACACTGTATTTACTCCAGCTAAATTTTTGGTATCCACAACATTTTTCAGCAGAGAGTCACACACCTTAATTATGGGACTGGGGAAAAAAGACTATTTCTTTTTGGTTTTAAATCCACTTTCAAATATTCTCCCCACTAGGAGAAACATTTACTAATCCTTCCCTACTTCCCTGTCTGTTTTCTACTTTATTATTTTACAGACTCCCTATTTCACACCACTTCAGTTATCTCCTCCACGATGAAGACTTCTTGTCTGCTTTGTCATTTCTTGTATGGAACAGCTTCAAATATCCCATAAGCCTTGTTGGGCTCCTCATCTATCTTTCTGAGAGGGTAGAGGTGGCAGAACTGTATCTAACAGTCAAGATGTAGACACTGAGCACCAGACTGATACGGTCACAGAATTATCCAAAATATCTCAGAAGTAATAACCACTAGTTCAGTGGCTTTCATGTTACATGTACAGATTAGGACTGCTTTCTCCAATGTACAGTGCTTTGCATTCATCAACACAGGACTTCATTTATCATTTGATCCCTTAATCACTTGTTATTTTGAGATCCCCGTACACTCCTTCACAGCCACTTTAATTTTTACCACCACAAATAATATCATATTCAGCAAATGCTTCTTGTCTCTACTGTTACCCTTTCCTGAGACTATTTATGAATAGGTGATGAGATTTCTCTGGGATACGCTAGTAGTCTCCCTCTTCAGTGAAAATCAACTATTTATTTCTTTTTTTGGTTTTACGCCTTTTATTAATCTACAAGTCACGTTTTCTTTTTGTCCCTTGACCTTTTAGTTCTTCTGAAGGGTTTCAGTGAGAGACCTCATTTGAACTTTTTGGAAATCCAAATACAATTCTGTACCTTAAGGCATTTTCTAACTATTCATGTATTTAGCCAACAGATTTTCTCTTAGATAATCACACACAAGACTTACATATAAGCTAAAGGTTGAAAACACTGACTGCGGACATATTTTAAGGAAGGAAGAGGTATTATACCTAATTTTCATCAACCATAATGCTATAATATCATGATACACCTACACAAGGTAAACAGAAATAGAAAAAAGCTTAGAGAAAATACATCTATTTTTATCAAAAAATAATCTGTAGTGCACCTTAATAATGTAACATTATTACAATAATAATGTTACAAACTTTTTTTCAAAGAAGAGCATGATTAAGCTTCCTTAGCATGACATATATTTACCTACAGTGTCAACTAAGACCTGGTGGGATGCTTGAACAGAGAATAATTTATTTCCTTGAATGGTCAACAGAGAGACCCTCCCCCAAGTAAGATCAGTTTTCCTTCATTCTTTTCCCTCCCTCCCAACAAATACCCTTTAAAGCCTCCCATAATGGGAAAGACAACAATGCAGACCTTAAATGGTAGCCATAGCTTCTGGGAGCTCTCCAAGCAATACCTCCTTTCACAAGGAAGGAAAATTACAAAATAATACAGAAAAATGCGAGAAAGAAATGTCCTCAAGCTCTCTGGAAAAACAAAGTATTTTCCACTTAAAAAGCAAGGAAGACAAACTGTGCACAGCCTTGGGAGAAAGCAAAAAACCTGCAGGAGCAAAATAGATATGATATAGCAGTCTGCCAAGGAATAAGGACTGGACAATAACACAAGATGGAAACACTATCTAAAACACTCCCATGGCCAATATCAACCAGTTTCTAGACACAGATAAGAGAGTTGGAGTATTAACTCTGGCAACACTTCCCTGCTTTGTCATGCCAACAGTATAATGGAAAATGAAACACTGATTGATTGAACTGCACATGACTTGCCATGAGATATGAACTGTATTGCTTGCAGAATCTTGAATGGATTCTCAGTAGCTCTGCTTTGTTACTAGCTAGTGTTTTGTTTTTAACCACTTTACAACTGTAATGTGCAGATGGAAGTGGATTTTACAGCCCTGCTTTATTTTGTGTTTAAGGCACTGCTGTGCCATGGCACAATGTGTATCTAGGGAATTGCAAACAAATCGGTGAAAACCCCATGCAATAAAGTCCACATTTGGCTTTTAATTGTGTAAACGCTGAAAACACTCTGAATATACATCCTGCTCTACACAGCAATCCTACAGGGCAGGCAGGTTTCATTGAGCTGGGCTGTAAATGGGTCCATAGCCAGGGCCCAGTAAAATGTTGCAGGTCCTTATTCTGTTATCATGAGTGGTGCCCTCAGGCGTGCCTTGGAATTACAGAACAGCACTTTCTCTTGACAAAAATTGCAGTCACTCTGACACTTGTTGCCAAAGTTGTGAAAGGCAGCAAGTAATTGCTTCTAAAATGCAGAGAATCCCAAGAAGTGTGCTGGCTAACAGCACTACTTAAAACCACGTAATATATGCAGCTTCCCTGTTACTAGCTAAGATTACCAAATGAGTTGGCAAATCCCAACACATTTTTTATACTTAAAATGCTGGGAAAACACTTAAATATCGAAGCATTCATTATGAAAACATCTTTTTGGCATTTGCTTCCAATTAATGCTTGTGCTTTAGCACGATCAGTTTAGTTTTCCTCATTATATTCAAATGAGATGGCTATGTGAATGACTGAACACGATTATGGAAACATTGGCTCACATTCCCTGAAATGGGTATTTGTAAGGAGGCTGTCAATGGGAAATATTTGGAAATCTATCAGGAGTTCAAGCACATTTTAAAAGGACATCTGTGTACAAGAAGCAATCAAAATCAACAGTATTACCAGACAGGCGCACTGGATAACACAGCAGAGGTGCAGTTGGTGAGCATTATGTTGCATTAACAATATATGGTTCAGCTGTACAATACCACTGCCGGTCCTAGCTGTATAGTTATGAAAGGAATGGACATCAAGTAACAAATAGGAACTTACAGCTAAATCATGAGGTTGCATCACAATTAGCTAGATATCAAAAAGGGAGTAATTTGTTTTCAAAAGCCAAAAGGCTAAACACAAGATCTGTTATTAAAGAGCGTTTGCAGAACAAAAACAAAGGCTTTCCTGGCACAGACACAACAGAAATCATAGCCGTGTCTATCATTTAAGTGGATTGTTTTAGAAATGAATTCCATAATTTTTCAAACAGCTGCACGGGACTTAGCTTTGCAAATCTATTAAAGTAAATAAAGCATGAACACTGCCCATCTAGTTGGACTTCATTTGTTTAAGCTGTTTGCTGGATTTATTCATATTGCTGCATTTGACTTTCATTTTGAGGGAACTGTTCTCATTAAACAGGTGGATTACAAATACTTCATTGTGAAAGGACAGAAGGCTCGGTTCAAGCTTTCCAATACATTTTAGCCAGCATTCATCTCTGATAATCAGCAACATCCTTTAAATTGCAATCCCAGCTAATTTACACATGCCGAGCTGCCCACTGTAACTAAAGAGTTTCAGTAGCAGAGAGTTCATTTGCGTTGAGTACCTCTCTGATACACTCCAATACATGGGGCAGAAATAGCCTACCTTAGCCCACGCAACATGGGAGGATCTGTTTTTGTTGTTATTCTATTGCAACAGCATGATAATTTTCCCCAATATGCTGCTGTCAACTGTAGTGAGAACTCCTGGCTACTGAGGCCACAGTAAATTAATCTATGTAATTAAGCAGCACTAGATAAATCTCAAGACCCAAGAATTTAGGGTTTTTGCTGTTATGGTTTGTGCTGTGCTCAACCTGTGACAGAATAGTGAATGTTGGCTCGTAAGGTTGTGAACAACAACAAAAAAATCAAATAGGGAGAAAACAAACCCATTTTAAGTTTTGTTTGTTTGTTTTTGTTTTGTTCTGTAGGGTTTTTTTATTATTATTTTTTATTCTCTCAAAAATCTGCCTATTTGCAATATCCAACACTGTTAGCTTGCAAAAATAATACCTGAAATCTGACTAAAAGGTTTGAAGATTTGTGACTGTCAGGAAACAGACAATGAAATCCAACCACTGAAATTTTAAAGCCCTTTTTGCAATGTTGAGAAGTGCAAGTATTTTTGACACCAGCTGAAAACAAATCAAATATTGCCGTTTGCAACTGTGCAACTACTGCAGTCAAAAGCAAAGCTAAACCCCAAGACAGACTCATAGGGTCCCACTGCAGCCATTTTTGTACACAATGGTTGACGCTTTTCATTATTTCTCGTAAGACAAGAATTCTACAGTCACACTTTAGTTTGTAATTATAACACCTGTGAGAGCAGACATTTTGGTCATAGAGAAAGCTTAAATAAGTTAAATTCTGAAGGACAGAAAAAGGAAGCCAGACTGATTTGTATATCCAACCAAACTGAAAGACTTGAAATATCTGAGGCAAACAGAGGTATTACTTTCAGGTGTTCATCTAGCAGATGCTATTTTAGAAATGCATATGCAACTGTATGTGCCCTAGCTACCTGCTCAGTATTTAAAAAAAAAAAAAAAAACCAAACACAAAACCCCAATGTAGTCTGTGACAGATTGGTGGAAATGAGAAAAAGATGACTGTATAAACACAGGGGCCATGTTTGTAAGAACTCATTAATGCCAAATTGAAGTGTGAAACACGAGAAGATGGAACATGCCTGTACTTCTTCCAGCCACCAACAAAAGTGAGGCATTACCACTGAACGGTATTTTGCGCACATCAGGCTTTTTGTTTCCACTCAGAAGCTCCTACTGAACTAACCACCAGGCTGTTCTCAGGATATTTTTGGTTGACTGGGTGTCAGAAATGTTTTTTTAATGGGAGAGTGACAGATTAAAAGAGGCAGATGTTCAAGTTTATGTATTTAAATATGTGCTCCTGTAAGCTGTTTCCCCAACATATTTCTATGAACTACAAACCACTCAGGCAAACAAGAGGGCACACGTGGTAAACCTGACCGGTGATCTCAGACTGAACTGTATGTTAACGAACTATATTCTGCAGGATTTTATTATTTTTCATCAAGACCAAAAGGAACTTCTTCCAAAAAGAGGAAGTTGATGTTTTCTGTCTGATAGCTGCAAACCTCCTATTACAGGCAAGGTCTTTCGGACTCCAGAATTAATCCCACTTCCACGCTTGGTTTGCTTCCAGCAGAGTGACCCTCAATACAAATGTACTCAAATGCAAGCAATAACCCCTATTCAACACATCCAGCCACCGTTCCCTCACATCAGATAGTTATATCCAGAAGCACATGGCTTACCCAATCAGAAGGGTTTCAGAAATAAGTTGTTTAGCAACACAACATACTGAAGAGTAGACCCAGGAGAGCCACTTGCTGAGGTGCCCTTCTAGGTAAAAGGCAGATTACCAGAGACACTATCAATGCCAAGAATATACCAAACACGTCAAAGTTCGTGGAGAGGGCTGCCTGAGATTCTTCAGCCCAGATTCCGCCACAAGAATTAGCAATTCTTTGTGGAAACTGAATCTAGCAGATACATGCTTTTAGCCTGCGAAACAACTGCTAGAAATGAAGAAAAAAAAAAAAAAGGAAACAAGGGCCAGCCAATTAGCTAGCATTGACAGGGTGACCTGAGAAAGGCAGCCCATCCAGCTAGGAAGCTAAAAAATCCGAAGGTGAAAAGAATATGCTGCACTGCACAACAGACGTAGCCATCAGCAGCTCCTCAGGGGGATTGTGTGTATGTCAACGCAATGAAGACCCTTCCTAGCAGTGAACACTAACAGGCTAGCAGCCCCCGTTGTATAGAAGGAGGGTCCTGAACCCAAGTTGGAAATGATGTTCATGAGAAATCCTCCTCACAAGAGGTAAATGCACGCGGGTCATGAACCTTAGTTACAAGTTGCAGGCTACAAGCGTTGGGTAAGTCACCTCCCAGGAACGTAGCCAGGTTTGTGTAAAGTTGCTGAAACTGAAAAGTGGAAGAATGCTGAGGGATGCAGAAAAGCTCACTGGGGGAAGTTAAAGGAATTTATATAAAGGATAGGATGGAAGCCAGAAATAATGAAATGAGAAATGGCAAAGAATAGCAACAGTTCTACATAAGAAAAACAGTTCTACAGAGAAACAAAATAAAAACAATTTACATGTTTTTCTGCAGCCATCTAAGCAATAAGATGGGGAACTAGACTGCCTACCTGACTAGCTTGCCTACGCACTTTTAACTGACGATATCAAAGGTGGGCATAACAAGCATACAGGACGCCTAGTGGAAAGAAAACAATCCGAGCCACTGTAACATGAAAGTGAAAGCATATATGAAAGACAGAGTAAGCTGTGCCTAGCAGTAAGTAGCATTATATGTTAAAGAGCAGTTTAAAACTAATCAGCTAAGTGCTCTAGCCAGTTCAATAAGCAGCAAGTCCCACGGAACTGACATTCTGGCCAAACAGAAGAAATATATTATTAGCATCGTATTATCAACTATGTAACAACAACGGAGACAGGAAAACTTCAGTTATGCCCAGTAGAGAGTGGTAAACGTACTGGGACACGTTGCCATGAATCATTATTTCATGGGCAGTTAGGAAACTCAGAGAGAAAGAAGCAACCCTTGGCTTAGTCGGAAGTACCGCACAAGACCAGGTTTTTTCTCTTCTGTTTTTCTAAACGAGTAAAATTCTTAAAGGCGGTATGAAGAGTATTCGAAGGCAAGTTTGTTCACAAAGAAATTGTGCCTACTAAAAACCTAGAGAGGAAACCAAAAGAACCTGATGCTGCTAAACAGCAGAGTAAGAGGTTTCATGTCCAGATGAAGAAACCAGAGAGGATCATAAACTCTGGCAGGTATAATATATATGGCACACCAAAAAAAAAGTGTCTGAGGAACAACTTTAAAAAGACAATAAAAAAAAAACAAGAGAAAGAATCCTGCTGAGAATCTGTAGGATCAATAAATGATGAAGATATAAAAGAAGTGCTTAGAGAAGATAAAGCCATAGCAGAAAAAAATAAATGCATTTCTTGCATGGTTTTTTTGGTGGAGGAGGTTGGAAAGACTCCTATGCGGGAATCTCTCTCTACAGTGGTATACGAAAGAGCCCGTCAAAATTAATGACAGAATACACTGAAAAAGGCTTTCTAATGAGCAAGTGAGCAGTAACAAACCACCAGAACCACGTGATAACTGCCAATAGCATAAAGGAAATCAAGACTTAACTACCAATGGTGCTATTCAACCTCTGGCTTAAATTTTCTTTGATACTAAAGGAGATCTGGGCAATCATGGACCAGTAAAGCCAGGCAAATTGGTGGAAACTGTTTGAAAGAATAGAATGAGTGGCCTTATAGACAAATATATTTATTGACAATGAGAGAAATAGATTTTGTGAAGGAAGTCATGCTTCATTATCTAGCAAAATATTTTCTGAAGGCATCAGAAGGTATACTGACAACAGAAATCCAGGCTATATTTATATACTCAAAGGCATTTGACAAGTCGTTAGCCAAAAGATCTTAAAGAAGCAGCAGGCATAGAGTAGCAAAGTCTTCAAACAGATAAACAAATGGTTAAAAAACAGTAAAGGGAAGTAAATTTTTATAGCAGAAGGAGGTGATGAAGGTGACAGATGAGATTTAATAGGCACCAGATTAGCAGGGAAACGGAGACAGAGGTGACATAGTTTGCTTTTATCACCCTCCGGGTCCCAGGCAGACTGACCTCTGCACTTAGCTGTCCACTGCCCAGTGCATAGGGCACGCTCTCAGGAAGGAAAAGATACATCTGTACAGATAGCTCCTTTTAATCTCCAAAAGCAGAATCTATGTATATGAAGCTGGCATTTATCAAATGATTTTTCTGACAAAAGGTAAAGATTTAAATACCTGATGACCAGTGACAAAAAAACCTTTGGAAATATATTTTTCCTCCATACAGATTGGTCAGGTATTTTCTATTTAAAAGATTTGGTTTCAAGAACCTGAAATACTAAAGAAAGAATGGGTTTATATTTCAGTTCAGCTGTGATCTTAATTTTACCCTATGCTTTTTTTATTAAAATCAAGAAGAGAGGCACTCCATCCACAAAGAGGTGCTTTGTATTTAGGCCTGAACAACCTTTCAGTTCTTCAACAGCTAATATTCACACCACCTTTAGAAGTTAGCTTAAGTGGGGAAAACCAACCCTTTTTGATTATTCTTATTCCCCCTGCACATCCCCTTTCTCCACCCCAGTTAGCCTTTCTTTCCTTATCAAAACTGTGCTTTGCATATCCCCAGATTTTAGATACCCTGACAACTGCTGGACCAACACAGACTTATTTTTCTTCAGTCCCCTGTCAGCACTCAGAGCAAAAGCTGAGTAGGTGCAGGAGAGGGCAGAGAACATAGACATTGCCCGCTCTGATGGCCTTCGCCACCCACGTGTTGCAATCAGGCTGGGACAGATAGCAGAGGAATGGTTGGTGTCATTCCACAGGCTCTCCTCTGCTATCAAACAGAACTTCAGAGCTGACAGCACTGAGAATGAACGAGGTTATATTCTCCCGACCGCGCCCCTGAACTGGCAAAATTCAATTTAACCCCTGTTGCTGAAAAGTCTCAAGCTGCCTCTTCTGAAAAAACTCTTAGGTTGCCATAGGGTCACACATAGTGGGCCCTAAAAGGAGAATAGTGCTTCCTAGTGCTACTGCTGTAAAAACAGTAACTGCTTCACCTTCTCATGCAGATCAGTATTACCCTAGCTCAAGTAGGTATTTAACTGTTCCTATTATACACAGTAGCCACACTGGAGAACAACATGAAGAATTGGGACAGAGTGCTGTTTTTTCCATTGAAATTTTACAAGAAATTATCTGAAACAACAGGGTGAGTTCCTCAGTTAACATAACAGATTTTCTCCTATGAAAATAATAGGAGAAAAAAAACCCCAAACCTCTAGTTTACATAAAAAGATTTGAAATACTGAATATGGAATATTGAAATCAACTGAGTTGTATTCTCTTTCAAAAAGAATATTCACCCCCGCATCAGAAAGACATATATTCCCCTCTGGCTTTTCCTTGAAACACTCTCTATATGTAAGAACAAAATACAAAAAGAGACGCATTCTCATATGTTCTGAGAACCAGTACAGTGGGATCTCTCTACTGCTACTTGTAAAAGTATCCTAAGTATTCAGAACATTTATTTTTATAATGTTCTTTGATCCACAAATTGTTATTAATTTTAAGAAAATATGCTTTCTGAGATTAAAAGCAGATGTGTTTTAGTCAGTATTTCACATACCTTATGGAGTTGGCTTGTTTGAAACCTTACTCAGGTAAATCCATCGGTTGGCCCACGCCACTTGTCAAACACAAAGCTATAGAAAGACAAACAGAAGTGTTCACGAACTGTTATCGAGAAATTTGCTTTCTAAGACTACACAGAAAGCACTGATGAATAATAAATTAAATTACATCTATGCCAAAAAGCTTTTCATGCAGTTCTACCAGTACAAAACAGTTCTATATCTGTATGAAATGACAATGAAATTAAAAAATGAAAAATAGAAATCAAGAACTTCTGTATTAGTTTAAGGGAAATAGATAAGGAAGTATCTAGTCTACAAACTAAAACAAGAAACTGAATTTACAGTATGCATTTTTTTCCACTAAACACTTCAGGCCTATCAATATTTGTTTCACATCAGCAAATTAGATGTAACACATTCACATTTAAAATAGCATAAAACCACATGTCTGTTCCTTCTTGCTATTTATCTATCATCTATATTTTTATAGATGTACAATAAAAACCGAGTAAATATCCTTTTAATTTGGCAGTGGCTGAGAAGATGTTTGCTGATCATATCAACACGACTAATACAATAAAATAAAAATCAGAAGTAATTTTAAGAAATACGCTCCTCAGATTAATATAGTGGTATGTTCCATCTCATTTCTTTCTTGAAGCTTTAAACATAGTGAAGTTAATTATGAGAATAATTATAACAAAATAATTATATTATCACGTAATTATTTTTAGGGGAACCAAATCTTTATAAAAAAAATCCTACAGGCTACAGAAAGGTCCCAGCAGATGTGAGTGGAGCTGTTAGGAGGCCTTAAGTATGATGTCATTTTATTTGTGTCCAGCTGTGTTTATTGAACAATGATTAAAAAAGGAAAAATGCCTACAAGATATTTACTGAATATGTAAATCAATACTCTTCACTACTAGAAAGCTAGCAGCATGTTGGCCATAAACCAGCAGATTCAAGGCATCCTGAACGCAGCGGTGATAGGAAGAGAGAGTTGCTTTGTTGTAACAAGCTATGCTGGCACCCTAAGCAGAGTGCACTGGTAACAGTCATGGAAATTACTGATGGGCAGAGGGGAGACGAAGCACTTCAGTATACGTCTGCCAGGAAGAAATGAAGAATTCTCTAGCTTCAGTAAACAGCAATGAGAAACCGTAAAGACAGCAAACACTGCCCTGGAAAGATGAAGGAAAGGTTCTACTAGGATTTCACTGACTTAACTGTCTGCGGCAGCTGGGTATCTGAAACAGAGGGTGATAGCGTAAGAATCTGATTTCAGCTCTAAGGCAATTGGGTGTGTGCCATATATAGAAGCTGTACTTGCATCACTGCCTTTTTAAAAGCTTTAACTCAGCGTCAGTGGTGCTCAAGTCATCACTGATTTTCGAACTGTTGTGGTCTTCAAATAATCCTTACTTCTGTGATATCCCATTGGGAAACTGGAGTTTGGAGTGGGGTTTGCCCTGTTGAGGCATTTCTACTGTCTGGTAAAATTCTGCATAAATCGCAGCTGGACATAGGTTTAATTCACATGCAACTTATACAGACAGTAAGTTCTCCAACAGGACAAAACTACTCAAAGCCCTCCTGTAGTTACAGCAGCACAGGATGACACCACTACCACAGAGCTAGTTACTACACCCATGGAAATGCCTCCTTCTGCTCTATTAGCTTATGTGTCAGCCTCACAATACATTTTCTTCAATATATTCTTGTAATAGGTACCTGAAATAACACATCTCTAGCTACATATCAGCCGTTCAGGAGCCTGGCTGCTGTAATCCCCTCCAAGGCTCTTTCATCATGGGGAAAGAAGTCTTTTCTTGCAATGTACTATCCACAGCACTACTTACACCGAGAGTGTAAGAGTATATATAGAATGGTAAGGACAATCGCTTCTCACTGAAATACTGTCCTTCATGTGATTTAAAACATTTTATATGACAATCCAGTCTTACTGGAGAGGATAATTACAACTAAGCTATTCATAATGTCACTTGAATCTGAGTCCCGATTGTAGGACTTGAAATCCACCTCTTAAGCTTATCCAAATCTGGAGCATCTATTCAAGGCGCCTGCACTTTCAAAGAGTTTGGAGGAAAAACTGATGCCTTCATCTATCGTAGATCCGTGTGATATGTGTGGATGGTTAACTCAGTGACAGCAGTGAAGTTCCTTGTGTGAGTTCTAAGGATTAGGCTTTTTTTTTTTTTTTTAATTTTTCAAATTATTCTCTTATAAGGAAGAAGTACTTTGTACTTTGGAGAAAGGCATTTGAAGATCCTCCCTAACCGCTACACTCTTAGTAAAGCTTAATTCATTCCAATGCTGTTAACATTACCGGCATTAACAAAGAAAAATACATTGCTGCAGCTAGATATGCCACTTGTCTGCTGTAAAAGAAAAGTTTCAGTCTAGTAAAACAGAAAGGCTGATCTCAGAGGCCCTAAAAGAAAGAGAGACACACTCCAGAGGGAGTTATGATTTAATGACAGTTCTGGTAGCTTTGATGAGATTGCCTGAAATATCAGAATATTTGTCAAATATTTCTCTGTTGCCAACCACATCCTATTGGATAAATTTACTAAAGCTAAAAATTTCTCTAAAGAATTAGCAAGAAATGACAACTGGGATAGCACCGCAACCTGGGCTTTTCCAAAATGAAAATACAGAATATAAGGAAACACATTTTGTCACATGAGGTTATAAAAAGTAGTGGAAAACACAAATCTAGAGGCGTTTAAAAACCAGTAATGGATGGTAGTGATCATATCCACCTAAGCAGAAAACACGTCAGGATATTAACAGATCAACTCTGTTACATCATCTTAAACAAAAAGAGGGGCATGTGTACAAAGGAGGTGTGCTTTTATTTGAGCAGTAAGGGAGAGAGTTTATAGCTATGCAAATCAAACTACAACACAGAATCAATATGATGTATGCATTCTACAACAACAGTATTTATTACTATACTAGCTGTATCAATGGCTGATATTTATTTCCTGCATTTAACCTACTTCTATCACTCCTCAGTTAGGAAAATTCTGTAAGTCTTTAAATTACCTGAGCATTAATCCTGCCTTCACTGCTGCGTTACAACACCACAAATAACATCACTGAGCAGAACTTTTTCACCCAAAGTTCTTAACACTCCTCTGTAATTTCAATTTTACAGATAGAAGGTACAGAGAAATGATTTGTTTACTGTTATTTAACAAGCCAGGAACCAACTACACTGAATTCAGCCTCCGAACACTGTTTAATACACCACCCATCTGAGCAAATAACCCTGTAGGGTCAGGATGCAGCTGAGCTAAACTTGAAAGGAATGTGTCATTTTTGATAGCAAGCAGATGATGTATTCCCTTCTGCTGCCCTGGCAGGTGATGTTTGGAAAATGAGTGTCCCCGCATGCAGGCAAGCAGAGGATCAGACACACAGATACCATGCTGCTGCACTGCACTTTTAACAGCCTTTTCAGTTTGCCTACTTTTCCCAGAATTATTTAGTCCTCTCCAATGCAAGTCTTGTAGGGTATATAACAAAGCACTAGAAGAGGTGAAGCCTTAGAGAACTAGTTTCTCTGAGAGAAGAAATCAACACAACCACCGGCTTAATAGATTCTACTGTGCTAACCTTGTGAATATTTTTGCTTGACAGGACTATTTATGGATTAAGAAGAAATTACCCTAATCTGCTATTTCTAATCATCACAATTCCATTGCTATTCCTAGATAATCTATACAATCTTTAAAATCTCTGTAAAGAAGACAGAGTTCATTATTAAATACTTCACATTTTGAGCCTGGTAAATCGTCTAGATGACATTCAAGTTTGGACTGTCTTTTTTTGTAACTGAGTCTGATTGCTCGCACTCACCATGTTCACATAATTTTATTTTTATTTTTACTGGATAATTGAATGATTAAGTTTAGACATACGGGATGCACCACAGCCTTTATCATGTTAGAGAGACGGACAAGAACAATGTTGAGCATGAATGCATGCTACTGTTATAAAAGACAGTGCCATTTGCACACAATGAATTAGGTTTGGAAAAGAAACATTAAGTGTTAGAGAAAGCAGTTTTTGCAGTGTTCATGGTATACTATTTTGATACCTCAAGAAGAGTGGCTAATACTAAGTGGTATATTTGGCAGCTGTTAAGTCTTGAGGTCATTAGGGGATTTCTTGGCACAACTAGTGAAATTTCATCAAATAAATTATCTAAGACATTTTTTCTCTAGAATTCATCATCATGTCACTCAGGAAAATATACTGACATTAAGTGATGTTTAGATAACGTTCAACAATTCAGTGCTTCAGTGGCAAATGCATTCCTTGTAGAGACATGAAAAATAGAAAAACAACAATCTTGTTCAATCTCTGACTTTCCAACATGAACTGTCTGATGAATATTCTACGTACAGGGAAGGCAAACTAAAAAAAACCCCAAGCAATTAGTGGATAAACTCTAATCATATAAATAAGGCTAATTATACAGACGGGAAATCTTTTCAGCTCAGTAAAATCAGATGCTAAACATTCCTCCCATTCATAGAAAAAGACTTCATACCATGCAAACAAACAAGCACATGAAAACCAGTGAGCTAATCAAGCTGATTCTTCTATAAAGAACTTCCTTGCTCTGTAAAGGAAGAGAAAAATGTTAATTTTATTTTTGTATACTGGAGACCCACATGGATGCTACTAGGATAGCTAGGGCCTGTATTTTGTAATGAAGGACATGGGAGACGCAGAAGAGAGTAACTGCAAATTGATATTGTACTCTAGGTGTGGCAGGCAGAGGCAGCAAAAGCAGCTGGCAGGCTGTTTCAGAGCTGTGCTGGCTGCACAGAACAGGATATTTCAGGAAGACTAGGAGCCAGTGTGCTCTCCAAGTTACTTCTACTGAAGGTCCCAAAATAAGAGAATATGTTCTTTCATACACAGGACCTGGATTACAGGTAGGGTTCAGCCCTGCGCTCTCCACCAGCCGACTACTCTCTAAAACCAATTCCCACAGCATGTCACCATCACCAAGCAACCAGCCTATTCCTTGAGTACTATCTTGTATCTTCATCATACAGCTAAGAGAAAAAACTGCCGTCACATAAGAATCAATTCCCTGCCCCCATTTGCCGTGCTCCCAGAAGGAGGCACCATGTGAGTTTAGAAATTGCAATACTTCCATAAACAGACGTGATGCCAGCTTTTGCGTAAGAGGCCTAAGGAATAATGAACTAAAATTAAATAGTATTTACTGTGGCAGCACATCTAATGTATATATGACCACTTAATTGCTAAACTGAATGTTAAACAACAAGAATTGTTAAAGTGCTTTTTACATTGTCACATTTTTTTCATTCGTCAACTTACAGTGTGTGTGGATATAGATACTTTAACATTAACTGTATTTCATTCAAATATTTCTTTGGCTGTGACACCATAGCTGCACGAGTACAGAAGAACTACTGGATAATTAGAATGAAAGCTGACTGGTTAGAATATTATTCCAATAATTAATCCAATAAGGTTGGATTCTACAAGAAAATATTTAATACTATTTAAAAACTCTTTCATGTAATACTTGCATTCTAAGTGCAAGTGCAGAATACTGGCAGTATTTCTGTTACGTAGCTTCCATATAATAAACTAGAAATGTTGAAAAC
The DNA here is from genome assembly GCF_030936135.1 of Gavia stellata. Classification (NCBI taxonomy): domain Eukaryota; kingdom Metazoa; phylum Chordata; class Aves; order Gaviiformes; family Gaviidae; genus Gavia; species Gavia stellata. The sequence continues at coordinate 6,204,120 of NC_082602.1, forward strand.
TTTCTCATTAAGGCAGTTGAAATAAATTTTTATGACTTGAATGCTTACTAGATTTCTAGTATATGTATTTAGTAAGAAGGAAGCAGACCAGTCCCACAGAAAAAACATCTTCATTCTGAGAGAACCTCTTAGCTTTGAAAATTCCAATTCCTGCCTCCATCAAGTTTCAAGGCTTGTTTGATCTGGTATCTCCCGACTTTGGCAAAAGTGAATAAAGCAGTATAAGTGACATCAAATTTCTCAAGAGGATACCAGCTGCTGGAGTTACTGAGAGCTATTACTGAGTTGTGACAAGCAGTAGCTGCCACAGAAGGTTATGCGGAGCCACATTGTAAGTTAGACCACCCAGCACGGAAAACACTAAGAGGTCTCATAAAACAGGACGTGTGCACAGTCTGGTCACGGGTAAAAATTTGTTTTCATCAGGCAGTCAAATGAGCAGTGTATACACTTACTACCCAGATTTTCTAAATTTTGGCAGCACATTGCCCCAACTACTCTACCTGGACTGAGTGCTCCTATGCACTTGATGCTTCACCGGATGGACTGAGACAGACAACAACTGATGCGCTTGTTTTCTGTAACGCTGTTCCCTTGCCCACAGCCTGACTGATGGACCAGACAGATTCTACAGGATGTAACGAGCCTTGAAAATTGCTCTGAAAATGGACAGCTATTCCTGGATGCTTATCTGACAACATAAATGCATACCTAAGATGACACATTACTGGCTATACAATAGTCTCTGAGAGCATGAATCTGAAAACAACAACATGCTTTTTCTGACCGTTGGTGAGTGCTACTGCCCTCAGCATGTCATCTTTGGTGAATTTTCCTTTCCTACCATACCACCTGCAGGGCATGAGGAGGAAACCAGAACAAACATCATCCACTCTGGTCCCTTCTCATGACTCGTTTCATATCCCCTTTTCCTTCTTCAAGCAATTGCAGGACAAGATTAAAACTCTGATGTCAGGCTTCAGTCAGATCTTGATAACTCACAAGAAAGCAAAAAAAGTATTGTTTGCAGATGTAAAACAACCTCTTTACTGCCTCCCCCTTTTTTTTTAAGCACAAAACATGCCAGTGAGATACACTGAGGCTGCCCTTCAGAGACACAGCTTTGAACATCACTAGCAGAACAGCACAGATACCCCTTTACTGCCTGTCCAAAGCTAATCAGCAGATCTCTTCACTCTGGATTGAGTCTGCCAGAAATTACTGCCTTATCCTTTGGGCAGATTCACATTTCCAGGGACATACATGTGGAGTCAGGCACGGCTCCACATGAGCAAAGGTGACCAAAGTGTTATTTCTAATCTCAGTAGGGATTCATCTGATTGTTTATGGAGCTGAAAAGAGTAATGATAAAGGTTTATCTAGCATACATTAGTCAAGACTAATTCAGAAGACTTTCCACTTCACATAGCAGCACTTTTTTAAACTACTTTACCCAAGCAATGACTCAAAACTATAAATGAACCAGCTTTAGAGCTCCTAACATCAGGTGAAAAATATGCAACGCACTGCATAGGTTAAAATACTGATTCAATATAAATTCACACTGTGGTTCAAATGTGATAACCTTTTTTTTGTCCTGAAGAGTTAGCTTTGTACCGTAGAATTTCTCCCAGATAGCGCCTCATCCAACCTTGCCATTGTATCATCATGCTTGACCCGGTATCATTTGCTGTTCTGCTCTTAACATGAAAACTTAAAACCTGTTTAGACTTCATATAGCACATAGTGGGTGATTTGAAAGAACTGGATCATGTGCTGCACCCCGGATCAGCTTGGTGTGTTATGCTGCAGGTGCCTAGTAAAGTAATAGAAGCACAGCCTGCTTCCAGCCACTCTTACAGCTCTTCTGCATTGACTTGGTACTAGAAGAGATAGTCGCTTTCTAATTGCAGATAAACATCTGGTCATTATGTACACAGCCTTGAACCTGTCTGTAGACTACACCACAGTACTGAGAAAGACAGCTTTGCTTAAATGTACTAATAATTTACCAGGTATATTGCAGAAGTGACTAATGATTTCTTGCAACCTGCTGATGCTTCCTTAGCCACACAATTAGCTCACCCAGCTGCTTTTATAGCAAATGATGGGATCCTGCTGGGCACTAGCAAGGAGCTGGCAGAACGTCCGTTCTGTTATGTGCTGTTCTTGAGCAGCTTAATTTATGGGTCAGTGCCACTTAGAGGCACAAAGGAAACTGTCAACAGCTTTTACCTGGGATTTTTCAAGAATCTGCTTTCACTTAGGAGATTTGTCTTCTATTGGTTATAATGATATCCTCCCCTATCCTCTCATCTCCTCACCCCAGCCTCTATCTGCTTATGATGATAAATATCACAAACCTAGGAACACGAAGTGACTGATTTTTTATTAGATTGCAACCTGCATACATAAACTATATCCTTATGCATAACTTTCTGTTGGCATCGCTGAGTGCACTTATTTTAAAAGGAATGTAAATGCCTTTTTGATGACCAGGTAATTTAAAGACCACAGGGAGTTATACAATACATTATTTAAAAAAAAAAAAAAAAAGGGACATTTTCAGAGTCTGAAGAAAGCAAAGACTTCTGCAGCTGGGTTTTAATAGAAAGTTTTTAAAAGGTTCACTGTCAGCCTGGGCTGTAAATAACAGAAATGAAACAAGATGAAACAAGATGTTCATGTAGCCAACATCTGATTTGTTTACCACAAATAAAGTACTACATCCAGCTGAAATCATCTTCCTTCATTTGGTAATCTTGGTAAACATGTTTTCATGAGCTTATTTTTTTCTTGGAATGGAAACATCTGAAAATTGTTTTCAAAAAGAGATACCTGGTAGAACCAGCTGGTAGGGTGTCACGGCAAGGGCACTAAGACTCCATCTGAAAGAACAGCCTAGCAGAAATTTGAGTTTGCCTCTCCTTTTCCCAAGAGAATTCTGACGCCTCCAAGGTGAACCATCTGATATGCATTTCCAATTGCATGTACACACTTTGTCCACTCTACTACATAAAGTAAATACTGTATGATACATTAGAGCAAACTTCTGAAACCTGAATCTAATTATGGCACAGTGCTCGTCCCAGAAAGGGAAGAATGGGAAGAGAAGGGAAGAAGTGCTCTTTAGTGAAGGGGAAAAAAAAAAAAAAACAACACAAAACAACTTAGCAGTACACACAGGGTTGCATTTCACAATGAACTGTTGCTTTCAACATTTTCTCATGAATGTGTATCTGGAGTTAAGCCCTACACATCAGTGCAAAGTACCTGATCAAACATGTATATCCTCTTGCAAGGCAATCAGGAAGGCAAATTCCATCCTGAGGACAGTCCTCAGGAATGAAACTGAAAATACCTATCCTCATAGCTATTCTCCATCCTTCATTCCTCAGAATTGCCCTCACAAGCTGAATCCCAACACAACAACATTGGCAGGAGATGCTTTTTCTGTCTTGTGCAGTCCAGCAAAGGAGGGGAAGAATTAATCTCTGCATCCCAAGCAACAGGCCAGGTACTTCTGGCAGAAGATGGCCACCCAGTGCCCAGGCAGTCACAGGTTGCTAATCTGATTGAAATGAGAATACTGTAAAAAGAAAAGAGAAAAACTGTTGTGTACTATACAGCATAGAGCTGAATGAAGATTGGCCATCTGCTTGTACCGGCTATTTCCCACTGGTTTAGAGACAAGCTACTCACTGGCAATATGTTCAACAATTCAGGAAGTCCCATAAACACTCTTCCTTTATTCCTTATCACTCCACTGAAGAGAGCAAGTAGCACCATTTTCTATCCCTGGAAGAAGTGAAGGATGCTGGTATGCTGATGGCAATAGTAAAACATTTCTGGATTCAAGGCTCCTACAGAAGCTTTGCCATTCCTCAATGTAAACAAGAACCCATAGGATGGTTCACTGGGGAATTTTCCTAGGGTCCCTACAAGCTGCAACTCCAACTCTTAAACACAAAAATAAAAGTTATTGCATCTAGCATAGCACTTGTGAAGAAGGAAAACAATGCTGCTTAGTTGACCTAAAATTGTTTCAGCTTTCTATGAATCTTCCAACCTCTTGCAGCTTTTGTCGTACTGCTAAAGAACAATGGTGGGACCAGAATAAAGCATGCTCTGTGCAGCATTTCAACAGGTGCTGCACAGGTGAGGTGGTCCCTCGATCTGTAGAATACATATTTATACATTACAGTGATTACCTGGTAGCAGTGTGGCTTGAATTTTGCTTAGTCTACTGGACATGGTGCACTTCTCTCTGTTTCAAACTACTGGTTTGTAATTAGCATAGAACTCTTATAATCTTTTTGGTCCAAACCTGTATGGCATCTACAACAGCAGCCTGATCAGAAGCCTAAACAGTAATATAACAATAGTATCATCATACATTTTCTGATATCAAATATGTGAGCATTGCCTACAAGACAAGATACTACAGTGGGTCTTCATTTTGATTTGTACCTCAAGAGAGAGGAAAGCTGGCTGGATTTCAGGCCCATCCCCATACTATGATCAAAAAGGGTGCAGAAGGGAGAGCGTATTTAAGGTTCTTCTCATTTAGTGAAACTGAACAGAACATGCCAACCTAAGAATTACATTTGTCCAACAGTTACATTTTTTTCTTATACATCAGCTTCTTAGGCAGAAATAATGTTAAAAGAGGTCAGTGAAAGCATCAGTTGAAAGTTTTCACTTTCATAGCAGACTAACTTTTTTATTTCTGATGTTGCTTTAAAAAGATTTTTTTTGTCCTGTAGACATGCAGTGCAAAAGTCTCCAAAAGAACTTCCATCCTCCTGCTCTTTTGAAGCAGCCTCTGATACAGTACTTGAGACATGTATGAGGATGTAAAAAGTGCATTTGATCAGCACTGTTAACTGCTGGTGTGACCTTATTTGGTCAGAGAGTCTTTAAGGGTTTAAACTTCCTTACAACCACCACAAAGAGATTTCTGCAACTCTTCTAAAATAACAGTGACATACTGCATATCATAACAAACGTATCAAAAGAATTTTAGAGAAAAAATAGTTAATGAAAAAGAGATAGTTGCAGTATTGCTAAACCAGTAAAGCATATTTCAAGGCAATTTGCTGAAGGCAGCCAGAGATATGCTATAATTTCCTTTTTGGGTGTAGTTTATCCAGGGAAATAAGGGCAACTTCACATTTCTTTTGGGGGAATAAGTGGTGCTGGTATTATAAGTATCTTGATGGCTTGTCTTTACTAAAAATATAGAGAGCTTTTTAGATGCTCTATCGTTAGTCTAATTTTATCTAGAAAAGGCAGCTATGAATAGGGAGCTAGATCTTGACCAGCACTATAGTATTTCTTTTTATATAGTTTTGTTTAAACAACAGCCATTCCTGAACCTGCTTTTGGCTTTTGAACTAAATACCTGAAGATTTTATAGTCCTCATCAAGATGAGGCTTGAGAGTTTGCCTTGATGTCCCTAAATTTTAATTTCTCAAACTTCCCTTTACCTTTTCATTTTTCAAAAATCTACACGTGGAGATAGCTGGAAATACATGTAGACATTGGTCCTTCTCATTCTCAGGGATAAAATTCCAGAAAAAATGCTAAGTTAGAAGCTTTTTCCTGGGCTTTCCTGATAATGCCTCAGGATTCATGCTCTTTAGAAACAGCATGATGAAGTGAAATTAGCAGACTACCTACTGTTTATAAAGCAGCTTCTCAGTCCCCATTAGAATCTGTATGTCGCTGAAGGAAACTATACTCATAAGAGATATTTTATCCTGCCAAGAGACCAACTACCTGCACAGCCCATTTTGCATCTAATCTTGGAAACACATATGTACAGAAGAGTTTGGTTCTGTCAGAAACGCAGAGCTTTAGCAACAACCAATTCAGAATCTGTTCATGCAATTAAAGCAACTTTCAAACCACTTGCAACAAGAGCTCGGAGCATTATTGTTACAAGCATGATTATACATCGATACCTTTTTGCAAATCCACACAAGGGGTAGATCCATAATCAAAACTTGACAAAATAAGTAGGCTTTTAAAGTAATTTCTATCTAAAGGCATTTTAAAATAAATCAGATGCATTTGCAGTTTGGAGTGCCAAATAACTGCAAGAAGAGTGTCACTGGAAAGACGTTTCTTATTCTATCATTTGTGCTATTCAGTAATACGTACATTTGGATGAGTTAGTTAAGTAAACCTCTCTTCTAAATTGTGTATCAAGAACTAATGCATGCTCATTTGTGAGTTCTGTGCTGTTTGACTGGAGTACTAGAGATACTCAGGTCAATCTAATAGCGTTATAATTGATGGACATACTCTCTCCAAAAAATTAACACACCACTTTGCATACAGGAATCTGAAGATTTTCATGTTCACAGCACATTTTTACATCAGAAGTTGGGACGGTTTAAAAACAGTATTTCCCAAAAGTTTGATAAGCTCTTTAATAGCATATTAATTCCTTAGACTTCCTGGGGTTATTTTACTGAACCTATCCCTGACCAAACATCCCTCCTTCAATGTGGCTTTTTTTTTCCTCCGATTCTCTGCTATTACTGTGCAAGGATTCCCTTTCAATATATTCCATTTAGCATTCAACTGCATGCAATAATGACGTACACCTGGTCACCTCTACACCATCTCATGGTCCCCTTCTGACATTCTGCTCTTCCACTTGTATTTTTCACCCTACCTCTCCAGAATGCTGCAAATTCAAACATTCCACCCTTTTTTAGCTTCATCATGGGTTCAGAGTTTATAATCTGTGTCTGTTATTTTATTATCTCATATTTTTATGCTGTGAAGCTTTGTTTGGGGAAAAAACTTTCATCTCTCAATAGTTATTTGATGATTAGTGCTTATATCTGTACGTCTTAAATGATTCCATTATCTCTGAAAACAATTTACAGTACTATAAAACTTGTGCATTTTACAATTCATATAGAATATCTTTTGTTCTACCTCTGAATTTTTCCATGTTTTTATGTGATTAATATTTACATATAATACATCATTCTCACACTGCAATAGCTAGTTCTTCTAACACCTTTATACCTACTGCAACTTTTATCCTTTTTGTTGTTGTTTCTTAGTCACCCCCTAGTAGAAGATAGACATAGGCTACTTACATACAGTGGAAGTAAATCTTGGTCCTACAACTCTGCTTTTATAATACTGTGAAGAGATTTCATAGTCTATTCTGCACATTTATCAATACAGTTCTCCAACTGTCATTACTTGGAAGGTATATATGGTGATGAGTAGTTATATACAACATTTTATGATTTCTAACTATCTTTTAAAGTTATGATTTAAAAGTCTTATATCCCTCTAACATGCAGCTGAATACTGTATAAATTTTGATATTGCGCTTCTGTAATTAACTAGATTATTGCTGTTGACTTCACTCAGCAAAATGTGAGGCTCCAGGGAGAAAGATTTCTGCTCATGAGCACTCTGAAACATAGGTATAACTCTGGAGTGGTTTTTTTCTTCAATATAGAAGCACAAAAGCTGATCATATCTCATGTCCCTGGTAACAATTACTGTCTCTAGTGTGTGTTTTTTAAAACATGCATACAAGTCTCCTTAATTCCCATTTTCAACAACATTTACAGGTTTACAGTTAAAAGCTTTTTACTGCCACTTGTGTGTACGTTTTCAAGAACAAAAGCTACAAAACGTTGGCTAGTTAAGTTAGCTCAATCACAACTGGAAATGGGTCTCAGCTTTCTCTTTGGGTGTTTGGTTTTGGTTTTTTGGCCAATCTCCCTCAAAAACCAAAAACTTTCATAACCACAGAGAAAACATACCAAAATGCAAAAAAATACAGTACAATATAAACTGCATTAATAGTTTTTCTGTTCTTCCCTTGTGTGCCTCACATATATCTCCATCAGACTAGCCTATGAGATACTCTCATCCCACGGGAGGAAAGAGACTGTATTTAGTTGTTTTTCTGTATGAAGAGTAAGAGAAAGGCTAAATCATTGCAGTATCCATATCTTGCCAACAAGCCATGATGTCCATTTTGTATCAGTCTTTGAATAATTATGAGTAAACATAGCTAAACTGAATTCCATTCTCTCTGTCTCTTTCTATCCCAGATTCCACCATATTCAGATCCTGGACTCAGTTGTGTGTCTAAATCTTTCTACAGCTTTTTCCTGTGTCTTTTCCTGAAGATTATATGCCTGTGCATGTAGGTTCCTATAGATATTACACCATTTATCCTCCCCTTTGCATCATCTCTTTTGAGATGATTATTTACTCTTTAATTTCTGGAAGAATTGCAACGTAGTATTCATTTCTGGGATAAACCGACCGTCTCTATGAATCAATGCCACAAGACAACCTCACGACCTTCATTCCAGGGCCACCTCCTTTAGAAAGTGATTTATCCCAGTGCCTGTAATATTTTTACCATATGCCTGACACAAGATCATGGTGTAAATCAGGATGCAGAAAATGCAGATAGAATGAAAAAATAAAAACAACCACCCCAAACCAATCTGAATTACCTTAAAACATCTGAATTCTGAGATGCTGGTCTGATGGTATTATTTAACTGCAGGTCTCAATGCATTTTAACAGGATAGATGTTGTTATTGAGGTACTGGCAGTACAAGGATTCCTAGACAATCGTCTCTGTGGGCCGACTTGGTCACCTCACTCTGCAGGCAAGTACAAATAGACCCAAAGCCTCTAAGCCTCGACCCCATGCCTCACCTCCAGGGTCCCCTGCTGCTCTAGGGAGATGTCAGTTCACACACACAGGAGAGCGGTATAATGATCTTTCACAATGAAGAAAAGATTATAAACATGTACTAAAGCATATTTTTGGACACTTTTTTACATTTTCCAGTTTTAAAACTCAAGACTAGCAATTTAAAAAAGAAATGTGCAGAGATGAAACATTCCACTTTATGACTTATTCTCAAGTGCCAGGCTGACAGAGGGAGATGCAGTGTACAGGAATGATACAGAAAAGCCCTTGGAGGTAAGTGCATTGTCCTCAAACAAAGATCTATGTAAACAGATGCAGAAGAGAAGATGGAGTGTCAGAGCCCTTGTCAGCATTTGGGTAATTTTCTGCCTCGACTTGAGTATATTTCCAGATTCTCTATCCAAGAACACTCACCAGAAAAGCAGGGGAAAAGAAAGCTTGTATGTTTTTAAAGCAGAATTTTCTACTGTAAACAAGCCTAGTTCTTTATAGCAAGTTCAATTTCATTCCTGTGTTAGGATTTAGAAAGGGAAACATTGCCTCCATTAGGCCTCTGGGTAGTCTACTTTCCAGCCCATTTGGCCATCAATTAAAATTAAACTGCCAGGTTACGTTTCTCTATATGGTAAAAAGTCCAAAAACTGACTCCAGTCTTCCTTGTAATCCTCAAACATGTACATAAAAGAGAAAAAAATCACTGAAACATTGGTAAATCAGACCATAGCCTGAAAATCTGAAAAGCAATATATGCTGTTGTCTACAAGGATAGAGAAACAGCAGAATTGCTACAATCCCAGATGGCACTAGAATTCAGTGAATCAAAAGGAACTCAATTATTTTTAGTTTATATAAAAGGTGGAGCTGAACAACAAAGGCAAAATGCTCCAAGGAATTGTGAAGTGGGATGGAAATGGGACAACGCAAAACCTAGCAAGTTTTCCATAACATAATCACAGAAAGAGAAAATCAGGAAAACAGTTGATTTGTTGTGGTTTTTTCATGTTCTTTTCGAGTGGGAGATGAAGAAACCTTTTTTCATTCGTAATTTTTGTTAACAGTATATTGAAAGCCATAGGAGAACAAAGAGGACATCTGATTCAAGTCAGCAAGGAAGCTAGATTTCCTGAAAGACGAAATGTTTAAATGGAAAACATAATGAGAAAAAATGAGGAAAGATCCTCTTCCCTATGCAAGACCCTGCGTTTTCTGTAACCTCAAAGCCAAGTCGGAAAGGTATGCAACTAGTTCTGGCAGCACTGGAAGAGTTAGTCTTACCATTTAGATTCCCATGAGAAGACAGTTCATCTTCAAAGCAGAAATACCTTGAGGTCCAGCTTTAATGCTCAATGTGTTTCTAACAAAACAGTGATTATTACGCAGCATTATGAAATGAAGAAATACGTACTTGCTCTGAACAGGTGAAAGATTTATAGAAATTTAGGCTCAAATTCACGTTAACTCAAAAGTTGCTCAGGTGTCAGCAGACGAGGTTACAGGTGTAGATACATGATGTATGAAACATTTGCAGCCTTGCTGAGTGATGTTATCAGTTATGAACTGAATCTCAGACTTGATAATCAGGTGAAACTCCCATTAGCTTCAGTGATAGTTTTACCCTGGTAAGACTAAATAATGACTGCCAGTTTTGGCACAGGTCTTTACCCTTGCCAGATATCCCCAAAAGCCCTGACAACAGAGATGCAGACAACGTCAAGAAACAACTTATCATCTGCCAACCTAGCTATTAAATCTCTCTCTTTGCCCCGGCAATGTCCACACATCATACATACAAAGATCGGTTCCATATCAAAAGCTGGAAGTGTGGGAGCAAATGTAAATATATTGAACATGTTAAGAAAAAACCTGGGACTGAAATAGCAAGGACATGCTTCTATATCATAACTAACACATTAGAGACTTAGACACAGATTTTCATTGAAACTGTAGAGCTGCACAGTATTTGCTCTGTTGCAGATTTCAAGAATTTTAAGTAAACTTATTACAGATTATCTATGACACTACTGCCATTAATAACTCACAACTGGCTATAGTTAGCAGAGGAGTACAGAGTCCAAACCTCCTTTCTTATCATGGCAATATCAGAAATACTACTTCTAGCTCTAAATATCCCAGGCACTGTAAGAAGCAACTAAAAGTAATTAGCATTTATTTATGAAATAAGCATAAAAAGGCATAACTGTTCTCTTCTGGATACTATCAGAAATACAGATCTGTAACACCGTGCAAAAATGATTGACAATAATTCCTTGTTTTTACAAAGCAGCAGGATAGCATGTATCTCTCTTCCCTACAGCAACACAGCCTCCTCTGTATTCAAAACTGAAAACGTGCCTTTGACTGTGGGGTACCAGTCTGCATCCTCAAGTTAAATCCACATATAAAGGGAAAGAAAAACCAACAGCCTGAGTCACAACCTGATGGGTGCAATGAGCACGGAAACCTACCTGATCTTTCACAATCACATGCGGTCTTGCCTCTCCTAGAGACATATTTAAAACTATACGGGTAAGATGTATGCTTACTGTTTCTATTGTTCCTGAAATGCAGAATTCTGCTTTATACAGAAAGTATGAATAGACTGTTACAGCACTTTGGCTCAAAAATAAATTAACGGCTCTGCACCCTTCATTTTCTGTCTCCAAGGTTACCAGTCGTGTTTTTCATGAACACTACTGTTTACTTCCTTCATTTCCTTCTTGTTTACTTGTTTTATGTACTTAAAATAGAAATATTAAAAAAAAATGCATTACAGGTAGTTGCCATTTACAAATGAGGACAGAAGGTTAGGTGCCAGTGACAAATTTGCCAAGCATCTTCCTTCTCAGCACAATCTGTGAAAAGGGCTCAGAAAGCTACATGGCAGCTGATGTTTATGGCTCTATTTAAAGTCCTGGATCACAAAACCCTAACAATACCAGTTTTTCCACACACAACCTGGAGGAACAAAAGTAGCAAAAAACATTTGGGGAAAGCAAAAAGGCAAAGAAGATCTCCATGATGAGAAACATAAAATCCACAAATAAAACTGTGCCACAAATAACAACATGTAGCATGAAGCAGGCTATAGGGTAGCCCCTAATTTTGGAAGCTCCATGGGGCCAAGCCTCTCTTTCCGACAGGTGCGCAGAGGGTCTTGCAAACACAATCTTAGTCTCAGGACTGAAGCTATTTGGGGCCACCAAAAAGAGGCAAGAGTTGCCACAAGAATTTGGAACATGACAAAAGAAAGTTTGTATTTACACTGATAGTACTAAACAAGGCTTCCAAAACACTGTTACCTTCCGACTGCAAAAAACCCCACCACTTTGGTAATATAAATCCATGAGATCCCTAGAGATCTTTTGTGGTAATGACTTTAATGTTTTTTGAACTAGACAGACATGCATTTACTCTGCCCATGTTTTGGGCCAAAACTACAACTAATGAGGCCTGCAATTCTATTGACTTCGACTGAACTACAGTTTTTTTAACATACGTGCTGAGAGTCTAGCCATTTGGCATGAGGAACAAAGACCACACAAAGGAGACAGGTTTCAAATCTCAAGATACACCATTCCATTCTAGAGAGCATGCTGTAGGACAACATGAGCATTTGAAATAGCAGATGCTAGATTCAAAAGAGGGTGGTCTGCAAACACGCTATAAATATCCTCTGCTGTCTGTATTAATAATTTGTTATCTATCAGAACTATGAAGTGGGGAAACAGTGAACAAATGTTTCAACAGATAAGTACAAACATATTTTTATAACATATGACTCATAAAATGGTATAAATACTCTTGAAGAAGTCGTGATTTGAAGTGAGGACACTTAAGGAAGAAGATAGGTATTAGTTAAGGAATACAATATGACTCAGAGGGGCTTGGTGGGAAAAGAGACTGGAAGGAAAAGGCAAGACTACAATCATCAGTTTCCCAAGTGAACTGAAAAACAGGAGGTAGCTAAAGAGAAATTTCGTGCTAAACAGAACTTGGTTTACTCTTCTTTTCCCCTAATATATTACCTAACCCTTTGCTTTGCTGGATCCCATCTGTTCTCATCTTTGAGAGTGCTCTCGGGTACATGCCACTTTAGGCAGGCTAACTAGTCCTGGGAATTTAGATACATTTTCCACCAAACTGAAGTGTTATGAGGACTGGCACACACTGGGTCTCCAGAGGAGTTGTTTCCCACATGTAAGGCAGAACCCTTCTGAGGGGTGAAAGCCAGCAGGGGAACAGCTTCTTACCGACAGTGACTCTGAATTGTCATGCCCTGTAATGGCAGGTCTCTGAAATCCCTAAGACAACGCCCATCTTTTCAAAGAAAGGAAGGGTGTTAGCAAGCTGAAAGTTTATATTGGTCATAATCCTCTCTCTGAAGCTCACCGGGTAAAATGTTGTGGAAACTTCCCTTTACCTACTGGAGAATATTTTTCAGAATCCAATACCATAAATTCTGTATATGCTACCAATTACATCAAGCAGCAGGAAAAAAAAAAGCTTTGCACAAAGGTGCAGGAGACAGGAAATCTGACATAGCTATTCTTTAAAACAAAGAAAAATGACACGTGAAGATGAGGAATTCAGGGGAAAAATGACCGAGGAATTCAATTTTTCTGAAAGTACAGGGAAAGTCTCTGAGGGTAGTACCTTTCTCACTCAGCACCAAAAAATAAGTCTGAAGACATAAGCAAAAGACATTATATCCATGGTCTATATAGAGAAAACAGATGTACAATGATAGTGCTAAGGCTTCATCTTGAACTAGTCTATCGCAGTTGATCCATCATATTTAAGCTAAGTAGGTTTTCATAATTCTTTTATTCCTACCATGTACATTTGTTATCCCAGATATTTGTTACCATAGTAATAAATCAGGCTGTAGAAGTAAAACTAAAATGCTATCAAACAGTACTGTAACTGAAAATGCACAAATTCAGGTAGTTACTTTTTGTTGAGTATTTACTAACTTTTAGGTTATGTTTCCTCTAAGTATTTTATTCACAAGAGTATCTGGGAAAACCAAAGGTTTTTCAAATCAACATGCATATTTAAACCAACTGTAACAGCATAATAATTTTTAAAATGCTTGGGTCTGTCTCAGAAAGGCAACAAAGCACATACGCTGCTTTGAGCACCCCCAAGTGGTTTTGATTAACTTAAACATGCTTAAGAAATACATACACACTCACACACTTCACTGACCAGGAATCAGGGGTAACTTTGATTTCAAAGGGAAAGGAAGGAATATATCAAGGTTTCATTCTGAAGGAAAGATTTAACATTTTAAGTTTGGTGTACAAAGTTTATTTTATTTATAACTTGTGATTCTACATCTGTTTTTATAGCCCTGGAATGCATCTTAATCTTTCTTCAGCTTCCTTCAAAATAATTGTGTTAAGCTTTACTGTTTCCCCCCGCCCCTTTCTAAAGTCTCACATGCTACAGTATATACATCTAGGGCTAATAAAGTACTCATCGAACACACTGGCAGGTAAGTATAACAGCAGCCCTATTAAAATGCCTCTACTTGGTATGAAATTGCATGACAAAAATTTCAATTCCGGAAAATGAAATGCAAAACAGAAGAAAACCAAGCAGATGACTGGTATTCCTCAGAGATACCTAATGTCTTTCACATAAATTTTATCATATTGTTTCGGCAACTGCATGTGCTCTGTGAATCTAAGATATTGACAAAATATCTCCCTCACGGAAAGATCACAAAACAGAACCAGGATGCTTCATGTCATTCTAGGAGGCAGAGTGGTCATGAACCTTCACATAAAATTCTTTCAGTGTGGAAACTGCTGTATAAGATATGTGATCATCTTAAGAAAAAAAAAAATAACAACAACCATAGGTTTGTCTGACTGATGTCTCCAGTTCAGAGTAAAGATGCATTGAGCTCATTGGGATTCAGTATTGCTTCTCACCAACATGGTGGTGTATATCTTGGCTAGAAGAAGTTCTCATAATCATCTCCTCATAGATTCCTCCTCCTCCAAGAGCAACCTCAATAATCCTTTGTGGATCACTAAGATCCACAAACTCACCGTAATTATTGGCATTTCTATGCTTGATGTTACCAGAGGCTGAAAAAATAAGCTATAATAGAATGATACTGCAGAGCAGAATCTATATCTTATGCTATTGGCATGTTCAGAATTTAGCAGGACATATACTATTTCTTCTATTTACTCATCTATCCTGAATTCAATGTTACGTATAATGTAATTTCTAGTTCTCATCAATTGGTTTCACTTAATACTGGCACTGTTTCATTTGAAATTACATATGGTTAAGAAAAATTAGATGAGCACATAAGATAGGTTTTCTATCACTATGCATGACTTCCTCACACACACGCCCCCCCTCACACACTCTTAAATTTCCAATTATCCAGAGCAAAACTTCAGACTAAGTATACTCTAAAAACAGCAGGAATAGATTTTTTTGCTCTTAGGAAAGCCAATTTCAAATGAGAATCACAAATACAGAACAAAGAATTCCAAATAGCAAAATCTCCCCCTACTTCGCAATGTTCTTATTATGTTTAGATACCTAGAGATACTCATTTTGCTTTATGATTATTCCCTCAAAAATGTTCATTATGCATGAGATTGACTTTAGCAAGATGGGTTCACATATACAGTAAGCAACTGCTTGTGTAACTGGCTTATCTTTGAATAACTGTTCAATAATTTAACTCTCTTAACTTTTGCAATCACACAGCTCATAATTTGCTTCAAAATTTTATGCATCAAAAATTTCTTCTTGCCCCTTCCTTGGCTCAAAAACAATGTCCTTGCATGATAGAAGAGGGTGCTTTACTACATCAGTCTGGGGACACATTTACAACCAAGGGAAATCAGTCTTCCGATACTGAGAATATATCATTGTCATCACTTCTCCTAGAGATATTAAGTGTAGATTTTAAAATGCAGTGACTAAGAAATTCTCCCAAACTCATTGTGCCAAGCTTTAGTCCTCTTCAAACGCAAAATGCTATACGCTTCCCCCACCCCCACCCCTTTTTTGTTTTTTTTAAACGCTGTAAGGTTACAACTGTAAATACTAGTTTTTCCATACAGGCAATTGTTACTTCCTACAGCATGTTAGGAAATAATTGTACTGAATTATAAAAAAGTGACAAGAAGGTGAAAAAAGAAACTGGAACAACTATTTTCATTACATACAGAATTCATTTTAAAACATGAACCTAACCTTATTAAAACTGTAACTGGCATAAAGAATGTAATTTTTCTTCTGCTTTCAGAACACTTGGCATAAATCTGTTTATTCAAACCCCCAAAACTACACCAATAAACTGCTGATGTTATTAAACTAAATAATTCAGTTTCAGGAAACAAAGTAAAATTCAAAACTAAACATCAAACTAACTATGCAAATAATATAGCCATACAAATAATAGATGTTTTAGTTTTTTGCCCAAACCAGAAAGAGAAGTTTACAATAAAGTAAAAGCTTTTATTATCTGTTTTACTGAGAAAATCAAAAGCTAACTGACTCCTCCTGAGTCATATAAACATCTTCAATAACAAGAGAGGGGAATTAGAGGGCTAACCTTGGCTGGAGGCAACTGATATGGTTGCTATTTCGACGCGCACACCCAAGACACGGGTTACACAGCTTGGGTGTCCTTTGCTGCCCACAGGCCTTCAGACTCACACTTGCCCTGCCTCAGGGCACAGGCTGGGTGTGCCAGTGGATGAGGGGGGCAAGGGGATCTCAAGGAAATGGCAGTCACAGGACCACCCTCTCTCTCAAAACAGCATCCTCACTATTCCCAGCCCACAGAGCTGTTCTTTCTCCGTCTCATTCATACAGTTATTGCTTTAGTAAATTCATGTATTGCTACAGAAAAATGTCTGGGGCTACAGCACTGTTTCTGCTGCAGGACCAAATATTCTGTTCTCCCATGTTTTGCACGGGAAATGCCTTTCAGTTATGCAAGACAAGCACTGTCCAGACCCATACAGCATTCAGTCACACTCAAAACATTCGACAGGGCTTTACTAGACACAGATGGATGCTGAACTGGTCCCATAGTTCGTAGAAACTAACTTGGTTACTGTTCATTATTAAGTAACACAATTATAATTCACTATTTTCAAATACTGTAACCCTTAGAATCACATCATTTTTCATATTTGTAAAGCTCCCAAGTTTTCTATTCTTTGTATTGATGGCTAAAAATCTTAATATATGCAAAATAAAATACGACTGCTTTTCTCAAGTCAGGAAACTGTTAAGTCTTTACAGTTAAAAGTTGGCCTGATACAGTTAATAAATCTGGATTCAACCAACTAAACAGGTTAATTTTATACAGATCTATTTCTGTCTAATATCTGCTGGAGATACCAGTGCATCACCTCCATCCAGCACATACACTGAAGATGTTCAAACTCCCAGCAGGTCCATTGTTCATCAGAAACTGAGGGGCATCCCCTTGGGAGGCAGGCCAGAAACACCAGGCTGCTCAGCATCTGGACTTTTCTGAGTTCATATTTCACAACCTGAATAGCAAAGGGAATAACCAAGCAATACAGAAATTTCTCAGGATGCTCTAAAGAACTCTATTCAGGCTAGAGAAGACAGCAAAAGACTAAAATGTTTTTGGACACCACACAAAGCTACATACAGGTCACCTGAAAAAAAAAAAGAAAAAGAAAAAAGCTAAGTTTACAAGCTCCAGCCCTCAGTCTCTCTGCTTTAATTACCAGACAGTGCTTCTTGCACACCAAGTTCTTTGTGAGAGAGCCAGCATCATATCCAAATACCTGGGCATTTATAGGAAGCCACAACTGCTTAACATGAGCAGAACTGATCTGATCAAAGGTCTGTACAGCCTCTACCAGCCTTTGATGGTGACTATGTGCTAGAAGAAAAAATCCTGGGATTTTCATGCTCAGACTGAGCTGAGCCACACACGTCCTACTGCCCCATTACCGGCAAAAGGCTGAACAAGGCAAACATGGACCTGCTGGTGAATGAGGCAGGTGACTTAGTGACAGCAGACACAGATGAAGCTGAGCTGCTCAGCAAAACTTTTCCCTTAGCCTTCTCCAAAAAGGCTTCTGTACTTGGTCAAAGGGTTCAAAGAGAAGATGAACTATCAGTAACATATGAGGATTGAGGTAAATATTACATGGGAGAGATCAATCCTTGCAAGTTATTGGGATCCAACAGGTTGCATCTGAGGGTGCTGAGAAAACTGAGCATGCCCTTGAAAGGCCACTCTCCCATCATCTTTAGAAATTCCTGAAGATCAGGGGAGGTACTCAACAACTGGAGAAAGCATCTTCAAAAAAAGGTCAAAAGGTCGCTGTGGGGAGCTAGAGGCCAGACAACCTCTCTTTAACTCACCTGGAAAATCATGGAGTGAGTCGTCTTTGAACACATTTTTGGGCACATAAAGGAGAATAAGATGACTGGGAACAGTCAGCATAGATTTTTTGAGGATAAATCATGCCTAACCAACCTGATTGCCTTCTATGATAAAATGACCACATTTGTGGATGAGAAAAGAGCAATAGATATCATTTACTTTGACAAGGCTTTCAACACCATCTCCCACATTATTCTTGTTAGGTCATTACAGTCTGGAAGGATGGATTAAAAAAATGTCTGTATGATCAGGCTCAGAGGGTGATGGTAAATAGGTTGTACTCTGTCTGGATGCCTGTGACAAGTGAAGCACTGCAGGGATGAATCATAGAATGGTTTGGGTTGGAAGGGACCTTAAAGATCATGTAGTTCCAATCCCCCTGCCATGGGCACAGATACCTTCCATTAGACCAGGCTGCTCAAAGCCCCAACCTGGACTTGAGCACTTCCAGGATTGGAGCATCCACAACTCCTCTGGGCAACCTGTTCCAGTGCCTCACCACTCTTACGGTGAAGAATTTCTTCCTATTATCTAATCTAAATCTACCCTCTTTCAGCTTAAAGCCATTACCCCTTGTGCTATCACTACATGCCCTTGTAGAAAGTCCCTCTCTCCAGCTTTCTTGTAGTCCCCTTCAGATACTGCAAGGCTGCTATAAGGTCTCTCTTCTCTAGGCTGAACAACCCCAAATCTCTCAGCCTGTCTTCATAGGAGAGGTGCTCCAGCCCTATGATCATCTTTGTGGCCCTCCTCTGGACTCACTCCAACACGTCCATGTCCTCCTTATGTTGGGGGCCCCAGAGCTGAACGTAGTACTCCAGCTGGGGTCTCATGAGAGCGGAGTATCACCTTCCTCAACCTGCCGGTCACACTTCTTTTGATGCAGCCCAGGATACTGTTGGCTTTCTGGGCCACGAGTGCACATTGCTGGGTCATGCTGAGCTTCTCATCAACCAACACCCTCAAGGCCTTCTTGAATCCTGAGACCTGTCCTGTTTAACGACTTTATCAATGCCATGGAAGACGTGACAGAGTGCACACTTTTCAAATTTGCAGATAACACCAAAATGGGGACAACATTCAATACACTTGAGGGCAGGGCTGACATCAAGAAGAATCTGTATAGGGTGGAGGAATGGGCTGACAAGACCTTTTTTCCCCCATGAGGACAGCCCAGCAGTACACCAGGTTGCCCAGAGAGGCTGTGCTATCTCCATTCTTGGAGGTTTCCAAGATGTGACTGGATAAAGCCCTGAGCAACCCGGTCTGACCCCAGAGCCAACTGCTTTAAGCAGGAGGTTGGACTACAGCCCTCCTGAGGTGCCTTCAAACCTGAACTATGCTGTGATTTTATCTTGCCTGCAACCTTTTGCAAACTGAAACAGTAAGAGTATTTCATTAGGTGACCCACAGGTTATGAGAACAAAGACATATTCAGCTGCCTTCACACACACAGGAGAGGAAACTTCAGGCTAGATTTTGAGCAAGCAGAGCCAGGCTGGCTACAATGCTGATAAAGGTTCTACATCTCAAAGTTAAAGGTGCCCAAGACATTTCTACCTTCCTGTACTCCTGAAAAATGTTTTGAATTTGGTGGACAACTGTACCAGGCATTTGTCTCTTGCCCATGTCCACATGTTTGTCTGCCACCCAGGAAACTGTTCTCTGGAGAATTCTCAAACAGCCACAATTTGCTTTAGGGGAAAAAAACCCAAAAAACCCTCAAATCAAAACCATGCGATATCAACAAGAAACTTAATGTTGACCGCAGCACTAGGTAGAGTAACAGTGAATTTCCTTGTACATATATGTCAAACACCACCACCAATACTCCTCTTTATACTGTAGCAGAGCTTTACTCTAGGAAAAAAAAAACATAAATAAAACACTGTAATTAAATGAGAGCTATATGAAACTGGAAACTCATCTTTTTAAACTTGGATGAGTAAGATACCTTCCCCCCCCATACAAATGTCCTTTGTCTAGCAGTTACCATCTCGTGACTTAAATTTACATCTATTGTAAAAAGTCTTTTGAGCCACATAGTGCAAGTTCAGCATATAAAAAGCAAATGCTTTTTTCTTCTCTTAGCCCATGGTAATAATCTTTTTCACCTAATCCTCCGGTACTCTAATAGTCTTCTCTCTCCACTCTTTATCTCCTATTATCACTCCCCTTCCTCAAACCTTTTATTGTATGTATGAGACAAAACCTATTCCTGCCAAACTGTCTTTTCCATTCTTTTTTAATGGTACAATGTGACAAGAGACTCCTAATGTCACACAGCTTTCACATGACTATAATGTTCTGAATCTGTCTCTCTGCATTGACATTTGGTGTGTAGGAAAATGTTATTTGAAAGTTTGGTCCAAGTCTCTTTGGACTTATCAGAGTTACATAAAACTGAGGGGGAAAACCCAAATACCTTATGTGGTGGGAAAAAAGCCCTCTATTTTTTTTTTGGTGCTGAAAAGAATAGACTCTTGCCTTTTCATCTGACAAGTAAAAAGAGCTCTTAACATAGCTTTGTTACTGCTTGTGGGAAAGGAGACAATAAATTGACAGTCATATCTAACAGGCATCATTGAAAATTTAAGTATGTGGCAATCAAAATCATCTTAAAAATAACTGAAGTCCTTCAATAATTTTCTGGTAAATTATGAAAATGTGATACAAGTTTGCAAATTTTTTCTAATATTTAGACCTGTTTTGCAGCACTTATAACCAGGGGAAAGATGTTACAAAAGGGAAAATAAGCATTTTTACTAAAAACAGGCCAGCCAAGAAAAATAGTCAATGTTGATTTGTCTAAATCTAAGTAATAGTTTGAATAAAATCAGAAAAATACCAAAAAGCAACTGCAGATTTATGGGCTGTGATGTAGCTACCCACAACAGATTAATTACTCAACTTAAACTGTCTACTAAAAATCATTCTTGCTTATGCTTGAAAGAGAGTATCAAAACTAAAATTAAACAATTTTAAAATGGAGAAAATGAGAACAATAAGAAAATTTTATGCAAAGTGTAGACAACATATAATTCCCAAGTCCAGGCAGAAATAGAGCCAGTGGTCTGAACAGTGCTTGTTTAGTTCCAAACTATTGTAAAGTTTAAAATATTTGATCATAATTGGAGTCTTCTGAGTTAATTACTATGATTTACTCCTTTATCATCACCTGAAGAGCTCCCTACAGGGTGAGGAATGCAGTTTCTTGCTGAAGGGTGACTATGGCTTAAGGGATTCTGGCTCTCCTTAACAGTGATAGCAACAGGGTCTCCTGCAGCAAGAGCTCTGTGTTCACGTGGATTGTTTTCGGTCCTAATTCGAATCTTTCTTCTGCCCTAGCGAAGATCAATCAACAATTACTGATTACCAGTCACTTGTTCTTTATGTATTACACTGCCTACTCAGAGACTGAATAAAAGGACAGAAATTTACTATGACCAATGTCTAACGATGCCTCAGCACTACTTTAGCAAGTCATTAAAATAGGGGAAAGATTTTTGAATTAGAATTTTGAAGTATTATTCATATATTTGAAGTGTATATTTTACTGATTTGATTCATTTTTTGAACTAGTGTTAACAACACAGACAGCGATATAACATCAGGGACCCATTTTGCCTTACAGGTCCCAAATATGCAAAGTGTTTAAGAACATACTTAACAGTGTTATTTACTTTACTACTGAATCAGGTGTTGCAAGTTTAAACAAAAACCTAGAAGTATGACCTGAAAAAGTTAATGTAAGTTCTTGACTGATAACCTTTCAGCACCATCCCCAGATATTCAGCTTAATGCTAGAAACCTGCAGCATTAGCATCTCTGATTTTACTTTACAAAACAGCAAGTATCAAATTAGTCAAAAGAAAAAATTACCAAGGGATCAATTGGTTGTGTAGGTCTTCAACAGGCTTGAAAGTTAATGATAAATGAGCAAGGCTGTACTATTTTCAAAAGGAAAACTCACCTGGAGAGTGCTGAGAAGGGGGCAGCCTATGCTATTATATAGGCAAAGTATTTGTTCTCTTTCACTGGGAATTCCTTTGCTGGAATACTGCACCAAAAAAATGTAAACAAACTGAAGGCCAGGCCAGGGGGAGCTACAGGCTGCCTAGGAAGGGGCAAATGAAGAAAGATTGGAAGAACTGGAACCATTTAGTTCCAAGAGGGATATGAAAGACAGTAAGATTTTTTTTTTTAAGTGAGCTTTTCATAAAGAAGCCGTATTTTGAGCCTTATTGTATTTTAAAGCCTTTTATTTAGACATGAATATTTGAATAAAGAAAACTTAATCAGAAATTTTAAAGTATCTACTTTAAATTATAAACACTTTTTTATAATTAAGGTATGAACTGAAATGGAATGTGCTCTAAATATTATAATTGCAAGTTACTGTAATTTTTCCTGTACCCTGAGTGACAGATTTTTATCAACTATATGAATCATCTTTATTACTTTCCAAAAAAACCCCTCCTATGTGCTGTTTGGAAGGAGAACAAGAAAATCATCTTCCTCTTGCCCTATAAAATTCCAATTATTTTATAAGAAGAAATTAATCTCTTCCTCTCCCTTTTTGCTACGTAAAGTTCTCATTTTGACACCTTATATCTCTGTATTATTGAACCCATTTCAATAAAGAACAAGAATTACATTTAAAAAACCCTGAAACCTCTCTGAAGTTGAATACAGCTTACCTGACAGGCAGAAAATGGGCAGAGACAACTGAATCATGCAATTATTAAAGTCATCACCAGCAGTCAAAGACTGGATTGTCCAATAAAAAGCTCCATAAAGATACTGAATAGATCTGGGACTGGAATATCTCCTTGGTGCAGTTCACTGTAAAAATAATACACCAAAAGGAACTCCTGGGCCTAAGGATCCATTGAATTGTTTAAGACTATGAAATTCCCTACTTGCTCCGATCTGCAGTACATTTAGATTTCAGGTTTCATCAAAATATTAGCAGCTAACGAACACATTTGTCTTTCTTCATTGATTCAGGCATGCTTACTTACTTCTTACAAGTAAGTTATTTCATCCGTTTGAGAGAAATACTCTAATTCAGAGCCTTTTATAGACAAAAAAATTCTTCATATCAAACCTTCAGGACAGAGTTCCAACTCTAAGACAATTTAGGAAAGCTAATATCATCAAAAGAAAGAAGGGACTGCCCCTAACTACCTGCTGTAAAAGATGCTATTATTCAAATCTCCATAAGAAACTAGTGAAATGGAAAACATCAGTACTTAGTGTTGAAAGATTCCACAGAAAAATCTTCTTACCTATTTCAAATATAATTCAGAATTTGGTCTTCAAGTTATGGGTTCGCTAGAATATTGAGAACATAAGATCACATCTCAAATTTAGATTTCTGTGCCAACAGCATTTCATCATTGGAAACAGACAAACTGGTAAATTCAACCTATTCTAAGTATCACTGAAATGTCAATTCCGAGAAATAATATTACGGTTCATTAATGTAGGAGCTACGTATGCAAAGTAGGCTTAAGATTTTTAAGATTCTTCCTAAGAACAAGAAGTGGATTGACTTCTAGAATTCTTGCCAGGCAGATAAACTGTTGATTCAGTGCCGCCTGTGGCAGTCACAGCCTGGCTCTAGCCCATCATTCACAAGGCACCAAAGTTTAATTGCATTTGCATTACCTAGAAATCTACCCATGCTTTCCTGAATTGCCATTTAATGGGACCACACTCTTCTCTGAAGAGACCAACATCCCCAGGTGACTGTGAGGGGTACTTTGATGTTTCACTACTCCAGACTCAGGTTACCTTTGCAGATATCCAGCTGATACAGGCATCCAGTAACATGCCTAAGGTTGAACAAAGGAATACTTCACATTGCATTTAGTCTCTACATAAATTAACACTGAGATCATAACTGTCTTGCTGAGCATGGCATACGAAGCTACAATACATAGCGTATCTATCAGCATATACTTTTGAATATCTGTGTAT
Organism: Gavia stellata; assembly: GCF_030936135.1. Classification (NCBI taxonomy): domain Eukaryota; kingdom Metazoa; phylum Chordata; class Aves; order Gaviiformes; family Gaviidae; genus Gavia; species Gavia stellata. Next base: position 6,228,240 of record NC_082602.1, read on the forward strand.
ATCTCGGAAAAGGGGCAAGAAAATGTTCCCTACTCATGGATAAGCATTAAAACGGATAGTAATTCCCTGCCTTAATTTGTTCTGTACTATCCAGTATGTTTCCTATAAACTTCAGAATACTTTGCCTCACCAATTTTGAATGTGCTGCGTATTTTTACTTACAGAAATATTCCATCTATGAGTGAATGTCACATACTTTCAAGCACCATCCTTAAATTTTTTACTGTGACTTGGTAACTTAGCACTGGTCATAGTAAACCAATAAAAACTACCATTAGTCTTAATACTCTGCTGTCAGTATTTTATTTTCTTGTGTATTTTCTCTACCCAGGCTCACACGGAATTGTTATATGTGACTTACCTTTGACAACCTTTTCTGTGATCTACATCTATGGTGATAAAAGACAGCTAAGTTTGAAGTCATCCTCAAGCCCCAAAAGGCCAACCATGCCCATTGCAAATCCTTTCAGAGAGGATTCTAAAGCCCTTCTAAGCCTGGAAACTTGCTGAGCTTATGGATAGAAAACCAAATCTGTTCTTCCCAACCTCCCTCCTCTCACCCCACACCCTCAGATTCTTTTTGCAATAGATCTGTGAGAAACAATCATAAAATTTCAATTTCTCTCTTTTACGTTCTTTTTCTACCAACCATAAAGAGAGACAATCCCAAAAGGACATGCAAGAAGTAAACAGCACAATCTGTACAAGATCTCAGTTTCACAAGACATTCTAAGGAAAACTTCAAATATTAGTTACATGCTATTATAAAATCAGGAAGGGATGGTTCACATGACTCAGCTCAGGCAACATTCAGTTTAACCAGAAATGGGAATACAGATGGTCCATGGAAAGAGGGGCTAACTCAATAAATAACATAAATACTTCACTGTATCCTAATGAAGTCTTTTTCAATGTTCTGATTGTTTCTTTCCAGTTCTTTCAATCTGAAAAATCACATGCACTACACTGTTAAAGACTTTTCTTACTTTTCAACAATTTCTTTTCTTAAAGTTCTATCAAGCCAGATTACACAGTGGTATTTAGACAATAATAATGTGATTGTTGTACCCTCGATTTTTATTCATATAGTTACTGCAACAACCCTCCGCTAGGCACATGTACATGCATAACCTTGATCTGTAACTATCATTTAGTCTTGAAATAGTCATTGAGATGTATGCTTAGAGATAAGCATGTCTCATAATATGTTTTTATAAGTATTATTAAGAGGAGCTTTGAGGGATTTGTTTCTTTGGGGTTTTTTGTTTGTTTGTTTTCCTCCTTAATAGCGGTTAACTAATTTCAAGTGTAGTATTTTGTTACCAATTTTTATTCTGATTGTTTTATTTAGAATCTCTAGATAAAGTTGAATTGTGACCTAAGTAAGCAAGCTTATTTTCACTGAATTTGCATTAAGTTATACAATACTATTTCACTAAATACAATTCCTAAATGTTGCCAATGTTCTTGATTATTTAATCAACCTCAGTTCAACACAACCACTCTTGGACTTTCTAGAATTTTAAATTGCTGCTCTTGATTTTCATTGCTTGTGAAGAAACTTCCATGATACATGTCCTTTCAATGTATTCAATCTAACCATGGTATAATTTTATAAGTCTTGGCATATCAGCAGGATGTTCTTCAAATATTAAGACATTTCATCACTTGTTTACTTAATCTCCTTTATATGGGATACACTACTAATAAAAACATTCTCTTTATTTCAAAAATCAATTTCAATTGCAAATTTTGATGGTGAACCCTCCTACATATGCAAAACATGCATTGGTGAGAGCCAGAATGCTACTCCGAACTACTTTCATAAATTGTTACAGAAAATTATTGTAACATTGAATTTCTAAATCTAAAATGAATTTTTAGTTTCTTTTAAAATTTAATGACATTTGAGATTTGTATTTCTCTGAATTAGTCACTTGGTTAACAATTAAAAAATAATTAAATCCAGTTGCCTTTATAAAAACAATTTTAATAATTGGCTTGTTTTTCCTTTGAGAATTTTAGTTATTCCTGGCACTAAACAATTTTGAAAATAAACCTTTCTGCCTCACTGTTGTAAATGAGCTGGTAGCGGGCAACTGAAAAACTCGGGGCGGGGGAGGGGAGAAAGTAACCAAACCAACTATTTTGTGTATTAAATGCAATGAATATACCAAAAGCAGAGACACTTCAGATGAAAGAGTGACTTTGGTTGATGCGCTGTTAAAAAAGAAACTTGCGGTTGTAAATCATTTATAGGCTTTCTTGAGAACATCTGAGCTGAAGAAAGGCCTTGTTCTCTCTATGGTCAGGGACTCTACTGCTTGGTATTGAGGAATCCACAGCATATCTAGTCCTCTCTCAGAAAATTCAAAAGTCCAGCTCAAGCAGAAAAGCTTCCAATGCTCCCTGCACGTCCATAAGGATTATGGCATAATAATGCTCTATTTTTGTTCAGGTATCTCATTGTTAAGCAAGTCATGAGCTTCTTAGGATAGCCAATACAGTTCACAAGAAAGTCATTCTGTAAGAGGTCAGGAAAAATCCATACCAGAGATTTTAAAACCTTCTAACAAACAACATTTAAAAAAGCACTGCCATTTTACATGTGGTGATCTTCTGGACAGCGAAGAGGAAAAGCTATTCCCCTCTCTCCAGGCTGAATTGTTTCACTGGGTTACAGCCCGCAGTGACACATCAACTGGTGTCTCAAATGAGACTCAACCATGCGCTGGTTAGCACTAACAGTCTTCACAAACACACATACTTTCTCTACTCCAAAATAATTAAAGTTTAGCTAGAAATAATAATTTTATCCCATTCAACATCCCATCAGATGGTTTATACATAGTGTCTAGCATAATTATCAGCCTTTACTGGTTATTGATGGTTGTCAACTGTGCACATTGAAATGACTCTGAATCCTCAGGCAGCAGCACCTCCCTGGAAATGTTTCTGCCACAGCAATCTCCAGGAATCATCTGATGCCGCAGAAGAGCAAATGGAATCACATCTATGCACAGAATGACAGATACTCTGCTTCCTACTGTCCATCCCCTTCGCCAAATGTTGGTATGTCCAGATTGACATGGGCATGAGTCTGTCAGTATATATCCTGGATCATTACATTGCACCAGGTTTTGAAGATAAACTTCTTGGTAAATAGCATAGCTCATACCCAATCCTCCTGGCATTTTCTGTACTCTTCTAAGTAGAACAAGATTTATATTGGGGGTAATAAGGCCAGCTCAAGGTAAATAGTAAGGCAAAACCCAATACTGATACTATTTGAATATAGTTACTCTAACAATAACTTGGCAAAGATCTAATTTCATGCTTCCCAGATGGCATTTTCATAGCATCTCAGCAGCCAAAAAAACCACAGCTACAGTTTGTCCAGTGGCAGGTGTCTGTTTCATACAATGACAGTACATGGCAGGAAACAACAGTTCCTGATCCAGAAAACTTCTCAGTGTAAGCATGTTTCAGTTGCATGTGGTTTCACTACTTGCTGTTACACATTTTTGATGCATTCCCATGTTTGTGTTGATGACAGATCAGATGTCTGTACCTACTGTATGTCAGACTGCCTGATGCAGTCTTTCATGTCGGCTGGAGGATCGTTTTTCCTCAACCCTTTTCAAGTTTCTTTCTGGGGACAGTTTATTACCCATTTCAATCTCATTTAAGCATTTACCTTATTACTTCATTTAACAAGTTACATTTAACTAAGCACAATTAAAAACAGCTAGGAAAGCACTGTCAGTTACACGGCTAAATCTCCAGGCAACATTCCCAGTGAAGTCCATGGGACTTGGGCCACACTATGACCGTTACAGTACCATTCTCATTAGCAACTTCCACTGTAGCACCAGGTACTATGCAAATAAAGACTAAAACTCCCTTTAAAATCCAATCTTTGCTCTAGAAATGGTATAAGGTATGAGACAACAGATAGAAACAAACCAACAGGGAAGTACAATGCAACACTGTGCTGATGCTCAGTGCTGCAGACAACACCCCCAGAGCTTCAGCAGCCTCATCATGGTCAATTTGTTTTATGGCCATCATCAAGGACAGAAGCATAAAGAAGAGCTCCTCCTGAGCAAGGAGTAGCAGGACAGAAGGGACAAAGGTGTGTCTTCAAAACAGAACATGTAGATGGGGGGCTGGCATGAAAGGTTTCTCCCACTTGAATCATCATTTTGTATGTGAGAGAATGGTATCATTTTAATGAGGCAAAAAAAGTAATTCATACTGACACAATAAAAACGCCAAGAGAAGTGGTTTGACCAAAGCAGTGAGATAGAAAAAAATGAGCTAAGCAGCAGTAACCTACATGAGAACTAGAGTGACAAGCCTAAATTTGTTAAAAACTTACATAAGTAGTTTAAGAAGTTCTTTCCTTTACAGTAATAGGAATTGAGCTGTGAAAACTCTGTGTCTATATACACAGCACAGCTACCATTTCTACATGTGAGACTGTGCTTTAGCTCAAGGGCATACAACATAAACAGATGACACCTTTGTTGCCTTCCAGTGACGGAATTATAAGCTCACAGGTTCAGTATGTTCTTCACTATTCCTCTTCAAGGAGAAATGAAACAATACAAGAGGTACCTGTGCATGCCAAAGCACAAAAAGGTCATTGCCTGTTTTAAATGATAGGAGAAATCAGGCTTACACCACTATTACGCAAGAAAAAAAAAAAAAAAGCTTCATGCTGAGAAAGGAAAATTAATACATTTTCTCCCTAAACTTCATTTGCAGCTTTAATAGGCACAGGACAGTACAGCACAAAACCATCTTTCTCAGCCCTGCTGTTACTGGGTTGAACCTTTCTTTCCACTAAGGAAGAAAGCAGCAGAATCAGAGACACACTGACGCTCATACTCCAGAAAGGAAACCTGCCTTTCCCCGCTATGGGGATTTCAAAACAAGATTGCACGTAATCAGGGATACTCTTGGGGAAGCGGATAAAGCTTTGCTTGTGCAAATCATATTTAATGTATCTTCAGAGCCCTCTAACTAATTGTAATTCCTAAAACTCCGTTTCTTTTGAAAAGAGCATGCACAGCTGCCCCAGGCTGCCACTCCTTAAGCCCACAGTGCTACCCTAGCACCCTGCAGCACTCACTTGGGGAAGCATGAGGAGACAAACGACTAATCCCAAGAACCCAAAGCAGACTGATTTCATCTTTTGTTCATTTCTAAAGATGAGCACATTTTGCAAGTGCTCCAGGCATACAGATGTGCCACACTCCTCCTGCTGATCATTTCAACCAACAAATGAAAGTCTGGAGACATTTTTCATTCATTAAATCACTCTTACACGACTACTCCCTTCTTCCCACTTCCGACACTCCTCTACACCCCCTCAGCCTATAACATGACTTTGCAAAGCGCTGACGCAGAGGTAATTCTGAACCAGGCGTGCAAGTTTCCTACTACCCCCTTTTTCCCCTCAGCCTGGTTTTGTGGGTACACCGTCTTGAACAGGTTCAGGAATCACCTGCCGGTCAGGTTTTCCCTACCATCTCTCAAACCATCTCTCAGCTACAAAACATAAAGTTCTTTTCTAGGCTGAAGAGTCAATTTAGTCATTTTCCATATGGAATATACTCCACCTTTGATCACGCTTGCTACCTCTATCTGTACCACTTCTAGTTTTACTACCTCTTTCTGATGCAGTTTCACCATAACTGTGCATGTTAGTCAGTATACCTGTATCAACAGGTAAATGTAGCGACACTGACATTTTTTCATTCTGTTTTCTACTCCCACCATACTAATATTTAATATTCCTATTTACTGTGATCATTACTGAGCACAACTCTGGCATTTTCTCTAAACTATCAATTATTAACTCACTTATTAGTGCTTATGTTCAAATCAGAAACAAGCACTACTAAGGTATTATTCTCTCTCACATGTATTATTTTGCATTTTATTTACATTCAACTTTATTTGACATTTTACCACCCAGTCACTCCGTATCATGAAATACTTCATTTCATGATCTGAATTTCACATTCAGATCCTCCTCATTATTATCTTGAATAACTTGATCTCATAAGCAAACTTTGTCATCACACTGTTTATCTCCTGACCATTTCTTTTGACCCCTGACTGGTTATTTATTCTTTCACCGAATACACAGTGGCTAAGTTTCTTTAAAAATACTGGCAAGGGACCATGTCAAATGCCTTTTTGAAAGTCCAAATTGATTATATATCAGCAGGCTTTATCTTATCCACCTGCTTAGCTACTCCTTCAGAGAACTGCAAAGGATTTGTGGGGCTTGACTTTCCTTCGGAACTGTGCTGACTTCTTCCCAAAATACCATATTCATCTGTGTGCCCATTCATTCTATTTCTTATTATGGTTTCTATCTTTTTTCCCCCCACAACAGACGTTAGGCCTCATGACATTAGTGCTCTGGCTTTCCTCCGGAATCTTTTTAAAAATGTGATTGAACACACAACCTTTCTCATTGTCAGGCACAAAGGCAGCAATTTCACTTGAGAAATCCTTCAGAAATTTTGGGTGATAACATCTGCTCCTAGTAATTTCTTAGCACATACCACAGCATTTGTTTGACAATCTCATCGACCAGAATTTCTCTTTGAGGACTATCAACTCACACGACACCCTTAAATACACTTCCAGCACAGGTATCTTCCCCAGTCTTCTCCATAGAGATGATGCGTAAAAAAAAGTTTCTCTCCAATGCCTTTACATTAGGCTTCATACCCCTGTTGTGTTTTTTAAAAAAAAAAAAAAAAAAGAAAAAATTCACACCTTTTTTTATACCATTTTCAAGTTTTCGGGGTTTTTGTTCATTGTGGTGGTGGCGTTGGTGGTTTGTTTGGGTTTTTGCCCTGCTACATTGTACTTGTGTTTCACAGAATTGATGAAAACTCTAGGTAAGAAATCACCGCTGCAGATCATCTAATTCAACCTTCGCTCAAAGCAGGACCTAAGTTAGGTTAGTTTATCTTCCTTTCTGTTTTTCTGTTTTCTGGTACTTCAATTTTTTTATTACCTGATTTCTAACATCCTCGCTCAGCCTGTCACTTGGCTAGGCTGACTTCCCTTGGATTTTCCTAAAGTTTTTTTTTGATTGGTGATAGACATTTGCTCTGAGCCACCCATGTGATGACTACCAAGAGACAACATACATGATACATCAGCTCATTCTGACAGCATCATGTCATGGAGATAGTCTGTCTGAATCCATCCACTGTGGTCATTCCTGTGATTTTCTTGGTGGAACACCACATGCTACGTACATCTCATCTCTCCTTTTTGGAAAATGGTAGTATCATTATTCTTCATTACTGTGTGTTCATCCGGTAAGTCAACCTTGTAAACCTGCAGGGCCATCTGTGGGAACTTGATTATTGAGTTTTGCAGCAACAGACTACCATACAGGTGGACAATACAACTCCTGTGCAATATTTTGTTTTGTACAGCCTTTTTACTTCTGCAGAACTCTGGCATAAATTTCTAGTGCTATAGGTGTTCCAGTTCTCCATTTTCTGCTAAATGAAATATTATCTGATGACAGCCTGCGTTTCACTGCTGCTACCCTGTAATTAAGGAAGCTAAACATAGAACAGATACTGTTTCTCAAGGTTTTTTGTTCATTAGATGCTTTATTATTCTGACCTCGTTTTCCATTAGCATATTGAACAGAGTAATGGATACGTATTGCCACCTATTTAAAGCCAAACTCCATTGCAATCTGCTTTAACTCAAGTTCATAACTAAGTAATCTCTTTTGGATTTATAATCAATTTTCAAGTCAATTTGTTATTGAAAAAGTAACTCTTTTCTTGGAGGATGGCTGTATTTTCTGATCAGCTTAGCATTTCTCCTGTGTTTCAAGCAATGGTGACCTCAATAGACAGAGAAATGGAATAAAACCTTGAAACTAGTACAAGAAAAACTTCTAGTAGTTCAGGATATTGAAGCTTAGTTTTTATTAGAAGCTGTAACCTTTTAAGTCAGTTTATATCACACCTGTGAGGGGGCTGCGGCAATGCCCCTGTGAAGGCCTGTATAAACTTTTCAGTTTCATAATTGCATTGGTGGAGCAAGGACTTAAACCATATATCATCCATACCCTTTTACAAACTTCATTTAAAAAAAGAACACCATTGTATATACATTGCACAACTTTAAGTGGGTAGCTGGTTTGTGATACACATTTCTTTATACTATAGCATTATAAAGAATTTATACACTTCCTTCTCATGTAGACTCATCATTACAGGGTTTTACAACAGCTCCCTATGGAGTCAATAGAAAAATCCTTAGCAGCTCTAGAGGCAGTTAGATAATAAAGTTATCCGTGATGTAAGCAACGATGTTCATCTTTAAATGGTTTGAGCTGGTGATTAAATAATGGCTGCAAACAAAATTTTTCATTTCACTACCGTGACCAATATTTATGCAAGTATTATATGATTTCCCTTGTTCCTGCTCTCTTTTATATAATTCAGTATGTTTCATACCATCAAGGAAGCCTTTCAATGTAACTGTGATTACAGCTGCTGAATGGTTTGCAGCAAAGACCGTGGATGACTTTCTGTGTTGCACTTTGAAAATGCACGATGGAAAACTTCATACCCTCAAACAGTCAAGGAGCTATGCGAATAATGGCAGCTCTGTGCCATCCCCGATACACCAAGTTATGAAAACTGCAACAAACCAGGTGCAATACGATGAGCGTATGGCAACTCCCCACCCATCCTGCCCAGCCTCAAGAGAGCTCTGCCCGGTACCTCTGTGCTAGGCACCCCCATCACCCTGCCTGGGGGACACACCAAGTCTCTTAGGAAACAGTCTGTGATTGCCTGCAATGGCACAACGTGTAGGAAAGCCTCCTCAGGAAGATTATGGAGTCCTTTTTGAGCCTCCACATGGAGCTCCAAGAATTTTAAATAGTACAATGAAGTTGGTGTGGGCACAAAGACTAGATCTGAATGAAATTATTTTACAAAAAAATTGTTCTCCAAATCCTACATTTGTTTGCTAATTCAGATGGATATTTCAGTTCCCCAAAAAAGGAGGAGAGAAATTTTAAATGGCAAAAACATTTTGATTATTCAAACCCCAAATACTTCTTTCAGAAGTGCTAATTTGCTTTGTTGAGAGAAAACAGAAACAGAGTTCAAAAAAAGCAAAATTACTACAAAACTGACATCAAATTAACATTCCTCTTTTCTTCTATTCCAGCAATACAACTCTCATGTTGGCTTTACCTCAATCATCCCTTTCTTCTCAGTCTCAACACCCCCTCTGTCCACCCCCCCAGCTTTCAGGTTTTCCAATGAGGCAAATACCCATTTTTCAGCCAGCTTGAGAGAGAGAATCCCACCCAAGTCACTGCCTTCCCACTCAATCTTTTTTAATCAATTAAATTTTTAAAGAAATTACAGAGTACAACCAGCATGCCAAATGCAATTTAATTTCGTCCGGCGGTTTTACTCTGAGGCAGCACTATGACTCATCCCAAATTTCACAAACTGTATTTTGTTTCATTCAACCAAACAGCAAACTGGTTTATATTTATACATGATTTCCTTTTGTAGACATGCTTTTTTTTGCCTCTTAGATATATTTCTGTTGGTAATATTTCTTGGTGGAGAAAGCAAGTTTCAGTAATTAAGTCTGAATTATGGGTGTTACTGCATGCCACTGCTTCACAAAAAAACCAAAACCCAAACAACCCAAAAAACCAAACCACAAAACCAAACCAACAACAAAATGAAAAAATCCCACCAACCTCATGAAAACCTTTACTGTGATACTGCATTTGCCAAGAAAACTCCTTGTACAGACTCTATGGCCTTCAGTGGTGTGAATAAGTGGATGTAGTTCCAGGGTTGTCCTGTGCCCCTGTAGTAACTAGAAGATATGTACCTGTCCTCCTTTGGCATCCTCCATGGTGTCGACTTTCACTGGTGGTTACAATACCTCTACTATGTTTGTTCAGTATGCCTCACACTTCTCTGTAGTTACAATTCCTTAGCTCAGCAGGCTGTAACTTTTATCTTACTACAACACTGAGTCCCATTTTAGACCTGATAGCACTCTCTCAGCCTTCCTTTCCTCCCACGTACTCAAGCAGGTCCCTTTTGAGCAGGTGCTCTGAGCTTCTTGGGTAAGCCCTACCTGTGCAGCATCGCAGGCACACAGCAATCAGGTAGCAAAAGAAATCCTCTGCAAAACCTTCTTTTAGTATCAAAGATCTAAAAACCCACATCCCTCACAAGGAAGCTAACATGCAGGTCTGATGAGTCCAATCTCAAACTGGAGATCTGGCATTGGGTCAGTATGTCAGGGAAGACAAAAGTCTCTCCCTGCGTCTGCCCCTCTCCAGCACACAGCAGTACCAGTCTGTCTCCTGCGGTGGCCTCCCTCCGCAGCAGAGACTGGACTCTGCTTGCCCAGGGATTCCTGCAAAGCAGCGCTGACCTCTTCCAAAGAGCCAGGCCCTTCAGATGGGCCAAAAACCACAAAACAACCAAGAAAGCAATCTTGAGCTCCTCAGACAAGCATTTAAAAAGATGGCAAGCTACCCACACGGAGCTCGACTGTGGCATGAGGGTCACACTCCAAAGAGATTACAAGGCAGAATGGGGCTCACACCCAGAAATAAACACACACAAGTATGAACGTATGTGCACATATACACATGCACAAATACGTACATAAATTTTTTTAAAAGTGCTTGCAAAACAATATGGTAAAGACATTCTCCCCCATACAAAAGGAGGGACAAGCCCCTCCTCCCACCCATAAAATATCAGAGGGAGTCTTGTGCCAGAAGGAACAGTATGACAGAAGCTGTTTCATCAAAGCTACAGGCTTCAGGGTTTTTTTGTTTTGCTGTTTTTAGTCTCACAGCAAGCACTGAAATCTACTGAAAATATGAATGCAAATGGAAAAAACGTTTCCCATATGAGCATAAGTCTTAGAACCTTAGAAACTCCTCTAAAAAAAAAAAAAAAGAAAACTACAACTACATTGTTCTTGCAACCTCCAGGACCTTGGAGCTGTTGCCCACAGTCCAAGGTGGTGATGCAGGCAGGGCTGGGCTTAGCCCAGGGCTCCCAGGCCCCCTCCAGCCTTCTCCCAGCCAGGCAATCCACACTCACTTGCTGTTTTGTCTTGCAAAACAAAGGTTTTCTTGAAGGTATGTAGCAAAAAGCATTCTACCTTTGTAGGGCTGTGTTAATGATTAGTTTTCCCAACTCTATTGTTAAACTGCTCAACAACCCAAAGAGTATTTCATCTTGACTGGAAGAGTGTTTCTTTGTAATTTTCTCAGCAAACCATAAGGACCAAGAATATATTTCCATATAAAATACATAATCTGGCCTGGAACAAGTTGTTTCACTTAATTTGAAAATTAATAAGCCTTTTAAACAGCTTTGAACAGAATTTCATAATACTCAAAATGAACACTTTAGAACTGGAAAACATTTCTTTAGGAAACTCTCCCACAAAGTAAACAGTAAATATACATTTTCAAGTGCCCAATTATCTATTTGGGTCTCATAATTGAACATAGAAAAATCCCCTCCACATCTAATAAGAAGAGATCCTCAAACATGTCCTGGTATACGTCCTTCCTTTGTTATTAGATGAACATGAAAGACAGGGTTTATTCAGAAGTTAGGAAGATATGGGGGCTTTTAAGGACGCAAGGGGAAGACAGTGGGAGTTGGGAATATGACGGCCTGTACAGGGTGTAAACCTGTGGTGTCCAAAATAGGGTTTGCACACCCCAAGGGATGGGCAAGGTGATCCACTGGCGTGTGGGAAGATCATTTTTTTGGTAACATTAACGAATAAGAAATACTTTTTAAAATAGTGTTTATTTCAGCATTATTTAATCCTTTTTCAACTTCTGGTTTTGCATATGTTTTACAATATATATAATACATTAGTACAGTAGTACTAATGAATAAAGATAAATTTATTGAGGGTGCGTGCTCAAACTGTTTTTTAATTAATAGTGGTGTGCAATTAAAAAAAGTTTAGAGACCACTGATCTAAATGTGAAGTTAAATCAATAAATCTGATCTCATTATAATGATTGCCTCCAGCATTACACAACTCCTCTGGAAAATAACAAACAAGCGAAGACTTAGCGGTCACCTAATATGAAAACAGAAGAACTATTAGCTGTTTGGTGTGCTCTTGTATATATATATTCGTATGTATATATATATACACACACACAGAGCAGAATTCTGCCACAAAGGGGAAGATTGTATCTACGTTAGGAAATACACTGTCACCCACATGTTAGTAGCACTAGACCCTGTAGAAAACGCCCTTTACAAAATGTAGGAAAGCACATTCTTTTTTTCCCTTACAGGCATATTTTGCTGAGCAACAACTTGATGTGCTGTAATTTGACTTCTCTAAACATCAAGAATGGTAAATTGCACCCCCCCCTTAATAAATTGCTCCTCGATTTACCAAACATCTGAACTGAATGAGCACAGCTGAAGAATAACACAGCATCCGTACCTCAGAGTACAAACGTAAATCCACCAACGACTGCCTTGCTCTATAACTCCTGTAATCGATCTATATTCCATTTTTACTCAGCTTTTTATGAAGACAAAAGATATTCCATGCTTTGAAGTAAATTTGCTTGAGTAAGACCTATGATTCTGACTTTCTATTAATACAATAAACTTTAATACTGACTGACTCCGTAATCATTCTTTCAGTAAGCTTGGAAGGTCAGTAGTGAGAACGCAGGCTTTTCTTCCTAGGAACATTAGTATGGCCAGCGAGGAACAAAAGTAAAATAGAATTTTAGCATTTTAATGGGGGTAATACGAATTTCAGTTTCTTCTCAAATGCATCAAACAGTCACATACAGCCACTTCCAGTTACGCTGAGTGCAGCAGCTTAGCTGTTTGTCATAGCACCTTAATGTCATCTTTTAAATAAGGCAAAAAATTTAATTGTTGTCCTTGAAAGGGCCCATAAGGAAGTTTTGGTGGCTAGTACCCTACTGTCAACTAGAGACCATCTTGGGGAATTGTTTTTGAATCTTAACTTCCCAGTGCTGCGGAGGATAAGGAGATGATAAAAATAGATTATAAAACAGAGCCCTTCTCCATTGCCTTCTGTTTGTTTTAAACAGACATGTATTTTATGTACACTGTCATTACACTCATTTTCTAAAGTGCAATTATAAAAACCCTTTTAAATAAAATCAATTTCTTGGACTCCTGTATGACTGCTGCTGACATCTGATGCGATTTGACTTTCTGTGTGTCACAAGCTATAACATCTTCCACTAGGTCCTTCAATAAATTTCTTGGGGATGCCTTCGAAGTCTAATTCATACATTTATACCTTGATTATTAGCTCCTGTTTCTATAAAAAGCCTAGCAGGAAGCATTATGAAATGTATTTGTAATCATTCAGTACCCCATGCAGAAATTCAGTTGAGTAGTCTGAATAGATTGCTTGAGCGCACACCTCTGATTTATGTTTTCATTATGTAGAAATCAGCTTTTAAATTAATAAAAAAAGCTTCCATACACACATCCCAAATCTGCTAAAACATGAATAAGCCTACCACACAGCTTTTATATCTGAAATCACATGAGGTACTGATTGACTTGATTGGGCATTCTAGACTAATGGGCTATTATAGTAATCAATAACTTCAGCAATTATTGAGCTGCTGTATCCATTCTATACATAGGAGGAATACAAACCCATAAAAACATGTTTTTGTCAAATAATCCTTAAATACTTGAACCAACCTCTACAGTAATTTCAGACCTCTTCAGCCAATACACACCACGCACAGACAAAGCCCCCACGATCAGGGAAATGTAAGGGCAACAGTTGCTGCCAGCCCCTTCCCAAGAAAGAAAGATAAGAAGGCAAAACAATCCTTTCACCATTCAAAGACTGGCCGATAAGAATAAAGTCCTCTTTCATTTCTCATCTAGCAAACTGAGTGCTGGAGCGTAACCTGCTTTAGAGTAAGTGCCTAGAGACTGCACAACAACATAAGCATTTATAGGTAACTTCCATTCAGGCAAATTCTAGTTCAAAGACAATTTTTAATTTGAACATGGTATTAGCAGGCAGAGAGACAGCTTTTTCTTAGCACTACTGACCCAACAAGGTCCTCAAAACCAGAGAAAATTATGGCCTTATGTCACATCCAGGTGGTAGTTATATGCCCAAGTACAACCTACAGAACTATGACCCTGAAAAACTGATTGCTCAAGATCCCCTGGGAACTGGCGGGAAGTAGAATGAATATTGCAGCATCTCTGACACAGTCTAGGTTCAAGTAAAACTGCTTGGTCCTTAGAGATGTAGTGGTTTTGTGTTAGCTCTTGATCGCAAAATGTTTTTTTTCCTTCCTCCTCTCCTCTGGTGGTATGTAAATTACATGCAAGAATAACATTCTGCATTAAGCACCTGTGACCAACTCTTACAAGGCCATTTTATTTATAAAAAAGGGTGGTCCCCAAAGCCCACACCTTTCTTTGTCAAGAATTTATGAACTACCTTTAAGCACCATTGACAGCCTGATACATGGGTCACTTGCAAATCAGTTTTTCTTGCTGAATTATTACACTATTAACTCTACAGCTTTCTCAGCTTTACAAAGTGCACTTCTGCAGTGTATGTGAAGGATGAATAGCCTCAATAAATTCCATTATACAAAGGAACAATGAGGATAGCATATTGCTGACTTTAGGATAATGAAAGCAACACTGGATTTCAGATTGTTTTGATGTGATTAGCATTGTGTTCTCATTTCTCTAGGTGAATGATTTTTAAGGCTCTCATTTTCTAGAAGCACGTATGAGAAGTGGATTTCAGATGAGATAGGCTTTATCATTATTTATTACAATAGCATCCATATGAACCATCTGATAAAAGGTCTCATCATGCTTTATATTTGATAAGAATATAACAAGATGCAGGACACCCCCTGCCTCTGACACAGCTTTCTTAAAGCACACAAAGAGCAGGCAGAAGGAAGCATCAGAGCCCCATTTAGCACACTGGGAACTGAGTCACAGATCCCATCTTTGCTAAACTTCAACCACTTGCCTGAGTAGTCACAGGATGTGGCAAGATCAAGAATGTCTCTTAAGCCACATTCCTTGACAGTAGTCTATTCTAGACTGCATGGGCCAATCTCAGACCTATATATCATTAATACCTCAGATATTAGCTGTTTGAGAAGTCACTGCTGTTACATTTTCTAGATGCAGGTTTAGGACTTCACACTAGGGTATGCAAGTTGCCAAATCATCGCTATTAAATAAAGCTTGAGTAAGTAAAGGACTCAAATACGGAGACAAATTTCTTTTGTCCTAGTACCTATTTCAGTTTAGTTCTCATGGTGCCAAGGGTTGCTTCCCCTTAAGTGTTAGCATTTCTTGGTTAATACTATGTTGAAAGTAAAAAATCTACCACAAAAAATTATTGTTTTACTATGAGTCTCAGCAGAAACAATATTCAGAGAAATTTCATATCCGTAACCCACAGTCTGGCAATAATTTTAAATCAACCTTTTTAATTTTAGGTCTGTTCACAAAGATCATTAAGCTACAGTCATAGAAATCTTTTAACAGACATAAGCTGCTCCTACTCTTTCATCAACAAAATGGAGATTCTTTATTTTAACAACCTCTGTAACTGTCTCAGACACACATGCCCTCAGCAACATAGAGAAGCAAAACTCTACATAAATCAAGCAAGCTTTTTTCTTACAGGCTGGAAATTAAGAAACTGAGAATGCGATACTTGGAAAACCTCAGGAACGATGTAATGAGGTTACATGTAAAGTTACAAAGCCAGGAAAAGCTAAGTCCCCAAGGAAAAAACCTGAAACATAGAAGGAATTTTCCTTGTAAACATCTTTTCTCAAGATCTGCCCCATGACTAGCTGGCCATAACTGGCCATGATCATCATATAGGCATCTAAGTTAAATAAGAAAACAAGGACATAACCACTTATAACAGTCCTTAAAGTTTATAATAAGATACTTAATACCCAAGCATCTGACAGAGAAATGAAGAAAACCAGTATCTTTTCACTGATCCCTGCTGATAGCCAAATTAGCTGCACGTGCAGGAAGAGTAATGCTGAAACTCAGTTTGTGATGTTGCAGTTACATGTTGTCCTGTCTTCTCCTTTTCACTGTTCTATTCACTGTTCAGCATACAGACTAAAAACTGTATACTGACAAGTTCTATGGAGAAACAAAAGTCATTTTAGAGAAGAACAGGTGCACCAATATTTCAGGCTTTGGCCTGCTTTGTTTTCTGCAGTA
Organism: Gavia stellata; assembly: GCF_030936135.1. NCBI lineage: Eukaryota > Metazoa > Chordata > Aves > Gaviiformes > Gaviidae > Gavia > Gavia stellata. The sequence goes on from NC_082602.1 coordinate 6,244,595, forward strand.
CCAGCACAATCACGTTTCAGCTCTTCATCTGCTTTGTACCATGGACAATACACAAAGCCCCTGGGCTTGGCCACCCAAGCCACCTACCACAGCTTGTGGTGATCTAGAGGCCAGCTGTCAGCAATGGGGAGAACCCCCCACGCCCTGGTTCCAGGCACACAATCTCCTCCTGCTTCCTCGCACTTTAGTGATGCTTGGTGAAGCCTGCACTGAGCCAATGAAGCTTGTCTAGTTCACAGAAAGCTACAAAGCTATTCACTTGTTCTTTTTCTCCTGGCAGGTTGAATTGGCTCAGCGAAGGAATCATGTAGGGCTAGAGCCAGTACAAAGGGAGGAATGGGCAGCCATCGCCACCAAGGGATGTGTATGCGTTCAGAGGAGTAGGAAGTGGGAAGTCTCCTTTTGACAGGAGTGAGGTGTTAGTCTGGCTTAGCTGTCTTAAGTTTGCCCTATGGGTAAGAAACTAATACAAAGTTCCTTAGGAGAGAGTAGGTCTCTCTCCAAGCTGCCAGTCGCTAACATTTGGTAATTGCATGAAGTAGTCATGCCACTTGGTCAACGTACAGCAGAAAACCAACATACCATAAATGCATCATGTTAATATTCCATGTAATAGTTTTAAAGGTCTGTGAATACCTTAAGGAAAACAGCACAGATGGCTATCTCTCTGCCTGTCACTGTCTTCAAAAATTTGAATATATAAGCAGTGAATGTGCTTCAGAAGTGTGAGACAATCAAATACTGTTTTCAACCCTAACATTTTCCAGCCACTCCCTACCAACATCTAGCAAGAGTAACATTCTGACTGCTATAAAAAGTATTGATAGGCCACTCAGCATGTGTAAGGAAAGTCAAGCTAGCTTCAAACTAATCAGCTAGAACACTGTTAATAAAGCAAACCATATGGAATAAAACCTGTCAAGACAACAGGGAAATATTAATTAATATTTGCCTTTAAAAATTAATTTTACAATTTAAAATTAAATTAATACAGGGAAGTATTAATAAATAAAAGAAAAAGAAACGGAGCCTGAGACCAAGGAGCCACCCTAGGGTAAGGGTTGTCATAGCTACACAGCTAGTGGTACTTGAGCTGGCCTGCTTAAAACAAGGTTGGATACACCTTTGTGACCTGTGCTTGCAGCGGAGATTGCAGGACAAGAATGTGTCTCGCCCAGACTGACTGCAGGCTGAACAATCTCTATCATCACCAAGGCAATTCCAGCAGAATAGAGCAAACATTCACCTTGGAGTAGGACTGTAGAAATATCAGAGCCACCTTCAAGACAAGGAACTACAAAGTGCCCCCCCCGTCTCCAAATGAAAGCAGTCTTATGTTTCCCCATTCACGCCTACCCTCACACCCAAAGAGTGTTACATCTGAATTCACTTCTGAAGTCATTTTTCCCTTTTAATTTCACTTATATTCCTCTTTTTTTTTTTTGTCTTTTCAATGGGAAAGAGGGGTAACATTTTACAAATTGGACCTGGAGAATGCAAATAGTAGGTAAGCTTTAAAAATACCATTTATAAACTTACAGCGAAATAAAATGACAAAATGTTTACAAACACATGTAAAAGGCCTAAAAAATAAAATTTCAATTTTAAAAAAGTCCACTGCATTTCTTTAAAAGTTTTAATGGCAGGCAAACATTTTCATTTCTTTCTACATAATTTCAAAGAAAAAAAAAGAAAATCATACTTTTTATATATATATATACACACACACACAGAGTTTTCTCAGACCCCTGGGCCTTTGGGTCTGCTTCACATGGCTGTGGACCCAAAGGCTGTGAGTATACAACAACACTTCCCCACTGAATTAAATCCTGAGTGGGAGCCAAGACCTTTTCTATCCATGGGAGTCAAAGTACAAAATCTTTCTCTAAATTTATGGGAAGGGATGTGCATTGCCCTCACCCAGGACCCTTCAGAGAACCTTTTGGAAAGCCCCAGGCCAAGGCCCTGAGAGCGAGCTGTGCTGCGGACACAGCAGCACTGGCACAAGGCTCAGTGGAGATCCCAAGCACCTCTGCAGCCATAGATGGCAGAGAAGAGACCCTGGCATAACCTGCAGCATATCTATAATGATCTAATTATACTATTAGAACTCGCTAGGTGAAAGCTTTAATTCTGAAATAAAGTAGCCTCAGTTATTTCCAAAGTAACTTAAAATAAACGGGAAGGAAGAGACTTTTATAGTGCTCTCCTGGAAGTTACAAAGACAGAACTGTATCAGTACACTAATAAATGCAAATTTTCCTGCAACCACAAGCCCATAGACAGACCCCAGCTTTCCAGTTCACCTGGACCAAAGAGCTGTAGCTCATGAAGATAAGAGAGCTTACAGTTATTTCAGGTCTCCTCTGTTGAGGGCTGCTTATGCTCATTCTCTGCCTATTTAGAGAGACAAAAATCACATTCTCCCTCCTTCCACAATTATCTGAACAATGCTTTCATAAAAAAAAAAAAAAGCTTCTTATCTCCATCCTCATAGATTAATGGCCTCAAAAAGGTTTCAGCATGCCCCAGTGGCAAGCTGTAGTGGCTTTCAAAGTAGAGAACAGATTCCATCATATTCACATTAAAAATCACCATCAGGTTACTGAGCAAATGAAAGAGAACAAGTCCTTCAATTTTCAGTGCTCATTCAAGCAGCTGACACACACATAGTCCAGGGCTTGCTTCTGCTATATGACAACGGGGAGCAGTCGTTGCAAGCATGAAAATGCATGAACGCTGAGGAGGCATGCTTCCTAGTTCTTATTAAATTGATGAAAATGTTTTACCGAAAACACTGGCTCTAGAAAAGCACTAGTAAAATGACTTAATTTGCTTGTCATCAACTTACTAAAATACTCCTTTGTTATACTGAAAGAATATTAAAGATCTACCCGAGGAAAAAAATCAGATCCTCTCCTTTCTTCAGCGAACTTAACGTACTTCATTGTACTGTATGTATAGATGTAATATTCAAGTACCATGAAGTATCAGTTAATTTCAGATTTTTTTTTCTGGGAAAATAATAAACACTAAAATTCCACTTCTAACCACCTCATTTTGTGTGAGAATAATTCATTTTAATAAGTCTGCCTATAATGGTTCACTCAGAATTATGTGGAGAGAGTTCTAAATCCATATTTCCCAAGCATATTGCCCTATGGCAACTATATTTGAGACTTACACTTTCTCCTCCTGTTCTGGCTCCCTGGCGGAATGCCTCTCCCACAGGACTCCGCAGCTCTTTAGGCCAACAAGTCCCATCAGCTGGGAGAAGGGAGTTTCATGTGCAGTGTAATTCTGCACGTATGCAGAATGCGTACTCAGACATCAGCACGTTTGGAGAGAATTTGTTTCACTCGGTATTTTGCACAGCGCTTAGCACCAAAGGGAACTGATCTCAGCAGGAGATTCTAGATGTTACTGTAATACAGATGAAGAATAATAATGATGTTTATAAAAGCAATGAGGCTTTCAAATGAAATGCACTACATCAGTGTAATCTATTATGAGAAATTAGTCTTTTCTATGGGAAAACTTCTAAACTTCCACTTAAGAAGGCTGAAAAATGATGCAGCCCCTGCAGATGGAATGCATCTTCCTTTACCACAAAAACTTCCTATTATTTGAGAACGTTAACAACCAAATGATAATTGGACTCTAACAACTATTTTTCATAACTAAGATTCTAAATCTATTTGTCATATGAATAGAAAATAGAATTACTTTCAGAATACTTCTGATAATCCTTAAACTGTGCACAAAGAGGACAGAAAATATTAATTCTTAAGAATAAAACATAAAATTATAAGATGACAGCAAAACACTTAGTAAAATATGCGGTCAAACATTTTTACTACATTAGCAGAGCTGCACATGACATACAACTTCAACACAACTGAATCAAAGTATTAAAAGAGATCATCATGTTGTGTGGGCGTGTTTGTATTTTTATAAAGAAAAACTAAGTGGGTTTTTTTGGTTTGGTTTGGTTCCCTGCCCCCCCCCCCCAAAAAAAAAAAAATCCTTCATGGGGCTGACTACATAAACAAGCATGAAGTAATGTTTCTCTAGTCCTTCCTGAATTTCAGCAAAGGCATCTTGTGGAGAAATTGAACCCACCTTCCATCCCCAAAACCTTTCAAGCTCCATTTGCTGCAGAATGCTGATACCCACCATTAACTGACCTAATTGAGAATCATTATGCGCAGCTCTAACTAAGGGTCCCCTGTGATGTCTAAACCTCCTCTAATGTCTTCATGAGAAGCAGCACCCAGAGACAACGATTGGTGTACAGACCTGACTACTAAAATGTAGGCCCAGGAGAGATTTCAATTTATTGTTTTGAAACACTGTGAGTGGACATTTAATGACTCTACTTTAGAAGTATACAGGAACTACTGAAATGGAAGTGGTTAAGATTTTTTTCTCCATGAATATTCATAGTTTACATTTAAATACTTCACCTTTTATTCTATTTTAGTTTGATTACTCATACAGTAATTTGAGCTATATTGAATTTAATGCACAAAAGCAAACTTTCTTATCTGAAACCTACAGAAATCATAAGGCTGTACTTTGTCTTCAGAATTTTAGGCTATTTAATAAAACACCTGCAGGAAAATGTAAAATAATGATCTTTCTCTAATTTCAATTAAAACTCCATTAATAATCACCAATTTTAACAGGAATAAATTGTATTTCCTACCTAATTATATTCATGTTACTATGAAATGTCTATTACATTATCTCTTAAGCTTTCAATAAAATTATTTTGGTAGAAATAAGAAAGACATTAAACAAAAAGTTGAGAAAACTATGAGCAATAAATAGCAAGTTCTACTAATATTATCAGGTATTACAGAATCACACAAAACCTAGAAAGTGTTTTGTCTTCAAAAAAGAGGATAAAACTGCTCTAATTTAAAAGAATAAACTTGATGTATATTGTAAGTAGCCTTTTCAAAATATTTACACAGATTATGAACAAATAGAAGTAATTGTTAAATAGCCTTTTTAGAGAGAGAAAAGCTTCTTTTCTTTTTGGACAAATAGGCTTTTGACAGAATTGGTTATTTGAGTTCAGATACTAGTCAAAACAAGGTTCAAGACATTGATTTAAATAACAAATAAAGACTACAGAATTAAGGCCCCTAAAAGACAATAAAGATATTTAAACAAATCAGCTGTTTTACAGACAGCCAATACTAGAATTTAGGTTGCGCAAAATGCACCCTTTTCAAAACCCGCTACGAACTGAAAAGACTCCCACTGACGGAAGAGCTCAAATCAGTCAGCAATCATGCTACTTCAACTCAGAGTAAGCAGCAAATGATGAAGTAGCCCAACTGAGATAAAGACATAATAACTAAAAATTCAATTTTTCAACCAAATCCAACATATTGAGGCACTGAAAGAAAAGATCTAGTCAAAAAGCAGTACGAATATTTGCAGTCTCATTCAACACATCAAACTGATCCACTCCCTTCAGTAAGGGAACACACAGAGGGCTTCCATCAAACAATGAGACTTTTCATGCCCAGGTTAAGGTTTGATTCAGGGCCAATAAAAATCAACATGGCTTCTGCTTTTCCTCCCAAATAGAGTGAAATTGATGGGGTTGAGATTGACAATGTTCCAGCCTGGAGTAGAAAACTACCCCAAATCCTCCAATTATTTTAATCACATTGTGATGAAACGCTAGCGTTAACCAGTGATTCATCCAGAACCACTGGATGGCAGCCCCAGTCCCACCAGGCAGGCGATGATGCCCCAGCGCACCTTCGTCAAAACACTGATGATGCACAACGTGCCTTGACACAGCCTCTGCCTCCCAGCTATCAGGAGGCATTCACATGTCTAGCACAAAACAGAGCTCTGAACATCCAAGAACAGCAAGCAATCATATATTGCAGAGAAGTAATCCCCACCAGTAATGACGTCACGTTAAGAGCTAGCATTCCTGATATTATTTGGTTGGGTTTTTTCACAGCATATTAGAGTCCTAGCCCTGAACCTCTGTTGTTGATGCTGCAAAAATAAAGTGGAACCAGCACATAAATGGTGAGCCTCTGACAACACAGAAACACACAAATATCCATATTGGAGACAAAATTAAAGTCTCTCGTTGTCAAACCAAGAGCACAAGCAAAGAACATCACAGGCTTATCACTGCCACCAGCTGCTCAAGTGATTCAGCATCTACACAAACAGGTTACCTAGACTCTGTACCTGCTACAAAAATAGAAAAAAGAAGTACTCACCTCTGCCCTATTACTGAAAAGATGATAAAGACAGATGAGGGAGTAAATTATAGATCATAGTGAAAACTATCAAACTCATTACACCAGCCAAATAACTTCTCTCAAGCTTTGCATAAGCGTTACGGTAGAGGAGCATTGTCACGAACGATAGGAAGAAGAACAGAGGGAAGCTTTAGTGATGTTTATTGGAACTCTACCTGGTCACACTGGCATTAGCTACGCTGGAAGAAATACAAAGATAATTCAAAAAACTTGTAAGTGGGAGGACAGAAGATGTCATAATGAGCTGTTAAGCAGTAGGAATCACAACTATACTGGATAAGAAATGACAGAAGGTCAGTCCTAGAAACAGAAAAGGAATTTTTTTAAAGCAGAGAAGGTAAGTTTTGTTTAGTGGCAGATGGAGGGGAACAGACTTGGAAAGTATAAACAGAAAACTGCTCCGAATACAAAACTAGAGATAGTCTGTGACAAACAAGAGAGATACTGAGTTGTTCCTGGTCCCTGACAGAGCAAATGGCAAAGCAAAAGACATAAATCTGATTCTACAGTCTTTAATCATTCCACATTTGCTTTGAAATACAAACTATACATCTAAAGTACAAGTATTCAAACTCTTTGCAGGTATACTTGTGAAGCGTTAAGAAGTGAAACCTATTTACGGCTTGCCAGCACCAGGGCACATTGCACTACAGTCACCAACCTTCTCCTGATGTCTGCAGACCACAGAAGCAGAAATGTAATGCCATTCATGGTGCAGTTTACTGAATGCCTCCTGAAAGGAGATTGTAGCAAGGTGGGTGTCTGTCTCTTCTCCCAAGTGGCAAGTGATAGGACAAGAGGAAACGGCCTCAAGTTGCACCAGGGGAGGTTTAAATTGGATATTAGGAAAAATTTCTTCACTGAAAGGGTTGTCAGGCATTGGAACAGGCTGCCCAGGGAAGTGGTTGAGTCACCATCCCCGGAGTTATTTAAAAGACATGTGGATGAGATGCTTAGGGACATGGTTTAGTGGTGCACTTGGCAGTGTTAGGTTTACAGTTGGACTCTACGATCTTAAAGGTCTTTTCCAACCTAAATGATTCTATGATTCTAAGTCCAAGCCTTACTGATTTTTTCCTGCATTAGACCTCAATGCAGAGTTAAAGAACAAACAGCTTTGTGCAGCACAACAGAAATTACAATGCTCTTCCACCTGACCTTAGAGCAGCATCTACAAAGGCAAAGAAAACATCCAGTGTTTTTCTACAAGCATTATGCACCATGGATAAAATCTACACTAGGTGACTACTCGTAATTTTTATAAGTAGTAATTCAAATGCAGCAAGGCACAAGGTTGACCAAGTATATTACTTTTGCTTCTTTCTTTTCTAAAAAAACCAAAACACAACCCCCACCCTGCTATAAAAATGGTACAGGGAAGAAGTTATTTACTTTTTCTACAGTGTTTTGACCCCCACAATTCTCAGCTTGTTTATGATCTGCTCTTACAGAGTTCTTCCTATCTTCATGAAAGCAAAGCCATGTGATTCAGCATGTTAACGTTTCTCTTTGACCTTCAGTTTACCTACTCTATTGGGACACAATTTACAGTTCTGCTAGATGAAAGCGGAGTTCAGAAGAAAAAGGATAGAGTTGTTAGCAAAAACTGCTAAGCTAATTTTTGCCTGCAGCAACATTCATAAATCTACTGCAGGCAAAGTCTTAACTCTTTCACCTGCAAAACTAAGGAAAGAAAACTATTTTCAAGTCACATTCAAAACAAATTAATTGTGTTCATGTTCAAATTTCTTAGAAATGCAGTTTATGAGAAATAAGTCCTGCAATAGCAAATTAAATTTACCAAAGATCTTATATAAATACACAATACTATGCTTATACCTAACATGAAAATGTTTCTGCAAAATGAAAGAAAAGAAGCTGTTAAAATGTAAAGTAACTGCCAATCAAATTACTTCTTTCTGCACTACAGCGAATATGCCATGTTTAATAATAAGCAAAATGCTAAGTGAAAAATAATTCATTAAAAGTCTTGGTCTTTATTGATAGGCAGACAGCTTATGGGGTTTTTGACCCAGTCCTTTTCATCCCACATCAAATCATATCAAGGCATAGCCTTTTTTTCTAATGCTTATTCATCCCTAAAACCTGTTGTTTTGTTTTAGTGTTCTTTTGGCTAATATGAGGCAGGTAAGAACTGCCTTAATCACACGTTCTAAAATAGTTTCAGTGAGGCCTTTTAGCATTGATATATCATCATGCCATTTGAGAGAGGCCCAGTTTTGACTCTTAGCTCAAGCAGTAAGTGATGATTACACACAAGTACCTGTTCAGAAGTATTGTCAGGCAGGATAGCGTTGTTCTCAGACAAGACTGATAATTGTCTTGTATAGGTTTGATTGTGGGCAAAGCCTGAACAAAGGATCCTGTGGCTTTGACAAGCTGTTGATATTCTGGGCATGCTCTAGTTTAATAAGATAATATTTTTACAACGCATATCCTCGGCAAATCTGAAATCCTGAGAAGGCAACCAGGCTGTTAGATGATGAAGATTTTATTACAGAGGCACTCTGAAAGGAAATCACTGCATCCCTACTACCTTTTTTGTGATGGTACTGGAAACAGGCAGGCTTCTACGCAGTTGCTCCTCATACCTTAGAAAAAAGACCAAAGAGTAAAGAGCTTTAGAAGAATAGGAATTTGACTGCAGATTTTCAAGCTTGGATCCATTTCTAGTTATTCCCCAGTTACTAACACAGGTGTATTTCAAACAGGCTGCAAAGAGCCCTCAACTTTTTCTCTCATATAAACGTGGGAGAAAGATTATGATCTTCACAATAGCATGGGATTTAGTTTATACCTGGATAAATTAAAAGCCAGTAGAAAGGAAGATGAACGTTTTAAAGTTAACTTCACTAATTCTTTCTCAGTACACCTTATCCTTCTGTGCCAACCTTTCTTCCTATACCCCCTCCTTGACAAGTATGACAGTATCTTTGGTCAGACTCTGCCTTTTGTCACTGAGTTGTCCTTTATTATCATCGATTCAGAAGCAGTCTCAACAGTTCTAAATGGCCTCACCCTTTACTGCAAGAAGCTCAGATGTAGTTTGGAGTTGGAGTCTTGCATTTTTTTTTTTTTTCCTCTGGAAAGGTGGAATGATTCTTTGAACCGGTTTTAAACAGAAAGACAAACTCTTTTTCTGTGACCCCCAAGGCAACTTGGGACATAGAAACTGACCTTGATTCCCCTCCTATGTTATTTTCTTCAAAGAGGGAAGCACTCTTTAAAAAATTCTGCTGGTGTGGGTTTTCTGAAGGAGCAGAAATATATTGTATAGTCAATGATAACTCAGATACTGATACTTACACTGAGCTTGAGGAGATCAAGCAGGCAAAAGCACACTTGCCAGAAGCATTGCTGTGGTGACATGACAGAGCAGTGCTACTTTTGCACAATGTTCTTGTGCAGAGACATACTTACCAAGGCAGACAAATTTAGAAAACTACTATCAACCTCAGTCAGACATTATCCATGTCATTGAACTGCCTTTGATTTCTCCATTCACTGAAAGTGAGGGAACTTAGCTGCATCGGCTTTCCTGGCATTGTGCTGCTTTCTCAGGGAAGGAAAGATTTTACTGCTTGTTCTGGTTGGCAAACACAAAATCCCTGAAAGACTTACACCTATTGTTTGAACACCAGGAACAAAATACATCTTATCAGTGTTTGCAGATTGAGTGGTTTCTAAGATTTTAATCTCTAGCTTAATTTTAATTAATTTCTTCATCTACCTCAATGCTATCCAGGTAGTACAACCTTCAGGTTGGCAGGTTAGCAGGGACTGTAACCACTGAAAATATAAAGATCTTGATCCATTCTATTTCCAATTAAATTTTCATCCTCTAAATACAAATGAGGAGTGTGCAAACAAATTGCTTGAGTCTACAGCTGGTTTTGATGCCTGTGGGCTAGATGTACTGAAATAAGAAACTGACATAATTCCATTAATCTCAAAGGAAAGACCCTTGTTAACCTTCATGGGCTTTCATCAGCCCTTGAAACAATTGTGTTTAGATGAATCGGGCAATGATTTCCTTTTTATTCTAATCTAAATCAAGCTTTTCATGAACTATATCTATTTTGTGTTCAAAAATAAGACAAAGCTGAAGAACAGGACAGGACAGTTTTACTGGAACATCTAGACCAGGCTTAGCCAGCTGCATCTTTGAAACCACTCTTCCGTGTGATTGCAGGTAACCAACTATTACCCAGTGAAGACATGCCATTCAAGTCAACTTCTGTCTAGCTACCAAATTCAGGATTCTGCACAAATAACTTGTAGGCATTTCTCCTCTTTTACTGAAATAAATTTGTACTGACACCTAAGACAAGCCTACCATCTGTTGGGAGCCAGTGAACCCTTATTATTCTTTACCTGAGATGAGCAGGCATTTAAAGGTCAGTTTTCCCTCAACGTTCTTCAGGTTCCTTTGGTTAGGCAGCAAAGCCAAGCCCATGCCAGTGAGAAAGTCGCGAACAGTCAAGTGAATACTCTTAATATTAGCAGAATAATTGGGCCTAGAATATAGTAAGTCTGGCACCAATAAAAAAAAGGAAAAGTCAAGAAATATGTCACTCTACTAACTTTTCTTTACCACCTATGAAAATGAGTCTCAAAGGTGTCAAAAATAAAGAAATTAAGTAATTGAATACACCCAGATGTTACATTTTCAGCTTTCAACTTAAAGCTACCACTTGTGGGGAAACAAACTGTTTGGCTTGGGTCTTGATCCTCTTAATGAACCCAAACCCACCCAAGAGGATGATGTAAACAAACATTCACACAGAAATATTCTGTAGTTTTTAGCTGAAAATCTCTTCCTGTAACTTTCAGTTTTGATTGCACTGGTTTCAGCTGTGCTAGTTAAGAAAGTGTCTATAGCTCCTGCCTTAGCAAATGATCAAGTAGATGTGCTCTGCATTATTCTGTCCTTTGTTTCCTTATTCTGAATATTCTTCAGTTCCCATCAGTAATGCAGTTCTGTCTGCTTTCAGTTGCTCTGCCTTTACTTAGGAGGGTGTCATTATTATTGCCTTACACAAACTGTATCCTAAAGGAATTTAGTTTATCATCAATAAAAAAAAAATTCAAGGTTGATTCTGTATCATAAACGTCTCATATTGAGCTCTGCAGCATGCGTGTAAGCGACTAGGAGACATAGAGCACTACGTAAGCTTTATTCTCTTGCAACAGCACTGACACGACGAGGCAGAGCACCCTTGGCGGTGAGCAATGAATCCAAAGGTGAAGCACTACCAGAAGGTAAATGGGAGGTCCACGGAACTGCCTTCTCAATTACATTTAGGAAACAGCAAGACATGGAACCTTTCTTACAGGTTGCATGAAGTAACTGTATCAGCATACTTTCGTAAAGGGTCTTTTTACCTTCTGAAGTCAATGTAGAAATCTAAAGCAAAGAGTATGCTTTAAGAAGTTTAATAATGTTTTGGTTTGCCGAGACCTCCGATTCTTACAAATTCCCTTAAAAATTAGGGACACCGGCCAACCTGAAAAACGCATGGGCAACTCTTCCCATTTAGACAACCTGAATCAGTCTTGCAGTCTGTCCCACGTTCTATTAAAGTAGGTAATATTTCCTAATTACTCTCACTGATCTGAATAATTAGGACTTCATTCTTTTTATGAAAAGTTCCCTAATATGTGTGAGCAAAGAAAGTTAATGCTAATTAACTTACCCTTGAAGTGCCCTATTATCCAAGCACATACTTTCAACACGTTTTGAGATGCAGCCTCTGACTTCATACATTTATTGACTTACATTCCATGAAAAGGCTACATTCAACAGGTCGGCTTGATAGTATTAGCTGGCAGCAATCACTGAATGATGATGCTCTGAACTGTATTTGATTTTACTTATCTGTTAGACAGTCTCAGTAGTTTGTAATCCTCTCTAGTACTTCCTGTTTAACATGCAGGTGAAAAGAATCAATCTTTCTCCTGAATGTAAATGGTTCACTGAGGCACCGGTCCTCACCACATTCCAGCAACATGGATTAGGTATCACTTCCTAGTGCAGCAGAACTGGGCAAGAAGAACAGTTATTAAGCACATGGCAGTTCACCAGACAGCACAGCAGAGCTTGATTATCAAATGAGAATTTGTCCTAGCTCACCATGATCTACTATCCCATACTCAAACAACATGGTAGCAGGTACTATGCAAATCCTTGCCTTCATTTTTCATGAAGATGGGTTTTAATTTTCATTTTGATTATGCAAATCACATCTCAACCAAAAGTGAGAAAACACTTGACCCCCACAGCCCATACTGAACTCACTATAGTTAAAGTATGTGAGCCTGTGACTGGGTTCTGCTGAAGTGAAGGGGTTCACTTTTCCTAGCAATAAAGTACTGGAAAGGAGAACCACATGAATGCAGATGATATGGAAGGATATAAAGGACCCCTATGGATTTCCACAAGATTTTTTTTTTTTTTTTCTGTGACACTGATGATATTATACAAGAAGTTACATTTTTCACTAAAACGGCAACTTTTAAACACCCTCTTCTCAGGACATGCATATCACTAGAAAGAGCCAGGAACACTGCAACTAGAGGCCAAGATTCTGCTTTTCACACCAAGACATGAAGCGCTCCACACACACCGACCTTCCAGTCTCTGTCCTCCTCCCTGCCCAGGAACTGTCTGGGCTACAGCTGATCCAGGAGCGACCTGAGAGTAGACCAGGTTTGTGTTACGCAGGGGACGCGCACTCAGGTCTCGCAGGAATAGCACACCACTTTAGTTTCATCCCTCCAGCACACGCTGGTGTTCATACCTCCAACATGTGCTATAAACATTGAAATTCAGTTGTTTGGTGTAGAAAAGTAATCTGAGTCATTTTCAAGACAGTAAAAATCTGACTGAAGTTACTATGTGGATTTCCTGATACAGAAAATATTTGCAAAATAACACAGAAAACTCTTTAAGGAAGATTTAAATTATTCTTTATACTGCCAGGAGAATGAACCCCTCCTCCCCATGCCGCCCCCCCTTTAATTTGTTTTCTAGATGAATGTTGCTGCATTTGACAGATGACTTAACAACACAGTACAAGCAGGAGCTATTTAAGCTTTGGCATTATATAGTACCACTCTGTGGAAATTAAACTCCGTGTGGAAGACTATGAACAAGGCTCTCCGTACCACCAAATTTCTACCATGCCACTGAAGCAAGGATCATCTGGATGAAAGAGTGCAGAGAGAGCCCAGCACAGAAGTACCGGTACCTAGGGTCTATGCAGAAAGCCAGTTTGGGGTTAGGCAAAAAAATGGTTGGAAATTTGTTGTATTTGTTCCACTTCCTTCCAACACAAACAAATACAAGATTTATTTAGTCACAAATAACAGGTTGTGATTATTGCTGAATCCACAAACTCATCTGGGCTCATGATAGCAGCTGTAAGTTTTATTATCCTGGCCTGTAACAACACATTAATGCTTATCAAAAGTATTTCAGATTAAAACTATTTCATTTTCAGATATTTCATTCACTACACAGCAACTGTCTCCCATAACAGAGACTTACTGAAACAAAAGGGAATGTCTTTTCATACAGTGAACTTAAAAGAACGAAACCCCTCTCCTTTTCCTTCCAGTTGGAATTTTTTTTTTTTTTTTTAATACTTCTGGAGTAAGCTGGTGTTCTCAAAGTGTTTCAAAAGAGACAAGATAAATGTTCATGCCATTCTAGAGTCCTCAGTACAGGACACTGGCTAAAGATGACACTACCAGGTGCTGACAATGCTCTGCCAGTTTCTACAGTTGTTTCTAGACCTGCTCTGTATCATGGGCCATGTGTGGCCTTAGAGTGAATCCTCATTTTGATTTCCTGCCTAATTGCTCAATTCAGCCTTCATTTGCTAGTGGAGTCTGTCCTTTGCCAGGCTACCATGTGTTTTTCCATCATTCCGCTTCACTGTTAGAACTGGTTGAACAAACAACAATCTGTAATTCACTCACATTTCCACATCTAAAATGCTAAGTTTTGTCCGTAGTCATATAAAAAGATCCTAGTAATACTAATTATTTGTAAACATTTGTATTACAGATTGGTAGAAACACACACCAACTCTGATCATTTTGCAAGTTTAAATAAATTATAATTTGGTACTAAAACTATACTGGTTATTATCTGCTACTCATTATCCTGAGTCTTCCATTCTGTTAACCCCATCAGAGTACAGACAGACACAGAAACCTTTATGGCCCACTGTACAAATGCAAACAATGCAGCTAACAAATAGAAACTCGATTTCTCAGACTAATGATAAATACTCTTAAATATCCCAACTTCTCCTGTGCACTTCTTTGAGAAGGCTCTTAATTACTGTTCTTTAATGATCTCCAGTGTTCCTGTCCACACCAAATATGCAACAAGAGCCATTAGAAGCTGAGTTCGAAGCTGCTGTGAACATGAAATTCCCATTTATTTCAAGTGGAAATACACACTTTTATTAGGAAAGAGATGCTTGGCTTATCAAGTTCAAGCCCTCATTCCTGAAATGAGATAACTTACAAATAGCACCAAAGACAGAAAAGGGGCTCCCACATGCAGAGTAGTATTCCCTAGCTAATATGTTAAGAGCTAGCAGTTCCAGAATGAGTCTCAGAAAAAGTAATCTTTTATTTTCCTAAGACCAAACCATGATGCCACAGACAGGAGAAACCTACAGTTCAGATCACAAACTTAACCTTCCTGCCCCTAAATTCTAGATTCCTTCCAAAGGAAAATCTGGGTTTGTGCAAATGGAGAAAGCCACATTAGAAGTGCCTGCATATCAAGGACAATTGAGGCACCAGGACTGCAGGGAGCCATGCTGGATGGCCCTCCCAAAATAGGTTTCCATAGGCCTATAAATAACTTGCTCTACAGTTTTATTAATTACTTCAGCCTTGAACCAAGCCTCCTAAATCCATCTCTTTCTTGGGATCTCTAACCTCAGAAAAACTGCACTGAATAAAGATGCATGTATTTGACCATTTTGTACTGGTGATCAGGCAGAAAATTGTGAGAGAGAAAGCTAGTGCAAACTGATATAACTCAATTAACCTTGAGAATAATCTGTCTCAATGAGTTTGCATATGTTCAGCCCTTCTCTTTGTAAAACAAAATCAATGTAACTTTTTCCTACATACAGTTAAAAGACAGGAAGCATTCTCACCCAGCCAGTAAGACACCAAGTACGTCCCTAAACACCTTCATGTATAAAATGCTATTTATTGTGCTTAAAAAAACTAAATTCACTCACAGAACGTCTATTTGCTATCTTGCTGTCAGAAAACCCAGTTCATTCGCTTTACCACCGTTTCCTCTATTTTCCTTCTTCAATAGTACTGAGGGAGCTAGCTGATACCATTGCAAGGCCACTCTCCATTACCTTTGAGAAAGGTCATGGTCACTGGGAGAGGATTTGAAGAAAATAAATGTCACTCCTTTGTTCAAGAAGGGCAAGGAGGAAGATCTGCAAACGACAGGCTGGCCAGCCTCACCTCACTCCCAAAGAAGGTGGTGCAGCAAATAATCCTGGAAGCCATTTCCAAACATAGGAAGGGCAAGAAAGCAATTGGCAGCAGTTAGCATGGATTTACAAAGGGGAAAATTATGCTTGAACAAGAGTCGCTTGTTAGATGAGGGGGAGGCAGCAGATATTATTGTTTATTTTGATGCTGATAAGGCTTTCAGCACTGTCTCCCGTAACGCCCTCATTGATGCTGATGAAGTACGGACTAGGTAAGTGGAGAGTGTGGTGGACTGCCTGAAGTGTCAGGCTCAAAGGGCTGTGATCAGTGGCAGAAAGTCCAGCTGGAGACAAGTCACTAGCAGAGTACCCCAAAGATTGATACTGGGACCAATACAATTTAACATCTTCATTAATGCCCTGGATGATGGGACAGAGTGCACCCTCAGCAAGCCTGCAGATGACACAGAAGGGGGAGAAAGGGCTCATGCACCAGATGGTTGTGCCGCCGTTCAGAGGGACCTTGACAGGATGGAGAAATGGGCCGATGGGAACATTGTGAACTTCAACAAAGTTGCCTATACCTGAGGAGGAATAACCCCAAGCACCAGGTACAGGCCAGGGTCTGAATGGCTGGAAAGCAACTTTGTAGAAACATGGGCATAGTGGAGAGAGTCCAGCAAGGGCCATGAAGATGATTAAGGATTTGGAGCATTGATCATATGAAGAGAGGCTAAGAGAGCTGGGATTGTTCAGTCCTGAGAAGAGAAGGCTCCACAGGGAATCTTTATCAATACCTCACAGGGGAGAAAGAAGATGCAGATAGATTATTTTCAGGGAATAGGAGAAGAGGCAACTCCCATTTAAACTTTCATTTAAAACATAGGAAAAAAGTTGGTTTATTGCAAGGTTGATTGAACACTATAACAGGTTGCCCAGAGACTGTTGTGAGGTCCCTATCCTTGGAGATAATCAAAACCTGAATGGACATGGCCTTGAGTAACATGCTCTAATTTACCTTGCTTGAGCAGGGTGGTTGGACTGGATGTCTGGAGAGCCCTTCCAGCCACAATGATTCTGTGAAAAACAAGGCAATGGGATAGCTCATTCAGCTTTGTCCACTCAGAGAATGGCTGGTAAAGGAGACAGACCTGAACACACCAACAGGAAAGTGATTTACAAAATAACATTTTTTCTGGCTGACACAGCAAGCCTGACACAGCCTGCCAGTACAAACACCAGGCCAAACCTTCCCCTCCTTCTGGCTGATCTGTCAAAAGCAGAAAAGTTTCCAACTAACTGAAAATACATCCATGAACTGAAGTTCTTTCCTTCCAAACAAGGAAAGCTGCTGTAGAGACAAACAGGTGCCAAATGAATATTTTATCTTTATCAAAATCTCCATTAGCTTTCAGTGAAATCCCCAAACAAACAAGAAGTTTCAAAATAATTACATTTTAGTTGTCAGTCTTTTTCTCAGGGGCATTCTAACCCATAAAAAAACAGCACTCTGGCATGAAATTTCCAGTGTGCCTTTGTGGTCAACTCACCAGTATTCAAAGTCTGATACCATATGTAATCTTCAGTGCTATTTAGTGAAAGGATCATACCGATTCCTCAACCGGTTCCTTAATTCTTTGAACACACGTGTTCATTTGAAATAAACACAACTACCCCTCGACAGAGTGCTGCTAAAAGTCAGCTCCAGAGGAGCAAGTGGACTGATCCCTCTCACAACGCACTAGCAAGAGCACAATTTGCAGCCTTCAACAGGGGTTGCACACAGGGAAAAGTTCAAAGCAAGATTTTACAATTTCATATCAAATGTTAAAACTGTTTAAAATCAGAAGTCTAATCACAGGATATAACATCAAACATTCAGATGACTCTGCACTAGTACACAAAGAGAATGAGAGAGAGTCATTAAAAAAAAAGTTGTCATCTTAATCTGAATTTGAAGCTGGGATTTTTCTTCTATCTTACAGATCAGCTAAAAGCCTTCCAGGAAGGTTAAGAGAGAAAGAACAACGTAAGGAGCAAAGAAATTGAAGAAATAATTGAAATCTGTCTGAAGATTTTTTAAAAATATATATATAATTTTTTTTTTTTTTTACAATTTCTATTACATTAACAACTTATTCTGTTGTTTGGTTGATTGTTGGTTTTTTTGTTTGGGTTTTGGTTTTTGGTTTTTTTAAATTCACTGCTTTTCAAATACTAACCTGCTTCTTTATGTAATACTAAAATTGTGAAATCTCCAGATTTAGATTTACACATTTTGCTAAAAAATTTATGGAGTAGTAGACAGCCACAATTACTGTAAATTTTCCAACTTGGAACAAGGAATTTCTGAACCTGCCTGGTACAGTGGCAGGGTTAGAATGAGGAAGGGGCTCTGTTTTCAGGAGAATCCATATGTATGTGGCATGTCATTGTATGCATATTCTGGCAGATTTTTCTAAAATATCATGTAATTTGTGACCATCCCTCAATGAGATTTGTGCTCCTAAACCCCACAGGCAGATTTTAATATCCCTTATTTTGTGGTATTTAGACCTTCTTGCTTATTTCGCTTACAGGTAACAGAGCTAGATAAATCCATAAAATTAATGATATGAAAAAAATATTCTTAAACATGTTCCATGACCTAGAATCAATCTACAACAGCTCAGTTAGATACAGATATGGTATAAAATTCTTACTTTGAACTATTGAAAAGGTTGAATTTCAGCTGGCTACTGCAGCTGGACTTGATCTTAAAAAAGAAGTAAAATATTCTCAGCTGAGGATCTGAGAGGGCAGAGATTGCTTTTTACCTGTGATAGTTATTTCTGGTATGCTGGCAGCAGAGAGACAGTAATGACAGCCGCAAGGCAGGGCCAATCTTGTGCTGCAATTCTACCCTTTTCCTCCCTGCCCACTGCTGCATTTCTCTGCATCTCTCCAGATGCACATTTCTCATCCTAAGCACCAATTCTTTTTCTACTTCAACACACCATTTTTCAGTTCCCTAAAAACAACAACCCCAACAAAACCAAAATAAACACCACACAAACAAAAAATGTCACACAAAACTTTGCAACAAATATCAGCATGATGGAACTATAAATATTAGCTTATGCTGTATATTATTTGGATACTCTCTTTTCCCACAAAAATTAGTTTGGGTGAAGTAGGCAAACTTTAATAAAACAGACATCTTTTCAAAAGTCAGAGGAATCAGTTAAATTTACAGCTAGCCCTAACTTAAGCTTGACCAATGTTTGAACACATTGTTAGCATGTCATTAAAATGGGTAGACATATCTACATCTAGATATTAATTCCAACAGGTGGAAGTAAATTACAGAATTGATTACACATATGACAATTGGCAGTATCTTAGGATAAATGTCATGATGTGTTTGGAGACAACAAGCGGGCATAACCATCTGCTATGGTCAACTACAGTGTGGGAACACATCCAATTCACAAATGTAGAGAGGTTTGGTTTCAAGAGCCCAATGGAGGTGTGCAGCACCGCATACCAAAAGCTTGCTGGAGGAGGTACACCATGTTCTCAGACCATATGTCTGCTCCAGAGAGGACTCTGAAGTAGTGTTTTGCTCACTGTTTTATGCCCTACTCATTCCTAGTTACTCCCGATTCTTTAGTGGAAAGAGGCACTGCTTGTTCACAGATGCCAGATTCCCATATACCATCAGTGCTCTGTGATTTGGTATTACGGACAGGCACAGCCTAAACAGCAGAACCTAGAAGGTACAGGAACGACAGGGCATTTTGCAGCGCACAGGGCACCCAATATGTCTGGGTAGGGAGTGTCCTTGGCAATAAGCACTTATATGACTCATGCAAAAGTATTTGGAAACCCTGTACTATTTTGGGCTGTTTCAGTTCAGGCTCACCATCAAAATTTGCACATCTTCCCACAGTAACACAACAGAACACCTCCAAAACCCAGAGGACAAGGTGACCTAGTGCTAGGGCATGCACAGCTCTGCACAAATGCCTAATTTCCCATGGAACCAATGCCAAGCTAGACTTAACAAATTCACCTGGATTTCAGCTAATATGGTAAACATGTTAAACTAACATGGTATTAGTTCTTTACATTTCCAGTTCCTGGAGTATAGTAATGACACTAGCTAGCTCTGCTGAAAATCAATTTAATTCTGGCAGACTTATTAGAGCAGGCTGCAATCTATGCAAAAAGTAAGTTAATTGCTTTCCCGTCTGAGACAAGCAGCGAGCGGGGCCGCTGTTTCTCTGTTGCGATGCATCCGAGTCACCAGGACCCACCACACCTAACTTAGGGAGCTACCCGAATCCTGCTCCTGCAGCATGGAAAATGCACAATCCAGATAAACTATTCATGGATAAATGAATGTTGATTACACTGCCTAGAAGTGCAGAGTATTTCACCATGGTGAATATATGGAGACTTCTGTGCTGTCCCAGCTGAATCCTGACAAGGGAAGTTTCCTGCTTTTCTGTAGTACAACCTAGAAACAGTTGTGCAATTTCACAAGTGCAAGAAGTGTTCTGCTCAGAATGCAACTTTGCTGTCACTCCTGAATACCGTGGAAAGTGTCACAAGCCGCCTACACACGCAATGTAGTACCATGCTAACTATGATTTTTTAACACAGGAAAACTACCTATACTTCTGTCAAACAATAACATTTAGGATTTACATTAATAAGTGTAAATAGACATATGCTAGAGGCTATTTATTAGGTAACAAACATAAGTAGTATTAAAAAAAAATCATAAAACCCCCACAAAAAATCAGTTTTGATATTTTGACAGTTATTTAACATACAAAAAATGTTTCAGTAGAGAAGACTTTCATTGCCTACCCAGTGAAGCATAGATGAATCCTTCTTTTCTGAATAGCTTGAAAAAGTGGGATGTAGACTTCATTATTTTCATCAGGAGGACTGTTGCCTTATGCTTCATTAAATTTGAAGACTGAATTACCACTTGAACGATCTCTAGTACAGAAGATCACTAAGAACCTTTCCAGTAGATTAATAATTCTAAAGAACTTTGTTAATTTTCCAGTACTATTAAAGAAAAAAAAATACATGTATCTATCAGGTTCAAACTAGAGACTGCAAAAGCAAATACTGACACATGAAGGGGTGAGGGGAAAAACAAGGTAGGTCTACAGAATTCAAATGTGCCATCACAAGACTAATTTTGCTCCTTTTAATATAGGTGATATGGATAGACACATTTCAGAAACTCCCCAGCTAAGACAGGTGCCTTGAAAACTAAAAGCTATTAATCCTGGGCTGCAATTTGTGTGACCTGTTGGAGAATACAATACAGTTAATACTCCTACTCACTTTCATGCTTCTGCAAAGCCCTGCAAAAAATAAATAAAAATCTATTCATCTTCAACAAACCATACAATAAAATTGAGCTCAAGTTTAATGGAGGACTTCAAACATTATGTTCAGCTTGACCCTACTTAAAAGCAGAAAGTCACACTCAGCCGTCCTCAGTAGCTGTGCCATCCTAACAGTCCTGAGTCTGATATAGTTGGCAGAGTCCATTAAACACAAGGAATTCACGTGTGACATGCTGATCATCTTATATTATGCAAGTAAAACAAAATATAACCAGTATTTTAAATTTAAGTAAATCTGAGCCATGTAGATGTAGATGTTAAATATAGATATGACAAATACAGGTCATATTCTAAAACATACACCTTTTTATTATTTGGAGTTTACCTTACCTCCAGTGGCACAAGCGCCATGGCTATGCAACAAACCAGGATCCAAATATTGCAAATCTTGCCTCTGCTTTAATCAAGCAACTGATCTTTCTGCTCCTCTCCCCATCTCTATACACTTTCTGTATCCTAAAACACTTTGATCAGAGTACCTCATCCTTATTTTCCTGGTTGAATGGTTTAAAAGTGGGTTATCTCCTCAAATAGCTGAGGTATAATGACAAATGGCTACCAATCTTATGACTTGCATATGGAGAACAGGAAGGGGCTCAGACATCTGAGAGTGGTCTACCCCTTAGGAGATCAAGGAAATAAGCTGAGATCTTGACTTCTTGCAGAACAGGGACCAGACTTACCCAGAAGAAAGGGTTTGTTCCAGTTCCAGGCATTAGCCTCACGCTTATCGGATGCAGATTATTTTTTTCTTGAACAGAGTACTGGTTTTCCAAAGGCAAATAACTATCATATTTTGATGCAGTATATGTTGAATAAGAGAACTCGGATATCCTGAATAAGAGATAACTTGGGGCTGACTGAATCAGAACAACTACTTGAGATCCCAGAGAGCATAACAAGTGACCCTAGAATGCAGCAACCTCAAGAAATCCCATTTCATTGTTTGGTTTCCAGAGGGCTGGTACTGGCTTTATTCCAGAAATGCCCATTTGGAATTATATAGGCTGAAGTGCCTTTAAGCGAGTGAGAAAAGCCTGATGGGCTGGAAAACATTGATATCTATCTTCTTTCCCCAGATAACAACAGTTCGTTGAAAAGACTCTGCTGCATGTTCATAAACTCCCCTTCTGTAGCCAGTTTCCCTGCCCCCTGAAAGGCATACTTTAAACAAAAAGAAAATTTTAGTGGGATTTTTATTGTCTGCTTTCCCATTATCATCAACTTTATTAGGTTTTCTAGAATACCATTTATTGCCACTGGCGAGAAGGTAACCCAGTTCACATTACCATGCCATTTCATACTTCCCTATTGGGAGAACACAAGGTTTCAGAGAAAACTATTACAATTATTTAAGCAGAAAATTGATATTTTGGGTGGGGCCTTGTTATCATGGTAACAGTTATAGCCCTTGGAAAATTAAATATATCTAGAAAACTATTTTATACTTAAAAGAAATCTGTCTTTTTTTTTGTTGCAATTTTATATCCCTGTTCATCACAAACTTATGAAAATCAGTAAGTGCTCTGATTATAGCATTATTTCTATGAATACCCCTATTTAAATGATGTACTGTGATTTATCTTTAAAGCTATTTCTAAGTCATTACTATTTTTAAACATTGATCTAACAAAAGTTACAATAAAAAGTTATGAAATTGGTATAAATGAGCCGGAGAAAATATGCAATAGAACAACTATGAAACCAACTTTTAGAGCATCTTGAAACTCAAAAGAATCATATGATCTTATTGGCTACCAGATATTTAAAAAACACTGTATCCAGAAATGCTTTTTTAACCTTTGGTGGTTTTCTATCTTCCTTTTTTACTATTTTTTCAGTATTCTCCAAAAATGAAATCAAGTCAAAAATAATAGTCGTAATTAGTAACTTCATTTTTTAAAAGGGCTTCAATTAAGGACTAAACTTCATTACAAATTTAATGCTAAGGTGTAATTGCGAGCCTTTTATTCAAGTATTCTATAGTACTGTGAAATTATACAGCCAGCTACAGCTATATTTTGGTACCTGGGGCCCCTTTCGCCCTCCAGCTGAAATCCAAGAAGGACAGCACCCCCACCCTTTCCCTAATTCAAAGACAAGGCTAGCTGCAGGGCTAGAACTCTTGAAAGCAACACTCCTCCTGGATTTTTACTTCCTTTGGTTCACTCTAAATTTCCCTAAGCTACATGATCCTTTCCCCGATTGCCAACGCGGGCAATTAGAACAATCTTAATTCAACGTAGATAAAAAACTTGCTGCCCTACCAGTTGCCCCTTTCAAGCACGAACGTTTAATAGACTTTGGATATACGAAGAGTAATTCCAATTTAATACTATAATCTCTACAGAGAATCTTCACTGCTAAGTACCTCAGGATTATAAAACGGCCTTGCTGTAGCTCTCTGGTCAAACTGGCTGACCTCCAACCACTTCAATTAACTGTAAAAGTGAAAGAGAGTAGTGCTGTACCCAGGGAAAATACTGCAAGGAAACAGCACCAAAGAGTTGTTTCAGGAAACCTGAAAGAATCACAAAAGGCCCCGTACAGTTTGCACCAGTCAAAAGCCAATGTCAAGCAACCTGATTTTTCCAAATATGTTTTTTGGATACTGTCTGTAGCACTAAGATCCTTTTCAAATGTCTTTATATAAAAAGACCAAACTAATCAGCAACCCACAGATAAACTCAGATGCAGTATCTTATTAGCGAGCCTCACTGTAAATGCAAATGCTTGACACAAATCCTTGACATCTGGAAGGAACTCCAACCATTACCTGGGAGAATTTCTGTATCCTTTGCAGCAGACTGTCAGCTACTAAGATAACATGCTTGCATTTCCCATGTAAATCAGTATTGGAGAGGTTGTAGTCCTTCACATTACGTGTGATAATCCCAAAACATATAGAGCTCCTGAATATAACCTGTTTGGGATTTTAGATATGTTAAAGGTTTAAAGAGAAAATGTAAACTGTGAGGACATTATAGCTGATAATATGCTAATGGCAGACAGTCAAGGTAAAGATTATAAAGAGTCAGATTGTCAAAGTAAGTCACAAAAGAACATTCACAAGACAAGATCTCTTTCCAAGAATTGTTTAAGTGCTGGGAACTTCTCATACTACCATGACCATGCTCCTGTGATGTTCTTTGTGATGCAAGCCGTAAGTCCATCTGTGTTATGTTAGCTATAGCATTTTCAAAGCCCACCCACAAGAAAGCTTTCAAACACATGATGCCTAAGATGCCTAAGGAAGGCAAGTTGGGTGATTCTTAAAATACTTAGCAGAAAAAACTCAAGTTTTCTCCAAAGAAGCTATGAGGAAACCTAGAGACAGCATATATACTACCAGCTGAAGGCTTCGCAAAGATAAGTCTATTGTATCATAAGGGGGACCATACCCTCAATCAGATCATGCACATGGGGCGTGGGGGTAGGGAACATCAGTAGCTAACTTTTGCTGGTTTTTAAGTACACTTGAAAGCCAGAAATAGGGCTTTGATTTTCCTGTGATCACAGTTCAAGCATACGGACAAAAAGGTACCATCATGCCAATGTGAAAGCCCCACTCCGCTGACAGTGTAGTGCGTCTGTCTGAACTGAAACCCCCATTCACTGAACCACTTAAGTTTGTACTGAAGACCTCTACTGGCTCAAGCTTATAGGTTCCAAGTATTAGCAGTTCTCTCGCAGAAACCCATTGGGCTAAGTCTGCATGAGCCTCACAGGCTCAACATCTTCAGCACTTGGGCTGTCTAATTCTAAAGAATAACACCATAGGTATTGGATAAGAGCCTCAAATTATGGTAAATTACTAGGCTGTCCAGCTCAAAGAGTTTGCCTTTTCTTTACAAGTGACCTGAGTCAAACAATATTCTGAGAAGTAAATAAAGCAGTGGCTCAGCACCTGTCACAGAGGACCACGGAAGGCACATTACAGAATCCATCTTTGTGGTCCACAAGGCACAAGTAAGGCTGATACAGCTCTACAAATTCCAGGTGGTACATGCACTGCCCAGGTATTTGTGTGCAGTCTGTTGCACTGATGAATTAGGCCTTCTTTAGCGTATAATACTTCACATACATCTAATACCGATACATCTATATATATTAAAATATAAAAATACTGTTGAGCCTTTCTCAATTTCAAGTTTCACATATGCTTCATTTTCAAGAAATGTAGGGAGGATGAGATGTTACCAAATGCAAAGAACAGCTCAATTATTGCAGTATTCATTAATGTTTCTCTTCAAAAAAGAAGAAATGCTTAATTTCTTACCCCTAACCTCAATACAAATAAATAACACAACATACAGTTTGAAACATATAGTTTCAAAATGTATTTGAGGACACAGAAATGCCCAATCTATTTACAGCACATATTCAATCCACCTCATCATATATCCCCTTTAATTCTGTCTGGTGAACCAGTTCTGTACCACAAAAGCTCTCACATTTTGATTTGCTAACATGTATGGATTTTCACTATCAAGATTGCTCTTAGTCAACAAAGAAGTAATTACTTTAATGATTATTCTACTAATTGCTCAACCACTCAATAGAAAATGAAGTAATTACTAAACTAATTCAACCATCACCAAAGAAATGATGGATATATGTCGGTTGGAAATATAAAATATAATTTGTAAAAATGATATGCTTATTTAAATAAATAAAGAATATTCAAGAACATGTTTCAAATTCCATGTTATTTAGTTCCATCTAGAAAGGCTGCTCTCAAAAATGCAACACTAACTTCAGCAAAAAGGAAAATGCAATACGCACAACTTAAGTGGGCCCTGATATTTATTCTCACTGTAGAAAGTACTAACAATTGCACATCAAAATGAATTGTATTGATTGAAATTTGGACAGATAAAGCACACTACTGAGGCACTCTGCAGATTAGTGTATAACATCCAAGCTAGAAAAACACAAATGGCCAAAACCCAAAAATATTTCCAAGGTTACAAAAAAAAAAAACCACCCCACCAAACTACAACCCACCAAACAACCCACAAAAAACCCCACAAAAATGATGGGTGTGATCTGTTGAACTTCTTTTCTCTCACTGAATACAAGTGAGCCTGAAAGAAAGAATGAAAAACAGAATTCACAATAACTTTCCATGGGGAACTATTGTAACAACTGATTTGCAGTAGTTTAAGGAATGTTTATGGGTTTTTTTGCCAAGTTGTTATATTAGTAGTCTCTCAATATTGTAATTATGTATTTTAGGTGAAATGGACAAATTTCAAGACACCAGTAACAGTGACCACAACCACAATGGAGTTTCTGACTCATTATATTAGGAAATATATACAAGGCAGATCTAATGATCAACATGAAGTTTTCTTTAAACTTACCCTACTCTGATGGAATATCCATATGACTGGCAAATAAAATTATAAATATGGAAAGAATGTGCAATAACAATTCATTCAGCAGGTAAACCAGCCTATTTAAGATATCATGTATTATAGTAATTCCCTGCATAAATGGTTTGTGACCAAAACCAATCCAACAATTTTACATTATAAAAATATAAAAACTTTTATTTTCAAGTCAAAATAGGACATAAAAGGAACACTAATTTTTTTCTAAAAGCACGTTAGAACTGACCAGGTATCGCAAAGCAAGAGTCTGAGAAGTGAAATTATGATTTCTGAACAGTTTTGGGGCTTCTTGGCTTTGTACAGGTTTCTACCAAAAGGATTTGCTTATGTAATTCTAAATAAAGGGTTGTTTTGCCAGTAGATACTCGTGCTTCTTTGATAAATACAAAACTGTGCTAACATTGAAAGAAGACTTCCCCAGATGAAAAAGAAAAAACAATTAAAGCCCACACAGACAAAAATACAGAAGTGGAGAAGATGGAATGTAAGCATGCACAGACAGTCTGGAAATCAATGTAGTATTTTATCCACAGTGCCTTTTCTAAGGTTTATTTCTTCAAAATAAAAAAAATCCTCAAGTAGCCCATGTTGATTTAAGATGTAACTTTACCATCTGTAGAGTCTTAAATCCTTTCATCAGTGTAAGATACCCATTAAAAGAATTCCAGACAAAACAACTGTTTCTCCCAATTATCGCTATCAATAAAACCAGAGCTGTATTTTTAGGGATTATATTTCTAAGTCTAATTACCTAGTTAATGCATACACAACATTTGCATTTGACTAGGCTTTCAGAAATCACTGTAATACTAGAAACTTTGGGCTCTGAGAAACGCAATTCAGTTTTCAGGTTTGTCTGAACATCTAGTAGATAATATGGTCCATTGTTTATTATCAAAAATTTGAGCTGTTTATAAGGACAATATGGTATGAAATATTAGCACACCAGACCATCGGTTACAGAGCTGTCAAGCTATTTTATTCACTGGGCAGGGGGGTGGGGAGAAAGGGGATAACAGTGTTGGTAAAACCTAGGTAGAAAGCTCCTGCAGAATTGCGTGGCCTTCTCTTTTAATATGTGACATTGACTATCAAATTTTCAGAGTCCAGGATTATTATAAACTGGCCATCGCAACCAAACTGGAGTTCTATCAAAAGGCAGTTCCTTGCGCTGTAGACACTCTGCTATAATACGACCTGAAGGTGTGTCACACATGGGGACAGGGAAACTATCTTGGCTACGCCTGTATGTAGAACAGATAAGAACAATCAAATAGTAATTGCAGTTTTGGTAAGCTGCACAAGTCAACTAACTAAGCTTCTCTGTCCTTTGTCAATTTAAGCTGGCAGCACACACAAACACACACTTAAGGCATTAAGACACTCCCCAATTTCTTCCTGGACCAAGGATGATTCTCTTATCCTCCATTTCCCTTACACAATCATTCAATATAATTAAAACAGGGAATCTTTTCATTTTACATCTTATCTGATGCTTTTTTGTCATTTGCTATGTGCTAGGTTTCAGTTTGAGGGCAGTGGGGTTATGGAGCAATTTTGGACTCTTAATCTAGGACTTCTCCATATCCATTAGAAGAGGGAAAGGATGAGTAACTTTACCCAAGGATCCCCTCATTTACGTTCAGCACAAAGCTGACAAAAAAAATGATTCAGGAAGGTGGAGGAACAGCATTTGGAGAGCTACTCTGGGACACTGATTTTAAAGAGTTCCCTTCCTCCTCTTGACTTTTCTCTCTTTTTAACATATGAGGTCAGATGTAGAGCCCTCAGTAGAGCAGCCTGCACTTGTGCACCTGCCCCTCTCACTGTTAGGCCTTTGGTGGGTTTCTCTGCTGTGGAGATGCCAGCTTTTCAAGTGGCAACCTGGTCATCTGTGGTAAGATTTCCATCTAGGAGTTCCTCAAAACTCAAAGCCTAATTATTTTCCTTCTCTGTAATGTACTTAAAGGGATCGGCATAGAAGTCTGAAATGCATTCAAGGCATTAATGTCTCTTAAGAGAGCATGCTGACTAAAGGCCGAGTTCTACTTTGTCATTAGCTGAAAATCCTTGTCCTCTCTCTCCCTGAGATTTTCCTGAAAAAAGAAAAGCCACTAAATCCAGAGTTCCATCTAACTTTGAGGTGGTGAGTTAAGTTTTTGCTTACGTGTGCAAATCAATAAAATCAAAATGGAATACAGAAAAGAAGATGAGTAGCTAAAACCAGTTCTTTATCGTCAATAATTTTTGGCAAGTTCTAACATTACAAAATAAATAACAGCACTTCTATACATCTGACAGAGGCGGTTATACAACTATTAGGCAGGAGATTTTAATTTTCCGGTCTTCACATTGCCCCCCTTTGCTCAATGTGGCAGACCCACAGCTCTTAATCTCTCTGTGCAAGGCTGCCCCATCACCTCTTTAACATCTCTGAAAACATGACCAGCTTTCCCACCATTGCAGCCTATAATTGGCAAAAGCTATGTTACGGTACATAACCACACATGTAAACACAACAGTACAGAAGTGTCATCGTTATTCTCTAACACATAAAGGTTTTCAACTCAAACAAGGAAGTTCTTTATTTTTATATATATATTTTAATATATATATAGCCACTATTCTTGAAAACAGTGAACTTTTTTATCTTTTGTTTTCTAAGATAGCAATTTTAGACTGTATGGCATTTCATCAATCCTATCAGTTCACAGCAATGCATGATTCATTAATGAGTTCATCTCCACCTGTAAAATTCTAAGGCAATTAAATAGGAATTGGTGTTTCTCCAGAGAGGCTTTTCCAGATAGAAATAAAATAGAAGTTAGACAGTGACTGGCATTATTTATATCAACAATTCTACTGGAATGATAACACAGCAGCTTTCACATGCAAATATACACACATTTAAATGATTTAGGAAGGATTAAAATAAGGAGCTTAATACATTTCTTTGCTTGTGCTCAATCTTTTCATTTGCTTAAGAATCTTATGAAAGATGCCTCTCAAAGCAATTCTTCTGGACTGTGAAGAAATATCAATACACTACACTGGAAATATTCTTGCCACATATGAAAGAAATAGCAAGTGGTTATAAAGATGCAGAAATAGCATGTTATGGAAGTTTACTCATCACCATTCAACAACACACTAAATCTAAAGAAATAACGAATATGATTGTTTAAACATGTAAATGTCACTAAGAGACTAAAACTTTCAAGAGGGGATAGGATCGTTTCCACAAGATTTATCATTAAAGGATTAACTTCACAAATAGAGTTGAATCTACAGTAACGATGCCTCTTCGCACACTTAAAATAACAAAGTGCCAGCATAATGGTCTGGGTCAAACTGTTGGTTGTCTCCCCAGATGCAATAAGGGCTCCTTTCCAGGGTTAAACAAACAAAAATAAGGCCATGTCTGGAAACTTACATTTGTGTTTTCTGTGCAGTACTTATTCATTGGAGGAATACTGGAAAAAAATAAATTTTCATTGATTTTTCTCACTATCCAAAGTTTAATGCCCTTTAGTAACTGTAGCATGAAGCTACATAGAAACAAACAAAAGCAATACCTTGTTTGCAAGGTGCTACAATACAGAGATCAGCATACCACAATGTATCACTACAGAAATACCACAACATATTTCTCAAAAGAGCAACACACACATCTAAGGTTTTCTCTTCTTTCTTGTTTATGCTACATTCTTTACTTTCAGTTATCTCAGCATTGCCAATAACCAAGCAGTTCCCCAGTACTTCAAATTTTTCTTCTAAAAATTCTGATCCTCATATTCACATGATCAATACTGAATTAGCATAGACACTAAACTGAAATTTCCATTCCACAAGGCTAGAAAAGTAAGACTTGAGGGAACTTTAAAATGCCTACATAGAGACGACAAATAAAACAGATGCTAGTTTAAAAAAGAAAACCCTCATCACTTCAAGCCAGTAACGATTTTTAACACTTCAGGCTGGCAACAGTGGGATCCGAAGTGTGATTTTTAGTTGTATCTGTGAAGTTAACACATTATTAATGAGTATTCTTTTTGAGGTCAAAATTTTGCCTGTCGTTACGTGGTGTCCATATGTTTGGGTGGGTTTTTTTCAAAAAGTTCTACAGTGTGTACAGCATTTGGGTGGGCTGCGAGGCTGACAACATTTGTGCCATCAAATATAGAAACTTTTTTTTTCTTTGTGTTAAGATCTCAAATTTAATTACTTGCCTTCGTAAGTTTATAGAAGGAAAATCATGCCAAACAATTATTCAACTGAATAGAATTTGAACGTCCTGTGAGATTTCTTAATTCTGTTTCAAAAGGCTTACAGGGAAGCAGGCTTCTCTTTTGGACAGCAAAAATACAAATCTTCAAAACTTTGACTTCTTCCTGACCGGCTTACCAGCTTCTTCCTATGTTCTCATGAACAAAGTCTCTCCTCCTTGTCCTCAAACTCTAACTAGCATTACAAAACACTGTTATAAAAATCACTCACACTGTTGTTTGGGCTTCCCTACGAACAGAGTCAGTAGTTCCAAACTGACCCTCCTGTTAAAGCCTGCCTGACCGCAAAGTTTCAATCTGCCGCAGCATGTAGGGGCTGAAGCTTTCCAGTGGAGCCGACAAGGCAATGAAGGCCAATTGGCTCTGCAGGGAACTCCATTAGCCGAGGACTGGTTCTTCAAAATCTCACCCCACTGTTGAGCAGTAAAGGCTGCTTGCTGGCTGCCACAGCACACTTACTTCAAAACTGTGAGGCTATATGTGTATGCCACCAATAAGAATAGGCAATTTCCAGAGTAGCAAGAAAAAGAGGTTCTTCTGATCCCTCTAAAAGCTACAGAAGAGACAAACAACAAGGGCCAGAGTAGCTAATTGATTAGCAAAGATATTCTACTTGTAACTCTGATACATCATGGTACAAGAATCAGCAAATAACGCCAAGCTAGCCACTCTATCTCCCTGGTCTCTTTGGAAAAAGGAGTATTAATCTCTTGTCCCTCATACTTGAAGAATAAAATGTGGTGGCAAGAGTCAGAATCCACATCTGTTCTTTGAAAGGAAATGCAAATAGAAGGGAATTCAATCTGCATGTTATCTTTTTATATCAAAGAGAATAGCATTACGCATTAAATATACTAACCTAACCCCTTTCTTATTTTCTTTCTCAGTTCACTCCCACACACTCTGTATAGAAATTAGAATGCCCTCTTTGTGCCCAAATGCACCTGAAGCTCACAAACCTAGAACAAAGTGCTGAAATGCACTCCAGCACAAATAAGGAATAAAATGCAAGTCGATTTTCTTTCAAAGCACTCTGCTGAGTGTCTATAGCATTATCCATAAGTATCTGAGATTTCATGCAGGGTTTTCCTTAAAAGAGAGTATAATGATTTTGCTGCTTTACTAGCAATGAAAAAATATGATCTGGATTGATTCTTAAGGGTCTGTTGGCACTGATGATTGCAGACAAACAGACAGATATTAATGTGCCTCTAAACCAAAAGTCATAGACAACAGTTCTCCCTGATTATTCAAGGTGTTCCATTTGAGATATTTATTAAAAACCTGCAGAGTCCAATCAGATCTATTTTACTGTTGTCCAAAAATAGATACCCTATTATGTATATCAGAAATAAGAAAAATTGACATAATTTTGCAAATCAGCATCTAAATGTAGATGCACTTTAATTGATTTTGTTCATGTCAAGAGCACCTTATTCTGGGTTCTTGGTAATAGAAAAAGAGAAATAAATTTGACTAGGGTCATCAGGTTTTGAAAAGCAAAAGTGAACACTTTATACCATCTTAGACTACAATTTTCAGTGGGTGTAACTGAATTCTGGTTCTATTGTACTGGTTATAGACACATGCACTAAGCTTCTATATTACATAATATTGTACTTTTACAGCAGTGTCGAATGTGATTCTACCTTTATAACCAATACCTCCTAGAAACTGTCTAGCATGAAAAGTTGATAACATCTGATTAATTTTCAAAAATAAGTGTCTAAACATGATGAATATATGTCACAAGTTTATCTCCTCATCCAGTTACATGCAGGCTTTCAACATTAGTCTTTAAATGTAATAGTGTACCTGCATATGAAATTCAGAAAAAATTACTTGGGCTTATTATTTTAGACTGGAAACCTCCTGCATTTAGATCTATTTCATTACTTTTATGTGTCTGTCCTGAGTAAGTACAGAATACATGCCAGTAAGAGCCTCCTACATATTATGCTGATACCATAACCTAACATATTGTGATGATACATGATGACAGTCTGTCAGAACATAAAGACACAATGGTATTGTACAGGAATGCAGTGACTTGACACAGACAGAAATGAAACTTGAGTGCTTTGGCCTGAAGTACAAAGAAGAGGAATCCCACCACTACCTGCCATCAAGGTTTCTGCTTAAAGTCTGAAGATGCTGCCATAGTTTTGAAGGTATTTTTGGAAGGTCACAGTACATTGTAAGTTTTACAGGAAGGAAAAAAAAAAAAAAGAAAAAAGAAAAAAGGCAAATCTCAAATACTTCTACCACAACCATTTCTGAAGCATCAAGTCTCTTAGCCATATTTAGACACAACTGCTAATCCGAATACTTTATATAAATGTAATAAGTTCCTGATAATTTATATGAGGATGCCATTTTGCTGAGGGAAAAGAAAAGTCAATTATTTCTAAAACACTCAGTCCACTTAAACCACTGAGGCCTCGCTTCCCCTCTGCATGGCACACAGAGCCACCCAACTCAGGGCGGTGAAGGCCACCAGCCCGTAGGCTGAGTGCCGCAGTGCCCACAGGCTAGGTCTATGGGAAGTAGACAAATACATGTAACTGGAAAATAGATTACTAAAAAAATTCAGTTTTTAACAATTATAATTAAATTCAGAACCAATTTTCCAATTTCATTTACTATGTTGCCTTGTTGATTTAAAATTATCAATGAAAAATACAATACTGCTCTGTCTGGGGAGTCTTTAAATACAATATTGACAAGTCCATTGTCAAATGGAACCATGCATACCATTCCAAATATTAATTTAAAAATACTAAAGAATCTCTGCCTTTATCTCCTCCCCAACTAAAAAGGGCAAAATGAATGCTTAATCCACATTTACACACACAGCAATACTGAAATATGAGCATTTTCCTATACGATAAGTGTTTTTTTCAAAGCATCATTTTGTTTTCAGGGATATTCCTTGTATTTTAATTGGGAGTAGAGTATAGCAAATATCCATTTTAAGTTGCTGAGATTTCTTAAATAAGTTTGTTTTACTTCAAGTCATAAACATAATAATCTCAAGTGATAAATTAAAATGTTCTGGGGTGACCAATGTGAGCCCCTCTCATTTTTTCACCTTTATTTAAATTGTGAATGTTGTGCTACTCACACTAAAAGACAGGGTCCTTGGCCAGAAGAGCTTATGATGCTTCCTGGATTTTTCCCCCTTGTGCGAAAAAAAGACTAATGATGCTGTTTCAGGCCTGTGTTTTATTCATTTTACTCATCCACCTCTATCAATGTTTTAATCTTTCACAGTCCCTCCACAGCAAGTGTGAACTTCACCTCATCACAGATATTTTTACTTACTGAACCATTTCTTGTTACATCATTACTATTTAATTGTAGAATATATCTGAAACCTGCTCAAAGTGAATCTCTGAATCTCCTCCCAAAAACCATGACATTCCCTTTCCTCATTAAGGTACAGCCAAAACTTTTTGCGTTTGTTTTTTGTTTGGTTTGGATTTATTTTTTTTAAAGTATAACAGACTTCTGTAGCTCACTTTTCACTTCACTTTCCAGGATTCCAATGGAAAAGGCATGATCTATGAAACAGATGATGAGGACTGAATCCCTATACTAATACATATTTGTATTTTAAAAAAAAGATGTAAAGCTTGAGTAACATACTGGAAAAAAGCTTATTCCAGAATAAGTAACACCAGGTTTCTGTCCCTTTTTAGCCTCAATCAGACAAAATAATGCTAGTACTTAATATCAGCAGTACTGAGCATGCTGGCATTTCTTTCTCCCTCCAGCTACAATCTATCCTGGACCTGGTAAACTATTGTTTCGTTTGTGCCAAAACCAGTACATTTTTGATAAAATTTATTGGGCTTCCCCCCCCCCCCAATCTGTATTTTTTAAACAAAAATTACATTGACAGAAAATACACAATTAGCTCTCTAATGAAATAGATCTTTTCACTAGAGAAGATGAAAAATTATTTCACATTTCATGCTTGAAATCACTTAGAAATTTCATTCCCTCCCCCCAATTTCATTATGGCTATAAATACGAATTAAGAAAGCAACCAAACATTGTGGAGGGAGGGGGAAGGTTTGCCTGTTTTGTCTTCTTCCAGGCTCTCCAAGCTTACAGCGAAGGTAAGCTGTTTATATTTTAAAACCCCACGGTAATTAAAAGGGGGAAAAAAATGAAGCAACCTTGATTGCTTTTGTCACTGGAACAATCAGCTTGGGAACCATTTGGGGTTTCACATCAGTGTGTTTGATGCCAAAATGTTAGATGGAAATTCCCAGTGGTGTTCTTTGTAGATCTGAAGCTAAGCCTTTAAGTCATCTGCAGGTAAAACCAGCCACAGTATTGACATTTGAGAGGTCATTGGTTATTGTCACAGAACAAGAACAAATCCCTCATCTGGGATTATGTGTGTGATTTTATATGATTATTAGTGAGCTTCTAATTGCATAATCAATCTGCCAGGGAAGTAGAAGCCAAAAGGGAGACAACATTTGTTATATAAACCCAGCTCTTTGTTACAAAGACCAACCACAGGAGTACATGCAACTTAACAGTAAGTTTTCAGGAACAGTCTGTCTATTTGCAGAAAATCCATTCACGACCAAGCTAACCTCTGCAGACAATCTATACCTTATTTGCATTGCTGTAGCACAGAAAAGCCATAGTGCTAAGCCAAGATAGTTCCCTATGCTAAACACTGTTCAAACCCAGAGTGTATTTCGAAAAAAGAACAGAAGAGAGCAAGTCTGAGAAAGCCAGGAGACAGGCTGGGAGCCGGAAAAACAGCCAAGATGGTTGTATCACCCCCTGTCACTGAGGAAGGAGATATTAGCTGGAGACATGGAAGATAAAAAGGATGGTCTGGACATAATAAGAATAAATCTCTAGAAATTAGTAATCAAATTTTCACATACAGGAAACCAGTTCAAATCTGTACAAGCTGTACAATAGTTCACGTTTCATAAATACAGGAAATCTGAGTGGGGAGCCAGACTAGATGACATATATAGGTCCTTTTCAAATGACATTATTCTTTAATTCTAGATTAATAAGTTTCAGAACAGCCTATTCCACAGACACTCTCCTCCATACTTTCTAACATTTAGTCCATGTTTTCATTTAAAAAGCTGAAATATATTTTGGTTTTAAAACTCTGGTAGGAAACAAACAAACAAAACACTCCAACAGAAATTCTCTTGCAAGTATTCTACTTTTGTCAAAAAATATCCATATTGAGTTTTTCTACAGATCTCCTAACCAACAGGTGCATCATCATAAAACTATTGACAAAACTGGTTTACTGATCAGAAACCAAACTTCTGAATGAGAAGACAAACCAAATTATTCTCACTATCAAAGATGATTTCTCCAAGAAAACAAAGAGAAAGTCAAGGGGCAACATATGCAGGAGACTTCAGTTTTCACTTGGGTCATTACAGCAACCTTTGCAAGCATCTGAAATAAACGGTGTAAAACTTGTTATCTAATTCAAATACTTGCTAACGCAATTGTGAAAAGGCAATGGAGGCTTTCTCAGTTTTTTTGCTGTTAGCAGATCTTGCCAACTTTCAGATGTATACTTAATTCATTTACTGCTCAGAGAAAAATGATCTGTTGGGCTTTCTACAATGATAGAAGTGGTCCTTGCCATCTACATCTAGTTTTAACTATTCCAGTTAACCCTCTTCCCAAACTTACAAGGCTTCCAGCTGACAGTTCCATTATATGAAAAAAAGAAACATCAGCATCAGCTGTGGGTGACTTTGAACAATGCTGCTGCTCAGTGCCCTCAAGAAATCACATGTATAAGACTCAGGTGGCCAGATTTGTAATATAAATGGAACCAGGTGTCAAAGTTGCTCTTTTCAGTAATGACACACTCATTTGTCCTCAAAAGAACTGGAAAAATTGGATGGATACAAACCCAAATTCAGTGCCAAGATCACAGACTCCCAGCTCTTTGGAGTTGACAGGAGGGCTAGTATCTTCAAAACCTGTAACAGTAGCATCCTGTATTTGCCAATGAGAGTTTATCTTTAAGACAGATATTTGAAATGGCGATAGACTGACCTCAGCTTAATGAAACAACCCTTATATACAACCTGACAAAGCTGTTGCAAAGCGTGTTACCTAATATGGATTGCACGCTTTGCACAGCTTAACATTTTCTATAGAAGGGCAAAGTATAAAGTGAGTTGTAAATTCTGCAGAATTCTTTAGAATTATTCACCAAGCACAACACAATTTCAGGTATTTCTCTTAATGTTTTTAACAAAAAAATTGGATACCTTTAACAAAAATACATAGAGAAAACAGTTACTGTAATTACTGCTCTCAAGAAAGATAAAAGCCTGTGGGTATTTTGAACACTTGGTACAATATCCTATAGGTCAAGAACTAACCCAGTCCAGGCCTCCTTTTCTAGGAGATGGAACATGACCACAAACCAACAAAAACTTTAATTTGAAGTAGCCCTGTATTGAAAACAAACCACCTCAAAAGCCTCTGAAATCCCCCATTAGTACCACACTTCAGTAGAACAAGCACAGCAGACTAGAACAAAGCCCCTACGCTCAGGGGGAATGCAGAACTGAACAAAAGACCACATTTAATGCAATGTGTGGTTCCAGTGTGGCTCTTCCCACTTTTCTTTCAAAACCTGCACAGCCGAACTTGAAGCAAACCCCTCCCTTGTCATCTCTCCAGCTTCACCTTTCTGCCCCAACAGTTCTGGTTCCTAGAAAGGACCCTTTCCATTTCCCAAGCCTTGAACTTTCATCCAAATTCTCAACTGCACACAGGCTCCTTGCTTTTTTCGAGCATTTGCCAGTCAAGTCGCAAGCTTCCTTTCAGCCTGTGCATTCCACCTCCCCAGACACACACAGATGCTTCAAAACCCAGAACATAAGAGTCAAGGGAAGCTGAAAAGGAACCTTCCCTTCTAGCACTCACCCACTCAATCTCTTACTTAGAACATACAAACACAGCACTTGCATATTAAACAAATTCAGTAAGCCTACCATCTGCTGCACATGTACTTTGGGTGCGATGCTGAGGACCAAAGTCAGGAGCCTAAGGATACACTTTCCCATGATCATCTCATTCAACTACACCTGTCTGCTGAACAGGACAGTTCTGCTCCCCTGCACGTCCTCACACACCTGCAGCTGGGGGTTGTCCCACTCCCTGCCTGCTATCCAATCTAAAGATCATCTGGCTGCAGGGCAAGTTGAATTACTCAGATGATCTACCAGAAAACTTCTGCGTTTTTTGAGAGGGTATGGGCTTGATCAATGAAATGATTGACTCTGAAACTGTTGAATCACTACGCATTGGTGGGAAGACCAAGCATGTGTTATTAACAAAAATTAAAACTAAACTGTCCTCAGTGTCAAAAAAATTTTCTTCTTGTATCTTATGTTTGCTAATTCTTACCGTGCTTTGTTAGGACCATACCAATATACTAAACAATACAGCCACCAGAACTTCCATGAAATGCAAACAATGTTCACTGAAAAATATGGCACAGTACTGACAAAAATATGCAAGAAATATCTATGTGTAGCAGAGAGGTTAAATAAAGTAAATATAAATTAACCATTTTATTATTTTCAAGTCTTGGATTATCCATTTTTCTACTTCACAGAAAGGCAACCACCATTACTGCTGCACAGAACACAGATATTGCTCGGTATCTGTAAAGGATTTTTTTTATTATTTTAAGATTTTTTTTTTTTTTATTAAAGGGACATTTTTAGTTAGGTATTGCTATCTATAAATACTGCTAAGCCACACGGAGCCAGCTGTGAGTTAAAGCCTGCAAACAGGCCTAATTTAGAGATAACTATCAATATTGCCTTTTTATTCAAGCATTCCCTACTGTAACATTGCTGATTGCACTATGGATGGGCATGGAACCAAATGACTAAGATTTTGATTTTGCAAACTCCATCAGCACAATTGCAGTTTTTGTTTAATTAGATGAGTGCCAAAGGATGATAGCTATGTGTAAAAGGTGCTGTGTTGAATGACCACAGAGGTGCTGCTAAAGTGCAATACATCACAGAGTGAAGCCTAAGCCGCTACTATAAAGCACAAGAAGTGAGTGTATCAGGGATCTAGAGTCTGTATTACAGTCTGACAAGCTTCAATTGTTTAAAAGCAACAGTAAAGCCAGTTAGTTAATTTTTAATATACTATATTGCACAAGCATTTACAGGCACTGTATTACATTAGATTTATACTTTCTGAAGCGCAGTAAAAAATCCAATATTGTTAAAAGTACTAAACTAATATACTGAGCACAGCACCAGCTCTGTTACTTATTACTGATAATGTAGGGTTTTGGAGTTTTGTTGGGTTTTGGGTTGTTTGGGTTTTTTTTACATAGCCTGACTAGTCTACATGGAACCTTCAACGTGTAAAGAGAGATTCTCTGCAAGAGGGAGCTGACTCATTAGACAAGACAGAACATTGAAATGTAGGCAGTTAGGAGCCTTCCCAACCACAAAACTGGGTTAATCACATGTTTTTCTTCTAATTGGAAACAGAAAGCAGTAACCTTTCTATTGGGCTAGGAGTTCTTTTCACATACTTGCTCAACCACTGAAGTTTCCAACAAACCGCTATTTGAAAGCTAAAGTTCATTTCCATATTTGAAATAATATAAATGAAGACTCCGCAGAAATTTCAGCAAAGTAAAATAAAAATCACTTTAGAACAGGAATTACTTTAAAAAATTTTATTAACTAAAATATATGCGGGTTTCCATTGCAAATGTCAAATACTAATTTTTTGCGGCCTTAGAGTGGAAGGAAAGCTGAACTGTTTGCATAGTAGGCCAGATGTGTCACTTAAAGCCTGAGAGATAATAAAAGAAGCCATGTGTACCAACAACACTAGTAAGTGAGGACTGCCCAAGCAACTGATGTTTTCCCTGTGTCTGTCAACACCCAGAAGCTGCAGTACCACTAGCTAAAACCTGATTGGCAAGTTTGAGAACTTTTACTTGAAAAACCATAATTTAGCTGTGTTCAGGAACCCTAGCTGTCTTCACGTAAAAATATTCTCTACAAGATACTCTGTTAAATACTGTTTAAAAGATAGAAAGGTAGTATGTCATTGAAACTTAACAGGTACTGAAACACTTCTTTGCAAAAGAACCTGAATAATCTATCATATATGGCAAGAAATTATACATTTTTGTATTTCAAAATTGCACAAAATTCATATGGGAGAGAAAAGTGGGCCTGCTTATTTCATCTGCTGAATAATAATGAAATGTTATGTCTTGGATATGCAAAACATTAATAAGTAATGAGTAACTAGTTACATTTTTTAACCAATCCAGCAGTTTACAGTAGCTCTTTGATGGCACTAAGATGTGGATGTTATAAACCACAAGGCCACATATATAGCTACATGCTTT
This sequence comes from Gavia stellata, assembly GCF_030936135.1. Classification (NCBI taxonomy): domain Eukaryota; kingdom Metazoa; phylum Chordata; class Aves; order Gaviiformes; family Gaviidae; genus Gavia; species Gavia stellata. Next base: position 6,284,929 of record NC_082602.1, read on the forward strand.
TTTTTCCCCACCCATGTTGCAGTTCAGCACAGGACAAACAGGCAGGATCCTGTGAACAAAGATTTCGGCAGTCCTGTAACAACATGATAGTTCTCTTCCACCCTACCAGAGAAGAAAGCTTCACATAATTACATTATAAATAAGCTACTTCCTTTTGAGACAACTTAAATGTGAAATCTAACAGCTGTTCTGTTTGCTGCTCCATTTGAAGGATCAATGAACTTTGGTTATGTCAGTTAAAGAGACATAATCCGTCAAGAACAATAAAAAAGATGCTGCTAAACACTGCAGCTTTTACACAGTGTCTTTGAGCTAGAAACTATGAAATATATCTATTCAATAACTTTGGCCACACTTGCTATATTGAATTACAGTATTTTTCAAACAGTACCAATAATATGCACAAAAATATTCTCTACTGCAATTCAATTATTAGGACAACAATGAATATGCATAGGAACCAATGATTTTTAAGGGCCAATATCTATATATGAAAATGATTATGATAAATTAAAAGACAGACAAGTTAGGTAACAAGCAAAATACAGGAAGGAAAAGCTAAAAGTTTACAGAAGCTTAAATACACAATCTCTTGTTGAGCTACCTTCTGCTATTGCAGTGTGACTGTAATCTATCAATGCAATTCTGTAAGCTTAGCCTGAACAATTTTGTTGTTTAATATAATTAGTATTTGATTCATGGAGAGAAATGCAGTTTTTGTATACGTGAGATTTGGATCCTAGGAATTAATGCCGTTCCAGACAATAAGAACTGCATACAATTTCATAGGACTCCAAAGAGAAAAATTGGCAGTACCAACTTCCTCTAGTTAGTTTCCAGTATCAACCCAGAAATTTCCAATGAAGAATCCATCTCTCCTTTTCTTGTATGAAGGGGAGGTGTCGGAAGGAATGAAGCTACAGGAGATTTCTGTATCTTACAGAAAGATGGATGAACGGATGGATGGAGCATTTATTCCATAACAGTGCATAGCAAAGACTTCCAATCTCAACTGATTACTAGTAAAAGGAGTTTAAAGTGCTGAAAATAAAGACAAATGAAAAGTAAAAGATGGCAGAATAGAAAAGACTTTTCCCTGAGGATTATTAGAAGATATTAAATATTCATAAAGAATGTGCCAGACCCCAACTTTTTTTTCCCTTTTAATGTCACTCTGACCTAAAGAACAGATGCAATGTATAGAGGAAGTTTCACCACTGTAATCAGTGTATGATGGAATCAGGTCAATGACAAACATACTTAAAATTTTGATCAACCACATGGCTTACCATAATTGCAAGCAAGCAATTATCAGATGCCACAAATACAAAGACTAAGTTTAGGAATTAACAATCTAAAAGGGAATGCCAAAAAAGAAGTATTTTTTACAATTATGAACTCAAGAGTAAGTATTTATTATTTAGACTTAATGTTTCTCACAAGAACTGAAACGAAGCAGTAATATCCAGCTATAACACACTGAACTGCTGCTTATATAGTTCTTGAGCTTAACTGCTTATATCAAAGGAGCGCTGACGAGCTTGTGAAGTCAAGCAGTTGAAAGTGCCAGATTTGTGATTTTATAAGCAACCAGGAGACAGCTGATCTATGCATGGTAACCATTGAACTGAGTGTCTCACAAATGCTATGGAAGTGCAGTAGATGATGATTTGGTTAATGACGTCAAGATAGATGCGAATTTGACTGTCTGAGTTTATACTGAGATATCCAGTCAGCCTTTGTCCAAAACCAGCCCATAGTCTAGAAAGAATGTAAGATTAGGACACAGATAACTTTATTCTCATCCCCTTACCTCAAGCCCAGCTGTTTCAGCATTGGAAATTACATACAATCACTAGGTATTTTTAACAAAATTACAGTGCAAGTACTTTTACTGATGCCTTTGGCATCTATCATCATACGAGGCTTGAATGCTGCTCCTTTCACAGTGCTGCAGAGGAAAACCCAACACCCCTGAATGAGCAAAAAGCGGCTAAGCCTACCAGAGAAAAATCCTTATCATTGGTCCTCTGCTGCGTCAGCTGTAAAGTACACTCAGTTCAAAACCTGAATGCTGCTCACAGAAAATTCATCAACATTTTCAAATTGTTGCTGTTATTAATTAAAAAGGTGCATAACTGTCTTAGGAGAGAGTGTCATACCTGCAGCTACCATCCATAACTAGAAGCTTAGCTTCACAGAAGAGAGGCATAAGTGAAGAGGACCAAATCTCTCAAAATCCTCCAAAACTTAATAGCCTTTTATAATGACATAGTTTCTTATTTCTTTACAAAGATTTACAAAAAATAGGTTTTAGTTTGAAAGTTGATCGACAGTTGGTTTCTAATCAACCCATTCAAGCTGAATACCTAAGTACTTTGGGATCCTCATGCACAGTCTTGTTAAAAGATTATTCAAACACACACACTTTCAGGCTGTATTCCTACACTAGTCCTGTTTACTGACTCTATGCTAAGGAATAAAAAAAAGTTTGAAATATAGAACATTAGAAAACTCTGGCTCCAGAAAAAGGTGCCAATAAGTATTTTTGTAGGGATGGATCAGTTTTCATATTCTCATTTTGGAAACGTTTGCCATGAACTTCCTATCATATTCACAAAATTGTACGTACAGATTTGAGAGACTGTAAAGGAAGGAGAGTTTGTATGTATATACATACATACCTGACAGCTCTGGGTAATCCTTTCAGTGTCAAATGTTTCTTGCAGGTTCCATCGCAGAAACACTCCTAGAAAAAAAACCAACCAGTTCATTTCATTGCATTTCTTTGGAAACATAAATTTATTCATTACACAATCAGTTTGAGTGTTTAGGAGGGTGCAAGATTCATAAACAAGCAGCTTTCAAGTGCCAGATATCCACATATGCTTGCTATTTGCCCTTTGTCACCGCAGTGTGCCTCAGTGATAAATCAGAAAAAACTCATCCAAAAGAAAAATGCAGCCTGTATTTTCATTCAGCTTTTAGTTTTTCTGCTGAAACTGATGACAAGGACACTTGGAGAAGTTGCTTTTAAGTGAATTTTTATCCACCCTATGCTACACAGCTAGGAAATAAAATCTGCACTAGCTCCTTTGGTCTGTCCAAATAGAGCTGCGCTGCAGAGAAAGTCCTCGGACAACTGGAATCCAGAAGCCTCAATTATCTTCCTCAGCCCTCAGAACAGTTCATAGCTGCTAAAAACCTTGTTATTTGACACTAGAACTACTCAAGAACTGGAGATTTTGGGATTTTATACACATGAAAGATGATGTCTGATAAGGAAATCAGCTTAATCATTAAAAGATGCAAATGAAGTCAGTGACAGCTGCTTCTGTTGATATCCCATGTGAATGAATTTTTTATTTTAGTTCATAAAAGTCAACTGAGAGCCCTGAGCAGGGGTGAGAAATCTTTTTATGGCAGGAGATTAATATTAAAACATTTAACCATTAAATCAAATCATTAAGGGAAATAATTAGCCACTTCACACAGAGAAGACAAGCTACATATCAAAAGGCCGTTTATGAACTATTTTAAAACGTTTTGTTTGAATGAACGGGATGTACCAGAATAGAGATGGCAATCACATTTTATTTCCATGCTTAGCAAAACTTTAAAAGGACAGTGAAATAAGGCTTCACTGGGGGCCTACTCAGTTTTCAAGAGAAGATTTATCTTTGCTTAATCCAGTAAAAACAGTCTAATAAATGTCACCAATAAATGGTCTTCTAGAAAGGCTGGAGGGTTCAACCAGTGGACATAATCTACTGTTTCACACATAATTATTTTTCAGCTGTGCAAATTTGATTCTAAATAGTCAAGGAACATTAACACACAGATAAAATCAAAGTAACTAGCAAACAGGGGGAGCAGAGAAAATCACATGACAAAGCTCTGCGTAAAGAAAGGTAACATTTAAGCAGAGCAGGGCAATATTCTGACATATGTGATTGGAGCATGAGGCATTTGGTATTCTTGCTTGACATGCTGTTATACCAGGGACAATACAGTCTCCTTTCCCCATGTTACCAACTTTAAATACATGTTACTTAAGTCCTACATGTCATACTAGGGATCAGATGTCCTAAATGGTATACCACATATAGGAAAGTCACAAAATACATTGTAGTACAGCCTGACAATGTATTTTCACATGCATACCAAAAGAGCTGGACAATTCATATTTAGATGTAATATCAAGGCTATGGCATATTTCAGACTTGGAACTCTGTAGAACCAATTCTAATTCTAAATTAACGTACAAAATTAATACATCTCCCCCTCTCCCCCTGAATTGAGGACTTGCCTACCTTCAAGAACAGAGGAAACCCACCTTAAAGAAATTTCTGAGGCTTGCAACATTCAAACGTTTTTCTCAGTATTTGTACACAACAGAAAAGAAGGGCAATACAACTTCCTCCTCAAACTTACTCATCTGCTTACCTTAATTGCAAAACCTTTCCTTTATATTTTTTGTTAATTTTGTGCACTGTAAAAACCTTGTATCTTGGCTTCTCATAATATATATAGTCACAATTCTATGTTGCCACACATCCAGCATCATCATGCCTACCATTTTGTTAAGCTATAATGAAAAACCAGTCCTGCTTGTAGCAAGTCATTCATCTTTATCCCTAAAATTGTATTTGGCTGTCATCTCAAAAAATTTCTGTGCAACATTATAGATAATGCAATAGCACAGTAACAGGGAAATTGCTTTTCTTCTTAATGCCTCATTACTGATATTACTAGTATTGTATATCTGCATCTGATACAAAAGGTATCTCAAGGGTAGTTTTAGGAACACAAATGATAAATAATTTTGCCCTCATTTATCTAACAAGAAACCCATACATATTTCTGTATTCAAAAGCCATTAAAAGTATTACCGAGTGCCACATTCTTTGATTGCCTCATGATAAGATGGAATTCATCATTATAAGTGTCCAGAAACTTCCATTATCAACAGCAATAAGAATTTGCTCCCCATCCCCCATCAGTACCTTAAGTGTTGCAGTAACTAGTTTGCTTTTTGCAAGTCAAGGCCTGCAAAAGGGGAATGAAATCACTTAAGCTTCATTAAATGCACCAATCGTCGCCTTTATTTAATACTTCCTAAAATATTAAAAGAAATAATAAAGCCTTGGAAACTAATTGTGTATCAGTAGAAACAATGCTGTAAATGAGAAGATTTGAGGTTTAATCTTGATTTTCATACCACACTTCCCTGGTTTCAGAATGAGAACTGATCCTCCCAATACACTGCTTATTATCTTAGTGTGTAAAGTTGAGGAGCAGAAAGAAATCAGAACGCTTATGTTGCAGAACATCGATTTTCAGTAACACTCTGTTCTACTACTTTTACATCCTATTCCACTAAATGCACATATGACAGACACAGTCTTCAGTCTGTATTTGAACAGTACAGCTCTGAGAGTGTGGTTATACTGCACAGACACATACTAAAAGATCTTTCTTTTATGACTGTGCTATGCAAGGCTCTGGCAATAGAAAGATGATGACAATTATGCCTATCGTCTATACTCCAACCTATGGCTCCTCGTAGAGCTCATGCAAAACAGTCCAATTTAAATTTTTAGAACTCATTTAACATCAGTAAGAACACTCTCCAATGAAAAGTTCATTAAGTGAAGTTTTAAAGACCAAGATTCAAAATTAATATCACAGCTTCTTTTAAACCACAGAGTTTAGGAAATCTGGACATGTGCAAAAGTCCTTCCAGGGGAGGTAAGTCCTTTTTCACATACCACAGCCCTTCACTTATATCAGGTGTCCAGAATCAATATTCCTTTCTTAAAACATGTCAAAATAGAATAAAATAATTTCTTAAGATACTAAAGAATTATTTTTCCTACTCATGCATTCAATCTCAAATATACTACAGTGCAGCATTACCTATGGAAAAGGTCCTATGCTTGTTAGCTATTGCACAATATAGTAAAATTGTGACAAACTAAAGGTGCACAGGTACATAAACATGAGTAAGTCTTCAGTACTATATAACCATTTAAACACTAGAGAGCAACCACTCGTCATCTTAACAAAAACATCTTTTTATTCCACCAAAACTTAGTACTCCAAGAGAATTTAGACAACTCCAACTTAATGTACCCTAGCACTATATTCCTTTTAGAATTTCTATTGCACATTTAATAAACAATACATAAAATCAGCTGTATACAAACAGCAATATATTTCCATTACAGAAAAGAACAAACAGAGAAAGGAAAGGCTGAATGGTTATGCCCAAGTGTGTGACAAAGGATTTTAAAGCTATCTGGATAATTTAACTACTTATTTCTCATACTGAAAAAATAGATTATGTGTTCTTTTATGGGGAATGCACTTTCACTGTACAATTTTAGGAAAAATGAGTGATTTGTAAATATTAGCTAAACTTGGTACGTATTGAATCGTATGGATTCATGTTTCTTGCAGAGAAATCACCTCAACAATTACACTAAGTTAAATCAGCGTGACTAAACAGAAACGTAATACCATGGAACATGGTCGGTACTTGTCTTCAGACTCAAAGAAGAATTGTGCTGTAACAAGTTGCCTTCTACCTCTTCTAAGTAGAAATTATTTAATGAACATGTTCCTGAACTAAGGCCTTCACCAGGTGTTAGCAGCAGAATACAATGCTGTTGAAAGAAAAACTTCAAGCAAGATTCCCAATCTTGTTATTAAAAATAAGACATTTCCACTAGAAGGAAAGTTAACATTAAAATCTTCATTAAAATCAAATCAGGTGCCAAATGGTTTTGAAGTTGAACTGGACAATGTTCTGAACTGAAACACATTTGTTTCTTTCCTTCTCCTGGCACTAATAGGAGACTATCAATACTGCTCCTAAATTAAGCAGCTCAGCTGGCTGACTAAAATGATGTGGGTTCAGTATGGAACTCCCCACTCTGTAATGAGTTACAATTTCTGCTGTTAGTAGAAAAGAGACAGAAACATTTCCAAAATAATTTAAGCAAAAACGTATTTATACTATATACTAGACTTCATCTAGTGTTTTGGGGTCTATATGGAATTTTCTATATTAGAAAACACAACAGTGGAGTCCGTCCTTATGCCTGCATTGGTTATTACATACTGAAAGATGTGCTCTGCACGAAGTAGAAACTTTGGCTTCAGTTCAGGGAATAAAGGAATAACTGCTCTATCTCCTCATTTAGCAAAGGCAGCTTTATTTATTTAGGGATTTTTTTTTTAAATTTAAAAAAATAGAGTAATTATTATGTATATATAGTATTCTCATTTGGATAGTTGTATACCACTCCATTCAGGTAAGAGGCACAAGCTGTAGTACTCTCCGGTATATAGCAAGGACACATGGAAGCCTTATAGGTGCTGTAATCTGAAGTGCTAAAAAGGTGCTAAAAGGGCTTATGTACCAGCACAAGATAAAATACTCCCCAAAGCAAAGACATTTATATTAACATAAAATGAATTTTTTGCCTAGTCAAAAATCACAATCAGTATTTAGAAAAAAGAAAAAAAAAGTACTACACATTTCTTGTGCTCTGCCTGGTCTTTTGACCTCTGTTGCAGTGAGAGGTATCCAGTTGAAGCTCCAACCTACTTCATCCCATTCAGCCAGACAGAGCTGTGCCAGCAGCCAGACAAGCATACCTTAATGAGCGAGATACTTAGAAAACTATAAAAGAAATTTAAACTAGAAAAGGACACAATGTTGTTTGAGGTGCAAATTTAAGATCCAGCTTCAGGAAAAACATATTTTAGTGGAACATCATATACCAAGGCCTATCATTTGGAGATTTTTCCCATTTCTTAACCAACGCCAGAGATATACTTCTGCTTGCAAAGGACACAGAAGACTGCAGAATACTAGAAGTTCCTATGAAGAACCTGCCAAAGATTAAAAACTTGATTTCAATACCACAAAGGGACCAATATTTCAGAGTCCTCAAGTGGGGCAACTTCAGAAAGCAATCACCAAAGCTTTCAATTGACAAAGGTGGAGCAAAGCTAAGGGAAGATAGAGCAAAGCCCAAAAGCAACAGGCTCATGAAAGTCTATTAGTAGCCCATGCTACACCTGTTTTGTTCACATCACTGCTATTGGTTTATGTTATGTTCTACACCAGAAACATACAAACAACCCTTTTAACTGACCATTCATTTCACAGCTGCCAGCCTGTGCTCAGGCAATAAATAGCCTTATAATTCTAAATTCACACAGTAAAACTCTTAGTTCAACGTAATCTGTTAAAAATTAAGTTGCAACTAAAATTAGGCTAGTAAATCCACAGATAGCTCTCAAAGCAGGACATACCTTGACTTTTCTTATTTAGAATGAGAGCAACTGGGTGCTGTCAGTGGCAACTACTGCGTACTCATTATTTCTGAAAATATCTATTTGGGGTATATCTAAAGAAGCTGCTAGAGGCAGGCCTTTCAGATGCATTTCAAATTCTGTACCTTTTTTCACTTCCACCGTAGCTGCTTTACAATATAAGCACAGTAGAGCTTCCACAGGTACTTTCTTCACTCACTCCATTCAAGTAACAGGAGTCTGTCATCTCCCCCCACCCCCCGCCCTAAGATGTTTGCCTTGTAAAAATTTCATTTCTTCCCTCCTAAGCCCTACAGCACTAATATGAACTGATGCAATTTGTGATTAGAATCCAAGCTCTGGAAATGGCTTAAATTTCCAAGTTCAAGTTAAAACGGCCTAAATTCTGCTCCTTTATTCCTTCAGGTAACATATCAGAAGTTATTAGCTGATAATCACAAAAAGGCCCAAACCTAAATATTTTCCCAGACCAAGCTCCCAGTACGAAAAAAGACAATATAAGATCAGATTCAAAACATCTAAAATGAGTAGGTTTTAACAATACAAGGTATTTTGTAATTTAATTTAGAACCATTATTCTGTCTGTATAGATAAAAAAGGCACAGTATATTTGGAACTACCTAAAAAGTTATATTGCCATTTAAAGAGGTATTTTATTATTATTGATTCACCCAGCTCTCAGGAGCACTATATTATTGAAGCACTGGTGCTTTTCAGACACTCACTCAGTAAAGACAACTAAAATATTTTGATTAGAAAAAAAATATTACTGTTGTACCTCACAAACAATATTTCAGCGCCCAATGATCCCACTACATTCTTGGAGCAGAGTTCCTTGAAAAAATCTTGTCTCCCATGATGAAGAACTTTTTACATGCTTGCTACGTAACACTCCAACTGGCCATTGACTTGAATATTTGCTCAATCATTATAACCACCCTTTTCCCATCTTCCTTACCCCAAATACTGACAGCTATACATCAACCCTGCAACAGGACCATCTATTTGGAACCTTTACCTTGAGTTCACACTATCCACCCCTCCAAAATTCTCTGTGTGTGTGTATCACTACAATACATGGTTAAACCCGAGCACTAGAACCATCACAGCTAAAGCTCTGGGGGAAATAGGGAACTTCTGGAGTGGGATTTTTGTTAAGAAAGAAGGTTAACTGACCTGTTTTCTCATACAAAAGGAGAAGGAAAAAAGCCTTACAATTTTATGTGTATCCATCAACAAAGCTATAACCACCTTCATGAAACACATTCTGTCAAACTGGCTTCCTTTGAAGTAATCACTATTCTGAAAACACCGCACTGGGATCTGCCAGCATGAAACTGTAGAGTGCTACTGAAGTGAGGTTTATGCCTGAATATTGACATACTTTATGGAACCATCTGGTTGTCTTTGCAGCGTGTGGAAAGAAGCAGGTTAAGCTATTGGACAGAAACATCAATGCAGCATGCTGGAATGCTTTGCAGCTAGAGCGTTTGGTAACGTAACCACTTGATATTCAAGAGACTGAGTTCGCATACAGGAGGAACAAAGAAGAACAAATATGAATCAAGCTGTTAAGCTTTGAATTTGTCCCCCCTTAGTGTAGAACTGCACCAAATCTCTCTAGTGGCAAGTATAAATGTTTATCCTGAACTATATTATTTAGTATTTCAATCGTCTATTTTTAAAGCATTTTGACAATTAAACTACACCAGATTCCTGCAATGCCAGTTTATTTCTGGCAACAGTTAGAGCCCATGGCCAGCACTACCAAAGGCATGCACTCAGAAACTAGAGGTACAAGATCCTAGGATGCCCAATGCTCCTAGATTTTTCCAAAGACGATCTGGAAAGACACATATTGGTTTATGCTGGAAATTAAGGATAAGTATACTGTAATCTTCTAAGGGGGAGAAGTTTGAAAATTAGCATCTCTATACATGGCAAAAGAGCAGGTTTTCTTCAGCATGCAACAACTAGCATATGTCATGGAGCTTCAACAGATTTCCTTGCAGACAGGTAGGTATGCCACAGTACAAGCAAATCAAAACAAAACAAAAAATTGAGCTGTTTTAATTTCGGTTCAATAGCATTCCTTCTCCAAGACAGACTTGTGTATCACTTCTACACATTGAATCAAACCACTGGAATTACTCAGATATTTTCATTACCTATCTGGTTTTCAGTGTACCTATACATTTTCATACAAGATTCTTTATTACGAGATCCCATGGGGTAGTTCTTTTTCACCACATATTTAGTTTTTTCTAATACCCATATTTTTTTGTTGTTGTTGTTCTTCTATAACTTTTTGAAAGCATGTTCATGGTTCTTGTTTGGAATGTACCAGCATATAAGTAGAGGCAGCCAATTCTCTTCTCCCTTTCCCACTCCCCAAGCCTTTATCTATTTATCCATATGCCTTTCCTAGAGAAAGCAATAAGTATACCTAACTATTGTGTGAATGCACCTAAAATATTTATGGAAATTGCACTTGCTGCATTTTTGACTAATCAATAAAAAAAAAAAAATCACTTAACATCTCCTCAGCCCTCAACTTCTGCAACAGAAGGCAGTGGTCAAGTTCCACTTATTCACCAAGGACATTGCTTGAAAGAAATGGACTGACATATTCACAGACATTCTCCCTGAATTATGGGTTCTTTACTATTGCTGCTTTCTGCAACTGATTGCCATGTTTGCCCCACCCACCCCACCCCTTCCCTGTTTGGGGGCAGGGGGGGGAGGCATCCTGCTGCCAATAAACTTGTAAAACAGCATTTTACCACACTTTAGGTTTTGTTTCACCCAAGAGCAACAGTTAAATACAGCACATTTGTGCACACTTCATGTGCACAGTAATTTTGTAGAAAAAGCAACATAGCAACAGCTGATGCACGCCATTTACCTGCAGCATATTTTGTTATTTCTCTCCATAACTCATCAAGAGAAGTTATTGAGCCCTGGTGCAGGGATAAAAGTTCCTTTGCCCACCACACCTGAGTGTAGCTAACATGGCCAGAGATTTTACACCATTTGAGCAGATACTCTGGCAGTTATTCTTGTAATGCACATTGCTGCAGCTGTGCAACCCAGGCTGGAAATATTTCTTACTGGGACTATTGCACTTCTCTGCTTTTCTCCCAGGAGCTCTGTGCTGGACTTTGGAAAAAAGGTCTTTGAAAACAAAGGAAATGGAAAGAACATTTTGATATCGATGCAACAGTAATATTCACAAAAAAAAAACCACCAGACTCAGTTGGCCTTCAACCCCATGTCTGAGAAAGTACAGAATCAAGGATGAGAAACAGGGAAAAATAAGATGCATTAACAGCTCTGTTTTAAAATGTTACTGGGACACGTTCTGAGTAAGATCCATTAAATTGTTTCTCTTAAATCGATTCTCTTGACTGTTTGCAGCTGAACTGAAAGCAATCTTTTCATTTTGTTTAACCCCATTGGCTTTGTATTTATTTTATTTTTTGTTAATTAGTAACCCCATTTTGGCTACAATATTGAGTGTTAATGCAAATTCTGGGTTTTGGTCACCCACAACATGACAATCATTTAAAGCTAGCTCTCAAGATCATGCATAAGAAAGGGGAAGAACAAATCTCGATCAACACATCTGAAAACTGTGTTCTGAATGCACCAATATATTCAACTACGCATATGTACCAATTATGCATGTTTTCTATATACGCCAATGACAGTTCTTATCTGTAAAGTAAGCAAGTAACCAAGCAACCACCTTGAGAGAAAAACACAAACAAGGAGGGAGAAAAGACGTATTATTTCACCTAAAAGAAAAATTTGGCACAGCTAGATGTGGCTGAGAAATCCTCAAACTTTTATTTTCAAAATAAAAAAGAGGAACATTAAAAAAGTGTTTTTTCCCCTGAGATGTTGTTAAGATTACGCATTGCTTTGAAATGAACTGTCACTAACAGCAAAAAGCTTTGGTCACATAAATTATTAAAATTAATGACACCATTGTTATTCAAATAAATCACAATGTTAACAAGAACAAAGTACACTGTTTCAATAGATTTTTTTTTTCCAAAACTGAGGTAGGCTCACATTTTTAATATGCTATATAGTAATTACATTTTTAATGAAACTATTACGGTACATTTTCATCAGTTTATTCAAGAAGAATTTTAAATTTTTGAGATTAATATTAATTTCTATCTCCCATTACTCTGTAAAACAATCATTTTCACCTGTTAGGAGCGACTCATTGAGATTGTTGATTAACTATCTAAAAGAGAATATAGATCAACTTACCAGAAAACAAAACATAATTTTCACAGAAATACTGATGTATTATCTCCACGTCTTTACATATACCTATGCTTTATCTGGCACAACAGAGGACTCACAAACTGGTGTTGGACTGCCATGTTAATCTTCTCTTAGTTTATTTCCAATGCTCCTTTTTACTCTTTCCTCTCCTACAACAATACAGATTTTAACAATTCATTTTCATATCCTGCACCCTATCAGCATTACATTGCTAACCTAAACCAAACATTTTAAGAATACGTATGGCTAGAGATAGCTTTGTGTAGATTCTGCTTAATACTATAGTTAGGGAATTGTGTTTGGTCAATTCCTTCCATCACTGAAAACAAGAACATCTGCATACATTTTTCCATCCAGTTCTACTTTTCAAATCGTACTAATGTTACTGCACGTTAACATGCCCTTCTCTATTCACTTCAGTGTAAGGTTAGCATTGATAGTTAAAGTTCAGCAGCTTCTTTGAGAATGAATGACCCTACACAAATCGCGTTTTTCATTTCTCTCTTTAGTTGTTTCCAGCACCAGAATACACACAACAAACAAAGCAAATTAAGTATATTGTGCTTTCATTCAATTCTCCACAAGTTGTGCAATTCATGGGAGGGAGTTTGTTTTCGGCAGACTACAATTTTGGCTAGACCAAAAAAGAGACATTTTTTTTTCCCCTCCAGTAACAGTTGGCCTTCGTTTTAGCAACAATAGTTCTTGTCTAGTCACAGTGATTTTACATTGCCCTTGAAGAATTTTGGGAGCTATGTACAGGAAGAATGTAGTATAAGTACCTTCCAGGAAGTTATCTGTATATTCTGTAAAAAAAGTTGTATCTGATCAGAATAAAGGTTCACACAGCACAATACTTTGTTTCTGGTAGAGTCTTGGGAAAGAGTGCAAAAACAGATGAAACTCTGCAATTGCCATTTGCAGTTCAGGGACATCCTAAGCCAGAAGTGGTGTCTTTGTATTTAAAATCCCTTGGTGAATTTTCTTGACATGAATTTGCCCAATCATTTTTTGCAACCATGTGGGATCTTATCATCACAGCATTCTGTGCAAGGAACTCCACAGCTCAGAAATGAATTTTAAGAAAAACTATCTTAGCAGAAGTTCCTCTAACACATTTATCCAGAATGGATATAGAAGTTGTTAACAGACAACTACCACCACCACCCTCCTGAGAGCTGGCCAGGCAAAGACTCATTAGGTATAATATCTCAGAACTACCCATAAAAGTCCTAGCACATGACTAATGAAATACAATTTCTAAGCCTAGTCAGCTCACACAGAATTAATCTTACTTAGGTTCAATAAATTTACAGTACAACAGAAGTTAGAGTCCATTGACTGCAAAAACAACTGTTAAGCCTCTGGAACTTGGACTCCAGTTCGTTTACAAGCAAGTGACGACTGCATACTGTATGAGTAAATGCCACAAGATTAAAAATTTCATCTTTTTCATCAAGGTAAGCAGCAGCATATAAACTATTCAAAAACAATCCTAGCATTTTTTTTTAATCTGATTTGGATGAAAAACATGAGGCATAGCAGGGAAGGGAAAAGGAGCAAGCAAGATCATTGTACTTCAGAAGACTGAATCAAACAGCATATGACGAAAACTATTAGCCATAATTAGATCAATTTAATGGTGAATTCTTCTGCTCAAAATGGAGTTTAACAGGAAAAGATAGGGAACCTACTTCAATAATGTAACTGTTACATTTACACTTAAAATGTTTTATCAGATATTCATTTCTACTAGTTTTGTAGTTTGGTTTTGGTTTTTGGTTTTTTTTTTTGTTCTGCACGCCAGTAGTTTCCTAGGTGACAAGTCATCCTCTGTATAAGCAACATAACACTGTTAATTACAGCTTCAATTATCTGCAGATACAGCACTATAGATTCAGTTAGCTCATGTTGTCTACACAGCACAACAGGATTGTTATGAATTTATGACCTAGACTCAGTTATAGGTATGTACCATGACCCTGAACATACGTCTGATCTAGACAAGTTCCTTGCTGCAAGCTAAAGGACATTCAGTAGCTTAAAGTTTCATCTCAAAATATTTGCAATAGAAATATGCCTACGTCTGTGAAGAAAAACAGAAGTGACAAAAATAGAAAAATTAGTATTTACAAAAGGTTTAATTTTACCCTTAGATATTAGCTTTCAGTTTGACTTGTTAGCATGCGTATCTGAGGGGAGGGTCCGATCCACAGTGCTACAGTCCAAAATTAGATCCCAGTTCTACTGATTTTTAAAGCAATTTGCAAATTCCTAAACATTGTTAACCTAAGTCATTATGACACACCCACCAATGCAGACTATCTTACAATTTGTTTAAGACTATACATCAAGCAACACAGCATTAATACAATTTATTCAGCGTGCATGGTTTTCTTCCAAAGCAGTAACTATATTCCTACAGAACTTTTTAAACCTTTACTGTTAAATATCTTCAAGTTGTGTACGTTTGTTCTTATTCTTAAGAAAGATAAATAGAATTAAGTAAATTGTAGAAGAAAAATTGGATGCTTACTGATCTCTGGAACTGTACATTTCTAATTCATCTGCACATAACAAGACAATAGAATCAACTTTACAATGAAATGAAATTTCATGATTTTTAGTATAAATTTTCCATTTAAAAGCGAAGCAAGGATCTGTATTTTGATGATGACAGTGTCATTGATTCTGTAAGGAAAAAAACCCCCGAGTTGCAAGATCCTAGGTGAGACAGAATCAAGTCACCAGATGTCAAATACATCTAGATTTTAGGAAAGTTCAAATCTATATCCAAATTTCCTGATTAGTCATTAAAACTCAAGAGAAACTCCATAGAAATTTATAGTTTTCCCCAAGATACAGTTCCACAATTTTGACCTGCACCTTTATCACTCATCTTTAGACGTGCTGAGTGAAAGCTGCCAGTCTGTATAAAAGAGAAAAATAGAAGCAACTTAACATGCTTTTTTTTCCCCTCTGTATCAGTATGTTTTCATGATGCTCAATGAACTGCCTTCCAAGCTGTCTGTAAATTGAGACTCTCTATTTATTGGGATATATGAAGGCTTTAGAAAGGAGTGTATCAAATGCTTTTTTGACCCACATTCAGTTGCTCCAAATAATTAATTATAGAATGTGTGCAGTCATATGTCATATAACAGATTAAAATATGATTGGCAGTCAGTTGGATTTAAAAAAACAGCCTGGGAAAGTAAAGAGAATGCCATTTTAAAGGTTAAATGTTAATTACAACAATGAATGAAGATGTTTGTCTACTGAGATACCCAGCAAACTCCTCTGATTTGGGACAGTGTCAGTGTATTTCTTCCTAAGGCCATCCTCACTGATGAACTTTTGCCTACCCTAGCTAAAGTTAATTCCACAGATTTTCTTCAAATATACAGCAAACAGACAATCAGAAATTGCAGTTATCCTTCATCTCAAACAAGCCTTGAGGATGAGCAGATACGGCACTTTTACATACGTTCTCACTATTTTCATGCACAACTTCTACAGCAACTGTTCTCTTACCCACCAACTGAGATGAGGTGGGAGGAAATATTACATGTGTAGGTGGAGTGATAAATTCATGCTAGCTTCTTTTCTGACCTCTATGAAGCAACTACCTTAGGACTTTAGTCTTCTTGTCTTTGCTAGCACAACTATGCAATTTTCCAAGACTCGGGGCCAGCAAATTCTGTTTGCTTTTACTCAGCAGATTCAGTTAAATATTTTCCCCATAGTTCTGTGCACTGACATGCTGTGACAGGAAAACCTTTTCAAAACCAACATAACATTAATTTTGTAGTGGAAGCAAAGCCCTCTCACATAACTATAGACTGTTTTATTTCAGGTAAAGGATTGACTGCAGATGTCTTATTCCCTTAGGATACCACAGACACATCAGAAAATGCCTGTAGTCTGCTGCAACTTCCACATCTGGGAGAAACTCTCCAAAGCTTTTGGTTTGCCATGTCTTTGGGCATTTTCTTGTGTTGGCTTTTTCTATTAACAATACTCAAGTATTTAATAAACAGCACCTTACAGTGGACAACACTATTTCCTCACACCTTATTTTGTACCTAACTGCCAACTAGTAAAACTAATATTCATGAAGTAAACTAGGACAGTACAGAATTTTCTTTATCTATAGAATAGCTCTCAATACTTCAATGTATTTTGAGATGTGCTGAGCAGCACATACAATAAAAAAAAATATGCATACACAGAGTAGGTTGCAAAAAGGATGGTGTACCACATAAACAATTCAGTAATTGAAAGGTACTCCAGTGAATAAATATGTATGTATAAAAAGTTTAACACTGCATTATCACCCTAAGATAACTATTGTATTAGACAAATCAGAGTCTTAGGAGCATTCACATGACACATACATCAAGAGATGTCTCATACCTTAGACACGGTTCAATTTTCTTTAATATTGAGCATAACAAGGATTACCATCATCTGTACTTGTGGCTCAGAGTTAGTTCTCTGTGGAAACTGGAGTCTGAGGGGAAAAGGACAAGCTGATTTATATAAATTACAGAAGCAAGTGACAGGACTGTTGCATTCTTACCCCTGCAAGGGGAAACAGACCTCCTGAACCAAAGAAAGTCAACTGAACACAAAAGAAAATCTGAATTAATGGACACCCCTGTTGCAGATGCTTACCGATTCAAAAAAATGGACAAACTGATAAACTTGAGCATCGAGAGATGCCTTTGTCTTGTGCTTTGCAAGCAGATGCAAGTAAACATTGTCAATGTTCCAGGACAGGAGAAAGCCATCCATGACCAGGCAAGGGTAAGAGTCTAGACCAAGATTAACGGACCATGTCTCTTATAGTCCCCCCTGCACTGGGTATATTCATTCAGCTAGAGTCACAAACAATTCTTTTTCGACTCAGATCAGGGGGAGAATGAGCTTTTATTTGTCTGCAGTGTACTACCTACACACATGCATATGACAGGACTGCACAGGTTGTGGGTAATAGCCACCACGTGTGAACTGCTTATTGACTCAACATTCATTTTCTGTATATTGCCTGTTGCCTTAAGTAAATACCACATCTTGTGAAAGGTGGCTGGTTAACTTTGTCATTATCCCCAAATGATATCAGAACTTAAGATATGACTAATTTTGTACCAAAGCTATTACTTGACTGCAAAGGGACATGAGAATACAGTCACAGTGGGAAAGCAGAGGGATATATGCTATTGCCCCAGACAAAGGAAATTCCTTAAAGTTCCAGCCAGTTCCTAAGCCTGGCACCCTTGCAATGCTGTTCACAGTAAAAGGAGATCATTCACACTCTTGTGTAGTTCCATTGATTAATTTAAACACTGTTGACACTTGAAAAGTAAAAGAGTGATTTGCCTGCAGCAAGATCACTTCTCTTTAACCACCCAGGTCTCAACATAAGCATTCTGGACTTTTTTCCTATATATTTGCAGTATATGCCACTATAAAAATACAGTTTTCTCGTGACTTAAATCAGAAAGTAAAAGATATCTCAAGAAGATGAAAATTATATAAATTAATGATCACAAAGGTAAAGCTGGAGTTTTGAGTGAAAAAGTTTTTCTTCCTGTTCTGCTTTTAAACTTTTTTGATAATAAAATGAAAGAAATCTTTGATTTGCTAACTCATTGTATTGAACTAATATGTTCTTAAAACAGTAGTACTTGAATTTGCATTAATGCTCAAATTATTCTTATTAAATACTTAAGCCACACACTGACATTATTACCCCTAATGCTATTTTTAAATGTCCACAGAAAAGTTCTGTTTGCTGAGATATTGATAGCATGGCTGATATGTAAGGATGCATCCAAACGCTACCAAGCAGCAGCTAATCCTGGGGAACTCAGAAGAGGATCACTCTGGAGGCAGCAAATCCTGGTTCAGAACAGCAGAATGTATATTTCTGATGCTAATAGCTCCCTTCTGCTGGAGATAGTGCTGCACTGCTGAAACATTCTTCGCATTCACGTTCATTTAGGTTTGGTTCTACCTTTCTAAGCAATGGACAGCACATGAAATTTGGCTCTAGAAAGCCTTCACAGCAGATGCCAGTGTTGGGAAACTCAGAAATACTTGGTCAACTCCATTCCTTGAACCATCAAAAGCTTTGGGCACAGCCTGTATTGACCCAAACAGATTTAACCCTAACAACCCTTCCACTCCTGTAGTCCAATTCCAGCCTGGCAGTAACATACACCTGCCATCTCCTGCTGTGGCTGATGAACATCCTTGCTTTGCCCAGTCAGAAAAGGAGAGAGAAAGAGGTGAGGAGACCCTCAAAGGGTAAACACAAACATTGGCTGGGTATGCACCTTCAAAGGCACACAGCCTTCTCAGCAATAGCTGCAGGAAATCTTTCTTCCTCCTGTTGCTGTGCTGACTGGTAAGAGCATGCTGAACTCTCTTCATTTCAATTCATGCAGTGGTTGTCAGGCAAATTATTTTAAGACAGCACAGGTGAGCTTCACTTGAAAGAAGCAAAGCTGCTATGGGAACCCTAAGGGCTGCAAGGACAGGAAACCAGGAAAAAAACCCCACAAACCACAAAACAAAACACACACACACTGAGAACCAAATAAACCAAACAGGTGAACCAGGTAAAAATGCAGGTGAACTATTCACTGTTTTAGTGTCAGTCACCCCTCTACCAGCCATAAGTATAGTAAAGTAAATACAAAGGTACTGTTAATAGGCTGTATTAGAGTGGCACAAAGTCTAGCGTATTGAGGGGATGCTTTATGAATCCAAAACTGTAACAGCATTAACTTAGTCTCTATACTTCCAATTGAGAGCGGTCAATACATTTCCAATTCACTCTGCCACATTTTAATTAAATTATCTTATGGTAAATATACTAAAACCTCCATTACTTGATGGCATTTCAATTTCAGCTTTCGAATTCTCAGACTCACTTGTGAAAGGTAAGCTTGGAAAACAGTGCCATCTAATGCTAAAGAGCATAAGAGATTACTATAACAACTTTAAAATATAATGTAAATTTGTTTTACTTATGTTCCACACACAATTCTGTATTATTCAATAATAAGCTTAAATAGAAGTTTAAAATGTATCTATCAAATGACGTAACAGATTTGGAAAACAGCATTGCTAGTTCAAAAATATCTTTTGTGAACGTAAGAACATCTAACTCAGGTGATTAAGAAGTAATTGTACTTGAATAGCAAATTCCCAAACTACTGTGTTACCTTCATGTTGTTTGAGCACGCTAGGGAACCTGCGAATCTGTTCCCAGTCAGAGACATCCCTCATCAGTAAACATAAGATGACAAATAACACTACCTGCAGATCATGACATTGAACAGCTCTAAAGATACAGAATAGTGTTGTCATTAGCCACAATTTATAAAGAAGGTAATTTACAGTAAAAGCATGAAGACCATTCCACAGTGTTCTTGGTCAGCTTTGTACAGTATATGCTTTTAAGTGCTCTTTTGTCAAACTTCCTGATGCAGGAAAACCAAAATGGGCAAGATCCTCATCTACACAGAAAGAAACAGAAGGAACATGCATTTTCTATGACAACTCTCTAGACATCTATCAGCTTCACATAGTCTAGAGTGAGGCCTTTCCTCTCAACACATTTCACCAGTTTCCTGAAGTTGGTTCTTACAGAGCAACAAGTTATGTGCTGAACTGGCAAGACTGGGTTTGTTTTCCATAATCTAAACTATATATTAAGAGTTTATATAAACATAAACATTATACTGAATGAAGCAAAGGCAGTACAGTAGTGACAAAATCGGAAAGTTCCTTGCAAGTTTAATGAATATGAGAAACCAAGGAATGCTTCTCCTTTATAAATCTTAAAGTAGTTCACATACTCAAATCCAGCCCAGAATATCAGAGAAATTCACAGTGAACTGAATTAATACATTAATTTAATTAACATTATAATGTATTAATTCAGATAACATGGACAACAAAGCATTGGCATGGATTTTCAGCCACTGAACTTGTAACTCATTGTCCCATTTCAGATTGTGAGAAAAATCACATTTCACTTAAAAATACAAGCACTCTTCAAAAATATATTTGAATAATGCACCTGTACTACCAAGTCATAAAACACTCAAGGTTCTCTCCATAGGTACCATAACCTTCTGCTTTTAATCCTCAATTAGTTACTGTATACAACAATACTCTTTCTCCAAGTTGTTCTGGTGAGATTATTGTTTTCCCCCAGACATCCTTCATTACAATCCCTCAAATGTCACTTCTACTTTTTTCAATATTTACTACAGGACTACCACAAACATAAAGAAATAGAAGATACCTTGCTATGACCACAACCACTGTTTCATAACCCTGTTACACTCAATGCTTTTATACTGAAATGCTAATAGTTTCACACAACATTAATTTTATCTCACTTCAGAATTAGTCCTATACTCTTCAGCAGGCCTGCTAGGGAGATCAAGAATGGATGTAGATCAAGAAGTTTCACTCTTCATTTCTTTCAACTGCCATGGAATGCAATGTTCCATTAATTAATTGTGTAGGGCTTGAATGATGTAGGTTTTCTTTATTGAGATAAATAACATCTTGGATTTAATCCTTTTATTTATTTTCTTTCTTTTTTAAGTATACTCTAAATATCATGTTGCATTAGAGTGTTACTATCACAACATCAAAGCTTTTGGGCTTGATTCTAACTTAATTTTAATTAAATTTTCACACACACACAAATCCACAAAGTACTTTTCCCCACACAGATAATAAGGAAAGACACTGTTTTGGAGGCTCAAGGTTAGTTCTTGCCTTTGAAACCAGAAAGATATTAGAAACATCACACAAAAGCTGACATAGCTAAACAGCAGCTAAAAAGAGAGAAGACATCCTTCAGAAAGCTGAAGGTTTGTCCAAAGGAAATAGAAAGGATCATAAATTCTAGCAGGCTAGATGTGAGAACACAAGCAAAGAAAAAGGACACAAAGTGTTTTAGGATCAGTCTGTAAGAGTCATAAAACTTAGTAATATATCCTTTTTCAAACATATCAGGAAGAGACTACCTGCCTATGAATCTGTAGAAACAATTACTGTTCAAGGTATAAAAGGAGTGCTCAGGGAAGATAAGGTTATTGCATTAAATAAAATTAAGTTTGTTTGGGTTTTTTTTTTAATTCATTTTTACTGTCGGACAGCTTAAAGAGATTCCCTTACTGGATCCCCTCATAGTATAAGGCATACCAGGGGATTTATTTTTTTTTTCCCCCCTTCAAATCAAAAGGCTGCTGGAAGACACTATAACAAGAGAAAAAACCTTATACTCTGAACACTCTAAACAATAACAAGTCACTGGACTCAGGTGGTATTCACCTATGACCTTCTGGACAAAACCTACAATGAAATAACCAAGCAGTTAACTGTGCTGTGTAACCTCTTGCTTAAAAGTGCATGACTACAAGAAGTCTAGAATGTCACACATAAGACGCCCATTTTGAAAAACTGTTCCAGGAGAGAGAGAGGGAAGTACAGACTTGTAGTTTGGATATCTGTAGATGGAAAACTGGTAGAAACTATAATAAAGTTAATTTGTGAGCACATAGATGGCTGTGATATATTCGGAAAGGCTCAACAAGGATTGTGTAAAATGAAATCACACATCGCATATCTATGGGAATTCTGTGAATGAGTCAGCAAGCACGTAGCTGAAGACTCAGTTGACATAATCTTCTAAAGAAGCTACAAGAAAGTAAGTTGCCATAAGTAGGAAGGAAGAATAGAAGGAAGTATTTACATCACTAAATAACCAGTTGTCATTTATAAAATGTTATAAGCAAAAAACCACAGTAAATTGCAGAAGTAGTAAAAGGATCTTCAAAGTTTCTTTCCTTTTTTCTTATGCAGTCCAATAATTTACCAGTGATTCTATACAGAGTTCTTACCATTCCAAAGCCCACTGTTTTAGCAATGATCTTTTTGCTGAAACCTCAGATTCCTTCAAAGTGAACTTCCTTCACCTGTTTTCAAGTGACCCCAAATTCCCAACCCTACCTTTCCTTTATGATGTCCAAAGGTTTAGTCCTCAGATCTACATAGTCCTAATGCTCAGACAGGCTTCCAAGCAATTACACCAAAGCTAAGATACGCAAAAGAACTTGCTTTGTTTGTGGGGAAAGATCTACCTTTCCCCCAACAGTTCAGAACAAAAGCTGTCCACATGTAAGAACAAATATTCTTACTCTGTTTTTCCAAAACGTGACTGTTAACAGAAGCAGCTACAAAAGACGCAATTCCGCTTTAAGCTTCCTCACTAGCCTGTTTGCCTGGATAGATACAGAAATGTCAGTCTCTATGAGTCAGCAGAATGCACCCAGCTTTCTCCTTGCAAGATAATGAACCGGTCACAGGACAGGGAACTTCAGCAAACAATGTCACCACAGTGAAACACAAGATAAAAGAGGGGGAGAGAGAAACCTTTCGGTTTCTCTCTCAAATATTCTGCGATGGCATGAATGGACAAATTAATAATAGCATTAATCAAAGTATGTTTATTCTCCCCTCTGTCATATAAAAAGTGAATAACCCTAGGCATAATGTTTGGTTTAATTCCCATGCAGTATCTACCGAAAAGAATATAAGGAATGAAATGGTTTTAACAGTTCTGCAGCAAAGGCAGCTTTACACTACTCACCACTTGCACAATGTGTACTTAACACATGAATAGATTTTTGCAATATGAAAATACACATTAACATTGTGAACTTTGGTATAAGTTCTAGACACTAGAAAATGTATGCAGGTTTGCCCTTCTTTCTATAGAAAAAACAGGTATAAATTATTCTGGCAGCTCATGGCAATTTTGAAATGGATTACCTTTAATACACCATGTTCCATTATGAATCATTAGAGGAAGAGTGTTTTGATGATGTATGTCACAATTTACAGGCTCTCTGATGAGGCAGATAATACACTGATGTAATGCATTCCAGGGATTTAGCAGAAAAAAAAAATCCACTTTTATTCTCTTTAAATGAATATACATGGCTATATTTCTATGCTTGATTCACCCCTGTTGACATCAGAATTTATAAACCCACATATCCAACATTGTCATGGTGGCAGGAAATGATAAGGACCATGTCCAGCAAATACATACCAGCATGTTTGTTTTCCTTGTATCTTTCCATGTCCTGATCTATCAATTACAAAGGACAACCTCCATTCCCAGTATTCAGCAACAGTATCATTGTTACAGCTCAACATGCAGGTGATGCAAATGCACAGTACATTCCCAAACCTACAGCCACTTGAAAAAAGAACCAAGAGATTAAAGCATTATAATACTGCAAACTGAACCAAAAGGAAATTACATCATAAGGTCTATATCAACTTGCCTCTCTGACACTTTCATTGAGATCTACTCTGAAGAGACTATTTAACTTCAGGGAACAAGGAAGAAGAGAAAAGTTGAAGAGGATGGAATTTCAGACTCTGCTCTGTTGCTTTCCCGGATAAAATGAAAAAAACCTCTTGAATTTTACTGCAGTACAATGTTCTTTAATAGTCTTTTACAACCCTAGTAAATATTCAAATAAACAATGTTCTGGGTAAGAGTAATTGATATCACTCTCCGCAGTCAAAAGCAAGACTATTGCTCCTCAGAACACAAAGTGCTCTGTAAATGACTTGAGCATCCCAATTTAGTTCAGTCTGATTAACAGCTTGACATGACATGGTCACACGATATTCAGGATATTCGCTCATCTGGGTTCAATTCTTTGCAGTATTATTCCTTTGCTGCCTCTTCATGCCCCATTCTAGAGCCTTCTCTGTGAAACGACATTGCTTGTTTCAACCAGGGATGGCTGTCCCACAGCTGCTCTAGATTCAGAGAGGGCTCAGTATGTTTTAGTGTTTCATTTGTTTCTGTGTGCCGCGCTATGATTCCTGATTGCTTAAAGCATTGGGGAAGATGCATCTCATTTCTAAAGCAGAAGCTTCCAACTATCATGCTAGTGCCACTGGTGTGACCAAGCAAAATCAGATGCAGATTAAAAGTGGGAGGCACAGGGGCTTAGGATCATTAGCCTGCATCTCCCACTGTGCCTCAGCGCTAACTCATACATTCCCAAAGGCAGCTTTCCTCCAATTCCACCACACAATATATGGGATGCAGATGTTAGCCTTACATATCAGGCCCCGTAGCAGATGAGAAGCTGAAGCGCTGCTTGTAGCTGAGAAATGTGCACCTCTCTCTCTTCAGTAAAACACTGAGCTGTGGATCTGCCCTTATCACATCAGCCTGCATGAGTCCAACATTCCCCATCACACGATGCAGTGTCCCCTCATTCATGTCACAGCAGTCTCTGTCTTCAACTATCTCCCAAAGCCATCAGATTAGTTTTTTTAATTATATGAATGTGATCAGAAGTATAACCCCACAAAAATTACATTTTGCTTCACAGTAAATTTGCTCACCCTGTTTGCAAGTCCCTAGTTCTAGTACGGCCAGCTAAGGCACAAATACTGACACATCTGATACCATGGGATATTAAAAATGGATGCTTCTTTTTGATTATTACATTTAATCTGTCAAATTTACATTTTTAAATGTAACACATGACTGACTTGTAAGTGCCTATCTAGTACATTGTTCTCACTATCTGATGCAGTTATCAGTATAAACTAAAAATGGTCATTGTAAATTAGTTATGGAGCAATGAGCCATGGAGAAATTCACATGTTGCACTGATTTCATACCCACAGTACACTGTTTTTTCAGAAGCTAATTATAATTTAAGTCATGACAAGACTGCACTGTCTTTAAGAACTGTACTGAAAAGCAGTTCCTGTGCTCCATTCCTTTGTGCACAGAAGGAACAAGAGAACATCACAGCTGATGTAGATAACTAAGGAGAATTTTGACTCTCAAGCTAAACAGAAAAGTGTTTATGACTTCTTAGGGTATCAGACATCTAAAGAGGAAAAACAAAATAAAAGCAATGAGCAACAGGGAGATGGATCCTATACTGTTCAGCTAAAACACTAGGATTATAGCATCTGTTATTTTATTCTAATAAAATGATTTCCATACCATTTCTCCCCTTGCGTTTCAGGTGAAGTGAACAGAGATTATTCTATTGTAGGAATGCACAGGGCCTCACCGAATGACCCTACAGCAGCACATATCGATACTAAATCAACACCAAGCTGCTTGTCTTTCTCAGATTAAGTATTCCCAGTAATCCAGCACCCCGTTATGCAGACCGTACTGTGAGTGTTTGTTCAGCATCTCCTCTATCCTAGCTTGCCAGTTTCTTTTCCATTTTTTAGGGAAATAAATTTCTATTCCATTTAATGAGCCACATATCCTCAACCACAGCAGTCATTGCTTTGTGCAAATTTTCACAGCAAATGATTTCTAGGATCAACATGTCATCTTAATATAACTACCTAGCAGAAAGTGTAACACATTCTTGCTAGTTTTACATACTGCAGAAGTGATTAGGTCATATCTCAGATCATCATATCGGTAATGATTCAATTCTAGTCAGAAAAGCACCAAAGTCTTTCTAGAAGAATTCAGCTCAGTGGTAACAGAATGAGAAGTCTGAACATAGTCTGAAGCTTTTCGTGCTTTGAGCCTTGTTCACAAGCTCCATGATTTAAACCTTGGTAGGTCTCATGCAGAAATACCGAGAAGGGATAGACAGATATAATTAACCCAGCTTTACTGTACTACCTCCAGCCTATTTGTCCTTTCTCATTAGAGGACTTATCAGAATCCCTAAATGGAAGTTGATCTGTGAATTAAATTTGTTCCACAATAACAGGTTAAGTATCTGCAAGCAAAGCTGAGTTTTATGTTAGTGCCGTCTCCACCACAATCTCGGAGAATAAACTGCTCAGTATGGTCATGAGAACTCCACCAGTGCCAGTTCCTTTTTCAAAGGATGCAGTTATTCCTAAAATGCATGTCAATCAAAATTGGTCAGCCAGCCAGTCTCTGAGCTATTTGAAGAGAAGAGCTGAACTCAGCCACAGTTTTATCTTGTGCATTACATTCCTTTCAAAGTTTTTGTCTTTCTTTAGACCCTTTACAGATCTCCAGCCTGTAGTTAGAGTTCCTTCTATCCCTTTACTGACAGAAAACCCAATTTAGAGTTCCGCTTCTCTGTCCCTACATCCTCACACTGTTAGCCACAGAATAAACTGATCATAGTGAAATACTCCATTTTTGAACTGGATCAGTTCACTGATAACATTTATCAGGCACACTCATAAATATATGTGATCTTCCCAGAAACAAAAGGAGGACAGCAACTAGTAACCATAAAACCAGAACTGTTTCAACAGCCTTCCACTTAGTCACAATAAGAACCAACTGTAAACTATATGTAGACCCACCTTATACTGTGAATACCTCCAGCCCCTTGCAGCAGAAACAAATATAGCATTATATTTCCATTACACATCCCCACCACTATTTTCAAAAAACAAGCAACAAGAAAGAGGTAATTTATTGTATCACACAGTGCAATGAAGTTGGAACAAGAGAAGTTCAGACTTCCCGCATGCCGAGGACAGTCAGGCACTGCAACAGGTTACCCAGAGAGGTTCTGCAGTCTCCATTCTACTTTTAGCAGTAGGTTTGACTAGAGCCCTCGAAGTCCCGTCCAACCTGAGTTATTCTATGATCTTATGATACAACAAAACCAAACGTATTTCTCTTTTTTATGGAATGTTTGCTCTCTATTCTTACTCATAGAAAACAACTTTTTATTCACTGATAGTCATTGATGCTTTGATTCCGTGGACATAATTAAAACAAATATTTGCAGAAAACCAAATGAATTCACAGAATGTTTGGAATACAGCTTCTGGGGACAAATATGTCATCTATAATAAGCAGGAAGAAAACAAGAAGCAGAGTCTGGACTAGCAACGTATTCAGAGAAATATATTAGAAATCTGAATATCTATGCCCACTTGTCACGCATCATTTATAGACTGGTAGGAACAACAGCAGTCTTGATTTTCCACCAAAGCATTTTCTACATTGCCAGTTAAAGGGGGGTGGGGAGGGTAGAGGGGAAGAAGGATCTCAGATAAATCTGAGGGAAATAAATGTGCAGACTTCATACTGAACTGAGTAATATGTTTTCTGTAAACAACAACAGTAAAAGTGAAGAAGGAAGCAAGAGAATAGTTGCTTTTTCATTATTATTTGGACTGAAGCAGTTAAGAGAAGGAAGAAAGGGAGACAGGTCTTTACTCAATGTTTCCTCTCTCTCAATTACAAGTGGAATTAATGAATGACAATCCTCCCAGCAGCCTCCTATTTTACCTCCTCAACACCCTACTCAGAGTTTAAAATTCATTCTAAAGACTGGTATGCTGCCCTTGCCATTTTCAGGGCATGTTCTGTAAGAAACCGTTGCTTACTCAGCTGAATAAAAGCCTCTCCACATTCACCAAGAGGACATGGACAAATCTCAAACTGCGGGACAAGCTATCCTGAAGAAGCACCCTGAGTACATTTTCAGCAAAGCCAGGAATGGGGGCATGACAAGCAACAGACACAACATAACATCCTCTTTCAGGTGCCAGGAAGAAAAAGAGCTAGTAATAAGTCTTCCCTTAGGTGCACCCTTCTGCTGGGTGCTTTGCAAACACAGCTGGTTCCACTGCCTCAAGAAGGTAAGAGGCAAAAATTAATCTGTATTTCAGGAAATGGTGGTGGCACATCCTTAACATCTGAGGTCTTAAGCCAGGAGTTTACTTAGTTGCTTCTAGCACAGAAGGACACAGAGAACTGTAATTTATGGTGGCTAGTCTAGAGCTAGACGCAGAGTGGGAACATTGCCTTGTTCCCTGGATAGTTTTCCCTCAATTCTATGATTAGGGTGAGGTATTCTTCTCATTCAGATGTCTGACTTAAAAAAAAAGGGGGGGGGGGGGGGGGGCGGAGAAAAAAAAAAATCATATCCATCCTGGAATTTGAGAAGTCAAGCACAGTTTTACTGATAACTCACAGATTCTGGACAGGAACTGTCTGAGGCTGTGACTGTTTAAAAGAAACACCTGCATATAGCAGCTAGTGGAGACCCACTAACCTCTTCATTTCACTAACATCACCACCTGAAGTGGCTGAGCTTGCCCCCAGATCCTCTTTAAAAAGACTGCTAGCCTCAAGCAAAATCCCATTTGTTGTTTCTCCTCCTTTTGCTGCATTCAACCTTACACAAGCTAAGCTACCACCAAGGTCAGAGGGGTCAAGAAAAAAAATACCCAACTGTGCTGTTATTCTGGCAATACCCACTTCAAAAGTCGTTTCCTACATTTCTTTCAAAAATTCTACTTTGCTCCAGGGCTGTAAGCAGTCATAGTGTCAGGCAGATACTCACAAGACAAAACAGACCTGAAGGATGATGTCAGGAAACTACCACCAAACGAAAAGTATGCTCAATAAATGTACATGGCTCAAAACACTTTTCACGCAACTCAAAAATATTTTTTTTTTCAGTAGACTCAGTAAAACTATTATAGATTCATCATTCAGGATCCTGATACAGGATTCAGATTTATCACAAGGCAGATCATTTTAGCAAAAGAGATTAACTGAAAAAACAATGACCAATTATGTGGCCAGTTTGTAAACTGATTCTAGTAGCAACAGCACCAAAATATTTTGCTGCAGCATATTTTACAACAGCTGTAAAAGAGTAAACACATAGGCAGGAAAAGCATCGTTGGTAGAAGTACTATCTTTCACTAGACCAACTGGTATTCCTGGAAAAGCCAGACAGTATTCCAGACATAAAAGCCCTTCTTCATATCAGAGACAGGAACAGCAATTTCCAAGATACACATAAGTTTAGGTATAGATCGAGCAGACCATCTTTTGAAGAAAGCAGAATTTAAAACAAAAAAGTCCTGGCAAAAACATATTTTAAGACCATTGAAAATTTAGGTCTAATCACACTGAATGAGTATTTCCTGAAGAGAAAAATAATACCGATAAATGCAAGGAAGTTCAGACACAACAACCAACCAGGTTATCTTGGTTTTCAGCATAGGACATATAAGGGAAAACAGGTTCTCAATAGTGAGCACATTAGACTTCCTTTTTAGTTTAGAAAATTTGATAGGACTAGTACATTCCAAAATCCTTTCAAAATTCTACATAAACAGTTCCCAGTTGCACAACCACTGCAGCTACAGGTAAACAGGAACGCTATTCTAATTTGGGCAAAACCTCATTTACATCTTTGTTTAATTCAAACAGGTAAATACATCCACTTTTTAGTTTGCCGTTAGAACATTACTCGTTTATGAGTGATGTCTGAGAGCATGTACTGTCCCTCCAATCCCTCTTCCTTCTCATCTACATAAACTGCAAGCAAACCTTCAGCTCTTAACAGACAAATTAACATCTTTTTGCAAAGGAATCGAGTTTGATACTTATAGAAACCCACTGCTGCAAGCTAAAATAGTCACTGATTTATTTGAGAGAGTATATTTACAAAACAGAAAGTAAGGTCTATGTAGATTTTTAGCTGCATTATATAAAGATTAGGGTGACTCCTTTTACAACAACTTGGCTGCATTAGAGAAATATCAATACCTTTCTATCATTTTAATGATGTTGTAGGGTCAGTTGAAGTTAATGGAGTTGCACCATGGATTAATTCAGGCCAATTAAGGCAACAAATTAATTGAAGGCTTCTCACTCTTGCACAACAAAAAAAGAAAACCTTTGTGGAAGCTTCAAGTGCTGTCTGCTCCACCTCCCTGCCAGGAACTGTAGCCCCACAGCAGTGCTGGTGGAAGAAAACAGGTGCGTGTGCCTGAGCTACTGCTGAAGCAGCTAACAGAGTTCATAGGATCGGTAATTCAGGGTGGAATGCAACTCAGATCTCCCGTCGCTGCCGGGGGACCAGCAACCTTGAACAAAAGGATGTGATGGCAGTGTAGTTATCAGAGGTAACAGTTTAAGCCATAACTACTAGATCCATCAGGCTTACCTGTTGACAACCCCAGAATGGTCACAAAAATGATACATATATATCCTCCTCTCCATTCTCTCAGAGAGCTGCTGTGTAACAGCATCCATTCCTTTCTGACCCTTTTACATTAGCTTTTACCCAGCTGAACTAACTCTGATTTCATTCAGGTCAAGGAGACTTTTGGCCTTTAAACACTGATGGACTTTTACCCTTTTACCCATAACAGCATCCAAGATTTCATACAACTTGTTGGAGGTACTACCCTACTGCCTAGAAACTGGAGCATGGCAGGGTGTACTCCCCTATAGTGTTTACTTCTCCTTGCACTTCATCTTTATAAAGAGATATGCAACATGGTGACCACAGTCCTGGAATGAATGCTCTACTCAAGACACCCTTCACACATTAATGTGAAGCATCACTGCCTCTGCACAAGCACAAACCCACCAATCTAAACACCATGATTTGCAGTACGTTTTCTTAATTCACAGAATCAGTAAGGTTGGAAAAGACCTGTAAGATCATCAAGTCCAACCATCAACCAAAAAAACCCACCACCATGCCCATTAAGCCGTGTCCCACAATGCCACTCATATAACTTCATATAACTTTTGGCTGATTTATATTTTCATGTCTTTTAGCAAGAAGCAATTAAAGCTGTTCAGAGAGACAAAGAAGCCACAAAGTGAATTCAGAATGTCAAAATGGGTAGAACTTTACAAGACTGATTTTGAGAAGCTGCATCATACACTCAGCCTCCATAACAACTGCTTTAAATTGAAACATTTCAAGTGGATTTTCACTGAATTCCAATTTTCATTACCAAATGTTTATGATGTAGGATGTTCTGTGATTAGGTGGGTGTTTTCTTATTTTTTTCTTCTTCTTTTCCTCCTGATGGATGCTGCCATGAGAACTGAAGTGAAATGCATTCTTCCTACTCTGGTAATAAGGTACATATTTGATTTTAAATTATAAAAGGCAATACTTTTTTCATGTTGTTACTTTTAGTAACACAAATCAGGCCAGCTGGAGATGTTATTTCTACCCTGGAGAATCTTGTGCAATGTTTTAAATTGTAAAGGGAAATAAGTGATTCTAGCTTTTATAACAACACAATTCACAGTGACTTCTCCAAGTATTATTTTTCTGGGAATTGCTACATACTGCAGATGAACGTAAACTTCTATGAGCACCTTGAGAGAAATACGCATTTAAAAGTTTATTTAGGCAAGGTAAAAGTTTACATTGAAAAGAATACATTAGCATACACTAAGCAGAATTAGAACCAGATCTCTAACCAGGGCTTCATTTTCCTCCTGTATACATGAACAAAGGAGTTTAAAATTCCTACTTCCAATCAGATGCAAAGTCCTAATCTTCACATTCCAGTCAAGTCCAACAGACAGAAACATAAATTCCTTTGTCAGAATAACTGAAAACAGTTCTTCCTGGGCAACATGAGTGACAACCTGAGTGACATAACTTTAACTGCTTTTTTATAAAAGGTTTCCAAAAGTAGTTTAACAATATTGATCCTGAAAAATTAATTTCTCAAGCCAAAATAGAGGAAGCATCATGAGGCCTGTGTTTTTATTCTGTATTAATTCAGTTTAGATCCTGGGATAGATGCCACAAATTTAAAATTAGCAACTACAGTGAAGGAATAATGCTGACACTTTGCAGAATTCTTGTATCATATGGGCAATTTTTTCATTCTAAGTAGTGTCTGTAATGCCAGTACCCCCACCTTCCATTTTAAAAAAAAAACCACACCTCTCCCCTAAACAATTGTTGTTTGCAGACAGTAACAATTATAGCGATTTCCAAATCCATGTGGAAATCAAATTGTCTCACTCCCTGTACTCCAGTGTAGCAAACAGTTTTGAAAGGAAAAGAGCCAAGTTCCCTTTCCACTAATAGGCTTTAAAAACAGATCTGTACATACTATCAGAGACAGACAAGAAGAATGATTTGGAAACAGCACTCAGTAGTTAACTGGTGGCTCAACAGAGAAACATACCCTATCACATCCTTATATTGTAATTGAAAGTTCTTGCTATAACCTGTAACTTCACAAAGTCCAAGAGATTTCACCCAAGCTAACTATTAAAAAAATCACTTTCAGCCTATATTCCATCCATAAAAACACCATAACTAAAGTTCAAATAAGGTTTTTGACGACATATTACTTTTCTAACAGGTTCTAAATTCTTCCTTCCTCCCACATAACACATCTATCTTTCTTTTTTTAAAGTGTGAAGATTAATTTGAATAAACACCCTTAAACAAATGAAATTTCAAGTCAGTTGCATCTCATAACAGAGATGATACAAATTGCCCCTTTTCTACCTGCTCTATTTGCTCCCCCAGTTATATTTTCCAAACATTGAAAATAATATTAGCTATATGGACAGACAGTTAAGATAAGTCTACTTTCTGGCACAGCTGGCAAGAAGCAATGTAAGAAAAGAGTAAGTAGTAAGAGTTCATTCTGCAGTAGGAATTGGTATGAAGCGTATATGAAGGAATTACATCAATGAATTTTCTTCACTCGGGAAAAACATCAACCTAGTAGCTCTGTAGAAATGGCACAAAACTGCTGTAAAAGAAACTTCTTTCTCCGAGGGATGTGGAAAGAAGTGAACTAGTGTACTGTAGACTCTTGAATTTATCCCTGTATCTAATTTGAATGTTGTATATTTAAATATCAGATCTGTAGATAAAAGAAGTTAGCCTTGCCCCCCCCTAGTATGTTCCTACCTCCACAGAAACACACATAGCTTAACTCTTTTAATGGAGTAGCTAACTGCTTTGACTGAAAGTGAGGATTTTCTTTTTCACAAAATTGCAGAGATTCCTCATAGAAACATATAAACTAGAGTTCCATTTTGCTGTTTTTGTTAAAGTCCAGTTCTAAGAAAAGTATGTTTTCATGCACAGTGTCTCTATCCTGAAATGATGATTATTCATTCCATCTTTTCCCTTGAATAAAGTTCAGAATAAGCAATTCTTAAGAGTTCTTGTATATAAACATTTGCACAAATAAAAATGACAATAGAAACATAGCAGGAGTAAAGGAGTATGGGACACAAACATACCTGGTGTGCTTTGTTACCCTTCTAACAGAAAAGGACAAAAGGTCTACACCCTAAATTGCTTATAGACAAAGAGTAAAAGGTTCAAGTATCAGTTAAAAAGTATTTTTCCATACAGGAGACAGAGATTGTCAGAAAAGTTATATTTGGTTGGTTTTGTTGTTTTTCATTTGATTGGGGTTTTTAATATATGACACAGATTGTAATAAATCTCTGTAAGGGCTCTCGCTGGAAAAAGTCCCTATTCTGTAAGAATGTAACATACATAACATTTTTAGTTGTTTTCCTGAGTGGAAGTCTACATTTGTAAATATAAAACAGCTTATTCCCAACATGTGTTCAACAGCTGCATTCTTGTGAGACACTAGAACATGGAGAAAGCTGATAGAAATTAGGTTAGGAGAGCTGTCCTATGCAAGGGATTCAATGGGGAAGAAGCACAACGCCCCTCTGTGGGAGCTGGGCAAGTGAGCAGGCAAAGCTCAAAGCTTTAATAGGACAATAGAGATGACGTGCAAAAATAAGGTATGAAAAAAACCTAGATGGCAGAAAGAGAATGGTGCAAGCCTCCAAAGTCAGAAAGAAGCTTGGAAACAGTAACCTCTCATTGCCCTGTTCTGCCTCTCTGAAGTTCAGTTCCTTAATTTATTCTAGTCTGACACATTTGCAACTTCAGTCTTCTCAAAGCAATCAACAAGCCTATTGCTCAGGATGAGGATCAAACTGATTGTCAGAGCTAAATGGTCGTTTGTCAGATTGCCAGAATGACTCTTTAAAAGAAATATATTATTACAATTCTACCAAGTCCATTAATGTCACAGTCTAAAGCAAGTACAATGGGCATTCATTTTCCAGTGTCAGTCTTAGGTATACGTATGTACTCCTGGGTTGAAGGATAAGCTACTGCTGTAACCATTCTATTTTACTTCTTTCATCTTCCAAATTTCCTCCCACAGATGCACACAAACTGTGCTAGTTCTTCCCTGTTTTGCAGTCATATGCAGAAGCCTCAACTAAGACTAGGGCCCTGGTGTGCTGTACATCAGTAGCAAGACACAATCCTTGCCTCAGAGAGCTCACAAGTTAAACAGCCAAGACAGGCAAATGATAGGAGAAATAATGGAGAAAGCTGGAGATGAAGTTGCTTGCCCAAGGTCACAGAGCAGGCCAGGAACAGAACCCGTATTCTCCTCTTCCCTTCCTACTAGGTCACATTCCCTCTCACCTTTGGCTGAACATTTTCTCTGCCTCTTCTTCTCAGTTATGAATAATTCATTCCCCAGCTCTCAGGTCAAGACTGCTGTTCACATACAATAACATTAACCAGATAAGAAGTCTTATGCAACCATATTAAAAATACTAAAAAGCATGGTTAAGATGAAAACTTTTCAGCCAAGAACGTTGCTACTGTGGCTTCTTTATCCATATGCATTTAGAATGGTTTCTTTTTACTGTTACTGGTGTAATTAATTTTGTTTCTCTCTGCCTGCCCACGACAAGGACTTAATTTCTGCAATTTATAGCTTGAAATGTGAAGAACTTCTGCATTCAGATTACCTGCAACATTTCCTTTGTCCCGTAAGATTTTTGGGTTTGTAGAGTTTACTGCAAACATGGTAACAAAATTTAGTATTTTAAAAGAGAACTGTGAATCCCGCTACTAATAAATTTTGTATTTGTTCACCACTTTTACATGTAAAACTGGATCACGCATCCAAATGACTTGAAGCCTGAAAGAAATTCTAACTAGTGACTTGCTCTAGATAGATAAACAAAATTGTTGTCTTGACGTTAACTAGACTAAGTTACTGCATTGAATAAAATTCACTGACCTGATTTCTGAAAGTGCTAGATACGGCTCCTATTGACCATATCTGTGTTAATAAATTGACATTTTTTTTAATGGAGGTTGTCCATTGCTCAATTACCCTAAATCAGTTTGTCAAAGAGAGTGTCCTTTGGCTACCTTCTATTAATTATAGTAGAACATCCAAAGTAGTTGTAAATAACATGCCTTAAGCCTGTAATAGAAATGGTGATCACATCGTCTTCTGTCATTATCTTTAAACTCCACACCCAAGTTCTGTACCTTTCTGGTTATATTGCCTTAGTTTGTGGGGTACAGTACTCGCACTGCACAGCAAACTGCTATGCACCCATTAAAAAAAAATTGAGACCATGCAATGATTACTAAGGAAATGAGAAGGGTACATTACATGGTGAGGATGAATAAACAGCAACAGTAGATTTCTTTCAGCTAAGTTGCTGGTGTACATCTCCCACCGCAGAATTGTAGCCCTTGGAATTTATAGGCAGAGTGGCCCCTCTTACCCAGTCATCAGTTGCCAGTGAAAACGGCAAGATATTAGGATTCCTCTGCCTAAACATCATGATATATTGTTTAACTAGAGAATGGTCTGAGTAAAGAAGATAATATATAACTACCCTTTGTCTAAGACTCCTGTAAATTACGTGACTTATCTTTAGATCCTGAAATACACCATACCAAGTATTTAAGAGTATACTTCATACAATAAAATTTCAGTGTAGCCTAAGGTTGCAGACCAGTGAAGAACAGATAGGTGGACTGCTATAGCAACTGTATGAAAGAGCTCTAAGTGAACACAAATGAGAGTGAGAAAAATGCACCAGGGACATCTCTCTGTGAGAAGTTTGGATGCTGATGTCTGATTGCAATGCACCAACTTAAAGACTGCTCATCAACCTAAGGACTCTATGGGTGATGAAAGAGGAGACAAACACCAAATAAAGGGGTGGCTGTATCTTGGTCAGTATGACAGATGAGATAGCACAGCTCTGTTACATTGCGGTTGAGTATTGTGACTAGCTGGGTAATAAATAAATTCTTGGGTTCCAAAGAGCGGGCACGTTTCTCTGACTAAAGCATAATTTTTCTTCCCAAACAATTTTGCTTACAACAAAACCCATGTCAAAAAGTAAAGAGAAACACAGAAACAACAAGGCCATAAAACTGAAGAATCATGATCTTCAAGCTGATCAGTGACTTTACTGAACAACATGTTACAAACTGGCTTGCACATGAGTGCAGAATTGGACACAATGACTTCTAGAGACACTTTAGAGTCTACATCATTCCATAGTTCTATACAAGCCGCACGTTTGGTCTCTCATTTCAAAGCTTGTCCTGGCCTCATTCAGGCTCACATACCACTTTCTCTTGAACAGAGAAGGAAGGGAAAAAAGATCTTTCAATGCAGAAAACTCACTCTTTTTATTCATGTTCAAATAAAGTGAATTTTAGAATAGGAAGTAGAAATAGAATGTAATAGATTTTTAAAAATCTATTTGTAGAGAAGTTCCTGTCATCTTTTCCGAAAATAATTTCAGAAAGTGGGAGCGGCCATTTCAGTTCCAAGCAAATACATGCCTGAGACCTCAGTATTAGAAGCACTAAAGAGAGGGCACTCCTACGGAGGGTGGGGGGAAGGCGTGTGGTTAACTTAGTCCATCACTGTTCACACATACTGGGTTTAGAATTAAAAAAACAAAACCACCATGCAGCCTTAATTACTTACCCTTAATCTAAAAGCCTCACATTTTCTACCATTTTCATTTAACTAGAAAAGTAAATACTTTTTTTTTTTAACAATAGTTTTCCCTGTTGCATTGTCTTTTGAAATCCAATAGCAGCACAAGCAGACAGTAAATTAGTCTGTAATCATTAAAAAACAGGCTGAAAGATGGACTAGCAATAAAATTAAAACATAGAAACATATTACTATAATAAGAGAAGTATTTGAGCTGTCTAATACTATATATAAATTGAACTGCTAATGCCAGTTCAAGCTTATAGAATCTCACGTGCCTGACGTTAACGTTACAAAACAAGGAACACATCAGGAATTAGATAATAAAGAATAGGTGCAGATACATGATGCACAAAAACCTTCCCACGGGTAGAAACTGAGCGTTACGCACTGTACTGCAACTTGGCCCTCACCATTTTAAGCACTGTGCTACAACAGGATGCACAGTAGGATGTGCAGCAGCCCTTTACTGTGAGCTGTTCCTTAGTTTTCAGTGAAGGTTAACAAAAGTTTCTTAAGCAAAATAGATCCTCTCCAGCTGGAGGGGGAGGAGGAGAGATCTCAGAGTGTCCCCTACCGGTACTGGACGTTAGCCTGAGTCTCTAAGTTACAAGCAACACTTCTGGCAATTTAACTACTTTGCAACACACAGCGGTAAAGAGGAACAGCCATCACGCACAGGAAGGGCTATTTAAGTAAAAGCATGTACTAAATTTCTTATTGAAAGCGAGATGTTCACATCAGTCTTCTGGTAAAGCACTATTCATGTACCTAAAAAGAACAGGATTCGCCCTCCGTTTGAATTGACACAAATGCGCAGTGACATTGTATCTTTACATCCCTTAAACATTTTAGGAGGAAACTAATGTAAAATGGATCTAATAAGAAACAGACCTAGGAGCCTCCAAAATGCAATGTTTCCTGAAAGCATGTTAAAAATCATCCAGACTCTCTTTCCATTAGTTTCATTTATTGCAGCCAAGAAGACTCAAGACTCTTGTTTGCCTAAGTATCTTGAAAATCCGCCTACTGCTTTACATAGTCAATTACTTTTCTCTATGATTCTCTAATTGCTTTTTGATCCAAGTAGTGCTTACACTCATAAGAACTCACCACAGTTTTAACACACTGATTAATGTAAAAAGCTATGTTGTTATACCAGCAACATACATAAAACAATTTCTTACTTGTTTTAGGGCAGGTAAACAAACATCACATAAATAGACTTTTGGAGGGGTGGGAGGCACAGAACTGACAAATTTTGCATA
Source organism: Gavia stellata (assembly GCF_030936135.1). Lineage (NCBI taxonomy): Eukaryota > Metazoa > Chordata > Aves > Gaviiformes > Gaviidae > Gavia > Gavia stellata. The sequence continues at coordinate 6,323,517 of NC_082602.1, forward strand.
ACTAGAACCTATTTGCAAGTCGTTTGGTTTGGTGTTTTTTTTTTTTTAATTTATTCAGTGCACTAGACAAGGATAAATATGGAGGAATGCAGTTTATCTGTTTCAAACCTCCTGTCACAGCACTTGGAAAAACAGGTAAACATCTCTCCATTTAGTACTACCATAAAGGAAACCACATATTATATTTTGTCTGTACAAATATCTTACATCTAGATTAACAAAACAGAGGGAAAGACAAGCCTCTTACCTCAGCTCAGGTGCCAGAAGTTCTGACAGTGGCCTGTGACTCCTGTGAACATTTTCCCACCACCTGTAAAAAATACAAAAATATTTACTGAGGCAGGAAGAGACTGCTTTTACACTGTTTAGTAAGGGTATATTAGTCACATTCATACCTATCACCAATCCCATTTAAAACTAAGTACTCCATTCCAAGTGCAACAGCTCTAGCACCCTTTAACATTAGGGTTAACATTTGACTCAGTGACAGAAGATGCTAAAAAACCCCACACCCCAAATCTGAATCACTTTGAAAATAGACTGAAACTGATTTATTTCCAGAAACCTCAACTTCTTTAATATTTCTTCAGTCTATGAAATAGTTTACGCAAATAAACTATAATCTAGTTATATCTTCATAAACAAAGAATTAAAGGATGGTAATATAATTAATGCCAACCAGGGTATGTTTATGGAAAATGCATCTCGACCAACTTGATGAGATTAAAAGTTTGTATTAAAAAGAAAATTGCTTGATGCAGTTAGAATTTTATGTGGATAAATTAGACCTGGTACTTCCTGAAATGTTGACTGAGAACCTAGAATGAAACAAAGTCAATACATGTCATGTGCTAATCAAATTAAAAGCTGATTAACTGACAAATCTCAGTGGAAAGTCTAAGCAGAAAATCCTCATCAGGGGAACAGAGTTTTTAATGGGTTCCTGCAGGCTCTACAGGCTTTTAATAATTTATTTTTCACAATTAGCCACCTGATGGGAAAAACTAACTAGTAAAATCTGAAGATGAGACTGAGAAAACAGTAACCAAGAAGCAGGATGCATCATGGATGCACAAGGACAAATGCCAGTGGAATCAAGTGCAACATGCACTTTAACAACACTAAACGTAAATACAGGCAAACATTTTGGCACACAAAATGCAGGGAGGTGGATTCTTTCTGAACTACTGCATCACAGGACAGCACTGGGACACGTTTAGGTCTTGCTTGTTTGTTATATTCTGTCTTTGTACAGAAGACCAGCTTCCGTTCTTTAACACGTTTAATTTTAAATGGTTACTATATATATGTGTGTGTGTACTCATCTAAATGCACATACATGTATATAGGAAAGGATGTTCTTCCTGAGGGTAACAAATATGCAAGGGGAAAGCATGCTCTTTGCACAATAGGATTAACATGTTGCCATAGAGATTTGATTCATTTTTTATGGATCCGAGTTCCTCACCTTAGTGAGGAATGAAATGAAACACCCCTGTGCCATGACACTCCGATCAACGTGCTAGAATCGGTGACAACCAGCAATTCCTTCTCTTCAACGAGTATGCTCCTAAGGGCTGGAAAATGGTATTTACAAAAAGATACAACATAAAATCAGTTGAAGATAACTAAAATCCCCCATAAGTCAAAATTCTGTTACTTTATTCTCAAGATATTACTGTAATTCCAATATTATTGTTCTAGTACACTTTTCTTTAAAATATCTAGTTTGAAGAGGGCGATGGTCAACATTTTAAGCATCCCCAAAACAACCGTTGACAAAACTGACTAACAAGTACCAAACAAAACCACCACCTATGTGCAACTCTGAGACAACTGCCACCGGAATGATTAGACTAAATAAGCAGCCATATGAATGCACACTGATTTCCCACATCAGGTTCAGAAACAATGCAGGAAAATTGTTCTTCACATACTTGGTTTTCAGCATCATATCCATTTTTCTAAATTCCAGTCATATCATGATAGATAGGATAGAAAACACATGCTAGCAGAGAAAGTACTAGATTTGTAGGACTAAAAATTAGGTTTTGCTTATTATAGTCAATAGTCTGGTGTAAGAACTTTTCTTGAAAGGAAATGATTGTCCTTTCTTCAAACAGGACAGTTTCATAAATAATAGATCATATTATCATATTAGTTTTAGAGCACAACCTACTATTTGCTTCACGAGCACAGTTCCCAGGAATTAGTTTCATCAGCTGTATAGGTAAAATAATTAAGTATGTATGGAGGGGGCGTATCTCAGAAGTTAATTAGGAGTATAAGTTAATTTTCAGAAGTGAAATGTAGTACAATTTAGTGTTGGATATAACCCAGTCCCCATGCTTACTGCTATCGAAAAGTAGACTCTCATTCTCATCCTCTGCCCTCAACGACTTGTTTACAGCTTTGGACCTGCCGCAAAAAGCAAACCCAAATATCAAAACAACCCCCCATCACCTTTCTATTTAAGGGCACCTTGAAGTCACATTTCTCAAGTCATTTAGGGACCCAAAGACACACGTATGTGTAACTACCTTTCCAAATCCAGCCCTTGTTTGTCAGAAATCTACAATGTTCAAATGAATGATGGGATTCAAACTTGGTATTAAATGGCACATATGCCTCAGATATGACTACAGCTATTAGTGTTCATATCTAATATTCCAGCATCTCTTGTGGTAAATTATTCCCTGCAACTGAAAAGTAATTATCACAAAGTTATTGGGTTATCAGACTTCTAATGATGTTATAATCGCTTTCATTACACAATTGATTTGTCACAAATGCTCATATTACAAATATTATTGACCTCCTGCCACTCCTATAATGTAATTAAAGTTGCAGTTCAGCTTAACACATTGCCCTCCTGTGCTCCTGAAGACTCATCATAGAAGCCACAAAGTATCTGCAGAGTCACTTTTTGGCTCAGCAGCAGTATGAGACCTAGGGCAGATATTATTTTGCTACCTATTCTCTGAAATCTTACTTTCTTAATACTTTGTCTTCATGTTTCAATACCCTACTCTGCTTCTTTATTTAGCTACACTTTATTTACCCCAACTACATCATATTTCTCTTCAGATACAAAATGTATTTCCTATTCTGCATTTTTGCTTTGTATGCTTGCTACACTTACACCAAAACCAAATCAGTTTCTGCTTTTCTTTGCCTGGTATTTTTCTTCTTGATGAAGTAACAGCCCAATTAATTAACTTACTAATTTTTTTTTTATTGTTCAACTTCTGCTTTTTAGTACAACTATTTTTCCCATTCATTTCTCTCTGGAGATTTTGCTGAATCTATCTGAAAATTCAGAAGAACAGACCAAAGGAAGTGCAAGTATACCATCAGTCTTATTTTAGCTGCCCTCCCATCCAAACCTACTAAGCTAGGTAGATTTAGTACAGCATTCTTATCTTCAACAAGCTGGTCTTTTTGAAATAATACGGGAGCTTTGTAAGTAACCTTTTGAAAATGAGAGCCCTAAAATCTAGTATTGTTAATACATTTATTCAAAGTTGCTACTTTCATAAAAATCTACCCCAGACCCATCTCTTCTTGGTTCTTCTCATCTCACAATTGTTTTGAACTTTAACTGATTGAGGCTAAAGTGCCTGCTAGCAACAGGGCGTTAATATAGTTTGCATATTGACTTCTGAAAGTCTATGAGGCCATTAAACTATCCATCTGCCTACATAACTTCTCCTGCCTCTCAGACACGACCACATTTTAAAAGCCACAGAGGATTAAAAACACAGGATGGGGGGAATTTTTTTCCCCCCTCTAATGTTTAACATTCTAACCTCTAGGACTGATCCAGTATGATTAAGCATTAGGGAACTAGGGAAGAATAGTACAATTAAAAAACAAGATGTCCAAAATAGTAGAAATTTTGCAGTGTGATGGTTAAAGTATATCTTTAAGTTAGTAAAAAGGGAAGATAATACTAAGAACAAATAATGCTGAAAAAAAATATCTAAAATATGCAAGCCATGAAAAAACTCTAGAGGAAAACCTTGGTCAAAAGAAGTAAAAAGTAATAAATATTTTAGGGTTTGGATCAGTCCTGGCATTTAGATTACTGCATTACCAAATAAGAAGTAACAAAGCATATGTAATAAACATATATTGAAGAAAGGATGAATGAATCATCATTGTCAGAAGTGAGAAACAAATATCCAGTAAGCCTTCTAAATTGTCTTCCTATCTAGATGTAATTCTTGCCTGTGCAGGAATCCTAAATGCTATGTCACAAGTAGAATACATCTGATATGGAGAAAAGATTCCAGGAGTAGAATAACAGCACCCGACTTGCGTTGCAGTTACAGTGGTGTAGATCAAGATCAACTTCAGTGAAGTCAAGGGAATGAGAACAAATCTGGCCCATCATTCAGTAGCCACATATATTCGTAATCCATTTTCTGATAGGCAACAAGAACATTAAGCAGTAAACACGCAGGTGAATTTTAAAATGCAAATCCATATTGTAAGTTCTCTAATGCCCTACACCTTATGTGACCATTTAAATCTTTCCAAAAGTCTCTATAAATTATGAATATTGCACTCTAAGAACATATTGCCAGCTGTGTGACAGTTTAAATCAGTAGGTGAGATTTGTAAAAGAGGTGAGGATCAGCTGTCTCATTTATCCCACAGACGGCTCATTTAGATCACAGAAATGACAGAAAAAATAGGAGAAACACTCTGTTGTGAAGCTAGAGTTACAATTTCTACCTTAAAACTCAATTTTATTAGTAAGGACAATTATATCTCCCAAAATAGTGTTAATCTGCTTATGAGAACCACCCATGCCAGAACATATATAGTAGCCCTATCAACTTGGAGAGATCAGGAAGTATTTTATATAGCACTAGGCTTTTGTAGAATACCTTCAAAACAGACCTAAGTGCTATGCAACTTCATCTACAAAATTTGGAACAAATAACACAGATTTGGGGGTAGGAGAGGCTGGCGAGAAAATAGAAAACATTCACGTAAATAAAATAAAGCTTATGTCACATAAATCTTCCTAACTGCTACTGTGCTACCAGTTGCTTAGCAATGTCCTATGACAAAAAAATTATCTTTTGTTCATATGACAAGTTCACTTACCAAAGATAGCAATACTTATACTCAGACTTTAAAGACACTTAGCAGGACAGCTAAGCTAATCTTAAGAACTCACTGCACTCCAAAGCGTCTCTCTTACTGCTTGTCTCTAACTTGCTCCATACCTGGCTATGCAGTCCTGTCTCCTTCCACACCCCCATATAGCCTCTTACTTGACTGCACCATATACAGTTTCAACTCAATGAGACAGCAGAGGACTACTCACACTTTCTGCTATGTTAGCCTCCTGCAGGCTTAGTGATCTGAAGCGATTCCTTGAAGGATCAGATGAACAGAACTGGAGCCACACACAGGCAGAAGCGTGTAAGGAGTGAGATTGCATCTTTTAGTTGCCACAAGCTGTTAGATCAGTTTACACCATCTCATCTAACTTCAACCATAAGGAAGAGTGACTGGAGATTCAATTTTACTTTCTATTTAAAGAAAAAAATGTTTTGTTGTTATGATAATGCAAGAGAAAGACAATACCGCCAGACTACCAATGTCTAAGAGCTCCTTCACAGGAAATTCACTCTTCAGAAGAATGTTCTCGCTCTTCAGAATAAGTGACCTCTAGCAGGCTGATGATGCTGCATGCAGGGAGATGGAAGAGTTCAGGCCGAGCCAAAGAAATCCATCGAGCATTTTTTTTTTTCCAGTTTGGAAGCCAAATTTTAAACACAAGAATCTTCTTTTCATATGCTCCCTGGCATATCAGTGTTCTGGCCTGTGACTGCACAAATAAACTTGAATCCCATTTCTGAGGCATTAAATATCTCTTCCAGCATGATCCATTTGGAAGCAGTTTAGGGAACACTGGGCTAAAATAAGACTCAAAAACAAAGTTACAACAGAAGGACTGAAAATAGAAACCTAATTTAAAAATATCCAGAGAAAGTTTCTTTCAGATAACTCATCATTCATATAGCAAGGCATGATCTGATGGTGCAAATGTCCTTTTTTTTTTTAAAGAAAATGCAAAGCACAATACTTATTAAAATCGTGTTATTAATTTCTCTCTCTTTACTAGAATCCTGAAACAATATTTCTACCTTTGAAACTCAGCTGAACAAATAAAGATACATCCATCTTAAAACATGTCATGGTCACAGGAATTTTCGCCCCAGAACCCCACTTAATTAAGTAATTGAAACAATTGCATTTAGTGTAACAGCAATTCTGAATTAGAGATGCCAAGATTTGAAACTAACTAGTTATCATTAGAGATATCTTCCTCTATCTTCATCAGTTGTCCATTAGCCAAAAAAAAAATCAATTATACATTTAATTAACCATACTATTTAAAAAAAAGGCAAAAATACATATGATTATGCTACTGCTGTTATTCTCTTGCTATTCGGAGTTTAAACTTAATGAATGTCTTTCGGGAATATAGTTCTTGATTCTGTGGACAATGATGCAATTAACTTTCACCAGCATGATTAAGTAATTCTTAGTTATATAATCCCATCACTTCTGTAAGTTTTTCATACCACATTCACATATGTGTACCCCTTTCCATTTCCACACATAATACCAATGACCACTAAAAAGTATTGCGGATACTGTAGATCAATCATTTCAAAGAGGATGTATAGAGAAACTGACAGAGGATTATTGATTCTTATCAGATGTAATTAATCACTCTGCCAAGTACATTTCCTTATTCCTGTGCTAAATTCAGGCGCGGTTGGCAATAAGCACTCTTGATCAGACTCCCTTCAAACTCTCTGGTATGTGCCACTGGGCCATCCATCAAAATGATAGATACTATATGTAATGTAAAGATGTGTAAGAAATTTTGTGTTGGAATAGGTCTCATACAAAGCAACCCCCTAAAACATCTAAAGAACAACACAGCAAACTACAATAATGACAGCAGAAACTGTAACCTACAGAGTTTACATGTGATTTCCCATGACATCATAAGACAGGTTCTGTAAAGTTCAACAGGGGACTACAATCATTATTAGTAGCCTAATGATACTGTATCGGAAGGTGTTAATGGCTGCCAACAAGGGAGCCCAAGATCCAAAGCCAATCCTAAGCCTTCAATAAAGTCTGTGGTTGTGCCAGTTACTCTCCTTGATGAGGCAAAAAAGTGTAACAAAGTCCCTCAGCACAGCAGCAGACAACACAGACAGCAAGGGCAGAAGTCAATCTCTGCAAATACAACACAAGGGGTATTTGTTGGAAGAAGCATGCTATCAGTGTTAAGAATACGGTCTTTGACAGAAAACGAGTGTTGATTTTCACAGCACACAGCTGAGAGACCTAGAAGTTTCTGAGCAATAAAACTGTTGGCGATCATTTTCAGGAAAATATCTTACTTTCTATTTTCCACCCTTTGTGCGCACATAAATTCTGCTAAGGTGCAAACCGCATCCTGGGGTGCATTAAACACAGCATAACCGAACGGTCAAAAGAGGTGATTATCCCGCTGTATTCAGCATTGGTGTCGCCTCACCTTGAATACTGTGTGCAGTTCTGGGCCCCACAATTTAAGAAAGATGTGAAGGTCCTTGAAGGTGTCCAGAGGAGGGCAACAAAGCTGGTGAAAAAAACAGAATCGCTGAAACCCAGAGTCACCAGCAGCCTCTTACAGAGGTCACAATATCCTGTCAGAGTAGGCAAAGTCTCTGAGGTTTATAACATTAAACATTATTTCTGCTGCCCAGTCTAGATATTGACTATTTCTGAAGTCCTGACATTTGACGGTATAACATTTTAATAAATACTTATTTAACTTAAAATGGAAAAGTCTCCCCCCTTGATCACCAGGAAAGCATGACATATCAGCAGCACGGCAGTGCAGAATGAAAAGGCATATTGGGAAGTTTCCTGACACAGCACAGAATCAAGCCTGTGCATTTAAAAGGTAAAACATAAAAGAAGGGAAAAGTTACTATTCAGCCATTTAAACAACTCACCCAGCCCTTGTACCAGACAGAAACAGGAGAATTCCTATTGAAACTAGCTCAGCCAAGCTGACTCCAAACCAGAGTTTCTCTAGGCAAGTTCATATGCACAACCCATCCACATACTTTGAAGAATTATAATCAGCTCCAGGCAAGAAAGTCTTCAAGGCCCTCTCAGGGCTTTGCATCCTTTGAAATCCTCAGAAATCTGCTAAAAGCAGTTGGGTGTTTTGTTATACAGGATTTTGTATGTTGGTTTATTGGTATACATGACAGTGAAAACATTTTGCAAAACAGCAGTTTTCTAAGGCAACTTTCTACACTTTAAAGTTAGTTTAAAAGCACTGAAGTGCTGGTAAAACAACAGCAAGTTATCAGACCTGGATTTTATATGCTAAGTTTCAACCGGACCTGGAATTGATTTAAGAAAAAAAGTCTCTTAGTTTAAAAAAATAAAGTGGAAAAAAGCTAAAATACTTTGCTTTGTGAAAGGCTGTTGACCTGTAGAATAGGTACTTCACGCTCCGCCCCCCACAATGGGTTTGTCTTTATGCAAGATCTGCTTTATGAGGTTTCCCCTCCACCCTCACAGCAATATATGACAAAGACCCGCTCCATCACACCACAAGCATCAAGGAAGGAACCCCTACCCACCTACAGGACAGGAGGAAATGAAAACTAGTTTCAGTGAAGTCATGCATTGAGCTGACTATCATATCTTGAAATGTATTGACTAGATTTCCAACATGGGGAGAAAAAAGAAAAAAATTATTTTCTGCAGACAGGTTTACTTTATAAGAAAAAGATCTTTTAACAGAACAATTTACCTTTGAAAAGATGTTTCAAAAGTAATCTTTTCTCTTAGACTATAATTTACAAACCATCAGGTTTGTTCATGATAGACAAAACACATTCGTGGCGATGAATCACACCAAAGGCGTATTGACCAAATAAGGTTTTCCAAATGTTTCCAGAAGTGAAACCATGAGGAGAGCTATCACCACAGTGTAGAAGACCTGAATTCCACTGTTTTTATTTTCCTGCTTTTCTCTGCGTAAGCCCCAGTGGGAAGGTCCCCCACAACTAGTTATACAGAGCAGTACTGCAAATTCAAAGGAATTTTCACTCAATCCAGTATTAAGCTGCTGCTCAACTCACTAAGAAACACACAGCGCTGGATTTCTACTGTATAACACTGGCTTTGTTACAGCTCCCTGTAACTGTTCTAGCAGAAACAAAAAAAAAAAAAATTCCCACATACCTCTCACAGCTCTTTTTAATCTTACAGCTTACTCTTCAAGATGCAAATTCTATAGATTTTTGGAGTTTTGATAGTATACCATCACACAACAAGAGCCTTCTGCTGAACTCCCCACTCGAACTAACAAGCTTGCATGTTAGTTGTGCCTCATAATACACATACTGGAGTTTCTGTACAGCTTCACAATTTTTAAATTTCTTATATGTATATATATAAAGGAATACTCTCTCTCAAGCGAATACTCTATACACCTTCAAAATCACAAGTCACTACTAAAAATCACTACTGAAAAAAGGTGTAATGCATCTTCTAACTGATGGACTGCAAATACTATAAAAACCTCAGGCTTATAGGAGTGTTCTCTTCCCTGTCCCCCAGTGCTTTCTAGATAAATATCTAATTATTTGCAGCTATAATTTCAACACATGAATAATCTCAGAAGATTGCTATAAGTAGATACCAATGTATTCCTACAAAAATGTCTTCAATGGCTGTAGAGCCCATTTACACTTTTTACATGTTTTGTGTATTTTAAGAAGTGTATTTTTAAAGTCTGCTATCAAAGATCAACACATGTTCTACTACATAATTTTAAATTGCCAGAGCTTAAATCTATTTGAAATTATTCTGGAATTGACATGAGGTCAGTAGAAGCTACGGGCACCTGTTTTAGATACAATGAAACAATCGTAAGTCTCATCTGAAAGCTTAACAAAATACTTCCAGATAGAGCAGTATTTTAACTATTCTATTAACTAAAAGATAATACTTATAAAACCAGTTTATACTTGGTAATACCATTCAAAAAATATCAAGCAATTAAAGAAGTAACAACGTAAAATAAATTCTAAAATGAAGGATTAGTTATTAACTTCCATATTCTCCATCCTCCTAGCTTCTGTTTATTACACACTTCGAATAAGCAAGACACATTGCTGACCACACTGAGTTCTTTCAGTTTTGGGAAAAAAAAAAAAAGAAGCTACATCTAAGAAACAAGTTGCATTCCAAGTCTGTTAACATATTGAACCTATTGCCCCAAAAAGGTTACAGTAACCTTTTTGGTTAAAAATGAAAATCAATATATGCTTTTTTGTAAGATAGAACACTTGGATTGTTAGAGTATGTCTTGCTTAACAATGAGCTAACCAACTAAAGTTTGACTAGAATGTATTTAGGTGAATATCTAACAGCAAAAGCATTCCAAGCAAAAGGGTTTTTCTGTTGCTACGTGAAACTTTAGAATATTTATATGCTTATATATAATCAGTACACAAAATAAGGTGCCTCAAGAATGCTTAGAGAGATTTCCTACTTTGTCCCTGCCTCCCTGCTGACTGTGCCAGGCTTCTGCTATAACCAGAAAGCGATAAGCTTCTGCTGAAGTGAACCTGGGGTCTCCTCTAACAATTTTATGGTGACATGTCAGAAGAAAACTCAGCAAAAGGCAAAGCAAATTAGGCGCTCCAGTCTTAGTCTAATCTGACTGATGCTTAAAAATGATCCATTTTATATACAGTACATTGCAAACTTCAAAAATCAGCATTTAGTTGACTGCGTCCTTTGATGCTGGAATTGTGTACCATCTCTCCAGACTGATTGTTAAGACCTTTCACAGGATCTAATATGAAGCACCTCTGAACTCATTTCATTAACGAAGGATGCTGCTGGGCTGAATGCAACAAACAGGGACAAAATGAAATACTCATGGCAAAAAGGGGTTCTAAGAGGAGGACTTAACAGATTTAAAACTAACACCAACATCCCAAAACGGGAGCTACAAACTGGTGGCAATATGAAGCTTAATTACTGGGCAAAAGCAGAATTAAGCACTGGTCAGTATGTAATTGAACACAACACACTGCAATACAAGAAATACCTAGCAATAAAGATGGGCTGTTCAGTCTCTGGAATAGTTTTGCAAGAAGTTTATCATCCTGAGCACATGGCTAAAACTCAGTACATCTTCCCTTTCCATATACAACGATTTAGCTTTTGAAGTGAAAAGCCGCACTTAAGTTTACCACGTTAAAAAGACAGTAAAAATATTGTTGGCACAAACATGGAAGATCACATCCTGTATTTACAGATGCAGTTTGGTAAGAAGTATTTTGCTAAACCAAGTGCTTGGTTAACGAGATATAATAGTATACTGATTCATGCTTTGACTTCTTTTAAGAAGAAGCTGGCCAGCTATCCAAGCATACTTGGAATGCAGAGAGAGAAAGATGGAACAATAATTTTGTAAGGCTGGCATAACATTGACCCCCTTTCAAAAGCATTTAGTACATTTTTTTTTGTCTCAGGAAAACTTAAATATGTTTGCAAATAAATGTTTTGCATACACAGTTAAGTGAGCTTACGATTCTAGCTTATTTTGCTTTTGCAAGGAAACACGATCAGCATCGTAAGGAAACAGGAATATTTTAACAGTTACAACTTACATGAAGCCTGACTGCTTGACTCAGTGCTAGAGTGGTAAGCCAGTTTCTCCAGATCCCCCATTCTCTTAACAGCCACATCTCTTAGGCAGTGCCACCACCAGAGATAGGTATGCTGTTCAGAGGCAGGCATCCAGCTCCTTGAAAATTGAGAACGTGTTTATCAGACACATAAATAGCACAAACCCAAACATCTTGCTACTACCTGAACCAGCTCCAGCACGGGATGTGGCAAAATCCCAGGGATAGAAAGAGATAGCGTGATATGTCAAATAGAGTTAGGGCTCAGCTTCTTCAGAGGGAAATGTGCGCATATTCTTGCGTGCTCTGCAGAAGCTGCAGAAAGGCCCCTGGGTTTTCCTAGTGAATCAGTTCTTTGTTCTCCCAGGTTAAGGGAAAGGATTCAGGGTTTAAGGATTAAGGAAGACTGGTAACAGATAGCAGTGGGAGACTGCCTTTGAAAGATAGGGCCCAAGCTCCAGTGCTTGCCACCAGCTAGAACAGACTAACAACAGGCCTCAGAAACCTGTCATTCCCTTTGGCTACGTAGAGGTGCACCAACTCTAAGGATGGCATGTCCTTTACATTTCTGCAGCAAGATCTCCTTCTGCAATGAGAAGTAATAAAAGGGCTGCTCACCATACTGCTGCACAAGAGAAACTGCAGTGTTGGGAGGGAATGTTGCTTCATACTTCTGCTGCTGAAATATCAGTGCTGGAAAAAGCACATTTGCGAGGACAAATGACTGAAGGAGTGTAATGGCAGGGACTTGTTCCAGTGCCAGCAGTGGAATGCAGCCAGTACTGTCCTTGAAGCCTGCAAAGGGTTCCAGGAATAATGACAAAAGCCAGCTGATGCCCCACAGAAAACCAGACTTGAAGTGCTTGCTGACAGCAATCCACAGCTATAAATGACTGCTTTGGCAAGAAGAATGTCACCTACCTGGCAAGACCCCCTGGTGGCCCCAGATACTATGACATCTTAACCACAGTCATGGGAAAGCTTAGTACAGTTGCAAGATGACAAAAAAGACAGTGGTCTCCTTGCCTGACTCAGAAGATTTGCACTAGAAGTTTCTGGGGCTGCCAGACATGAGACTGAGCAGTCAAAACTGGACACATCACATTCATGAAGGGACAGTTCTGGAGTCTGAGCTCTATGCACACTTTATGGGATAACTGAGTGGCTTGCAAGCATATCGTTTCTCTCACAGCCAGGGTATTACAGACTGTGCGAATGAAGGTGACCGAGGGCAGCCACCGCAAGCAGCACACAATCAAGAAGCCGCTTTGGATAAGGGTACGTAGATAGCAAACAGCACAAAACGTTTGCTGCTGTCTTGGAAAAGAGTTTCAGAAGCAGAGTGCTCCATTTCACATGGGCAGGAGAAAGGAACTGAAGTCACATCCTCCACATCTTACACGTATTTGCACCAGACAAAAAGAAGAAACAAAAAACACAGCGGCAGTGGGGAAGAAAAAAGGAGGAAAAAAAAGAGGAAAAACTTTCTAGTCTGAAGTAATTAGGCACAAATATACTCGTCATTAGAATGAACACGTGGACACAAAGAAAAATTGTACTCTTTAAAACAGCATGCAGGCACCATAAAATGGATTCACCATTCCAAAAGAATATTGCTACAGCCCCCTGGTTAACAAATGTGGACTACTGCTGAGATGTATCATTTAGCTATCTTTTTGAGCTGTGCTACCTTGGGTGGTTAATTGGATAGTGCCATGGCATAATTGCACACAACTGTTCAGTGTTAAATCCTCAGTTACAAGAATGAAAAAGTTTTAGAGAAATAAAGAAAAACTCCGATAATTGTTTTAAAATATGTTGACAAGATGCTTTTGCTTCTACTCCAGCGAGCAGACTTCTGCCTTTCTCGTCTGCTGTAAACTTATGCTACCCAGCATGTCAGTTTTATGCATGTGACAGCCAGTCTTTTCATTGACAGAAGACAACCTTAGCAAAGCAAGGAGACAACATTAGATTCTAGCTGCTGAAGTTTCAAAGAATTTCTTTGTCGAGACTCAGTAACTGTTTCCCACATTTATTTTAATAACCCACAATTGCCCACCCAGTTTCAGATTTTGAACTTTAAATTAGTCTAGCAGCTGTTACATGCTTTTGAAGGATGGTTCCTGTGCACCTACACCTTACATGAAGAAAAACATTCAAAATACACATGCACTAAGTAATTAATTGTTGAAACAGATCTAAAGCTACAGGAAGCTGTATGTGTTGTTACACTGTAAAGATGAATGAGCAGACAGAATTACTTACCAGGCAACCATATTTATACAACTGTTCTTTGCTAGCCAGTAGTGAGGGAAGCATACCAGGACAGCAGCACTACAATCCAGTCATCAGCTCTACTGCCTGGATCTGTGCACACTACTATTTTTAATTATGCTTCAGAAAGCCAAACACACAGAAAGCTACGGAAGCTGACAAAAAATTGGAGCAACTGTTCAGCCTACTAGCTATATGACATACAATCCCTTTGTTACCAGAGTGCATAATTACTCTACCTCAGTCTGTTAAATGCTTGTTACATCCCTGGACAATCAGACACTGCCTAAGTGAATCACTGCATCTCTTGGCTGGAGTCAGTCCTGCCCCATTTATCAGTTTTAGGATTTTCAAGTCATAAAGATCACCAAATCAAACCTACATTTAAGACCACTGAGGAAACAATTTATTTAAAAAAAGAAAAAAAAAAATATAATTACTCAAAACAAAGAGCAAGCAAGCTGGCATTTTCTTTGGTGATAAACCCACATTCCTGAGCCTGTTCAGTAGAGAGAAAGTTGGTCTCTTTCTCTCTTAAAACCTTCTTACAGCTCTAAACCTTGATGGCACCCTGCCGTATTTCTTGTACATTTCTAATGAATGGTGCAACCACTTTAACCTCTTCTGATTGAGGCAATGGTTTACGACACCCAGCCATCACTCCTGATACTGCAAAACTTTGTTTTGCAAAGATAGAGTACCTTCAAAACACTGTGTACCTGTAAAGGCAAGAGATGAGCATATGCACAGGCAAGAGAATACATAACAAGAAGAAAGTAAAAGCAGATTAACTTTATGGATTAACAGGTCATTTCAAGAACGACTGCTATCAGACCTGTATTCTCATTAATTCTGAGCTATATTTTGGCTTTCTTACTCGTTGGCAATTTCCATTCCTGCTAGGACAAGCTTGGTGCACTACAGATGAGACGACACACAGAGTGACCTTTGCCAATGTGATATTACTACATAAATAAAAAGCAGTAAAGCATATGTAGTTCCTTATCTGTATTACAGTCCTCATTGTTGGCTTACATTTGCTGGAATTTAATTAAGTGCAAAGATAAGTTGATGATTTCTAGTGCAGCAAAAATTTTATTTTTTCCAAAAATATTGCTACATCATCTAATTTTATAGTGGAATAGTTGGCAGCTACTTCTGTAATTAAAGCATATAGTTAGTTTTTAAGATATGGATGCTGTTGTACTTAATTAGATATTCTGTATACAGTTTTTCATCAACTAATTTACACATAGATTAGGGCTGTTTTATTATATTACATATTTTATATATGTAAAAATGTTTGATCTGAAAGAAGACAACTTGCAGTTCAAAGCAAGAAGAAAATTAATCTGATTAACTTCAAGTTATTTAAGTCACAATAAAAATGCAGCTAAAAAAATTCTCACGTCAACGTTATTAGCCAGCAGTGATCCTCCTACAACAATGGTGGTAAAACGTTCCAGCAAAGTACTACTATAGTCATGGAGTATTGAGCGGTTTTGGCTCTTGCTTACCTGAGTTAATCTGATTCTTTTTTCTTTCTTTGTTTATTCTACACAGTTAGCCTGCAATGCATCTTGATGTTTTACATTACTGGATTCTAGAGACCGTTTCTAGCACATGTTAACGTGTGTTCTAAAAAAACACGTTTATAATACGGACACAGAGAAGAGCTAGAAGACTGTGTTCAAAGAAATTCCTTCTGTTGCATGACGTATGGTCACGTGTAAATTACCCCTCCCACATGTTTTCCATGGCCATCCATCTTGTTTGGTGAAAAAAGGGAAGAATTTAAATTTTAATCAATGTGGTGGGTTGACCCAGGCCAGACGCCAGGTGCCCACCAAAGCTGCTCTATCACTCCCCTTCCTCAGCTGGAAAGGGGAGAGAAAAAAATATAACAAAAAGCTCGAGGGTTGAGATAAGGACAGGGAGATCACTCACCAATTACCATCACGGGCAAAACAGACTCAACGTGGGGAAAAAAAAAAAAATGTAATTTATTACCAATAAAATCAGACTAGGACAATGAGAAATAAAACCAAATCTTAAAAACACCTTCCCCCCATCCCCTCCCTTCTTCCCAGGCTCAACTTCACTCCTGATTTTCTCTACCTCCTCCCCACCAGCAGCACAGGGGGATGTGGAACGGGGCTTGCAGTCAGTTCATCACACATTGTCTCTGCCACTCCTTCCTCTTAAGGGGGAGAACTACTCACACTCTTCCCTGGCTCCAGCATGGGGTCCCTCCCACGGGAGACAGTCCTCCACAAACTGCTCCAACATGAGTCATTTCTACAAGGTGCAGTCCTTCAGGAACAGACTGCTCCAGTGTGGGTCCCCCCCACAGGGCCACAAGTCCTGCCAGCAAACCTGCTCCAGCATGGGCTCCTCTCTTCACAGGGCCACAGGTCCTGCCAGGAGCCTGCTCCAGCACGGGCTTCCCATGGGGTCACAGACTCCTTTGGGCATCCACCTGCTCCAGCGTGGGGTCCTCCATGGGCTGCAGGTGGATATCTGCTCCACCATGGACCTCCACGGGCTGCAGGGGCACAGCCTGCCTCACTGTGGTCTTCACCACAGGCTGCAGGGGAATCTCTGCTCTGATGCCTGAAGCACCTCCTCCCCCTCCTTCTTCACTGACCTTGGTGTCTGCAGAGTTGTTTCCCTCTCATAGTCTCACTCCTCTCTCCAACTGCAATTGCTGCTGTGCAAGTTTGGGGGTTTTTTTCCCCTCCCTTAACTATGTTTACCCAGAGGCGCTACCACCATTGCTGATGGGTTCGGCCTTGGCCAGTGGCGGGTCCATCTTGGAGCCGGCTGGCATCGGCTCCATCCAACACAGGGGAAGCTTCTAGCAGCTTCTCATAGAAGCCACCCCTGTAGCTCCCCCCCTACCAAAACCTTGCCACGCAAACCCAACACAGCCAAAATCAATTTTGCTAACAAGAGAGTCAGATTTGAGACCACTGCGAGCTCAGGAAGGGGCCTCCTCCTCAGGCTCTCATTCCCCCCCTCCACGGACTATTGCTCCCACCACCTCCTCCCCACCCAGACTGACCTTTTCTCTGCCATGACCCTTCTTGCTCCTGCTCTCACATGTCCCCGCCAAAAACACTGCTCTCCTCGCTGCCTCGGCACAGCCTGCTCGCCCTTCCTCTCATTAACCTCTGTGTTTCGGCTGCGCCACGATGCCTTTCCACAGAGTGTGTCCTAATAGCACCCTGCCCTCCATTTTGGTACTGGTTCGTTCAATACCTGAGGTAAATCAAGCTTTTGGCTGAAACTCAGGAATTGTCTAAAAACATAAACAACCAAACACCAAAAATAACTGAAGAAATCAATCAATCCCTGAGGACAGAGAGGCAGGTGCCCAGAGGCACTCCTGGCCCTCCTTACCAGGGAACGCCCTGCCCTGAGGCATCCCTCCAGAGCACCCTTCCCCCACAGGAAGCCCCACCCCCAGAACCTTCCAGAAGCTTCTGGGCCCTGCCACCCTCTGGGCACACCTGGCCACCTGCCCTAGGAAACACATGCCCCATGTTTAAGGCAAGGTTATAAAAAAAAAAAAAAAAAAAAGGAAAAAAAGGCAAGGAAAGAGGTGTGTGAAGGGAGAAGCAGGAGGAAGGATGAGGCCAAAGGGACCAGCTTATTCCCAGCGTGGTATTTCGCAAACCACCGTGGACCTTCCCCTTCTCCCAGCCCCTGGCTGGCCCAGAACGCAGCCAACCCTTTACAAACAAACCAGCTTTCACACAAAGCCTTCTTTCAAGTCCGACGGCAGGGAGGGGGGCACAACACTGGGACAAGAGGTGGACAAGAACAAGCTGACAAGAAGTCTGGGCACGAGCCTGGTGGACTGCTATAAGGTACCTGCCAGTACCCCACAGGAAGCTCCATAACCCACCTTTGGTTCAGCACCACACACGCACCCCCCAGGAAAACCCTCACTTTACCACCCCTTTCTTAACAGGAAGGGGAGCTTCGTTTTGGCTTGGCCCTGAAGACTCAACATGCCTGAGGAAAAGCAGGTATTAAATACCAAATGGTACAATACACCAGAGAAAAGTGGTTTGCTTCTTAAGATCAGTTCTCTTTTTCAGGTTTTCCCTTTGCTGGCTGCTATTTTATTAAACAGGGCCTCTCCTGCTTTCTTGCCAGACTCTTTTTCCTTAGAGATCTCCCTCCCAGAGATGGATATTTTTGCAAGATTCCCTTTTTAACGGCAGAAACAGAAAACCAGCCCCTAAGCCCTGCCAGTGCTTCAAGATCCACATGAAGAGGTGACAGCCAAAGCTTTTAACTCTCCTGATATTCTTTCAAGCAACAAAAGGAAGTGTTCCACAAGAAAAGAAATGTCACTAAATTAAATACAACCCATTCTTAAGATTTCTTCCTAAGTTTTCTTACATAGGCATCAAGAAAAGTTATAAATGCACAAATCTCTGCACTCCTGAGAACCTCTGATCTACTTATCACTGAAATTTGCCCCTAACGCAGAAAAGGAACCTACACCAAGCAAGAACATCTTTGAAAAAGACCCCAACAAGACACTATTCTCCTGTTTCCTGTGGAGGAAAGAAATCAAGTTTGTTTGCACAAGAGAGAACAAATCCAGCAGGCAGAGAGTTGTGACAGATGGACAAAGAGGTCTGCTTTAAAGCCTCTTACTTTGTACCCCGTATGTAGTTTGCCTACTTGCAGGGGAAAAAAGAAAGACAAGGGGAAAAAAAAAAAAAGTAACTTGCATGCATTATGGTTCTCTTATGAATGTCTTCTGCAGGTGAATGGACTATTCTGCAATGGTGAACTGACTATTGTGCAGTTTTATAATGCTTTTTATCCAAAAGATATTCAAAATACTGCATAGGATCTCAGAGAGGTCTGACTTGTCTCTATTTGAG
This sequence comes from Gavia stellata, assembly GCF_030936135.1. Lineage (NCBI taxonomy): Eukaryota > Metazoa > Chordata > Aves > Gaviiformes > Gaviidae > Gavia > Gavia stellata. Next base: position 6,342,457 of record NC_082602.1, read on the forward strand.
CTTTGAGAAACAAATGCGGAAATAAAGAACAAAGTATTCATAAGCATGCACCAGTTTGGAGTCCTCCCATTTTTAGTGACCAAACTTGACATTGCTCATCCGATTCAGAAGCACCGAGCATTCCCCAAACCAGCCAAGTGAGTGACACATCCTGTCACCTAACAACACTACACTGCCATTGCTAGTACCCAGACCACACACCTTGTACGCACTAAGCTTGCAAGGCCTCAGAGGCTTGTCAGACTTGCTTTGTCTGAAGATTTCCAGGTCTGCCTGCAGCTATGTTTTGGCTTGCTTAGGTCCAAAAGCAACATCTTTCTTCTGACCAGGTAGCTCTGACTAACTTGCTTTACTTTCGCGAGGTACCACCGTAGTTTTATACAGACAGCAGTAAAAAGTAGTCATTCTGTGTAGAATGAAATATTTACAGCTAATATTACCTAATACTCTCCAGGGCAAAAGGGTGCATCATCACCCCTACCCCCAAACACCTGACTGAAGCTCTTGATTTTAGTATTCAGAGGAGCAAGGAATGGTGAGCCTAACACCAAGAAAAAGGATTGAAAGTAGTTAGTGTTTGTATAACAATTTTACCTGTATTATTTATTACTGGAATATACTTCTGTATGCAGCATTGATTTCTTTTATTTTTCCTGTAGTACATGGATGTGGACTAATAATGATTCTTCAATTAGGCTGTAAAGGTTTCTATTATACTAGCAATAAATTCTTGGCTTTATACATAAGATGTGTTTCCTTTTTGCTGACAAGATTTTGAGCATAACAATGCTATTTGAACACTCAACATAAAACTGAATCAAACGTTCTACTTGAGACTTTTACTTCATCCCTTGCTCACACAGCAGGACCAAGACACAAGAACCTCCAAAAGAATAAGCCTTCACACTTCGCCAAATTATCCTCCAATATTGGAGGAGGGGCTATTGGATAGAGTCAAAAATACAGCTTTTACTCCTTTCACAATCTCTTTTCTTTAATCAACATGGAGAAGCTGATTGTAACAAACTAGATATATTCCTGGAATATATTATCTCTATTTCTTTGTAATTTTTTTAAGAAGTGATTTCTCTCTTATATAAGAAATTTCAATCATGAAATGAAACTGCAGCAATCTTTGAAAACAGATTTTTCTCCCTTAAGAAGATTTTTCCCTCTAAGGCATATATTACCAGTAATATCAGCTGAAAAATATACAAGAAAATTGTTCAGTCAACTTTCTTGCCCTGATTATTTGAAATGGTTAATCACATGCTAGTGAAATCAATACACATACGGCAGTATATCTATAGTCCGTTACTGGCAGTTACAAATATAATTGTGAACAGAACTTCTCCCAGTTTTGCTGCCCTATAGAATTAAATACGTGATTTTTAAGAAACTAAGCAAAAATATTTGTTTGGTATGTGAAAAAGGAGGGAAGTGAAGCAAAGAGCAGCAAATCACCCCCATCTGGCAAATGATATCTGAAACCTGTGGTTAAGTATCACTTTGTTATCCTGCATCTTTGGAAGCAGGTGAAAGCTGAACATTTTAAAGATGAATGTAACAAACTGAGTATACAACATAAGGCATGGCTTATTACATTTATACTACTGTTACAATGGGATCTGATTTTAAGCGTGATCTGAATGACTCCTGCCTGAAAAGTCCCTATTGACAGAGAGCTCTGTTGTACCTCTTCCCCTACTGATCATAATGGAATAGTAGTGAAAATTAGGAAGATCACAAAACTCAGAACTCACCCAGTAATTAGATCTCCTGGAACTCCTTTATGCTTTACCATATTAAGTTATAGGTCATCACCATCCCTTTTATTTGCCTTTTATTCATTTGAGCAAACATTTCTTTCTGCCTATTTGTAAGCATAGTAATTCCCATAGTTACAGTTTTCTGTAAATGTAATGGCTAAAAATCAATAGTCACTACGATTCTTTTGAAGTTCATTATAAATTTCAGTGCAACCAAAACTAGTTAATCCCCTGGGCTGCAAAGACTCAAACACATGAATAAATCTACGCAAATGAGTAACTATTTTGGGGTCAATACAATTTTTCAGTGTGAGGAAAGTCTCAACTTTTTATAAACCAGAGATTAGGAACAAAGCAAAAGTTTTCCTGGGAGAATTAACACTTAAGTGTACTCACTACTGTAGTTTTGTTCTGACGTGGTTTTTAGTAACAGACATTTAGATTTTTCTTAAATTTCTACGCTCATAATACCCCCCCCCCCAATCCGCCTCCATCCTCAAGAATGCCTCCTATAAAATAAGGAGCCTCAGTTATCCCATTACATTGTAGGAATACCATGCATGCGTGTTACCTGAAAACATAAAATATTAAACTAAATTAAATTATTTTCCTTATCTCTGTATTTTCAAGCTGGGGGGGAAAAAAAAATCCACCTTCCTGCTTGCCACCAGCAGATGGGAAGCAGAAGACACCAACTTCTGCAGCACAAATTCCAAAGGCTTTCTAAGCTTATGCCATTCTTTTTGGCTCTGAAGAAAATCTCCCCAAAAGCAGCACAGAATCTCTGGGGAAAGCAAGCATCCAGCACATACTAACAAAATGGCATGTGTTTCTGCTGCCTTTTACAGATTTGCTAAGCAGCAGCAGAATGGAGTTGGCAGCACTAATCAGGTCCTGCTTGGAGCCCAGGAGGCAACATGGAAACTGTAGAATTGTGTCAGGAGTCTCTCCAGAAACCACCAGGTAATTCTACTCAATGAGTCTGTGCATGCCATCTTTTTTTCCTGGCCACATTGTCCTTTTGCATGAGTCTGCCAACAAAATTAAGATTTTGTGGGAAAGCTGAAATGATGAGGCAAATTTCTTGGGAATGCTAAAGGCTTCTGCAATCAGTGCATGGCTTACACGAATGCTGTTGTCTCCCAAAACTTTGCATAACTTACAGCTGGCTGGGAACTCTGTTCTCCAAGAACCTCTTTAAAACAGCACAATTGCTGTTGCCAGTTTTGTAAAATATCTTTTTTCCATAGTTTTAATCTCATTGGCAGGTGTCAATGTGTACTTTTTATGCTCTATAAAATAAATTTATTTTAAACACCTTCTCAAACTCTCAAGTTTATAACTACTATTTTTAATCTCATATTTTATTACCTATTCTTTTTCTTTTACAATTCACTAGGACAAAGTGGGAAACATTAGACATTACTCCAATTAAGAACATGGCATATTTAACTACCCTTGCTTCCCTTTATTATCCTTTCAATTTAGACAGCAGCGTATCACCTTAAGATGCTTGTAAATCCAGCCAAAAATTCAGTTGGGTGTCTCAAGCTATCAGACCTCCTCTGCAAGGTTCCACAAAAGAGGAGATATTTCACACGGAAAAGGAAAACATACAAAGTTACAACAGGAAATAACTTTTAAATCATCTACCTGTGGAAAAGATATAATTTCTAACATTCTATGTTGTAAGGCAGCCTTAGGTTAACAAGAGTCAGGATGAAAGCTCTCCTTTGCAAAGGTTTTCCATAATTTTCCATTTCATAACTGTTGATTTCCCTTTGAAGGTGAGGTCCCACACAGGGAACACAACAAACTACCTGGACCTCTGGTCTAAGTCATGTCAGCCTGTCTAGTCACATACTGCTCAACTCCAAGCAAGCAGGAAAAGAATAAACAGACCAACTGTCAGGTGGGATTGTTTTTCTTCCCCCTCCAGTACAGCAGCACTGATCAAGTCTTCCCTAAATAGGCTGGCATGGCATGAAGCCAGCTTACATAACCTAATGGAAATCACGTGCACAGGAAAGCCATTTAACTGACTGAACAGGGCTCTTGGGTAATGGGAGTATTCTATCAAGGCTGTGCAAACAAAGTACCTTTGCAGTATCTTGATCCTTTCTTACTGCTTTGTAGTTGCATGTAATCAATATACCACTATCACAAGGACTAAAAGTGTGACTGTAAATGTTTTACTGGTGTCATATACCATTCTACAAGTGCCATTACAGACCTAAGTTTTTACAGTGCCTCAGAATATTCTTAGAAAGTTATTTTTCTAAGTATATTAAAGGACATAATGTACCAAGAGCTTTAAAATTAAAGAAGTAAAATATTAGGTTTCTGAAGTAAGAATAAAAGCCTTTTAAGGCTGAGAGAAGAAAATAAAAGTTACAAAAAGCAATTCCAGAGCCAAAGTTTCTGTTTCAAAAAAGTGGCAAGCATTTAATAACCATGCCCCTATTGCTTTCAACAAAACTTATGCTCTAAACTGCTTGTCAGTTTTGAGAAGGGAACTCTGGATTATAATTTTCAAAACTACCAGTCAACCAACTGACATATCCTTACTTTTACTACCAGGAGCAATTTAATACTGTGCCAACTGGCAGTGTTTGAAGGTCTGAAGGTCCTCTGAATTTTACCAAAAGTCAGGTAGTTACTCTGTCACTGTGAAAATCAGGCCAATATTCTGTTTTCCCCTCTCAATAGCTCATGAGGTTTACTACAAAGAGAACCACCATTACAGAAACATCAACAAATTCATTCCAGAAATTACCAATAAACCCACAGACAATGCTTAAAGCTCAGTTTTACACTGAATACTGCTATAATACCTTGTATATTTATATCTCAGAAGATAGTACAAATGCAAAGAGGCTCACTTATTATCATGACAATGAAAAAAATCTGTTCTTACAAATGATTGAAGGAGTAATGGGAGAATAAGAATGAACTTCAAGCAAAACCAAAGATAATCTTATAGCATGATATATGTACACACTGTCACTGACTATGACTCATACGTTGTTTTATGCTGTAGCATTTTCTCTTATATCCACTTGAAAGTACTCAGAGTCAGCCTTTGATATATTTTTCTTTGTAAACTCTTTCTTATAATAATGTAGTTTGCCTCTCATTTTCCTGGATGCAATCCAAAGTGATTTAGGAACTTAATAACAGAAACTATAATTTGTAGGACAGGGATTTCCTTATAATTAACTTCGTTATGCATTTTGACAGGCAGTCCATAAGACCAAAACTATGACATTTATTAATAAAATTTTTAAATTATGCTTACTCTTACTGATGAAAAAGGGCTCTCTATTGCGTGTCTGCTAGTTCTCACTATGTCAAAAAACACAGATCTTGCATGGTCTTCTGTCAGAAGCCTATCCTACAGCCTAACAGAACTCTTTGATGTTTCCCCTGGAAAACAATGCTTTATACCCAATTCCAAAATCCTTTATATTACACAAAAGACTTCACTTTTCACCATACTAAAATACAGGGAAGCCTGACCAAACTTATTTGGTCTTTGAGTGCCTGGGACATCATTCCCTCTCCAGGTCTCTATGAGGAAGTCTGAAGGGAGCAGATTTACAGGTACCCTTCAGAGGCCTTGCACAGGAGCAGGGACGGCTCTACAGTGGCCAAGGGCACTTTGGCTTCCATACCGCTCCTCGGACACTGCTCTGTGGGCTGGCAGAGATCACAGGAGTGAGGAGTAAACCATCATCAGCTTTCCACTGTACAAAGTCAGGCTAAGGAAAGCAGAGTGTTTAAGCGACTGGCCCAAGCTTGAATGCACATTGAGCTTCAGAAAGTTTATGTGCGTTTGGCTGTAGAGTTATACCTAGATGATAATGCCTCCTTTATTTCTCACACCTCCACAGGAAAGTGATGTAGTAGTAGCTTCCGATATCATAAACGCTATCTGATAATTTTCAGTTTTCACCTCCATCAAGGCTGCCATGTCCGAGATACCAGATATAAACCAGTGTAAAGTTCAAAAGATTTATTCAGGGATATCGCAATCCAATGACTTAAATACTATGATAATATTTATGAGAGACATAAAACAATCTCACTTTTTTGTTACCATCTTGGTGAGGAGATACATCCTTCAATACCATGATACATCCCTTAATACCACAATGCCCAGACTGTCACGTGTAAAACAAGGACCATAGTACTTAATTGAACAATTCAACAGTACTTATGAAGTAGCACTAATGAAGTGCACTAGTATCTAATGAAGTTGCACTAGTATCTAATGCAAGGGTTCCAAGTCCAGGTGCACTCAGGTACCACAACCAGCAGCAAGACCCAGCTCTGTGAAAGCACGGCACGGCTCATGAGGAGCTGAGCTTTCATACCCTCCAGAGCTCCACACATACACACACACACACTCCCACATACCGCGAGTTAGGTGACAGCCATTTTTCACGCAGGTGGGAAGACTGAAAGACTTTACACAACAGTTAGGGGTAAACATGTTTAGTGATACTTAAGGATGTTCAGAGAAATTCAGTTAATACAATATCAGACTCACTACACCAGCAAGACATTGACTGTCTCAAGTTGCTACACTCCAGAAGAGCAAAGATAAGATAATTTGAAATGCTAAATTTAGATTCTAGTCCAGGCTACAAAATCTTAATAGTTTGGAAGAGCAACCTTCCAAATGCACCGACCCAGCATTTGGCTTTAAGTAAAGAAGATTCAAAAAATTCCAAGCATCCTTCACAATGCTGTACTCAAATTTTCTAAGTTGACTTTCCTCAGCAAAGTTACCTCAGCTTTGTTAATTTGCAGTAATTATCTTATTTCTTCTTTCTTTGATTACATGTATTGTGTCATGGCTTTGCTTACAGCACTGACCATTATTAACCACTTGTGCTCCATGGCATCTTGGCACAGCAATTCACTATGCAATAAATTATTTCAAGACATCTGAGTCACAGAAATGTGGCCATCTGTTTTAGTATTCTTTTAACCCCTAAACTTCAAATTTCCAACAATAGTTCACACACCTGGAAGGGTAACAAGGTTTTGGTTTCACTTGCATCTCATCAGAAGAAACCCCAGATGTTTTCACTGAAGAAACAGAATATAAGAAAGCACAATCTCCAAGGTAGTTACAGAGTAGCTGAGAATCCTGCTACGCAATAAGAATTTAACACTCAAAGTGTCTGGGCAACTGAGTTGTCTCAACGGCAACAATTCATTTTAAATGCAATCCTACTTTGAAATCTCTTGGCTACATTAACCAATATGTGAAAAGGCTACAACACATAAAGGTTTAGATGCCACTCAGAACTAAGTACTTTAGTGAATCTCTTCTGTTAAATCATCTTGGCTTTTATACTATTCCCATCAAGGCTAAATCTGGCTGAGCTGCTTTTGAAAGTAGTTCTCTTATAGCTAGCAGTAGGAACTCATACAGATATTTTCATAAAGGCATTTTACTTGATTCTCAAAATAAGAGATGCCACAATAAGAAAACAATGATATATGAAAAAGCAAGCTGCAATATTTCTATTTACATTTGCAAGTAGACTACATGAAATACGAAACACTTCTAGTCCTCAGTGTAAACAACTATTTCATACATTTTAATAAAGATACAAGATCATCCAAGGAATTGCCCCTAGATAACATAGGAAAATTAGAAAGTAGAAAGTGTGACATTTCGAACAAGTGAAAATGCATTGACAATTTACTCAAAGCTCAGTCAAAAAACCCCTCTCAAACCACCAATTATTTGGGGTATTAAAAAAAAAAAAAAAGTCTTTGGTTTAGACCAGATCAGTTCTACATATAGAAGGCTCCACATGGGAGCTTTTATACGGAGTCCAGTTTAACATCCATTTGAAAAATATGAAGGAGCCATTATACATAGTGTTATACCAAGGTCCTGGCCTGTTTGCCTTTCTCTTTTCTTGCCTACCTTCTCTAAGTAAATGATGTGAATAGTTCTCCAAGTAAAACAAATTGCCCTTACCAGCTTCACTGTATACAAGCTCCTTCTAATACCAGTGGTCACTAGAGAGCAAAATTCTAATACTAGTGGTCACTAGGTAGCAGAATATTTCTTCGCATCACACTCTTGTTCTTCTCATACAATTCATTAATTTTCTTTTGAAAATGTACATTAACGCTGACTATGTGGAAGTACCTGTTATTAACATTACAATTACTCATAGAAAGAGGCAATATTGCTGTGTTATTTAATATATTTTATTAAATAAAAATATTTAAGACTAATCAGGTTAGTGTGCAAATTCATATATCTGCCTCAAAATATTCACATGTTCAGATACATCACTGCAATACAAATATCACAAGATAATGTCACAAGTAATAATCTATAGCAGTATCCTCAGATATGCTATCAAAACAGGAGTCAATTTACATTTACTGTTCTGGAATGGTATTCCAGGCCTGACGAGTAGTTGCACAAAGGCAGTGAGACTCAGATCGCTCTGTCTGTTCTAAGACATTTCTTAAAATGTCTTCTTCCACACACTGTTAACACAAAAGTGAATATCCCTGTGATACCTAAGTTGCTTTTGATATCCAGGCTAAAAATCCACTACTACTGGATTTTCACACTGGTTTTATTCATTTTTAACACAAAACCAAATACACACGCTCTTATCTCACCGTCCCTTATCTAACAATTATTACAAGGCCATCTGTAAATACATTCTCTCTCCAAGAAGAATATCATCTAATGCATCTCTTCTTTCCAGTTTTTTCTGACCAACTCAATCTCTACATACTATGACTGATAAGCCCTCAACCTTATCTAGCTCCCCCTAAGCCATAACACTGAGTCCCTGACATGAGCTCCTCCAAACACCAGGAGTGTCTTTTCAGCCTGCTGCATAAAAGGGAAACCTCTTTTCCTTCCTCAGCTCCTCTTTCATACATCTGGAGCCAAGAGAGGGCTGTTCTTCCAAGCAGCTGACTCTACACCCCTAGCATCATTGATACCTGGATACGTTCTGCCAAAAGAGATGCTTATGCCATGGTGTATGACACTTTTGGCAAGTCAGCTCATGCTGTGCTTCAAGCTGCTGCAGAGAGATTTCAAGCAGTTCCAACTTGGATGTCTTTGTATTACACAACAGTTACTGCTGGAAGCCATTAGATAACTTAGATATTGGACAGGATCCAGAACTAGGCTAAAATATGGAACAGGCAGCTGGTCTGTACCCTGTTGCCACCATGATAAAAACAGAGACCAATTCTGAAAGTTGTCATTAGTGAAACTGTACCCATGTCATTTACTTCCTTTTAAAGATCTGCACTTCTTTTCTAAAAATCTCAGGTACCCATGAGTTCAAGATAGTTACAATGTTGAAATGTTAGTAAACGTACATAACAGAAAAGAGAACACAGCCACACCTTTCCCTATACACCTAATAAAGCAAGATTAAGATACATAAACACATAACATCCATTTGCTTGCTTGCTGTCTTGGATTTGGACTGTCTGGTGACAACTGCACCTCCTGCTGTAAAGCAGCAGCTTCCCGCAGTGACTAACAGAGAATGTTTTCACCCCTATTCTCATGCTGCTATGCAGGGCACAGCAATGGTAGAGACAGGCAGATGGCTTTAGACATCTTCAGTTTGCAAGCAAAGACACTTTGCTGTGTACATAACGAACGCATTACCATGTTTCCACAAGTATGTCTGTCAATGTCATTGCAACAACCTCCTACTGTCAACTTCAACATCAGGGTACAGTAAGCTGTAACAGTGGAAGATGGTTGAGCTGTTGAAATAACAATGGATTAGTGTATTCAAACACTTGGAAAATCATGCTATCTGGGGAGAATGAGAGCTCTGCTTATCCTAACAGGCAAATCATTATCAGGTTATCAAGAACTCTTGTTCAGGAACTTGTCTTTCCAACTGGTCCAACTTCACATAGAAACTGAAGATCACCTCTTGCTGCTGATGTATTTCCATTCTCCTTCTGGCTACCATCTGAGTGCCTGTAGTTGGTCCCAGAAGAGTTTGGAAAATTCACTCCCTTAAAGCCTATTATCATTTTGGCCAATTAGCAGTCTGGCAGTTGAGAGTGAGCTATGGTATCAATTGCCCCACAAGCTCTCACTACTAAAGCATATAGATTTGATTTGGCCCAAGTCAGCCTAGTTAGGGACTGAGCTGCTTCACATAGCTGCTGAAACTGATTGCAAGCCAGGTTGTGCACAGCTATCAGACCCCTTAAGTCAGGTAGCCCGGCAGAAGAGAACCAGTACACACCCTCTATGAATACAGCCTCATACCAAAGACCAGCCAAGTCTTGCCCATCTCACTGTCAACTTCCAAAACCAGATTCTCACTGGGACCACAAGAGACACAAGTAGTAGAACTCAATGCCAGAAACACTTTATGAAAAAAATCACCCTTATCCAAGAATATGAGGACAGAACAAGCATGTGTCTTTGAAACTAAGATGAACTGCCCGTTTGTCATACATAGTTTTAAGTGGTTTGGTCTCTTATCCTAAACATCCTATGAAACAGCAATTCTAGTGGATTCTCAAGAATATAGAAAACATTCTGTGTGCACACTGCTGGTCTCTCCAGAGAAGTCCTTTGCCTGACAAAAACCATCACCCAGCATTCAATGCCTAAAGCACCCTCCTGCCACTCAGTCACTGTCCTTGCTCTTCCTTAGGTATCACAAGCACTCCCCAACAGTGCAGGAAACAGCAAGATAGAAGAGCACTGAGAATAGCAGGTATTTGCTATGTCAACACCAGACATGTTCAAAGCCTCAGTGAAGTCTGTTTTGTTTGAAAGCCACAGCTTTATTACAAGGTTATTGTACCACTCAAAAATAGTTGAGCAATATAACCCCATCCTTAAAATCTAACCACGCAAATATGTAATCTCTAACCATTCTCTTCATTTAATGCATTAACAATGCCCAATTTCATTGCAATATTTTATTTTTTCTCTAAAATAGTAAACCATAAACTCTCCAGCAAATTAAAACAATTAAAAATTTAAGTGAGCACTAAGTCAACAATTTGGTGATACAATCATGTATTTTCAATTAGATATTCACAGTCTGCAAGTGAATTTATTTAGGCCAATGTATCGGCATCATCAACAAAAATATTCATCATCATTACCACTTTCATCTGGCAGAAATTAGTAGCAGATGTTATGGAACTTTTCCATGTTTATATTCATAGGCGCCTGACATTCCCCCATTGAGTTCAAAATAAGAAAACGCAATGAATAATAATCCCATGCTCACAGAACACTATTTTGAATCATAATCTATGCCTACTTTCAAGTCACATCTCAGACTGCAGCAGCCATTGCTTTTTGGACTCAGTCTTCAGCAAGACAGTTTGCTCTGCATAAAGGATGTGAAACACTAAAATGGAATATTGGCTTGCAGTTCATTTACTGCCCAATCACTATAATTATTCCTTGGTAAGTCTGATTTGCATAAACACCATACACTTAACTCCACACCACCAGCAAGAAGTGTCAATCCTTCTACTCCGTAGTCCACTGGTAACAAGCAGTATTGGATTTACTTGTGTAGTAGGATAGATCTTTAAATTATGTACAGCAAACTCTTCCACAGTGAAGAATATTTTCTTAGCCCAACTGCACTTCCAAACATTTATTCAGTAATGATAAAAATTGTGATTTAGGATTAAAAAACCCAAAACAAACTCAAAACCCAACAGACAATAAACACGGTCTCACTGGCTGCCCAAGCAAAGTATAGCTGTTTTTTCTGTCGGTTAGGAATCACACAGCACAGACTGGTGACAAAGTTTGGGAAGGGCAGGGGGGCAGTTTCTCATATGTACCTGCATAGGAAATGGGGAAATCTAGTGACTTCAAAAATCAGATGGTGAAACTGATAAACCCCTTAACATACCTACAGACTCCTCTTGCTTTCACGTGACCGTATTGTCCAGGAACTAAGCCCACTGAAAGTGGCTTTTTTTTTCCTTTTCTTCTGCAAAGGATTAGTTTTTCAATAAATCAGTTTACTGCATGGGAACAGGAACATGAGTGCTAAGACAAGGGAAGTAGCAGGGACCTGTGGCAAGGAGCGCAGGGGAGGGAAGGAGACAGCTGCCTTTTTCTTGGAAGCTCTGTGTGTTTGTACTGCCTCCTGAGATATAGCAACCAGGGATTAAAATGGAAAGGACCCACACTATATAAACATAACAGGAACAGACAGATTTTTATTTCCACATCTTTTTAATCCACCTTGCTCTACCAGATGATCTGAATTCTCCAAGATTACACTGTTACGTTTTTCTAGTTTACTACTTTGCAGCCTGCTACAATCTAGCGCCACAGACTGGGCAGTGTGAGGACTTCCAGCACACCCACAGAAGAGGCAGGGGAATGTTACAGTGGGAAAGAAAAAAGGGCGGTGGGGAGGAAAGCCAACCCCAAACCTTAATTTTGATTCTCTTTCAAATCAGGTAGGTACACCTACCAGCATCCTAAAAGATACCATACTCCATAGAAACAAAGAACTGGAGAAGCTGGCAGGGAGGCCAATAGGAATTACAAGATCAACCACACCACTCTAGCAAGGAGGTAAAAAGAAAGCCATGGTGCCTTAACTAAAATGCTACCAACTCTAGTACCTTGCTAGCAAGGTACTGAAAAACTCCTGATATGCCCTTAACTCCTATTTTACAGGAGACAACACAAGCAGACAATGAGATCAAAAGACAGCATTGTGCAAAAAAATATACAGACAATGAAAACTGGTAGTAAAACTGAAATATTCATGCAATGTCAGTCTGTCAAAGCATCTATTTGGTCTACCAGCTAAAACACTAGCAAGAAAAAACCACAGCATTGCAGTACTCCCTTCCATTTATGACTGAAAAATATAGTAATGCATCTATTTTCATCTTACTGAAATCCTGTATTTCCTTGACATTACAGATTATTATACTTTTGATTAAATACAATGAGGGGAGTATTTGAATTTAGCTATTATAATTACAAATAATTATAAAACTGTATTAAGTTATTGAGTTAAATCTTCCTGTAAATAGATGTAAAATGTCACATCTACTGAACTAGATGAAGAGTAAATTATCTGATATAACAGTAACTGGATAAGTATCAAGATAGAAATTTCAAAAACTTTGGGGTACGTATACATTTAAGTATGTTTAATTATTTAAAATGTAGCTACAATTTATATTTTTTAATTAATGGTGAGTAAGAATTTTTTTTTAATCCAACATAAATTGTTATTGAGAACTGAGAACACATGGAGCTTTGTTTTGTTGGTTTCTTGGGGTTTTTGTGGGTTTTTTGGTGTTTGGGTTTTTTTTAATTCAAAAAATAGCCCTCCCTGCAAGCATCACCTGACTTAGTCCTCAAAGCGAGGAGATTCTGCTCCCATCCCACATTTAGCTCTGAACCACTCTGAAGGGCACAGTGGCTCATTAGGAGAGTAGCAGAAAGTACCACCTGCCACCAGTGTTTGAGTCACTCTTACGCTTCCCAGGCTGGCAGTCTGCTTTCTCTCACATTAATATTTACACATTATTTTGTGAACAAACCAAACCCCACAAACATAGCCCACGACCAAAGACCAAACTGAAGGCACCATTACATAGCTAGAACAACCAACTCTTGCTACTGTAAAGGTAAAAACATAACAAAGCTCTTCAAAAATGCATAGCCATAGGCTTTTACCACAGTTCTTGTAGGTCTCCTGTTTAATGAAACACTAATAGATAATGAAACACTAATAGATAATTATAAACAGTAACCCAAAGGGTATGAGAGCAGGAACTGGTTGTATTGTTCCCAAAGCCAGCTGGGACAGCTAACAGAAAGATAAGTCTGACAGAGAGTGAGCATTGTAATATTAACTATTAATGTATTTTAATCAATGTTTTCTAGATCATTTGGGGAAAATGTAATTTAGCAGGGGAAGGTAGCAATACACTCACATACCCACTGAGATCTCACCTTTACTTTTTATACACTATTCCTGAACATTTCTCTACCAAGAGTAGTTTTTACAAGCATAAAAATAAAAGCTTCTGATGTTTAGCAGCAGCAGTATCCATAGGATACCTCTGCTCCCTCTTGAGCTCATTCCTGAGTCACAAGGCAAGAGTCTCCTCATTCCTCAGCTATGTGCCTTTTTCCTTTACTCTTCTTGATATTTTCAAACTCTCAAGCTGCCCGCAGATAAATATACCCAGTAAAATGCAGGAAGATCCACAAGTTTTTAAGTAACTCATCTCTCTGATAATCCCATTTTCAATCCAGTTTTCTTTTGTAACCACATAGTTTCTTTTTCTAGCAAGTGAAATTTTGGCTAAGTTTTCTGTTAAAAAGCTTGACACGGAAAAAACATGTGAATTGCCTGGCCTTCCTAAAGACAGCAGAAATACTACTTCATAACATATATACCAGTCAGATGATGAGAGGGTGAGTTAAATACTGTAGCTGTATAGTTTCCAAGTATTTCATGAATATGAAGAAGTACCACATTAAGAGAGGCTGTCTAGCAAATACAAGGAACATGGCTATTCCACTCAGAATCAGTATTACAGGGGAACAGCCAAAGCAATCGCCCATGTTGGAATGACGCACTGTATCAGGTCGGGGAAAAACACAATGCATTGACTATGAAAATGAAAAATAGTAGCCAGTTGTATCTTAGAGTCTTACCCACCATACCACATGTGAAGAAGAGGATTTTTTCCAACTTATTACTACTGAATTACACGTGCATCTTGTTTTCTGACAGCATCTTCCTCTTGGAAGCAAGTATTTGCATTTCCAACTGTTTTTGTCTTTTCTGTTGGGCAGATATTTAGCCAGCATTAATCAGGTTGAGAATTCATAGAGTTCCATTCATCTAAATCATACCTGTTCCAGCTTGCACAGGTACCTCCCCATGCAAGCCGAACAGGCAGAGCGTGGCTGAGCAGATCAGAAAAAACTAAGAAACAGTCCACCTTCCCCAGAAAAATCTTCTAGGAGCTAGGGCCAATGTTCTTTGTGAACATACTATACATCTCAAAACACAGGTATGCACATTGTCTACCTCTGATAAAAATTCACAGAAAGAAGGGGGTGTATCACCATATAAATTTAATTAAGAAGGGATTTTTCATTGTCATACAGGGCATAGAGAAACATGAGATAAAAAGGAGCCACAGGAAACATGTATCCATCTGAACACAGGTTCCCCAGTGCAGACACGGTAGCCCAGAAGGGCAAGGCAAAGAACAGGCTCCTCTCCCTGCCAAGCTGCACAGCCCTGCAGGATGCCCAGCACAAGGTCTGGCGAGGGTCAGCACATGCTCGCATTGTGCCATGCAACACTCCACCTTAGGGAAACCCAAACGAAAGTTTCCCTTATTTGCTTGAGGTGCTCAGCGCAACGCAAAGATACTAGCTTGGGTTCTGACTTTTGTGAGTGTGCATAGTCATGGCTGACATTAGTAAGAGTTCGGAGATCTTTTTGCCTTCATCTCCCTGCTCAGAGCTCCACATAATCCCCCGAAGAGGTATTTTCTCCGTTCCAGCCCTCCATAATGAGTCATTCCATATCTGAGTTTTCCCTTCACTGCTTGCAGACTGATATTGTTTAAAGTCAGTGAAGCAGAGAATGTAAAAGACTGAAGTAAATATAGATAGAGCAAATGAATGCTAGACTGCCTCTTATTTGGCTTTAGAAAGGGTGGTGGAGAGACAAAACAAGCTGTGAAAATTATACATACTACAATGCTAATTAAACCTTGTCTCTTCAATCTCACTAGAATATTTCAAGTTTCCTATAAACTACAGCTCATACCAACTTCAGAGATCTGCAACTTCCACAAAAATCGGACAGCTTCTCAGGTACTCAAGTATAGATTTTCAAGCCTAGATTTAGTCACCTGGTTTGAAAAATTTTTACCCTGAAAGGGATTCTGAAGGAAGCTTCTCAATTTTAAATGCTGGGTCCAGGTTGAAACAAAGGACACAATTCAGGAGCAGAGCTCGTTTACTTGAAAAAAGTCTCTCACATCAGACTTATGCTGCCAGTCACACATTCTCACATATTGAAAAAAAAGATTTAAGATTCAGGGAATGTAGAATTACACTGTACCCCTCAAACACTGCATGTTGGAGAACTTCTCATGCAGGCATAAAAAGATCGTACTGTTTGGTTTTGAAATACTAGTAAAACGACACATCAAATCCCATAGATAGAAGTTAATAAAGCAGTACAAAACCATCTGTGATGACCTGGTTGATAAATCACAGCAGAGAGAGTGACTATAACCAAATCAGTAAGAAAAAAGATAAAAAAAAGTCTTAAATTATTGGATGTGATCAGCATTTAGTGATAGAAAAGCTCATCTCGTACATGGAAAGTGAAAAAGAGAATTACTCAGTTTTGCTGCTCTTTAGGAACAGTGGCTCCACATCACCAACAGCTGATCAGAAAGCTCCAACTGTGCTATAAGTAAATATTAAAAACAATTCATGCGATGTGCGCGTTGCATACTAATGGATACTAAAAGCCTACACTGTAATGTATAACTATCCTGGAGACAATCATGATAAACTGTGCATGGACAGAGGCCAGAAAAGATTATATTGCAAAGGAAACTCCCTCCTCCATCAATGAAACTGTAAATGTAACATACTAAAAAGAGCTCTGATCACTGAAGCACATTTATGTCCACCAAGAAAACAAAGCAACACCTTTGAAGTAATTTTCTACTTTTTCTTGAGTTCTACAGGATACTTCATTTTTAGCAGCATATCTTTTGGTAACAGAGCTTTGCTAGCCTAACTGCTGATTTCCTGAAGAACTCTAAAAACGAGCAGAATGCAAAAACAAACCTCTGCAGAAGCACCCAGAGCCAACAGGCTGTTAAACCAGCTTCTGGTTTTGGACACCCAAATTAAAGTTCTCACTCCCGTTCACTGCCTTTGCCACTGAACATGAACTATACCGCATGTCTGCACAGCAGATGAGACCATCTAAAGCTTGGGTTGTTTATAAAAACATACCATATCTACAAACATTCATTAGACTCAGGATGAGTCAGTTTCTGTGGCTTTAGTAAACAACATTACATTTTTAAACTGGTTTATTATTTTAAAAATAATAAAAGTTTAGGACATTTTAAAACTTTAAAGATGTGTAGGAGTTTCAAACTGAACATCAGGCATTTCAAACATTTTTCTTATTTTCAAAGGGAACAACTGGGCACCTACAGATCAGTTTCATTTAAGATGCTGCTTAAATTATAGTCATATTTTATACATGGTAAAAATTGTCAGTTCCTAACCCCACAGATCAGACAGCTGGGGATCTAAGGCTTTTGCCTATAATGAATTGCAGGAGATGGATTTAAAAACAAAATGTTTTAGGCCTGGCTTTAAAATGAAGTGAACTATGGTTTAACTTGTGTTATAAAATGTGAATCAAATTATTTTGCAGGGTTCACAGTTTGTTTCAATACTCCTTAATCATAGTATGTTCAGACTGTTTTAATCAACGTCTTTATGAAAGCCAGACAATGTTCCTTCTTGCTGCCACACATCACCATTAATGACTCCGCAATGGGGAATACAGCA
Organism: Gavia stellata; assembly: GCF_030936135.1. NCBI lineage: Eukaryota > Metazoa > Chordata > Aves > Gaviiformes > Gaviidae > Gavia > Gavia stellata. The sequence goes on from NC_082602.1 coordinate 6,359,857, forward strand.
GAAGTAGAATTTAGGACTGTTATGGTGGAGAATAGCAAAACCTAGCTTCCATTTTCAAGGTCACACTGACTATGAAGCACTGACAGATACAAAAAAACCCACCAAAACCAAACCAACCGCCTTTTCAGGCCTGGGCCCTCAATCTTAACCACACAAATGGAGTTTTGGGTGCACGCGGAATTTTGTTCAACTTTAAGTCACTATTGTCGTACAGTGATTTGTACTGATTAGGACTAGAGCTTTGGTCATCAAAGTCCACGTTTGTAAGTTGGGTTGAAAAAGGCACAGTTTTTACAACTATTTCTTCAGATGAAAATCACAGAATCAGTTTTAAATCTGGGGGACTAGCAAGGGATTGCTACAGCTAAAAGAGCACCCAGCTGAAAAAAAAAAATTCTCCTAGAGATGCAAAGAGCAGACTTAATTTAGTTTTGTAGTGGAGTTAAGGCCTCTTCCTCCCATCCCAATCACATCCCTATGAATAATAAATGCGTGCACAGACTGGGGCGGATGAACAGCTACAGCCAGTGCCTGCACCAGCACAACCCTCTCCCACACTCACCCTCTGCCAGAAGAGACAGGACACATGGTAGAAACGTACGGGCAGGGAATTTTAAGAGACTACAGTTATCGCTGCTTCTTCTGAAGAAAGAGGATGAGGAGCTCACACTGCTCTTAATGTAGACCAGGACCTGAATGTTAACACATGGCTAGTATCAGTCCTGTTCCTGATGGTTACCTACTTGTTTAAGATGTTGATTTAAAGGAACCAACAACCTGTTATTGACCTTATAATAGAAAAACACAAAAAAGACTGGACCTATCCTGATCCCCATGTCAGGTTTATAATTACTCCATTTCAGTAAGATACTGGCATGAATATATGGACAGCATATTCAAGCCAATATTAGAATAAGAACAACACTCTCGCTTGATGCTTTTTACTTTGCCGGAAGTTAAATATATCTTTGTGATTGCAGACATAAGCACACTTGCTCCAGACCTTCAACCGGCCTGATAAATGGTATAGTGGTTTTCCAAATCAACTGGGACAAGTCAGGTGACAAATGATTTCCATTAGCTTCAGCAGAATGGAAACAAAACAGATCAATACAAATGATTTGCAGCAAGTTCAGATCATAAATTTCCTTTTGCCCAGTTCCATCATCTTAAAATAGAAGCATTCTCCCCACACAATATGAAAAAAAGGCAGTAGTGATCCAGGGATTTGATCATTCCAGTTACAACAAACTGCTCGTGATTTCAGCTTGGAGTGCTTTTTAATCAAGTGTTAATTTTACTCAGCGATAAAAACTGGTATTATTTTAAAAGATGGCAGACAATAAAAATTATAACAACCATATTTTTTGAAAATTAATTTGATCCTACTATTAAGTAAAAGCCATAACAGTCCTAGATTCTACTTCTACTGTGCTAAAATTACTTGTTATTTTGCTTTTGCCTTTCCTCATTTGTCTATGACCCTTTCTAAACCCTGTTTGGGAAGAATATTTTGGGGTCACCAATTTTTATATCTTTGAGATCAAACAACAACAGATTTTTGAGCATGCACTGCAAGGAAGAGCTTGCACATAATTCCTTGTTCTTTGTAGCTAGCTAAATTAACTATTTAACAAACTAGAGTCCCAAAACATACTCACCTACTGTAATGTTGAGAGGAGATATACAGTGATTTATGAAACCACTCTGATGAGTAAGTCACCTATACTAACAAAAAAGACATTCATAAACAAAAAAAATATTTTGGTGAAGGAAGCAAGCCATTCATTCCCTCAGAGCAGGTGCAGTGCACCCCACTTTCAGAGGTACATAATATGCTTCATAGGAACACATTTTGGGGAAAATTCCTTTAAAAATTAGTTAACATAGCGATAAACAAACTCAGATGTTTGTCATTTGCAGTTACATTCTCTCAATATACCTATAGTTATCAACATCAAGTCAAAAGCTCAGACTTTTTTTATTCCTAAGTAGATCTAGATCACAGAAATTACCTTTTTCCCCTCAGCAAATATATACTGAAAAAGCAAGTTAAGCCAGTTCACAGTGTATCTCATCAGCTGATTTAACATCTAGGAAGAGGAATTTTTAAATCAGTTTTGCCAGTGTCAGCTCACTGTCATGCGCTACATCAGGCAGACTGAGTAAAATCCAGCCATATTAGAACATTTGAGAGGTAGCAACTGCATTTATTCAATATTTTTAACTCTTTTTAATAGATCAGGAAGAGAATAATTAATTATATTGTGTATTCTTATGCCTATATGAAAATAAAAGCAGTATCTATACCAGCAATGTTATGATGCTTCACAACTGAACTGTGGTATTTCTCTGCTTTGGAGGAAAAAAAAAAAGAAAAAAAAAGACTGACAAAACCATCAATAGAAAGGACTGCAAGAGGCTGTCTGTCAGCTTTTCTAAAAGCCTCCATTGGGCTTCCAACTTCTCGGGAGGAAAATAGAGAAAAACAGACAGAAAGAAGAGATGCAGCCTCTAAGATGGTGAGCAAATGGTCACTTTAGGACTGCAGCTGCTTCCCTCTGCAGGAGGCACAGCCAAGATACCAGAAGAATATTTGGCAAAGATGTTCAATATGGAGTGAAATACATAACGTGTGATCTATGGTGCTATGCTTTCCTCTTAAACAAATCCCATTCCCAGATGGCCTGTAAGATATTAAACTATTGCTTATGTTCGCAGTTCCAGCTGGAGACTGTATATAAACAAAACCACTTCTGTAAGCCTCTTTACAGTTCAGTAGAATGTTTATTCTTACTTCTAAATAAATCCCTTTAACAATATTAGATACAGATAAATACAAAATACATAGAATTTCAACATTAGCTTATCTCTCCACTGCAGAGTTATTAAAAAAAGCAAGAACTTCTCTTGGTCCAGCCTACTAAAAAGAAAAATCAGATGTTGTAATTGGGTACTAATGGCCCTCTGTGCCTTAGAGGCCTCTTCTAAACACGAATGAAAGAATGAAAACAGGAACAAAGATCCAATAAACCCAGGAAATGTCTCAATTTGAAGCAATTTATTAAATATTTGCTCTAACTCTAAATATACTATGAAATATGGAAACCTCGTTACTCTAACTGTTTTTTATTTCTTAACGTTTAACCAATGTTGCACCTAAAAAAAAGCGTGGGAAAAACATGTCCCGTAAGAGGAATTCCCTGGGTACAACATATTTGGAATTGTTGGGCTCCAAATTAAGTTTCCATGCGTGTACACAAAGAAAAAGAAAGTGATGTTGGAAGACAAATATTGAGAGCATAAAATAGATCTAGAGACAGCCAAATATTTTAAAGGAATTAAAAGACAGAAGAATGCTAAAAATGTACTTGGGATACCAAAACCTAGAGCTAAATGAGTAAGAAAAGTAATTAGCGCTCCTTGCTGACATTGCTTTCCTATCAGTAGCTTAACAGCACCTAGTGTCGGAGGCAGCTGGCCAAGAGTTTGACAGCAGTCCATGTTGTAGGGAGCGTAGGAAAGCAAAAAAAAAGCTTAGACCATGGAACTAAAGAGCTTTAAAGAAATTCTGAGTGTTCTAAATATTAACTTGTACATCAGCTCATTCATGAAGTAATATCAGAGTTGAGCTGGGATACTTAAAAAATCCAAGCCAATATATAACAATTATTACTCAATATTAAAGTTCACAGGAACAAGCAGAATTTTAACTGGTATGTTCATCCACAGGCCTGTTTGTACTATTTTCAATTGATAGTTTATATGCTGACAAACCATTTTGTTAAGTGATAATAAGAATGTCTATACTTTGAAATGTATTTGCCCAAGGTTTTACAAACTCCACCTCCTGCTCTAAGTAGCAGAGTCCCAGAATAGCAAGTACACCTGTAGTGCTAAGTCTACACTAGAGTCAGAGGTCAACAGAAGTGATTCCCAATGGCTTTGTTTAGGGTTGAGACCTGATGAAAAAAAAGGAAGATCCTTCCTTCTTCCCAATTGGAATGGAAAGGTCAGTCCTATTAAGCATAGCACTGTTTCCCCATTACAGAACTATCAGCTGCATCCCCTAGGCCTTCCAGAGAGCATAATTAACATTTTATGTTGTGATCTTTGAAGCTCTCTTCCTTCCTGTAAAGCTCTGATCCTACTTTTACTTTCTGCCTTTCTGAATTTTGGTAATCCATCTGTTCTCTGCTGCTTTTCTTCATCTCTCCTCAGAGCTCTCTCCAACTAGAAGACTAATTCAACATGTGGAATTTCAAACACACACTACTTCCGTGCTCTCTTTATTTGCTGATGGAAGTTCAAAGACTATTCCAAAAGGTACTTGTCCTCTTTAATAATACATACATGCGCAAATGAGATGATAAAGAGGGAAAGCTGTACAGTTGCTATGCTAGCTATGAGATACATCTTATTCTATCAACCTGGCATTAGGGGAACATGCAAGGTGATTTCTTGACAAGGGAGGAAATCCAGTGATGAGCTAAATTGTTCCTCTATTTCTTCCCACCCCTTTCTGTTACTTCCTCACACCCCTGCTTTCTTTTGTTTCTGAATGCTAGCTTGTAACAGTCATTCTTATAGCTCTACAGGGGATGCAGTCTTGAGAGCCAGTTTTAGCTTTACAGCTGGGCACTACTTTTTTCTGATGGTAGCCTCTCTTGCTCATTTTATTTATGCTGCTGTAAGATTGGCACAACAGCTGTTCAACATGTTTATGTAAGAAATTACTATAGCCAGGGTAAATGGATAACAAAGCTTAAAAGAATACAGGGTTATTCTACAGGTGTTTTTCTTAAAGCAGTAAGTCAAATGAAGGCCCCCATCAACAGAAAAATCTGAACACTGTGAGCTGCATGTAGCACTACAGATAGTGTCCATCCACTTTTTTTGCCTTTAAAAAAAAACCACCACACTAGAGACAGTTTGACTTTTCATTTACATGTATAAAAGCCATTGACACATGGATGCTTCCATTTGTCTAAATCCAATTCTACAATGTATTTACTGCCTGGTGGCTCTAATTACCACTCCAGGCCACTGACTGTCTCCATTTTACTTATACCTATAATATGAAACTATTCTAGCATTTGTTGTACTGGTAAGATGATTGAGATCAAATACTCAAAAAGCTGACTAATTTTGCAAGAGCACATTTACTTGCTATTTAAAACGTTCTCATAACTTTATTGCACTCAACAATACATTCAAAGTTCAGTTTTTTGCCCAGGCTTCAGCATCTATCAGTTCTTATACAGATTCTTCTCTGAATCTGTATACCTCTCCTGTCAGGCAGGATTTGAGCTGCATACAGCCTAAGGACATCAAAAATCTTGAGAAGAACATGGAGCTTCTTGCCTAGGTCTTTCTTCTAGCTCTAGTGAGAAACACACAATTTCAAAGGAATGCTTTGAAAAAAAACTACAACAACAAAGAAAAAGAACAAAAAACCCCACACCACCCCAAACTCCACAATAAACCACCTTACTTAAGCATGAAGGCCTCTCAAGTTCTTGTTCAGTAGTTTATGTCAACCTTCAAACCGTAGCTTCTCCATTCTGAGTTTCATTCACAGACAGAGCAAGTTTCAGTGGATATTTTGCTATGTATTTCACTACTGCAGCTTTATAAATATCCCTAGGAAGCAGTGCAGGAGGAGTTACTGAAGATGCTAGGATCCCTTGGTCAGTTCCTCCAGGTTAGTGCCAGTCACTGCTATTGCAGTTACACAACTCCTGGGACTCCAGCATCTGCCAGTCCTGTCTGCACCATACAGTCTCTTGGCTGGATCAGAGAGCAGAAGCCCTGACCCTATTCTCAGCTTCTTTAGGCAAAGCCATTGCAGGACACCACTTCAAGTTTAACAGGGATATAGGCCTCCCTCTGGAGCAAGGAGCGGCACCAGGCACTTGCCAGCAGCTAAAAGGAAACACATCCCCTGCCCCATTCCCAGCAGTCCCCAAAGAAACAGGGAAGAGACAAAATCCCAAACTAAAACAACACATAGAAAACCAACAGAATGATAAATAAAACCACCTCAAAGCAAAAAACACCATAATTTTATGTCAAGCCCCAAGACAGTAACATTCCCAGCAGAGCAGGCAACTCTCTCTTTAATGTAACCCAGAGGTGAAACTGCCATAAAGGCGAGGGTACCAGGGCTGGGGGGACTCAACTCCTGCACCTGTTGAGACGGAGGCCAACACCCTGCCCAAACCCCACAGCCTTTCCCACCAGCTTTGCTTGCAAACCCGTAGGTCCCTCTCTGCCCCTAACAGCTGAATTTCAGACACATCACTCAAAACCCAGCCTGCTGGAGTTTGCTTATATAGCCCTCAGTGACCAGAGCATTGCGCAGCTGCTGTTCTCCTGCGTTCTCCCCTCCAGCTTTACTGAACAAATACTTTTGGATTCAGTTCTTTTAGCTGCCTTCTATTTCCTGGAAAGTCACTACCTTTTTTGACCATCTGTCTTAAAATATAACAACACACCCCCACCCCCAACAAAAAACCCGCCACCCAGTACAAAAATAACATTGCAATCTTCTTCTCTAAACCAGGGATGCGCCAACACTTGGTTGAAACAAAGCACTTGGGTTTACTAACTATATAAACATTTTAGTTTAAGCCATCTCAGGCTTCTGGAAGGAACCCATGTAAATATAGTCATTCTACAAATCACTCCTGTTTGATTAACACAACTGGTTTTAAAGGGCAGTTCTATTTTGAGGCTGGAAGTAGCAGAATTAGTGGCTGGTTAGTGGCCAAAGTCAAAACATCACAGGTAACATCCTACTGATCACAAATAGAGATGGAAAAGTCAAGTAGTTCTATTGATCTATGCGAGATCTCCCTGCCAGGAGAGTACTGCAGTCACCCCACACTGAATTCTTAAAACACATTGCAAAGATACTGCTTCAGTTGTTGTCAGCTGTTTCACCTACAGAGGCCCCCACAACACATACTAACATCCAGAAAGAACAGCAGTTGTCAAATTCTGCTTTAATCTGTCCACGGGTTTTGGGGGTTTTGTTAATAGTACTTGTAATTAGGATTAAGTAGAAACTCTGCTTTGATAGCTCTAATGATAACCAGCATAAAGCACTTCAATAGGGAGGATGGAGAAGGGAGTGGGTCAAACTGCTTGTAGTTTCTTACTGCCAGCATTAGCCATAACCTCTAAAGCCAGAGCTGCCAGTATTATTCCTAGAATAAAAAGCAGTCAGCTTGATCACTGAACACATATTGGTCATTTCAAAAATATGAAGTAGCAAAGTTGGGTACTGAAACATTCTTATCTGCAGAGCAGTATTAACTGCGCAAAAATCTGCAATAAAACCTTGGGCTGTGGATATGGCGTATTGGAAAACACAGCCAGCCCAACCACACGGAGAGCATTCCACAGCATGCTCCCCCCGCAGAGAATACAAAGGCCATTTCCTTGGCAGAGACCTACAGCTCTGCTTTCCTTGGTTCACACTGTCCCAGCAGATCACATAGCTACCCAGAGGCACAGACCTTGTATTTGTGATGTTCTGCTGTGCATAAGGAAGAGCCATTGCTGAGCACTTATACCACGCACGACTAAGGTGTTCTTGCTGTTTGCGATGCACAAAATAGAGGTGCTGGTTTTCCCCTCCACCCATGCACCAGCAGCTGGAAAGGTCAAGAGAGCCCATCTCATCCCATGTTGTTCATGTTTGCTGGTAACAAAGCTGTGTTACTTGCTTTCTGGCTGCTTCATTTCTAAACGCTCAGTTCCAGAAACACAGCAACACTCAACATTCAGCTTTCACATTAATAAGTCCAGTTGTGAAAATTATACTGCTACCCAGAGATGGTCTTGTGTATTTTGAAAGGCCATAATATCATCTGACCAATGCTCTAGGACTCGATTCTCCTCTCATTGGCATCATGAATGAGGAATAAATTGGCACATACCAGAGGATTTATATTAAACACAAAAAACTCCCCACACAAATCAAAATACAAAACTAAATGTCAGTTACAAACAAGTCAGCAAAAACACTCATATGAAAGCAGACAATAGAGATATGGAACCACAAGAATTTATTTAAGGTTCAAAGTAAAAAGTACCATTTTTGGTCACTCCAAAAGTCTCCCATCTTGCCACAAGCAGATTATTTCAAATAGAAATACTTGTGGAAGGTTCCCAAAATTTAGCCCATATGAATATGCCTTTGGTTTCATGTCGGCCCTGTTGAGACACTAAAGCCTTTTTAGAACGACAGTGATGCTATCTTTTTTTTAATGCCTATTGAAAGTAGAGCAGCTAATATACATAAACAAAACTAAATATAGACTCATCCTTATTATAAATGGATTTGGAGTTTGAGTGCAAAGGAAAACAACTACATTCCCTCAACAAACAGATACTTGGTTAATGCCTAGCAAGTCCTGATCACCACACCAACTCCCCTCCCAGAGCTCTGCAGAAGAAACTGTATAAGGCTAACAGATGCAAACCCAAAGAGTTCCTTGTATTTTCTCCCACATAAAAAGGGAAAATGAGATCCCTTCTAGAAAGTGGAGTGAAATTAAAAATATACAAGTCTACATTCTGGGAGGAACAGAGGGAAGGAGGGAATCATATTGGAACATCCATGTATTTTTTTATCAGGTAAGAAGTGCGAGAAACCTATTTGGCTTTTTTGACTGACGATTCTTCTATGGAAGAGCTGAAGTTCAGCCCTTGCAGATTGCCAGACCTCGGTCTTCTGTCAACCTCAGTCACAGCCTGCAGCATAGTGTGTCTTCTAATGCAAGAAAACACCATTTGAATCTCCATACACTCAAACTAGCTACTCTAGGACAAACATTTTTAATGCATTCCAGCACATTATGCTCAAGCACACCAACATTCTCCAGAGCACTCCAAGACCACAGATACAACTCCTAGGACTTTTTTTTAAGAGTGACAGATGGGCCTGACAGCTCTCAGTTGCCTTAGTATTTCACACTAGATAAATATCAGTCATTAAAATTTCTTGCACTTAAAACATACTAAATGCTTCTTAAGTTTGCACAGTGTATTCATGTTTAGAAATATACAGCATTTCAAAGCAACAATAAAGATATATTAAAATAGAGCCAAGCAGTTTAAGGAAAAAAGTCTTCAAGTTTAAACAAGTTCTACAGATAAGTCAGTCTTTTTAAAAATAATTTCTTAAATAGCATTTTTCATTTGATGTTCCTGAAATAGAAGTTAACCTCTCATTTTACTAACAGAAGAAAAGCCAAAACCAGAAGAGTAAGGTCTACTGAAACTCCCGTGTTAGGCTCATATAAAGTGCTCATCCCCATTGGATGCTATTGTTTCTTCCAAAGACTGTAACAGTGTAATAAAACATTAATTATATCTGCTCATATTGACATGGCTTTGTTATGTCAAGGAAAATAGTTTCCCATATTCAATCTGAAGAGCAGAAGGCAAGAACTATAGGCAAATCAATGTCTGTGTGATGCTGCCTTTGAAAACAGTTTTTAAAGACAGTATAGTAGACATGATCCTCTGAGCAACCCAGCACTGATGACCCAGGCTTGCAGTCATGATCATGTTCCATAGCAGAAGGCCACGCACTCACCCATTAATGACACGATAGCAAAAGCCATCTTTCTGAACACTTTCCCAGTAAATCCACCTTGTGGAATAGCAGCTGTACACCAAAACGTGACTTAAAGCACCTCAGGTAAAGAACAAACTCTTAAAAAGGGACATAGCTTGAAATTTGTATCCACGTGTTTAACAGCTCCACCTAACATCCCTCTCCAACAATAGAAGTCTCATGCATGGTGCAGAGAAAATTCATTATTTAATTTTAAAATTCATGATTCTGGTCTATTAATATTCATAGAACCAGAATACAGTTCACAACATATCTTCCAGCCTTGGTCTGTCGATTGCTAAACTTGACTTTTAATTTGTTTCAGATGCAATAGTTAAATTCTTGTAGAACTGCTATAGATGCTTGAAGGTTAAAACTGATAGATTTATAATTTACGGTTTTTAGCACATAACCACAACCCGATTGCTGCAGAAATTTGATAAGGCTCTTATCTTTCAAACCAACCACACTAGAGGATGTGCAAATCACAAGCTATTATCCTTTAGTTCCCCCTTTTTCCAGGAGAAAGGCCAGAGTGCCTGCGTTCAATATGGATGAAGACAGTTCAAGATGTCACCACAGTTTCAAATTCCACCTGCAGTAGATTCAGCACGCAAAACGTTAAAACTAAAGGTCTTGGGCTTTTTTGTTTGTTCTTTTTTAACACACTGTGTCCTACTGCAGACAAAATGACCATTTATTCTGGGGGCAGAAAGGTAGAGGGCACATAAGAGTAACCCCACCCAGTCAGTTACCAACACTCCCCTGCCACCTCTCCTCAAGGTGACCTGTTGTAACTCACAGAAGGAGCATCCTAAGCCAGAACAGCCGCTTAACGTCATATTTCAAGTCCTTTTGAGTCCTTTTCTTTCTGCCAAAAAATTAAACTACAAAATCTCCCTGGCCCACCCACCCTCCTATATGCACCTCTTCATACTTCGCTGGGCCCATTTCAGTCATCTAAGCTGCACCTAAGTACAGAAAACCACTTCCCATCAGCTGTCTATGAGAATCTAATTTACCTCAGCAGCCACCTGCATCCAAAATATTAAAATTCTTTAATGTACAAATTCTTCTTTCCCTTCTCCATCTATTTACATAGCATCTGCACATGAAATGCTTCCATACACTTTAGACAGCTTTAGTCATGGCTACATTGCAGTAATGGATACACCACGTCCTTGCCAGTTTAACAGCAGACAGCAACCATACAAGAGTCACTTAAGCCAGTGGACAAGCAGCAAGTAAATATAAATATTTTACTTAATCAAAAAGGTGTGTCTGCATATATATAGAATACAGACACAGAGCTCCCAACAAGATTTTCAGTGTTGTCCTTAAGTGTTCCTTTTATTAGTATTTTACATGACTAATAGGTCTTTATGATTAATATAAAAAAACCCAGACAGATGAGGGGGTGTTATATTCTAGCTATTGAGATGATACTATCTGCGTTGCCATACAAAACTGCTTTAGTACCATGCCCCTCTCTCTGTACCTGAAGTCTTAGCATTATGGAAGCATTTACGCCTTTGTTCTTGGTCTGAATTTCACTCTTCCCCAATGTTTTTCAATTCAGTGCTTCCTTTCCTTTACCTTTGTTTTAAGGACATGAAGCCGACCAACCAAACCCGCAATTCAGAGTGTGGGCCAGCCGACAGGGTGATCAAATGAGCACGATACAGTAGACGAACTCCATATCAGTCATGAAATCAACAAACCAGCTTCAACACAGCCTCGTGCCAACACTACCAAGCCCTATTTTGCCAGGTGCATTAGCTGAAGTGCAGTAGTACACTGACATTATTGTATCGCTTTCCACTCTGCAGCTACCCTAGTGTCCACCAGCTTGTATGTCTTTGCCCAATACTCCAGTGCATAGTTTTTACTATGCACATACCATTTGGTTAAATGTCACAGCTCATGCTAAACGTTGACTTATCAAAGCATCTGGAAGACAAATAGTAATGTGGTTGAGACACAGTGGTAGGAAAAAAAAAAATGTACTCTTTCATACAAATCTACAACCAAGGATGCAGAACATTTCCTCCTGCAACTCACGATCATCTCTTTTCTTCTCACCACCCTGTCACTGAGACTATTCTTATAAAAGTACTTTATCATGTTTTGCTTTAGAGTTTTTTTTCCCCATGAAAAAATCTCAGTGTAATGGAGCATTCCACCAGGAAGCCCACGGCACATAGCCAGGCCTCTGAAAGGGAGTTTGATGATAGATAAAGGTAATTATAGTGTAACATTTGCCATACTACAATTTAAGGCTATGTCAGCAGTTTCCCTCCTTTAAGAGGCTTATAACTCTATGAGAGCCTCTGGCCTGAAACTTGATAAATACATCCAATGAAAAATAATCTGAAATGTGGAGTCAATGAGATGCTTTGAATTGAAAAGCAGTAATGCCAAAAGTAGTCTTGGAGTGATAGTGGACAAAAGATTAGATACGGGTTGCAAAGAGATCTGATGGAAACAAATATCAAAAATAAATCACTTTTCTATCTGTGTATTTTGAAGAACTGCCAGTGGACAAGTTTTTTTTACAATATATACTGTAAGCTTCCTGGTAAAACTAAAATTATATTAAGTAGTAAAAGTAGGACTGAACACGTGTTCCAGAGCTCAGCAATTGCTGAGCAAAAGCTCTACCAAACCAACAGAATATTTCCCTTCCCCAGGGCAGTTTTGCTATTTCCTGTCTGTGCCCCCCATCCTACTAGTTTGGGTAAATCATTGTAATTGTACAATTGGCATTTTTCCATGAAAAATGAGAACATAAGCCCTGAAATCACAAGTGCACTTCACAGACAACACTCAAAGCGTGTCTGCACAGTAGGGTACAGGCTACATGAATACAGACCTGGAGTCCTCTAGCCCTGTACACAGTACTGGCCCCAAGCCAGCTCTGGTCCAGAAGTCCTGTAGACACATCAGTTGGGTGATGCACCTGCGCTAGTACTTCACTACAGAAAACCTCAGAGAAAAAAAAAAAAAAGGCAGCAATAAGATGAGTCGTAGTTTCCTGCAGTTGCCACAGTCTAAGGATGGTTCTGTTCACTCAAGACAGTTTAATAACAAGTCCAGAAGTACTGAACGAGAATATCTCTATTTAATTTGGCTGCATTTTTTCTTATGTATACTCCCATAAACAAGCCCAAGTAGTGAATTTAAACATCCTGAACTAGAGCTTTGCCCAGGCTCCAACCCATTTGGCAAAGCAGCTTAACCAGTATAAAGATGCTGATATGCCCCAGTTTCCATCAAAGAAAGGGAAACGTGATGACAGGCATGGGTCAGGACATCGCTGAGTTAAAAAGACAACCTGAGCCATAAAAGGTCTCAACAATGGCATTATAGACATTTTTGATCATGACTTGCAAAGCTGCCACAACGGGCTGTGCAACATTTTTTAAGTCCCCAAATAAATCTGTTTTACCATCAAGTTTCTGCAAATCCCACAGCATCCTCTGGAGCAGGACAGAAGACAGGAGCAATGACAGCCCCCCTCCCCTCCAGGATGCAATTTCTGTATTATGCCTTTTATAAGAACACCATAAAATTTCACCAGTTGTGTTTTCAATGAAATCAAGAGAGGAATTTTATATAGTCATAAAACACAGTCTTTGACTAAAAGCTGTCCTTATTAGGTACAAAAAAGATCCTCTCCTTTTCAGAGGAGTCTCTCATACAGTGGGAAAAAAACCACTCAAGTCAGTAAAGTTACACTATTGTAGAATTTTAAAAATTAGAGAACACCACAGTGTTCAGCATTTCTTCTTAGAAGTCATCACAAACAGCAAGAATGGTACCACCTACCAACCTACCCCATAAAACAAAGTGAAAAATCGCATTCTGATAAATCCTATCACCACTTTATAGCCAGAAGTCCTTGAAGAAGCAGTGATCTGTCTGTTATTTAGCAGACACTGTAAAAATGCAACCTGGCACCAGTTGTCTTCATAAAAATTGTGTCAGTGGGTAAAACTTCCTCTTTGGTGGAAACCTGTAGGATACAGACAGAGCAGATAACTCCACATTGCTCCTCTCATGGTAATTTTTGAGAATGGTCACCAGATTAGATCTGGTTCCAAGCATGCAGGCAGAGGAAAGAATAAACATACCCCTTACCACCAGTTCACAGATGATAAAATCTAAGCACAGTAAACATGGAGGTTGAGACCTTTGGCAGAACAGAGTAAGCAGTCCTAGAGAAGTTTTCTATGTTGTCAAGGGTCCCCCATTAACACCCACATGCTGCCAGCAGACAGAATTGTTTCACCAAGAGGATTTGGGTAACGTAGGGCAATATACAAATTAAATTATATTGGACTTGACAAACCAAGATTGTGAAAGAGAAACCACAGTAGCAATGATCCCAGTGAGACTATGGAGGAAAGAGAGACTTTTCTGGCTCTGCAGATTTATAGGCATGAAACCAAAAGGACATGGGGATGTAACTAACAGCATTTCAGAAGAGCTTTTTGATATGGGTGGCTGAAAAAGGAAGCATAAACTAACTTATTTTGGCCACTGCACTTTACAATCACAAAGCAAGAGAAGGATAAATGAAAGTGAGAAAAGAGAAGACTGTTTGAGGAAATATGGACATAATTTTTTTATTATCATCTCCACATTCCATACGGAGTCCATGAGAAGGTGATTTTATTAACTTGCTGCATACGTAAGTATTATAAAGTAAGGTGACACCAAATACACATGTGTAAAGTGGGGAAAAAACTATAGGAAAACTCACTTAGACTGGAAACAAGGGTGACGTTAGAAGATAAAATGGTAGTAAAGAGAGGAATATATTAACACAGCTTAAATAGGAAATCAAAATGGCGGAAAAGTTATTTTAAATGAAATTATATGACAGTATTAGGAATCAAGTTCCTCTTCAACTCACTTCTTTCCACTTTCTGTTTAAGACAGTCCACAAGTGGCTGCAACAGACTGAAGGATGGAAAAGACACTAGTTGCCGAAGGGTCTTGTATTTTACTCTTACAGGATTAAAAGCAGACAGCACTTGGCTAGTAGTAAAAGAAGGTCCAATTAAAATTCACAGAGCTATTGATCTTAGCCCTGCTCCAGTGAACCCTCTTTCTACTTCTAGCTCATAAACAAGATGACATAGGAAAGAACTATTGATTTTCATATGATATCTTTTTGAATACATTTTCTTAGAATCTTAAAATTGCATCAAGTGTTCGTAAAACAAATGGACTTAATGCAATCATGTCTGGCAGACAGCACAACCCATTTGCCAAGTGTTATAGATGGGGGGAGTTAAACCAGGTAGATAGCTTCAACTTAACACAAACTCAGGCTTCCCACCTGGAAACCGAAACACATCATCCTATATCCACTTACCTTCTTGTTAAATGACAAAGCAATAGCTTTTTACTCCGAATTAAGGATATGCTGATCACAACACTCCTAGCTGACACTTCTTGCAACCTTAATTGAGGCTGAAATTCACTGAACATACCCGCTGGCCCTGCAGAGAAGAGGTTGCCATAGACCGGAGCCTTCATCCCCCAGGGTGCCTGCAAGGCTGGCTAGGGTAACTCCTCACCTTCATCACCTCCTGGTATCGACCACAGGCCTCAACTGCAAAACTTTTAGTCAACAATTCATGAAACAGTTGAGCTCAAGTTTAACATTTGAGTCAAAAAAGCAGTTAAAGCACAAGCACCAAAGAAAACAGAAATGCCACGCTGACTCTGCCAAAAAGCTTAGGCAACAACTGATTACACCCAGACTGTTCTGGATGAGGCCAAAGCACGGCCCATTTCCCTGACATCTTCTCCCGATGAGTTTCAGGTCACAGTGCCCACAGTGGCAATATTATCAATTATATTTGTCACTATTAGAAGATGTAGAAATACTCTCCCCTCCTTCCTTAGAAGCCTTCCGGCATTTTCTGTCAGAGTCAGAACAATACACTGACTCGCATGCCATTTTTAAACTATACCTGACGTAATGAAGCATACCTGTATGGGATAAACAAACATCCACCACTGAAAACGCAGTAGTGAGGTTATTCAGACTGTAGGCATTAAAACTGCTATTTTTACCACTGCTCCCTCAGCTGAGTAACTCACTATATAAACTGGGCAGCCAAAAAAACCACCAACCCAAACCAGTAATTGTGCAAAAAAATCTTGTTTTCTTATCTACTTACAACCTGATGCAAAACTGATCATGCCTAGAACTCGCGTAAGTGAGTCACCATATATGCAAGCATTTAAAATAGGATACGTGATAAGCTCAAGTATCACATGCCTTTTCTCGGACTAAATTTTGCATAAGGGACAACATACTGGTAATATTAAGGGTAGCTAGGAGAGCAAATAGAATCACAAGCACCTTACAGGGAGTATAACTAGTATCCCACTTCCAGGAATAAAAAGTAGAAAACTATCGTATTTGAGGAATCCTTTTATCTGCAAATTGCTTTGTTCTTGTTAAAAAAAAAAACACAACAAAAAACCTCACACAAGTAATGACAGAATACTCTGGAGAATTATTTTGTGATGTCCGGTTTTTAAGGAGAGACTACATCAAAACATTCATTTGCTTCAGCGATTTGTTTGAAGCGGAGCAGGTTCATAAACATTTTCTTTCCAAGATAGAGACTAAGTTGTGGGCTGTTTCAATTCCCCTTTCACAGATATCTTACTCCATATTACTTAAATAACTACAGATTTCCCTATAAACAAATGAGAAAGACTCCTCAATCTTTGCTTTCTGCTGTACTAGTGATTTCCCTAGAAGGCAGTATATAGTGTGTATATATATATAGAGAGAGAGAGAGATCTGTTTCCTATCACCAAAATCTGACAAGTTTTTATCCAGCCTTGAAGATTTCAGACAGTGGAGGGCTCACACCTTCCCAGGCACTCTGTCCTGCTGTCTTACTGCTAGGAAGTTCTCAACCCCTACACCTTCCATCTTTCTTGCCGAAATTTGTCCTTTTTAACTTGTTGTTCTAACCGCTACAGATACGTTGAACAAATGAGACTGTTCACTTTCAAAATCCTTTTTGGGGATCCTCACCCTGCCCAACCACTCCACCACCTTCTGTCTTTATTCCTCTGAACAGTTCTTCTTGTCAGTCACACTCTCAACCCATCTGTTCTACCACTCTATAGAATTGCCAGCTGGGTCATACACCAAAACATTTACTGGTCTTTAGCTAAAGCTGTATCTAGCTACTCAATACTACATTTCATGAGTATTTCCAGGTTGCCACAGCTGGTTTTGAAGAAGCTTACACGGGATGTCAAAAGCTTTACTAAAGTTACTGCCCCTGCTTCTCCAGTAACAAAATCCTATTTTTCTGCTTAGAAGGAATTCAGATGAGTTTACCAAGAACAAATTGTGTCAGTGTGGGCTACTACTTATCTCCTTACCTTATCAGTGCTGACAAAGAGATTAATTCTTCCCGGTTAAGCAGGTAAGTGACATTCTAGGGTATTTTTTCCCCCCTTTTGAAAGAACGTTATGCTTGCTTTTCCCTGCACCACACCTGACCCCCACAGTTTTTCCAAAGTAACTGCTAACAGTCTGAATCAAGAGTGAGGAATGAAAGCAGTAACTCTAAAAATAATTTTACTGCAACAGTAGTAAGCCACAATGTAAGTTCCTTGGTTTTGTTTATACTCACTTTGACCCCTACATATCCCACTCAACACAAGAGCAGTAAGACGATGCAACGCCTGTGCATTGACAAAACAGTTTAATGACCTCAACTAAGATGAAGAACAGTAATCACATCTTAATTTTTCAAGTTTCTGATTATAAATGTACTTTAGCTGAAATCAGAAGGGCAGCTCCTAGCACATGATCAGCTTAGAATGGCTGCATTTCCCTGCAAGGAAAAAAACCCCACCACCAACAAAAAAACCCCAAAAAACCAAACAACTAAAAAATTATAAGCCATTAAATCTTACTTCAGGCCAAACAGTTCAATTCAGTATTAATACCATTTATATTGCAAACCAGAGCCATCTGTCAGGACCCTAGTGTGCGAACAGGCCATATAATATTGCAAACACAATCAAGAACAACTATTCTTTCTCCTAACTGCTCACAGCTGAGGTCATGTTAAGGGACAAAAGGAAGTTGTGAGAACATGGCAAAAATGGAAAAAACTATTTTTCAAGTGTCTGATAAAGGCCTGACTCTACAGAATGCCAGGTGCTGCTAAGAAAGCAGAAAACATCTAATAGCTGCTATTAAATTCTGTCAGTTGAAAAGTACACACTGCTTACACAGACATCCTGTAATTTCATGTTGCAACCTTCAGGCTCCATTTTGATCTACAGTCTATACTTTCTTCAGACTGAAACTTCAAAACCTATTTAAGCAAATAAAAAAGTCACCAACCTTTCCTAGCATGCACTTAACAGCAAACTTTCCAGCAGAAGAATAACATACTCTTTGGTCAGTTCATCAATTTAGTTTTTGCTAGTTTCTCTTATAATCATCAACACGTAAGTAACAATTGTGTCTTGTGGGATAAATAGGAGCTTTTCTAGCTTCTTCAGACTAGAAAAAGTAGCTCGACTTAACACAAAAAAGGCAAAATCTCAGCCCAGTAATTAATTCAGTGAGAAATCTCTAACTGATTTCAGAGTGAGGGCCAAAGTTTTATAATAGAACTGAACTATGCACTAGAGCTGTGATAGATCAGATGCAGACTAAACCTTGCATAGGCAGGAAGCCTGAATTCCCCAAAGATACATGAAGAAAGACTGCAGGCTATGTGAGGTCAACTGCATTTCAATGTGGTTTTTTTTTTATTACTTCAGTAACCAAGGAATGTATTACAGTGCAGAGATTATGGTGACTTTAAAACATTCACCATTACTTTACTCAAGATTTAATATAAGAAAAAAAAAAAACCCTGAAACAATGCTCACAGATGGCTTTGGAAAGCAGTTAACTTCTCCTGAACTCAAACAGGGCACTATGTCTGAACCTCTCCATTTCACCTTGCTTTTGCTCAAGTCATCAGGATTTTAGTTGCCTGACGATTATGTGTGTTGACAGCATCATTGAGAAACACACCCTCGGGGTTCAGAGCCCACTTCCCTTTGTAGATAAAATCCAAGGCTGCAGGTCCCATGTCCTGCCTCTTTGGTAGTGCTGGGACATTTCCCAGCAGAAAGGTTTGCTCTGCAGATTATGGGGAAGCACGGATGGTCAGCAAATTTTCTGTTGTCCTGTTTTCATGTAACACTGGTTACAGCTGCTGTATGAGCCTCAGGACCGTAACACGTGATACTGATAGATCAACTCATTTTCACACAGTGCAATACTACTAAAGAATTTAGCCGTTTCTGTGTCTGTTGATCATCATCAGCCTTTACCTACTTTCTCGTTTTGCACCCATCACCTTCACATCTGAAGGTGCTCCCTCCTCTTCCCTGGCACAGTTTGTGCTCAAACAGGAGGGAATCACAGCACAGACTGCAAGGATTGATCTCCAGAGGGAAGAAGAGAGTTTTTCTGTCTTCACTGTTTCTCTAACAACAACAACAAAAAAAATAAAAATTTAAAAAAAAAAATTATATAGAATTCTAAGATTTCATTCTCTCTTTCAAATACAGATTTCTCCAGCCATTCCTCCTTAAAGCAGGGAAATAGAATATTGTTAAGCATACTCTGAAAATACCGAAGCAAAGATTTCAGGAATATAAAGCAAATAACTGTAACATTACTATAGAGCTAATATCTGCTACATTCAGCAAAAAAGTAGCTATTGAAAACTACGCATGCAGTAAGATTCAGTAAAGACTGAGAATATAAGGTACACATCTGATTTTACGAATCACAACTACATAGTCACCTCGTATAAGCTGACACAGCTCAGCTGGCATCCAAACTACTCTACATTTCAACTGAAATGTAATGGCATGATACAAATAGAGAAAATAAGAGTACTAGCGATGCTCAGATATTGCCAAGGCTTATCCTTTCTATTCCCTTAGATACACTGCTCACCTTCTCTAGGCAGTCTCTAAAGATAAGCATAAAAATATGTCACCTTCCCTATTCCAACTATGCAGCCTGAAAGAGAAAAAGAATTAGGATGGCATGCAGTACAACGTGCATAAAACTTCTTATGTTTCACTGCATGATCCAGACTTGTCAGATGTGAAAGACCAGTGCCACCATCTGGTGCCTGCTAAGTCTTGGATCTTTCTAGGCAGAAAGCAATTCATAGTTTCTCTAATTCAATACATAAAAGAGGGAGAAAGAAAGATAAGCAGTTTTGAAAAATAGAGCAGAAGGCTTAAAAAGCCCTTCAATGCAGCTGTTGCAAAAAGAGCCCAATATGTTATAACGAGCAAAACGCAAATATTAGAAGCTGAGAGGAATTGTAAAATAAGCAAGCAAGGTCTTGCCAAAGAAAAAAAGGATACATCTTAGAAAAAACACAGACTATGATTCAAATCATATCTGTAAACTCAGCCTTCACTTTTAAAAATATTTTTCCAAGCATTGCTCACAAGGAGGTTGGGAATCATCCAAGCAAAGCATAATTATTTCCATGAACTTCATGCAGAGAAAAATAGTAACAATTCAAAATTTCTTATTTTTCTTCAGTTATTACTCTAAGAAAATGAAGTCAGTTCCTGGTACAACTCAATTTAAGAATTCTTCTTAAGAATCAGATAGGCATCTTAACTTAAAGAGATTTGTATGTCTTTTAATTGATCTTACATTGTATTTGGGGATGTTTGGGAACCGTCTGGAACAATCCCACCCATACCATTCTAAAGGTCACGGAAAATGGCAGCAACGTTCGTTAATATTTCCTCCCTCACTTCTTAGAGTGGATTCTTAAAATGGGAGCTACTTCATTTCTATGGTTTTATGGGGGTCAGGTTAGCATTCTTAATCACATCAGTGGCGAGAGTGCATCACAGCCCTGCCTGTGGTGCAGAACGGCACTGGCAGAACACCCTCCCCAGCGCACCTCTGCCAGGGAGCTCTGCTGACACAAACACACCGAGAAAGCCTCTGTGACCTACCCGTGCACAAGGATAAGAAGCAGTTTGTGACAAATGGGAGACTAAAAAGCAAAAATGAAAGGAAAGCAGTCAGCACCACGGCACTGACTTGTGTACAGTGTAGCTAAGATAGGGCCTGGGTGTGAAGTGCCTGGAAAGCAAGGGAAGTACAAAGGGAGGGTGTGTAGGACTCTGTCCTGGCTCTGCTTGATCAAGGTCTGACACCGTGCTCCAGAACTCATTATTTTTTATTAAAGCGCTAGTCTGGATCATATCATGTGGACGTAACAAAAACCCAGCAATAAAAGCTAAGGCAAACAGCGAAGCTCTCCATGAGAACAGTATGCAGGGAGCACCATGATGCACAAAGCAGCTCTGTGCAGTCCCTGGCTCTGGTTCAGGCACAGCACAGTCATGCTGCAGCAGCACACACCACCTCACTAATCCCAGTCCAGAGCTGCACCGGGACATTTCGGACCACTTTCACTCTGTTCCCAGCCTGGCTGGCTCCACTGCCCAGAGCAGACCAGTGCCCAAGACACACTTCTTGAAATTATGCAGAGATGTCCCAATTCCTTCTTACACAGACCCCCTTTTTGCTTTCAGTGGCTCACCCTGCCAGAACAGCTGTAAAAGATACAGCAAGTACCTGAGGTTTTGCTTAGTTAAAAACAGAAAAAGTCACATTCTTCACAAGTGGTTAATGGAAGTTGTGAACCTGAATATTAGACACTGATGATGTAGCAGGTGAGGCAAAACTGACAAGATACATATGCACAGCCAGTTGTATTTGACACTGGTTAGAATCGACCTTTAGGCACCTTAACATTCAAAGCACAGACACATTCACTTTTCCATCTTCCCTTGAAGTGATAACTGCTCAAGTTGCAGCCTTCGGAGCCCTCAGCATGACATACACGTCTTCCTATATAAAAATGGCCTCCAACTTCCAGATGCACCCCCTATCCAATTAACCAACAGTTTGTTTGCAAAGACATAATCCACAGGACCTCCTTAGGCTTGGGGGTTTTGTCATTTCGACTCCATTCTTGAAAGTCCCTCCCAGAGGCAGCCTGAAACACTCTGTCACAAAGCAATGAGGATGAATTACTGGGTGGACATTGCCAATACAGCTTTGCATTAATTATTCATAATCATGGCGAAATATTGCCCATATTCATAACTTAGTAATTTACTAATTCAGGCACATGTTAGTCTGACGATTATGATTCACATAGCAGCCTGGATGCTGTAGCACTTAATCAATCCTTGAAAGTTAAGACACCTGTCCCATGAAGATTACAAGAACAACATCTAAACTTCAACAAGTTTATAGTTAAGTAGCACGATTAATCAGTATTCTTATCAGAACAGTTTGATCCATCTTTGTCATCTCTGCCTAGCAGTGTCATTTAATTGCTTTCCACCGCTAGCTTCTCACTGGGCCAGCTTCATTAAAAGAATGGTTTATGTAAGTAGCTTTCTAAACCACCAAGTTTTACAAAGCCTAAAGTTAGACAATAATAAATGAAGATTCACATATATCATACATGCTGTAATTGCTATGTCAGAGTAATGATGTATAATTTTAATCCAGGGGAATACAGTATTTATTAATACACAGATTTGAAAGGTAGAAGTAAGCAGTATTTATTTACATCATCTGGTAGTAGGTATCGGTATTCTCAAACATACCTGGTGAAAATCTAAACTCCTGCTAAAGTAGATGGAAACATTCAGGGTTTACCAAAGTTAGACGTGAAGCCTAATACAGTAACCTGTGGATACTTTCCCTCCCTATGCCATGTAATGGCTTTGCAATATACTAGCTGGGAGGAAAGTTTGTTCTGTAAGACAGCAGCAAAAGGCAAACAATTCTAAGTCCCTACTACACAATACATATTTTATTAAAATCTCATTTTTTCCCCAAAACCAGAAAATACTGTCTTCTTTTTATACATGAAGACATCTAGGTTTTTGCTATTTCAGAGGCAGGGTTAGACAAGTCATAGGTCCGTAACATTACAGACCTACATTATGATTTTCATCACGATATAAGAAAGAAATTTTTTTAGCCAGAACAATCATTCACTGGAACAGCCTCCCCAGGGACATGGTAGACACACCATCACCAGCTGTTTTCAAGACACAACTGGACAGGGGGCTAGATAACCTCATCTAGGCTCTCTTTCTCATGAAAGGTTGGAGCAAATGATCTTTCAAGGTCCCTTCCAACCTGAGCTCTTCTGTGATTTCTGGCCCAGAGTCCATAGCATGATCCAAGAGCCAAAAGCTAGTTTTTTTAAAAAACTGGCTTATCACTAGGACCTTTCCCCCTGGTGTTTGGCCAAGCCTTTCTTGCGCTACCTCCAGCGCATTACTTCTTGTCCCTAGACAAGGGGAGCAGAGCAGATCACTACCCGGTACTCCGCAGATCTCTCTCTTGCATCTGAGAGCTGATGTCATCTCCAAACTTCTCCCTTTAATTTTATCTCTGTAAGCCTACAGAAACATAATTCTTTCCATCCCTCCAAGATCATATTTCATCTACCTCTGATCACTCTTTGCTTTCCTCAAGGCTATTTTTGCCTGGTTTGCAACCTGCTGTAAGACTGGAGCCTGAAGTAGCTGCAATACTCCAGGCTGCACCCGGCAGCCTAACAAGCAGCGTGGGGGGGATGACTCCTCCTTTCTTGCAGAAATATGTCTCCCTCATACATCCTAGCAGTGTTAATATTTTCCACAAAAACTTGACATTACCGGTATTGAGGTTCAAGTGAACAGAGCATTCTCTTCTGAAGGGCTATTCTGCATGCCATGTCTCCATAGATGCTGTTCTTGCACTTGTACCTGTTGAACTGCTCAATCTGCTGTACCAGTGAAATTGCATGTTGTTGTTTGGTTGGGGAGGAGAGCTTTCTGCAGTTCATCGAGTTAATTTGGAATTCTGTTCCCTCCGAGTTTGGCATCATGTGCTAATTTGTTAAGGATACTCTTTATTCCTTCATTCAAGTCATTCACCAAAAAAACCAAAAAGCCCACCAACACTGAGCAGTACCAGACCCAGGACAGACTGCTGAGGAAGTCCAGTCAGCACACCCATCCTCTTCCACAGTTGGCCACTTACAACTATTCCCCAAATAGAGTTTTCCAACCACTCATGCACCACCAGTAGCTGTTCTTACTAACGAAGTCCCCTCACAAAACATGAAATACAGCAGGGAGCCTCCGATTTGTCCTTATGTACAATGGCAGATGGGCTGGAGCTGCCTTTGTTTCTGCCAGTTTAAGTCTGTGCCAATAGCCCATGGTGCAGTTTACCTGCGCGATGTTAAGGAGTGGAAGAAATGCAGCAATCGGAGCACACTCCGTCTCTACCAGGCAGAACATTTTTACAGCTTCAGTAATTGATTGCCTTTGCAACAATCACACACCGCCAGCTTCATTTTTCAGAAAAAAACCGCAGATTGGAGCAGATAGGAACAGATCAAAACAGATTGCACACAGCAGCCGCAGTCTAATGGTGAATTGGGAATACTGAGCAAATATAAGAAGCCCGTGTGCCTCGTGTCTGAATTGAAAACAGAGCTCTTTCATCGCAGCTTTGAAGTGCTGGTGTAAATGCTCTTATATCTATTCTGACAGCTAATGGCAAACTATCACCTAAGCAATAGTTTTACTTGCTCAGTGAATGCTTCAGGACTGCAGATTTGCACAAAGCAGGAGAAGTTGCACAAAGATGGGTGCAGACTTCTTTACTCACAGAAAGCGAGGAGATGCAAACACAGAGGGTCTCCTTGAGCCACAGCTACTCCAGCAGCCCACAGCTCATCCCTCACACGGTCATCAACACTGCACCCCCCCAAAGTCAACCATGTTCAGCAATGCCATTTCATCCATAACCATCTTTTGATGAGCATGGAATGAAACTTCTACTTGGGAGCAGATGATACAGAAAGCAGTTTCAATAAAGAAAAAACAAACATTTCTAATGTAGCTTTCCACATAGATCAAAATCTTCTCTGGTACAGTGAGGCAAAACAGGAGTCAAGATAAAAATGGTTAAGTAGCCAAGCCATTCAGAATCTGTTCGTTTCCATTCTTTCCACTGCATAGTTGTTAGATGTTGGCTTTACACCCTTTGCCTTGTACTACTAAGGGGTGACGAAAATTTCCATCTTAAATCTTTGTTTTTGGTTTAACTGTACTGATGGAGCACCGCAGTGAAAATAGCAATGGGTATCAAATTGTCCTGTATTTTCACTCTGAATCATCTTATTTAGGGTTTGCGTGGTGGGGGGGTGCACTTGTAGCACTGACTTTTTCTTTAGTGATTAAATCTAATCAATTAATTCTTTCTTTACATGGCAGGCTAAACATACTGTTTTCATCTCTAATTTTATACCGATAAAACAAATGAATGGGTTTTTGCCACAAAATTTTATCAGCAGCAGCATTTGGACCTGCCCTTTTGAAAAAGGAATGCACTAAGGATCTGCAATTTCATCACTAGAAATTATTTATTTCCTAGCAAAAAGAAATAAAAAACTTCCAGAAATCCACAGAAAAAAGAAAATTATTACAACAGCAGGTTATCACTGAATGTACCAAGCAGAAGTAATTAACACTTTTTTTTCCTCTTTGAGAATAATGCATAGCTGTAGTAAGAGTTATGCTTTCAAACATCACCATGCCACGTAGCCAGGAGATACATCCAGAAAGTAAAGCGCGTTACAGAGGTTGTTCCCCCCATGCTCTTCCAAAGAGGATTGATTTAGGCACTGAAGCAAATACAGGCCAGCCTAGGGGCGAGAACAGCCTCCCCTCGGTCCTTCCCATAGGTTTCTTATGCTTTCTTTAAGCCAGTGCACAAAAATCCCACATATAGTACTTCATTATGAAAAGGATGCTTCCACTCACATGAAATCTGTTTTTATTGTTCTACCTCTACTGACTTGGTTTTTTGATGCTTTTCGTTGCACTAGGGGTATCTCTGCCAAATATGCAATATAGCTTGTTAATAGAAAACTTGAGGCTAAACTGAACTCCGCTGAGCTGTTTTTCCTCACGCTGCTGTGTTTCCATTCTCATTTCTTTGTCATGCTTCCAGTCACCACAATCACCTAATAGGAACTAGGAGGAGTATTAAATATCATTTAGGAATGGTGACCCTTACAGAAGGCCAGATGGTAGTTCTTGGTCTCAGTGCATACATCAGGGTTTACTACTTTTATTCTAATTATTTATTTGGATCTACTGAATTTATACAAAAAGTCTGCCACGCAAATAAGCCTGGGACACCACTGATGCTCTGACACATTACTTGTCTTCTTACAATGAACAGTGAAAACCCCCACAATACGTTGAAGGTAAGTAACAGTTACCTACAAACCTACCTACCCAAAACCTACAGATGCTGCCACCTTTCACATGCTACAAGGACAGAGACCTTCCAGATTCGTGCCAACTCTTCCAGGCAAGCTCTAGCACCACCCTCCCTTGCCACCAGAAGGGTAGATGGGAGCCTAGGATACACCTCTCCTGTGGGCAAGCATCTTCAGAGGATTTCCAGCACCAGGAAACCACCAGGCTTCCTTCCAGGAACACCTGTCTCAAAACTGGCCCAGAAACCTCCCTACCAGCAGTGACTAGATAGAGGCAGCTATTACAGCTGCACACCCGTCCTGGCAGGCACACTGTGGATACAGCCAGAGCCACCCCTGCTCTCTGGGCACAGGAGCGGAACAGGCTCCCACAGCAGTATTGCTACAGCAGAGAGCTGCAAAGACTGTGCTCACGTAGCAGAACTGTGAGGCTGTGCACAACAAGCATTACCTGTCCCTTAGCTAGTTTTGTCTTTGAAGAAGAGACCCTTCATATAAAAAGGGAAAAGAAAACCCTCGAAATGTGTTTATTTTGTTTCCAGGGCATGTTATTAAAAAAAAAAAAAGTACAGCAATACCTCAAACTGAATGTTTGAATCCAAACATCTTCAAAGAAAAGTGCTGTTAGCCTAGCTTTCATTCTTTTTCATTTAAATTGAACAAAATGGTTTGCTGCGTACATGCTGTTCACTTCAAAAGACCATTCTTAATCCATTAATAAATAGCAGCCTAGAAGGAATCATACACAAGTAAATTTTTAATGCATTAGCCAAAACAGCAACCAGCAGATGGGCAGGACTGAATCAACTGTGTGAATCCTTCCCACTGGTATCTTTGCAAAGTGTGAAAATTAATAGCAGAAAAGAAAAGTACTGTTAGAAGGCAGAAAGTTTTTCAGGTTTTTTTTTATTTTGAATTGATGAAATAGGTTTTGTTGTACTCCAGGTTAGGTGTTATAAACTATGAACCTTTTCTAAAAATCATACTGCAGCTGTACAATAAAAAAAAAATCAAACTGTATTTGTAGCTATTGATTATATCAAAAGGGTAATGATGATACCAAAATGGTAATGTAAGGGAAGAAAAAACCTGTATTGGTGCATAATCTCTCTGGTTTCAGTGACTACTTCTGACAGACTTGAACTAGACTATTTTGTGTATCATACCACGTTATAAGCTGAAGTAAAACATCTGTACAAAGACTGGCTTAGCAGGTTCATAAATTAGTAATTACCTAGAAAAAGTTGTTTCCACTTTTGGTAAAACTCCTCCCAACTCATCCTGGGCTCTGAGAGTTTTTTGCATTGCCTTCATTGCCTCTAATCACCCATGCAATAGACAGCCGAAATCGGAGTTGTAAAGGAAGGTTCCCTCCAACAAAGACAACTGCCTGCAGGAAAACTTCATCCTTCCCCACACCTTCAGCAAGTTCGGCGTCTATAACAAAACCAAACAACTCCATTAGCCTCATTTCTGTTATGCAAGTGTCACGAATCTGCAATACCCTATCCCACACGTCATGCTCTGATAGAAGGAAAAAAAAGTCACCCTAACTGGGTACATAATCTACTGAGTCACTACTGTGCATGTTCAAAAGGCTGCAAACATTGGTTCAACTCTCACTGTTGGTCAAACGAACAATTAAAAAAAAAAAAAAAGAGTGAAGCTTGTGAGTTAGAAGAGGAATAGAAAACAAAATAAATCAGCATGTTACCACTCAGCTCAACCCTCCTCTCAAGTACTTTGCACAGATCCAGCCTCTCTTTCTGAAAATAAAAGTGTATTGTATATTTAGGAAAGTAGAAAGGTAGCGTGGGTGACTGGAGGTACTTCTGTGCAAGGAACAATTAGGCAGGTTAAGGCTGTCATCCAGAAGAATCATGACGAAGCAGCACTGTAACCAGGTCTGTCAACTCAGTAGTCACACAGGAAGATGAATAAGGAATGACTATTATCCATCTCACATATAAGAAATAAGGGACACCAAATGAAGTTATCTGATGGTAGAGTCAAACCAAGGAAATAGAAAGATTTCACAAAAGTGACTGGACTGGGGAACTCATTGCCCTGGTTGCTGCAGATGCCAACATTTAAATGGGGTCACCTAATCAGTTAAATGAATAGATTTAAAAAAAATATCATCCATTTAGTCCTAAGTGCAAAGTTGCCATCACCTCTGCCTGAAGACACCTCTGATACATCCCAGAAAACTAGTAGTTTGCTGAAGCATAATTCCTACTCATTTTCTGTTTCCCCAGACACCTGCTACCAGCCACTGCCAGACAGAGCCACTCACTCTTCAGTCTTGGGAGAGGTGTTCTTAAAATAGTACGTAACCAAACCTGAAGCAAATGCTGATGCAATAGCACTGATGCCCACGAGCCTTGTGATCCATATACCAGAAAGATTCCTCCTTTGTGTTAGGGTGTTTCCTTTTCACACTAAAATTGGGATGATTTTTTTTTTTTTTTAATATACCATGGTACCAAGACTTCCTTTATCCTTAAAGCCTTGAGACACAAAGGGGTTTCTCATTTGCACTAGAGCAGTTTGTATTCCACTCCAAGATGTGAGGATCTGGATGTGTCTTTCCCTGGGGAAGGGCCACACCAAGGGGAGGTGGCTCAGTGGCAGCAGATGCCTGCACACCAGAGGCAGCTGCCCCACACCACCCTGCTGCTAGCCAGAGAAAACCACCACCGCCCTGCAAGCAGCTTCAAAGGGCTCAGCCAGTTAAGCAGCAGAGGTGCCAGGCAAGGCCGGCTGCCCAGCTCAGCCTGGAGGCAGGACGAGGAGCACTCCTATTGTACATGGGGAACAATACTGTTTGGGAGGGCTGCAGCTGCTACTAAATAAAATGCAACTTGACAGGAGGAATCTATCCTTTACACCCCTGGGAAAACACTGCACCAGAGATATGTCCGATTTAACTAGAAAAAAAGCAGCAACTTTCACCTTAAGGACCTTCAGTTTAGAAGGGGAACCTTAATTTAATTATCAAAGTTGGGCTTTTTTTTCCTTTGACCAGACACACAGGGTCTGTCATAAAACTACAGTGAACCCCTGTCCCCTCAGGCAAAGCCTTCACGGGGCTCTTGCTTCCCCCCTGCTCATTCTCAGGACTTCACTGATGCAAAACTGTCACCTTCATGATTTTGCCACGTTCAAGCCCAGTCACACCCACCCCAGGCCTGACACAGCCAACCTGCAGCACTTCCCTGCATTGGGGCTGGAGCTGCCAGTGCCCTGCAAGGGGCTGCGGGAACCCCCCTTCTGCCATTCTGCACGAGACTCAGTTTTGCTTCAGGCAGGCAACTTGATCTAATCTCTTTTCTTCTTCACAGAATAACTAAAATGTTAATCTAGCCAAAATCTTACTGTACACGCAAAAGCTGTTTGACTGTCACTGATCGTATTTATTTCTCCTCCAACCCAATAAGCAGAGTGCTTACCCTCTTTTCTTTGTGATCATTATTTGAACTGCATTCAGTTTCAATACAGCTTGAATTTAATTTAGATTTTGCTTAACTGATTTTTATTCTATTATCTTTTGTTCTCTAGGCAAGTATATATTTAATCTTGAGAGTAAAATTGTTATAATTAAATCTGTGTTTTTAAAGGTAATATAAATTAGAGGGTAGAGATGAAGTAATATGTAGTAGCTTGTATGAATTATATAGATGGAATAACAACTCACTCGTATGAGCAGTGCACCATGACAAAGATTAGTTGTTACCAAAAAAAGGGTATTTGTTATTCAGATTTCCGTACCCATTGAAGTACTACATGATGCTTAAATTCATTACAAAAGCCACTGCAGAAATACAAGCCTGTTAAAGACTCATTCAGAAATGTCAGCTTTTCAACTCAAACTGAAGTTTTGAGCACTCATCTTGCCTAAATGCCCAAGGTGACAGCCAAGGTGATGCCTATCACATGAAGGCAGAGAAAATCCTTTAGCCTCTTTTTACCTCACTGTGACACACAAACAAGTTTAATAAACAAAAAAGATGGGTTCAGGGAGGGAGGATAGAAATCTCAATAAAATTACCATGACCCAAAAATTACCTGCGTGTCTTGTGTTTGGGGCATCAGGTCTTAACAGCTTAAGTTTGGCCTGGAACCCAAAAGGCCACTTTCTACTTTAAAAATCTGCACCTATTTATCTCCTAGGTACAATTATGTGAAGATCTTTGCAGCATAAGATGATGAACAAATGCCCAATAGATTCACTTTCCCTTTTTAATACAAATGATGTTTACATTTTTAATTCCTTTCTGTATTCTTGACGAGCCAATGAGACAAGTGCACAGGGAGCCTGGAGTTTGATGACAGGCAATTTAGCTTCTGAAATGAATACATCTTATGGTATTCACACGTGTTTTTCTTTATATAGCACATGTGAATTCCATGTGATTTGTGTATTTCACAAGTTAAATTATGTCCCTAATTGGTACTTCATAATAAAATGCCTGAAGGAGACCAGGCTGTTCTGATATGCAAGCAATTTTAGATTTAAATTAAGTTAGGAATTGATTTCCATTTCAAAAGTGTTTTTTGGAATTTAACAAGTGAAATACAGAGCTGTTTTCAAAAAGGGACACAAAACATGGGAATGCAAATTGTTTGTTATCAGGCAGCTGATATTTAGACAGCAGAAATATTGCATATATGAAAATATTTTTCATTGTGCTACTGTCCACTTGATTTAAGAGAAAAAAGTAGATGGACATTTTAAACAACTCTGCTATATAAGCATAGCAGAGTTCCATCCCCAAAAGGGAAATTGGCCTATTAAAACACACCCCAACAGTGTTCTTTTCAATAAAAACTACTAGCGCTTTTTTGCAGGGTACTGGAATAACACCCAAGCCATTTTTCTTCAGGTCATAATTGTAATGTCCACTTCTTATTTCTTTGGATATTTTAAACTGATGGGTGGAGTTTGATTTTCTGCTATTTTTTTCACTCCATAACCTAAAAGTGTATTCTTTCTAAAAATATGAAAAAAGTTTTAAGTTGTGAAATAAAGATCATAAGGTGGTTTTGCAACTGCTTTATAGAACATCTTGTAATAACCAAGAGACTGAGAAATAATGTTACTCCAAAATTAAATGGAAGACACTGGTTTCCTTTGAAGGACACTGTCATTAGGTAGGGCAGTTTCCCTTTTAACAATTTCTACTTGTATAAATTCCATTTACACTTGCATAAATTCCGTAGTAAAATTGCTCTGTTCCCAAATAAAGAATATTTTAGACCCACAAACTCAGCATGAGAATTAAGCTGGGTTTTCTTTTCTTTTCAAGCTTAAGTAGTTCCTAGAAAAAATGAAGAAATTTTAAGGCATCTTGCATCTAACGCTGCTGAGAATTAAAAGGCTTAAAAAGAGAAGAGTGAAGAATGATCTGGCCTACCTTGCTCCATTCTGGAAGAATAATAAGTCAACAAGGTTAACTTTTTGAACAAGAAAATGTTTTATTAGTAAATAAACCACCTGCCTTCGGATTCTGCCTGCCACAGGAAGGTTGCAGTGGCCATTTCTTCCAAGGCCCCTTCCAGGATAGAGGTTTACAATTCCCCAGAAGAATGAAATGGCCAGAAAAGATCAGTAAGATCTCATTTCTTTTCATTTATACAACTTTGCTCTGAGCTGCTGCTGCCTCCACCACTATCTCTAACCTAAGCTCAAGAATTTTCCACTCTGTAAGTATCCCTGATGAAAGCTACAAAAAGGCACAAGTGTGTTCACTGGGGAAATACCACAAAGTCAAGGATATCTGATCTCCACTTACAATAGCTGTGTAAGAGCAACGCCTCTCAGCCAAGAGACATCTGGATTAAAAAGATAGGGAACCAAGGGGATAGGAAAGAAGGACAGACCTGCCTAGGATAAGATTTACAGAGACTAAAGGATCAGCTGTATAATACAAAGCAAACAAATTCAATTTAATAAAACATCCTGCATACAAGGTATCACCTAGCACTTTACAGATAGATAAAAGACCAAGATAATGCTTTAGAGAATTGGATACTGTGACTCAAAAGCAAAACAGTAAAATACACAAAGTAGTTCAGATGAAGGAAAACTGCTGAATTTAAAAGCATCTAGAGTACAAGCATATGTTCTTATAGAACAGCTACAACTACAGAAAAAAAAAATTAACCTCAAATGATTAAAGGCTCATTTAAACATCTAAAGCCCTAAAGTACTAGAAGTCTTAGGCTGATAGAAACTCATTTTAACCTGGTGGAATTGGAACTGCAGAAAAATCTCACCTTTTCAAGGTTTCCCACCCTCCCAATACCTCTCTCTGCCTTAGGCAAAACTTTAATTAGAGAGTAAAGAAAAAAACACACACATGGACAAGCTTTTCTGAAATACAAAAAAACCCCACCCTGCGTTCAAATCACATAAGTATTAGATCTCTTCTTATTTAGAAACAATTTTGTCAATTCTATGTTAAAATAAGGAAGAGCAAAAAACCAAAAAGCATGAATCAATAAAGTAAACAACAAACATAAGGATAGATCTGAAGGCACAACTGACTCATGATTTCTGGATGCACAAAAGTAGTAACTCCATCTACCTGCAAAATTTAAGTTAAAAATCTGTGACCACACTAGTTTTAATAATAACTTCAAGTTATGAAGAACCAAAGTGGTAGAGGGGACAGGAAGAAGCTCAAGAACAGAGCAAAGGAAGAGGCAGGTAGCAAGGTTGAGCACCATGGAGTGCAGTGACACAGCTTGAGAGGACCCCACGCAGAGTCTACCCCGGTGGCTCAAAAGCCTGAGAAGCAGCAGGGCTGCCAGCACTGCGATGCTGCCCTGGGAAGGCCAAGCACATAGTCATAAAACGTGAGTACTGGAGAGCGGCAAGTAGATAACTGGGGAATCTGTTAAAGAGGAAACCAGAGGCCCTGAATAATGAGAATCACAAAGATACCAGCAGAATGAAGCTGAAGGACACCTTTGCACACCACTTGAAACGGCAGACAGGCAACACTTCAGGCCAGGGAAACATAAGAGAAACAACCGACACAGCCTTGCCTACCTATACTTTCTGCTGGTGACAGCGAAGAGCTGTAAAGGGACAGCTGAGAGCAAACAGTGGCAGGATCATAAATACAGGGTAAATGATTGATTATTTCTTCCAGATGGGATATTTTATCCTGGAAACAGAAAGTATGGGGGAGTCACAGATCTGACAGAGTCTGGATGGACAGACCAGTGGTAGCTAAGACAGTGACTGATGGCAGTACAGCAGGGTATCACCTGAACAAGCTCTATTATCACTTTTAAAACTAAATCTGTGAGACATGCCAGAAGAAAGAGTGTGGCATAAGTCACTGCAATTCTGGAAACTCAACTACAAACTAAGGCTCCCAAAAGGTGAGGATGGGGCTGCTCACGTGCCCAAGCGACAATGGTCACTAGCCTGCCCGTATCTGCATGGAGGGCCCAGCTCTGCTGCACCTTGCAAAGGGACAGGCATGCCCCACTCCTGACCTACATCATGCATGTGGCAGCCACTGCCCAGACCGTCATCTCCGCCTTGCCTAAGACTTCTCACTCGTCCCTTTTCTCTCCCCAGCGCGCACCTATGTCAAAAACTGATCCAAGCAGACTTCCTTCTGAGGCCAGATGGCCCATGGATTTGTTTTCCTATGATGCTTATTTCACCTTAATTCACATTAGCACAGCACAGTAATTAGTTCTGAGTTTCTTCAGAATACAAGCTCTATGTCGACACAAACTACATCTGCCAGAAAAGACCATCTCCTCACACTGGACTCACCTTTTACAGAAACTGCCAGCAGGTATTCCCAGGGGCCCTCTCCCTTTACGTAGATGTCCCTTAGCCCACCTGCTTCAGAGCAACAAGAGGTGCAGCTGCATGAACCACAACTCCCAAGAAATCTATTGTTGTTTGTTTGTTTTTAACCTATTTCAACCAAGACATTAATCTGAAGGTTAGGAATAGACTAAAGGATCTTTCTAGGAGCACTGCACTTCAACATGCATCTTGTGAATCAAGTTCAGAATACCTTAGATGCCTGATGGAGTAACACTACAGATAGTCCTTTCAAAGGCACAGTATATAGCCGCTGTTCCTATCAAAAAGAAAATGATACAAAAATTAAGGTGTAGCCGTTCTTACAGAACTGCTACAGTACAGATTCTTCTATAAGCACCTTCAGCAATAGTTTTGTTATTGTATCTTGTAAAAAAAAAAAAAAACCCACAGCATAGGAGAAAATGTATGCATTGGATCTATTTTTCTTCCAAGCAGGGCAAAAAATTTCTCATACTTTACAAGCACAGTAACTTCATGAAACTAAACATACTTTGCATCAGCTCAAGCTGTTTTGTATACCAAAATGATCAATGTTGAAAGCTTCTGAAATTATTTCCACAGCTAGATACTGCAAAGCTTTTTTAAGGCTTAAAACAATTTCCTCTTACATTTTTATAGGTTGGGAATCATCCATTAAGATGAATATGCTCAAAATACTAAGTGCTTCTCTGTCATTTTCATTTCTAGAGTATACAAAAATATTCTGAACATGCCGAAAGTCACACTTGCAATTAATTCAAGGACCTAATCAGCTCCAAATAAACAGGAAATTCCCCAAGACATTGCACAATAAGAATTTAAAGTATTTGAGAGGTTAGATTGCAGATCCGATTAATTTGGTATTCCATGAAAAAACATGAGTTAACCATATTTATTGAGCAACAGCTCCAGCTGTAAAATAATTTTATTTTAAGAAAGTAGATATGGTAGACAATCTACAAAACACGCAGTAAAGGGGTAACCACCATAATACAGCTGAGCAAACATTTAAATAACAGAACATCTTAGCAGGAATAAAAGTTAAAAACTTTTAGTGTGAAAGGGGACAAATAAAAGGAAGTTGAATATTTACAAAAGGTACAAATCAGGAAAATTCACAATTTAATGTGATTCCAGATAGAGATCAGTGACAAGTGGTGTCCCCCAGGCGTCTGTATTGGGACCAGTACTGCTCAGTATCTTCATCAATGACATAGTGGGATAGAATGTACCCTCAGCAAGTCTGCAGATGAGACCAAGCAGAGTGGTGTGGCTGACTCACCTGAGGGACAAGATGCCATCCAGAGGGACCTGGACAAGCTCAAGAAGTGGGCCCATGCAAACCTCATGAGGCTCAAACAAGGCCAAGTACAAGGTCCTGCACCTGCATCAGGGCAACCCCCAGCATCAATACAGGCTGGGGGATGAAGGGATTGAGAGCAGCCCTGCAGAGGAGGGCTTGGGGGTACTGCTGGATGAAAAGCTGGACATGAGCTGGCAACGTGCGCTCGCAGGCCAGAAAGCCAACCATATCCTGGGCTGCATCAAAAGCAGTGTGGCCAGCAGGCTGAGGGAGGCGATTCTGCCCCTCTGCTCTGGTGAGACCCCACCTGGAGTACTGTGTCCAGCTCTGGAGCTCTGAGCACAGGAAAGACGTGGACCTGCTGGAGCAGGTCCAGAGGAGGGCCACAAAAATGAACAGACTTTTTAGCAGGGCCTGTTGCAATAGGACAAGGGGTAATGGTTTTAAACTAAAAGAGGGTAGATTTAGCCTAGATACAAGGAAGAAGTTTTTTTA
This sequence comes from Gavia stellata, assembly GCF_030936135.1. Taxonomy (NCBI): domain Eukaryota; kingdom Metazoa; phylum Chordata; class Aves; order Gaviiformes; family Gaviidae; genus Gavia; species Gavia stellata. The sequence continues at coordinate 6,395,547 of NC_082602.1, forward strand.
CAATGAGGGTGGTGAAACACAGGAACAGCTTGCCCAGAGAGGTGGTAGATGTCCCATCCCTGGAAACAGTCAAGGCCAGGTTGGACAGGGCTCTGAGCAACCTGATCTAGTGAAGGTGTCCCTGCTCATTGCAGGGGGGATGGACTAGATGACCTTTAAAAGGTCCCTTCCAACCCAAACCATTCCATGAATAACTTTGAAATCACAGAAGGCAAGACTAATTCAGACAGAAAAACACACAGCTGGGCCACAAATAATGAGAACAGGTAGCTGTTGTAATGCTTCAGCACCTGATCTGAACGATTAACAGCCTGAAAAATAGCTTGCTTTTATAACTTTTTTTTCTACACCAGAAACTGAGAATTTCCCAGGACAATTATTAATTCTGATAGGTAAGTCTTGGAAGCGAAAGAACAGTCATTACTTTCTACATAAAAATAAGGGTTTCAGAGCTCCAAATTTCAGTTACAAAGATGGCAAATTAGCTATGTTGAAATAATGTGTCTTCCCAAAAAGCTCCTGCTATGTATACTCCTATGTTTGTACTGAGCTAGTTTGTTCCCTTATGTATGTGTGTATACATAAAATCGCGTACTAGTGTAAATACTTTGATCTGTGCCCAGAGGTGTGGCACACTCTCCCAGAACAGCTCGACAAGCCTCGTAAGTCCCAAAACATTCCCAACACAGCAGGAGGAGGTTGCATCCATCTATGGTGAGACCATGCAATGGGCAGAGGGGATGAAATCAGGTGGTCTGAGCACACTGCTCAGTGCTTCTTGTTCTCACCAAGGTGCTCCCCCCACTTCCTCCCAAAGGATAGCTCCATCCCCACCAGCTGCCTGGTATAATCCAGCCCTGAGACTCCTCAACAGAAGATCGTGGGGACTCAGTGACAGGAGACACGTGACAAATGCTGGCTGACAAAAGCAGGAGTCCAAACACCATTTGCTAACTCAGGAAATTATTACAGCATGCTTACACAAGGATGACTAGCGAGTTTTCTGTTAGGATGAGACATCTGAGGTTTCCACAGAATCAAGCAAGACAAGTTCCCCTAAAATCTAAAAAAAAAAATAAATCAAAACTATGGCTGTACTGCACATACATCTAGGTGAAAAGCAGCAAGAAAAATCCAAATTAAGTGAGCAAGAAAATTGAGAGTTAATTTGGGACTGTGGAACATCTTCCTGACACGTTACAACTCATATAAGACTTATTTTTGGCGCAAGATTTAACTGCACTTCTATTATCCTACTGCAGCCATCAGAGTTTTATTCCATTAATTCACAGTAACTGACATTGGCTTATTTACTGATTGAAAATATTTTTGAAAAGCAGAAGCTATGCTGCAGTACTCACTTCCAACAATAAGATAAATGGTTATTCAAATTTTGTATATGGAGCAAAAGATAATCAGTCAATACTCAAGAATGGACTACTTAAATGCCTTCAAAATTAAATTACATTGCAGCTCAATGCAATTTAAAACATCAAAGAAATCAGAGGCTCTCACAGATTTTAATTAAAGCAATCTCCTCTACATTTAGTCCTTCCCTTTTTCCCATCCTGCTGCTACTTATTCCTTTAATGTTTATTCACTGTCTACATAAAACAATAAAAACAACCAAATTTACTTCTTATTTACAATAGCATAGTTCTTAAATATACAAGGACAACATTCCCCATCTTAAATAAATTACTGTTTTGGACAATGATATTTCAAAGTGTAATTTTATGGATAAATTGCCATAGAAATAACCAGCTCAAATGCATGCAAAATCTCAGTCACAGAATAAAAAGTAGTTCAATATTCTTTAACCAGTCTTGGGGGGGGGGGGGGGGGGGGGAGAGGGGGAAGCCAATAGACAAAGGAGCAGATAAAAGAGAGGCTTTCCACTGCATACCCCCATGACGCTCTGCTTAAGTGTAATTGTTTTTACAAGTCCTCAGCCAGTTTAAATAAATCATCCGAGTCAAGAGACTGAAGGAGCCTATAGAATTGTTGTCTCCCAAGACAATACCCAAACCTTCCCTCCCCCCAATACAAGTGGCAGCATATTACAATGGCTCCAAGAGATGTGGTACTGAACAATTCAAGTTCTTGCCCCCCAGCTCCTGAGGGCAGAAAGGCCTCAAAGCACACTGCCAGGAGCACAGTTATGCTTTTACACCTCTTAAGAGCTACAAGTTAACTCTGCTAACAGCTAGAAGGCTTATTTAGGCACAAGAGTGATGGCACATGGGGCCAAACATACAGGGAGAAACGGTTTCCCCATCCAACCCCACACAGTGGGTGCAAGGAACCAGAAGGTCCCTACAGAGCTGTGCTGCACCCTGGAGCGGAGCAAACAGAAACCCCTACTGCTACCGAGCGGTCACAAGGCCAGAAGCAGCAGCCCAGCTACCTTCATCAGGATTTATACAGCTTACTTAAACAGAGCAAAGATGTTGCCTTATTTCCACGCCAGCTTTTCTCTTCCAAGAAAAATATCTTTCTATTGCTATACCACAACAATCCTACCAGCAAGAGAAGAAAAAAAAAAAATATCTACATGAGGAGGAAAAACCAAATTCCCCTTTTAAGTCTTACGCTTACCTTATATCCCAGGGAACACGACACACTGGGGCTAGCTAACATGAACTGCCAGGCAGGCCAGAATTGCAGACAAGCAGAACAGCAGCACTCCTGCAACACACCCAGAACAAAACTACAAGCCCTGCCCATGCTTAAATGGGTGTCCTCGCCCATGGGTGGGGGCAGGTGGGGGCCCAGGTGAGGCTCATCAGGGCAATTAAGTCCAAATCCTGGCCCTGCCAGGAGCTTTCAGGCTTTTCTTTTCAGCTAACATTGGCTTCTCCTGTTGGAAATGTGCCAGCAGAATATCATATGGCTGATACTGCCAAAGCCTACTTCCAAAGGCCACATCAGCCAGAAGTAATGCATTTTCTCTAACAAATTTCACATCTTATTCTATGTACAGATTGCTATTTTTTAACATATTCACAAATTAATTCATTATTCAGAATTATTCTTCTGACAATTTCTAGAGGTTTTTTTTCTAACTTGTTCTAATTCCCCAGGTGACTGAAACAGTCATGATTGCAAACTGTGTATCTGCACTCTGCAAATATATTGAAATACATACTTTAACAGCTGTTCAAGAGACATTGGATAGCAAGGTCTATCACCAGGATATCAAATTTAGCTCACAGTCAACAAAAGTATAATAAACTGAGTTAGAAATTAAATATTTTTATAGCCTGCAGGCCACTTTATGGTACATGTAACCTGCACTATTAACATATATGTGCAGAATGTACCCAGTGGCATGGCTTCCTTAGTAAGTATCCAGATTTCTGCTACAGTGTGTTTACCTTTTTTACATTGCCTGCCACATTCTGAATCCTTAAAGTGCAAAGTAATCTTTTTTCCTTCAGTTTGGGAGGTTTTGCAGGTTGCTGTTGGTTGAAGAATAACCTTTTCCTGCTGTAGAAAAACTCTTGGGTATTCAGTTTCTGACTGAGGCAACATATCTAATTAGGAGCTATCATATGCCATAGCTTAATCAACCTCTCATTAACATTCTTATCATCATAACTTCACAAAAAGAATTCTTTTTCACATAGAATAATCCAAGGGAAAAAAATCAGATGCAAGACTGCATTGCAGTGCTCTCCCTCTTTTCACCCAGCGTGTTAAGAGTAAAGCATTAGTAACAAAAAACTTGTTACTAGCATTATTTACAGTCTTGAGTAGGATGCATCACCACCTTGAAATCATAACCACCTTTAAAACCTTTGATAATTTCTATTTTCATTCTGGGTGACTTCAGTCATGATAAAAGAAAGACACTGAGTAGACTCTTCCCCATTCATAAAGCCCTTTTTATTCTTTTTGGGCTATAGAAAGCCTGATAGAAAGAGGAGTTTCTACTACTGTTGCTGTAGGGTATTCCCTTGCTTATCTCCATAGCAATACTTTTGCAGCAGAAAGAGCTAGCAGCCAGAAAAGGTCTCTGATAACAGCTTAATATCCCTTCAACATGCAGTCCCACTGCTATGAAATATATCCAGACGGCTTCACCAAACCCTGAAGCCTGGAAACCAGTCCCTGTCTAACAAAACGCTGGTAGTGGCCTCCCTACTGCTTGTCTCAGTGATAGGCTTGAGGCAGGCTTGGTTGGTAGGTTCAGTTCCAGTTGAGATTGTTCTCTTTTACCCCAGTCCCTTTCCCTCTCCAGCCTCCCTTGCTGCCCCTGGCCCCCATCATTTGACAGACGGACGCAGCCCTGTCACCTGGCACCTTTCCTGCCCAAAACAGAGACTCACTTATATGAGTGGACTCTCTTGCAGTGGACTAAAACCAAAGGAGTTTGGGTAAACCCACAATCTGCTTCCACACCTCAGCCTTTAAAAGGAGGGGCAGGGCTCCAGGGGAAGGAGCGAAGCCACTGGTTGCAGCACAGCCCTTCTGCTGTGGAGATGGCACCAGAAGAGCAAGAAAGAAAGGATGAAACAAGGAGCTCTGAGTGCTTCTTCCAATATCTTACCTGATGTCCCTTCTAACATAAACAACTGAAACAGTCTTGTGACCCAGGAGCGAACAAACGTCTTCACCTCTGCACTGCATAATTGCTTCTCTTGCTCAGTGATCTTGAGATATCAGTTAGGGTCTGGGGTATTTTTTGTGAGCGCAACAAGAGGTAAGTTCTTCAAGGCAAGGAGTTATACATGGTACAAACTTGAGAAAGAAACTCATTTCCTCATAGCAGTGTTTTGGGGAATGGGAGAAAAGGAGGAAATACCCTGAATCCTCATAAGTAGTTATATATGTGGCATGTTGCCCCAAGTTTCAAAGGAATCTAATTTTCTTTCGTGGTCCTGAAATACATCAGCTGACATTTCTTGCCATTACTGACTTTAGGTTAGACCTATGTCTTTATTTAAGCAGTGGATCAGCCAGACACCTGCCTGCTGGAAAATCATATGCCAGTATTGATTTTCTTTGTAGTAATAATTCACCACCAGTAGCAAGAGTAACAATGCTTTGAAAGCTGGTTCCATAATGGCATTTTAACGTTTCAGGACATTTTGTGCAGTGAAAAATGCACTCACCTGCTTAAATAGAAGATTTGTCTAATTTAGTTTTAGTTGTAGGGATACTATGCTGGTACTTTGACTGAGAAGACCCCCTGCCACTGCTGCAGAAGGAAAAACTCCATGATTTGAACAAGAGTGACCAGAAATGAAGGGGAAGGCAAACTCTTCTAGTTTAATGTACGAGGCCACAGCTCAAGGGAGAACACAGCTTGTGTGGGTTTCTGTACAACACAGCTTGCTTTCTTCACATACCACCACCAAGAAAAGATGGTTTAAGAAACAAAAAGTTTGATCTAGCATAGCTTCAAGCACAAGGCAAAATCAGGGCTGGAGTTCAAGTCTGGACCTACCTCTTGTTAAACTGCAGGAGAGGACAGCAAACACCCTGCAAATTTCACTGGTCCTGCGTAATTTCCACCCCCTGCAGCTGAGCATTGCTGTGAGCAGTGCTCTAACAGCATCTGAGCTGCTGTGCGACGCGGCTGTGATTCATGCAGGGGTACATCCCGGTCCTAGGACTTGGACCCTGACCTTTCCTCCCTGTACAAAGCTTGATGTGGTCTCAGAATTCATCCTAGTCAAAAGCATTTAAGAGAAAGTCAGTGTTGTGGAAAATAAGGTTTAGTGATTAACTTAAATAGGGGCCTATTATAGTTTTAGCATATGGTTTTATATTTTAGTCCTAGCAAAAATTCAATTTGAATATTTACTGCAAATTACCAATTGGTTTTTCTTTCGTAAGCCTCCCCAGCAGTTTCAGGTGGACAAAACTTCCTTAGTTCCTGCCAGAAGTTAAAGTATGCACTAACAATTAGTGTATTTTCTTAAGAAGCATCTCCATGTCAGAGCTGTTTGCAGCAATCTCTAATAAATGGGAGTATAGAATATTAAGGTAAGTCTATGAAGCTCTAGGGAAGAAACTTTAACACAGAACTCCATACAAAGAGAGGATATTTGCATTAGTATAAAAGTAAATATACCATTCATGTAAAAATATGAGACACAAAAAACCTAAGGATCATGAGCAAGTTATTGTGAAATTATGTTTTTAAACACTACATCCTTTTAAAAGCAGTATAGTCTTTCATGATTATGTGCATCTATTTTGCCTCCTTTTAAAAGCAATATAGTCTTTCACAATTATGTGCAACTATTTCGTCTAAGTTTCTCTCCATGTATTAGCGAAGTAGTAGACTTGAAAACATTTCACTTTATTCATAAATGTAATAAGCAGCAGCCAATGGCTGGACTTACCAGCCAGTCAAGAAAACAGCTAATCAGAAATATTTCAAAATCAGTAAAACTGAGGGTCCAGTGAGCTAAGGATGTTGGTTCTAAGGACATTGGTTCTAAAAAGGGTTTAGTGACCTGAACAAGCTATCTACATTTCTTAAAAATAGTATTTTTTAAACAGGCTGAGCTTTAAAATTTTTAAATCAAAGCTGTGTTGATTTATTAGATAAACTGCCTCTCACCCCCTCTTTCTTATGAAGTAGAAAGACTGTATGTACTTTATTGAAAGCATGCTAAATAGGAGACTTTCCTCAAAAGCTTTAGTTTGAGAAACATTTTTAAATCCTACCTTTAGTTATCACGCAATTGTATGTTGAAACAGTATCTTCTAAAAAATACAGGGATTAAAACTGACCAAAATTAAGGTTCTTTAAAGACATTAGTCTTGTCTTTATTTGAACGGTCTTAAAAACGTAGGTGAGACCTTTTAAAAGTAGCTAGGGTTATTCTTAATCATGTATTTATTTAAATGCTTACCTTGTAACTCATGAAGTTATTAATGAGAACCACGTGCTAATTGCCACTATTATTTAGTTAATAAAGAGCATGAACAGCTTATGTAAGTTCAGTGCAGGCAGTTACCATACAATGGAAACCAGTAGCCATTCTGAACAAAGAGGACGCTGTAAAGCTGACACCTGAATGCACTGACCCCTGCAAACAGACTACACGGCAATCTCATAATAGAAGGACAAAAACATATCTATTAGGCTAAAATACTTACTTTCAAAAGTTACTTGTTCTTTACATCTCAGCATTGAAGATAGGAAATAAAAAGTAGGGCTGGGAAAATGAGACTGGCAGTGAAAATAGCACAGCTGTGGATGAAAGGAATGTGAGCTGCAGGGAAGACATGCAGAACACCATTTGTATTAGTGTGAGGCAAACACAGAGGATGAAGGAACAGGGAAACATGGAAAGATGGAAAAAAGACAAGGGAATGTAAAGACAGAAGACAGGGAAATAAAGATAAAACCTCAAGTTCTTTTTGCAGCTCTGGATATTTCAAACACTAATAAAGCCATTTTAAATATGATCAAGAGGTTTTATACTTCTCCAAAATAAATACAGCAGCCAGAATACACTGAGGAATCTGACCAGAAGAGTCAAAGGGAAAACCAGCCATTATCTGATAATATTACGTGCTAATGCTTGCTTCCTTTTCATTAAAATACTCTTATCTGACACTAAACGAAGCCAGATCAAGGGAGTTTCCAGGCAGAAGCTGGCTGACAACAGGGGTCTGGTTTGGAATCCCACTGTCGGTGCGCCGTAAACTTACCGAACTGTTGCAATTATCTCCAATTCAAACATTAGATGTTAGATTTGAGCTTATACTGAAAACAAATTCATAGATATTAAAAGTAGAGATGCACAGTTAGGGTGTGTATATATCCTTAATTATGGCATAAAGTGGCACAGTGAAGAGGAGGATGAAATTACCATCCAAGACGTATCTGTTTCTTTTTCTCTAGTGTGCAAATACAAATACTAAGATGCCTTAATCAGAGCCATATGGCTATTGTATGGAGTCACTGCAGGGTATTGTTAACGTAGTTGAGTGCCCAAACTATGCTCATTCAGATGTTTTTGAATTACTCTGAATAGTTATAGATAATAGTAATCAACTCTGAAAATACTGGTTGAAAAGATCATTGGTTTTTTGACAATGGTAACACACTCTTGTACTGTGCCTAACCACAAATTATAAGCATACCAACTCCGTATTAATGTAGACACGCATCCACAGAGCAGCTCTGATCTGGTTACCTCCATAAGAACAGGGCATTTTGGAGAGAAGCCCAGAAAAAAAACAGCTATAAGTTAAATAACTGATCCAAGTCTGTGTCATAGTACCACCTGGAGATAATGCACAGGGGCACTCAGCATCTTATAAAATCAGTCCCTTATATATTTTAGAAGAGTCACAAGTCAACAAACAATCATGTAAGCAGTACAATATATCCCAAAACAAATTAGAAAACTGGTGGAGGGATTCAGTGGAGAGCCAATGCATGTAAACATTGATTTCAGATGCAAGGACAGATGAAAACAGTTTTGAGGTAGCAGAACTTCATTTCTCAGATGATACTGTATTAGAAATCATAAAGTATAAAATGTATAGTAAAAAGTATAAAAAGTAATTAAAAAGTATAAAATATAAAGTAATTAAAATGTACTGAATTCTGATTTGATTGTGTATTACCTGACCACTTGACATGCCAGAAGAAGGAAGATGTTTCTTTAGCTTGCCAGTAATGAGGACAAAAGGCAAACTTAACAAGGTGCAAAACTGAAGGTAGGAAAAATTCTGTGTTATAAGGCAATGCTTAAAAATAAATAGTAATATTGGTGGGTAACAGGCAAATAAAACCAGACAGTAAATTACCTGTTGACTATTAACCTATTGGTCATCTTGCTCTTTCAACCTTTTTCTGCCTCAGTGGCCATATCCATAACCAGGATCTTGCTGACACAAACACTCCCACTCGTTGCCACTGAAACCACTTGCAAGTCAATGAGGTGTGCTCATTTACACCACCTGATGGGCTAGCATGGGGCATGTAAATTAGGTCTGTGCCTGAATTCCTTGCATATACTAAACATCAGTGTTAATAAGAGATTTGGGGTATAGTGAGGGGGAGAGCACACTTAGGAGCATTTCACAGTCTTTAAAAAAAAAAAAAAAAGGAACACACTTTTATCACTGAAAAAAACCAGGGAACAGTTTCTTTACAAAATAAAAATGTTTATAAAGGCCAAAGTGGTATCACAAGCAAAGAATTATGTAATCAGGTTCCTGATTCCATCACCTAGGATCTTAAAATATGGGAATAACATTGCAGATAGCAACATTTTCTTGCTGCTCATTATCTTTCATTCAAGTTTTAAATTAAGAAAGACAGAAAAAAATCCCCAAGAGCAGTATTTTCTTTCTGTGTTTACTGCAAGACACCACAACGAATCAAACACACTGCTGTATCTTCAGTGCCCCATTATTATCGAGAATTGTCTGTTATTGCTCTCATTGTCCTTCTTTTTATTTCCCTTGTGTGTTTCAGATCCATCTCCCATTAACTGGAGGTAGTAAAAAACTGAGAAGGGAGACAACAGAAATAATGAAAAGAATGTTTTCTGCTCTATGGCTGCATGTAGACTCTGGTGGACTGCCCCTCCTCATATCCCTGCTGTTACTGCAGCTGCTGTCCAAACTCACTAGGCAGTATAATAAGGAACTCCTCATTTCTGCTTTAAAAAAAAATTAAAAATCAGAGAAACTGAAAACTCATCAAAAGATTATGCTCAATGGAATTTTCCCAGTTTTACACTATTTTCTTATCCTTATGTATAAATTCTGCAAACCAAAAGATCTTGCTAACACATTTTGACATGCTCTAGAACAGTAAATACAGTGTCATTTTAACACTGATTAAGTGAATTTACACTTACTTTCCTACTTCCTTGTCAAGTGGAAAGACAGAGCAAGGGAGAAGCAAGTGTGGAGGAAGCATAATACTGTCCATAAAAAAGACTAATATCTTGGTTAGATTAACAGTGTTGCTCCAGATCTGGTATCTCAGAAATCTTATGAACCAATTGACATTAAGATGGATATATGAACCACCCGCACCAAGTAAAACCAAATTCAGTCAAGCATCCTCTCTCCAGCAGTGGCCAATTGCAATTGCCCAAGAAAAAGTAAAGGGTGTTGGCACAAGCCTGAAGTGATGCTCCCTTTGCCCTTCCAACCCTCTGCTGGACTTCAAAAGCTCATACGCTGAGAGCCCTCCTGGGTGAGAGGAGAGGTCTGTGCTTCAACAGCCACTGATGGATTTTTCTTTCATTAATTTGTTGCCATGATTTTTTAATTTTCTATTTTGATCTAAAAGCATAATACTGCACTACTTATTTTAGCAATTTCCCATTCACTGATTGAAGCAGCAATAAGAAATGGGAGTATATTTGGGGAAGAGATAAAAAAGTAGAGAATATGAAGAGTAAAATCCTAACGCTATTCATTCCTAAAAAAAAGGGGCTAATAGTTTATGAAAAAACATAGTGTTTCTGAAACCTACTCCAAATCTCAAATATATTTGAAAAACAGTAACAGATTTCATTCTCCATTAACTCTATATCCATGAAGGAAACAATGTCTCTTCTATACAGAATTTCTCCCTATATGCTTGTTGTTATTATTGTTTCTGCTACATATGTAAAGTAAATGTCTAGAAACAGCATTAATTTAAAAGTAAATCTTAAAACAATGTTAAAAGTTGTTTTACAAGTTTCAAATTATTTAAGTTCATGTTTCTCAATACCACTTATTACTGTAATCAATACAAAACTTCAGGCTCGCTAGAAAGCTCCTATTAGCACAGGTATTTGAGAACATTTCATCTTAAAAGAACAAAAAGATCCTGAAGAGTGAAGGATAGCCAGGGTTTTGATTCCTTAATAGTGTTTGAGATATGCACATTGAACAAAGTTGGGCTATTTTATTTATTTATTTTTCATTCAGACTACGTACCTCCAGGAATCTTCAAAACATTAGCCTTTTCCTAAATACTGCCATAAAAACATTTCATAAAAACTAAGTGATACAATTCAAGACTGCTGACTGACAAAACTAATTAACTAATTAATTGCTAGAAGGCAGGATGTAATGATCAAGTAGAATTTCTGGACTTACAGACAGAAATAAGACTCCCATCAATTTCATCTCCAGCAAATTTTGAGACTAAAAATAAACACATGATTTCCTTAAATACGTTTCTTTCATAAGTTTAAAGAAATATATCATCATGGGGATACGCTCATATGCAAAGCCCTGAAGGGATAGTTCCTTTGTAATCTGTAACTATTTCATGAAAAAATGGGCTTTTCCCATATCTAAGGTCACATCTGGCTAACACAGACCAGAAGACATGACCTGGGTCACCACCCAGTCGGTACAGTTCAAAGGGCCCCTACTCGTTACTCCAGAAGGCCTACCAAAAAATATCACGTGTCACAGGAAGACAATGGGAAACATGCAGTGTGTTGTTCATACCTAGAGTCTTGGTAATATGAGGTAACATGTTAGGTAAAAATGTTCTTGCGTGTAGGAAGTGAACTCTCTACTGTGCTATGCAGAAGAATGCCTCTGTCCACTGCAACCTCTCCTCTCAGAGGAAAAACTCAGTTGAATAAAAACTGATGATAACGAAGTAATCCAACTCCTCTGCTGGATGTTCAAACAAAACAACCTGTCTACTGAATTGGCTCTGCAAGGTTATAAATAATTTTCAAAGCATGGTTTCTTCTAAATATCTAAAATATTTTAAAGACTCACTTGTAATCAAAACATGATAATAAACTATAAAAACAGTTTTTCTGTTCAGATTATTACAATTCAGTATGCAGCAAAAGTGTTTTGGTGGGAACATCACTGAACATTTTTCTTGAACACCTATCTCCATTAAGAGGCGGAGTACCCAATAATAAACATCACCAAAAGAAACCTAACAAGCAGAGATTCCACCCTGGACTACTTTGAACACTGTGTTAGAGGCATTGCTGAGACAATATAACTGTCAACAAAACATTGCTACATGCAGGTCTAGCTAAATTATATTATTTTGAATTGTCATACCATAGTAAATGCTGTTGAAGAAAATCATGGGGACATGCACTCAACAGAAGTTTGTTATAGTTACAAAAGAAATAAAGATCCAAATTCCTCCCAAGCCCATATTTAAATCAATTTAAAAATGAATGGAGCCTTTTTTGGTCCTTTTTAGAATACAGCTGGCCTCAGAAAGAACGTGCCACCTTCCCTTGAGAACGTCTCTTTGACAGACTAGCAAAAAGCTAAACAGTATTTCACAGGAAGTTATGCAAAAAAAAACCCTCATAAGAACAAAATAATAATAATTATATTTCCCTAGAATTTTGTAAGCACATTAGAAAAATTACATTAGCTGTGACTACCATTACATATAGAATCACAGGTAGGTCTCCATGCAAGTATGGAGGTCAGAGTATTTCACCTACAATCTACTTACAGATCCAAAAAGAACATCTTACCAAAAACTTAAACAAGATACAGGTAATTGGTGTGCAGCATTGTTTCCTCAGCTTTGGAAGGCTGCCTTTGTACTTCTCGAGAGCACACACCAGATACCAAATGAAGCACAATTGTGGCTTTGGTGGCTCTCTGTGATGTAAAATTAAATGTTCTATCCGTAAGCTATAAAGAGGACTGTTCTGCCATCTCTACATAAGCAGATCTGCCATGTAAGTTTAATGGACGTGCCGCACACCCCAGAAAACACACCCCAGAAAACAGAAGAGGTGGAACTGTGGTGTGGAGCAGGAATTGCCCTGGCTCGGGGAAGGATGCACAGGGACAGCCCGACCCCCTGGCATGGCTCGCCTGGGCCCAGCTAGCCCAGCTGGGCCAGCTTGAGGCTCATCCCTGGGTAAAATAATGTTAGTGATGGCAGGGTGAAAAGGGAAGCTGCATAATTAATTTGGCAGAAAAATAAATGCCATGCAGTGTGTCAGATGTATTTAAGAAAAGCAGAAAGTTTTTCTGGTAGAGAAACACAACGGCTGTCAAACCAAATTGTTGCTCTTGTGAATCTTCTGAGAACGTGCCGTGCCATTCTGCATTGTGTAGTTCTCCATGTGACAAAACTCTCTAATTTGGCAAGTTAACATAAAACCTATATAAATGACATATTAACAATGTACAGACGCGGTATCACACCTTTAAGTGTGGTATTAGTCGTCCAGTAAACAGAATCATTAAGGTTGGAAAAGACCTGTGAGATCATCAAGTCCAACCATCAACCCAACACCACCATGCCCACTAAACCATGTCCCGCAATGCCACGTCTACACGTTTTTTGAACACGTGAAAGTTCTAGACATCCCGCCTCCTGTTTTTGAGTACTGTTAGGACAGCCTGCATGACAGAAATCCCCTTCTCTTGATCACATCATCATTTTGCTACTGAAAGAAGTTAATTATCAGTAACACCACTGTTAAGAACTGATGAAGTGGGATAGGCCTCGATATTTTAAAACCCTCATGCCTTTATTAATTGAACAGGAGCATTTCTCTTTTGCCGCATGTGTTGAGTTCTCCCACCTGCAGGTGGCACATAGTTTTCACCAAGTTCAGTGATTCAGTCTCACAACCATGACTCAATAAAATATTCACTTACCCAAAACTGAGAACATCAGCGAGAAACTGATTGTCAAAATGACTCTTTCCCTCTAGCAGCCCGAAGTTTTCTGGCAGTTGTAAATTTTCAGGCGGCTCCATTCATTGACGCTGGTTATGTTACTTTAACGTCCGCTCTCATTAACTTATTCTCTCCTTCCCTTTGCTCTCTTAATTGCAGGTCTTAGGTTATCGATACCTGAAAACAAAGAGGAAAACAGTACGAAGTCCAAAACTTAAGGCAAACATTGGCAGTGCTTCTGTGTACTTATCCTTAATCCTCCCTCTTTGGAGTGATAAATGTCCTTGCTCAGTAGCTGGCTTCCATGTTAATTACATTTTTTAAAACCTATTTTAAAGATACACAGAAAGTCGTTATTCTCTCTTTGTATTACATATCGAAAGGATACAAGCTGTGGGCCATTCCAGAGATCAAAGTTGGATCTACCACACTCTGCCAGGCTGGCAACATTTACGACATGAAAGAAGTTAGCAAGTACAAGGTCTGTTAGTAACAACACTTCAGATTTCACAGTTTTATCAGCTTCTGTAATTCTAACTAGTTCCATTTAAAGCAATATCCAGTTTCCAAAAATCTTCTAGGAGATCTCTTTGTTCAGATTGCTATTACTTTTGTTTTGTAAATACAGAACCATCAGTATTTAAAGGCCTAACTCATACCTATTTTGACTGGATCAGGTCTATGGATTTGCTGTATGTGGGGACTTTTGACACAAATGTTTTAGTTTAGGATTTTTTAGTGTCTGCGGGAATATTTACTTCAATTGGTCAGGGAACAAGGTAACCTCTAAGACAGTTTGTATTTCTAGATAGCTTATATTACTTAATGAAGAGAACTGTATTGTTAGCACAATAAATATACAAAAAGCACAAAACACCATTCAAGCACACAAAATATAAGAACAATTTTCTATCATTTAGGTACTTCAGAGAGGATTATTTCTCCATTTTCTTCTATGAACAAAAGTAGAGAATAGTAAAAGTCCCCCCATATACAAAGACTGTTCTGTGTTGCAGAGCAATATATGAAGGACAGGCAGTCTTTCTGAATGCACACCTTGGGGGTCTGAAACTCAAAGACCACACAGATCCTCTGGCACAAATGGGAGAGCAGAATGGAAATGGCTTTTTAGAAAATTTTCCCAGTTCCAGAACTCTCTTCATTTTATTATCTTGGAAGTTTGGGAGCAGAAATGATTAGCTTTGTTCAGATATTGAGCCCTGGGAGTGGAGAGGGAAGAGGAGTCAGTTTGCAATTCAGCAAATGAATGACTAACAAAACAACATAGCCTTGACAGATGAGGCAACCAGACCACACAGGTGAATGATGTCCCAGTCAGACTCAAGCTGGAAGACATTGCTCAAGACTGGGACAAAGAATGATGGTGGACCGTATTGATTGTGATGTTCACTGCTGTTCAAGAAAGAAAAGTTGGAGATATTTTAGACTTTGAATAGCACCCGTTTCTAATATCCAAGCACTAAACATCTGTGTAGACAGGCTAACTCCCTGCGGGACTGTAGGGAATCTTCCACTCCTCTCTCCTTAATAAAAAAAAGTCTCTGTTGGAAAAAAAACTTACCATCCCTGAGAGCAGCTCAGAACAAGGACTGATTTAGATGATTTACAAAACATTCAAACGTTGGCTTTTCTCTGTTGTAATAAGACAAGAACATTTTTATGAACCTTGTAATGAGGGAACAGACACAGATGTCACATTCTTCTCTCAGGGTCCTTTGCTGCTTTCTGTTACGATGAGAGTAATTTTTTGTGAACTGGTGAAATTAAGTCCCTGCCCTATCAACCTAAAGGACATAGGCAGCATTAAGGTACTTCATAATCTCAAGCAGCTATACTTCTTACAGGTCACAGGTGAACTCCGTCCTATCCTATATACCCACCAAATTCTTAAACAAAAGTTGTGTTGCTTCAAAAGAAGTGTTGCCCTGTAACACCAATACATGGATTATAATGAAGGGAGGGGGAAAAAAAGGTATTTTCAGCAGTTACTACTGGCATGTTCACGTGACCAATGTTTATTTAGGTTGTGTCATGGTTCTAATCTGATACTTCATTAACTGAGAATGTTACCCATTCTTCTGTTGGAAAGATCAAAAAACATTCATGTGTGAAAAAATAACTTTATTATTCTACATAGTTTATTTGTACTCTTACTCAGCTCTGTTCTTTGGCAGCCTGACTCAGTGTCAGCAACCCCAAGGGTACTTGTGTGTATTTCTCCTTTACATTTTTTGTCTATGTCTGGTAATTCTGAAACTCAAATTTTCTTTTTGCAAGAAAAATACCACTCCATGCATGCTGCAAATGTCACACCCTGGCATTGTACCTTCATGCACTGACAGACGAGGGCTGGCCCTTGCTGAATGGCCAGTTCAGCAATCCACATATAGAAAATTTCACATGTCCTGACTCTGAGGGCCTTTAATATTTCATCACGGTTTTCTATTAGCATAGAATTCAGACTGCAAGAGCTGCCCAAGGGAAACGAACACCCACCATTCATGTTTTCAGAGCACTTAAAATCCTTCTGGTAGCTTTGAAAACCTTGGCCTTTGTAGTTACGGTTTCTCTTTACTTACCAAAAATGAGAGATGAAATCTTGCTCCGAGTAAAAGTCAGTGGAAGTTGTGCTGTTGATTTCAGTGGCATCAAGATTTCACTCAAGAAATTCAACAGATGAGTTTAACAAAACATTGGCTGACTTTGACCATAGGTTTCTAACTGTGATGCAGCATTTTCTACAGACACAGAAACCACTCAAGCCAGTAATGCCTCTGCAGGGGCGTTGTTCTTTCAGCTCTGCTGAGACAGCTACCCTTTTTGTCTGAGCACTTATGCCATGCTCTAGTCCATCTTCATCTGCTTTCCAGACAGGGGTCTGACCTGAGCATCTCACATGGACAGAGATACCTTCCATGATGTGGATATGGACTAATACACTGTCCAGTCTGCCCCTTACTTAACCCCAAATTACTCTGTTTTCAGCGTTGCTTGTTCTGAAACCCCTTTGCAGATTTCTTCCCCTCTGTGCAATCTATGGCACGCATACACAGTGTTCTGTATCCCACTCCAAAGTTGGATGCCTTCTTCCATAAATACCAAAAGGCACCAAAATTTACATATCTTTGCATACATATCTTCACGCATATACTTTTAAGAGATATGAAATACAGAAAACACTGCAAATGTTAAAATAACTCATTATGCTTTATAAAGCCTTACAGTTACGCAGTTGTTCTTTGTGACAAACTCTGAGCTGCAAAACTTCTGGCAAAACCCTGTTTTCTTTGGTTGCTAAATGCTTGAAAGATGCTGCGACCCTTAATACGCATCCATACTAGAGTAAGAAGCACTGTGCCCTCTGCTGCACATGTGTCCTCAATGACAGGGAGTGACTGTGGTGGCTGGTCACTGGCATGAGATGTTCTTGAAGATCAGGCACCCTGTACCTTTGCTCTTCATCCCTAAATTGGGAGATACTTTCCGCTCTAAAGCCTTGATTAGAAGAGATGATCATCCATATGTGGACTCCCAATTATCCCCTGCCTCCATGATGATATAACGTGGTCAGGCTCAGATGTTCAGGGTAAGCAGGCTGGCCAACGCACTTCATAGTACAAGTGCTCCTTCACGAAAGAGAAACTGAAACACAGTTTCGTTGCAGGACAGTTCAACCTTCTGACCTAACTACCGACTGATAAGATGACTTCTGGCCAGCTTGATCAGACAGGGTTTCACACACTGCCTGTTGGTTTTCTAGACAGACAATCCGATGATTCAGAGTTTTGAACAGAGAGCACTGTTAATTGAGAACAACTGCAGAAGATAGCTCACTGGATCTCTTCTTTATGGTTACTACCAAGCTGCATTTTTTCCCCATAATGAACTAGGAGACAAAATCACAAACTGAAATTTAGCATAATAACAAAACAAATCTCAACTTGATTTTCCTGCTTCTTAAAGATACCATCAATTGCAAATAATATTACTGTACTTTAGAAACTGTCAATTTATTTAGTATTTATTAATGCAAATATTAACAAGAGATAGATGTGGTTTTGAATCTACTCCTGAAAAGGTAACAGGCCAAGAGCTTCTGAAATTATGAGAAATGACTGAACCAGTTTAAACAAAATAAGCACACCCTTGAGACAGTCCAGCTGAAACTTCCCATTAAAACGTCTGGGAGTGCTCAGTACTTGGCAGTTTCCAGCCAAATTGCCAGAACAAATTAGCAGCTGTGCTTTCACTGTGCATCTCAAACCCATAAAATCCATACAAAAATGGGCACTAAGACAATGAGTAAAAACAACATTAAGAATTGCACAAGGAAAGAAATCCCTTTAGAGCAAAGAATTTCTGCTATTTTGAGTAGTATTCAGGATATCAGAGGTTTTAACAAACTGAATGTGATGCACTGGAAAAAATAATCAGGTAAAGCAATATAGGGAAACTGTTTAGTACAGTCATCTTTCACTTTCTGCCTTCCTGTATGAAGAATGAGCATGAGGAAAGAGAGCTTTGGAAGACAATGCATCAACCATCTGGAGATAAAAGACCCACAGCAACAGCCTTTAGGTCAATTTATCAGAAGTGTCTTGCACAGTCTATAAAACACAGAGGCAAACATTTCTTGTGGCGAAAGCATCAAAGCCAAACAAGTAGCAGCACCAAAGCTCACTGGGTCTAAGATAAATGCAGCTTTAGGCTTAGCATGGATTGAATCACTGTCAGAAATATCCCATCTTGAACAAAATTCCTAGTTAGGGGTTTGAAGAGGTAAGATAGCTGTTGTTACTTCACTTCCACAAGTAGATGAGGTAGTTTTATACCCAGTTTCCTGTTATGGAAAGTGCCCATTCCCCATCCTTCTCTTGGCATTAACTGAATAAATTTATGGTCTGTCATGTTAAACCTATTCCCATTGCAGCTTTCTTTAATCTCGTGCATCCAGATCACCATACATAACCACACACATTATTTTACCACTTTCAGTATTGTTTTATATGGCCTAGCTGACATTTTAACAAAGTCAGCGGCAATTTAAAATGTATGAAGATGTCATTATTCATCAGACTCTTGCTTAGCCTTTACCTTAAAGAAGAGGCTGAGTAAACTACAAATACGTTTTCCATCATATAATCTGGGACAATTCCAGTTCACTGCTTTTACCTTTCTGAATTGCCTAACATATTCTTAAATGCGTTTTATAGCAAAGGGAAAATTTCACAGACTCTAATACACTTAAATATTTATTCAGGTCACGCAACATTCTGCCACTCATTGAACAGTAAGTAGCAATAAAAAACACCACTTATATTATTCATTAGATGTAAAAAGGGGAGTGGAACTCCTGAAACATACCATCTTGTGCTAATCTCTGGTGCAGGGAGTTATCAAGCTACGCTCAGTGAAGCAGGTTTTTCCACTAACAGGTGGTTGTACAACAGACCTTAAGTTAACAGATGTCATTCCTGAGTGCACACCAACACCTTGAATGAGAGCCCTAGTTTCCATCAGCAGTATTGCAAGCTTCCTCAAATTCATAACTTGATTGTTTTACACTACTTTCTTCTCAATCTTGGGGCTATATAGAAACTTAATCAAAAAGTCAAAAGACTGTTCATACAACGTCCCAGATCACTTGTCCTCCAATTTCTGATGCCATACCTAGGTTGTATTTTACCCTGAAAACATGGGAGGGTTAATACAACTCACAACTTTGTTAAGCAGGTGTTAGCCAAAAGCGCTGCTTTTGTTTTTTGTACTGAGGATCCACACAGTGGGTAAAGATCTCATTCTTACCCTTCAGGAGTGGAAATTAGGAGAGAGGCACCTCTCTCAGAAGTATTACTAGAAATAACGTGTAGGAAATAGAAAATGACAAGGTAATGCCTCTAACAAAGCACTGGGATGCATGATTAACCTGAAGTTTAATGAAGAAATGAAGTCCCTCAAAAGTTTGCCACCTCAAACTCCTAAGAAAGTTTCCTATTGCAGCAGTGAAATGAAAACACCTTTCCTCCACGGATTACGTTTAGCACTGCGAGTACAGTATTCACACAACAATTGAGAGAAAGTGAAGGAGGTGGTTTGAACATAACCGCAAGGCAAATGTGCTAGAACAGTCAACTGCAGACAAGTTTGGCTCATGTTTTAGTGCCACCATAATGATGATAAAAATCTGGGATTATAAAAATTAACCTATTTCCTGAACAGTTACAAAAGACATATCCAGTTGCCCTGAAAGACTTTTGATGAATAGAACAATGTTCTTCAGCATTTCAAAGGTTAAAATGACAACTTAAGTAAGCACAAGCTAATTGTCTTGGTGCAACCAGGGCTAGGGATTTTTTTCAATCTTTGTAGAGATAAAAGAATTTCAAACTGCCGTCGTATTTTTCTGCATTAGCCTCCCAGCTTCTCCCTTGAAATGCTGAGAATAAATTACAGTACTTAAGGCTTCCATCCAGAAGGATGAAATGGAAAGTAAATTACAATGCATCATTTGCCTTTTCTGGAGCATCATCTTACAGAGACATAGTAATACATCTGCAGGTTCAGATCAACTTTGGTGAAGTCCCACCATGCGGAAGTACCTGTTGCTCTGGGCTAGCACCGCGCATATTGCTTCTGGAGAGCAAATTCATATCCTTGTATTTGCTTTAAAAAATGTTTCCAATCAAAGGCTCTCATGCTGTGAATTGCTGAGTTCTCTACTAGCAAGGGAGGAGGAAGGCACACTGATACTATATTGCTCTCCAAACAAAAACCAAAAGCTAAACCCACTGCTGGCTACCATAAGGCTGGCCAATGCCAATGCTCCACCTGTGATTACATTTTTACTCTCACTCCTCCCGCACTTTGGAATGTCATTCCGCTCCACAAACAATGCCACTGAAGCCAGAGAAGTCTTGACAGTTAGGTACGAATCAACAAGAGCAAAAGGATTTGAATCTAATCCAACAGCTCCATAAACCGTTTTCAAAGTTTTGGGCAGAGCTTTGGTAGATGTTTTTTTGTTTGCTTTTCTTAGCTTTGTCAAAAAATTGACAAATTAATTATTTGCGTAACTGTTCCTATATAGCAGGCATGGTATTTTAGTTAACCTGACAAAAGGCACCATCTGGCCTGGAGGAACGATTTGTTTCATCACAAGCATTATGAGAACAGTTGAGAGCAAATCCTAATTAATACACAAGGCAAGTCCAATTTAAGAACCACTTCTCAAGACTTTATCAGATATTAATTTAAAGTAACGATGGCACACTTGGTGTGCTCACTTGAATACCAATAACCCATGATGTTTTTCCAATTCAAAAGTATTACACAGAAGTGCTATTAACTGAAGTTTAGGAATAAGTTTTACTAAAATTTTCAGACAGGATTATTTCCTGGGGGATTTTAACATCATCTAATGGGAGATGCTACAAAAGGAAACCTACCTGGATGCATTATCTTTTAGATTACCTTTGTTTCAAATGAGTAAGTTTTTTAGGTCTCAAAATGAAAGGCTCATTCAGCATTTCAAAGACAGCTATCAGCTGAGAATTTCTACGCATGCACAGCCTTGGACTGACACCACTGATGTGAGCAAAACCGTCTTAAGGAAATTTTACCTGCATTTATTTCTTGCCAATTAATACAAACACCTAATCACTGACTCAGGTACTGAGACAAAAGAAAATGGAAACAATTTAACTTATGGCATATGGGTGACTGGGCAAAACCCGAAAACTCTGCATTTTTTGCCTAATACACACCACAAATTTGTTAGCCTGCCTCAGGATGGGCCACTTATGCTACGGCATGTTTCTTCTTACTTGGGAAGAGGCTAACGGCGACACTGTTTGGGACTTGCCTGAACCAAGCCTTTGAGAAAAAAAGGGCGCAACAGCATTCCTGGCCAGGAGGCCGTTACCAGTTTGCTTTCCTTGCTCAGCATCTCTAGAGTATTTGAACATAACTGTCATACACTAACGTTAATGCAAGTATCCATAGCAGCACAGGATAACTCGGGCTGGAATGGCACCTCAGGAGGACTCTGGTCCCACCTCGGGTCAGATATGGGGTTGACCAGGTTGCTCAGGTCACACTAAGCTCTTACTGCTTTCCACAGTCAAATCGGTATTGCAAAATACACTGGTAACCAGCTAGTTGGCATTTTTTAACTTTTTGAATGCTTATTTTATTATGGAACGATGGGAAATCAAGCAGTATTAAATGAACAGGAAGATGGGAGGATTTCAATTCCACAGCATACAGGAGAGTGAATGGTTTGGGTAATGTTACTGAATACTGCGTTGTGTTCCTGCCATTTCTTAAACAGTAACTGGTAAAAATACTGCTCGACTCTCATTGTTGTCTTCAATCATTTACTTTTTTTAAAGTGTGCCCAACATGGAGATTTCATGCAAATGTACATGCAGTACTTTACTTTCCCCTACCAGTGGTTTTATTAAGCTGCTCACGTTATCTTATACATTAGCACTGGGTGCTAAGAGGCTTTTTCTTAAAATAATATCTGCCACTTCTTTCAGGATTCTTTCTAATAATTTTCAAACGAGCTTTAATATCCCTTCCTGCTGTACAGTTCTGCTATTTTAAGTGAGATTTTAATTTTATTCTTAGGATCAGTCTTCAGAAGACAAAATGTCTTACAAAGTTTCACTGTCAAATGATATGGAACTTAGTTTCGTTTCTTATTACAGGCTTTTAAGATGTAGGCACTTATTCTGCAGTTCCCACTGAACCTTTTTGCCTCAAAGAAATCAGACTTTAATAACATATATTAGTCACATCTCTCTGTCACATTATTTCATAATTTCTCTTGATTCCAAAGAGGCTTGTCCCTTTGAGAAACAAGTGAGGTTTGCTTATGATATAAAACATTTCAACTAAGTTCACTCTAGATAAAGTGAAATGGGATGGTGAAATGCAGGCTGAACACTCTGAAGAAAATGTTTGAGTTGGCTGAAGTGTCATTTCAAGCTATTTCTAATTTTACCTTTCCTTGCCTTCAACAAATGCAGCATTAGCCCATCTACTGATGTGGGAGTACTTCACAGGAACATAGATCAAATGAGTGTCTGCTTTGAACATCTGTTCTTCGGTAAGTCTCATAGAGATGCACTGACGTCAGTGATTGCAGTTTTGTAGGTCTTCCAAAAGTTTGTGTGATAGTTCCCTACTGTTTATATAGTAATGCTCTGGCGTTGTGTATAGCAGTGATGTCACCACTTAATTACTGATCCAAAATTGAACCAGCATGTAAGAAATAGAATACAGTCGCCCAAAGCTTCTATTGCCAGCTTCTTAGCTAAATGAAACGGTTGTATCTATTGGTATTTCACAAACGGGTTGTTACACCCCTGTGCGTTATTTCCTAGTTTATGCCTACAAAGGAAAACACACAAGACATACTCTGAAACACCACCAAAATTCAGTCAAAACTAAATAGTTTCTTCTTTGCTTCAGCAAATTCCAGATTTTGTAAATAGTCAAGCTTGCACACGAGAAAAGATAGTAGATTTGCAGAGGAGGAGGGCAGGGGACTTGAAATTCAGTCTAATTTGAAACGAGTGATGTTAACTTGCATCATATAAAAATAGAAAGATGAAGAGCTTAATCTGAAATTCCAAATAAGAATCCTGTAAATGATGAAACATTCGATATTGTAAAGCATTTTCTTCTTCATAGGTATCTGTATAAATTAACATTTTTTCAAAATTTGTCACTCTTTTTTTAAAGAAAAAGAGAGTCCTCTGTCAAATACATATTCTTAGCTAGTAAGATTAATAGGACTATAGTGATATCCAGGTAGCTGGATAGTCTCCCATCAACTTCAGGCACCTCACTGGCACTGTGAGGCAAAGCACCTGTTTTTTTCCATGAAGAGATCAGGCTCATAAGTACGTTCCTCTGAGTTGAGTGCAGCGAGAAGTCTGAGTTAAACCACAGCAGTACTCTCACTGAAGCTCCCAACAGGAAAACCCCCATACACACCGACAAGCATAATGTTCTTCCCTCCCTGGTTTTTCAGTGAGAAACATTCACCTATAACTAATCCTCAACTAACAGGGAGTTTTCTAGGTTGCAATTTTCTAAGTTGCCTATAACGATGCCTATATCATCTGCCTTAATATCTAATTATGTTCTTTGACACTCCATTAGACTGTGGTTGGTGTTTTCTGCAGCTGCATTGCAAATCCCTCTCAGGACTACAGACCATTCGAAAACAAACAAAAACCCTACGCTGTAAAACAGATTCCCAGATCCCAAAAAGTAATTTTTAAAAAAATTAATAATTTTACTTTAAAGGTAACTTGCTGAGGTGAAACACGCACTTGTGGCCTTCTGTGTCCACCTTCTTGTCAAACAAAGCCTTTCTTTTTTACTTACCTTAATTCACATTTAGACTAACTGGATTTGCTGGTGGGATGGAGAAGAACAGTGATTCTGGCATTGCCAGTGAAAATAAGCTGACATTTGAACAACTGAGCAGGAAAAAAATTTGAGGCAATCCGCCTGGAATTCTTCCGTTTCAGTTGACTTCTATCAAGGTCTGTTTGGGGGAGAGGGGAGAACATGGTTTTTCACTCAGTCCTGCAATCTCTCCCATGAGAGCGGATGCTGCAGAGCTGACCATAGGCAGAACAAAGCCAGCAGCTGCTGGGTACAACAGACTCCCAAGGCCACTGAAATGGCCACAAAAACTCCTCTGCCATCCATAACATCAGAGTCTGAGGTAGCCATGATTGCTGCTGATTTTCCTTATGCTTTACTAACAAACGAAATAGAAGGTTCTGCCAGGGGTGACATTAATCTTACTCATCCTTCCCCTCTGTCAGCCTGCTATGATACTACACTACTGCAGAGGAGCATTTGGAAAATACAATGTGCAGTGTGGTTAAGGAGAGACTGGTGGGAATCATCTGATGGTTCCCCTACATGGGCACATAAAGCCTTGTTTGTCTGAGACCAGAGGGAAACAAAAATAATGTTAATAAAAAGCATGCACAAGGAGACAAAGGCTGAAGCCTCCTTCTCCCTGGAAAAATTACTTTCCTCTAGAGCATCCTTAAAGGAGAGAGATATTTATATCCGCAGTGATCTGTCAACTAGACTCAAAAAGTCCCACAGAATTGCATTACCCCATACACAAAAACACTGTTCTGCAATAAACCACTGGCATGATGTAATACACATATATGTAATCTGCCTCCTATTTCTATAGGAGACAAATTTCATGACAGCTTGTTTCTGGTTTACTTATAGGAAAGCTGATGTGAAAATGTCTTTCCTCCCCATTTCTCCTCTTTGGAAGAGATAACTCATAGCATAACATTATCTCATCGGAATAATCTTGTTATCAAGAGGTAGCTGATGATATAACCCTTTATAAAGTAACAAAGTCGATCTTTCAGCAATCTAAAGCATGGGGGTGCCTCCCCTCCCTGCTACTCTAAAAATTTCACTTGGCATTCCTTTGTGATTTTCTGTCGCTGCTGTGTTTGGTAACAGTGTATGTTTACTTTCCCTTGAAAGAAAGGCACGTCATCAAAACAACGTAAGAGAGGCAAACAAATAAAATAAAAGGCTGAGTCACTAACACAAGATGTGTGCCCACAGTCCTCAAGGTTTGGGGCCATAGTTGTCACATGCAAAGGAGAACATTGAAGTGAAAGGAAGTGTAATGCCAGAAAATAAAGACCTGAGTTTTGTTTTAGCTTCAATTTATGCTTTGTAAATGGAAACCACAGAAGTGCTCCGCTTTAGAGAGCAGTCATGCTGTAACCCTCCTAATGACCTCTGCATGGAGGTGTTGAGAAATTCCAAGACTGAAAAGGATGTAATTAGTAATAATGATTAAGAATCATACAATAATTAGCACTTAAGAAAACCACTTGTCCTTGAGAGCTTTCAGTTAAAGACCAGAAAGAGATTAGAGTAAAAATGATCCAAATCAGTAACATGATACTTTGGAACAGAAATGGGATCTGCTTTTACATACGGAAAGAGAGAGGCATGTCCTAGGTTCTAACTGTAATTCCACTGTCAGAAAAGACAAGAGCAAAAGATAAGAGTAACACTGGAGAATATTCTGGGACAAGAAATAAATGAGCAAGTATCAATTGATAAGCAACTTTTTGAGGAGAAAACATCTGTACAGCATTTGGAAACAAGATATAATATACTGTTAGTTGTAACAAAACTTCTTGGCCACTGCAAGGTTATTGCAGTGAGATAATACCATATTCTTATGATACTATCTCCAGGCGATCTCAGTTTCCCACCTCTGAATGGTCATACCCAAAAACCGCACTCACTTGTTGACTCTTGCGCTAGCAAGCATTGCTACAACTCTGGCTCACCAAAGTGAATACTCACTAAACCCAATCTCCAACAGAGATCTTCCTCTCTGTTTTTCATAACTCTAATCTCTCTTGAGAGATAGCTTGAATTACTCACTGACTCCTATCTGCAACTTCTCTGTGGCTCTACTCTGCCCACTTTATTTACTTTCAGTGACTCCCAAGCCTTTCTGGAACTGCTCTTTTATTGTTTTATACCATATGCTGTTGCTCCTTAGAAGACTGAGAATATCTTCTGAGCAACTAATAAAGGCATAAGGCTGTCCATCTTCATATGCCCAATTTCTCAAGATGTCTTTTAATATAAAACTACAAGGCAAAAATCATAGCAGCGCAGGAAGGGAATTCATCATTAGCACTGCTAGGGGGGTGAATCCACCCGATTTCATTTTACAAGGATAATCTGAAAGCACAGACTATCAAGCCCACTTGTTTTCGGTGCGCTTTCTCTACAAAGTTTTTTTGTTTGCATAGTCCTCTTTTCAGTTAAGGCACTCTGCAGACCAAGGCCCTTGCGCTGGCCCAAGTGATACGCTCCGCAGTGCCTGGCATATGCAAAATTCACAGACCAATGAGAGTCTGGAGCACTTCATGTCTGAAGTGATTTCTGGAGTGAGTGTTTCACGAATTGTGCTGAAACTTTTTAATAAAACAGGCAGAGTATTCACATAATTAAGCCTGATGGCACTTCCAGAAGGTTTCCAAGTCAGAGAGACTGGTTTATAGCAGGCACTCACGCAGTGTTCCCAATCTCATTCTCCCTTGTTCAGGATGTATGTTCATACCTGTCCAAAAACTCATTGCTTCCTTTTAACCTAAATGCATTTTTCTTCTTCACCATTTTCCAAGTCTGTAAATCTGTTCATTACCTTATACAATTTATTGCTTTCCTTGAATACTGCATTGTTTAGCAGCTCTCAGTATTATTGCTGGTTTCAGACCTCATTTTAACACTTCACATCCTCAGAG
Organism: Gavia stellata; assembly: GCF_030936135.1. NCBI lineage: Eukaryota > Metazoa > Chordata > Aves > Gaviiformes > Gaviidae > Gavia > Gavia stellata. The sequence goes on from NC_082602.1 coordinate 6,422,537, forward strand.
CTTCAGGATCACTGCAGCCAAAACACATGAACTCCCTCTTTGTCCATGATACATCACCCCATCCTTCAGTCATCTTCACTGTTTCAGAGATTATACTCCCTCCTAAGCAACCATCTACTTCCATGGCTGAAAACTGGCCCCCAGTGCTGAGCACCACGGTTCCCATCTCAAGGAATTCACATTTTCTCTCTAGCTTTTAATTCCTTCTTGAAAGAAAGAGTCCTTCATCTTATTGCCTTTATTGGCGACATCATACACCTTCAACCGTAAACGTAAGTTACCAAAGTAAATAGAACATTTGTTTTATTTTCTCTGAGAAAAGCTGCTGCACGTTCCAGGAGATGAACTATACTTAGCTTCAAAGGCTGTCACATGTGACTCTCTTTGACAGTGCAGGCTGTTTCACAGATCACGCTGCTCATCAGTGCCAATTAGGAATCATTTTCCTTGCATTTAGTTTTACATTGATGCAACTAACAGAATCAGGCATGTTAGCAGGATCTGTGCATATATGGCTGACCAAAACCTGTTTATTCAATTTTCTATACAGTTTAATCCTTATATATCACTACTTGATTTTTGGGGGGATGGGGACACAGAAAAGGGAAGACGAAAGAGCATCCTGACCAGATTCACACCACCTTTTATGCCTAGTGTAATAAACAAAAATTACTTAGGTCAGCTAAGGGCAAAATTATGAACCATTAAATTGTAATTGATTTGTCCTGATTTTCATCAACTGAGAGTTTTAACCTTAATAACCTTGATGACACAAACTTCAGGGACTACAAAGTTCTCCAGCCAGAACCCCCACACAACCTTGCTTACCTCCATGCCATAAATAGTGTTATAGTTTCATCCTTCCTCCTGCCTTTATAAAGTAAGTTGCTTCCAATTCAGCCATTGCCTGCCAACAGTAACTTGGTAGTGCCTTTTCTGCTTCATTTCGGCAAGGTACCATCCTTATGCAGGGCACACATGCAGACCAGATTCAGCACAACAGAAGAGTACTCGATGGGATATACACAACGTAGAAGGAGCCGCCGAAAGTAACAGTTGCAAAATGTGGGTCCTAATCCTGCAAAGATGTGCAGGACTGTACGCATGGCAAAGGAGTGTCAGACAGACCCTTGCAATGGGGGCCTTGAGAAGCAACTGAGCAAGAGGAAAGTTATGTTTAAGCACTCACCTGCTCGTGCATGTGTTCAGTTGATAGATACAATGCTTCGTTCGCCAGTGGAAGTGTAAAATCAATTTCATATCAATTGGAACATACACACAAAAATCTTATCACTGCCTAAAGATATATTTCCATTAGTATGTTCTCTGTTTTCTTCAATCAGCTTAGTATTTATGGGGTGACTGAAAAAGAATCCTATGCATTATTTATTAACATTGATTTTAAGCAAGTCATTCAATTCATAACCATGAATTACCTAAGAAAATAGTGTTTATCTTACTTTTTCTCTCTAAAGAAAATTAACTATTTCATTATTAATGGGATTTTACTGTTGAATTCAGTAAACAGGTCCTTAAAAATAACAAAGGGGGATAGAGATAACTAGCCATGGTACAATTATACAACATCATTAATAATTCCAGTGTTTACTGGATTTCTTAATGTAAGAAAGTACTGGTGCTGATTTAGAAAGGAAGTTGCATCTAATTAAAAAAAAAAAAAAAGAAATAGCCCTCTGTTCCATTATTTTTCTGAATTTACATTTGAAAAAGCCTCATTTTCACCAGAGGCCTGTATCTTCTGTCTAGACCAGTTCTGCTCTGCTGACCACTCATCATGGTAACAGGCTGCAATGAAAAATCCCACGGAGGACACAGATCGATTATTCAATGACATTCACTTACCAATATTGATCAGGCCATGTGTTGTCTGACTTCCCCTTTGATTCCTTCTGTCGTGAGGAAATGGTTACACCCCTCCTGTAGTGCAGAGGAAAACTGCATTCATGAAAATTAAATTACTTTGAGGTTTATAAAAATCCTATCTAACTTGCATGGAAAATGGCCAATTAAATACCTTAAAGAGCAAAACCCAATAAAACAGCACGGGCTCAGATCTTTGCTCTGACCATGCAACCCTGCGGTGAAATTATTTTGCATAGCATCATACAAGCTAATGACCAGATCAACAGCATCCAGGAATGCAACTCTGCCGAAGTACTAGCTTTCAAGCATTTTTTAGATAATACATTTTTCCTTCAATCTCTTACAAATTCACATACCCCCAATTTCAATTTCCTGGATTTTTGGTTACCCCCAATTTTTGGTTATCCTCATCATGTAACATTTGCTGTCTTCTGATGATAGGTCTGTTATACTTAGCCAAGAGTATATATAGCTGTTCTGCTAACACATTCTTCTGATGAATCTGTTGCTTTATCAGTCCTTAAAATGTCAGCTTTTTCATTACCGCAATGTTTTTTATACCATTAAAAAACTTACAACTAACTATTAATTTTTATGGGTTATCAGATACAATCCATTTATATCCAGGCAAAGTCCAGCAGTTTATAAAATTGTGTGTTGTGTGGTATGTGACTGATGCGACGCTGTAACTAATTAAGCAAAAAGTATTTCCCTTAGTCCACTTTTCTAAAATTATTCTTACAGCTGAGAAAGTCTTATGGTCAGGGCAAAGCCTAACAGCCTACATCTGCGTTCCTGCTTGTTTTTATTGCTCTGGCTAAGAAAGTGATCTACTGTAGCCTGCCAGAAACAGGATAGCTTGTAGTCTTAGCACTCCTGCTGACTTCTCAAGCCAAGACAGCTAGGAGCATACACAGGGACCAGAGGCACTTGCAAGCCCCCAGGTGACCCATATGCAGTTTCTCTCACATTGTACATCACTAGTTCACAAGCACTACTGGAGCCAAGCTGAGTTTTTAGATGTAGCTCTACTCTGCTCTACTTTTTACCTTAAAACCTCTCTCACATGCCTGGAAATGTGTTTGTCAACAGCCAATTTCTGCAGCCTAACTTACTCAGAAAATGTGGTATCATCACTGCAGTTACTACCTGCTGAGGTCTTCCTGAGCCCGCTGTTTTCCTGCGCTGCCCTTTTTCATGCCACCATGAAGCCCCAAGCCCCACTGAGCGCACAGCACACTCTCCACCAGCACCCACCTCTCGTGAATGCCCCTAATGCCTGCTAGCTTCCCCCCAAAACCACTTCATAACCCTCTGCCTGCCCTTCAGGCTCTGTATCTTCCCAGCGCTGCTTTTCTTTCCCACCTCCCTTTCAGGAGAAAGGCGTCCTGCCAGGTGCCAGCACTGCACCCTTGCTGTCACTGAGAGAACCCTCTCGACACCTGAGCAGCCCTGCAGAAGGCAAAGCCAGTGGCTGTTCTTTGAATAGTTCACTTTCTTTCTTCTGATCTCCTGCCTGCATCTCCTCCCTCCTCTTTCTTATCCTTTGCCATATCAAGGAGGCCACAACTTCATGTTCTGCAAAAAAAAAAGCATCTCTATAAACTAAATGCTTTAAGAGTCAGTGTACAGTTTACTCTTTACAGCTGTTTCACTATAATATATACCCGCTGAGACTAGCAACAGAGGGACTGAAGAGTGCCAATGGGAAAGATGTGTTTGTCATCTGACCACATAGCTATTAGGAACTGGCAGGATCATTTTAGTACAGGTAATTCCTCTGGAAAGAAGGGATATGTGCTGGTTTTGGAATGGCAGATATGCAAGGGGGAAATGATAACTAAATCCCAAAGGCAGACCAGAATGCAGAACAAAAAAAATCAGGGATTACTTTGAAGTTTCTCATCCAGTGCTCCGGAGTTTCTAATTTGGGTTAAGAGTGTTTTTAGAAGGACATAGAGTAGATGTGAGTCCTTAGCTAAGGGAACACTGAGACGGAAGAAGATGCGCACACATGTATTTCAGGGACCCATGGGTGCTCCTGGATTTAATCCAGAAACGGAAAATATCAAGAAATTTACCGACTTATTTAAGGTGGTCAAAACCACATCACCTTGGTTGGTGCCTGCTCCGACTTCTTCTCTGGTCCATTTCATATTTTTGGCCCATCTATGTCTTTACAGGTTTCCAATTTGAAAAGTAAGGCTGATTTTCGATTGTATGGCAAAAGATTCACATAGAAATCTTCCTTCTGGAAAACTTCTTTTGAAGCAAGCCCAAAACAATTCTAGGGCCATTAGGTAAAGAAGCCTGTCCTTGCTCTCTCTGTCAATGAAATGCAAAACCCAAAGAACAGGTGCTTCCTTTTATTATTTGCATCAATAATAAAATTTCTAAATTATTTTTCTTTTTATTAATATCTTGTTAACTACCACACTTTATCATTGCTTCTGAAAGCTACTACATTGCAAAAAATCCAAAGCATTCTTAACTAAATAAGTGAAAAAGAGAACAAAGATAGTAAATTCATTTCATTTGCTTTGTTTCCCACCCAGTTTCATCAATCAATACTACATATTACCTGCAATTCTGTTGCTGTCATAAAAACCTTTTATTCATGACTTTGGGGATATATTTTAGAAAGTTAGTAAGTTTAGAAAATGACAGACCGCCCATGTAATTTTTCTAACTTATCAATAATTCTCTTTTGTTCACATGGAAGAAAAAAAGAAGGAATAAAATACAGTAGCTGTGTAACTGAACTGGAGAAATAATAGCCTGCAGATTTGAGCAACATTTTAATTTGCAGCGACTACACTCTCATCATTCTAAACAAGTAATTTGCAGTCCGATCACAACTCTTGCTGGCCTGGACAACGCATACCACAGATATTCTGGCATACAATGTCTTAAGTGTCTTAATCAGTCTTTTTTTTTTTTTACCCCTTCTTTCCTGGCAGAGCAACAAGTACTCTCTGCCTAGCCACAGCGGCAGTGAGCTCTGCCCTCCTTCCTGCCATGCACACAGCCATGCTCTGCCCATCTCTGGGGAATAGCTTTCTCCACTAGAGAAATGCTCGAGCCTTTGCCTTTGAAAGCATCTCTCTCTCCTCTCCCTCTTTTCCCTGTCTGCATCCTTATCTCACCTGCAGGGCGACCATGTACGACCCTTTCAGGACTTTATAAAATCTGCCAATAGGAAATCAAATCCTCCGTCTCCTCCCTAGCACTCACGGCAAGTCTCTAAAAGAGGCAGGCCAGCAGCCCTTTCAGCGTCTCAAAGCGACCATATGCCCCACACAGCAACTTTGGGCGTTGGTTTAAAAAACATAGGATAACCCCAAGGAGAGGTAAATCTGTTCCTGACGTTCCCTTCTCTTTCCACTGTAAATTTGCATTTAGGTACAACCACCTTGATTAGAGGTGTGAAATGCATTTTAACATGAATTTTAGTTTTTACATAACTTTAGAGGATAGATGTTCTTCCCGAGCTAAATACAAAGATGCATGTATTTTCGTATAACACAAGGATAGATTTACTTAATGGCGCTATAGAGATGGGTTACGACATACCTTAAGTATCACTAAAAATATAACAGAACAGTACAGAAGTTGTACTGCTGAAGTGTTGCAATGTCTCACGGGAACACTTGAAAAGAGAAAGAAGTACAATATTCACACTTGGTATTCACAGCCTGTTCATTACACATTTCTAGAAATGTGGCCCCCCCCCTTAATTAAAAAGAAAGCTGAAAGAGTAGGAGGAACAAAAATGTTCTCAACTTCAATTACACTATTGGAAAATAATTATTTCAAAACTGCTTATCTGTTAAAAAGCTGGCAAGCTACCAGGATCTTGATTGCTGTAAGCAATTTTATAACTGCTCTACGCAGATAAATTTAACAGAGAAATTAATTTCAGTCTCGTAATAAGTCTCATCTCATTACCAAAACAATGTCTGTGCTGCAACAAAGCCTTGCGCAAAGGACTGCTAGCAGAGGATTTTGTGCGCAGGCATTTAACAACTGCCTAGAAAAAGTCCACCTCTGAATGCCATTTAACACTTCTTTCTAAACATAATTCGCCCTATTTGTGAAATAGGAAGTGAAATATTGTAAAATAAAGTGAAATTCTTCCCAGTTTCACTTGTATTTTGCCCATCGGATTTGAGAAAAGCTACCTGACTGCCTGGAGCCATCATTTATTCTCAGTTTGTTAGGAAGATGCCGCTGGGAGCAGTAACAAAAGTATCACTCCTCCGAAGAACCATATCGACTACGCCGTCTACCTCCCACCTGGGGGATTTTTTTGCAATCCAGGGCACCTAAAAACAGGTTAATTATATGTCAGGCTTCTCTGTCCACAGACACGGTGACAATACGATTGAATAATGAAGATGGTCTGTGGGTAAAAAAAGTGGTCTCCTTCCTTTATGCCACCATGCTGCCCTTTACTGGGACTCACCTTCCCACAGGATGTTTCTATGACATGCCTAACTCCTCCAAGTCTTTGAAAACGCTGGAAAATGCAACATGACCAAGATCCAAAATTAAAATTTGACAGCAGATTCAGCAATAAGCTCTGGATGCTTTGAACCAATTTATGGCCAATGTGCTCTGCAAAAAAAGGCACAAAACAATAATGGAGTGCATAACAGCCCATAAATCCTGCCACACTAGCACTCGTGCTTGCAGCTCTCAGATGGCACTGCTTGAGCAGCAGCATTATGAATAGCCTGACTTTTTTCTTCTACCATTCTTATTGGTGTTCTTGTTATGGCACATCAACCAGGGTATAAAAAAAATGAGTGCATGATATATCCCGATGAAAATCCTGACACGGATTTCAGCTTTGCTAACGCCTAACTTCGCTATACAGCATCTCATCTTTGGGAGCCACAATGCCATTTTCTGCTACTAAACATCCCATCCAACAAACTGCAAAGAGCAGATTTACCAGCACAGAAAGCATTTTTTAAGAGGTACTCCTCATACATTCGCTGCTGTACTTGACCATGCAAATCAATATCTCTTTACAGAGCACACGCTGTGAGCAGTAAGAAAACAGACCGTTTTCTTCAATCCAGCACATCCTTGCAACCTCAACTTCATTTCACTATTTTTTCCCAATTACAGAATTATTCTGTTCATCAATTTTGCTTCTTTGGCATAAACTCATCTACAGATTTATAGAAAGTGTATGCATTTAATACAGCAGGTACTTTATTTGTTCTTGAACTTCTCCACAGAAAATGAAGCTAAAAATCTTCCCCCAAGGTTTATTTGGTTATAATTAAATGTATTTGATTTTTGACCTAAGTTTCTTGACCTATCTCCTCAAAGATGTTTTTCATTGTTCCTTTTCTTGTTTCCACAGCAACCTTCCCATGACTCTCATTAAGTTTTTTCCCGTTTTCTTAGAATTCTATGAGGAAATAGTGATTTCAGTTGTTTGTGGGTTTTGTAGTTTGGGTTTTTTTAACAAATGCAGAGATATTTATATATATATATGTCTTTTAAAACAAAACAAGGACTCTGGGACAGTGGTCATCTCCACCTCTCTTGCAATAATTAGATAATTCTGCAAAATTTCATTTAAATCAGCAGTACTGTTGTCAGTCTCTCACTTCCCCAGGTTCCACAACACCACAAGCTTATTGCAGTCCAAGGTGGGGAAGAAGTCTTCTCTGGACCCCGTTTAAATACTTCATATGGGAGCATCAGTCAACAGTACCGAAGCAAGGCATCCGTTCCATTCAAAATTTTTGAATAAATGCCAAATAGAGCTAGTATCAGTCTCCAGTGATTAGTACAACCCAGTTTGCACCTAGGGAGAAACATTGAGGCATCGTAGTTGAAAATTTTGATGGTGATCCATATAAAGACTGCCCACCGACATCCAGGTTGTAGGAGATACTATTTTAAAGGAAAAAACAAACTAAAGTGATGAACTAGGTCCCTTTATGCTGTTATTGCCATTCATTTCTTCCCTTTCCTTGTTTTTGCTTCCAGTATATTTTATACAATGCCCTAGAAATGACTTTATATATATGTGCACATATGTTTAGATGTCTGTATGCTATAACTGCCAGAAGTGCATCAAAATAATGGAATCTCTCATTTAAAATAGAATGGAAAAACCATATCAGGGTCTGTGCAAACACTTCCAGAAGACATGAAAAGAGACCCTTCCCCCACCTGAGATTCCTACTAAGGTCAAAGAGAAGAAGGCTGTTTAGGAGCTCTTCTAGTTTATAAGCTAATGCAGAGGGGCAAGGTTTTACGCTTTTTCTTTAAGCAAAACACAAGTGAAGTTGAGATGTGCAGTATTTTCTGAGGCCAACAAATAACAAGCAAAATTTCAGTTAGACTTTATTGCAAAAGCTATTAGATTTAAAAGTAATGTTCCAGGTCATATAAATGAATATTAAAGATAGGCAGTTTGCATCCCAATTGTTTCTGCACATTGTGTATACTTAATTGTCTTCAACTCCGGTAACAGATTTTGAGTGGAGAAAGGGACCGTTCCTAACACTCTGCATTTTACACACCGTGACTACCGGCTTTCAAAAGTCAGCTGAGCAGGAAAACACATCTGAGAGGATTAAGTTCCAGTTCCAGCCCAGACTTTGCTAATAATAGCAATTCTCCACAAAAAGCAAATGCAACATTCAATGTCTCTCGCTAATTTATTGGAAAACATATGCCTGAACCTTCTCAAAAACATTCTCTTTACAGCCTGCTTTTTTCTGAACAGGTGGTTAATGGGACCTGTTTGGGGTTTTCCTACTGGGTCTGCGACACCTCAAAGTAAAGTAACTTTTCAGTTTCCAGACCTCCTCATGTTTTATGCTGCTTGCATCAAGGAGTACATTTGCCAGAGCAGCTGTTTCTTCGATATTCAATGGACTTCAAGCTTTTAAAACAGTTACCTGTAAAAACAGAACAAACCTTAAGGTACAACAATCAAAGCACATTAATTTCACCAGCTTAGAATATAAAAATGCTTCTTCTAAAAAAACATCTTCCTACACTATATGGAACAGAAGTACAGCTGAATGAGAACTTTTCTTCAAAGATTTTTCTTTGCAAATGCACCAATTTATCTAATCACTTTTCTACCGAGGCATGACCTTTTAGGAAAGTTATCAATTTTAATAAAAAACTTCCACTGACACAGATTTCTCAGCTCCAAATTGAGTTTTCAGTCCAAACCATACAAAAAATTTGGCTGCATCCATTCAGAGCACACCTTGCCTATCCACTATGTAACTGGACCAGGGAAGCGAGAGCTATACCTTAGGCCAGGTGTGATGGGGACCTGACTGGAACAGGGCTTTAGATTTTTGCAGGATGGGCTCATGCTTCTGGGTGGAGGTTTAATCAGCTTCCTGGCTTGCAGCAAACCACGCATTTTTTTCCTGTGGTCCTTAGGAAGTTTCTCTCTTTAGCACCTCTGAGGTTTGGCTGCATCTGCTCCCCGCTCGCCTCAGCAGCTTCTCAGTTTCTCTGCACAAGCTGCAAATTCTCAGAAGACTGCTACAAGTCCTTCCTTCCTGAACCTCTTCTGGCTACCACTCAATGCACACTGAAAGCTCCCCTCCCTTAGCAGGGGCTGCACGCTAAACCTTCTCTAGGGGAAGCCCAATATTTCCATGAAGGAAAAGAGGACTGTGTGGTTCTATGCAATTTTAAGCACTGGAGCATGTTAAGAAGTACTGTGACACCGCCTAACAAAGCAAGGGAAATAAGATCTGGCAGCATATCCTATGCAATGTCTATTACACACCTACTAGAGACACACTGACCCAAGAACACAACAGATGAAAGTACTACAATATGCCAAATCAGCTTCACATCAGCAGATTTAGACTATTCCTGGCTACAATGCTCCTGAACAGAACAAACGGAGAACTGGCTATTCAGCAAGGGAATACTAATTTGTCAAGGAAGTTTCATTCCAGATTTAGTATCTCCTAGAGCTCAGGAGTTGACCAAGATCTTAAGTTTTCCTCTTTAATGCCACAATTGGTGTTTTGGATCGCTGTCTGATCTTCAAAGTCACAGAGAGTTTGTGGAGCTGGGTTTTTTGTTTAGCAAGATCTACAAGTCAAAATACTTGGGCAACTTTTCAAAATTTTATAGAAATTATGGGTGGAAGAAAAGTTAATTCCATCTGATACTGTAGGTATTTTCTTTATCTTCATAATAGTAATACCTGTTTAAACACCTTTCATTCTAACTTTAAAAACTATCTGCTCTTGAAAATGGAATTAAAATACCTCATCTGAGCTCTGAACAATTCTTATGAAAGCTAAAGCCTTCTCCGTCAAAAATAAGGTACACTTGGACATTTTAGGTTGAATGGCTTGGTAACGTCTTTTTCGCTATAAGCTGATTTTAAAGAATTCTCTTGAATGAATTTGTATTGCTGCTTTCTTCAGCCTATAGACTATACTAGAGATATGCAAGCAATTTATGTCAACTGTAACTTGCAAACTTTGGGATTAATTGTAAAAAATGTAACTTCCATCAGGAGAGGAAAGCAGATATGTAGGCTGCTAAAGGCAAATCAGGTGCTGAACTCTTAACACAATAGTCTCCTTACAAGCTGTCAATTTATTCTGAGAAAAACAGTAAATAGGTGCTCATTAATATCTACTTATTATAGCCCTGTTCAGCCTTCAGATAAGAATGAGTGACTAGGGAGGCTTTGACCTCTGTGACTTCTCTTGCAGAGGCTGGATCTGAGACTCCACCTCAACCCCATGAAGCTTTTAGCATGCCTGCAGGCATTCTTCAGCTTGACACTTTGTACACCCTTTTTATTCTACACTTTTTATTGTATTTAGTTACCATGTTATGGCAGGCCCTTAGACATCCAAGATACACACACTGCAAAATTATATAACTACAGCCAATTCACTGGACTTCTTCAAGAAAGTTTTGCAAATAGGTTTTGGTGTGGTGTTCCTCCCATGTCAACGCTATTTGCTTCAAACCATTTCCTGGGAAGTCCTTGTTTTCCAGGGTTACTTAAAGCAGTTTTCACAGTATTGTAAGAAGCTTGGTCATAAACTTCGCAGTTCATTTAAGCCAGTGCTGCCTGAGGAGCTGTGCCTACAAAAGACTGAGTAAGAAGAGGTCTTTCTCCAGCTCCACTAGGATCAGTAGGTTTTTAACTGTGTTCTTTCAGTGCCTTTTAGAAAATGATCCAGAAAAGGCAGGACAATTTTGCCTCTAAATTATTAGCAACTTACTGAGGGACCAGCATAGATCTGCTGCAGCCCATTTAGGACTAGAAGACATTTTTAAAAGACATTACACTCAGGAGGTGACACTATAAAGCAGACCATAGGAGTTACATGTGCAAAAATACACATGCGCCTCACCTGAAGATTGAATACAAATAGCTATATGTTGTCAACTACTTGCTTCTTTAATTACCACATTTACACAAACAGTTGAGCGCTCATTGATTTCACCTTAAAAAGTCACTTTTTGAAAAGATAAATTTTCAGAATAAGTCCAATCCTTCCCCCCAACTGCACTGTTAAGGTAAGCTTAAGCAAAATTTACCTTTTACGTAGTTTCCAAGATGACTCAATTGTCTGTACGCAGAGAACTTCTGCGAGTCTTACATAAAGCATGTCTATTCTATCTCATAGCTTAAGCTTTTAGTCTTACTTCAACATCAGACCTAGAAATAAGCTTAAGGCTAAATGAATGAGTCTTAAAACCATTATTGTCCTTCACTGGTGCCAGATCACATCAGTACAAGGCACTTAATTTGCTCTGGCTTTTAGTTTTAAATCAATCATTCCAAAAGTTCATACAGATTATTCTTCTAACTTTTTTTAGTTAATAATGAAAGACACAATGACAATTACATCTAAAATAAAAAAGCTTAAACATTCTAAAGCCATCTGATTTCATTATGCAAATGAGATAACATGTTAATAACAACACATACTGTTTCGGTAATATGACTTGACTTTGTACTTAAGTCATTTCAACTTCATTAATTATGTGGAAGGTGGAAGAGTCAATTTAGGTCATAGTCAGGTAGCACACACATACGGAAATACACCGTAAGGCATTCCTGTGATAACAGAACTAAAATAAAAATTTAAATGTATGTATTAGTTGCCCTTGTAATTTTCAGTGTGAAGTGAAGGACGGTCTGTGCCAATGTACAACACATTTTAATTTTTTTAAAAATCAACCGTCCTGGCCTCACACGCTGTGCTGGGGCAGATGAGCTCGTGCACAAAGGAGCTGTTCACTTTCAGCTTGAAGGAGAGACACGGCCCTCCCGTCCCACTGTCAGCTCAGCTCTCTGGCTTGCATCAGCCAGGACCCAGCAGAGAGACTGATTTCTTGCTAAGCACGTACAAACCATGCCAGAGGCACCTGTATGCCTACCCAGAACTTGCTGATGAGACAAACCAGGATGGGTGATCCATGACCAATAACCCCAATAACCCCTTGACTGCTGGACTGTTCCTCATTCAAGAGGCTGCTGGAGAGCAGCTGAACAGCATCTTCGATTCCTGTGGTGTTGCTCTTCTTCCCTGCAATGCCTCACATTTGCTCAGCATCCTACCTAGTTATTACAGTATGTGCAGAGAGCACAATATGCTAAATGCATATCCCGAGACTGATAATTTTCATTCATAAGCAACTCTGCAACTGTCATCTTCGATTTCTGACAGGACGACTTTACAGGTTCTGCTACGTAGCTTGTTCAAACAAAACACTGCAGCTTACAGTTCTGGGTTACATCCCAAATATCTGTTAGCATCACAAGGCTTAGAGACTTAGTAACAGATATTATGCGGGCAAGCTACATTCTGACTAGTCAAGCACTGGGTCTCTTGCTTAGTGGCTGGCCTTTGACGGGTGCCGATTTTATAACTTGGCCGAGTAGCTATAGGTAGGTAGAAGAAATGTGGTCATGAATCTGTGTTCAAAAAGGGGAGGATTATGTCACTGCTAAATACAGACCATCAAAGAGCCTGGCATAGTTACGCCTTCTCCACAGTGAGGGGGTATAGTTGAGCAATCATTATTTAGAATAAAATTGAGTTGGCTAGTAAGTGTTGGGAAACAACTGAATAAGGACAAACACAGGAATTTTAAAGGTTGGGGGTGAAATGAGATATGCTCTCCTTCCAAAGGCAGATATGTGCTGCAAGGTTAAGGATGGCATATTGGCTGCACACAACCATTTCTGCTTAGCTGTCCTTTCTTGCTTGAGGCAGGGTAAGTTTCTTAGGGAATGTAAAAGCATATGGATCTGGTTTCCAAGAGATTTAGCACTTAATCATATGGGAAATCACTGGAAATCCAAAAGAAGAGGGGAAAAATAATCACTAGACACTGGATTTAACTTCATTTCACTGTAGTAGTCTCCGATAGAATTTTTACCTACAATCAAATCAAGAATTTTGATGCAAGTTTTATAAAGGCTTCCTTGAAAGACGAATGTTTTCGGATGAAAAAAGAAAAAACACATTTTCATTTAAAGAAAAAGGTTCTCTATTTACTTATGTTTATACAAATCCAAAAATAACCATTCAGATCAAAGTAGGATTTGAACTTTGACTTAAAAAAGCTGCAAAAGCTTTTCATAAGCAAGGGCTGAAACTCAAAAGTGTCAATCATTTTTGCAGTATTATGATAATTTTTTTGGTTGAAATGCAATAATAGTATCTTACACTGCAGAAAAATATTTTCAATATAGATATAAGATTAAAATGCAAAAAATACGGGGATAAGTTTGGCTCTTGACTATACACACGCAGCCTTTCTGAAGACTGCACAGATGCAAATCAGCTGAATTTTACCTTTGATCTCATTTTTCAGATAAGATTTCTGCTATATTTTGAAATACGAAAAGTAATGATGGAATTTATGTGATATACTCTGCATTCAACACAAATACAGTTAAGAGTGAGAAAAAATCAATGACTTAGATGATCAAAAGACTGTACACACTGATCCTGTAACTTTTGTGTCAGCATAAACAATCATAACCATAAATCCTGCTCTATTATGTATGTGTTTCCTGTTAAAATATAGGCTCTGTGTGCACAAATATGCAGAATTAAACTCCCCACCAGCCTCTACTCATTCTGCTGCAGTTGAACCTGGCTACACCAGCGGTAAATGTAGTGTTTTGGTCCATTATTTTTCAGAATTTTGTCAGAGGGAGAATTTTTGCTTTTAAAGAAGTTGGATCCTGCAGTTGGCTTTTCTTAGTCCAAACCCCTCCAGAGTCCAATATAAGAGCAGCAAGAACTCTTCATCCAGCAGCACCTGCTGGGATTACACGCTCGCCTTGCAAACTTTTGTGACCTTTCTGAGAAGGCAGTGGAGAAGCAGTTGCTACTCAAAGGACATGGGAATAACCTCAGAAAATGCCGTAACAGTGATAGGTAAGCTCAAACAACTGTAAAGGCATGACTGAGTGTGGGACCCTATCCAGGATAATAAAACTTCTTTTAACACTAATGTTTTCTTTCTTGAGTGCATTACCACAGTGATCCCATGAAGTGGCTGACTGGAGCTGCCTCACGGAAAAATAGGAAATATAGAAGAAGATGGGTGTTTGCCCCATCATATTGGACATCTGGACAACCTAAAAGCACAGGGGGGTGATGAACAGTGAACATATCTCTGCTTAGTTGCCTTACAGATGGTATTGGTCAGTAGAAATAACTACTTTCCATGCCAGCACAATGGCAGCAGCATTAGCCCACCACTCTTTAAATGACACTGGGAAATTACAGCTGGACTGATGTCAGCAGCAAATCACAAAACTGATGCTGATGAGTCCAAGGTGGAGCTATCAATATGAGCTTTTCTGAGGCCTTTAGAGATTCACAGAAGGGAGAGACCCCAGGGCAAGCAGTAGGTACCCTCAACTTCCCTACTGACCTTGAAACAGCAGCCGCTGGCAAAGCACTGCTCAGCCCTCTGCAGGAGCACACATCTGCATGGGTGATGGATGTATCGACCTTGGGGGTCCCCATTTCAGGGCCACTTGTTCTACAGTGGGATTTCATCTCCAGCTCCACCTAATGGAGGTGAGCTAACAAGTTCTGGGGTCCCTCTTAAGGTAAGCTGAAGAATGCACATCTCACATGGAGCAACTACGTATAGGAACTGAACAAAGAACAGGAGCACGCAGCTTCAGCAAAGACTCTCAAAAGGTTTCACGTTGCCTAGGGTTGTAAAAGCTACAAGTTAGTCCTGAAAACAATACCATAACTAGCAGTTAGAAACAGATTGTTCACAGACAACAGCTGCTTCTGGGACCTTAATAACTAATTTGTTACACTGCACCTTTTAGGAGCACAATTAAAAAGTTATGTCAACTTACAATGAAAAGCGTATTGCTGTTTTCGCCAGCTTTATTTGTCTTTTCAAAATATTCTTCTTACTACAACAATTGTGATGTTACCTCAGGAGATTTCTGATTTACTTCCCATCTTATTTAGCATTTGCACTTTGATGGAACCTAGACGTCATAGTCAGGATTAGGCCCCATTCCATGAAACACCACATGTGCTAATCCTTTTTTAAAGCTAGTTATTACTGTCTCTGTGGGAGACAGCCCTTGGCAAGCTTTTCAAGGACAAAGTACTTCCAATACTGAATTTAGAACTGTAACATTGATATTTCTTTTTTACATTGTAAGAATTATGTGTTATAATTGTATACTATGCATAAATTCAATATGCATTCAGTCTTCATAAAACAGTTTCTCTTTTTTTTGCATTGGTTGCCGATTTGTGCTATGAACCAATTCTGAACAGGTTCAGCTGAGACCAGTGTAAACATCTGTGCCTGTTGAATTTGCCTGTCATCAAACAGACAGACAATTGAAGTCGGCAATAATTTATGGAGGACAATACCTGCTTCATTTCTCAGCACAGGTGTAATGTGAAAAGGGCAAGAACTCCTTTCCAACTGAATAAAAATACTGAAGAATTACTTCAACTGCTGCTCAGTATGGGCAGTGAACACGGCAGCAGTTGTGCAGGAACAATTTGCAGGACTCTGCCGCACAGAGGGGCACAATAAAGAAATCATCGGCAGTCTTCACTTTGCATTTCCAAGTACATCCTGTTTAGCAAGCAACATCCTGGATTTTGCTTTTCTTGAATTATCTCATTGTTAGTCACAACTCAGGAGAAAATATCAAAACGTCACACTGAGTGATACAAAGCCAACTTGAATTTTTAGTATGAGGATGAATAGCACCATCCACTACAGAGAAAGCTGAGCAAAGAAGAATCACAGTCACCAAAGCCTACAGTCAGAGCATGCCAATGAACACAGCTGTTATATCATGGCATAAATATTGCTCGATTTGACCAAAATACTTACATAAAGATGTAGATCTGATGAGTCATAACTCAGACACCATTAAGAAAATGTATTTCAATTGTCACTTTTGTTGCATAATAAAAATCCCTCCTGGATGTCAGCATCTTAGTTATCTGGCTTACAGCTTCTGATGCAACTTTGAACGTTGCAAGTGAACCTAGGTTTACAGTACCACAAACATTCTTACAAATAAAAACATCTTTAATATTGGTATAAAACCCTACTCAATAACTCTTAGGTTTCCCAGAAAAGATAGTCTCTTTACTATTGATTGTGAAAGAAAAAAAAGCAGTAGGACACATTCTCAATAAAATCTCCCATGAGTTTGTGTAATTTCTCAGTGTGACAGATTTGCAAAGAAAAAGCATTACGGAACTGAGTAAGTGTCCATAAACTTGTCTGCTAAATTCTTGTGCTATCACGTGGTTTAGTCATGCCACTTGAAATTCTTCCTCTTCCTTCTCTCTCTTACTCTATATCCCAGAGCCTGCACTAAAAACTTCCCCACAAAGCCAAAGAAACCAGGAATACATATTTAGCATTAAAAGGTTCCAAAGATAACATACTTAAAAGTTTTGGCATTTTGAGTAGGCAGAGAAGACTGGTTTAGGCCACTCTTAAAGTGCTTTCAAATTTCTGCTCAAGTCACTTATCTTTTAAAGTCAACAGGTACTTTGCAATTGTTATTTGTCTAAGTTACATACATTCTGCTCCATGTTGTCCATGCTACAAAACAACTGTGCCACCTCAGGAGAGCTTTATTTCAACAAATATTTGACTGAGCCAGTGGAACGAATAGCCAAAGGGACAAGAGAGAACAATTTCACATAAATTGTTAACAACAGAAAAATAATATTCAAGCAGTTGTACCAACTGTTGGTAAATTCTACATGGCTGGAAAATGCAACAAGATTTATAGCTCTTCATTTAAGAGAACGTGCATAACTCATTCACAGCCTCATGCCCTCATGCCACTAGTAATGCCTACCCTCCAATGTGTGTAATAATATCACGTATGTGTAAACATACTATAAATATATAGAGAATACACGTCAGCTATATCTACTTTCATACTCTGTGATCAAGGCCCCAGATCACTATCTGGGGTATACGATGCAGAAAACTAGATTTCTATTCCCGTTCAGTTTAGTACAATCTCTTTTCTCCCATCTCGTGTATAGGGCTGGATGGCCGCCTGCTGTCTGTCTGCCTACATTCCCTTGCTGCTCAGTGCTGTGCGTAAGTGCTACAGTTTGTGCCTTTGCTCCGGTTTGTTAGGATTCCCTTTGGTGCTTTGGAATTTGCAAGCTCTAGCAATAGCCCAAGGAAACACTTACTGGCATCTGAAAAAAATCTCCTTTTTGGGAAGGAATTTTCAGCTTCGTCACAGAGGAATCCCTCCTGCTAACAGGTGTTCCTGATGGAGTCCTGCAAGCATACAATTTCTTCTGGCTGTGAACTGCAATCAAACTGACAATCATGTGTTTGCTCATGTCCTTGATAAAAGTTCATTTAGCCACAACATTAGGCTGATTGTTTTTTTTCCTGCTGCCTTCTTACATAAGGTTTTAAGTTACACATTAAGACTTCCCCCGCCGCCCCAACAAAATACATGCAATATCTGGGTTTCAGAGCTCTTGGTAAGTTTGAAACATTTGTGAAAACACCAGTTCTCAGACGGGATCTACTTGATACCCACTACACCCAGTGAAGGTTATAGAGTCCAGATAGGATTTTGCAGTGGGAAAGGTGGTTATTATTCTACACTGCATGTATCTGCAGTACAGATATCTTCTGTAGGGGAACCACCTAAGGCACAGAATCAGGCATCAATGCCCTTCAACAGCGGGCAATACTTACCTATCAGCAGGCACAGCAACAGCAGCCCATGTGCACCGACAAGACTGCTGCCTGTGTCTGGCTGTGCAGCCTTCCCAGAGACAGCAGCTAACCCTGAACAAGGCACAGCTCCAGCACGCTTCCCACAGGCTTCTCCCACATGCTGGCCCTCTTGGATGCAGCACGACTCCCTGCCAGAACTGGCCAGGAAAGACGTTGTCCCTGTGCTTTTCTGAATATACACATTACTATTACAAGGAGTGTTACTGGGACATTTGCTGGACATTTGGCAGTCCTCATGAGTTTCCACACCTCATTTGCTATGGGGGTGTCAGCCTGTTTGTAGCTAAGCCTCCCGTGAGAAAATTGGCAATATTCTGTGTCACATGGGATTGAACTCCCCCACTTACTCTTCTGGGCTGCTGCTACCATCTCTTCCTTTCTCCTTCGTTTTCCCCATGTTTCTGAAGCACCTATGCCTTCCCTCCTGGGACTCCTCGTCTTTCCCCTGCTTCTGAGCTGTCTCTGTTGTCTCTTACTAAATAATGAGAACCTGCAATCACCTCCTCTTCCTTTCTGCCCTCCTGCCATCCCTCATTTTGTTGTCATTTAAAACTTTAGAGGAGGAAGCACTCAAATGATTCTCTGGCAGTGCCACATAAAATTTATTCAGTGTAGGTAGAAAAAGTGCATAAAGTACCCCGTAAAGATGCACAGGGTAAAAATCATTCTTAGGATGCTAAACCATTACTAAAGCAAAGCAGGTATTTCTTGCAGCTCCTTTACCATTGGGATCTTACGGTGGCAGTAAGTAAAGAGTTTAGAAAAAGAAGCATTATAAAACCTTGCTACAGTTGCCTTAAATGCTAGACTTGGAGGGAAATAAATTTAAGAAAGTATGTAAGAAAAAAATACCTCAAGTCCCAGAGCTCATATGCAAACATCACTCAGCACTGAGGGTTATATTGTTCAAATCTGTAGGTTCACTATTCTTGCTGCCTCTCTTGTCGTACTAACAAATCATCAGTAATCGTTAGCAAATCATGGAACCTTATGGCTGGAGAAAAAAACAGAGACATGAAGTACAGATGTTTCCCCAGTGAATCCTATATATTTACACTACTCCTTGAACACGACTGAGCACTAACAGCATACAGGCAGTGCCCTCTTTAGGGAACCTCTGCCAAAACACCATGAAAAATCCCTGAACTCATGCTACTTGCAAAAGATCCTCCAAAATGAACCAGAATCAAAACATTTCCTCCAAGAGTTAACAAAGCTCATATGCCAAGAAGGGACACTCAAAAAAAAGTCACAGAACAGTGCCATCTCCTGAGTTACATCCAACATAAACATTACAGCAGGTCCCCAAGCCTCCGCTCCGTCATCCCCACTCAAATGGGAGCATCACCGCACTACAGTTATTCACCATATACTACAGTAATTCATCTGATAGCACTCTACCCTGTCCTATCTACTCAGAAAGTCATGGTTAATATAATTTCTAGTCCTCAGTGCTCACCAAAAAACTGTTCCCTTCTTGTTTAAGAACTGGCTTTAAACAATACATAAGCTTTTTCATAAGTAAGTTTTACTATCACTTTTACTTGGCTGAAGTCAAGCAATTCACAGGCTGTATTACAATTATGTAGAAGTAGGGGGTTAAAAACTACAGTTCAGGGTAAAGACACTGCAGGTGTGCAGTTTAATGAGTTCTTAATTGAGTAGTGGGAGAGCATAAAAAGGAAGTGCAGAGGGTGATTACAGGGCTCTTTCAGCGAAGGGAGCAGTGCAAGCACTGAACTCTATAATCAAGAATAAAGAAAAACGAGTTCACCTCTAATTTTCTCTGTACTACAGCCTTTGTTATTCATGCTCAGAATGCAAGATTAGAATTTGTACTGTCGAGTTAACTGACAAGATTAACCTTTTTTGAGATGTACTTGTTTTAAGGTTAAGACCGCGAAAAATGAGGAAGGACATAAAAAATAACTTGGATCTGAAAAATATATTTCCTGCACTTCTGTTTTGCAAATCAGTCAGATTTCTCTCTGGCTTCTGCCTGTTCTCTGCTATTGAATAGACTGCACAGGATAAATCTGCAGAGGAAAAAATGGAAGGAGACACCACACAGAAGGGAAAAGGCAGCTACTTGGATTTATGACACTATCCTCAATTCTCTTCCTCCTCTCTCCAAGAAACAAATGCCACAAAACCCCAAAAACCTCTTCTCTCCGCTCAGGGACAGCCATCTACAAAGCGGCAGTGCAGCAGTGTCACTGCTCAGGTAGGCACTGCAGGAAAGCACTAACCCATGACAGTGGGAATGCTCCTAAGAATGCTAAGGAGATGTAAATATGTTAAGAAGACATAATTTTATATATGCTATGCATTTTATAAACGCTAAGGAGAAATTATATAATGAGTGCACCCATCTGCAACTGTGGACAGTTGAGACCTCCTGGACATTCACTTTGCTGCCACGCATTAATCTGATCAGAGCAGCTTCAACCTTCAGCTGGGCACAAGTCAGTCACTGAAAACCCAGCGCAGCATCATTTAGCACAACTCTAGACTTTAGTCACTTGGGCCGTCAGATGTTTGGGGTTTTTTTTCAGAAATAAGAAAGAGAAGTAAAATCTGGCATCCTTCCAAGTAGTTCTATGCAGCTCAAGTGTTACCTGAAATGTCGTATTTTTCTCTTTGAATTTAATATTTAGAACTATGAAATTCATGAGCGAGCACAATCTGCCTCGACCTCTGAGGAAAAAAGACATTTTTATATATAAAGACTTTTTCACTATCATCGCAGTTTTGTGAGAAAACTCTTATATTTGCACAGCTACAGCAAGCTCTTGTAATCATTTTGCACAATACATTGGCTTTTTTTTATCTGAACATTTTTCAAATTCTTTTACATCAGGCTTTAAGGCATCAAAGTTTTTTGCTGTTGCTTTCCCCATAAATATACTTTTAACTGCATGTTGCTGACAGGGAACAGTTGGCTACCTTTCACAAAGCCACAGCAGGCTTGAATTCACCAAGCTGGTTGCAAAGTTACTGATATTTGTCCCCAGTATTGTAGTCTCTGCCTCCACATCAGTTTCTGACTCCGGGAGGTGACAGAGAGAAGGATGACAAGACTAATAACAATTGAGGCCCTCTGGAAACATTATCATCTTCTATTCCAATTTCCCTTATAACTTACATTACAGAATATCACCCATTACTTCCTACATCAGGGTTATAATGCTTAATTCAAGTATCATTGCAGGAATACAGTGCATCCATCTCCAAGAACCAGGAAATATAGCTGTTTAATGACATGAAGCCTGATCTAGAGCCCACTTATGTCAAATGGGAGTCTTTCAGCAGACTAATGGTCTTTGCTTAAGGGCCATCAGCTCCAATAAATCAGGAGGCAATTTTAGCTCTAATCAGATAGATCTTCAGAAGTTCATGTAAACACACTCACCAAGTTCCCTTCGGCCATCCCTAAAAATTGGCGGCAGGGTTGACCATGCTGTCAGCACTTTATAAGTGGGTAAATTCTCAGTAGCTACCTAACATGCAGACAAGAAAACATGCTAAAACTTAGTGGCACAAAGCATGGTGCTACAAAGACATTGACACTTACTTAATGCCAGAGGAGATCTGGACAGTGCAGGTATGCTCGTTAGTCCAAATGACCGTAATACATCTGACACTCTCCTCTTGGGGCTAGGGAGAGCACCTCATCCAAGTGCTGTAATTGAGCTGCTTTACATTATTTTATTGCATACAGAACACAGATGCAAATAATGAATTTGCCTAACATAAGCAAGAAGTGCTATGCTGTAGTCATCAAACTATACATGCTAATTGGAAGTCAATAGATTCATTTAGGAAGAGGGGGATTGATTCTTTCTAATGATTTAGGTTTGGTAGCTGCCAACTGACCTTGCATTATCCAAATGCCAAGTCTCTGGTGGCTGTTACTTCCCCTTTGTCCTACGCTACGGCACGTTCAACTTATAGCTGTTTTCTACTCACTTGCACAAACCTGCAAGTTCATTTATCTATATCCAAATCGTAAGCATTTAAAGCAAGGTTTTACTCTAATGTTGGAGAATTACATGGTGCAGGAGTCCATTCCATGTTATCTACAAGCAAACAAGAACATTTGTCCAAGAGGTGCCCATTTGCATCAGAACTTTACCAGCTTCTGAAATTGTCTCCAGTTTGTGCACATCAGTACTTTTTTTTTTATTGAAGGTCTGGTTCTTTAATCTATTATCCATCATCTTGAGTGATTATTTTGCGCATGAAGCAACATGTATTCTTTTAAAATAGTTCGCTGATATTAAAATCTACAAGCCATGGCATTAAATGGAAACGTTAAGCTGTGTATTTAAAAGCTCTCTGAAGAGAAAGAAACCTTCACTCAAAGAGGATCTTGTCATCCATATCAGGATTGTATTTGAACAGTACAGATGAATGGAAGCTCACGAAACTACCATGATGAAAAAAATATTGATGATTTGATAAACAGCTTTCTGAAGAAGTATTTGCTTTACTTCATATTTACGTGTTCTATCCAAAATGCAGTTATAAACTCAGTCAGTTCCACTTGGGTTTGGACCTTGCAAATATAAGAACTCCTCAAACCACACACAACACATTCTCATTTAACATTTATCCACACTAGTAATAATTACCACGATGTTTAAAGCCAAGACAGATTTAAATCTTTCCATTGTATAATTTTGTGAGCCCTCACCACTTTAATGATTACTTTGAAAGTCCAGTACTCACACATCATCTTTCCATTAAGCAATGGGCATTTTTCATAGCTTTGTGATCAAATTATTTTGTACAGCTAAGTTTTTATGATCATTCACATTCCATTATATTTTATAATTGCAGATACAACAGTAATAGAAAATACCCTACCTACTGTTTGGGAGAGCTGCACTGCTTCATGTATATACTGTATGTTCTTTAAAGAGAACGTTCAGTGGGATAAGTAAAATGCCGGTAAGAAACACTATGCAGTCTTTTACAGAACAAGGAAACTGAAGTTGAAATCACATGGTCCCTGTAAGGAAGACCAAGTTGTTCCTCAGAAGTGAAGTTACCACCTTTCCAGGAAAAATCTTTTATAGATCTCAGCATTACAAAAATGTATCATATTTACCCCAAACAGTAAACCTAACAAATTCAAACACTTTCTAAACTGAAGGAGTTTTATTTCTTCTTCTTGGGCAGATGCTTAAAACTATACGGCTTTCAAACCTTGCTGTTTGCTGCTCATTTTACCCAGATGTATACTCTTATTTAATAAGACAAACACTAAAACAGTCAGCTCACAGATCAGTGAAATTGTTATAATAAACACCAACCAGATAAATGCAAGAAAAGACAACCCATAGTAACTTTTCAGGAGGTGAAGGAAATGCATGAGGGTCTTTCACATTACTTGTGCTTGCTGTTTTTTTCTGGATATTTTGCTATTGTTTCAACTTCAGCTCTAGCAAGTGAATTCTCACATCCTGGCAATATTGCTGCAACTGCCTGCCAAAATCACCAGCAGAGGAGATTTCTAAGGTTCTGCCTCCCAGAAGTTATCTTCTTAAGTAAACCTTGCTTCATTTCCTATCCCATCTCTGAAGCTTTATTAAACAGGATCTAAAAAACTAACACTGTACATGGTCTCTTTAAAGTATGGGTTTATATTTCATTATTAAATCAATACGAAAATTAAAATGAAGAGGCTGAAAGTTTTTTGCTTTGCTTACATGCAGTTAATAGATTGTAAACTCCAGGCTCATAGAGTTCTGGTCTGAAAGAAAAAAAATAGATCTGCTGTGTATAGTTTATGGAACATTGGAAAAATTCATCCTGTCCTTCCTTCCAGCTAAGTAAACACCCTCAACCTGTGTATCTCCAAACCCAGTACTTTCTGCCAACTTTTCAAATCGCTAATGCATTAAGTTGATTCCAAAAAGCATTGTTGACAATTGCTAAAAATTATGTCAAGCTGGGAATTTGCAACATTTAAAAACTTCAAATGAGACACATTCAGAGAAAAGAGAGAGTGAAATAACAACAGTTTTAACATTTTGAAGTGATAAATAGCCTAAGGCCAAAGAAGGTTTAGAGGAATAAAGAACAACTTTGCTGTGAAGATAATTACAGGTAACTGGCCAAGGTTTTAGATGGCCCAGCTGGTTTCCATCCAGATTAGACATTTGGGAACCACATTGATGACTACAAGAAACAAGCTGGCATAAGGTAACCTGATATTACAATTACTACACAAACAAAACCAAACCCAAACAAGCAGCAAAAGAGATGCGACCTTAAACATAAACCACTACTTAACAAGAGAGCGCCATACAAACGCTGAACCAAAGCAATATCTAAGTGAAATCTCAAGTTAGTCTAACCCCAAGTTTGCCCTCAAAACCAATTAAACCATTGGAATTACCAGAATGAAATCACTGATCTACTGAATTTACAAGAATGAATCTGTAGAAACTGCAGTGTGTTTATTATAAATCCCAATTTAAAAAGTTCAACAAATCTAATCTACAACAGCCAGGTATTTGGAAAACAAGTTATTACTTAATGAATAAATCACAACCTTTGAGTCAACTATGGCTTACACATTCTCATCATAGACTGGTGAGAGAGCCTTTCTTTCTAAATGCAGGAAAACATAGTATGCAGTAAATGCACCTGGAGTAGCAGAAGTGCTTGATATATGTCTGTTATGTATACAAATATGCCTCCTACTGTATGTCAAAACACATATTAATGCTTCTCTTTTACAAGATCGTATTTAGGGCTTTCTAAACTTGATTAGGCACTTTATCTTCAGCAGCTGCTTCATATGCATATACATGGATAGGAATACATATCTATACCCACTAATACAGACCAAGAAGGACTTGGCTTTTCCTCAGCTAACAGACCACAGGAGGGGACAGGCAGGGGCTGGTGGTCGCCACCCTTCCCAGTGCTCCAGCATCCAGCTCTGTTGAGCAGGTAACAGGCACTGGCTGATGCCCCAGGCCCAGCAGACCCCCGGGAGCTGGGGAAAAGTTAGGGAAAAGCTACTCCCCAGCAGTTCCTTGGTATCATGACCATCTTGGCATGGCAAAGCCCATCAGGAGGTACCCGAATTTGACTTGAGCCAGAGTAAGTGAGCTCATCCTTAGCAAGTGTCAGCTTGGAAGAAGCTACCTGAGCTTTAAAATTAAGAAACCAACAGAAGTTCAGCATTTTGTAAAGCTCAGAAGGTATAAGCTTGCAGCCTCTTCAGTATATCGGAAAGGTGAAATCATGTGATTGCTCCTGAAGATGCTGGTATAACTTTGCCTCTGTGAAAGATCATGAAATGATATTATGTCTCCAGTTTATGCAAAGTTTGAGCCAAAATCCTATTACAACTGACTGAGAAAGAACTAGCAATAGCCAGCCACTCAATATCCATCCATCAGAAAAAATTAAGAAAAACCCACAAAACCAATCACCTTATGACTACATACCAGCACAACCACTACAAAAAGACAAACTATATTTGTATTTAGGAACTGAGTTGTAAATCAAATCTTCCTCTCTGACAAGATGAAATTTTCAAGAATAAGGTATTCTAAAATTCCTCTAGATGTAGCATATTTAAGAAATAAAAACCATAAAGAGAATTTAAGATGCCTCTTCTTATACATGCTATCTTTCCTTCTCTGAGTCAGGTAACTTGGTGCTAAGAAAAAAAACCTCAACATAACACATCAGGTTTCAGATAGTATCTTTTTCTTTTTGTCCTAGGATATTACCGTTGCCTATTTCATTACGTCGTATCAGTAGAATTTCTATGTGGCAAAGCCTAGTGTGGAACACCATTTATCAGGTAAAAAATACAAAAAAAAGCCCCTTACATGTAACTTAAGGTTAACACCAGTAAAGCGTTTCATCTACTCTGATACTGGAAAACAGACACACTTCTGGTTTTGCTTTTGTTTCTATTATTATCTCACTATGTATAGACTTATGTAAAGAGAGAGAGAGATCTATAGATAAACAAAAGAGACAAATGTCTATCCTTCCATCCCTACAATAGACTATAAAGTAGTTGTGCAGAAAATATCTTCTTAAAGTAAATGTGAATTAATTTCCTTTAGCGTATTTTAATTATAGCACATCTTGAAAAACCAACTTGTACCACAGAGATTCCCATGGATGTTTTTATATTCAAAAGAGATGATCAATGGAAATATTATTACTCAACTAGCCAATGCGACAATGACTACAGTTGCCCACACTTCACATTTCCGTAAGTCAAACTAATTCAGCTGGGTAAATCTATTAAAAAATAAAATCAGCTAGTGCTGGTTTTTCCATATCAACTCCAGTTTATAAAAAGGCTACTTTACATGTAGTTTTGTGCAGTTACAAAACATTTTTTCAATTTATTTTATTCAGGCATGTTAATTAATTTTAGCCTTAGATAGTGCTGTCACATAAAATTTCATATCACTGGGGTATATATCTATTTTTTCAGTGTCACATTCACATGAGGAAAATTGACAAAACCCACAAAAACGTTATAAAGGTTGTCAGGGTAACAAATTATGCACACAGGCAAAAGGGTAAAATATAATTATGCAGATGGCAAAATAAAAGAAGGTAATTTACAACTGATGCAGAAAATTACTGGCACAATAAGCATATCCCATAAATCAGTTAGTTAACAACCTAATTTATAACTTTCTGAAAAACTGCAAAGATAAAATAGAGACCTAGAAAGGAGTTTAAGTGCCTCGTGGCTTTTCTTTCAGTAATGCACCTACTAAGGACAACATTAATAGATCAGCAGCACATTAAATAATTGATGCCACATTATTATCTCCCTCTCCTCTGCACTAATGAGCAATTACTTCTTATGATGATTGACTCTTTTCAACAGGGAAAATCAAAAAGTTTTTGCAGTACAGAATCGGCAGAAGCTCATAGGTCTGTGATTATCAGCTGGAAAACCGATTCATTTTTAAAAACATCAACAAACACTACTGAGGCCAGAATAAGAGCGGCACTTCAGTGTGTTCTTACAAGTCCACTGGAAAGCACAATAGGAAGAGAGACACCTGTCTTCTCCCCACAAACCGAAAGGCACATCTGAGTATGCTTTTTTTGAAAAGCTATACAAAATTAACTGTGAAGGACTCATACACCCTTTTTTTTTTAATAATTATATACTTTGGGGGATAGAAATTTAAAAAATTGGTTAGCTCAGAAGGAATGAGCAAGGTCATGGTGGTTTCTGGTCCCCTAACTTTTCAAATTACTCCAGCACAACCATAAAAATTAAACATCTCTCCAAGTCCTACAGATTTAATGAGCACTCAGTCACAGGTCTAAATGTTTTTCTATATTAAAGAGGAAAGGGAAAAGACAAGGATGATTTTTGTGAATAAGGTCACAAAACAAGGTGTGACATGTATGTGAGGAGGAGGAGCAGCAGTAAAGGTACTAAACTAAAGAACAAATGCAAGAACAAATGGCACACATGTCAAAGACTACATGACAGCAACGTGTTCAGGAAAGATTTTAAAATTTCAAGGAAAATGTGATCATCTGTGTGGCACAGTGATAATACAAAACAGCAGGTAGGCATAATGCAGCAGTAGCTTTCTTAGGCAAAACCCATCATCCAGTTGGAACAGCTAGGGACTTCAGCATGCACCAATGTGACTAGGGTGGTAAAGCTGTAGCATTTGCTGTAATTAGGAAAGCAGCAGCCTTAAGAGTCTATACTAAGGTTTCAGAAACAGTCTTGGCAGAAATGAATAATAGGTAACTGCAAGGTCATCTCATTTGTGACATTAAGTCATTAGACTGATTATATGTCCATCTGCTCTGCTTTGCAAATTGGCCTTCTGTGTTCATCAGCAATCATAAACCCAGATATATTATGACACAGGCTGGGAAATACATGCACAAACAGTCATGAGCATGGACCTGAGAGCATTACAGCTACTCAGCGTCATAAACACTAAAGACTTTGAATCATACAATTAGCCTACTAGAAGTAAGCACCTTTAGAGCAAACGGAGTACAAGACCTACATCAAGAAAAAAGGAATTTTCACTGTAAATATGCAAAAAACCAAAGGGACTTTAATCTACCAAAACAGAGAGGGCTGTCAGTGAACAGAGAGCTCAGTGTAGTAACTATTCATCACCAGCACCACCATAGCATTACTTTCCACTTGCCCAGTGGATTTCGTTAAAGATAGAGGTACCAGCCATTTGGCTCCGCTTCTCCTTCCTTTGCCAGGTCTTAACTGCCCTTTTCTTTCTGCAGCAAAATGTAGCCATACAAAGGTGCTGCAAAGCATGCTCTTACCCTGCCCTGCTACAGGATCCTCTAACAGGAGATTTTCTGCTGCAGAGCCTACTCTCGCCTCCGAAACCATGCTATGCTGAACTCCAGTCAGCTTTACCTTTGTTTATGCAGATACAAAAGTGCTGTGCTATGTTGGCATCAGGTCAGGGAACCAAATCCATTCCTGATATCATTACAGGGATGAATTTGGTGCAGGTGCTTAAGATTAAAATGAATACGACATTCAAGTAGCTAGAACTCTTCTGCATATTGAGGAAAGAAGCCCCCCTAACAACCATTTTATGGTTTGTACATTATGATAGCTAATAGTTAAATTATTTACAGAGTAAGCACTTGCACTGTAACCGTATTTTTGTTAGCTATGTATTCATGTCAAGGGAAGCAAAAATAGTATAATCCTAATGGATACATTTCTATTCATACATTCCATGTTTTTCTCATTCTACCCTAAAGCTATCATTACATACGGTAACAAAGGAAATTAAAATGATTCCTGTTGCTTCTCTTCTTTATTAATCTTTAATGATTTTTAATTTGAATGCTTTAATCCATCCTTTCATAAAAAGGATAAAGCAGTAATTCTTAAAAGGCCTTTTGCCTCTTTTTTTTTTTCCAGTCATCCCTTTATACAACAAATTTCAAAAAACCATGTAGGAATTTTGTTTCTGGTACACACCTTCCTATTTTATCAGTGTTCAGAGAAGCAACTAAGGGCATGAACCTGCACCCACCACCAGCACAATGAGCGATTCAACAGAGCACATATGCATGTTTCGCTATAAGCAAATAATTATGCTTCTTGTTCAACAAAGCGTTTACGCAAAAGCTGTTTACTGTAAGCTGTGCTCACTGCCACGAGTAATCTTTTTTTATTTAAATGAGGCTAATAAAGGTAGAAAACATGCTGCCTTAGAGTGGTTTAGGAGGAGAACCCAAGCTTGAGGAGCTTTTCTTTGCAACAAGCCAAGAGAAAAGGGGAGGTAAACATTAAGTTTGAAAGTCTGTCATCTGCAGCTGGCTTGGCAGAAGAGCTTGGGAGCTAAACCCAGGCTGAATTAACCCTTCAACCCAGAAATCGCTGCCTGCTGAGATCACTGCTGGGCACCAGAAGCAAAGCCTTCCACAGTCTCTCTAGACATCTGCTGTCACAATTCTTACAAATGGAACATCTGCAATCCCCCAGCCCTATACCCAAGCCCACCACTGTCCCTTCACACACTTCACTTTGGGGTCAGCACAAGCATCTGCCTTGGTTACTCCAGATCCAGCTGGAAAGCAAACAAACAATTGAAAAAATAAACCACTCCTCACCACCCCTGCTTAGGAGCTGAGGTACTTCTGAACACTTCACCAGTCTTCATTAAATACATAGCCCTGAAACCTTCCCAGTACAGCCCAGGTGTGAACTCAAGTTAGAGTGGCATATACACCCCAAATTACCTGTTCTTCTGGAAGAATTTATATTTGGGTGATGCACACAGAACATCAGAGCATAACAACCATTAGGTATTTCTAGTGTGTCATGTACACTTCACTTCCTAGTGGCATTTGGCACAACAAAATTATCCAGTCTTTTGGAATTAATATTTAAAAAATTTTGCATCAAGGCAAAATTTCGGAACGATCCTCATCCAGCCACAAATGAGCAAACTGCCCTTTGCCTGGATACAGGAGCCATGAAGTGTGAGGGCAGGTCTTTCTGAGTCCAAATCAGAGGGGGCAGGGGGAGGACACTCCATCTTCCAACTTCAAAGAAGGAGGTACACATAACAGAGTCAGTTTTTAACAGGCAGATTAACTGCCTCCAACAAATCTCTGTCAGGACATTTATTTGCAAAAATTCAGATGTTCTGATTCATCCATCTTTCCTACTGGAACTGTTCCATTATGTATAAACACCCACATATTTGCTTATACACGTATCTTCTGCAGAGAAAGAGAAAAGTAGCCTGCAGGCTAGGTCTGTTTTCTGAAATAGAGGAAAGCAGATTTGAGTCCGTACCCCAAGAAACAGTAGAATTTTGACCCACTGGTGTCTTACCTCCCCATGGGTCACTCTGCACACTGGACTGCTGGCTACTGCAATGTTGGCTAGGGTCACTTGCTTTGAACAGAAAAGCTATGAAAAGCCTCAAGTTCAATTAACTAGCTTTCATTTCACTTATTTATCTTGAATGAAAAAAAATCATTAAAAAACCCTGACCCAATTATTTCACACATAAAAGAAGCCTTTGTAGCAGGTGTAAGATTCCTAAGAAGTGGTTAATGAGAAATCTACATCAGAGCTTGACTGGAATGAGTCTTTGATGTTGGTTAGCTTACCTGTCGTGACACTACAGAAAAAGATCACAAGGGAGAGAGTGAGCATACATTGCATCTCTGTTGGATAAGCTATGGTCTCCTAGGCTGTTATACTTGAGCTCATGTCGAAGCCCTCCGAACCTCCCCGCCAACCCCACATACAACCCCACACCAGGACACCTACAACGCACAGAGTCAGGTTCCCCCAGCATTGCTCACAAAGGACCCACCTCCAGTTGACTACAGGGAGCTTTGGTTGCAGTAGGTTTATTTCAGCACAAACCCTGTCAGGTCACACAGTCCTTAAGATAAACTAAACAACATTCACAGCTGAGGTGAAAAAAAAAAGTGCATTTAAAAAATGGTGTCTGAAAAATATAAAGCAGGTTTTTATTTTTTCCAGCACACTGAACTCAACCGAACCAAGATTTAAATAAATTTCTAACAAATGTAGCTTATTCACAAGAGTTGCTTTGATTAGACAGTCTTTAAGAATGCATAGTGACAGAGGGGGACTGTGTGTGAATGACATTTGATTAGGGTAAGCACAGCACTATTGCACAACAACACTGCAGTTAAGCAGAGATCCAAGGAAAGCTCCTTCTCTGCAAAAAGAGGGAACTTCTTTTGCCTTGGGCTCTCCAACTTGCTTAAACTTCATTTTCCCTCCTCACATCTTTCTACTGCTTGACTGGCACAGTGAGAGTTCTCCCTCCCATTTCAATTTATCGTAGCCACAGGAATGGAAGCAACTATAAATTCACATGTCTTTGTGCATATAGCAGTAACCACAGCAGGAATCTCATTTCCACAATAAAACCTTTCCAAACCCAAAATATAAAATGGCCACACAATTCACATGCAACATCCTGGTAATGAGAGAAAGAGATAAATGACTGAAAATTGTAACAGACAAAAATCCTCTTTTTTCATCTTGATGTATTCAATGTATACGCATTTGAAAAGGTTATAAAAACCCCTCCAAAACACAGTTTCACATTGCTTTATCAGAATAACTATTTTTCAAATGCAAAAGCATCTGAAAGGCTAAAAGCGTTTTCTTGTTACTGGCTTAAAAGTGATTTTCATACTTGAGTACATTACTACTGTTCAACGAGGGAACAAATGCACTTTACCGAGTGAATATCTAATTCCCTGTGTGACAGCAAGTAAAAACGAACCAAGCTGCCAGCCCCCAGGAGACCTGGTAGGGCTGCCATACTCCGAGAGAATTCTTGAACATTCCTTGTAAATCACCAACATTTGTGCCATGCCTTTATGCACCCACTGCAAAATGATTGAAATCTGTGCATTATACCTATTTGAACCTGAACTTAGCTTGAATTCAGTTGAGTTTGGGGGGGTTGTACTTGCTAAAAACATGAACAGAATGTGTTTGAACATTAATAACACCCACGGGAGAACTGAGATTTGAATTTTAAAATAACAACAAAAATTGCTGGGGGTGGGGTGGGGAGGAAAGAGGCAGGAAGGGGAGAAATAGAAGGACAAAGAAAAGAAATGAGCTTCACACTCCAGGACATGGTGAAAAAATTGCCATTGAATCATCTGTGTTTGCAACATCCACAACTCCCTTACCAAAACCCAGTTTAGGAGATGTACACAGAACTGTCCCTCTAACATTGTACTGGGGCATTGTGGACAGTGCTGTCCAACAAAAAGGGCTTGTAAAATGTGTGGTTTGATTTTTCATTGCAACAGAAATGTGCTTTGATCTGTTTTCCAATGCATTCAAATGATTCTTGCACAGAGATCTCTTTCCTGTGGTGCAACATAAGAAACGGCTGTTCGAAACAGAGAATAGCAGAATAAAAAGCTCCCCTTTATGTAGAGGGTTTCCAGCAGTTTTGCAAGGTTCCAGAAGAGTTCAAGTCCAGTCTAGACACCATTGCTCTGCAGAAGCAGGGAATGCCTATACTGGTTTAAGCTTTGATCCTCCTGCTGAATTTGATAACAAGAGAGTTGACTACTGCCTGACTGATTTTACGGGTATTTGTGAACTCCAATGGTTTGTCCAACTTACGCCACAAGAGAGATTTCCAAATGCACCTGGCTGATGGAGGCCAAGGCACCACAGTGTTTTCACTGGAAAAGAATAGGCTTTTACCTCAGAGCTGCACAAGAAACAGGGCTTTAACAATTTTACAGCCTTGTCTAGACCCAAGCCTGAAATCATGTCCCTGGCGATACTTGCTAACAGATGCATTTGGAAACTGTATTAGTAATGGGAGACAAGGGACAACCTGCTCTCCACACCAGCTATAGATAAGATTTGTTTAAGACTGAAAGCCTGAAATTTTAATGCCCCTTTCATAAAAAACTAGCAACTTTTTGATGTAGGTTATCAGCTGTTTCAAAAGAACATAAAAGTGCGAAGCAAAACACTTTACGGAAGACCAGGATCAAGCTTACACACATAACACTAGTTTGGTCCTCTAGCACAGGTGACTTATGATGCAGTCTTGACAGACACAGGTGTGCCATCATGATTTTCGTGAAAATCTACTTCATCCTTTACATAGGTTAAACTGGATACAACTAATGAGCACCTAGTCAATTTTCTGTTTAATTTTTTTTATTAATTATGTACAATTTAAATCCTGCTCTAGAAGTCTTAGCTTCTTCTGGGTGCTTTTCATGGTAGGACTTAAGAGAAACATCCAACATAATTTCTGCAGAAAGTACTCCTTAATGCAACTACTCTTCACCAGCTTTGATACAAAGTCATCTGGCTTAATTTGTGGCTGTTCAACCTGAAGACTGTTTAATTTGACCTAGCTGACTTTGCAATGAAGCAGAAAAGATCACTGCATGAGCCATTCCGCTAGGATGAGATGACACAGCTTTCAGCATATGAAAAATAAGAAGCTGATAAGGAAATGAGGGAAAGGAAGGCAGTATCTTAAGTACTTCAGCTGTTCCTAAACTGGACAAATATATGCCATGCCAACTGCACTCAAGCTTTCTATTCCAATTGCTTCTCAAATTTATTCTACCTTCACAGCAGCAGTCACAAGAATGGGGATAATCTGGGGCATCTACGATCATTCCCCCTATCTCTCCCCAGAGTACCCACCAATTAAAAACTTTGTATTTTTAAAGCAAACACGGCCCTGATTTATGCCACAACTACAAGTGTCCAGAAAGTGAGACTGGTTTAGCAAAAGGCTTATGAGAAATCTGGGTTAAGCGACTAATTCATCATCGTCAAGAAACTCAGCAGCGAAGGCCAGGCCAGGAGGCCGTTTCCTTGTGCAGCATCCAGCTGGCTGAGCGCTCACAAACGCCTCTTCCTGCACCGTCTCATTCAGTATCCGCCTTTCACTTTCTGCAATAAACAAGGCAAACACCTTATTTCAAATTAAATGACAGCCTTATTGAACATACGTTCTTCCTTCCTCCGTTAACTGGTCAGTGCACTATATACCACATAAACCAGAGATTCTCTGGCAACTGGGGAAACCGCTACAACCTTAACCTTTTGCAACGCATCCAATACATTTGAAATTAGAAACCACACACTGGGTAAATGGCAGAAACAAAAGGTGCGTCAGTGAGCGCAAAGCCCAAGGCTACTGCCACATCACTTTTTCTGAGCTGCTTTTGAAATGAGGGTCCTGCAGCTGCAGGGAGATGCTGGAGGAGCTCCTGGTGTAACAAAGCTGGGGCAGGAGGGCAGGAGGTGACAGGGGTGAGCGCTCAGAGAGAGGCAGTTGGCAGAAATCACCTTGAAGAGCGATCTGCATCCCCAATTATGGAATTACGTTTTGGGTCAGTAATTATAGCATGCAAATTTTTGCTTTTAAGATCATTTCATGCACAAAGCCACGAAGGCCTTAGCACCAGGAAGGCCACATCTTTCATCTGATAATTAAGGTCATTGTGCTCCTGTACCTCATCTTCACTGCATGTTTCGAGTGGCATGTTAACAGAGTTAAGTGAAGTGTACTGATGAGGTATTAGTCAACAGGCAATATTGTCCAGGGGCAGTATGGGATCCAGGCAAAACCTCACTATAGTTACAGGATTAGCAACAGCCAAGACAATGCATGGATCATCCCGGAGCTATTTGCTTTGGTGACCAACAGACTGCTGAGACACCAAAGCAGCTTGCCTATCACAGGAGTTTCCTGGGTCCACGGAGTCAGATGTGCACTCATGGATTACACTTGTTTATTGGCAGATGCACCTGAGTACATGAGTTTCTCTGCTACAGCCTTATTCCTTATTCTATCACATAAAGCTTCCAAGTGAACCCTTCCACTGCAACGCATTTCCCCAAGGCCACAGAAATAATTCTTTGAGAGTCTCCAAGTAAAATAAATTAAGCCATTGAGAAATTCAGTGAGCTAAGCATGAATATCATAGACCGACTTAAAATACATCTATGGTTCCTAATGGAAAGAAATGGAGTTGTAATTGAAACTTTTTCATTCACTGTCCTGAGAGAGTGAGTTAATTCTGTACGGGTGACTGGATTATACTAAATACAAAAGACTCAAGCCCACACACTGTGGCAACCATATATCCATTTGGAAAGATAGATTTTATTTGAAAAGGGACTCTTACTTGCAGACTAAAACTTTCAATGAAGATTTCCTTGATTCACACACATGTTTCCTGAGAATCTCTGTAATCAATACACAGGACCATTATCATAAGTGCGATTCTGGGGATTGTTACCAATTCCATAGTGTTAATTTCCAAGTTCCTACAAAGATCAAGTCAAACCCATTCCTGGTCTACTTCTGAACACAGAGCCTTCACATGTCCCCCTCTTTTCCTCTAATATGAAAAGAAAATGAGGTGGTGTTTATATCACAGCTGTCACAAAATGAAGGCTATTGGCTTAGCCAGAGATTTCGTTCACAACAGCAGACCTCAAAGTGGCTGGGTTGCACCACAGCGTGGCTCTATAATTAAGAGAGTAGGCTGAAGATCTTAGCAAGCATCTGTCTACATCCTACCTTGCTGTGGAACAAGGCAGCACTCAAAATCAAAACACACAGACCTACTGCCAGGGCTGAAAAGGCAGACTAAGGAAGATAACATGACAACATGCCACAAGTAAAGCTGAAAGAAATGACAAGCTGGTATCCAAAAATGTAAGATAATTTGAGTGTGTTTCCTAGCTATAAGGAAACACACTTCACAGCAGTTCATTTCAACTTCCATTAAAGAAAGAATACCACATGGTCTTCAGCAAAAGGAGGAAGGAGACTCAACAGCTTAATAGAATATCAATGTTTTAAGAGGAAAAAAACCCACCATATATCCAAGACAGTATCAGTCCATTTAGACTTGCCTGTTCAATGAAGAGTTAGCTAGCAGCCTACACATTTGTCTGAGGCAGCAACTTGCCTGCCAGCTGGAGTTCTTAAAGCTTTTTATGGACATCTTGGATCCTTCCACCCCTAGAGAATATATTTATCACTTATCCTACCCTGCTTTTCAACTGCAACCTCAATTTTGCACAGGAACAAAGAAGTCTGTAAATAAGTGCTCTGAAGGCCTACCTGAATAATGCATTTCAGCACCCACACGTGGAAGGAGCAGAGCATCCAAAGCAGCACCACAGCCATGGCACTCCAAAGGCAAAACAATGGGTGTCAACACAGCACCCCTTTCTCTCCCAGGGTCATACAAGACCACTCTGAGCTCAGCAGTGCTGCTGGTCACTGTATTAGGCCATCATGCCTGAAGCAAAGTGCTATTCCAAAGAAATATGAAGAGACAAAATATAATACATATATAATATAAAATATATAAAGGATAAAAGTGTAGGGTAAAAATTAGGGTCCCTGAACAAGCAAGGAAACAGTTTCTCATGGGGAGAGACTAAAAGTTGCGTGAAACGAGTATTAGGGTGAGGAGGAAATGGTATCCATGTGGAAAAGCGAGCATGCAAGAAACAGTTTTCAGTGAGATGGCAAACTGGGAGAAATATCTATGATGTGCAATTTATCATGCAGCAAACTCATCACAGAGGGTGGGAGCATGTGAGAGGACCAAAAGCACTGACTGAGCCTTAAGGTAGCAGAGTAGCACTGTAGAGTGGCTAGAGCTCCCTTCTCCCACCTTAACACTTTACAAAGCTATTTTAAGAGCAGGCAACTCCTCACACCACCCAATTACCTACCGTGTCTTGCTGAAGAGACATACCCACATCATCCTCATTCAAGCATTCACCTGTCAGAAAAGCTATGTCAGGTGAGCTATAAGCAGCAGCTCGTGCCTATAGTGATTTGTAACAAGCGGGACACAAGTAGCCCTGGCACACACTGTAGGAGGCTCTTCATTAAAAGTCCTGTAGCTGGATTTACAGAAGAGTTCACATCTGTTCTTGCACCACACGCATTCATAAACTCTCGCTCAGACAGGGCACAGCGAATTTGTCTCACAATGTCTGAATTTAAGTATTAAGTAGCAGGATCTATTTTAGGCATTCATGGGCCAGGAGAGGACCAGACAAGCCAGGACTGAGCAGAAGGCAGAGGAAGGATCCTTCATCGTTCCAAAAACGTCTTTTTCAAGATGCCAGGTACACAGTGAGAGATTTTCCTCTGCATCCCTGCATGGGAGAGAAGTGTCAAGCACAGCCTTTTTCCTGGCTGCATTTAAGAGCTCACACTGTGGTTTGACTTTCACAGGTGTGAAAGCAGAAGACAACCAGCCATGACGGACTGCTGCTTTGGCAGCTGCTCCCAGGTTGATTTTTGTGGCTTCTCTAGGACTTGCTGAGCATGAACCCTGACACACACCATCCTGAGGAAAGGAGCAGAGGTAACATCCTCACCTGCTTCACCTTACAAATACTATTTCTGGAGCAAGGGCAACCTTCCCCATTTGCAACCCCATCATGAGAGGCTCCCAGGCAGGGCATTTTCTGGGGAACAAGCTCCTGCGTGATACCTTGCTGATGAGGTCTCAGGCACAAGAGAAGTTATCTGGGACTACAGAGCAACCTGCTGACAGACCCAGGTGAGTGCAGCCATCCCCAACACCTGCCTGCTAACCATTTCCAAGCCAACCTTCCTTTTCTGCCTGGTAATGGCCAAAGGGAGAGACATTTGTGCAGACTTCTTGGGGAAAAAAAAAAAATCTTAATCCAAAATAAAGGTAGCTCAAGGATAAGTGTGGGAGATTTGGGAACAGGGGGGTCATTTGTTCTTCACAGCCAATTATTGGCCATGAATCATTTACAAGGAAGATAATGAGACACTGGAGAGAGTGATACTGAATTAAAAACGATGGTCCTGATCTTTATCCCTTTCCATTTTTCCCCTTAATAAAATTGCACGGGATTTTCCTAGACAGGAGAAGACCTTGCTGCTAATTAAATTATCTTTAAACACTTGGAGGTAGGACTAAAACATTTGGAGAACTAACACACAGGACAAGAAGGCAGGAGAATAGCAAGCCTGTACCAAGATGGTGTTATTTAATTGTTTTGCAACTACAAAAGCCATTCCTACATGAAAAATACAATTTCAGGCAAATATTAGTTTTGTTAATGTGCATTTTTATGGGAAACCAAGACCAAAATATCTTGTTTCAAGTAGTTTGAATCAAATAAAATTTTTTCTGCTTGGCAGGATAACATGGAAGAAATTTTGCTTTGAGTTAGTTCAACTGTGAACTGCTATTTCTCAAGAGCTGCAGATTGGAACGGCCACATTCTCCTCTCGCACCCACAGGATGAGCTCCTGAGCAAACGTCAGTGCTTTTTCTCTCTCCTCTTCCTTACCCCTACAGTAAGTTTCTTCACGGTCAGGGTATTCCTGGAGTTGACCAAAAACTTCACACCATATTTTTTTCCTTGACGGGCCATCAGTCTGTATCATGGGAGATGGGATCTGTTAGAAAGCAGTGATCATGTTCACCCACATTGCTGCTAACAAAGGCAGCAGCTTGGCTGAAGTAGCCCTAATTTAGCCATAAGCAAAGCCAAAGGAGTCAATATGTTAACTTTTCCAAAATGAAGCTTTCAAATATCTTAACTATTTGGCAAGATTTAGGAAGAAAAAAACTGCTGAAATATGCAGTTTTCTGCACAATGGAAATCCCAGCTTTTGCACAGCTCTGCACTTTGCCACCACTGGTTTGAATTACAAAGCAGGGCACAGTTACCATCTCCATTCAAAGCAATCAGTACACACTTGATCCAATATATTAGTCTGCTACTTGTCATCTTGTTAGTCTTACTTGTTGCAATCCAGAATCTTCCAAAGTACTTACCTGTAAATGTATGCTGAATGGTAAAAAAATAAATAATTTCCTCCATATTTGCATATATTTTGAGCACTAGGAGGAGACACAAATCCTCTCAAACTATTGTCATGAAGGCTAGTTTAACAAATACTTTCTTTCTTAAGAGCTTTAGTTTGCCATTCTTTTTATCACTCAGCTTTTCAGGCATCTTATTCTGGGGCCAGGATGACAACAAATACCTGCACGCTTAAACCCTCTTCCCCAAAATGCCTTACCTCCAGTAAGTGACCATTTACTGGGCCCAGCACAGAGGTCATGAAAGCCAACACAGATACTGAGCCACTCCCACCAGCATTGCGTCAGGCTTTTACTGCAGCTGCCTGCCTATACATAGGTAATAAATGAGATTCTTGCTACACAAAGTAAAAATAAATGGACAATAGAAAACAAAACCCATTCCACTTGAAGCAGGGCAGCAGGGGGGTGGGGGTGGGGGGTGGGTGGGAATATCAATCAGTTTTTCCAAAAAAATACACTGTGCTTTTAATCATTTCCTTTCATGAAGACTGCAGTAAGTAAGGCTACTACATAGATGCTCTGATGCATAACTCACAGCAAGCCTGAAGACGAGTAAGTAGTGGTTCTGAGCTAGTGAACAAAGATAAGTCTGCAATGGATAACTCAACTGATTTTGTCTGATAGTAAGCATGACAACATGCAACCGAAACCATAAAATCTTCATTCTTCTCTAATAATTTTAAGAGAGATTAATGGAAAATTTTCTTCAGTTTTAATAAGACTTCTAGTATGCTGAGATGTAGTACATGCACAACAAGTTCCAGCTTAGTGTGAATCAAGCCCAGAAAATACGGGTTTATTACCTAAATGCTGACACAATCATAAATGTAACAGAGAGAACAGCACTGCTGTAATTTCTGATACATTCTTGTCAATATGGTTAGTAGATAAAGGTTGCACCAAGAATTTTACTTTTTATTTTCATTCACCTTTTCTAACTTAGACTTCTCAGGGGTTTCTTGTCACTTACCTAGTTTTTGTAAAACAGACCTATGAAACATAGTCCTTTGCTTGTGGTGTGTTATTAACAACAGATGATAAAATATCAAGTACTCTGTGCTCGCAGTCAACTAATGCAGAAGCTAAAATCATTGGATAACAGTTATTTCAGGGACAGCCTTGCACACATGCTGAGATTAAATTAAAGAGTGAATTTATTAGAACTTGAAAGAAATCTCAATGAGAAAAGATGTAGGAGATTCTGGCTCAGTTGCACATGCACGCACTACTGACTTGAAGGTAATGAATGAATATCATCTCCAGAATTTCTCTCATGCAGAAAGTCTGAACAGAATAAAAATACTTCTTTAAAACATACATAACAGAAACAGCATGTTCATAGGAGAATATCAGCCATATTTCTAAATGTGCTAAGATAGGTCTAACACCAATTTCTGAAAGGCTATGGAAGTTGTCCAGTTTCACGGCTTTTCCCTCCAAAGATCACCATGCAGCTCCTGGGCCACTCACAGCAAGGACTCACTTGAGGCAGAAGCAAGCTCTAGGCCAGCAGTCACAGGCGAACAATAGCCACAGACAGCAGCTGGTTGTCAGACTGCTATTGACCTACCGCTTCCCATGCAGGACTGCAAGATACTGCTTTGGATGGGCTGCCCTAGAACAAGGTCAAGACGTTATGTCCAGTCTGTGGAGTCATGGAGATGTGCTAACAACCTCTGAAGTCTGATCTGAACCTGAACTGCAGCGCTCCAAAGTTGGCTGAAACAACATCTGAAAATACCAAGTTCTTTATCAACGGTCTTTAAACTGGTGCAGCTATTCTCCAAATACCTCGGGGCATATGCTTTCCTTACTTTGCCTGCCACTTCTGGAAGATGCAGACTAAATCCAAAAGAAGCTAGAAATGTTAAGGAGACACATCAATACTAGGAAGATTGCTAGTGGCCAGGTCGGAGCAGTGTCTGCAACATGAGCTGGCAATGCTGCTACCCTGCTAAACTGCAAGACAAACAAATCAGGGGCTGCTCCTTTTCCATCCCCAAACTCACTAACTTCCCACCCCAGGAAGAGGAGACCATCCAATGGCTAATAGGGCCCAAAATCTTTTGCAATATAAGCATCCAACCACTTGGCAGTGGGCTAAGGTGGGAGCTTATTTCAGATAAGCTAAACATTATTGTAGCAGAGTCTGAGTAAAATAAGCATACTGTAATAACATCTATACTGTATTACAGACCTCATTTTTTTTAAAGACATAGCACTTTTAATTCTTTGTATGTCAAAGCAAATGGGAATTGTTATTTGACTAAAGGAGGCAGAAATGAGACAGAGGGAATCAGCAGGCCATGGGCAGAGCCAAAAATGGAGGCCACCTTTCTCAAGTGTATTTTCTGTTAGGAAAAGTTGGACTTACTGTCTGAAAGTGCAGGATTAACGAGTATCATAATGCCAATTTTCTAAGCCAATGATACCTTTTGTGGTTCTTAATCATTGGGGTTACTATCAAGTAAACTGCGTTTGTCATAATTGTTCCAGTCATTCTTGCATTCACCTTTATAGCATGCTAGCACATTTCCGACCAAAAAAAATTATAACCTTCCTTGAAAGGGAGCAGTTAAAGAAAAATCCAGTTTTCAGTTATACCCAGCTACTGTTATAAACCAATTCTGTCACAGTGACAGTTCACTGCAGTTCCAGCTTTTTCCATTGCTTTCTACATATACTGCAGCGAAAATGCCCATTATTGTCATCTTGACACAGTAACCAGGTTGATTATCATTCAGCTATTCAGAGTTCATTATAAATTACCTGCGATTACCTTTGCAGGATGAAGGCAGCTAATGGCAAGTGGAACCAATTCTCAGCAGAGGGGTGAAGCGGTACTTCCCAGAGGATGCAGCGCAGCACCCCCTGCTCTCACAGGGAGTTTGTGGCAAGATGCCCAAAGCCAAGTGGCTCCTAAATGCTCTTTTTCCTAGGCTGAAGGATTTCTTTTCAAACCTCCCGTGTTCCACAAACTTGTGTTCCCAAAACACAGACAGCATTAATTTCACCAAGGTGTAGCAGGTCCTGGGGAAGTATTTTACTTGAAAACACCAGGTTTCATAATTTCTAAAATGTTTTTTACTTTCCTTGCCCCCAGGAAGTTGAGAAACTTAACGGCAGTGGCCCAGCTACAAAGTAACAAACCATATTTTTATGCATATATATTTATATATCCATCCCAACTAAATTCCCTATGATTCACCAGTTTATGTATGATGCTTCATAAGCAGTAATTTCCTCTACCTTTATCCACTTTCACTGCCTAGGTAAGAGGAAATTAGGCATCATGTCACTTTACCCTAAGCACTGAATTTTGGACAAGCTGCCAGTGTACCCATACGCACTCCCTCCCCAATCGTTGGTTATGGACAGAGACTGAGATCAAAGCTGTGCTGTTCCTGCACACTTGCACAGGACTTGCCTGAGCTGAATCAATTCCTACACGACAAACGCCAGCAGTAGGTGAGGGTGAAACAAAGACAGAGTCAAACCAATCTAAGTTTTTCTTTTCCTTAAGCTTTAAAAAAATAATTAGTCTCCGTAATATTCCTCTAGCATTCCAAGTGCCATGAGCTTCTCTCCCTTTTCTTTGCTTCATTTAGAAGTCACATCTATCTTACGCTGTATTTACAACAGACTTTAATGCAAATCAAATCAGCTTATCTACTGTGCAAGATTAATGCATGCCCTGTGAACAGAAGTCTTTTGAATTGGTTAAGGAGGGAATTTTTGAGACCCTTCTTCATCTTCCTGCTCTTGACTCAGTCTTAAGGTGGCATTTAGAAGCACTGATTGTGACTGATAAGTACTCAGTGGTATTTAGCTCGCAATTTCCCCTTATACTCAAGGATTGAGTGAGGTATTTATTTATTTATTTTTCACCTTAGGAAACCTTTTCCCCTTTGATTGCTCCCTGCAGATGAGTGTCTCCCTGGCCTGTTACTCGGATCCCAGAGTTCAGTTTTCACCTTAGTGCTGCCAGCGCACGTCCACCAAACCAAATGATTACACTTCTTTCTAATGCAATTGTTAGTTTTCAGCTGTCAGAACAGTCTGTGCAAAGCCATTTGAAGATATTTTGAATTTAAGGACTTGAACTCTTCACTCCACAGCTTCTACTGCAGGTTTCATGCCTAT
The DNA here is from genome assembly GCF_030936135.1 of Gavia stellata. Lineage (NCBI taxonomy): Eukaryota > Metazoa > Chordata > Aves > Gaviiformes > Gaviidae > Gavia > Gavia stellata. Next base: position 6,465,800 of record NC_082602.1, read on the forward strand.
AAACAGACATTGATGATACCAGCACCCCAAGGTCTAACGTTTCCACAAAAGATCAAGTTTTGCTGCTAGGACAACTCTTTATTCTTGTATTTTCTGTCTTGTTTTGGTATCTGTGGGGTAAATGAACGGAATCATTCAGACTTTTTCACCTTGGTGTAAACTTCTTGTCTGAAGACTTCTCATTGCTGTTGCCTTGCTTTCTCTCTGCCTCTTCTGAGGATTCCTAAGTGATAGAAAATTGCAGGCTTGTCTTTCCTTATACCAGTTTTAGTCTGTTTCTTCCATCAAGATGACATCACTTGCAGATTGTGCAGAGCACAGATAATAAATCTAATTGAGAGCAACAATGCCATGCTATTAAAGTTTAAGGGCTTCTGACAAAGATGAGAGAAGGCATTCTGGGCTTACCTTAAGTGTGTATAGTCACTGAAATGACACCACTGAGGATTGTTTTCTTGTTTTTCTTTTACGCTTTTGCTCAGAGGGCTTGCATGCCTATCACGATGCTTTGCCAGCACTGTCCTTTTGCAGCACATCCCCCTGCCCCCTGAAGCCTGTGGAGCTGCAGCAGCCTCCCCTTCGATGCTCCATGTATCTTCCATGCAGTCTGCTCCTCCTGAAGGTCTGTCCTTTGCTTTGTCTCCATGGGAAATCTGTGCATCCTTCTGCAAGTAGTTATTCTACTTTAAACTTCAGCCAGTTCAGGAGGATGGAGGTGTGGCTGAGAGGAGTAATTCAGCCTGTGGTAGAGAGATTTTATACTAAAGATTCCCTTTCACAGGGACCAGGATCACAGTTACTCACATACCTGGCATCAGCCACAGATGTGACTGCCAGGTTATGCTGCCACTTTATCAAGCTGGTCTCTGGTGAGCCCTCCATCCCTCCACATTATTTGGCAAACACGCTATTCCCTGTAGGTGCTGCCCTGCCACCTTTAAGAATATCTACTGTTCCTGCGGTGTTTTTTTTCCAAGTACAGATGTATCTTCTTCGAGCTCCTTTATTCCCCACCTGCTGCTCTGCTAATCATTGTGTCTACACAGATTTTCTTGATACTCCTTCTAGCTCTCTTCCCTGCACAGATCATTACAGAAAAAGCGCTATATACATACACAAACACACACACTCTCTCAAACACACCCCACTCCCAGTAGTCCTGGGGCTCCCTGAGATCAAAGACTTTGGGATCCTGTCATCTGCCTCTCTAGAAACAAAATCCACAATAAGGGGGTGGTTAGTAGGCAGGCACCCTGGGCATCCTCCCTTTCCTTCCTGGTGGGTCTGCAAAATGTCTCACCCCCAAACAGCTTGGCCAAGGTGCCCACTTTTCAGCAGCAGTGAAGCCCCAGGGACTCCCTTGCCTGTCCTCCGCCAAGGCAGCACCTCTGGGAATGAGCACTTACAGCACAGCCCCATTTTTCATTACTTTTCCATGGAAACTGGACTATAAAAACTGCTGTGTTATGCCAGTTCTGACTCTATGTTACAGTTTTGTTTACACACAAATAAAATGAAATTGTTATGGACATGTGTTATTCTGGCTTCCGAACAGGATATTTCGTTCTATTACATCCTTTAGGAGTTGTAAAAGGACCATTATTACAAAATAATATATATCAAATCATAGCTAATATCTAGCTGTCCAAAGCAACAAAAAATAAGATCATTACAGAAAGGAAAAACAAAAATACTTTTTAAATACCTGAAAAGACAAATTATACTTACTTAGTAAAGCATGTATGAGGCAGTAAAACCCTTCTGCACTTACAAATTTTCAGGCCAAGGACTTCTGTTTGAGTTCAAGACCCTTTTTTTTTTGCTATGCCTCTTTCTATCCCTCCCCTTTTTTTCCTCTCTCCATCTATGAGGTTTGGCAATGCCAAGAGATCATTTTTGCTCAAATAAGTACTTAAGTTTATAATAATTTTCCAATTTAATTTTATCAGCATTTTCCAACTTTCATTTACTGCTCAGTTACCGACTAAACCTTAAGTTTGCTCAAATTTAGCTGGAGACGAAACATGGTACAAAGAAAGTGGAAAAATGAGACAGAAATCTCGTAACAGTTGCTAGCCTTGAATACAGAAGCTATTTCTGGACTGAGAATAAACAGAGGCCCTAAAGAAACCTTCTATTCCCTGGTCAGACAACAAAGATGGTGACAGAGAAGAGGGAAAACCATTAGTCTCCCTGCTAACTTTTTAGAGTGTCAAGTGACAAACACCTATGGCAGCAGCCCTGTAGCCCACCAGGCCCCCTGAGCTCTGTCACAGAGCTCATGCCAAGGAGTGAGCCCCAGGAGGACAGTGGGGATGGTGGTGGCCAGGGGAACAGCCAGAGGCAGCACTTGTGGCTTGGTTTTGTGACGTATCTATCCTGCTAATGACAGGCTCACCTAACTTGATAAAGTCAACTATTTGCGGTGGCTTTCTCGTCTATTTTTCATGTTCAAATTAAATGTTTGATTTTGGTTTTAACTTTACAATAAATGACCAACAATAAAAGAGTGAGAAAATACTGTAAGATAACAATCTGTGGACACTAGAGTCTTCTTGTACAGCTGACCATACTGTATGTAAAGCCAGCTAAGATTTCAATGTGTTTCCTTACCACAATTGTGCAGACAGTTTGCCAAAGGCTACTTTAATTTCTAATACAGAACCATACACTTCTGCCATATTTATGAGAAGTATTCTTGTCATAATGCATCTCTACATTTATATTTAGCACCACAAACTGTAGAAAATAATGACAGAAAAAATGTTAAGCCTGCATTTCTGCTTGAAATCCCATCTCTGCAATGGAAATAGTTCTTTGACAAGGCAAAGGGAAGGTGGATGCCTTCAATATTCTCTGCTCTCTTTAAAATGTTTTTTTGTGGGGTTACAGTTGGGAAAACGTGGGTACAACTCAAACAGCAGATATTCAGTAGTTGAAAAATAAGAATGAAATAAAATTAGAGAATTTATATAATGAATAAAACCTGTATTCTGCTAAATATCTCTTCCCTGTTGAGAAGCCTAATGATCCTAACCCATGTCATTGTAACTAGGACTTCTGAGATTTTTTTTCCAACTTGCTTTATTTTTATCTACACTAGCTGAATGGCAGTACATCAGGATAAATCTCAGGCTCACTGCCATGAGTGGATTAACTTTCCTAATTACTGATCAATTTTTCTTTCAGCTCATTTCTCACTCTAGTACCCAGTGATTTCCCTAAATCACACAATATGGTCTTTAAATGTCAAATCACAAGTACGTGGAAAAAAAAGGCATTTGATAAATCTAAAAGCTATCCATAAAAACACCGGGCAGAACTGACCCACCAAATTGCCCTCTTCTCGCTTGACTGCAGGGAACAAGCCATGAGGACCCATGTTCTAGATATACATTTTTCAAGATAAAACAGCCCAGGCGAGATACATCAAAATGGGCTCCCAAAATAAAGGAAAGGGAACTGCAGCCCCTAAAGCTGCCAAAGTGGGCTGCTGCTTCACTGCAGCTTTATCCCTCTGCCCCGTTGGCTCCATGGGATTTCCTGGCAGCACAGGTGCTGGCCTCAGAGGCATGCACCTCCTCTCCTAACTTAGGAGGCTACCAACACGTGGCGGGGTGGCTCCTTCCCACTTGGAAAGGGCAGAGAGCTGCCTAGTGACAATGCACTTTAAATTTTATAATTATTTCTTTCAAATGAATAGCTTGCATATGCATAATCAGGTATTCTAGCTCTGATATGCATGATGATTAGGATTAATCACTTGGCTGATGAATTGGGCCAAGTGAGAGTTTGCCCTGCAGTAAAGCTACATGCAAGAGCTGGCTATATTCTTTACTGCTGTTCTCCAAATTCAATTAAGATGTCGCATATGCTCTTGGAGCTAGGGATTATAAGCAAAGTTCACGTTGTTCAGCAGTACTGAGCTGAACGACAAAAGGCAGAGTCTCTCCACCACCATGCGCGGTGTAACACAGGCCCTTGATTATCACAGCCATTTAGGTAAAAAGCTGGAGGACATTGCTTGCACCTGAGCAGCTGTACAACTTGGAGTCATCTCAGTGGCCAGAAATGATTGAAGAGAGAAAAACTCTCCTTTTCATTCAGCTTTGGTTATAGCCCAGTGATCTGATTTCAGAGTAGGAATACTTTGGTGGCCATAAATGGGTGCCCTACAAACACAATCCAATTATCCTTCAAGTTTTATTTTGTGTGGACATAATTAAACTTTTGCTGGGATAGCCAAGCGGAGCATTTTCTCTAGCATCTTACTCTTCTGAACTGATTGACATAAACTGCTGTGGAGGGAAGGAAAAAAAACCAAAAACAACCCACCCCACAAAAAAACCCAACCCACAACAGAAAAATCCCAAACCAAAAAACCCCAAACTGCCAAAATCCCTCAGCATGAAGAATATAGACAACTTTATCTTTGTTAAATTCAACATATAATACGGGCTTTCCTTAATATTTAAAAAGGAAAAAAAACCCAATGAAACAACAAAACAAAGCATATCTCTCCAGCTCAACAAATAAAGCACATATAGTACATTTTGAAAGGCTACACTGAACATCCACTAGCATTACCAAAAATCATTGTCCCAGAACACTAAATTTTCAGTAGAAAAACCATCTATGTCAGAAATGTTTTAAACCTACATTAGAGAACAGGAGATACTACATGTTGTCAGTTATTTTTCAGACATTTTCCAAGGTTTTTGTCTGTATTCATTATACATGAGTTTACTCAAACTTGATTCTTGCATTTCTGCTTCGTCAGTATAAGTGTTCTTTTTTTTGAGGATATTAATGATCTCTGGCTGGTGATTTATTTTATAACTATTATTGCCCCTGTTGTTTTTATGAGAAAAATTTAATTAGCATTTTCTGAGAACGGTAAGGTCATTTTGATGGTTTGTGTTTTCTTTAAAAATTGTGAGGAGAGATGAGATATGAAAAGACATCTGGTTAAAATCAGCCATGCAGCATTGTAAGCAAAAGAACATCTCACCTGAGGAAAATGAAATTGCCATATACAAACCTTCACTTGTCTTGGTTAATTATAAAGCATGGGTGAGGTTGCTGAACAGGGCTTCCTTTAGGAAGAAGAGAACAAAATAAAGAATAGGAAACCAACCACTTGGAGGAAAAAAACAGTTGCAGTCCTTCTTCCCGGCATGCAGAGAGGCTATCAGAAAAGATTAAAACCAGGACTGTTGGTGCCTGTGTGAGAAACTAGGCACGATGGCAGCTGTCCTGTTCCCGTTTTGGTAGCTCTCGTGAGCGCAACCAGCTTTATTTAAAAAAAAACAAAAAACAACCAACCAACCAAACAAAAACGCCACAGTTTTAAAATGCGTATATATACACACACATATATACTGCCAGCATGCCTAGTTATTCACACAGCTGCAAGAGTCCTGGTTTTAATCTATTTGGATAGCGTCTTTGCATGCAGGGAAGAAGGAGCAGCTATCCTGTGATTTAAGAGTGCAGTAAGTTCTTAGCTCCAGTAAAACTGCCCACTGGTCAGTGGAGAAGTATTTTGCTCAGCTTCTTTCCATATGGATAATATGAGAGTAGTCTGTCTCTGCCCCCCACAAGCTCTCTCAGCAAGGCTCCGATGCAAGAAAAGGCAGGAGCGGCACAGCAGGATCATGAGAAAAGGCGTTGCGTGGGGCACCTACCCTTCCCACCCTGCAGCCTTGCTCTTGCACACCCCGGCAGGACTGTCTGGGCAGCTCTCCACAGCTGAAAGTGCTGGATGCCCCTGTCCAGCAGATGTTAAATATGTTACTGCAAAGAATCAATACCCTGAGAGGTTAAAAGAAAGAATAGAAAAATCACTGCTTAAAGCCAGTAAGACATTAGGTTCAAACTCAATTTATTTTTGAAATTAGATTTCTCAAATCCAGCAAGTCTGTGTTTTGGCCAGCTCTTATACCCTGGCCTTTTCTTTTTGCCTGTAGACTGTCTTACAGAAGCCAGCCAAGAAAAGCAGCAGACAGCAATGCTACTTTTTTAGTTTGTAAGCACTATAGTTTCCAATAACTCATTTATTGATCACAGAAGTGGTAAATAGCTGTCTATCCTTGAGAAGAGAGAACAACAACACAGAAACACTCACAAAATGATTAATGAGATAACACAGTCATCTAGCTAAAGCTATAGGAACTCAAAATATTTACATGCAGTCACAAGATGAATGTACCCTTCTTTACGAGACTCTTTTAGCTTGGCTGTAACACTGCGACCTGTGAATCCCAACTTTGATAAATTAACATCCAGATCACAATCCACAGCAAAAAGGATTTGAAACAGCAGCAAGGGGCCAAGTCCTGAACATAAATCAGCCCAGTTTCTTGGGCTTCAGGAGCCAATATGTACTAGGCAGAAATCCTGCCATTAGTAAATGACTCTTGAGTTAAATATAGCATATGCCATTGCCTGACACCCAAAGAGCTGTTCACACATCTAGGTAAAGCACTACTATTTCCACTATGCAGCATTTTACAGATACCTTGCATGCATGAAATTACAAAAGTCACAGGGCAGATGAAGAATAGAAGAGAGATTTACAAATTATGCATTTATCTTTTGGTATGGACAAAGCACTCCAGGGAACATTTCCTCCTCGGCAGAAGAGCAAGGTAATTTCACACATAATAGAGAATGTGAAGGCAGAAGGGCTCCGAGTCTCCTTTCTTCAAAAGCAGCACAACAGTGCAGTGCAGAGGAGGGAGGCATTGCCTCTGCACCGCTGCTGCCTCGGCTTCCGAGATATCTGTGGGAACTCCTGAAGGAGCTCTGATTTCACATTTGTAACATAAAATGAGTAACTGGAAGGAGCTGAACACAGCAGCTCTGCAGTAATTTCCTCCTTCTTTACCCCCAACACTTCAGTTTGCAAGAAAGCTTAATAAAAGCATGTATTTCCCTAATTATATTTAATTTTGCATTCTTTCATTTTCAGGTCCCTTCCGACGTTTGCACTGTTGTGATTTTGTCCCTCTTCCATTTCCAAACATCCCTACCATGTGCTGAACGGAACCTTTCAATTTCTTTCAAGGTCATAAAATAATCTGATTCTCCAACCAAAAAAGAAGATGACTGAACCTGAACTCAGTTGGTCCTAATATACACTATCCTCCTAGTCTGACTCACCATGATCAAGTCCCTTAGATAAAGTTCTACATAAAACCATCTACAGTGTGATACCAGCTAATATGAATAATATGATTGAAATCCTTTATTGCTGAATGCTGGAATGTGACAAGGTTTTCCCTTTTCTAAACTATCCATGCTGTCACTTCATGCTAGTGGAGTTATGTCAGCATATTGCATTGCTGAAATACACTCATAAATGCTTCGCCTTCAAGGCATTCCTTATTCTCCCAGTCCTGAGGTGTTTCCTGGGTTTTTGGGGAGGTCTGGGGGCAGGGGGAGTGGGAAGGGTTCTTTTGCGTTTTGTGGTGGTTTGTTGGTGGGTTGTTTGGGAGTTTTTTGGGGGGTTTTGGGGTGGCGGTTTTTTGGGGGGTTGTGTTGCCACATCCCCTAGACCTGCCAGAAACCTCTAAACAAATATATTTGTTGATGAACTATTAAAAAAATAAGGAACTTGTATAAATGTAACATTACTACTAAATAAAACTTACTCTTTCACAAATGAAACCTGTTCATCATTGTCCATCAGTGTACCATATGGATCTCCTATATCTGTTCGGGCCCCTTTTACTTGTTTTTCACCTTTAGTCAGGCAGAACTACCTCCCAAGATTTGACATTTGCACTAAGGGATGGTAGGATCTCACTTATTTTACTTTAAAATAATCATCCTTTGTTCCATTTGCTGCTTATGCAATGCAAAATTGCATCCAATACACGCAGTATCACGTTGTTGAGTGTTATCTGTAATTGTACGTTTTGCTACCTCAGCAGCTCCAGTAAAAACATGTTCCCTAAATCTATTTATATATACGAGTTACTGTGCAATGAAGGAGGAAAGTGTCTGTACTTTAAAAATTATCTTTAGAACTTTGTTGGAAAGGATACCCAGAGTGTAATGTTCCTACATACCTCTATGATTCAGTAATGTATCAGGGCCATAAATTAATTCTTAATGGTATTTTGCTAAATTGAAAAAAAGACAGTTCCATTACTACAGCCCATAACCTAAATCTCTTGATACAAAATGACTTCACATTCAGTTATAAAGAACTGAAAGACAACAGTTAAGCTTTAAAATGGGAATATATTTAGAAGATATCCCATTAAAATAGTAGCATTGATAGTGCTGAAAAGAATCAGCTTGACAAACCTTTCCGCAGACAACCAGTGGTACCTACGTATCTGGTCTTCGGAATTTTACTAATGGCAAATACCATTACATTTTGTGATTTAAAATATATTTGTACCAAGATATGAAGCACTGCAGAAACTAGATGAGCTTAAGTGGGTTGCTCCATAGATATCCTTTACTGGGATTAAAAGGTAGCAGATACACTATATGAAAGTGTGTGCTTGAGATTTTGCTAATTTACCACTACCATTAATCCACCACTTTTGCACCTTTTGACAATAAACATACTTCTTGAGGAAAAGAGAGCAGGGTAGGGGAAGAAAATATGCAGAGAGCAGTTGTATTTATATTTGTCTGGCGTTTCCTCCCAGCACTGACTGCTGAAAGCTAGTCATTAATGGGTAACTGCCAATATTTTCAACATGCCTATAGATTTTAGAGCCAAGCTTGAAATGCCTTGGTTCTGGTCAAAGGTTTTAAATTTCAACAGATCAATTAGAATAAAATACAGTATTCTGAAAATTTAAAGGGGTCCAAAAAAAATAATCTTTGTACACTTTTGAAATCTTGTGTGCAGAGTTAGGTGGGAAAAATGGACCCCAAGTGTAGAAAAGAAAGACAGCAGTGCTGTGAAGTGCTTTGGAGTTACAGAGGACATAGACGCAACTTCTGAGTCTATTCAGGAGCAGCACAAGTTTTTTCAATGTACAATGGAAGCAATTAATAACAAATGCACTCACTTTGAGTTGCTTAACAAAATGTTGAATTTAATAAAGTTTCTCCTACCTCAAACTCCAACAATTATGCAACGGAAGAACTGCAATGCCTAGTGCTAAGTGAAGGCACTGACATACAAAGCATACAGGAAACTTGGGGGAAAGACGACAGTAAGCAAGACATTGTAACAGCAGCATTTAAAAAAAAGGGGGGGGGGGGGGGGGGGGGGCAAACCCCCCCCCCTAACACCCAAAACCAGAAAAGACAGGAAAATGAGCTACCTGTACTGTAGTACTGTATGCTAAAGAGAGGTCAGGGTCAAATCAAATTAGCACACTAATCATCTCAGCAAGTAACACAGAATCCATGTGCTTTGAAATGTCTTGCCTAAAACAAAGCAATATAGGATTGGGTCTATATTACCTTTCAGCTGAACAGGGTGGCTACACTAACCACAATATGCCAGGGGAGATCAGAAAGGGTGGTAAACAAATTAGCAATAGGGAGGCTTCAGTTACTGTCACAGACTAGCCAAACATCACACTGCGACAGGAAGCAGAGAGGACATTTGCTCAGATGCTGCCAGTAACTGCGTGAAGAAGCTTGCTGGGAGCTCACAAGCAAGACGTAAAACCCTACTTGGTCCTAGGTAGGTACAGGTCAATCAAAATCACAAAACTAGAAACGATCTCTGCAGAAGTGACCACAAAGTAGTTAGAGGCAATCTCCTGCAGCAGTAACAAAAATGAAAAATAGAAAAAAGATCAAAAGGAAAAAAAAAATCCTTTAGTGACACTCAACTTCAGGAAGGCAGATTACATACAAATTAGGAAACTTATTAAAAAGCAGCTAAAAATGACATTTTAGAGATTTGAAAGCTGAGAGACAGTGGTGAAGACTGCTGAAGGGCAGCATGGTGAGGTCACTGGGCCAGTGCAGACTGCCCATTGAGAGGAGCTGGAGAACAAGCAGAAGGAAGCCAGAACTGCTGTAGCTGAACAGCAGTGAGGAGTTATTAGAAGCAAGATGACAGACTTAAAAATCTGAAATTGTGTCCAAATGAAGAAAATACAGAAGATTCTAATCTCTGGTACATTAAATGCAAAACCACAGTGAGACAGGCAAAAACTCAGCTAACCAAAACTAATACTAAATCCTTCTTCAGCAGAAGCACCGAAGTCCCATTACCACCAACCAATGCCCAGGGCACAAAGAGCACTCAAAGGACAGGGCTGCAACAGGGAAGCTGACCAATTTCTTTGCATTAATGTTCCCTGTGGAAGAAACTGGAGAGATCTGTCTGGAATTGAAGGAACTGCAGGATTAGATGTAGAGTAAGTGGACAAAACGAACAACAAAACCACTAGCATTAAAAGGTATTCACCTGAGTATTTAGGTGAAGCAGAAAATCTGATTTGCTAAGTAGGTAGCCCACTTGCTTTAACCACCTTGGTATGTACCAGAAGGTGGGAGGTGTCTATACTCCATATAAAAACAGGGGCTGGGGTAGAATCAAGGGAATCATAAGCCTAATATCTGTACCAAGAGAATCAGTAGAAACTGTGATACAGGTTAGAAACAAGGAGGTCTTGGCTCCTCATGCAGTGGGTAAAAAAGTAGTACTCACAGGGAAAATAGTTGGTAGATGCTAAAAGCTTACGAAGGCTCAAGTTTATGAAAAATACTCCTGTTGAGGGTTAGTAAATAGACTGACATCACATCCAGCTCAGGAAGTCCACAGAGATGCATGTAGCTGAAGGCTGGAAATACGTATTTGCTTGCTATGTTTTCACTCTTCCTTGCATATCCACTTACAGCCACTGTTGCAGATGGGACACCAAGCAAAATAAATCTTGTTTTGACCTGTTAGGGACAAGTTTTTCCTCTGGCATTAAAAGACCTCAGCTGGCAATGAGATGTACAAGTCAAATCCAGAAAGCACAGCAGACACTCAGAGCTTCCTTTGGCAATACTTACCGCTGGGTTCTCAGTGCTGTGCTGAGCCCTCGTGGTCAACGTGGGACTGTAACAACAGCTAGTCATCTTTCCAGTATCGGCCCTAAATCACATTGGCCCTAAATCACATTGACCCTAAATCACACTGGTCTACGTTTAGCCTGAGAAGGTATAAAAATACCACAGGGCTGACATTTACACATAAATGAAGCTCTGAGTTTATTTCTTTCTCTCCCCCTTTTGAAAAAAGGCCTGTTAAAACATTTTGGAGTCCATCAGAGAGCAGATTCCATAACCCAAATCTTGTGGAAAAAAGTGCACTGGCATTAATTTTTTAAAATAAACTTTCATTTAAAAATGCAGAGTGTGAAAACCTGGCTACTTGTTAGAATGCAATGCGTATGCAAATAAGGAAAAGGGATATAAGATCCTTAAACTAGTATTCACAATTAGAGTTAGGCAGGTTATCGTAATTCCAATTAAAATACAAAGATCATAAGCACAAATAAACCAATTCTCTATATTACTAGTCTTTTCTATATATTTAGGAAGTCTTTATTAATAAAAATGAAGGCAAGTAATAATTGAACATGGAATTTGCCATAAAGCATAGAAACAAACTTAAAGCTGAAGAAATCAGCTCACTACTCCTGTGACGTTCATGAGAAATCATGCCCTCTCTCTTTCAACAGATTGTGTCTTACACTGCCCAGCAGGGAGTTGAGGGGCTGGGGAGGGGAGGGGGAGATGTTTGTTTTGGAGGGTTTGGGGGGGGCACAGAAGGTGAGGGGTGGGATGGGGGGTTGTAATCGAATTGTTCCACTTTTTTACGTCAACTCTAGGCAAGCAGCATATTTAAAAATTGTTTGAAAGACTGTTTATGCCCCAGACCTTCAGCCAGAATAGCCATTTGTAGAACTAAGTCACAGTAAGAATCAATGGAAACCAGGTCCCATTTTATGGAATGTTTTTGCATTTTTCAGGGTGACATTACTAACTAGGGTTGTACTGAATGGTCCCCACCATCCAACATTTTCCACCCCTACACAAAATTACTGCCAGTTCAGGATCAGAAAAGAGGAATTACAAGGCAAGGGACAACTGTTATTCATTGCTCTGGTGCAGAACAGAAAGGAGGTTGCCTCCTTTCCTTGAATTCTTAACTATTTACAGGAAGACAGGCTTTCTCTATTTCAAGGATATTATTAACTAAAATAATCAAATATTACACATAATGATTTACACCATTGATTACACATAATTACATTTTTAAAGTTTCTAGGTGAAGTACAGAGTCAAGCTCAAGCCCAAAAAATAAAAGTAAAGTAAAAATCAGAAAGCTCGAAAGAAGAAACAATTACCTCCTCCTAGTTAGTAAAGATTCATGTTCCACTTGTGCCCTGATGGCTTTCTCCCAGGCCATGTACATGATCACATGAAAATAGATCAGACAGTGAAGACAGAATGGCTGCACTACACCGGAGAAATAATCACTGTTGATTGTGGTGAACCGCCTGATGATAAAGAGTCCTCTACAGCTTTTAATTAAAAATTAATCGTCAAAGTTAGTCCTTCCCCATCAGCAAAGTATTTGAGTTAACCTCTGCTACATTTCTCTACCTTTCATTTCAAATAAGGCAGGAGCAGAAACAATAAGTGTGGTTTCACATCAGAAGCATCAGAGTGCAAAGACTAAAGAAAATACTGCACCCAAAGGAGGAGGGAGTTACATAGAATTTAAAGTGAGTTAAATTTTGAAAGAAGAGGCAAAAAACAGCAAAGGAAAGCAGAATACATTATTGCTACACAACAGTGATGAGGATTGCTTTTAAAGCAGTAACAAACAAAAAACTCAGAAATCACCCAGCTCCAGAATTAGCTGGAGTTGATGCTATAAACCATAAAATAAACATATACGCATACACACACAGAGCTATAAACACAAACATATATACAAGGCAATCTAGGAAGATCTTATCAGAATTATTCTTGATGAAAATAATACATTATCTCCTGCAGGAAGGTAGGAGATCCAACAATACACATCTCAGTGTCAGAAAATGGGCACTAATATTCCTTTTAATTTAAAAACACTTGAAGCGGCAATTAAAAAAAGATTTTTTTAAAAATTTATTTTATTTTCTAGAAGCATCAACAGCAAATCCCTTGCAATATCACAGAATACATCCTGGGATCTCCAGGCACTTCATAAAAATGCACAGTTGATTAACCCCTTGATACAGGCGGTAAAGCAGGCTCTCGTTTACTAGACAAGGAAATTGATATAAAGGAAGGCATAGGGTAGACTTTATGTTTGAATACCTAGGTGACTTCATATTTCATTAACTCAGTGACTCGCATCATTGCCAGCAATGGCTGCTCAGGACCTCTGTGGAGCCCAGGTGCATCAGGGCTGGTCCCAGTGCATTCACAAGGGAGGCTGTGGCTTCAGTGACCTCTTCAAGGCTACATAAATCTGGCTTCCAGGTCTGCTTTAGTCACAAGACCCATCTTGCTACAGTATTGGGAATAGATATGAAATACATGTCAAGTCTCCTAATGGTTTTACTGGCTGTCTTGCCAAATGCATTTGATGGTCATGAGGTCCTAAGGAGGACTTTTTTCTTTTCTGTACAACGGGGACAAACAAAACCCTGGTCTTTGTATTAGGAGTTCTCTTCATACAGTGATTGATGGAGTGGTCCTACACAGAAGAAGCTGTGAAGAATGGTTACTAATAGGACTAAATAAGTCAAGAAAATACTTTGCTGAACAATCTAGAAACAGCAAAGCCTACATAAGGTACATTATTACCTACAGGCACCTGTTCTAAGCAGCTCTGTATATTGATGCCATAAAAAGGATCAGAGCATTCAGTTTTGTTTTTCAGAAACAGCAAATTTAAAGCTGCCCCACCAAGTGTAGTAGATGATTGAAGAACTGTTTACTTCTTTCTTAACTCCCAGCTTCGTATCCACAAAACTGATTATTAATATAGCCCTGCATAAACAAAAATGAACCTAAATTAACATCAATGGCTTTTTAAAGTGCTTTAGAGAAATCATTTTGGTGAACTGCTTTGCAGCCGCTAGAAGCAGTGTCAAAAATTAAAACGTTACTTGGTTTATTTTTTCTGTAGATAGAACATGTAGTTCTATAAACATCACTTTGAAGACTACTTGTACTCTATGTGACCTTGTGTTTGAGGCTTTACTGGCAGATAATTTTATGCCACCTAGCTAAGTCTTATTATATCGTAATTATGCTGTCACATAGGATCTCAAATGAAATTAATGAAATACTATTAACCCAAGACAGGAGCTGTGGGAACCAGCAGAACTCTCCCTAGGAGCATTTGCTTTTACTATTAAGCCCCATCACTTAAACTCCTATATCAGGTGTCTAAAGAAATAAATAAAATCAGGGAAATTAAGTTCAATATACAAATGTTTTGATTAAATGCTGTCTTCAGTTTCAGATTTTTCACTAAAAGCTCATCATAGTCCTCTGTAGCCAAGACAGAAATTAATTGAAACTGGTGGAAAAGATAAAAATAGAGAAGACAAATTAGGAAGGGAAAGAACAAAAGCACAGTTCTGTCTGCCTGATTGGTCTCAAACAAATAGGAGAAAAAAATTAATCAAATGCAATGAAGTTCTTCCTCAAGACTTACATAAATAAAAGCTGTTAAATGTAATTATCTGTAGAAACATGAGAGCACCAAATATTGATAGTCTGATTTGATCACTAACGAGAGGAAGATGCAGAAACTACAAAGCAAGGATGATCTCTTCAGGACTCTGTTCCCATGAGTCAGAGCTCTTATTAGGAGGTGATTATTTTGGCTCCTTTGAGTCTTCCCGCTACTCTGCACTCACAGACCAAAGTCTCAGTATAAATACTAACACCCCATCAGGTCTGCCTCACTAAAAATCATCTACTGTATTGTCCTATATTGATTGTAAAAAGATGTGAATAACCTGAGAAGTAATAGCCACGAAAACCTTCCATATAAACAAAATGGACACCTCTATTGACTGCGCAATTGGTTTTGAGCAAAGGGAAGAGTAACGGCTTTTCCATCCACGTCACCACTAGATTCACTTAAACCTCTTTAAACACATCCACTCAGGGACAGAGAATAGTTAGAAAGTAACTCAAACCACAGCCAGTCAAGATTGAATCACTAAATCAAGGAACTACCTGCTTGGTAATGGGTAGCAGCCAACCACATCACCCATATCCCCTGTCAATCAAACTCACGTCTGATGTCTTGGTCTCTCAGACGCCAGAGGACAGACAAGCAGCAGAGAGCACTTGTTCCTCCATGCGTACATTCAAATACACACTGAGTTTCAGGCTCAGCTCGGCTAAGTTCCTTATGCGCAGATGCATGGCACCCACCTCTCCCAGCAGATGCAGCACATTGTGACAGAGAAACCCAGCAGCTGCTCCCAGTCACACCAGCATTCCATCTGTCTGGGGTAATGGTAACAATATAGGTGAAAGAAAAGGTAGAAAAGCTAGGAAGTTAGTGCAGCCTTATCTGAGACTAAGTAGTTGGTAAGTCTGAGCAATTCAAGCCACTTTCCCTTCTGATGTTGCATTCAGCATCTCAGGATCATTAGGTGCTAAAGGAAATAGTTCCCTTTAAGTGCACAACATGAAAACGACTTGAAAAAGTCAGCGTAAAAACATTTCCTGAAGGAACTGTTTGTAAACTGTACCCTGTGCAAATGTTGGTAAATTAGTATTATGAAAAATTTAATTGTTCTCTGAAGAGTTGCTGAATTTTAAGATTAAATTCAAGTCACTGAAGCATTAAATGCAGGAATTGTAAATTTAGCATAAGTACTGTAGCTCTGTAGCATCTTCACCATGGAAGAGATGCACAAACAGCCACAGTGGTTCCACGTTCCCAAAGAAGAGAAGCCTGATTAAGGGGGGGGGGGCACGGAAATCAAGGCTACCATTGAGGACCTCCCAAGGTCACACTCTCTGCTACAGATTAAGAGCCCAGCACACATACCTCAAATCTCTCCAGTTGTGCCAGATGTTAAACAGTAATGGATCTTTGTTCTGAGAAGATGTCTGATTTTGCAACCTAGGCTTTCCAAACATGGACCATATTTGTCCCTGATATAATTGTTAACTGAAGAAGATTAACTTTGACCAGTGAAATTAGACCAATTTAATAGCTGTCTACATAGAAACATAATATTAACCTTAACTGAAATCAATGATGCTGGTTTGCAAAATCTGTTTGATTTTGGACATCATCTCTTATGGTGTGTCAGGCCTCACCGTTTCTTTGGCAGGCAGTTTTTTGACCCTCGGACAGGAATGGACTTGTCAGCCTTTACATCACAGACACTGTGTTCATAAATACACACCAACACGATATGCAGAGATTCGGTCCCTGACTGCAATGCCAGCCAATACTATTACCAGCCTTTTAAAGGTGAGAGTTCCCATTCAATGTCTTATTTTCACTTTATACCTACAGACATATTTGTCAGACTGAGTGCTCATTAACATGTATTTGACCACTGAACTAAATCAGCAGCATTTGTTTTCATCAATGCAAGAAATGGAGTGGCCAGAGATGATTACAAGTGCTTCCACGTGCCCAAGAGTTAAGTGCTTCACAGGAAACTTTTGAAGTAGAAAAGTTGCGCTCTTCCTTTCACTCTGGCCTGAGCCCAAACACATGATGTGGCTTTCAGTTCTTGTTTTATACATATAGATATATGTATGTATATGTCTTTTTCAACACAGGTTAATAACTGCTGAAACACATCAGGATTCAGAAAACTTACTGTCCTGAGGCCATACTTCCTGACTTCAGCAAGTTTCAGAGGTACTCAGCATGTCACAGGAATTTTGCTTCAAACTACATACCTAAACCTTCAAACTCAGCTTCCAACTACATACCTACTTCTCAAGCTGGATGCATAATACACTTAATTTAGGACAGAAGTGGCCCATTCAAGCAACAATTTATCACATCTACGTTGTATTTTTCACTTACAGTATTTTGATTTTAACTCTAAAACTCAGGCCAGGTCCTGTCATCTGTGAGCACGCAGTCTTATCTGTGCTGGAAAGAACTGCTGTGGGATCAGCGCACAGTAGTTTGTTTTTTAAAATGCTGCAAAAACTTTCAGAGTAGAACACTAACAGTTTTTATATATCTTTTAGATACTTTCTGAACACTTATTTCATTATGCTTCTGTATGAACCAGACATTTCCAGAGCATCCAAAGACGTGTTCTGCAAGTGCAGGAAAAAACTTTAGGTTGCAGTGCAACCTTCACTGTATAAATCTAGGTTTTGAAACTCCTATTTAGAAATATTTATGCCACCACTTAGAGAAATGCCTATAGCTTATCCATTAAGTGTTCTCCAACAGCTCTTGAAACAGGGTAAAATACGATGAAAAACTGCATATACTGAAAGTGTATCTTTATATGGCAAGAATCAAAGGTTGGTTTTAGAAGAACTTGAGACTAACTGTTCCAAGAGACATGTGGCTTTTAATTCATATGAAGGGATAATCCAATACATTCATACATGTGGCCTGCTGACTGAACCCTACAGCATTATTTCACTATAATGTACTGAAAAGTACATTGCATTCACACCAGTATATATACTAAGTGTAAGTTTTCTGAGCTGAGTATTTCTTAGTTTTTGCGTGTTTTTATGCAGCAAGATTTGTTTTGTTCCAAGATACTCAGAAGTGACATCTAGAGTGAAACTAGGCTTAGATTCACCTTGCTTTATGTCAGTTTATTAACTCATGACTCTGAACACAGTTTGCATCTTCTAGTATTTTCATTGCACTTCAGTAAAGGTCCGCAGTTTTCTGTGATGGAGCCACATCTCCACAGCAGTACTCTCCTGTTCCTCCCCTCCCATCTACTTTTCTTTTTAAATGCGGTTTCATGCACTAATTCACCTAACGTGAAGACATCAGTTTGTGATCTGAAGACAAATGCTGGACAGAAAAAGAGAGGTTCTCTTAAAAAACTTAAACTTTTTGTACCACACTGATACTGAAAGTGTCCCAGCATTGGTCTGCCACAGATGGAAACTAACAGAGATGCATAACAAATTGTCTCTAATGCAGTACTCATCCAGCAACGATGCTGAGAAAAATGAATCCTTCACTGGGACTTCTGCATCACCATTATCCCATTTAACATTCAGCTAGAGACGATTTCTTACAACCTCTCTTTGAATACACAATATTAAAAGACAAAGAAAAAAAAAGACAAGAGAAAGAGAGAGAGAGAGAAAGAGAGAGGGAGAGAAAGAGAGAGGGAGAGAAAGAGAGAGGGAGAGAAAGAGAGAGGGAGGAAAAGAGAGAGGGAGGAAAAGAGAGAGGGAGGAAAAGAGAGAGGGAGGAAAAGAGAGAGGGAGGAAAAGAGAGAGGGAGGAAAAGAGAGAGGGAGGAAAAGAGAGAGAGGGGAAAAGAGAGAGAGGGGAAAAGAGAGAGAGGGGAAAAGAGAGAGAGGGGAAAAGAGAGAGAGGGGAAAAGAGAGAGAGGGGAAAAGAGAGAGAGGGGAAAAGAGAGAGAGGGAGAAAGAGAGAGAGGGAGAAAGAGAGAGGGAGAAAGAGAGAGGGAGAAAGAGAGAGGGAGAAAGAGAGAGGGAGAAAGAGAGAGGGAGAAAGAGAGAGGGAGAAAGAGAGAGAGAGGGAGAAAGAGAGAGAGAGAGGAAAAGAGAGAGAGGGAGAAAAAGAGAGAGAGGGAGAAAAAGAGAGAGAGGGAGAAAAAGAGAGAGAGGGAGAAAAAGAGAGAGAGGGAGAAAAAGAGAGGCGTACCACATTTGAGGCTTTCCTTTTTTAGAGAGTTTTAACATGAAGATGCTAAGTATCTTCAGCCCTGCTAAACAGCACACATTCAGCTAGAAGGGAAAAAATGACTATGAATCGATATACAGCTAAACTATTTTTAACATCTCAGAAGGACACCGTGGACTTTAACCAGCTGGCAAAACATTTGTATTCGAAGGTCTGTAAACCAGAAGGTAGGAGAGATCTTCTAAAGCTATGAAAAGAGGACTTCAAAAATCAGACAATGCAAGATACACATACTTTTCCAAATTATCTTTGTGTTTAAACCTTTAAGTGCAGTTAGCAGCTCCTGTAAGGGTCTGGTCCAACACCAGTCAAAGGAGTGCACTTGAAATCAACTGAGTAAATGACCTCTTTTTCCACCTTAAGATGTTAGTGTAGAAAACATAGTTAGCTAATACTTACTGACGTGAACTGCCATTATCCTAGCAGTTCGTAGGAAGATTACAAATTCATTTCTGCTATACCTACTGCTCCTAAGATTTAAGTTTAAATATATAACATGACAGGAAGACTACATTTCCTACACTGCAAGGTTTTGTTCTGTATTCTGAAGATAAAGTTCATTTTATTTGTTGAATCTAATGAGATCTGGAAAATGTAGTCAGAAGTGAAAGTTTACTTGTGTAGTTGCTAAGCAACAGGCTTGTACATAAGCTGACTGATCATTTCATATAGGACTTTTCCTCTTAAACATCATGACGTTTTCAGCAAATTACCCAACTGAAGGTAAAACCCCTCATTTTCCAGTTTTGCAACTCAAATTATTTAATTATATTTATAATACATGAGACATTCCAAGGAGTTTTATTATTTCTGCTCTAAATATTTAAAAGAATCTGGCAGCTTTCCCAAGCAGCAGCATCCATTTCAGCCTGCAGGGCACATTCCCAGGCAGCATCTAAAACTAGGGCTCCTCTGAAGCCACTGATCTAGATTAAAGGGACACTCTCAGGTAACTCCTGAGGAAATCATAGAATAAAAATTGCCTGGCCTTTCAAAAGACTGATTCACCCTTAGGGCACAGCTGCCTCTACACTAGCTAAAGCAAGGATCTTGTTTTTAAACATAAGACCTTCCACAATCCTACGACTCTAGCAGCGGTGTGCAAGAACTGCATTCAAACATGTAGTCACCTCTACCAGGATAAAGCTGATCTAACTTCAGAGGGATATTCAATAGGGATAGACAAAGCGCTATGCTGGATCAGGATAAGATACTCAGTCATAGAAGGACAGGGCCTGATTATTTTGCTTTAGTCACCTGCACAGGAAGAACCAACTGAAGAATATTTAGGAAAGTTAGTTTTGTCCAAGTTACCTAATGTCATGATCTAAGCCACTGTACATCACACAAAATGTTAGATGAAACTTTCTCTGCATCTTTAATGCCCTAACCCTGCCACACCCCCACAAAAAATAAAATAAAATAAGCTAGCTTAACTTGATTCCAGAATATTTCCAAGTCTCAGACTAAGAAGTTGCAGGTATTTGCACACTGCTTTAACTACAAATAAGCAGCCATGTAACATCAAATCAATCTTATTTCTTTCCTAGGAAGAGCTCTCAGTTTGGTGGTAACCAGCCTGCAGGACCCCCACTGCTCCTCAATGCTATACCAACATGATGTTCTCATACACTACAAAGAACATTATCAGTGTCACCATGAGAACACAGCTGCACAGCCAATTGGAAGACTACCCTCTGCAAGTGTTAACCAAGCGCAGTTCAGGTACAACCTCATCTGCATCCAGTGCTATTTAGTATTTTCATTAGTGAATTGGACAATGGCAGTAATGCAAATACAGGCATTTTGTGGAAGACATCCCATAGAAAGGAGTTGCAGGAACCTGGTAGACAGAGCACTCCTTGCCCTCCCATTTGAATCGAGACATTGTTTTCCCACCCTCCCATTACCAAAATTCCCAATTTCCCTCCCTCCCCCCTTACCAGGGCAGAGGGAAAAGAAGCAGCAGCAGGACAGGTGTCCTTCTACAGCAGCCCTTCCTCTTGATTGCTTTTTTGGTACAAATTCCTCTGCTAGAAATCCCTCCAAGTGCTGCAGCGGAGGTGAATCGCACACACTGCAGCAGGAGCGATGGCCACCCCTCCAGCACACTCTCCCCACCCTCTTCCAAAACTGAGGTTTCCAGCTCAGTGGATTCACCTGAATAACCAGTATCAGACTGCTAAGCAGCCAGAATACCCCACTTTGGGAACCAGGGGTGCAGACTACGTGCTCCAAGATCAGCACCTGCTTACAGGATGACTGGTTAAGACACACCTTTACTGTTAATGCTGCATTCAGAAGAAGCCACGTTGACTTCAGCTCTCAAGACAGTATTACACTGTTCTGTGGGACATCCCAGAGCAAAGCAGAAAAAAACCATTCAGTGTCTCCAACAGCTTAGAGGATTAAGATATTCCAGCAGTTTTTCAGAAACACGTAAATATGTTTTCCAACTCAAATTCCCATTTCCTCTTGAAAGTGCAATATCCAAGTAGAAATATTTCTATATCTAAAAACAACAGAGTAATAAAGGGTAAAAAAAACTTTCAAAAACAATTAAATTGGAAAACAGAAATGAAGAACTAAACCAAAGGCTTAGCATGGATTAATTCAATAAATTCCTGTCCATGTTTAGTCAATATTTTAACACAGAAATGGAGCCTAGTTTAATTTCTAGATGCAGACCTGGCTCAACCTAGCAAGAATTCAAAGTCTATGTCTAAATTTTGCAGCTAGGATCAATTTGCTCTGGGAAGTAGGGAAAAAGATAACTAACATCAGACTGGCACCCACATTTTGAGGCTCTCTTCTGGTTGAAATTATTTAATCGATTAAGAAAAAAAACCTTCTTCAAATAGCTTAATTTTGCAAGTATAATTGCATTTGGTTGTTGATACTAGTTATCCCTTTCTGATTCCCACGGTACTTCCTTTTCTTTATAAATTGCAATAGCAGAGACTACATAAAAGCAGTAGAACATGCATATAGTTTACCCACCATAAACAACAATGGACTACTTGCTTCAACATTACTGCTGTGATGTTGTAGTGACTGGAGAGAGAGGGTTTTTTTCTTTTTAAAAAAAGGCAAATAAATCCGCACCAAGCTCTCTTCTTCAATTTTACAGACTTTATGGACAGCTAGGTATTTCTGTCAGATTACTTTAACTTTTTTTTTCCTCCTACAGACTATTTTGTCCTTCATCAGCTTGTGTCGGATTTCTGCACTCCTAATTTCTCTGAGGAAAGTCAACAGCCTGACCCAAGACTCACCTTTTCCCTCATTATATAATGAAAAGAAATTATGAGTCCTTTCTCTTTCAGCTGTAAGTAGCTGCAGTAATAAGCACATCATCAGTTCAATACCATTATGTCAAAGAAATGACATCTGTCCACAGTGCACTATAACTGTTGATGTTTTTCTACAATATTGAATCTAGAAGCTTCACTCAAGCTACTATTCACCTACTGAAAGCAGATAAACATATTGCACGGTATTACATGATAATGCTAAATCATTCCAAACAACAAAATTTGCCCACCTATGCTCACTACTGTATACATTCCTACTAAGCTAACCAGGTGATAACAAGCACCAGGCAAAACAGCACAGCTAGGTCCTAATAGCGTTTTCCAGACCAACCACTACAATTAAACAACTACTTAGTGAGATAACATTTGAATACTTGCTTAGACACAGAAAATAAAAGAGTATTGTAAAGCACTGGATGGTGTGACCATCATCCAGTTCTTGTAGAGGACGTTCACTAGAAATGCTACACTGAAAAAGGAAACCTAATTGATTACGACATATGGGTGTCACGGCTCACTTGCCAGTATGTAAGATGGACTTGAATCTACAGCAATATGAGAAGTCACTTTTCGTACTATAAATAAGAGTTAAAAGTTTAGGACAAAATATTAGCTTGAGCACATCAACAGCAGGAAAAATAAATCACATCTAAGTAGAAACTTTGTGTTTTCCTATTCAGGCCAAATCACTTCTACAGAATGCACTTGCAGTTTCCCTTTACCCATGAAAACAGTCATATAGAGGGCTCCAGACACACAACCCCCTCTCCCCCAGCATCATTCAGGTTTTACAACCTGTGACTCATTTCAGGACCACTGAAAAGAACTATAGAAATATGTGACCGTCAACAAAGGCTTGCCAAGGATTTATGGAGGTGCCAGCAGGTGAGTGGGATGGGCATCCCTTAGATTGCAGCCTCGGGCAGGGAGGATCAGGGATCTGACAGGGAAGCACAGGTTTGCTCCAAATTCAATTTGCCCATTTTCACACTCTGTATCAGCAACGATAAAAGGTTAATCATACTACAATATTTACTCCAAAGCTTTATTTTCCATTTATTTACCACTTGCGTTATTTATACTGGCCTAGCACTTGCAGAACATTTCCACTGCCTAACAGGCACAAAGAGCAGTATAACCATGTTCATTAACTCTGTCAAAAATCCCACTCAGACCATGCTTGGTGTCCCTGCATAAAGCAATGAGGCTGGGAGACTGGAAAAAGCAAGTAAAGAAGGTCCCATAGTGAGCCAAAACCATCCTCTGCATTCCAACTTCTTCTGTGTTTAATACAAGTAAACCAGTTGCAACCCAGAGTCCACCTTCCAGAGAGGAGGAAAAAAAAAAAATTGGGAATTCTGAGCTCAGAAATATAGAACTGAAGATTTTTTTCTGCACTTACCTCTACATTTTCCCCTAACTTCTAAGGACTGGTAGTTATTTTGATGTAGGTGGGTTGACTTCAAAAACTTTTGTCACAAAAATGATTACACACTGCTACTTTACTGTATTTAAATCCCTATGAATTGAGTTAGGAACATCTCCATTAAATTACAGCATTAAATTTTTATACTTCATATTTAAAAAAAAATAAAGACAGCAGGTCCTAAGATCACCTGACTGTGACAAATTGTCTCTTTCTGCTCACTTGAAATTGGCCTGTGAGACTTAACAAATCCCCAGCTTTGTTACTGCTAGAAGAATTGATTTAAAAGTACACACTGTCATTATATACTTAGAGAGGTATATTTTAGGATTATGCAAGTGCTCGATATATAATTGGTTCTGTCTTTTTGCTGCATCTTAAGTTTTCTGACTAGAGAAAACAGAAAGATTTAAACTGCACAAAAAAATGTGAGTAATCTTTATAAAAGAACAGTAGAAGGCCTGAATACAACTCCTAATTAAATGAATGTGACCTTCTTAAAATTGTCAATCAAAATTAATTTCCTATGAAATATGATAGGAATGGCTTTTTTGAAATGTCACTGGTGCCTATGTGTGTGTAGGGATCACAGCACAGCACTGTGGATCTCTGCCAGTAAATAAACGAATCCCAAGTTCATGACATCACAAAAACAGGTCACTTGCTGTCAGAAAACAACTATGAAATGACAGTAGGACTAGCATGGTCCTTTGGCAAGGTATTACTGCATTCGTGCCCAAGGTGAGGGCAACCAAGCCCTCCCCTCAAAGGCTACCCTGGCAGCAGTGAGGCTCCTGCACTTCCAGAAGACTCTTGGGTACCTTTCAGTCTCACAGTAGGGATGCTTTCCTCAGATACAGCACTAGCAATGTGGCTTAAAGTGAGGCATTGTATCAAACCTCTTCGTGTGTTACAGGTACAAAACGCAAGATGAACTCCCACCTGCCTGCTCAGTAGAAACAGGACTCTCAGACTGTAAAGTCAAGCACAAAAACCTTGCCTGGAGCACAGGCCTGCCTTAGAGAAGTTCTCTCCTTCATTCCTTGTACATCTCCTGCAAAAGCGTCTAGTTGAAGCACTGGCCTCTCAACAAGCTTTTATGTGAGGAATGTGTCACTTGTTCCTACACAGCTTGTCATTTTTCCATGCAGGAGGCTGCTGTGCCAGTGTCTGTACAGGAGGCTGTTGTATGGGGGTACAGAGGTGTGCGTTAAAACCATCTCTGGGTAGCAGCTGGCGCACTCCTGGGTTTATTTGAATGTGCTATTTATGTGCAGCGTCCTCCAGAGTGATGAGAGATATCCTCACTCGAGCCACAGATTCCAACTCCACAAAGACAGAGACATACTCTGATCCCCTGCTCAAACACCCCAAAAATATTTATATTTATAGCTTTGATTGGCCTTAAAAATATTGATTGTGCAAGAAGACATATTGACAGTCTGTTTAAAGAAAAAAGTTTAAAGGCTTGGGGAACAAGGTAAGATTTGGAGGACCTGTAAAGCATGCCTGTCTGAAGACTATTTTTGTCTAGAAAAACTCTTTATCAGAAAAATTCTTTATCAAAAACTATAGGGAGTGGATGAAGTAATAAGCATACTTCTGTCAAAGTAACTCAATCCTTTTTTTAGAAGGAATGTAAATGATCTACAAAAGACAGAAAATTGTTTTGAACACAGATCTTGAAAACTTTCTTATTTTGAGAACTGGTACCAGGGTTAAGATCAAGTTTTCAAGAGTTGATTTTACTCCACAGAAACAATTACTTGATTGTAAACTAACAAACACTTTCAAATATATAGTAGGACGCAGAATATTCTTACAACCGATACATGGACTCCGTAAAGATTCATTGAGAATCTAATAGATCTAAATTGTGAAATACCGTAATCAAGACAGATTAAAAAGAAATTCTGGCATATTTAATACTCTCTATGTTGCAGGTTACGGTTACATTACAGCTGTGCTCTAAAGAAAATGTCAAGAAGTATTGTGCACTGTAAAAACAGAGCGAAAACCAGTTTGCTTGGTGGTCTTAGTACTTCTCATTGAAGTTTCCCGAGAGCTTCCAAGTGCTGGAACAGCCATCTAGAATTGATAGACATGCATTCTGACTTACCCTGGGCATTTAAGCCCTTTTTCTTCCTGCCCCACTCACTCTCCTTTCCCCAGAAGTTGCACACACCACCCTGGGGACTGGAAGACATGGCAGAAAGCAATCATAAAGGGCAGTACAGAGATGGTGCTTTCCCCAGGAGAGTCCATCACCTCTAAAACCCCAGACTCACAGGCTGATAGAAAAGGTCTGGAGACCTTAGCAGCACAGAGCTTTCAAAGACAAGCATTAAGCCCTATAATTAGTAACTGTAATTAATTATAATATTGCTTCCCAGAAATGTTTAAATAACTAGCTACTATAATTAAAGCCTTATTAAATATTTGGTTCTTGATTTTAACCACCATCAACACACAGTAAAATGACATCCCTATCTGTATCTCTTCAGAGATTACAGGGAGGCAGCATTACAGAGGAATACTGAATAGTATAGTAACATTGGTCTGTATTTTCTTCTTCCTACCTGTTATTTGACAGACAACAGCGTAAACAGTCATTTTCCATGGCACTTCGGCTGCAACAACAATCTATGTGAGACGCTAGTGTAGTAGAGTCCTCTTTATGCCAAAACAGAGTGAAAAACCAAGCTAATCAGTTTATTGTGATTTGACAGTACCCGGCATGTTTGCTCAGTATTGTAAAGAAAACTATTTACTCATCCAGTGTGTGCTGCTACACAGAAGCCTTTCTGCATGGAGAAGCGTAACGAAAACACAGTCCAGAGGAGCTTTTGTGAGAAGGATGCCTAGAACAAAGAGCAAGTGACATCTGCTAGAGCTGAGATGTTTTTGCATACTTTCCCACTTTCCTTCCTGAGAAATGCTGAGCTTTTCTGCTGAGCTTCTAAGATGATACCTGACGAGAAGTACACAGTAAGTTATCACATGCTTAAAACAATACTTGTCAAGGTTAAATATAACACAGACATATTTAATTTTGTAAACAAACACCCCAACAGATTCTGAAAGCTATTTCTGTTCAGCAATGCATTGGTAGATCACATGAATGTGCTTTTCTGGATGCTACAAAACTGACAGTCTCCTTTATTTATTTCATTCAGGTTTTACACTTCTATATCACCACCACCCCTTTTCCATGCTCTTGAACATACTTTAAGATGCCCTCACTTTGAGGGGTCTAAATACAATTTATGAGCAATGAATGTTAAATGAATGATACCCCCTGGCTACAGTAATTGGCAGCGGTGCAGGTCAGACCAGAAATTTGGAATCACCTATTGATAGCTAGGAATTTTTTTTGCTAGTTTACATACACATCTTTTCCCAATAGGAACAGCTGGAATCTCACCAGTGGCCAAGTAATGCTGCTCAGTTCCCACTGTGAATGCAAAACTGCATTTACAGTTGTTTGTTAATCTTTTTACCACTCCTCTCAAACACAGATCTTGGCTAGTTAGTTGTGATAACTTTTGTTTTGCTATTATTCTTGTTTGATATTTCGAACACGTTTCACATGTTACACATCAATTACAGTTTAGTAGGAATAAGTGTGAATTATCCATGTAATACTCCCAGGGCAAAAGTCCATTTAAAAAGTCTCAGTTTTTGAAGGGTGTCAATCACCTCCAACATGATATATTTTCAACAATCCCCTCACTCATGACCTAACTTTAAGATCTTTTTCACGCTCAGTAAATTTACTAGCAAGTGAGTAATGAGTCGTAAGCAATTTATTAACTTTAATTATCAAAGTAACACTGGAAAGTCTAATATTGTTACATTTGATTTGACGAAAATGTCCTACATTTCTGACCCATATAATAACAGGGATCATAGTCTCTGATAGGCTTCCCAGACAGTTTTCCTAGTTAACACAACTCAGACTATTTTCTTTCAGTTTATGTCTTGTTTTTAAAGACCTTTAATTCCTTTCTCATTTCTATCGCCTCCCCAATTCACAGGAAAAATAGACCTGACATCTTTCTCCAGGATTAACCTCTATCAAGCAGTTCTAAACACAACACACTTCTACAAAAAACAGTAAGCCATTCAAAGACAAAATACTATAAAACAAACAAAATACCATTCGCTGAAGAGAACGTATTAAGGAAATTCTCGTGGAGGCAGTTTGTGCCAAGTAAATAGAGAGATTTGTGTCAGAGTTACTATTTTTGTTACTCTGCAGCAAGATTTCCAAGAACTAGCATTTGCCAAGTGGATGTATTCTCTTTCCATATCCTGGGCCAAGTGCTGTGAATTAGCATCAGTTATAATCACTTTGCAACAAACAGCGAATGGGACAAGAACAGAGAAGCGCCCATGTGAGATCCCCCCCCCGAAACTCCTATTTCCTATCGTCATCTGTGGACTCAAAATACGCTCCCAAAGCCATTAATTAAATGGGTAAATCAATCTGGAGACAAGAAGGGAGCCTGCAGTGACAAAGCTAGAAAGGAGCAGGGCTGTCACGGCCTGTAGTGTGAAGTGGGAGCAAGTTGAAATCACTACCTGCCTTGTGAAACACCTGCTGCACCATGAGGCAAGGTGCTCGCAGTACAGCAACTGGACAGATTGGGTGAGAATACAGTTGTAAAATGTTCAGAAAAAAACAGAAGTAACTTGATAGAGATGGAGCAGAGTCTTGTCCACATACCTTCAGAACCACTGAATTACATTCCATTTCAGGAAAAATAATATTAAAAATTAATCTGAGAGGTAGTAAATACTTCTGCCAGGAAAAACAAAAAGAGCAAAACTGTTGCATCCTATCATTTAATTTGTTTTCATTTAAATGAGAAAATAGACCTTTAAAACCTTTAAATCAGAAATTACTCATCTCATCCAAAGTATGCCCCCCTTCCAAATCAATTATTCACATAATTCTGCCCCTTCCTCCAAAGCCAGCACTCTAACCCAGAACAAACTGTTCACTTATTTGTATTAGTTGTATCCTAAGCTCAGATGGCAGGCTTGACACACTTGCTTTAATGTAGAAGATAAAATCCTGTGATAGGTCTCCTATCACACAAAAACAAGTGTTTGATTTCACGCATGCAGTTCTGGAAAGCCAGAGGAGGCGAAGGGAACAGCAATCACCAGCAAAAACCCTTTGAATATTTCTGTATTGACTGTTACCATACCACTTGTAACTGCATTAGTTACTGTGTGATTAGAAAGGTACGCAGAGAATGCTGCACGGTGGAAGGGTAACACGGGGAAAACACTTTCCCCACAATGTGCAGGTTGTGCAGATATGGCTCAGGCTGTATCTTTGGTCTCCTCAACTAGCCCATGAAGAGAAAGATCCTGCTAGACTGATGTTACACCTAAACCTACAAACAGAACATGATTTTTAAATTAAGGAATCTGATACTTGCAATAGGGCTCAGTGAATCACTTCAAAGGTATGATAATAAAAGGGGGCTGGGGAAGTGGTGCCTATTCCTTCCATGGATCTGGTATCATGAAATAAAGTTAAATATATTAAAAATATATTAGTTATTTAGAGAGAGAGATAACGAGCTGATCAGTGGCATAAAAATAAGATATTGCAGCACAAATGTTCTCTACACAAGAGGAAGAAAGGAGGGGAAAAACCTCACTGTAGTGTAATGAATGTATCAATCAACACAGAAGAGATTAGCAGTGGGAGGGGAAAAAAAAAAAAAAGGGAAATTAGGGAGTCCAGCAGGAATAAAAATGTCCAAAGTGATAAATACTTCTGATACTTATTGTCCCTATTATTCCGGTATTTATGTGTGGCAGAATGCCATGCAGGAAAAGCATATTCAGCACCAAGATCTACATATAAGGAGGGGGGAAAAAGAAAGGAGGGAAGAAAAACCAAACTAAAAAGACACAGTAAGGATGCTGTGAGAGACAAAAGAACTGTTGGTGGGAAGAAATCTTAAAAAGTTGTCTTTGAGAAAAACAAAAATAACCCCACCCCACAAAAACCAAACCATGCTGTTTCTGTTGAAACTGCAACAGCAACATTTCAATTATTCTCAGAGGGAACCAGAATACCAGGGTAAGGCTGAACTGCAGTCAGCCTTAGAAATTTGACAATATCCTCGTGGGGTGAGATTAAAGGGATGTTATCACACATCATACGACCTATATATCCCCATTCCTCATTTAAAAAAATACTTAGAGATGCTAACTGAAGCGAGCACTGATGATCATTAAGTGAAGCTATTCAGAATTTCCAGCCAAAATTCTCAGTACATCAGTTGGAAACCTGTGAACTGCTTTAAATACCTAGCAGGGGTGTTGCCTCTACAAGCTCGCCTGTAACCTCGTTTCTGTGATGGGCAATTTTGTGGCAGTCACAGTTTTCTGAGGCTATGCATTGTAGGCACAAAAACAATTTCTTAACAAAATTTACACATCTGACTTAGCAGTTGTGTTTTGCCTTAGCCACTGAAAAGCATCAAACCCACCCATTTAAAGTATCAAAGAAACAGCTGCAGAATTCAAATTAGGTAAAGCTTTATGAGCCCATGCTAATTTCTCGGTGGATCACGACACACACACACTGTTCATACAAAATAAAGCTTTTCTCCAAACTGTGCTGGAACTTAAAAAGGACATTAAATTTTATAAAAAAAGGAACAGCAAACATGAACATGGTCAGATTAAATCAGGTTTTTTCCACGTCTTATGAATACCCTTAAGCATGATTTACCCATCTATTGCTCAACTGTATGAAAGGACAGCTTGGAAATTCCTCAGACTAGATAAAGGCATCAGCGCTGGTGAGGTGATGTTCAGATGTTACTTTAAATCCTGCTGCATCTCATGAGGCAAATCAATAATTTTTAAGGGTCACTGTATGAATAAATTAGACTTGACAAATTCTTCCATCACACTCCTATTTCCTACAATTAATGACAATTCTGATAAAAAGTGGCGTGGCTTTATTGCAAAAAATAATTTCAATTTCAGTCCAACAAAGGTGCAATACTAATGTAGCAAAACTAATTAATTTTGCTCCAAGCACTCTTCAGAGAGATGCCTGTTTTGAACAATTTTCAGTTTAATGAACCAGCTCCGAGCAGAGGAAATGCAGCATTAATGAAAGGAAATCTACTTCCTTTTTGTTTTGTTTTGGCAAGTTTTTGTTTTGGCCTTAAGATGGGTTGTCTCAAGTTAATTCAATTCTGGTGGTTGCATGCCTCTCAAGCTGTGAAGGGTGCTGCTAGGAGTGCCTACTTGGTTGCGCTCTTTCCCCCAAAAGGAAAGGGAAACCAACCAATTCAGTTACCTTATAGCCAGTAAGACCATGTAATAAATAACTCTAAGTTTTAGCCCTACAGACTAATAGAATCGGGGAGAAAACAAAAAGTGTGTCTGGGAAAAGATGCAAACAGAAAGGATAGCAACCATTCCTCTTCAAGTATACCTGCATCAGTTAAATAGCATCTTCTTCTCATAGCTTTCTCAAGTGAAATTCTGCCCAAGGTGCTACCAAGATCTACCTTTACACTGAAATCTCACAGCTAGTTTTACCCTTGCCCTGTTAGAGGGAGGCAGCGTGAGAGCTTTGGACCAAGTCAAACCAGCTGAACCCTTCTATCAATATAAACCAAGTCTTTCATGAGTCCTGTAAGAAACATTTGAAACTTTAATAGACCTAGATCAAACTACTCATGGTCTGGACTGTGGCCTTCCATTTGAGTATGAGGGTACTGATGCACCCGGATACCTCCACCTAGGTATTGCTGGGTACTGAACAACATCTAATGATACTCCTGATAATGAAGGTCTGAAAAATAAAGGACTATGTGATATACCAAAGAGATGTTATCTCAGTGATACCACAAGAGTTTACGGTAGTGCCATATAGGTTCTATCTTGTCCGTAGAAATCCAGAGGATTCTATCCAGCAATGCAAGCGGACATAACTTTTACTGGGGATGCCTGAGACATCAGGTGACCCGCATGATCAAAACCTTAAAATTAATCTCTGTGCTCAAGAGAGATTTTAATCTCAAAACGAAATCCTCAATTTATTCAGGTTGAAGTAATTGTAACAAAGAAAAAGAGCTCTATAATATACTAAAGTGAAAATTCACAGAAGACTAACTTTCTCCCTCTTGCGAGCACTTTCAAAAAGACGTTTAGTTATTACTGAAGCTCAAGAGAAGTACTTGTAATCTGATGAAAATGAAAGTATGCAAACTCTTCACACCTTCTTTCAACATCTTTGCAGTGGCAGAGTCAATACCAGTAGATTTAGTGTTTAGAAGTACTGCTAACTAAAGTTACATAGCAGGGTTATATAATGAAGAGTTAGAGCCACAGCCTAGATAAATTACCTCTCCTCTAACTTTCCCTCCCAAGACAGAGACAGAAGCAAATGCCTTTTTGGCTTTGTCACCTCAGCAAGCATGCTGCAGTGATACAGAGACAGAAACACCGAGGGCATATTATGAAATGTAATGTCCTGTTACATACAGAGACAGTAGCTCAGCCTCAACCACAGACTCTACAGCAACTCCTCGGTGATTCTCCATTTTCCACTAGAATTACAAGTAAATCAAAGAGTGAAAAATAAACAGGGTGAAAAAAACCTTCTCTATGTATCGGTACTAGCCCAGTCATTACGCCCTCTCAACTTATTTCTGCTTGGTACAACTTCACTGATTGACTGCAGCACCAGGCTAGTAATTTACTTTGTGATTTCTGTTGGAGCAGTAGAGTAACCCATTTTAGAGCCAAACCTAGCAACTATTAATTACTAACCTTAATAACTATTTTCAAACTGCTTTCTTAAGGAAATAAAGGTATGCAATCACTCCATCACATCCCTGCCCCTTCTCCACTACATTTTCAATCAATTTCAATACAATTTGAGATACAGATGGAAGTTTGCATGGATTAAACCCCAGCACCACCTGTGCAGCAGCACCTGGTTTTTGATGGATTTGGGTGTTTGTTTTTTTTTTTCTCCAGGAAATCACCCAACAGTTTCTTCATGTTCCTTTATACTGCTGCTGCTGGTAGAAGGAGTATCTTGGGGATTATAGTCAAATCCATCTGCAATGGCAACTCATTCATCTCTGTCCAGTTTCATTAAAGAAGACAAGTTTCATTAAAGAAGACAACCCATCCAAATACCAAAGACCCCTTATAATGATCTCACAAAAGTAAAGCCTTTCAGATGCCCAAGAGCTAACACTGTATCTCTGCATACTGCAGCTTCACCCTCACTCTGCAGGGCAGAAACAGCCAGTCAGATAACTCTGAAATCAGCCCTCCTGTCTCCCCTGCCTCCCTGCCCCTTTTTTTTAATGTATATTTTCTTTACTAAATCTTGCCTGCCCAAGGAGGAAGTTCAGCCCACAACAAAACATGTCATAGAAGCTTTAAGCATTTGGGACCCAACTGCTCTCTATGTTCTGCATCATGCAGAACAGCATATGTGCACACATCCAGATAAAACATCACTGAAAACCACAGAAAAATGAAAACTATTGTTTAGTAGCCTCTTTATACCCCAGGCTACTGAAAAAGCTACTTCCTGAATTAGGTATCTTTAGCAGCAGCAAGACTGAGGGCATGCAAAAATTGGAAGAACCGATGCAGGAGACCTGTTCTGTAGAGGAACCTATTTGGTTTCTGATTGTTGGCCCAAAGCAACATTAATTTACAAGCCCTGGTTTCTACCCTTTGCAGAAGAGGTAGTAGGATACAGCCCCAGACCATAGTTGGCATGGACAAGCAGACAGATAGTGAGGGCAGAAAGGCAGGTAAATTATTTCATTTTGTTCATGTCTGAGCTGTGCTGCAGATATTACGCATGGTTTGTCTTGGGGGTATGGCTACTAACCTCACTCACAAGAGGAAGAAATAAGTGCTCAGCTCTGAACCCATCCAAATACCTAAGCTGTCTTCACTTGAAAATCCTGAAGGTAATGATCTGGAATGGACTCACTTAGTGGTCTTTTTCCAAGTCCTGCCTCATTCCTCCGCGTGTTGGAAACAAACTTCATGGCTGAATGCACAGTTTAACATACTGATCACCAGCCCTCATTAAGATTTGTGAAACTGTTTGCTCTTACTCTGATTCTTCTGGTTCCTTCCAGAAGACCAATTGTTTTTTCTTTTTTTAACCTCTCCATTAAAGTTTCATACTTCTCTCTTGCTCCATCAATGAATTATACTTGCTTTCTATAATGAGGAAGTGCCATGGCTAACAGTGGCAGTTCAGGCAATGGGTGCTGTATCAGTTTTAAACTGCTATTAAGCTGTTACCCCAAAATGAAATGCACTGAGGGGTTGGAATCTGAATAACTGGTGGTTTAGGTGAGCATGCCATGTTTGTCTGCCTCAGGCCCTCTGTCCTGTTCCCCATGATTATTGTTTTAACTTGTAGCAGTTACTGCGGTTTGGTGCTTTTAAAATTATGGATCCTGTTTAGAGGTTACAAAAATCCTGCTAGGAATATACACAGCACCTCTAGTTTTTATAAAAATCCTCCTCTATTTAAGAGTGTTTATTCAGGGCAGTTGTGGGAGTTCCCTTCAGAATACAACAAATGCATGTTTCTGCAGAAATAAATTACTATCTAATGATTTCATCATCCAAACTGCTACACCTAAATGAGTGGTTATATATATTCTGAAATCAGATAGATTTCTATTTATAGAGTATTTATTTGTGTCTGAGATGCACTTAAATATAAATTGCAGTACCTAATGCCAAGTTTTATAACATGTCATTCACAATCCATTAAGCATTTTATTACATGTATTGTAGAAGAGAGAAATTTATAGTCCCCATTTATAGTATTAATAAGGAATGATGAAACCACACTAAAGATGTATTGCTTTTTGGTTTATGTGGAGGTTTACTGTTAAAGCATAGTTAAAAGTCATGTTTTAATGTTTTATTATAATAAAAGACATGATGTGAGTGCTGTAATGTATGTAAAAATTAAAAGAAACACTACTAAAACAATATAGGCTTTCATATTCAGGCACAAACAAATACAGACTTAGCATATTCTCAGTTGCTTTCTAAGTTGTAGCACCATGTGGAAATAAATATTTATTTGTTCATTTAAAAGCATTTACCAAGTGCTTAATCACAGAGCATTTCAAACAAATACTTTACTTTGAAAATTTGGAAAAAAACCACACACGCGTGCAAAATTTTCTCCTTGCATCCTTTTTAAACTTCCTAGGTCATCCCTCACCTAATACGTTTTTTTCCCCACACTTTCTGACTCTCAAAGTCTGGAATCAGCAAGGAAATAAAGGCTTTCTTCTTTACTTTTTTCTTAACTTGCCTCTCAAAATTTCATTTCCTATTACTGACTAGGAAAAGATCAGATGCTTGGGAAAAACATTTTCCTTATTTACACTGTCCTCAGGAGAGGCTAACAGTGAATCTCTACACTTGTTCAGTTCTCCCACTTGCCAAACAAGCAAAGAAGAGAGGAAGAGAATCTTCTTTGCACACAGATGGGGGAAGAGGTCATTGCTTTAAAAAAAAAAAAAGTTTATCAAAAGTATCCAAAGGCAATTAACACTGTTAAAAAAAATATTGTCATGGGTTTCGATGATCCCCCCTCTTTTAACCAAAATTCTGGGGAAGGGGGAGGAGGTAAGAGAAAGGAAAAGGATATTTTTTGATCAGTTCAGGTTTTGATCTGAATAGTCATTGCTCTCCTCTCAAGTAGCTCTGAATCCTACGGTCTATGTCTTGCTAGCTCTGTCCAGAGGCTTTCACATTCATGAGTCCTCAGTCAATCCCCGTTCAGATGTTGTTATTTCAAACAACATGTACCTGAACAAAATTTCAAGCAAAGCCTATCTCAACAGGTCTTTATAGAAGTCTCCAATATTAAATTACTGTCTCACGTATAATTACTGGTTGCCTGTGTATGGGAAACAGGAACCAAAACATTAACTCATGGCATTACCTATGAGTCTTTCCATTTTCTATCCCTGCAATACTTGAACATCTCTCACTAGGACAGAAGGTTTGAAGACAGCATTGCCCTGAAGAAAAATACTTCATCCTGTATCACAGAGGGAAAACAGAAGCAGAAGTAAATTGCTCCAAGTAAACACAATCTCTGTGACAAAGCAGTAAGAGAACGCTGATCTCTGGAGCACTATTTTATAACTAATGCACAGAAATCTATCACTTCTTGCTTAGAGATATAAGAAGAAAGTAGGCAACCCTGAAAGATGAGACATAAATCCTAGGATTTCAAATCTTACAGTTTTAAAGGTGATAAAGCAATTTTCCTAATGAAAATAATTTGAAGATATACCTCCAATTAAAAGAGAAGTTTGTGATACGAAAACATTAGAAGTTAAAATACACACCCATGAATTTCACAATCTTTTTTGGTTTTTTAAAGCATGAATCTTCCTTTCATTAAGTAAAGCTGAGTAAACAATGGCACAGGGAGACTAAGCAAGTTACCAATCTTACAGCAAAGTAAATAAAACAACATAAAAAGCACCAAAGTCTCAGTTCTTAGCCATAGACACTAACCAAGAATCCAATCCCTAGCCTTCCTCCAGCTTACCTACCAGATTTATTTTGACTGGTGTATACTAGTGATACTAAAGCTTTTGCAATTTTGCAGATAAATTCAGAAGGTAGAGAACTTTTCTTTTCCAACTTGTCATGTACATCCTATATTTACATAGTAACAGACAACATTTCTTTTAAGTGAAGACAAAAATTATTGCTTACAAAGACATTGTTATATGGAAATACACCAGTGCTTTCCTATCTGTATCATTATGATAGCTATTTCAGTTTACCCCAGTAATTCTACTTGCCTTATCAAATCCTTATCAAATTCTAGTTGTTACCCCCAGTTTTTAATATTTGCACTGGTTTGGTATTTTAAATTCCTTTGTCCAGTCTGCTTCCTCTCTTCCAACTTATTTCCTCTCATCCTAAACTCTTGAAATCCATTAGAAGTCTAGGCTATCTAGCCATGTGCTCACACTGATCTGCATAGAGAGAGGGCTAAAACACTATTTAATCCTTGTCTGGGATGCATCTAACGAGTAGGCTGCTTCCTAAGTAACTTAGCATACAAGAAGAAAAAGCAATCACAAAAGTAGAAGAACATACAAAGTAACATCCAAATAGGAAAAAGCAAATAGCTTGGTTCACCGGCTACATCTCAGTTTCCCACGTGCACCCTTCCGAACTTGGATGTTACAAAGCACTAAAATTAAAGCTGTGGAAGTGAACTACTTTCCTCTCTAGGTCCATGCAAGGTGCATCGTGCTCCGGCAGTGATTTGTTTTCTCCCCTTCATTCCCCTCTGGCAATGAGTATGGTCTATGGAGTAGAGATTGTACAAGCTGCATCATCCCAAACAGCTGCAGCTTTGTTTGTGCTTGAGGCCAGTGCCTATAATCGCAAAGGCTTAATTAAACATCACCCCTGTGCACTTCAGTAAATTCATAAAACACAGTGCTCTTCTGGTTAAGCAGTGGTTGGAAAAGGTAATAACAGAAAACCTACATTAACCTCTTTGCCCTTGCTGATCTAGCAGTACCGTACTTTTAAAGTTGGTGAAGCCCACTGTCTCTTGCCAGGAAAAAAAAGGGTGAAAAGCCTGAACTTCTTCCAGAAGACACCTACAGGAGTCAGTGGTGGAGACTTCTTGGGCAACATTTTTATCATCCTTTTGCAGCCAAAAAGTGCCAGAAGATAAGCTATTGAAATTCACCGTGCAACTCCTACATCACGAAGCCAGTTTCTTTCCTACCCTGAACACATCATGTCAGGCACAGAAAACAAGATGGATCCAAAGGATCAAGCCCTGTAAGTGTCAATCCTACTTGAGTCAGAGCTCGGAGAAGAACAGGGCAGGAATGATTTCTCATGAGGCGGGCATTAAACCTGCGCAGCAGCAACAGCACTGAGACATCATTCAAATATCAGAGCAAAAGGGGTGTAGTTAGAAGGATCTTTCTTCCACAGCTATTGCCATGGTCATGTTCTATGCTTTCTCTAGCTTAAATGAGAGAGAAGAAACGGTGTTATCAGGAATTGCATCACTGAAATGGAGGAAAAAAACTGATTCAGAGAGCAAGGCAGAAAAACTCAGTAGAGGGAAATGACAGATGCTCTCTCTTGCCACACACTCATAGAGGACCTTCATTCCAGTATAATTATTATCAATATACAGAATAAAATAAGAGTCAGGTCAAAAAGTTCTGTCTCTTTTCACCACTGGTGCCAGGACAAGAGGCAGGTCTTGCACAAAGTCTATCTATTTTACGACTCTCGCTCTAACATTGCATAGGAGTTTTCATGTTTTTCAGCTCTGGAGGGGGCAAGTATTCATCCACTCCCTTGGGTCTACCAGGACACAGATGAAACTGGTCATTCTTTTTAAGAAGCCTAAAATCTTCTTTTACTCTAACTAAGAATTCTGCTTCAAAAAGTTACTCTTCTGGAAGGCTCCAGAAGCACAAACAAACTGTAATGGGAATCATAGAGAGCCTCCTGGGAATATCCTCTATACAACAGGCTCTCAATCAATCCTGCTGATACAGGAAGAGATCTAACACAAGGGATAGTAAGAAGAAAGGGAAAAGCTGAAGTAATAGCTGCTCTATAGCTATCTTCTGCCTTGGTGAGCCCTGGAAAACCAAGCATAAGTAACTGCAGAAGGCAGTCTCACCAGCATTTCAGATGCAACACATTCAGAGCTTTGATTGTAACCCTGCAGGTTTTTGTATGTGACTAGTCTCATTACTGTGATTAGAGATGTATACTTAGGTACTGGTCCTACTCTACAGGAATAGAAATTTGCAGGATTAGTGTTAAGACAGCTGGACACACAAGAAAGCCCTATATTAAAAATTTTAATTTCATATTCATTATTTAAAAAGCTCCTAACATCCACCAACAGAAGTGGGAATAACGGCTTCATCTGGCTCTTCACAGCATGTCCGACATGAGCAGTGCAAGGATGGGAGTCCCATGCTCCCCTTTGGGACCTGGCAGGAAGGAGTCAGGAGCTAACAGCTGGCTAGCTGTTCTATGCACTAGAAGAGACTCTCCCATTTTAACTCCTCTTCTGCATCATTTTAGTTCTACTTCTTCCAATTAAACGATCTAATTTTGGGGCCGTGTTAATGAGATCCTTTCCTGAACACCTGCAGCTCTCTCAGGGGTCTGCCCTATCCTTTAAGGATTCCCCTTGCAGGTCATTACCCTCAGAGTTGCACATGAATGAGATTCCTTGCATTTGCAGAAGCCTACTTGTTCCCTTGAGTGCAACTGGTCTAATTCCTGACTTAAAGGAAACCAACAACCTAACACCTAAGCAACATTGCAGCATCTCCTGGGAGGCAGTCATTTACTCCTATACTGAGCAAGCTCCTTCATTTTCCTCTTGTGTCACGTAATAGGGGGGTGTAAGTCAAGCAGGCAATCCCGAAGTTAGGTGCCATTTGTTGGTCACCACACCATTTATAATACTGAACATTTCTTGGCTCTTTGTAAACTCTTTCATTTAAACATTTTAAAATACATAAGCACTTAAATCCCAGCCTCCTGATCCCTCAGTATTGTCAACAGAACTCTTTCAGTTTCTTTAAGTAGCTGCACATTGGTGGAAGGTATCTACTGGTACCTAAATGCTCTTGATTGTTTGCCTTCTACAAGATTGTGCAATGACCACAGGCACGAAGAAAAACCTAATTCTGTCTGATCAAATCTCAACCTCCTTCCCATACCTTCCAGCTCCCACCATTACTGCTTTTCTTGGTTTACTGATGGGGCCAAGAATCACACTTCACACCAGACAACAACCTGGTTGGCCAGAAGCCTGAGTCCCCAAGAAAACCATGCTAAATAAATACTAAAAGTTGGAGGGAAAAAAAAAGAAGAAAAAAAAAAGAAGAAAAAAGAACATTAACTTTTCTTTTGCTGGAATGTTAAAAGTGTTGGCTTCTAATCAAAGCTACTTAGAAACACCTAAAGGTCTCTCCACTAACTGTTAAGTCCCCCAAAAAAGATTTCAGCTTTTGCCCTTGCAGCAAGTACTTTTTATTCTGGTTATTCTGCCTTTATTGATGAAAAATGTACAGTCAACTATCAAAAAACTACTACCCAGAGTATATTACTTGTGTCACCAGAGACACAGTTCAGAGCTCCCTCTTAGCTCCTCCTGGTTTCATTGCTTTCTGAATGCACATTTCAGCCCGTCCCTGAGTTAGGCTACTGACACTGCTGTTACCTGTACTTTGTGGAGCTGTTGTGATATCTGTTCAGACGGCATTGATTAAGGGATGTCTGGACTTGAACATGATTACATTAAGGCAGATAATGGTCTTAATGAGGAACAGATTTTATTGCTTTGGACATTTCTCTCCCTTCCCTACCTCCTTAGTTACAAGGCAGGATGTGCATTTATTTTTTACTGAAAATTAACAAATTTATTTTGTAATTGAAATATGGTTTAAAGCTATAGAAAAGTGTTAAAGGGTTAAAAAGACATTTGCTAAAACTACATTATTGAGTCTACATTTTAAGGAATGGATAATTAGTAGGAATACAAATGACAGATTTGTTTTCTGCCTCTTCAAAAAGCATATAAAAGCACAGAAAGTACATGAAAAAATGAGTAAATATGAACAGTATTGAAATACTGATCTTTTAGTTAAAACAGTTTAGGAGCCTATGGCACTCACATCTAGGGAGTAGCCAAAAATCACTTTTTTTAGGATATTATCTGAAAAATTACGACTTGACAACCTATTAACTATTTTGCTCTTTAATCTACCGTTATGCATATTACATTTTGCAAAACATCATATGCATATGCAAAGGAAATGTCTAAGCTGAGAGACAGGAAAAACTACGTCTCTAATTTAAAAATGTAGGGAATTATTCATTGGCCAATGCAGAGTAGGCATGAAGGAAAGGAAAAAAAAACATGTAATTGCTTCCCAAGTCAATAAATGTCACGCGTTCTAAATAAAACAAAAGAAATCCCAAACCAATAGTGAATCAATGAGATTCAGGCACTGGAAGCATTGAAGTAATTTTTGGAATGGTGTAAGCCCATGGCTTGTAAGCTCCCACTTGTTGCATATTTAAGAACAGCTGTGCATGTGCATACAGAATATGTCTTCCAAAAATATGCGTTGATCAAGTTCATAATTATATGAAGTAAACAAATAGTCTTCTCAAACTTTTTCATTGCAAAAATTAGAAAACATACTACTTCAACTTCATGCTCCATAAAGAAAAAAACCCATACTTTTGCTTTCAGACAAATAGAACTAATTGTTTACTGACAATAGACTGAAAATACTGTGTATTATGCAAATTAGCATAATAATACCCATAGCTAAAATAAGCTAAATGGTGGGGGAAAAATTGTCTTTTGTTACAAACTGAGAGGGCACTGTATATCCATTTGACCTATGTTTAATCTTTACGATAGACAAGTATTCCAAAGAAATAGTCTTAACAGCACCTTAGTTGCCTAAGAAACTATAAAGCTTCTCAGCTGCTGTTCACATGCTGCTATTTTTATACAACTTTGGTTTCCACATGTTGACTACTTCTGTTTGTTTTGGTTTTTTTAGGGTTAAACCCTCAACTGATGTGAAACAAAACCCAGACCATTTCTTACATGCTGCTGTGATCATCAAGCTAAGCCTGTTTTTCCTAAGCTGAAGACATCTCTAACACATGTCCAAGCAGAGAAGCATGTTCAAATGTTGTTTGATGTGTGGAGTGTGCACTTGAAATGCTATGTTTTAGTGGAAGTAGTTGGAAAATGCCTTAATTATAATAGTGCGACTTGAAGCAGCCGGTTTGTCTTGGCATGCTCAGAGCTGATCATGGGACAGCTGGATGACTAGGATTGAGGTAACTGCTGTCCGAAACAACCCAGCCTGCACTGCTATAGGCCTTTTTAAGCAGGTGGTTCTGGCACAGGAAATTTGGTTCATACCCTTCACCCAGACCCACAGACTCCTAACACTTCATGCATGAGTTCTGGAGCCTCTTCTCCATCAACTCCAGGAGGGAGCTGATTCCTATACACGTGCACAATTAAGACAATGCTTTTTTAAAAACAATGAAAAACACACATTCCTTTACTGAGAAAAAAGGACTGGAAAAGATAAATATTTTGTCCACGAAAATGCATAAAAAGAACATTTTCTCTGCCACCAGCACAAATTTGAGTTTCAAGGTGTGACAACTGAAAAATGCACATAACCCTTATTTTTAATAAAGTACTCTTCACCAAAAAAAGTTCTTTACTTTAGTCACTGAAATATGGAATGACTCTGGCAAAAGAGCATGAGTCAGCTCATTGCTGTCAATCTTCAGAATGCCTTTATTTCACGTTTTAGCCACAGTAATTAGAATAATATCCTTCTTCCACAGTAACTGGACAGACTGCAACACAATGGTCATCATATGAGACTTGTCTGAAATTCCGACTACCTTCACATTTGTGAGCTCCTTCCCTCACTTCCAGAGGGAATGAAAAGGTATTGTGACAGATGCAAACCATAGGAGCCTCAAATCACTGAGATGTGCCAAATGCAATGGGTAGCCGAGCCATTCAGCCTCTTCACACAGAGCCTGTATATGTAACTATGGAAAAATCAAGGCTGTCTGTGCCTGTAGAGAAGAAATAATTAACAGGCAGGTCTTGAGAAAGCCTCTAGCTTTCTCAGTAATTCTGTATCCTAACATGAATGCTATCAACAACAAGCAGTGAAATAAAGGAAGCAGTACAGTACATGAGTGGGGTTGTTTTTACCTGAACTGGTGAAATACTATGACACAGAGAGACTCATCTTAGAACAAAAACCTGGTAAACTTGAGAACTGAAAAAGGCAGGGCCTCCAGCAGGTAACTAATGATACACCCTAAGCTTTGAAACCTGTAAAGAATTACTGTTTTATTATGTGTTTGCTCTGCTCACGTGCTTCTTTTTTAAAACAAGTAGGACAATGACGTCAGAGACCTTGCTGCAGCGTAGGTCTGTTGTGCCTAACAAGAACTCCAGATTCTGGCCTAAAGTCAGGCATTTGGAGTATAATTATAGCAAGTGACAAGACAGCTGTATCCTCAAGATCCTGATTTGAGAGAAACATGATGTATCTCTATGCAACACGTAAATGCTTCTGCTTTGGGGATAGAGAGGGGCAGGGTGAGCCTGAAAAGGGCAAAGGCACAGCTCTGACAAGACCCATCTGTCTTGCTGGTGGAAACAGCACTTGTGATGAGGGTGCTGCAACCTGGGACTGGGGAGTTGCCGCTGGGCTGCTGTCAGACCCTCACTCCATAGCCCAGAGCCTGAGGTGCTTCAGCAGCAGCCA
Organism: Gavia stellata; assembly: GCF_030936135.1. Classification (NCBI taxonomy): domain Eukaryota; kingdom Metazoa; phylum Chordata; class Aves; order Gaviiformes; family Gaviidae; genus Gavia; species Gavia stellata. The sequence continues at coordinate 6,508,804 of NC_082602.1, forward strand.
CTCCTGGTCTCTCTTTTTCTGGTGATCAAGGAGGGAGCAGGCAGCAGCCAAATAAATGGCAGCAGCAGTCCCTTCCGAGGTACTGCATCCACAGGGGGCACTCTTTCCATCAGGCCGCCACCCCACCTAACTGGGAGGCAGGAAGGGTGCTCCTCTGGCACAAGAAGAAACTAAGTGGCCACCCCAGCCAGAAAGATCAGGCATCAGACTAAGCTCTCCAATAGTACTACTGCATTTTATCTATACCAGCAGATCCATGAATGCCCTTTGCAGTTTATTTTGCAGTAATAGAAAATCCTTCAAATAGGTAATGAAAATAGAATTTGATTAAGACAGATTTTTAAGGTTTCAGTGGTATTTGTCTTTTTAAGATGGTTTACATTCAATCTCATCTCCATTATTACTCAGATATCTATCATAAGGTCAGCAGCTAAGAAAAAAAAAAGAAAAAACCAAACACCCAAAACAAATGTTTGGTTAAATTTTATTTACTTGTTGCAAATAATGAAGTCTAGAAAGCCTAGAAAGCCCTGCTAAGTTTGTTAGGGCTTCCACCTATGAATGAAGCACAGCTCTGGAGATAGAGTGATCAGATTCCTGACCCGATCCCCACCAGAGGCATCCTGTTATTAACTTTAGGGAAGGTCTAAAAAGGAAGACTGCCAGCTGCAGCTCCAGGAGCCAGTTGCATGGGCACACCAAACCCAGACAGAGCGAAGTTTGCTGCCCATCAAAACTTTTGAGAAACAACGGAGTACCTTCCTCAACCAACACTCTGGGTCACCTTCAGCACAGCTGCACTGAACAGAGAGCACAGCCAGCCCCAGTGGAGTCAACAGATAAAAAAATAAAGCAGGTTATAAATTACAGCGTTTCCCAAGAAAACGTTAAAATTTGCTGAACGTTCTCTTGTCCAAAGCAGTTAAAGAGACAGTTGTTGATCGTGGATGAGTTTAGGCTTCCTGTCCAATCCTCAGGTCATCTAAAACTCTGGCTACCACAAGTCTCACTTTGTATGACACAGCACGCGGACCCAAACTCGTGCACAGAGTATTGCTATGCATCTAGAAAGCAATTCTTGTACCTGGTTCTTTTGACACCCATTGATTCCTATTGCTATCAGCACAACATTCACTGAATAACATACAGATCACAAGTGATGTTTTTCCTCCTACAGAAGCATTCTGAACAAAGAAATGGAAAGAGCGCCTTCTAAAAGATGCACTGAAAAGCATCCAAAATTCAAGGCGATGCTTCCACTAACCCTCGATTTATATTATTTAATCCCTTTCAGCAAGAAGGATAAATTGCAACAAAAGCCACACTTCAGTTATCTTGGGGGCTAGTTGTTTAAGATTATTAGAACAGTAAGGCTATAAATATATATCATATGAAGGTAAGTATCAGCAAGAAAGATGGGCAAGTGTTTTTCTCTAAGGTTTACCACTTGTTCAAATGCACAAATCAGTATCTGCTTTCCAAATTCCAAGGCAAGTGCATCTTTGGACACAGCATTTTACTGACAAAGAGAAAGCTTTCACAAAAAGACTTCTCACTGAAGAGTTTTGCTAATCTCCAGCTATTTGATATTTCAGTATTCAAGTTTGCATTAAAATTAGCATATTTTGAGTCCTTTTGGTTGAAGGGAAGAAGAGAAAGCAACCAGATCCAACATATATCAGCATCTGCTTCAGCAGCAAACCAAAGGTGCATGCCATGAAACACCAGTAACACGCGGTGAGCCATCGCAGAGCAAGGCTCCACATTGCAGACAGCTGCTCACCACCTGCATCCTCACAGAGCCACCTTAATTAAAATCTCTCGCCTCCATGATTTAGACTGTTGAGTTTACACAGGCTGCTTCTTTTACTAACTAACGACTTTCTCAGGGGTTATCATCACCCTAAGGAAAACCTCCTTGCAAATTTACGTTTTTTACATGAGAAGCTGCTCACACTGAGAATATTTAAGTGACTCAAGTCAATGTAGTAAAACAACATCTACAAGAGCACATAGTTGGAGGCTCCTTTTGTGACACAAAACCAGGTTAGCACATTAAAATTAAAGCAGAAGCTTGAGGACCTGAAGTTTTCCTGTCTCTTCTCCAGGAGAAGGAAGCATTTGGGACTGGGGGACAGGAGGAGGAGAGAAATAGAACTTGCTTTTGCAGCTATTAAAGAAAAAAAAAAAAAGCAAGAAAATATTTCTGCATACATTTTCGAGGAAGACAATTGGGGCTTTAGTCCACCCACTAATTGCTGCCTGTTCTCCAGCAGCAGCCCATGAGTTAATGAAGAGGATGAATGCAATGCCTCTTCAGCCTAGACACAGGGCATCAGGCTTCAGCGGAGACGGGACCTGGGAATGAGCCATGACCTTTTCATTGGCCAGGGTAGAGGAGGTCCAGCAGCCTTGCATCCTCCCTGAAAACACATACTTGGTTTTGCAAAAGTCAAGACTCTGTGAATTAGCCTGTATCGCTCTTCAGTTTTCCTGGGCAGCTTCTTTCATGTCTAAGGTAGCCCCTTTCTCTTCCTCATTTGTACCATGCAGCAAATACTCACCTGCCTGTGAACCTCAAAAGGCTTTACACTTATAGCGAGGCCTCACCATTTCAGAGGGCATTGCTTACAAACAGCATAACTGAGGAGCACTTGCACATACCCAGGCCAAGGAGTTTCAGCATGTGCTGGCACTCAGCCTCCAAACTCCAAATCACTCTCTCAGTTTAGAGATCTTTACCAGCTGTAGGAAACTAAATATCACTGCTGAAGCTTTCCTATGTTATCTTGGACTATGAGTGTATATTGTAATTAGACTAATAATTTGAATTATTAGACTATTAAAACATTATTTGAAATAACAATAAATTCTTGACTTCAAATATAGTTATTCTTTTATGGCCACCATAAATGTGACTGATGCATTCTTTGCTAAAGAAACAGTAATAGTTACGCAAAGCTCCTTCATAGAATATTCAGATCTTTTCCACACTTTAAAAAAAGGAAATATTCAATTCATCTTCACCATTCGGCAATCAAATAGACTGAATGAGTGTCAGACTGTCAAAATATACAAGACAAAAAGCCCACCATGGGTCAAAGGCTAGCAGATGGCTGACCCCTTTTCAATATCTGTATTTCCTGTTATTCTCTTCACAGGGAAAATACATAAAAGGACACTGTCCGCATTCATTCTCTGAACTTCATCCATTTAGTCTAGCAGTAGTTTAAATTGTACAAGGTTCAGTTGTATCCACACATGGACAAAGTTAACCACCATTATCTTATTTCTTTAACTGCTTTCTCAGATACCACAGCAATACCTGGTAGGAATCCTTAGGCTATGCATACAGACCTCTTTCTTTTCAAACCCCTAGCCGAAACAGTACTACTTTTTAAAAGCTGTTGGCACTAACAAAGTATATCAAAGTAACTGAAAATCAACTAATGTGGTATTGCCCTGATGATGTTTCTGCTTTTGTCAAGAGCTACAGCAAAATAAAAATGTATAAATAAGTTGACCATATACTGTTTTATTTCTTGCCTCTCCAGAGATATTTTTGACAACACAACAAATTTAATAAAAGAAATGTCATAGTTTCTTGCAACAAAAAAAGAAAAACAGGCTAACACCTACTTGTCATGAGGTCACCATTCCTTCCTTTGAAAACCACTGGCATGCGCTGGAAGTCAAAACTTACTCTAGAAGAGCAGCACAAACAACTTCTCAGTGAGTACAAGAGAAGTTGTGTACTGTCCCAAAATTCAGAAACAGGCCTTCAGAAAATATTGCTTAGCCACAGAACTGAATGTCAACATCTTCACTCTTCCACTGTTCCCATCTGCGGCGCTTCAGACCCATGCTCTATGGTTCTGTCCGCCCCACTAGTGTGCTCTTCCTCTTAGCCAGAGAGTCCTTCTCAAGCACTCATGGGCTGTGATTACCAGGAGCTCACTCCCTGCTTTAGTCGGTAGTTCAGGTCATAATTTTAGTGGAACCACAAGTACACTTGTAGAACAAAAAGGCAACAGCAGAACCACAACCTCAGGCCCTGCAGCCATTAAATTTTAGAAGTCACAGTAATACAGCGAGACATTTTCTCTAACATGTTATGGACAAATTTAGACATCTATCACTGGAATAATTACAAGAAACGTCTAAAAATTAATTACATCTGTACCCATCAGCATATTTATGCCAACACTGTAACCATGTGGTATCTAAGCATCTTACAGAATTTATGACCAGAAGAGAGCGTTAGTATCATCTTGTCTGGCTTGCTGAATAATACAGGTCATAAAACTACATAATAATTTCTACATCAAGCTTGGTGCAGCTAAAGCCTTGTCTCCCTATTAAAAAAGCTAACCATTTAAAATCGAGCAAAGAACAATTCAACATATCCTTAAAAACTGCTTTTTGCCTTAAATGGAAAAATGCATACCCTACTACATGTAGATTTCAGCAGTTTCAGCACCCAAATGATGGATTATCATCATCAACACGGTTCAAAAACTTCAATAAGTACCGTATTTATACACACTCTTGAAGAATAAGGTTGACAAGCAAACTGGACAAAACAACCGTACAGCACAGCGAACAACTTAGGAAGCTCAACATAGATTCTTTTCTTCAGAAGAAACAAGGTCCTTTCCCAAGTTTTAGCATCAAAGGCAAATAATGAAAAGTTGCCCTTTCCATGGCAGCTGAGAAGGATAAAGCAACAACTAAAGCACTGGAGAGCGTGATGCCACAGTGAAAATGGAAGATGAGCTGAATGGAAGATGAATAAGGACCCATCAGCTATTATGGCTTTTAGTGCTGTGCTGAAGTGCCCATAGAGCTGAAGTGCCTCTAGAACCTGCCTCGCACGCAAGGCACCTGGCATCTTATTGGAAAATGCATCTCAAAAGAGACATACCAAATTGTATGAGAAAACAAAACTTACTACAGCTTTTGGCTAGGAATCCAAAATCAGAACTGGGATTTATACTTGTCAGTGTGAAGTGATACATGCCGAGGTGTTAAAAAACCAAAACACAGCTGTTATTTGTCTGGACCACTTTTTATACTGCCAAGGAAAGCTCTGCTGTGCTATAATTAGAGAGCAGACATCCCAGAGCTCATTGGGCTTGTAAGTACCAGTATAAATTGTGAAACTTCCCACTGAAGATCGTGCTGGATATGATTTATTAAATTTATTACAATAGCAAGGGAAGAAACTGCTTTAGTTACCACTCTGAAAAGCAGAATTATTAGCACTTAAGGTGACGACTGGAGTGAGAAAGCAGGAAACATCTGCCTTTCCTGCTCACGCAGAGAGCCTGAGCAGGAGTTTCACTCTCAAAGGCCTCCATCCAAATCTGACATTTCTCATGTACGGGACAGAACTGACTGAACTCAAAACAACTTCTCCCTGTTCCTTGTCCCTTCCCTTTCACTGAGCATGTCAAGACCTCTAGATGGTGAGAAGTACTGCAACTCTTGATAATGAGTTGCTTTTTTGGCTGAACAAAACACACAACATTTGGGGCTTTTCCATGCAGTTAGACTTTCGTGAGCTAGGGAGCTACTATTCATAAATTCATGGATGATATGCAAGTTGCTCAGTGACTTCACTGCTTTCAGTTCAAACTCACTACACCAAGATCATAAATTTCAGCTTCATATGCTGAAATGGCTCATTTTAATGATGACTTTTGAAGACATCCATATCTGTCTGTACACTTTATAATAACTTCTGATGCATGCTAGTTGCAGTACCAATAATTATGTTCTTGAGAATGATTTATTTCTACTTACTGACTAATATTATAAGGAATTATTTGGTCCTATTGAGAATATTCTGAACATAGGGAACTAAAAATTCACTGTTTAAATAAACAACATTTTCTGAGAATAATTAGTTGTATCATAGGATAATGCTAAAGCACTAAAAAGTAATGACATCTAAAACGTACAGTTCCTCTCCTTCAGGATTTCTTTGAAATGATCTCGCATACTAGCCTACTTTTTGTGGGGAATCTTTTCATTGGTACAAGACAGCAGCTTACATATACATATCTGTGCACTTGCAGCCATTATTAAAGTGTACAAAATCACTGATTTAGCAAGAACTGACAGTTGCGTATTTTAAGCTCCAAGGTGTACTTTGTGGGGACAGTCTCCCAGCTCATGTTTGATTATTTGTACAAGACACATGCTGAATACGTATTGGATGATGGAAGCAGGCTGAGTCGATGCCACCAATTTTAGTAGAGGAACTGATGACTTTTGTCACCTTCACCCTCGTGCAGTAGGGGCATAAAGATAGTCCCTGTTTTCTTACAATCTGAAACGTCACTAAATTTTAGAAATTGTATGGTTCTGAGGCTTGTAGAATCTTTTAACTTCTTGAAAACACTCCTTGTATAGGTGTCAGCTCCCATTTGATAGACTGGACAAAAACCAGAATTATTAAGCTCAAGTTGAAGTACAAGAATACCCCTATATTTAGCAACAATTGCTAGCAGATTGCACTACTGTTTGATGCACGCAGTAGATTCAGAACAGCGCATCTGCTTCTTTGCAAGATTATTTGAGATATTGTACTTCCCCATAGTGGTCCCAAAGGGGAATGCATCACAAATTGTATAGAAATTTAAACATACAGCTTCTTTAGTTAGCTTGCTTTCCATATTTCTCTCCCTTCTTGGGGTAAGAATTGATGAGGCCTGATTTGCTGCCAGATACTATCCCCTATCGCTGTTGGAACTGGTGAGTCACAGCTGTATTTTTAAAATTAATGCTTTTGTTGTACACATCCATTGCATGTCAGCGTGTTTTACTGAAATCTGGCAAATTCAATTACACCATCAATTCTGTAGATTTCTGAATTTTCATGTAGCACTGCAGACCACATTCATTTCATGAGCCCTCGAAATGTTTTGCTGACATTATGAATTGCTGCACAAGATTCATTTCATTTACAACACAGACAGGTTTTGGGATGGTTTCAGTGGTGCCGAGTCTCTGTGCACGCTCTCTCTACCTGGAGAGATCCTGTTTACATTTTATTATTGCCAGTGACCTAAGAAGCCAGTGGGCTACCACCTGAACAAGCATAGAAACATGAATAATTCAAACTTCAGAAGATTCAGGCACAAATCTAGCCTCACTTCAGGACACAAAATCAATGCATTACAACTTTTAAGAGTTGCCCAGATCAGCAGTCATATTGCAGTTTCATACGCTGCCAAAACGTCAAATGTGAATACAGTACCACTGATTCAATCTCATTGAAAATGATGCATCGAACACAACAAACCACCACAAACAAAAACCCCAAAACATTTGGAAGGTATTACACTAAAAAGGGCAGAGCAGCAGTAACTGCTAGCAACCATAGCGCAGTTTCCAAACTCGCTCTGCAATGCTGGAGCACTCATGTGCTGGGTCCTATTGCTTTGCCTATTAAACATTAATAGGGAGAGCTGTGAGGCTGGGCACATTGGAGCTCTGGCAAAATGCAACACGGTTGCTGGTAACATTGCACACACCATGTAAATACCTGTTTTCTTTGCCTGAAATGTAATTTTGATCTTCGTAAGAACACCTGTCCATATAAAAAGGTAGTAATTTATAAATCTCTCTGAAGTGCAACAAACAAAACTTCAGCTAGTATTAAAGGCAGCTTGCCCTGACAAAAAGTTTTATGCTTGCTCTTTAGTATGTCTAGTACACCACTGTCACACAGGAAGAGATTTTTTTTTTTGCCATTAGAAAAAACCCAAAAATGATTGTAGCTTGTGCAATGAGGTAGAAACCACAGGGACACAGAGCAACTCTGATGTAGAAAAAGGGGACTTTCTACCCTTTGGTCTATTGTTCAAAATGAATTAAACATGATCTAACCTTCACTGGCTTTTCAAACTGTATTTAGACATTTTGTTTCAAGGTTTTGAGTGAGTAAATAAATTTTGTAAAGTATGAAAAGTTACAAGAGGGCAGGGGGGAAGGGGGCAGCAGGAAGAAAAGGGAAGAAAAAAACCAGGACGCATAAGGTAAGAGCTGGAAAGTGAATGATTCAACATGATTTCAGACAAGATTTTCCACCATCCCTATAGTCTTGTCTGCAATACTTTGAGCATATGAAGCCCAGACTGAAAGGATCCCATACGTTGTGCAGTGTTACAGCACTCTTACACCATACACGACAGGGATCATTTTACCTCATTTTGCAAAACAAACTGTCTTTTTCACATTAAATTTTGTTCCAGCTGAAATCTTAATTCTGGAATAAACGCAGCACATATTCTCATTTGCCCATAATTTCTGTGCATTTCTGGCTTCTCGGCTAGTAAAGTTAAGGGAAAAAAAGAAACAACAAAAAAAAAGACATAAAGCATCATCTACTTCCCTAGCATTTCATCTCCTTTGTACAAAACCATGCTGTTATCAGTAAAAATGATCAGATCTACAAAAATGTAGCCTATATTTTTGTATCTATAAAAGCCAGTACAATCATTAAGCCATTACTCAAGATGATGGGAGCGGAAACACTCTGGGTAAAGGAAAATGCAGATGGAATACATGCCAGGATCAGCAGGGCAGATGGATCATCAACCTGGGTTTGGCAGGGATAGCCCTGAGCCACAACTTGTCAGACCTGCCAGAGACAGGCAGACTCCTGCAGAGCTATTCCCCATCTCTGTGTTCAGCTTCCCAGCATGCCGCACATAAAGGGCACAGAGCTGGACCTGGTCTGCTTGTGCATACTTGTGCCAAAGAAAATAAGCCCTCCCAGAGTAGTCAGGGCAAGAGGAAGTGCTTTGGACCACAGCAACACGGTTCATACAACCTCCAGCAAGTTCACAGGAGCCCAAACTCTCACCTTCCCAATGCTCCTCCTGAAAGGATGGATGCAAGAGCCACCATATTTTTCTCTGCCTGCTGAAGCAAAGCTCCTCTTTCCCCCTCTGGGAGGCTGCGCTCAGAAGGACTCACACCTACCATACCCAGCCTATACCAGGCTCTCCAAGACAGATCCCAGTCAGATGCTAATTATTGCTGAAGGGCACAAGGCCATACAGGCAATGTGCGTACTCGGGAGTATATCCAATCGCAACAGTCTAGTCCCAGCTGTGAAACACTACCCTCTTATTATGGAAGAATTCAGTTCAAAGGAAAGCAGTCCTGTACCAGCCAGGTTGATTCAGGTTTTCTTCTTTGCAAAGATGGTGATAGAGATAAAGGATCTCATACTGCATCTTTTTTTTGCTTGACAAACTCAGACTCTCTTAAATAAGGGTTTTCATCACAGTATATTCATTTAAAATTTTCAGAAATTGGAATAAATGCAACTCTAACACAGATGCCAGATAAAAAAAGTAATTTCCATTACTGACTATATTTGCACTTGAGAGTTTGAAGTGAAAATACAACCTGCAAAATATTTCCTGTGTATTTACTTTCTTCCTCCTTCCAAAGCTTTGTAAAAGAAAGAAAATATTCTTTCCCTGATATTTCTCCTTTTTTTCCTTTACTTTTTTTCCCAGTGTATGGAGGAAGGGAAAGTAAAAAAATCACATTATGTCAAGCAAAATGGTATTTTCACAACTTGCACACTAGAAAAAGTTGAAATTGGTCATCCTCAACTGCTTTACTTCAATTTTCCCTTGGTGTTTTCATTGGGAAAAAAACAGAGGAAGTAGAATGCAAAATACAAAACTTGCCAAATTTAGCTGTTTAAACTGCAAAGGTGTTCAGTTACTACAGCTCAAAAGTGAACAAGTGAACTATGTTGTTCCTTTTTAAATTTCTGGAAATTCATCTTGCACTACAAGATCTTTGATATCAAATAACACAGGGCTCTATCATAGAATGTAAAACAATTGTTCTGTTATAGAGGAAGTTCTCAATATCTTCAGCTAAATAAATAGCTGCTCTATATTACCACAATAATTAGGTTCTTAAATAAGTATTTTTATGTTCTAAATGCTCTGTTTCAATTTTTACATTTTTTTTTAAAAAAGGTTATATTAAAGGGAAGCTGATAATTATATATTATATAATCTCTCACTAATTTCACTCGCCCACTCTTTATGAATAGATTTGAATATTATAAAGGAACATCTGTCTTTCCTGAAATCAGAGTAAGAAATTTAGCTGTGGTGGCATTTCATATATCTATAAGTTATAAATTACTTGTCATTATTAATTGTTTACTAAACTTTACCCTGCTATCACTTTGCATTTGTGTACAAGCTGATTTTGCTGCCAGTTGATATGCATCTCATTTGCCATGGTTCAGAATGATATCTCCAACCTCTTAATGGTGCCACAAGCATGGTTTATAAGAAAACGTTTCCAAAAACAGCTTCTGCCACTTTAAAAGCTTTAAAAAGCTTTCCACTTTAAAAGCAGTGTATCAAAACAGTATAGTAAGCCATTTTTGCAGTCAGATAAAAGGCATCTGAAAGGCATTAGAACAGCCACAAAATTAAAAATAAGCAGATTTTAAGTACTCCACTATTGCTCACAGCAACCTCAATTCCACCCCCTCACAACCACGTAGCCGGCATTTACTACTTAAGCAAAGCAGAGGTAAGGCTCCTATTTCATGATTTTCTCTCACACTATAGTTCTCATCTACCCCCCTCACCGTGTTTAAGAACAGCAAGGGCACTGCAGGTTTCTGAGGCTCTAGATTTCTTGTCCAGAGTCTGTCTTTTATGTCCACTTCCAATTGCAAAAGCTAACCTCTTGGTCTAAATTCACAGGATAGCTATTGAGCAAGGGATGAGTGTTTGGCATCAGGACATGACATTTTTGAGTAAAGAGATGAGCTAATCCTTTGTTCACTGGGAGAACTGTAGCAATCTCCAGTCTGCATGAAAAACAAACAAGAGTTTGGGTTTAGAGTTTGCTTTTGTGGGGGCGTCTTCAGGAAAATTCATTGCTTACACATTTGTACGCTTCGAAAAAAAGAAAGTCAGTAGGTGGGACATTATGAAGAAGTTGGGTGAAAGAATGCAAAGTTTAAATAACAGCATTTTTTTGAAACTTCTTTTCATCAGCAAATTCCAGTGTTTCCCCTCTCATTTCTGAAAGATAACATACATCCCTTCCTACATTTCTGAAATTTTGGACACACAGAAATTCTGATGTCTTCCCAATTCTATGTGGAAGCCTTGCTAGAGCTGCTCCTACTGTCAGGCAGCTGGGTAGAGCTGAACCAGTTCTGTTGGACTATGGAGCTTTGGAACTCAGAAAAAACCAACAACTTCCATGGCTAAAACAAGCGGCTTTTATGAAGAGGTATGGAATATTGCAAAGCCAGGAAAAGCAATCAAAGACATTTTTAAGATGTGACATCAAAAATCTCTGCTACGCTGCTTCATTCTGCCAGTGGAGTTCTTCACCCATCATGGGTCTAAGTAGACACCAATAATAAGATGTAATATTGCCTGTCTCTTAAAATATGAAATGCAAATGGTGTGTCTTATGTGAGACATTAATTCTTCTCTGGCAACAGAAAACTTCCGAGACAATAAACTAATCTTCAATTCACAGACTGAAATGTTGAGTAATGCGCAGAACATGAAAGGAAATGATTGTTCACTCTCTGTTCCAAAACAAAAGCAAAGACTCATGTAAAATTAGCAGGAACAAAGTTATTTCCAGACTACACAGTTCTACTGTGGAAGTGTTTCTAGATGTACAGTGGTTCAAAAAGGAACTGGAAAAATCCACAGTGGAAAAACTCAAAAGATGGCACCTTAATCTCAGAAAGGTCCTAAGGTCACACCTCTGGGTGCTCAAAGAGCGTACCTAAGAAAGATACCACCTGACCTGCCTGTCCTCTTCTAGCTGGTCACAACTGCCCATGTCTGACTTAGAGAAGAAATCTTCCTTTCGGCCTTCAAAACACACATTTCCAAAAAGTGGGGTTTTTTTCCTTTATAAAAAGTCACAAGAATACATGGAATCACAGCCAAACTATTACTTACATTTCGATTAAAGGTCATAGGAGAACTAGGTAATAGCTAATGAAGGGCTCACAGCTGAATCGAGCACACAGCACTCACTGTAGCCTGGATTCAGGCCAGGCTACGGGCAGGCACAGTGTTAGCAGATGGTCTCCTAATGTCAACAGATGATAAGCAAGCACCACGCTCACCCTTCCAGACCTCTCTAAACCTTCTGACACTGTTAATCAGGCAACGCTGTTGTCCACTCCAAAAGGTTCAGAGGAGTCAGGGGTGATTTGCTAGAAGGGCTGTAAGTCCATCAGTGAGAAATGCCCTATATGACCATACATTAAAAAGACACTTAACAGTGTGGGCAAGACTACCTAACAGAAGCTGAATCCAAGTGAAAAAAGAATGCCATATCAGAGAACAGAAGAAAAAACTCACATCAATAATGCATTTTGTTTCAAAGACACAAATTCATTGAGAAAAGGAGCTCTAGGACTTACTGTTGAAATTAAACTCTCACAAAACAGTAACACTTAAAACCAATATTGACAGTGCTGCTTGCACTAAATGGAAATATCCTCCTGGCAAACAACAATCTGGCCTCAGCTATGACCTCTTGAGTTCTTTTATTCAGGAATCCAACATCTCTGGCATGCATCCTTCAGCCCTTTGAAAACTCCAGAAGGAACAACATATTCCTGCTCTCTACTTTGGCTTCCTACAAAACGTTAGAGTAGGCTCAATTTTTTTCTTTAAGGCATTCAGTGGCCTGGTTTCTGGCTTCAAAACATCTTAGAAATGAGCTCCTCAGGCATGAAAGACTTCAAAGTATGGAGAGTACAAAGAACATGTATCCACAGCACAGTTTCCTTAGAGGTCAGTCCAAACTGGAACAAAAGACCAGCCCTGCCCTTTTCAAAAAGGCTGAAAATACATTTACTTAAAAAGACAAAAAATACAAAGCAATAAAAAACAAAACCTGACAAGACAGGAATTAGTTACAATGAAGGTGAATGACTTAGCCATACTATTTGGCACAAAACTCACAGGAATAAGTGTATTGTGACAAAAGCAGGGAAAGAAACCATATAAAGCATCCTGTAAAAGAAAAGAAATCTTTCACTGTCTCAGCATCCTTCTCTTTGTAGCACAGAATTCTGGCTCACGTTGGAAGCATCAAGTGTAAGATATTGTGAGGATCATGGTAGAAGGCAAGGCCATAAAACAGGAAGCCAAATTTACACCATTAGAGTTATGTTCTTCAAATGGTATGTTTCAAGAGGAACTATAAATCTGCCTCAAATTTTATTTTTACCACTGAATGCTGCCTTAAAAACATATGTACAAAGTTTTCAAGGTTCAACCCTACATATACTGAGACAAAGAAGAACGATTACTAATTCACCCTAAAAACTATTGTTAGGTCTTCCTTGTTCTCCCCTATAAAAGCTATGAATTAATTAAGGAGATTATATTTTAGTGCTTTTTTATGCCAACCATTTTCATGTCACCTTTTATTGGCTGCTCTTGGCATTGACCAGCAATTGAGCACTAAGTAACTGTTGTTTACCTGTAGATTTTCAGTTTCTTTTGTCCCTCGTTACTATTGACTCCAGTCTCACTTGCGTTGACAGATAATTTGCCATTAATCATGCACTTTGAGTATTCTCTGAGATCAGCTGTCTCACAGAGATCAAGTTAAGGAGAAGTTAATGATACCAACATACTGAAAAGGACAGCAAAACAGAACAAAAAAGCCAGCAAAATAGTCTCGACTGTCATTTTCTTTAAGAGGTGAAGGAAAATACCTGGGATTAGCCAACGAATGGACATGAAGCAAACATGGTGGGGAGAGGGAGGAAAGATGTCTAGAACTGATTCTATTCTCAGCGTCCAAGTGATCTGTGTCTATGGCAATAGTGAAAAACATTGATTTAAAAACCATTCTAATATTTTTTAGTAAATGGCTTATACTTTCTTGTGATGATATTGTAACCTTTTTGGGAAGCATCCCAATAAACCCATGAACGTATCAGACGTTACTTTCAGAAAGCCTATAGATCTCAGAAAACACATACTTGCACATCCTTGAGTCCTCTCTTGCTGGATGGATTCAGTTCAGTCATTTCCCCCAGCTCAACATTAATGCTCTCCAGCTTGGTTGCGCATCCCACACAACACTCATTTTCACGCACAGTCACACACAGATCACTGGGTAAAGAATTCTGCCATTGGCACAGCAGACATGCACACTCCTGTCAGTTGGCTGAAGTGCTTAAATCCAACAAAAAGGAAACCTCTGCTGACTCCACACCCAGGTCACTTTTCTGGGCAAAACATTTTATCCTTTCACTACAGTCCAGTTCACCTGTTTCAAATGTTCTTTGCAACTTGTATAACTTTTCCCTCCCAATAATTCTATGGCCTGCAGGCAAGATGGAAAACAAGTTCCTTGTTTCATATTAGTTGATTACAAATGTCAAAACACAAGCAAGACCCATTAAGAGATTTTGTTCTGCAAAAGTCTTTCAGAACGTCAGCCCAAATCAAGCTCCACTGACACTGCTTCACAGTCAAGCCTCTTGTACTTATTCACCTCGCTACTTTTTAGTTAAGTGCTACAAAATGCCTTTTCAGGGTCCTGAAAGGAAGCATAAAGCAGGCGATTCCTGCACAGATGAGAGTGCGCTCAGGAGGCAGCACGCAGTCTCTCTGCTACAGCACTGCAGCTTCAGAGCATCTGCCCCTCAGGGCAGGACCTACTCTTACTTTGGTTCATACAGCGGTGTTGCCTATCCCACCAGCACATGACAAAATAAACTTGCTTCTGAGTACTACCTCCCAAAATCTGCCCTTTTATTTTCTTCTTTTTGCCATATCTAATCCACGTACCTCCAAACAGACTGCTGTGTGCGGGAACACAACTGCCAAGGACCTGGTCATGCCTCAACAGGGATTACAAGTAGGAAGAACATGACAACAGAAAACACAGGAGGAGAGGGGTTTTTTTCTGGAGGAAGAAGGGGTAGAGAGAGCTGGGTTTATGCCACAAAGGAAGACTCAAGATAGAATAATTCCTTTTTTATACAATACTTTTCTCCTATCTCTGCTTTTTGCCGATACTGTAACAAGAAGGGAGATGAATTTCACCTTGAGATATCTGACAGCACGCTAAAAGAGAAAGATCCAGGGCATGCTGGATTCCGATTCAGACACTAAAACTGTAATCAAAAGAAAGGATTGTTCTTGCTTCAGGCTGTGAATTAATTCTCCCTTTTCTGTCACTTAAATTATTGTTGCGTTTTTTTTAATTGTGCATACACACGGATGTTATCTAAAACTAAATAAATAAGGATTGGGTCCAAAGGCCATTCCTGCAAGATGTCTGTCAATTTCACATAAATTAATTCTGGTTGCCAATGACTCAAACAAAAAATATGCACACTGAGGACATGAGAAAAGAATACATTACCTTAGACTTGAAAAAAAGAAACGGCTGACTTTTCCACTTCAGATACCTTACCTGACCTCTGCGGAAGTCTGGCAAGATTGACCTCTCTTTCTAAGGTCCAGTCTGGAAAGCAGAATAGTCACTGACCTTTCTTACTGGAAGCGTAAAGTCCATTCCTGCAACTAGTTTTAAAACTAAGGCACACCTATATGTGTATATACATATAAAGCTACCTGGGTAGCTTTTAAAATTTTGCCACTCCATTAGGCTATTACAGTTTTGTCAGATGAGCCAAGTCTTGTGCCTCTTGGTAACTTTTCTAAAGTTGGAAAACATTATAATGAGCTAAAGCACACCACATCAAAAGCCTACACAGTGCTAAATTATCATAATGTGATAAGATACAATGTGACATAACATCTTCATAAACTTTAGCATGTCAGAAAATAAAATATCTTTCTATCAGCTTATTCTGAATCTAATCCATATTTAATCAGCCAAATCACTAGCCAGCAACTTTGAAAGTTTATTTAATGACACCATCACCAACTGTCTATGGTGACCCAATTAGAACTATAGAAACAAGGTTAACAAAACACCAAGACAGAGAATGTTTAAGTCCTCAGTAGCTCTCCATGAGTGAACTAAAAGCTCATTTTCAGGGCTTGGCATTATTTTGTCATGAGCAGAAAGAATACTTTGGTGATTATTGTGTGCACAAAAAGCTAAGTATATTTCTTTTTAAAAAATGCCATTTTTCCTCTGTGTAGAAGATAATGCAGTGTACAGAATCAGCACAATAACAGAATTTACTAAAATCAGAAATAGAGTAGGTGATGATTCCATGGAACAAAAGATTTGAAGCATGGCTGAACTCTCTGAACATCCAGAGCAAGGCCAGGATTTTATCATCCAAGTCTGAAAAATATTGCTGCAACTGTCACTGGAATACACTTTTTGTCCAGCTAAAAATATTTTTGCTAGAGTAAGATTTCCTCATGTTATCTTACCAATTCTAATTTTAAGCTAAACAAATGCTGGGTAGCAGAAAGGCATAAGCATAACCCCCTCAAAAATATTTAAAGAAAACAAGAAATATTTTGCAACTTGTTACCACCAATGCTTTTCAACAGATCTTAACAATGGAGGACCTTTCTGGACTTTAGATATAGTCTGTCAGACGTCTTCCCTGGCCACCCCCCCACCTTTCTTTTTAAGCGCTTATGCTTGGTATCAAGGAAAAAAAAAAATTTTTTCTAGTCACAGACATGTGAAAGGCAAGGCACACCTCCACCTAAAAACAGATACATGCACATATAAATACATTCAGGAAGCTTTTGTTTCCAATGAAAATTCTTTCAGGTAAAAAACCAAACTATTTCCTGAGCATTCAAATGCCTTTTTTCTGAAGCACCACCCCAGTTAAGTCCTCGGCTTTATTGAACAGTGATGCCATAGCCTACGCAGTGAACTACAATGTATTCATCAGCTCAGATCTTGTCAAAATTGACAAAGCGCACCAATTTCAGTGTCAATGAAATTATTTTATAAAACTTCATAAACCAGCAACAGCCCCAAAGGGTGCTGTTTATCATTTGAGAGAATATAGCACAGGAATACGATTTATAACACTGAAGAACCTTCAACTATAATAAATTTTACTAAAATTAAATTGAGTGGCAGCGTTATTTTGTTGTCTATTCACGACTGTGCTTATCAGCAGTGTTAATAATAGTATTTGTCTAACTAAACTAGCATATTTTAAAGGGCAGAGTATAGTTCAAAGAACAGCAAGCCCACTAAAACAACAGTTCTCCATTTCAGACATGGTCTTTTCCATGTTAGTTAACCAGTATGTGGGTCACTGCTTCAATCTATCTCTAATTTAAAGAGTAAATCAAATTAAAGATAACAAATTGGTCCCAGCTCTATGAGGTCTAATTTATACAGAAGCTTGTTTAAAATCTGCTTGCAAATTGTGTAATATTATTTGGAGGGAGGAAGCTCTGTTTGGAACAAAGCAGTTAACAGCTTCTCCGCTATTATGTTCTGTTTTTTCCTCTAGATGAGCAGAGCTTGCCCATAAAATCTAGTGATACCTGAAGCAGAACACAAATCTTGTTTAAATTCAGAAATAATGAGATTCACTTAGCTTCAGCAGATACATCTAGGGAAATTGCAGGGGGGTGAGGAGGGGCAGGACAATTTGAGATTTTAAGTGAAACAATTTGTTTTTTCAAAATTCAAAATTAAATACTGTATCAACTCTTCCTAGAAAAAAGAAAGTGAATATTGGACAGTTATGTTTCATCATATTATAGTAAATGACTTCTCAATGAAGAAATACCGAATAAAAGTGTTCTAAGCACTACTGAAGTGTTTCACCCAGAAATATTTAAGACCAAGTAATTTCAACTGAGGGGGACAGTAGAGTCAAATCTATGACAAATCATTTTGGCTCTGACAAAAGGAGTTCTACTAGCAGAACAGCTTTGCTGACTGCCTCCAGCACTGGTAAGCAGGTGGAACTGGGGCTTAAACAATTAAAGAAAGTATTTTGGATTTCCATTGACCCTCCCATTCCTTGATATGTGCCAATTAACTTCTCGGATTATTGTACATCACTGCAATATTTTTTTCTCTCTACTGACCTCTGTGATACTGGCTTTGAAAACAGCACATATAAATAGTGCAGTGAAACCCTGTTACTTCTTGGCATTGTGGGATTGACAGGTTAGAGAACTGGACACTTGCTAAGGTCTCCCAGTTGCTGTACTTTAAAGGCTGCCAGACCCAGTGCTGCAGAATTCATTGCTGCATGCCAGATCCACGCCCCAGTCAGCATTACTGCACAGCAGGGGTTGATGAAGAACTGCAATATTCCTTTCAAAACTGTGTTTATTACAATTGCTTAAAAGGTGAGCAGACGGATTACATTAAGGAAACCTCCTGTGCTTCTATTGTCTAAGATGATAGCCACTGCTGCTCCCATCTCAATCTCCTTCCCAAAAGGAAAAAAGACAAAAAGCAAAGGATATGACCCCTTTTGATGCCTTCTCAAGCAGGACTGCCCTGGCCTTATTTAGGAAGGCTTCACTCCCTCATTTCCTGTGATTGCAGGCAATGAAACCTTCTGTTTTCCTGCTCCCTAAGGTCCTTGACTAACATTGCTGTTGTACAGCTTTCTTAGCACATCCTCAGGCCACCTTCTTGTGTTACACCTTTCTGAAGAAACATCTGTAAGACCTTGAAAAAATACCACATTCAAGAAATATTAAATTACTCCAGTCTTCCTAATGCTGCTGCTTCTTCCCTGAGCACCAGGAAGGCTGATGACTGTACTAGCTGTAATCATTCCCTTTAGTAGCAACTGCAGCAATAACAAGCAGACATTTACCAACCCCACTCTCATTAACTCGGGTCTGTCATTTAAGAACATACTGAACACAGAGTATCTCTTGGCAGGTTTTGATGGCGCTCAGAAAGGAATCCCGCAGCAGCTATTCCCATGCTTCACTGGCTACATTCTCACCCACTGGATCTGTAGGCACTGTTTAAAAAGCATCCCCTGACCTCCTACAGGTGAGCAGACCTAGGATGACTGTATGTGTCTTCCGAGATTCTGGGTAAGAGATATTTCCAAGACGCTTAAAGGCAGACGCTGTCTTTGGAAGAAACTCTTTTTCCGTTGGGAAGTGCTAGTTTGGCTAGTCAGAAACGCTTTACAGAGGCATACCACTGACAGTTAAGCTCTCATTAGGATAGGACCTGTCAAGGTGATCTTTCTTGTCACAGTCACAGAAGGACCGTCTGTAGAGTTCAATGACCAGGACTCTACCCTGAGCATGGCCAACTAAGGAGCAGCACAGCTGCTGTCTCTGGTAAGTTCCTTGAGAAGAACTATTTGCCACTCTGAGTCATAGTCCTCTCTCTAGTCAATAAGAGATAAATCAGTTTTGAAATTAGGAAACAAACTCATTTTGCAGATTTTGTGAAACTTTTATGTCTTAGAACATACACTCCAGTTAGAATTGGTGAGGTTAAAAGAAAGTAGCTAGCTAACTCTTCATAGACCTACTAAAAACAAATTCTTTGACAGATTGTGCTGGTATACTTTTTGTTTTCTTAAGCACAAAGGGATTGTAAGAGAAAGCGAGCTTTTAAATAGCTTTTCTGGGTTTAATCTCCCAAATACTTTTGCCAAATGCACATTGAGATCAAGTGGGTTAATCTGCACCACTTTATAGGAGAATATATTTGTATTAATCAAAATCATGCTTTTTTTATTTATTGGAAATTTTTGCTATTGTCCTCATACTCCTGGACTATTTGGAAAAGAGATGATAGAGCCTGAGCAACACCTTTCAGAAATGTAGGCAGTATACAGATTTGCAGAGGTGACCGGAGAGTAACTTCTGGGAGTGAGGATGAAGGAAATGGCCGAAAGGAAGAAAACAAGAAACCTGAAACATGTCATCAGGTTTGCAAGACAGCAAACCCATGAATTTGATGTGAAAGGGACTCTACAAGGGACCGATGGTGATTTTGATGAAGGGGGCAACAACATCTTCTTGCATCTCTTCCATGGCTCCTTCCCCTCTCACCTAAGGCATGGGATTTCTACCTTTTTCTCCACATGCAGAAGTTCTCCTGGACTATGTCCCCCTTTCCTCCAGGCAGCCACCTAACCCTACCACTCAACAACAGCCCTTATTCATGTCTCTGTGTCTCTTGGGGCAGGCTGGGATGTTCCCTTTTACCTACCTTCCCTCTAGCAAGAGAGGGAACACACAGTTCAAGCAGATTGCTCCTGCAAAGCTAGTACAGGGACAGCTGCAGAGGATGCACATAAATACCCACCAACATGCAGGTCTCCTGACTGCCCTCCCAAGAGGACTGGCTGGGCAGGAGGCAAGGGCAGCCTCCTCAGCTGAAAGCACCTGGTCAGCCCTCTGGCACT
Source organism: Gavia stellata (assembly GCF_030936135.1). NCBI lineage: Eukaryota > Metazoa > Chordata > Aves > Gaviiformes > Gaviidae > Gavia > Gavia stellata. The sequence continues at coordinate 6,529,178 of NC_082602.1, forward strand.
AACCAAGCTCCCTTCGGTTTGCCAGCTCAGGCAGCTGTTTGGCAGCTAGATCCCTTGCAATGAAGTTACTAAGTAATACGAAGATGACCTAAACCATTCCTTCAACATATAGAACCTGCCTGAGGTGGAGCTTTAATGAACAAAATAGAGTAGATAAGTCTTCTAATACTGGATAAATATTAACATTATAAGAATTAAGTTGTAAATGAAGCATGTCTCTCTCTCTGATGCATCAAGTACTGTTAGAATAGTAAATGAAATAGGGATTACCCGGTATGCCATTTCCTCTCCCTATTCAAATGGATGAGAGCAGTATGTGATAGTATCCTTTGGTTCTTTGAGACAATCTGTTGCCATACAGCCTGACAATCCTCACCCTCATGAGTTTGCTTTTGTTCCCCAAGCATGGCAGATTTGCATACAATTTGCCAGGGATAAAGCCCACCAATACAGCAGGTGATTTTCTAATAGCAACAACATTTAAACCTTACTAGCACAAACACTGATGGCCTGACCCCAGCTTAAATCAGTGTTGTCTGCAACCAGCAGCGTGAAAAGGTTCTCACAACTACTCTGTGCTATCAGCTTCCCCAGCCTCTTTAAGAAACTGATTTTCAGGATTTACATTTACTAAATCCATATAAATTATGTTGCTTTCCCATGTCTTGTTATGTGTGACAGTCTTCTACTGCATTCTTACAGATGACTGGTACCTTGCTGACAGCTGAGACCTTACCTGAGCAGACGATCTAGGAAGGCTGTAAGGACAGTGAGCTGCACATTTTCCTGGTGACCCCAAGTAGATTTATATGCTTTGTCTATTAAGAACAAACAACAAGATGCTGTTCATCACCAGAGTTTGGCTTCTGTGACTACCTTTCATATGTATGTGAAAAGACAGACGTTTCTGTTCAGTCCTGGTCATACTCTGTGCTACGTGGATGTAAAACGGAACGCCAGGATTCTGGTTTTGGGTACTGCCTCCAAGCTCTTGGAAGAAGAGAGTTCAAACTCAATCGTCCAGTTTCTAAGTGACCTACATACTGGTGCAAGTGTGTACAGGACACATGAGACTGCATTTTGACAGCCAAGCGTGGATTAAGCTGCTTGCAGGGACACAGACAAAGCCAGCCAGGTGAAAGAGAAAATAACAGTTTGTCAACAACCTATGTAGCAGTGGCTGAGGACAGGCCGTGTGAAATGCCTCAGTAACTTGGTAAGTTTTTTCTTGCCCTCATCTATAACTAGTCCCAGTGTGAAAGGAGGGGTGCAAGCAGTCAAGAATTTTTCATACACCACTAACGCTTTAACCAGACTTATTCTACAGACACATGTAGAAAATACTGTAACTGAAGTTGTGCAAGACTTGTCCAGTGAAGGCTCTGGCCTTCAAAACTTTCAAAACAAAAGCAACAAAAAGTGTTTCAAAACTAAGAAGAGATTAGATTTGCAATTACAGTCCAGAAAAAAAAAAAAACACGCACACAAACCAAACAAAACAAAACCCACGAAAACTTATTCCCTTATGCGCTTCTCTTAGTCTCCCACTTTCAAAGCCTCCAAGTAACAAAAGCTAAGGCACCCCTTGCCAGCTAAGCCATCATCTCAGTCTACTTCCTTTCTGTCTAATAATTCCTGGTCTTAAATATCCAACTATGAATTCTCTTCAGCCGGTTTTCTTTTACCTTAAATCTCTCAAGTAGAGAATATCAAAATAATTCATATTTCTATCTACTTCCTTTCTGCCTCACAAATAACATCACCTTGTTTTTCCTAGATACAGATTTTTTTAATATTTTTTTTAAACAAAGCAACAAAAACATAGTTGCAAGGCCAGTAAAAATGAGGGTTTACCTAAAAGCATAGAAGCAGCAAGGGGGTTGGAATAAACCCAGAAAATTCAAACTATTATTTCAAAAGTTCTCCATTTTCTGAGGTAAAAGTTAGGTTTGAATTTTTTTTTTTCTTTCATACTGGAAATGATCATTTACTTTAGGGGTAAACATATCTCTAGTTAATCATTTCTGAGATAAAGAATTACAATACTAAATGGTCTTTTTTACATCACAAAGCCTTACTCTTAAACTGTGAAGTACACAAGAGATTGCTTTCTAAAAGAATACTCAGGTATCATATGGGAATTTTTCCACTGAAATTACCTACATAAGCAGTTATTCAACGAGCAAAAATATTTTCAGGATCAAACCCTGAACTAAAATAAAATTAAATAAAACAAAAATAAATGCCAAGGATCCTTTAGAAATTCCCTGCAGATATAAGAAAAAGAAATTACTTCATTTGGTGTTTTTTCAAGCATGTTGATGTTTTTGCATCACGCACAAATAATAAGTCATGACAACCTTCACCTATGTGATCTCATTTCTTTTTTGCTTTTGATGACAGAAATGCAACATCCCTGCTCATAACATGTTATACCCTTGTGATGCAGTGGGAGTTTTGAGCAGATAATGACAACCTGGAGAACACCCAAAGTACAACGGAGTTGATAGCAACGTGGATACGGATTCTGAATGTGGAAACTGTACTGCTTCTGGGACTAGGTTTTTGTTAGTGCTCCCTGGGCTGCCTCTGTACAAGCAGTCACACTCTCACAAGGCATGGACAAAAACCTAGTTTCAGAAGTACAGCTTTCACATTCACCAGTTGATCCTGTAAGGATAAAGCTAATTCCCAGTACAAGTCTTGTCAGAGACTGAGTATACATAGTTCTTACTTCAGTGGAGCTAGATGAGATCGTTGCTTATATTTCCTACATGGGATTTACCTCATGAAGTTAAGAGCTCTTTCTTCACCGCCACTGGGATTCTATATACAGGCTAGATATTTTACAGGTTTAAAAAAAAAAAAGGGGGGGGGGGGGCGGAGAAGAAAAAAGAAAATTCATTCATCTTTGCAGTGAAATCTCATATGTAGATTGCATTTGAGGAATGGAAACCATTATTCTTCACAAAGGAGATAAATGGTTCCTGACCACTACAGAAGAGTTGTATGTCAGATTTGTTAATTCATGAGATTCTGGCCCAGGATAGAACTACATTTCCCATATAGACTTCCCACACTGTTTTATATGAAACTGACTTGGTTCTTCACTGATTTGCCTCAAGCTTTGATAAGCTAGAGCCTGTATCTAGCCAGACAGCACATTGTGATCTGACCCCTACTGTTGTTGTTCCTTATAAGAAAGGACGATCAGCTGACAGTTGCTGACCACTGAAGTGTCCTTGAAATGGCTGCTACATGTTACATGTCAACATGCACAGGCGCATTTCTTTGTCTCCTAGCAGTTGTCATTAAGTAGGTTACTTCTACAGATAATTGCCAAGTACCTTTAGAAGCTGGTGGCTATGCTCGCAACACCTCTCCAGATCAAAGGACAGGGCTCACACTGGAAGTACAGGGAGAACGGAGCGCTCTCTTCACCTGAAAAGAAGGCAAATAGTGAGCAGAATTCAGTCACATAACCAGCATTTCCTGAGCAAGGGGACTAAGTACAATCATGTGTATACCAGAGATAAAAACAAGCTGGAAGACAGCAAAAGTCAGTCATGCTGTTATCCTGGAGGGAAGTAGAGGGATGGAGCTGCACTGCAAAGACATGGCCACAATTTAAGAATTTAAGTTTCTTACCATCATTTTTACTCTATACTTACTCCTTTGCAAACAAAGAAGATTTCACGAGAGAAACACTTGCTTGTATCACTTACCCAGATGCTGAATTTTGGGTCATCACTCACAAAAGAGGTTTTTTTACCTGTGGCATCTTACTTCTTCACTTAGAATTTAGAAAAGCTGTTCTGTTCACAATGACATCTACACAAGTTTAAGGACATTCTGAAGTTCCATTGAATTAGCACTTAAAAGCACAATGGGCTTTAACCTAGTTTTGAACCATTCCAGATAGAGCTCAATTTAAACGAATGACAACGCAATTTGATGAAGCGGGTCTTATGACTCTCTAATCATGCCTTTACAGAGTGCCTAAACCAGCACATTTAGTTGCCAGCTCTCCAGACCAGCCCTGAATTTTCATACGCATCCCAGGGTTTTAGTGGAAGAATCTAGGACAGGATCTGGAGAGCTACCATTGTGGGGATGCCAACATAATCCAAATCTCAGTATTTTAGATGACTACTGCACAGCATTCATTTATTCTTACCTATAATCAAGAAGAAACACTAGCATTCCATCATCATTTTGTAAAGAGCATAAAAGGTTAATGGTCAGATTAATCAGAGAACAATTATACCACTGTATCTGAGATTCTTTCATTATAGGTGGTATGAGTGACAGTATTTCATAAGATGTGCAAATTATGACTCAAAAACCTGAACACCAACTTAATTTAAAGTGTCTAGATGAAAAATTCAGCTGACAAGTGCCATTCATCCCAGCCAAATATCTTCCACACTGTTAAGCAAATGACAAGATAGTAAAGCAAAATGGAATTTAAATGGTGTTTTTCCTTCCCATTCGAGTGAAGCACAAAATCTGAATCCCACTTCTGCTCTCTCAATGACTTCTGCTAATATACCGTTGATCAGGCACTCTGAAGAAGTTTAATTAGTTTCAAGTAATACATTCATTCACACTTTTTCTTCTTGGCTGCTGTTCATTTGGTCTTCAATATACTATACAATATAAAATTGTCAGGGTATTACTTAACCCTTATGCCATAGAGAGGGGTGTGTTAGAAAAAGAGCTTTTCACAACTGAGTTGATTTTCATGGAAAAAAGCTGATTGCAAGCAAATTGAATAAGGAAGGAAAAACATTTCTGAAGGATTTCAAGCGGTTAAGCCTGTGTTTTACCTTTCACCATATCACGCCAAGTCCTCAGTGGATACAAATCACCGGAGGTCTATTTCAATCAACAAAGCCAGTTCAGAAATTGGCCTTTTTCTTTCCCTCCAAATACTGCCAATAGCCCTGCATGTGTTTGTTTTTTTCAGAACCCTTCTTCAAATTCAGCCTTAAGAGAAAGCTCAGAGTATCCATTTGAATATAGCTCAAACTCGGGGTATTTTAGCAGATTTGTGTTTGCTCACAGAATCCCAACCTTTAAAGCTGCATGTCTGAGGGGAAAAAAAAAAACACAAGTCCTTTTATAAAAATTCAGAAGTCAAAGGAATAAGCTCCAATTTTTGACACATAATAGTATTTTCCAGACAACCTACTTTCAAGAGAACCAAATAACCTTTTTTGATACAACCCTGAGGTACAATCCCAGGTATTTTCTACAACACAGACTAGTTTTGCAGGCACTGAAGCCAGTCACAGCTACACCTCTCTTTCACTCACTATTGCCTGTGCACTTGGCAGCCATTTATGCGTTATTTTCCAGAGACACCTTGCTCCTTGAGGCGCAGGGTCTGGAAGACGAAGCCTCAGGAAGCCCCTTCGGCACAAGGGCTGGCAGCTGGCTCTGCTGACGCCACTCGTCAGGCCTCGCTGCCCGCAGGCAGCCGGGGGCTGCCTTCCCTTCCCTCACACCGCTCGCCCTGGGGCGAGGACCGGTACGGAGCCGCGCAGTCGTCCCCCTCCCCTCTAAATTACCACCACATTTAGCCTTTCCAAACTCTCTTATTACGCTGGGAAAAAAACCCCTCCCGCCATTTCTTTGTCTACTTCTGAGGTGTTATTCGAGGCCGAGCTGTGTGAGGGACCCGGCAGCAAAGCCAAGCAAAGCCCAGCCCAGCCCCACCTGCTGGCAGCCACCATCTTCCCACACGGAAAAAAAACAGCCAACCAACCACTCACCACCTAAAGCCTGTAGCTGAACACCTTCCTCTTTGTCTTTTACCTCAAGCACAGTCCTGTTGCTGAACACCTTCCTCTTTGTCTTTTACCTCAAGCAAAGTCCCGTTGCTGAACACCTTCCTCTTTGTCTTTTACCTCAAGCAAAGTCCCGTTGCTGAACACCTTCCTCTTTGTCTTTTACCTCAAGCACAGTCCTGTTGCTGAACACCTTCCTCTTTGTCTTTTACCTCAAGCACAGTCCTGTTGCTGAACACCTTCCTCTTTGTCTTTTACCTCAAGCACAGTCCTGTTGCTGAACACCTTCCTCTTTGTCTTTTACCTCAAGCACAGTCCTGTTGCTGAACACCTTCCTCTTTGTCTTTTACCTCAAGCAAAGTCCTATTGCTGAACACCTTCCTCTTTGTCTTTTACCTCAAGCACAGTCCTGTTACTGAACACCTTCCTCGTTTTCTTTTACCTCAAGCACAGTCCTGTTGCTGAACACCTTCCTCTTTGTCTTTTACCTCAAGCACAGTCCTGTTGCTGAACACCTTCCTCTTTGTCTTTTACCTCAAAGTCCTGTTGCTGAACACCTTCCTCTTTGTCTTTTACCTCAAAGTCCTGTTACTGAACACCTTTCTCTTTGTCTTTTACCTCAAGCACAGTCCTGTTGCTGAACACCTTCCTCTTTGACTTTTACCTCAAAGTCCTGTTGCTGAACACCTTCCTCTTTGTCTTTTACCTCAAGCACAGTCCTGTTGCTGAACACCTTCCTCTTTGACTTTTACCTCAAAGTCCTGTTGCTGAACACCTTCCTCTTTGTCTTTTACCTCAAGCACAGTCCTGTTGCTGAACACCTTCCTCTTTGTCTTTTACCTCAAGCACAGTCCTGTTGCTGAACACCTTCCTCTTTGTCTTTTACCTCAAGCACAGTCCTGTTGCTGAACACCTTCCTCTTTGTCTTTTACCTCAAGCACAGTCCTGTTGCTGAACACCTTCCTCTTTGTCTTTTACCTCAAGCACAGTCCTGTTGCTGAACACCTTCCTCTTTGTCTTTTACCTCAAGCACAGTCCTGTTGCTGAACACCTTCCTCTTTGTCTTTTACCTCAAGCACAGTCCTGTTGCTGAACACCTTCCTCTTTGTCTTTTACCTCAAGCACAGTCCTGTTGCTGAACACCTTCCTCTTTGTCTTTTACCTCAAGCACAGTCCTGTTGCTGAACACCTTCCTCTTTGTCTTTTACCTCAAGCAAAGTCCTGTTGCTGAACACCTTCCTCTTTGTCTTTTACCTCAAGCACAGTCCTGTTGCTGAACTCCTTCCTCTTTGTCTTTTACCTCAAAGTCCTGTTGCTGAACACCTTCCTCTTTGTCTTTTACCTCAAAGTCCTGTTGCTGAACACCTTCCTCTTTGTCTTTTACCTCAAGCAAAGTCCTGTTGCTGAACACCTTCCTCTTTGACTTTTACCTCAAAGTCCTGTTGCTGAACACCTTCCTCTTTGTCTTTTACCTCAAGCACAGTCCTGTTGCTGAACACCTTCCTCTTTGACTTTTACCTCAAAGTCCTGTTACTGAACACCTTCCTCTTTGTCTTTTACCTCAAGCACAGTCCTGTTGCTGAACACCTTCCTCTTTGTCTTTTACCTCAAGCAAAGTCCCGTTGCTGAACACCTTCCTCTTTGTCTTTTACCTCAAGCACAGTCCTGTTGCTGAACACCTTCCTCTTCGTCTTTTACCTCAAGCAAAGCCCTGCGGGTGCAGCGACAGAGGCTAAATGAGGCCCCAGGGACGAGGACGGGCCGGCGGGGGTGCAGGCGCTCGTGCGTGTGCTGGGGGCGCACTCGGGCCACCCGCACGGGAGAGGCCGACAGGCAACTTCAGCCTCCTTAAGCGAGGTGCAAAGTGGGGTGAAATTGGCTTTTAGAAACAAAACAAGCAACTACAGAAGCAACTGTAAGTGCCAGGCCTTCATTTTAACTTCTCCTGTGTTAAAAAAAAAATAAAAGGGCAGCTGCCTTGCACGGGGAGGAAAGTCTAGATGCCTTTTGAGCTTGAAATCAGTCCCGTGAGGCTATTCCTTTTTTTTCCTAGGATCTCTCTTCTCCAGTTCACAGTTCAAGGAAGAATAAGGAGCAGCCAACACCGGCAAGTTAAGTCAGGGGAGTGCCTCTCCTCCAGGCACATCACCACACGGAGCGGGAGCACGACTGCTTTTGAAAGTATCATCGACACTGAAAGTGGAAAGCAAAACCATCTCGTTTGTAACAGTGAAGCAGAGATAAAAGCATAGGCTTCACTCCAGCCCTCATCACTGGGTGGTCTGGGATACTTAGCCCTGATATTCCATGTGATGGCTGGTGTTTTCAGCAGCAGGAATCACTTCTGAAGCAGGAGGGAACTGTGCTTTTTGGGGAGTGGAAAGTGCTCCACCCAAGGGCAATGAGATTCAAAGTAGTTCGCTCCTCTACATCAGGCAGGCACCGGTGATCTTACAACTAAGGAATGGGTGCAGCTGAGTGGCTTTAGTCACAGCTGAGGAGCTAAAATGTGAAGACATGGGGGTATGCATGGAGTGGTAAACCTCATTTAAAAAGATGAGAAGCAGGAGTGTTTGCAATCTCTTTGAATACATCTTACTCAGAAAGAGAAGGGCTGGGACTGCTGTCTGCTCCTCCAGTCCTGTCAGTCACACTGCTGCGTGTGGCCATGATGTGACTGATACACCCTGACACAACATATCAAAATGCCAAAGAAATTTGAAATGTAGGGGGTTTTTTCCTCACTAAAAATGTGACAAGATCATGTTATTTTAAAATGTCATGATCTTCTGGAAAAAAAAAAGTAATATTCAGAATAACGGGTTTTTAACTTATGAGCCAATAATTACAGTCGGGCAAAAGCATGAAAGCCACCATCTTTTAATTTGATTACTCCACACCTTAGTCAGACCACGAAAAACTACCAGAATAAGAAAATAAATCCTCACATAAACCACACCCCCAATTATATCTCAGAAAATAGCATGAAAACAAAGCAGGAAATCTACTGGGGTACTGAGGACTGGGACAGTGGGATTCCTGAGGGAGAAAAGGCTCTCATGTAGCCAGAAAAACCACATGAAAACATCTAGGTTATCACTTAAAAGCCATGAGAATACTTTGGGTTTCCTAGAGGGTTAATTTACCAGCATGCAACCTCAGACTCCAGATTTGTACAACCTAATTAACAAGGTATTCTTAAACACATTAACAAGTTCAGTCTACAAAACACTCTGAAAATGAAACAGAGCTTACCAACCATTTCTACATTCAAATTTACTGCAAAGACCAAGAAATCAGGCTTCTTGGATGAATGCTCTTCCAGGGCTTTGTTTCTATAGTAGGTAGCTCAGCCTCTGACATTTATGATTGCAATTTTTCTATGATTCTTATTTGAAAAAGAACAAACAAGCACCCTAAGAGAGAAGAGCAATACCAACACATCATAAACATGAGAAATCACCACTACAAAAGCCTAAGTAACGATGTCGGCACATTCTCCAGAAGGCCTGGCCCTCAAGTGCCTTCTCCCCTGGATTAGCAGGGTTAGCTCCAGAGGACACGTGTTCATGGCTTTGATCTTTAGTCAGGGGACCCCCTTGATGGCTCACTTTGCAGGCAGCTGGCGACACCCTTGGGAATGACTGCATCCCCCAAACCCTTGTGGCAACCTCATCATGCCCTCCAGCCACTTATCCCATGTATCTGCTCCACTCACGGCCGCCCCGTAACTCACTGCAGCCCTCTGTGGGGTGCACTACCTGTCTCCCTTAGCCACCAGCAGCATTTTGCCCTCCCACAGCATGTCAGGATGAGGCAGGAGGGGCTGCTGCCCACCTGCTTTGCAGCTATCCCTGCACAAGGCTGCAGACCATCCAACATCCAGCAGATGCTTTGCTTCAGCTGCTCTACTTTGCCCAGGCTTTACCAGAGGGAGCCAGCAGCAAACTGGCTTGCATTAGCTTGCAAGAATGATTAGGGAGTAATGGGAATAGTTTAAATATATACTGACCTTCCTTACACCAAGGAGGGCAATTAAACAGGTGGGCTCAGCACAGGCAGAGCCCTCTGCCTGCATGCTCCCAGATGAAGGTTACAGCCACTCTATGCCTGATCTGACCCTGCTGTTTTATGCTCCTGCACGGGGGAAGGGCAGTGAACCATCCTTTTTCTGCCTTAAAGATTGACAAATATCACCTGTATTTATGTGTTATAAAAACTGAAGCTGACAAGGAACTTCTAAGGGGCCCAAGGTAATTAAATATCTATTTGCCACTAAAATTCAGTCAGATTTAGACACGTAACTCCTTTAGGTCCATTTGAAAGTCCCAGTCCAAAACTAAGAAAATGCAACAATGAACCGCAACATAAGCAGTAAAAGTAAATTGAAACCAGTTCAGCCTTAACTATCATATATCTAAAGTTTGCATTAATAAAGATATAGTTTAATTAAAGTGAGCGCATGCTTTCAGTGTTTGTGTTATTCTCGGTTTCCAAAATAAAGCACTATAGCTGTGGTTTAAACCAAGTCTGTAAAGATAACAAATTACATTCAGACAATTTTTCCAGTCACTTGAAATGCCAGACATACTCATATTAAGTGAAAAAAATATTCTTTCTGGTTTTTATGTCTTGTGAAATGTTCTGCTTTGTAATTGGTCTTCTTTTATAGGCGTTACTTTAAAGCATAGAGTCAAGGTACTATGATCTTGTGAGGATCTGCTGTAGTGCACAGCGATTACATCTACTTTCTTCCACTGCAGTAGTTATAAAACAAAGTTTACAGTCTCTACCCTACATCATCCTTTTCAACACCATTTGACTTAAATCATGCACAGGGTCAGAATTTAAGATTGCTGAGGGAGAAGCACGGACAGAGTTCTATGATCATCTAAATTAATCTCTTTTTAATTTGTTGCTGCCTTGCCAAAATACCTCAGCAAAAAATTTGATCCAATTATCTTCTTAATGGAGTAGATATCAACAATACTCAGCATACCAGTCAAAATACAATTTTTCTAACCTTTGGGCTTGCACTCACTACATAACAGCTAAATCTCTCTCTGTGCTCCTTTTATTATTATTACTGTTAGCACCCACAATGTGGATTCTGGTAGAAGAAATGAACAGGCAATTTTGCTAATGATGCATGAAGCAAAATAAAATATATTGTAATTTTCTATAACTGCAATATATTTGGTTTTGGAATGCTGATTACTGTGAAAAAATTATTTTTGTTTTTACAGTGAATTCCACTAAACTATTTTTATTTAGTCAGGCTTTCTACACAAAAAACCCCACATAACAGGAAATAAAATATTTCTCACTGTTTTTATACTTTAAGTAGCTGTGTTATATATTGTAAATTGCACAGCAGTCATGTTTGCCATCACATGATCAAGAATGTATTTTTCACACAATATAGTCCATAAAATTATGGTGGCCATCCATGGTGGTTATATGCACTTTGTCAAATGGTTCAAATAGCCTAGAAAAGTGGAATATGTTTGTTATAAGAAGAAAGGGGGCTGCTGGATAATGATATTTATTCCTTATCTTTATCTAGTAAGGTGAAAGGTTTTAGTGTTGAATGTATTATCCTAAAAAGTCTGTTTGATACTAAAAATCTTAAGATGGGATGCTTGAGAACAAAGTGATAAAGCCTTTTGAATCCCACATAAGAAAAAGGAGCATGCTGTAATAAAAGAAATAGTTTGCATAACCACATAGAGAGAGAAAGAGAGGACTTCATGGACTAGATTTTCGCTTTAGCTGAATATACTCAGTTCCACTGAGGTCAATGTGGCTATGCTGATATAAACAAGTTGAGGACAACTGGACCCTGTAACCCTGTAACAAAAATATATAATAAATTCTATTTAGTCTCTATTTTGTCTCTCTGCACCTACTTTCAGTCAAATGTAAGATAAGGAACACGTAATTACCTGAGCTTTGACATTAGAAGACATACAGCAATCCAAATTATGTTAAATGGAAAAAAGTATTTATAGAAAATAGTGGGAGCTGATGTTAATCGTCATTCCTGTAAGACTCACAGTCTATATGACTTAAAAGTTGAAAATAATTGCAAGTTACTTGGCTAGGGAAGGAACGTGCTATTTTCACAAAGCAGTTGCATTCAACTAGAGAATAGGGGCTACATTCACAAAATGTCTTGGGTGTTAAAACATGGAATATTTCAAAGCTTCACTTCAAAGCATCAGGTTTTCCAGCAGAAACTGCAACTGAGAGTTGAAAAATTCCTTGCTGTAAGGTGAATAAGCCAGTAAAATTTTGGTGTCCAACAAAGTTGCACTTTTTCCATGCATACACCCCAAACCCTGAAAGGTACACATTTATTTCTCAGAACAGGCTAGTTAAATAATCTTATTCTTGAGTTTTCCTTTCTCTTTTCTTTCCTTAGAACGATCTTAAATTTACTTTTCTATATTTATTTAAAAAGGTTCCTTTTCTGAAGCTGTTTTCCACCCTGAGGCATCTTCTTTCCGCTATGGCTTACTGAGCTAGTGAAACTTGTCAATAACTGTCAGTAAAAGTTTTTTTTTTCTTATTAAATTGGGCAGCATAGAAGGGCATTTACAAACTCTGCTACAGATATTTCATTTGAAGTCTTCAATTACCTTGGGAAGACACCTATATCTTTTTATTGATGACATTCATAGCCAACACATCTCACTTTCTGAGATGTGAGGCTCAACCAAGTTACCGGCCTCAAGTACACAATGTGAATCCTCCCTGTAGCAGACATTAGGGAAAAACCAACGCACAGCACCAGTATCCGTGAAGCTATTATTATTTGCCCTCTCTATTTGATACGTGTTGGATTACGTGCTTTGTAGGTTCTGTATACCGACCAGCACTGCTGTTGGAACTGTGTTGCCGCAGATCAGCTGTGGTTTGTGAAAAGCATGGGTGGTTTAAACAACTGAAGATGGCAGCTGTCGCTGTGACAGATACATCCACGTTCCAGGCTGGGTGATCACTGGGTTTATTCCCTTTTACTGTAGGTGTCATTCTCCTTTAATGCATCTACTTTGACTGACTTCTTTTATTACTAATTTATACCAGACCTACTTCCTGACGAGGAATGGCAGTGTTTGCTTACATAACTAGTCCTGAAATTTTGCTCAATTTTCTCAGAGGGAAGGCTCAGTTCTCCAGCTTTCTATTTATCACAACTCTTGTTTTCACCCCATCAGAGAGCCATTTGGAAGCCCAATTCTAAATTTAACAGAGCTAAGGTTAATAAAAAATAGCTTTTAGCTAGTGAACCAGCTCTTACAATCTTTCTCATTCTCTAGTCAATTTTTCTCTAAAATAAAACACTGAGGGAAATCCAAAAGTTTCAGAACTAACAAAACCTTGTTTCCTACTTACTTAGGTTTCATAGGTGTATAAGCTCTTCCTGAAGCTTTTCCAAGGTTTAGGTACTCATCACCTGTCTTCCGAGTGTGGATTCTCCAGGTAACATAGTATATGTTTGTGCTACATCTTCCACTCCACTTCCAAAGAGGAAGAGGTTTTCCTCTTCTCCTGCACTGTCATTCATGCTGATGAAACCTATACGGATCATGCTTCTACAAAATTTGATTTAAACCAGTCAAGGAGTTCAAGATTTTGTATGGGGAGAGGGGATGCATATACACAGTGTGAAAAGATACGCTGCTTCTCCACAAGAAAACCAGACTAACAATAAACCTGTAAAAATCTACTGAAGAAAAATTTTTTTGCAGGTCCCTTTTCCTCAGGCTCTTTATAGCTTTCTGTTTCACTCTTTGGATGACCAGTTGACCTTTTTTCCCTACTTTCTTTTCTGCATCTCCTATTTTTCCCCTCTGTCTGTTCTTCCCTCTTTTCATTTCCATTCTTTGTTTCTTTTCTCTGGATCAAAGTGGAAGGAAGGACTTTTGAGCATCATTTGTGGACCTACAGGCATGTATCACATTGCGACAGACATCACAAAAAACCAAGCACTTCAGCTAATCCCCAGGACTGACTGCTGGCATCGGCACCCAGCAGACAAGTGTTGGAATTTTCAAAAGAACCTTGTCCTGCTGAAGATGCTGACAACCTGTCAAGCGGAGTGCTCACTAGCATACACGTGGCACCGAGGCAATATAGATTTTGCCAGTCCAGAGCCCCATTCTGGAAAGGTCAAGAAAGTCGTTTAGACTTTCTATCCTGGCCAGGTTTAATTTTTGTCTCTATTGGGAAATTGAACAAAACTATGGTTTCTGTTTTGATAAGAGGAATACTATACTTGCTCAAAATTCCTTCTTGTAAGTGATTTCAAAACTACTGTCAGTCCAAAACAGTTCTGAAATTCTTACTATCCTAATCCAAGCTTAGGGTTAATTTAGTAAATTCAGCCTCCTACATTTGCAACATACATCCCCAGCATCATCACCTTGGTTTTAGGGGGACAGAGCTAGTAGCTTTTTATGTTTTCATTTTTCAAATCTAAATGCCTTTTTATGTCATATTCCTATAACATTCGAAAATCTACAACACTCAGGATAAATCCACCTAATGAAGTCAGTGGAGTTCTGCCAGGTACAAAACAGTGCAAAATTTGTCTCCTTTTTCTCATGATGGAATGCTCCATCAGGAAGAGAAATTGCTGTCTAGCTTTGGCAAGAACACTTGGATGCTACTGCATACATAATATTCCCCTTAATATGACTGCAGTTCAAGACTTCATGAAAGATTATTTGCTTTAATTAATAAAAACACTACATAGGTAGCTATAGCATGTCCTCAAAGACAAGCCTAAAATTCAGTTCAAGTCATTTGCTGAAAATAGGTTAAGTAGAGGCTTTCCTGTAATTCAAATTTATACAATAACTTGCCAAAAGAGCTTCCTTACAAGGAGAGAATAGCACCAGAAGGGTGAGTTTCAAGAATCTGTAGAATCAAAGAAGAGTTGACGTTGGAAGGCACCTCAGGAGATTGGCAAATCCAGCCACCCTGCTCAAAGCAGGGTCAACTTGAGCAGGTTGCTGAGGGCCGTGGCCAGTCGGGTTTTTAAATATCTTTACTAAGCAGCATGAGGCTTCAGGATAAGCTCAGTGACTCATATTCTAAAGCATTGTTTTAAAACTTTGAAATGTTGATGTGTCTCACAAAAGACGAGTTTCTGAAGTTTACAACTGACACTTTACATTTACATCTCAACTGAATCTCTATGGCATCAGTTACTGATGATCTTTAGTGTAACTGTGAGCAAATAACATCTTTTATCTTCAGTATAAAAGACCAACTACATATTTTTGGAGGAGTGATTTATAGCTAAATGGGTTGAGTCTGTATAGACAACATTCTGATGAAAATCGCTATTCATGGATTCCTATTAAGCTGTATTTGGAGAAATAAATCTAAGCTTTCTGAAAAACAATCACAAATATATACATAAATTATTCCCTTTAAAATAGAAGAGCTTGACTTTTAACATTTCACAAAACAACTTTCTCTGGTCAGAATCAAGAAAGATTGAAAAAGAGCCCTAGTTTGCCCTTGTTCCATATATATGTACATTACTTCACTCTGAACAATGGGAAAAGCTCAAGCACTTCAAACAAAACTTTTACTGGGGCTGAAGCAGCCCTGTAAGACAGCAAGTTTCCAGTTCCAGTAGGTTCTGATGAGCAGGGTCTGATACACTGAGTACCACTGGGGAAGCCTCTGCAGATCAGTGCAATGACCAGTGTGGCGGTGCAAAATTTAAAGTTACCATAAAAAGCTGGATGCATACCTTAACTTGAAATATGATTTTATTTGCAGAGATGCAGCTCAGGAATACTTCTTTTATAGAGCCACAGATAAAAACAAGACTGCTTGGTTTTGCCTTCCCCTGCAGTACAGTGCATTCTGTATGCTTTGGTTATATCCGTGGAGCAAATAAATCCGTAACTAGAGCATGCAAACCAGGTCTGACATATGCCACACTGATCTGATTTCACATTGCATAAATGCCTGACAAGTGTAATAAATAAACCAGACCACATTAATTGTTATTCTAAGTCTCCTAAAATCCATGGAACTTATTCCTGAGTGAGCCAGGAAGAAACAAACAGCAGCCAGGACTTCCCTCTAGCCATTTGCAGCCTCCAAATTGCAAACATATGTATGAGATCTAATTAAGTAGCCTATGAAACTTGGGTTTTGTTGCGTGAATAAACTTTGGAAAACTTTTTAAAAAATCTGCAAGCACCAAGCACGCTTCCCAGAAAATTCATCTGGCAGAATAACAACATGAATTAACACTCAGAAGGTATTAAAAATACCTGGAAGGACTAAGCAGTCAACCTGGGAACATGACAAGTACTGCCAAAAATCAGGGGGCATTTAAAATTCTCTGGTCAAAAACCCCAGGATATTAGTACAGAGTGTGCAGATGTACGTGCATGTAAAAATTATATTTGACACTATCATTTGTTAGCAATACACTTCACTAGCTCTGTCAGCTTTACTCTCTTACACAAAGTTCTTTAGGGCATGGACTGACTCTCTCACTATACACAGGAGAAGCCCTCCCCAAAAACTGGGCCTTGATTGTAGAAATGACATCTATCTGATGTTGTGATGTACACTAATTCCATGCTAGTAATACAAGATTTACATAGCTGAATTCATGTTCTTCATAAAGTTATCATTAAATAAAATCATTTCTTATATTAGTACAATGAAATGAGACATAGAAATCTCATACCATCCTCCTAAAATTTATTAGAGCGCTGATATTGTTTTATGATTAAAACTTAACATCACTTAATCCCTTGGCATTATTCATATTATTTTCCAGTCTAGCAATCACAGGAAGACTTTCCAGTCCACCCAGACAGAGGATTTATAGCAGGCAGTGGAGAATATTGGTTTAAAATGTCTTTTAAAACATTTCAGATGTGGTTGTCCAATACAAAGGGCTTTATTTTCTTCTTTGTCTGTTTGCCGATTCTTTTTAGATTAAGAAAACTTGATCTTAGCTTTTAGACACAACAGCACATTCCTAGAGCTCTCTCAGAATGGTTTCCTTCCGAATCACTAATACTCCTTCAGACTGGTAAGTCAGAATTCCTATGGCAAGGCACTGGAAAAAAACATTCTGAACCTTTTTTCCCCTCTCTACATAAGAACAGGTATCTACTCTAATGTTGGTTTTCATTTCAATGTGGTAATTGTTGGCAGGTGTTTTTGCCATGAAATATGCTCTTCATCTTCTTGAGGTACTTTATCTAATTTCTCCGAGGTGAGTTTATTTCACCTCTCTGGACTTCACAATTCCAACTTCTTCTTCTGCCCTAATAAATTCTAATTTTTAACATATTTTCCGATCACTGAGTGACAGGTAAGCTGAAACTCTTTCCTAAAGAAGAAATTTCAGCCTCAGGAGCTCTCATATTTTGGGAGTCCAGAAGCCAGACGGTCTCTTTATCTCATTGATGTGCTTCTTTCTGATCTGAGGAAAAAAAAACCTTTTTCTTTTCCTCAGCCCTGAAAGTGACTTCTTAATCTATTGCCTTTTTTTGTGAGAAAGGTCTTTGGTAATATCCTACTCTCAGACAGGATCTTTCTAAGCTTTTTTTCATGTATAGGAACATTTGCCTGCTCCATCTCCCTAGAAGGGGGTTTAGGTCTTCATGCTCCATCGGTATGAATCAGATTTACTCCACAGAAGTCAGTGGATCCATGCTACTTTACACCGTATGAGGAGCTGGCCCAAGGTCTTAGATTTATGGTTACTTTGAGTTAAAGATGCTTCTAAAATGACTCCCTTAAAGCTTTCAGCACAGAAAAGCTCTTTATCCTTTTTTTTGGATTAGATGTCATCCTTCCTGTGAACAGTGATTCTAGGGAAATTTATGTCTTCTATCCCCTGCTTACTGCATTAATTAGCAGTAAGCAGTATTGGATGTGTAAAGTATTCTTTGTCTTAGTAAATCAGGATCCCCCTAATCCTTTCCTTTCCCCAGATCCATAACTCTGTTCCCATGGAGAAGGTTCATGTCCAGGGCTGTGAGGAGCAATGTAAAGGGAAGGAGGGGAAAGGAGAGTGATTTTACAGTTCGGAGGCAGCACACTTTCCTTCGGCATCTCTGCATGACTCTCCTGGGTCATTATCTCCGTCTTGTGCCTCCCCAAACTCTGGCTATGATTTTAAAAAACCCAAGTGTTCCGGAAATTCTGGTTGCTTCTGAGAAAAGTTATTCTCAAAATTTTGTTGAAAATCTTGATCTGCTCCACTGTTATCCTCTGCATTAATTCCCTGAAAAAACTCCTGAAAGTGAGGACTATGGAAACACTCTGAAAACCTAGTTCTAAAAATTATGATGAAATCACAGAAACATAAAATAATTCAGTTTGGAAGGGACCTCAGAAGGGGTCTAGTCTGACCTTCTGCTCGAAGAAGGGTCAGCTGTGGGGTCAGACCAGGTTGCTTAGGGCTTTATCTAGTTGCATCATGGAAACTTTCAAGGATGGAGACTGCACAACTCTCTCTGGGCCACCTGCTTCACTACTGGACTGTCCTTCTGGGGAAAGAGGTTTTCCTTTTAGCCAGGCTGAACCCCTCTTGTTCCAATGTATGCCCATTGCCTCTTGTCTTCCCACTATTCACCACTGTGAAGAGTCTCTGTCTCCTTTGTAACCTCCTCCTGGGTTCCAGCAGCTGCTGTTAGATGCCTCCAAAACCTTCCCAACTCTAGGCAGAACAAGCCCCATTTCCTTAACCTCTCCTTATAGGACAAATTCTCCAGCCCCCAACCATCTTGATGGCCCTCTACTGACCTTGCTTTGGTTTATCAGCGTCTTTCCTGTATTGATGGGCCCCAAACTGGACAGAGCATCCAGATGCGGTCTCACAAGTGCCAAGCATTTCCTTCAATCTGCTGGCTCTGCCATGGTTTGTACAGCCCAGGATGCTGTTGGCCTTCTTTGCCACCAGGGCACACTGCAGGTCATGCCCAGCTCGCTGTCTGCCAGGGCTCCCAGGTCTCTTTCAGCAGAGCTGCTCACCAGCCAGGCAACCCCCAGACTGCATCATTGCTCCAGGTTCTTCCTTGCCAGATGCAGGACTTGGCATTTGTTCTTGTTCTCCTCTGTGCCCTTGTGCTTCTCATTTGCAAACTTGATGAGCCTGCACTCCATCACCTTCTCTAGGTCACTGACAAAGATGATGAAAAGGATAGGTTCAGTAGATACCCCTGTGGTACACTTGTCAGGGGCCTCTGAGTAGAGTACATCCCATTAACCACTACCTTCTGAGCCTGACCATCCAATTAGTTGTCCGCTCACCGTGACTGTAACGTCCTAACTTGGATAGAGCAATACTGTGGGAGAATGTTGGAAGCCTTGCTATTGTCTTTAGCAAATGACTGTATTTAGCAATTACTGTGTTTGGAAAAATACAGCACGGAGAGACCTTTTTAAGTTCCACACTTTACAAAATGTTCTTTTCACTCCAGTATTTGCAGTCCTACCCTACCTTTACTGGTTTATCAAAACTGTAGACCTAATTATGGTATCAGAGCAGCTCTTCATTGGATTAACACCACTAACTGTCACAAAATCTCTTAAGATTTATGTCAGTGTAAGTGATATCCATGTCAAGCTCTAAACCTCTCCCAGCTAGGTGACTCAGGGTAGCAATAGTTTATCATTGCTTTTTTCCAGGCATGTTGACAGGATTGTGCAATGCTTTGGTCATGGTGAAATTAAAATATTCTGATCAGATTTGGACTTGGGTTTATGTGCGTTTCTTTGAATAAAAAGTTTTGAGCCAGGCATTAGAATGCTTTTGATATGACATGTGCAAATCAGAAGAGATGACAGCTCTGATTCCTGAGCAGTCCTACGGCACTTGCCATTGTTTTAGTTGCTCTGTTTCCATATTGCTTGTGTAGTCAAAACCAATTGTTTCAATTAGCTCTTTAGAGTAAAGCCATGTCAATGTCTTGCATAAAAACAGTGATCCCTACAGCAATATGTAAAATGTCTGTTTTCACATCTCACAGCTTCTGTGTTGACTTCTGCAGTACTGTAATTAAGTCTAATTAAGTAGACTTACGGAGTTAGACTAATGGTTATGTATAAGTACATGTCCCTCACAGCTATTTGTTCAAGGCATTCTTCATATCATTTAACTTACTTCAATTATGCATATTATATTTTGCATACTGATGTTTTTGCATAGTAATTTTATAAAAGCAAACATGACCTACAGGATTTTCAATATTATTAACTTAAGATCTGAAAAGATTTGACATATGACTTAGTTTCCACCACTTTTTCAACTCAACTGCTATTAAAATTACTCCCTGCACTTAAAACTTTTTTCATTTGTACTTCAATTATACCAGAGTAGTCACAAGATAATGAGAAAATACATGAACTTTAAATAAACATTTTTCTATATTTTGATATAACTAACTACAAAGTTTTGAAAATGAAAGTTTTAGAATGGTCTTATGCACAAAGAAGTTCATTATTTGAGGCCACAATTCAACATAAGAACATTAAAGCGTATTTCTTGCCTTAGTCACACAAACTGTATTTTCACAGAATCATAGAATATCTCAAGTTGGAAGGGACCCATAAGGATCATCAAGTCCAACTCCCTGCTCCTTGCAGGACTACCTAAAACTAAATCATATGACTAAATGCATCATCCAGATGCTCCTTGAACTCTGACAGGCATATTAAGACTGACAGAAATAAGAAAATCCCTAGATAACTTCTTACCTCTTCCTTGGGGTGATTGCCTTTGTGTGTCAGAGACAAGGAAGTCTCTGGCGGTTTTTCAGATTTTTGACTGTATCACAATACAAATTTGTTCTTCTACGCTGATGCTTTTTACAAACAAAGCATTCAAATAATTAGGAAAAGCTTGTATGTAACTTTCATGTTTAAAGCATTGACACAATTGGACACCTGCTTTACCTGTTGAAGATAATAGATTTATCAAATTGCCTGTCTTTGCCCTTCAGGAACTGTGCTTATACAATGCAAAATTGTTAGATTCAAGAAATGTTAAACTGTTTAGCTAAAACTTGAAGAGCTACCTTGAAGGTATGTTTCTTATCTTTTTTTGCTTACTTGAAACAATACATTTTTTCCTATCAGAAAATTCCTCCAGCATTCATCTTCTAGATGTAAACAAGTCCTGAAGATAAAACAAGCAATGCCCAAAACAACATGCAGACTTACATAGTAAATCTTCAGCCACACTTTAGTGTTCTGAGTATTTAATTTCCTGTGGGTCTGGATTCAGCAAACCACTTAAACCAATGAAAGCAACTCTGATAAATACTATCAACTTGTTACTTAGTGTAATCCTGGATTTAGGACTTTCTATTGATGCAAAACACATAACCCATCTGTTGGCTGAGGGGAAGCACCTGTAACACCTTGTTATGCTCTACTGCCCACAATGTTTGCAGTGAGGAAGGCGTTCTGCTATACATTTTTATGAATAAGACACAACATATGTGAACAGTATGGGATTTTTAAAAAACCTATGGTATATCTGGAAGCAATTAGAACGTATATCACTTATGAGGGCTTGATCAAGACATCAAAATATTAAGGACTACAAAGAACCAAATCAAAATGCAAAAGCTCATCGCCTATAGAGCCTCCTGACATGAGGAGACAGAAGATAGCCTACAGACTGCTAACATGGTGGCAAACTCCCAGAGAGAATAAAATGACAAAGGAGTTTATCTGGGGGGAAAACCACACAGATCCCTGTGGCATATCTGAACAAACACCTGCTTGTGTGGAAGTAGAGTACCATAATTAGCATAAGAGTTGACAGAGGGAGAGAGAGAAAGCTGGCCAGTGCTCTGAGGTAGATCCACTTAGACCTCCTCCAGAGGATACTCTTCCAAAAAGACTTGAAAGACTTTGAAATGCAAAAAAGGCTGATTTTGTCTGAATAAAACCTGGAATGTTTCCTTTAAAATGGAGAAAGCTGAAAGCAACTAGAAAGAACACAAAATTAAGGATTTACACAGAGTTCCTTTGTGTGTCTTTCCTTTTAATCGACTCTGTACCTTCCTGAGTAGCAGCACACTCTGTCACCAGACCTCTTCAGTCACAAGGAGGTCTGCCTAGCCACTCTGTGCCTCTCCTGGCAGTCCTGCAGGCTTTCTGCAGGAGACACAGGCTCTTGGCTCCCTGCTGTAACTCGCTTGCGAAACCTTACTGCTCCGCAAGCCTCTTCCCCCAACCATGCTCAGTGGCTCTCCACTATCTCATTATCTCTACACAGCCCCAGTGAGTCCCACTTCACCCCGCCTTCTTAGAAGAACATAGCATACACTGTGAAGAATACACGGGCAAAGCAAGTATGATCCATCAAATCTGGCTGGGGGTTTTTTTCGATTAAAGGGTTATTGCTGAGTTGAGTAATTTAACATCCCAGAAGAGCCCCAAAAATCATGAGATTCCAAAGGGGGCCAGGGAAGGGGTGATGGATTTCTGAAACCTAGACTTGCTGTATATGGTCTTGTTCTCTTAAGGCCTACGCTCTCCATGTCACTGAGGTAGAGACTAAGTCGACATGGGCTACACAGACACAAATGTCCTGATGTTCTATCAAAGAGAAGCCAAACACTCGTTAAAAGAATTCAGTCTTAAATGCCAATACATACATAGATGAGTAACCTACATCAGGGGAAGAAATTAAAATGAACTGAAATTAAGAAACAGATGCATGAAGAAATTGAAACAAGCTGGTATTAAAAATCAAATAAAAGGCAGTAGAGGAGAGGGAAAAAAAGGCAAGACTGCTCATAAGAAAAAGGAGAAAACATAAACCTAACACTTCCCAGATCACCACTTAAATATCAGTAGTCTATCAAGTACACACCTGTTCTCCCCACACCCCTGCTGAGCACATGAAAAAAACAATTTAAAGAAACAGAATTGAATGTGGAAATTGCAGGCCTATCCATCACAGCTTAGTGGAAAAGGAGCAAAACAAACCAATAAGCCTTTGTTTCTGAACAACTGCGTGACTCCTGCACACACAGAGGCACACACAACCCCCCCACATCTTTTGCTACTGTTGGCTGTGTATTGAGTTTCATCCAAGGAATAAAAGCAGCAGTGTTTAAGTGATGCTATGGTGCCAGAGGACCCACATTTACTGTCCTCATTTTTATGTGTTCTTTTTATTATGTAAATACTATACACATCAGATGCCTGAGCATATGGAGAGCAATGGCAGCAGAAGCTATTGCTGGGTCAGAACCTCCCAAATCACCTAACAAAATTGCTACTCTCTGCTCCCTGCCTCAGACAGAGATTCAAGCCAGACAATAGGAGGAGTATAGATGCCACATTTGCTAACAGTTGATGGAATGGCAAGTCTTAATTTTAATTTCTCGAACTACCGTAAAAGGGGCTCCTCCTCCAGTGAGTCAGTTCTCAGGAGATGCCAGTTGTGTTGCCTTCATGGCTGGACATTTACTACAGTCCTAGTGTAAATACTGAACCTTTTAATGTGTATTTAGGGCAGGATTCCCACTTCTGGATTCCAAGCTAGCGGCAAGAATTAGTGGTTTGTAACAGATCATACAGTGAGAGTCACACAAAAATGGATGTTCCAAAGAGCAAAGCCACAGGTATTTCATTCCCCTTTTTGTGCAACTTATACCTGACACTGGGAGTCTGGGGCCAAAGTTCAAAATGAAGAAAAATTACAGTGACAGTGATGCTTTTAAGCTTGAGCCTTTTACACTTGCACCACTGGACTGCACTTTCTTGGACAAGGAAACTCCATCTTCAAGACCAAAGAATCAATTGGAAGATCAAAATGTTTAAAAATGGAAGCACAAATGAACTATATGAAAATTAATTGTGATTGTTGTTCTTTTGGGTATTCAGGTTGCTGTATTTAGACTGCAGAGGTAAACATCTATGTTCTCAAAATATACAGAGGAATAACAGGCTTATTATCTTCTTCTAAAATTATGAAGTACTTATTACAGAAGCATTAAGAAACACCATTCTGCTAAACTTCTTTGACAAATACTTGAATGCACCACTCTGGATGACAGTTATGTAACCTCCCCAGGCTTATATATGGCCAACAGTTTTCAAAGGATGCAAATAGATAAGCTTTTCAGATTAATTCAATCCTATGTGTCAATCATCTAAGAAATTATTTATACCTTAAGGGGAACAAACACTAAAAAACTGCCACCCTTGGTGTGTTCTACTTCATTTTGTTTTGTTTACTGCCTTCACTGTCGGTGCCTTACAGATGTTATTGTTCATTTTGGTATTTGTAAAGCACTCTTTTTAATATCTGGCATGTGACTGCCCTGCAGTGAATAGGAGTAAGAAGCTGTCAGTTTGATAGGCTTGCTTAGAGATTGCTCTTTCTCTGTGCTGTCATTGTATGTGAGATGTACAGAGCCACAAGAAAGCTACAGAAAAAACCCTACCTAGTGATGGAACAACTCCCGCCATGCCATAATTACTGTTGGTTTTTGTTGTGTTACTTTGAAGCTCCATCGTACTAGGTGCCGTGCAAACTCAGAACAAAAAGTTTATTCCTCCTACAGAGCCTATATGACGTAAACCATGAAATTAGCTTCACATCACAGATCCTGGAAGAGCACAGGAAATAAATTAGCAGATGTGGGAAAAAGTTGAAAAGCCTGCCTTGCTATTCAGTATTACCTGCACCTGTCAGGCAAAGTCCCTGTTTTTTAATGTAAAGCCCAGGTCAGAGTCTTGACTGTACAGAAATCCTGCTCCAGCCTTCTGTGGGTGACCAAGGGATCTCATCCAGGCAGCAAGGCCGGCAACAATAAATGGGAAAGCTGAATTAATCCACCCTTGTGTAGCTCTAATGACTGAGAAACCCCAAATACATGCATGTGTCCATCTTTTTCTGCTAACACAGAGTTGATAGGATAAATTCGATCCTTCTCATCCCTGTGTAGTTTATAATACTATTGACAGTACTGCTGGAATTGACCTCAGGAGATCGTCTCAGATGTCCCCCTGCCAAAAGGTAGGATCAACTACTCCTGAAACAATTGCTGATGATCTGTCCTACTGGCTCAAAGACGACACCAGCAGCAACTCTGTAACATCCCCAAAATCCCGTGATCTGTTCCAGCATTTAATCGTTAGCAAGTTTCCCTGGCTTCTAATCACCTATTATGCCTATTATGTTTTATCCCAACAGTAGTAGAGATGGAGAAGATTCACGTCCTCTTTGCAGCTATCTCATAGATAGCTGTAAAATAATTTCATGTCTCCCCTCCATTTTCTCCTTCTCTAGCTAAAGCTCCATTCCTCAGCAGTCATGTTTTTGATACCCTTAATCGTTCTTGCTGCTGTCTTCTATGATCTCTGAAAACTAGCCCACATCTTTCTTAACATGCATGCCCACAAGCTGGACATTGTGCTCTGGTTGAGGCCTTGGCAGTTTGAAGTAAAGCAGAAGGCAGCCTTATCTTGTTTTGCAGACTCTCGTCTTGCTTATACATCCTCACTGGGATGCTTGGCTTTTTCTTGGCAACATGACATTGTTGACTCACATTCAGTTTGTGAGCCATTAACATCTTCAGATCATTGCAATCATGATTAGTTGTGCAATTAATTACTCCTATTTAAGTACTGAAACTTGTTTGCGCGTATCCTGTTATAGCACACGTCACCTTTTTCACCTATTTTGCAAGTTCTCAGTTCTTCACACGCTTTCCTCCCTTATGTTTCATACTTCATGTCACATCCCTGTGTAGAGAGTGATGACATTCATCCCTTTAGTGTTAGCACTCAAATCCATTATTACAGGTCTTTAATTCACACTTATCAGAGAGAGTCTAGTGTCTACGAAGGGCATCACAGCACAGGCACTAATGCTCCATCCCTGCTCTCCCCGCAGGCTTTGCTAATGATACCTATTCTGGAGCAGCAGCAGCAGCGTTAGTGAAGTTGTCCTATCAAACATAATAGGAATGCTACAGACAGTGATTTATAACAACTTTAACACTGTGAGAAGGAATTGACAATACAAATTGGGGTAGAGACTTCAGTGTCTCGAAAGCAGCAGTTTGTAATTCTGAAGAGATCTGAAGGGTGAGGTCTCAACAGAAATGCATTAAAAACTCAGCACCTTGTCTTTGGCAGGGAAGTCACTGACAGATATGCCTGACTAGAGATTACAGAAGTTGAATAGGCACAAACGGGTCTTGAAGACTGGCCTGACTCCCTTGATACTCAATTATTATATGGACTTCAGTGTCTTTCTAAGTGGATCTTTTTAATATGAGAAACCAGTTTAAATACCAGAAATATTAGCTCATTTACTGCTGCTCTTTATGGTGTAATAGTCACTTTGTGACTTACAAAAATGAGTCTTATAGGAGTTCTACAGAGCTGGGAAGCTGCAAAGGTCAAGTTGCATTGCTCTGAACTTACCCCTTTAATGCTTTGCTGTTGAAATACCATGTCTTTTGGTAAGGACCTAGTCCTGTATGAAAACCACAAAGCTAAGAACACTTGATCATTCCTTTAGGATTAATTAATTTCCCAGAAACCAACTAATGCATTTTAGAAATAGCTGCAGGCAAATGTTAATAAGAGATTAATCTTTCATGCCTTTGAGAACTTTTTAGACAAAATAAAGATAGGTTCAACTTCCCCTTGAGTTACAAATGTGAACGAGATAAACTAGTTTACATACTAACTTTTGTGACAAGTGAGACATCTATCAAAATGAAAACAACTTTTGCCCAGAGCAAAAAGATAATACCTTATTTTTAAGCCATTTAACACCAGTAGCAAGATAGAGTTTCAGTAACAAAGCTTATAATAATTGTCTCTTCAGGTGGGACTTTCAAAGAACACTTAGACCTTCTTCTCAGTCTGAGACCTGCTTTGGTCTCAGAAGCTTGGAGGAAAATCCTTTGCAAGCAAAACAGGCCACTTTTGATTTGTTTATGGCAATGAGAGAGTCTTGCACTCATTAAACTAACAAAACAGTTTCCATGGATGGAGAAAGAGGCCACTTCTTACAAGGCTGACAGCTTGTGCATAGGGTGAAAACCAGGAGTCATAACTGGTAACCCCAGCTCTGATAAGCTCTGGCCTCCGGTAACTCGCTGGTTCTCACCAACGCAGGTGTAAGTGACCTGTCAGGCCCTGTGGGGCACAGCCCTGCTGATGGTGCATAGCCCAGCCCAGGTGAGGGGCTTCGCCTGTACTGCTCACAGCCCTTTAGCCCCAGAGACACCAGCTGGCCACCTCCTGTGAGATCTCGGGTCAGATTCTCTCTCCACTTAATTCAAGACCAGCCTCCTGTACCAAAATACTGTCCTTTCCCATCAAGAAAGAATATTCTTCCTTAACTTGCAAAGTATAGGTATGGTGTAAAATACACAAGCTTTGCAAGATGACACACTGTGAAACCTGTTTCAAGCACAAAGAGTTCGTCTTTTTACAACATTGGGGCACTGAAACCCCCTACTACCAGTTCTTGCACCGTAACTAAAACAATAATGCCTTGGCATTTTATGAAATATCTGAAACTTCAGCGCACGTCACTCAGTTACTGAGTGCAGAAGATGGTGATAAAGTTGTCAAGCAAAATGGCTGCCTTTGCATTATGACTATTTTATATATCGGTGTATATGAGACTATATATTATGAACAACAGCATTGCACCCGAAGATTTAGCAATCATATTTCTCATTATGCTTGTCTCTTACAAGTTTCATGCCACTGCAGAAAAATAAACATTTGTATTCACTCTCCCTCCAGAAATAAGATCTCATGGACATCACAATGATGCAGGTGTTTAAGATGCTGACATATCATGTCAAAAAAGGTTAAAAGATTTATCCATTGGAAGCAAAAACACAACTTCCTTCATTAGTGCAAGGCTGTGAATGCAACTCACATGCTACTGCTTGTTTTCAGTAGCTTCTATTCTGTGATTAATTGTTTACATGGTGTTCAGTGTTAAGCTCTAGATAACACATTATTCTTAGTGTTACGACAATATTCCCTGTTGACATCTTTTAGCTGTCTACACTTCTTGCAGCAGACTTGGCAAACATTTCTTGAATATATAATGTTTGCTCACTCCTTCTGATACAATGTTAAAAATTTAGTTGGGTGAGATCCTTAGATCCCATTTTTGTAGCACACTTGCTAGTCTTATGGCAGTGCTCTACATTATTAATTTCAGAGTAATTTTACCCTCTGGCTGTACACATTTAAGGGAACTCCCTGTACAAATACCTCAAGCAAAATGCTGTATTTACAGTACTTTCCAGGCACATTTATCTAAATTGACAAAAATCAAAAGAACACTATTCAAATCTATGCATTTGTCAGTGAAATATTGAAACATCTTCAAAAACAAAAGAAAAAGAAAAGAAAAAAGAGTCAAATGTACATATCATATTTCTGGGATACAGCTCCAGTTTCAGTGAATGCAGCCAATTAGATTTGCTACTTATCTAAAGCAGGATTGACTTGTCTGGCTGAAACATCATAACAAACCAAGTACTTTTCCACTTATCTTCCGAGCATTTTTCCAGTGTGCAATATCCAAGTACAATAGAACTAAATACCACATTCAAAGCAAAATCTGTATTGACCTTTCTCATGCCTCTCACTTCTTTTCCCCTATCGTACTCAGACTGCTTTACATCAAAGAGTGGAGGAAAAACAGGCTATCTGGACAGCTGCTTACACATTCAGTGGACATGCCACTGGCTCACAGACTTTCCTTAGATAAATGGTGATTATCCTTTTCTTCAAAGAAAAATAAGGCAGCCCAAGAAACTATCGTCCTGTCATTTACTCTGAAATAACACAGTGAATGTGCAGGGCACAACCATTAAAGATTGGGGTCCATGTGAGTACCTGGTGTAAACAGAAATGAGATATACTTTGATAAATTACGGCCAACGAACAGGCTTCCAGCCCTTTTTTCGTAAAAGCTGACAATTTTTTCAGGTTATCTATTTGACAGGAAAAGAATATCTGCCATCTGCTAACATGCTACTTTCATCAATCAGGTGCTGCAATGTAATGGCAAAGAAGGCATGCCTGAGGGCTCTTCCTAATGGTATCTGCTAAAATGCAGACACGAAGTAAAAAGTATCCAAGACAGAAGCTATCCAGGACTGACTCTCTCTCCACACCAAGAAGCAGGCCCAGATATTCACTGTGATAGCAGGATACTACAGAAGTACAGATACCAACCAGTGATGGCTGACAGGGAAAGAGTCAGAGGACTGGCAGTAACAATAGAAACAGAACTTTTTTGGCTTCAGAGACATGTAATACAGCAGTATAGTCACCCTGGGGTCTACATGGTCCCTATGAAATGAAGAGTAAAAGAAGGCTGGCACCACCATCCCCTCTATCACTGGTACAATGCAAGCCCGGGTTCTTACAAAGGAAAGAAAGGGTGTGGATTTGGAAAAAGAACAGACATTCATCTGAAATGGAACAAAATAATTGAGTTAGTTAGGAGAGAAAACATAGACATCACGTATGTACTCTCTAAGAACATCCCGTTTCCTCAAAGATATTGGCAACAAGATAATACACTGAGAATAGCTTCCCTATGACAAGTCAATGCTATTAAGACAATCATCTAGTTAAATATTTAAAGGAAAAAAAGCAAGGAAAATATATACTTAATGGTAGTTGTCCAACAGAGGATGGTAAGGTTCCCATATCTTGATTAACTGGATAATGTGTATTTTTAATTTTCTGCAAGGGAAAGTTTGCACACCCTTCCACTCAAGGAGCTACACAGTGCTGCTGGAGTCCATCTGCAGAGCTATGAACTCTCGTATTGCATGAACTACTTAGGCTGAAGGGATTTTCCTCTAACGTTCGGATGAAGGAGAAGAACTTGGAACCTGTTGGTTTTCAGAGGTAGCTAAAGGCTACTCAGGTAATGCTGAATTCCAAAAACGGACACAGAAGGAATTTGTGAGCAACTACGGTAAAAGGGAAATAGTAAATCTCTGATAGAGGCTTGCCTTTCCTCTGTCTTCCACATAAGTATTCAGTGGACCCAGTTAGCCTCTGGTTATATCCTGGTACATCTCCCAGGGAAGCTCTTTTGAATGAGGAAGCATTTCTATGATAGAAAAACATCTCAGTTACAATCTTACCATAAAGAATGTGGATGACAGGTTAAAACTGAATTAAAAAGAAATAAGGATGTCACTGTATGCAAGGAGCCTTGCTAGGTAAAGAGAAATAAAAACAGTGATTGGGCCAATTTTATTTTTGGGAAGGCACTGAAAAATTCCACTGGTTACAAAACATACAAGATAATTTCCCAAATTCTGTGACTTAATCAACACAGAAATTGGCTGCAATATTTCTTCTTGACATTATAACTCTGCTAATAAATAATAAACTAAAACATACCCAATTTCATAACACTAAACAAGATGAGAAAGATTCAACATTCAGAAAGCTCATTTATAGAAATCAACAGGTTTTGTTCCCAGTGAGTTTTCTGTTCAAGAACAATTGTTCCCCAGCTCATATGAAGTTTACGTTCCCAAAGTCAGGAGACAGCAGAGAAAACTTGTAGGTCTTGTTCACACAAATCAACAAGTTCTGAGCTCTATCCTGCTGTTCCCAGGTAGGTAAATTAAACAATACCTGTATTAGCCACAGATCTACAGATTCTCTTCACAAGTCTGATGCCCACATGATTTCTGACCTTCTGCCACTCTCTGTGTAACGTGAAAATTAGGGAAGAACAGCTTGAAGAACAGAAGTACAAGGCATGTGCTAAGCATTTATATTTATGCAATATTTCAAAAAGTTGTTTTCCACCTTAAACCAGGATTAGCATTCAGGGCAAAGAAAGCGAGATGGACTTGGAAATGCGACCAGCTTTTTCTCCAGCCTTCTAACTGGCTAGAAGACTCTGTTAGGGAGTCTGAGACCACAGCCATATGGACAGTAATGACAGTCTGTTCAGTGTCATCCTCCTGTATTATTTTGAAATACATGCAGGGTTTTATAGCAAATTGTTATCTGAACATTGTCAGTTAAATAATATACATGCTGCCTAAGCGAGAGAAAAATCAGCATCCATTACATATTATTTTGCTCCTCTTTTGAATATTGCAAGGTTCAATACCTAAGTATAACTCCATGGCTACTAGTCTTTTCTGACAGTGAAATACGAAAGGGTATATTTTCCTCCACATGGATGCAGATTTCAAGGGCACTGAATTTCACACTTTTCTTTGCCAGAAAATTGTTGTGATCTGAATACATTTTAAGAAAAATTACCATGCTAGCAAGTGATTAAGAAAGAAAACAGCATGTATTGGCAGCAAACAAATGAAAAGCAAATAATAAAGATGGGTAGAAAAGCAGCTCAAAGAATTCTAATCACCTTCTACATTAAATAATTAAAAATAAGTAAATGCCTAGGAAAAAAAAAAGGTGAAATGTAGTCGGTTCTGGCCTCTCGCCCCCACCCACAACATAATTCAATTTACTGCCTCCAAGTTACTCCTGACTTACCAAGGTAAAAACAAGATCAGAATGAATCTCTGAGCATCTGTCTCAGGGTGAACTCTCAGCCCCTGGAAGATTAACAACAGGAGTCACCGCAATCCTCTATGTCCTCTGCAGCACAGCATTGACTAAAGCAGTCATGAACCTATCGTAAGTTATCAGTTAGGATGGCTTATGGTTGTTTTGCGTTGCCAGAGTTTTAAAAAGGAACCACAGTGTATACTGGCCAGTATGTCCCTACGTGCAACATGAGAAGGTGCCAAAGACCAAAGCAGCATAACACAACAATCCTCCCAGCATTTTTAAGGGGAAAAAAAAAAATAAAGAAAGGAAAGAAAAGAAAAATGAGAGAAATTGTGTCAGTAGAAGCTTGGGAGGTAAATTAGAGCAAGAAGGTAACTTGTAGATCCTAATGAAGACATCTTCTGGCCTGTAGTCTTGCTTAGGCCACCCACCATTCCAGGCAAACTCTTACCACAAGCAGAACCTGTGTTACAACAAACCTCTTTTGCAGAGGCTGTGCCACTGCTCCCGGTTCTCCTGGGTCTTTGAAGACACGGGGAGCTGCAGGAACTAACTTAAGATCCTGGGCTGCATTATTTGGAGTGTATCCAGCAGATCAAGGGAAGTGGTTATTCCCCCTATTTGAGACCTGTGAGACCACAGCTGCAGTACTCCACCCAGTTTGAGCACCCAAGCACAAGACAGATAGACCTTGCTTTGAAACTGGCCCTGCTTTGATCAGATGGTTAGACCAGAAGATGCCACTTCCAACACAAAATATTCTATGACTTCAGCAGCCGTATTTTCCTGGGTGGCTTACTGTCTCCTCACACTGACTGCACATGCTTGAATGCTGCTAATGTCTTCTATCATTTCATCATCACGATCGCATTCTTCATTTTCCTATAAAAAGGGCAGTAGCTACAGTCACATCTCGCTGGCTCCTCTTCTTTCTCTTCCTGCTTTTCTCATTGACCTTACAGCCACTGTTATACCCCTGTCTGGCAGAACAATCTCCAGCAGGTCACACTTATGTTTGTGTCAAACAGGGAAGGTTTTGGATCAAAGAGCTGAGGTCATGCTGACAAACAAAACATTCTCTGAGTCACAAACACTTCCTTGCTCCCATTCTTCTTCCTGGTAGAATGTAAAACAGTCAATCATCTGAGTCGTATTTCTTCTAAACCCTTTTTACAAGGAACAGTTTAAATGGGACATAGTTTTTTTTAAAGACAGCTTTTTGTAAAAGTTAGTGGTAATTTTTAGAGAGAGTTGGAACATTTTCTCAAAGACAATTTTTTGCACAGATGCACCAATTTCTACAACAAATTGTTGTACAACATGTACAAGACAGCAACTATGATCAGGAGAGAAGTGATCGGAGAGGCAGGAGATCCAGATTAGAGTCTCTGCTCCATCAGACTATACTGCAGAGGAAAGGTAACCTCAAAAGCTGAGGAACCAGTCTGTCTGCCAGATGGTAAAATTCACACTGGTGTCCAGTTTTGAACCGAACTAGACATTTTCATTTTCATGCATGTGTACCTGGGGTTTTTGTATGTGCACACACACTTGGGAGTGCATGTGTAGACTCCCCTACACGTATAATTGTGAAGGACGCACAGAGACGGCCTTATTACACAGCCAGCAATTTCACTCTGTTTCAAAATTATACTTCTCAGCAACACCATCACTCAGTGTGTATCCCGACTGGAATGTTAATAACCATGGAGTTTGGTCTAGTTTGTAATCAGTGCAGCACTATCAAATTTATCATGATTGCAAAAAAGAGAGAGAGGCCCTTATAGAGGTGATTTCACTGGAATCTGCATCTGTAACTACAAAACTTGTGCTACCTTGTGTGTCACCATTTTCCAAAAACAATTATTCTAGACATGTTATCAAAATATCAGTCAATCAGCGCCTCTACTCCCTCTCACAATTTTCAGAACTAATGTATTTTCTTATTTCAGCAATGAAAAAAACAGGCTCATTAACAAGAAAGACATTTTTAACCTCATTGGTCACCAAATCACACCAGATTTCAGAACATGAATTACTAGATGAACTACGTGTCTAATCATCAGGACAAGAAGAAATGGCCTCCAGTTGTGCCAGGGGAGGTTCAGGCTGGATATTAGGAAAAATTTCTTTACTGAGAGAGTGGTGAGACACTGGAATAAGCTGCCCAGGGAAGTGGTGGAGTCACCATCACTGGAGGTGTTCACACATGTGGATGTGGCATTGTGGGACATGGTTTAATGGGCATGGTGGTGTTAGTTGATGGTTGGACTTGATGATCTTACAGGTCTTTTCCAACCTTAGTGATTCAGTGACTCTGTGAATCTGTGATCTCGAGACATACCAGTCTATGTGTAACACAAGCCAATAACGCAAGGTATGCATGACACAGGTTCACTGGATCAGTACTGAGGCATGCAGGAAGAGAGCCAGCCTTTTGGGCTATGTGTGCTGCATCTGCATCACCTGCAATTGCATGAGGAAAAAAGGTGTGAGGGCGTTCGTTTGTCTGGGGAAGGCATGGCTGAGCCCTGACTGGAAAGGACTGACCTGGACTTCATCACTGCTGTGTCCTGCAACTCAAAACAACTCAGCAGTTTTATATACAAAAGAACAACATGACGCCTTTGAGAAGCCTACTCATAGGCTGAGAATTAAGCATGATCATAAGTAAGCTGAGGACAAAAGGTGTAGAATTTAACAGCTGGAAATTCATTTATTAAAGCATATGTTTGAGGGTGGCTAGCAGAAGCTCTTACGGCATGACCACCAACTCTCTCCTGTGGGAGAGCTGTGGCAGTTTGGAGCTGGTGAGCAGGTTCAGCATTTGGACGTGATACTCATGCAAATGGAGAATGGAGTCAAGTTACATTTCCAATGGAGCGGCTGGGGGACAGTGGATGAGGAGATTCCAGTGGAGTTTGCTTCACCATGATCTGGATGCCTTCATTTAAATTTAAATTTAATTTTTATCCTTTACAAGCACCACAGTAAGAAGTATGACACCTACATTTCTTGCTCCTTAACACTCCCAGTGCAAGACACCAACTGGGTATTCCTGGCTGAAAGGCTCAGACTTTGAAGGGAAAAAGCTCCTGAGAGGCTGTCCCAGGATTACTTTTCCACAGCACACACACAGCCCCCTGCATTGGCAGAAACTCCTCCAGGTATATATGAAATTCCAATCACACACTGCAAAACACATCCAGCTCATGAAGAACATTTTCATTTGCAAATGCTGTGCTTCCTTTTGTCACAAGTGACGCCCAAAAATAATCTAGAGGAAAAATATCCTTTTATTTTCAGTTAATTTGCTCTTGGCATTCAACTATTTGTTCCCTGTTGAATGAATACTTTCCTAAAAGAGGTTTGCCTAGGCACTTACTTAACAGCTTTCCTAATTCAAGAAAAATAGGGGGTGTGTAAACATATTGCACAGCACTAAAAAGGCCACGAGGTCCCTAGATCACTTCTCTCTTTTACTGGTAGGAACTGGAGTTTCCATTCTACAGGAGATTTCTCATTATGAAAAATATTTTTAATGCAAATGATGTAAACATAAAATTCTGTGCCAAATGGAAATAGGTTAACAATCTTCACCACTATACAGGGAGAGAAGGGGAATTCTAAGAGGCCAGGCAAGGAAGGAGCCAAAAAGCAAACCAGTCAGGTTGGGATTTGCCTACTTCCCGTCAGACTGCAGGTACCTTAAAATACCCTCCAGGAGACTGGAAAGCACAGCACTGCTAATGGAGGTCCCAGACAGCCTACTCACCTTCCAGGCTGCTGTCTGGCAAGAACCCAATTAGGGAAACCTGCTTTTTATCTGTGCTGAATCAAAAGTGTCAGTAGGGTTCACACAGTTCAATTTAGTCAAATCACCATTTTCCAATCTGGAAGGAAA
This sequence comes from Gavia stellata, assembly GCF_030936135.1. Classification (NCBI taxonomy): domain Eukaryota; kingdom Metazoa; phylum Chordata; class Aves; order Gaviiformes; family Gaviidae; genus Gavia; species Gavia stellata. Next base: position 6,564,455 of record NC_082602.1, read on the forward strand.
ATTTCCATTCAGGGCTTCTTAGCTGCCTGGAATTGTTAGTTTGGAGCTCATGGAGTACCAGTGCCACACTGGGATCATTTGTAAAAATCTTTTGGAAACAAGTGGCTCTCCCTTTTCTTACTAGCATGTAATTTCTGAGAATCCAGTTTCATTATATCAGGCCAGATACATATAAGGGGAAGTATGAGCTGCTCTAAACTTGACTTTTTAAATTACTTTTTACTCAATTTTCTTCCCAATATTCAAGCAATGAGCTTATTTAAATGGAATAGCTTATTACACTGCCTAGGACAGAAATAACATTAAGATGATATAAAGGTGAAATGTAAGAAGATAATCCCCCCTCAGTAAGCTACTGTGAGTCATTTAAACTAGGTGATGTTTTACTTTTTTAATTAATTCAAAAAATATTGCTTTTACAGCACTAAGTTTTCACTGCAAGTAAAAACTATGGCACACTGAAACAGGATTGTGTTAAATAATCAGAGCTAGGGCTAAAACCTGCAGTCCTCACTGAGGCAAAACACTTGGCTTTTACACCCAAGAAGCAATGTCTCCCTGTGGAAACAAGCATACTGATTTGGGCTGAAACTAGTTTTTAAACTGCATACGGTAAATAGCGTGTGAAAAAGACTTAAATAATCAGGAGGACCCCAGGATTAAAAGAAATTATTTCTAGCTGCTTATCAAAATAATGTTCTTGGGAATAAATAGCAACTGAGGAAAAAGAATATTTTCATAGGCCTATTTCCCTCAGCCACAGAACAGATTTCTCCTCTAATGAGAGTGATCATTTCATAGCCCTTGCAAAACAAAAAGCCAGGGTATAGTTTCACCTTCCTAGTAACAAATATTAATGTTGGCACCAGAGAGTCACGGGCTCAGAAAGGGCTGTTGCTTGGAAGATGTCATTTTTAAAACACTTCATTCATTTTCACCTTCCGGAGTTGCAGCTGAAACTTAAATTCTGAGTTTCATTCTCCATAGACAAGAAAAAGTACCTTCCTGGAAAATGAATGGAGATTTGTCACAGCATGTATTTTAAAATGATAAAGCAAGAAGGATCTAGGTTGTTCCTCTAAGGATCTGGGTATGACACAAGTCAGGCGTGAACTCGGACCTCTTAGTCGCCAATCGGATGGAATCCAAGAGACAAATAATTGACATCCAAATGAGGAAGTTGCTTTCCCCCAGTGGATTCACAGGCCCCGAAGTTGTTCTTATGCTGACTTTTAAAAAACCGCATTAAAAAGCAGGATGTGAAAAGAATGCCTGAAAGGTACTGTGGATATTTTCTGATCTCTAATCACATGTTTCAGTGCCTAATGAAGGGAGCCATGGGCACCTACATGCATTCATCATCACTGTGAACTCCCATACTGGAAGAGACCAGTGGTCCATGTGGATCAATAGTCTAGAAACACATAGTCTTAGCCACTTGACAGAAAGGTAAAAGAAAGAAAGTGGATGAGAGCTCTCCCTGTAAAAAGAAATAGCTTATTGTATGTAATACAAGTGTCTGAGTACTGTTCAAATCACTAAACAGGAGCTGAAAAGATGTCTAGGAGGGATAAATTTGGTATCAAGTTTTACTATTGCAACTTTTGTCTTACTATCTATAAATAACCTTTTAGCATATTTATTTTTCCCCAATTCTGTACTCTCGATATCCAAATGGAACATTGATCTCAGTTTTTAACAGCCAAATCAGCCACACATTATTATCTCCAGACTGCAGGTCTGAGCTGCGTCCTCTATTTTGGTTGCAATGCTTGGACTGAAGGGGTGATGGCAGTGAAATGAGTTAGTGCTATTTTTATGTGAATGACACTACTTGATTAGCTAATAGGTAGCATTCATTGTCCATTCATTTGTCAATAGATATTCTAACGTTCCTAGTTCAGCACTGTGATCTGGCAATTGTATGGTTGATACCATCTCACAAAGAGCTGTTTTGAGCTTTGTTGCGGGCAAAACATTGCCCAAGTTGTCTGCTGATTCTAGACACTAGTTATAAAACTTGAAAGAGGAAAACAAGCATGGTTGTTAGCTCAAAGGCCATTTTACCATTGTTTCCTGCTTTTTCCACCCCCCTCAATCATTTTAACCCTGAGATTATTCTTTATACCTAAGCATTCTGGACTCAGTACAGCAAAGGACTTAACTGTGCATATGTAATTCACTACACATTAAACGTTACTATTTTCTCATTCAGAGTTATATCTTCCTCATGTTCACTTTTATTTTCATAGTTATTTTCTTAATAGATGATTAACAGTGCAATGGAAATAAGAGTTCAAATTTATCTGTAGTCAGGGGTTGACAGTAATTAGGAGCTCTGCTTTGAAAGCCGGTGGGATTTAATTTAGCCCTTAAGGGCTGTTTCCATTATGTATATTTCATGTATCACAAAATAAACTAACCTTACATGGGACTGTAAAAACGCATATACAGAGCTAATAATGAATCCTGGAGAGCCTTCTAAAATATAGCCCAGAAAATCCTTTGTAGTATAAAAATTACTAGAATAACTTTCTGTCATATAAAATGAATTGATTGTTAGAAAGCAAGATATTGCAAAAAAACCTATTTGCCAGAATTCAAAAGAAAATTTTAAATCCACTATCTACTTTCATACTACCAATGTATGTTCATGCTTATCTCTGTTTCCAGATTCATAGATGAGGTAGACATAGCAAATAAAAGACAGAAAAAAAAAATCTTCTAATAGATTTTTCAAAATTCAGTTATCTCATGAATTTCAGAATTCATGAGGACAATAGCCCTCATTCCCTGGACAAAATCTTCAGAACACAGATAAATAACATAAATTAAATGTCCTGAACCTCACAATATTTTATCAGGTATTCCAAGAATAGCCTGAAGAGCAGAACTTCTTGCAAACAATTTTTTTTTTATCAGTCATCAGTTGATCTAACATTAAGGAAAAATACATGGAATGTCCATTTTTTCCTCTGAAATTTCAAAATGGTGCTAATGAGGTAATCTATAAGCAGGGTAATGATTTAAATAAATGATTTCATTGAGGTGCCAAATCCCTTCAATTCATATTCACTGTGAAGGTCACTGCCAATATGGTCAAGAATTGACTTTCTTAAGCTTTTTTTTTACTAGTTTGGAAAATAAATTATTAAAAGAAAACAATCTCTTTTCCCTGGAGGTGAGGTGGTAGTAGCAGAAACCTGTTAAAAATCAAGCTCTGCATGGAATTAAAGACCAGATACAACAAGCACCTTGTTCACGGCAAACAGGTTGCTCATCCTTCCCCATGATACTTGCTCAGTTTGATCCCTAAGATGTGCTTTAAGTACCAGGTATAAGAAATATCAAAACCCAGAGCAAGACGGTTACCATTACCTTTAGACTGATAAATAATGCCACTCCTTAGCCTTCACTAGGAGATTTACCAGGGCAAATACTGAGAGAAAACTGAGACTTCTCACATTAGTCCTCTCAACTGACCTAGGCAAAACATACTGAGCAGATTTTAAAGCAAACACTGTAAATGGATTGATTTGTATATGCAAATATCTCTAATTCAACACCTGAAGTTGTACCAGGGAGATGTTACGCCTTTCTGCATATCCGTTTCCAACACACAACATCTGTTCCCCTATAGCAGATCACTCTATATGCAGAATATGCAAGACGGCAAACACAGGAACATTGAAAGTCAGTAGTTTATTTGGACCAAAATGGACTAATTCACGTTGCAGCAACTTTCTTTTGCACTCACATACGCCAGAAAGCACCTTTCCATAATGAATATTTCATTCAAAAGAGTGAGCACAAATAACTATGAATTCACAAATGATTGGGAGTCATAACTACTGTAATAATAAACATAAGGCAATATTTTCCAGGATGATGCCATGATTTTGACTTTTTGGCTAAATTGTTTCTTCACCATCTGTTTTAAAATGATCCTCACAGGTGGCTGGCTTACTGACAGACACCTCTTGCATTTCGTAATAGGTGTTACACTTTAAAAGGTATTATGTTAATTACTTTTTTAAAAAAATAGGTGATAATAGTTATCTACAGAAAAGGAGGCTGATAATCTTCATCAACCATCGTAGCAACAGTTTCACAACAAAAAGTAAAAATAGGCTACAGGTAATGCTTAGCATCAGTATTAACCTAGATGTATGAGAAACTTTCAACATCCTTGTACTTTGTGATGCACTGAGACCTAAGTATACAAACTGGCAGGGCTCAGATAGCTTTTCTGTTTATAACAACCTGCTAAATAAGTCCACAAAGTGATGGGGAGATGCAATCCAATGAACAAATATATTTTGTGACTCCTTGTGAGAATAGTTTGGTTTTTGAGCACTCATTAACAATGGCAGGGAGTATCTTAGACTCAGCATGCACATGGGGCACTCACACCTGAGTCTTTCTAAACTTGGGAGATTATGGGAAAAGAAACCTTTAAAAATCAGAAGGAAAGCATCTCTAGTTTGGCTACACCATCTGGCTAAATATGCAAGTTTCTTGCTAGCAAAATCTGCTTTGTGTTGGTGAAGAGGGGTACAACCTCTTATGATACAAAACCTGTTAGCTTCCCTGTTCTGGGAGTAGGAGATGCAGGGTCAGACGCACTGTAATGACTGCAGGTGACTAATGCAGTTTTTGATGACTGCTGTATAAAGCAATGAGAAGCAATACAGCAGTCCCACCTTCAGTCTTCCAGCTCAGGCTGTTACCAAAATATTCACCATCAAACCCATTTTAGGTATTTCACTTGTGGAAGAATCTATTTATGATACTAAATATTATGGTATTACGATACTAAATATTACTCTGGTTTACTTCATACTAGGAAAAAAAAATTCACTACAGAATCTATTTTCTCTATTCTGCCTTCCATCAGGGGTAGACCAGCCCAGCCCAGTACTTTTTTAGGTGGGTACCGAACACCAGGATACCTGACCCAGTCATCCAAAGGCAAGTCAGCAGCTCCTGGGTCTGGCCACATCCAAGTACAACATCCACCCACCAGGCCCATCCCCTTTGCACATGGAGTCAGGGCTGGGAAAGAGGCCCCTGAGGGACAAGCAATAGGTCAGAAGTGCTCCAGCCAACTGGCCATTCCCCAAATCACACCTAGCAGAATTAGCAGCTTCTCTGCACATGATTTGCTGTTGCTTGAAGAGTGAAGGAAGTAACAAAACACACAGCCACAAAGACAGGAGGAAAAAAAAAATCATTTAAATGTGTGAAAAGTAACACAGCGAAGCCTTCACTATCCAAGCAGCTGTCCAAATACAAAATTAAATGATGGATCTTGCACGCCAAAGAGCTTGCTAAGGCTCTGAGGTGTTACAAATAGTCATCAATAATTTGTTCAGGATGTACTGCAGGCTTAGATGGAAGATGTGCGAGACAGAGTAGTGATATGGGGGATCTCATGAGGTGCAATAGAAAATGCATGGATCTGGGGCTCCAAGACACTGACTGCGTTCTCAACACTGCTGTGTGTATGTTGTGTTACCAATGTAGCTCTCTAATGTCTAAACAATGCTTGGGGAATTTCTTTGACTCTAGAGGTTTTCTCATATATTCTGCAAGCACAGAAGGTAGAGAAAGAAAGGGGGGTGCAGGGGAGAAGCAAGAGGAAAAAACCTAGCAAATCCTTTCCAATCAATCAGAATTTTTAACTATTCAGGTTTTCCAAAGTTTCAAAATGGCATGCTTGTTAGACATCAGGAAGTGTTATTCTAGATGGGATTGTATCTGGTAATTGCAATGCCACTTGAAGTTACAAGCCAGATCGCGCAAATCCTGATCAACATCCCACAAGGTTACAAGGACCATGCTTTCCTACTTTGGAGGAAAAAAACCACACACACACACCCCCCAACAAAACCCACAAAACCACCCCCAAACTCCTCATTTTCTTCCTGCTTAGAAGTTCCAGGAAACTGTTGGTAAAAGATTAGGAAAAACAGTGGCCAATTTATATGCACAATTCAAGCAAAAGATGACATCCACATTGATCCCATGGAACATTTCAGTCAAAATGTTCAGCAGCAGCTACTGAAAAATACCCTCTACTGCAACTATACTAGGTTAAGGGCCAGCTCTGAGAAGCACTCAGCTTATCTCTCACCAGAGAAAAATAAATAATGATTCTGTGTAGCTTTGATAGCCTACGATATACTAAATACAGAAAATAACCAAGTATGTCCCGGAAGTTTGGAGATGAAAGAAATACATTTGATTATCTCTACCACCTTGACAATACAACATTTCTCTCCCCCATATATTTTGCAGTATTTTATCTACTCTTTTTAAAATTCCTGAAGATTGGTACTTCCATGTATTTCAAATAGTTTTCTCAGCCTATTTCATTGGCAGAGATTGCTCGGTGATGTTCAGCTGAAACATATACTTTTCTCCATCTCAGCCATTTTGTGCTACAGCTCATGGCAGAAAAACATTTATTTCAGCCCTCTGCCACTGACACCGGGGATGTTTGTATTGGTGCAGGGGATGGATTATGGCATCCTGAAGACCTGTGTAGTCATGTGGCAAGTACCCACCTTTCAAGAGGGAACTGCTCTTCAACAGGCTGCAGCACCCTGAGGGAACCTCTCACTCCTCTATAGTCATCCAGTGCCTTCTTGTTACTGAGAGCAAGATAGTAAGGAAACTTGGGGAGATAAATCTGGCAAAGCTTCCTGCTTTGCATGCCAAATGGCTGCCTTTTTTTTTTTTCTTTTTTTTTTTTCCTTTAAAACAGTAACACAGGCTTTAGCCTCACATAATTGCTTCTCTCTATAAATTACTCAAAATACTACTTTGCACTGCACTGGAGAGCCCTGATGAACATAGTCCCATGAAGATTGCAAGACAGCAGTTCCTACATTTAGCATAGAAGCAGAATAAAGAGAACCACAACATGCATGATCCGAGAATAGCAGCAGCTGCTTTCTTATACCTAATGCTGGCTCTTTTTTAACTCAATAAATCATATATTAATTTGGATTTTTTTAAGTTTTTTGTTGTTTGAAAATTAAGCATTAACAAAAAGTGTACAAGATTGCTAGTTTATGCATAACCCTGTGAAGAGCTTTGAAGGCTATTAAGTCCTACCCTGCAAACACTACCTTACATGATTCCTGCTACTAGTTTCATCTAATTCAAGGACAAGCGGCATGATTTTACTTGAGTAGCCTTCCTCACCTGGCCTGAATTCTAAGCACATACTTAGATTCACTCTAGTTCTGCGATGAAATTAGGCATATTAGCTTAACAAATAACCCCGTACTTAGCCTTTTGCTTCCTGCAGTCCTACAGGATTTAAAAGCCCTAGACAAGACTGCCAGAGCAAACCAACAGAAAACTACCTTCTACTCTAGCTAAACCCTGTATGTCACTGCTAGGAATGGAGGCAATTTAAAATCAACCACCTTTCTATCCAGGCAAAGTCTTATTAGCCCATATAATTTGAGCCGGTGTTCACTTCATCCTATGTCCACCGTTTTTTGTGGAAGCTGTTTATGCTATAAGCTTCACTTTCATCCTATTGCCTCCTACTAGATAGGTGCAGAAAAGAGCTGGCCTTGTGTAGCCTTCACAGTCAGGCTGTTTCTCAGCACTAAGTGCCACCTCATATATATATTTTTTTTTTTATTTTTTTTTTTTTTATATCTATATATATATGGATCCTCTCTCACAAAGCCTCAATGCCGAAGGTCAGTAAGTAGACAAAGTCAATATGTAAGAACCCTACTGTATTAGTATTGAATTTCTCTGATATATTTCTGTTTGGAATTCAAGTCAAGAGAGGAGAGTCACCGAGCCATGCTTTTCTTACAGTTCTGCTAAATTGCTGCCATGCATTACACCACTAAACCTGCTGAACTCTCAGATGCAGTTGCATTTAAAGACTGCAGAAAATCCAGTCATTAATAAGAATGCTTGCTGTGACCCGGTGTCCTCTGCAGATGTGAGGAATCTGTCTAACATTCTCTACTGCCTTTAAAAGCCCATCACTATTTATTCTTTAATTTTCTGCACAAGCCCTTTTTTTTAACCTCTTGCCAACTACAAAGGCAATTACTTTGCACATCCAAGTGACAGTCAAAAACTAGGTGCTACCACTTACTCATTTCGTATACCATTTGCATGTTTTACTTAGCTAGATGTAACAGCCTTTCTAGCTCCCAAGTGAAGGTAGTAGGAGAGGACTCTAGTAATGAAGGATTTAGTACAGTCCTGATGCAAAGCAGAACATATGAAGGAAGTGGCAAGTAGTAATGAAATATGGTGCAGAAAACTCTGAGTTAGTGTGACACGAGCCAGGAAGCTCATACAGCTGAGTGCACCAGCTCAGCATGACAGCATGCAAGCACAACAGTACAGCCCTGATTCCATTCTGGCTCTCCATTTCTCCACCTGCAGTAGGCAAATGTAAGAGTCAGGAAATTCAGGGGGTAAGCCTCGGTCAGAGTGAAGCCAAGTGCTGCTGCAGCATCCGTGCACACTGTCCTGTGGTTAGAGTGGAGACACCTACACTAGCTTCCCTTCAGCATAGCACTTCTCCACTCAGGAGCTTGCAGACTTTGCCACTCATAGCCAAGGCAGCTTCTGGAGTTTCAGGTTAGCAAAGCAGAAACAAGCTAGTTTCTACTATGCCCCGTGCATGAAATGAAGATGATTCATATGTGCAGATTCGCCTGGAGTTCAACATAGGAGTAAGAAATGCCTCTATTATTTGCTAGATGGAAAGCTGTGACTTAATATGCCTGACACGTTTCACTTCTCTGACCCCCAAGGCACACAGAAATTGCATACAATAACAGGAAAAAAAGCAAAGCAAATGCATGTCACGATGACTTGATGTTGCCTTTTGCCTGAAGCAATTTGATATAATTAGCCATCTCACAAGTAAAACCTTTATATTTTATTCTTTCACCCATTTAAAATAAAAACTGTACATTGGCATGGATAGCTTGTCATTTTAATACACTTTGATGTTTGCAAGCTTTGAAATACCGCGTTCAAATTTGTATGCAAATTTGTGTTTCCAATTACATACTCATTAGTTCTTCTGGAACTCCATCTTAATATTCACAAAATGTTTATAGCTTCCTCTGTTGTTTTCCTGAATTGCTTTAGAATGAAACCCAGTATATAAAAAACAAATGAAGAAATCCATTAACACTCAGGAACTTTCTTAAACAACACATTTAATTTCTAAGGATGTCATAATTTGTCACTTCAAGAAGTTCAAATATCTATGCACACCCCATCTTATAGCATATTAAAAATCATAGGCAAATGGTTTTGCAAGTGTAGCATTGTCAGCTTCCAGAAATGCCCACTTCTATTACCTACTCACTTGAAAAGCCTGTTGCTTTTATCACTGTCTTTAATGAATGTTTTGGTACACATGAAATACTGGTTCACATCCTTAGATGGAGTGAAATTGGGATTACTGCCTAGACTTCAGTGGAACAAAGCAAATTTACAGCAATTATGAATCTGGTTAATTTTTTGTTTAGTTATCCATCTCCACTGAAAACATGAATAACATTTTAAACTCTCCAGTGAAGTAACAGCAAAGCTGTTAAAAAAAAATACACAAATCCCCATTGCCAGGAAGATCAACTTTTGGATGAAACCTGGAGCTCATTAGCACATAAACTGCATAACATGTAGAATGAGAGCAAAGAAGGGCTGGGAGGGACCATTAGGTCATCTGGTACCTAACACCACCCTGCCCAGGAGTGATGGTATGGAAACACACCCAGACATGCTTGTCTAACCTGTTCCCACAGATGTCCCTTCTTGGAGACTTTAGAATTCCCCCAAGCTACCTGTCACTATCAGATTTTTCCTTACGTCTACTTTACAAACATTATTTCTCTACATGATATGTCAGAGCCTGAAAGTACCAAAAATAACAAAGGAAATCACCGACTGATAATGTGGCAGTGTCCTGTTTAAGAGAAAACAATTTGGAAGGCAGCCACTAGAAATAACATGAACAATTAAGACTGAAACTGTATTGTACCTGCATATGGAGGAGAAACTATGCTAAATGAGCCACAGAGGCATGGCCTTCCCTGTTTTTTTGCATTCAAAGTGAATACAGTCCCACTGGGCTCTATATAAATGCTGATTTTCTCAGTCTTTCATCCTCTCTCACAGTTTTGGCTAAAACTTGCAGTCAGTAGAACAGCAAAGAAATTAGAAAGAAAGAGGCCAACTCCATCAAAATAAAAGTTGGTCACGTTTCATCCCTATTACACGTTTTTGATGTCAGCAATGAATGTTATAAGCAAACATAACATAGGTTCATATGTCACTAATCATGCTAGCAGGCTTGAACAATTAACAAGCTTTTTTAGCACTAATAAATCTACAACAATATGTTAAGGGTTTTTTAATGACTTTAAATTAACGCTGATCTTCTTAATTAAGCTTTTTTCATTAGGAAGTAAATCTGTGCATGAACCAGATCAATTTATTCTAGCATGCCACCAGCATACAAGATGGATATTACAGAAACACCAGCAATGCAGATCTGCATCTTGCTCCAACAGAGCTAGTTCTCTTCCTACAGGCAGGCAACAGTAATTGCAGTTCAGAGAGTGGGAGTAGCTCAGATACAATTTGAAGCATTATCTCACAGTCTGACATTTCAAATGTGTAAGGCTCAGCAGAAATCTAAGGGTTAATTTTGCAGATCCTTAAAAATAAGATATTGGAAATTTCTCCCTTCTTCTGAAAGCAATATCTTAAGGCAAGTAATTATCTAGAAGAGTGGGAACGCAGTGACAGTTCATAGGACTACTCTCTGAAATCATAAACAGAAATATTTATCAGTGATAACTTTAAAACAAAAGACATAAACCAATTTGAAAGTCTTCCTGGATTCTTCTTCAACTTTTTAAGCATGTTGGGTATGGTGAAAGCAACTACACACATGAATTATCAGCAATTTCAACATGAAGTAGAGGGAATAAAAATGCTTTTCACAAATTATTATAAACTACTAGCAAAAAACATTCTTTCAGAAGTGGATATTTGTGTGTAATAAAGTAAGAGATTTCCTTTTACTGCCTTTCTCCCCCGTTGGTGAAGAGCATGAAGATGCAGTGACTCTAACTGCATGCAACAGCCATAAATTAGACATGTGCATGGGCAGTGTAAGGGTACTCGCTTCAGGGTCATTTGCAGTTTGCTTACGTCAAAGAGGAATCAAACAGCAACCGTGAATTCCCACCAGGCCCAGGCCATGCCAGGGCGACCAGCACTCCTTGCCACGTGGTACCGCTCCATGATCTGACTGCAGTGAGCAGGCTGCCCATTGGCATCTCTGCAACACACCTGGAGCATGGGCAGAAAGCCTCAAGAATACAGGAGCCAGGAAGGCCACCAGGCCCAGCATAGTGGGCCTGAAAACTGTCAGGTTGTTTCTTCCCTCCCCTGTATTGCTTTAGCGCTGGAAGATGCAGCAACTTGCAGGGCTACGTCCCAGTACTTCTGCCTGGAGTCAGCTCTCAGGGAAGCAGTTTGTTTGGACCGGCAGTGGAAGCATGCTCTGAATTCACTGTAAATACAGGCAAATGCCTGCATAGCAAAATTATTATTGGAGCTGGTTAAAAGATGCCCACTTCTCCTGGTCCAGACCAGAGGCTAGGAGATGAGAGGAGGCAGGTTCTCCCCCAGTCTGTATTACCAGACTCTTTCATTTGTTTCAGCCAGAATTGCTCACCAACTAAAGCTCATTCTTAAAAGAGAAGATTGCTGTAACTTGTAATATCAAAGATGTTTTCATATTTGAAGGCACAATCTGAATAATTTTGATATATGAATAATATCCGTGCTACCCTTCCACCATAATTATAAAGTAAATTATTTTTTTAAAAGACATATGCTTATTACTAATGATAGCCTGCTTGCTTTACTGGAAATAGAAGCCAAATGATTGCACCGGTAACAGTTTGTGCCAACAGTATTTTACATTGCAACTTCCTCAAAAATTGGCCTTGGAAATGGAAGGGTAGTACAACAAACAGGCAGAACATGCTAGAGGCTGGAGTGCTCCCACATGTCCTGGGCAACTACGAGCAAGCGATTTTGGACAGGGTCCTCTAAGGCTTTCTGCACCTCAGGATTCAAAGTCCTGCTTTTGAAAATCCAGCCAAGTTCTCATCTGCAACTTTATGCACAAAATCATATTCAAGATAAACGAACGGAGACCTCAGTATCAAACCAAATTTGTAAGCTACTCATTCACCGGTGAATTCACCAGATCATCTAATAGACAGGTATCTTGGAGAAAAGAAGGAACATTTGTGTGTGTTTGACTATATTACACAGGATACAAAGAGACACCCAGGGAGCAGAGAGGTGGCAAATACTAGGTCAAAAGGAAGGGAAGAACCTTGAATAGATTTTAATTTTTAAAAAAAGACTTTTGGATAAATGTCAATAAACACCACCAATAAAGACTTGGGGGGGATGTCTTCTGTAATAATGATGGTGTTAATTGTTCAACTGTGCAGCAAGCAACAAATGCTAAATATAAATTAAAGTTCACTAATCATCCCCAGTCATTTTGGTAAATCCCCAAATCTCAGAATTGTGTGAAGGTGCATTATCACTCCTTTCCAAAAGATGACAATTTACAAATAATTTATTTTTAGAAGGGACAGCGAACGTTAGATATCTACCATCTCAGGGGGCAAATCTGACAGGACATCAAGTTCTTCAAAAACATACATCCTATGAATTATGAATAACCTGTCTATGGTTATCAAGCAGTGGGAGCAATATACCTCAAGAAACTAGGTTACAGCTATCTTGGCTAGTAGCATAATTACGAGAGCAACAGGACTACTCACAGATAAAACAGCCGCTCCTGACATGGTACGCTCCCTGTGATTACCATGAATTTCAGCAGGGACTCTTTTTGAGAGGAAGCAACTGAGTAGGTGGGTTATTCCAGAAAAGCAGGACTCTAGAATATCTGCTGTGGCATTATTCTTATAAAAGCACAAGTTATGTGGGGTCATGCTTATAGTGAGAATTTTTCTGATTATATCCAGGTCACAGAATCATTGAGGCTGGAAGAGACTTCTGGAAGTCATCGAGTTTGACACCACCACCCCACTGAAAGCAAGGTGACCTACAGCAGGTTGTTCAGGGCTACGTCCACTTGGATTTCTAATATCTCCAAGACAGGAGACCCCACAGCCTCTCTGAGCAACCTGTTACAATGTTTGACCATCCTCACAGTAAGACAATTTTTCTTACGTTTAAATGGATTTTCCTGTGTTTCAGTTTGTGCCCATTGCCTCTTGCCCTGTCACTGGGCACCACTGAGAACAGTTTGTCTCCATCTTCTTTTCGCCCTCCCATCAGGTATTTGTGTGCTTTGATAAGATCCACCTGAGCCTTCTCCTCTCCAAGCTGAACAATCCCAGCTTGCACAGCCTCTCCTTGTATGATCAATGGTCCAATCTCTTAGCCATCTTTGTGCCCCTTTGTTGGACTCCTTCCAGTATGCCGATGTCTCTCTTGTACTGGGGAGCCTAGCACAGGATGTAGCACTCCAGATTTGATCTCACCAAGGCGGAGTAGAGGGGAAGGGTCACATCCCTCAACCTGCTGGCTACACTCTTCCTAATGCAGCCCAGGAGGCTATTGGACCTCTTCGCTGCAAGGGCCCACTCCTGGCTCATGGTCAGCTTGGTGTCCACCACGACCCCCAGGTCCTTTACTGCAAAGCCATTTCCCAGCCATTTGAACCACGGCTTGTACTGGGGCTTGGGGTTATTCCTCCACAGGTGCAGGGCCTGGCTTTTCCCTTTGTTGAACTTCAGGAGGTTTGTATCAGCCCATTTCTCCAACCTACCCACGTCCCTCTGAACAGCAGCACAACCAGCTGGTGCAGACGACACTCCTCCCAGTTATTGTCTGCAAACTTGCTGAGGGTGCACTCCATCCCACCATCTATGTTAATAATTAAGACATTAAACAATACTGACATCAACATTAACCCTTGGGATACACCACTCATGACCGGCCTCCACATGGACTTTGTGCCACTGATTATTAATGATCACATTTACACATTACTTCTCCACAGATTACCAGTGTGTTATAACTGCTTGAGGTGTGTCAGGTAAAATTGCACTCCATTCTACATGGACAGGTAACTGAGGAGCAAAACACCAGTGTAGCACTTGTGATGGGGATGGCATGTCAGAAGTCACTGACATCTCTCAGGCCAGAAAGAAACAGAGGAAATAAATTACCGCTTCAAAGCGGCAGCCAACTGGGATTAGAACTGTGACTGCTGACAGGGCATAGAAGCTTCTCTGCGATACGTTTGAGCTCACATAATCCAGCATTGTCAGATTTTCTTATCTTTAAGTTACTTGTTAGTTTTATGTTTACTCTGCTAAATAAAGCCAAGGAAAGTTCATCTGTCCATTACTGATTAATAAAGTAAAAATCCTAAGGGTTATTCCTACAGTATTATCTAACATGTACATGGTTTAGATGAGAATATGTGTTGGTAGTGTAGCATATATATTTCTTTCCTACTGAAAAGAAATTTGTCAGTAGAGTTAAAATAGCATCCAGTTGCATAACCTGTCCCAGAGGACAGAGTATTACTCAGAATCCTCTGTTATACCTTTGAATTCTAAACACATCTGGGGCATCCAAAAAAGTGGGCCAGGTCTAGAAGGGGATACTCAGAACTAAGACATGAGTGGCGTCCCCCACACAAGAACTCAGCACACCCTCACTGCTCTCTAGTGTTCCTGTTCTCACTCATACATAGGTCTTATATCATCATAACCTTCTGGAAGATTGATTTACCTGTCCTATGGAAGTTGCTTACTTGTCAGGATCTTGGCAGATAATCTGCCACTAACCTTGCCTGAAAAGTTATCGTGTCACTCACATACTCAGTTACAATTTTTGCACTAAAATAATAAAGAGTAAGGAGGTACATCTTTCCTGCTGTAGGTATAAGTTGAGTGATACACTTACTCATAAAACTGGGCAAAACAATTCCAATAAATGAATAATACCGCCAAACCTTCATCAAAACCTCAACCTCAAGGTCAAAAATACTCTGATAATTCTCTAAGAAAATTTATCACGTCCCTCCTCCTAAAAGCCTTTAACTGGTTCACAGTGATTTGAGACTTCTTCCCAATTGAGTTCTTCCCCAGTGAGTTCTCCCAATTGAATCTGAAACTCCTCTGAGCATCCTGTGGGTTTCCTTTTGCTTTTGCTGTTGGAGGAATGGCATGATGAAATAACGAGTGACTGAATCCTACAGCAATGAGAGGTTACTAGACCCATTTCCCTACACGTGATTGGTCTTTTCTCTCAGTTCCATTAAGGGCATTTCTCTTTCTTTTTAAATTATCTGCCAGACTACAGCCTCTCCTGGATCTCAGCAGACATTCAGAGCCACTCCTGCTTTTGGTAGCACTGATTTATGAAGCCCTTATTGGGATAGACTTAATCTGTCACAGGAATTGTTTTTTCCTCTCAGAACCCAGTATAGCAGATGTGATAAAGCACCTGTATAATAGGCTTTCTATGCTGCTGCTGCCCGAGGATGTGGTTTACCACACTATTTGTGAATTATGGCTTCATTCTGAGCTTAAGTAAGCCTGGGCAGGGTGAATGAATTACAAAAGTGAATCGTGGAGATGACAAACACATGGAATACAGTGGCTCAAGCTCTTGCTAAAAGAAATGAATTGTTTTTTGACAGCTGAAAGCAGAAGATACTGCTTGTGTTAGACTGTCCAAAGCAAATAATCCAGTACAGTAAAACACTGAGGCAGAGACCAGGTGCCTTTCTGAAAAGACTAGCTTGTAATTGTTGTTTCTCTTCCTACCTTGTCAGGTAGGTCTGGGTATAGTTGCTTCTGGCTTTGTCCAGCTGCATTTCTTTATTCAGCCTCCAAGCCACTTTGCCCATGAGAAACTATCAAAACTTGCTTATGTGAAAATCCAAGGACAGAATTTGACCCTGCATTGGATATTGGATTGTTTGGCCAAAGATGAAATGTGTGCCACTTAAAATATTTTAATATTCCAAGATTCAACAGCACATTAAGTATTTTTTTTCAAGATTCAATTGAATACCTAAATTTAACATCAGCAAAGGGTTTAATGCATTGTCTCCATCAATTTGCCTTCAAGCCATACTCTTGGTAAACAGGTTTTTATGCCTGTCTCATGTAAAAACTCAGAGACACAAGAGAAGTTAATTTGTTGATAGTTCATCAGATTAATTAACTTGAAATACTCGATCATAGAGGAATAACCTACTTATAGATTTAGAGTGCTCTTTCTAGTACAGAACAGGAGTTACTGTGCAATCTTTCAACAATAATATATTAAATACCATAATTGGCTTATCATGTTTTCAGTTATTCAATTCATAAATAAGATAGCATTTATGACAAATTAATTTGCAAATCTGCCCCCAAAGAAGAATTTTTTTTCCAAAATATGCAAAACACATTTGAGAATCACTCTTCTACCTATCAAGGAGATGATTGTGGAGTTCTGTGTTCTGCTGGAGTTAAGGCAGCAATGAGGCACGAAGAACTGAAAATAAGATCTAACAGTTTGAAATGTGTCTAAATGAGAAATGTGAAACAAACTGCAGCCAAATTCAACTGCAATGTCACATCACACTGAACCACTTCCAGACTTTGCGGGGGGAGAGGGAAGTTTTGCATTTACTACCTTCCTCGTATACCCTTGGCCTTGTGTCAATTCCCGCAATAGCAACAACTTTGATTCACTAAAGAAACAGCATAGATGTCAACTTCTCCCTATATATAGTTTCTAAAATCCTTCATCCATTCAACTTAACACTCATGGAATGAGACCCAGCAGTTCTGAAAACAAATATAGCCTGAAAAAGGCACCTTTTGCAATTTTATGCAACTTACTGAGTATCCCTATCCGTATGAATATACTAAAAACTCAAAAGACTCCCCAGAAGATTTCCTATTTATTACAGCCCTCTCATTAAGATTATATAAATTGATACAAAACTATGTAATCTTTTCTGTGTGGCACAAAGCACATGAAAATGTGATAACAGCAATAAGGAAACACTATATATTTGGTATGTTGCAGAGAAACAACCAAAGGGAGGTGGATTTGATAGCTAAAAGCCTAGGGCAAAGTGAGACCCATTAATAGCTTCAGTTAATTTGTCTGGGAAGAACATAATTGGCTTGAATGAGATTCAAATACATCTGATCTTTTACCCATTAAAAAAAACCCCCACAGATGAGCTTCATTGGTGACTTACGCATGATTTCATAGCTTATCAGACTCAAGGGATAACAGGATTTTTAAAAGCTTAAAACCTCAACTTAACTCAGCTAATTGGTTTTCCAAATACATACATTATTTTTAAGAAGCTGCTGCTAAGACTAGTTTTAGAATAAGCTTTCAGAAGTACCCAAAGTGAGTGTCTAAACATGACACCACTGACGGTGGATCCTTCTCTGGTTTTATTTTACAATACTCTGAACTTTATTCGATGTGGTTTTAAGTCCTACTATTGCTCAGTGTTTTGGCATGGTTGAGCGCAGGATGCATGGCAATGATGTATGTCCTAGCTGGTTCTTTCTTGAGATAGGACTCTCTTTCCCTCCACTGACAGATCTTTAAATCAATACAGGACTTTTCCATCAAGATGGAAGAGGAAGCACATGAAAATCTGCTAGTATCTGTGCTAGGCTATACAGGTTTATCAAAAGACGTACAGTGCAGCAGCAAAGAAAGACGAGAAGAAGGTAGCATAAAAAAAGAAACAATATTCTTCGCATTTTTTATTTGTTTGTGCAAGGACCATGGGAAAAGCCCATTACGCTTCACAAGTAGAATCTATTTCTTTCATTTTATTATGATGTTTTTTTGCTGAGAGGGTTCAAAGGAACTTGTGTACCATCTGCACCAGCTCACTGAAAATCCACAGAAAGGCAGGCAATGCCTTTCAAAGTAAAAACTCCATCAAATTAACACCACCTTTGAAGTTGTTCCTCTGCCCAAAGTATTCGAAGCCCTTGGTAGTAGAGAAGAGGATTTCCTAGTAGGAAGCTCTGTGTATCTTCGTAATACACAGGACATTAGGCTAGATGAAAACCTGATCTTTGAGATGAAAAAGGAAGAGTTTGGCTCTGTGGGGAAACAAAGTGAATCCTAGCTTAGCCAGAGGCGAGAGTATTTATTTGTAATCAGTTAGGTCTGACAGAGGTGCGAGGGAAATACAAAGCCCAAGGCTTAGATGAAGGTATGCCCTTGGTTCCTTTTAGCTCTCTTCCCTGCACGCTACCTTTGTACAAATAATTAAATAATACTGTTATGAGGATACCATTTAATAACAGGTACATCACTTGCCTGGACACAGCTTCTAGAGCAAAATCTCTCACTAGGGACCACAACACAAAGGTGATTCTTGAGAAAAATACATCAGTAAACTCCCTATCTGAGAATCACAGAATTGCAAAGGATATTCTTAAGTCTGTGGGAGCAGATCTCCTTGCAAAGATATTCTTGAGAAAGGCTGAAAAGAGATGATGTACCTAAACCTGCTGTTACAACATCGTTAAAATACATGTAAGTTTTCCTTTCAATGTTGCTTAAACCTGGTCTAGATAGCCAAGTCAGGCTATCTAAAAAATATAAGTATATTTGATTAGGTTTCACAGTTCACCTTCAGAAGCAACAGAAACAAAGTAGTATCTTAAATGGGTAAGTTATTTTATATATACTTTATCTCTGCATGTAAAGGCTAGATGACCTTATGGACAAAGTACCATAAAGCACTTTGGACTCTATCCATCACATTACTATTTTGGCATTTCACTATACACAAAACCAAGCAAGCTACCAATCTAAACTCAGTTGCTTCCTGACCTACTCAACAGAAAGGTCAGCCGTCCTCCTCAAATCATATTCATTTACACATCTGGATCACCATGATATTTATCAGGAGTTGATCACGATCATCTACAAGCAGCTCAGTTATCATCCATGAACAATAACAGCACTTTGCAAGTTTTGTGACTTGAATTCCTAACTCCCCCAAACTTTCCAAAGTATCTGTGTTTTTTCCTACTTGTTCTTTCATATTTTGGAAGGACTCTGATTTGAAAGCACCTAATAAAAAATGCTTCAGGGAAACAAATAGTTTTATTTTCTGCAAGGGACTTCCAAAACATCTTTACTTCTTAAATAATCAAGCACTATGTTTACAGATTATCCCCATTCATTGCTCTGTTTTTCTTTAGTCTTTTCGTGCTGTATCGTACTAGTGATCCTCCTTGCAGAGGTTTGCAAAAGCACACAATGATCCTACATTTGACTGTTTCATTTAGCTACTTCACCCTTAAAGACTCGTTTGTGTCTGCTAATATTTATCCTTTTTATGCAGTTGGTGATTTAAGGTGGATTTTTTTACTCCTCCTGTATATTTTCATATTTCTTTTACCCACTCACAAAAACTTCTAAAAGTTCTCAAAAAATATTGCCAATTGAAAGCTTATGCTACCAGCATGATTTTCAACACATTTTATCTAGCCCTGTCTCACAGATATTTTATCTGCCAGAAATGTCTTGATGTCACTGTAAAATAAATCGTATTTTCAGGCCATATTATTTACTCCTTTTATAAGCAGCTAGAATTGAGCTAGATATGAATGTATGCATTCAGTTTTCTAAAACCTTCCAAACAACCCAATTTCTCTTTAAAGTGTTTAGAAGTGCAGGCTGGAATATGTCTAAGAGCGTATATATTGTCATTCAGAAATGGAAAATCCGCTTTTTTTTCTCATACCCACAAGAAAATAATCATGTTCTTTAACTGGAGAAAAAACATTGAATAATAGCCCCAGCAGCCTTTGCATTAAGCAGTGCCCACTTGTCAGCTGAGCTCCCTAAGTAATTATGTGGAAATGGCCATTATTATTAGCCTAGGTTGATCCACCTTTGCATTTATAGTTAAATTTGGATCATACAAAATCAACATTTCCATTTGTATTTTTAATGTTGTCTCTACCATCAAATGTTTCCACAGTTTTTGTTTTCTCGTGGATTAGGTATTTTTCTTCTACTTAAGCACTTTAAAAAGCTTTCACAGATTATGAATTTATTTATCTGAAGGTGAATTTCCTTCAAAGTCTGCTTTGTTTTTTGAATAGATAATTTATTCTATTATTCTATAAACTAGGACAATATTAACCCAGACAAGAGAATCAATTGTTTTACTACTGTAGAAGTGTTGCTATTATAAAAGAGGCAATTAAGTTTGGTGTGGCTTCTAAGCGCATTTCACATTTCATTTAATAAACATGAGTTATGGACATATAAATTAAGAGAGTGCTATCATGGTCTGAACTGCTACTGAAAGCCAGCCTCCAAGCCTTCAGCAGACCAAACCCAAGACCAATTTCAGATTTAATTGATTTAACTGACTGTATTTATTGAGGCTATCTTGCCTGTTGTAAAGTATATCATATGAAGATATCTATTGGTGATTTACTCTCAATATACACCACAATAATTTTTCAGGTCAAAGCGTTTAAAAAAAGACCTTTAAAAATGCTTCAGTTTACCTTCTAGCTGGCCTAACAGAACTTAAATGGCCTAATCCTATGGTAGAAGCCTCAGTATGGATCTTTTGGCAGGATCCAGAGTCTAGGCATTACACCAAAAATCAAACACACACCCCCAGGAGAGGCTCATGCACCCTCAAACAATCTGTCTCTCTCACAGAAACACTTGGAAGATATTTAACTAGGACAAAAATAAATAGGCATTGATGTTATGACTACCACTTCCTTCTAAAATTCTCAGGAATAATCTTCCCACCCACACAACCCTAAGAGTGATTCATGTATTCCTTCCACATATAAATTTTTATCTGACTGCAAAAATACCTTTTTGCCTCAGAAGCAAGCTAGAATCACCACAGCAAAACCTGCGTTCAGCCCCACAGGTGGTGCTTAGTTAACCCAAGGGATTAACTGGTCCCGCTGAAGCACTGTTCGGCAGGGCCGGTGACACCCCATTCCTCGGATTTTCCAGCCCCGCTCAGGAGCAAGCATGAACTGCATAGGGGAAGGGCAGTACAACTAGCCAGTCTGACTGAGAGGGGAAGCGCATGCTGGTTCGCATGATTTTTGTAAGAAGAGAGGCATCCAGCTACTAGAAAGGCAGGACTTTGCCATTCACCCACGCTGTCCCACTGCCTCTGGGGCTGAGAGCTGGAGAAAGCTCAGCGCTGACTGACCCGAGCAGCAAAGCAAAACCCACCTGCTGGGAGGCGATAGGGTGTCATCAGGAGATGCACGGGGGCAAGTGGAGCTGCTGGTGCTCAGGGAGGGCTGAGCTGGGGGCCTGATGGAGGCTGGAGGAGCTGTGCTGCCACAACACAAATGTGGGATGAGCTGTGGGGTAAAAAGATACTATTCAGCTTGTAGTGTTGTACTAATTATCCTAACTTCCTTCCATCAGGTTTCAGCGTTGCTCATCACCAAGGGGAGATCCACTTTTACATAAAAGCAGAGTCCCTTCTGTATCCTAGCATGCAAAGCTATTTACAGAACCATCTGAACTAATCCCTTAGTCACCCTAAACTCCATAAAGCAAGCACGTATGTGAGAAAATCTTGTGTTGAAAGTCTTAGAGTAAGGAAGAGCTCCAGGCCCTGGAGTTCAGAGCCTAAGAAAGGACTGGAATTGACTATTAGTGTTACAGTCGTTATATTGTATCATCACGAATTATTTTAGCCACAGTACTATAGTAAAAAATGAACTGATAATATTTAGTGGTGCCCTGTGCTTATTTCCTGTTGTATTTGTTGTTGTTTGATTTGAACAATTTGGTAATTCATAATTAGTTTTCCAGTCTCAGAGAGATTTTACCCTCCAAAGGGGTGAGTGCAATGAGCAATGTAAATGGCACAAAATAAATACTACAGCATAAGGACATAAAAGCAACGCTTATGGTATGACTGCTGGAACGGGTCATTTTACTAGATTGGGCTTTTCTTGGTTGATATTTTTCATAAGTTACATTAGAGTCTGTTTTCAAAATTTATTTACTCTAGCCAAGCTGTTCTCATAGATGTGAACATCTCCACTTCCTTGCTGTTTCCCTGCTAGAACAAGCCTTAAACTTTCAAGAGTTTAGGTTTATGATAATGTACAGAAAAGAAATTCCAATGTAGGTAGCTGTTGTAACTGCAAATCATTTAACATTTTACAGATCTGTCAGCACTGAATATTTAATAGCAATGCCTGTCAGACATTATAGTTTTGTGAAAATAATTAATAGTTGTAAAATGTTATCACATACAAATATGAAAATATTTCTCAGAAATTTCTGGGAATGCTTATGAATTAGCAAATATAATACTCCTCAAATACAGGAGGCAGGTTTAATTGCAAACCATTCCTGCAGCATAACTTTAAATGGTAGAGGTAAAAAATAGAAAGAAAAAAAAAGAACTAGACATCTTCTAAATGCTTCCAATTCAACCTCCTTCAACAGAAAGTCTGAAAAAAGAGCTGTCCCGTTTTCTTAAGTCAGTTAAGAAAACTGCAGTTTACATGTAGACAGGTCTGATTTCCAAACATGATGACACATATTACTTGTGATGGCAGCATTAGAGAAGCATACAGAATGCACTGCACTGCTGGCACCAGTCTAGGTCTCCTTGGGAGCCCCTGTTGATGGATACGCTGCCAGGAAGGACCGAGATATCACTAACACAGAAAGCCAGGAAAGAGCTCCCCTTCCCAAAAAGAGAACATAATGATTTTCAAACAAAGAAGTATCTGTATCACATTTCCCTTACACTAACTCCTAAACATTCTCGGTGTATAGACTTGGTCTCACATTTTCATTGTCAAAAAGAAAAAAAGAAAAGTGTTTTTTAAAAATACTTAAGTCAAACTTACCTAGAGAGTCCTATACATCAGTATATTTAGAATAAAATGCTTATGACAGAAACCATTAATCTTGCTGATTTCCTATTTTTTTTTGGAATAGAGACTACAGTCTTTTCACTCAACTTGGTGAACACTTCCACATATGAGAGTCTTAAGACATGTGTGAATCAAGACTCAATACCATCTTCCCATTTGACTATCCCTAGCAATAAATACTATGCTCTATAACAAATGCTGTTCAGATCTGGCCTGAGATCTACCATCTACAAATAACCACGTGATGTTTCCATATGAGTGAAGTTCAGCACGTGAAATTCTTCACAATATGAGAGCTTATGTTAACATTACAACTCCTACAAGTCCTTGTCTTGACCTGCACATCCAGAGATAATTTATCACTAAAATTAAAAAATCCACAGACGTAGGCTCAATACTCTGTACTTTAAGAGAATCTGAGCTCAAATACTGGAAACTGTTCTCCAATCTTAAGACTCCATCTATTTTGTTTCTCTTCTGCCTTTCCCCCCCTCCACTTCTATTTTTGCACATTTCCAAAAAAAAAAGGAAGAAGCTGCATCAATTCAGTCATATTTCCTTACAAAAGTCTGATTTAGCTGTTAGATGTGGCAATGTGCTCTCAGTTGAATTTCTTCTGCTGCTTACCTTATTTAAAAGTACCAACAAAACTATTTCTCATCTATATTTATAGACCAACAGAAAATTATGGTGTAACTCTTCCACTGAGTAAACTAAATAATAGCAAGAATATAAATATAGATTGCAGATGAATTAGAGACTAGGTGAACCCCTTCATTCTAATTGAATATTCACGTGATGAGTCATATCACTTCCTTCCAAGGAAAACCCCATGGTAGGAGAACAATAGACAAGGAGATCATGCAAACACAGAGATTGTTCTTGGCAGACAGGAATGACACAGCTGTGGATTTTAGATGCTTTAGAAACTTGCAGTTTGAAAATTCTTCCTAACAGCTAATGTAAATCATCTTTGCTCGAACCTAAGGATATAATTTCTTCCTATAATTTCTTCACCTCAGAAACAGACAACAAGTAATTCCTTTTTGTTTTTCTATAGCTGTTTAAATATCTGTAGTTCTGGTGTGCCCTTCTTGTTCCTTCTTCCTTCTCTATTCTTCCTTCTCTTTCGCTCTTAAACCCAGTTTTTTTCCCCTTTGGCCTAACTAAATATGGGCTAATACGGCCAATTCAATCATATTTTCTTCACAGATGATTATGCTTTTCTTATTAAAATAGTCCTTCAAATAATTTGCAGATTTTAAAAAATGGCAATAGATGATCTGAAGACTTAAAACCACAAGGTTCATACTGAGCCCAATTGTATAGTTTTGTTGAAGCTATAGGGTTGGCAGATTTAACCACAGGCTTCAAGGGAAGCAGTCTTTGCTTGAATATTTATGAAACTCTTTAGTTCAGACCTATTGGATGCCCTATTTAAAACACTTATCTCCAGGTCCGGGCTCTGCTAGCATCTGCATTAAAACAGAAAATGACAAACAACTAACCACACACAGGAATGCACTGGGACATCATCTCTTCTGAGTTATTCCCAGTTAAACTAGGTGTATATCATGACAACTCCCTATATTCGAGAATAAATTTTGGCAGGCATGTTGTTTGAGATCATCCTGAATAACAAAGCTAAACTACAGGAGAAGAAAAAATGTGGACATTTATTACATGAGAATATCTTGCTGATTTAAAAACGCAGTTTTATCACATCCTACACAGAAAGAAGCCTACCAGTGAATCCTGCTAGCTTCTATCAATACCTCTGATTACGCAGGTTTCTTAATTTGTCTTTCATTCTATCCCTCAACTTGGTCTTGAGAAATGTCGTCACCATGGTGTAGCTATGCTGCAGCTATGCTGCCTGTTGCTGTGAGAACCAGCTATGGTAAATAGGACATTAATCCCTTCTGTCTGTCTTTTATTCTAGGCAAGCGGAGCAAAGCATCTATGTAAAGAAGATACCTCTAGATTTAAATCCTGAGTAGAGTTGTTGTCTCATAAAGGCACTTTTCTACCACGTAACAGCATCAGAACTTCAGGAAAGCTTCAATTCAGCCTAGAGTCCCTGAGGGGTAGCCTGAGTTACCCCTCATCACCCCTCTCCACCCCAGCAGGGCTGGTGAGGAAAACCACTCCCAGGCTGCCATTTGAGGGCCTGAGAAGTAAACCATGCTGGTCCGTTGGCTGAGCTGCTGTAACTTAAGGAGACCTCTTTGGCCATTTGGTTTCACCAGGTGCCAAAGACCCAGGAGGATATAGAAGTGGCTTGTAGCTGCCTTAACCATGCTGTCTCCATCCTTCCTCTCAGACTACAAGTAGGGGGCTGTTTTATGCACACCAAATAATTGCTGGTTAGATATACAAATAAAATAATCTTAGATTTAAATAGGTGTAATATGTCCCTTCCCCAGCCCCAAGGACTATGTAGTTATATACCTACAAATACGTTTACATTGCTAGGGAGATGCAGGATTGGATACACTCTCTCAAAGCAAGACCTGTTTGCAGGATCTTATCCCCACCCTCTCTAGGGGAGGAATAAGGCAGTGGCTGAACATTGTGTGCTGGGCTCTGTAACACAGACACTTTGTAATGGCTAACACCTCTGCTGTGGGGGAATTCCTCCTTATGTCTTACAAGTACAGAAAAAAAAAAGAAAAACAAAGAAAACTGTTTCAAAAAGCTATTTGCATAAGAAACATCTCATTCTTATGCTCAGATTGTATTCTCTTTCCCAAACATAAAATGCCACAGTCTGGGAATTAAAATTAAACCATCAGGCTTAATTGAATGGTACAACTGCATTTAAAGCACACACACACACACAGAGATATAAAACCAAAGTTCGTTTGTACTCCTTCACCCATTTAAATTTACAGTGCAAGTTAAGAAATGGCAGGGCTTCTTTAGGGAACTAATCAATGTTGATGTATAATCTTTTTTTCAGTTGAGATAACCAGCCCTTCCATTTCCTATCCTTCTATTGTAGATACCTACTCACAGTTTGTTTTGGGTTTTTTTTCCTCAAACCTTTTGAACAAAAGCCTCACCTCAGATGGGTTTTCTCAAGTTCTGTACAGTTCTACTTACTACTGAAAATCCAGAATTTAAAATTGCTTATCCAAGTGTTAATCAAATTCCCCAAGCAATCTTCTCTTTTCTATCAGAATCATTCCTTTTTTCTTATTTTTTCTATCACAGAATTCCATTATTGTATCAAAGGGATGTGAAAACAGAGCTCTTGCAATCTGTCTCATGCTTATATAGTAGAACTGCAGATGGCTCCAATCCAGCCCGTGCTAAAATAATAGAAGGCAAATTGCAATACCCACATAATTCCACATGAGCAGAAAATGGCAGTTTTGTTTGCCTCATCTGCAAACCTGATGGTACAATTTCATATGCATACAGATAATTAGGTAATCCTTTTGTTTTAAATCTTTCATAGCCCTTCATTGTTTCATCATTTTCATTGAAAACAGCTGGTAATCTCCATCAATGAACACTGGATTTGTTTTTTTATTATTATTATTATTATTTTCTGTTCAACAGGCTTGTTAAAATATGCTGTGCATCATTTAAAAGGCCTGTAAAAGCCAGATATATTGGTATTAAAATAAAAGCAAGACCTTTCGCTTGCAGATAGTAAGGTAAAGTATTAAATATTAAAGTTGATTTACTGAAACGCTTAACATATGATAGCCCAAATTAACTAAGAGAATGAAAATAAATCTTATTATATTGTTTGTGAAAAGAGCTGACAGAGGTAAAAACATTTTTACATGATGGCTCTTTAAAAAAATAGATAAAAAAAGAGGTTTGGTCGATTAATCTCCATAGCATTTTGGGTCTTGTTCCAGCAGTGACACAAGTGGAAGGGGGAACAGGGAAGGCCAGAATAAGGGAATGCACTTACAGGATAATGCACTCCATTGGCCAGGGAAAAAAGTAAGCCCTTATTGTTTATTAAAGTCTCTTACACTGCTGTTCCTCTTGCTGTTAATGGACCAACTGTGAAAATTCACATGAAAATTATACCATTTTATTTACTAAAATACATGCAGTTCTACATGTAACTCACAAGGCAAATTCTATACTTTTATGCAGAAGTTTCTATTTAAATTCAGCATGCTACACTTTTCTTTGATCATTTTATCATATCCATGTCCTAAACTACCTATTGGCAGGTAGCTTAAAAGGCTGTGTTAAAAGGTAATCCAAATTGAATATATAAGTAGTTACACATACATTCCAAATGTAAAATTCCACCTCCAAACTAATAACAATGACATTCTTTAAATGTTTTAATCCCAGTAAGATGTCAGATGTCTGGTGTGAGCTGGCATTCAAAGAGGGCTGGCTATGCACATGGCAATGAGGCCATCTCAGTTACATTAAACCACACTAAGAGGAGGGAGAGGGATTCTAATGGACAGGTGCATTTCTGGCTTCAGCACTTATTTCAGTCACTATCTAATGGGGGTTGGGAATAATTTTTCACAATTCCACAGAGATTTCTTCTTCTGAAGGCTCTGACTCTGAGCACTGCAGAGGCCTGAATGTTACATCTACATCACCCCTCTCTTCTGGGAATGACAACAGAGGCGGCTGCACTGAAATCTCTAAGGAAGCATGGCAGAGTGTGACCTCTAACAAACAGGTTTATACAAGTAAGAGCTGAGGGCCCTACTTCTCTAGTCAAGTAGACTTCAGTCCCACTGTGGCTATAAGACAAAGACTCTGAATTAGGATATTTAATTAGCATTAAGTCATAAATCCACTGTATTTGCTCCTCCTTACAGCCCATTGCTTTATAAGTTTTACTCACATTTTAATTTAAGACAGACTCTCAGTGTGGGAGTAAAATGTGCTGGCAAGGGAGTTCCTCATTTGAACCTGCTCTAAGCAGGTACAAGTAGGAACACCAGATGCAGGCAGCACAATCAGACCCGTATGCTTTTTGTAACTGTTTCTGGCTTGTAATCCTATTGAGAATACTAATGTAACTTAACTTTTTGAAAAGAGAGAATACCAGTTCTTTCAGAGTTTTCTTTAATCTTATCAATCACATTATTACTCCAGGCCAGTTTCTTCTACTATAGATGCTTCAAACCCTTTGAATTAGAGTTCCATAGAAGAATATAACTCTGCTTATGAAATTAAATATACCTAGGGATTCTGTATACTTGCTTTCTTCCCTGCTATTACATGATTAATCAATGACTCTTTCTGTTGTTTTCTCCCATGAGATTTCAATACATCCTATTCGAAAATATTATTTTTGCTCTACTCATACCAAACAAAAAAAAAATGCATCTGTCTCTATGATTTTTGTCCAGTGTCCTCTTTCCTGATGAGGGGTTTTCATGTCAAGATTGCTCTGTTGTAACAATACTATTTTTGCTAGTGTTTCCAGAGTCTCGCTTTCTAGACACGTAAAGGAGGAACCACAACGAATATAGGTAAACTGCAAAGAACTTGGTGCACAAAAATGCCATGTTCCTGGTGGATCTGTCCTCAGTGTAAAACTCCTTTGGCACAAAGCTAGTATGGCAGCCTTACTTTATCCTCTATCCATTCAGATCCCTGGGCAGCAACAGCAAGTTGCTTGGGAAGATGGTCTGTTTTCCAACTTTCCCAGCCTCTAGCTCAAGATGCAATTCGTGAGCAAATGCCTCTATTTCAAGGACCTACAGAACTGCAGGGGTGAAAAATGCCAGTTCACATTTTTTCTTGATAGTCCGCCACCACAGAAACCTGTAACATCCTAGAGTTACCAAGGAAGTTATCAGCTGCCTGTTGGGTAAACTTCCAGCACACACAATAGCAAGAAACAGGTAGTTGGTTTGTTCTTTTTTTCCAGTTCAGCTGCTTTGACTGTTCAGCTAAGCACTAGACTGACACTTTTTCTCTTTTCCCCTTTGGCAGAATGTATAAAACCATTCAGAGAGTTCACTGTTAATAAAAACCATCATTGATCTCACACCAGACTTAAGTGCATCTCCTGGTCTTCTTGCATACCTAAATTCAGTATAAATTTTAGATGCATCAGGTTTATCATATAAAGGAACATAGCTGTTACCTAGGGACCTCAGCAGCCCTCTCCCACAACATGCAGTGTCTGCTTGGGCACCCTCATGGGCTGTCAGTGCTAGTGCTGGTCTCCACACAACCTCACAGCTCCCCACTGACCAGCGGCAGGGGCTCAAATATTAGGAAACAGCACAAAGAGTAGTGGCAAGCAGGGAAGATCATTCACAAGCACTGGTTTTTTTACATGATTAACATGAAAATTCCCTGGCTTATTTTCTTTCAAACTTCAGGCTACATCTGCTGTGTGCTGTATTAGAGGCTTTAAGTACTTTGTATAAGGTGGGATTTTGTTCATTTTTCTTTGGGGTAAGGAATGGGAGGGAGAGTTATCTTTTCAGTGATATTGCTTACCTCACAAATAAACTTAACTACTAACTGTAAACTTGCTTTGCAAAATGCATCTTCTTGTGCCACTTAAGAATCATCCTTTTGGTGTGAAGGAAAGGAGAAGCGGTGGGAGGGGTGTCTGAGACTCCATAACCAGAAAACGTTTCACTACAAAATGTATTTTCCTCTACCACAGGAGAGGATTACAAGAATTCTGTTCTGCAAAAATCTGCCTGAAGCAGAATTTCTGTGTTACAGGAAGGTCATCACAAATGCAGACATTGAAAGTCGTCAAAAGAGAGGTTTTGCTGGAAGAGAGGAAGACGCTGTTTCCAGAACAGTTCTGTTGCTTATTTTGACAAGTGAAATTCAACCTTGTTGCACTGTCCTTCAGAAAAGGCCCCAAGTTCCCCCTCATCAGAGTATCTAACCCCTAAATCACAGCTACTCCAGCCCACCCTGACCCTTTGCAAGCACTGTTAAGGGTCTTCCATGCTCAGTTATCAGAAAGTTAAAGGAAGGGAAGGAAGGGGAAAGGGCATGAAGCTGGACACCGGGAAGGACAGCAGCAGGGAGGGAAGGGGGTAGAATATCTGGTCCCTGGTTTTCAAATGGCCATAGCCCTGTCTGGGCCTGCCTGGAAAAAACACCCATTTGCATGCAGAGGGAAGAATTTTAAGTGAACTATTTTGCCTCTGAAATTGATTCAGTTTTCAGCAATGTGATTTCAGGCAGTCTTTTGTCCTTCCATTAGATGCAAAAGGAGCTAAGCAATAACAGTTATCCCTGTAGGAGGATGGGAACATCATCTATGTCTGCCTCTCTCACATAAATATCCACTCATAGTCATTTTTAAATTCTAAGAAATTTTATGGTATAGTATAAATTTATATGCATACACAAACACACATTGTGTGCGGGTAGACAGACCATCTAAGCATCTGATGTTCATCTCACAGCTGAAGACCAGATTACCATAAAACTAATATTATTAAGATGCCAGATACTTTCTGCCACTGCACCATATAATGAGAAAGGAAAAGAAGATCTGGTGGGAAGAAGCCAGCCATTAAGGAAGCCAGGAGAACAGAACAACAACTGTGCTCCTTCCTTTTCTGACAGCCCAATGACACGGTGCCAGGCTCTGGTGGCTCACGGCCCAGGAGTGCTTGAGAACAGATGGAATACAGCATGTTCCTTTCTGAAATGAAGGCAAGTAAGGGAAAAGGAAAGCAAAAGAAAATGAAGCTCAGATCAGTACTTCCTGACCAGCACTTCCTCCACAGTGCTGGATCCAAAGCTCTTTGAAGTCTACAGAAAGAGCCCCACTGATTTCAAATGGATTCGATTCACAGCCCGAAGGAGGAGGAAAGAACCTGTGGCACGGCAGAAAGCTCACTGGCATCATGGCTCTGTGGGGATGCACAGAGCTCTGCCCGGAGCCATGTGTGTTTATCAAATGTTCCCCTTCCTTGGATTGCCCTTGAGACATGTTCCATGCAGCAGAACCCAGTGAAAAGATTTAAAATACTGTTTAATTTGCATATATTTGGCAGAGAACACACGTGTTCTTCCAGAAGACTTATGAGTCGAATAATGCTTTTCCTCCCCCCCGTCTGGAATAAAAGAATATTTCCCCTTTTTCCTGGCAAAATGTTCCTGCAAGAACATTGTATTAACTCTGTATATTACTTTACATTTTGTTGTGTTGTCTTTATATTTTTTACTGAACATAGTTATTAAATTCAACATTTTTTTGGTCTTTTAAGATCGGTCTTGCTCCCTAACAACCACTCCCAGTATCTCCACAGATGCACATTCATTTCAGTGTTCTACAGCTGGAAAGCATTTCATTTTTCCCTCTAATAGCAATTTACTTCGATACGTTCAAAATGTCCATCAAGATCTCTGCAACTACAGTGATTACAAAAGACCCCAATATTTATGTGGCTTCATATCGAAAGAATTCTCACCAAAAAAGAAATCTATCATTCAGACTACCTCTTAGTCCAGTTTTATGTGTATCAGATGGTTAAAATAGCTCTCTGGAGCTTCATACATCATTCTGTCTGGAAAATAACCAAACAATACTCCCTTTCCTTCCTCCCCGAAAATAACCACACAACCTTCATAAAATACTCTGAAATAATAAATTTTATATAGAACCCACTATGTATTCAAATATCCCATGTTCTTACGTGAGCAAGGTAGTAAGCATGACACAGTGTGAGCATTTAGTTCTGTGATGCTTCCAGAGGACTCCATGCTGCCTACTCTATGTCTCACAAATTACAGGGTCAAGGCCAAGAACAGATGAGGAAAATTTAGATGCAGGGTGCATATAAGTACTTGCAACGAAAGCTGTGATAAGGTCCTAAAATCTATAGCCTTCTGTTTGACAAAATGATTAGAGGAGGTTTCAGTGTCCAGTTGTCAGAAACTCCTCCACTGCCTAAGTTGAACATAATGTGGGAAACAAACCGAGTGGCAGAATTATATACAAGTGACCACACGTTCAATGGAACAAGAGCTGAGCAGACAGCATGGCTCACTCGGCGTTCCTGCGCAGACACATGTTTGAAATGGCAGATGGACAGGCAGCAAGGGCTTTGGAAGGGGCTTAAGGAAGGGTCCACTAGGCTGAAGAAGAAATTAAAATGCCATATTTTAAAATGTGACCAACAAAAAAGCTTGATCAAATCTGTTGGTATGGTCTGCTTACAGATGAAGCTGAAGTCTGGGCAAGGGGAAATCCAATGCCTCCAAGGCTACCAGTGAAGCAAAAAATTACATTAGCTTTACAGCCTGAAGCATATTTGTTAGTATTTAACAAATTATGTGCTTCATTTAAATACCGTTGCTGGTAGCCAAATAAATTAAAATCACCTCATTAGGCTTTACATCAGTGAAGTTAAAAAATTAAAAGAGGCTTTTCTTACCTTCTCTCTAGGTGTCTCTCTACTTGTACAGCCAGTGCCAGTAGGGACCTATGTCACGGAGGCCTTTTTCCATATCATTTGTCTCTAGGCATCCTGAACCTAGATGGTTATAAAGAAAGACAAGGCACACATTTCAAAATACTGCCACGGTCCCACAATCAAAAATACAATCACTGTAATATCCGAAATGGAACAGCCTGAAGCATTTACAGCTCTGAAGGCCCACGTGCTGCCCTCTGGTAAAGACAAAGAAATAGGCACAGGCAAACATGGAGAACTGATTGTATTTCACCAGCATGCTGCATCAAATACAGGTATAGCCCTGCACGAGGGAAACAGGGAGGAGTGTGGACAACCAGCTTCCGCTCTTCACTTCTCCACCTACTTAAAGCGTGACTTTAGGCAAGCTGTTTCATTACATGTGTTTTAGGTAACCTGTTTGCAACACGGAGGTAAAGACACTCTAAGTCCAGTTTCAAATTGTCTAATTTTCCCCTAAATTCTTTTGTAAAATATTTTTCCTGGTAAACCTTTCTGAAGATCTATGGCCAGCCAGTAGGAAACACGATGTACAAAAGCTGAGGCAGAAATGAGGCTATCTGAATTGAAGCCTTCAGCCTCTTTTGCAAAGTCTTCAATTTATGGAAAGGAAAAATGCAGCGTGGGTCATAATAATAAGTAATAACTGTAAGTACATATGACCAGAGTTAGGGTGTCAACCTTGTACGCCCTACTTAAAGAAAAGATGTTTCCATCATGATGGATAGGAAACAAAGACTATATGTAGCACTTGCTAAGTATTTGCAACATTTGACCAACTCTGTTGAAGAAATCATGATAGAAGGGAAAGCCAAATTCTTTTTTCTTATAAATAGTTCATTCTCTGCGGAAGGCAGTTTGGAGAAACCAAAACTTTTGCAAACTCATATCGTACAATAGGCATGTCAGAAAAAAATATATTACGACATTTTTTAAGTGAAGCATTTAGATTTTTAATTTGAACTGTTATTTTGGGACCAGGTTTAGCACATTAAATTTTTTAAAAATATTTAGTGATGAAGAAAAACTTTTTTCCAATCAAAAAATCTTTCTTTCCTCACTCCCTAGGATTTATGTTTTGGCATGGAACCAGAAACGTTTTTGGTTCAGGTCACCCAGTAGCAGCTTCTCTAGAATGATTTGCACAGCCCTGCTTAGGGAATATTTGAAAACTTGCAGAAAATTTCTCCAGCTGCACTGCAGAAAAAAAAAAATGAAGACTGCATAACTCATCATATATAACTAGTACCAATAGTCTCAACATTTAAGAAAATATTTAAGATTTGCTATTCCTAAGTACCGATTTCCTGTTGAAGCTAGCAGGACCATTTGCATACTTCGTATTAAATGTCTTCCTAAAGGCTTTGCCAAGTCAAGGTACATGAAGTAAATGATAATGAGAGAAAACTGTTGAATAACTTGACAGTTATCACAAAATTCTTCGAATAAATTACATGAACACTTTTACCTGTTACTGCCCTTTTGGCATGAAAGTCTTTACTTAAAACAGTTCCTCCTCCTTAATGAATTTGACTTGTGATGATAACTGATATCTCCCCTCCTTGCACTTTAGTATTCCTCTACAGTGGTGATAACCGCTTACAAGGTCCTGACCATTCTGACACCAAGCCAATGGTGAGAACTTAGGAAAACAAAACTTCCACCCATCAGCAGCAAAAGCAGTCAGGTAAAGCTACATTTAAAAAATGCTTTGCAGTAACAAAATTCAGTAGGAATAAATCAGATGATAGCCATATTGTCAGCAGTTACAAGTAAGTTAATGCACCAGTGTTAACTCCTTGCTAGTTTACTGGTCCAAAAGTGTGCAGTTATTTCTCATTGGTGGAAGAGCCAGATGCTACTTAGGGTGTTTGTGTATCTGACGCTGTGCTCTGCTTGTTCCACTGTGGAAACCTTTTGTAAATAGAAGGCTGCCAAACGTATCAAACTTTTCGTATCATTGTAATGTAGAATGAAGCTCATTATTATTTGAATTAGGCGCACCAAATTCATTGCACTTAATCTGATCAGAGTCATCATATGTTGCCCAGGTCAAGAAAGACAATTTATGAAATGTGATACTGGAGATACCAGTAACATGTTATTGATCCCTCTCTTTTTCATTTTACTTCAGACTTATGAAATATAATAGAGGTGTTGAAACAGTCACATTTCTATTAAATGTAACACCTCCCACAGCTTGTTTAATTTTCAACTGCAATTCTCTACCTTAAGTGCTATTTGGTGATTCTAAACTGTTCTTATCCAAAGCACCTATACAACCAGCACCATTTCAGCAAACTTCCATTGGTGTGTTACACAAATACTGATTTTGGATACATCTTTGATGCTAGTCAGTTCTTCAGAATATAGTATTCAGAACTGAGCATGTATGAAAAACATGCGTGTGCTGTGAAATTATTCTCAAACTAAAGCAAAAACTGGTGCTCAGTCAACTATGAAATCTCATTTCTCTTCACTGCTTTCAAGGAAAAGGGACAAAGCCATGGCAGAAGCACCACAGATGCTTAGTTTGGTAGGAAGTAATTCATCCCCATATTCTTCAAGTAATGACAGCCAAGCTGTCCCACCCCAAAGATTATGATTTCATGAAGTTGCTGTAAGCTGCAGTTTAGACCACATTGCCCTCTTCTCCCCTACCACTCCCACCCTGACACACACTTTGACCTGT
Source organism: Gavia stellata (assembly GCF_030936135.1). NCBI lineage: Eukaryota > Metazoa > Chordata > Aves > Gaviiformes > Gaviidae > Gavia > Gavia stellata. The sequence continues at coordinate 6,599,596 of NC_082602.1, forward strand.
GGAGCTTTGCAACCAAGTGTCCAAAAGCCACAAGTCCCGGCCTTTCCCCTTTGCCACATCAATGTTCAAACAACATCACAGATTCTGGTCTCTGCTTTGCCCATGGGATGCAGCATTTAGGCAGCATATGTAGGAATGAATAAATCAGAGATGTTCCCTCTACATTCATATTCGCAGTACTCCCTCCCCATCTGGCAGGGAAATGTCCATTACCCCAATTATTACCCTGGTTTGGGGCAAGAATGGGGTTGCAGGAGCACTGATAACTGTAAGAGATGCTATAGGCCAGCCTTTTATCTGTGGCCACAAATAAATACAATTAAGGTACATCATAGATTTCCTACAGCAGTACTAGTTCTTTCTACACTTGTGTTCTCACTTTCCTGTGGTTGCCTTTTCTTTGCCAAGAAGAGCATGTCACTCAGCACATAGCAGCAAAACAAGATTTCAAAAGAGGAAAAAGGAGACTCCCTAGCTAAGTAGGTGACAACAGAAAAAAAATCTGAATTGCGCTCTCTCTCTCTCTGCTTAGCTTCACATGCACACAGATGCACAGTGTGATCTGAAACCAGCAGTTCTGCATAATTTTAACTAGAGAATTTGTGAATGTTGCTACAGGTCTGGGGTGGGGGAAGTTGGACCTGCATTGCTCCAACCTGCCCTCAGGATCGCAACAGAAAAATCGTTATCCCTACCAACATTTGAGAGCTGCTTCAGCCTCCTGTTCTCCATCCATCTGCCATGGGCTGTGGTACCTGGGCTTCAACCCCAGTACAGATGTGTGCCTGGATGCAGAAGGACCTTTCATTGTCTCCACAACAGACTACCTGGTCCCCACTTGGCCAAAGACTGTGCACTACTTACAAGAGAGGAAAAAGGGAAAATAAAAAGGAAAAAAAAGAGGAGGTGAAAAAAAAGGAAAAATACAAAGAGAAGAAAAGGGAAAAAGTAAAAAGGAAAAAAGGGAAAAATAAAAAAATAAAAATGGAAAAAGGCAAAAAGAGAAAAGAGAAAAATAAAAAAGGGAAAACAGGAAAAAAGGAAAAACAAACTAAAGCAAAAGGAAAAAAGGAGACATGGATAGGAAAAAAGGAGAGAGGAAAAAAGAAGGGAGGGAAACAGCAACAAAGAAAGGCCAACATTCTTTTAAACACAGGGAACCAGAGTTTAACTCAGGAGATCAGAAAGGAGGACCAGAATGAGAGGAAAAAAAGAAAAAAAAAGGCAAAACAAAAAAAAGCACTTTATTTCTCCTGGCATACGCAAAACAAATACCATTTTCTATATGCTCCTAAAAAGACAGATAAACCTATCCTCAGTGGTTGCCTGAGTGAAAGAAGGGCAAGCTGTACCACAGGGGTACTACAGCCATTAGCATTTCTGCCAGACAATGAGAAAACATTTCATACCAAAATGTGTATGGTCAGCAGAACATAAGCATTAAATTATTGCCTGTCTGATTTTCATCTTTCATTTCAATGTTCTGAATTATTAATTTCCTTCTAGTCACTAGTTTAACTTTTTTTTTTAAATACTTTTCTCTTTTTAAAGTCTTTATATAATCTAAAAAAGTTCAGGGCTCTGAAGTAGCAACTCTCCTAAGCATAACTATGAATATGCTACTTGAAGTGCAAAGTAATAAACTTTTACCAAATGCAGTTACCATTCAGCACCAGCAGAACTGCAGATACATTCCTGCAGGAAGACATACAATGTAGGCTTTATGGTGCCTTCAGGAAAAAACAGTGTTCTGGGGAGGCAGAAGGAAGTGTAAAACATCAAGGGCAGCGGGTGGATTCAGACCGAGAAGCAGATGGAGGCAGCTGCCTGCTCAAAGGAACCTTCCTTCAAACCTATGGGTTTGTGCACCAAAGCCAGGCCAAGGCTGCTGTGACAGCCACACCACCTGCAGACATGAAGCACCATGGCATGCACAGCACGGCTCACTATGCTGGATAGATTGCAACTGCATCTTCCACTGCAAGACTCTGGCTTTACAAAAATCACAGGCATGCTTCTCTCCAATTTAGGAAGTAATCCATACTGACTGCCAAGTGCCGGGTCCTGCACTTTGGTTGCAACAACCCCATGCAACACTAAGGGCTTGGGGACAAGTAGCTGGAAAGCTGCCCTGCAGAAAAGGACCTGGGGGTGCTGGTTGACAGCCGGCTGAATATGAGCCAGCAGTGTGCCCGGGTGGCCAAGAAGGCCAACGGCATCCTGGCCTGTATCAGAAATAGTGTGGCCAGCAGGAGTAGGGAGGTGATCGTGACCCTGTACTTGGCACTGGTGAGGCCGCACCTCGAATCCTGTGTTCAGTTTTGGGCCCCTCACTACAAGAAAGACATTGAGGTGCTGGAGGGTGTCCAGAGAAGGGCAACGAAGCTGGTGAGGGGTCTGGAGCACAAGTCTGATGAGGAGCGGCTGAGGGAACTGGGGTTGTTCAGTCTGGAGAAGAGGAGGCTGAGGGGAGACCTCATCGCTCTCTACAACTACCTGAAAGGGGGTTGCAGAGAGGTGGGTGTTGGCCTCTTCTCCCAAGTGACTACTGACAGGACAAGAGGAAATGGCCTCCAGTTGTGCCAGGGGAGGTTCAGGCTGGATATTAGGAAAAATTTCTTTACCGAGAGAGTGGTGAGACACTGGAACAAGCTGCCCAGGGAAGTGGTGGAGTCACCCTCACTGGAGGTGTTCAAGGAACGTGTGGACGTGGCATTGTGGGACATGGTTTAATGGGCATGGTGGTGTTAGTTAATGGTTGGACTTGATGATCTTACAGGTCTTTTCCAACCGTAGTAATTCTGTGATTCTGTGACTTTGCAAAAGCCTTTCACAGAACCACTCTTGTGAATTTGACCAAAGGGGCTGGGGAATTCTCTGCAGGGTCAGAAGCTGATGAGGCAGCTTGCAGTCCATGCCCTTTATCTGTTAGGGATTGTAGTAAGGTCTTTGCTTTAGGGAGTAAGGACACATGGCTGGGAGGAGAGGAAGCTTAAGCTGTATTCGGAGTGTTGCCAGAACGTTTCAACACTTGAAAAAAATTGTTTACCCCCTCACTGTTTGAAAGGTTTGAAAGTCTTCAGTGCTGAAGCGGGTTACCTCTTTATTTATTTATCCATTTTACAGATTAGCACAAGCCAAACTGAATATATAAATTTCATTCCAGAGGAAAAAACCTTACACACCTGGGGGGGGAACCAAATGAGCGTGTTTACCTTAACTCTGCAATTTGAAAAAGCAAACTTGAGAAGAGTGATTAAAAGCATGTGAAACAGGAAGTGTGCCCTTTAAATACCAACTTCTAATTGCAGTGATGTGAATATGTAAATCTAATTATGCACATTTAAGGATTAGGTATTTTATTAAAACTGCCTTGATGTAAATTGCACAATCAGTTCTTTTATTAAGACTGATTATCAATTTCCATTCTGGTATTTAATAATAACTTACAAAATATCAGAGACTTACCATTTCTATAAGCACTGCGCTGATGGCTTCACAGTACAGCTAGATTGAATACCCTAGTGCTCAGCTCCAGCATACTTATGTTATTGTATTAATGCAGCCCGTGCAAGGACTGAAAAAGAGCTTAATTTTAGCCGTTTGGATATTTCTTACAGTCTTAAATGGCAAGATATAATCCAATTAGATGAGATTTCCAACAAATTTGCCCTTCTTTCTAAACTGGTCCAAACATCTTTATTGCAGTTAATTACAGCCCACTCTTCAGTTGACCAAGACGAGCACCTGTGTCCGACAACTGACAAGAGCAGCCCTGTTGGTTTTGGCTGAACTGCAGTCACCTCCTACATGCAGCGAGTGTACAGGCACACCTATACCCCACTGCCTTCTCAGCTCAGAGGACAGCGCTTGTGCAGAAGTCAAGTAGCTGCCTTGTGCTGAGCTCACCACTTGTGCTTCAGCTCGCAGCAGGGCAGCTGGGCTTCACTGGACAGAGCAACTCCCCCTCCAGCCGCTGGTTTGTCCCAGTGCTTAGTCCAGCTCCACTGCTGTAAAGACTCTGTAACATGTTTGTCTACGTGCTTCTCTGAATTTGCCTTCATCCAGTCACTAAACCTTATTACACCTTCCGCGTAAGATTAAACCACCCTTTAAGGTTTACTATGTCTTCCTCTGAAGACATCCATGCATAGGATAGTTCAAGCAGAGCAAAGGAGATACCACGTCATTTTATCCAATCAGTTACAGGACTATGCTCATTATTTTGCCTTAGAGAAAAGCCCAAAGCGTCTGCATCAGAATCTGCCCACTACTTCTCTTTCCCAACTCTTGAGGTGCGAGAGATCTCGGCCAAGAGATATTTAAACACATCGTTTCTTTCCCAACACTTGCCACTGTGTCTCTCCATTTCCTTCATCTGAAAACTGAATACTTTCTCTCCATTGCTTCCTGTAATTTCTTCTTTTCATTTTCCAGAACAAGACAAACTGCAGTTCTCTAACGAGAACACACTTCTCACATGTATGCAGCCCCAGATAGCCAGGACATGTCGTAGACTATTGACAGCATTGTAAATTTCTGCAACTTAAAAGAATATTAAGTGTAATGAAGTCCATGGTAAAGCCCCTTTACTGGAGTTAAGAGATTGCATGAGGATTTGAGCTTTTACTAAAATTTACATGTGTAGAACCTGTACATGCCAGAAGAAACACACTGTAAAATGTAATAAGTAAAATGGCATGGAACACAAACTTACTATTCATTGTACTTAAAATTTCAATTTGTAGGGCCTGTTGCAATTATTCAGGACTGGCTTTTGAATTCTGAACATTTTCCCTTTGGCAATACTGAATAAAGGTAAATTAATCAAACTGAAGAAATATCTCACATGAGACCAAGACAACATGCATACTATAATGAGAGAAAAAAAAATATAACAGCAAGGAGAAAGCTAGATTGTGTTTAGTTCATGTTTGGAGGGAAAAATCACGTCCATCTTAATTCAATCTAAATAATTTTGCCTACCTCAGAAGTAAAGGTTTAGGGGCAACCTTTCTAAAAGTTAAAAGAAAAGATTTCACAGACTGTTAAGCTTCATCTTCTGAACATCTTTTCCAAAACACTACACTAGTAATACTGAAATCCTCAACTTTCTCTTCCACTGAATTAATTACCGGTCATATTTCAAGCATCCATGCATAGTAGTTTGAATCAAAGGTGCTCAATACAGTTCTACAATCATTTACATGAACAATTCATCTTTTGCAGTCAAAATCAATTTTATACAGAGGTACTCATTCTTACACTGCTATTTAACCATCAGAGCCCACATGCAAAAAGCAGAGGAAAACTGAAACAAGTCTTATTGTTGACTGTATTTGACAGCTGATCTACAGATGCAGTTACCATGCACGTTTCTAAACAGGGGGGGAGAAATGGTGGTAAGATGACTCACCAATGCTCTTGGTGTGGGGTTTCCTCTTCATATCACAGAAATAGAGGGTGATTAAGAGAAATGGAGGAGACCAGAATCATGACTGGAAACGTGAAACACGCAAGGTCCTAGTTTCTGCTAAGGGACAAAGTTCCACGCAAAACCCAGGCTTTACCTCTCAAACTGCAAGTCATTAATATCACATTAAGCAACTGTAACTACAGCACTCAGAAACCAATGGGACAGCAAAAGGAAAACAGCAGGTAGAACGTGCAGACACAGCACTGAGGCCCCCTGGAAACTTGCACACCCTTTCCAGAGTTTCAGAGCCTTTGGCTCAAAACTCACTGTGGATAAAGGAGCAGGACAATGTCTACAAGACTACCCTTTGCTCCAGTTGTAAGTCAAGAAAGGGAAAGCTGTATTTATATTTCTGAATTATCTTGAAATCTTCAGAAACTTCCTGGCAGAAATGGACATGGGCATTTCCAAGTCTCCCATCCTGCCCTGGCCTCTGCTCCATTCCTGTGCCTAAAAATGTTTGTCCATGGCAGGTGGCCTGCTGCAAAAGGAAGGTGGTGATGTCTTGTCCCCCATGGGCAAGAGGGATCGGGCTTACTGACAGCTACAGGGATAGTGGTTCATGGGAGCAAAACTTGATTCCCTTTAAGTTCCTCAACTTTGTAGGAATTTCAAGGCTAAGGCAGAACAGGATAGGAGTTTGCAAGGAGATTATTATTTGGAGGTTTTAGTACTCTCCCTCCACCCATACCTGAGGAGAGGAAAAGTTTGGTTCTTTTTGGTCCTTCTCTTACCTCAGCAGCTTAGAAATAAAAATAACTGGAAATTAACAGATGTCAGGTCAGGAGTGGAAAATCATTCTGACTAGGCCAGAATGCCAGGCCATTTATACCTCTGAAACGACATGCTAGAGTTTATAAGTTGAAACACCTGAGGCAAGAAAAAAAACCCAACCAACAGCCCTGCTTATCTCACAGTTTATTTTTAAAACACTGTACTGACCAAATTCCTTCCTGAATCATACAGAGGGCAGAAACTGTCCTATAAATTACCGCAGCACCGAAGAAGTCAGTTCATATTGACAGGACATATCATCTTTACATACATTTGAGTGCTTGGCCCACTAAGTTTGCATCCTATGCCTTAAAAAGACATGTGGCTGCTAGAGGTCAGCTTTGGCTTATGTTTGCTCCTGTAGTCTCAGGGCAAGATGGTCTATTTGAATCCAGGTGGCAGATGAGAACATTGCTGCTCTGTTCCCCCACTCCCGTCAGTGATACTCAGGCCACTCTGAGACAAAGCTTCCCCTCATCAATGACACAGATTTTGTTTGGAAAGGTGTGGGCAGGGAGGACTGGCAGAAATACAGGAATTTAGGTCTACAGTAAGACCTGAAGCATTAAATATACTTAGTGGTTCACTGGCATCCTTCACTGCAAAGACAGGTCAGGTGGAGAAAAATCTAGAACACAGTTTTGCTCCATGTAGAACTGTAACAGAGATTTCAGTGGAAGGTCTTTTAGGTGCCTCAAGTAGGTCCTCAGCAACCATGGCACCTGATGAAGCAAGAGGCGTCTCTGCAGCCCAGGGTCAGGGTTTGCTCACAGCAGCTTGTGGCTGAAAGCAGCCGGGGTCAGCAGTTTCACACAGCTCCCATTTCCTGAAGCTCCTCTTGCCTTTCTCCCCGACCTTCAGACTGGTGCACAGCCACCATGTTGACATACCTCTAATTTAAATTCCTACCCAAACGGATTATGACATTCTCACTTCACTGCCCTTGAATGCAGCTGAATTAAGACACCAGGGTAATAAATGGGCTACCATCTTAACAGTGATGTATCTCCCTGTTCCACAGAGCCAACGTCAGACTCATTTTCATGTGGAAGTCATACTGTCACTAGACTTCACTGCCATTAAGAATCAGTTAAACATTAATTAATAGGCATTTAAACTTTTATTAGGACATGTTTAGTGAAAAATTTTCCATTGGCAGAATAGTAATTGGCTTTCTAAATTTCACAGATCCCTTAAAAATGATCTTTTCTATCTGCATGCCCCATTGCTCCACCATTTTAATGTACAGTTCATTTGGTAATCATGTACAGACAGACAGACAACTAATCTACTTCTTCTGACACTTTGCTTTAAAATCCCATTTAATATGATCAGTTCCTAACAGAATCAAGAATTTAGCAGGAGAAAAAAAAATGCAAATGGAAGCATTTATCAGCCTTAAAAGAAACACAAGAAAAGATTGTTAATATTCAGAAACTCACTGACGTTCCAATAGAAATAGTAATTTCCAAGCACTCTCTCCAGAAGTGAAAACATAATGGAAAATTTAAGTCTGCTGTTCCCTGCTTCATGCTACTGTATCTCCTCATTTTAAAAAAATCAATACAGGCTATTAATCATTTCACCCCATGTCCAAAGACTGTGAATGTCTTAAAAGGTGAGCTGTAAAGGTCTGAGAAAAAAAAACAGAGAGAGAGAGAGAGAGAGAGAGAGAGAAAAGGAAAATTGCTGTATAAACATACCATAATTAGGAGACAGACATTTCAAGCTGATGTTTAAATTATACACTGTCTCTCACCTTCTTTTTACAGATCTCAACCTCCTCACTCAGTTGAAACACACAGCCACACACAAGGATGATTATTTCTCTACCCTTACTGACCAGCCCAGGAGCAAGGAAAAGGAAGATAGGTTTTTATTCAACAATCTAGAGCTCTTCCCTACTCTTTTTATCTCAGGTTTTTTTCCCTTAGCTTTTCTATGTAGGAAATAAAATTAAAGAGAATCATAAACCACTGAATAAAAGCCAGCTGCCTTTGGCCTTCTTGCAGACTCCTTTCTCCAGGATCATTCACTCAAGATACTCATTTGGGTGCATGTTGGTCCACGTCAGCTGAGCACAGAGCTGACCAAAAGTGGACTGGCAGCTTCACAAGCCAGAAAGAGAAATGCCATTCTGCACCATGCCAAAGTGCCGCTCATCTCAGTTACTGGTGAGTCCATCTGCATATTACGCAGGGATTGTGACACCAGGCTTATGCCCACAGCAGAGCTGAGTAGATCCTCTGGAAAGGTAGACCGTACTAACTCCACTGATCACAGTGTAATTATACCATTTCAGACCACATGGATATTTTCATTTCAAAACATCCATAATTAAAGATTTTTTTTATCCTCCCAGCTGTTTGTCAGTCTGTAAGTACGCAGCCGTACAAACACTAACCCATACCTTGTGGGATAAGACAATGTTTTTCACCTCAGAATTTTTCACCACCAAGTAAGACAAGACCAGGTGACAAATACCACTGCTAAGGGGACCATCAGAGACCTACCAGCAAATTCTTTACAAGTGTTTTTATGAAAGAGCAACACATGCTCTTAAAATGTTGTATTCTCTGAAACTGCAACCAGCTCAACAAGAAACCTTAAAATAACTGGATTTCTAGATGCTGACCTTTTCTAATTTTCAAGACAAAACCTACTTAATACCAATGGGAAAGAAAAGCCCACACCACTGAAAATGCGACTTGCATATTCACAGAGACATGATGACCTCATCACAGTAGCATCTTTAATTTAACGCTGCCTTTACTTCTCATGTAATGCCAGCAAATTAAAGCCTTCACATTTTAAACAATTATTGATTTGTCTGATTTATGAATAAAAAGAAAGCTAAGTAGCTGAAATGCTATTTGGGCTGACTGAATTTGGGCTTTAGCTGGAAATGCTTCTTTGTAATACAGGCAAAGCCTGCCCTCTAGAGCATTGCTCTCTCTCGTAAAGAGAAACCTGTCTGCGTTAACTGGCTTATACTCAGTATTTAGCAAAGAAAAGTGAACTTGTGGGATTGCTTTAGTTCTTTCTCAGATGAATTGAAAGTGACAGATTTTTCAGTTAGAAGTATTTGAGCCTTTGAGCTAGAAAAAAGTTTGCAGGTTCAAGGTTAAATCATAACGAATTCCTAGCTGCATCAGAAGGGACACAGGCAAAATCTAGCACAAGAATCTGAATGTGATGCTTTAGCACCACTGGAGCCACCTCCACAAAAGAACAAAAGGAACTGCCTCTCCGAGACACACCAAAGCCCATGCCGAGCTGCCATCCTCTCTCCAGCAGCCAGATGTATGAAAAGAAGGCATAAAATTCCTACAGATAGATACAAAAGTTATACACATTCCCAGTTGAACACCGTTGGCACAAAGTCTTAGTGACAGCACTTGCTGCAATGCACACCTGTATTAAGACTCTGGTTATTACACTGACTGCATATAACAACAGCACTCAGTCCCACCTGGAGCTGCTGGCTGCACTGGGGAAGCACTGGACTGGGTCTTTGATAGAGCAACCTTGGGTTGTCCCCCATGCAGGAAGGGAGGGAGAGACTGACAGAGGAATAAAGGGATCCTTGCTATCCACCGCTGCACCCTCCTTTGTCAGAGTAGCAAATTCAGTTATGTCCACATGTTAGCAGCCACACATGGGGCACAGCAGCACAAACAGAAACTCTTTCAACCCTGTCATCATATACGTAGTGATATAAATTGTGCCTGCTTGGGTAAGGCACAGTCTAACCCAAGAACAGACCATAGGAAATAGGAGCATACAGATGAAAGTCACTGTCTGAGCACATGTTGTCTTTGGGGTGATTTCAGACACCCTTTGAGGATTCAAGGCAGAGTACTTTACAAAAAAGTACAGGGTACTTTTTAACCCCAAAGTACTTTACAAAAAGTGACAGGCTAGATTCTCAGGTCACTTCAGAAAAATATATTGAATTTGCCAACAGAAACCTCCTGGCCATGGTTCAAGCCACTTGGATACTCATACTTCCTGCACTGGTCCACTTCTATGCTTTTCTAGACCTCTCAGGGAGTGGCACTGTAAGATACATCAGGAACATGGCAAAAGAAGATGAAGGTTTTTCCAAGGGATTCATATTAGCCAGTCTTTCAACACCCCACCATAAAGAGTATGGAAAAATCTTGGGGTATCTTTATACAACATCTTAATCTTTGATCTGGGACAGCCCATACAGTGGGGAGGAGCAGAAACCACAGTGTTGCCCAAGGCGACTTACCTTCTTTCTCTGCTTGGATTCCGTTCTTCACGCTCACCTAGCCTGTTGGCAGAGCCAGGAACTAAGCTACAGGCTGGCATGGGAGGGAGCAATGGTCTGGGGTTTCCTTACAGCCAGCCTGCAGTTTGCAGTGATCTGTCAGAATGTGGAGAGAACAAGTATTTGGCAGAAGGTGGAGGAGAGGTATTTGTGGTAAATGACAGTGAAGGTTCAGGGCTGGGCAGACAGATGGAGGCTTACATCAGTGAGAATAGGCAGAAAATGAGAGCATCTTAGTGGCATATTTAATTTCCGTATGCTTGTTCTTTTAGGCAACAACCTGAGCAGCTGCATTCATTTCATGCACAGACATCTCTAAGGATCCTCTCATATATGGAAATCACTGAAATCACAAATGAAATACATCTGTCTCCCTGATGCATTGCAAGAGCCTTTTCACTAGGCACATCTACACAGTGCAGCAGACTCAGAGAAAAAATAAGCAACAATGCACAGAAAAAATGCTCGATTGTGTTCCTCTAAGCCTCCTAGGAAACCTTAACTAATTACTGTTATTTAAAGAGGAAATGTAATTAAACCACTTGGGGTGGACAGAGCCCTGATCTGATGGGAGGAAGGCTGTGCAGCCGCTGCGGTGGAGTGTCGTATGGGAAAGTACATGTTTGCAGACAAGCTGTCAGACAGAGCTGAATTTCCCCTACCCACTTCTCTTCACCAGGTGAATATATTCCGGAAACTTGCCCCAACTGTCATCATCACTTTCTGTTAATTCTCACAAAGGTGCGAGAGGATCTTCTAATGATCAAAGGAATTAAAAATCTTACTTCTACTTCGCATTCAGTGGGCAGCACGACTGACACAATACGTGCTCTTCCTGCCTCCGGGAACCAGAGCAGCCGAAGGAGCACACCACCAAGAGCCAGTACCTTCTGCTCAGATCTGTGTTGCACAGCTCAGCTGATAAAAAAACAGACAGAACACAGTGCCGGGCAATATGGATGCAGACCACTTGCCTTTTTCCTGTACTTATACAGATAGTAATATTAGCTATTCTAGTTTTATTCCTTGTATCAATTTTTTCTGTCTATTTTGGGAGCTGGAAAATTTCAACTGCATTAATATGCTTCAGTCCCCAGTCTCATCAGAAAATGTTTGGGTTCCTCAGACAGAATATGAATCAGTTAATAGACTAACTTAGCTTCCACTTTTACATAATAATGCAAGATGTATAGAGTACCAACAACCTGAAATGCACACTTAAATTAAGTTTGGGCAAAAAGGGAATGGCACATACAAAGTATCTGCTTTTGTTAAAGTGCTTCTGCACTTCCTGTGAGCTTAGTTGATGTCACTTGATGACATTTCCCCTGCTGCTGAAAAGGCCACCTTGCAAGCAACAATGATGCTGGACTCTGAAGATCTGAACCATAAGATGCAGTGACATGAAAACAAAGACATGTTGTGTTCATCTGATCCTTGCACTTCCCATCCTACTTGCATTTGAAAATGGGGCATTTAACAGCAGAGGAGGGCAGTTCTGCAGACGTAAATGTGCATTCGGTTTCATGATTTACTGAGCAAGGCCTGGTCTTCCCTGATGTTTGGAATTTTTTTTGCCTTCTTGACTAACTTGAACATCTATGAACACTTCCATACCAGGCTAACAATTCTATGGCATTTCCAAAAATGCTCACAGTGTGAACTGTTAAAATAGCAGAGTGATTAAACCTGAGAACATTCTTGCTGGATAATTTTGGTTTCTATTTAGTTGCTGAACATTTTACATGCTGTGGTGCTACTTAATGGGTTAAATAATTACTAGATCTAGATGAAACTGATACGCAAAATGTGATGGCTGAATTTTTCCTGAACATTTAAAGTGACCTGGCATTTGCCTTAAAAAGAAATTTCAGGAATCAGCTTCCAAAACTGCATTTCTAACACAAAATTTTTTCTGTTGAAAATTTTCTATGGAAGTACCCTGTGAGTTGGTTTTTTGTTATTCTGGTTTAGAGGCAGAAAATGGCTTTCTAGAGCAGCTGTTAATATCTCTCACACACACAAAGCAATTAAAAGACTGTGTCCAGCAGGTCAGGCACAGTGGCAGAATTGGATGGGCAGAAAACTCTTTGTGCTCTTCAACACTACTTCTCTGCTACTATTTGTCCTCTATTGTGAAAAATAGCTATTTTACTCCAGAATCTGGAGGGGTGAAGCAGGCACAATCACCTTCCATGTACCCTACTTGCAGCTGCTGCCACCAAATCATTAACAGTACTAATAAATTAGTGATAAACAAACACAAAGCCACACCCTCAAGGAAAATTAATTAAAATGGCTCTTCTTTACTCAGCTGAGCCCATATCAGTGGGCCAAACACTCAAGGGAACATTCCGAGTGGGATATATACCAACCAAAAAGTTAACTAAGTTCAACTGCTAATTGAAGTAATGAATATGTTAACTTAAATATCTGAAAAATTATTTTCAGTGAAGTATTCTTTCCAGAATTTAAAGTGAGAAACTTAAAAATTTCAGCAGGAATATTTCTCAAGTTTGATCTCCTGTATGAATTAATAATAGGAAAAATATGGCATGAAGCCCAGTTTAATCAAATTAGTTTTGAAAACAGACATATGTTCTTCAGACAATGACTCTTATATGCAAATCTAGAGAAAAGAATCTAGTAACTTTCCCAGCTAACACAGAGCTCAAACTCAGTCATTACATTCTCTTTATTAAACTGATTTTTCACCTTAATTATACATGGATAAGGTGACTTACAGTGGAGGAATCATGAGCTCTGTTTTGCCACTTTGGCAGCACAGATCTGTAGAAAACCAACAGCAGTCGAGGTTGGCTGAAAGGGCACCTTTCAAAATGAATGTCATTCTGCATTTATGGTCAGCCATAACATTTGTTCCACTGTTGCTGAAGTTGCAGATGCCCTTCTATCAAAAAATCCCTATTTTTTGTAACATTTGTAATTCAAACATAAAAATTTTCTCTGACTGAGACACAGTACATAGACTTGCCAGCTATGTTCTGCCTCTATTTCACACCTTTGCAGTACAAACAGAGGTTTAACCCATAAGAAGAAATTACTTTGGTTAGTAGTTGGGAAACATTCGACAGCATTAAGAAAATACTTTTGGCCATTTCTTTTGGAGTAACATAAGCCTGAGAATACTGAAAATGAGGACATTTGAGGCACTTCGTAATGAACTTTTTGCTCAAAAGCCAAATCTCAGAACAAAACAAAAGAGCCAAATGCTACCACCTGTTCACTGGCATCTTAAGAAGCCTTAAATTTTGAATGCATACACATCCACCAGCCTTTTCTGTCACCAAGCCAGGGAAAGCAGAAGGAAAGCTGGGAAACGGGTCAACAACCCCACCAACTCAGAGCACATCCCCAAGAGACTCTAACAACCAGCTCTCTGAAACTGGTAAGAGGAAAGCAGAAGATAGCACAAAGGAAGAGCCAAAGGCTCCAATGGTGTACAAATCCTCTTGGCTTTTCATCTGATGCAGCTGGAGTAAATAGAAGGAAATCCTGATTAATATCAGCACACACAGTAACACTGCCACTACCCACACCTACCCTGTAATTCCCTATCTCTCCATGTCTTCCAGCTCCAGTAGAGAAAGACAAAATCTGGGATGTAGCCCCTGGGTAGGATAAACAGTGGAGATACTTGTTGCTCCTGTAGTGTTTGCCATTTATCAGTCTCATAAGATATAACAAGAGGAGCACATAATTAGTCATCAGTTTAATAGTAGGGGAAGCAAGCTGCCTCCAGAAAAGCCATGAGAAAGGAGGAAAAGCTAGGTCCTGTTTACCAACCTTTGGTCTCATATTCCACAGAACACCTGGAAGTATAGGGAGTACACAGCAGTCCAGTTATCAACTCTGTAACTTACGCTGAAAGGACCGGATCACCCGTTATGTGCCAGGAGCCATTACAAACCTGGAAAAAGCCGTGCCTTTTTACAAGAAAGGAATTGAGGGCCACTGATCCAAAATGACTCCCAACCACTTGAACAAGGAGATTTCTGCCAGAAAGCTCTCTTGCCTTTGAATGAACTATTTTTTCCACAGAAACTTACATGGAGAGCATGAGGAAATAGAGCTAAATAGGCCTATTCCAGTCATGTCCCCTTGAGAAGAGCAGCTCCAGGGCCTCAGCCAAGAAGCAGTGCTCTTCCAAACCAATGTCAGCTGTTCCATCCTTGTAAGGAGAAGACTTGACAGAAGGAAGCAGAGGTGGGGGAGGTCTTGACTTCAAAGCCATTGCACAAGAGGTCTCAGAAGAGAGGAAGATCAGATGAAGGACTGTGCTCTTTCCCACAAACCTGAAACTTTCCTGCACTCTGTAAGGGGAAAAGTGAGTGGGAAGCGAAAAAGTCTTTGCTAAGCTCCCATTCCGGTGTTTGATGTCACATGTCATATGAAACAAAAACAATTAGAGCTCCTGCAGCCTGGTGGTGAATAAATCTAAGCTGATGGTCCTGCAGTCAAAGAATCCATAGTCCCAGGTTTCACAGCTGAAAGGCAGTCAGATATGTGATCTGAGCTTGGAGACACTGGCTACATGATCAGTCCCTACCCACATCAGTGGTACTTAGCAGAGCAAGATACCAGTGACAGAACATCATTACAACAGATCGGTACCTTTTCAGACAGCAAAACTGATTCAGGTTTTGACAATAAAATACAGCTTGTCTATTCCACGACTATAATGGATAACACAGGTGGCATTTCACCTTTACTGTTATGATAACAGTAACATAATAGAAATTCATTCTGAATAGAATCCTTTTTGCAGGAATACAAAGATATGTTAATTACACAGTGGTACTGAATTTGGATTCTATCTATCCTAAATGATATCTTTAGGCCTAATTCACGTCCTGCTCACGTAAAATGAGGAGACAGTCTTTTGAAGGCACTGTAATTACATCAGGTCAAACTGATACAAGAAGAAAATCAAGTCATTATGAGTACAGGCTGGAGCCTGGGTAGATGCTCAGCAAGCACAGACCAAAGCAGATTCACTGTCTGCTGTATTTACAAAACAGCAGCAGAGATTAGATTGTTAAATTCAACTGAAGCTGATTCAGAGTAATATAGTTAGGAGGTCATACACTATGCTGGTGCCATTCTCTAGTGGATAAAACTGTAATTGTAAAATTTAATTTTTCTCATTTCGAATCTTTAAAGTAAGATTGGAAGCACAGAATGAACATTAATTTATCATTATGCATACCATGCATGACATTTCTAAATTACTTCTATGCTAACAAACTTATGGTATATGTATTCTAGGAAAAAAAAAATAATCCAAGAACTGTACTGTGGCATAATGAAAAATAAAGAGGGTCGGGGATGTTACTGAAAAGTAATAGAGCTGCCTTCCAGTACAAGTCTTTGAACCTAGAGATCTTTCATGTTTTATAGACTCTAGGTCTGATTCTTCTCTTGCTGAAAATGACTTCACATGACAGGAGTTAGGTAACAGAGTTACTCCTGTCTCACATGAAAGGGAAGTCAGAGTTTGAGCACTTGAGCGAATGCTACCAGATCCTCTGATCCTCTCAAAGAGTTCTTCTGAAGTGGCAGGGGAACAAATTGTCCCAATTTCCATACTATCTGTGAGTGCAAGCATTCACTCTTACTCCTTGAGCCCCTGTGTATCTCAGACCAAAAGTGACACTTCACAGGCTCCTAGAAGTCTCCCGTCTTAGCGCACTGCTTTTAAAGCACTCTTACAACAAAACCTTTACTGATTATAATGGTTAAAGTTTGGGGTTTTTTTTAGACAGAAAAAGGAAATAAAAAAGGAGTACTCTTTCTATATGTTTCTGTAAAGAAAGAAAAGAACCTTTTAGGTTTTTTCCCTTCAACTATTTCTGAGAACAAGCTTGATCAGGCCACAGGGATTAAAAACGTTCAATATCTAGAGAGATGCTTTTTAGGCAAAGACAAAAAATGAACAAGCAAAAAATAAACAGTCACATTCAAGGTTGGGGTTTGTTTAAAACTGCAGATTTCTCTTCTGACACTCCAGCTTCTAAAGCCAAAAGACACAAATTTCATCACTACAAGTAGTATTTAATAAAGGAGAGGAAGAAGTAGGGCTGCCTGAGTCTCTAAGGAACCCTCCTGCCCAAATTCCTATTTGTTTGGGACCCGACCTGTGAAGTGGCTGCTCCAGCAAGCCAGGGAAGGTGGCACAAGACCAGCTTCAAATGAAAAGGATTCTGTAGGCCAAACTTTCTGCACTGAGCACAGCTCTCCATGGATATTCTGATAAAGGAAGTCTTCAGATCTAAAAATATACACAGAAGACACAAACAAACTCAAAAGAGAACAACACTGACTAGCAGTTTTTGCATTTGATTTTAAAATACGCATTGTTTAAACTGAAGTGATGTTTTGTCAGGAAGCCAGGTTTGCAATTCCTTTTTATTTCATTTTTGTGACAAAACCCAGCAGCACGTCTTTTGCAGTTCTCCTTTATGTATTAATTCCATGAATAAAAGATTTTTCCGTTGACTAATTCACCCTGACTTTTTGGCCACCAATCCTGCCCTTTTTACTCCTTTAGGGAACGGATTTCCTTCCAAATTTAAATGGCAGGACTGAAAAACACTTTAATGATGGCATAGTACACAAGTGGTACCATTCTTCTTTGAGGACCTGATTTACCTGGCTCGGGAACAAAACCCAATGCTTCGATTAAGGAATTTAAATTATTTATAAAGAGAAAAACCCCACATATCTTTGTCAAATGTTGTCAGCCATTTCCTTAGATGATGCTAATAGGCACAATAAAACAATACCAATTTTTACACCAGTTAGCACTGAAGATGAGAAGAATCACTAGTCACAACAAACCCAGAGCAAGCCCCGTAAGAGTACTTATGGGACTTAGTCAAAAAAGCACTTTCTTAGCTTGAAACAATAGAAATCCACTTTCTATCACCCTATGACAGGAGGAGCCAGCTCTCTATAGATCTCAGCACTCCAAGTTACTTTAATTACATCAAACTTTGTTCTTCATTTTAACAATGCGACTATGCCAAATAACCCCGGTATGCTGGTTTTGGCTGGGGTAGAGTAAATTTTCTTCATAGTGGCTAGTATGGGGCTATGTTTTGGAAACAGTGCTGATAATACAGGGATGTTTCAGTTATTGCTGAGCAGTGCTTACACAGAGTCAAGGCCTTTTCTGCTTCTCACACCACCCCACCAGCAAGTAGGCTGGGGGTGCACAAGGAGCTGGGAGAGGAAACAGCTGGGACAGCTGACCCCAACTAACAAAAGGGATATTCCATACCATACGATGTGTGACGTCATGCTCAGCAATATAAAGCCGGGGGAAGAAGAAGGAAGGGGGCACATTCGGAGTCATGGCTTTTGTCTGCCCAAGTAACTGTTATGTGTGATGGAGCCCTGCTTTCCTGGAGATGGCTGAACACCTGCCTGCCGATGGCAAGTAGTGAGTGAATTCCTTGTTTGTTCTGCTTTGCTTGCGCACGCAGCTTTTGCTTTACCTACTAAACTGTCTTTATCTCAACCCACGAGTTTTCTCACTTTTATCCTTCTGACTCTCCCCCCGGTCCCACTGCGGGGGAGTGAGCAAGTGGCTGTGTGGTGCTTAGTTGCCAGCTGGGGTTAATCCATGACACCCCAGGTAAAATGAAGAAATCACGTCCCCAGTGAAGTTAATGACAAGCCACACATTCATTTCAAGAGATCCAAGATCTTAGCCCCAGTTTATTATTCTAAAATGGATAATCGACTTTTCACCTACTATTACTCCAGGACAATGAATAATTTAATTCAAACACCTGTAGCCAAGAGCAGCCAGTGTCCTTCAGATCAATGCACAACCCTACAATAGACAATCATAGAACAACCTGACAATGGAAAACTTCTTTAAAATCCAGCAGTTTTATCAGCATTAAATAAGCTCTAGAATGAGCTATTACCTTTTCTCAAAAGCCACAGGAACTGGTGCCAGAAAACTCAAGCATAAAACGTTTTGCTGTGCAATAAAATTGAAATAAGTAAGGAAGGCATTTATCACTTTCATTCTCAACTGAAAGTCAATGGACTCCCAGAATCTTGTTTAAAAATATATTCCCTCCACGTTGGGTGAGAGAAAGGCTGCAGAGCTCCTGTCTGAGCAAAAGAAGAGAACTGTCACACTTCAATCCCAGAGCTGCTAGCACCTCCCTATTCAACTCACTGTCAGGAGGGATTTCTGAAAGCAAACCTGCATGCAGCTGACTCCATAATTGCTCTAAGCAGTATCTCAGCTCAACTTTTTCCTGCTCTCCTTTTCAAAGAGCAGGGTTAGCACTCTGGCCCAGGTGCATGTTGGAAAGAGTAGGGAAAGAGACCAGAGGACAAAGAGCATGAGTCCTGGGACCAAGTTTTCATCAAACTATTATGCGTAATTTCTACATTGATATTTTACATCTGTGCACCGCAGAAAATCAAACAATGAAAGCAAACTAAAAATGCAAAGTCCATAAAGGAGCCCTTGCCCTGAGGTAAATGGTACAGCCATTAAAGAAAGAAGTCAACCTCTAAAAAGAGGAAAACACGCTGTAACAATGACCATTGGACTATATTAAGGGCTGGGAAGATTGAAATGGAAACATGCCACTTTGTCACATCCATCCCTACGAGACATGAAAGTGAGCTCACAGCTTCCAGCTGTCTCTGTATGGTCACAAAATGACAGTTTTGTATTTTATTTCTTCCGTATTACTGATTCAGAAAAGAGCACTGACGGATTTTTAAATGATTCTGTGCAATAACAATATTAGAGAGATGCCATGCATGCATACTGCAGAAACCAAAGCCAAAGACCATTTAGACTTCAGCCTTGACATTCTCCATTTACACTTTGCATCACGAAATAATGAATGGGTGTGTTAACAGCAACAGACTCAACAGATGTCATTCCCCGTAACATCTGCTGGTGCATGGTGGAAGGCTTAGGTGAGATCCTGGAGAAACCAGCACTTGTTTTAGACAACAGTAATTCCAGATCCAGCTTCTCTTCAGAAGTACCCAAATCCTCAGAATGCCACACATCTTCAAAATAGTTTCTCCATGAATGTACCTCTGTCACACTCAGAGTCTCCCAAAACAGAACACATGGGAAGAGTACATATGACTCCAAGAACATAGGACACCAAGAAACATGGCCGAGAAAAACCTACAAGTTACCTTATTTCAGGCTTCTTTTCATAGAATCATTTAAGTTGGAAAAGACCTTTAAGATCATCGAGTCCGACTGTAAACCTAACACTGCCAAGTCCACCACTAAACCATGTCCCTACACACCACATCTACATGTTTTTTAAATATGTCCAGGGATGGTGACTCAACCACTTCCCTGTGCAGCTTGTTCCAATGCTTGACAACTCTTTCGGTGAAGAAATTTTTCCTAATATCCAATCTAAACCTCCCCTGATGCAACTTTTGTGACTTCGTATCTCTTTACATCTTAAAGCTGTAATCCTGTGGTCCCATACGTACAGAAAGCAGGAGCAAGAGATGGCTTGATTTTCACAAGTGGTGAAATTCAGGATTTGATGATCAACATTAATTGCAGGCTCAGTTTTCATTAATCTAGTGACATCCGTGACTCTTGACCGGAGGTTGCTACAGTCCTTTTGCAGGAAGATCTGATCACTTTTAACTTCAGGAGTACTTTTGCACTGCTACAGAATGCAGATCTAATCTTGCTACGTCCACTATAGAGTTGGTATTTTAACTCCAGGTATCTAAGTGAAAGATATGGCACCCCATTTGTCATATCCCGGTTTTACACATGCTACCACAGGAACCTCTGTCACTAGGACAAAGGCCAAAATAAAGTGAATGTGAGATAAATATTAATTGAGAGCACAACTAATAGGGTTTCACAGGGATTAAGTCAGGAAATTGGAAAACAGAGCACGAAAGAATATATTATTAAATTATGCATTTCTCTCAGTGTATGGATAATATAGAACTGAAATTAATAAACAAAGCTCTAGATACCACCAGCATTATGTGAAAAAAATAAAGTAATTGTAAATACTGCAAAACCATTTCAGTTAATTATAGCAAAAGACAACTTCACCTCAATGCGTCAATTTTAATTTACCTATTGTATAATCTGTAGGTGGAAAAAATATCATGATCAAATTATACCCCATAAACACTCCCAGAAGATGATGTATCAGCATAATTTGAAGGATCAGAATTGAAAATTAAAGCTTAGCTCTTCTATTATCAGAGCTGTGATGGTTTTGGATGAATAAATGTCAGAGACTGCAAGAGCATACACTAGTTACCAAGGATATTCTTACTGGGCTCAATCATAAAGTTGCTCCCTGTAGCAAGGATTAAACTCTGGCTCCACTGAAGTCAATGGCACAAGGGTTTTTCCCTTCATGCTTCTAAAGGCGCAGTCCAGAAGTAGGTGAAAGTGAAGCACCATAGCAATTAATCTTACACCAGGAGTAATTTTTCTTCTGGAGATTCTTAACTAGTGGAGTAACAAAATAACGAAAAATCAAGTCCTCCAACATAACATGATTTCAAAAAGCCTGTATCACCTTTAATTAAAATTACTTAATATTTGCAGTCCTTATTCATCCGCTCTCATCCTACAGTGCTAGCCCTGTAGATGTATGGTCAGGTAATTTCCAAGTATAAATGATAGCCCATGGGGCACATTTTAAACAGTAAGTGTGAAAGAGACAGGTAAGTGCTAATGGGATTTTCAGAACTGTTTTCAAACACAAGTTAATCCAACATGATTTTGAAAATCTCATTTAGCACCTATCTGGAGTGTTACCTTCTTTAATTTCTAAAAAGACCCACAGGACTAGATTTTATATGATACCTGTGATGTACTTAGCACATGTTTAAGTTCCAGTGAAACACACAAGAATCAATCTACGTATTACTAATTAATTACAAAACGTCAGTGAACTGTGAGCCCAGGGCCAAGATGGAAAGGTATAATTAAAAACGCTTGTGAATTTCTTTTCTCAGCCATAGAATTTTAGGCAGAACTAACAGAAGACAGGGGACAGCAGTGATTAAAGAACCACCACCATGCTATGGCAAGTTGACTTTAGGTATTTAATTTCCACCTTTAGGGTATTAGAAAAATAAGCTTTTGTGGATTTACCAATGATTCCATAATCGAGCTCAAAGCAGCCATTTCATAAGTGCAGATTGTGACTTGAAGCAATGACAAAGCCATCAGCTGTGTGATTTCTGGCATTCTTCTCTCTCTAAAATGTCCTGTATGTGGCCCATGCCTCTTCCTAAGAATTTATGTTGCTGCTACTGGAAAAGGAAGTACACAATAATGTTTTAAGGGAAGATTATAATTTTATAGTTTTAACTGCTTATCTTGCCTTTAAAACAAACATTAAAGAACAGAAACCTTGTTGGATTATTAGCAACTTCTGACTTTAACAAAAAACATGTAGCCCCTAACTAAGCCCAGTATCCCAAGGGAGCATCAGCTTCAGGTGAGAACTCAGTGTTCAACATAAACTCTTACTGTTTCTCAGTCCCCCTCTCATATGTTTTTTATTAGCAACATCATAAAAGCAATACTTTGCTTTCAGCCTGGATGCCTACAGTCTCTGTTATTCTTACCTTATTTAGCAACTGAAGCTTGCACTTCAGAAACACTGCACTTGTCTGGATATGGACGAAACCGATGTAAGGAAAAAGGCGTCAAGACGGGATTATATAAGAAAAGCATATAGTAAACTAATTCTTAAGTCTTTCATATCTCTTTTACACTGCTCCGGCAGCCTCAAGCAGCTTCTGCCCTCTTTAAAGTTACTCTAAGCTATTAGGCCATTATAAAAGCTCTGGGGAGAAAAGGAATCAGTACCAAACATACTTAATTGAGATCTACCATTTTCCCAGTTCCTCAAAATAAGCATGATAACAACTCTATTCTTCATTAGAGTACTTCAGCAGGAAATAAAGTAGCAACTGTAGCACACCTAAGGGTAATACACTTGTAACTCCCACTTCCAAAAAAAAAGGCATATTGATTTATCTACATAGGAAAAGGAGCTTAGGTTCTGCAAAAAGATTCTCAAAAAACACCTACCTGTCTTGTGACATGACATGGCCAGTGGCTGCAGAAGCCAGCCTTGGGAACTGGGCAATAGCAGAAAGTCAAAGCACTCACAAACCACAAATGGGTTTATAGACCTATGCGATAGAAACATTTACAAGATGCGCACAGGGAAGGAAAGAAAATAAAAATGCAAAAAATAGCAAAGAGAGAAGTTCTGGGGCCAAGGCAGCACAGGAAGGCTCCGGAAAGCTCTAAGAGACATCATAGGCAGTAAGAGTACGCTCCTCAGCACTTGGCCTGTGCACTACAGTCCAGGGTTTAAACAGCACAGGTCCCTCTATGGGATCTCTGCAATCATTTGAGCTGTCTCCCCCACGACATGGGTTGACACTGTTCCTCAAAGATGTACTGTACCACCACATTAGCAGGGCCAGGGTGACCGCTGCCAACACTCATTTCAGCGGCAACATTAAGACACTGATATACACGTTTTGTTAAGAAAAGCACCTGCAATATGCTTTGGCAGCATTCCAGAGCAGCAAAAACTACCAAACGTCTCCTTCTTCACTCCTAAGAAAGCAGACATAGGTGCCACAGAAGGTCTTACCAGTTTTCTTGGGCACTTGTGAGGAATAAAGAAATGGTTTGTTGCACAAACACCAGCCAGTTTTCGACAGCGTCAGTGCAGCTTCCAGCTCTCTAAGCAAGAAGAAGCTTTATCGTCTGCGGCATGAGAGAAGGATGTCAGGATTCTGCTCATGACTAATGACTTCATGCTGTAATGCTTCAGGACTACACCTTGAGTTAAATAACTTCAGAAAATTAATTGAAGAGTTATCCAAGCAAGAAGAAGGTGAAAAGCTTCAGGACTGCATCCTGCCCTTCTAGATGCACATTAAATTTGCCTCAATGTCTCCCTTGAGGTTGTAGCCTCTGGTGTTGTGAGATGTGGACATGGGGGAAGGGGAAAGAAAAAAAAAAAGAAAAAAATAAAGAAGAAAAAAGAATCGCCCGAAAAGAGAGATAAATAATTGGGGAAATTACAAAGCTGGCTTGTGCAGTAGAAAGCCCAGTGTATAGAATCGATTGAAGCTTTCAATACAAGGGAACAAGGGTCTCATTTCAGCTGCTGATCAGCTTCGATTCACAGCCATAATAAAAAAGGCGATGTGCCATGGCTGCATCTCCTGATTAATAATAAAGGTTTTACTTATGAGTCTTTGTTTTGTTAAGATAGATTCAATACACTTAGTGATTTCTCACCTGATGAGCACTATTCAGACAAAGTTCACAATCAGAGATCACAATAAATTCCACACATTAGTAGACTTATGTCAACAATCCCTCCAGCTCACAAAATTTAATTCATTGAGGAAAACTTTTTGAAAGCATATGGCCTTGAAAAAAAGGCAAACAGAAGAAAACTCTCAACTAAAAAAGAGAAAAGTGAAGTTCAAGGAAAAGATCAGTAGTTACAGGCACCCACACTTCACGAGACAAAAAGGAGTAAATTCAAGTAGAAAGAACAGCAGGTGCTGATATTGCCTGCAGAATTGTAGCTTATCCGTAACTGCCCCATTCAATGAAAAGCCAAGAGTTGCCCACCTCTGACCCCTGGATACTATCAACAGCTGACACTGAAGCATGGCATTACCAAAGACTGCCAATATCAGGATTGCTATCTCCCATTTTTCTTCTCTGCCATCAAGAACTTGTTTATGCAGACCTCAAAACAAAATTTGGCAGAGAAACTGAATCAGAATTCAAACAGCCTGAGGAATAAATTCTTCCCCTTTCTATAGAAAAGATTTCTTCTGGACAAAAGTAGGTGCTGAATAACTACTGAAGAACATCCTTGGCAAATTCTACTGCAGGTACAGTCAGGAAAGCAGTTTAATTTAGCTAATAAAGCAAACAGTTATGGGTGCAGCCTCCTCCTGCATTCAAAAAAACAAGGGCCCTTTCAGTTGCTCTTAAGCAAGAACAGAAGATTTGCAAATGCAGAATTTGTGTAGTAAAAAAGTGTCTAAATGGGCAGTATTTTCCTCAAACTCCATATGGCCTCTTGGATCAGATCCTCAGCTGATTTAAACTGCTGCATGGGTAGCATGGACATTAAAAGTAGCATCAATACACATCTTCCCACATGGTCCTTCCCCAACACGTATGGTTTGCTGGTTTACATGCAGGGAACAGAAAAGACTGCAGTCTTCTGACTATGCCAATGGTTTATTATTGAAAGGAGGATTTCTGCTCTCTGAGGTGCAGAAATTGCAGTTGTTCTTGATGCTGGGACCAAGACAGACATTCTCCCTGTAGTCATACAGGAAGCAAAAGTAAGTCCTCCTGTACCTGACTTTCTCACTGCAGTAAATGAATACCATCATTATGCTGTTGCCAGTCACCGCAACTTAAAAGCTGGCTATCACCCCAGACAAAATCTTTAATAGTTCTGTGATTACTGCATGTGTGCCTCAGTTTCCTCCTCTTGCCTTACGCTGTTTAGAAGGGGTGATAGTAGGCTAAACACTTAGCTTGAGGTTAAGAGCTTAATGACCATTAGGACATATGGTGGCTCTTCACGCTTGGGAAAGATGTTACAGTCTGCACATGATCAGTCAACCACACTCCTTCCCCTTCTCTCCTGGAAAAAGGAACAAATGACATAGGCAAAGTATATGCTGCTTTTTAAGATGAAAATAGGAGGATGAATTTCAGCAGCAAAAATACTGCATTGTGACCTCTTCTCTCAGGGCAGTTGCAGAGATTCCTTAATACTTCAACCAAAGACTCACACACCCTTTTTATCATCAGATAGCTGGCCTGTTTGTAGAGAAAAATGACTCACCTAGCTGTAGTTCCCTGCTATGAACCTTGATTCTCCTTAAGGACAAAGGAAACTGATTCAGAGTTCTGGTGGAGCCCTGAGAACAGACTATGGTGATACCGCATAACACCCAGCGGCAGCGTCAAAGGAACCGGGCATAGCAGCAGAAGAGGGTAATTCACCCTTCAGCAAAAGCCAGACAAGGGCAGCTCTGCGAGACGTTATTTAAAGCAGCTTTAAAGGTAGAGCTCTGATCAAGAACTTGCAAAAAAATTAAACATCCCTCTTCAACTTTGCACTCTGACTACATCTAACCATTGCAAATTCTTCCTGCGTAACGTCTCAAAGACATCAACTTGCAAGACCATAGCCAAAATCCTCAACCAAGCTCTCATTCAATATTCATCTGTGTATTGGAGACATCCTCTTCCATGTTTGATACATGAAAAGACTCTTTTCCTCATGTGTCATTGACTCACATCACACTTTTACTCTACTTGTTCCTACTTCTCTAGCATAAACAGATGCTACCTGTTTTCACTTTCAAGGCCTTTGCAAAGCTATCCTTTCCCTTGCCATCAACTCTTACACAAACATCCAATGTTGCAACTATTTCTTCAAACGCATTAGCAGCCTGAGGGCTGCATATGCACAGCAGGTCCAAGAAGTGAACACCCTGCTCCAACAGAGCAAAGCTGGGATACTTCCACAGCCAACAGCATTCATATTACATCAGCTACTTTTAATGCCCCAGAAGGTCGTGCACATGGTGATGATCTTGCACATGGAGGAAGAAGGAATCAGCTCCATCTTTGCCCCAACAACTAGCAGTACTCCACTGAGGCCAATTCTGCCCAAGGCAGGGTTCCTTGCCATGCAGGACCACTGGTAAAATCTCTTTTGCCTTGTCTGTAGCATTCTCTCAAGTTTTTCCTTCAATGCAGTCATAAATCGGTCTGATATTCCTCCCTGGGTAACATGTTGATTGCCATGGCATTCTCCCAGACTTAACCTTGTTTCCTTGAGTTTGTGGCAATGGGCTATACAGCAATTTCAGCTTTAACTTCACTGTAGCGTACAAACCATTTATAAATATGCAACTGTCAACTAAGAACTCAAGTGAGGCAAATGCATTCAGCAATATTGTATTTTACCGCTGGGGAAAAAGGGGTCAAGAGGGATGGCAAGGCACCTCCCAACCACAAAAATTAACATTTAAAATAACATTCAGAAGTCAGGTTTAAAATTCTGCAAAGAGTCACAGATAACAGCAAGGTTGAAGTGTTATTCCAGGCAGCAAAGCAGAGAGTTACGCTCCGTAGTGATCTGCAATAATCAGATGACGCAAATCCCAGCACACAGCATCAGACCCAGGCAGCCAGTACAGGGACTCCGGGCATCACCCTCTCCCTCCCCAGACTGCATCCCCATCTGCTGTGAGTTGGCCACTAGCAGCAGCCTCTCCCGAGCACAGAACCATTGTGAACAAATGCTCAACGAATGGCATATTTTATTTCTGGCATCTACTTTTTTCTTTTAAAGTTGTTCAGGTTCCAGCCAGGGAATTTGGAGTCAAATGTTGACAAGTGAGCTCCTGGAAGATTATTAACTCTGAAATATGCCAGACAACTCAAAGATGTGTAGGCTGTGTACAGTTCCCCATGGAAGCGTAAAGGAGAACTGCTGATTTCTAATATAATCACTTGTAAGGATAAAATTAATTTAAAAATAAAAAAGCACCTAAAATTGCCAAATCAATAATATTTTCCGTAACAACACAAATAAACAACCGGTATAAATGGCATTTTTCCTGAAGTTTGGGAGCCTAACATTCCTAGACAGGAAGCTGATCTTGACCTAACTGAGTCAAAAGAGTTTTTGCTGTAGTCACTGACTCAATAGCAACAGGACACATCTGGCAAAGGGAAAAAAATTTGCCTTAATTTTCAAATTTGCGTAATGGCCTGAGATAGCACCCTAATTTTCAAACTCATCCAAAAATATCAACTTCTGTAACATTCATCTACAGAACTTTCAAACATTTGCTTTAAACTTAATGAAGCTTTTGGAAAGACCTTTACTATTCTTCATTCAAAAAGTAATTAAAATAATTCCAATTCTATTCTTCCCTTAATCCTGAGAAGAAAGTTTGAAAGGCTCATCATCAATAGAAATAAAAAATAAATGCCAAGTAGTCCTTTTACTTAATATAATCCGATCCCAGTGTTGTATTTGCCAGCACCTCTATAGCAGTTTAGTATGAGCAGTAATCACAGACGAGGCCTGAAAGCTGTTCTAATATTTCTATTCTATAATTTTAATAGGTGTTTCTATAGCTTTAGTAGGTGTTAAAGTAACAGCATAGCTTTCTAGCAGCCTAGACCCTCACACCAGTCATAATACTGTTATCTAACATTTTCACTTAGTGCGAGCAACAAGAGAAGGATTAGCCACCTTTTCTGTCTTGTTTTTTTTTTAAATGAGGAAAACCAGAACTACTTAATAACTTACATTAAGCTCCTGGTGCGGAACCTGCTGCAGTAAAACTTAATGGTGGGAAAAGAATTCTGTGAGACTCAACAAGAGAGAACGACTTTGTTTGAAGTAGCGGGATATATTCATCTTTATATTTCATAGCAAGATAATGAATGAGGAACAAAGCACATTCATCTCTTGTTTCCCAACATAGCAAATGTCTCAGGGAGCAGTTGTACTACCAACAGCACTAGAAATTTCAAAATGAAACATGTCTTACCATCACAAAAGAGTGGATACCACAGCAGTGAAGACATTATCTCAACTGTATTTAAATCACAGATTTCACTGATATCCACAGTAGCACTTGTATTGCTTTTCCACTGAGATGGGAAGAGTCTAAAAGGGAACATGTCATGATGTTTTACAGGAGGAGCAGGAATCTCTGATTTTACTCCAAGGAGAGCTGAGAGATAACAGTTGTGGTGGTGAAGGGAAGATAAGCATTTCTGTGGCATAATGTTCTCTGGAGCTGTTACTACAGAAAAACGCAATGTTGCTTTGGACTTAGCAGCTATGCCTGAGAATGACACAACAACCAAATTAACTGTATTTAAAATGCAGCCATTCTAGGGGTTTGAAAAGTCAAGTTAAATCTCACAGGACCCAAAAAGAAGGACTGTGCCAGGATTCACTGAATAACCTTCGCATTAACAGCAGGTTAACAGGCAGCTGCACCAGCTCTGCTCAGGCCTGTCTTCCACGGCTTGTCTGTCTAGCACAAGAGCAGATTTTATTCCCCTTTACAAGGCAGTCACTGCAGTGTTTGCGGTGTTCCCTGTGAACATGTTTCTTTACCACCCCAACAGTGGTAGGGGTACTCATTTCCCTGGGGACAGATGGGAGCAGCGATAGGTTTCAGTGCCTTTATAAAGCTGATTGCAGCACCACTCTGATTGTGCTGCATTTTGCCTCCACGTCACAAGGGATGCTGTAGGTAGACAGCTGGAGTTTCTGTACATGTGTTACATGCAAAAGCAGTTGCATTAACCTTCCCTTTTAACCATTTGATTTAATTCAGTGACTCACAGACAAAACAGAGAAGTCTGTATGGTCTCTTTTGTTCGGAAACTATGTCTTCTCTGAGCCACATTACACACAGAATGTATGTGGGGTAACCCAGCATGAAGAGTGAGTGTAAAACAGCTGTCTTTTTGTGAAGCTGCGTAACAACTTCGCATAGTCACCACAGCCACCACACCGGGCAGGGTTAAAGTAGTACAGCAGTTAAGATGAAGGAAAAAAGTAAGTAGAGGGGTGACAGATTTCCTAGTCAGAGAACTCTGAGTTTAGCACTATCCAGGCTCTCCCAGTGCTATTCTAGGCTAGAGAGAAGGAAACTTCTTGCACTTATCCAACCCTGCTGTTTCATAGCACAGTGCTTTGGCCAGTGCTTGCACGTTTGTTAGGCACTCGAACGGCCTAGAACAGAATGTAGGATACTTGTAACGCAGATATATCTGGCTGCCACACACTCCCATTTCTTCCTCAACGCTTTGCAAGAAAACATGCCACACTGGAGTTCCACACTGACATGAGACTGAGGTTTGCTTTACTAGAGACAATTTGTTTTGCCGCATGTTGCTTCTGGGGACTTTTATGATATCATCAATGCCTACAGCAAATAAAGCAGCAAGACTGTGCATCACTGCACAGTCTCCCACTCTGTGGGAGACAGACACTATCCAGTTTACCCCAGATCACACTAATAAGGCTCCTGACTCAGGATCCATGCAGACTTCCCTGAGCTTTTCACTTCTGACTTGTCAGCACCACAACGCAGCTACCGATTTGGCTCAGCTTTTCACTCCTGTTAAAAAGTGCAGGATGACAGCCTGTAGGCTTTTACAAATGGATTATGAACCTGAAGTAAAATGCTACTGCTTACTTCTGTGATTCCAGATGGTTCCACAACACACTTGTTAAACCTCTCAGCAATTGCTGTATGCTGCATTAAAAAGCCACAAGGAACATAAATTGAATCTTAAAGGGACGTTGTCAGGATTGACTGCCACAAAAGAGTACGTGCAAAAATCAATGTATTAGAAAGCTGTACAACAAAACCAAACCACACAGCATACAAGTCTATGTGATTATTAATGAGACTTGATAGCCACACTGTGATCAAAGAAAAGACTGGCCTTTGTTTCAAGGTTTCTAGCATTTACACATACAACTACTCATATTCATAAACGTCTGCAGGATCCCACTGTATACCATGCAATCTGCTGCAGGAAAACATGACTTTTGTACTAGCTTGCTTTTAGTATTGCTAAAACCTGTCTTCTGTTCCACTAATACATTTAAAGAACAGAACAAAGGTAACATTTACCAAAATAATAGAGGGGTTTGTTCGTTGGCTGGTTTTCAATAAGTTACAGAATGTTTCCGTTGTCTCAATCTCCAACCAAAATATAAAGAAACAAATTGCAATGAAGAATTCACTCAGGAAGAAAGAAAAACAAATCAACCAAACCCCCCCATCCACTAATCCACCAATCTGGCTTTGCACATGCTTGGTTGTGTTATGCTGGAAACCGTTCTGAATAAGTTTATTTATTTATTCTGGTCTTCAAATAGAATCACAGTTTTAAAGAAATAAATGGTTAAACAGGCTTCTTTTTAATTTCTGAAATATTTACAAACAAATCTTTCTGTCTATGCACAGGAAAAATAAGCAGGGCATATAAGAGTTCAGCATTTTTAGGTGTAAAACAGACCCTTTATTATTAAAGATACTTGTGTCTTTCACACTACAGCCATCTGCAGACATTGTTCTTTTCTGGCTATCATCAAGTTATTAAAGCGATCTCTTGAGGTCAGTGCAAAGGAACATCTGAAAAAGGAGGTTAGTGCAAATGTTGTCAAATACTGGTGTCCAGTTACTACCTAGACAACAAACTAAGGAGCAAAGGGTGTTTGTCTACCTCCCACAGTCAAAACTTAAGTAAAACATTTTGGAAACAGTTTTAAAATCTCAATAACTATCCCCCCTTTAAAAGCCTTAGTGAAAAAGCTCTCTCTCATAGCATGTGTAATTGAAACAGGAGTGTTCCCATGGTGAAGCGTGGTAGAATGAGTGTAGCATGAATTGGCAATAGCTTGGATTTAAGTCACCTCTCAGAGATGTAATTCCATTGATTTCAACTAAATTACTTCTGATCTGTGCTATTTTAAAAAAGAAAAGAGAGAAAGGAAGAGCTTTCATCTTGACTTTGCACCAGAGAACTCAATAGCAGTTATGCTGTTGACTGCAGTGAGTGCCAGATTCAACTCAGAGCCTGAAGAACGCCACTTTTAGAAGACCTAGTAAATTCTATTGCAGCTCCCTGGGAGCAAAGACCCAGATGGCCAGTTTCTGCTGAAGTATTTTTGCTGTCCACCATCTGATCTGAAAACATTATTAACAAACGGCAACTCTTAAAAAGAAAAAAAATTACCTCAGAAACATGTCTCCCACTGTGCACAAGTAGAGTGAAAGTGCTGACGTATTTCCTTTACCAGGCACTAAGAAAGCAACGTATGGGACTTGATCCTGCAAACACCACATGCTAGGTTTGCTTTAATCACCTAGGAGGAGAGTAATTTCATGCGCAAAAGCAACACGACTAAGTACGAGTAATGAATCCTGGCATTCATGTCATGAAAAGAGTGCGAAGTAGAGACTTTAGGTAACAGTGCAAAAAACAGTCATTATGCTTGTTTTCAGCCCAGCCGACCCTGGCTGGAACCTGAGCCTACTCTTTATCTGGCTGCTTACTATGAAAACGTTAAATCTTGCACTACTAGCATGTATGAATATCAATTTGTTTTCTAATGAATAGAGAAAAAAAGCATAAAACAAATTGAATGACTCAGCCCAGTGTGTTTTCTGGATTTTTAACAATTTGCTACGGCTAATGGTCCTTGCTTTCACCTCACACCATTAATTTCCAAAGTCATCATTAATCTCCAAGAAAAGCATTCAGCTTTGATCATTATTGCTTAATTACATGGAAAAATAGACAGGTTGTTAATATTAATTTGCTTTACAACAGGCCAACTAAGTTATCTTCAAATCTCAGTGCATTCTACAGCTGCCATTTTATGCTAGGTAATAATTAATAAAATTATTAAACAAAGCTTTTTACTTTTACTAGTGAGATAGAAAATCCTTATTTGAGCTCATGAACACTCATATTTTACTACCCAACTCCTATTGTATTTTGTTTACCATATGTGAGCCCCCAAGGTAAAGCAATTGCAAGTTTTACCTTGACATTTCTATGTAAATTGCTTGAAGTTATGCATGGAAATCTCATAAGACAGGTTTTGTCTTTCAGGGAAATGGGAGAATGTTCTTCTAAAGAGTAAAAGGACAAACTTAAGACCAAAGTCATAAGAGTAAAGGTGGACTTAAATATTTCAAGTCAGAGAAGTATAATGCAGGGAACTTTTTATGTCTTGACACACTTATTTGGAAATCTCAGCTCCCTCATTAGACTTCAGCTTCCCACAAGCCTTCAGGGGAGAGCTTGGTTAAAGTGTCTTATTTTTTTAATCAGAAAAAAAATATTTTCATGACTTTTCACAGCTAGTCACTGAACCACCAAAGGGCAAACAATTTCTGAATGAAGATAATAAAAAGGCAGTTTTGGCATGTACTTGTCAGCCTAAGTATAGCAAATTTTGTTTGGGTATGGTGCCTGCATAAGGTCGTCTTTTGCTCCTTCATCAGCTTGGAGAGAGGTGAGGCCTGAGATACTCAGAACCTCTAAATACATAAAGAGTTCTCCTGCCTAAGCACCTGAAGAGCTAAAAGGAAGGGGGAAACAGAACGTCCTTAATTGCAACTTTAATTCAGGTGGATTTCTTCTGTGATATTAGTAGAAAGGCTCCCATTAAAGACAGGCATGGGCTCACATACAATGGAGGGAGAGGAGGAGGGCGTTAAATCACAGTCCTCTCAAGAGTCAGAATTGTTCTTCACACAATTCGTACTTTTCCACCTTTTGTGCTGTACATATAATCTGAATCATAGAAACGTGGGCTGAAAATGACTTCTGGAAACTCCATCACTGATGCAGGATCAAATAAGTTGACATCATCAGACACTCATCTGACACACTCCTAAAAACCCCTAAGGGCTTATACAACTTTTACCCTTTCAAATATCTTTTACCCTTTTATATATCTTTTACCCTTTCAAATCAACCATTAAAATAAGGGCATTTTGCCCATTTTGTAACTGAAACAAACTAAATAGCATCAAAAGTTCAATGCATTGTTCCTTAGTCTAGTAGTAACACAGCAATTATTAATTCCATTTCCAACAACTGCTTATGTATTGATAAACATAACCCCTGCCCCCTCAATCCCCCTCATCTGCCAGTCCTCTTTAGCAGAAACAAACCCCATTCTTTCATCCTTCCTTTACAGGTCATGTTCTCTAAACTTCTTACTATTTCCCAGCTGTCGCTGCATTTGAACCATCTTTCAATATGTCAAGATCAATTTGTCAGCCTTAGTGAAGTGAGACTGTCCTGCTGAAAGGTCATGAACATGCTGACCAACAGATTGCTTCTTTGGCCATTGATCTTCCAAGAGAAGCAACTGAACATTTTCCTCAAAGCCAAGCAGTGTTTATATCTGAGTGGCTGACCCAACAATTCATGTCAAAATATAATAATATGTTATTAATTTCTTGTATGTTAATTCTTGTTTTTAAAATAAGATAGAATCAGGAAGGCTACTGATGAAAGCTCTGCAGTGGAAGATGACAGACAAAGTACGATTAGAGATAATTCTCCCTTTAATGAAAACATTCCTCTTATTTTTTTGAGGTTTCTGTCTTGAAGTGGGAAGAAATTGCTCTTCCCTGTGATTGCTTACTGTTGTCATGTGATGTATACTTTCCTCCCTCTCATTATCAAAAATCACATTCACTTACATTTCCATTTTAACTTCCTGCAGAGGATAAAAAATGGCAACAGTTTGTGTCCACCTAGCAAACAGAGAGCAAATACTACATCAAACCAGAACTCAGCTGATTTAATTCAGCTCAGGAACATGGGAGATTTGAAGTGAACAATTTTTGTGACACAAAGAGTAATGAAAAGTCGACAACACAAAATGGAATTCTTTTACCATTACAAGCAAGCCTGACAAGTTTTTGGGTCACATCCTCTGATCTAGATTGACTTCTAGAGGCAGAACCCCAAATGCTTGTCACTGAGAAAGAAAGGGTATACCTCATCTTCAACCAAGTTCCCTAGCAGAAACAACTAATATGATGGTTAGGAATTC
The DNA here is from genome assembly GCF_030936135.1 of Gavia stellata. Classification (NCBI taxonomy): domain Eukaryota; kingdom Metazoa; phylum Chordata; class Aves; order Gaviiformes; family Gaviidae; genus Gavia; species Gavia stellata. The sequence goes on from NC_082602.1 coordinate 6,633,878, forward strand.
TTTGGCAATATCTCTAAGCCCAACCCTACCCACTGTTTTTCACTGTATAATTTCTAAGTTGTTAATGTATTGCAATAAAATTCAAGATCTAAATGTTTACACAGCATCACATTTTACTATATACCACACATGGCAAGTAAATATTTCTTAGGTTATAGTATATAAAGCAAAGCGCCCCAAGGGAAACCCAAAAGCACACTAAGATCATATTGATATATCAGTATTTCAGGAAGAAAAGTGGGACAGACTTCCCTCTCTGCTTTAAGCTTACTCCTTTACCATATCAAAATAACCAGCACCAAAATCACTTTTATTCTAAGGACAAAAAATTAGATCAGATTCACACATCAGACTATCAGTGGATTAGTATTTCATAATTATCCCCCCATATCTTCAGTGCTGGATGTTCCTTTCTTTTCTTCCTGTATCACATTGTCTTGTCCCCCCACCCAGTTCTCTGTCTGACCACAAAATACTGACTCTTTTGCAGGCATCTTTATGACGGCAAGTGTGACTCTAGGTACAGTGTTTCTACTGCCTGAAATGCCTTTCTTGTTTTTCTCTCCTTTCTCTCTCTCTCACAGTCCTTCTCTCTTTTAATCTCAGTTGAACAGATCTCTTTTCCCTTTTACTTCCAGTAACTAAGAGCAAAGGCAGAAGGAGATTAACTCACCATAGGATGCCTTTAAGTCTGTGAAGCACTGGGAGTAGAGTCAGTGCATGAGAAAGTTGACGGGTATTAAAGCTCTGGTACTGCAAACAGTTAGGCATGTGATTAGACCTTTGCACAGAGTTAAATATATATTTAAGAACTAACACGATTGAGGAATACAGCTATCTCACCTTGCAGGAGAAAAATATAAATACAAGTGCAAAGTACAAAAAGCCAAAACGGCAATGCATGCCTTTTAGAAATATTTTCCAGGCGCATCCACATCGCTAACCACAAAGCATTAACACAAGTGAAAGTCTTAGGACATCTCAGGGGCCAAGAATAACTTTGTAACATATTACTCCATCACCCAGCTTGTTCATGCTATGGCTTTTTTGCAGGGTAGGTGGGTGTGCACACACTCAAATCAGCTCCTAGGTGTTCAAGGTGCATACATCGATGCCATTGATACTAGAGTTTGTGTGCCATGGTCCACAAGGATTAGTTGGTTTAGTTTCCAAAACTCACCACTCCTCTCAAGAAGCTAGTTATCAGTTCTTAGGGCCACTAAATTTAAATGGCAGAATTTGTCTCTCAAATTATTCTAAAATAACCAGTTCTTTCTCACAGTTAAAATCACTCACGTCTAACAACTATTTTTTGACTAGTCACACAGTGACAAGTGTCAGAGACTGCAAACACAGTTTAAAAGACAAAGAAGAGAGTCAGATGGAGGGAGTTGACCCAGTTTTAAACTCACCTCTGTTACAAACTGCACTGCCAGGGGCTTATGTCCCTTTGCTGAATCACTGCTATCCAGTGCTCCACTCCCTTGCTTGCTCCATCAGCCTGCTACCCTCTGTTAGCCCCCAGTCCTCAGCTGGCAGAGGGGGACATTGCTGCCAGTGCAGGGCCCAGCAGAGGGGCATGGCTGCAGAACCAAAGCTGACATGCTGCGGGGTGGAGAGGCACATCACAATTTAAACCCCAAAGTATATTCCTGCATTTACAATCAACTACTTTCAAGTGTTATATCCACATTTAAAAAGTCACAGCAGACTTGCACACTGCTGTCAGCCCATTTGTTTCTTCCAACTTTATTTCACTGCAGCATTTGTTTCATGCTGCCACTAAGAATATGCTTCAGCTATCTTGCTGTTAGTCAGTCTCAAGTACAAGGGCAGGGCTAACGCTCTCTGTTAGGTCAACAAGGCATGACTGTCCCCAGGTTCCTCAAGGCCCTGTCCCTTCACAGATCTCTAATTATGCACAAATCCTGGTGTAATTCTCCTTTACTCTGTGCTTCAGCAATAGTAATAAATGATTTTGGTTCTTCAGCAGCAGCTGCCTGGAAAGGACTAAATAAGCTCTTCACTTTTTTTAACCTGAAATAGAGCCGCTAGGTGGTAAAAATAACAAGCACTCCCCATTGCTAAAAGGAAGCTGAAAGACCTCAAATGGAGAAGCAACACCTACATTTGCGGAGGCAAGGGGAGGGGAACCCAAACAAAAAACCCCCTTGTTTCACTGGCCAGTCCTTCTCAGCAACTGCTTCACTCCCTGAAGACCCTGGAAAAAACTGAAAAAAGAAAACAGAGCCTGATTTTTTTTTTTTTTGCAATTTATTCTGTCATTTACTTGCTGAAATTGGTCCATTTTTCCTGATCCTTTCAGGGCTGCTATGTGAAGTACAACAAGAACTTTCATTTATTCAAGTGATGCACAACAAAGGGCCAAATAGTCAGACATATTAGACCTTTTGCAGACTTCAAACCCAGCAAGCAATAAAACCACAGTGGCAAAATCAAGCCTGTTTTTTCTTCTTCCACTAGAGTGGAAGAAAGTACTTCGTACTACCCTGGACATCTTCAGGGAAGATCTTTCTTTTCCTTCTGGATCCTTTCCGTATTGCAGGCAATATAGCAGAAAGTTAGAGCACAAAGTGAAAGCCTTCGTGATAGCAGTTCACAGAAAAAATTAGCTTTTCTGACACTATGCTCTAATCTCGCCTGAAGAACAGCAGGACCTTCTAAGCTACGTTTGGCCCCAGTGAGGCCAGTCTGACCCTGCACAGACACAACGACACGCTCATGGTGTTCTCACTGCACAACCCAGACCACCAGAGCTGTAAAGTCAGCCCACCCCAGCACAGCTTTGGGTCACAACACATTCACCCGACTGGAGTTTCCTTCCTCTATTTATGCTCCCTATTTGGTACATCTTGCACAGCTGCTTTAGACAAAGCTAAATGTCATCCACCGCAAAGATGCTGTAAGTAATAGAATTCTTTAGCTCCCCCTTCCAGGGAAAAATCTGTGGCAAAAATGAAAGAAAAAAATACAGCACTTACAACATAGGTTTTTGACATTTTGGGGAGAATTCTTTTCATGGGGCTGGTTACAAAGTAGATCAAAAGTATATGCTCAATTTTGATCCTAACAACATAAAACCCATTATACTAAATCATTTCCCCACGGAAAGATTTCAATATATACGAAACTGCCAAAAATCTCCATTATACTCATAAAGGGTACTATGTTATGTACCAAAAAAAAAAGTAATGTAAAACCTACAGAGAAATGGGAAAGATAAATGACATCTACCACACAGGCTGGGCAATTCCTAAATGGCAAAGGGTCAGAAAAAAATCTTTAGGTTATATTGTGAAGCATTTCTATTATCTTTGTGACTGAGTAGAGCACAGGGACTGCTATCAATAAATGTCCATATATGTTTTTTAGTTTGGCTCACTATAGCCTATTTCAATTTTCACTGACATGTTGAAGAAAAAAAAACAAAAACCAAGAAGAGCAGGCCTGCCAGCTGTACAAGAAGAGACTACTAAACACACTATTCTATACTTTGACTTCAAAAAAGACAGAATTTAAACCTTCTGAATTGTATATGCACAGAAGTACCACTACCTTCCTTCATGAGCTAATAAACAAACCCCAAGGAAACATAAACCATATGCTAAGTTAAGCACATGCTGGGGCATTAGTCATGACTTCGTGTTTCTTCTTAGAATTGCTTTAAAATATTCATGTCAGATAATCAGAAAGCATCATGAATTTTAAAGAATTTGAAAGAAAAACAACTGATCCTAAAGAGTAAGTTCCCCATTTCCAAGTACAAGCCTGGATCCACAGAGGTATTCTTTTGCTAGCTCCAGTGGTCTTTGGTTGATATACCCGCATGGACTGAAATAGAGTTACACTGAACAAGCACCAATATAAGACAGCTCGCAGTGTGTTCTGATCTCTTTGCTCCCTTCTCTCCAGCTTAATTTATCTTATCTGAAATAATGTGTTTATTACAGGGGTCAAAACAAGCCTATGAACTTTTGACTCAAAATGTTTTCCAAATTTCTGCCTATAACACTTCACAAGCCTTTTGTAAGTCCCTTACATAAAGTGATACAAGGGTCACCTACGCTTATGGTTCTCTTTTACACTGATAATAATCAGCATTATAAAACACTGACATTTTCGTCTCTGAAACAGATATAGCATACACAGACAACCAGTGTGAAGTCCATTCTGCAAGTCCCAAAGTAATTGCTTGGTCCAAACCTTGAAATCTTTTATTGCATTGCTTCCTGAGTACATTTGTCAAACTCAGTGGCACACTATTAATATAGGTGTTTGTACTACGTCACCAGCTTTTCTTCATGCCCATTTGTCGCTAAACAGGACTGAAAACAGGAGTATCAGACCATCTCCACAGTCAGCACTGGACTCTAAACCAGTGAAAATGGTGAATTTACTTCCCTACCCATTCTGAGATAGTCTCTCTTCTATCTATCTGAGATGTTTTTCCCATAGATTTTAATAGCTACCAACACTTTAAGACCATATATTCTCACATCTGCCCAGTCTCCGATTTTTAGATTGTCCACTAATACCTATAAAGCAGTCAAGAAATCAAATCTTTATGGAAAAGCCACAGGGATTAAAAGGAAATACCGTATTTTGCAGATTTTTTTGATTATTCCAAAACAGTACAGTAAGTTGCGTTCTTTTACCAACTTTACCATAGAAATTCTGAACTACTTTGTGGAAAACATTTGCCTTCTGTGCCATTCTGTAGACAAAGAGTCATTTCTACACCACTTATCCTTGTCAGGTGCAATTCTTCCGTAGTCTGACCTAGCAGGGCTCCACAAAGTAGCAGTTAAGTGCAGTGCTTCATTAGAGCTAAGGAAGATGCAGACCTGCACATGCAAGTGGTTTCAGTTAAACTCCTTCCAGCTGTGTGACAGGAGAGGCACATGCTCTCCAACACAACAGTCGAGGCGGTGGCCAAGATGGCAACTTGTGACTTGTAAGTCTTCCATTATCAGATCTACAACAGACAATATTTGTAGCCTTGGGCTAATTTTTCTACACCCCTCTTTGCACTGTGACACTGCACAGGTGAAAGAAAAACCAGTACAGAAAGAAACAGCTCACTGAAGTAATGATACACAGCTTCTGGCTAACATGTTACACTCCTTAGGACGCCCTTTTGCCTTCGTGTATATGTATGCAGCAATGTCAAGTCAAGAGGGCCCTGAGTGCGCTTGCTTGGCCACCAGAAGCAACGTAGCTCTGTTAATATGGCATGCAAAGCTAAGATACTACCGGCTCATACCGTATTTTGCCATACTGAGATATCATTTGGCACACCATCAGACTGCCACCCACCAGGTTTAGTACAACGACAGCCCCATCACATCTAGTGCAATAATATGTCTACAATTGCTACAACATCAACACTGAAAGGAAAGTATGGTTTGGCTGGTGTGTGCAAAAGAGGCTTGAACCTGCAATGTCAGGCAGTCGCTGAGACACAACTGTACCTACGGTGTTGTCAAAAAGTGCACAGCAGGATTAGACTAAAACGCATTAAAAAATTCAGCGGTTGCAAGCAGGTTTTGGCGTTAACATGCACACTAACAATTCCCCTGGTGCTCCCCTATGCCTAGAAAGTAAGCATAACAATACACATGGGAAAGTATTACTTAATCTTTTTTGGTTTTAATCTAATAAAACATACACATAAAAATAGAGTCCCATGAGAGATCAGCAAAGTCTACATTATAATAGCTAAATAAAAAAATAGTTTTAAAAAAGGCACAAAAAGGAAGAAAGGCTTGATCCTGAAAAGTTAAAAGCCTTCTATCCTTGAATTAACAACGCATTTCTGTCATTGTTCTGTCTTTAAGTTCATGAATATTCCTCATGGATCTCAGCAGAACTATGTAAATGCTTAGAGGTAAGTATGCACTTAAGTGCTGTGCTGGGTAAGACGCATAGCAGTTTGAGCTCTGCAGAATCATGGATTATGTCTAAATCTTCTGTGGCTGATTTTGTGCTAAAGTAAATGCTAGTGTTTACCTGAATGTCTTATTTTTCTCTCATTAGTTTTTGATACACCAGAAATGCATATTGTTATATTTAAGACTAAATATTTGCTCCTACGTATCACAATTAGAGCCTTCATGATAAAGGAGAGAGAGGCTTTTACAGGGCTTGGAAGTGCTCATTTCTTGACATTATTTCTAGTATTATAAACTGAAAACTTTTTGCCACTGACAGAATTAGTGCACATTCTCTGTATGATTTTGGTTTTCTAGCAGAAGACTTTTATAAAGGAGTAAAAACTATTCCATTTCTAAACATTAGAGGTGATCAACTTGCATGCTAATTCCTTTTCCCATTTTCATTTTTTGTGTTATACTGATGCTGAAGCTGCAGTGTGCCCACGAACAATCTGATTTCCAGAGAAGTTAGCCATGCCCTGGGTAGACATGTAAAAAGATACTGAAATAGATGTTTTCCTCTGCACAGTGAGGATGGGATCACATGGTTCTTTGATAGCTACACAGCTGAAGCACACTTTGATCTCAGAAGAAAGTATTCAGTAGGCAACAGAACTACCAATGGTAGCATTCTAGCTACTTACCACTGCACAGAGAAAAATAAGCCAAATACAAGCAGGGAAAAAAGCCACAAGTGCTAAACAAATCACAGTTAATAAATCACATGAACAAAGACATGCAAAGGAAACAAAGTCATTACTACTCTGACATCGCCCTTGTATTGTCTGTACATACTCACTTTTCATACACAATTGTTTTCTGAAGTCTTAAGTCTCCACTAATTGCTGAGAGAACAAAAGGGACAGGAAACTTAGAAAGAATTCATGTCATTTTACCTTAATATCACATAAATATGCAGGCAAGAGAAAAGCTACCTTATGACCATGCTACCAGCCTCCCATACTTGAATTCCTTTCTGTTGCAGAATAGGTGGGGGGGGGTGTTATGTGGTTGGGTTTTTGAGGTTTTTTGAGGTTGGTTTTTGAGGAAAAAAATTGAGGTTCTCAATTTTTTCAACATCTGTATAGAAAAGACTTATGAGAATGAAAAAAAGCAAGAAAATAAAATGCAAATTAAAGTCAGTTTGAGCCTTCAGGTGCTTAATGGATAGGAAAAAAAATATTTGCAAAGAAAAACAAATTTACTCAACATTCTAATTTTTCAGCATCACGAGGAATGAAACAGCAATGCAGTCAAACAGTGTCCATTTTGTTAAAAATGCAAACTTGTCACATTTTGCAGGGGGAATGAATTTACTGAAAACAGGTCAAGCTGGTGCCACACACTGCTCTTATCCCCAAAGTCTGAATAAAAATTCAACCAGAAGGCCCAGACCTGTGAAGGTGGCAAAAATGTCATGCAAATTTCCATAAACTACATGCACAGTGTCACTTACAAAAGATACCAACATTAACCTGCATGGATATCTGAAAACACTAAACGACTGCAAAAAATTAGTCTTTTTTACTTACATTATTCCACAACGTTTTAATTCTCAAGCAAAACAGCTGTTCCAAATGTCTTTGTAGCCTATTTAACATGAGCAGCTCCTGCAGAGTCAAAGACGCCTCATTCTTTGATGGGATTACAAGTGTGCCTAATAAAGACAAGAGCAGAAATGCAATATACTCAGAATTCTGTAAGGTTTTTAAAGCCCTAAAGTATATAGTTAATGGATTAAAAATTGACTAAATGACGTAAGTGTTGAAAACAAGAAGAAAAGAAAGGGAAAAAACATTTGTTAGAGGTAATCATGACTGAACAGAAGTTAGTCCCATTGACAATACAGTATTTGCATTCTGGAGGTAAATATTACATCCCTGCAAATACAACTAGCAGCAAACACAATCAGAATGATAAACAATGAAGAGGAGAGGGTATTCATACAGAATGGACCCAGATGTTTGTTAAGCTGAGTCTACACAAAAAACCTGAAGTTGTAGTGCACCCCAATGTAAAGTTATAAACCTATGAATAAAGATCGTCATCCACACCAGACCCTCCCTCACACAGCAGGAACTCTCAAATAAGTTCCAAGTTCCAGTGTGACCCTTGGTTGCACGAAAGAGAAGTAACAAGAGACCAGGAAGTGGTTCCGCTCATCTCTGAGGCACTATTGAGACCCGTAACAAAATACTGCACATGGACTTCTCATGTTTTAAGGACATGGAAAAATTGAGAAGGATGCATAGAAGAGGTTTTAGGAATCAAACCAAGGGACAAAGAATAAAAAAAGCTGCCTTGATTACACTTTTTTTCAAAAGGAAAAAATACCTGTTATCATGGATCTTAAATCCTGCAGAGGAAGTCTAACAAGACCCAATGACAAGAAAAAAACCAACCTAAGTGAGGCAAACTGAAATTAGATTAAGCTTTTAATAGTAAGAACGATAAACTACTGAAATAAGAAAAGAAATGGCAGGTTCCCTGTTCCTAAGATCTTCAAATGATTGGGTGCCTTTCTGTTAACAACGCTTTTTTCAAACATGACGAAGGATCACTAGGTGAAACCATGGCCTGTATTCCCAGGAGGCTGGAAAATTGATCTAACTATGAACCCTGACATAAGAGGCGATTTCAGCAGTTTACAGTCAGCAATGTCATCTTCCTCTTTTATGTCATCTCTACAACTGATCCTGTGGGCAAGCAGGCAAAACTGCCACATGAAACTGGGGTTTGAAACAAGTAAAAAAATCTCTCTCCCAGTCTCTCCTTATTTCCATTGCTACGAAGTTTCTCAGTGCACTCTCCAAACCACAGCTAGATCTACTACCCAAAGCTTAGCTCAGAAAGCTCATCTGCTATTCTGAGACAGTAAGTGCACATTCAGCTTCTTCAAAATGTGCATCAGAGGTGAAGTCTATGAGCTTTTAAAAAAAAAATTAATCACATTATTATAATATACTCTGGCTTATATTGCAAATGGACCTCCCTACCCTCAGTTTTCTTTAATCATAAACAAATGTCAAGTTTTGCATATTCCTACTCTGGATATTCCCTTTTATGATGGCCAAGACCAAAGCTGCCTCAAACCAGTCAATCATCACAGAATTCTTACTGTTCTGCCTTATTTTTTCCCCACAAATGCACATCAATAAAACAGAACTAATACTGTTATGAACTTTGATAACAGAACTTGAGAGCTTATATTAGCGAAAGAAATGCCTCTTTTCAACATAGTATTTGCAACAACTACTGTATAAAGGAAAGTTCAATTTTATGACTGTGGCTATCATGATTTAAAAGGATTTCTTTTCCCTCCCAGAGGAATCCACAAAGTTAGGTAAATCCAGAGAGAGAAATTGCCTAGATGCACAGAAACAGTAGCTGTTCAAGGAGTTTTCTGAAAATGAAACTGCCCAGGTATTAGACAAGGCCATGTGTCTGAAAGAGTAAAGATGAGTTTATTTCCTGCCTGTTGGTCAGTTCATTTTATTTATTGAGATTCTGCATGCAGTGACTGCATTTCAGACTTCTCCCTGGGAGCTGGAGAAGGCAGGTCCCACGCACAGCAAGTGAAAGTGCACTGCCAGCTAAGAGCATTAAAGTATTCCCCACAGAGCAGCAGGGCACCATCTTCCCCCATTGCAGTGGGAGTCTTGCTATCTTTCTTTCTTTGAAAATGGTAGCGAGGCAGCCCTTACACTGCGAAGAGCTATCGGATTTCACTGATTTTTACAAATGAAACTTTCTGCCAGACAAGGATAAGAATGTTACATTGTCCAAACAGATCAGTTAGTCTTTCATGTCGCTCACAGTGGTAAGCACAGCTAAAGCATGCAGCCTGGAAAGCTGATACTCTCAACACCAGTGATGCAGAATAATCAAGCAGCCAGCCACCATTATGGTTTGCATCTGTTTGGGAGAAGTCTTCAAGGGCAGTCCCACACACAAGCAAATCCAGACTAGACCAGTCACAGGGGGAAGCAATCTTGGAGAACAGAGACAAACCCTACAACAAATCAATTATAACTATCTTGCCAAGCAAAGAAGTGAAAGCATTATGGTCAATATTATGCTTGGCTTTTTGGCAGTGTTCAAGGAGCCACAAGCATGGTGCACCCACACTCGCCTCTTCCATGCACCATTAGAAAGTTTGTCTCTCCTGTGACACTGCTATGCTCAGCACCATTCCTCACCTGACCTTTTCTTCAGTAATTTCTTGTCTCGTCACTGTCTCTCTTCCTACACTGTTATCCATTCCCATCTTCTTGTTGATCACCAGTTTCCAAACTTGCAAGGGCCTTCTGGACACGTGCCTTTCCTCTTCCTCTCTCTGCCATCTTATTTACTGAAGCCTCATACTTTATTCTCTCTGCTCTCCTCAGTGGTTTCTTCCCTCCTTGTGCATTCAAAGGGTTTTCACACTGCCTGATCCGAGTTCTTAAAAAGATCAAAAACAGGGATGCACAGTTATTTATTTACAGCTTTGTGTGTGTGTGTGATTGAAATTTAGATTAAACCACAGGCAAATGACACAAGTAACAGCATCTCCGCTCAACAAAATGCCTTTTTATCTTCATATACCAAGAAACACAAGATTTATTTGTAAAAAGCAGTACTTCCAAAGCATAGTTCAGTGTTTTTCTTAAGTCGTGTTTAATTTGATGTCTTTTATTCTAAATTGCTTTACTTTACTTTTTTATGTTGTCATTATTTTACTATTATGGGGGCTAGTTCTCACTCCTTTCTCACTCTGGGAATCATCTTGATTCAAGTTTAACTTGTCAAATTAAACACAAACCTGTTAGAAAAACACAAAATTTCTTTAGAGTAGTTCATTTCTTTCCCTTAGAGGGGAAAAAAAAAAGAAAAAGAAAAAAGTTTCTCATTTCCTCTACTTTTTGGGTGCTTAGCTAAATCATGCCCTGAAATAAAAAAAAAAAATAAAAAAAGTACATTTTATAGGAAAATATTTTTTCCTGCAAGTTGTCGTCCCGTGCATTATTTCTCTCTGCCAGACAGGCTTTACCAGCTGCCTCTCCGGACCTCCTCGTCTCCACACTACATTCCTGTTCAGTAATTGAGCAAAACTGTGCTAGTCTTTTTACATAGAGGAGATTGTTACCAGTGCAAAGACAGCCTGGCTAGGAAGTCCCCAGGGAGAAACACTCTTTTCTGATATAAACCCTAATTGTATTACTCAGCAAACAGCATTACTTCTCTGTGCAGCATTCAGTAGCTCGGATGACTCCCGTTTGCAGTGGAGCTGGACTGGAACAACACAATGTTGGGCTTTTTGCAGAGACAGACCTCGAGGTCCAAGAAGAAAAGCCGCCAATCCAGCCCTCCTTTATGAAACTTCATGCTTTCCTCAGGAGGATACAAGATCAGTCACTCCAGGCCAGCGCTTCCTGACAGCCATTCCCCAAGGGCAGCCTCACGCTTGCATGGAGGACAGGTCAGAGAGTAGTATGGAGCTGCCCCTTGTTGGCCCACTCGTCTCTTGGCTGGCACCAATTCCTGCTCTCAGATGTTGGCAGCACTGTTCCCCTCTCACTACTCCCAAGTTACAGCCTGCAGGACACACTGTCCCCTCAGGGATTAAAACCAGCACTCCAGTCACCTCAGGAAAATGGCAGCTGCACATGGGGCACCTCAGGCAAATAGCCACCTCATGGCCACCACACATGGGGAGCCTCAGGCAAATAGCCACCTCATGGCCACCACACATGGGGAGCCTGAGGCAAATATCTACCTCGGGTAAATGGCTACCACACATTGAGCTCTGCAAGAAAATGGCTGCCTCAGGCAAACAGCTACCTCAGACAAATGGCAGCTGCACATGGGGCACCTCAGGCAAATAGCCACCTCATGGCCACCACACATGGGGCACCTCAGGCAAATAGCCACCTCATGGCCACCACACATGGGGAGCCTCAGGCAAATATCTACCTCGGGTAAATGGCTACCACACGTTGAGCTCTGCAAGAAAATGGCTGCCTCAGGCAAACAGCTACCTCAGACAAATGGCAGCTGCACACACACCGACCTTCACCTATGTGCCCCGCAGTGCTGAGGGCTGCAGGACACGCTGAAATCAGCCAGCCCAGAAGTGGGGAGTTTTCCTTTCGCACCTTTCACACCCCCAAAGCAGGCTTGGAGTCCTGGGCTGGAGCAGCTGTACCCAGGGAGCTGCGGGTGGCCACCTCTCCCCCACCGCAGGGCCACCGGGCCGGCTCCGGGCTCGCTTCTCCTGCCTCTGCTCCACAGACATACTACCCACAAGTGACTAGCGTGACCTCTCCACAGCTGGTTTGTGGGCTGGGGGTTATTTGGGACAAAAGGGTGACGGGGCTCCCCCACGTGTGGGCTCTCCATCACGTCCTCAGCTGTAGGGGCACAGCTGGTTTCCTCCCCTTCCTCCTGAGCGCCCAGGCGTCCATCACCAGCCAGCTCACGCAGGCCACCCCTGTCCGGGAACCACGCTCGCTCAGGAAGTTTGCAGTGTGAAACTGGAAACGGAGAAATAAATTGTGGAGGCAAACTCTGCTCCCAGGGGCTAAACCCATGCCGCAGCGATCACAGAGAAACACAACCCACATCTGAAAGGAGGAGGAGAAGAGGGGGAGCTGTGCTGCAGACTTCCACAGCCGCTCAATATAACTCACCGTGAGCAGCACATTCACCAGGCTGGAGGATGGGGGGGGAGGAGGGGGAAATCGCATTCCTTTCTCAGGCCATTTTAGTTAATCTGCTGTGACCAGATGTTTGCTCGTAAAAACAATCTCGGCATCAAATATTAAAGCATTTCCAGGGAAATCTGTAAGTTCTGTACTTACTCCACTCAGTCTTTTTTGTTCATTCCATCAGTCCTTATTAAATAATTAGTAACAGGTAAAAAAAAAATCTTTTGCATTAATACAATCCATACTATGGTTAAAAGAGCAGCTCCACTCAATGTCCGCCACTTAGTCCTAAGTGACACACTGTGCTGATTTACATTTAAATTTTGAGCCAAAGGAAATTTTTTTCCCCTGGGTACAACTGAAACTTTCCACCCGAGCATGCTAGCAAGAGCCTCGCCGCCCCAGGGACCAGCTCCAGGAGAGATGTGGGCATCGCAGCTGCCCTCAGCCCCCTCGTCTGGGGCACGGCTGGCTCCTAAGGCTTCAGTCACTTGCACTTTCACACCTTTTGCAGCCCTGCACATTCACCCGGGCCTCCAGCCATCTCCCTCCTCTCAGGCACCACCAGCAAGCCCCTCTCCCAGCTTTTTGCATGCCCCCAGTAGGGTGTCAGGTCAGCAGCCCAAGGCCATGTGCTCCTCCGAGAGGCTGCACCAACCCTCGGGACAGCTTTCATCAGCTTCTCCTGCCGCCTTTCCCAGGCATTTTCTGTCCTTCACCTTCCCTTATTACCTTGCCAGCTCCGCCGAGACTGTTGCCATGGAAATCCCCAATTACAAAGCCTCCTCTGCCTCTCTGAGCCCCAGGAACCAGCCCCTGGAAGCTTGCTGCTTCTGCTAGCAACAGCCTCTCTCCAGTTGTGTCCCCAAACGGCCCCGGTTCCCGCACAGGGGGACCTCGCTGGCTCCCCTGCAGAGCAGCCCTCTGTGTTCAAGCTGCATTCAAATCAGTCCCAGCACCATCATAAGATGAACCCCACACCAGGAGCACAACACCCTACGCCCTGGCAAATAGCTCGTAATTTATGCTTACAGAATAGCTGAAATGTAGTTAGAAGTGTTGGATACCTCAGTGGGAAAAAAAAAACCCAAAACCAAAAACCTTCCGAAGCGCTCTGGTTCTCCAGTTTGCCAGCGCTCAGCTAATAATGTTCAGAGTGCTCTACTTAATATAATAACTATGAATTAACTTAAAACGGGTCATTCTACCATGATAAAGTAGACTAGAGTTCCAAAAGGAAAAGGAAATGCCAACTGACATATGCCATTGAAAAATCTTCCCTATAAATCTTTATTTTGGCTTTGTACACATTTGATATTGCTGTTGTGAATTTTGTAAGAAGTATTCGTATTTAAATTAGGTTAAAGAACTTAATGTGAAGGAATAAACCTATATTTTTCAGCATAAGTACAAATAATATTTTTTCATTTCTTGATTAAAATGTCATAGAATTGAAGAAAATGTTATTTTCAAGAAAATAATGCTATTGCTATCCTCCAAGTAGAATGATACATAATGCAATAGGAAAGACAATAATAAGTGATTCATATGTATCCACCACAATTCACTGATAGACTTTTTTTTAACCAATATAGTGTGTGATGGGCACAATAACTGGAATATGAACAAAAAGCCATTTTCACATCCAATACACTTTACAGTGATGCTTTTGCAAGTTAAGTACCATTCTTAATCCATTTTCACAGGCCTTTACTTTAATGCAACAAAATGAAAGTGACCTTAGGGACATTTTCTCCTCTCCATCGCAGACAATACAGGCAAACTGCATGAACTCCAAAATATGAAGATTGTTGCTCTTAAATGAGACTGTCTCAGTCAGAGCACAGAGACACTTTACAGCCACTGAGGCATAACTATGTATTTACTTTCCCAGTGGTGTAATTTGCTACACTGTGATTGGTGCTGCAACTATGCTTTACAAAATCGTAGTACAATTATTCAATGTAGTTCAATTTGCAAAACCCTCTCTGGCAATTGGCTAATAATAATTGACTCAATCTGAGCAAAGCATTCTCAATAATCACTGCATTATCATTTTTTTCAATTACTTTGCAGTTAAGCGCACATTTCTTACCTTTGAATGGCTCTGCTTGAACTTACTTAAAATGATCACCTTTGCCAGTTATAAAAACAACACATTAGCTTTTCTTTCTCTTACAGTGAAACACAGCAATTTCCAATGTGACATAATAATAAAGAAATCTAATAGGTATCCAAATGTGAGACACTGTCAAGAGGAAGTAGTTTTTAAAATTTTCTTCGAACAACTGCCATTGAAAAGCAATGTTATAATCAATCATGCAAAGAGCAAAGTGCAGAAAAAAACTGTATCCTTTCTTTCAAGTAAAATTACATATTTCAGTCATACAAAAGAACACGTGAGTTTGCCAAGCTATTTCACTCACCATAGAAAAAAATTGGAGGAAAAAGGGAATGTAGGAAAAAAAATCAAAAGTATTAATAATAATTTCAGAAACAGTAATTTCAGAAACACATATTTCAATTCTTGTTTCATATAATCTTATCATGCAGTTATGCTTTCATAACTACTACAAAACTGAAATAAAAAACATTTTATCCAAAAATAATATATTTTCTCCAATCTCATTTTAGCAGAAAAATCAAAATATGCTATTTCAGATTAAACTCTTTTCAGGGGGTTTGTTACCTGGTATAAAATAAAAAAAAAATCTTATTCAAAAGCTGTGTTTAAAAGACACATGTTTTTCATCTTTGAAGAAAACCTTAATATATTTTTTTTGCTTTTCACATAACCACCCTTTGAAAGGATTGAGGCAGAGCTCAGGGGTTTCACACTCCTATCTACTATCTCTATCTAGAAATAATTAAGTAATTATTGTGACCCAGTAGTTTCCTGGGAAACAAGAATTGGTCTGTGAGCTCAGATTAAGACAGCATGGAAGACAGAACTGCTGTTACATCCCTATCTCTTCCAGGACTAGTACATATGTTTAAGTAAAAAAAAATTACCCTTGCCCACCAAACTTGCATCACTGATTTCCTCTTCTCTGAAAAACTGAATTGCAAAGCCCTACATAGGTGCTGTGGTGTGGCAGAAAGGAGAGACGGGTACCAAAATCATGACATTTGTGTCAGGAGAATGGTTCGAAGTGTACGAGCTCACCCCATTTCTGCTTCTGGGAGAAGACCAGCCCCCAAGTAGCCAACGAAACATTTTCCCTCTGACCTCAGAGGAAGTAAGATCAAGTCCTGCTTCTTACAATCAGGTTATGGGGATTAAAAATGAAGAATGTATTCAGCCCTGTTGGCAATCACAGTAGAGGTGTTAATCAATGAATTAACCGGCACAGAGACAAAACTCTCCTGCTCAGCTTTTAAAAATCAACGTGCTACCAGTGAGCAATGCCATCTCTACAACTTTGTCTACATGGTTGTCTGCCATTTGGTACACTGAAGTTATTAGCAAGTTGAGATGAGGGATGGCAGAAATTTTGGGGTTTGGTCAATGTTCTGACAAAGGTTATCAAACAGGTCAGGTGATTTTCATGGACAAAGTGTCTGCATGGTGATAAGCAGTGTGATGGAAATAGTGACATGGAAAAAAATCATTCTCTTGTCACCCTGGATAATGTTAGAGACATCCTTGTGTAGTTTTACTGTCATGGGATAAGTGATAAATTATGTATATGGCACAACATCATGCTGATTTTGGGGAGGGCATCGTGAAGGTGAAATGCATACCTTCTGCTCATGAACGTCAATCTAACTGAAGTCTTGGAAGCGGATACTGCTGTCAGACTGCCACAAAACAAAAAGAACAGAAGACAGGTTGTCTGGGTGCTTGCCATGAATGAGGACTGAACAGAAACGTCACTGTTGGAAAAAGCAACAATCAGAGATCCCAGAAAATCACTTCATAGGCTAACAGAGTTGATTTTAAAAGCTTTCCTTCAAGGCTGGGGCACATCAAATTCTCTAAGCATTGGAAAGAAGAAAGAAACCATCACTAGCTAGACCCTGATACTAAATAATGTGGTTAAAAATCAGTAATAGAAAATACACTGTTGGATCTGTCTTCTCAAATGTACTATCTGGATATTCTGCCTTTTCTAGATTTTTCCAGCCCAAGAGCTTGACACATCTCCTCAAACCAGCACAGTGCGTATCTCCTTCTTGCTTTGAGGAGATTGGTCGTATTTCACACACACTGGAGCGTGACAAATGCTTCTGCAGTTGTGTAAAATGTAAATAATTAGCAAATGCTGATGACACAAAATAGAAAGCAAATACAAGCAACACTCTATAGAGGTTTGCTTATCTTCTGACATATGGATGCATAAATACATGCACATATCTTTCCCCGAAATATGAAGAAGCAGAAGTCCCTACTGTATTTTTCAAAGTATGTGCATGCTTTGATTTGATTCTAGTTCCAAGATCATTTCTCACATTCCAACAATGGTTAGACACTGCAGTAAATCAGTCTGGCCCTTCCAATACTTTTAAGCAACTTTATGGATTCTTTGCTGAAAAGTAAAACATTTCATGACAAAGAAGTTGCTCACAGTTCACACGAATGCAGGTGCTGATATCTGCTTTCAGCACAGACAAGAACATGAGTGTAAATACTACCGCACCAACAGCACCCTTATGCCGTCCAAGGTACCTGTTGCCTGTGATTGGCAGCTGTAACAGAAACCCAAAAGTCAGCTCTGAATGTGACTGTAGGTCAGATTTTACTGACCATATGGGACCCATATACAGACCTTTACGACTTAGTATTACATTGACTATACAACTTGAAAATACACATCCAAGGACTGAAGCTAGAAGAAACATTTATGTTAGAGGGAAAAGGAACTAAAGACAAAGATGGGATACAACAGAATGACAGCTCTAGAAAGTCTGTAAAATATGCTTGGGAGTTGGGCTTGATTTTATCTTTTGACATTAACAGGAGCTGCTGGCATCGTCTGATACTGTATTCTGTGCAATCAAACATGTAATTGTTGTATATATGATGCCAGATATCCCCTAAGAGCTTCATCTGACATGTGTCACTCACACAAAAGAATTTCATAACAGCATTACACATTGAGCTATACAAACATACCCATGAATGCATTATCATTGGCAAAAGGTCAGCTTTTTTTTCTTTTTATTCCCTATGCTATTTCTGCAAGAGCAGAACAACCACTTTACTAAAGTCAGGACTTGTTCTACATCTAGGTGTTACTATCATAGAAAACATATTCCATTTCTTTTACCCTCTGCTACAAACAAAAATATTTTTCCCCTCACTCAGGAAATGCTCGGAGGATTACATGGGGCACAGTCTTCAGATGGCTCTGTGGTCCTTCAAACACAACAGCAGTTCTAAAATCACCTTCTAAAAGCACCGCATCAGCTTTGATTATGTCATGCAATGTACAGAAGACACATCCAGAGTTAGAAAATCCAACATTATCCGATTGCTCACTGAACGACAAAACCATTAGAGTTCATGGCAGAAGAAACGGTTTGGGTTTGTGTTACAAACTGATCTGCCTGGACAAAAGCAGTTGTAAAAGACTGAGCAGTAGAACTGAAGCTCTAACTAAACATACCTAAAAATATGCTTTGAATTGTGGTATCAAAGAGAGTGAATATGAACCCTGATTAATGACAGAAATCTGTTTCTTCCATTATAAGAATATGTCTCTCTCCATTAGAAGAAAAAAAATGAAAAAAAACAGCTTGAAAGCAAATGTCTTCCAATGGACCTCCAAGCTTTAAATAACGTTGTATTGCCTGGGCTTTGTGCTCCTCCATTACAGTCCTTTACAAGATTGAAAAAATGTCAGTTTTCTAGTTTTGTTGGTCGGGAGTAGAAGTGACATAGATGTAGTATTTAGATCCTCAAGCAAAAGTTTGCATCTCTCCTCTGCCTTACTCGTATAAGATCATGGAAATTAGAGTGAGAAAAGGACAGTGGGTTGCTTATTTGTTTGGAGCATGCTGTTTAAGAAAGAGGCAGTATCTGTCATCACCATAAGGGAGGAATAATGATATCAGCTAACTTTCTATTTCTGTGAGCAGTATTTCTTTTAAATTGAGATTTTGTAACACTCATTCATTTTTGACTCAAACAATTTACCAGAATTCAGGATCCTGACAGTTGTTTCAATTAGGAGGAGGATATCATGATGGAGCCAAGTAATTTTCAGTTGAAATCATGTTTACTTACCTAGGATACATGAAGTCCTGTTTCCATGATCACAGGATCAAACACTAGAGCCTGTCATTACTCACAGCTTGAAGCCTTGCCCAGCCCGCAAACAGACAAAGCTGTCTTTTTCTTCAGTGGCACAAACCCAATGACATGTCCCTCTAGTTTTTGCTCCCTATCACGCTCCAGTTCTGTGATGTACCTTGCTCTTCTCATGTGTTGTTTCAGTACAACTCCTCCCTTCCTCTTAAACTTGCTAAGATGAAAACAAAAGCTCCTTTGAACTGCCTAATTAAAGCCTTGCACATCCTTTCATTTTGGGTGACATCTGATGGGGCTTTCTGCCATTTGCTCTACAAAGCATCTCCCATGCCTGTATTTTACACCAGTTGCTCACTCCAGCTTCACTGAGGTTTGGCCTAGCTCATAAATTTAAAATTGTAACAGTTATTATATGGGATCAAACAGTTCAAATCGTCTCCCGGAGCACGTTTTCAGTGCTCTAGCTGAAACAGGCATCCCACAGATAAAACACCTCAAGTGAGCAAGATTTCAGATAGAATATAGAAAAAGCTACCAGAGCACCACAAGAATAACAGTTCTGGAAAGGAAGACACTAATGCAGAGTCACATCCAGATAGGAAGTTCGGTCTGTTAATTGATTTTATTCACAAGGTTAAAAAAAGACTAATTTACTGGAGGGAAGGGGGAAGGGGGCAGAGAACAGTCATAGGAAAGTAGGGTCAAATTGGTACTCAAGACACCCTACTTTTCAGTCCTGTGTACTAATGGAAGGGATGGGTATATCTTAACTCCCATTCCTAATGCACATCTGGCCAGCCTTCTCTCAAACACCTTGAGAAGGAGTCCAGAGCCCTTCTGAGAGATCTATTCCCATTTTACATTACATTTTCCTAACCTCCAACCTGAATTTCTTTCTTCCATAGTAAACAGATGTTTTACTGTTCTGTTCCAAGTATAAAGGAGAACAATTAGCTGCCACCCTCTGCACAAAACCTGTTGCAAACTGTGATACTCTTATCCTCTCTATTTTCTTTTCTTTGTATTAAACATAATCACTTCTTTCAACTTACATTTTATGCGTTCTAAACTCTCCCTTGAGTTACTTCCAACTTGTCCACATCCTTATTAAACAATGAAATACATGTTTTTGCAAGATTACCATATTGCTGACCTATATTCAGCTGTTGTCCACTCCAAGATCTTTTCCTGTTGTTCACGCTGCCTGGGCAGTTACCATTCTCCATTTTTCACTCCAGCTTGCCCCTTATCTTCCCTAGGTATAGGACTCTGAAAAGCTGAACCTGGTCTTGTTGATTTAATACTTTCTTTCAAATTAACAAGGCCCTTTTGAATCCCAGTTTTGTCTTCCATCGTCCTTACAGCATAACAGCTTGATGTCCTCTGTGCATTTGACCAATATAACCTCCACTTCATTACCCGACTCCTTAATGAAAGTGCTGAATAGGAACGGGCTGGTTCAGCCCCACTTTAAATGCCCTCTCCCTGTGGCAGTGAACTACAACTAGCTTTGAGTGGTTTCCACTCCATTGTGTGCAGTGTTTTCATGCTGACCATATTTCCCTGTGTAGTATATAAAGGTATCATGAGAAAAAAGTCAAAAGCTTAATAGAAGTCAAATTATATATCCCCCCTATGTACTGTGTCTATTATCCTGCCCAAGAAAGAAATCGGATTAGTTTGACATGATTTGTTCTTCACAAACCCATAGGGTTTTTTAATCACTTCATCATCTTCAGCAGCTGATAAATTGACTGTTTAATAATTTGTCCCAGAACCTTTCCTGGGGCTGAAGTAGGGCTAACTGCTCCTGAATTTCTCCAGATCAGTCCATTTTTCCTCCTTTTTTTCACCTGAAATCTTTAAGTAATAACTTTGTGAAACTCGACCTATTAATAAAACCTATTCTACAAAAAAGATAAACATAACTAATGTCCCAGAAAGTGATCTGCATATAAAGAAAAATGCTATTTATCTGAATGATCCCAGGAGTTTCACAAAGGACCATGGCTCATCCAGTGAAATTGCCAGAAAACAGGAACTACTGGGACTGCTTATTTTAGTAAGAATATGAATCAGAGGGGACATGCTGAAAGGATACAAATGAGCACACAGCATAAATGAGTTAAGCCAAATGCTCCAGTTAATCCTCCTGTAATGCAAAACAAGCAAGCAAGCAACAAAACTGTAAGGCACACTTCTAAATTATAAAAAAACCCCGTTCTTCTCATTTTAAAAGGACAGTGTATGGACTCTTGTAAAGTGTCGCCAACAGTCAATAGTGAGGAAAAATGCCTAGCAGAGAGGATTGGACATTTCTGTAGATAAGAGCCAGAAGCAAATGCCACCCCCTCCACAGAGGATCAGCAAAGCACCAGCTTGCCTTCTTGAATCTAAACCAAGAGCACAGCCACAGGGAATTGCTACAGAGAGTAACTCTGGGGTCTCAGCACTGCTCTTGGTGCCCAAGTGCTGATCATGCCCACCATGGGCTCACTCTCCCAGCATGTTCCTACACTTGTGTTTCTGCCAATGATTGCAGGCTACATTCTTTGTCCCCTCTCCCCCTGCTTTCCAATAGTTTCTTTACCATTTTGCAGCCATATAGCACCTGATCAGCCTCGATCACTCTGCAGTAACTACTTGCTCCAGGACCAGAAATTTAAGTTACATGACCGTTCCACAGAGCGCTGTGGTTAAAACTTGCCAAATTTTCCCTTGCTTGTGGCTTCTGCATCTGGTCTGTTAGTCGCATTTTCATGCATTCACTTCCACAACTCACTTCGTCTTTTCTGCTCCTTCAAAATCATCCTCTTAACTGAAAAACTGAGGTGGACACATTTAGCCTGGGACCACACATCATCTACCATACCGCTCACCCCCCTCTTTCTCCATAGCAGCCCACTTATTTTTTGTGTGATTAAACCGAAACAACTTTACAGCCTTTTGTTTTAATATCTTCACAAAGTCCACCTCAGTCCAACTTTTATTTGTATTCCCACTTTAGCCCTATACTCCTTGCCCACCAAGACATATTTACTGCACACTGTTCAAAGTTTGCTCTGAAAACAAAATTGTTAATTTCCTTAGGGCTTTTTATAGCACCTGTTGGGATAATATGAGCACTTCATAAATGTTAGAGGTGTTGTGAAATAAATGCCATTTGATTGAGAAGGGGGGACTTCCCCCCCTACAGACACTTCTAAGCAAAGAACTGAGGCAAAGTAAAATAATGCCAATATTGCACAGAAATTTTGTGTGCCCAAATGAGACGCCTCATGCCTGATTTTTTGAACCAGCTAATGCAACATCGTGATTATCAGTTCAAAGCATATCTACCCCTGACTTGATCTGCAGCTGCAAGTCAGCACTTCTGCAAATCAGACCCCAGGGTCCGTAATGATGCATCACGGAAAAGATCACACAAGCAATCATGAGAAAAGTGCTTAGTTCACACAACTTGTTCTGTAAGAATACACTGACAAAGGCACTGAGCAAATCCAGCTCTCCAGTACACCATTCACGTGAGCCTTCATTTGGAAGGCATTGTCTTGTGCCCTGCAATCTCCAGCTATACACAACCCAGACCGCTGGTCCACTCAACATGCCCTCTTTCATTCTTTTGACTGCACTCTCATTCCTCAATTATTTTTTGTTTCGTTATCGGCCCCAAGAAACAGCTTGCAACTCATGTCCATTATTCATTCTTCCCACTCTGATGCTTCCCTCCAGTTTGTGGTTGTGTAGTTAAAGGTCATTTCCTAACCGCATGCACACAGAGGGCTGCATTAAGGTTGCACAAGTATTCTGAGAGCTTGACTCTGCAAATTTAATGTCTTTTGCAAGTCTGTGGTCACATATGCCTATAATACAGCAGAATTAATAAATAATCATGCTTTTCACTTTTTTACTTAGTGCCTTATAAGAACCATGGGAAGAACACCACATATCCCATGCCCTCTCTTTCACCTTTTTCTTTGCATGTGCACACTCCCAGGCTACCTGGTTTGCAATCTGAAAAAGAGAAGACAGAGCACAAGACTGCTAGAGTGGCATGGCCTCTGCGGGTGGGACCAAAATTCAGACACTTACCCACACACGCTGCTCACACTCCCCTCTCCATGCTCAGCAATGGCAATCCTTTCCTTCTCCCCTGGGATCAGGAGACACAAGACATACATGACAGACTGCAGTGCAAGCCAGTGCACGCTGTTTGCATGCCACTTTCAGCCCTGGTTCCAAGGCTCAGCCTGATGCCAGAACTCGCAACTGGCTGGGGCAGCCCTGCCAGTCAAGCAGAAGTGGTCCTGGGACCAAAATTCACTGCTACAGCTGAACACGTGGGGATGGCCACGTGCTGAAGGGTTCCTGCTTTTGCCTGAGGGATGGTCACACCATCTGCACACACCCCACTGCAACTGGACAATGACTTTCATCTCCCCAGAGCACAGCAAGCTACAGCATTTTACCCCAAAGTTTTCTCCTCTGCTGAATTTACCATACCATCCATTTCCTCCAGCTCACTGCTGCAGATTCACAAATTAACCATTGAGCGGAAGTACTAGAAAACATCTAGGTCATGTAGAAAATAAAGTGCCACTTGTATAGTGCCATTATGTTCAGTGATACCTGTATGGAAAATACTCTTCACAATCACTACAACAAAATCTTCTCTCCTCTGCTGCTGCAAAATCCTAAACCAGCAAGGAGAAAGAATAAAGGGGAATTTTAAAAAAGGCAGGGAGAATTAAGAGAAAAAGTGTGGGGGAAATGAACAAGAGTTAAACTTGTATAGCTAGCATTTTACACCCAAGCTTTTAATGCAAAAAAAAAAAAAAATTTGCACTGGGTCAAGGGCAAAGACTCATTACTAAGATTGTATACTGCTGGGATCTTCGCAGGGGGAATGCAATAGGTAGTCTGGGCTTTGGCTGGAATTAAATGTGCCCATCAGCGATCAGTGATTCAGATCATTTTGTCCGATAAGCAGCCATGGGTATCTGCCGAAGAGAAACACTGCAGTGTGTGTTTGTTGTGTTGTTTTCAGTACATTGACCGAACATCAATGTATAGCAGATAGTTAATATATTTAGAGATTTGCAGAATGATAAGATTTAATCTTCTCAGTGCCCTAATTCTAGCTAGAAAGGCATATTTGGGAGCAACTGGCTTTTTCAAAAAAATACCATGGATTGTGTTATTAAGGTTTAAGTGCAGATTTTAGTTATTCGAAGTGGATTTATTTTGCTAGAGGAAGGGAGATTTCTCTGCTTGGCTACCAATAGAGTGTGTGCCCTTGAAAGATTAATGTTTGCCCGAGGAATTTTTATGTTCCTCAGCTGGAGGCTTTGCTGTCACACCACTGCTTCTGAAGTTCACTCACCGTGGTCAGCTCGAGGGCTTGCAGTACACAGCATGTAGGACAGCCGGTGCCCCCACCCTCCCAGCAGTTGCACAGGATCCCAGTCTCCATCAAGGTCATGCTCACCCAGCCACTGCTGAGCAATGCAACCTGTCCAGGAGCCACGGTGTGTGCTATGGCCCTGCAACATTCCTCTCTGGTATCAAGTGTCTCTGATGAAATTCCACTAGTGTTGGAATTTCCCCATTTTCAACAGATCTCACACTGATAAACCCAGTGAGGATTGTTTCTCTAAGAAGCTGACCTGATGGTGACTACAGTGGTGTATATATATATATTACCTGGATAACACTGTTCTTAAAACACTGATTAAAAGGGCTGTTTATTTTGCAAAAGTAAAAATATATATATACACACACACACACTACAGCAAAACTACTCGTGCTGGATGACGAGCACCTGTCTTCTATTTAGGATTTGTGGAAAAACTAGACAAACTTTTCTAGTGAGCAAGTAGAAAGATCATCCTACCGAGACTGCAGTAATTAGCAAGTTCCTAAAAAACACTCCAGCACAAGTAATAATCCCTCATCCAGTGACCTGAAGGATTTTATGAACCACATGTTTTAGATGAAGAAACTGAGGAGGCTGAGCTAGGCAGTCAGAATCACAGAATCACTAAGGTTGGAAATGGCCTCTAAGATCATCAAGTCCAACCATCAACTAACACCACCATGCCCATTAAACCATGTCCCACAATGCCATGTCCACATGTTCCTTGAACACCTCCAACAATAGTGACTCCACCACCTCCCTGAGCAGCTTATTCCAGTGTGTCACCACTCTCTCAGTAAAGAAATTTTTCCTAATATCCAGCCTAAATCTCCCCTGGCGCAACTTCAGGCCATTTCCTCTTGTCCTGTCACTAGTCACTTGGGAGAAGAGACCAGCACCCACCTCTTCACAACCCCCTATCAGGTAGTTGCAGAGAGCAATGAGGTCTCCCCTCAGCCTCCTCTTCTGCAGGCTGAACAACCCCAGTTCCCTCAGCCGCTCCTCATCAGACTTGTGCTCCAGACCCCTCACCAGCTTCGTCGCCCTTCTCTGGGCACACTCCAGCACCTCAATGTCCTCCTTGTAGTGAGTAGCCCAAAACTGAACACAGGATTCAAGGTGCGGCCTCACCAGCACCAAGTACAGGGGCATGATCACCTCCCTGCTCCTGCTGGCCACTCTATTTCTGATACAGGCCAGGATGCCGTTGGCCTTCTTGGCCACCCGGGCACACTGCTGGCTCATCTTCAGCCGGCTGTCAACCAGCACCCCCAAGTCCTTTTCTGTCGGGCAGCTTTCTAGCTACTTGTCCCCAAGCCTGTGGTGTTGCATGGGGTTGCTGTGACCCAAGTGCAGGACCCGGCACTTGGCCTTGTTGACCCTCATACAATTGGCCCCGGCCCATCCATCCAGCCTGTCCAGACTCCTCTGCAGAGCCTTCCTACCCTCGAGCAGATCAACACTCCCGCCCAACTTGGTGTCGTCTGCAAACTTACTGAGGGTGCACTCAATTTCCTCATCCAGATCATCGATAAATATATTAAACAAGACCGGCCCCAAAACTGAGCCCTGGGAGGCTCTACACAAAGTCACACAGTAACTGCAGCCTGGTGCTGAATATCCATGGAGGCAGATTTACTCTGAAGTTTATTGTGTCTTCTCTACATTTTGTTCTTCTTTAACATTGTGTTTAGTTAGCAAAAAGGTATTTACTGCTCACTGGAAGGATACATGATTACTCAGCAACTTGCATCACTGCATGTTTTTACTGTTTATTTCAGTTCTGCAAGTTACAAAAGCCATTGCTTTTGGCAAGTCAATAAAAAAAGCTCCCATCATTCACAGGTTCAGCCCCCGTGTTTGTCAAATCTATTAGAAGATAGATTCTGTCATTTACAGCACTTTTCATCTTGTGTAGCCCTAAACAGCAGCAGCTGGATTCAGATTGCCTTTTCAGAGTTCACAAGGGACTTTTACTGCTGTCAGATCGAAGTAAGATTTAAAAACTATTTCTCAAAGCAAGATTTATTGGAGGGCTAGCATCTGGTGACAAATGTTGAAGGAATAACAAAATCCTTTGTATTGTGGCGTTTCTTGACCTGCCTGTTTATTACTGTTCATCTTTCCTCATAACTCAAAAGCACAGCTTTGTGCTTCGGATGCACTTTTATGGAAACAAATAAAATGATGTGGCTCCTTCTGCTTGTCCACATCAGAAAAATCACCTCATTAAAATGTTAGTGTAGAAGTTGCCAATAACTTACATTTGTTTGCTTTCCCTGCTTTCCCATTCAAACTTAACTAACAAATCTCTACCAGCTCCACAAAAGAACTGATGTCTTCCAGGAGTTAAAAGAAGGCATATTTCTAAGTTTTCTTCATTTTCAAGCTCTGACTTGTGTCACAGACAGGGACTATGCAAGAGTTCATAACCGCTGTCATTTCAGTGCAACTTCAAAATGCGAGTGAGGGACCCTGGTCTGCCACACGTGCTGGAAGTTTACTATTGCTGGCCATGCCAGTTTTAACCTGAATCTTTTTCAGCCCCAGTGTGCTGAAAGAAAAACTGCAAGAGACTCTTTCTGGCTGACCTTTAGGCAAAATTACCAACACGTGTAAGATGAGTTTTCTGTAAGACTGCATATTTGGAGTCCAAAAACTGGTTAAAATCTGCTCCGTTGCTTGTACTTACTCATTTTCCTTACACACATTCAGACATTCACGCCTGGTTTCCAATATGCAAGAACCAGAGGACTATATGGGTGTAGTCCTTTGCAAAGCCTACACTGTTCCTAAAAGGATTGCTTGCTAGTTTGTCATCTGGGCCACAGCCTGAGCAGTAATTTCCACCCTCCTAGACTCCAGTGACTGAATTTAGAAGACAAAGCTACATCAGATCTTCACAAACCAGCTAATAGGAAAAACACTCTGTTGTGCTTCACCAATCTTGAAGTCTCTCTTGTTCTGTGAATATCTTACTGGGAATAATTCATCAAAATAATACCCCAGATCCAATCACAATTAATACCTTTCTATAACACAGGCACGTAGTGGAAGCTTCCATTATCTCTGTGTTCTTACATCAATATCCGTGAGAACTGTATCACTGCAGCACTTCAGTTCTGACTAGCTCACTGCTAACTGTGACTCTTAATTGGCTGTAATATTGCTGCTTTCCAGGTTTCCAATTTGTATGGGAATCAAATTTGTATTTGTATTGAGGCGTTAGGCATAATATTCCTCTAGCAATCGCCTTAGTGATACAGTCACAGACTCCGCTGTGTTACAGAAGCCAGTATCACATATTAAAAAAAACACAACCCAAAACCTGAAACCCAAACTTTAATCAAAAGTGGTCAGAATTCCCACTCATTCTCTGTAGATGGCAATCACGCATACTCACATGTTTCTGTGAGCATCTCCCAGAGTAATTTATTGGCTGGAACCTTCTTAGAAGCAGCTAATTCTAAAGTAAACCACATATAATACTTAGGGAAATAAAACTTACATTGCAACCAGAACCTGATTCAAGAAAATAATATTATTCCCCATCAGGAACTGAAAAGAGCAGACATATCTGTAGAAACCAATACAACCTGAATTTTAAAATCTTGTTACAGGTTATTTTCAGGCAACCTGTTCTACAAAGACTTGCAGATATATCTAATTTCTGCTCCAAAATTAATCCTATTGTTTTCAAAAGATGATATTGTGGCACCAGAGCTCTCTTTTGGGCCAGTATTCAACACACAGTTTGCAGAGGGACTCACTGTAAAGCTAAGCACTGGTACAAGTTTTTGCAATACCAATTCCTCACACTGGGGAATCAGATGTGTGGTTTGGGGCAGCAGCATTATATGCTGGGGTCTCTGTATGCGCTTATACAAAATACAGCATAATGAGTCCCCAATCCTGATCTTTGTGAGAAATAAGCAGTTCTCAACTCAGAAATAAGACGGAGATCTGATTGCTTAATTGTATAGTGCTATAAGAAAGTCTTCCCCCACATACTTATAAATCCCTAATAATAAAGGAGTGGAATTATTTGTAGTAATTATTGAGCAATTCATTATGAGATAGCAAATAAGTTTCAGAAAAAAAAACCTCGTTGGCCACTACCGGGAAATTTGTCAACACAAAGAAATAAATTCATCAAGAATTCTCTCATATGAATTATCTGGATAACCCTGGTAAATATATAACCTCTTCCCAATTTTATTAGCTGCTGCCCAGCTCTCACACACAAAATGCCAGTGATTGCATGTGCAATAAATATTAATGGTTCATAAATTAAATAGCATTTTTCTTCTTGACATAACACCATTTTGCAAGGCCCGACGGAAAAGGTACGGGCAGTTTGTTGAGCAAGCCCTGCTGGAAGAAAAATATGCCTTTGTTTTCGCTTTTAAAAGCATTTGTCAGGATTTATAGGGTATATCCAGAAGGCAATTAAGGCGACATTTTACAGAAAGCTACCATATGCCCGCAAAAACCAAAGAGCAATAAAAGGCAAGTGTGATCTGTGAAAACAATTTGATTTATAGAATTACATTTATAAAATGTAGAGACTTTCAGTCTAAACAATTTGCATAGGAGGAGCTTATGCATATAGATAACCCAGAATCTTCGTAACAAGGAAGCTGCATTGTTCATATTGTAGCAGCGCACTGCTACCAAGGCTTCATTTTTGGGTGATAAAAGCAAGATGGGCTCTGTCCCCTCAAATACCACCTCCTAGAAGACAGCAGCACTGGGGCATAGACGCAAGCCAGAACAAGGAAGCCCACTGGCATTACTGCTAAGGGGAATTTAATTTCAAGGCTAGCCTAGGAGGCACCCAACGGAGCTGCCCTGCTGGGGTGACAAGGAACTTTGCCCACCCCTGGCAAGAAACATAAGAAAAGGAGAAGCAGAAGGGTGGGAGAGACTGGCACCATCTTCAGGGCAGAAACAAGAGTTAACCCTGGAAGGGTCTTAAAAAGTGAAGAATGACAATGTATAAGGGGAGGAAAGCAAGACAGTGGAGAGATGGAAGAAGAATGACAAAGTGCTTAAATTAACAAGGCAAGAAATGAATCTAAGTAGCAGCATGTTAAACAAAGATAAATGCAGTGTGAGTGTTCTCCTAGGTAACTCCAAACATGAGGTGATGAAACCTAAATCAGAATTTTAGTTATGCAGACACAGAGATGCCGCTGCACAGAACAGAACGCAAAGAACGGACACCCTGGAAATAGGATGTGAGGACAAGGGACACACTGAAACAACACTCACATCGTAGGCTGGGCCACGACAAAGACACTGGGTGGTCTTGTCTTCAGTGCCTGGAGAAGAAAAAAAAGAGAAAATGACCGTAAGCAAGGAAAGGGCAAAAGACTGAATGTTGTTAACTGAATTTCCACAAAGAGTTACCCAAAATGCTACAACCTTAGC
The DNA here is from genome assembly GCF_030936135.1 of Gavia stellata. Classification (NCBI taxonomy): domain Eukaryota; kingdom Metazoa; phylum Chordata; class Aves; order Gaviiformes; family Gaviidae; genus Gavia; species Gavia stellata. Next base: position 6,663,623 of record NC_082602.1, read on the forward strand.
TTGCATTCGCTAAGTGTGCATAGATAGCTGAATTTGAGTCCATATATGAGATTTCCAGAGATAGCACATCACAGAAAAAAACGAAAATGTAGTAGATCTCCAGCAAAGGTCTGTCACTGCCACAGGTGTTCACTACTGCAGTTCAGAAGTAAGGATAAACTGGAAAGAATCTACAATAAGGCACTAGAAAGCAGTTCATTAAGTTTTAGGATGAAAGAAGACGGGATGGAGAGAGGGAAATGGACTGAAGGGTGGCTGGTTTATTTTAAGGTATAGGAGATTACAGTGAGATCATATTTTCAGTGGAGGACCCTGCAAAATTATACTGGTTAAGAAAAAAGGTATGGAAGGAATTGCTAACTGAGAAGCCTAAGGGACTGGGGAACATATAAAATGTGCTAAAGTGGGTGTTTCAGTCACTCAAAATGTAAGCTTAGAGTTGCTAAAGTAAAGACGATGGACATTTCTGATGGTACAAGTAGACTGAAATTTAGCAACTCAGTCAAGGGAAATGCTGAGTTCTCTGCAACTCTTTCTGTTGTCAGGAAGGACCAAACCAGGTCCCTGTGGAAGGACCAAGTCACCAGCAAAGAAGTTTGATGCAGACAGTTTATAAGCTGTTCGAGAAGGCTGTGGTTTGAGTTAATATAGAGTAATACAGATATGGAGATATTGCTTCTTTCTCTTTCTCTCTGTCTTTAGCGCACACGTAATACAGGATGGCATTTGCTTTCTCTCTCACAAATATTGATTCACTACAGACAAGCTGAGTTGGGGATCAGCACACTTCGGAATGTGTAAGAAAAAACAATTTCTCACCTTGGGGAAACAGAAGGGGATATTAGGTGCAGAAAACACACTTTGACGGAGAACACACAGAGGTAGAGCTGAGGGACACCTCATATCCAAGCTGAACTCACAAGCACATGCTCAACACTAGCAGATACTTATGGAGGACACAACACATTCTCCCCATTATTTGAAAGACTTCTGGTTGCTCTGGTCAGTGAAGGAGTTCAAGGCCTCATCCCTTCCTAGGGGGCTAATGAGAGGGCCTCAGCTGAGAAAGTACCTGTGGAGACACTAAGAGCAGAAAGATCTCGTGCATCTAGTAGTACAGAACTAAAGGATATTCACGCCTTCAGTTTTTATAAAGTAAAGCTATTTCTTCTGCTCACTTAATTTCTTTATAGCATTTCAGAAACCTGTAGGACTGAAAAAGATACTGCCAGATCTGATGAAGAGAAATATTAAGTAACCCTAAATGCTAGTTATTTGGCTTTAGTTTCAGGTACTTGTCAGTAAGTAACAGAGTTCTCCTGGGGGCTCTGTTTCTGAAGTTTTACCATGACTTCAACCTGGGCTCCAGTGCTGGTACTTTGGCAGTTAATTCCTTTATAAATAGAATATTTCCATTTGAATTCACTACCTGGGTCAAACCAGTCACGTATTCAGCATCCAAAGAATCCCATGTGGCGCTGTCATTTTTTATGATCAGCAGAAAATACAATCTCTACATTGAAAGTAAAGGATATAAAAGTGCACAACACCTGCTTGCTACAACTGCAACAACTGTCTGTCTCTGAGCTGATGAAACATGGCAATATTCAGTAATTTATAGAGCAACAAAGACAAAACAGTAGGAGGTTGCACTTCCATGACCAACAAGCCAATAAAACAAAAGAGGGGGGGAATGCGATTTGAGGTAGTCAGACCAGAAGTGACACAGATATTTCTGCCTCCTGCAGTAAATAAAACATGCTGTGTCAGCTGGAAAAAAAGCACTCCAGCAATACTGTCCATCTTAAAAGAAAGGTAGCAGTGAGGGAAGGTCATCTGCCACAGCTGCGGCATGTTTAATGTGGAGTTTGTTCCTCAGAGGGAGCTGGTACCAAGACAGCCAGAGTCCGGCGAGCCACAGAAGCTGCTCCCCACGACAGCCTTGTCAGCGGCTCAAGGGCAGAGCTTGTGGCTGGACTTGTGAGAGAGAAACAAAATTCAAACCACTATTTTGGAAAGCCACAAGAAGTTGCTTCCTCATATCACAGCACCATATTTCTAGGCTAGGGAGTGAAAGAGAAAAGAATTATCTTTTTCTAATATGCCCATGTTACCCTGGTCATTTCATGGTCTTTACCACTGCACATGCCCTGCAAATGGAAGGCAATTTTTTCCCCCACACTAAGCACTGTTGGTTTATGTCTAGAAATGCTTTCCATCCCACAGCCCGGAGGGAAGTCTATTGATTTTAGAGAGTTTCACCAATATGCAAAAGCTGGACAAGTCACTATCATCAGTTTTGTTTCAGGAAAGATTTCAACACCAGTGCACACAATTTCAGCATAAAAGAGAAAACATTAATACAGCAAATACCTTATGGTTTCCTCCAGCCAACAGAAGAGCTTGTGCCACACAGCCAGAAAGATGCTTGTTTCTCACAGCCAAGGAAAAATAAATTATCAGAGACCAACAAGCTGGCATCTTGAATGGCCCAGCCTTTCCTGCAGCCAGGACCTCACCACGCTGCATATCGAATGTATCATCCAAACTATTGAAGAGTTCACCAGGCTAATCTTTATTTTATGTAGACAGTGATTTGCAGGCAGTGGAAAACAAACAAGTAAACAAACAATGAGATCACGGATTTCCTGAAGCTATGAGAAAAGTAGGTATTGTTTGCATAGTAATTACCCTGGTTCAATTACAGCAAGAATAGTCTTAAAAGAAAAGTTGGTCTCCTTCCTCTGGGGGCAAAAATGAGTAAGAAACTATAATTACCTTCCTTACTTATTTCCATGAAAGCTGAAGTATTTCCTGTAGAGGATGAAAAAGACAGTACTTAGCGCAAAAATAAGACATTTATTTTCAAGAGATATGGGAAATTCTACACACTACACCTCTAAAATCTTCTGTTTGCTGCCCCTAATGTTCAATAATTTTTATCCAAAAGTAGTACTTCTTCCTAGATGGACTATCAACTGCTCCCCAGTCACATTATTATAATACACCAGGCGTGTTAATATAAACCTGCAGTCATTCTGCTGAGGTCCATGTTCTGAAAGTGGTCTTGATTATTTTTCCATACTATCTTAGTGTAGTTTCACAGATGATACTGATAGTCCCCATTTACACAGTGAGAATAAATCCCTAAGATCATAACACTATGCATTTTGAAACCTGCAGATGACTTTCCCCAAGAAATTGCACAAATAAATCACCTGAAAGCAATAACAGTATACGAAAATTCTACAGCTCCAGACAATGTGCAATCAAGCCAATGCACACTGTATATATTCCTTTGCCTTTATCATGTCTGACAAGTGTGCGGTTTGAGACTGACAAGAGAGACTGTTCATCAGGAACAGGGCAGAATCTATAGAAATACCTCTTGAAAGGAAGCACTCCAGCTGGAGTGCCAAATCTCCATGTCAGCTCCAGACTAGTAATAATTTGTGCTCTATTTTCCTATAAAGCAACCTTTTCTTATAAGAATATTCAAAGAGCTTTTGGAGCTGAGTGTAAATGCTTCAGCTATAGTACTTCTACTAAAATGACATAGTGCAACTATGAGAAGAACAAGCACAGATGAGTCAGGATATAGCAAAGTATATAGAAGTGTCTTTTGCCTCTAAATTCCATGTTAAAAATGGTCTAGGTCAACTGGATGGCTGCCTAGCAAAAATTGCTGCTGAAACAGTCCAATTTCTAATTCAGAGGAGCCAGATTCTGATCACATGCACATTGACGTGTGATTGAGAAAACGTTAACTAAATCAGTGAAGGAAGTGCCAGGTTTTTATTGAACCCAAGGTACAAGAAATCACTGCCACTCTCAATGGCACAAACCCACCATTTTTACTACTGCTGACAGCTGTGGGACTAAAAATTCAGCAGCTCAGCTGAGAGGCCAAGGACTATGCTGCACTTTCATATTCATCACAGTGATACCTCCCAGGCACTACCTATACACCATAGAAAAACTCACAGCCCTAACGTGCATTACAGTTACACCCTTTGCAGGTAATAGCTTTCCCAATAGGGGATGCAAAAGTGCATCTCTGCAGCTTGGGGTATTTTGTTGTTGCATCTTTAGGAGGATATAGGAAGAAGGTCTGTCCTGCTTTCACATGCCAATCCTGCCATGTGTGTGGTCCTCCTGTATCTAGGTCTTTCAGATGGACTCCACAACTGCAAAATGGCACAAAGGCTTTTAACTGGCAACAAATGTACTGCTCACAGCAGCAAGGCAAGTGGAAGGCTGTGGAAACCTCTCTCTGGAGAGGAGCCGACTCTTAGGAAGCAGCTCAGCACCCAGGTTAGCTCTCTGTGAGTTGTCCATGGCACAGATTGTAGGTCTTAAACACATGTGGGAACACAAAAGGGGATTTGCCCTTTTGCAGTGCCAGAAGCAGTGGCAAGCTGAGGGACGGCAGGAAAGGACACTCAACTCTGCTAGCTTTGCGCCTCAAGGGCCTTCTGTGGCAAGTCTTTCCCTGTGCTGTCCTGACGATGAGCAGCAAGCTCTGCTTCATGAAATTTGAACAGGAGATGGTGAGAGAAGAATAAATACGCATGCTCTGGGTCAAATCCTGAGAAGTCACCATGCTAGTAGCGGTACAGGGGAATGCGGTAGCCTGCCAATAAAGGAAATTACATACTGGGCAACCCAACGGACCATTTAAAAAGGCTGAAGCCCAAACTATTTGCAGACATTCTGCAGGCAAGGTCAGATGGCATTTGCAGGCATCAGGGAGGAATGGCCTCTGCAGCTGTAACCATTCATGCAGAGGGAAGGAACCACTCCAGGGATGCAGCACAGCCCCCCACATCTGCCGCCAAGGCCCCTGTGAATAGCTGCCCCAAAAACTGTATCTTTATGGCTACTGACACTGACAGATGGAAAAGCAGGAAATTATTGGCCTCAGGACCTGAGCTCCGACTGATGCATGAAAACCACCCACAGAAAATTGCCTTATACAGCTGGAATAGGAATCGATAACTTATCAACACTACAGAGAAGAACGTGAAAAATCCCAGTTCTCTCTCGCCTGGTGGTTCTGCTTACTAACTAGGGCTATTCTGTAGAAGTCAATATTTTTGCAAACGGTAATACTGGATGTAATTCATGCACAAGTAGAATATGGATTGAGGGTAGCCAAGGAGAAAGGGAGATAACAGAAAAAAACTGTGCCTGGACAATATGTGGGTTTGGAGAAGTTCTGAAGCACCTCTATCAGGTGACACAATTTCTTTCTCTGTGGCAGCCCAGAACAAAAACGGTATCACAAGGTCATGATGAATTGTACTCCCAAGGGGAAAAAGAATGGTTGTCATCACCCCTGATAGGTGAGGAGAGGCTAGAAAAATATCAAGTCCTGCCTTTGTGTGTTGCAATTGTTATTATAACTTCCCAATATGTCATTCGATTTCTATAAGCAAGGATTACGTGGTGTCTGTTTTGAGAAGAAATTTTCTGGCATGCTTCAAAAGCACAAAATTCACAGAGATTGTTTTTTAAAGGAGTTTATAGTGTCTGAAAACTCTGTTTCATTTACAGTCTAAAGGAAAAACATAAATACCTTATCAAGCCTCAAACTGCATGCCATTTGATGCACCAGTATCAAGTTAAAAACGAATAATTCCATGCCTAAAGGAACCAACTCTCACTTTCACTTTATGTTGAGGGTCATTTACGTGAGTAGTGTGTATTTATCCAGATGAGGGAAAGAGTATAATACACACTTGCATGGAAAAGAAAATAATCTATATTTTTATAATTCTATTGAGTTTTCATATTGTCATGCAGACAAATTGGTTCTATATTCCTCGGGCGCGCTGCATTATGCCAGGGGAGGAAGGTACATCCCTGCTTCACTAAGTTGTGGGGGCGTAGACCCAGTGGGATGCAAAGAGAAAAGAAAAATTGATGAAAACAATCCATTCTTGGCTGAAGCTGTGGGTGGACTACAGGATATTTTGGTAACTCACTTGCACAATACACTGCTGCAATGTGCAAAAAAGAAACCATGCCACAGTACAGCACACACAATGGTTTTAACCTCATGTAAACTGATTAACACATTTTGGCCATGGGATTCATCCTGAAGGAGGATGCAGCAAGTGAGCCAGGGTGCCCCCTCCTGCTGCCAGCAGCAGGCTGACACCCCCGTGGGATGGCGGGCAGCGTGCCCCGAGACTCCTCCACGTGCAACCCCAATTGCAGCAGTACAGGGAGGTGCCACCCTTCCTCCCCAGCACGAAACCAAGGGGGACACCGCTGAGGCTGTGAACACCAACAGCCCACTCCTCATCTCTGCAATGCCCAAACCATGGCTGGTAGTGGCCCAGGGCTGGTGCTAGGGGAAGTCCAGCTCCCGGGATAGGCCCTCGTCTCCCCCAGCCTCTGCCTGCACCAAAATTGCACCCAGGGAACTTCCTCCCTGTGCAAACAGAAGCACTCACTGAAAATATAAACCCATCGCCCTGCCTGCCCTGGATTCTCCATGTTACTCCTAGAGAGATCGAAAAGCCTACAAAAACCGGTCTCCTGCCCAGATATTAATACAGACTCTCTTGTACACACCTTTGATAATTTTATGCAGTGAACAGTGGAAACTACACTGCAAACTGTGAAGATGAAATAAAATAGTATTTCTCTAACAGTGAAAAAATGGACAGTCAAAGGCTATTGTCCCCCATCATTTAATACAGCCTGAAGGAAAGCAGTGTCACAGCATTAGATTACATTTCAACGACAAGATGCACTTGGTGTCCTTGAAGCGTGTCACCAGCAGTTGCTTTCGTTCTATCTCAGTATAATAGTGGTGCTTGACTGTTCTACATCAAATCACAGTAACTTTAACCAATAAGTACTGCCTTCTGTGAAGAGCCCAAGAAGCAAGAGGTATATGACAAGAAGAAATTCCTACTAACAGCAACTATGGCATTGGAAATACATCAGTGGTTCACAGAGAAGCCAGATTTTCTAGCATTCCAGCACTTCACAATCTCTAATGTTTTTAAGCTCTCTACACCAAGGAAGGGTGGAAATACAGGTAAGGAAATACTGCTTCCCCCATTCTAGAGATGGAAAAGTGAAGCACAGGACTACGGTAGCCCCAATGCATCTATTTGTATCTAATTGCCCTTGAAGTTCTTTGTATATTTGGGCCTAAATTGCTTTACAATGTCACACCAGGCATGATGGGTTGCTGCTGTCTTTTCTCAGACCCTAACTCTTCTTTCTTCTATGAGCCTATAGGCAAGGAAGCAGGTTTTAAGGCAAATCAGAGACCTTGTGACACCCTCATTCATGCAAGGGGCCCCCTTCTTCCCTCAGCTGGGCTGAGTAGAAGAAACTTACCTGGCTACTAAGGGCAGGATCAAGGTCCCTTAACATGTTATTTCTTACCTTGTGATAGGTTTTTGTCTACACATTCTGAGTATTCAAAGACAGCCAGATGAATCCGACTTAAGACCAAAACTCAACTCTGAGCTCAGAATAGTATTATCACACTATTAGCATGCATTCTGGGGACCATTACACATACTGAGAAAAAAAGAGGCTATACAAGAGCAGAGTGCTCTCAACCTTCTCATCTCTGTGAACTTCAGCTATGAGGGAAGAGTGGCCCGACATTGACAGCGACGAGGCAGTACAATAGAAAGGTGTCCAAACACAGAACTCTCTTCCAAAGTTTCCATGATGGTCTTATTCAGCCCTGTGGAAAACATGCATATATCTCTTCTTGCTGAGCTTGTGATATTTTCTTTGACATTTGAAACTGATAACAATCCAACTCAATTTAATACAAGTGTTTCTAAGCACGTACCTGTGGCATTTCTTTCAAAGTAATTTTCTTCTATTATCAGAATAACTTGTTATGTATGTGACAAAGCCTCTGCGTCAGCACAGTCTAAACCTTACAAGAACAGGATCGTAACAGAATTAGGTCTTCCAAATCAAATGCATCTTTGACAGACACAAGTAAATGAGGAACAAAAGTTTAACACCGTCTGAAACTAAGTGCAGTTGTCAGCTGCTGTTTTTCAAACGAGCCATGTAGTACTCTCATCCTTGGAAAAGCAGTGATACAGAGCCAGAGAAGTTAACTGTATCCCAAGGGCTTGGGATTGAATGCTAAAAAAAAAAATTATGATTCTTCCTATATAAAGATTTGAGAAGGTAGCAGTGAAAATTATTATAGGCTTGTTTGGGGAAATTTTTGGAACCAGACAATTGCATAGAAGATAGCTCAGAAGAGTGAAAATTATTAACATAACAAAAATGAAAATGTGTATATGGCGCACTCAGTTAACAATACAATTTCATAATTACACAACCTTAGTTACTCTTAGCAACTATCAGCTCTAGTGTCACCAAAAGAGCCCTTCTCCCACTGACTTGAACACGGCTACTCACAGGAATTTACCTATTTATCTACCCTAAGGTCACATAATTTTGGAAAAACAAAGAAAAAAACCAAACACAGAAATCCACCCTCCATCTGCAGGATCACAGAGCCAGATCAGAGCCAAAAGGTACCCCACACAGCAGAGCATCTCTGCCCCCATGATCCGCCGGCTGCCCCAGAGCCAGCTCCGCTTCCCAGCCTTGCTGTGCTCTGTGGCAGCATGCCAGCCTTCAGCAAGCATTGAACAAGACCAGAGTATTCAGTATCTTTTGGTTTCAGCTCATCTTCTATAAAATGATAAAAAGCAGGCTTTTTGCTGCAGGGAACCTTCAGCTGGATCAGGCCTATAAAGTATTATTGCAAAAAAGCCAAGCAACCAAGGGCTGAAGGGAGACGGGGGCAGAGGGGGACGAAAACCACACCAGCCAAGCCACTATGTATTCAGTAGGAGTACTGCATCTCTACACCATCGCTTCTGAGAGGGGTGCTAGCAGAGGAGGTCATCATCTGTGTTTGGCTGCAGGTTTCCCTCTGTTCTGAGCACCTCACCACATGCACCGTGTGCATAAAAATGCATGGTGTGAAAAGGAAACCCCTGCATAACAACATAGTGGCTTGGTTGATACAGCTTAACAATTGGCCATGAAAGCAAACAAACAAAAAAGCCAGGACTGTACTTGAGAAACGTCTGTTTGTCAACTTAATTCTTACCATACAGTCAGATCAGACAACTGCAAACACAGTTACAGATCTCCATAATAAAATATTAATAGCTCTTGTATACTGCTTTCACAAGGTAATGTAGTAAAAAATGAATGTTGCTCACGCATTTCCACATTTTCTCTTTTGTTACTGCTGAAAGCTTACGTTTGAGAAAGACAGTTTACTGCAGCATTATTCCTTTTTTTTTTCCAGGAGGCATTTTTCCTTTAAAGCTTAGAATAATTAAAATTCGTCACACAGGACAATGGTAAATAAGATTAGGATATGCATTTCAAATGTAGCATACTAATGGCATTTTTGGACTCCGTAATAAATCATCTCTATTCTCTACAAGCAGTAGAGTAAATGGCCAAAATCTCCAAAATATACACACATACGAGTCCCATATCTTCACTCTAATCTTATCTTTCCATTGCTCTGGCTTGCCCAGACATCTTGGTATTGTAGATACAACATTAGCTTTTTTTATACATCACACAACAACCCAATAATCTCATTAACTGCAAATCCTGTAGGAATGCAGCAGCCTGCTGATACCCACGAAACCATTTCAGCCTTTGCCAGGACCAGTTGTCAGCAATAAGCAGCCAAACATACATTGCTCTATCTGATTCACTTTATCATTTGGTTTTACGGTTTCTGTTTAGCACTGAACTGATAGAAGAGAAATGTTTTAACGTTCAATATGAGGACCGCTTATTTCAATATGCTGAAGCAGCTTTGGTTTTGTACCTAACCTTTAGGTGATCTCATCTTTCCCACAGGTTTCTGACATTTATGTTTGTTCTGCGTAGCTGCAGTTTACCCTACTGCAAATAGTAAGATCATGGCTGGATATTTCCATTATCTGATGGGTTTTCTCTCAGCTTGCTTCTCTTCCTCCTTCCACACAACATTAGCACAAACCATTGCTGTGTTTTCTGTCTCTCCTGTGCTACATCACACTGTATCTATCGAGACAACTACAAATCTTGTTTCCTGGTTTGGGGCAAATCCAGTTCTCCTGATTCAACTTGGAGTTTGGGTAAATCCCAGCCCTCTGTTAAACCCTGGGAGGGTGAAAGGGCCAGGCCTGTGCTATGCCTGATAAGCCCTGTCCTAGTTTGCAAGAAATCCTGATGGTTTTGTGTATTAGACATTTCTTCACATTTCTTTCCTCTAGGAAGTCTTTTTGGCTAAACAAGGATAACAAATGAGTTTCTGTTTTACAGTTTTCACATCTAGTAGAAATGAAAAAGGGAGTAAAAGATTAAGGAATACAGAGTGTGGGTACGTTTATTCTCAGAAAATTGCATAGATAAACCTGTCCTTTTTTCTTCCAACAGACATTCTCTAAATCCCCTTTAAGTTCAACTTTCTGCTGTACTTCTCAGATAAGCATTCAGTAATTCTTGGTTTTAGCTCATGCAATAAATATACATCAGAAAATTGTTACCCTCTAAACGCTAACTAACATTTTCTCTCTTCTCTTCAATGACTTCAGGCTAGAGCAGGTAGTCTTCACACGGGTCACTGTTTGGGGACTTCACAAGGATGAAATCTTTACTATGGACTTTTGTTACTTTACAGTCTTTACTATTGACTTTCGTGTTCCTGTGGCGATATAAAGGCTGTCACTTTGGGGCCAGCCTACAGAAAACTTGAGCTTATTTACAGCAGCCTGAGCTGAGCGTGCCAGCTGACTCGTGCCTTTATTTCTGTGTTTGTGGGAAGGCTCCTTTTCTCAACCAAAAGCACCACCAGCATCACACCAGCCAACACAGCCTGAGGGCAGGCGCAGACCCCAGCAGGGCTGGCATTAGTGTTGGCTCAGCTCCCTAAAGCTAGTGCCAAGTAGACAGCTGGAAGCTGTGAAGTTAAGTCAGAAATTTTGATGGAAATTACCAAAAAGATAACTAAAAGCTGTTGAGGCTTTTCTTACATCAGGGACTCAAGAAGTCCCACTTACAGAAAACTTAGAAGTGAGATGAGCAATTCAGGGAGCCAGAGAATTTGATAATATGGTAGCTGAGTTATTGTGATTGTAACAGCAACTCCATCCCAGGCTGTGACCACTTCACAGGTCATCTCAACTGTTCAGGATGTGTCTGGTCTGGAGAATCTTGTTTAGAAATAGCTGTTAACTCTTTTGGGGAAGATTTCTACAGTAAGCCAGCAAAGTTTGTGACACAACGGTATTAACAAATCTCACTCACACAAAAATCCAGTTAAACAAAGAACTAAATGCACCCTCATTTCCCAAAGTACAGCGTGCATGAAGTCCTCCCCTAATGGATGAGCACTAATGTGGGTGCCTGAATCATTCCAATCACTTTGCAGCACAAAGTATCATTGTATACAGGACTTGGTCACAATTTTCAGTTCAGTACTTGGAAAAAGCAATGACCTGCTTTGAAAGGAAGTCAATCCATTAATTAATAATGGGAGACAAACTAAAATCTGGTAATGTTAAAACAGTATGAGAACAAAGGTGTGACTGAGGTCCTATTCACCTAGACACAGGCAGCTCCCACGCAAGCACAGAATTACACACGCAACAGGCTGGGATGACAGCCATGCAAATGCACCCTTGTCCCATTGCCCAGAGCACTGCACCTCTGCGGGTGCCCCAACGCTGAGCCTCCAGGGGTGCCCACAAGGTATTTCAGACATAGCAAACCCCATATACTTCTCCTGCAGCAATTCAGCATTTCTTTTTCAACCCCAAAACAACTTCACGTTACTCTTGAAGCTATCTAGCTCTCCAGAAGCTCTTAAAAAACAGACGTACCACAAACACAAAAAACCCTCCAGATTTCCTCAGTCACCCACAGCTTCTCCAGTTTGTGACCCAGCCTTACTCATCGTCTAACTTCAGCACATTTTTACAGCTATAATCCATTTAACTACAAAATACGGGTCCAAGCCACTTCCAGTTTTCTCCTCTCGGAGGAAAACCTTCTGATTTAACTCACTGCACGGCTTATCCTTCTAACATAGCCATACTGCTTATCAGAAGGAGCAGAAAAGACAAGGATGAAGAAAAACATAGTCAGAAACAACTCTTTTTTAAAAACAAATGCCTGCATTTCTTCCAGAAATTTCAAATGTTACCATTTTCTTATTGCTAGGCATCCTGCTCACCTCCTCCTCCATGCAAGTGTGACCACCAGCAAGGGTACACGTCTCAGAGGTATTGCACATAGCACTGCTTTTTAGCTGTCGTTTCTGATTAAAAGCTGCATGCGTATCCCACTGGAGCGAGGCTGGATTTCTCTCCAGGACTGTCATCAGTCCACATAAGGCCTCTACATAAAACAAGAAGAAAAAAAACATGAAATGCTGCAGCTCTTGTGTTCATCTGGCTCAGCAATGAACACCTAATTATAAAATGTTTATTGTCACTTAAGGTGAGCTCTTGTGTCCCAAGCCAACGAGTTGGCATCCTGCAAAGCCAGGCATATATTTGCAATTGTTGCCATCCAATAGTTTGCATTATTATGAACAAGATTTAACGGTTACTTTCTGTATCTATTACCTGTTTAAATTACTCTTCCAGCATGTGAATATTAAACACTGGAAGAGTCAGATGAATGCCTGTACAAAACTACAGTAAGAAAAGAAAGATTCAAACGAACGTCATTCTAACAAAATGTTTAATGGCAACAAGTAGCACCGTGACTCCAGCGATGGTTCACTCCTCTCTGCCATAGTTGGGGATGGAAGGGACCTTTAAAGGTCATCTAGTCCAACCCCCCTGAATGAGCAGGGACATCTTCACTAGATGAGGTTGCTCAGAGCCCTGTCCAACCTGACCTTGAATGTTTCCAGGGATGGGGCATCTACCACCTCTCTGGGCAACCTGTGCCAGTGTTTCACCACCCTCATTGTAAAAAATTTCTTCCTTGTATCTAGTCTGAATCTACCGCCTTTTAGTTTAAAACCATTGCCCCTTGTCCTATTGCAACAGGCCCTGCTAAAAAGTCTGTCCCCAGCATGACAGTAAATAAAACATTTCCATCCTTAATATTGTCCTGTTTGACTCTTGATTTACAAGATCTAAATTTTACATGTGAAAGCATTTTTGAGACAATCATACAAATTGGTTCCTTTGATCTAAATGGCAACAGCAAAAAAAAAATTGCATCACCAAGCTGTTTTTGGTAACTTTTTTTCCTATAAAGGGTTTCCTGCAAACCAGGTGGTCTTCCATGTTTATTTTCAAATCTTTCTTCCATCTTTCAAACTTAAGGGAAAAAGATTCAAAATTTTTAAGCATGATTCCAAGTGCCATGAAGAATTATTTCTCTGGGGAGGAAGGAAGACTTTCCCATTTTATTTTTTTTTAATCATCTGGTGCCCAGAACATGGACATCTTTCTATAGACTATTTCTAAAGCTGAATGCTTGGTAAAGTCCTGTCATCAGGATGCTGCAGCAGTGTTCAGATCATTCTGGCACTGGAGAGTCCAACATCACCAAAAACTTCCTGAGAAATTTTGAAGGAAAAAAATCTCCATTTTGAGTTTAAAACACAACAGTCTTGAGAGCAATTAACACTGTCTAATCACTCCTTTTATACCAGGCAATTTAAACTCCCTGTCATAACTGCAAACCAGTCTGTAATTATCCCTCATTTTTCTTATTATCTTCTTTTGCTATAGCTTCTGGGAGGGAAACATCCAGCTGTAGCTCTATCATTTCCTCCTTAGCATGACACCACATTTCTCTGTTGCAGCCAGCTCTAGGAAATCATTTGGCAGCACAGTTCATGTCCAGCCTGTAGAGGACAATTCCAAGTCTCCCTGCCAAGCAACACTATAAGGACATCATGCTGCCATGGTCCATCCCCACCATGCAAGGAAGAAAAACAAGCCAAAAACGTTTTACTATTTGGGATCCCCCTGAAGACAGGAAAGGGGGTCAAGACTGTGCAAAGTTAATTGTGCAAGGGTGCGTGTATAAGGGGTTCCCATACACGAGGGATGACAGCCCCTTGGTACAAGCCCTGGGCACAAACGTCTTTCATAGCACTGGGGTGGGAGGGAACAGTCATCAGTCAAACACATCTCTCTGTGGATCCTTCAGACTGTACCCCTGATTCCTCCTATGTACCTGAACTGCTCATCTGCATTTCTACAGCAGCTATTTACACCCTTCCTTGGCCTTCCCCCAGCCGAGCTCCCCAGCTCTGCAGGGGTGGCTGGCAAAAAGTGCCACAGGACCTCCTGCCATTTTCCAAAGCAGTAATCCCCATAAAATGTAATGGATCCCTGAGGTGTGGTGTGGGGGCAGGAGGAAGCAAACAAAAAACAAAACCAAAAAACCAAGAACTTTCCAGCATGAACAACTGAAGAAAGATCCTTTGAATCACCAGATCTCCTCTGCCTCCCTTAGTCAGTTCTCCTAAACTACCCTAAAAAAAACCCAACCAAACCAAGGCAAAACAAAAGTAAAAAGAAACTAACAAACACCCAGTGAACAAAGATCCTCACATTCAGCCTCTGGTAAGGGCAGGGAATGAATTATGGGATGGCAGATCCTTCACAGACGAAGGCTGCCTGCTCTCTGCTCTCATTTTACTGTGCAGCATCCGCCTGCTGCTCCTGGCCCAGCTGCGCCGCTACCTGTCCTCGGAGAAGGGCGGCAGTCTCTCGTAGAGCTTGGAGGGACAGTCTGACACATAATGACAGTAATTCCCTTTCTCAGATACTAACTGAAGTTGGTATTGCAATTTTCCTCTCAGACCTCTGGATACTTGCAGCACAAGCATTACTGTAAAAATCTCACAGCATTGTAGTCTGACCATTACAGGCTCTTATTTCACATAATCTGTTCCCAGTGCGGCCCACTGACAGTCTTCCTGATGCAGCAAAGACATCTGTGGCAGCAGATCCTCCCCCAGGTTAACAGAGAAGCCAGGGAGTGGATCAGTCTGGTCTGGTGAGAGCCACTACTAAATTTTGTTAAATGCTTCTCCTCCCCGTCCCTCCGCTCCTGCTTTCAGGGGTGCTGTGGTCCCAGGAAACCATCAGGCAACATGGCTCACAAACCCTGGCCCCCACCCTCCCCAGGACATGCTGGCTGTGGCGCTGTCCTAGACTTGTGGGAACACCCCAAATAAATACATGTGTGTGCACATGCCATCCTCAGGCACTGGGGCTGCCGAGGTCCCCAAACACCATGCGGCTCCCTCTTGGACACCATGTAAAAGGCAGAGACGGACTCTTCTCCAAGGTAGTCCTGTAGCTCTGACTTCGCTTACCCACCCCTTTAGCTGCAGGTTAGGTTTTTCTCCTGCAAGTTTTTATTCCTGTGGTGGGTTGACCCAGGCCAGACGCCAGGTGCCCACCAAAGCTGCTCTATCACTCCCCTTCCTCAGCTGGACAGGGGAGAGAAAAATACGACAAAAGGCTCATGGGTCAAGATAAGGACAGGGAGATCACTCACCAATTACCATCACGGGCAAAACAGACTCAACGTGGGGAAAAAAAGGAATTTAATTTATTACCAATCAAATCAGACTAGGACAATGAGAATTAAAACCAAATCTTAAAAACACCTTCCCCCCCACCCCTCCCTTCTTCCCAGGCTCAACTTCACTCCTGATTTTCTCTACCTCCTCCCCACCAGCCATGCAGGTGGATGAGGAATGGGGGTTGCGGTCAGTTCATCACACGCTGTTTCTGCTGCTCCTTCCTCCTCACACTCTTCCCCTGCTCCAGCGTGGGGTCCCTCCTACAAGAGACAGTGCTTCACAAGCTGCTCCAACGTTAGTCCTTCCCACAGGCTGCAGTTCTTCACGAACTGCTCCAGCATGGGTCCTTTCGACAGGGTGCACTCCTTCAGGAACAGACCGCTCCAGTGTGGAACCCCTGCGGGGCCACAAGTCCTGCCAGAAAACCTGCTCCAGCGTGGGCTCCTCTCTCCACAGGACCACGGGTCCTACCAGGAGCCTGCTCCAGCACGGGCTTCCCACAAGGTCACAGCCTCCTTGGGGCATCCACCTGCTCCAGCGTGGGGTCCTCCACGGGCTGCAGGTGGATATCTGCTCCACCGTGGACCTCCACGGGCTGCAGGGGCACAGCCTGCCTCACCATGGTCCTCACCATGGGCTGCGGAGGAATCTCTGCTCCAACGCCTGCAGCACCTCCTCCCCCTCCTTCTTCACTGACCTTGGTGTCTGCAGAGTTGTTTCGCTCACATATTCTCACTCCCCGCTCCAGCTGCAATTGCTGTTGTGCAGGTTTTTCCCCCTGCTTCTTAACTATGTTAACCCAGAGGCGCTACCACCGTTGCTGATGGGTTCGGCCTTGGCCAGTGGCAGATCCATCTTGGAGCCAGCTGGCATTGGCTCTATTGGACACAGGGGAAGCTTCCGGCAGCTTCTCAAGAAGCCACCCCTGTAGCCCCCCCTCGCCCCCCCCGGCTACCAAAACCTTGCCATGCAAAGCCAAAATAGTTCCCTACATTTTGCTTTGCTATGCAGGACCTGCTGCAGTGATGCAGCTTCTCCGTGGCTCCGTGTGTCACCTCGTTCTCAGAATTAAGGTCATAGATACTAAACAATAGCACTTGTGATCTGAAAATCCATTATTTTTCTGGGATTTCACTCAGCTTTAGTTTCCTAAGCAGTTAACAGCAGTACCAGTAAAACATGACACCAGGCAAATAAACCAAAACAACAGCAGGGTCCTTCTCAGTAAGCCACAACGAAAGCAAAGGCTGCAGGCACGTTCTGCTCCCAAACCCATTTGCACAGCTCCTCCTTCAACGTGTTGGCATCCTTTGGCAGGGGAGAAGGCATTACACATAAACCACCAAATTTAATTAGCGAATTTTACAGGAGTTGCTAAAATTTCAGAATTCCTGCCCAAACCCCAAAATAACTACTTTGCAACCAATCCTGTCTTGAAAGGAGAACACAAAGTTGCTCAGTCAACAATGAGGGTCAGAAAAGAGTGTTTTAAGCAGATTCCAGCGAGCCCTGCATGAAGGAAACAGCCCAGAAAATGTCTTAAACATTTATGTAAATACCATCAACCACAGAGAAGGGGTGCATAGGTATATACAGAGAGATTTTCACCTTCAGCTTTTCAAAAAGAAACAAAACAAACACCAAAACCAAACAAAACCCACCCCAAACAATTAGCTGAGGGGTGAGCTTTCAACTCCTCTGATTTGACACCACCTAAAAATAATGTACAACCATCATACCCTAATGATCATCATGAAGAAAAATTTTATTTAAGGCCTCCCCAGTAATAAGTTCCAATCAGATAGTTCAGAAACTCAGGTTAAAAATAGATAGAACTCCACTTTTTGTTCTGAAACAAATGCAATCATTTAAACTACTGTTAATAGTATGTCATTGCCAGGTAGTCGGCCTCACAAGATATCTGACACCTAATCTATTACCATCAGCTTATATTCAACTAAAAATGAGATGCAACAGCATTTAAAGCTGTACAGAGCTCTTCCAGCTGGATAAAAAAGCGTGAATGAAAAGCAAATATGCATTTTCTTAGCTTATCTCTCAGTCTGATGCATACCCTCAAGGTCTGCATAGGTTGCAGAGGGTGATTTCTAAATTCCTACAGTCTTCTCAGAGTTTAAAAGTTTAAGTTAACAAGGAAACATAGATTTGAGCTACCAACAGTGCAAGATACCACTGTAATAATAGCATCAACAGTCATGCGATTTTAATCAATGATGTTCCTATTCACTGAAGCACATTTCTGATCTTCAGCCAAATCATGCAAGAGAAAATGGCGTTCACACTCCCTGGTACTGCTCCTTCTCAGTAATCCATTACTGCATTGAAGCAGGTCGAAAACCCTTTCTCAAAGGCATTTCTTCTGTCAGATCTTCAGAGGAGGGGCAGAAGGAGCAAAAAGCAGTACATCTCCAGCCCACAGTCCCACCAAGGATCTTTTACTCATAACTTGGGACACTCACTGACCTCAGGACACCAGCAAAACAGGACAGCAGTGAAACACCCTCCCAAGAAAGAAATCCTCTTGCCTACCCCGAAAAATGAAGCCAGACCTGCCTAAAGCTGAAAACAAGGCTGTGGAAACATTATTCCCTGGCAAACCCCAGAGATCCACTCTCTGCAAAGGGAAAGCTCCCATCTACCCACCCGCACAGGCACACACCTGGGACTGAGAGCAGGAATCACAATTTTGCATCTCAGACAGGGACACAAGAATCCCCTTCCCTGCCTGCTACTGATATTCAGCACGATGCCAAGACGATGAAGAGTCAGGCAATGTCTGAGAGTCTGAATCATCTCTGATAATCAGAAAGTAGCTTTACTTGCAGCCTAGGACCAGCTCCTTCAGCACCTAGGCATTTTGCTGGCAGTGAAAATCTTCATAGTCCTGAGCCTTTACCTCCAATTCAAATACTTCATTTACAAACAGCAAATACATTTAAGTGCTGTTAGTACTGGGCAGGTAAACATCCAGTATCTTTGGAAGAGAGACAATCCACAATCTGAAAGAAATACAGCATGGCTTCTTCTGACTTTTTGTATATTTTATACCTAATACATTATTATCAGCCTACAATATGTGTACAATTTTGGTTCAGTAATTAGGTTTCTTCTCACAGTTGCATCTGGGAAGACAATCTCTTCTGGAAGTTGTCTTTTCTTGTCAGTGAAGAATTAAAGGGGTATTTTTAGCAGGATATTTTTTTCTCCTCTGTCATCTTGGGTTTTGTTTTGGTTTTTTATACCTAAGCTTTTGTTTCCAGCTTTTGTACCCACCTGTATTTGCACTGTGCTTAGTCAACACCGAAGTCCAGGCATCACATATTTATAGTCTTGGCAAGTTTTATGGGTTTTGACAAACATGTAGTTGAATTTCTCACTAATCTTCCAGCAGGACCATAACCCTCAGCACTTCTAAAAGAACTTTTACCCCTAAATTCCTGTGTGCCATGTACATATCGACTGAACAGCAGTCCACAAAGTACTGTTAAATCTTTCAGTTTTCAGGAAATACATACAAATTTTATACCACATTAGAGAAAAGAAAATGAGCTCAGTAGTAGAGACAAAACAGAGAATAATTGGCCAGATGACAGGAGTGATTTAGGGTTACAGCAGATCACTAACTGCACCCAAGTCAAAATCTCAATGCAAACAAAGATAAATCTCTTTTTTGACTTAGTAGCAAGGGTGTCTTCAAAACAGATTTCTCAAACCAAATCCCTAAACCTCAAAAATGTTTGGAGGAAATGTTTGTTTTTCCCCCCCTCTGAATGTTGCTTCTTGCAATTGTGTCTCATTTCTGGCTTCCCCCTTTACCACAGGATCACAAGCCTAAAAGATGCCAATACTCTGACACACTCAGATTTCCCCAGGAGCTGTGGCATGAGCACCAAATGCCACGATGCCAGTAAAGTCATGAGAGTCGGCAGAACTGATAAGCAGTGGAGATCCCTTAAAATTACCTTTTCCTGGCACCCTGAACTCCCTTTCCACACAGACAATGAACCAGGGTTACTGCAGAAGCTTTCACATTTCTCTCAAAAATAGGAGCAGTGTTGTACGGGGGAGTGGTGGAAGAACGATGCTCCCTGGAGGTGTTTCCAGGTCTCAGAAATTCACTGTGGTGCTGCAGTGCTGTACCTGCTTTAAATCCAGGTTTCTTAGGCCACATGCGTAAAAGACAATCTCAGCCTTATTTAGAACTAGATACATCTCTGGAACCTCTGATCCATAAAGAGCCTGAAAACACTGGAAATATGCACTTGCCAGTTCTCAAAGTACATTGGAAAAACTGCATATTACTGTGTGTTTTTTTTCTTGTTTGTTTGGAGTGTTTTTTTAAAGCATTGCTCTACGTTTGCAAAGGTTTAAGGCCAAAGTACTGTACAGAGCACCTCAATTTCATTCTGAAGCAGTAGACCGGTATAAAGAACAGGAGGGAAAACCAAGACCCTGCACTTTGCTGGGCGTGCTGGCAGAGAACCGTGTTCCCAACAGAAAATCAACCCCTATGTCCTACCTTTAAAGCCACTTACACTATGATCAGTCCAGGGAATTAAAATCTCAGTTAAGATATGTTCTTACAGCATGCTTTTGCTTCCAAGATGTCCTAGCTAAGCTCATCCTATGCACCACTCCATACTTATGTAAGCTGTTGGCTGTTACCTGTCATGCCCCATGGATATGTCCTGACTTGTAAGGGACTTGCGCACACATCTGCAGCAAGACGACTGTCCCAGACCCAGCCACACTCATTTAACTTGACAGCTACATCTTCAGCCCTAGGTAAGAGCTCAGCAAGGCTGATGTTTCAGGCAAGAACAGTTCTTTGGCATGTCTTTCCTCTGGAGAAAAGCACTTTTGCTTGGGCTTCTGCTTCCTTGTTTTCCAAAGGCTTATGTCCTCTGCTTAAACCTCTTGTTTTTACGATCATGTTGTTCACTGCCCAAATCTCAATCCTGATGCTCAGGATTGCTGGGACAAGCCCAGCTGCTGGTGGGTGGTCCTGGAGATGACAAACCCCACAGGGGCACACCTGCTCATCCAGGACACACAGCACAGGTTTGCATGGGCTCACACCACCCACACCACCCGTACAAACAGTTTGTTCCACTCTGTTGCATTCTTCTCAAACTGCTGTAAGTTTAAACAGCTGTAAGACGCTTTTAGCCATCAAATAATAGAGGCTGTGGGCTCCTCGCTAGCAGCCGCAGCAAGAGGTGTGCCTACTACTTCAAGTCAAATTTCTGTCTTCAGCAGGGGTTCCCCAACTTGCTCTGTGCTGCTGCATCCTTTCCAAATGGCTATAAATTTAGGTTATTGTAAGACACTTAAAGCTTTCAAGTAGCAAAGCTGAGCTCTGCTCCCATCTGACATTCACTCTAACAGCCATACATGTAAGGCAGCTTACTGCAGGTCTTCCCAAACTCACTTTGCTCAGGTACTGTAACGAAACCAGGAAGCACCAGAGCAACTCTTATTGTTAACTTCCTCATGATACAAAAATGCACAGTGGTGTTTCTAATCATCAGAAGTTGCAAAGGCAACAGTTGCCTGACTTACTGCTCTTTGAAATGGAAGAGATGACTGCAGAGCAGTGTCTGCCCTTATCTGTGCTTTAAATAAAGTTGTTATGTGAGCAACCAAATACAGCAGCTGAGTTTATGAGCACTCAGCCCTGTGGTGTAGAGATGGCACATCTGTTCATCTGTTACAGATTCAATTCACTGATACTAAATCTGGGCTATGAAGTGGACTTAAAATGGCCTAAAACACGCACTTGAGTTCAAATTTAATCTGGATGGACAGAGGAGTTTGTGGTTGGTGCAGATACCTCACATGTTACTCAAAGCCTTCCTGTGATACCAGCGCTTGAGCATGCACATCACACACAACATGGGGGAGAGTAGCCATGCTCAGCGTGGGATGCTTAGACCTAAGCATGGACACCAGACGATCACAGAAATCGAGGAAACACAACAGCCACTTCACCACAAGCCAGAGCGTAGAGTCCAACACAGACATGGCTGTGAGAAGAGCAGAGCAGGTGATCCTCCCTCCGTGCTATCAAACCTACATTAGTGCACAGTTTCACCAAGCCTGATGCTGACTTGCTGACAATTTGGGATGGCTAACCAGGCACCTTGCTTGACCTGCAAACAGCCTGCAAAATCCAAAATGTTTCCCCAAACAGCCTTCTTTTAGCATTTCCTAGCTTTTTTATCATGAGTTTGCAACATCAGAATGCGTTTAAATGTATCTGAATGCATCATATATAAAGTGCAGCAATCAGACCACTTTACTTTTATCCTCAGTGATCCACAGAAAGAGTAACAAGGATTGAGGTGCTTTTGAAAAAATGCATTGGCATTGTTCTATTATGCTACAAGAAATAAAAAAACAAAATACAACACTCCTAATCTTCCCCGCAAATCCTTGCCTGATTGCCTGTTGTCTGCATGATCCCAAAGGGAACATAAAAGCAGAACACTAAAGAGGAACAGAGAGAAAGAGATGCTGGTGGGATGAGAGAGGGTTTGCCAGGTCATCCTTGACTCGTTGTACCATTTGCTGATTTTTCAGTTAACAGCTCTTGCGACTGTCCTGTTCAAGTTTTTAACCTTTTTTTTTCCCCTTTGGCTTTTTCAAGCAACCATGGATGTTTCCTTGCCTGGGCCCAGCATCACACCATCAACAACAGGGCTATGCTGCACCCAGTGGCAGGCTGGGAGGATTTAGGTTTGAACAGCAAAACCCTGCAGGGACTTTCCTTTAAGCATTTGTCTTTCAAGGTCTCATTCTCCATGCTACAGCCATCAGCCAGCTGGGAAGCAGTGCCTGATACTCCCCCTCTGCTTTCTCAGCTGTTTTAACTAAGTGGATTACGAGGATGTACTGGTGGTTCCTTCCTAGCCCCTATTAAACCCCAACACAGGGGCATCACAAAGTCCCCGCAGCCCCACTGCCTCTGGTCTACCCACCAGGTCTGCTGTCTGGAAGCCCTTTTACAACAGGAAGCAAGCAGCACAGACAGACACAGACTGCAGACTGAGAAATGTGGCTGTTTTCTCCCCTTTGATTCATATTGGTCTTTATTTTGCTGCCGGAGACCTGGCAAACTCCATCTCCTGTGTAGCAGCTGCCATCTGCAGGTACCCGAGCTCCTCACTAGGGAACAGCCTCTCCCGGGCATGGAAATGGGCATGTGTCTGGCAGAAAGGCTTCTCCTCCCCTTCCACCTTGCTCACTATTTTTCTACCTCCCATCTGTTCATCCCTTCCCCCTTCCTGGCCTCTCTGCTTTCTCCATATTCTTGCACCGCTAACATCTATATTCTTCCTCACCTTCACATATGTCCATCTGCTGATGCAACGGAGTAGCAGTCTAAGCTTTCAGGTACCACCAAGCATAAGAAAGAAATGTAATCCCTCATCCTTCCTTTAGCTCTCACTCACTCTCAACAGCATCAAGGAAACTGGCCGCCAGTGCTGTCTTCTTTATACTTCATTGGGATGCTCCTACTTAGCACAAAACCAGCAGGAAAGATCAAAACCCCCTAAATTAACAGGCAATTCCCTCCTGTCCCCAGTGTTTAGAGCCCCCTTCAAGCCCCATCACTGGCAGCTGCTCCCTAGTGTTGACACCCCAGTCAGAGTCAGGAGCACTGACTTCAAACGGCACTTCACCGGCAGCCTCAAAAGCCTCCGAGACCGTTCCACACCTGAGACCAAACAGGAGGGGACGCCCAGAAATCCAGCTCTCACATCCTGCCTGCCCCCTAAACCGTTCCACATGTTAAAGTTGCATAGCTTTGTCCTCTCATTGCCTTTCTCAAGCAGAGCATTTTTTAAATTATCTACCTACCTTTGGAAGTAAAGTGCCTATTTAACAAGGCACACACACCACGCTACCTTTTATCATCTTGTCAGCAAGCTGAGAGCGGAAACTGCAAAACATGAT
This sequence comes from Gavia stellata, assembly GCF_030936135.1. Classification (NCBI taxonomy): domain Eukaryota; kingdom Metazoa; phylum Chordata; class Aves; order Gaviiformes; family Gaviidae; genus Gavia; species Gavia stellata. The sequence continues at coordinate 6,687,195 of NC_082602.1, forward strand.
TCTGTTAGAGGGAAGAGCTTGTTGTTGCAGCCCAAAATGTATTCAATTACTTTCTCTCCCTACCACACAACCCTACTAATGAAACATGCAGACCCCAAAGGGAAAAGCAGGTCCCTTAGCATATCATAAAAGCAAACAGGCAAATACTGGCCCTATTTCACTTCTAACCATCCTCCTTCACAACCGGACACATTTTCTGTGTGTTCGTTACACAACGAGCCTCCCCCTCCCCGAGCAAGCATTAAAGCGCGAGACAGTTCTACAAACCTGCAGTGACAAATATTCTCATTTTCTGCTTCCCCACCACACCATGCACCTCATGACAGCTCATCTCATAATAACTAACCCAGAAACATGGTAGATGGCAATTAAACTCCGTTATCTCAGTTTGCGGATGGGAATGCCTTCGCTCATCTTCTGGCTTTGAACTCCATTAGAGCAAAGACTTTTGAATTAAGAATTGGCAAAGAATAAAAATTAACATCTTTAAGTACTTGTTTTTGACAGATATACCCAAAATATAACCATGACTCGTGTTTTCAGTCCCTCTGTCAACTGCCTAAAAACTGTTGCTTTAGAGGAGGTAACAGAACTACTTGATATTTGTACCAATACCTATTGTGCAGGTTGGAATTGTCCAGGCTACCAAAAAATATTTTAACTCTAGAAAACAAAGTTGTGTGATCTTTGATTACCATGAATATTCAACAGAGGCAATGTAAAACCATGCTCAGCAGTAGCTCTGCTGCTTATACCTCACTCTTTGCATAATTCAAGACTTTCTTTTGATAGTGAATCAAGGCACTGTGTGGGCACTGAAACAAACGTGATATAGCTTGTGAGAGCTAGAAAATCATTACCTAATCTAACACAACAGCAGGCAATATTCCTCTTCATCCTCCATTATCTTAACTATGCAAGGTAAGAGTCATGCTGAACACAACAACCAGGCAAGCAGGGTATCAGAAGAAGTGTGCCCTCCCTACCATGTCCCCCGGAGCATCTCACAGATGAGCACTTCTGCTTACCCACATGAGGATCCAGCAGGGTTTAAAAAAGAAACAGGGAAAACGACAAAAACAGAAAAGATCCCAAAAATCGGCACAGGAAAGGAAGACCCACAGAGCTTCAACACCACCCTCACTGACAGAAACGCACCAGCCATATTAACTGTATGCCTTGCCACTGCACTGGATGCAAGCACCAAGGGGTGGGGGGACTCCCTGCTGGGAAAGAGGGAAAAGAGGAAAAAAAAAATATATATATGTTCCCTTAAAACTTCTTTGCAGTGCGCAGCTTTTAACTTTCCTCCGAATCTGAACACACTCAAATGGTCAAATAGCCTCATCCCTACCAGGAGGCACACACTGCCTGCGTGCTGCGACTCCTTCCTCCTGGGACTCAGAAGCAACTTGGTGAGACACAGGGATGCTGAAAGAGATGGATAAAATCAGTAGAAGTGCGAAGGTTGCTATGAAAGTTTGAATTAAAACTGAAAAGGTACCATATTAAAGAGTCAAGAGAAAAAACGTTTTAAAGCATGTCAAGTTTTGCAAATGGGTGCAGTTTTCTTCCATCATCGTAACACTTGTGCACCCATATCTGAATCCTCCAGAAGGCTTCGTGGCTCCATGGACACCGCTCAAAAACCGCAGGGAAGCCCCGCCAGGAAGGGAGCTAACTCCCACCCTCCTGGAGAAGCACTCACCAAGAGGAAATCTCGTACTTGGATTCCCGCACAAGCTTATCAAGTCCAGCACAATCAAATGTCCTCCTTATTGCAAAAACCCTACCAAATTTAGGCTTGTCAGAGTGCAGTACCTCTCACTTCACAGTCCTCACCATGCAAGTCAACGCAGCCACAGCTGGCAGGAGAGCTCTAGAGACAAGTGTCTTCATACATCCACATCAGGTGAGCCAAGCAGAGCCTGAATTAATACTGAGAAAACTTTAAATAACAGCACTGTACAAAGCTATACTATAGCCAGACCCAGCTGTACCGAGTTCTCACCCAGAAACTTAATCTCTCCCTTTGCGAGCAGGAGACAGGTGCACCTCAGCCCCCAGGTGCAGCTCTCCAACGATGCTGGAGGCCACCAGCCAGCCCCTGACCCCCTGCACCTGCACCCACCATGTCCTCTCTGCTAATGCAGCACCCAGGCACAGCAGCTCACTCACTGCCTGTCCCCAGTGTAGCTGTTATGACAGGTTTATTCCAGCTTAATATTAAAGCCTAGAAGACTATTTGCATAATTAAACATTGATCTGCTCTCCCTCTCTGCATGTGCCTCTCATTCATGTGAAATACATTAATTCAGCATTTGCCTCAGGACAGAGGTCCTGCAGACATGATGTGGTGCCTGTCCCCTATGGAAAATTCTGTCCATCTTTAGAAAAACATGCAAAACTCTTAAAACGTAAAGCCAAGGTGACAGGCCAAGGGCCACTTTCCTTTCTACCAGGGAACAAATGAAAAGAAACAAAGGGACACAGGGATTAGCCTCCAGGCTGGCACGGAAAAGGGGATATAATTGCTAGGCTTTGCTACTGCAATGCTCATAATCTTCAGCTGTGGGTGTGTGGACAAATCAGCATACCCACAATAAGCAACAAAATAAAAATACGAAGCAAGAGATATATTACAGAGCCAGTTTTCAAAACGTATTGCAAGTAACACAGTGGGCATCAATGAACCCACATTTTTGTCAAACAATATTTCAGAAAATGTAATGCTCAAGCTATCCAAAGTCATTTTTTATTATTAAGTATTTTTGAGAAACCAGAGGACCCTGCTTGACAAAAAGGAAAAGATACCCTAAGCCCTATAACACAGATATTGGCCTATGACCGGTCAGCTTGCTGTCCTGCAGCTCGCTGTCCTTCATTGACTGAGCCTCAATGGGAACATCAGGGGGTGAACAGTTGTTTTGTCCCCTGGAAAAGCAAAACAGGCAGTGGTCTGGGAAGATAACCAATAGCACCACGGAAATGCAACTGGTCACAGATGAAGAGTCTGCAAAATCCCAGGGTTAGCCTATATAGCTTTGCATAGCCAGGGATGTGACAGAAGTCAACTGAAGGAAAATCGGCCTGAGTTTTTTCTTTGGCAGAGAAATGACACCAGTGAAATTAGTGACAGAGCAGTTCCAGGTGCTCCTGGTAAAAGGGAAGAAGCAATTACAGCCCACCACAGGTGGTGTGGGGAAAATATTCTAAAAGTAATATTAAGATTAAAATCTATATGATAGTTCTGTTGCTCTGGCAAAATTTTTGCTTTTGTCAGTGTGTTATTAAAGCAATTCAAATGGGGACACACATGCGCAGGATCTGTGCTGAGAGGACTCTGCATTTGATGGAGGGAAATTAATAAAATATATCTCTCTCTCATACATATGGATGCTCAGGGGAGACAAAGCCAAGCAAATCTCCATAACCAAATCAGTTGACAAGGAAGAACTCAGGGGACCACTCGTGGCAATGCTGGCATCTGGGCAAATTTATCCATTCTGAAAGAGAGTCATACCAAAGCTGCCAAAGTTTGCAAATATCCATCCTCAGAGGGGCACTGCTACCTCACTGCAACAGCACCTGGCCTCAGCCCTACTGAACAGCAGCAGCGGTTTCTCCAGCTGCCCGAATTGCCCAAGTTTCACACTCATCCATGGGCAAAGCATATTGCCTTTGGAGCACAAAGTGCCCCAAACTGGGACCGAAGGGGCCGCCAGCTGCTTTCCTTAAGCTTTGCAATAGCATGTGATGGGAAGAGGATTTCTGCTCATGCCAGGAAGGAGCTGGGGCAGCTGCCAGGCAGGACAAGAACGCAGGCTCTCCGTGGGCAACTTCAACAGGCAACGCCAGCAATCCCACTTTGGGGAAATTTCTTCAGTTTATGAGATGTAATTTGGAAATAAGCAATTTCTCTATGTAAATTGCATAAAAGCATCGCACAGAATGCACGAAAATACCTGAGTGCTCAAATTAATTGCTTGCACGGGAGGCAGCCAGTAGATAAATAGCCAACATTAATATTTTGAGTTCCAATTTCTATCTTGTTTTACCATAAATTATTTTCCATGTAAATAACAAACTTGTATTTAAGCTAATCAGGGTTTAACAGTTGAGACACAATTGAAAAATATCAGGAGAATCCTACTTTTGCTGCTAGCACTGATTATTCTGTATTTTCAAAAATTGTAATTGGAGGATTGCAACCCTTTTCCCCCCTAGCTATCAAAGAAGAAAATTGCATTGGGGTTTTTTTTCTTTTAAAGTCACTTTATCTGAAACGTTTACTGGGACCTATCAGAATATCTTTTGTCTGCATCAAGTCTTTTACTTTTCTTATACAAATATGTACTGAGATCGTGGCAAGCAGTTGAGGGTTTTGTTCTGCCTAACATTTGTAAAACTCGTTCTGCCTTTTGTTTTGGTCCTTCCTTAAAGGTCAGCAAGCATCACACCTAATCTGACTTGTAATTAACTCTAGTAAACATGGCTGAATAGATAAATGCCAACACATTTAAACATGTAACATGAAATGCACTGCTTTCTGTTCCTAATGTACTAGATAACAAGAAAAGCAGAACTATAGCACTTTTCTAGTGCTCATTTGTAAGCCAAGATGAAACGGAGTTTGTGTGACTTTCAACTGGCTGGAAAGGCCCTTTTTCCTCCACAAAGTGCTCTGATTACTCCTCCCTGCTCTTCTTCAGGAGCTGCAGAAAGACATAATAAAACAGCTATTCTGTATGAGCAAGGAATTAACCTAAGGTGCAACAGGTCAGCTCATAATGTAATATTCTTCACGTATCAGCTTCAAGGGCCCACTTGAATTTTGGCAGCCATCCATTATATTGATCAGATTACCTGGTGACAGTAAAATCCAAAAGGATGCATATTTCAGAGTCTTCCATGAAGAAAGCCAGGCAGGCCAGTGAAGTAACCAGCATCACATCCAGACAGTGTCACATGCCACTAGAGAGCACAGCCTTGCCCAAGGACAGGGTCATTCCCTCCCAGAGGGGAACAGCAATAAATCCATAAATTTACTTCAATGAGTTAAGATAAATAAACCAAGGAGGAACAGAAGAGCATGTGTGCAGAGAACACGATGAGACCACAGAGAGTTTTCCCCAGCACCAGCACGGGGCTGGGCAGGAAGTGAGAGCCATCACCCAAAACGAAGGGAAAGCCAGTTTGGAGGCTGATGGCACAAAAAGCCCCTACTGGCTTCTGCTTATGAGAAAAGCAGCCCCCAGCAAGCGTCTCGGCCACTTCCCTCCTCATCCTGCTCAGACACGGCCCTCCTGTTGAGTAAGCTGCCGCAGCATCTCTGCTAGTCTGGGTTCAAAAAAATCACATGTTGGCTTCTCCACATTCAGCCCATTCACAGCCTGGTTTTCCCACATCACCCCCAAAATCCCTGTCAGGGCCTGCTGTCCCTGGGGTGCCTACCCCTCTAACTTCGTACAGGGCTGGACCACTACAACCCAGGCCGACAGCAGCTGCAATGCTGCATTTCTCATCCAAGCTTCTGCATGCTCTTTTCTCAGCAGGAGGGCAGTGGAATACCATTTCCATAGTCTAAAAAAAAAAAAAAATCAGGCAAAAAGGAGACAAACTTAACTTCTTCTGTAATGCTTCTTCGCTATCTGTGTCTGTAATAAAAATATAATTTTTCAGTAGCATTTGCATTTCTCCAGTGTGAATGGAGCATAAAAGCAATCCAAAGCCCTAACAAAAGGAACCACAGGTTTCTGTGTAAAAACAAATAGCTCTCATCCCACTGAACCCCACAGCTACTGCAAATCACTTGATACAATATTTAATACAAATACCAGTTTCCAGTCCCTGACTGAGTCAGAATAAAGAGCCTATTTTAAAAAAATAACCACCATATATATCGCCCCACACATCAATATTAAGTGAAATGAAATAACAAAAGAAAATCATAATTTCCCAACCACAACTCTTGTCAGAGCCCAGCCTAAGAAAATTGTCAGCCAGTATTTGACTAATACTCACATTAATTTTATTGAGCCCACTGAAGACTGCTGCGAGACTGTTAATATGCCGCACCACTGCCACATGCCAGGCTAGAAATAGCTAAATCAGATCAAGACTGGTACATTGTAAGAAATGAAAATCTCCTGTCAATCTAGGAAAGAACACAGTACTTTTCCCCATGAATATATCACATACACAAAGCAGGCACAGTAGGACCAGAGGCGCATTAACTTCAACTTTAAATATCTGCTTTCTGTGCTTTCATTTGCGTTGGCATAATACCACCATTCTCCCTGCTGCAGCCATCGTTTGCTCAGTACAGATGCAGAAACAGTACAAACCCTGATGGGCTGTAAGGGGTGGCCAAACTACAGTAGAGGCTACCAGAGTTTGCCACCAGCCCTCAAAGTCTGCCAACAGACCTATTTATGCTACGGAGCCACCATAAGTTACCTTCATAAATTCCTAGATCGCTTTCAAAAAGAAGATTGCAGCTACTGAGGGAGCCTCTGGAAAGCTCCATCCCACCCTGCTTGGGCTGCACGGGTCCTGCTCATGGCTGCTGAGCCCAGAGGCAGCAGAGGAGCAAACCATGATCCACTGCATGCCTCACCCACCTCTCATCGTCTGCAGCACCAGCTGCAGTGGCATTTCACATGGCAATGGCACCTCTCCAATTTCTCTTTTTCCAGCTGAGTTGCACAGTTTGGGATACTTCATAAATACAGACACACTTTGCATTTAATTTACTATATGCAAGAAGTTTTGCCAAAAGGCTGTGTGTTACCAGCGTGTCTCCATACATGACATTGACTGTGATTCTCCACCAAGAGCTTGGTCACGAGGGAAACACACATTAACCTGGGCACCAAAACTGGAATTGTGCAATTTCCTATTCCATTTCCAAACCTGATGTATATCAGTCCCCCATTAAGCATCACTAAAACACATTTACACAGTCTCTATTCAGCTATGTGTGCACTACATCTAACTCATATTTTGTGGTAAGCATGCACATGCCAAATGTGATATTTACACATTATTTAAGTTTTTACATATCCCTAAGAGCTGAACAAATTAATACTTTGATTAATTTAGCCATTTGCTCAGATGTGATTATTTTCTAAAATTAATGCCTTATTTAAATTTATTCAATAAAATACCTTCTGGGGTGTTTCTTCTCTGGGTTGATTATAAGCTCTGAAGATCAAACATTCATAATTTGAGCTGTGTGGCTTTGATTATAATTGTTAAGGTAAATCACAGGGTGCTCCAGCTCTCTCTGGATTGGAGAGGCGCGCTCCTGCACGCATTTGGCACTCAGGCCAGGCAACACAACCTTGACATTTGCTTTCATCAGACATTCAGCCAAATAAATTCAGACAAATGTTTGTAATAAGGGAATAGGAAGGGTCCATGAGCGCAGCTTGAGCTAATTCTCTTTAAACCATGATTGAATATGTGCACAGAACACCTCCCTCCCTCCTGAACCCCCTCCCCAGGATCCTCCCCAACAGCAGCATACTGACAGTAAAACCCTATATGCGCAGTCTGAGATTTCCCATTACTCGGAAACAGTTATTAAAATGCATCGTGTTCTTTGTTTAATTTATAATATGCTCTCTTTTCTACATGGCCTAAATAATTGCTTTTTAATAGGTAATACAGTTCTACATCATACTGTATGTTAGTATTTCCCATCGGGAGACTGGGACGTGCTCTCTACCAGTGCTGGCTCCTGTACGGGAGATTCACCAACGCTCCTGCTCTGACCAGGAGCAAGTGCGCAGATATACGGCTTGTACTCAGCTCTTAGCACCAAGGAAGAAGGCACAAGGGAGAAAACATCATTGGAGTGCTTCGTGCCAGGGAAGGCTTTTAAAACACGGATGAGTCCTTCACAGTCCAAACTATCTGTCGTCTTTCTAGCGTACATCTGAAAAACTACCAACAAAAGCAATTAGCTCTAGAGAAGTATTTAATTCCCAGCAATACATTTAAGTACTTTGCTATTGCTTTTTAATTGGAAAACATGCTACCAAGAACGTTTACTGCAGATTTTGAACTGACCCTGCCAGTATCAGAATGGGTCCCTCTGGGATTTTCACTTACTATGGTACAACTTTATTGGTAACAACAATTAGTACTTTTTCGAAACCGATTCTTCTGTACACAGCCTCATCTCAGAGCTCAGAAATAGCAGCCTTAGGTGTTTTGGAAAGTTTTACCAGCTTAATCAACATCCAGTGCAGCATAACTTAAAAAACACACACACACCCTACCGGCTGATCCCAGCATACATACAGCACATGGGCATGCATCTGTTGATACGATGAGCTGTCTGAACCACACAAGTACACTTTTACTTCAGCACGTTGTCTCTCTCAAGTTCCCCACGGCATGCAATAAACATAAGTACATTCTTTATTCTGACTGAACCAGACAAATATGTGAATAGTAAATAAATAAGAAAGCACTAGATGACAGGTATCTCCTAAGCAAAAATACACAGAGAATGAGGGACAATGGTCTGTTGATTATTTCTTTGCTAAACCTTGAATTAAGGTTTTCTCAGTGACTAGAAACCAAACTGAGATTGATAAAATCTCCTGTATTTAAAATTAACATCTCTTGTTCATTCAGATCTGCTAAAGATTTTTCTGTGTAACACACAGGACTTCAAAGTCCTACAGTTAACATACAGCAAATCACCCATTTCTTAAGTTCAGATGGATATAATTTTGATTGTGGTAAGTGTAAGTAATATACCTCTTGAGTTACTTACCCAGTAAATAAAAGCAGAATTTAATGAGCATTTACAGAGAAGTGCCAATTCTGCAAAGCAACCACCAGAAACCCACCCTGGGGGAAAGCAGTGCAGGCCATCCCAAATGGAGCAGGAAGTGTCATTACAGTTATTGAAAACATTACACTTAAAAGGAACTGACAAGTCCTTCAAAACACAGACCGCTGGCTTTTAGAGAAGACTTCTTGCAGAGATTCAAATTTTTGCCATATGCCAAGCTACTGTGGAGAAAGGAAGTTTAATACATTTTTTCTGTAAAACTTAGCCCCTACTGCCACCTGCAGTTCCCATAAAATGCTCTCTCTGATTAAGTGTTTCCATTTCCAGGCAGAAGCTGCTGTACACCCCTGAGTACAAAACTGGGGTGCCATCTCAAACCGTGCAACAGTAAGGATCATCCTTTCCACAATTACTATTTAACTGCTTTGTGCTTGTTGTACAAGAGCAGGCCATATGCTGCTCTCACGCGCACACACCCCCCCAAAACCTACGAAAATGCCCAGAGACCTGCAGGTTAAAGCTCTGGCCTTGCAGTGTTTGTTGTCCCTTGTTTAAGTGAATTGTGCATATTCAAATATGCAAACAGTGATGGCAAACAGCATCTGTGTGCTTCTTTCTTTCTTTCTTTCTCTGGCCTTACCAGTCTGGCATGAATTTTGGCAAGGCCATCATCTCTTCTGCTGCACCCCCAGGAGCTGCACCGTGTTCTTTGCAGCTCTCCCTGCCAGAGCCACCACAATGCTAGCCCAAAACCACCTGTTGCAAATAAATAAATAAAATTTAAAAGAACCAAAAATACTTTTTAAAAACCAATAATATATATGTAAGTGATCCAGTCATCTCTTCAGGTGAGACAATTTAAGTGTGTATATGGGCTCCTGTATGGTACAAGGTACAATTTGCATTTTGATTCTTCACTCACCTGGAGAACAGTGCCTCAGCAGGCAGCTCCCCGTGACCACATGCATGCTGGAGAGCACAAGAGCTCTCAGCAGAGGTCAGTACCAGAACCTCTTCTAAACCCCACCACAGTTACATTTTAGAGGTCAGTTAAGTATTCCTCTGTGGCAGGTTGACCATGTCTGGCTGCCAGATGCCCACCCAGCTGGTCTCTCACTCCCACCCCTCAGCAAGGCAGGGGAGAAAACACAGTGAAAAAGCTCATGGGTTAAGATACAAAGATAGATACAGATAGGGAGATCCCTTACTGATTACGGTCACAGATGAAACAGATTCAACTTGGGGAAAATTAATTTGACTTCTTACCAATTCAACTAGGTTTGGACAGTAAGAAACAAAGAAAAATTACTCTCCCTTACCCCCTTTTTCCCACCTCACCCTCCCTCCTTTGCTCCCAACTCCTCTGCCTCTCCCCACTCCTGGCGGTGTTTTCCCCCCCTCTCACCTCCGTCCCCCCAAGGTGCCACCTGTGGGGCTGAAGGGCTCAGCGGGGCCCAGCCATGGGACCACTGCGGCCATGCCCAGCCCAGGGCAGCCCCAGCCTCTCCTCACAGAGACCCCCTCAGCCCTGCTGCCACCCCTGAGCGCAGCTACCCCACGCATTCCCAAAGGCAAAAATAGGAAGTAAAGCACACGCGTACAGTCTTCAGATGCTCTCTTGGGCGTGTGATCACACATCTCGTTATTTTAGGAGTAATTATGAAGCAGCGTTGCTTGCGTGCACAGGCAGCACGATCCCCTTTGAGACATCGAGGGCAAAACAACCCTCTGGTTTGGTGCAGAAGAGGACAAGGCCAAATTGCCACGCACCCGCTCCTGCTCACCTTCATCACCTGCTACACTCAGCTGCCTTTTTTTTTTTTCCACCTCCCCTCCCTCTGCATAGCGAAATCTGGCAATAATCACAACTGAAAAAAAAACAGTCTCAAGGTTTTGTTCATTAACCGCATACCTGAAGCGGAGAGCAAGGCTTCACAAATCTGCTCGTGCATAAACACCCGTTTTATGGCAATTTATTTTATGTTCTCAAGTCATTTTCTTTCATCTTACTTTGCCCTTTCCTGAGTCATTAAGTGGCTTCACTGCAGTTTCTTCAGGGTTTTCATGCATTTTATTGTACCTTTTTTTTTTTTTAATCTTTCCCCCCACTGTTTTCGCAGGCTTAGGGCAAGCGTAACCTTGTGCTTCCTCCACCACTAAGCTGGTCCCAGAAACCTGAAGGCAAAGATCTCGCGCCCAGAAGACAGCAGCGAGCACCAGCATCCGCACCTCACCACCAAAGCTTGCCGAAACGCAGAGGCAGCTTCCCCGGGAGGGGGAAAGGAAAGGGCAGGGGATTGCACACTGTAAATCAGCAAGATTAAAAACACTAATCCAGCAGTCACACACAAAGGCATCCGCAAGTTATCGTCACTGTACATCACCAGTCAGGCAAAGCCACAAGCCAGGAACAGAGAAAAAAACAGAGTGAGACAAGAACAGGGATTTCCTTTTGAAAGCAGTAAAACGAAGCTCAAAGATCAAGCCTGTGTCAACAGGAGTCCCTTCAAAAGCCACATTTTGAGACCTTCCTTTTTTTTCCCCCCATCCCATCACACAGTCGTTTCACAGTTTCATTGCGTATAATGCAATTATGGTATTGTGGAAAGCAGAGACCAAAACCGCCAGGGAGATTTATTAATTATAAGCCCAAACAACTGCAGCTCGCCTGTGAAGGCAGCAGCCATGTCCTCTCCGGCGCAGAGGTAAGGCAGCACTGCTGGCACAGCCGGGCTGCTGCCCCGATGGGACCAGCAGCTGAGGGGCATCGCAGAGGCCAGACAGGAAGGTCCCCTCTACCCAGAGCAGACAACTTATTCCGTACTGGATAAACAGTCTCCCTGGATGGATTTTAAGAAATCATGCAGAAGAATGTGTCTGTCTGGAGGAATGTGTTTGTCTGCAGGGTTTTTAGCACAGAAAAACCCTCCAAATGAAAACCATCTAAACCTGCTACCATACACACAGCAATATACGTATATTAACATAAATAGAGAACTTTAATATTGCTTACATCTACAGCTAATAAACTACCTAAATGAAAACAACCACCCTTACGTCTCAGTGTGGTAATATAAAGGGTCATGGCTCACACTCGGGCTGAGGGCCCACCAGAGATGGAGCTCTCATCCATATTACTGCCAGAGAAGAAGAAATCACCAGGCTCTTTTTTCAAAGCCAGCCAAGTTTCCCCACTGTTGTCCCAAAGCCAGAGGCCACCCTTCTCCCTGCCTAGTCCTGCTTTGATGTGGTCAGAGGTGGGCTGCAATACCAGGGGTGGTCTGAAGGTCAGGAGCACTTTTACATCCTTTTTTTTTTTTCCAAGAACAAAGTTTCAGTGATAGATTACTTAAATCATAGGGATTAATTTTGTTTTCCCTTGCAGTTCCATTGAAAGTCTGTGCATTTTAATGCTCTTCAAAGCCTCCAAATTATAGATCCATATTAATAAGCACAAAGAGAAAAACCACCTTTCTGCCTTTTTGCTGTTCTTTCCCCAAGCTCATTCAAATTACCTTAAGTTCTTATGTAACAAATGCAAGATGAAGAGACTATCACCACGCAGCATTAGCCTCCTGAAGCATAAATACATTAGCTAATGGGCTGTTCGCAAGCTGCAACGGTCAATTAAATATACAGAAAACATCATCTGAGTGACAGTACAGCGTCCCATCTTAGTCCCATCAAGGCATACGCAAACAAGCTCATCACAGTTTCCTTCCAGCCCTGCCATTCTCTTAAAGGCAGAAAAGCCAGGTGAACTTTTCTCCAGCCCCTCTGAACCGAAAAGCTAACATTTTTTAGGGCACAAGTGGATTGATTAACTTTCAAAAGCACTTAAATAAAGACCAGACACTTAGTCAATATTATTTTGCTCTTTTAGCCTTCTTGTCAGAGAGAAGTATAAAACTGCCTAAAAGGCACAGTATAAAATTTTATTTTCATCCTCTTTTAGTTCATTGTGATTTATTGCTCATGAAAAGACAAAGGAAGAAAGATTAAACTTTTTAATGCCATTTCCAGACCTTCATGGCTAGTACATCAATAAGCATGTGGCTACCAGGAACCCTGATGGGCAACGTATTGGTTCAGGAGCACATCAGCAGGCGCCAGAGAAGCCCCTACGCTTTGCGCACAGCACGCTCCTGTAGGCACCATCGCAGATACTGCAGGCGTCACAGGCAGCCACCCACACACGCGAACAAACATTCTTCCTGCGCCCAGGCTGACAAAGCCTGCTGGCACCAACTGGAGCTCATCTCAGGGTTGCTCACCAGCCTGAGGACAGACACACATTCAGAAACAGGCTGCAGGGAAATCTGGAATATGTGGCTGTCCCCAGGGCTGGTTTTTTTTGTTTACGTTTTTTTGCTAACAATAACAAAGGTGCCAAGGGAGCATTAACCATCCTCCCATTTTCCCTGTCTCCTCCCATAGCAGCACCAATTCAGGGCTGGCACAGAGCCCACCCTGACACTTTGATCTCCCAGCCATTGCCACATGCATCATTAGTTTCTCTGAGCAACTAACTGTCCATGGAATAACTTATTTAAATAGAAATTATTTCTCTAGCAACCAGTAGGGAAACAGACATGAGCCCTGCAAGGCCAGGGGGCAAAAGCAAAGCCTGCTCCACCCAAGGGCCAGCTCTGGATTATCCACAACATGCAAGGAAAGGTCTTTTCTCCCCAAACAAGAGGCCTCACCAGGCTAGACACTCACCCTGCACAGCTACACTGCTCCTCAATGCTGTTTGACAGCCCAAGCGGTCGTCTTGAGCAGGACAGGAAAATTCAATGCAAAATCCAATTTCAACACAGGACAGGAAAATTAAGGCAAGCTCACATCACACAGTGCTCTCCTGGTTTATGAAAACCCAGGACGGTTATAAATCCATTGCAGTTTTAGTATCTCGAGTATATCCTACTGGCACTAGATGTCTGCACAAAGATAAATTTTAATTAGAGGAGGAACTGTTCTCCCTTTCTGGTATATATTTGTGCACACAAAAAGACACAACAAGAGAGAACACCTGTGTCAGGATAAAATAGACTTTAAAAAAAGTACCATTTAAAGTTATTTAGAAGTATTTATTGGTGTTAATTTGATTTCGTTACTAATGATTAGGCTAATGCTCACTGGTGACAAGGGAGGAAAGGGCATGATTTCTTACCTGAGTTGCCTGATATTACTGTGGATTTCCAATTGTTGCCTGAGAGTATTGTAGATTTCCAATTGCACAGCTGTGAAATTGTATGCAAAGGGAGGAAGGACTGAATATACTCCACCATATTCATATGGGTACCAATGACACGTGCAAAACACATCCTCTGGTAAGCAAGTGTTGTATTCCCATGAACACTCAGACACACAAGAATGAACTCAAAAAAGTTTACCAAAAAATATGTGATCTGCACATCTCATACAGCGATGAGCAAATCCATCAGGACCGAACTGACGATCGTGGTGTGTACATTATCACTGCAAATACAGATGTTTAAGCAGGAAAGATCTCATTTCTCCAATGTGCAAAGCACCTGGTCACGCCAAATTAGAAAGCAGCCTTGATATAGCTATCTCTGTACTACTCATCTACAGTCAGCATTTGCTTGAATGTTTTCTATTCCAGAGCACAGAAAATAAGACCATTTTATCCATTAAATATATAATGTTACGGGGAGTCCTGCAAAATTTAAGTCACCCCTCGTTGCGCCAGGCCCTAGGCAAAGGAGCGCATTGGCGCCTGGGGATGAGGCGCCCGTTCGCAGCCCGGGCCTGCTGACACCGGCCTCGGCGGGGCCCTCCCAGCCCCAGGGGCACGGCGGCCTCCCGCCCGCGGGCACCCGGAGAGGCGGCCACTTCGCAACGCTTCCCCTGTTATGCCATCACAACCCCTCCCGCATGAACGCCCGTTTCCCTTGGTGCCTTTCTCGACGGTTTAAATTGAGCCTTAACACGAATCAGAGATTAAAACAGCCCTATTACAGGTACAGCGCAGCGCACAGCTTTCCTAATGAAGATATTATCTCTAATTAAACGACAGGTGTCCATCAGGACAGGGATTAAATCGTACAGGACTGCCACAGAGACTTCATACGCGACAAAGCTGCCAGGCACTCATCAGAAGGGCAGTAACCCGCAGCGAAAGCAAAACCCGACAGCAAAGACTTCATCCATCCCAGATTTTCTTACGTTATGAGGAAGACAAGTGTTTATACCGCCCCGGGACCACCAACAAGAGGACACTTCAGCAACAGAAAGCGGTGGGAGGCCATGACGGCTGACAGAAGATGCCATTAACGCGCCCTTACCTTCGCCCGGCGCCTCCCGCGAGGCCGCCCCCACCACTGCCCCGGGCGCCATCTTGTGGGCAGGCGGCCCCGCGGGTCACGTGCCGCTCCTCCTGCCGCGGGGCCCGGCCGCAGGCGCCAACCGCGGGCGGGAAGGGGCCGCCGGGGGGGTGCGGCCCTCGGGAAGGCCTGGGCCGAGGCCCCTGCTCAAGCGAGCAAGCGAGGCGGAGGGAGCTTCAGAACCCCTTCTGCGTTACGCACCGCAGTTACGTAATTAAGCGATTCCAGTTTATTTTAGAGCACTGGCTCCAACCACGACATCGGTGTGCGCATTGATAAAGGCTCGGTGACAAGCGGCCAAGGCTTCTCCCCGCCAGCCTGGCTGAGCCTGGCTGAGCCGTGGGTCAGCGCTGCGCGCATCACACCCGCTGCTCCCCGGCAGGCATGCCCACCTCCCATCCCCAGCGCATCCACCACAGGAGCAGGACCGCCAGGAGCGCCCCGGAACCCTCCCGGGAGGCTCTCCATGCACCTGTAGGCACCCCGCTCCCTCACCAGGCATCGCCTCTGAAGCAGCTGCGAAGGACAACCCAGCAACCCGGAGCACCCGCTCCTACTGCGTCAAAAAGTTCCGCTTTAGTAGCAGAAGAATCTAAACAGCGAAGAACTACCCGCTTTTACCAATTCACGCAAGACTTAGGCCATTCAGTTCCAAATTCTAAGCAGGTTTCACTCTCCCACCCAGCCCTTTTTATGTTTCTTAACTGATCTGTTAATTCAATTATTTTGCTACAACTTTTCCGCAGTAGATTTCTCGCTTAAAGCACACAGCAAGCTGTCAATACCTATCTATTAACATCCAAGCATAAGACAGTCTCTTTCAATAAGCAATTTTTAAAAATGGCATGTATCTTATATGATGCATACCATAACCCCACTACAAATGTAATTACATATAATTAGTTGCATGTTTGTAAACCCAACAGTTTAATCATGTTTAATTAACCACATTGTCATTGGAACATTCAATAGTTAAATCGGAACATTTAATACTTAAATGTCATTCTAAACCGATGAACACCTGGAACACACAATTAGTTCCACCACCAATAAATTAACTAAAAATCTGTCATTAGTAATTATTTTCCTTCCTTTCTGGTAGACCACTAGGATCAAAGATAATAAATACCCAATTCAGATCCATAGCAATTTCTTAAGACCATGACTGCAGGAGCCTCCTGCTGCCAATTTTACTTTTCTGTGATACCTTCTTCAGAGATGACTAACTGCTGCATAAGTCACTGTTTTTCCTTGCTTTTTTACTTCCAGACTAATTTTTACCTGTGTTGAATGTGATTTGCTTGGGGGTTTTTTGCTGGGTTTTTGTTGGTTTTTTTTTTTTTGGTGGGGGGGTGGCTTTTCTGGTTTGTTTTTTTTTTTTTAAACAGTGCATTTAATTTTTTTTTTTCCCCTAACAATTATGAGGTCAAATGTAAAAAGTTACCTGCAGGTGAGGAGCAGGGAGAAGTGATCACTCCTTCAAGCAGCCAACTATTTCTGAGACAGAGAAGCTGCTCGTTACACAATTTTTTTGAGCTGGCCCTGCACACACCTGTACCCTGAAGGCCCCGAGGCAGCGCAGTACAGGGCACATGCACATCACTCCAGCAAGGATATTTCCATTTCTACACTCAGAGGATGCTACAACAGCTGGGACAAACTCTGCAAACCGCAGCAGAAGTAACTTTCTCCGGAGCTAAATACCAAGACGTTGCTCAGTAAAAGCGTGATCCCCGGGAAAGCTCAGGAATTTGGCAGAGCAGAGCAAACCAGCAATGACAAAAGATGCCTGGTCAGGCCGGCCTGGCAGGTAGCTGACCCCAGCCCACCACAACCCCCATGCTGGGGAACGGGACCATCCCAAGGGTAGCAGGAGGTGGAGCTGGTTTCCAGCTCTAACCCCCATCATCCAGGTCACTAGACCCACGGGGGAAATCAGTCAGGAAAATCAGTCAGGAAATCTCAGCATAGACAACACCCCTCAAATCCCATCAAAGCAGCTTAGGAACTCGGCACGGAAGAGCCCCCTCTAGATAAAGGGAAGGTTTGGAGTAACTGCATTTTGTGTACACAGATTCTACGTTCCTTAGGTGTGCCAGCAATATGCTGCAGTCTCTTTCTTTTCCTTCACATTGGTACAGAGAGATGGAAATTCAATCAGGCCCTGCATTACTGTGGATGGGATAGTAGGGAAAAAAGCACAGAGGAAGGTAGAAACTGATGTGAGTGAGGCTGTGACAACCAAGAAGTGAGGTGTTGCAGATGCAGAATCTCTCTGAAAAAGAGTTAAAAAAAACCCCAAACATGTAATCACCAGTTTTTCCTGGAGCCTTTCATGACAAGGAAACGTAAGTACAGCCAACTGAATGTTGGCGGTACTCTTACCTGGCAGACAAAAGCCCAGTCTAGAAATTTTCAGCCCAAGCGACTGAAGTTGTTGAAAAAGTTACTTAGAGTCAGCCGGTCTATTCAGCCTTACTGTCATTAGCATGACTAGGTTGCCATTACATGGGAAGATATCACTTATAAAGTGTTTCACACCTTTCTAGGGGAAAAGATGAGAAAAGCCGTCAGCCTGAACAGCTTCACATCTCTTTGGACCACTGTAGGAACCCATACTGTCAAACCGGTCCAGTCAGAGCCATACTGTGTGTTCATAAGCTATCAAAATTGCCGCGACGTTTGTTTTGTAGTTTATTCGTCCCAACACCAGCTTGTTTCCCAAGCCAGGAGACTACCCAGAGGAGCAGAAGTTCATCTAGTATAGAAAGTATTTAATATCAAGTTAAAAGGATCCTGGCATAATACAGGATCATGCCGCAAGCGTGCAGGAGTTGGAAACAGTTTGATTCCCAAACCTCATCTACTTTTCAGCCCCTTTCCCTCACACACATCTCCAGTTCCTGTGGTCCACCACCCTCCGCAGGTGGGCACAAACAGTACTCCCACTGCACGTTACAGCACACACTTTTCTTGACAGATTTGGAAGTCCCGGTAAAAAGAAATTCTGCTACAAGTGAAGATCGTCCCAGATGTACATGTAGTTTGCCTGTAGCTGTACATCTGTCCACTATTTTCACAAATTTAACTCTAATGGAAGGATTACGTCTATCAAAAATCATCTCTAGGAAATTTTACATCTCCTGTAGCAAGTGATACAAAGAAAGATGACCTTTCCAATGAACTACTGATAACTCACCGCATGGAAAAAATTACATCTCTTCCATGCTGTAATACACGATACAGTTATTTGCCTCAAGCAAACTAAAAATTGAATGGCAGAACCAGCTGGTTACAGATGGTAGTGTGAAAAGTTCACCTCTTCCTTTCTCTGCTGCTTAGCTGCAAGAGTATTAGTCAACAAAGCAAAGGATTATTTGTACTTCACTCTGCTCAGATTAAAAAGGATAAATTCTAAAAATGAATCTATAGCCTTCACTTCAAGCAACAACATACAGTGCTCCTAACAAAGGAGGAAACAGCTTTGATGAAACATCAAATGGGGTAATGAAAAAGATCACCGAGATGAGCTTGACATGAATATTGGGCAAAGTTTACTTTCCAGAAGAAGGAACTTAAGCCCTGCCTTTATACCTGACCTGATTTTTAACATGGTGCATGGGTGTGCGGGTGTGTCATCATCGCCTGATGACAAAATACAGCAGAGGATAATGTAGATTCAGACAAACCCTCATTGCTTCTCCATGCCAAGTCGGTCACCAGGAAGGCTGTGGAACGACAAAATGTGAAACAAAGTACAAAAGACAGCATGAACTGGAGGAGCAATGGAAAAATATTTTTTAATATTTACAACTGACATTCTTCCTCTGACAAGGGGAAAACTGGGACTTAAGCAAACCTAACCAAGAATTAAAGGATAAATATTGCCTAATGAGAGGGAAATGGCATTAAAACATAGGCGGCATAAATGAATGTTCAAGCTTTGCCTCTGCTCAGCATTCTTAGCACCCAAGACAGAAAAAAAAAAACCAGCACTCCTTCAGGAAAAATACAGTAAGATTAAAGGTGAAACACAGAAAGGAGTGAAAAAACTGAAATCAGTTCAGACTTGTTTTCTGGACAACCTGTCAGTATCACAAATGTATTTAAGGGCAGTGCAAAGAGGCCAACTCTTACTTCTTTTCTGGTTTTGTGGGGGTTTTGGTTTTTTGGTTTGGTTTTTTTTTAAGCTTTGAGATTTGCAGCTGAAACGTGGTAAAATCCAGAAAGCAGCAGAATTTTTCAAATGCTGAAGTAAAAAGACTTCAAATCAGTTTAAAAACAGATAAAGAAATGAAGGCAATTTCACAAGTAAGTGCTAAAGCACTGAAGACATTGTTCCGACACAGAAACAGATGAACAGTGCAGATGCAACATTATAGTCAAATTTCTACACACAAATAAAGCACAGGGGGAAGAGCTAAAAGTGATACTTAAGGATGGGAGTTGTGACCTAATGTGTATAATTAAACCACTTAAATTAACTCATTTCCCTTTGCTCTTTTTACAGAGAAATGGAAAGCAATAGCTAAGTCCCACACTGAGTAAAGAATTTATTAGGGCATTCCTCCCCAAAACTGCTTTGTCTTCATTAAAAATAATGGGAAAAAGAGTTGCTCTAAGTGAAGAATTTCTAATTCTACAAATCCAAAAGCTTTAAGGGAAGACATCTACTCCAAAAAAGCAGTTATTTGACCAAAAATGCTGCCTTTTCTGATTTGCCATGACACCTACAGTAATGAATGACACAGCTGGTTTCTTAACTTTGGGACCTTATAAGATACAATGCCCTGATCACATTAGTCCAACTGAAAATACTTCTAATAAAGCTGCAAATAATTTCCTTATTTCTAAACATGTAATTGGAAAAACACTTCTTTTATCCAAATAGCATCTTTATCCAGCAATAGCAAAATGCAGCAAGGATGTATAAAGTAAACTTAAAAAGGCAAACAAGGTGCTAAATTGAATTGAAAAATTAAGAAGCAAAAAAGGAAGTCAATGTTTCCATCCATATTCTCTTTTGGATCTTGGAGACAAACTACCAAACCAGCTTCCACACTGGCCTACGCTCATAAAAAGAGCTGCAGGTACCATGAGTCATGCCAGGGCGGCTGAAAAGATCACTAACTTCTTTTTCGGGACACACAGCTTTCTGGTCATCAATCCACCAAATTCACAGAAGTCACCCCAGGTAAAGAATTAATTAACTCCAGGTCAAATAATGCAGAAATAAGCACGTTCAAGATGTAAATGATCTTTGTTTCCTCTTTTTTATATAATGTGGAATAAAAGGCAGAGGAAAAATGCACTGACACAGCCCAGTAAGTGTGGCAGGAGGGAGAAATAGACTCCCACCACATAATGGTACCTTTATGATCCTCCTGTTCAGAGTCTTGTCTCTGCTTTGGGAATACAACTTTATATCATTCTATTTCTTATTAAGTTTTATTTCTTGTAATAAAAAAATTGAAGTCAACAGTAACAAAACTTAGTCTTTACCATATCCCTGCTGACCCAATTATCCTTGGAAGAGGTATAATCAGTCACTATGGTTGTAAGCGTTCACGCAATGGAAGGCATGAATACTATTCAGAATAAAAAAAATAAATCACAAACTCAATTCTAATCCTCATGAAAGTGAAACATCACAAAAAATGATTAATAAATAAATGATCAGAAGGTAAAAGTTTACAGCATATTCCATAGGCTGTTTGTCATTAAGCTTCAGCCCCAGAGGTTAAGTAAACGCACATGCAACCCACCCATATGTCAACGTTGTCTAAATGTTGTTCCGACTGCCAGTTGATTTCCACCTCTTGGGGACCTGATCAGGCTATTTGTAAAGCACGCATGGACACAGCACGGATTTCAGTGAGGCATCCAGGCAGAGCAACCTGCATGTGCTTATGTGTGCATAAGTACACACACACTTGCACGGGTGCGTGTTCATTTGCAGAACTACTATTTAACTATGGAACTTGCTCAAAATAGAGAGGCCTTTCGGTAACTTTTTCCTATCAGATGCATTAGATAAAGGGTCAAAATCAAAATGATAGAAGTATTCTTCAAAAAGCCTGAGTAAACATCCTGGAAGCAGCACTCAAAATACAGATATTAAATAATTTTAATAACAAAATTGCATTGGCCATCAAAAAACTGTAACATTTGTGATGCACCTACTCCAGCGTAAATATATTAACTGTTAACCAAACGCACACACAGGCCCCTCACAGGAAGAATTTCCAATTCATATGTGAAATGTATTGGATTACATATTACTACATATATTACACAATGTATGATTCATGTTCAATAATTTCTAGTTCCACATGTACAGCTAGAACTTAATAACCTTTGTCTAAAAGGTTACTCATCCTCTCCTTTAAATGCACCTCTTAAAGGCCTGACATAATTTTTCCAATACAGTATTATTTTTAACTTTATGCATCTTTTAATGGACAACTGTATTAAAAAATTAGTTACTCCCACAATAAAATCCATTTATTCTCCTTTCAGCTTTCCTGTTCAGGTTTCTTACGCTAGACATACTAAGGCCAACAACCCATAAAAATCTTTGGTCTCTTCACACTGTGAGGTATACCGTAATTTAGAGGCAAAAAACCCTGTAGAGAAAATTAGCATATACAGGATGCTGTTACTTTTCACAATTACAGCTTGCCTGAATATATAAGGCCATCTAAATTTTAAATTATACACATCACTTCAATTACAACATTATAGCTGAAATCTGAAGGTAGCAATTACTTTCTGTGAAATAAATTAATACTTCATTTTAAGAAGCCGTAGAGAAGTCCAAACATCCAAAGTAGGCTTTTGTTAAGTCATTAAATTAATGCACAGATTTGTCACCAATTTTCTCACAAGCTTTGATCAACTTCCTCCATCTTCTCAATTTGCCTCCACATAAAACTGTTCAACATGCTACAAACAGCATTATACATGAGTCCTCCAACATTTCCTGTCAGATACACAGAGCAAGACTCTGCCCTTCAACTGTTACAGCACCTTCTCAACAGAGGCTTCATTTTCGACGACAGACAGACCTCCTAAAACTTTGGTGTCTTCTTCTAACTGTTTTGCCTGTCAGACAGAAGAAAAATTATTATTGAAAAACAGTTTACATGTCTTATTTTTCTTGTCCTATTTTAGAGGTTAATATTAAATGTGAAAAACAGAATTCATTGATTTTTTTAAGAGACAGAAGTGAAATGATATTCAAAAAACTAAAAAAATTTTTTTTTCATTTCAACTGAATGTAATATTACTATGTATTAAGCATAAAACAAAAGCATAATGGTGTGAGTAGAATGATTAAACTGATTAAGTACAGTAACTACCAGATAATTAACAAGCTAACTTATCAAGAAAAACATAGGAAAAACATATATTCTTTCATACCTACACTAAGCCTGCTTCGTTCTAAGCTAACAATTCCTTTCTTACAGGAATTTCCTCCCCCCTTTTAAAACTAGTTCTTCTGGGAAGCCATTCCCAAACTTAGGGGATATACTTCACATTTTCTATTCTATTACCTGTCAAAACAACCAAACTTTCATTTCCCACCTCAAAAGTTTTATTTAGTGCATTATCAACAACAGGAAAACACTTTAAATGGCTCTAACCCAGGAGACTAATGAAGGATAAAACACTTCCTCACATATATATTAATTTTATATTATGTTCCACTACAAAACATGACAAAATAGCACAATCCAATATATGAAAAATATGTCTAGCTGGTTTACTATAAAAGCATAGGAATGTTGCTGAATGTATTGTCCCCGATTATTCGACTGCCTTTCTAAAATTTGTTTTGCTTTTAGGAAACAAAACAGTATTCATTTACATATAATGTAATACATACAGGTGAAAGCTGAAATTTAAATCTCCACTGAATGCGAGAGAAAGATGGCTTTAAAAACTTCATGCACACGTTCATTCATGCCCAATCAAAGCAATACGCACAAAATCACGGCCCGCATAAGATAGAGGGGAAAATAATGCAAAGCTACAGTAAAAAACAAAAATTACTCTGCCTCTTCGTTTTTAAGCACTTGGTATTTGGGACTCTGGAGATCTTCAATGCTCTCAGCAATTGGCTTATTTAGTGTTTCTGGCAGAAGAAGAGTCAGGAATCCTGCTGACAGTCCACTGATTCCAAACACCACGAACGGTACAGAAGGACTAAGAGATTTCTAAAATTAAAAATCCATAGTAAAAATCCAGCATTGTTTCCTGCTCTTAAAATACATGATCCAAATGAACTGCAGTCAAAACCAAAAGACTACTATTATTCACTCCAGCAATTCGTGCAATTATCCATATACTGGTAGAATAAAGAAACCCAATAAATTAAGCTGTTTCTGTGAAATTACATACGAAAACTTTTTTTACGTGCCTAAAAGAACTCAGTATCTGAGTGCGCCTTAGCAGTACCAAATGTATTATACAACAATCATTTCACTAACAGATGAAATATTAATACAACACAGAACATTAGATTATTTCCAAAAAGGATAAAATACTAGGTATTTTTAAACATCTTGTTCGTTACTTCTTGAAATTGAGTGAACGTTACTTAATTTTTCATAAAAACAATTTTTTTTCAAGGAATATAGGCGTATGTTGTAGCAACATCAGCACAGTGCTTTTGAGAGAATTTAATAAATCTGAGTTACATAAAAAGTAGAAAATAATCTTACCATAGATGGCACAAATGGAGCCAAAATGCCCCCAAATCTGCAAGACATGGAACAGACACCCAAGCCAGCATTTCTGTTTCAAACAAAGGATGAAAGATTTGTAGTTTCAGAATACACAACTGAATCATGCATGAACATGTCGTGGCACTGTCAGAAGCAAATTTTAAGTTATCAATAGTCTTTATTTAAAAAAAAAAAAGAAAAAAGTTTTTAAAGACCTCCAGCAGTTACTCCAAAGATTTTCTACAACTAGCTGCTAGGAAGATAAATCACACCCTTTCAAACCCTAGCAAAACCACGTTGTTCTGCAATCCTTCACACAAGTCTGAACAAAGAGAGAGGTTTTCCAGCCTGCCATATAGGGCAATTTAATTGGACATCCCTGTGCTGGATGGGGAACAATTTCAAAATCTGGCAGGAGCTTCAGACAGAAGATCCTGAATACTATCTCCAGCTCAGGCCATCAGCAGCAGCTTCTCTTCTGCCACCTCAGGTTGTGCAGATGAAAAGTCAGTGCTTACCTCCAAACAGAAAATAACTATTTGCCAGTGTGAAGCTTGAAAACATCTGGCCAGATGAGTCACTAGAGGGGCTGCTGAATTCTGCACTCCCTCCAATTTTCAGACAAGTTTAAAACAATCTCATCTAGACTGTGATAATCAAAGCATGGGTTGGAACAGCAGGATCCTCTTCAAAGAAAGTTACAAAAATCCTCAAAGTCTTTCATTTCCTGATCAAATGCAAAAATCCTCCATCTCTGTATCACTCCTAAATACGGTATTCAACAGCCCCTTCAGAGACTGACCCTGGCACCAGGCATCAGTGAGACAGCAAGAACCCGCTCATGGTGGCTGTTCTCCGTATGTCTCTTGGTTGCTTTCTCTCATTCATCATCCTCTTCAGTCACACCACTGAGCCGAGCTGCTCCTGCTCACCCTGTTTCCTCTTCCTCCTCCACAGAGAGGAGGACAGTGACAGGATTAAAGACGACAAG
Source organism: Gavia stellata (assembly GCF_030936135.1). NCBI lineage: Eukaryota > Metazoa > Chordata > Aves > Gaviiformes > Gaviidae > Gavia > Gavia stellata. The sequence goes on from NC_082602.1 coordinate 6,712,077, forward strand.
CAGAGGGGTGACATGGGTTACTAGCACACCAAAACCACCCACCTGCGTGTCCCTTCCTAACGGCCATTTGCACAGGTTAAGGGAAACAGATGATGGAAGGAGCTGATGAGAAGCCAGTGACTTTGATGTAAAAACAAAAACACAAAGCAACCTTTTCTCTCATCAGGTCCTCTTGGGAAAAGGAAAATAGCAACCCACACTTCCTCACATTGAGGCAACATCAACCCAAACCCCGCAAGACAAGACCAAGCACCTCCCCTGTCAACAAAATCCCTGGACAGATGAGACACACCAGTCTGTGCGCAAACCATTCACTTAGAAGCATTCTTCCCACAGACCCTAAGCCTGCCCATATCCAGAGGTTTGCTGGCTTCTTTTTCTCCGCTGAGTGGGAGTAGGGCAAAAGGTGATCCTAAATGCAAACTGGGTCATTTCAATTCCAATGCAAAATGAAAGCAGTTGTTGAAAGACTTTGGGATATCTTTAATTCAGAGTTTGGGTTATGCAGAACAACGTTATGGTATCCAAGAGGAAAAATGCATTACCGCCCAAGAACTATTAGTAAGTATTCATGAGGTGCTGCAGTGCCGATAGCTGACCACCCACTGCCCGTCTTACCTTACTGCCACAGTTTTACCACGCTCACCAGAAGACCTACTAAACCTGACTGACTGCACATGCTCCTACCATCCCACGGAGAGCAGCGCTGAGCTAATACCAGCCAAAATAGCTCTACAACCAGGATAATCACACCAGCCCGGGGCTTTGCCCATGCCAATTAGCCCTACTGCAGCTGCCTGGCAAATTTCGTATTCCGCGTGGCACTCCTCTAGCTGCGCTGCGTGCCCAGCCCCGGTGACTGGGGTATGGCCCTGCACAAAGGCAAAAGCTTCTCTGCTGCCGGCACTGCCAGCTCTCAAGTTTCACTAATGCTCACCAAGGATTGTTGTTCAACAGAAAGAATTATGGGGAGCTCCTTGCAAAGAAAGCCAGAGATCAAAAGGGCAAGTATTTTAAAATAGTGCCACCGCTGACATAAATGAAAATATAATAGTTTCCCCAATGTGAAAATAAGCAAATAAGCTTTCCGATGCTATCCTAGACAGTCCAATAGCCCCACTCTAATTCCAGCCATCCCATACAATGATGCCATCGTTTTCCAAACATTTTTTCATTATAAAACCTATGAGTTTGTTTTTACATCTGTATTACTATAGCTATGATTACATTTTATTTCCAAAGACAACCTTGCTTTTTGTCCAAAATGAAACAGTAGTGATATTTTCTATTTTTAACTTTTTGTTCCCCAGCAGGTATTTTAAGGATACATCAAAAAGACAAAAAGTACAAAGTGCGTGTACACACTCTCCAGCTTATAGCACCTCCCCATTTCTAACATGAGGTGTATTTGTCATTCTTCCATGTACCAATTAACTTCAAAAAATATGCCTACCAGTCCTCATGCTTAAAGTACGAAGTAGGTTTAAATAAAGAGCAGTAATACTGAAGACATTTAATTTTTCGGCAAAACATCCCGTTGGAAAAAAAAAAGAAAAAGAAAGAAGTTAATTCCACCTCCTCTCCACTGCCTTGGAATGGTACATGTCTCATCCCACCGCATGCCGAAGCTCCGCTGTCAGAGTAATGCCAGGATCACTACGAAGGTTTGCAAAGACCACGAGATGGTGCTGATGCTTTGCTTTAAATCAAACACTCGCCTATCACTGCTTTTCTTGCATAAACTGTAATATTTGCAATTGAAGTGCCAGAGAGATACCAAACAAATTAAATGTATTGATTGTCACGTGAGGAATTTTCAAATGGTTTAACATAATAGTTGGCCATATTATTAATCACAAGTTGTCTAATAAAGTTCCTAATTTTCTAAACTGTCTTTACTCTTACGTTTTCTCCACTGGTGGACTGTATCTTCGACACATAGTTACTTCTGTGCCAGAATATTAGTGCAGATTCTCAAATGAAGTAGCACTTCACTTGATATATATATATATATATATTTTTTTTTTTTTTAAAATCTTCCTAATCATAAACAGTTTCAAACACACTGAGACACTACTGTAATTCCTGCTAGGTATGAGCTGTCATGTACTTGGCACCAAGCATCAGTGGGACTCCAGAAGACAGGGTAACATGAAACATGAGAACACAGTGAAACAGGGAAAAACTGAGAATTAAAACACTTTCAGATTTAATTCCCTTGATTCTCAACTCCATAAAAGCAGAGGGGACGGGAAAACAAAAAACAAAAAACACTCACTAGACAAAGAGACCTTAAAGAACACAGAAGTTTGGACAGGGAGAATGTAAACAAACCCCCCCATCCAATTTCAGTCAGCATGCTTGGGACCTGTGTATTAAACCTAAACCTTTGCCAAGAAGGTCAGTATCTAGAAACAGTCAATCCACCTCCATCCTCACAAGTTTTATTGTAAAAACCGCATTCACAGTCTAGCTTTTATGCTTCTGTAACATATGGCAAATTGTGCACCTCAAAAAAAAAGAAAAAGCCAATCCACGGAGTCCCCCACATGTTTTTTTTTTCCCCCCAAAGCCCTCAGTGTCCTGGAATCAGGTGATTGATGTCACCATCCTAAATAGCTCTACGGCACTACAGGACACATCTACCAGCCAGGATGTCTTCCTACGTCGTGTCAGCTTTCAACTTTCCTGCTCCCTCAAAGGAGGGCTCAATTTTTGCAGTAGTTTTGTAGTTGCTATTCTTAAGCAACTAGTGCAATGTGGCTCAAATTCTAAACATGTACTTTTGGGCAGCATTCAGAAAACCACATGGAACCAAGATGGGGGGTGAGCAAAGAGGACTGTGTGGTATTCTGTTTTCCTATCTCAGGTTTATCTTGGGACAACAGGAGAGAGAGTAATCTCACAAAGTCTTGGTGAGAACTATGAAAAATAAACTAAGGTTTTAGCCCACTTGTTCATGAATTAAATGGTGTAAAGCAAATTACTATCATACAGAAACTATTAAAATTAGTTGCATTATAAATATTTAATTAAATAACAAAGATCTAGAAAAGCACTTGTCTTTCAGGAGGCAAACACACATAATCATACAGGAGATATAAGTATACAGAAGGACTGTAAATAGTCCTTACTGCATAGTCTGTATTTATAATTACCTTGGCATACACTTCATCACATCATTATGTTTGGTTTTGCAGCCTGTAATTTCACTCCCAACATCAATAGTAGAAATGAGAAATATGGCACCTAGCACTGCAGTGTAAGAAGCTGGTTTTCATATTTTTATTCTGGATTCAGACGTAGTGGAAGTTGCCACAAAGAGCCCAGGAAAGTGCACGGGTGCAAAACATGTGACTAAGAGGAGAAGCCCTTTCAAGCCCTGGCAAGCTGCCTTAATTACAGAAAGGACTCATTGATATTTCAGGTAAAGCCAATTACAGATAAATATTAGAGCACAGCAGCAATCAGTATCACTGTGTGTGAAAAGTATTTTCATTTACCCAGAAGCTCTGTTAAGTTACCTCAGTACTGTTGGGTATAGTTCAGACGTATAAATATACACGATGTTGAAAGCAGCGCTGACCATCATCTTCCCACACAAAGCTAACAAGGTGGGACTGAGGAGCAGACCTTTCAGGAAAGAGAAAATAAGCTGTAAGCATAAGTAGTCTGGTTTCTTACAGTTTTTACACAATGTTGAAAACATCCAGTCCTCTTTAAGAGGCTGTAATGCAAAAACGACATTTCATCTGTATGTTTTCCAATTACAAGCACAAAAGCAATTATCTCAGTTCTTCCCAACCATTCTAAGATTTAGCATAAGAATAGATACATGAAATCATTTAGGACAAAGAAAATCTGCCCCATTTTGGGGGGGAAAGTGTAAAACTATCACAGCTCTAGAAGGAAGGGATAACGCCTCCAGCTCTGCAGTCAGAACACCTTACCAGGTAACTACATCTTTGTTGCCTGACAAACAGACAATACAGCCTCCCTGACTAAATTTATTAGATTAAAACCATAAAACTTGATTCACCTCAACAGCTTATTTACTCCCCAAGGACATCCTGTTGGGACTTAAAATGCAGCAGCTCTGTAATCAGAAAGAACAAATGCTAATGCAGCCCAGTTTACTAATAGACAGACTTTAGTTGGTTAAACTGAGGTGTGGCTCTCAAAGTCCAAAAGAAACCTGACTTTCATTATCCTGATTTCGGATACGGTTATGTTTGCACCATCCATTTTAATAAAAGGTAATTTAATATATTTTTTAAGCATGAAAGAAGAACGAATGCTCTGATGAGCTCTATTTCAGGTTCTCTTCCTCAGCACTGACTTCAGCGTGTTTCAGTCTGGATGAAATGATGTTGATTAAGTAATGGGAAAGTCTGATTGCTTCTGAATTGCTTTTCTTTTAATTTTGCTCTCAAATATTTTCACTTCTATTCATCTGATCAAGTCAGAGTCTATTTCCGCTGAAGCGGAAATCCAGAAACTTGATTTAATTTCTTTTAAGCATGATGCATTTTTGCAGATATTTCTGTAATTCATGCAAAACAGATGCAACATTTTCCTCCAAGTTCTCCTTTTGCTCAGTAAGAACTGGAACATCACATACAGTTGCCAGATGCAAAGGTGTGAACCTGGTCCTCAGAGTCCTGCTGGGTGCCGTCAGGAAGCTGGGACATCCCTTTTCTTCCATCAACCAAACATGAAGCGACTAAGAAGAAATTTGTAATTCTCCAATGTGTTTCAAAATTTGCTGGGTTTCTCCCAGGGAGACTTAAATTGAACATTGTCTACCCATATACTAGAAATTTAGCATTAGTGCACTTGGGTAGTTTTGGTTTTACTATCAAAACAGAAGAAAGAGTCAGTTCAGACAGAGAAATTAGCACTCAGAAGCTTGGGAGTGAATTTAAAGAGCACTGTCTTCTCCAGGTTCCCTCCGTCAGAGGGGCTGAAGGCTGGCCACGTGGGGAATTACCATGGGATTAGAAGGATGCTGGAAATTCACTGCTCATCAGCTTCCTTATGTAAGCAACTCCAGACATAGTCATTATATTTTCCTCGGAGTTTTGGAACATACTTTTAGCAATTCTTGCAGAACAGTCCATTATTTTCTGTACATATATGAAATGTAACACCATTAAGCAGGAATGCACTTTCTCCTATGAGGATTCTGGTGACCATTTATAGGTCATTTGCTAGGTCCAGCCAAGCATGTCCATGCAGCATCTTTAACACTTCTGTTGTATTCTAACACCCTTTCAGCAGAACATCCAGTAGCAGCGGTCTGCACACAATTCTGCCTGAAACAGTACAGTCAGGGCAACTGTTTCAAATTTTGCTAAAAGGCAAAGTTTTAAGTTCTTACTAAATTCATGCATTTGAGTTTTATTGATAAGGAATAATCTTCCATTAATTGATCCTTCGAATTTAGGCAAGTAAAACAGGGGAAAATGGTAACAAACAGTGCTGATGTTTAAGAGCTTCTAGAACAGGAGTGACAAGTTTTGATGCCATCACTGCCATTAAGAGTCTCATTTGCAGTGCTGTTATGCAGATTCACCTTCTGGCTGTCATCTTCATAAGCAAAAGTTCACTTAAACAGTACTTTTGAAACTAAAGGAGTCTTTAAATTTACTTCAGAAAAAATATCCACTAAGAAAGGTTAGTTCTCAAAAAAAGGAAATACCCAACATTAAATCGTCTCAGCTTTTGTTAAAGAACTGCAAATTTTCTTTCCTTCTTCAGTGGAAAACATATCAATGAAAGTCAAGAAGTTATTATGTGTTCAGCACAAGCAGATAAATCTAAATGAAAGTTAAAATCTGATTACCCCTAGACTAAAAGTCTCCTTTGCTGGCTATAGTATAAAGCAGATACAAAATGCAGAAGACTCCTTTGTGCTTTATAGCAGCATTTGAAAGAAAAGAATATTACAGCTCCATTCCCCCTCCGCTGCCACCCTCCCTCACCATCTTCCAATCTGATACTCACACAAATTAACTGATGAGTTCTAAGTGATAACGAAAGAGGGAGCTGAGGGATATATCAGTTTTTACTTAACCATTGAGAGATTTTTAGTCTCAAATTCGGTACACATCTTTAATAATTGAAATGTTCTTGGCTTATTCTGCAGGGGAGATGATTTGGATCAGATTCTCATTCACAAGTTTGCAGAGTTGTTTAGAAATTGAGTGAAGGTTACAGACATGAGAGGCAAGTGCCCAATATCTCATTAAAATCTTAAATCCGTTGTAATAAAAATCAAGGCTCTTCTCAACCACTCCGAAGAATGCAGACTTAGACAAACGTAGGAAGCGTTCTCGTTAGTAACAGGACGGTCAGAGATGCGACAACCCTCATTTCATCCAGCCAAGTGACTCATGTTCATCATGCTTGAAGCCAAATTTCTTTCTACTTAACTGACACAGATTGCTCTGGGCCAAGAACCAGCTTTACTCTCACCACAGTGGAAGTAAGATGTTTTAACGGGATTAAAGTCAACTCAACTGGAAAAAGCAGAAGATATCCTGAAATTTAGCAACTCTTCAGGAATTATTACCCTATCCTGATTAGTCGTTACTTCTTTTCTTTCATTTTGCTTTAAAATATAAAAAAAGAAGCAGAAAGAGCAAACTTGTTGGAACAAAGGAAGACACAGTCTCAATAAAAGGAGCAAAAACGTCTGAGGACTTGAATTAACACAAGCGTGGCAAATAGGATTATGGGATATTTTCTCTCTCAGTTTTTCTTCCCGAGACTTTTCTGAGATCAATTTGAAATGGATGCCAGGCAGCATTTGTAACTGTTAAGGATAAACACAACCTATAGAAGGCTACCTTGTAATCACATTGCTGGTGCTCCTGGGTCAAAACACTCTTAAAAGCTAAAACATTTCTACTGAAGTGATATTAAGAAAAATACAAGCAGAGAGAAGCCACTTCTATTTGTTACTGTCTTACAGACATAAGTTTTTAGTAGCTAAAATAAATATTAGTACAGAAAGACTGCACTTGAAATGGAAAGAAAAGTGAAAATACAAAACCAAACATATGTGAACAACACTAACAACATTAGAAAAAACATCTTTTGAGATGAGAAATATACTTGAGGATACTTCACTGTTACCATGAACTGTCCTCACGCCTGCATAGCGCAGCAATACACAGCATGAGATTGAGAAAGGCAGCAAGCTTCTTGCCATCCCTATGGCTTCCATATAGCAATTCTGACTTCCATTTCTAATTTTCAAGTACAAAATATGTACTTTAGTGGTTTGGGGTTTTTAATGATGAATGAAGCTTCTAATTCAGGAAAATCTCAGTCCCTATTTCTATAAATATTACATGCCACCAAAACAAATGTAAAATTAAGCTTGGCATCTCACACTGTTAAGATCCAGCCAAACTAACATTACACTGCACTGCAGCCTGGCTATTAAATCCAGTATTTTAAGGTAAACTGCTTAAGTGATAAATTAATGGAGCGTCAGTATTTGAGACAGAACGTGATAGCGTGGTCTGACCTTCAAAGTGCCAAGGGCTTGCAGTCAGAAAACCTTAGTCAATCAACGGGGTCAAATTACACCAGCAAGATGTTAAAAGCAGTATAGACAAGACCGTGGCCCCCATGACCAGCCCCGGAAGGAAGAGACGGAGAAAGAGAGATGTATAAATGGATAGGGCTTTAGGCCCTGATATACTCGGTCACAAAATACTCATTAAGTTGTTTTGTCAGCTTTTACCCAAATTAACAAACATCTACTATAGCAGTGGTACATACTTACCAGCATTTGTTGGTAAAAACATGGTAAATATACAGGCAAATCCTGCAGATATCAGAAAAGATGACATAGTTTTACGTCTTCCAGACCTAGAAGGAAAAGAGCAACAAGATAAAGATGGAAACAAAGTCCTTTGGTATTTTTTGAATTTGTCTGCAAAATACCAACTGAAGTACACAGCAGCATTAATAACAGTTATAAATCTATTGTTATCTTGGTAAGTGCTTCAAATCTTGCATTATTTTCCTAGTTCTGTGTACTGAAGTCCTCCCACAAAAGCTTTCCTATTTCTAGCCAAGTTTTGATTTTCAAGCTATTGACTTTGCACCCTTGAGAAGAACCCATCTACTTCAGCAACAAGAACTCCGATGTTTTTCTTCTCTGTACTGAGCAAAGCAATGGGCTCTGTCACCAAAAGAGTATTACAGTGCATATACACAAAGATCAAATTAATATTGGTCGAGAAAAGGTAATTCTAATGCTTCTTAATCTGTATTTCTCTTTTGCAACTTTGCATAAATATATGCAGTTATAACACACAGTAAAACTATTTTGTATGCTTTTCGGTCTAATAGTATACACACAGAAATAAGCAGGTTTTTTCCTACTGCTTAGTGTTTTAAAATAGAAGAGAAGATGACAGGATAGAAAATCACCAGCCCATGTCCACATCTGCCACACTTAAATATTTCATAACTACCTGCAAAGGACCACAAATAAAGATGTTCTTAGTAACGCAGTTTATCGGCATGTAGGAATACTATATACGCTTATTATTTCATGAACTCACAGCTATTTCTAACTACTACCCCATGTGAGTAGAGCTACAGTTTATCTGTAACATACATATAATACTTGTTTTTAAAAACCTTCTACGTCTTTTTGCAACAAAAAAGCTATACTTTAAGGATACTGCTCACTAAAACTGAATGAAAACAGAGCAGCTGGCTTGTCACATTCTGTTTGCACTAAGCACCTAAAACTACAGGTATCTTTACTTCAGGAAACAAAAAGTTGTCAAATGGATTGTAAATTTCAAATTACAACAAAAAAACCCACCACAACACATAGAAGAGGACTTGGGCAGTTTGTGGTTTAAATACATGTCCCTTTGGGCTTAGGGGTGAAGGTTGGTTGGTCATTTTGCTTTATAGCTTGATCGAGCTGACAGCTTCTTGATTACTGCCCCAAAAAACCCACCAGGTGACATCCTCACCTGACTGAAGAAAATGGGATTTTTGCCACTGACCTCAGTGAGACCAAAATATCATTACAAAGATACTCAAACTGAAGGTTACACGAAACCCTGAGCCAGACTGTTTGACCTTTGGAAATAAGTACCCACATAAACGAGAGCTGCCAAAGACACTGAAAAACATGAAAACACCAGACAGTGATCATTCATGCCTTAGTGAAAACTGAACAGCTCTCACTTCAAAGTTTTCTTTGAAAAGTTTAAGAATGAACACTGCTGAAAACTGCTTTCAATTGCAGTTGGTACACAGTACAAAAATAAGTCATTCTGCATAAATATGTAAGAGATACATATAAGCTATAGATACTTAAATAACTAGGCTACTCACATTTTTTCCCCATAAAGACCAAACTTTTTTTAATAACATTAATAATTGAAAAGCTCATCTCTTGAATAATTCAAAAGATGAACAAAACTAAAAAAGATAAGAGATAGAAAATCAGAGTCCCATTTCTGTATCAACTGCAGAAACCCCTGCAGCAGAGTAAATCCCCAAAGAATCAACTGCTTTAGAAGAACAGTGAAGTATCATACTGAGAAAAATGTTAATATTTTTCTAGACTAGCTACAAATATATGCAGAAAACTAGGAAATAAGTTTTTCTTACCAGGATTTCTCAATAAAAAACATGCAGAGAGGAAATGCTGGAACTTCCACAAGACCAGAAAGAGCCACATTTAAATACAGATTTCCTCTTAATTCACCAGCATTTAAAGTTAGTCCATAGTACACAAAGCTGCAGACGTACCTGAAAATAACCATAAAAGTTACATTACTAACATAACTAGTCTTTAGGGCTAAGAAAGTATTTAAAAGGTAAATTATGCCAAGTTACGGATTAGCTATATTGAGTTACATGCTAGGAAGCGACCTCTTATTTCCCCCCCAAAGGGAAACAAGGCAAAGAGAATAGTTCCTATTTTATTAAACAAAGTATCTTCTTGAAAGAAAACAAATGTTTTTATATATATGCACAGCATAACACTCAGAATTTTCTACTACCTTAGGGTTTTTTCTAGGTTATTTAGCAAATCTAACAAGCCTAACTGGAAGCAGATGATACTAAACTGTTGCAAAGCAGTCCTACGAAAGAAAAAGATATGTACATCCACTGCTCAATACAGAGGGTCTTCCCCAAACCTGGGAAAGGCTTCCCCAACAAACCTATTATCACTTCCCTTGGAAGTAACTAAGCCCCCACACCCCCGCCCCACAAAAAACAACACTGGGTTGGAAAGGCCGCCAGATACCACACAGACATTTTGCCTATTCCTTAGTCACTCCCACACTGCCCAAGCAGAGTCTGGGCCAAGTGACGTAGAAAAGGAAAGGAGAGTTTTGCCTGATACGAGAAGTATGTCCTCTGCCAGTCACAGCTGAGGGTGGTGTCTAAAGGCTCCTGAGCAACAGCACAAGGAGCTGGGTGACAACCGCTGCGACACCACTCCAACAGCTCTGTGCGCTGCATCTTAACACGGTTTGAGACAGAGAAAAAACAGTGCTGCAACCTCTTCTTCCAGAAGGTAAGAATGCCTTTGTGTAATTTCTCATCACCATAATCACTTATAGTTACCAACCAGCAACCTAAAAGGTCCTACTTAGCAAAGATGTTCCTGCCGCTTCTCCCCCGTCCTGCACATCTCTGCTTACCCCATGCATCAAACTACTGATTTTTCTCACCTACATCCTGACAATTGTCTCAAATGACAATGAACTTGAAAAAGGAAAATTTGTTCTTGGCATTTTGGGAAAGAGCTGTTCCTCCTACAGATTTTAGCCAATTTGCAACAGCCGCTGCTTTAATGACCAACCCAACACCCTCCCCACCCCAGGGGTTCCCTCTGCACTGCTGTTTATTGCTAATATATTATGTTACATCCTCCTGCGCTTCAGAATGATTTTTTTTGTCCAAATTGTACCACTTTTCAAGACAGTGCCTAATATAGTCCTGTGCAATCTATATTTTATCTTGCCCATGGTTTTCCTCCACTGAACCTGTGTAATGTCCTTTTGGGGTATTCACACTTATTCTTACTCCAGGATCTGTATCATAGTCTAATCCACGTAGCCCTTTTCTTCCTAAGACTGGTTCAAATACACGTCCTCTCAGCAATTTCTGCTTCAGCTTCTCATTTCAGTCAATGTAAGTGTTATGTTCTCACCAGATTATTTCTTACTAGCTTTTGAAGCAGTTTCTAAGTTACACACTGAAAATAAAATGCAACAGCAATAATAATGAAACATCAACTTTACAACACATCATTTTGGATAATAATCCAAGTTGTCTGCCATCATTAACTGACAAATTTAAGATTTAGTTAAAAGGATGAAAATCTTAATCATTTCCTCATGTCTGACTCATTCACAGCCTCTCAGCATCTTGTTATTACATACCAGATGTACATCAGTATGATGGTTCGCCACCGAAGGACTGGGTGTTTTACTAAGTTTAGGATACCAGGTGCCGATTCATCGTTTCTCAAAGTTCCTGCGCTTGGTTTTAATTTCAGATTTAATCTCTCTTTTCCATTACCAAGGGCAATATATTGCAACACATCTTCAGCTTCTGCTGTTTTCCCTCGGGAGTACAGCCATCGTGGTGATTCTGGGAGCATACTAATAGGAAAGAACAGAAAAATCAACAATGACAAGTTGATTCCTATGAACAAAGCACTAAAGTCAATCTTTCCATTTTGCAAATCAATGCTTAAAAAAGTGCCAATACAAAATTCAGAGGAAAACATTCTATTTGCACTGTTCTGCATATTAAATTCCACATACTCCGCTAATAATACAGTCAACCTTACAGAAGGATTGTTGGAGATGCTTGACAAAGCACTCCATCATGTGAGAGGAGCTGAAATCTAAATCTTGACTTCTGCTGAAGCGACGACTTAGGAAACACTACACTAGCATTATCCAGGAAGCATCTCAAATCCCAATTATCTGAACAGCCTGGACAAAACTTTGTTTTCACAAAGTTTACTTCAAGCTTCTCCATTATGGGAAGGGCTCTGAGTTGGAGCAGAGAGAAGAGGAAAGAAACCTTACTGGGGAATTACTTGTTGTGCTCCAGTACCAGATCATTGCTGCCCACATAAGTTTTAAATCTCTTATTCCCAAGTATAATCAGAATATCCTTGCTTACCACAACTTCAGCTCATTATTCCTGTTTTTTTCAGGTTGTAGAGTGTGCTGCTGCTTTTATACAAGTCATAAAATAAAAAGTGGAATAATTTTAACCGAACCTTTATTTTCTCTCATACTCTTAACAGAGATGTACGTCCTGCAGCCTTCCATTACATCACATCAGAGGATCCCAGTATTTTTAGTATTTGGGCAAAGTAATTCTATTTCCATTAGAAACAGAACACCAGAGAAAAATATACTATGCAGAACTTCTTTCCTCAGCCCAGAGGCTTTGTTTTCCCTGACTACAAGAATAGGGGTTTTTTTGGTGCGTTCTTTAACAGAACTTATTTCAAGAGCAGACCTATCTAAAAAATAATGGAAATTTTATAAAATTGAAATAAAAAACAGACGAGTTTTTTCTATCTATGCTGCATGCTAGGTGTTCCCTGTATTACTGTGCAGACAACCTACTACACTAATTCTTTCATTTCTTTTACAGCTCTAACTAGTGATCAGAAGTATACATGGTATAAAACACAGGCCAGACAAAGCTAGCACTTTCACTGCCTTAAGTACTGATGCATTTCATAATCATTTTTATGATAATGTCCATGTAGGAATTCTAAATAGGAGCACCCAAGCACAATAGTGCCAGGAACACACACAAAGGACCTCAAAAGCAAGCAGATACAGAGCGTATCACGTTAAAAAGGCAATTCCAAGTGCTCTCACGTATTTCCCTTTGCATGCATGTGTCTCACGAAAAGAAACTCTAAAATCACTCTAGGATCACTTCCAAAACTTCTCAAGCGCTGCAGCCCTTCCTTGGCAGAAGGCAGTGTTCTCGCAGCCTCTGGCAGACCTTCCCTTCCCCAAGCAGATTTGTAATGGAGTTTTATTGGACAGCTGGCACACAGCTGGTCTTTGCAATGCTGGCCACCACAGCTCTAACAGCACGCGGAAACACAAGCTTGTCTTCTGGGTAACCCTGACCTCCTGCTTCATTTACAACTGTTTCTTCCTTCAAAATACGATTTTTCTTTTGCTTGGTTCACAAAACCACACAGAAAAACGTCAGCCTTGTTTATACCACTCTCTTGAATGACGACAAGAAAAAGTAACTGTTAAATTGCTGCATATTTTTTCTTATTATTTTAATGCACATGAGCCACTTACAAAGAAAGAAGGAGGAAGATGACTCCTGGAGTATTCGATACCAAAGCAAGGTAGCGCCATTCTCTTACACAGTAACCCAGTAAAGCATAAACAGCAATGCCAACTGCAAACGTCAAATTAGTTAACGAACCTGAAATAAAAGACCAAAATGGTGACTACAGAAACCATTGGCAAAAGAAAAAAAATTCTTAAGCCAAAGGCTGAAATTCCTAGCCCCCCATGACATACCTAAATAAAATAGCAATTTTATGAGGTATCTTTACAGCACTTGTGAAGCAGCTGGCTTAGGTGTATTATGCTATCCCCATGAAGTATAGCTTTGTATAATCAATGTGGGGGGGGACTTTTTTCCCCCCTTTCAAAAATAAAGGGTGGTCCATAGGAGAGACCAAGGAACGAACAGGAACCTACAGACTACAGAGAAAACCTGGGGACAGGAAGGGGAAGTGTTGAGAGCGAGTGATTTATTTAGGTCTATTAAGGTTATCTTGAATAGAGGTGGCAGGCTGGAACAGAAATTCGAAGTTGTAAAAGTACAAGGACTGAGTTCAGTACAAAAACAGCTGCAAGCCAGAGGTTTATTACAGCAGACTTCTGATGAACACACATAAATAAAAATGTTAAAAATATGGGGTCAGCTTGAACTCCAAAAGCCCAACGACAAACCCTCTGCAGACTAACACAGGACATCTTGTACTAACTCAGAAAGCCTCAGCTATCGCCCACAAAGCCCAGCTCACAGCCAACACCTAGGAGAGCTTCTTTAACACTGCTGAGCTGTGTCCAGCAGCTCCCTCTCCTTCAGCCCCTGATCAATTGTTCAGCACCTCCTTCTCAACAGCTGAGCAGAACTAGAATAAAGCACCTAGAGCGACAAGCAGCAGGAAACGGACTGTCTCTTCGGTCCCTCAGGAGGCTGGTCCTGCAGGAAGAAAGGCTGGGAAGAGCAGAGACAGACAACAGGGCAAGGGGGAAGGAGGGGTGGGTGGGAGAGAGAGGGCGTGAGTCACAAAAGTGAACCCAAGAGAAGAAGAAAATTCAGTACTTAAAAATTAAGTTGAAAGCTGTAACTAAACCACAACTGTCTCATAAACCCCCAGGAGTCCAGAAAAGTAAGAAAAACAGTAGAATGAGGTAACTGAAGGAGAAAGAGAGGGAGAGGGAGGAATATGCTCACAGCAAGTCAGCATTTGGACCAAGTTTTTCCCCATGTTGCACTAGCCAAAAAGGCGTTACAGTCTGAGCTACTCCAGCTTTACAACAGATTCACATGCAAGCGTTAAATTTATTTTAAGTCTTGGTAGTTACATATGAAAAAGGACATTCAAAAATACTGGATGGTGAGCACATTCAGCAGTGGAAAAAACACTATCCAGGCACTAAGTCATTTTGTGGCGCATGGAGACTTCAAAGAACATTTTCAAGAATACCTTCCCAAGTTACCATACAGCCTCATTCAGAAGTTGGCAGGATCTGCCAAAACATATATATATGTATTTTAACTATAACGCAGTGTACAAATTGGGAAATTTTAGGAATCAATGTACCAATTTTAAAACCTCAGTTTTGCTATTTATCAAACAAACTCAATCTCATCTTCCTTATTCAGGCAGCTTTCCCACAGAAATTAGAACCTGGATGAATCACATACACTTTTTTGACTTATGCCACAAACTGACTTTACTTGGTACAAACCTAAGAATTTAAAAGGTAAGGTATTGATAGTCAGAACAATACGTGGCACAGTAATAATGATTAATATTCCCAAATCCCACCTGTAAATGACCAAAATGATTTTCCTACATATTCTTGGGTTAGGACAAAAGACACAAGGGCCATTCCACCATTCACAATTCCAACAAAAAAACGCGAAACTGCAAATATGTCATAATTTGGAGCTAATGCTGTGACATACCCAAAAACGACATCAAAAAATAGACCTGTAGAGAGAGAATAAATTGTAATTAGTACTTATGCTATGCAGCTTGAACTCAGAAGAAAGGCAGGGAGCACAGTTAGTTACTGATGGTAATGAGTAGTCTATACTAGTCTTGTCTCTAATCTCTCACATTTGGCTTTCTCAAGTCACACCATAAGAAAATTACAATCATCTTCAAGTCACACACTTGAGGTCTGCAATGCCAAAACATGATGTTTCCTTGAAACAATGTCATCATTAAACAGAAAGACCCTTTGGCTGCAAACGCAGCTGGAAAACAGAACACCAGGACTTGAGTTACCCACTGAAGATGTTCAGGTAAACCATTCTCGCCCACCCTCCTCCCTCCCCAAAAAAGCGAATTATTTTTATTGAAGACAATATGGTAAGGCAATGTGTGGGACGCTACAGTGGTAGTCATAGCAAAAGCAGGTTCTTTTTCATCTCCCATTGATATTCCATTGACCACTATGCTGCCCACCACACTCACACTAACAAATTGCTGCTCTACTCTGAGTGAAACGCTTATACAGATCATTGACTCCTTAACATTGACGCAGCAGGGTGGCCCAAGGGCAGCCTCCGGGTAGGGTGGCTCAAGGACAGAAAAGAAAGATTTCATTATCCATATAGAATGCTTAAGAAAAACTTTTTAGCAATCTTACCTGAGATATACACTGGTTTCCTGCCCAGTTTATCTGACAAAGGGCCAAATGTAATATTTCCAATAAGCAATCCAGCAAAAAACAGGGATGATGCAAGACTCACTTTGTAGGCTTCTTGTTCAATTAGGTACCACTGTCAAAAAAATAATCTACTTATTGTTAGAAGTATTAGCAGCAAGTTGCTAGCTTCCTCAAAAACAACAAAAATCTATCAAAATTCTTCTCTTGCCATTTCCCAGTTCTTGCTTTATATCCAACTAAAATTTTGTTCAAAGTTTGATAGGTAAGCCAACAGTAGTCATATTTTTTCCTAACAGACTCTCACATTGCTACTTTCCCCCAAGAAATTTCATTCTAATATATTATAAGCTTTCAGCTTGATAAGTATAATTAGTTGCACTCCAATTCCCAAGCTTTGACAAAGCAACTTATCTTAAGTTATTAAAACAAGGAAAGTCTGCATCGTTAACAGCTTAGCCATTTCAACATTGAACAAGCTTAGCTATTTCAATGAAGAGGTAATAAAAATTATTCGTTAACAAGAATAAAGCACGTTCACTATTGCAGTATGTAGAGAGTTAACGCTGTGCGGCTGCGTTTCCTGAACCATGAGTAATCCCTGGTGCCCTTCCTCCTCATACAAATGTTGAATTGTTGAAGAGAAGCAGGAAGGGAATATGGAAAGATGTCCTTTTTCTATAAAAACTCTAAGACCTACTTATTGACTACTCACTGATAGTTCAGTATCCTATTGCACTCATGCATTTATAATCAAACAGAAGTTAGAAACAAATTATGGGTTTCTTTATAAAACGTACTTTCTACCTCATCCAAAAGCTAAACTGAGGTAGCATAACCCAAAATTGTCAGAAGAAAATTAACATAAGTGAAAATGAACTGACAGCGGGTTGAAATCAAATGAAACACTACTTCCTGAGGGTGCAAGGTACACAGACAGCTTGTGCAGCCCCCCCGCTACAAACAGAGAATCAACACTCATAGAAACCCACTGCTGGGATTACAAACATTGCTGACATCATGAACTTGAGAAAGAAGAGCAATCAGAAAATCCAAGTGATTTTCCAGGAGAAGAATTGAACTAATTCAATGCAAAGCTTTAGCCAAAGAAATCATTACTTGAGTATTTCAAATAATTCCCAGTGTATTTACTGGAAAATTTACTTTCCAAAAAGCAGATGAGTGTCACGCTGACTTATTCAATGACATGTGCAGTATGTCCTTTGGGGAAAGGAAGAAAGATCCTAATCTCATTTGCCTTTTTTTTTTTTTAAGAAGGTTTAAAAAAACCAAAGCTTAAGGGAAGAGGGCCATGACCAAAATCCAATACAGCATAGTAGGACCTCAGCCCTGAAGCGTCTGCCTTGAATTAATACAGATCCACAAAGAATATTAGGTATTTACTGAAATTTTTAATTATAGCAATCTCAAGAAATACATGCTTTTCCTCAATCTGAACTCATCTAGTGGCAAAGTACAAGGACATGGCTCCATCCACCCAGTAACCCACCAGTTACCTGTGCTCTACCCATCCAGCAGCCTGCAAGATGCAGGTTGCAGGAGCGGGACAAGATTTAACACATTCACAGAACGCCTTCTTTAGTCCAATGTACCCAGTGTTCTGGCACTTCAGAGTTTTGTGGGACTTTCAGATACTCTGGAAAGACAGAACTCCTGTGCAGCAGCGTTTGCAGATGGTTTCTACTATAACCCGCTGGGTAGTAGATTCTACCCTATTACACTGGATAAAGAAGCAGCCCTGAAACTTATGGTTTCTTTGCTTTCCGAGGAGACTTCAACAATGAAATATTCCTGGGCACCAATCCTCAGGAAACTTCAAGTATAAAAATACCACAGCATGTGCTCTGCCAGGCACAAAGCACTGCTGGCATAAGTCCTTCTTCTCCATGCTAGCACTCCACAGCATACAAATTTCAAACTCCCAGCTCTCATCTGCAGAGTGTTTCAGGCTGACACAAGAGACAAAACAACTTTATGCTTCTGGATATGGTTGTTAAAATCAACTTCTCAAAGGTAAAGGACCATTTCTACACCAAATGTAAGACATTCCTGAACTCACCTTCCTAAGCATCACCACTTGTTAAATAAAGCAGGGGACTGAGTCCATGCCAAACCATGAAGCAATTCTGACAACTGTATTTTCCATGAACCAAGCCTGAACTATTATTAACGAAGCCTTAGTTACGCCAAAATTAATTACAATGATTAGTTCTTGAAGCAGAACTAAAGAGCTGCTCTGAAGTTTTGTTGAGCTCTGGAGCAGAACAGTGCCCCTGCCAAACCAGAACTGACAATATTTACAGTTTAAGCTCCATCACCAAAACAAAGGAAATAAAGTTTACAAAAGCAGCTTCCTCTCTCAGGACAGAACAAAAGATCACTTTTGCAAACTGTTACTTGTGCTGCTTAGCGCGTCACTGGAAGATGCTCATATTTTAACAAGTCTGATGTAGTAACCTGTGAAGAATACAACTTTTAAAGGAATACGTCTATCTACTTTATTTGCAAAAAAGGAACTTGTTAAATATTTGTCAAAATTAACTGTAGCTCGCCAACAAAAACATTGCCAATTTTGTCATCACCCAAACAGACATTCTCTCAGCAATTTAAATCCTCATGGCAATTTGATTTAGTTATTAGACCACTAGCGTACAGCAAAACATTGGCCAGCATCTAAAGATGCCCTGTAAAGACTATTAACAATATCATTATAAAAAACCTTACAATAAAGTTACTGAAATGAATGGGAACATAAATTTGTTTTGATAAGTCTTGAAAATTACTATGTATTTTGGAAACAGGAACACAGACTTCTATTAGTTAAAATTTGCTGATTTCTGATTATAAATTCAGCGCTACCCCATATCACGCATCTTTCTGAGAGTCTGAAACTGAAGGGTGATCTTGGAAAAGCAGCTAATCAGAAAAATCTGTTTCTGACAGAGGATATGAACCAATATTGCATCATTCCTTCTTATGTCTAGTCACTACATTTTTCCAAGAGAAACATTACACGGTCACATATGGGATAAGGGGAAGGAAGCAAAAATTTGGCACCGGCTACACCAAGTGCTAACCTGCCTTATACGAGTTTACTGACAACCGCTCCAAGAATGCAATCAGCAGGACTCTGACAGTTCACGCTACAAGCCAAGCCACCCACACAGTCTTTTTTCTGGCACTGGCAGCGATGCTTAGGTCACTCACGCTTGCCTGAGTGATTATAGCCCAGGGACTAACAAAAAGCAAACACAGCCTTTTGCATGGAATTCACAAGGCATGAGGATGAAGGGTCAAGCTTCTGTCCCATTCAGCAAACTTCAATCCGTTCCATCTCCCGCTCTCACCACACATTAAAATAGCCAGACATATGGTGCGTGAGTATCATTTTCATACTAGTTGTAATCTTTAAGATGTATCTTCCGTGACAAATGAATGCAACTCATGGTAAAGCTTACATGCACACCAGATCGTGCAGACACGACAAATTGAACCTCTTCTTGGTAGAAAACAGCCAGTAGAAGAGCATCCTAAATTCCAGAGTTATAAACTGTAGTTGAATGATCGTTCTTCATTAGTAATGACTTTCTAAAACATCTGAAGGTAAAGATAACTCAAAACAAAATAAGTAAAGTTTAACCTAAACTAATAAATATTAGATTTACACTAGGAAAGCTAAACCAATTATTTAATTATATACTTTCAGATTTTAAAATAATAAAATAAAAAGCCAGATGGGTGGGTTCCAATAATTTTTAATAGCATAAGCAAAACATTACAGTAAGCCCTGCTCAGCTTTTACAAGCGCCACGTCCAGCACTAGTGGCATAAATAGCAAGACGAGAAGAAATGGTTAGACGCGACGGAAGTACTTGCCTCAGTTACTATAGATGTGAAATTGTCTGCAAAACGGATATGCTTGGCAAGCTCAGTTCTGCTCGCTGGAATTCCTTCTTGGTCTATATGATACTCAGGCACAGCTCCCACAAGCACAATAAGCATCGACTGACAAGCCACGTATACCTTAAAATAAGACACAATCATTTACCTTAAACAATCCCAAGGAGAGCTGATGGAATACTGTAAGCTTTTCATTAAACTAACAGTTTCCCTTTACCCAGCATCACAAACAAAACGCAATCAGTCTACTGAGTTTAAATCCCCAGACATCATCATCGAGGCAGTTGGGAGCAGCGGCTACTGCTCCAGAGATACTGGTGCACTTTCAGTGAAAGCTTCATCTTGCCACCCTCCTTCTTGCTGCAAAGTTGTTCAGTTTGTTCTTGCTGTTTTGTAGCCAGGCACGGGAAAGGAAGATACTAAGAACTTCATCATAGCTTCATAGCCGAGATCTAACCCTTAGATGACTTCTTATTAAAAAAAAAAAAAAATATTACTTACTATACTCAAAGAATACAACCTGTAGTGACAAGTCAAAAAAAAAAAACCAAAACCATGAAATCTAAGATTGTATTTTTAAAAGCCTCTGCTAGTTCTTTCCATTGCAGAGACTGAAACCTTAACCTGATCATTAGGAAAACAAATGTGCAGGAATAAAAGAGATTTTCATAAAGAAACCTTTTTGAAAAATATTTATTCAAAACATCTTGAAGCCCATATTGATGAGCGTATTCTGGGTTTTGTATGTGATTTATTTTATTTTTTCCAACTTAAAATAACATTCTCCTTAAGCATATCCAAGTATTAGTGATTTTCAGCACGTTATCATTGATGGAGAAGTTTTGAGTCTAGAATGGCTCCCTTCATTGGGTCACAAGTCTTTGGGTGGTGGATTTGGTTAGACCTTGTTTTAACGTGCCATTTTATCCTGCGCTTACCTTCTAACTTGTTTCTGCGAGAACGTTCAAACAAAAACCTGCAATCAGCACAATCTCCCTCCCTCACAACAGCGTTTTAAATCAAAATGCGGAACCGCGCTAACAGGAGGAAGCCTGTTACGAAGAAATTAAGCAAGTGAAACAGATAAGTGTTTGCATGCGGGGGTGTGGACACTATTTAAAGACAGCACCCTGCATACCACTTTTCACCAGAGATTAAAAAAAACCCACCCCAGAAGAGAACCCAGCTGCTGTGGTTAGGCTCCATTTCCTTCCACTCTGTCGCTTAAAAGGCACTCTTCAGAAAGTGGAAGATGTGCATACAAATAAGGAAAACAGATCATAAACTTTGAAATGTTAAGCACGTTAAGATGGCACCGAGGCGAAAAAGAAGTTTGAAAAGCAACTTGCAAAAGGAACAAAACCCACTAAAACGTTTTTGAAACGCCCACGAAACCGAGCGGGGGTCTGAGAGGAGGTTTGCCACGGAAATGCCATGGGGTGGTTACTTTGCCATCCTCCTTAAGAGTTACTGCCTCGAGCGCCAAGAGAGGAGCACACGGACAAGGCACAGGAGCCAGGACCGCCGAGGGAGAGGATGCTCAGAGGCGGAGGAGCTGGGGGCAGGACCCCTGGTCGTCCCCCCGGCCTGGAGCCCGGCTCTCGCTGTGGCACCGTCTCCTGGAAGGCCGCCCGAGCCACCTGCCGCCCCCGGCGGGGCGAGGGGTGGGGAGGGAGGGCAGCGCCTCGCACCCCCGTCCCGCCGCCGGGCAGGTCAGGAGGCGGGTGCCGAAGGGGCACGGGCATCCCGGCGGGCACGGGCATCCCGGCGGGCACGGGAAAGGCGGCCGTGCCAGCGAGAGTGCGCGCCCGGGGGCAGCCCCCGGCTCCTCCTCCGCCCTCAGCCCGTCCCGCCGCGCTGCTCGCCCCTCCCCGGGATGCTGCCCGGGCTGCCGCGGGCCGGCGGAGCAAAAAAAAAAAAAAAAAGAGAGGAAGCCAAAACAACCCCAAACAAAGACACGACAGAAAACACGGAAGAGCGAGACCGCCGCCCGGCCTCACCTGCAGCAGCACCAGGAAGGCGGTGAGGCGCCGCTGCCCGCCGCCGAACTCCCCCGCCGCCCCGAAGGCCTCCTCCAGCCCCACCGCCATAGCCCGCCCGCCGCGCTGAGCCGAGCCGAGCCGAGCCGAGCCGAGCTGGCGCCCCCGCCCCGCCCCGCCCCGCCCGCCGGCCCCGCCGCTCCCCCCCGCCCCGCTCCCACCTGCGGCCCCGCCGCGGGGGGCAGCAGCGCCCGCGGGGGCTCAGCCCCGGCCGGGGGCAAACTGCTCGCCGAAGGGCCAGCGGGGCAGTGACCCCCCCCCCGGCCCTCAGCCGAGGACTGAGACCTGGTTAAAAGAGAGCCGTTTCCAGAGCAGCCGTGCTGTGGGCAGAAGGAGCAAGGCGGCTGCTGCACGGGGCGAATTATTCATTAATCTCGCTTAAAAAAAAAAAAAGTGGTCCATAAGAATCACTGTGGGAGCTGAGCAGAGTGGAGAGCATCAGCAGGAGGTGGGGGGGAAGAGTCCCACCACGGCTCCAGGAAAAGGCCACTACGATACAAGGTTGCTCCAGGTAGGATACAAGGGGATATGGCCCAATATCCTCTCCAGCAAAAAGGCACTCCAAGCAGAGCTGCAGGAGATGCCCCAGAGAAGAGCACAACAGCTCAGCAGTTGCTCCAGAGCTGTTTAAAACGGGAGCAGCTCTCCCTCTTCCATGGTCTCGATTTTAAGAGAAGCAGGATTTTTTTCCACCAGGATTTAATCTAGCCTAGATAATTGCAGGCTACTACCAAAGGTTAATTTTGCTCTGTAGCCGTCTCCCCACACTGCTGTCTCTGGCCAGATGTGGTCATGGGGCACCTACAGAACAAGGCAGTTCTGCTTGATGATTCGATAAAAAAAATGAAACTACCAGAAATGCTCTGCTACCCCGTGGCTTTCATCCAGTTTGCAGAGTGCCACCTAAAAGCTCCACATCCTATGGACAACAGGAGAAACTCCAGTTAGTTTGGCAATTCTAGTATTAAGAATCAATACATTAACTACTATTAATTAGACCTGGGGAAAAGGGTTTTGACAAAGCATGGTGAGTGGCCACCTTTGGTGTAAATCCTTCAAGACTATAATACAAGCGGTTATACTTCCATTTTTCCTAGCATTAACATTTGAAGATGTGGCTTTACTATTGCACTAGCTTTATACAGGGGTTTTGTTTTGCTTTGAGGGTTTTTTTTAAGTCTTTCTCCCCAGTTAGCCATTATCAAGAAATTCTTTCCTTTGAGGCAGTAAGTTAGGATGAGCTCCCCTTAGGATTCTTAGTCCAGGAGAACTAAAATTAGCGGAAAGATTGGACGGGACAGCGCAGCTCACTGAGAAAGCAGTGAGTGCCACGTGACATAGCGGGTATGTTGCCCAGGAAGAGCTAAGTGAGGGTCAAAGTGCCACTTACCTTGGAACTGTGACAGTGTGGATAAAAGGGACTTTCTAAATCATTTCTGAGCTTCTTCATTCATGTAGCCCCTGTACATTAGCAGACAGTAGTGAAATCCTAGGTTTTATTTGAAGTCCTTGCTGTTTCTGCTCCAGCTGTTTTTGTGATTCCTACCCTAATTCAAACAGAGCAATCTGTTGCTGAACCTCGGCAAAGGCACACAGACATGAACAAGACAGGGTCCCCTTTTGCTCCTGAATAGATCTACAAAAAGGATGAAAATAATTTTGCAAGTCTACTGATTTTACAAGACCCATTATGTTCCCTCTCATGTTCAATCATCTGTTTTCCCATGTTAGTGTGAAAAACAGACAACACTCAAGGTCTCTTAAAAGGAAAAAAAAAAAAGCCCCAAAAAACTGTCACCATTGCTGCATCTGCTTTGTCTTGATCATTTTAGCCTAGGACATATGTACCAGCACTATTTTAGAATCACCAGATAATCATTCCCTGAGTAGGTCTCACAAGCATCATGTTAAACAGCAGGAAGACAGCTTTTAGCCCACATTCACGAATGTTCCTGCTACCTGCTAGACATCAGTTGAACAAATAAAGGAAAAAAAAAAAATCAGCATTGTTTTCTGACATCCACAATTTCTTCAGTAGGTAGGGGGTTTCTAATTATGAACTGTTCTGACGTTAGGAATTGAATCACTACAAGGTCCCTTACAGTCAGTCTGTGCTTCTGGGATGTATTTTCATAATGATTAGGAGACAGTATCAATAAATAGTAGTTTTTAAGTCTTTCTCCTCGATTAACCATATCAAGAAATTCCGTCTGTTGAGGCAGTAAATCAGGAAGTCTTGCAAAAAAGGCCAAGGAAACAAGGTTACCGAGGGTTTTTTGCTAGGGTTTTGCTAGGGTTGTTAAAAGCTTACTTGAATTGAGGCTTGAAAAAGTAAAGGCTCAAGTTTACCCATGCATCTGCTTCTCTGGGTTACCAGAAGAACTCTGTCTGACTAGGAAATGCAACCCAAAATCTGTTGGCACAAACAACAGTAAAGCTACATCAAATAAAAGAGACTAGCATTAGAAGTGGTTTAACAAAAAAAAAAAATCCAACAGTTCCCCAGGAGGCCATACTCTTTTGGGAGACTAAGCATCTTATTTTGAGTTTTCTCCAAATTGAACATCTGATCAAAATAGGTAACACAAAGGCAACTTGAAAATGCTGTAAAGTCTAAATCAGCATCAGGCTCCATGGCAAAACCTCAGTGACAGTTTAGTCATACTTCAAACAGTTTTAAAAGTCTCTTCAAAATTCAGGTATGTTGTTTCAGCACTGGAATCATTATAATAAATAACAGAATACAGACCACATAGTGACTGGTTTGTTAATCATAATTCAGGTAATAAAATACCCCCTGCATCCTGCTCAAAGCAGCATTTATTAAAGATAGTATCAAGATAAGTCAATGCATAATGAAGCTTTCCCTCCTACAAATATGTAAACAAGTTGACAGCAAGTTATTATTACAATATAAAAATTAAAGCTTACATTGCATTTTTTTTTTAAAGCTACTAACTTCAGTCTCAATGTAGACAGTCTCTGGCCTATAGCATTTAAAAAGACGAGTTCTCGAAAAATGTTAAAGTATTGCCTTTGCACATACGCATTTTTGTAGAAAAATACTTAAAAATACCAACTTCCCATTAATAAAAGCAACACCAAAAATAAAACGCATCTTTTGTCACGAACAGCATGTAAATACATCTAGCATTTACTCCACCATTCTGTTTAACCAAATTATCTTCTGTGCATTTTAAAATTCATTATAGTTTGCAAAAAGTATCTTGGATAATATTCAGTTACTTTCACATAGCAAAGCAATTAGCATTAAGTAGCTAACATTGGCAATTACCTTGTAATCAGAGCCTGGCCTAAGTTTATTTGCAACTGAGGCCATCAATTTAAACGTCATCTCGAACTGTGTATTTTAACATGTACACTAGGCTCTTGCTAAGAAATCTGAGTCAGTTCAGGTATATTTTGGAAAGGCTTGAAACCTTTATATGAGCTAACAAGAAATACATATTCTTTTTTAAAGTACCTTTAACCTCTATGTAAATTTTTCTTTATTAGCAGTCCTGTTGGTAGCAGTCAGTCAATACTCAGGAAACACTTTGTTCATGAGATATTATATAATTTGACATGAACTACATTTTACATTCCAAAACCAAAAGGAATGTTAAGTTAAATTTTGATTTTTGTTTAACATTTTTCCAAGAAGTCCACTGGCAAGAGCTAGACAGATCACTTTTGCAGCTGCTAAGGCAAAAAAGCTTAAAAATTCCCTGTACACAAGGTTTAAAAAAACCTGTGTAATATTTCAAAACCAAACTAAACTAAATTCCGCAAGCAGAGAAATACTTATCATTGGGATGAAAGCTAATCATGCCATTGTGCCCTGCCAAGCATCAGATGACAATGAATAGCAAGGAAAAAAAAAATTAAGATAATACAGTGAACCAGTTTCAGGATGAATTCAAAGAGAAAAACTGAGCTGTCAAGAAAAGAATTTTACAGTAGGATATTAGACTGAAAAAAAAAAACAGCTAAGAAAACACCGGGAGTTTTATCCAAGAGAACACAAGTACATTTATATGCAAACAGTAATGAATATGCATAATACTGCCAGCTTTCCTAGTTCCATGCATAGTTCAGAAAAAGGAGGGTTTATTTAGCCTTTGTCACTGCTTAATTAGCAAGTTAAGTCTGCCAGAAGTGACAGCCTCAAGTACTAATGACAAGTTGAGCAACTTACTGACCACGAATGTGGTAGAGCCTAAATGATCTCTAGCCCTGGAAATGTGAAAAGAACACAATCCCCGTAACAGGATCTACACACACCTGTAACAGGAACTGTAATTCTGGAAGAAGGGCTTACCCTGCTCCTTCATGCAGGATTCTGATTTGTAGGAAGACGACAATTTTATTGCCATGCTTGCTGATAAAACAAACATGACAAGTTAAAGCAAGATGTGGCAGCATGTGCTCAAGGAGGATGCTCAACTGGAGAGTAAGAGTTAGAGATTCCACCCAAGGCCCAGGTTAGTCTAATTTTCAGAGGGGCGAGATGCAAATACAAAAGCCTCAGTTTCCTCTAGCGTCTTACATACCTTAACACACAGACAGCCTTCCCCTACGTTCAGGGAAATGGATGAGAAGCACAAAGATTCCTGGGGCACAAGTGATGAACCATGCCCTGGGGAGTCTGCCTTTCTGATCACTGCCTCCCCCACAGAAAACAGCTCCTTATAAAAGCTAGATTACAAGTTGCAGTTCTGGTTAGAGAATGGGGTTTTTGCACTATACTCATTTGGGAGAGGGCAGCCTTCCTGACTACTGGTACAAAACCGCATCTTCGAGTAAACTGATACAAGCTTTGGCCTTTTAGTCACATATGGACCGTTGCAACTTCTTACTAATGCTTTTAACTTCCTAGGAGATGCTAAAAGCACTGTGCCATCAGTATTGTTACATTCGACCAAGGCTTGGCACTTGGCTTACAAATGCCTACAAGAAGACGTGAGTAATGCAATGCCGATACAGACCAGCTGCATTTTTATCCATACAATTCAAACCCTGGCCCAAAGTCTACAGACGACTACTTCAAATGCCAGTATATATTAACAGGCCGTTAAGTGCCTACCAGCAGTCAACCTGCTATACCTGTAATATAAAGAACAAAGAACTGCAGCAGGCCCAAGCCTTAAGAATATGCTTAGAAGTGCTGCAGTAGACTTGCAGATGACTGTCATACCTGGGGTAAGGTGTAAGGATTGGAGTCTGAGACCCAAGGATTAGAAGGATCACACGCCATTTTCTCTTCAAGAATAGGAACACCATCTCTCCCCATGCCAAGTAATAAAATACTATCTACAAAAAGGTGTTTTCTCCCTGAATCCACAGTAGAAATATAATCACACAGAAAACTAGAATCAGCCTAATTCTCAGAATTGCAGAACCAAAGGGGACCTCAGAAAGTAATTTTGACAAGTCCCTGCCTTGAATGACATTCCAAAAATTTATCTCTGTGCAAACAGTTATGCCATGGGACTCTAGGTTATAAAATGGCTGACTAAATCAGCTAGACTTTTAGAAAAAGCTATTTGTTTGTAAATATTTTAGTAATAACTTTAGCAATAAAAGAAGGTACTACACAGCCAATTTTAGAATCCACATATGATATGAAATATACACACATACATGTTCTAATATATTTTTTTTTTTTGTTTCATTCTTAGAGCAATGCAGAGCAAAACCAAACCAGGGCCTGAATAATCTATCATACATGTCAGCATGACTTCCAATACACAGCTGATGGGCTGATCAGATCCCTGAGGTCTATCACTGGAATTGCTACAGGTTTTACTTACCACAATTTTAACCAAAAACTGACTTAAATCATGTTACATCTCTCTAGGTGAAGGAGGAAGAAAGACACAAACTAAACAACAAAACAAAAAACCCCACACAGACAAAAAACCACACAGCCTTGTAATACATAGAAAGGCACCTGATAATATTAAGTGTTAGTAGCAATTATCTAGAGCATCCTAAGTGTACTTAAGCAATTAAGATAAATTAAAATAGATCATGAAATACAAGAATTGCTGGCATTCAAAAGATAAGTCTAACCTACCTAAGAAGTCACTAAAATGACATGTGCAGCTGTAAATCAGTAAGTGTGCAAAACTATACAGTTTTGCATAAAGTGCTAAATGTACCCCCAGTTTGCACCTATTAGTATTACATAAGTTTGTTAAGCTTGGCAACATGATGCAAGAAGATGATCTTAAGGATGTACCATATCTACCTTGTCTTTCCTTTTCCTTCTCCACCATCATCCACTGTCCTTTAAACTGTACACTTTTAAGTTACACAAAGGCCTTTTCAGGAACGGTAGTTCAGAAAAGTATTTCAAGTATACCTATCTTTCCATGTAAACTTGGGGACACTATGGGTTTGATTTTCACAAGTTCCAAATACTTACAACTTCTGCTAATTCAACTGGAGTTGCAATTATTTCGGTCTGTTCAGTACCTCTGGAAAAAGGCTGTTTCCTGTTACTCAGTTAACTCCCGTTTAAGGAGTGCTGAAATTCATATTATAACTTGTCCAGATTTAAGTCTAAACAATAAGCAATTACAGAAAAGCAGAGTAATACTTTATCCAACCATTTAGGTTGATAAAACCAAGTCCTACCACATCTATTCATACATACTCATATGAATCATACACAGATCTTTAACACTTGACACACTGAATTCAAGTTATTATAATACAGCAGTTTGTCTTGCAGGCATTGTGCAATACACTTAGAAGTATACAGCGGGTCTCTTCTTTACTCTGTATTTCAGTGATCCATACCGTATCTGAGGGGGAAAAAAAAAGGATCATAACTTAACAAAGAGTTGAGATCACTTCAGGCAGAAATATTATTTACCTTTCCACTAATCCTATCTAGGAAGCGTCTTTAAATGCGCTTTGGACACTCCACAGATTCTGTGAGAAAATCTACCTATGACTGAATGAGATACAGTTTCAACAGAACTGGGCAAGAAGGATTAAGTCTCAACCGTTTTCCCAGAATTACCCAAAACCTTTTACGAGATTCCATAGACATTTATCCTGAAGTATCTTTAAATTTTGTGATGCATGGAAATACAAAGCACTTTGAATCCTACATAGAATCTTCTCTTTGTGGGTTGTAAGTCAAAGCAGGCTATATGTCTATGGGAACTAAAAAATTCTCAATCTTCTTTACTCCATTAAACAGCAGATGTTTAAGTGCACACAACCAAGACACACAAATGCAGATGACAATACCACTATCTACACCCCTTTCAAGGTGAGCAGTTCCTGGAATTTGGGCTTGGTTGTGTCAGAATTAGCATTACAAGCACAGAGTCTATTTCACCTCTTCTCTTTTTCCTCACTTAGTTCATTTCATTCATTTATTTCCCTTAAAAACCCCGAAGTACAAAAGCTCCCAGCTTAGATATTATCATCACATACTTCCTTCTCCATTTAGCATTCTACAACCCAGTTATTGTTGATAACTCTTCCAAACTTAAGAAAAAAATTAAATGTCTGCATTATTAAAAATGTCAGGGTACATTGTTAAAAACAAACTCAGTACTTAACTAAGATTATACTTGCCTCTTTACGGCCTTTAATAGTTTTCACAGATTTCATGCTCTGAGTTCTTCGAAGGCCTCTCTGAGCAAACATTTCATCCTCTGAATGTGTCCCCTCCATCTCTTCATCTGTTTTATCATCTCCAGGATTTTTTTCCAGTGGAGTTTTGTAACCTTTAAAAAACAGTTTTATAAAAGTGTTTAGTAAGAATTAGCTGTAACTTTTAGATTTGTTAGAAAGCCATGAGTTTCATCTTTAAACACACATCCTTTACTTTTTAAACAATACAGTCAGTCTGCCAGCTGTTTCAAAACAGCAAAACATGTAGTCTGCCAGGAGCTTGTTACTTGCAATTCTGCCGTTTTCAAGCAATAAGCCATTTCATTCCATAGATGTGTAATGCAGTGGTCCCTTAATTGTCAGAAGTTAAGTCATCAATCTGCTACCATCTTCTGCTTTACACTGAACTACAAAAAACCTCAGTGGTCATCTTGAGAAGTACTTAAGATTGTCGGCCACAATCCCCTTGGAAGCGGGGGTTGGACTAGATGATCTTTAAAGGTCCCTTCCAACCTAAACCATTCTATGATTCATAGGATCTTTCTTCATACTTGTATACCTCTCTGCATATTTAATACCAAAGTTCCTTTCAGATAGATGCAACATGGGAGTACTATTAAGGGTTGTTGACATCCCGCAAAAACAGGACCGAGATTATTACCAAAGATTCTCACTAGAGGGCACAAACTGCTTAAAAACCACGTGCTGAGGAGCTCCTGGGGCCCAAAAGCCCTGCCTCCCCAGCACAGCCGTAGCATAGAGCCCCTAAATGTAGTCTGGTTCTTTCCCCCCGCCAAGCTCTCCTTTTATAGGGCCATTCCAGAACCTACAAGCTGTAACACTCGAAGACACCTTTTAGACTCCAAACCCAACTGTATTCATGATCAACATACATTTCATCTTAAGCCTATATTTTATTTAGGCTTAATTAGATTGTTTCGCTTTGGTCATTTAATTTTTTTTCCCCTGAGATTAGAATCACGCTCACCTACTCCACAGCTACTTAAGGCAGACTTGCCTCTTCTGCCATTCCAGAGGCAACAAGTCTCTGCCTCCAATACAGTTTCAATTCATCTTTTTCAATAAGGAAGATTTTAATCTCATTTGTTACTCATATAGTTTCTGACTAGGGATGTTTGCAGTGACACCAATACTTCCTTATCTCTATTTGTAACACCTCTTCTGATGCATCAAAAATCACATTTGCCTTTTTCGCAGCAAGCATGCTGGCAGCTCAGTCATCCTACAATCAATGTCCTTCTAGAACTAGGTCTTTTCAACTGATTTGCACAGGAGCCCCCAGCTCAGATTACAAAAAACTAACATTCTGTTCCTAAGTCTATCTGTGGTTTGTTCTTTTTCTTAGATTACTAATACTAAGGAAACTTCAGAGAAAACAGAAGAGATGTGTACACTAGATTTAGGTCCAGGAGTAGAAACAATTAAGTTAAACTAGCTCTAAGGAAGCATTTTGATGTGTGAGTTTGAATGTCAGAATCAGTGGTTACTTACACAGTATAATCTGTACCTGAGTAATTAAAAAAAAAGGGAATCTCAGCATTTTCAAGGTGTTTCAGATAGATAACTAATGCTGTCTTACTGAGGAATAGCCCCTGCACAACAGCTGCAGGGACATCATCCCTAACGCAGTTCTTTCTGAATTCATGGGCTTTCTCTCTGGCCAGTACCCCCTGCCTTTACACTGACCTGCACAGGATACCTTCTGGGCTCAATTAGCAACTCAGCTTAGGGCCATTCAGGTGGCCATTTATTCCTCCAAAACACCACTGGCTACCAAGCCATTCCTGGAATTCCTTGCACTCCACAAGCACCACCCCTCCCCAAAATGGAAGGATGAGAAGTGACAGGCTTAGGGGAAAATAGACCAGAGTTATTTCTTTTGTAGGAAATACCAACTACTTCACATTGTAGCCTCACCATTCAAAAAGGGGCAATTGACAGCCTTCCACTGAAACCCTCCTTCAACCATTATAGGCTCAAGAGCAAAGTGATGATGATGATAATAAATGTAATATAATAAAATAATAAGACTAATAATAAAATGTTTCTGCAAAAACATGTATTGGTCACCACATACCATCTTTTGAGTGTTGATGTGCATCAGCCTATTAGGACAACTTAATGCCTTCGTTATTCCTATCACCACAACCAATTTTACATTTTGAACTATCATTACAGATCTACTGAATTAATTTCCATTAATTTTCTCTTCCTATTTATTGAGCTTCCATAAATTTTCATGTTTAACTTTTTGTACATTTGTGACAGAAACACCACTTAACCACATATTTTTTCACTTCCAATTAAGCTTTACTTTGGCAAGGAATTCTCATTGCTAATTGGCAAAGATAGGAGTAATGACTACAGTACGACTATGCTGTTAGTGGCTGCAAGAAGAAAATAATTCAGGAAGGATTTCTCAACTATCATAATATATCTTGCTCAAGTCAACTCTGTTCAAGTGTACTGGAATTTTTTGAGGCCTTTTCAATTTCTAAATGGGGTAAACGTATTTCTGCTTTCCCACTTTTGCCTTCGATGAATTCTTCTTTTAGCTAGAAAAAAAAATAGATAGACACTTACCTGAAGATTCACTTGCTGAGGCTCTGGTTTTCTTTTTTGCTTCTGGTAATGTCTGATAGGGTCTCTGTCCCACTGGCTCATCTCCTTGTATAGTAGTCAAATCATGCATACTGAAACTTCTCAGTTTCTCAGTTATCGCACCTTGACTCTGAAATATAACAACAGCATCTTTGAAAACAAAGCAGAGGTTTAACTTTGCTGTTCAAGTTGGCTTAAGATGTTTAAGCCCATGCTTCCTTCTTGCACTACAAAATTCATGAACATAAGCATGCAGTAGGTTTACATTTGCTTTAAGTATTGCTTTTATCCAAACTTAACTGTATATTGCTCCTAGACGAAAAAGTTACAGATAAGCTAGCATTACAAATGTCTCATTTCACTCTTTTAATCTGAGCAAATAATGCCTTTTTGGGTGAGGGGAAGTGTTTAAAAGAAAAAAAAAACCACACATCAGAAATGCTCAATTCACTTCAAACATGGTATTTCTCTAGCAGTGCTAAGTAGCCTGACAGTGGGTTTAACACTTCCATTTTAAAAAGTGTGGTTGAAGATAAAGATTTCTGCTATTTTATATTTTACCCTCTACAGATTTGAATATCCATAAGAAAGGGAAAAAAGTGTTAAAAATACACTCTGTAACATTAACTCAAGTGACTGAGAAACTGGCAGCACTACAAAAGCTCTAGTTGACAGAAACTTGAAACCACAAAACAAAGAGGTCCTGCCTGGACTACAGGCTAGCAGGTTCTCTTACTGATGTAACTTTACAGACATAATACCAGCCCAAAATCTAACGCTACATATAAAGATAGTTGATCACATTTGAACATTAGTATTCCTTCTCCGATTGTCTTTACATCTTTTCGACATGGGACATACAGAAAGTTCCCCTTTGGAAAGAAGGGTCATCAAAGCAGCTCGCATCTTACATCAGATGACATTATTAAAGCATTGAAGATTAATTTATTGTATAAGCAACTAAAAGAACAAGCACATTACTCAATGTCATGTTAAAATAATATTTAATTCTTCCCTCTCTGGCATATGAGGCAAAAAATATGCGTTTCAGAGGAAGGTTGACAAGCCTGTACATGAATCCCACTTTGAGCAAGGGTTCAAGATTTTGTTTCATTCTTACAAATGAAGCTTAAGTAAAATTCCTCATTTGAGCATTATGTTAGCTAGCAGTAGCAGAAATCTGGGTACAATTCCACACACCTTTCTCTGCCACCAGCATAAGGCAGTTGTTACACCACTGGCCACAGCCATTCGTTCCCCCACTCTCATGGCAACAACTGTTCACAGATGGTAGACCAGTACACTAAATTATTCCATGTTAAAAATAGCCATGTAAAGTGAAGAGACAGTAGAATGATACTCCTTAAGCTTGCATGGCTATCAAAGGGGGGGAGGGAAGTGGCTGAAATCTAATACTCATTTTCTAATGACTAGTCATTAGTATAGCATGTAAAACTAAGTGTGCTACACGGGCAAAAAGAGCCTATTTTAATTCTTACACCACCATTCACACGTTGCCACTAAACAACAATGAAGAAAGGGTTTCTTATGAGAGTAGAAGCCTTTACTTTTCCAGTTCTTCCTACATACATGTAGGATGACTGACAGTTCTCAATAGCACAACTACAGCTTGCCTTTGAGTTAAAATGCACTACGGACACTATACAGTCTGTGTATTTAAGGCAGGAATCCTGCCCTTCCACTACTCCACTTCTTGCTTTGAAAAGCATTTGCACAGTAAACCAAATCAGGAACCAGCTATGCCTGAGAACTTACAGTCAGCTGCTAGGACACTAGAGAAAAGAAGAGAACTAGGGAGACAGGGCTGCTTCTTTTGACAACAAGTAACAGCTTAACAGCATCTGCTGTAACACATGAGAGTGTTGATCAGTCTGCGTCCACTGCTTGAAGAGATGCAACTGGACTCAGATCTCAATCACTGAACTCTGATGAATGCATAAAATGGACCCAGTTGGTTCTCAGCAGACTCCGTATAAATTCAGCACAACTGCACTCACTAAGCGTGGACAGAATCTACTATAAAATAGTGACAAAAGCTGGATTTGGCCAGAAGCAAAAGTCTAGAAAGACGTACCTGCCAAACAGTTGCACAGTGAGTTTATTCATTTTGTGATATACCACAAAAAGACATTTGGAAATTGTCCACAATAATGGAATTAAGATTCTAATAACTACCATGCTAAGAATAATTCACATTACAAGCCTGTATTTCCTATTCCACTGTAGATATAGAGGACTAGATCCAAGATGGGAACGTTCAGCCTTATTTTTCAGTGCAGTTTTTGGATACAGAATTTTGTCTTTCAAAGGGGGAAAAGTCAACTATGTGCCATAAAATAACATTGTGCCCTTAACCAAACTGCATGCTTGATAAGAAGGCTAGAGCTCCTGTGGAGCACTGCCTTATTCAGGGAGGACATAATGGGTTCATACAATGGGCCCTTCATTCCACTACTTGCCAAGACGGAAAGTTTTACTCAAGTTACAGCAAATATTAAGAAGTTTGAAAGGATACGTATACAAATAAGAGATGCAGTGCACATGCCTGAGAGTCACAGTAGGAATGGGGGCTACACAACCACTGCTGTACTGCACAGTCATGGTCACACATTATACTAAACCTACGCAGGTACTCCCTACAGTCCCCCCAATCTCCTGCCTGAATGCAGTCTCCATCCCACCCCTAGGAAGATCCAGTCCAGCCAAATCAAGATTGATTTCTAATTCACACCACTGCATAGACTAATTGGAGGACAAATTTCAAGAAGCTTTGTGTGTTTTTTTTTAAATTATTTAAAAAAAAAAACCCAACAAACCACCAAACACAAACGACCACATCACTGTGCTCATACAGCACTTAAGATTTATGAAGATTCTTCCACCCCCCATGCCCAAAAGAAGCACATAATTGCCTTCTGCCAAAACAAAGCATTCCATGAGGGTCTGGATTACTGTCAGCTCAGAATGAAAGTCTGGCTGAAAAATACTAAAAATCCTCCTACTGCAGGAAATGTGAGAGTAACATTCACATTTAGAATATTAATGCATTAAGAGCTTTGATACCTGTTTGAAAGTTCAGTTACTAGCCACAGCGTGAAAGCAAGATGTTTGCCCACAAAACAGAAGGCAGAGCAATCCAATTGCAGGTGGAGCTGAAGGGCTATCTCCCGCTTCCACATTCGTGCCACAGGTATGGCAGCAGCCGTCACCTCTCCCCAGCCATACACACAGCTCCAAGATGCTGCTCATGAGAAGATGGCAAAGCAGTTGCCACGCCTGCACTGGTGTTCCATGATTTCAACAGTTCCTACCAGTAAGGAAGAAATACAGTGGGCTGCATCCAGCCCAGAGGCTGCCAGCTGAACTACACCACGAAGATTGAGACACACACATTTACAATTACAACGTGGGCAAAAAAGCACTGAACAACATCAGTGCTCAAATTTCTATGTAAGTCAACATTGAAGAGAGATGAACTGTGAAGTTTGTGTTGTCTTAAAACGCAAGTCTTAAAGAATTAGTTTATTTATTCAATCCTATTTCCTAAAACATATTAAATGCTTATCAGAGACCACAGTCATTACCAGTGACCAATCTGAAACACTAATTAAACTTGCAATAGGTTTCTAAATCCAGTTTTTGATAAATATAGCCTACTTAAGGGACTCCTTTTGAGACTACTCATACTCTAGTAAGCCATCTCATCAGCTGACCCTCATATATGAAATGCCGTTCTCTATTTTATTACTGAGCATGTATTTTTATAGTCTATATACTTAACCCAGGGAAGTTGCTATAAACAGACACCACACAGTATGTCTGCCTCAGGGACTCTTTTTTTTGTTGTTTAAATTGGACTTGCACCCCCCTCAGTGGTCAGGATCACTGAATAAAGCTGCTTGCTTTCATTGGACAAGTTCTCAATGGACTCTGCATCCACAGAGCTGCTTGGAGCTTTGTGGGCACAGAGCTGCAGTGTGCAGCACCCACATTCCCAGCTGTTCTCTCCCTGATCCGAGACAGGCTGACAGGGAATGACTTCTGTTCCCTCTCAACCTGGAGAGGGAATGCTGTCCTGTGAATGACCTCTGCAGCATGCCAGGCAGTCCCAGCAGGGAGGAGGGATGAAAGCAATATTGCTGGTGAGCTGAGCGGCTCAGTGATACTGGCTGTATGCCACAGCTGGCTGCAAGATACCTCCTTCCTCTGCCACGCCCTGAGTGGGAAGAAGGGGAAGTCTGAGCAAGGCCATTAGAATAATATTCAACCAGCAAAGAGGCAGCAGATTCAGGATGACTAAAAGGCATGCAGAAACACAGTCCTCAAAATATATTACCACCACCAAATAATGTTTACAAATGAACAATATTTGTGTGACCTCATAAAGAGGGACAGTGCATTTCACAGCTTAATTAGCAGCCGTCCCGCACATGGTGATACAGAAACCAGTTTTGACTAGTAGTTTGAGAAGTCAGAATCTGTGTTGGCAAAAATTGAAACCTACAGGTAACCAGCACCTCGGACGATCTGGAAAGCAGATCCATCAAAATACAAGATATATCAGTGCAACTTAGTGTTCTGAATATAATTTCCACAAATCCATATACTATTGAGCTGAAAGAGCTCCAACAACTTTCCTATCATTAAAGGCATCTTGTTGTCGATTCTTGTATACCCCAAAGAAAATTTTTGTTAGTAAAAGCAAGCCTAGAGCATATTTCATCTCTCAGTCTCGTGAAATCAGGATTTTACAAAGATTTATTTTCTGTCATGTTAATTTTAGTAGAACAATTTATTTTGGTAACATATGCTATTTAGCAGGTTTTGAAACACTAAATTTTATATGAACAGTGGCTAACTAGTACCAGCTAAAAACATCAGTATAGGTATGGAAGCTGTAAGCCATGACTCCTGCCAATTACATTTCAACTGAACTACAGTGGAACAGGTTTAAATCTATGTCAGATTTCAGTAGACTGACCTGGCGGGCTGCCCCAGCCTCCCCTACACAGCCAGCTAGCCTTTTAATACTAAACCCCTATTCCTTTGACAGCCCTTGGAGAAAACTGCTCTTTCCCACACTTGATCTTGAAGATATTCCAGATAATTTCCAAACAATTTTACCACCCTCCTAAAGTCAGCATAAGCAGACATTATAGCATCTTTCGCCTGGACACTTTAGTGAACAGAAGCTTGTTCTGTCCTCTTGTGTTTAACCTCCCACATTCTCTACCCCTAATTTGAGCTCTGATATCTCAGAACAAGCATGCCTGCTCCTTAAAAAAAAGAAAAAAGTGTGTCTCCTTCCCATCAAAACTGATCCCACTAATAGGATTCCATTCCTGAAATCCTATAGCATGCTCCACCAGCTTATGCTGAAGGGATAATCTTTTCACCTGCTGGAGGCAGCAGTCAACTCTTGAAAAACAGGGAACAAAATCAAGAACACCTCCATTTGCTTGCATGGAGCAGTCACGCTCAGCTTTTTGGAGTGACAAACTGAAGAGAGGTTTAACATGCCAAAATAAAGTTTTTCAGAGAGTGTCCTCTTTCATACTGTTTAAAAGTCATGCCTATTTCAGGTCTTTGGTATTGTGGTGATTGTTTTGCCAAAGCATCTCATCTGCACAGAACTAATTCTGTACAAATATTCATGAGCATGTTTAACAAGTTCTAACAAATAGAGCAGGCATCTTGCCAGTCACAGCTGAATAGCAAGGAAATCTAAACACAGACATTTAGGAAAAAGTTATTCATTATTTCAGAAGAAAGTGGGAGGAGATATTTGTGTTATTTATTTTACAGTATTTCTGTAATACTGTAAGGATTAAACAAGGAAATATCCAACCTTAGCCAGACATAAGGAAAACGCACAGGGCATAAGTATCATTACAGGTGCACATTGTAATAAATTATGATTTGCTGTTTGGCAAAGAATTTGCATTTTAGCATTTAGCATAGTTCTCAAACTTTTTCCAAATAGAGTACTTTGAGGTTTTGTTTGTTGGTTTGGTGTTTGTTTTTTTTTTTAATAACCTATTTTCACTCTGGATAATTCCATTCCTTTAGAGGTGTACTCTATTTCATTCTAAATTATTTCATGTCTCAAGGCAATACTAAGAATTTGAACAACAGAATAACAGAAAAAGAACCAGTGATCAAATTGAATCACATTCTTAGTATTTTAGGCTCATTATGTCCATATTTTAAAACAAGAAAGTGGTATTTTTCTTTACACTACCACCCACATATATCCTTAAAAAGAGAGAAAAATTAAAAAACAAGATATGCATGACTATTTTTCCAAACCTTTTTGAGACAGCACTTGAAAATGTAGTTTTTAGAAAAGTCTTCTATTTGTAAATCAAGAAGTTCACGTACAAGCACAGAAAGCTAAGTTAAACGCTAGCTGTACCTACTTAACTTTGACAGCCAGGCATCTCTACATTGCTTTCTGTTATCTACTAACAGCATTCAGGTTTTTAATCCTGTTACTATGAACACAGCAGTTTCATTTATTCCCAGGAAGAAATTAATCCTGATCACCTTAAAACTACCATTTAACTAGGACATACACATCTTTCTTCCCATACATTTTTTGTGTTTTGGTTTAAATGACTTCGGTAGGATACACATTGTCTAAAATTATACTCCTTTTGGTGGGGCACAAGTTGCTTAGAATCTTATTTATAAGCTTGTATTTTGTTTTCCTAGACCTAGAACCCTCTGAATTTCAACTGAAGGTCACAATTTTTGTAGGAATGTAATTCGGGAACAACCACAGGTTACTTCATGATTTAATGGAAATTACACAACAAAGCAAGAGTATGCTAAACAGCAATATGCAAGCTTATGCTTAGTGTATTAATTTAATAATTCAATCAACAAGTTGCAAACAAGTTAATTGTGTCAAGATAACTTTTATCTGTGGTAGTAATCTTTCATGCCTTACTTCATATGTGGAGTTACCTCAAGTTGATTGGAGAAAAACAGCAGAAAAGCCAGAAATCCTTTAAATAGTTTGTTTACCAACAAGAAAGCACAACAGAGACAGAAAAGAAACAACGGTCATCTTTACCAAAAGCCTGCATAGAAAACTGCATGGTATCTTTCGAATTACAGTAAACTAATCCCCATCATCCAAGAAATAACTACAAGCCATCTTAAACAAACAAACATAGTATGAGGAGGACTAGAGGGCTGTGACCCTTAAATCATGTTTCAAGTTTTCAATACATTTGCAGAATTAATCTTTTTGTCAGGAATGGCAAATCCTCAGTACAATTACAATGTTCTCTCTCAAGGCCAAAAGCAATTAATGCAAGTAGAAAGTTACCTTTACAGCTGCTGTCACTGCAGCAGTTGCTGCCAAATTCAACCCTTGCCTTCCAAAATTCACCATGGTCTCATAGCCTCTTTCTTTGGCTTGTACGATGTACTCGTCAATCTCCTAAAAGAAAAATACATTTTAGAGGGCTGTGCATAAGAGTCACATTACCCCACAGTAGTATTTTTCCATCAATAAAGGAAGATAGTAGGATTCTTTAAGAAAATATTTAATGGGACAATTACTTTCGCCTTTGTATACTGACATTTCATTCACTTATACTCTCTCATTTAAGAAAGGATTATGTCTGGTCAAACAAGAAGATAAAATAGATCACTTTTGTCCAGCTCAGAAATATTGCAGCTACATAGCAAGTTCCTCAGAGAGAGTAAGCTTAACTTGTCAGACAAAAGTGGTTCATGAAATAACATGCTTAAGATGAAATCGGAGAGCTCCTCAGAAAGGTAGAGCCAGCTCACAAAGAGCTTCTGAAGCCAGAGCTTTGACACAGTTAAGTACCAAGGACAATACAGTCATGACATTTATCCCCAGCTGTGGTAAATGCCTGGAGTTGGAGATAAAAGACTTCAAGGTAGTTCACAACAGCTAGCAGAATACAGGGGAAAAATCCCTTTAGCTTATGAAATTGCAAACAGTTTATAGTTCAGCCTTAAGAAGGTCAAGATAACCTTACTCTTCATATCAGTGGCAATCATGTCAGCTACCTGTTTTGCTTAATGAAGGCCAAGCCCAGCACTGACCTTTATGAATGCTATTTTTTGTACTGTTGAGGTTTTTCAGTGGTAGTCTTCACACCTTTGCTAATCGCTCTTTCCACACATCCAAACAGGATACTGAAAAACAGCTAAGCAGATCTGTGGCCCTGTCATACTTTGGTTAAAGCTAAATATTCTTTAGCTATTTTCTGTTTGGGTATTTTCAGTTGCAGGCTGGTCTTCCCTTAAACCTCAGTAGAAAGTCTCTCCTCTTATCCTGTCAGTCTGCACACCAGAAAAGTCATTGATGTAATTTGTCCTGAGAAGTTTTATTACTAGGTTATGCTAGAAAAAACAGTAACATGAAGAGCTGTTGCTAAAACTACATTCATGCTGCTGCACAGCGAGTACTGCACATGTTCTTCCAGTAGAAAGTCAAACTGCATCACTTCCAGTCAAATGGGCTCCCCAAAGTGCACTAGGTAGACCAGAGAACACCAAGCTCTCTCATGTCAATAGATAGTATTACATTGTCTGCTCATGAAAGTTACACAGAAGCATATATATGGGCAGTCATATGCACTTGCCTCTGCTAGTCCAAGTTCATGCTGCCTGGCAAGCCCGTAACACACTGATCTGCTTTTATCATGTATCTAGCAACAGTTAGTATTTCAGCATATGCTATTTCCATATTAGGCATTAAAAATATGAGAAGTTTTTTCTTACCCTTTCTTTAGAAGAAAGAAGCGGGTGAAGAAATTTTCTGTAGATTAAACTTGCCCCTCTAGTATATGGGGAAAGGAGCCAAATAACAAAAGCTATCTTCAGTTCATAGTACAGTGGAAACCTACAGACAAGGTAAAGGTTGCATGAAATCAACAACTGCAGCAAGAAAATGCACAGTAATTAATCATCATGAAGAGATCTCTTCTAAAAACACAATTACATATTAGCATATAGGATTCTTCACATACAAGAAGTTGTATTAGACAAAAATTAAATAAATTCTAGACCTATGGATTTAATTTTTTTAATTGACTGTACTGTCATTTAAGAAATGGAAACAGTTAATTACTTGCTTTGCATTATTTCTCAGTGCAGGAATGTATTATAGTCTATCCTTTTAAGAGTTCCATTCCCCTATTCAGTTTCTACAGCAAAGGTGGAAGTTCTATAGTCCCTACTTCAAGTGACAGTGTATGGCAAGCTTGAAAACAGATGTTATTCTTCACATACACTGAGATCTTTTCCTAAAAAAAAGGTTATCAACAAGCACAACTTCTTTATAAAAATTACATCATTACAAATCAAAGAACATCAAAAACAAATATAGTTTTACCCACAGTTCATAAAAAGCAGGCTCTTACCAAGAGACTGTTAGGTCAGTTATTGTTTCAGTAACTGTGTAAAGGGCAAACACGATCCAATACATCATCCAGCGAACCTGAAAATTAAAACACCATCTTCAGTAAGAACTTTGATTTCACCTTTACACAGAATACACTATACACTGTACAGTCAGAACTGTCAAAGCAAGACATTCAACAGTATCTCAGTCTGCATCGACCACGTTTAACGTAAAATTATATGAAGGTCCTAAGGGTCTTCTGTTCCTAAGTAGAACTGGTGGCAACTGCAACAAGCTAAGTGAAATGGCTGGGTCACCAGGGTCACAACCTCAACTAGGCTGGCTTCACAGATTTGATTCCGCCTCTAGAAAGCTTTAGTGGTAAGAAAAAAACACTGCAAAGAGTCAGTACATT
This sequence comes from Gavia stellata, assembly GCF_030936135.1. Lineage (NCBI taxonomy): Eukaryota > Metazoa > Chordata > Aves > Gaviiformes > Gaviidae > Gavia > Gavia stellata. The sequence continues at coordinate 6,754,104 of NC_082602.1, forward strand.
ATCATAAGATTCTTATGAAATGAAATTCCCACTATAGCACTAAAGGATATTTCACTGTCTTCCACACTCATCCACATGTTTATACCACACACACAAAAGTCAGCATTAGTAAGTCAGGTAGCCCTTGCTTTCATTTCACAATATATGTTATTCAGCTATACTTTGCAGTTAAGTTCTACATGTGTGCTTAGCATTATGATATTAACACTGCAGCAAGGCAGGAAAAAAGCATTTTCATGGAAATTTAATTCTATTCATATGCCAAGAACTACAAAATTCTTATTAATAAAAGAGCTTACATGTAAGCATTTTAATGCTTCAGGGGTTTAACATCTACATACCTTTTTTTTTTTTAAGATTAACACTATACATCATTGTTTTGAAATCAGACAATGATCTTAATACAGGTTTTTAGCTCCTTTTTCTAATAGTTAACTAAATCGTTCATTCTTCTTGAACATTTGTTCAAATGTGGTTGTCTAAACCGATTACATCTTTCAGAATAAATATTAAAGAAGTAGCTCCATGCATTTGTCTTCTCTAAGATATCAGTGGCCAAATGCAATGTATTTCCAAAATAGGTCAGTGCAAACCACCACTGGTTATTCACACTAACTGAACGCCCACATGTTCTTTAAATTCCAACACTATCTATGCTAGAAAAAACCAGAAGTTTAAAAAAAGAAAGAAAAAGGAAGAAAAGCATCACCCACAAACAGATGCAGTAACCTCATTTCATTTGTGATACATAGTCTGCTAACTTTTCTGGTATACCCAGAGAGCATTAAGCACCACATTTGTTACATGTTACTTCAAGTCCTAAATTCATGGCACCCTCTTTCAAAAGGAACAATATATACTTTCCTACAGAAGACATGGCTCCGATTTTATCTTCACTTTCAAAGCAATCTTTTTCTGAAGTGGACTTAAATAAGTATTCAAAATCTAATGCTACACTGCTGCCTATTTCATAGCTGTGCATTATGCTTTAAAACCACCTCCTTTGTCACAACTTGAGACCCATTTATCTTAAATACTTTTCTGCACTTCAATTTGAAAAGAAACTCAGTCATGTGATGACATTCTTCACTTCAATCTCTCAGAGGATTTAGATATTTCAGGCTTGAATAAACTAAGACAAACATACACAACAGCTGAAGTCATCTCTGACAGGGCATGTGACATTTAGACTGGTGACCCTTCCATGAACCAGTGTCAACACCTGAATAAAAATAAGATTAACATCCACCCTTACCTCATCAACCTAAGCGTGATGCAGTGCAATTTTTACAATGCCATGCAAGACTGACTTTTTTTCCGATATATTTTAACCAGGCTATTCATTTTTTAATCAACATCTATTTATCCGATTAGGAACAACAGTAGAAGTGAAGTTTCTCTTGGGCTGCTAGGAACAGTAAGAAATGCTCTGCAGAAAAGCGCATGAGATCTGCCAGGAGTCCTGCTGAGGTCTGGGCAAAGATTCTCAAAAATCACAAGTCAAATCATATTCTAGACCAACTAATGCATTAGGTACCAAAAGTATCCTTGACAAATGAACCTGAGTGACTTACAGTGGTTTTCATACCAGAAAAAAAAACAGAAAAAACAGGTCATATTTGACGCTGCCCAGAAGACTATCATCTACTTAACTCTTAAAGATGAAGTTACAGAAGCTTTGATTGAGTTTTGCTTTTTATGTTAAAAGGGTGATTACAGATTTGTTTTGTTGAGCTTTTTTTCTACCATCCAAGTGTTAAGCTCATCTTTGTCTGAAGCACATCCTTTCAACTCAGGATTTTGAAGCCAGGATTTGAGAAGACTGGTTGTTCAGACTTCTAAACTACATTTCAGATGCTTATTGCAAGCACTTTGGAGTAACACAGTGAAAAAACTCCTCAAAGACCTTAGTCAACTCCATTAAACCAGGGTAATTACAAGAACAAATAAATCTCCTCAAAGGCGCAGATCCTAATTTCTAGAACTAAAGACACAAGTCTTTTAAATTACCAAACCAACAGCAACACTTTTTTGTCCAGAAATAATCTTTGAACAGTTTGCTGCATCATGACCTACACAGCAAGTCAAGATGTCAGTACGTTTGTTTGTTTTTTACTGGTGGAAGCAGTGGCTAAGTATAAAATTTCACTGTTACAAAGCTCTTGCAATCCAGCAAACAAAACCAGATAGCTCCTGAGCCACACATAACACTGGAAAGGAAGTTGCGCTCAGGCTACAATATGACTGGCAGCAGAGCTGTACCATTTGGAAGGCTGCAGTTAAACCTACATCCTCTCCATGAAAGAAAGTGGCCCAGCTGGGAAGATGAAAGCCATGGATCATCCCTAAGATCTACCGGGGCACTCAACCCAACCAGCAATGGAGTGGTCATTCACTGATGAATCAATGTCATTCCCTGCCCATGAAAAATTCACTGTGATCGGTCTCATTCATCCCAGCCCCATGAACATTTTGTATGCAACTGCAAGTTCAGGGACTGCTCAAAGACCACAGGTGACTGAAAAGCAGTGTTTTCACACTAAATGAAAATACACGGTTGGAAGAATGTAGTTCCAGGCCCTACTAAAGGTCATGTGTAAGTGACAGGCATCTCTAAAAAAGGATGCCCAAGACAGACAGCCAAGTCATACCTAACTGGACAATTGAGTTAAGAGTCAAAATCTCAGCATTCTACAAACATTTCTTTTTCTAGAAAACATATTGCAAGAGGCAATGGTAACCTCTTAAAGTGATTTCTTGTATTAGAGTTTGAAACTGCTATCCTCTACTTAGCCTGTGGATCCCTTTTGAGGGAGCAAGGAAGAAAAGCAGATTATAAATTCTTTGCATTATATACTTTCCTGACAGGGTAAAATAAGCATGAGACAGAGGAAATTCTTCTCTTATTTTTGATGATTTTTTTTCTCCCAGAAGCTTAGCTCTAGCAGGCACTAGCTCTATGTGCACAAATAAGCTCTAATCAGATTGTACACAGAAACCAGAAGTATGAATATGATGTCCACTTTGGAGCCTTGATGGAGTGATCAGACTAAACGCAAGACATACAAGGGGAGGAACAACAGCTACTGCATTCTACTACTAAAACCAAGTACAAAGCAGAGACATCACACATCCAACCAGCAGCGTTAGGTCACAGCTATGGCTGCCAAGTTGAAGTAACTGATGATACTGACTCCATCCTGAGTCAGGCAGCCAAGTTAAGAACAAGGTTCAGGAGAGAATATACGTTAGTTGCTGAAATCAAGTTAGGCTGCCTCTTAAAACCGGGAAGTAACTCAGTGACCAAAGCTCCTCGTGGCTGCAATTGGGTAACATTCTTGTGGTAATCATCATTGCTCACACTGAAAAGTAAATTATTTAGCAGATTAATTCTAAACTGCAGTAACTACAGTAATTGTGCTTTTCTCCCTCTTACTCTTCCGTCTGTTCTGTTTCTTTCCTCCACATCACCTTGAGCGAATCTTTTCCTTCCCTGGTTACATTTTTTCTCCTCTTTGATGAATGGTAGGTTAACCAGAGCTACCCTTTTCTCAGGTATATTTTTAATCCCCTGTTGACCTCCATACAGTGACAATTAAACTGCTGCCACTGTTCAAGTGATCACTAAGAAACAATTTGTCATTGCTTATGCTACAGGTGTTGGCAAAATTAGGAAACCTTTTCTCTACCCCCTGCCAAGAAGTGCATTATTTTAGGCACTTCACTGAAATATAGCCAAGACTTTAAGGTTTATGTTTAAAAATCCCCCTAAAAATATCCATATAGGGCATAGTATGTTGGACACATTTCAGCAAAGTCTAAGAAGTCTGAGAAACCTTCAGTTTAGCTCTCCAAACAAAATCACAAGATTACCACTAGATCCACACAGGTGTTGTATCTAATACTAAGCTAGTTGAATTGAGCTTTCATAGGATTTATTGCACTGCATAATGAAAATTTTGCGGTTGTATGTCAGCAGAGGCATTTAATTAAGCAATTAAAAGGAATGTGACTTACATATTCCTTCACGTTTTTTGTCTTCACAGCTTTGTATGAGTAATATGCAGGATACAGCATCCCAAACACCAGCCTATTGGAAAATAAAAAGATCTCTCAGAATCTGTTATACTGTATATGACAAAACAGTGACAATACATCATTAGAGCAATGCAGCCAACTTAAAAAAATCCCATTCTCTAGCTTAGGGAAAAAAAAAAAAAATCACAATGTTATAGGTTGCTTGGAGGAAGTTTAGCAATACGCAAAAATAGAGCAACGTGAACAGAAAGGGCCATATGCCCTAAAGGCAACAAACAGTTTCGTAAGACTGCCTGTAATAAATAATATAAAACTAGCAGCTCTTCTGGTTCAGCTACAAGTAAAACCAGTCCTGCAGTCTGCCCATACCAAAAGACTGTTTCTGCATTGGCAGTGCTATCACACTTAAAGAGCCTCTAACTACTATCGGTAGGTAATCAGAATCATCTACTTCTATCAGATTACCAGAATATTCTTCAAAACTAATCTTAAAACAACAAGGTGAGTTAAATAATTTCATCTCCTTTTGCTAGAACTCTGCAACAGCAACACATGGAAATGGAGGCAAGTGGGAATTAATCCAGTTTTGCTCAGACAGCCAATTTCTGCTAAAATTCATCAAAAGTAAGGTGCAGAGCAGGGTGAGAGGGAGCCAAGCAATCCATGCTGAGAGCAGGATCATAAAAAATACCCACTCTAACACAACTTTATTACAACACAGCATTTTCTAGTAAGAGTCTTGGCCATGGATTAGTGGAACAGTTCTTAACGAGAAATTGAACAGCAGCAGTTGCCATCTCCTTGACAAATGCAAGAGCTCCATACTTTTATTTCACCAGCTGGTTACACTTTGTAAAGTCAAGCAACTGCCTGCCCTTAGTTCCAGCTGGCCTAAAGCAGCAGTTACAGAAAAGTCTGGCTATATCTCTGCAGCACCGCTTACAACTTGCTCAGGATGGTTATGTGGGAGAAATTTACGCTTGTAGAAATATCCAGGGATCTTCTAAGAAAGCAGAGAACTCTTAAGTAATTTAACTTCTCGCAGTTAGGCAAAGGAAGATGCATCACGTTGTTTGGGGTTTTTTTTAGTAAGAGTCCACCTGGGACAGATCACAGAATCACTACAGTTCGAAAAAACCTGTAAGATCATCAAGTCCAACCATCAACCCAACACCACCATGCCCACTAAACCATGTCCCACAAGGTCACGTCTACACATTTTTTTTGAACACCTCCAGTGATGGCGACTCCACCACCTCCCTGGGCAGCCTGTTCCAATGCTTCACCACTCTCAGTAAAGAAATTTTTCCTAATATTCAGCCTAAACCTCCCCTGCCGCAACTTGAGGCCATTTCCTCTGGTCCTGTCACTAGTCACTTGGGAGAAGAGGCCAACACCCACCTCTCTGCAACCCCCTTTCAGGTAATTGTAGAGAGCGATGAGGTCTCCCCTCAGCCGCCTCTTCTCCAGACTGAACAACCCCAGTTCCCTCAGCCTCTCCTCATCAGACTTGTGCTCCAGACCCCTCACCAGCTTCGTTGCCCTTCTCTGGACACGCTCCAGCACCTCAATGTCCTTCTTGGAGTGAGGGGCCCAAAACTGAACACAGGATTCGAGGTGCGGCCTCACCAGTGCCAAGTACAGGGGCACAATCACCTCCTTACTCCTGCTGGCCACACTATTCCTGATACAGGCCAGGATGCCTGGCATGTAAGATTTCAACTCAAATGGTTGTTTACCAAAGTAAATAATCAACTAAAATTTAAGGCTGTGTCAGGTAGCTTTAAATAAGTGGTTCTACCTACAGAGCCACTGCAGGAGACTGCATGACACTACTGAGCTTTACGTTACTGTTAGACCTAGAAAAGAATTTTAAGAGCTCGTAGCCCAATTTACTTTTTTAAGCAACTACTCCAAGAGCTTTCATCTTCTACAAGATGTTATTTGCAAAGACTACCACAGAACTTTCCTATTACACAAGGCATCAATGTAAGTTTTAATTCAATCAGATTGATATACACCATCTTCCACGCACCACTCTGATATGCAGGCAGAAGTCTTCCGCTTGGTAGGAAGCCAATTTAGAGTACTAAAGTCATCTCCAACAGTTGACATAGTGCACAAGTGGAAAAAAAAAAAAAAAAGAAATTGTTAACAGCAAAGGTGAGATACTTTCTTCAACATCACAGATACCAAAGAGAGAGGTTTTTCCTCCATCTTTAGTGCAAGACAAACACAGTTACCTGTGAAAGGAAGCCTGTTGCAGGGGCAGGGGGATACTAGCAGAGGTAGTAATGTTAAACTATAAATGCCTCAAGCGAGAGGGGAGGACAGGACTAGAGGAAATGGCCTCAAGTTGCGCCAGGGGAGGTTCAGGCTAGACATTAGGAAAAAGTTCTTTACTGAGAGAGTGGTGAAACACTGGAATAGGCTGCCCAGGGAGGTGGTAGAGTCACCCTCCCTGGAGGTATTCAAGGAGCATGTGGATGTGGCATTGTGGGATGTAGCTTGATGGACATGGTGCTGTGTGGTGTTGGGTGGGTTGTGGCTTGTTATTGTTGTTGTGTGGCGTGGGTTTTGTGGTTTTTTTTTTTTTTTGTGGGTTTTTTTGGTGTTGGTTTTTTTTTTTTTTTTTTTTTTCTTTTTTTTTTTCAGGTTGGACTCGATGATCTTACAGGTCTTTTCCAACCGTACTGATTCTGTGTGATTCTGTGATAAAATTATGGAAGCATAATTGCAGACCCCTTCATGTTTGAAAGGGCCTTGTGAAGTCATCTAGTCCAATCTCCTGCTCAAACCAACGTCGACAGCAGATTTGGACCAGGCTACTTAAGGTTTCAGCCAGTCAGGTCTTGGAGACTTCCAAAGACAGATTTCACATCCTCTCTGGGCAACCTGTTCCAATGCTTAATGAGCCTCCTAGTACAAAGTTTTAGCTATATCCAGTCAGAACCAGAAGTTTATGACCTTTGTCTCTCTTGACTAGTCGGCACACCAAGAGAATGGGCCTGGCTCTCATAACCTCCAAAAAGTTATGTAAGACTGCTAATAAGTCCCCCCAAAGCCTTCTCTTTTGTGGCTGAACAAACCCAGTTCATTCAGACTCTCCTCACAAGTCATGTGCTGTGACCGTCTTGGTGGCCTCTGCTGAACTTTCTCAAATCAACATCTTTCTTGCACTAAGAAGCCCGAAGATGGACACAGTCAAATGTATAAATACCACACCTACATCCCCATCCTCTCCTGAATGTGTAATATGTATATATTTTCCTCATGTTTTCCTCACCATTTAATTTAAAATTTATAAAACTGAACTTAAGAAAAATCCTCAAACACTGAACCATGTATTTTCTTACCTTTAAAGAACAAAGAAGGCTCTAAGAAAAATAATTGGTTTTAATTGAATTTAGGACAATAAAAAGAATTACTACCTGATTATAAGCAAGAGTCAAAGCTAGTTAATCATGTATAGCTCTTTTCTAGGACGCATTCACTTCCACAACACAACACTAGATCTCAACAAATCTTCTGGGGCACGTTTGCAATCTTTGCATACATTGGGCCTTTACCCATACAACACTGTTGTTAATGGCCGATAGCAGCAGAGGAGCTAAAGGGCACTTCAAGCAGGCCTCCACAAGATCAGATTCCTCTGTAGTGGGAAGGGATGGTGTACTGCAGGTCACTTAGAACAGTATTGATATGAAAAAGCATAACTGGTGTACCATAGCAGCAGTTTAAAAACTGGATCTGGATGCTCAGAGTTTCACAATTCATGATAAACTGGAGTTAACAGAAGATGGATCCTGAAGTTCTTCAATATGTATAGGCAAGCTGCTATTCCACTGCAGCAGAGCTTACCTACATGTTTCAGTTGTTGAAATGCCTTTTGAAAGAGCCCAGACTACTTGAATTCTAGTTCAGCATACTAATCTGTATAAGCCTATCCAAACACAGCTCTACTACAATCCTAAAGCCAAGAAAAGTAACAGTCAAAAAACCCTGAATGGTTTTATTCCCAGCTAGGAGAAAAGCCTGACAACACAAGTTAAAAACCTCACTTCACCCAAATAACAGGAGATCTGGAAACAGAAGGAATATGAGACCAAACACTCTTCATTTTGATGAAGTTCTGTAAACAACAGCTCTTCCTCTCATTTTTGTCCCTGTGGAATACCCTGTTCAGTAACCCATCAGCTTTAATGGCTCCCATCTTTCCTTGTGCTTCTGGCTGAAATTATAACCATTAATTACCAGAGATAAGGAAAGCCTTGTTAATCCTAATACATAACACAGACTTTATATTGGCAGAAATTTATTTGTTCAAAGAAAAGACACAAAAGACTTTCCTGAACATCATAACCCCTACCAACTGTCAGACAGCTGCATAATTATATGCCAGCAGTTACTGGTCATCTATGCAACTCTCCCAAATTCTAAAAAAATAGTCATTATTTAAATAGCTACTAGTAGCCTGTAAGAAGTAAGCCTGTAAGAAACATGTACGTTTCTTGCTATGAAGCATATGAAAGAGAAACAGTTTGAATCTTTCACTTAACAGATTTTTAGTCTACATTTTTCCCACTCACTTTACTGTCAAGTAGCACCACTTCTATTTAAAAAAAAAAAAGTCATATTTTTAAATTTAAACAGCAATTTATCCACTACTTGTCTCATCCTCTCAGATCTGGTAGAAACAAGAATTGGGACAGAATGGAATTTTGAGAACACTGCTTTGGAAACAATTGATCTTCAAGCATAAGGCTTATTACAGTAACAGTAAGAAGAACTTTCCATCATCTACCAGCAGCCCTGGCTAAGCGGGGAGGTCCCAGCGGACTGAAGGTTAGCAAATGTGATGCCCGTCTTCAAGAAGGGCGGAAGGAGGATCCGGGGAACTACAGGCGTGTCAGCCTGACCTCAATGCCAGGGAAGATTATGGAGCAAATCATCCTGAGTGCCATCACACAGCACGTACAGGACAACCAGGCCCAGTCAGCGTGCGTTTATGAAAGGCAGGTCCTGCCTGATCTCCTTCTATGACAAAGTGACCCGCTTAGTGGATGAGGGAAAGGCTGTGGATATAGTCTACCTAGACTTCAGTAAAGCCTTTGACAGTTTCCCACAGCATTCTCCTGGAGAAACTGGCAGCTCATGGCTTGGACAGGCACACTCTTCGCTAGGTAAAAAACTGGCTGGATGGCCAGGCCCAAAGGGCTGTGGTGAATGGAGTTAAATCCAGTTGGCAGCTGGTCACGAGCGGTGTTCCCCAGGGCTCAGTAGTGGGGCCAGTTCTGTTTAATATCTTTATCAATGATCTGGATGAGGGGACCAAATGCACCCTCAGTAAGTTTGCAGATGACACCAAGTTGGGTGGGAATGTCGATCTGCTTGAGGGTAGGAAGGCTCTGCAGAGGGATCTGGACAGGCTGGATCGACGGACCGAGGCCAATTGTATGAGGTTTAATAAAGCCAAGTGCCAGGTCCTGCACTTGGGTCACAACAACCCCATGCAACGCTATGGGCTTAGGGACAAGTAACTGGAAAACTGCCCCACAGAAAAGGACCTGGGGGTGCTGGTTGACAGCCGGCTGAATATGAGCCAGCAGTGTGCCCAGGTGGCCAAGAAGGCCAACGGCATCCTGGCCTGTATCAGGAATAGTGTGGCCAGCAGGAGCAGGGAGGTGATCATGCCCCTGTACTCAGCGCTGGTGAGGCCGCACCTTGAATCCTGTGTTCAGTTTTGGGCCCCTCCCTACAAGAAGGACATTGAGGTGCTGGAGCGTGTCCAGAGAAGGACAATTAAGCTGGTGAGGGGTCTGGAGCACAAGTCTTATGAGGAGCGGCTGAGGGATCTGGGGTTGTTCAGCCTGCAGAAGAGGAGGCTGAGGGGAGACCTCATCACTCTCTACAATTACCTGAAAGGGGGTTGCAGAGAGGTGGGTGTTGGTCTCTTCTCCCAAGTGACTAGTGACAGGACAAGAGGAAATGGCCTGAAGTTGCACCAGGGGAGGTTTAGATTGGGTATTAGGAAAAAATTCTTCACGGAAAGGGTTGTCAGACACTGGAACAGGCTGCCCAGGGAGGTGGTTGAGTCACCATGCCTGGAGGTATTTAAAAGATGTGCAGATGAGATGGTTAGGGACATGGTTTAGTGGTGGACTTGGCAGTGTTAGGTTAACGGTTGGACTTGGTGATCTTAAAGGTCTTTTCCAACCTAAACGATCCTATGATTCTACAAGATCATAAAGCTAAGCTGAAGATGATCTCCAGTTAAATGAGAACACTAGCACAAGACAAATACAATAAAGATAGCTAGTTTCCCTCAACTAGTGAATCTTTGTGTTACTCAATACTGGTCAAATCAAGAGTCAGAAAAATCCTTATTTTAGTACTCACTTTTCTTTTAAAGAATTCTTCTAGAAACCACTTTTAAAACAAAAGAACAAGAAACTTAACACCCCAATATATCATTACTTTTTAGTGTTCAATACTGCTGTAACATGGAAATGTTAGAAAAACTGCCACTTGTTCACTATAAGTGGGTAGATAGGACTAAAATGAAAAACATTAGCACATTTAGCCAGTAATAATAGGAAACAGTACTGTAAAGTTTTTCTCTTTACAGCCAGAGCTGACATTTTAAGTGTGGCATGATGCCGCTGCCAGCTCTGGCATCACTACCTCCTTCACACAGGCAAAGTCATCTTAGTTAAAGCTACCAGGCAGTTTAACAGTAGAAAAGCCAACTTGTCACCAGTGAGTGTAGGTGAAGGTCAGCAAATTCACTTTTACCCTCAATCTATACATGACAGATTAGTATACAGGCAAAAGAAAGATCAGTACAGCTGACTGAAGCTGAAACACATAGAACAGGAGCAGCAGGGAGCCTGGGCACAATCAGTATCACTGACATAGATAGCTACAACAGCCAAGCATTTTCTAGTAGCGTTCCTGTTCGCATCGATGCCCCCAAAAATCTCAAAGCTGTTAGCAACACCGACTGCTGCGCATTATAAGCCCATCCCTCCTCTGGTATTTCTACAGTAACTGTACAACACACTTCAGGGATGTTACCAATTATTCGAAGGCTTTTCAGATTTAAAAGCTTAAGTGTTATTTTTAAAAGTGCAGTTTGTATTTCACACTGGAAATCAGCATACTGCACTAATGTAGCAGACAAAAATAAAGCCAGTTTCCACAGATGGAAACAGATTTCAGCTGAGTGTGATGTCATTTATTTTACTAGTAGATATATGGATAATCCTGCTTACCAATGTAATTTTACTGCCAGTTGTATGCCTAGCTATTTCAGTTTTTCAGATGTATTCAGCAACTAACGTAGCATTCCTTTTTTGCTACAGCCACTTCCTCTACAGACATTTTGCTCATTTAAAGAGAAATGTTTCTTAAATATACTAGGAGATTAAAATCAAGACAAAGCAAAAAAGTATCAAAAAGCCTTGAAATCTGAATAAAACAATGTGTTTGTGTATCCGTATAGCTGTATTAAAGCAAACATAACCTACCGCCTGTATTATCACAAAGCTTTAAATAGCTTTAAAGTGCACAACTATTTGAAAAACTCATTTCTGAAGCAAAGCAACTGAGTTTGCATTTGACTGATAACTGAAAAAAAAAAAAAATCAGTCACCTGTACACACACTGCTCTGGTACTGAGCATATTTAACCTGATAGTAAACAACTCTAAAGCTAATGTTTAAAAAAATTTAAAAAAAAAAAAGACACAAATGAAAGCCACCAAGTCACTCAAAAAGACAGCTTGCATCCAGACTCCCAAAACACTAAGCCATTAAACCCACAGTGCATTTAAGACTTCAGCCTGTTCACATTGCCAAAGAACTGCCCGAAGCAAGGAATAGTGTTTGGCACTTCATTCTTTTGTTCCTCTGAAATGCAGAAAGATGAGGGCCACGAGCAATCCCTAATAGTAAAAGCCATTAGGAAACTCGTTCAGTATGAGATGCTTTGGAGACAATGCCATTTGCTAAGCTCCCTTTCCTTAACAAGTTTGATAACAGACATGACACTGATTTGTCCACCCACTGACAGACTGATGATCTTGGCACAGCCTGATACAGAGCCAGACATTGGCTAATGTATGCATCTACAGTGGAAAGATGCACCTACATCCTGAAGGATCACTTGACAGCATTTGGCAGGTTGGAGAATAAAAGAATCTTCCCCATCTCCACAAAACCATGGAAGCCAATATAAATACCTGATATATTTCCAAACTTTGCTGACCATGCCCAGTTCCCCTTCCCAATACTAGTCTTTACCTGCAAGTTATGATAGACACATCTTCCATTCCTGTCATGTACACACACAAGCTTTCCTTAGAGCTGGTCAGACACCATGGAAATACCAGAAGTAACATAGATGACTTCCAGTTCTGTGTGTGGTATGAACGCCTTAACTGTACTGCAGTTTCTGCATAGAAACTGGGTCTGATGTTGCTAGTATTACTTTGCTTCTTGTATGAACTACAATTACTATCCCATGTTATGGTTAACGAGTTTAGTTTAAGCAAGATTTCTTTTGAAGGGAAGTTTGCTGATGGAAACTAAATAGCAGAATGAAATCTAGTCTGAAGAACAATGCTCGAGTCTTTGGCGGGCTGTTCTTGGCTTTAAAGAGGCAGATACGGCCATAGTCCTTAACAATGTGTCCGCTGAGGCTTCAATCAGCACGCACTGGAAAAACATATACGTTTTTGCTTAGACTGCATGCTACTCATATACTTATAAGCCACTCCTATAAAAGATAAGCAGTCTGGATTTTCTCTTTTTTTTTTTGCTATAAAACAGCAACGCTAATCAGTTATGCACTAAGTTTAACTGCTACGCATCTCTGTGTGGTACTCTCATGCTCAAAATAAGGCATAAGGGGTATCTGTAAGAAACCTATTCAGGAAAAAAAAAAAAACAAAGCTGCAATTAAATGGAAAAAGCAAGACCCTCAGTCATGACCACGAACACCCCCTGAGGGTTACAACTGAGTAGTAGGTTCTAGACCAAGCCAGCTATCTCCTAGGTTTTTACATGTCCAGAGAAACAAAAGCTTACCCTGGCATTTTTGTCCTGAATGTTTCTGAAAGGCACTACACTAAACAAAGTCCTTCTCTCCAGCACATGACAATTTAGTTCCATTTTGCTACTGGACAACATCCAGATATACAACACTAACCATAACAATCTACATTAAAAGACTATGCGTTCAAGTAGTTACAAAGAATACACTTGGACCAAAATGCTACTCTGTTACGGGGCCAGAGGAGCATGAGGATAAGCTCCTGAACCTCCCTCACACCAAATTGTACCCTACTTTTTCTTCCACCCCCCCACCTTGGGCAAGGAGGAGGGGAAATCACATAAATCCCATTAAAAGAACATGTCTGCTAACAGTAGCAAACCTTAAACTCAGCATCTCCTTCAGCAGATTAATTACCAAAAGGCAGGAATGCAATCAGAAACAGGTCTGTTAAAATCTTCATAGCATTATTATATAGAGAATATCCCCAAAAGCCATAGGAAAAAAGCCTTAACAGTTAAAGAACATACCCAGAAGCACTGACAGATCTGAATAAAGCACATTCTTGAGCAGAGCAAGAAGGCTATTAACCTTCCAGCTTAGGAAGCTGGAATTCTCCAAAGCAACTGCCAGATTCTTCCAAAGCACAACATAACCAAAAGTAATGCAATTTACTCAAGCAGTTGAAAATCACCTTAAAGTTTTAAGGGGAAAAGTGACCTCCCTACGAATCCCACTAGAAAGTGGGACTTTCCTACATCAGGAACATTTATTTAATAAGTCCTAAGTGTAATAATTGCAAGCAGTCTGATAGGAGACAATTAAGCCTTTCTTCCAACGCAGAGCTCCAGTCTCCGTTACGTGTACCCTACTCACTGGTATACTCACGGAATACTACTTTATTGACTTACCCCAAAATAGAGAACCTGTTGCCAGATACTCTTCAAGTTCTCTCAACATGGAAACAGCCCTGCCTGAATCTTGAAAGAAGTCTAAAAAGAGCACACACAAAAAAAAACTAGAAAAAACTATCTTCTGTAAGGGATGTTCTGTACCAGAATCTGTGCAGAAGTACTCATGTACTTTACGGGCAAGATACATTAGTAAGATTGATAGCTTATTCGCATAGGCTCACCAGGTTTCTCTCAGAGAAAACAAGATTTAGATGACAAAAGCACATTCAAACCTTTCTCTGCAGAGAGATTTCTTTGAGTCTAAAATGAGCATTTTCCTTTCCTGCCATTACCTTATGCAAAATTAACCTATAAATACATCCTCCTAAGAATTCCCATTTGTTTTCTCCATATGCTCACAAAGAGTTTAAAGCACTGGAAACTTTCACAGCATTTTCTAGATTGCCTGTTACTCATTCTACTTGCTACTACAAAACCCTACATAACACAGTAAGGATCAGAGAGTGGTCTTAATCAACAATTAACTTGATACCCAAACACACATTAGATGTGCTACCTCCTTCAGTAAGAATTAACCTTGAATTTCCAACTCACAGCCTACATACCGCTTGCAGCCTATTAAGCCAGCTCAGTCAGCCAGCAATATATCCCAAACACAAGTCCCTGAGTCCCACTCTCCCAGCAATGAACCTATTGCATGTGTGTCGTAACAGCCCTCTCTCAGGGGCCTGTGGCAGTCTGGAACAAGGTACTGCTAAAAAACAACTCCCAAACCAAAATCCAGGCTACCCGCTCTAACAAGTCTGCCTGGGAACTGTCTTTCGCATGGACAAGCTGCATCAGTGCTCTAACAACGCAGCTCTCCCAGTCACTCTTTCACAAGAGTTGACAGGACATTACTGGTATACAAATTCTATGAAACAACTCGTGTCTTGCTCCATATAGATCACATACAGTGCAGAAGTACTTGGGGAGAAGCTGTTGCATATCAATCTCGCTAGAAGAATCTATGCCTATGTCTGGAGATGGTGTCCAAAACCATCTGGAGATGGTGGACACAAGTCCAGGACCAACCAACTTTTCTGGTGCTGCTGGACAGCCTAGGCATATTTTAACAGAAGGGTATAAGCCTGTAGATACCATCACCATGTCACAAAAAAAAACAACCCACCACCACCCAAAAACTCAGCTCTCAAATCCTCTTCAAAACATACAGGCAAATGGCCCAGCAAACCCACCAGTACAGAAAATTCCAAAAAGCTATACTGGAAAGCAAAGTGGAAAACATAGTAGGAATAGAAATTGTTATAAAACTCATAGTTACTTCTCTGCATGTCTACCTAGTCATCATTTTATTTTAACATACGTGTTTGACCACTACTGTAATAGCATCCTGACTATCCCTGTACTATTTCCTGTTTACAGACTTACTAAGCTCAGCCACGTGTGCAGAACAGTCAGCAGGTGAGCTCATAACTTCCAAGCACCCACACCAAGGAACTGAAACATGATGCATCTATAACATTTCCATGTGATAAAGAGCAAACACTGAAGGCCTTCAACACAGAGTAACCCTTATTAGAGAACTTAAATCTTTCACCTACCTCTTACCTCAAGTTCAATAGCAGAATTTCATCCCTGCTGCAGAAGATTAATTTCCAAAGCTATTCACACTTACTTAAACCTCTAATAAGTTATCTTCCTTCAAATCTACCTTAAGTAGTCCCCCATTTCACCTGTTGCTACAACTGTTTACCATTAGAAACAAAGTATTTGTGGCCTCACAGCAGCCACCTGTAGCATCAGGCAGGAGCACAACTGAACACTGAGAACTAGCCAACAATTAGGAATGACTGCATCTACTTCTGACACAGCTCTGAAGAGAACCTGGCATAACTTTGTTCAAAGAAAAAGATGTGTCCTTGTACTGAACTGTGCTTTTCTTTTAATGATCAGCAAGGACTGACAGCTGGATTAAAGATACCAGTTAGAAGAGACTAATTGACTAATTTGTTATTTTTCTTTTTTTTAATAAGGTCAAACCAACTCTAGCTTTCAGCAGATATTTTCTATTTTTATTTAGTACATGCACAAATGAGCTTATTCCATGGAGCAGATAAGCAAGAACATAATTAAGACCACAATTATTTTTTAAGTTTGAAGATGAAAGCTGATACCTACATGGATATTCAAAGAAACTGTCGCGTAGCAAACTATTTTAGGTGATTATGCTTTAAGAGAGTTTACATAAAGGTAATTGACATATAAGCACATTTATGAGCTTCCTTGTTTTTGAAAAGTTCTTTACACTTACTACTCTTGGAGGTACTACAACCTACATGCACAGTTTTCATGAGCAACGTGAGCCTCTCGATTTAGGATACCTTCTGATGAGCTCCTAAAAGAGATCACTAATTTAATGCAGATGAAGTGCTAAACAAGATTAACACAAACAGTACAAATTTAAGAATGAGGTGTTTAATTTTGTCATAAGGTTTAAAGTTACATATGCATTTGATATTTAGTTTCTTGGCTTTGATAAACTGAAGTAAAAAATTACCAGTCCTCTTATTTACCTCCTTACTACTCTTAGCTTTGCGTCTAGTGTCTTAAAAATAATTTTGGAAGCTCCTACAACTTTTTTATTAGGTCTTAATTTCTGTACAAGAATATGAAGTCCTTCCTATCAAGGATACTCTAGAAGAACCCAGGAGAGACCTTGCAAACACCTTCCATTTTAATTTAACTGGTACACTGAAAAATTGTTCATTGCAATAACTTCAACTAACTCATGTAAAGTCAGTGGCCACTTCTCTTCAAAGGTTTCTCTGCTCCATGCCACAGTAAATTTTGAATCAAGCAAAGATAGGTGGATGTCTGGAGAGCCAAAGCTAGAATAAAAGAATAAAACAAATACTATCATCTCAGTACTGCCAACTCCTGCACATTTTTAAACACCCTTAACAGTCTTAAAGCTTCAGCTCTTGGAGATCTCAAAGATCCCAATTCTGGTGAAATGACCAGGTAAGAATCAGATTTACATATGAAGATGATCCAGTACAAAATTGGAACAGAAGCAGTAAGATAGCATAGCTGAAGAACAGCAATACTAATTAAGAGACAAAAGTTCTGCAGTTGATAGAAAAACTAAAACAAACGCTATCAAAAATACATGAACACCACATCTCCAGAATGAAGCCCAAAAAACCCCAAGAAAATACATTATCATTACAGCAACCGTACTTCATGTTTAAAGTAGCCTCACTCATTAATTTAAGTCCCAAAGCAAGATAACTCAGTATTTTAAGTGGCAGTAATCCCTTTCAGTGACAGGAAAAAGAAATCTTTGGTTGTCCGAAAGGATCCAAGGCCAGCCTTTTCTTTGTTAGCACTAACTTGGGCATATTTACTCTAAGTTATGTTATCTTCAATCAAGCTTTGGAATGCATGATAGGAAGCCTGTGCATAATTGCACAATATAGACAACCAAGTCTCAACTGCATGAGATGGGGAGAAATTCTTTGTATTAAAGTGTTCAAGCAGTGTCTCGGCAGCTACATAAGGAAAAAGCAACTTGATGTGTCCAACACTCGAACTATGGAAGTTCAGTAATCTAGTATTTCTAAAATTATTTTCAATATTAGAGGAAAAACAGTTTCTAGTCTCTCAAGTTAAGACTATGAAGTAATGCTCATTCTCAACTACTTTTGGAATCTAAAGCTTTCTTCGGCTTTGGAGAGTGGCTTTAAAGCTAGCCACTGGACAGGAGTTTCCCCATACTGGCCTTGGCCACCACTTAATGGTCTAGACTCATTCCCCCTGATACCTTGGAAGGCCATATAGTTAACAAAAAAAAAAAATTGGATTTCCACTTGGATTGTTACCTTGTCAAATTTGCTTCTTCGCCTTACATGGATCTGCTAGAGACTTTGGAGAATCTCACATGTTAAAATCCACAATCATGCCATTGCTTGCTGCTCTAAGAGACTATCTTCTCTCCACATTTTTGGAGCACCATCAAAATAACTGGCTATAGGAAACTAACATTTAAAATAGGAGTGGTCCCAACTAAGAATTGCTTCTGCTTGTTCCAAGGAAAACCACATTCTATTTTTGAGCCATTTGTAAGTGAAAGACAAACCACACTGCATGTAACCGTACATTCATCATATGAATTGCATGTTTTTTTTAAACGAAAAAAGTGTCCAACACTGCTATACAGGCCACGCTATGTGCAATATTAATCTGGCTGCCTTGTTCTAGAGAGGAAAATGAACTTCATAACCCAAAGGCCCAGAAGGCTCCTACTTAATCGTTACACATCCTAGAACCTAAGGGTGTTGTTGCAGACCACCCTCAAGGTCCTGCCTCTCCCATCAAAATGCTACAGAAAGACAAGAATTTGAGCAAAGAAAAAAGCACAACCACACAACACCAAGTCTTTAAGTAAAAATTAGCCTGTCTTATCTCTTCCCCAGACACCTGGGGTTTTTTTGCTTTTGATCATCAGAAATTATTTACATCTCAATTTTTCCCTTAAGGTCCCTGATTTCCAAACAGTTCTGTTACTCTTATGACCCAGAAAAGTATTACTGAAGCCTCTTAGAGCATTCAAAAACCAAACTTCCCCAAGAAAAGGCTTCTTCTACGAAATCTGTATTTGGCAGATACTGTTGAGGTAACATCTGGACTTGTCGTTCCAAAGTATACGTGTTTCCTCAATTATAACCGGTACTTAGAGAACTCTGTGAATACGCTGTCAGACACCAAGTCAAGAACCGACAACATGCAGAATCTCTACCAAACTTATTCATGTAGTTGTATTAATAACTTAACCTTAACATCAAAAATGCCATGCTAAAAGATATCTTCATTTCCTCCCTTCTGAACCCCAAGCATTTATTGTTTTTTCTTTAGAGACTCATGCATTAATAAAGTAGTTTGAAGGGTAGGTTTTGTTCTTAAAAACCAACAATGCACACTATGCTTATTAACCAAAGGTTCATTGTTGAGAGAAGAATTCTGTTAACACAAATATGCTTGATTGGTAATACGTGAACAGGCTAAGAAACCAGAAGATACAGAGGGAATATAAGTGTGCCTTTTCAGAAACATCATTTACCAAATGCGAATGAAAGGTAAATTTGCCTGATTCACATTACCCTCTTTATACAAATGTAAATTCCATTTTGTCTCAAGCATTCCAGGTTAACTTTTATTCAAGAAAAACTACCACTCAAAGTTCTATATGTAGAATAGTAAAACCAACACTGCTTATATTGCACCTATGGCAAACTAATGACTGGCAGAGCAGTCATTTAGAACTTGTATTTTATGTTTCTGTGGATATACTGTCTTCCCAGTAAACTTGAAGCTGTTCGCTGCTGAAAAATGTGAACAGGTCAGCTTCTTCTCTGGCTTCTAAAACAGTCTAATAGTAAATACACTTCAACTGAATAACACTAGACATGCTTCTAGACATAAGGGAAACCACGTGTTCTAGAACAAAGTCCTAGTCGGGGGAAAAAAGGTTAGCAGACAAAAATGAATAATAAGAGCACAAAGCCAAATAATGAACTTTTTTTTTTAACATTACAGTCTAGGGTAGTGTCACTATACTATCAAAACTAATCAAGGTATCTCTAAGCTAGTGACCATTTTGCTCACTCTCCTTTCCATGGTTTTGATCAATGAGTTACAAAACGGGATGGGGGGAGGAAATAACAAAACCAGACAGTGGTAGGAAGGCACACGCACAAACCGTTTTCTGACTTTCCCCTTCGAGCACTGCAAGTTCCAACAGCTTTATTAGCAGAAGAAAGCACAGCATTATGTCAGACTTCTGACTTCAGGAAAAACTGCTTTGTGAATCCTTGCATTTAAACACTGGATTAAAGGCTTTTGAAAGAAATTGCACTTAGTTTTCAACATCCAGTGCAAGTTCCAACTGTCTTCAGGATACATGAGCAATATTTCAAGGTTGATAAACACAGGGAAAACATTCATCTAGTTAAACCCACTTCCATGTTGATGCTTGCAGACTAGTTGTAAAACACAACAGAAACAGAAGTAACGCCCTACTATTTTCTCAGTGATAAACTGCACTGGAAAGTAACAGTGATGGTTGACCAAAGGCTCAATACAGGTTTAGACACTATGGAGTGTTGTATTTCCCCCCATGTCCAAAAGCATCTCATCAGATTGGTTATTCAGTGCCACCAAGACCAGTCAGTCATGTCTGAAGTCAGATTGGTCAGCAAAAAAACTGCAATAATCTTTCCTACCTAGACTCCTATACACCTCCTCTCATTTGTCCCGTAGTAAATTGTTGCAATCTAGTTTGGCAGGTCTTTAAAATTTGAAAGATTCACAACAGATCATATTGTTCTCAGCTGTAATATTTTCTTCTCTGGAAACCTAATACTTTCACACAATAGTGCAGGTTTTGAAATTCCAAAATCTCAAATGAACAAAGTGATCAAAAACTCAGAGAAAATTTCTTTACGCATGAAGCACCAGAACAGGGGGTTTTGCCAGACATGTTTTTACATAGATTTTTCAAATAATTTCTTATCAAGGACTAATAGTATTGAGCCAAAGCAACTTTTTTTTTTAAATATCAGAATTTGGCTTGGAATCTTCCTCAGCCTTATAGAGCCAACTCCTAATATGCTCGTACATACAAAATAACCAGGAAAGACAAGCCATTTCATCAGGTTGCAGAAATGCTCAAGAGCCTAGAATATGCTCGGTCAAAGCAGACATTAGTTTGTGGAATAGGCAAGAGTGGAGGTTGTTTGTTTTAATTAGAAATATCCTCTTGAGCCAGACCATGCAGTTCTTGGTATTCCTTTATCTACAATGCATAGGACACAGATGTGGATTTCAGCACGTTTTGTAACAGAGTACATGCCAAGATCATTAAGTAAGAATGTCAGCCTCCACAGCACGCCTCTAGTTGTGCTCCATCTGTTTTGAGCGAACTTTAGTCCACCCGCCTGCCATAGGCTGTGAACACCGACCACGCATGCTCTGTATCTACACAATCCCATGAACACGGGAGAGAAAAGAGCAGCTCGACTGTGTAGCACACTTTGATTTAAGGAAAGGTGTGCCAGACAGGCAGCAGGGACACTTATTTCTAACAAATTGTCAGAGGTAGTCATTTTGCGTTGCACTAACTTACAGAATAGGTATTACAAGTTTAGTCAGCAGACACTTTTTGCTGTACATACTAGGACTGCCTAACTGAGAAGCTGAACTATTGCAGAGAAGTGCTCTGATGATTTCATTGTTCGATTATGTAAATTATTTTAAACCTTCACAGAGACAAGACAATACACTTAATCCCTAGACTTACATATGCTTACAGATCTCAACCTATAAAATTTAAGACCCTTTAAAAAATCTGACACCCTGTTTGATTAGAACAGCTGCACTGTTATTACTGGAACTAGTTTCACTACAAGAAAGAATAAGCAGCAGTGTGCAAGTGAAGAATGTAGTTTCGGAGTATGTTTTAACCAGTCTGGTAATATGCTGATGCCAAAAACAATGCTGTTTTCATCCTGCAACTTTTCATTCTCAACACGGCACTTACCTAGCAGCTACTTGACAGCAGCATGAGCTGGTGTAGTTTGCTGCAACTAACAAAAGATTAACCTTTCAAGCATGCTAATTTTCATTTTGGTCGACAAAGCAACTAGAGTCACCCTGTGGCCACACAACTTTTGGACCCTGTGGAAAGCGAAGAATGAGGAGAGGGTGAAGGGCAGGATGGCCCCTCTGAGCAATAGGCCAGCAAGATCTGTTTAAGCATCACATGAAGTGCCAAGGATAACTGATACATGGTGACTGAATCTTTGCAGTTCTGTGGCAAGACAGACATTTCAGCACATCTCTCCAGCTCAGTCGCTCACACTATGACAGCAACTCCTTTTTCCCCACAGGTGCAGCAGCAATTTATAGGCCTTTAAACTGGAAGGATACCGGAAGGCATTCAGCATCCAAGAGCACGCAACATCCTTCATACTTCAGCTGGAACCATCCTGCCAGGAGAAGAGCAGGCTACAAACAGTCAAAGAAACTCTCCCACAAATGGCCCTTCTGACTTGAAGATTAGGCTGTATATAGCTATTCCTTCTGCACAGCATGTGGAGGTATCGTTACTTAATTCCAGCTGATGAATTATGGTTGTTTCAACATAACATGTTTGACAGCATGTTAATTGGCAAGCAAGAGGGTAAATATTTTTGTACTTACTGCTTTTAATTAAAAAATTTGTATTCCAAGAGCAAGACACAATCCAGGTTTACAAACAAAGCATACACGGTTACATAAAACATCACCACCACACTAAGCCAGATATTCCTGACAACAATCCAATCAATACAGAAGCTATGGCTTCAGCCACCCGTTCACAGATGCCTAGTAATTCTAGGGGCAGCTGGATGCCTGGAAATGTTGAAAAACAACAACAAAAATGTTAAAAGTAGAGTAAGAGAATGCCTTGGAAACCACCATGAAAGAAACAGCTCCAATCTGTAAAACAGCCAAAGCTGAAAGAGACTAATGCTACTACCTACCTTCAGGTCACCTCCTGTGTGCCCCAAACAGTCTTTGTCCAGCTTAGTGTAGTTCTAATCCAATCTTAGAACCAATGAATGCTTGTGAATCTTTACTTGTACATCTTTTGCTCCTTGCAAGGCTCTAAAATGGGGGTGGGGAAGGTAGGCATTATAAGTACAAGCAGACAGAAAAGTAACTACTAGTACCCAAGACAAATACATTCTCCTACGGACCACTGCAACTCTCACTTCCAACAGTCACGACTGCTGAAGAACTCTACTGAAAACAAAACATGTACTTAAACGTGAGGGTAAAGAGAGTGTTGCAAAGCAACACAGATGGGGGAACTTTCATTTTTAAGTGAGGAGGGGAAAAAAGTTAACAGATTACAGCAGACAGTCTGCTTTAACAGATTGCAAGAACAAAATGGCCATCTACTTTGTATTTAGGATGCTTCACATCTTTGCTTGGCACAAGAGGATAGTCTGATCTCATCCATACCAGGCTGTGACTGACAAGTACTCAGCGTGTTTACTATTAAATACACTGTCTCAGCAACTGATGTGTACACAATTGCTCAGACCTTACAAATGAAAAGAATGAGCAGTCAAAGCAGACTAAAAGTCAGGCACAGGCTCTATTAGAAGTTAACAAGACGGGCAGCCACTAATTTAAAAAGCTATTCCCACCATTAAAGACTGAGAACTTGACAAGGTGTACCACTTGGAGAAGTTTCCTAAGACTCTGAAAGAAATTACTATCATCTTGTTGGGTTTGGAAGTGAAAAAAGGAAAAACCCTGCAGTAATCATTCTAATAACTGTTGCAATAGCCAGTGTATTTTAGAATTAACGATGACCTATGCTTACTATAGCAGCACCCTCTAAACACAAAACTTTAAAATTAAAAGATGTTCTAATTATGTGTTTCAAGTCTTCTGCTTCTTGACAGAAAGGAGAAGACATGCAATTAGTACAAGGTAGTTCACATGTTTAAATGCCTAAGCCTAATAGTATTTATAGAGCAAAGGAAAAAGATTTCATTAAAACAAAGTTTTGCCGAAGATTATTATGCGGAGCAGTGAATTTGAACCACTCCCTGTTTCCTGTGCATGACTCTTCAAGACAATTCACATGCAATTAAGAATTCTCATTTTCTACTAGCTCCATTCCCTAGTTCCTTAAAGCTTTAACCAAACTATTTTAGTGGAGTTGATTAACCCCAAATTGCAAACTCTCAAACCGAATCAGAAGTCAGCTTGCTTGGGACACGCGTGCCTGAACAAGTCCTCCACGTCAAAAGTCAGCAGAGGGCACTGCGACACACCTACAAATTAATATATTGCTGCTCTTTTCGCCCTGAAAAATAGTAGGTCAGTCAGGAGAGAACTCTGCTGGAGCCAAAACAACTGCTGTTCCTTCCAATCACCAGTCAAGACAACAGGTATTCCTGACGGCTGCCCAAACAGCAGGGCTTCCTGGACTTGCTATGGACAGCAAAGGATATCCATAGCTCTCATACACAACAGAAAGTCGCCACACCAAAATTAAAACACTACATGAGAGAGAACCTCAGTTGTTAGCAGCTACGTAGTGGTTAAAAATATTTCCGTCTTTCTTATGACGTTTAAGGAAAAGGTAGTATACACCTTCTGAACTCATGACACACAAGTCAGAGAAACAAAGCCACTGGAACAGGTATGTCTGGAAAGAGAGCAGGAAGGAAAACAGATCAAATAGAGGAAGATAGCATAAGGGAAACTGAGAAAAGAGGACAAGGAGGACAGTCTTAAGACCACTGAAATTAAGACCTCTTATGTCACACTACACCAACTTCTGTGCTATTTCCTACCTTCCTTTTCCACGTGAATTTTGCTCTATTAAGCAAAGTTAAACAATAGTCTTGAAGCTGTCCAAGTTCTCATCGAATACTTCCCCCTTTCTGAGAAGCTGAACACTGGCGAACTAGTTAAGTCCCACAGCTAGGAAACAAGGACACAAGCAGGTGGAGAGGATTTATAAATAATTTTAAGGACTCCCTTTTTAGCAAAAATAATTAGGGCACACAAATGAGTGACCAACGGCAACCCAAAAACCAAACTACACAGAACTGCACAATACATTGTCCTTTATTGTCTCTTGCAATAAATCTGTGGCTAGCAGTAGCTATTCTCTTCATTTCCTGTGCTATTAGTTAGGCCCATAGAGGACTTAATCCTCAAAATGCAAATAGAACCCTTAGTCATTCATTTCACGGAAAAAAACAACAAACTTGACAAGAATCTGGCCATTAGAAATTGAGGCGCTCAGCATCACTGATGTTACCTTTACAACCAATGCAGTCTAAGTTGTTGTTAAAATAAAAATTCTCTGGTTGGTGCTTTTATGTAACAAAGTAGAAACAGGTTCAGCAGCTATGCTTGCTGTACGGAAAGTAAGCATATGCCTCTTCCCTCTAGTGTTGTGTATTGCCCATGGGAAGATCACATTGACAGAGTGCACAAACAGCAATTCTTCCCACAGCCTCTCTCTTCCAAACCAATATCATCCTTTGCCAATCCTGGAACACGATGCTCTACTTCGCAACTTTCAATTATCTGACAAGTCTCAGGGAGGGTAGGGAGAGGGAGAAGGACTGCTACTTATCTAGGTGACCAGATCGCACGAGGAACACGTACGTGGCAGTATGAGAAGGCTTCCTGACAACAAATAAAGTTTTCAGATGAAATTATACCAGACAGCATAAGGGGGATGTTTGTCAACAACAAAACAGGGAAATCCTATTATGCCCTGCTTTGGGTCATACACTCCTGCTACATACTTTGCACTAATTCAGACATTTGTTGGACTGCTTTGTGAGCAGATTCATTTCATTTGCCTGGCAAAAAGTCACACCCAGCAAATCTCAGCTCAAGCGACCCAAGAAGCACTGGGGTCCCCACAGACACAGAGCTACTCAGCAAGGAGCACAAGGAAGACTCAAGTTGCTCAAATACTGCTCAACATTTATTAGGCAATATTATTCAAAGGAGCAAAATAACCCATCAGTTTAATGAAGGAACAGTACAATGCCTAAGAAAAAGACCAGAGGTTGCACTGGAGTTTACTCTTTCTCAAACAGAATTTGGACAACACTTAAGATACTTCTCACCTAAGAAAGTTTGCCCCTTTGGTTGACAATAACTCAGTTTTACAAAGACCAGTACACGATAACACTGCCAGTCTCTCTCTTCATCAGCTCATGACCTATACTCAGCACAGATCCCCATTTCACATTCCCAAGTGCTCTCCCAGCCTTTCCAGCTCTGCCACAAGTTAAAAAAGAAAACAGTTACTGAACAGATTGATTTGGATCTATTTACAAGCAATGCTCACAATTTATGCATGACAGGCACCAGTGGCCTGAGCTTCTTGGCTCTACAGCCCTAGGAAACACGCACCAACAGCCGGAGAGGCATGGTGGGACCAGGAGAGACAATCTGTGCTCACCAGGAGCCCGGTGCTGGTTTTGCGGTCGCTTCTGGGAGCACAACGACCCTCTGAGGCACCAGACAGCTCAATCGCTGCCAGACAAGCGTCACTCTTGGGCAGAACCGCAGCTCCCGCTACCTCACTCCTGGCGGGGGGCGCGGAGAGCACTGTGAAGTGATTACATTCCTAAAAGCGAGTGGTTTGTTACAACACAGCACGTCTAAGCCGTCGGTTGATGCAGCACCGCGGCACTTCGGCCTAGACACCGGCCCTGGCCGCCCAGCCGGCCCCGCACGACGCGGCCCGCGCCGCACCGGAGGAAGCCACCCCCCGCCCCACCTGCGCGGGCAGCGGCGAGCCCAGGCCGTGCCGTGCCGGAGCGGCGAGGCGAGGCGGGCCGCCCTGCCGCCCAACGGCCGCCCAACCGGCGCACGGGGCAGCCAGCTGAGGGGGACGGAGGAAAGGGGCGCCGCCTCCCTCCCGCCGCCCCCGGCCCAGCCCCGCGGGGGAAGCCCCGGGCCCGCCCGCGCCACTGGCGACGAGCCGCTCCCCGTCCCTCCGAGGGCCGGCGCTGCCCGCTCCCCCCGGCCCAGCACTCACACGACGGCCCGCGAAATCATCCAGGAGACCATCGCGGCGGCGGAGCGTCCCCTCAGCCAGCCGGGCCCCACCGGCCGCGGCCCCGCCTCCGCCCGCCCCATTGGCGCGGCGGCGGCGCGCATGCGCTCTGACGGCGGCGCGGGCCCGGGCGCGGCGGCCAGGGCAGGTCCCTGCCCGGCGGCGGGAACGGACAATGGAGGCGGTTATCTACCCCGGCGGCGCGGCCGGACCCTCGCAGGGCTCGCCCCGGTGCCGGGCGGGCCCGGGGACAGGGCGCGCTGGGAGGGGCTGCGGGCAGCGCTCCGCCGCAAGGAGGGGGCCGCGCCTCCTGTCCGCAGCTGCCGCCTCGTCCCCCCGCCCAGCGCTGCCCCTGCCTGCGCGGCGGGGTCCGTCCGCCGCCCTGCCCTCTGTTTTCAGGCCGACACGTTCAGGCAGCCCGTCGGGCCGGTGCTCGAAGGAGACAGGCAGGGACACAATTAATCAAGAAGGCAATAAGGCACCTGTCTCCCCTTCCCATCTCTTCCCCTCGAAGCGCAGCGGCCGACGCTAGCGAGGAAGGCGTGTTGGGGTGCGCACCCCTTGCCCGCAATTTTCCCCTTGGCTCCCGGTCTGCTCCCATCCTATTTGCTGTAGGACCCACCAAAACATTTGTTTCACGCATTCAAGTCGCCTCACGTCGGCCGTGCCGACCTGGAGGGTGCTGGCTTGCTGCGGGACAGAGCGTCCCAAGCCCCGTGTGCGTGCTGGAAGGGTTAGATAAGGGCACAGAGCTTCCCCCGGGCTGAAGCCCTCCCTTCGGGGCAGAGCTGGGGAGCCAGCTGCCTCCCCAGGGCTCCAGCACCCTCCGCACCGCCGCAGGAAGGTGCCAGCTCCGACAGCTTTCTCCTCAGCGCTTGTTTACGAGCCCCCAGTACGAAAGGCTGTCTAAGGACACGTCCTTATGTGGGCCGGACAGACTGCTAGGTGCAGTTGATCCAAAACTTCAGGTGACCACGAGGACACATGTGGGAAGGATTAAGTGCCCATGTGCCCTGCTACCCCTGTCCTGTCCCTAGACACCTTGTTATCGGCCGCTGCCCAAGGCAGGACACTGAGCAAGACAGTCCACAGCGTGACCCCCCCCAGGTACCCTTGACAAGCTCATGGCCTGGCAGGTTGAGACATGCAGGAGAAGCTGAACACGCCCTGATACCTTAGCTAATCCATTGTAATCCATCTCTGCATACCAGCTTCATACTTCATGCAGAACTGTTTGTACACATAAAAGGACGATATTTTGCTGAAACAGACGGCTTTGTCTTTTCTCAGAAGAGGAGGTTGTTGAAAGTTCTGCCCATGCCATCGCTGGAAACATTCAACTTCACTCTTCCAATACCAACAAACATAACAGAGCAATACCTGAAGCGATAGATACCGATGCTACTGAACGTGCCACTCGGCAGTTAAGGTAGAGAAAGAGGAGGTTATTGCTTTCAGCATCATTCCCACCGACTCTTGTGGTGAATCACATGCCAAGGTCAGCACCACAAACTGTAGCAGAAATTAGTTCTTCAACATGTCTTTACGTGGGGATAATACAAAGTTTTCCTACCAAACAGTGAGAAGAAATGGCTTAAGCTTCGTAAGCTATTGTCTTATTCAGGTGGGAGCTGCTAGGTGAGCGCAGGATGGTTTCTGTTCCGCAGGCAAGCACCAGAATTCCTCCTCTACTCAAACCAGTAAAACCCAGTCACAGGCATCTTCACTCCTCTGCAGCCTTCAAACACAACACATGCAGCCAAAAGGCTAAGAGTGACCTGGAAAAGAACGAAGAGGGTAAATAAACAAGCACAGAGCATTTCAACAGTGGCAGTGTTTGAAAACTGTTGCTCTAGATGTATACTGTGAAATTTGAAGCTTGAAATGGGAAAGTAAACAATAATATAATTTTTATTTTTACCATGCAGGGATTTGGGTCTTGAAAATAATGATATTGGCCATCTTGGGTCTCTCCTTACCTTGGCCTCTGTAGGGGGTAACTGATGCAGAAAGAGGTAGAGAGGAATTTGTGGGCAATTTAGAGTACACCACTCATCAATCTTATTTTTGAAACAGGCCTAACCTGGATGCATTCTTCATCACATTCAATGAAAGAAGAAATGTGAACCACTACTTATATGCCCCTTGAATAACAAATCTCTCCAGTGGTAGACTGTACAAAGCAAACTTGCACAGCAAAGCATGTGAAATATAAATTACATGGGAGAGATTACATTTTAGACTCCAGTTCTGTAAACTCCTGCACAGAGGCGAATCCTGCTGCCTGCATGACACTCCGCTGAAATTTGTACCATTCCAGCCCATCTAGAGCAAACTGCAAGATGAGAGCACTGGTTCATAGCATCTTAAACAAGTATACAATAGATCTCTTTACTGCAAGCAATTGTGTGTTTGATACGATCTCAGAGAACCGCTCCAGGGAAAGACTGATACTCTTTTTTACTGTCCAAGGTAGCGTATGCTTTAATTCCATCGCTGCGTATTTTATTTCATATGGAGTATGTTTAAGAGAAAAAACCACTCTTTATTTTGTATAAAGACATTTATTTTTTGTGCGTTTGTTGCCATGGCAATACTGTCTCTGGTGGAAAGCTAAATTTACATTTGAAGAGGCATTTTTTAAAAGGTAAAGGCAGATGGCTCCTAAGAGTAATTTATCTTGCTAAGAACATTATGCTTTATTTCATAGACTGTTTTGAGACTTAATTCAGGGTAACAAGCTGGGTGGTGTTTGCTGGGCCCCCAGCAAACAGGTACAAGGATGCCACACAGACTTCCCCGTATTCCGGTTCACACAGAATGATAATTCACACTCCTGCCCAGCAGAAACACAGGGAGCGGCACAGCAATTAAATCCACACTGTGTACTTATTCAAACCTGGGGTGTCTTACTCATATGTCTGTCTATTTTTACATAAGGAAGAGACTTACGGCTATCTCATTATAGGATATTTTTAAGCCCCCCACAAAAGCCACTTAATATAGTTAAAAGTTGCTTT
The DNA here is from genome assembly GCF_030936135.1 of Gavia stellata. Lineage (NCBI taxonomy): Eukaryota > Metazoa > Chordata > Aves > Gaviiformes > Gaviidae > Gavia > Gavia stellata. Next base: position 6,783,785 of record NC_082602.1, read on the forward strand.
AAATAGTTTTAACAGTGTTTGGAAAAATCACTTGTAAAGGTCACCTGCCCTCAGTTTTCTTTGAACTTCTTTTGTATAAGACAATGTATGTATACAAATGTTAATGTTTAACTTTCACCTCCTTTACAAGTAAACAAACATTTTTCTGACTTTGCAGCTGTGAAAACAGCAATTGAGCAACATTTAGGAAGATGCTAGCTAGTTTCTGACACAGCTTTTGATGCTGACTATGGGATTTGTGGGATTCAGACCCCTGCACTAGGAAGATGAGCTCCCCAAAGACAGCATCACTTTCATGCAGCTCCCAAAAATGCATATATGTTAATCACAGTGCTGGGTTTTTCTGAACTTTACTGTTTTATATGAATATATTCTAAATGAGTCTCAAATATAGAACAATTTAAAAAAATACAGAATTCTTTCAGTTACTGAATCATACCAGAGATGTTTGTTATTTTGGAGCCAGAATACAGAACAGATAATACCACTTTGTTCGCTGAAACAACAGACTACAGAATGGGTGAAGATTATTATTTCTTAGAATACTCCAAGCTGGTGTGATTCCCATAACTGATTATTAATGAATATGGTTGAAATTTATGGTTTATGCTACCTTCAAATATTTAACTCTTCATGTATCTTTCCTATGCCTGAAGTGACAGCAAAGGTAGGCTCTGATCACCAAACAGCCCAGGAGTCTGACCGCCTTAATGGGATTTCATCTGGGAGTGATCGTTGGGCAATACTGTGGGCATTTCACAAAAATCAAAGCAGCTGAAGCTTTTGCGCAAAGTTCTGGACATGCCCCTTCTTGCTCCCATGCATGTTCCAGCCTCCCAGTGCAGCATCTCACTGGGGAACACGGCAAAGCCAGTTGGTGTCTAACACAGCTGTGTCTTAAGTGATTCTTACAATACAGAAACAGACAGTATACCAAGAGGCTGTAAGTTCATTTTTTCAGAAATATGTTTACATGAAATTTATTACATTCCAAATGTGGATGTGAAGCATCCAAATTAATGAAAAAAGGAAAAGAAAAAAAGTTTAAAATGGGTATTTCTGCATTTTTTTTTTAATCTGGTAGGTTTAAACCACTGTTATTCTCATGGTTTTGTTCCACACAGTCTGACATTCCTTTTAAAGCTCTTGCTTCTATATTGATGAGTAAAGTTCTTCCGTTTTGGCTAATTTCTTCCCCTCTTGTTAGCAGATATACCTACAAAGGCAAAGCCTGAAAACAACAAGCAACACAGTGTTAAATTCATGGTTTAAGCAGTTTCTTCAAGTTAGTTTCCTGACTTTTGGGGCCCTAACAATTTCAATTAGTATTAATTTTAAGCAATATGGAATTTGGAGTTAAAAAGGCATCGAACAGGGGTTGTAGGATGACTGAAGTGCATAGTAGAAAGAAATCTTTGCAAGAAGAGAAGTTAACAAATGCAACAAGAGGCCTAGAGGTGTTTTTTTAGAAGAGCACAAGAGAGTGCTGTCTAGCACTCTTAATGCAGTGAGCTACAGGTTAGGGAAAGCAGATAAGGCCAAGACAGCACTGAAAGAAATCCAGAACAGCCCTCCTGTCAATATAAAGCCAAAGCTTTTTCATCACTCCAGCACTAGCCTGTTTTGAGTGCAGCATGAGAGAATATAACCAGGCAATTCAGGCAGAATCTGATTCATCTGATTAAAAGTATGAATATTAAACAGGTACTCTGCTTACTCTTTTTTTTTTTTTTAAATTCACCGTGCTGCGAAAAGGCTTATCACACAACTGTTGATTGGTTGCATCAGTTTTTAAAGACCAGTTGCAATGGGTTAAATGGCTCTGGTTCCTTGTTTCTCAGCAGAAACATAAGAGCACCCCTTAGGAATTTTTTCTTAAGGGAAACATGATCTAAAGAGGAAGGGGAAAGTTCAGAAAGGCTCCATCTGAGACTTGTTCTCCTGGCAGCAGTCATATGTCCATCCTACCTTATTGCTTCCATTTGGAGTGGAAAGCATATGAGATGCAGCCCCACGAGGGCAAGCAGCAGCAACAGAGGAGCTGATTTCCAGATCATCACGAGTACCTAAGAGACTCTCACAAAGCAGCAGAGCCATACCTATCGCTTCCCTACTTCTGTATTGATAAGCTATAGATAGGAAGGTTTTCGACACGTATTGCATGTGGATCTGCAAACATTACTCTGTAGGTAAGTGTAACCACACAGCAGGGTTATACAGCAGTGCATCTCAGAAGGGCAGTCCACTGGACAGATTCATATAGTTTATTTTTCCCCTGTTCCCAAGTAGAGTGGCATTAAAGTTGTTAACTTGTTCAAAAGCTGCAGCTGAATGTTACAGTAAATATATGCGTCTCATGAGGGCAAACCCATTTTAAATGATGGGCTACACATAGTCTGGTATCTGATGATCCACCCTCTTTCTGTGTTTTGAAATCTGTATACAGAGACACAGACCAAAGCCATATTATTCCTTCCTGTCTGGGTAATATCATCTCAGCTATATTCCATCACTACTTGTGATGCATCACATTTAATAATTATAGCAATCTGTTGGAGATTTTTTTTTTTTAAATACACTTTCTGCTTTTGATGTTTCTGACCACTATGGAAAGCTTATGCTATTTTATAGTCTGCTGACTAAGCTCATATGCACACCAGCTGCATTTTATCAGGGAACAATGTTTGCCTTTTGAACTGGCTGATAGATTTTACTTAGAATAAAGAGGAGATATACATTCTTTGGCAACACTTAGAACCTTGTTCAGCACAATATCCATTTGCAGAAAGTCATAGCCTCCAGCTAAACAGTGCACCAGCCCATGGCCATCAGCCCAAGAAAGGCAAAAAAGAAAAAATATCCTAGAACCAGAAAGGACTGCAAGTTTATCTGCTGCATAACAAAACCAGGATCAGCCCATGTCATTTGGGCAGATGTTTTGTCCTACCTGTTCCTGAAGCCTTTCAGCAACAGAGATTACACACCTTTTCTAGGCTATTTATTTACTAGTCCTTCAATACTCTGCTAGGAAGTTTTTCCTAGTACCAAAGTTAAGCTGAGTCAAAGGGTATTCAGGACTTTTTATCCCATCCCCCCCAAGCATGGAAGGAAAATTATTAATTTCCTTTTGTAGCAACTTCAAAACCAGTACTTACACTATTACATCTTCCCTTGAAGAAGCAATCCCAATGATTCGATCATTTTATGGCACATTTTCTAGACCTTTAGATTCCCTTTATTACATCAAAGTCTTTATTGAAATGCAGAGCCCAAACCCCCAGACGCAGCTCCAGAGGAGCCTAATCGGTACTGAGAACTGAAGGGCTACATCATACATTATCCAGCAAGTCAAAAGGCTGCCAGCAAAGGACACCGAGCTATCAGGTTTCCCTTTCCTTCTCTCCTACCCTTCCCGGGCAGCACAGCATGATTAGCTGGGAGAGCAACTCAGCTGGACCAGTGCCGTGAGCAAGGATAGCAATTCCTACGTACAACCAAAAGTTCGTCTTCAGCCAGCTGACTTCATTTTGCCTTCCCTGTTCATCTTAAGACAGGTCTAGTCAAAACTACTGATAACCAAACGCATTTAAGGAAGCTGTCTTATTATATAATATCCTGATGTTTTTTCTTATTGGAGTAATGCTTTCTGTCCTTTTCTCCCAAGAATTGTCCTCTCTCTGTGTTTTCCCCTAAATTGGGGAAGAGATCTTTTTTGATCTTAAAATTGGAGGGAGTATCAAATAATTTCATCTCACTTAAACCCAAGACAGGAATCATTCAGTCATGTGTGATATAACCTTTGTTCTCTAGAAGGGATGCTGCCAACAAAGGATATTGATTTTAAGGCATCAGAACATTGATCTTGATTTTTTTAATTTTCATCAGTAAATTGTCTTTCCCTATATGAAACTGTGCATATGCTTTTAAACTTCGAATTTGCCTTTAGTTTCCAGTCATTGGTCCTTGCTATGCTCTAAGTGACAGATTAAAGAGCTCTTTCACACTTGTTATCTCTCCACAAGGATTTATGCATGCTTAAGTCACCTTTTAATCTCTTGAAAAATTAAACTGCAAGCTTCTTTAAATGGCTTTTTTTTCTAGTCCCTAAATGCTTTATGGTAGATTTCTAGCTCTATCCCCAAATTTTTCCAGCACTTTCACATATTGACATTGTAACTGGATTTGTCAACTTCATATGACTTCAAATGGCATAAGATAATAAATTTGCCACCTACCTTTTATTCTCATTAATAGAGGTAACAAGATGTTATACTTTTAGCCACTCCATCATACTGGGTGCTCACATTCAGTTGTTTGTCCTCTTTGATCCAGGCATCTTTCTTGCATGCCGCTCCTCAATACCCTGGCTACCAGTCTGAAGACTTTGTTGATGTATATGTTTAATACAGCAAAATCTACTTTGCTTTGAAGAGCCCAGGTTATTAAGCACTTACACAAGGATGCTGTTCTCTGTCGCTGGAAGTTAGGAGGGTTAGCATGAGGCTCCACGGGAATCTTCAGCCACCCAGGAAAGAGAGGGCTGGGACGGACTCCAAAGGCACAGCTGGATAGAAGCACCCTCGCGTCCTCGCTCCCGCAATTGATACAGGGATTCAGCAGCCCACGCTGTATGGGCTGACTGCCATCCCTTCCTCCCCACCTCTGATAAAGCCTCTCAGGCTTATCCTGGGGTCTGCAAACAAAGCTTAAGGTTTCTATGATATATAGCACAATCATACACAGTGTGCAGGTAGTTTAACAGCAACAGGATCATCAGCCCTTATATTGTATCTAACTTGCACAGTTTACAAAGCTTTTAAAGGCAGCATTCACTTCCACCCTGCGGGAAACAAGTACTTGCTTCTTCCTAAACAGAAAGCAGCTAAGGTCAGCACTGAAAATTGACAAAAGTTATATGGAAAATTATACGGAAAAAAGTTTGGCTTTTTTGTTCGATTGCTTGTTCAGCATTGTTAAAACAGCAGATAGGCACAGCAAAATATATCTGTTGGTGCACAGGTCCCATACTTTAAATGGAAACCATTTGTTTCTGCCTCAGAAAGCTCTTTACCATCTTCTGTGGCAAGGAAGTCACCCTTTAGTCCTTTCTTCTGTTATTTTAACAGGACATTACCAGCTAACAGGGTATGCTTCTATGTAGTCTTGTATCCTTAGAATACACGTGCAAGCTGTTTAAGACATTAGCAATAATTGTCAGAGGCCTGAAGCCTCTCTGGGGAGCAGGGGAAGGCTTGCACAGGAATTTTGTGCACTGCTAGGAATCCCTACCAGACTGCGTTACTCTGTACTCCCTTCAGAAGGCAGCCTGAAGATGCATCTCATACTAGGAACTCTGCCACCTTCTCTTCCAAATAGCCTTTTAGTTCTTAGGAAAGTTGACTCTGAATAAATGGAGCACAGACAATCTTTCAGCCTGTCTAGACATTCTGGATGCTGAATGTTTGATGTCCTGGTATAACATAGCTGGACTATAGCAGTGGAAAGTGATGAAGGCAGGAAAAACAATAGGCAGAACTTCTGGTTTAACAGGCATAAATACACAGCTGCTTTAACTGCTCTGAGCTGGTAGTCTGCAGGAGGCTAGGGAACAATTATCTACAGTATGTCAAGGAAGCTGTGTCTAGACAAATCAAAACTTCCCACACAGGTTCACCCTTTTTTGCACACCCCTTGTCTCCCAGAAGTTGCTAGAAAGAACTGTTAGCCATCAAAAATTGACACTGAAAGTCACCGACCAACAAGTCAAAGATGGTAATCAGGAGCTGGTTTATTACAGCCCCCTTTCCCACCATATTCCTGTATGGACACAGTTCTTCCACATCCTCTTTTTTCATCCTCTCTCCTAAGTTTGAAAAACAATTCACCAAGATACATGAAACCAGAAGCAACGTACGGGGAAAAACCAAAAGACAACCCAAAACTCAGGAACCTCAGCAGCTGATCTCTGAAGTACTTAGGACCACTGACTTCACAAGTGATGGATGTTCAACAGTTCAGTGGGTTGATCAGCTGAATTAAGAAACATGAAGTCAGCTTTATGGTTTTGAGTGGCTGTAAAGTTTACCAGGTTGACCCACTTGGTTCTCAGATACAAGTCAAATACCCAAGTTCCATCAGCCTTGGCATAGAGCAAGTCTTGTAGCTAATGCAAACGCTGGAAGACATTAATATATTCCCTTACTTAATTTCCCTGCAGATGAGTTGCATCACAACTGTAACCACCACTAAATCTCTTGTAGCAATGACTTCAGTCTTCAATTGGATTAGCAATTAACAAAAAATGGGTGCTTTCAGCCTCATTTTTGTATAAAAAGGTTAACTTGAACAACGTGAAACACGAGTGTTAAATTGATGGGACATAACTTAGGCAGAGGGTTCAGAGCAGGCTAAGACGAAGTGAACTGGAGTCAGCATGAGGCTCTGAGGTGGCATTTGTTATAACCATTTCCTGAACTTCCATTTTGCCTTCTGTTGTTGGTAACTTCAGACAAGAAAGACAGCAGATTTGCATTACATTCAGGCATACGCGAGTCCCAAATTACAGGTTTAATAAGCGCCATTTGAGGCCTCTTCCTGCAAAGGGAAGTTAACCTTCCAGTCCAGGACATCAGTGCAGCCACGCAGGCTGGCTTACCACCCACCTTGGACCTTGACCTTCCTGAATCATCTCAAGTAGAGCTCTGTGCAGTCATCTAAAGTCTGCTTCAGGTGAATAACATCACTGGGATTACAAAGCCAGCAGAAGTGACTTGCTGGCCTTTTCTGAAGTCCGGGTTACACGTAGTGCTTTTAGATACAGGCCAGCTTGTGCTGGGGAAGTTTCTGCACACGGTATTCTCTCATTGCAGTAATGATTGCAACTCTGTGTTTCATAATTTGAGGTCGTCTTTCTTTAGGTGTGGTCAAATAATGAATATTCCCATATAGTTACTGCTGCCAATCAGTAATACTGGAGCAAACTTTTCTGGAAACAGCATTTTGATTAAAAGGAAAAAGATGACGGGGAGGGGAAAAACAGAGGGCTGAGACGCAAAGATTTATCTTCACTTACTATTCTGCCTTTTGCCTCCCTTCAGCTACTTCTAATATTAGCACTAACAAGTATTTTGGCTTATTACTCTTAAAGCATGATCAGTATCTAAATATAGAAAGGGTAGCACAGTACTCCCTCTGGCACCCCTTCGGTTCTTGGATTTAGGACTCGATAGCGAGAGCAAGCCCCAGCTTCAGACCACTCACTGGAAGGAGGTAGGTTTCCTGCAGACCTGTGCCATCTGCATTCAGGTCTGTGTCCTGCATGCAATCACCAACACACACCTTACTAAAATTTCTTCAGCAGGTGTTGTATTAAGACTGTTTTTGAATATTATCAATCTGCACATCCTAAAGCAGATTATTGCTTAGGATTCCTGCATATCATCCTACAAAAGAGTATGGGGCAGGACTAGGTAAGTCCCTGTATAGATAAAAATTTGAAGAGACTAATTTCTTAGAGTTAATAGAAGCTTCCGGTCTAGAAGTCATACGCAACAGGAAAATAATGATACAAAAGTGTGAATGAGCAGCAGTTACACTGGGAACAGCAGCAATGCAGATACTTGCAACTACTGACGACTGAGCACATCTTTCTCCACTAATCCTTCTTTCCAAGAATGTTTTTCCTAATTCAATCACGTTTACCGTCAGTGATGCTCCAGCTACAAAGTATGCGCTTCTCTAAGTTTTAGACCTTTACCTGTAGTTAGGACTTACCTCAGGGAAAGAGATAACTCCCCAGTTTGTACACTAGGTCTGTGCTTGCATCCACAGAACTGATTTGCTGAAGACGAGAGCTATCTGCTGGCTGAACTTCAGCAAACTAGATGAAGGGAGCCAGTTTCTGCTTCTGCCTTTTCTAGTCTAGGGTCATGAGCACTACCGGTACGCAAGATACAACTTGAGCAGCAGCAAGGATGCAGACATAGTGAGCAGGTAGCACTGCTGGGACAGGAACCCAAGAAAGATAACTTGGGGAGATGGATCTGGACAGAGAATTGGATGCCTTTGGCACCACAAGATCGATAATGAATGTATAATGTAGACTTGGTAATAGTCAGGGTGTTATTCACACAAATAAGAGTGGTTGCTGGAATCTTTTTTGAAGATGGAGTAAAAAAGGAGCCAGCCTCTTCTCAGCGGTGCCCAGTGAAAGGACGAAGGGCAATGAGCACAAGCTGAAATACATGAAATCCCATTTAAACTTGAAAAGACTTTTTTCACTGTGATGTTGAATGCTGGAACAGGTTGCCCAGAGAGACTGTGAAGTCTCCAGCCTTGGAGATACTCAAAACTTGACTGGACATGGCCCTGAGCAGCCTGCTGTAGGTGGCCCTGCTCTAAGCAGGGGGGTCAGACTAGACAATCTCCAGATGTCCCTTCCAACCCCAACTAGTCATGACTCCGAGACAATCTCTTCATTCAATTAAATGACACAGCAACAGCCAAACACAATCTTTTGCTCTTAAGTACAAGATGAGCAAGTCCCTTCTCATCTCTCTGCTTATGTAGGTCTGCACCTTTTCAGATTGTCATTGTAAGATGTAATGTTTCATTACAGTTCTTGCAGTAAAGGCAGACTTACATCAATTCCCTTCCCGCGACCAATTTTCAGTATAGCCTAAACAAATGTGACAGACAGACCCTTGAACACCCCTAATGAGAACAGTAAATTAATCAAAGAAGTTAGTGGCTCAGTAGAAAGTTTGTGATAGTTTAATTGGGATAACGGTGCCAGGAAAAATAAGAAAGTCCTGTTGCTTGATCAGCACGGAATCAGTAACATCATTTGTTTACATCCTGTGCCATACAACACTACGAAATATTAAGACAATCCTTACTAAAGAGGTAAATATTGTTAAATAATAGCTATTACTGAATTGCAGGACACAATTAACACTAATTTGTTAGCCTTTCCTGACAGAAAAACTCAACAAGACAGGCAGCTGGAATACAGGAAAAAACCTGCATATTGATTTTAATCCAATTTGGAGCCAGTTTGCTGGCAGGAGCAAAGAAGAACCAGCATCACACAAAAACAGACGTCAGAGAAGTTTTTAAAGAGTAGTTACCATGTGTGATAGTTACTGGTTTAGACAAAGCTGATATCAAGCAATTGCGCTTAATAATATAAAGATATAGGGAACATATTTGGATAGCAGAGTAGTAAGAGAGGGAGGTGAAGACAGACAGAGAAGTAGAGGAAAAAAGCTAACTTTTCTTTTTGTAAGGTTCTGTAATATCCTAAAAGAACTTTTGTTTAAGTGATTACAATGAGCTTTTCTTTCTACCACCGTTTCGATAAGAACCAACCACCTTTCTAGTTTTTTCCAGACAACGAAGTAGCCACAAGTAACATTGTCAAGTCATTTTCCCTACCTAGTACATAGTCTAACAATAGCTAAACTCAGCTCTTTCTCACCTCAGCTTTAGAGCTTTTCTAGACCCCGAAACTTCCCATTAGCTTTTTATTATGTAGCAGCATGCTAAGCTATTTCCTTACCATAACCATCACCTGTTTTAGTTATGTCAGGATAAGTAATAACAACATCCAAGTGATTTCAATCTAAAGCTGCTGTCAGCAAGAGCCCCTACTTCTGCAGGGGTCACAGCCCCAACAGAATTCATACAGAAACTGGAGGTTCAGCACCAATACAGCTCCCAATAGTGATTTTTTTTTAAAGATGTTTAAGCAGCTTTGAGATAAATATTGAGAAAGTTACACACAGAGCACTAATCAGATTATAAGACTTCTGCCTCAGAAGTTAGAGCTGTTAAAGGTGCTCACAGCACCCCACACACGGTGGATTGAAGCACTTGGAATGGAAGGTTCCAGCCAGCTCTAGTTGTCCATTTTCCCTTTTTTATCTTTACTACACAATAGACCAGCAATCTGTAGTGAGGATAAGAGTCCTGATCCAGCTACCAGTTAATTCAAAGAAGATCTATACATTTATTTCAGTACTAAATATATTCTATTCTTGTCATCAGTAACAGTATCTACTCAGAACGTGATCTGCTTTCATCCAACACAGTTCTTCTACAAGATTCTGGAAGACTTTAGCACATCTTACAACTGAGATAAAAGCCTGCTATAGAAGTAATAACTGCCTTTGTGGAGTTGTTTGTATTTTCAAGGATGTTTTATGTTTCTGGTTTGTTTGGTTTTTTTTACTGTTGTCTATCTGCTAATCTTAGAAACCTACTAATTCAAAAAACACAGAGATAGCAATAGCCAAGCATTTAGTGCTATGTAAAAACAAATAAAAATACTCACACAGTGGATAACCCACAAAGTTGGAGCTCCAGGAACTTACATAAGAGAGACAGGCATTTCTATATCCCTAGCTATACTACTACCTCTTGCTCTGCTAACAGTAGCAATGCACTTACTGGCCTTTATACAGCTTGGGTGCGAGTAGGAGGAAGAACTACTGAAGGTGAAGGTTCCCGGGAAGGTGATTAATTCATTTTTTAGGATGATTGTTTTCAGGTTTTATGTGTGAGTGATTCACAGAAGAAGGGATCATCGTTGCTGGGAGCAGCCCAGAGAAAGGTAAGCCTTTTCAGGAGGAATATCAGTGCTGCTGAGGTTGCTTAGGCTCTGAATAATCCCATCCCTTCTGGAGTTTTGCTCTGTAGGCAGATCCCCTCAGCTAAATAATAATTTGTTCTCAGTTCTGGTGCTTTCTTCTGGGCGTTACAGCATTCGTTGTCCCAAGAGAGCTCTGTTAGGGGCTGACAGATGTGAATCCCTTCCACGCTGCGCCTAAAGCTCAGTCTGATTCCTGAGAAGTACCAAAGCCTCAAGCCAGCATCTGCAGCTCACTGAAAGGTAGGGAAGAAACTTGAATGGAGATCTAATGTTGCTAGGATGGCCACAAAATAGCCACAAAAATGTTATACTGCTGCAGCCTGTGCATTGTCCTTGCTCTCAATGCTTGCGCTGTGCTGAGTGACCATTAGCCAAGAAAATGGCATCTTCCATCTCCAGCTTGGAGAAACTGAGAATGTTTTCCCCCAAGCAAATTCAAAGACGTTGTTTTAGATGGGGATATTATCTGATCAGGCCAAAGCAGGGCCCTGAAGTTTCATCTGAGAAACTAAGCCTATAGGTATTCAGAGAAAGGTGGAGACTAACTGACAGCCTTGTTATCTCTATTCCCCCACCCTCTACCTCTATAGGGTGTAAACTCATCAGGAGTGAGAGGAGCTGTTTCTTACCAAGGTGCAGTGCTGGTCTAATGATGCTCTGCCCTTGGGCTGCTGTTAAATACCTACTGCAGAAAGCGGTGGCATCCCCAGCTGGAGGGAGGTGGCCAGCCCCATGGCAGAGGACATCTCGGTGAGGACATCTCGGTGAGCACATCTCGGCAGCTCCAGGGCAGGAATCCCAGGGCTCAGCAGAACCTGTCCCTGCAGCCTCATCGGGCTGAGTGCATGCTGGAAACAGATGTGCGATGCTCATGAGGTCTGTTTTGCTGGCCCAAGTGTATGGCAATGGCGAGTGTTTGAGGGTGACAAGAAGGAAGGGGGGAATATGGACGAGTTCATATCTTACAATGTCAGCAAGCTTCTGAGGAAGGCCATATTTACTTAATTTGTTCAGCCATTTTTTGTGATACCTCATTCACTGGAACAGAAAGAAATGTTGGAATCAGAGTTTGCCGTGAGTATTCATCTGTTCTAGGCTGCAAATTGACTGTGAAACGTCACATGGAGGCTCAGTGGTGTTCCTTACTGCTGTCAGCATTGACGCAGTGGCACCCTGTGAACTACAGTGTTTTTCTAGTGCAGATATGGCTGGAGTGATTCGCAAACGCAGTAAACTTACATCTTCCTCCTTTGTGGGCTGTAGCAGCAGCCAGGATGGTATTGAGGAAGTCCTGAAGGCAATACCTGGGCACGGTGGGGTGCTGCACTCACCTGCAGGGTAAATATAGCAGTAAATTTGCAGCCTTTTTACAAGAGAAAGCCGAGACAAAGGAAAAGATCAAAAGTGGTCAGTCGACAGCCCCAGATGGAGTTGACTGGCTTCAGACAGCCAGTGATGTGAGTAATAGCAAATCACCATATGGGATGTCAGTGGTAGAGCTGGGGAGGTAATCCCATGAACCACAACTCTTACTGTCATGCACCCCCAGGTGTTTAATGCAGCTCTTGCACCTGCATTAAATAGTTGTCTTTAAATAATCTCATTTTCCCACTGACCCTGTGTCCCATGTAGTCCTCAAGGACTGCCTCACCACTCAAATAATTATGTTTTCAAAGAAGATGTTTTTGGTAGGAGCCATTAAGAAAAGCTCTTGGACTATATGCAGAAGATAAGGTAATACAGTTGGAAACCAAATGTAAGCTTTGTAGTAGAAATAACTGATGTTTGAGGAAAAACTGGTTTTCTCTTGGCTATGAATTTTCAAGTTAGAAAACTTTTAAACCAAATGATGCAAGTTTCTATTAAATATAGGTTCTTAATTTTCTGATGCTGAGCCCTGGAAAACATTAAATGTGACTTTGCAAATTTCTGCAGAATTATTAATTCAGAGGAAACTGATGTTTGCTATCTCCCAGGGAAAGGTAAAATGGATCTAGAAGTATACACCACAGAATTTCAGGAAGAGCTGGTTCAATATTCATTCTGTTTAAGAGTTGTGACAGTGACAAGTCATTTTGCTGCCTTCTCTCAATTTTCCCTCCTGTAAAGTGGAAATAACCATTCCTAAATGCAGTATTTACCTGTATGGAGAAGGTACAACTACTGCCAATACAGGCTGTGCTGCATTTCATCCTGAAAGCTAAAAATAGCTCCAGTAAAGATCTTAATTTTGTAACTGACCAATGTGTATACTTTCAGGGAAGTGGGACTGAAAATATTTGGAAAAAAATGTTTATTTAGCAATTTGTGCTATTTAAAGGACGCTGTTAATACACTATATGCATGACAGCCTTTTCAGGTGATTAAATGCCCAGCTGAAGTGGGGTATGTAGCCATAGAAGCCATTTGTTGAAGACATAAACAGCACCATCAATATTTTTTCAATTATAGCAAAAGATGGAAGATGCAGTGATTTTTGAAATCATGGAAAGAGCTTTTCTTGCTGCTTGAAGGGATAGAAAACTGAGTCTTGTTTTCCCCTATCTTCTTATTCCCATGCCTTTGTGGTAGGACCTGGTTGCCTCTTTCAGGTGGGCTCAGGTGGTTAACGTGGGTTCGATGTGCAGTTTGGGTGAGAGACAATGGACCCAGCTGGTCATATCTCTCGGTGGTGGTGGTTTTCCTTTGTAGGGATGGCTGAAGTTTTTTACTTTGCCTGTAAATCTTGATGACTGAATTGATCAGTCACCTTATTTACTGCCAAAGCTGCGCTGGGGCCACGTAGGAGTGCAATGGGGGAGTTTCCCCCCCCCAGTCCATTTCCCAAGAAGAGCCCTCCTTCTCTGGGGCTCAGCCGGGAGGTGTTTTGCTTTGGTTTTTTTCTGGACTTCTCTAGCCTGAAAGTGTCAGCTCTGTTTTGTTGTTGCCTATGGGCAGCCAGCTCTGAGCATTGCTCCTGAGCTCCAAGACAATTCCTCTGGCCTTCTCAGAGTAATCTACGAGAAGAGGCTTCCTTATGCTACTTTCTTCAGAAGATGCATCGATTCATACCATCCCTAATCCTTTCAATCCTGCAAATGTTGGTACTTTGGATTTTCAGTTCAAGTATTGCATAATATTTATCAAGGAAATAGAGGCGGTGTTGCTTTGAAAGGGGAATTAATGTATTGCTTTGACACCTGCAAAGGCTTCTGAGAAAGGAAGAAGTTCTACTGAAGTGTGATAGAGCACAGACTGTCTAAAAGTTAGTCTCTAGGCTACCTTCAGGCCTCGGGCCACAGCACCATTACTTTAAGTTCTGTTGCAGCTGGAAGCTTTGAGTTGACTTATCCACAAGTTGAGCATTTAGCACTCTCCTGGTTTCCAGCACTTTGCAGGGAAACAAGGAGAGAAAGAGGAAGCAAAAAAGAAATGGGTAAGTGAACAGAGGCCAAGAAAACAAGTTGCCAAAGGTGGAAGACATGTTCAGCAACCTGTGGGTCTTTTGTATGCTGATCCACCTGAACGTAGTCATTTTGACCTTCCTAAAGCACATACGGGTAACAAAAGCTGTTAAAAGCTGAATAACTGGGGAAAAAAAAAAAGAGAAGAGCTGAGATGCGGGATGGCTGGGGAGTGAAACTGGCCTGATGATAAGCCGAGGCTCTCCCTTAAGCTCTCTTCTCCTAGTCTATGTAAAAAGCTGTTTGAGCAGCACTGTGTTGGTGGTGTGGTGGGGAGCTGGGCAAAGGTCCTCCCCTTCTCACTCAGCATCTGGGAGCTGGCAGCCGACCATGGGAATTAACACCTAAATGTTGATGTTACTTGATCTTACTGATATTTTCAGGTGATAACTGTAAAATGATACAGCATTGAACAATAGTCTTTAGTGAATTCTAATCTATACTAGAACATAATTCTGGTGTCAGCACTTAGTGATGTGATTTTTTTTTTTTTGAACAAATTAAAAATACTTGACTCTTAATATTTTGGTATTCTGTGATAAATTCACAAGTTCAGTCTATTAGAATCATGTAACTTGGCTTTTTGGGCATATTTTATGGTTTGTTGCTCACTAATGTAATCTACTTAAGTGTATAATTCAGTAATAATCTCAAATTACTCTTTGGCTAAACAAGAGGGAATCTAATAAAACTATAAAGAGTTTTGATATGATTAATATTTATTGTCCCTGCAACTTCTTATTCATAACTTCTCTTACATAATGTTTGCTTGTTCTACAAGACTGCAGGGTTTATGGTTGGACTTGATGATCTTAAGGTCTTTTCCAACCTACTTGATTCTATGATTTTTTTTTTTGTCTGTTTAGTATTACCTTGAAATGTGGATGAAAATCTTGTTTAGCTCAAATGCACTGTGGCTTCTTCTACAGCTTCTAAGGAGCACACCTCCATGCAGCCCTAGTCTACTGCCAATGGGATGCCAGGCAGCTATAGGTTCTCACATAAATGTTATGTCTCCTAAGTTATTCTAATACTGTGAACAAACTTGTCATGGTGAATGATGAATTGATTATTATTTTTTTGACTTGCTGTTAATTAACTTATCTTGTACCAGAAGTTATTTGTTCCACTGAAATAAATGGGAATGTGCTAAGTTGGCACTCTTGATTTATTGCTTTTGCCTCATGATCTATTTTTCAAAAATGCGCTCTTCAAATTTGCTTTCTAGTGCTAGATGAGAGATCATTAACCTGCTCTCTTGAGAGCAAGTAAAGAAAGGCAGAAGTTGTTCACAGAAGCTACACTTCTAGATAACATGAAGAAAAGACTACGCAAACGTGGCATCGCTGCAGCATGACTACAGGCATCACGGGGGAAAAAACCCAATAAACTGATAGCAACTGCTACAGAACATGGCTTCATGATGTGTTACAACCCAAGCTCTCGCTTGACGCCCATGCCAATCTCGGAGCTGACTGCTCTGATACCCTCCGTCGGCTTGCATTCAGTGGTATCAGAGAACGTCTTCTAGGGCCGAAGTGCCACACCTGTGGAAGCTGAGGACGGGCTCAGCCCGCGGTGCGCTCCCCTGGGGCCTCTCCCCAGCAGGGAAGAGGGATGGCTGTCTTTGTCTAGCGGGCGAGGAGAAGGCGCTGCAGCCCTGGCCCTGACTCTTCCCGCTGGGCTCCTCGGCACCCTGGGCCCGCCGGCCCGGGCTCTCCAAGAGATGCTCCTTAAAGAGGAGGCGGGAGAGGCGGCCGGGCCGGGTCGGGGGACAGCCGCTTATCACAGCGAGGGGGAGAGCCCGCGGGGGGCCGCGCCTGGCGTCCCGCGGCAGGACCGGAGTTACGAGGCGGCTGCGAGACTGCCGGTGCCGGAACACCGCGGAGCTGCCTCCCCGGCGGGCGCCCGGGGCTCTCCCTGCGCCTCCCCCAGACGGCGAGACGGGGGGCAGCCCGGCTGGCGGGGCGGGCAGAGCTGCCCAGACCGGGGGCGCCCCGGCCGGCAGGTGAAGGCCGCGCTCCCCCCCCACCTCCTCCGCCGCCGGGCTGGGCAGGGGGCCGCGGCCCGGGGCTCCCCCGGCGGAAGGCGACTGCCGCGGGGAACAGTCGTTCTGCGAAGCCGGCATGGCCGAGGCCGCAGCCCGCCCCGGGGACCCCGCACCGCCCCGCCGGCGGCGGCGGGAGGAGCCCCCCGCGCGGGGCCCCGGTGCCGCCGCGGCCGGACTCTTTGCCGCGCGGCGGCCGCTCGCCCCCTCCCCGCGCGCTGCCTGGCGGAGGGAGACAGCGCGTGGTGCCGGTCTCCATGGCAGTGGGCTGCGTGGGCGGAGTGGTCGGGGCCGCAGCGCGGCGGTGAGCGAGCGCGCGAGGGAGGGAGGGAGCGCGCGCCCCCGGCCCTCCCCCGCCCCTCGGTGTTTGTGTCAGGCTGCTGGCGGCAGCGGAGCGGCCCCGCGGCGCCGGCCCGGCCGAGGGGCGCCGACCCAGCCCGCCGCTGAGGCGAAGAGCCCCGCGCCTGCCCCCGCTCCGCGCCGCTCCCGCCATGGGCGGCCCGTAGAGGAGCGGGCTCGGCGGCTGGTGCGGTGCCTGCGCGGCGGCGGCCATGGCGGTGGCGGTGGAGATGCGGCCGGAGCTGGTGGGGAAGCGGTTCCTGTGCGTCGGCGGCGGCGAGGAGCCGCCGGAGAGCGGGCGCTGGCGGGCCGGGGTCATCCGCGCCGTCTCGCAGCGGGACTCCCACAGCCCTGACCTGGCGGTAAGAGCCGCGTCCCGGGCCGGGCCGGGGGGCTGCGGCGGGGCCGAGGCGGCGGCGCGGGGCCTGCGGGGGCAGCGGGGCGCCCCGGGCGGGCCCGGCGTGACACAGCCCTTCGCCTGAGGGGCGGCGGGTGCGGGGGGAAAGTGCGTCTCAGCGCCCTGGCGGCGGGCACGGCTGACGTGGAGCCCGCCCCGCCGCGGGGGTCGAGGCCGGGGCGAGGCGCGTTTCCCCTCGGCGTGTGCGGCCGCGGTGCGGGGGGACGGGGGCGGCGGCGGCGGCGGCCCCCGTCGTGCCTCTCGCGCGGCAGGCGCGGATGCGGCTCCTGGCCGTGCAGCCGCCTCCGGCTGCAGCGGCGGTAGGAGGGGGCGAATACCTGGCCTGGCCGCCGAGGGGAAGTCGGTCTGCTGCCGGAGCAGCAGGGCTCGGGCCGGGGGCGAACGCCTCCCTTCCAGGGGAATGCAGAAACTGTCGTCGCGAAGCGCTGACCGACTGGGTGTAGCGTAGTGGACGCGGCAGCGAACGTTGCTACTGAAAGAATGTCATTGTTTCCCCTCCTTGTGTTGTCCGCTGTCACTGTTTTCCTAAGGGGTGTAGGAATGTGCGCGGAGGTTAGCGAAGGAGCTAGGGTATGTTCTGTTGCGCTCGGGCACACTCTCACTGGGGGGGGAAACACGACCAGGATTTCCTTGGGTTGGTGTTCTGAATGCACCATCTGTAAAATGGAGATTTATCGTGCTCCGTGGACTTGGCCGTTATTTTATTTGTGAATTCTGTGGTCTAACGAGCGTCATGTTACTGCTGTGGTTGTCTCCTTCCATGTTTTTACGTTATTTGGTGCTTCTGAAAGCACATTTTAAAATATCCCGACTATGTAAACGGGCATTACGTAGGCTGAAAAAAGGAATCACCGAGCTGCGCTGGGCAATCCGTATTGCTGCTGGTAAGGGGGGGGGCGTTCACAGCCGCGCACGGTTCGGGGTGGAATGTTGCCTTTTTACAAACTCATCAAGCAAACAATTGCCTGGGTTTAGAGATTGTTGATTGCTTGGTGCGAGAAATGTGATTCATAAAACTAAGAATTCTTGCTTTCATGCGGCCCCAGCTTTAAGCGTTGTTTTAGAAACAGAAGGTATGCGACACTTGAATTATAGCTGGAGAGTGGAAAAAAAACAACCCACAATATAGTAAAAAAAGTAGCATTTCAAGTAGCATGCTGTTCGTGGCCTGTGTTTTCAACCTTTGGTTATATGCGAGAATCATCTAGAATGCCTTATTTTTAGAACCTATTTTGGATGTTATTCTTGCAGGGTGGTAGTCTCTAGAATCTATATACAATTATGGAAACACTGAGCGATGTTTAAGGAGTTGTTTACTAACATTTACAAGTCGGAGCCCTAACTTGTAAACTCTGGAGGCAGAGCTGACATGAAGAGAGAAAGGGTGCTAAAAGGAGGCGTTTCAGGGGTTGTATCTGTTATGTTAAACAGGTAATGTATGCTGCCTGTTCTAAGTACTTGCTCCTCTTCCTAACTTTGCTATCCAAGTGTTTTTTCTCTTCAGATACTCTCATTACAATTCTTGGTAATTTAGGGAAGAACTGTCATGTTATGGCTGGTTTCAGAGACAGGATGGCTAAAGATATGCTTATGTGTTGTAGTGGAGTGCTATTTGAATAGATCCAAACTACCTGAGAAGCAGGATGGATGCTCTAGCCTGCACTTCAGCCTGGGTGCAGTGCAGTGCTACTGTGGCCATACTCCTTCCGGGATTCGAGCTAGCTACGCAGCGCTGCGTTATGCTGTGTAGATATACTCCTAGTAACCTAGGAGTGCTGGAAGCCGAGGAAGGGTTTGGAAATACTACCTAGGTCTAATGAGTCCTAGACTAGTACTTAACTACTGGAGCATCATTGCCCCCTTTATGTGCAATATTTGTTTTTTGTGTAACCTGTTCTCTGTCCCCAGGGCACAAACAAGTATAAATCACAAAGGGAGTGGGTAGAGGAAGAAACAGTAAGGTTTCTGTTAGCAACAGGTTGTTTCTGTAGGTTAGGCTCTCCTTTTGTATTTCTAATTAACATTAACCTCTCCTTACTTGATATTTGCTAACCTGAGTATCCTCTTCCCCTGCCCCCAGTGAAGGACAAGGGCATTCTTCTGTTAGCCCTGGTTCTGTGTGTTATCCTAGATGGAGTGAGTGCTGCTGTTACCTTTCCATGGCTTGTGTTTTGAGGTGGCCATCCCTATGAATAGCTCCAGACCCCTCTGCTACTTGTCAGTGGAGTGAAATGGTAATTCTTGTCGACAGTTTCATTGCTGCCTACAGGGTGCAGCATAAAAATGTTGAAATTGACTTTTTGTCAATTTTGTGTATTCCTGGTGCCTCTGAGTGGGATGGACATTGCAGAAATACAGAAGATGCCTCCAGCTGCAGGAAGGGAGGACAGCAGCAGTGGGCATTTTCAAGATGATTTGCAAGCAAGCAGAACTGAGTTACCTTTTAATCCTGGCTTTGGAAGGAAGTATCATTTACATCACCTCTGTGTCTTTTCTTCCTTAATAAGTGTGAGCCCCTCCAGTCAGTTACAACCAATTTAAGAGCGGGGATAGATGTGAGAAAGATTCCCTTCCCCCAGTCTGTGAAAGCTGACATGTGAGGGGCCATGAGAGCTCTCCTCCCAAAAAACCATGAAGGCAAGGATGTCGTGGCATTTTGTGCGCTCCTCCTGGAAGCGAAGAGGTGGTCTCCAGCTGGCCGACCAGCATGCGCTGAACTTCAAACCAGCTACGGCATATGCTGCCTCTTGCTTAGCACCAGACAGAGATAGGTAGGTGATGGGGGATGGAGCTGATGGTTGTGAAGGTGGGTTTAAGGGCATGAGAAAGAGCTGAGCATTAGCAAAAGCATGAGAGCAAGTGTGAGTATTTGGATGTGGGACTATAGGGGCAAATGGAGAGTTTTATGAGGTGAAGGATCTTAGGGAGATATGGGCAAGCTGAGAGGCAAATGATGTAATTAATGTTAAGTGGCCACAGGGCTTGTAGGAGCAAATCCGCAGGAAACCAAGCTTCGTTAGTTCTGCTGTAAACAGAACTACTCATTAAATCAGGAACTTCAGACCTGAAGGCTGGACTAGCTGCTCTCCGCTGGTGAGCAGGCAAATGAAGACTCCAGTTTTTGTATGCTACTAAGTTTGTTTCATGATTTTGTCTTCATAACTAAATTAATGAATATTTTAATAGTTGAAATTATTGTCCTGGTAAGAAAATGAAGACAAGAACTCAGTTATCCAGTGTCGACTCCCTGATAGGTCTCTACTGCTCCATGAAAGTACGTTAAATGACTCTTCCCTTATACTTTTCATGATTGCAACATAGCTGATATAGTCTCTGTTTTCTCTTAAAATGGATTTTTTTGTTTTTTTTTTTCAAAAAAGAACAGTATCAAAGTGTCTTTTCTCCCACTATTTTATGGAAATTTTGCCTTCCTCAGCTTTCCTATTAATTTACTGCTAGTGGGGAATACAGTGAGAACAACTGGCACTGGTTGTGAGTGCTGTTGGTCTTCTGGAAGATGAATGCTCTTGCCGTTACATGCTGATCCTTCTTGCCAGGATTTGGAACCCATGTTTCTTCCTTCATCTTCCTGTAATATTTAAAAACACCTACTGTACAGGTGCAATGTGTCCAATGTATACAAGTTAATCCAGGAGTTTTCTTGATGATTTTCATGGTCTGAGTCACAACTTGATAGTTAGACCTCTTGATCTTTCACTCTTGACCATTCCTGTTGCATGAAAAGCATTTATTTAAAAATAAAAACACAAGCAAAAAAAAATTTCATATACATACATATTTGTGTGTATATATATGTGTGTTTCACTAGTCATTGAGAGAATTCATAACTATTTTTCTGCTTAAGTAACAGTGGGTGTTATTAGAGGAAGCTGGGAACTCTATTTTCCCTTACTGCTAACTGCCTGGAAAAGCCTGTGTGCTGCTCTGATTGCAGTGATAACTCTGGGCAAATAAAGAAACGGCCAGGAGGAGAAAGGTGGAGTCAACGCCATATGATCTCCCCCATCTTTGCTGTCCCATAAGAATTGCTTTCTGGGCCACAGGTTGCAAAATGTCTATTTTAACCCAACTGCCAAGATTTGACATGGTGGTGGCGGAGGTGTGTTCCTATATTGTGCGTAAAAGGTGATTATTTAGAGGAGTAAATTTCTTAAAATATAAATCAAATTATTCAAATTATTTCCCTTACCGGAAGTGCTTCAGAGTTCTGGGAATTCTTGTGGTCCTGCAGTTGTATATTGAATACAGTAATATAGTCAGCTGTATATTTTCTCCACATGAAAGAGAAAATGGAAATAAGCTTTCAAACACATAATGTGCAACCCTTAATAAAAAGTATAGTTATAAGTTGCAGTGATTTGTAATTGCGTATTTATTGATGTGTGCATTTTGCTGCCATGACATCCGTGGATTGGAATACAAAGTCAAGAACTGAGTACTTTGGTAGTCTTCAATGTTTTACAATAGGCAGATGTAACATTTAGTAACTGTACATAGGGAAATATATTGTGGCAATAAATCACCATGTTAGATATCCTTCATAAAAACCTAAATATTAGTGATAGTTTGAAGCAGTTGTTTGATTTTTTTTTTTTTTTTTTTAATTTACAGTAAAATTAGTAAGATATACTGGGGGAAATAATACATAAATAGTTTTGGTAAACTGTATTTTTTTAGTATCTCATCTTTGGTAATTTGCAAACAAGGAATTGATAAAAATTCACTATGTCTGGTGAAACCATTTGAAAAGAACAGCGGCAGACTTCGTGTGTCTGTTTTAACTGAATTTGCCCTCCCTTAACAGTAAAATGGAAGGTCACAGAATGTAATGCAAACTTATCAGTACTGTATTACAGATAACATGACAATAATTTGAAGTAATTGCTGATAATTTGAAAATAAAAGAAGATATTTTGGAGAACTACTCCATATGCTGAGAGTTTCTTACTAAAGATGGAGTTAAATTTGCCTTCACTGTCTGTGGAGCTGCTCTTACCAGTCTCTTTACGACCTGTAATTGTTTTAATCTTCCTTCTTCTGCATTCCCAAACTTTGTGAATGCGGTATGGCTTTGTCATATAGGCGCAGAATTGCACTTCTGTACGTTACGTTTCTTTTCTGCCATATACTGATTTTTAATGCAGTGTTTTGCATTGTCCTCTGTTTTCCTTCCACTAAGCTAGTATTTAAGGAGAAACTGTATTAATTTTTTGAATGCATTTGAGCTAATCTGTTTAAAAATGAAATAGATTTTTCATTCCTTATTTTAGAAGTACACACTCTGCAGCTTTTACTTCTTAACCCTGAAATAAACTGGAAGATGCAGAAATATGCTTTAAACTAGTGGTGCATAGCTTGTTGGTGGTTAATGGAATATAAAAATACTACATATTTCTGTACCAGCATCTGGGTTAAAGATGAAGAGCAAGTTGTTGGTGAGGATCTTGTCACGTTATTTACTCCAGCTAGTGGAGATGATGCTGAAAACATGCCAGCACGTATCATGTCACTGCTACCTCTGGATCCAGGCGAGGAGTGGTGGTGTAGGATGCATTTCGTGTCTGTTTTGAAGTTGATTTGAAAGGAGTGGGAGAAGCTCAAAATGCAACAGGGATTTAGACCCTCTTCAGTTGTTTCTACTGTTCTGTATCAGTATTGAAGCCAACAAGAGTCTTGTAAGTTTTGGTGCATGTCAGCTGGGCAATCTTTTCTTGGCTCAGCAGTAAAGAAAACTTCCTATTTCCTTTCTGTGTTTCTAATAAGATTGAGCTTGTCATCCTGTGCCTGTGAATGTCACCTCATCTGTCTTCCAGAGTTAGTTCAGTTACTGTTCAGGAAGGAGCATCTCTTTCATAGTAATTTGACAAAAAGATGAAACACAGGAGTGTTCCTGTGAAACTGACTGCAAGGATGCAATGCTTTATGTTCTGCCCTTACCCCCTCTTTGCTGTTGTACTAACAGAAACCTGAATATGATGTAGATCAACAAGTAAATATAATTACACTGATGGATTTTGAGGAAGGTTTATTTGAATGTCAAGATTGCAAACAGAATTTAGGTGTCCTGAGCTAGGGATTAATAGGTTTATTAATTTGCTGCATAGTTGCAAAGTATGCAGCAGTGAACAAAATATGGAAAAAGGATGGTTGGATCCTATACTTAAATCTTTCAGGAGGCTTTAAGAAAGATATATCAGGTATTTTGTGAATCAAAAAAGCATTCACTTTTGCCTTTTATATCCCATGCATACAAATAATGTATTATTCTACATTTGTTCTACATCAAATTTTTCTTGTTCTAGAACTTTGTGTGAATCTTTGGAGGTGTCTGAAAAAACCAGGGCATACCCATCTTAAAGAGTTTTGAAGAATGAGTAGTCATTTTATAGGAAGCCATTCTTTCCGTGCACATGCCAAGAGCTCAAAACCTGCTTGAGAACAGCACAGCTGTTCTTTAATGTCAAATTGAGTGAATTTTAAAAGTGGTACTTTTAAAAATTTGGCCAAAAATAAGCTCAACCTTCTTCTGATTCTACTATCGGTGAATTGTAGAGATGCTTAGTTCCATTGGTGAAATTGAATTTCTACTGGGATCAGGCTTGACCTTCCCTTTCAGTAGGACTCAGTAAGCTGCTTCTGCTTTTGCTGGAAGAAAGTAAGTAAGTATTGATCATCTGAGAACTTTACCTGAAGTTGGCAACGAGGTGGTTGTCTCGGAAAAGACACCGCTATGACGTGCTGTTATTGCCTGCTTTTGTGCTTTGAGCACTGACATTGTGTTGCTGCAGGGATGGTTTCCCTCCTAGCCCTACTAAGTGGGGACTGAGGCCTGCTCTGCTTGCAACCAGCTTGTTCTTGGAATCTGGTGAAGAATACTAAGCTAATGCTATGTTGCTTCATTATACTTACTCATCCAGAACGTTACTGTTGTTAGTTGATGTTACTCCCATGTACCACTAACTTTCATGTTACAAGATGGAATGAGAGCAGGGGAACCAGAAGAACCTTGGGGATTTTGCTGTGTTTTGCTTTCTCGTAATTTTCTTAAAAATATTTTCATTGATTTCTTAAATTATTTTACTTTTACTTTAAACAGCTGTTACTGCTTTTCGGAATTAAGTGGAATGGAGCAACTTAATCTGCTCCTGAGGAAGTTGTCTCTGTCTACACGCAGCAACTGGGTTTGAGCTAATTCATGCACTCTGTTAAGAGCTTCATGGGCACAAAAGATGCAGGGTAAGCGTTAAGGCTTTTAGCTTGACCCTCCCATGGCAACATTTTTAGAAGTTTTGGAGACTGTGGTTCCACAGACGTTTCTCTTGGTGGCAGTGCTGGCTTAATTTTTTTAACCCTGAGCAGTTTCCTGATCCGTTCACCACATGGCACTTCAAGCAGTTGTACAGAGGCTGAGGAGGTGGTACAGGATCGATCAGAGGCAAATGGCTGAGGGTAGTAGCAGCTTAAGCTGGCACCATTTCCAGGAGAAATGTCTCTGGACCATGGCCTTAATGAAGTAGTTGAAAACTAGCTTAAATGTCTTTGTGAGAGTTGTAGTCACTGCACCTAGTAAATGTGTCCCCACCTGCACAGCTGTAATGCAGGGATTTTGTACTGCAGGTGAATTAATGGTATTTATTCAGTCAGTATGAGTAATTTATTCTTTCACTTAAATAAGGCAATATATGTTCAAAATAACCCATAACATGATCATTTGATGTCTGTTGATGGCTATACTTCTTTGTAAAGGCAAGTTTTGGAAGAATAGATATAAAATAAAATGCTTTGAGGGAAACTTAAGCATCTATATGTGAAAACGCATACACCTCTGCCTCAGTCAAATACTGCATTTAATATTTCTGCATAAATATGATAATCTTTTTGAGTGTTCTGATCAGCACTGTAATTAATGTAGATGTTGAAATGATTGCCGTTAGGCTTCACTGCAAGTAACTTACTGCTATGTATGACAGCTCAAGTAGATACTGCTGACTTAGTAGTTGGGTTGACTCACCAGGGTTTTACTTTTTTTGCGAAGGGAACAGGGCTTTTTAATAAAATCATGGTTTAAAATCTGGAGTATGATTGCTCTGTGAAAGGCAGAGCACGTGCTGAGTCATTGCCAGGTGGCCCAAGTCAAATCTCTTTAGTCCTGCATGTCTGGAGAGGAGGGACTGGAAAGCTGTAGTTTGGGGGAGTGTTGGCAAAGATGGTTTGTTTTGAAACAGTCCTCCAGTTTATTTCCTTATTTTTTGCTCTTCTTGGCTTCTCTTCTTTCCTGAAACACAGAATGTAAATTTACTACCTTTCAAAACCAAACAAAACAACCCAAAAGCTGATATCAAACAGACAAAGAAGCTTGTTGGGATAATCATAGGAAATATGTGATTTGAACTGTTTGGTTAGTGTAGAAAATCTTGGAGAAAGAGTGGCAGGAAAATTGGTAGTAAAGTCTTAGACTGAATTGGTCATTAATCTGTATTTTTTCTTGCATCCTAATTCTTCATAAAGCAAAGCTCAAGACTTCAGTTTCACAGCCTTGGTCATCATCACAGGCAGGAGCAAATACGTGTAAGCAAGGCATAGCACGAGCAGTTTTTAGGAGAGAGGTTAATGACTCTTGGGCTATAGACCCATGATGATATTTAAAGAATTAGGAGCTAACAGTGGTCTAGTGCCAACATTTCATAGGGAAGCTGATGTATTTGAAGACCAAATGTGAACAAGGTACTGTGGTCTTAAAAGCTGTTGTCGTGGCGCTTAGCTGTCATACCTCTACAATTCTGGCACATAACTGCTTCCTCAGTGTATCCTTACAGCAATTTGGAGCTCAGGGACTTAATCCAGCAGAGGTCTTTGGGTTTTGTATCCCTTGCTGGGTTTTTCCTAAATGGATTTGTAGGAAACCTTTTTGAATCCCTGTGAACTTTTCAACATCCTGTGACAAAGAAAGGTCAGGCTTTAACTGCCTGTTGTACTCAGGATTGCTTGCTGTTGTTTCAGACCTGCTTCGGTTCCTGTGTTGTGAGGTACAAGTTAACAGTCACCCCTTGTTTGCTGTTTGCATGCCACTCGTGATTTTATTAGCTCTGCTGTACTACTTCATACTTGTCTCTCGGAGCATTTAAATGTGGCAATTTTCCTTTACTGTTTCTTAACTCAAGACACTCGGAGGTATCTGTTCTGCCTGTCAGTCCTTACCAACCCTGTCCAAATAAATGTCTGTTTGAACCAGATTATTCCAAAGAGCGTACAGTTTGTTTGCGTAACTTAAATGGCTGTCTACATTGAGATGCATATCTTCACATTATTTCCTTTCTGCAGGTTGTTCTGAATAGATTTAATTTAATACTATCGAGTTTTTTTTTTTTTTGCAGGAAATAACATTTTAAATGAGTTTTAAATTGTAAAACTTTATTTCTTCACTGAAGCATATTGATGAATTTTTTTTTTCAGTTATGGTAACCAAACTGTCTGTTGCAGGTCCGTTTATATTTAGTATACCCAGGTGTTGGTCAAACCTTGGTGGTGATCTATTTAACAACACTTAGGCAGTGAGTAAAGCTTTAAAAAAAAAAAAAAAGGCAGGGGAGTGGTCATGAAATAATTCTGGCTTGCTAACTATTAATCCAGGTGGGCTGTCCTAAATATACCTGATCTTTCTGTATACTGTCATATTTTAGCATTTGTATATAGGTCAGAACATGACATGAGTATTTTTAGACAATGTCATGAGTGCTTCTTAATTTGATGGGTAGCTTTTCTGTATGATGGGATACTTATCTCCTTCTACATGATCTTTTAAAAGAGAGAATCAATTTTGACTCATTGAAAGGAATTTCAATATTTTTGTGTAAACAGAAAATGTTTGAAGAGCTTTGTTACTTTGTACCATATTTTTCCTTTAGAAATTTGTAGTCTAGATTAATCTGTTCCTTTTATTACCTATACCTTTGTACGAAATTTCAACTTAGTTAGGCCTAAGGCTACATAAAATATAAAATAAAAAATTTCGTTTAATAAAAATTTCGTTTAATTCATTGACTAACTTACTAATTCCATCGGATGGTTTCTTTTGAAACTGAATGTAGTACTTTCATAAAGCATTGTAAAGATTTTTGTATTTTAAAGTGGAAAAACTTGGCTTTCTGTTGACACTTGGAAAAATGGCTTGCTGACACTACTTTTTTTTTTGAGTTCTGTAATAGTGTCTTGTCCAGGTAAAGTGAGATGTGTGTGTACACTTTGGCATATTTTTTCCCTCTGTCAAATTTTTTTGACATTGAATGGATTTTCTGTTATCTAATTTTGATTATTTTAAAAAAATATTTTAGCTTTCAGATGCATTTGAGCATGACTTACGTTTCAGTAACACGGCAAAGTTGATCGCTGCTCACTGACTGGTTTCAGATGTGATAAACAGAATACAAGTTAAGTCTTACGTTTGCCCATGTGTTACTTCTCTGCTAAAATATAATGAGCAATAAAGAGCTAAGTAATGGTAGAACTTAATATGGCTATTCAGTTGGTACCATTGAAATGGATGAAGCCTATATCTCCAGAGGATTCTTTGGTTTGTTGGCTGAGGAAAAAGGATGGCATTCAATACCCTTTTATGTTTTTTTCGAAGATGTGTTTTATGATATGGTAGTCTACCTATTTCCAGGTACCTGGAACTAGTAAGTTCAGGAATGTTTACTGGTATATTTGAAAGAGTTTAGTGCTTCAGTGGAAATGAGCAATTAGTTCTATGTCTGTCTTTTTCCCTCCTTTCTTACAGAAGTCTGGTTTTGGTCTGGAGTTTAGCATGTCTACGTTTTAAGAAGTATGTCTTCAGTTGAGGACAATGTAAGGACATGTAGAATGACCGTTAGGGATCTTAGGACTGAGTTGGCCAGTATTTGGAGGGGGGAAAGAATGGAAAAGAACATATCTTTTTTTTTTTTTTCTGAAAACCTTTTGATCAGTTCTTAAGAAGCACCAATCAAAGAAAGCTCATGGAATGACCGGGCAGGCACATACAGGAGCTAGAGTGTATGGGTCAATCAGCAGAGGAGGCAAGGAAAGAAGAGAGGCCCATACTGGTTTAGATGTAGAAACCCATACATAGTTTGATGTAAATTGACAAAAGGAAGGCTCCTTCTGTCTGCACAGAAGTCAGCATCCCTTCCTGTGAAGCTTCTGGTTTCGGAAGCGGTGGGTCCATTCTCTAACACAAGGAAAAATTAAGAAATTTGTAAAGAAAAAAAAAATCTAGATGTTGAAGTTCAATACATGCATTCACAGTTTTACTCAAAGCTAATGGTTCCTTGAACTCAGAGAAACAAAATCTCAAAAAGCATTGATTATTTGAAGTCAGAGAGCAGAGATGAAACTGTTATTGCTGTTTCATTAATCATAGCTTGGGCCAGGTGCAGTTCTTGTTCCTAAGGCTGTCAGTTTGGCATTTCTCAGGGCAGTTGTAGAACTGAGCTTTTTTGGAGCTCTTCTTAATTGCTTTGTTTCCTTCTCTTCCCAGGACTTACCTGCATCTACTTATTACTTATCAGATTTTCACTGTGACGGAGACGCATTTGTAACGTAGCAGGCATGTGCTGCTTTTCCATGGGACTGCATGTACAGGATGGAGAGCCTGAACTCAAACCTTACTTTACAGCAAGGTAGCTGGGATAGGTAACTATAGGCTGCCAATCTAAGTACTGTGGAGAATAACACAGCAGCATAATTTGGGGAGTTGGAAAGGTAGGTCTTACAGACTGCTTCCCTAATGCATATTGTGGTGGAGGGAGGTGGTGTGTGATACTGTGGTAGGTTTGGACTATCTGTGGATCACAGAAAAGTGGTTCTGAGTGTGTCTGTGCTAATGCAGTCGAGTTGTCTCTGAATTTGTGCTGCTTGGTTGGCTGCCCTTTCAGCTGATTTTTTTTTTAACTAAGGCTGCTGTTGAATTCTGTTAGTTATGAGAGCTCAAACAGGCAGGTAGCCTTGATGGGGATTAGTTTATCAGATATCTAGTAAAGTGCAAACTCTGACTGCAGCTTTATCCACCCTCAGGCTATTTAGACTCGCTGTACAGTGTGACCTTATTGTCTGAACCAGTGGAGCTACAGGATTAACCTTTTCCTTTGGTGTGGAGGGGTTGGGTTTTTCCTTCGGAGCTTAGAAGACAATGGTGTCTAACTTAAATATGTGAGTGTGTCACTGAAAGCTACTTCTAATTAATACCAGGTGCTTTCTTCATTGCATTGCTGTTGGCTTCACCCACATCCCATACCTTTCTTTATTGGGCCTGTCAGCTGGGCAGTGGCAGCACAAGGTTTGGAACTGCAGGTGTGCCAATTAGGCAAGCAGCTGTCTCATCATCAGTAAAGTGTACGGATTTGCAAGTCACTTGTTTTGCAAGCCTCTCATAAGAAATTCATGTGTGGAGAGAAACTTCCAGATCTTCTGAAATTTGGCAGTAGCTTAAAGTTAATAGGAAGTCTTGACTGGAAAACATGCTTGGAAAAAAATATACACCTGGAAAAAGTAGTAGAAAGTAATAAAAAACCCCCAAACCTGTGTCGTAATGAGATACTGTCTGCTAGTATTGGCATTTATGGTGATAAAAACTAGAGGTATTTCGTAAGAAAAACTAATATATCCACTTTGCTACAGAACTTGAAAATTGCTTCTCTAGTACTTGTGCTGTGGAGTATGCAGGACGTTGCCTCTGCTGTTTTGTTGGTATTGTTGGTTGGGAGAAGAGAGCTAGGGTTGTGGGTTCTGTGGTGTACAGCATTTGTAGTAGTGGTAAAGGCTGTCATGGTGAGCGGTAATGATGGACTAGGGGCAGTACAAGCTATTAAGTTGTGCTTTGAAGTATCTTTCTATTTCTCTACTGGTTGCTTCTGTATAGTCCTTTTATCTGTTTCCTAACACTTTATTAACGTTACTTAAAATGGAAAATACTTGCTCAAATACTCTAATGAAAGATTTTACTAACAATCTAGAAGAAAATAAAGTCCTGTTTTAGCAGAGTCATGCCAAATAGGTTAACAGTTTGAAGGGTGGTTAGCCTGTGACATTGGGTCAAACTTGCAGTGGTTTATATCTTAAAGTATGTGTGCATTACGGGAAGTGCACACCTGGGTAAAAAGATACAAGAAGAATTTTTCTACAGGTGGTAATGTATAAATATAAATGACAAGGGACTCTTGAAACATTTTCACAGAGCAGTTAATACCATGGCCATTCCAACTAAAAGGCATTGTGGAGGTGCTTTGAAATGAGTGCTGTAAAATAACATCCCCATGCACCTTGCTGCATTCTGTGTTTTTTCTTACCTTCTAATGTTAGAAATATCAAACCACCAAGGTGGCCAGCATGAGAAAATTTGCTATGGTGTTATGCAGAGAGATGATGTCTTACTGTCATGTAATTATAAATAGGAGAAGGTTAGACTGCGTTCTTTCTGGATGCATGAGTCAAAATTATTGACACTGCTTTTAATCTTCTCTCATCCCGCGTAAAACACTCCATCTGATGTTATCCTAGTCCTGTTTAGCATTTCCTCTTCCCTACTTACCCCACTGATGAGCTGTATTTTAGTTTCTCCTTAGATCACTTATCTTTATTGCATCTTTCTATGGTCAGAGTACATCAGGCTTCTCATAAACATCTTGCCCTGTCCTCACAGTTGGAAGACTTCCGGTAAACCTCCCTTCTCTCAGGCAATAAGATGTTAGTTAGCTAATAACTTCCATTTTTAGTGTGAAGCTCAAACCTACTGAAACTGTTGATCGCTGTTTCTGTGTCCATGCAACGCTGCTTACTTTGTAGGACACACTCTTTGACCAAGACCTCACTGTGGTTGGTGCTGTGCAAACACAGAGCTAAAATTGTCTGTGCTGCAGTTTATGAAATCTGGAAGGACAAGGGGCTGAAATGAGGTTATAATGATGTGTTGTTTGTGTACAGCAGCCTAACCTATGACAGAGGACAGGTAGGAGAGGTTTTTGAGGCATATAGCAAAGTATTTCTACTGGTATTTTTTGGTTATGTCTGTCAAATATGAAGGATAGCCAGGGATAAAACTCAAAGGTGGCAGGCTGAAACTGTTTTTTCTTTTTTTTTTTTTTTAAAGCAGCCAATGACGGAGGTTTTGATTAAGTGTGGATCAGAAGCAGGACTTGGCATTTTGCAGCTGAGTCTGAAGACTTCGAAAGCAAACCCCAGTAAGTTATGTTGATAGAGAAAGGAGGCAAAATGGTGTAGAAAAGACAGATGCTGTCACTGCGATGTAGTAGCATGTTTATTGTGTGGCAGCATTGTGAGAGGATGTGCGTGGAGCAGAGTTCTGTGAACTCCAAAGGAAAAAAATGCTACATTAAGTGAGGTAAGAACCTAGGTAAGACTTAAATATAGCTCTGAGGGTAAGGACTATGGAGGAGTTGATAGAAACAGTATTGGGATGAACACTGAAAGCTCTGTCTTAGCCACGTTGTGTCTGAGGGTGCAAACTATGCAAGTTAGTGTCAGTGAGTGAGTTTAAATGGTTTTTGTGACCCTAACCATAGGGTTGTGCTAAGTAGTCTGATTCAGCTCCTATTTTAAGTATGTTCTGGATTTTTTTTTTCTCCCAGCACAGAGAATGCATTTTTCATTTCCATTACACATCTTCTGTTTCTGTGGTATGAACTTGGGAAGTAATTTTTGAAACAGATTACATTTGTGACTTTTGAACTGTGTGCAGACCATTTGTGGTCTAGGAAACTTAAGTGGTAAGTGGAACGAGGGTGCCTTTATAGTATTTCTAGTGAAAGTTTAAGTGACTAGTGATCTCAAAGTTTGAATGCTAACAATAGCTTTTTAGTCCTAAAGGCTTTGGAATCACTTTATTTGAATTGTTTTTCTGATTATTTAGTATGTTCACAGTCATTGACATCTTGATGACAAGGGTTGGTGGCAACTTGAGTTGCCAGCAGGCTTTTTCATGTATCACTTGTGATGCAAGTTGTGTTTTATGTTTTAAATGTCGCAAAGACCTCTTGGTTTTCACTTTATTGTAAAGGTTTGAATAATTGGGAGTGACAGAGGAGTTGAGTAATAACCAAATTAACCTGGATTGCCTAAACATGTAATACTTGAGATCCTTTTTCTGTGAGGAACTGACTAATTTGTCAAGATGTCAAATTGGTCACAAGCCAAGCTAATCACTTCTGTGGGTTGCATCAAGAAAGACAGAAGAAATGCTCCATATGTTCTGATTTGTATTCATTCAGTTTTGCCTAACAAAATTTTAGGTGTTAAGTAGGGTTTGTGACACCTTCTTGTTTTAACATCTTCAACCGGTGAAAGTGGTAAAACATGATGAAATCTGGACCACGCTATCATAAAATGCCCTCATGATTTAGTTCTTGATTCTTCTGCAGGATGACAACAGCTACAGAGTTGCCAGGGGAGGCAGGAGCGTTGGTGTGCTTGCAGTCCTCTGACGTTTTATGCCTCTTGAATTGGGAGGGAATAATGATCCTACTTTGATAGGTTTGGAGCTATTGTGAATATTTTATATTGACCAAGTTATTGGAACGCTTAACTGTGTGAACATATTGGTTTAGTTTAATGGGGAAGAGGAGGTGGAGGTATCTGGGGAAAATAGGCAGGAACAGAAAGAATTTTGTGTCTTGGCAGAGAATTTAAGTGCTGTTAAGCCAGTGACTCCGTCATCCCTTGTTTTTTTTCCTTTGATTTTTTTCAGCTTCTTTGTTTTTAATTAGGCCTACAGGACTGGTGTTGTTCAGAAGAACCAAAGCTGGATATGTAAAAGAAGATATTTTTTTTCAGATTTTCAACTCCCACTCACAAGAGTGGGTTGTAATAATTCAGGGATTCAGACCGAGATGTAGGAGTCCTGAAAATGGGTGTGCCTGAAAAAAATCAAGATAGCCTTAAGTATCATCACAGGATGTTAAAATAGACATTCTGTAGACTTCTCAATCTTTCTCTCTTCTCTGTGCTCAAATAAAAATAGGAGATCAGTTTGGTCACAGGTTCCTAAAAAGATGATCTGAAGTATCAAAATCAGTAAAGAAGGTAGACCAACTAGGTGAATGAAGGGTACTAGCGACAGTTATCAACAGGGTTTTGTCAAAGAGCACGATGAGAGGAATTAGATGTATGGATAGGTTCTGTTGCAGCATCTGGGTCCCTGGAGGTGGATGTGCTGAACCATGAGTGGGAGCGAAAGCTAGTTCTGTAACTAAACCCAAATTCTACTTTTTTCCAACTCACTGCTCAGAATTGGTGAAGTTTTTCTGCCTTATCCTGCTGTGATGGGAGTGAATCCGCCTTCGTAAGGAAAAGCCTTTATGAACTGGATAGATGACAGCTTTGTATCCTCTGTTTATGGTGTGTATATATATATAGTAGGCTGTCAATTAAAAAGGCAACTGAGGAGGGAGATCATTTAGGTTTGGCATCTAGATCGCTGTCCAAATCCTTTCTAATGTTTTCTTAGCTGGTCTTCGCCTACCTTTCTTCCACAGTTTTTTTTTGCTAATGTGGCACCCTAGGAAGAAAAAATAGGAGCCCTTGAAAGATGGACATTATTGTGTGACGGTATTAGAGTGTAGGCAAACCAAGTTTCAAAGGTAGAGAAACTATTATTAAATGTTTTGGTGTGGGTGGGGGAGGGGGAAACTAGACAAGGTTTTTGGCATCCAAGTCTTTGTCTTTGAAATGGAAGCAATGGGTGGGAAGAGGGAGTGAAAGAAGTGCTAAAGTAGGTTTATCTTCCAGGGGAAGGAAAATAATGTAGTTTGATGTTTGGAACATGAAGAGGTGAACGAAAGGGAGTAAAATTATGGGGTTTATGGCACTTTATATCTACTGAGTTCATGGGTTTTGGTATTCAGTGAAATTTGTTCCCAGGCTTGTTTTTTGGAATATGTTTTGTAGGTTTCCCTTGTGGATCAGGGCAGAGAGCACAGAGATGATTATTTTTGAGTGATATCCCACTCTGGCAGCTGGATATTTCTGTCTTTTGTAAATGTCTCTTTAATGAGCTCCACTATTAAAGTGGCTGCTTAGCTTCCATTAGGCACGTAGTGCTTTGGACGAGGAATGTTACATTCTGGAAAGTGCAGGTGCAAGATCCCAGGATTTTGATGTCTGTGTTGCAGAATGTGTTTACTGTGGTGGCATTAGATGTGCTGGCAAGTCATTGTCTGGCGCTAATGTAGCTGCTAAGCCTTGGGACAGGAGCCAGCTTAGTATTTTGTGCAAAAGAGAACCCTCTAAAACAAAAACGTAAACTGATTTATGATCTTTTGTGCTAAGTAGTAATCTGTTTATTCACCATCAGTCCTCTCACAATTTAACCAGTTCTCATGCATTGACTGAGAATTTTGACAAACCGTAGGTTGTGGTAACTTGCAGGTTTGAATGCTCAGGTGCTGCTTGTATTCGTGTTCACTATCCAAATCCTTTCTAATGTTTTCTTAGCTGGTCTTCGCCTACCTTTCTTCCAGGGTTTTTTTTGCTAATGTGGCACCCTAGGCTAATAAATCTGTGGCCAGTTAAGTACCAAAACTCTTGAGTTTACTTAGGCAAATGAACTGCTGCACTGCAGATGCAAGGCAGCTGCAGATCCTATGTAATTGGCACTTGCTGGTATATTCTGTTCTGGTTTATTGATGAAACTAATCATAAAAAGGAAAATCTAGGTTTCTTATGTTAGAAATGTCTATTTACTTGTCAGTGCGGTATATAGTACAGTGAAATCCTGAGCCGTAATTAGTGTTCAACACTGTTGGCAATAAAAGGAATCCATTTAGATGATCTGGTAATAACCATCTCTTGAATAATTGAGGCTATGAAGCTTTATTGTAGGTTGTCTTGCTGGGTTTCCAAAATACATTTAATGCAAGCGTATTTTCCAGAAGAGGCATTTAGGCTTGATTTGAAGGTTTTGAGTAGTTAATCCATCTTCCTTTGTTAGTGATTAATCATTGTTGTTAAAATCTCATTGTATTTCTTATTGAGAAGAACAACAGGGTGAATTTCAAGTCCTGTGATTCCCCTCTCACTGCTCTGCTGCCTGCTCCCAAGTCTATATCTAACATTATTGTGAGTCTTGCTTCTAGTACTTGAGCAAAAGCCTTGTGATTTACAGATTGAAAAGTCCATGAGATCTTGGAATCCTCCAGTGCTGTCCAGAGGCAGGCTTTCAATACAAAAGAGATGTAGCTGAATTTTAAAGTGAATAACCTTTTGTTAAAGTACAGAGCTTTTTGAAAGAAACAAAGCATCAATGATCATTGCTGGTGCTTGGCTTGTTTTTCAAAGTCAGCTGTGCTTAGTGCAGCTGAGAACTAATGGAACAGATTTGCAGCCTGTTAGAAAGAAACGCAGTTCCTCAGTTCATCTGGCACTGTCTTCCCCAAACTGGAGCTCATACTGGGGCAAAACATCTTTATGAAAATTGAATGTATGTGTTTGCTGTGAGACTTCCTGTTGCCCGGAGTCTTTGTAACTAATTACTTGAGGATATCAATTTTATTAGCGTTCCGTTAATGAAAAGCTGTCTGATGTAGCATTATGTTTTTGTCATGCAAAGATGCTTTTTCGGAAAAAGTCTCAGATCCTGGCGGCTCAGACAGCATTATCACTTGTCTTCTCAGCAGGTGATTTGTTTGGATCATGCAAATATACCTTGCCTTCACAAACAGCAAAGAAAAGAATCACATGCCAGTTTTCTATGAAACTTAGGTATCTATCTATCTATGTATATATAACTTGGGGAGTACTGACTGTGCGGACATTTTAATGCTGATCAGAAATAAAGCTTACTTGTGGTTTTAGGCAGAGAATAAAGATAATTAAAAAAAAAAAAAGAAAAAACTTGGCAGGAGCCTCAGTCAATGACTTTGTCATAGTAGCCTATTACTATCTGGTGTTTTCCTGTGAAGTATTTCCTGGTAATATTTGCAAGTTAAAGTCACATTTCTCTTTCTTTGTTAGTGATCTGAGTATATGGCACCAAACAGATTTTCCTGCCTATTTTCAGTAACTTTTCAGCACTCTTCTGCATCCTCCTCCATTTTTTAGCATGTTTTTTAAAATGTGGATAATGGAGATGGATGCAATACTTTAGCTTCAGTCTGAAAACATATGTTGGATAAAAATTGTTGTTTTCTGATGTTTTGCAAAGTTTCATTAATTTGGCATTGCATTACTCGGAGGAGTGCTGCCCTGCTACAATCAACTGTATAGCTCATGATCAGTGCTGTTCATGATCATAAACCGTTTATCCACTTGCAATGTTACATTTTTTTCCACAATTATCTCCTGTACTCTAAATATAACCTTTCTTGTGTTTGGATGCATGACTGCACTTCTGAACTGTGGGTATATTAAAATTTTGATAAACATTCCCGAGTGTGAGGGCCAAACATCAGGATTTGATTCTCCTGGAGGGAGCCTGCAACCTCTGACATGGCAAATTCAGTGTTTCAGCAAACGTGGGCTTGTGAGCAGTGGGACATATCTTTTAGTGGAAACAGCTCTCGTGTCCTGATTTGGACTGAGCCTCTCTCAAAATGTCTGCGCACCCGCTGTTAGTCAGCCACAAGGGCAGAAAGTTGCTGCCTGGCTTCTGCTGAACTCCAGACCTGCAGAGCTCAGAGCAAGGAGTAGGTATCCACTGTCGCTCGCTACGGCAAGATGCTGAAAATCATTGATGTCTTTTGGTGGCCTGTGTGTGAAAGTTGGGCTTTGGGCTTCTGATGAGTTCCAAACTCAGAGGGAATGAGAAGGTGGGAGGAAAAATGTTACCAGCATGCTTAACTTCAAGTATAAGGGAAAAAATAATACTATCCCAAACACTCTGAGAAGTTGCCAGCTTCTGTTCTAGAAAAAGAAATGAAACAGTGAGCTGTGCTGGTTTCTCAGGCCTGAGAAAGAAGGGGTTTTCTTGAGATTTGTTAACGTTTACATTTTTTCCAGGGTTTTTACTTCTACTCCCAGAGATAATGAATTGCTACATTCAAATCCCCAAATAAAATTAAACGCCAGAAAGAACCAAGTTAACACTTAAGCACATACAGTGTTTTTTCAATGTGGTTGTGACTCCAGATTTATTATCTATCTTGTTCCACTTCAGTTCTAGAAAGTGGACGACCCTCCTACTATCTGCAGTTTTTGTTGTAGAACTGTCCTGATTAGCTTTCCACCCTGATGTTTCTTGGTATTGCTATGGACACTCTGTAAGAGTTCTCTACATGTGTTTTATTTCTGTATTTCCAACGTATTTCTTGTATAGGTTACTTTGAAACCATGTTGTTAATGTCCAAATTACTTGCAAACTTAAGCACGTCACTAAAAATCTTCTGCTAATGGTTCTTTACCTTGTTATTTTCTGTCTTTATGCAACACCCATTTGCATGGACAGCCTTTTCTACTCTTTGAGAGGCTTGACAGACCAGAACGAGCTGTGATCAGATATGCTGCTCTTATAAAATACATTCTGAACTATGAGACCCACCTTGCTTGAGAAAGGAGAGCACGTAAGTGGTGAGGGCCAGCACTAGGGCTGGACTTCTTAGCTCCTTTTTGCTCTGTAGAGCCTGAGAGTGGGATGACAGTAGGGCAACAGGACCGCACAACTCCAGCTCTGTGAACCAACTGCAGCCAGGATGCGATGAGGAGATTGGGGGTAACCGCAGCACCGAAACGGCTGCAGCTCTCCTTCCTGTAGCATCCCCACTTTGCTTCAGCGCTGGCTTTCTCATCCCGATTTGATCTTTACTCATCTCACAGCTCTGAGACGCCTGGCATTGCCCATCGTATATTCTGACAATAGCGCCAGTGTGATCCAGCCCTTCTCCCTGCAGACAGTCTCCCCTGTTTTCCTTTAGCCCTTTGTCCTCCTGTCATTCTGGAAAACAGATAGCAGTTACTCTGTATTTCACCACGGAAGAGTGCACCTGAAAGGGCAGATCAATACTCTTTTTGAAATGTCTGTCCAGGGAACAGGAAGAAAGTGGAATCAGATAAATTGATTTGCTTAGATGTGAACAGAGGGCTCCACCTAGGCCAGCAGTGTGCTGAACACAAAAAAAAAAACCCCAAAACACAAAAACTAAACAAAAAACCAAACCAAGCCTCCCCACCCCATTTGGCACTCAGCAAAATTCTCTGCCATGCCCTGCCTATTAATACAGTACTAACGGCTTACTGATTGCCAGTTTTCTGAAGTGGGGTGGAAAGAAGTTGGAACCATGGTCTTGGCATAAGACACTGGCTTTCACAGGACTCTTTCCAGAGGTAACTTATTCATAATTTCTTCCTAGTGAAGAAACTTTGTTAGGTGTGCATGACTTGCATTTCCTCTCCCTCCCCCATGTTACTGCAGACTGAATATGATCTGCACTTAGGCTTTATTGAATATTGTCTGTAAATTGTTTGGCATAAAACATCCTGTTTCAGAAGGACCTACTTTTAAAATTAATCTTTAACTAGAAATCTTTTTGAATTTTCAAACAGCTCTCATCATAATAAGTGGTATATCGCTGGAAAGATGTGCTGTGTGGTCTTCATGTAAATGTATGAATTTCTCACTGAAAGTGAGATTTCAAGGTAAGGATTCTGAACTGTGGAGCTATTACTGGTACACTGTAATATAGTGGTCTCATATGCAGTTGTGATTTAGTAAGCTGTACCAGATTTCAAGCTGTCTGCATTGCAGCCTTTTTGTTATTAATAGTTAATGATATTCTTCTCTGGCTGTAAGCAGATCCTTGCTTTCAACCTCCCCCCCCCCCCCAGCTTGTGTTTTGCCCTCTTAACGGGGGGGGGGGGGAATAGGTACAATTGCTTTCAAAGCTGTTTTGTAGATGGTCTGAACAGATTTTGCTTGAGAACAATGCGAGCTGCCCTCTCTCAGGTCTGTTAGGCTTGCCTTGGCTGCGATGCTGGCCTGTAGGCATGCTTATCATCCAAACAGTGATCATCTTGCATGGCAGTGCAGCGCGCTGGCTTTAGCCTGCTGATGACCCTGGATTATGTTCTTGTTCATGACATGTCTGCAGCGAGTGCAAGGTTCCAATTATATTTGCCTTCAGGCGGTTCTCAAGAGATGGTGGGGGGAGGAGAGGGCAGGGAAGAAAAGAAATCATTTGTGTAACTTAGAAAAGTCTTTGGAAAGACTGTTTCAGGGAAGAAATCTGAATTTCTAGCGTAATCCTTATCTCAGACTTGTAAATCACAAATACAAATAAATACAAAATATGAGACTACCTCTTGTTTTTTGGTTTATTTTTTTCTTCACAAAAGGAACACTGCGAGCTTGATCTCTTTTTGTTTTAAAGACAATTTAAGGAGAGACTATGTCCCTGAAGAAAGACAATTTTAATGTCTTGTACTTTAGAAAGAAACAAGACAACAGAGCCCTGAATAGGAGCAGTGGAAAATGCTTTATTTTGCCACAGGTTTTCCCCTTTTGCTGATTGAATAATGTCACCAAAACTTTCCCAGTACATTATTTTTCTTTACCTCTATGCTTGCCTGTTATCTTTTCAGTTTCAATTTACTTCGGCTTTGCTACTGCTTTTACTGGTAAGCAATCTCTTTCAAGGCCTCAGGGCAGAGAAGGCGTGAACTCTTCACATAGCAGTGAATGGGTGATATTGTCATGCCAAATGTATGACAACATAAACTATAATTGAGCCATCAATAAGACTTTGGAAATGACTATTCATAGCTTGTCCTGCAAAGAGATATTAAAGAAAAAAAGACATTATGTCTTCAGTAACAGCAACAGGCCTACAAGTTTAGCTTGTATTTTCAGATAGATTTTCCTACTAAAAATTTTAAAAACAACACATGAAGAGGACTTTCCAAAATTTTGTTTGGAACCACTTGGTCATAACTTTCATGTTAGCGTTCAGATGATTGGTGTAGTTCCTTATTTGCATTTTGTAAACTAATTCAAATGGAAAGATGTCTGATGCTTTGATTTTTTTTTCAAAATATTTTTATTCTTATACCTAGAAGCAATGCAAAATTTCGAATTTTCAAAAGTTAAGTTATTGTCTTTGCTGTTACCCGTGCAGATAGTCTAAGTCAAGAGTCACTGTTGGCAGACACCCTTTGCATGGGAGGTTTGGCAATTTTTCACCAACAACACACACAAAGGATTGTATGTGGAGTCTTCATGTCATCATGCTGTTCACAAGGGCATAAAGGGCTTTTAAACTATCCGTGTGTTCTACAATGCTTGGGCAGAGAGTTGGAGTGATCTCATTGTGCCTTGTATCAGGAAGGTTTGTTCCTGTAAATAGTGTGGCTACAGCAAGTGTTGTTTCTTCATGTAGTTTTATGTGAACAACTAGAAAGAAATAGCCTTCTAATCTGTGGCGGTGTGCTGTTCTAGTATACTCTGTTCAGAAGAGAGATCTGTGTGTCACTGGTGGGCCCCAAGAAAGCAGCAAGATGTCTGCAAAACTTGATTGCCTCTCTATTTGAAAAATAATCTAAATTTGATTAAGGGGTTCTGTGGAAGACATACTGAATGCTGTCAGTGGTCCAGAGCATTTGGGAGCCGCTTAAAATAGATAATAAATAATTAGGCATAGCCAGTTCCCTCGAGTGAGATTCTATAGACTGTTCCTCTTACTGACCAGGACTTCATCTCTGTTTTAGGACACTCGGAGTTTAGAGGTGGATTTCTAAGGGAACATAGGCAGAAGGCAGGGGAGCCTTATGTAGAAAGGTACCTCAAAGGGGAATAGAAATGAAAGAA
This sequence comes from Gavia stellata, assembly GCF_030936135.1. Taxonomy (NCBI): domain Eukaryota; kingdom Metazoa; phylum Chordata; class Aves; order Gaviiformes; family Gaviidae; genus Gavia; species Gavia stellata. The sequence goes on from NC_082602.1 coordinate 6,824,483, forward strand.
TTCAAATTCAGAGAGTCATAGAAAGCCTGTTTAACTTGAACCCCAGTATCTGTAACCACCCCGTCCATTCCAGCTCAGTGGATCAGAGGGACTTTGAGAAGCTTCAAGATGTTCTGTAGAAAGGGTGCTCTGACTGGTGATTTGATGGCTTTAATGGATGCCATTCATGATCAGTTTTTTGTAATCAATGATTCTGTTTGCTTTAAGGAGAGACAAATGTTCTTCAATGTTACGAATTTTGTCCTGAGAACAAAGGAAGAAAAGACGTGTTAACTGCAAGTTGCATCTTGCATTGGCTAAGATAAAGAAAACCTGATCCTCTCATGAGCGTTTGCATGTGCTTTGATGTTGCAGACATCAGTACTACAGTCATGGTGTATTTGGAATTGCCAGCAAGAGAGTGCTTACTACTTATTTGCAGTGTATTAACTTGTGACATGCCCTAATCTAAACCGACTTCATTCAGCAACAGGACATGCAGCTGCTTTTTACTTAGAGCAGCTTTAATTGGTACCACAGCTCTCGATACCTCATATTTTGACGTATGACAAAGTAGTCTGCTTTTCTGGCTTTGACTCTACAGCAGTGCTTTTGTTAGCTTTCAGGCACAGCAGAGTGTGAGGCTAGTGGTATTCGCTGACAGAGGGTTTGTGACTTGGGGCAACGTGCAGCATAGAAAGTCTGGGAAAATTAGTATTCATGCAGTTAGGATGTAAGAAGGATGAGATGGGAAAGAAGCTTTGTATCTCTGCACTGAAGACAGATTAATAAAAAGAAAAGGGAGGTAAAAGCTGCTAACTTTTAAGGGTGCAGTGCTGTGCCTCAGTGCAGTATTCAAGTAAGAACTGTGCAGCTAAGTGACTCAACTTAGAATATACCTTGCTTGAGATCTTTCTTTTCCTTGATGCTCTTTCAGGAGAGGAGGATCTTTAAATGCCTCTCTTTTTTACAGGTCTGAAACCAGATTTCTGGCTGTAGCTACTAAAGCAGGGTCTCTTACAGTACCCTAAAAATTGTCTGGGAAACCAAGACTTCGTCTATTTGTTCTCAGCTGTGGCCCCAATAAGAGGAGTGGTATCAGTGAAGTCAAATGTGTGGTTCACCAAAGTTGTTTCTTAGCCCTGTCCTGACAGAGATCTCACTATGTAGATGACCCCTGTGCTAGGTAAGTAACTTTAAACAGAGGACTTTCAAGAGCTCTTAAAAAGAGCCAAGAGTCTTTAAATTCTTTTAGAAATGGTGCAGTCCTCCCTACACTAGTAGACATTAACCCAAATGCCTTATTAGTACCTTTCAATCAGCCGCTTAAAATAGAGTAGTTTTACCATGAAAGATGGTATTTTAAAGCCTGCCAAAGATCTGTGGGCCACATTATCTTCTGTTTCCACATCATCACACCATGCTAACCACATAATTGGATAGCTTCCAAGGGGGTTGAGTATCTTTACAGTACTATTCAATTCTTTCTGGCAGTCATGGCACTTAGAAATTAAAACAACAATGCATAAAAGAAGTTTGATCTTGTAGGCAGATGGGTGTCAATAAGTTTTTTTTCTCTTGTCTTTCCCCCCCCTTTTATATTCCAGGCAGAACAGTTTATTATTAAGCTAAGCTATCAAAATTCGCTAGGGAAACAATCACTGATTGCTCTGTCAAACCAACAGGGAGCTTGATAGCAAACTTTGCCAGATTGTTCTGGGTAACAGTTAGTTGTCAGAGCAATGCTTCAGTTTTGTGTGTAGCAGATAGTGGTATTGTTACAGAGATTCCAGATTAGCTATATTTTGGTATTCCCCAAGAGGTACTAGGTGATAATACAATAGCTCTACTTTGAACAAATCTTTATGTAGTGCAAAACCAGGTCAAATTTTGGTATAGTTTAAAGACTCAAATAATTTACTCGTTGCAGGTCTTTGTGGTTAAGCAGCTCACAAAATTTTATGAGCTATCTGTTGGTAGCAAAGTCTGTAGGTGTAGTTATCCATTGACATGAAGACGCCTGAATCATCCCTCATCAGAAAACAGAGTCATTTGTGATTTGTTTTCCTTAGAGACCTGCAGGTCAGTGTTAAAAGGTCAAATCTGTCTGTCCCAGTCTGTGTAATTTTCTACAGTGGTCTTGGGGTTCTAGCGTGTGTGAAAGATTTCCATCAAGATGCATTTCAAATGCAAAGCTATTTGTTGTTAAGCTTACAAGCCACCCACAACCAGCAATAAATAGGTGTCATTGCATGCATTCAAATGTGTACATACGTGATACTACTTACAAGGGTTGCACTGGTGCATCAGCCATTTTTTAAAAAAGTAAATGTAAGACAGTTTGGTTTTAACGGTGAACAAAGTGAGCAAAAATTGTCTTGGAAATGTATTCACTTTTTCATTGCCTGCCAGTCATTTGATCAAGGATTATGAAATTTCACATGAGCTTTTGTGAAAACAAACAACCAGTTGTGAACATAAAGATCCTTCTATCTGATTCTGTGTGGAAAATAGAGATGTTCCAAGGAACGGCTTGGTAGGTCAGTGTTGGATGAATGGGGAGGTAAATAAGTTGTCCAAAGCAGTCCAAGCGTGGGAACGATTGGTTGTAAATCTGAAACATTTAATGGCTGTGGAGAGACTGACAAATTAGCCAACTTTCTTTGTGGTAGAACCTCTGGTTCATAAAATAGTCTCGAAGACAGTCTGTTCTGAGCCTGGTGCCCCTCAAATGAGTAATCTCTCAAGTAGATTTGCTGCTTCTACAGAGATCTGTAATCTTGCAGGAGAAAGGGCCCAGTGTTGGTTGTGGATCCTGGCTCAGCTATTGTGTTACTTCTCTTACGGGACTGTTAAAGGCCCAGGTAATCTCACTAGTTCTGGAACAGCCTCACTGGTTCTGTTTATCAGACCTTGTACAGCAAGATATGTATGGTTACTGCGTTATTTTTTGACAGAGTAACAGTCACACTTAAGATTTCACAAAATGTCTGAGAACCTCTTTTTCTTCAGTCCAGAGTGCCTGTCTCTTTCTCGTCAGACTGAAGCAAAATGATATAGTCTGATTACTTGAAATGCAGTATTTGTGTAGAGCAAGATTTATTTGCTTAATGCCCAGATAGTTTTGTTTGTTTGTAGGAAGAGTAGTTTTTGGCACATGCTACTAAAGTGGATTACAGATTGAGGCATAACAATGAATGATGTCAACAAATGCTCCACTGTATATTGGAAGTTGTTCAGCTAACTCTCAGACTGTCTTCATAGCTTGTTTCAGTGAGGTCCCTGTGGTGAGGGGTTGGAGAGACGCTACGTGGTCTTCGTGTTGCACTAACCGAACAATGTGCTGATGGAAGCACTGAGAACAGATGCAGTGAGAGTTAGCTCTCTGATCTTTCAGCTGAATTTCTAGCTTCCATCTCCTACACTACCAAGCTGCTAAGTGAGAGTCACATGCATGGATACTTGAGCAAAAAGCTGTTACTTAATATAACTATTGTACTTAGAAATGTTCTGTACTCATGGATCCAGCAACTTGCCCTCTGCTCATGCAGCTCGTTCTTATTTGCACTGGGGCCCATGTGGCAGCGTGGGTTGCCTTGACCCTTATGTACTTGAGCCTGGGAGTGTGAGGGCAGGGAGAGTGCTTGTGTGACCCCTAACGGAGGCTGCTGAAGAGAATTTCCTGAACTTATGTTGAATGTGTACATTCATTATGAGTAGGATCCATATCTATAAAATGACCTGAATTGTAGTTACTATGTTAGCATAACTTTGAAGTAATTATACTGTGGTGTAAATGTTTTTGGCGGAGATGAAGCAGATACAAATGTTTATTTCAGTAGATTTACTGAAACTGCAGAATCATTGTTATGCTTTCATGTGATTTTTTTTTTTTAAAATATAATCCTAGAATATGAATTCAATACGAGTGTCCCTGAAGAAGCCTCTTGCAACTGATATTCTTTAGTCCAGTAAAATAATGATGTTGCTTGCTTTAAGTTATGGTATTTAAGAAATTTAAGCTCACTTTGACAAGGAAATATGGGCTGGTCCCTGGAGGTTACTTAGTAGATGTGGTAGACCATTCTGTTTACAAGTTCATGTAGCAAACATTCACAAATTTCTATTGGTAGGGAACTAAAAGAACCTTAAACTATAGTTGTTTTTATTGCTATCCACTTCTAGATCCTCATTTTCCTACCTTCTCAGTGTTAGCAAGCATTTTCAAAAGAAAATAGTGTTGCTATATCTAGTCCTTTCTTGATGAAGTCTGCATTATCCCGTTCCTTCCAGTTGCATTTGGATATATGGTGTTATAGAACTACATCGTTCAAGTATAGTGGATTTAACTTGTTTTGCTCATTTAAAATGATTCTTGCCCTTCACATGCAAAACCTATGCGTGTTTGCTGCTTGTTTACTCTGTCTTCTAAACATGTTTTAGAAAGCCCATGCTAATTCTTTCCACTTAAAAGAAGACTTCATAGATACTTTCCTAGTCATGTAGGCATGTATTTTGTTCCTGTTGACTGCTATTGCGTGCCTGTGTGAATTACTAGCTGCAGGAAAAATGAACTATCAGGAGACTCTCTTTGTAGGCTTTGCTTTCAGCTCTCAAGGAAGATAGTTTGCAGCCTAATGCAGTGATGATCTAACTTCAAAATGCTAGCTTCACCTGATAATAAATTCCATTTCTTCATCATAAACCTATTGCTATTATGGATAGTTTTGTTCTCTGGAACAAAGTTGATCAGTTGTTTCTGTCTGACCCATTTAATTGTTGGAAGAAATCTGATGCCGGGCTCTTGCCATTTTGGCAGTCTCACAAAAGGGCTAAATTATTCTGCAAGTCCTGACTTGCCAGATGTATGAAATTATCTTTCTGCACAGATAAATCAACAACTGGGCAGGTACAGTGTTCCTAGGTAAAGAATCCCTAGTCTTTTCAGAAGGAAACTTGCCAGGCTGTTACCAGACTTGCTGTTTTTCCTTACCTCCTGAGTTAATGGCTTTCTCGGACAACATCCTAACCCATTTCAAAATGTTTTAGGCTGCTGTGTCTGATGGGGGAGGTAAGTGACTTGTTTTGTGTGTGTATGCATATATATGAGGCGACCTGGTAGCAGCTAGCTGTTTGATCTTTTTGACAAGAGGCAATGTATCTTAGATGCTACAAGGTGTCTTTTTTCCTAAAAGGCTGTAAAAGACACTCTAGCTGCAGAAGTTCACGTTTTGTTTTACTTTTTTTTTTTTTTCCTGAGAAAGTGTTTAAATCATTATTTTCATTGTGCCCCATATTTTTTCTTGGCAGTATGTCAGAACAACTGACTGTGATCACTTCAAAAATGCTTGGATCCCTCTATCACCACATCAGTGACGGTGCAGCACACAGGGGCTGTTGATTCCAGCTGAACCCCAGCTGCTGTCAACTCAACATGCTGTCCTGGCATTGATGTATCACTCACATTCTTTGTGGGATCACCTTTGCTGTTGGTTGACAAGCCCTTTTGCATGCTTGAAGGGTCATACTTGAATTTTATTGGTTAGAGGAGCCTGTGAGAGATTGGGGAAGATGCTCTAAATACTGCTTATATGCATGCCTTTGTATAGGTTTTGATGTTTTACAGTGGTTCGATTACGTCTCAAAGAAGAGTATTTGAAGTGAGTTTTTTGCCTCCCCTGCCAAGCACAATCACCCACCCAGGAGCTTCTGATTCTGTTTTTCCAAGGTATTTTCTTGTGTTATTGCTGCTTAGACATCCCTCTTAAAATGATTAATTATGTGAACCATATCCACACTCTTCAGGAGAAGAAAAGGTGGGGTTTTTTTTCCCTTCAGTTGGCAGAAACATAATTTTAAAGGTCTACTCTCTACAAGTATTTGGGTGTCTGGCCAAGAGTTTGTCAAGAATGCAGAGAAACTCTGTTCTTTCCTGCTCTATATATGCTATAAGATAAGTGGGAGGCAGTTACTAGGTAGTAGATAATGCTGTCCTGGAAAATGGTTATGTAGTAAGAGAAAGGATTTAGACCTATTAAACTGAGTTTTTTCACTTTTCTTTATCCATTTTTACAGGCATTTCAATTTGTAGTAGCATGGTTTGAAGTAAAGACTGCACAGTGTAGTAGGTGCTGGATGTCTAAAAGTGCTTAGTCTGGTGTTGCTACTTAAAGTGTATTAACTTTAATATCAACTATCCATCTCTCCATGATTAAACTACAAAATTGGGGAACTTTCTAGACTTCATTGGAAAGAAAAAAATACGTACTTGAAGAACCTCATTTGCTGTGCACATCTGTCTTCTTAGATAAGAATTTCCTCGTTTCTGTAACGTTTAGGCTTACTTTCTCTGCCCCTTCTCCTCCAGCTCTACCAGCTTTTCTTAGTGGCAGTTTTGGAGGACTGTACTGGTGGGCACATGTCTCCCCACGGCCTTCAAGGGCAAAGCTCTCCAGCAGTTTGTCTCATTACATTTATTTCAGGTTTGTGTTCTTTTTTTTCTTCCACCTTAGTGTTAGGAAAGATGCAAAGAAAATGGGGACAATGGTGGGGAAACGTAAGCATTTCTATACTTTTGTCTTGTCTGTCTGTCCACTCTCAGTGATACTTGAATCTCTTGACCGTTTTCAGTGAAATATATGGTGCATGAAACTATGATAACTAAAGACAGCTTTTCTTATAGAGAATTCAATGAAAACTGATGTTTGGGTAAGTGGATGGGAGTCCAAATTAACACTTTGTGTACAAAGGCACAGGGAGCTCAGCAGGTGATAACGAAATTTGGTCACAAACCAGTTGTACAGTCATGCTGCATATGCTTAAGCCACGGTGTGTGCCGTCATATCCCCAGTAGTCCAGGCTGAGTAAAACTACAGGCTAGAGTGTTGTGGAGGTAAGCTTACGGGGTGAGAGGGGAAGAAGCTTTGGGATGTAGTAAGAGATTGGAGTGTGTTATGGGAGGGAACTCAATTCTGCAGCTCCATAGGGAATTCGGAGTAATATGATGAGAGTATATTTGGGAACATAAGAAACCACACACTTGTCTTCTGCTTCTGGAAAGAAGTTAGTTCTAAAAAAACCCAAAATGTCATAAGAAAGCAGTGAGTGCTGTGGAAGGTGTGTCCTATACAAGGCACTGTTAATCAGTATAAACAATGAAACAAGAGATAATCTCTAAAGCAGTTTATGTATGTGATGTGGAGAATGTAATTGAGGGTTTTTTTTTTAATACCTGCACCCAGGGAACATGGTTCAAAATTGCACTACCACAAATTTTCTCTATACTGGCATGAAAATGTCGTAGAAACTCAGGTTTTACTGTTGAAATATCATGAGAGACTTCAGGATATGTAATAACAAATCAGAATTGCAGATTTTGTGAAATCTGTTCATCCTTCATGAAGTCTCAGCTGTCAGGTGATCACATAATTACCTTTCAAATTATAGCAGCATAAACTGAAATAAGACACTAAACAATTACTAAATGAGCACAGTCTCCCCTATATATTGTTTTTGTTAAGTCTTTGATGCTTTCTCTTGCAGGTGGAAGGAAAATTTAAATATTTCATTGGATTTCTGTAAGAATTAATGACTTGGAATATGTCCATACTGCTTGTTGGGCTTGAGCTATACACAAAGGCAATCCGGGCAAACCTGTCAAGGTAGCATTCATTGTTGTCTATGGTATACCTTAGTATTTGCATCCATGCCTTTATTTCTGTTAAGTGTTGAATGCTAAAAATTTGGGAAGGTAGACTTTGAAACATTGGAGTAAAGCTCCGTAGAAAAAGCCTTGAAGTACTAATTCTGGGGACTTGTTTCATCTTTCCTTTTTCACCCCCACCATCTGTTCAGATTTAGCTGACCTTACAATGCTGTTTTGCCTCAGCTCATTTCTTCTGTGAAATTGTACTGGCAGGACAGCTGATAGATGAATTAAATAAGAATTAGATGATTACAGTTTTTAGGTTTATGTGATGCTACTCTGAGAAATAACTGAATGCTGCCTGGGTATTTAATGAAATATGGAAAGGTGCGAATTCTGGGAGGTAAGAATAAAGTGAGCGTTCTTGTCAGATTTGGTAATTGCAATACTCTTGCCCGTCTATCAAGCAATCCTGAATACACTTGCGTTTCTAGAATAAGGGAATTGTCACAACACTAAAAGCAGTGAGATACTTCACAGATATGGGATGAACACCAGTGAATCAAGAATGTTTACATATTAAAAAAAAAAAAAAAAAGAAAAAAGCGGGCTATCTTGGGACTGCTTGAGTGTTTCCCCTCCGTTTTCTGGTGATGAAGTACTTGAGTGGAAAAACCTGTATAGCTGTAAAAGTTAGTAGCTGTTGCCATCTGAAAGCTTGCTTTATTAGTCTGCGAGAGTCTGGGCTTGATATTTTTAAGTCCCTGCAGCCACTGGGTTGCAAGGGGTAGATCTCTAATTCTTAGAGCTGATTGCTAATGGGTTGTGAGTATAATTGTGTGTAATGAGTGTAACAGTTATTCAAGAAATGTCTTAAAGTTATTAATGTTCTTCAGTTATACTGTAGCCATTGCTACAGTGTATGTCAACTGGATTTAACCTCTCAGATGTTGGTGACTTGTCACCTGCATGAGGTATTATTAATTGGCTCTGCAGGGTCCGTGAATTATTGGTCAGATAATGATGCCAAAGCAGTGATGAGATCTGGCATTTGCAAGCTTGGGCATGGTAAAACCTTTTCCTTGAGTTTCATGGGTTTATTGCATTTGTGCATCTGTTGTAAGAATATATTCTTCGTACCGTGTGAACTGTACAAAGTGATAATTTAATCTCCTGATCTGCACAAGCAGAAGATGTTACGTTAATCCCATTTTATCTGCAGTGAAATAAGAGGCACCGTGTGTATGATGGAAGTTTCGGCTGTACCTGCTGGTGTTAACAGTGCAAACGTATGTTCTTCTTTCTGGATTCTGCCTGGCTGTTGAACATGCAATGCAGACTTTCACTTAGTTCCCTTGGTAGTTGGCAGACTTTGGTAGTTTTGGTTTTTTCTTCTTTCCCATTCTACTTTTTTATCTTCTGAAGGAGTAAATTGGTCTAATTGTTATATGGCATGCTTGATTAACTTTACAGGCTGCTGCCTTTGCTGACAGTTTAAATAGAAATCTAACTATTTTATACGCTTATGGATTAGAGTGTAATTATGCTTTCTAAATTGATTTATTTTTGATACTTCAATTAAACTTCCTTATGACTGAGTATTCATGCCCTTGCAAGTGGGGAGAGGAGGGAGTATTGCAAGTGCTACATGCAAGAATATTTAATGAAACAAACCCCATTGAATTAGCTGGCTGCCTAGCACGCTTCTCAATGTTGAAAAAGGTATGAAACTACAGGGCAAAAAACCTGCAGGCACCTCTGAGATAAAAGTGTCTTGGCAGCTCTAGTTAAGAGTATTGTTTATGTCATTTCACATTGTTTTGTATTCTTTGTTATTCCTGTGCAAAATGTAATTAAAGATAAAGGCTGCAGAGTGAAGCAGTAAAATGTCAGGAAATGGTAATGCTACCAACTCAGCTGAGTAATTCTACCTGCCATGCTTTGTAGTTTTAAGGCATTGCAGCAAAATCTTTAAGGACTACTAAGTTAAGGTAGAGAATTTGATTCGTAATTTAGGATGGGGGAAGAATGTAATCGTCACCCAAACAACTGGAGTAGTAAAACCATAAACTTCAGAACAATATTTTAAACAGACTATTGCATAGCAATTTTTAACAGAAAATTTAAAGGAAAGTGGAATTGGCTGTGTCTGTTGTTAAAGCCTGCATTTACCTGACTTTGCAGTTAATTACGCTTACTGTAATTAATAATGTATTTTAAACTTATAAAGGTTGTTTTGTAAGTCTGTGTCATGTTGTCTGTGTGTCCCTTTGCCGCCCCCGTCCCCCCCCCCCCCCCCCCCCCCCCCCCGCCCCCGTGTCTTCCTCCAGTAAAGTACTTTCTTTGATTCTAAATTAGTGACTTGACTCAGCCTTATGTAGTTCTCTTCTGGCAGTTTCTTTGGTTTGACCCATCTTTCACACTCCATGCAGATAGTGTTCTTACGCAGTTCATGCAAAAGAAAATCCCTACAGAATGAATCTATGTTAAATGAAGTAGACTTTTAACAATTCGGAGGGTCAGATTGACTGGCATGTGATAGCTGTTTTAAGCATTCTGGAGCTACAAAGCAACTGGAGAATGCAGAGCTGATCTAGACAGATTTACAGCTGCTTCGCCTCACTGGCTCAGGGCAACAGGACCCACAGTTTATTTTCATTCTTGATGTTCTGTGAACTCCTGAATTTTCTCATTTCCTTTTTTTCATGCTTCAAATACATATCTATTTCCGTCTTCCCTGTATCCGTCTTGTTGACTAATTCAGATGCAGCAGGTTTGAGGATGTTTAGGACTGAGACTAATTTTTAGGGAAAGGATCCTAAAAGTGTGTTTCCCTCCATTGTGCCTGCAACGTCTCATTTTTCAGTCTGATTGAAGCCACAACTGCCTGAACAAAGATGGCCACTACTTGCCTTCTGTTTTTGCTACTGGGAATGAAGCCAATTGCCCCCAGGGGAGAAAGTGGCTTCCTATCTGTAGGGATATAGATGATGACTTTGAGAAAGGATGAAAGCGAGGTAACAGTTATTCTTTGCTGAGAGGCAGCCTATGGCATCCGTCCTTCTGAGAGTGTAAGTAAATGGCAGCTGTTGTGGAAAAAGGGCAATTGTTTTGAGAAGTTCTCTGGAGAACATTATTCTTCATTCTCTGAAGAGCCATGGGAGAAAATTGCTGCTAAATCTAAATTTTTTCTCATAGCCTCTCCATTTCACTAAATAAACTGTAAGATACTAATCTTAAACATACATGCATGGAGATGATTTTGGGAGCAATTCTGGTAGCACATGTTTAAAGAACACTTTATATCCTTTGAACTAGTGAACTTTTGAGAATTCTTAAAAAAAAAAAATCCATTCAGTACAGAATGACTAAGTGCTGTAATTCTGTAGGGGATAACTATAGTTATGCATGACTAGAAGCTTTAAATCTTGGGAAGAAGTTCAGTACTTTTTGAAACTAGTCTATCTAATAGTTACCTGCTTGTACTTTTCTTGGGTTAGTCAATCACTGTACAGCTCTTTTGGAAGCAGCATTTAGGCAGCTTTTTTTCCTCCCTTCCCTCTGCTTAATGAGTAAATTTGTGACTTCCCTACTACAGTTCACTTACTGGTACAAGGTGACGTTGCGACTCAGGTGTGTAACTGAGGATTGTTACTGACAACTTCAATAACCTGCTTCTCAGTGGATTCCCTAAAAGCAGCGTGAGTGACCCATGTTAGAGAGTAAAGCAGAGCAAGCTGACGAGTCTCTGGACGTGCAGTGCAGCGCAGAGCAGATGTACTTGAGCTGGGTTTAAGCTCTCGTAGCCACGGTAACATGGAGTTCAAAGTAAATGCTTTGGCAGCTTGCCTGTGCTCATAAAACTGGTCTTTACAGATCTTCTAGCTCACTTCTAACATCTCTCTTCCTCATTTGTTGGCTAACATCCAAGCTGTACACTAAATCAGTAAAAGTAGTGTAGGTGCACTCTGTGTGTGCAGTTTACATTGATCAGGCATTACAGGCACTTGCTGTCTTAACTTACTGCTTTGTGGGGTTAATATTATGTCATCAAAAAACTTCTGGAAGCTGGCATTAATGACTTAAAACCTCTTTAAGGTAGAGATGGATCTATATGTGCTGGAAAGCTGGAGAAATTAACCCTGTTTGGTATCTTTTCCAAAAGTAAATTCTGCTGACTGTTTATAATACAGTTCCATTTCAGTACTGAGAGAGAGTTAAGCATGCCTTTGTCCTCCCTTCTGTAAAAGTGTAAGTAATAGGAATGCCAGGCCAATACTCCTCCCACACGTGTATGTGGAGATGTGAATTAATTTAAGTAATTTGGGCTCATATATATTCTATATTCCCATCTGGCCAGGCTGCCTCTTGAGTATGGTATTTGTTTAAATAAAATCTACTCAAATATGCTAATGCACTTGGTAATGTTTGCATATAAAAGCACCCAAATTCTGCAAGCCATCACAGTTATAGGATATTATTGATCTATGATCCTTATACTGAATTGCCGTTGAAGTGTATCTTGTTACGCTTCTTCTCTTATGGGCAATATGCTGCTTCTAAACATACTTTGAAGAAACCCCTTTGTAACGGCAATTTGTACAGACCTGCTGGAAGAAACACAGAGCGTGATACAAACTTTTATTGGTCATTGCACTCTTCCCTGAAGCATCTCATACAGCTGTTTGTTCATTTTCTTGGCTTCTCTTGAATGGAGAGATGGTTGAATGACTGAGAGTTAGGAGACAGCTGGATACTGATGGGCCTTTCTGGGGCTGCCTTCTATTTTTTTTAAGTGTGACAAAACTCAGTACCCTGAAGTATCCCACAAAACTGGGATCAGCCCAAACACTGACAGCTAGATGAGGCAAGAAACAATGATGAAAAAAAGTTGCTCAAAGGAGCTGAAGGCATTTTTCAAAGATGTAAGTAGAACTTGTACAGAGAAATAACTGACTGCTTGAAATATCCCATAGTCCTATTGCTATTCAGCTTTAATAAAATAAAAGAAGATTTGAAGAGTCTTTTCTTTGAGAGACATTTATATTCAATTTTGTGTCTCAGATGATACCAAGTTTTATCATGCCACTAAAATTTTTTGGTAGGTATTTGTAGAAGTAGCCTGTGCTTTTGTTGTTTTGCTGTTGCTGTCATGAAACAGCACTTCCCAGTGAGCCTGGTCTTGCTGGGCGAGTGCTGGTCCCTTCTCCCATGCCCTGTTGTATGAGACCGCTGTACAGCCTTCTCCTTTTGCACAGGACACCACCTTCTCTGACCCGTGGATAGTACTGATTCCTGGCATGGTAGTTCTGTTCTGATTTGCTGAGGGAGTGTGGTTCATCTCAGGCACTGGAGTTGAGAGGCTGTTTGGTAGCTCTGTCCCAGGAGGACGGGGGGGTGAGCGCCGTGGGGCTAGGACTGCAGCATTGCACAGCAGGAGCTACAGCACAAGGCTGTCAACTATGTGGCAACATGATAGCCCAGTAATAACTGTATTTCTTTAATTGGATATCCCTTCTATTTAGGGTTGCCCCACAACTACACCATTGCTGTATTAGCTGTTGAGTTAGAAGGAATGCAGGAGGATATTTCTGCTGAATTTATTGGAATGTCTACTGACTTCTGCTTCCCTTCTCTTATCCATGTTGGCTCTGAAATTAAAGTGGATTTTCTTTAATAACAACAACAAAATTATAAAACAAGCCTAAAATTGTAGTTTGAAGAACACTTAGTAAAGCACAATTAAAAAAAAAAAGTAATTCCCCGAATTCCATCTGATTGCTTTGTTATCCGTCCTTCTCTCCTGTGTGCAGAAGGCTTTTCTTATAAATCAATATCAGATTATCCATATATAAAATAATGTTTTACCTGTAAAAATAGAACAAGCTCAGCTTTTCAGCAGCATCAGAATTGATCATTTATTTATTCTGTGTAGGCTCTTGCTAAAGTGCCGGTTTTATGGCATGTGATAAGCTGTTGAAATATAGAGCATGTTGTTTTTAGCAGGAGCCAAGAATTCCCTAATCTGTTAGGATGTAGGGATTATATTTCTGAGGTTGCTTAGTAAGCATTTTAAGGCAGAATTTTATGATTTCAGCCTGGTTTTTAACTCTAAGATCTATTTTTTAGAACTTGGTAGGGGTGGTGTTTTTTTGAAGTCACTGAGTTGAAACAGAGGCACCAAATGTGTGAATATTCAGTTTTCTGAAACTTTGTTTTTATGATGATTAGCATTTAAATAAAACCCCCTTTTGTTGAAATAAACATACGTTCATTTTTTTCCTCTGTAATGTTTCTCGGTATGTGGTATTGGCTGCGCACTATTTAACAATGTGGAGAAATGGGTTAGCATTAAGTAACTCGGTTTCGGCTCTAAAAACCAAAACTAGAATAAATCTTAACAGCCGTTGCCAGGTAGATGAGTACTGTGTGGCGGTGGGAGCGAAGACTTCGCTGGTAGTGTTTTGGAAGATTTCAGGCTGAGTTTCTTTGCTTATGTAAAACAGTGGTCTTTGTTTGGCACTTCCAATGGCGCTGGGAGTGTTGTGTAGCTTCATTGATTGGTTCCATGCAGTGGAAATCTGACCTTTAGCAGATGTTTGAGAAATTGCCAGCATTCAGAGTGATCAGCAGACTAGACAGTTTTTTCCTTGTTATGTCGATGAGAACTTCCATTAGATTAGTAATGTGTGTGACAATGTTAAGCTTTTAAATGATTAGTAAACTTTCTGAAACAAGGCAGATTTTCCTGCAGTGTAGAGCTGCGTCAAGTAATTTGTTTTCTTATATGCATAGTTTTGCTAATTGGTTAGCTAATACAAATATTTTGATAATTTAAGTGGTGTGGGGTTTTTTTTGTAGTAAAGACATTTAGATTTTAAGTTTTGATTTGTCTGTATTTTTCTTAAAAGGTCAGTTTGAGCATGCTGTTGTAGCATCAGTTTGGAATAAATGCTTTCAAAGAAAAAAGAACAAGCTTAAATGGGCTGGGGAGGGGGAGGCAGCAGTGAAACATATCCCATCTGGAGCATTTGGCTTGGAACAGGATGTTGCATGACTCCATGTGAAGTCTGCTCTCACGAACAGTATCCTAAGTAATGTAGGAGATTCAGCTGCTTAGTGGTGGGAGTTAAGCATGAAACGAGGTCTGTTTTCTCAAACTCCAACGGTTAGAACTACAGGAAAGAGGTGGGACTTAATAAGAGATTTATGTGATGAATAACTCAACAACACCAGCAGTTGCCAGATTAAACCCTTTCCTGCAGGTGCTGGCTTTCCTCAGAGCTCTACAATTGTTTTTCAGTGTGTTGCATGTGGGAAGGAAAAATTATTCAGCGGATTAGGGGTTTAATATGAAAAAAATATAATGACTAGGTTGCCTATTTCTGGTTTTAAATTTAAAAATAAAATAATTACGAAAGGATTGATCTTGTCTTGGCATTAGGTATCTTGCATACTTGTGCGCTTTTTGGGGGGTGGGTGTGGTTTTTACTTTTTTTTTGTTAACATCTTGGGTGTTAAGGAACCAGCCTGTACTGAAAGGAAGGGGTAGTCTTAACTGAACAACCAGTCCTGCCACTGTGAATTCTTGGGCAAAATGTGACTATATGGGGTTTTAATCAAGGTTAGAAAAGAAGGGCTGTGATGGTAAGAGAAGCCACACACATTAGAAAGCCTGGAAATCTGTGCCCTTTGCTCTCAGTGCTCAAGAACACTTAATTTTTCTAGTGCTGTGGAACTTGTCAGGTACGTTTCTTTATTTTTATGATTCCCATGAATTTGTGCCAAAATTCCTTGGCAGCTCATTTTGGTATCTAATAATTTATGTACCAAATCATATTAAGTTTTTCGGATATATGCAATATTCTGATGCCTTCTTATGAGCAAAACTAGAAGAGCTCTCCTTGCCTGTGTGTAGTGCATTTAATGTTACTTTATCTTGTTTATTCAGCCTTCATCTCCTGATCTAAACATTGAGGTAGTGGGAGATGGTAGCAACTCTTACTGATTCCCTGAGTGGGTTAGATGTTTGTTTCTATCTGGTTCATCAGTAATCTCCTCTTCATCCTGAGAGAGAGACTTAAGAATGGGTTTTAGCTGTGGCATTCCATCCTCTGTCTTTTTTTCCATGCAGTGACTGGGGAATAAAGCATCTTGGCCTTACTGGTTTTGTGGGAAGTGAAATGCATGGGAGAAAAACATGGCCGCCCCCCCCCCCCCCGTTAGTTTTTATACATACACTGAATAAAAATACTGGTATATCTATTTGTCTGCAACGTTGAGAACTATCATCTATTCAAAGTATATTGCAGTTGCATGATTGCAGCCTTGGCACGAAATGTGATGTATTTATATCACAGTGAAATAAATGTATCAAAAGCTGTGAGAAAGCTAATAACGGAACATTACTTTCAAAAGTATTTATTGCATATTCTTTTAATTTATTGCAGTATTAATGTTTTCTGACAGTAGAAGACAGACATCTCTGTCTTGCATTTTTGTCTTGGATGCGAAGTGAAGTTTCACATGAGTAAGAATTGTTCCTTTCTCATTCACAGTAAGTTTACTGTAGTACAAGGTATATTATACATAGAGTTTACAAGGAAATTAGACTGGTTGTTAGAAATAACATCAGATTTTAAGTAGTCCATACAGTGAAGCAGAAGGCGTTTGGTAAAGCAAGGTAGAAACCTTAGTTGTCATTCCCTGATACGTTTTGAAAACAGATTCACTTCTTCGTCATTACCAATGAATACTTCAGTTGTCCTACACCACTAAGAGTTCTGCAGCTGGTGACTCCTTCAGTCAAAAATACCTTCTTACAGTGTGTTCATTTTCCTGAAGGGAACACTTATGCCCCTTAACTTGAACAGTAATTTTATTGCTCATTCCCAAGGGTGATGAGAGGATGCTGTATCTTCTCTTGCACTGATTTATCATAATACAATAGAATTGTCAAATGCAAGTTCACTCAGGGAAGGCTGTGGTTGCTGGAGTTACCTCTGGAGGTCATAAAGGCCCTACTTAGTTACTTGAGTTTTTTCCAGAACTCTTGTCTGTATTTTTCTTAAAAGGTCAGTTTTAGCATGCTGTTGTAGCATCAGTTTGTGTTCTGTGTAACTGTAACAGTAGGTGCACCATCTATTGCAGTTCATGCGGTTTTTTGTTTGTTTTCAAGATGTTTCCTTGTTCAGAAAACTTGAAGTAGATGAGATGCGTTAATATTTGTTACAAAAAAGAACTTGCTTATATTGATACACTTCTTTAAAGATCCTGATTAAAATCTAAGTTTGTGATTATCAGAATTACAAGGAGCTCCTCAGAAAATAAACTTGCAAATGCAGAATGAGTGCTAAAAATTTGGGGGAAGTTGTTCTGCATTTTTTTTGTATATAGCAATGGTTGAATCAGGGAATACGTAAAACTATATCTTAATTTTAAATCAGTAAGATGACAGTGAGGAAATAAAGGGGAGAAAGGAGGAGATTAAGAGTACCAGTCCGTGTATTTGTACTTCAGGCTGCACATTTTGATTGTTCAGTTCTATCAAGGATTTAAGTAACTTCTATAAATATCGGAGTCAACGCAGTAAGTACATTTATCATATGTATTATTTCTAGCATTAAAAGCTGCCTTGGACATACAGCAAGCCTTATTTTTGCACAGATGGTGAGCAAATTATGTACAGTTCTGAATTAATGCTTTTTTTTATTCTCTGCAGCATGCATTTCGAATTGCAGAGAGGATTTTTTTTTTAAATCCCAGGCACAGCCCCTATAGTTACAGCCTATAAAATCATTGTGCATAAACAAACTTTCTTTTAATTTATCACCATCATCTTTAAAATGCCATTTATTCAAAAATACTATCCTTGGTGCTGTTACAGGGAATGTCTGTTTGAGTTTTCCACTAGTAAATTACCCAGAGATAGCTAATGCAGTAATTAAGGTTATTCATTTGGTTCATTAAGCAGATTTTGATGTGTACTCCTTGTCAATGTTTTGTTCTTATGTCTTTACTTCTGGGCTTAAGCATTAAGGTTTTGATGTGTTATCTGTTGGATCTATTGTTCTATTGGTGTTATCAATGGATCTATTGTTCTTCCTTAAAAAGATCTTTGCAAGAAATTACTAGGAGAGCAGAAAATGCATAACATTACATTGCCTTCGCTTTTTTGTTTTGAGTTGTGGTATGTTGGAGATTTCTAGGACAATTTCTAATTTAAAAAAGTATGCTGTAAACTTGAAAAAAAAAATTCATGCAATTAAGGTAAAAATCATAAACATTTCTCTGTAGTTTGGAGAACTGTGGTACTGAAATAAATTAGTTAATACTTATAAAAGGTTGAATGACCTTCCTCACGTACTTGAGAAATTTTGTTGCAGGACAAAAAATAATGTTAGATGAGAGAGCAAAAGTATATATTTTGAAAAACACTAGTAGACAAACATGTTGAGAGAGAGTTTTCATGTATGCATCATGAATGATTTCTGTAACCTTAAGTGCTTTCCACCCCTATGTTCCTGAAACTTGTATGCATCAATAATTCTATTTATTCGAAGCAGTCCTTCTGGTGCTGTAGCTTTAGCAGCAGCAACAACAAAGTAGGCACTTGTTCAGAGGAGCCAGTCATATTTGTATTTCTGTGATCCAGTGTGGTTTGTGTTGTAACATTTCAGTCACACCTGAAAACCCACTGACATTAGATCTCCATTACATTTAGTATAATGTAAACATATAATCTCAGTTCCCAAAGAATTTGTGGTCAAAACAGGCAACACTGGGTTGAAGTGTTTGTATTCCTGTTCTAGAGTATGAGTACTAAAGCACAGAGATGGCAACTTGCCCGCTGTCATGAACTGAGTGCAGAAACTCCCAATTCAATATCAATATCTAAAGTTTTTTTTAAAAAAACCCCACAAACGAACAACTATTAGAAGGCTTTTGAAATACATTGGCAAAAGACAAGTATTTGGTTAAGTTGGGGCCAGATTGCCTGTGTCATGTTACTAATGAGTCTTCATTCTGATGTAAAATATCCCCTTAAGACTGTGAAACGGAAAAGATAATTTTCTAAATTACTTATGGTGCTGCTGTATTTCTTTATAGTTTACATATTATTTATAGAGCTGTAATTTTTTTTGGTCAGCAATTTCAGATCTCTATGACTGAGGAGCGGCCATTATGGCCAAGAAGAGGTTGAGGACATGGATTAAGACAATCAGCAAACCCGGAAGCTGTGGTTACGTTCTTCCTTCTGCTCCCAAAATGCTGCTTAATTTTGGCAGGATGTTTCCTGATGTCTTGTTCGCTCATGTGCGCCACCACCCCTGGTCTTAATTACCTCTGGCCTTTTAGTAATACTTGGAGATACCTCAGTTCAGAGTTAGAATGAACCTTGATCCCAGTTTATGGGCATTTATGACCTGATGTACTATGAACTGTAATGACCCAGCTCTTCTCTATGAAGTCTAGCCTTGCAATTTGGTATCAAACAGAAAAATAAAGATCATATATACCTGAAAAGTTTTAATCCTTTGAAGCTTCAGCCTGTGAGTACAGATTTTTTTCTCTAATGCTGCAGTTAATCCATAGGAAAGAAGTAGACTTCTGTAAATTTTGGTTATGAATCCTTTGTTAGCAAGTGTCTTCAAGCTTTCAGCTACATCAAAAAGATTATATGAGAATCTATTTTTGAATGAGTGATGACTCTCCAGTATGAAGGACTAGGCAAAGATCAACAATGTGAAGGAAATAGAGATGTAGTTTTGAAAGATGACTTGCAGAGGAGATTGAAACCCGAAGGTTGGAATGGTAACAAGAAGCCGTCACTGACTAAACCAACAAAAGAGTAATTCAGCTTGGGAGATAGCACTGAATACAATCACAACACTAAAGGAGAAGACTTAAAGAATTCAGGTTTCCAAAAATAAAAATTGAACACAATAGCAAAAGTGAAATACCTCTGCATCTTCGCTAGGAAGAACTTAGAAACTGTTTGTCTTTATACTGCTTCGAGGTGATTTATGCAGGGCTAGGAGAAACAGTTTGCAGACTGTGGTTATAGATAGCATGTTAAGTGGAGGAAAGAGGACAGCAAGTTACTGTTAAGACAGTAAAACGTTCTTCTCTGATAAGAGATAAAGCTTTAAAGTAATTGATATGGCACACTAACTTCCCTATTTAAATATTCTAGTCATCTTATGAAGGAAAAAAGATCTGGAAAATATTTTCCAACATTTTAGTGGATAATCAATGAAGTACATAAATATTTTACTAAATTTCTTTTACCTTTCAGGATTCTTGTCTTGATGCTTTTGAAGGTTATTTTTGTTACTATTATTACTATTTTCTCATCTACTTGATGAGATTTGTTTGCTTGGCTTGTTGCTTAGGGTTAATAATCTTGATTGTAAGACCAAATAGTGTGTTGTCATCAGAACACAGAAAATTACCATTTTGTAGTTGATAATTTATAAAAAATACAATATACTGTCTCGTTTTGGTAGCTGAACTTCTCTCTTGGTTTCCCGATTACTCTTTTAATATTTCTCCATAGTTCCTTTAATTCCTGTAAGGTGACCAAAGAACAGCAATCAGTTGTGCGACATTGTCTGATTGTATTCCTGCTGTTGGTATGAACTAGGCCTTGAGAAAATGTCTCTGGTACAAACAAAATCTGCTGACCAGCTTCCTCTGGCGTTGTCTGTCACTGTGCTAAAGCTTTGCTGATTTCTCTTTGGTATTCCTGGCTTTATCTGACAAAAAGGAAATTGTTTGTGAGCCCACTCCTGGTTTGTTTGGCCTGCTATCTGGAGAATGATGTGGACGCACAAAGTAGCTGAGAGGCACTTGGTCTTTTTTCCTAGTCTGGATTTCAAGGTACAGGTATCAAAAGTTCAACTCAAATCCTTACTTTTCTTTTATGCTCTCTTTTTTGTTTGACCTCAAAGAAAGATATGCTGTTGATAAGTACTGTGTTTATTCAGGCTCTGCACTGTGGTTTTGGGAGGACATCACTTTTCATATACCAACATACAAAACAGATTGAACCTTGGTCTGGGTAGATATTGATAAATACTTCTAGGTCCAGGTCTAATCTAGGGGTTAGTTCTTTGAATCTTGGAAAGATGACTGTTTTGGCTCCTCACCTATTGAAGCTAGCTAATTGGATTGTCTTGGTAGAAATGGGGAAAGCCCTGTGCTTTTAGCACTTCTATTGATTACCTCTAGCAATGGTTCAGGTTTGGGCTCTTCAGCTGGAGTGAGATATCAGAAGAACTCATGTAATCATCGTAGCTCTCTGCTTAGGTGCTGGTTATCTCCCTTAAGTCCCAGCTATGTGTGTTCAGACTGTCCCAGGAGGAATGAAGTTGTCCTGTTTCCCTGTGGGTGGCTTTACAGCCATACCTTGTTAATAAGGCTACAGCCAGGTGATTCGGTGACGTTTCCTGCCTCAAGAGGTAGATTTCTGTTTGTAGCTAACTCAGATTTTTGGGGATGAGGAACAATAGCAAATCATGAATTCTAACTAGGAAGTAACCTATTCCTTTCACCATACACTTTAATTCAGCCTCCTGCAGTGCTTTGTGTCTACTGACAACCTGCTAGACAAACTTGATCTTCATTAACAAGCCATTTCACTGTAAAAATTGACTGACATTTAACAATTAATAATTAGTCTTTTAAATTCAGTTGTTTTTAGTCAGATCTTCAAATATGACATGTAAGCAGTTTAAAAACAGCATAATCTTTTTTGAATTGAGACTTAGCAATAATGATTCCTTATTAAATGACAGGTGTTGGTCTTTTTAGTGTGACGTTAAAAATGTGCATATATGCACATACGAATAGCTTTTAAATAGCTAAATAGTTAAATATTTTAATTGGTTTTTTGTTCACCTTATCTAAAATCATAAATGTCTGATGCAAATGCAAAATCCTTTCTATTTGTAAATTGAATATGTAGGCTTTCTATAATATGTGTGTTTCTTAACAATTGTTTTTAGAAATTAACATTTAGAAAATTAGGTATAGTAAGTTTCCTATGTTGTGTGATGGCAAAGAGAATTTGAAAGATTCTTTTTTTCCCCCCCAAGCCTGAAGGACCAGGAAGTTTTTGTGTCATATGTATATTTTAACTAGTTGTTGCTCTGATTTAATAGTTTATGCTTTCTTAAAATTGTAAGTCACTTCTGTTTCTCTTTTTGGATGAGTAATTCAGTGTATTTTTGGCATCTAAAACATTTTAAAAATGAGGCTACTTGACTTTGGTTTCTTTGTAAGTCCAGTACAGTCATGATTTAATTTCTGGTTTGCATGTCGATTCACTTTGCTGTTAAGATCGGAGTTTGGAAAAAGGTTTGCAAAATAGGTATGTCAAATATTTTAAATACCTAAGTGATTCAAATAGCTTTTAAAATAAAATTTGGCACTCCAGTGGATTATCTTTTTATCAGGGACAAGTCTTTTTTGAGAAACTCATTTAAAACTCTAAATTGCATACAAGAAGTA
Organism: Gavia stellata; assembly: GCF_030936135.1. Classification (NCBI taxonomy): domain Eukaryota; kingdom Metazoa; phylum Chordata; class Aves; order Gaviiformes; family Gaviidae; genus Gavia; species Gavia stellata. Next base: position 6,846,621 of record NC_082602.1, read on the forward strand.
TGTGTTTTTCTTGCAATTCAGTGTAGTTCAAATTCTCTTCCTTAAGCTTTTTCTTTAGAGTATGCATTTTAAATTGAGGGGTGAAAGACACATGTGTGTGAAATGTTTTTCTTTATTTTTCAAAGATGGTACTGGGGTATCCAAGTAGGATGCTTTTTTATTCCGTCATCTTCCCTGCAATCTTACTTTGTACTCTACATGATGTGCTGGTTGCTTAGCAATCCAAGCTACAGACTGCAGCAGGCTGTTGCAATAGTACTGGTATTTTTCTTCAGTTTTGCAACCATTTTTTTTTCTGCATTTTTTTCTGCAAAAGCTGCTTTATTGTTAGTGTTTGAGCATGCATTTCAGGGAATGCAGAATTAGGGTTTCAACATTAACCATAAATTGTACATGTTGATAATTTCTGTGTTTATTCCCCCATAATGTATCTTGAGACTGTTTGCTGGAAATAAATATTTTTTTTATTTGAAGGTCTCTCTGTGTCTGTAGGATTTGTGTTTTAAAGCTTAATATAAGGAAGCTACCTTGAAAATTGATGTTTATTGAAGCATGTATTTCCTACATCTGGTCCTGTCCCTCGTGCCCATGGCATATATTTGACATGTCTTCCAGCGAGTGTGTATCTCCCGGTTTATTCAGAAGCCTGTTAAGCGAGCAGGGTTGTCTTCCTTGTTCTTCCATGTATGAAGTGTATTGAGCCACGTTGGCAGTTAAAATATGGCCTCAGCTTGAGTGTGTCTGTCGCTGTGTGTCTGTCGAGCAAGGATACAGGCTCCTCTATATAGTTTAACAAATTTTGAGCAGATGATCCTGAGGCTGCAGATTTTTATTTTTTCCTCAGTAATGTGAGCAGTGCTTTTGGAGGGCTTCTCTCTGAAATACAAAGAGGAGTTGTAGCTGGATGCTGTTAAGCAGGGTCTTTCAGTGGTTTACAAGAAATAAATGTTGATCCATTCCTGCTGGACAGACCCAGAACCTTTGTGCCACAAAAAAAGGAGATTACCAGACGGTTCTGAAACTACAGGGACTTAATACCCCGCAGGTGATGAACTAGCTGCTTTTTTTGTACACTTCAACTTCCCAGGTTATGACTGAGGACTGCTTATGAGATAATACTCCTATTCCATTTTCCTTTGAATAAACAGAGAATTTAAGTCTTCAGAATAATCGGTATGATGTTTCATGGTAGTAGGGTGTGTCAAAGGGGATTTAATCTTTGAGGAGTTGTCCTTTTGACTTCCACAGCTCAGCTGAAAGTAGCAGGACTTCACTTTCCATTTAAGAGAAAATTAGATTTTTCTGCCATTAAATTTTTGTTACTACTTGCAGGCTCCACAGATAATCAAAACAGATGTGCAGATTTGAACATTTGTCCAAACAAGTTCATTTTTTTTCTTTAAGTGCTGAAAGAGCATAAAATAACCAACACTATTAATTTGTCCCATCTTCTAAGGAGCTTTCAGTGTTCTTTCCTGTAAAACATGTATCTGATTCTACAGCTTTTTTCTAGTGCTCAGAAATTAGATGCAGAGCTCTTGCATTTTTGAGACAAGCTATTATGTTCCTTAAATGGTGGAAGAATTGTAATGGTCTGATTAATAAACATTTACCAGTTTTGTCAAGAACATTTTCAGGTCTTCTAAAGACTTACTGTGGCATTGTGGTTGTCTATTCACCCTTGCTAAAAAGTACACAGTACATCTAGTATTTCTTTGTTGAAAGTAAATACTTTCTTGTCTACAAATATAAGCGAAATTTTTGTACTTAGGAATGAATATGTCTGATTTGCAGTAAAAATGCTGGCTATTTTTAAGAATAAATGGAGGCAATAACCCCTATCCTTTAATCCTAAAGGATTTGGTCGTTTAAGACCAATCTATTGCCATTATTCCAGCTGTTTCAGGTGTTTTTAGGCTGTATGGACTGATGCCAATGTATTTTGAAATACTCTACTGTTTTGCTTCGTTTGTAAAATGCAAATGTATAGCATTTCAATATATAAAGGAAAGGTTGTGAAGATTCTTTTATGAGTTCTTTTTAATGTAGAGTGACTATGAAATGCTAATGTGAAGGATTGGGGAAATTTTGGTAGCACAGAACAACATTGCAAGCCCTGTATTCAACAAAAAACCTTACTGCTGTCTTTGGGTGCTATTTCACCACTTTTCCATGCAGAAATGGGTAGCGCTTGTTTAACACAGTAATAATTTTACTGTGTTAAGCTGTTTTGCTTTATAGTAAATTGTGCTTTGATTGCATTTGATTAGTTAAAGATATATTTAGAAAGACTTGACTGCTGGGTAATGCCATTTTCATCAAAGAAACAATCTGTGAAAACCTGAGAAGGCAAGGATATTGGGAACAGGATGGCAAGTTTAAGTTTTATTAAAACACTCTTACTGGCTCCATTCCCTGTGTACTTACAACTAGCTTTAGTTTATACCAGTTAGGTATTTGGCAATCGCAGCCATCTCAATAAGTAGATGGAGAAGTTTTTCAGAGCCTAGTGTACTTTGTTTTAATTTTCGACTACATACAATGCTAAAAAAGCCCACTGGAGCTGAGCAGGCTGTCAGAGTTGTGTGGGGTTCAGACCTCCGGAAACCTTCCTGCCAGTTTCAAACCTGCATTGCTGCCGGTGGTGGTTTGGTTTGGGATACCTGGACTCGCTGCCTCCATCCACCTCTGCAGGCAGTAGCAGGAGGCACTGGCTGCTCACCTGGCTCCTTGGATTTTCTTTTCTGAAGGTAGATTTTCTCTCAAAACCGGGGAACTCCCAGCACCCTCTTTACTGGGCCAAGAATAAGCCATTCTTAAACATCCCAGAAAACGTACGTGCGCCAGAATTAAAGTTTGTAGGTTGCAGTTAACACTGGAGAGTATGGGGAAGGAGAATTAACCTGGACTTGCATTTTTTTACGTGGCACTTTGGGACATGGTTTAGTGGGCATGGTGGTGTTGGGTTGATGGTTGGACTTGATGATCTTATAGGTCTTTTCCAACCTTAATGATTCTGTGATTTTTAATTTGCTAATTAGGGAATTTTGTCCTGACATTTTGTAATGTAGTTTCTGATTCTTGTAGTTACTATGTATAAGTTGGAGGCATCAAACAGGAATTTTTTTTTCCCCTCTGATAATGGTACCACGGGTTCTAAAAACAAAACAACACCCCCCCTGCCCCAACTTGCAAAAGATTTTATTTATTGCCATTAAAACATGTTTTTTTTTATACTTGCATATTTTCAAGTAAATTTCTGCTAAATTACATATAAGGTTTACATTCTTGTATTTACCTGACCATATATCACAAGGCTGGAAAATTTACTCTGACAACTAGTTTTTGATGCTTGATTGCATGCTAACAGTTTTAGGTCTATCTTTTAAGTCGTGTAACTAAGAATTTTGAATTCCACAGATAATTTTGAGCGCCTGAGTTTTGAGTTCTCAACTCTTATAAATGGTGTATAAAGTATATATGCATTGTAATTGCACGTGGTGTAATATTCTGTTTCTTAATTCAAAAATGTTATGAATGAAACCCAGTGGGATGTGCTCTGGGACTCACCTTGAAGTCAGCAGCCAAATTTTTGTTGATGAAAGGCTGTTCAATGCGGTATAAAAATAGAAGTGTTTTCTTTGCCTTATTAAAAACATCCTAAAGATAGCTTGATTTTTTTTTTTTCCTAGAAATAAATATTTTGCTAACAATCTTCAGGTGATTAAAGGGGGAACTGTATGCTCTTCCCTTGGGAGAGAAAACAGAACTTGTATTCTGTTAAATACAAATCAGGTGTATGGATCATTTTAGCACACCGGGTTAGAAACTTAGTAAATAAATGCTATACAGCACTCATTTCTTTGTTACTAGAGATTACTTTGCCTTAAAATGATGCAAGTTTTTAGTGATTCTTGTAGCTGTGTTGCCTGGAGCTCTTGCCAGGGCAAACCTAACCTGAAATCAGCCTTTGGATTGTTAACACTGCAGTAGTCTTCACCACTAACCAGCCCCTGGGCAATGCATACGCTACTATAGCGTGGGGGAGTTACAAACAGCATATACCCACTCAGGTGGTTTCAAGAAAGTGGATGGTGCATGGACTATGCTTTTTAGCATTATAAGTCAAATTTGGTGGAAGGCAACATTGCTTTCGTGACAATTTAAAGGGTTTCAGAATTTGTTTGGTCAGGCATATTTATCTGGAGCAGAAGTGACTAGAAGACTCTGGGTCACAGCACTGCATGTAGGGAATTTCACCATGATTGTTGCGTTTTGGCTTTGAAACAGCAATATTTTGTTGCAATTGTTTGGCTGACTCCATTGGAAATTAATTTGTTGTCCTGCTTTACTTGGAAAAGCATGCTAAAAGCTTATGCTGCTTCCTGTTGGAAAATAGTAGTGAGTTACAAAATTAGCACATTAATGCCAATTATAAATATAATATCATCCCAGTGGGAATTTATCCTTTTTATGCAAGTGAATGCATATGTGGTGAGACGACTTCAGCCACTCTGGGAACACAAACTTCTGTAGAGCTGACAAGGCAAGGAAGCAAAATGTGGCTGAAAAATCTCAAAATCAACATTGGTTCTTAGGGAGGCAAATGTTGTAGAGTTTCTTGCTATACAGAGTTTCAGCAGTGAAGCAAGAAAGATTAAATATTTTCAGCCTTTGCACTCCTTAGGGGGTCTAACTTTGGCTCTACATTTTATTTTGTTGGCCTGGTTGCTGGATTGCTTCCTTTCCTCCTTCTCTCCCCTTTTTACTACCTTTCATAAATAGGGCTGCTTGGGATTCCGCTCTTCTCCGTGTGGTAGGTCAGTGTGCAGAGAAGGAGGAAGCCTCTGTTCTTCAGAGGCTTTACTGTTGGCTTAGAAAAATTCATAATAGATTTTCCTGATTTAAGTATTTCCTAGCAAAAAAGAGAATGGGTGAAGGATTGGGCTCTGTGTTTCGTCTATGTTTCCGTCTTTCAAAAATGAACTTTGAAAAGACAGCAGATAGTTAATAGTCTTGGCATCGAAACCTGAATGTGGTGGAAGCTGGCAGAAGTAATTCCCAAGTAAGGTTGTGTGTGTACCGTACTAGAGGAGGAATATGGTGCCCTGGGCAATGGCAGACTGGCTCTGCGCCACGCTCCATTCTCCACTTTTCTTGGAACTGCTCCTTTGAAGATCTAATTATAAGGTGCCAGGAGACTCTGCAGATAGCTCAGCAATAGCTTCCACTGTCATTGCACTGGATTTCGGTTTATTTGGAGTGCAAAACTTGCACACAAACACTAGATTGTATCACACTTGTCCACAAGTTTTGGCTAACGTCCAGAAGACACAGTATGTTTTAGTATGGCGGTTTCTAAACTGCTAACTCCTGTTTAGACTTATCTGTGTTTTTCAAAAACGTTTATTCACTTGATTCCCCTTGCTTCCTATTTTTTTTTTCAAATTCGTGGCTGTGCGAGGTCTGGTGCTTAACCTCTTAACACCCTGTTACAGAGTACCCAAGTAAAATGTCTTTCCAAATATTAAAATAAAATTATTTGACCAGTCTGGAATAATTGAGTGGAATTTGCAGGAGGGGAGGGGCCAGGAGGAAGATGACATTAGAGAATGATTTTTGACGGTACTGTCACTAAAGGATGTCTTTAAATTTTGTCATTTGATCAATTGCAGAAATGAATGTATCTTCAGAAGAGTTCAAAGTAGCTGCAAATACAAGATACTGCTGCTAAGATGATTTGAGATATGATGTGCTTTCCTGACAGTGCTTTAAAGCATTACTATGTTTATTGTTAACTCTGTTTTGATTGATAAATTATTATTCTACAACTTTATTAGGTATTTTAAAATTAATTCGCAGAAATTAAGTTATTAAAAAGTGCTTTTTAGTGAAAGATGTCAATTTACAGTTTTTAGGTTTGAGTTTTTGCTGTTTTCTACTTGCTTTGTTAGAATAACAGGTGATAGCTGTAATAATGTACAATTCAGGCGAGAGGATAATTTTATATACAAACTGTTCCTATAGGGCAGATTCTAATGCCACCACAAAGACTAGCAGTAGTTTCCTGATAGTTTCAGTGAGCGTAATGGGCAAAGGGAAAAGATAAAAGAGTAGTTGTGTTGATGAACAAAGTGATGCAGAGATGGGGGATGGCTGTGATTAGCCAGGGTAACTGAAATGTTGGAGGAGTGGCAGCAGGCAGATGGCAGAAATTCCAGAGTCAAGGTGGTGAATCCAGAGGGAAAGCTCTGCCCTTGGGAAATAAAGAAGGAACAGTATTTAATGCAGGCAACTGCCCTGCGCACACTCTACCTTGACCCAACAATTAAGACCAGGCAAGAAAGAAAATGAGTGGTAAGATGAGATGTGAGGTAAAACATGGAAAGACCAGTTGGCCATGGATATGATATTGGTGACAATGAGTGTGCTCGATGACAGGGGACGGTTGGGTGTCAGTATTTGGTAGAGGGGTGGATGAAAAGGAGTCGGGTGCGCAGTGAGTGATGGCTGCGGTCAGTCAGAGTAGTGAGCAGTTCGGAGGTTGTGAGGAGGGGGAACAGCGAAATAAATGGATAGATTTGAGCATAGCTTGCCAGGAGAAGAAACTGCTTTCTTCCTTTTTATTTGGACAAATTTTAAGTGGAGATGCAATAATGGGCAGTCATAGAAGAAAGTAACTGCAGTAAGTTATCTTCTTGATCTGACACTTTGAAGAGGGAAGGGAAAAGGAAGGGAGTGTGTAGGAACAGAATGGGAGGAATACGGGTTAAAAAAAAGTATCTATTGGGGGGGAAACTGGGATGATGAATCTTGGTACATGAGAGAGAAGAGGCTTGGTGCAAATTTAAGTTGTGTACACAGAAGGGAGAAGGACAAGATGAGAAGGAGCACTGTAGTACACGTTTGGAAAGTGTGAGACAGAAAGTCTAGACGAGGAAGTATGTTGCAGGCCTAAAATTAACCAAAGTTAAAAAGACAAGAATATTTCTGTGACAGTGATTTAAGTTCTCAGAAGCAGATAGAGGAAGAAACTCCAGTTTCAGAAGTTGCCTTGGTGGATGTGGCTGAGAGCTGAAATTTAGGAGGGTAGCAAAGCATCTTCCTTTCTTCTCCAGTTTGTGTGACAAGCATTGACTTTTTTCATAATGCCAGCTATTTTTTCTTATGAATTTTCTCCTAATTTGGAAAATAATTGATTATGTTGATTTTTTTTTTAATTTTAATTAAATTCTGTAATTTTGAAATGTAATGGTTTTAGAGTTTGTTTGCTAATGCAGATAGCTTTTTGACTCTGAGTTCCCTCTTCCCTTTACAAGAGGAGACAAAAGGTTTGGCATATTTAGCTTATTGAAAGCAGCTGAGGGAGGGTATGGTTGTTCTCTAAGAATGTGTTGGGGAGAACTGTATAACCGACAGGACAGGGATGGAACAAGATCGAATAGTTGTAAACTGGCTCCAGATTAATTTAACTGCAAACAAAAAGTGTTGAATTTTTTTTCCCTCCAAAGGAACGGGGTTCCAGAAGAACAGAAATGGCAAGAAACTGAGCTGCTTCTGTTAGGTGCTGTGTGTTGGGCTTGCTTGTGGTAGCAGGGTCTGCAGGCTCAGAACGTCCTTTCTGGTTCTGTTCCAAATGGCTTTTTTTTTCTTGAAACAGTGTTTCTTTGGTTGGTTTGTTATATGACAAGTATTTGAACTGAGAATGAGAAGTATTCTTGAAAGTTAATCGCTGTATGTATTACTTGAATGGTACTAGTAAATACTTAGCATTATACTTATCATTCATGAGATAAGATCCCCAATGTTAACGGTAATGTTTTAGCAAATGTAACCCTCCTGTCTTCAGCACAAATGCACTGCTAAGAAAAATTTCTTCTGTGGTGCAGGAACTGATTATATATTTTCAATACTGTAACAGTAAAATGGGTAATACTAAGCTCTTGCATTAAATTTTAAAACACATGCTTTCAAAAGTGCATGTAGATGCACACATGCTGTGTATATGTAATAATGTATGCCCTTTCCTGTTCTTAAATTTTCCCAGGTATATGTGGAGTTTGATGACCTTGAATGGGAAAAGCGAGAATGGGTTAAAGTTTATGAAGATTTTGCAACCTTCTTGGTGGAGTACCAGCTGGTCTGGGCGAAAAGAAAGGACCCAAGCCAGACTCAGGGATCAAAGATCAAACAAATTCAATGGCCTGCATTGGTAAGATACTTGAGCAATTGCATTTACTAAACTATTTTAATCTCTTTAATTCCGTCCTTCTTAGGAAACTGTCTAGGTTACTTAAGTGGTGGTGGAAAGTGGTGGATATGGAGGGGGAGGAGGGTAAGAAAAGGGTAAGAAAATGCTAATAAAGCATGTTTGTGTTGAAAGGGTGGGAGTGATGTGATAATAGTCACTCATCTTCCTTTTTTAATCAACTTAGAGCACTGCAAAACTAGTCTCAGTGCCATAATAGAACTAATGGGACTTTGTAACATGCTTTGACTATGTAAACTTATTAGCAACACACCTCACTGCTCTGTGGAGGATTGAAACTAAGGTGAAAAATAAACCCTTAAGCTTGTGATACCTTCTTTATGGGAGTTGAGTGTATCTAGAATTCAGGTCAGAGTTCAGAAAGATGAGAAAAGTGAGCAAAGATCAATAAAGTAAGGGACAATTGCTTGCCTGGTTTGTGAGATGATACTTGTGACTCTTGTTCCTTCTGGATTGAAGCCCAAACATTAAACCTGCTGAGAGAACTGCTAGGAGGTTATGTCTGTTATTGACCTGATGAATTCTAAGTATCTCTTGAGATAATCTAATAAGCAGTAAACATGCATTCCTTTTTTCTCCAAAGAAACTAGTAGTGCTGTCAAAGTCTTCAGAAGAGCCAAATAGATATGAGATTTCAGGAACCTACTATATTGAATGTTTTTGCTTTGTAGAGAGTTGGAACATTTCTCACAGACTGGCAGTTGAGAGGGAGCTCCAACAAATTTGTCAAAATGGTGAAGGGAAGCCTTTAGATATATTTGATACTAAGCTTAGTATCTGTAACTTCGGTCTTGGGTTTTTAGAAATCTGTAGTCGTAATAAATTTAGATGATGGTTTGGTTTTTTTTTTTTCCTCTGGACTTTAGCTGTATCTGTGTTGCGTTTAAATATTCCTTTCATATTCTCATGTCTGAGCACTTGATGGACTTTCTGAAATGCTATTGCATGGTTATTTTTCTGGAGCTGTGGTGGGAACAGTCATGCTGAAGGTCATGAAGCAGGCTCTTCAGGAAAGCTTAGTGGTGGAAGAGATGCATAGATGGTTTACAACGGACTTACCTCCTCTTCAGTTAATATTCCTACTTGACTCACCTTACATGTTTGTGCTAATGTGCTTGAGTAAAACAAGCTAACTTTCTGGATGTAGAGGCTGTTTCATATACTCGCTTGTATAGGCAAATCTTCTGTTTCATGTTAGTATATCCTTGAGCAAGAATTTTTAGTTTTAGGGAGTCATGTCATTTGCTCTTTGAAGTCACCCATCTCTCCTTGATTGAGATAGGTATTTTAAAATCTGTTAGCAACTTAGAACTTAGATAGTAAGTACTCTGCAATTTTTACATACTTTTAATCTTGCCCTCTAGGATAGAGATCCTTCTTGGGTTTAGAAGGAGTGTATTTCAAGAAAGTATTCTAGTCTGGCTGCTGATCCTGCCCCAAGTTAGAAGTATGTCTTTGTTTGCTAATGTGTGAAAATGTTTTAGTTGCACCTTTCTCTCAGTAGAGACTTTCTCAAACTTGTGCTAGTCCAGCAGAAGGCAGAAACAATATTTTTTTCTTCCATCACCATCTTATAACTTTTTTTTATTCTTGTTTTAATGTTTACGTTCTTGAGCTGATAGGCATGAGAAGGAAGGTTTGCAAAAGATCCGCCTCCTGCTTTTAAAATTAAAAAATTGAAATCATATAGTCCAAAGTGGGGCTCAAATAGCTTGTTAGGTCACAGTTTCCAGATGTTAAAGATGACAAGTTCTCAGCATTTGTACTTGGCCTGCCTACAAATGTTCTAGCAATTGTTTTCTGAGTCAAACCCTCTAGTCATCCATTCCAGAAAACCCATATTTGAGGGAAAGTGCGGATACAGGATACTAACTCTAGTTAGAGCAGATTCCTTCCCTAGAGACCTCCCAAAGTTCTACTCTGTATCAGTAGCTGCACTGAGCATGCCAGGCCTTGGGGAAGAGGGAGGGTGCTCAAATTGCCTTTATACTTTTGGGTTTTGTTTCCAGACTGTCTGAACACTCTGGTATAGTGGAATGGATGACCTCTATGAAGGTTTGGGGTTTTTTTTGTCAAAACAAGACTTATAAAAAATGGGAAAGCAATGGAAAAGGTGGTAAAGAATTTTGATTTGCCAAACAGCAATAGGAATATCTGCACTTTATGTGAAATCTTGAGTGTGGATGTGATAACGCACACTTCTTAGAAAAGTTGAGTCGTGCTGTAGTTATTAAAGGAAAAGTCTCCATCTTTCCCATGCATGCAAACTGTATTGAAAAAAGTCATTCCTGTACTTGACTATCTTGTCTTCATATTATATAGCAAAATAAAAGTTTCTGGTACAGCTTTATTTTGTTTGCATATACGCAACAAAGCAATTTTTAAGTATATTTTATGTAGTAGTTCTACAGAATCTTTGCCTTTAGTGGAGTGAATGGAAAATGCTTGTTTACTTAGGTGGTTATCACCTTCTGTTCTTCTCTTCTTTGATCAACATACTCTGTATTGACTGTGTGGTATTCAAACCTGATCAAAAGACAAGGTCTGTAATTTCCTGTGGGGCTTTCTGTGGGCAGTCGTCAGTCTCGTATCTGTGTACTTTACAATTACTGATTTCTTTTATTACTTAATTGTGTGATGCAATGTAATCTCTACTTTACAGATGAAATTGCTAGAATGCAAGTTGGTCACAGATTTTTGCTATTTTTAGATGCCTGAATGCCTGAGGTGTAGCTGTTATTGAAAACACAGGGTCCGTTGACCTTGTGTAGCTGTGCTTTAAGATTTAGGCTCTTAAGTCAGGTGCTGAAAAAGTGAGGAAATGAGAAGTACTGCCTCTTTCGCCTTGTTTAGAAACTTGGTAACAGCAGAGGGATAGATTATCCCCTGAATTCAGTTTCTGTCATGATGAGATTATCTTTTCTTTTAGGAGAGTTCCAGCCTCACTTGTGCCGAAGGTGAAAAGTTGACCGTAAATGAGCCTGGAGTCCTGTTGGCAGCAACATGCTTCATCGTTATCAGGGTCACTCTGATGATGTTGATTAGATACTTGTTTCTGGGCCACTGTGCAAGTCTGTGAAAGAGAGAGGAAATGTAGTGCCTCAGTTTGTTCATGCTGTAATCAAATGCTTTTCTTCCTTGTGAGATGATTTTCTGGAAAGAGTGGAAAACTTCTTGGCTGCCTAGCTTACTGGTATAATTGGAAATCACCCTGCATGTGGGGTATTTACAAGCATAGAAGAAAGGACTACCAAGAAGCATGAAGAAATGGCAATGGTGATAAGTGAAGTCAGCATAAATGTAGCCTAGATATTAGGGAAGAGAGTGTTTGGTAAACAATGCTTGCTGTTTACCTCAAGTAATGGAGAGGTCAATGCAGAAGAAAAGTTCTTGGCTAAAGCGGTAGCACAGGGAAAAATTAAATTATAGATTTTGAAAACTTAAAAAGTGTGGGTAGTGGAAGTGAGTGGTGTGTCTTTCCACACTAAGGGATTAAGGGAAGTATCTAGATAAGGTGTTGAAATTGAAGGCATCAGCTTAGTTTGGTAAACAAGGGGGTGTGTGTGTCACAAAGATACAAAAAGAGGCAGGTGATGGGCTAGGAGAATTACCAGTACTTCGAAAATGAGGCAGAATTGATTTTTGAATTCCTCAGGAAACAACTTTGAAGCAATTGATATGATGGATAAAATTTTTTGATCTGTGGGTGGGTAAGAATAGTTGTATTCTAGGAGGAGTAAATTAATCTCCCTGATGTATAAATAGTTTGGGTACTAGGATGTTAGAGATCAGTGATAAAATCATGCCTATGATACAGTTCAGTCTGAAGTTTTAAGAGTATGATGGTATCCCCTCAGCAGCCAAGCAGGGAGATGGAAGTAAGTGTGTGGGCAGGGTGACAAATTGGAGCCAAGGTTTTAATGTGGACAGAACAGGACACTTCCGTGAGCCGTCAGTTTGAATTTAATTACTGTCTCTGTAATTGCATATTAAAATATCTAGAAATAAAGTGTAGAGGGAGAAAAAGAGAGGACTAAGGACAGAAGGCACTAGAGACATTTTAGAGAATAATAGAATAATGTAGAAAAGTTTAAGGTGACAGACTAACTGGGAGAGGACACCATGGTAGAAACGTAGATAGCAGTTCACTTTTTGTAACAGCATCAACTTCATATGTTTAGGGCATAGGAAGGTGTGGACTGAGTGCCTTTTCTTAATAATTTTGTTTGGGAAGAGGGTTTTGGAAACTTCAATAGTGTGCTGAAATGAAAATTTATCATTGAAGGTCTATAGATAGAGATGAAAGAAAGACGTTTAAGACAGGCATTTTAAGAGGTATGTTCCATCATCATGGAGAGAAAATAAGGAAAAAAGGGTGATTGAAAATGCAATTAAGATTAAAGGAGTTTAAGATGGGTAGATTATGGCAAGTTTGTATTTTCAGGAAAAGGACCTAGAAGAACACAAGAGGTTGGAAAGAGAAGGATTGGAATTGGAGATAAGGAAAAGTGAATGCATTGAATGGGAGCACACATGAGAAACTTCTCCACTTGCTACAAGAAAGGAAGAGACTATTGTAGAACAGGGGAAGGAAAAGTATAATCTTATTTTGGCCTTTTCTTTTGGAAGAAACTGGCAGTCTTGTGCAGGGTGGATGTCACAGGAGGAGACAGTTTGACTCAGTCTAATATAATGAAAAACAGGACTGGGGAATGGTACATTTGGCTGGCAGGGCAGAGCTGGGTGCCTGAGAAGGTTACATACAGGTACAGGTCATGGGTCAGGGGTTTTGTGTGTTCTACTGGGTATGGTTTGTTTTGTAAATATGTGTTGCCTGTTGTTATACCTACAAATAAAACAGTGCTGCTTGTAAATTCAGTGTGAATTCATATATAATAAATCAGAAGAGTCCATACTAATTGTCTGTTGGTTTGAATATGGGGACAGTGAGTTGCTAGCTTTACAGTACTTACCTTGCCAAACCAACAGATTTGCCCTATGGTGTCAACTAATACAAAGGTCAGCAATAACTCTATCACTCCCAGTTTTGGTGCTGGCATACAGCAAGAACTGGTTCTCCTGCAATTGTATGTTTCTGAAGATCCTGAATATGCTTGTCTCCTAAGGTAGGGTAGGGTAGCTGCAGGAGCAACTCCATCTCCTGCCCTCCTCCCCCTCCCCCAAGTAAAAAAAGAGTGTGTGTCTGTTTGCCTGTCTCTTTTTCTTGGAACAAGTGAAGTCATTGCTAAACCAGTGGCTTGAGAACAATCTTTCCTGGGACTCTGTCCAGGGCTCTGCAAGAATACAGAATTTTAGCGAGGCTTATAACAAAACCAGGGACAAAGAGTGGGTCTTCGTTGGCAATGATTAACTCTTTTCCTCTGTGAGAATCTGGAGCTGATTTACAGTGGACAGTGCCAGTGGCCCCTGTGGGACTGTGGGCCTTCAGTCTGATCATCGTGCTAATGAGGAGGTCATTTTGCAGAAGAATGAGATGAGGTTTGTTCTGGGTGGTAGTGGATGCATTTGTTCTGGTTAGATGTGAATGAGCCTGTATGTTCACGTGCTGACTGCATGTTAGGGTACTTGGTAGTGAAGTATAAGAGTAGAAGTGTTCATGGCCACGTGGAGGATAGACTTGTCCTCTGACCTTATGTAGCCTTTTCCCCCCTCCCTCCTCCCTGCACCTCTGTCCCATCTGTCAATTGCAGAATCCTTTTGCTTGACTGCATTCTGCTTCAGCTGGCTTGATTGTGTTGGATTATAAAGCAAATACTTACAAAGTGCCAGTTTATTGGCATTTGTGTCGTGATAAAGAAGAAAGTGTACAGATTGAACAACAAGCTTCTGTAGAGCTTCCAGAGATTCCTGAGACAAATCAAATTCTTTATTTTTGGCATGATCATGGAAAGTAGAACAGGTCCCTTGTTCACTTCTGTTTATACCGTGATGCACTACCACTTTTTCACACTCTCAAGGATTTGTTTTCTTCCTTGTCTTAATGGTCTAATTTTAGCATTTCTGAGTAAGTTTCTCTTATATGTTGGTCCCATGGATCAGATTGATCCCCTTCAAAGTCAGGAGTTTCTGTAGATACTGCTAATGTTCTCCCTACATATTCAGTTATTTTACTGCAGCCTGTTCTCCTCCCTCTGCACAATCAAAAATAGAGGTATACACTGCCAGATACTGTAATTAAATCCTCAGCAGACACTCAAAATACTCTAGCAGTAAAAAGAAATAAGTTCACAAAGGAATACTGTGTATATGGAAAGCAAGGCAGAGAGAAGACTCAGTCTCCTGAGTCCTAAAAATAAGTAAAAACTTTGAGGATATTTCACATTTGAAGGGAGGAAGTATTGTAGCTTCCAGGGAAAACAATCAAAAAATAATAGTGGATTTTTTCAGCTTCTCCGTTCCCTGCACCAGAATTCTGGTATACCTTGCTAATTTGCAGTGAAGATGAGATATATACAACAGAGGAGAAAATGCTTGGAAACTGTCAGCTTCTTGGAAAAGATTTAAGACACTTCAGAGCTTGGGGAAGAGAAAATTTAAGTAACTGACTCAGCAGAGCATAAACGACCTGATTTTTGCTGCATTGTGAAAGACAGTAACATGCAGAAACAGCACTTGGAGATGGTTCAAAGATTACTTTGCTGGAGAGTATGTTACTGTAATATTCCCACAGAACATAAACATCTCAAGCAGTACTGCATCCCGCCTGTGTACTTTGGCACTGGCTTTTTTTAAACTACTGCTTACTGGGAGCCACTGCTCTCCACACAGCCTTCTAAGCAGAGGCCACTACCTTCCCAGGACATGCCCCAAAGGAACAGCAATAAACTGAAATCTGCCTCCTCAGACGCTCTGTTCTGAAATATGGGTGTTGTCCTGTGGCTTTCCACTCTGGAAATGAGTGATGGAGTGGAAAGCCTCACTGCAGTGCTGACTTGTAAGTGGCCCTGGTGCTTTCTGTGCACTTTACACTGCTGCATTGTTTGTTCCCAAGTTTTTTGTCTCAAGGTGTTGGCTAATGGCAAGCTTGTACTTAATTTTTGGTTTTTTACTTTCTTCTGGTTAAACTTGCACTTCTAACCAACGGAGACCCTTTTTATTTGAAAGGATTTAGTTTTGTAAAAGCATGCTTCCATATATAAAATACATACAATATTTTTATAGTTAAGTGCTATGCTAAGAATTGGTTTTCATGTCAAAGTAATTTACAGGAGTGCTAGAATTCCAAACAAAATAGTCTTTTTTAGACTTTAGCCTTAAAATAACAGGTGCCTCTGTCACTTGCACATGTTCAAAAGACAGATAGCAATGAAATGCTGGTAATAATTTGTTATGTGTTTCCATAAAAGATAGACAGACAGCTTCTGGAGGTTCCATATTCAAGCTAGGCAGCTGAAGCAGAACAGCCACACTTGCAGGGAGCTCAGTGCAGGATAACTGCTTGCATATTGATTTTATAACTGATGCTGAAACCTATACTGGTTCAGTACATGGTTATACTCCTGTTGATATCCTCGTCAACTAGATGGAAGTCAGTGTAGGTGTAGCTGAACTGCATTCACACTTCCAGCTTCAGTGTTGACCTACTCCACAGCTTCATCAGGTCTAACAGCAAAGAGCTATGCTCCGTCCTCTGGAATTGACTGGGAAGTCCTAAGTCTTTGATTATTTTTTTTCATAGCATTTATGATAACATATTTTCTATTTGTGCTGAAGAAAACAAATTGCTTTGTAGCTCTCTAGATCGTCTGAACTTCTTCAGTGAACTAGAAGGATCAGCTCAGCTTTGGAGATACAGTGGTGAGCAGAATATAGGCATGTGGATGCAGTTGGTTATTTCAGCATAGTATTTCGGAAATTTGATTTTCAGAGCTGGGGCTTTGGAGGAATGACTGAATGCCTGCATTGCCTTATGCGTATCTCCATCAGTTGGTCACTCATAGTCTGTTTTTTGCTGTTTCTATAAATTGACCTATATTATAAATATATACATTTTATATATGCGTATAAATGTGTGGGTATGCATTTATTGGGGGGGTGTATACAGAGATATACACACAAATACAGTATTTTTCTCTACATATTAAAAACATTTTAAAAAATATCTCCTGACCTATACCTGTTGGGAGTCCCTCACCTGTACAGTGAGGGAAGGATGTCAGCATGGTACTAGTCCTCCATCCGAATGGTGGCTGTCCAGAGTGAGGAAAGCTGTGCCAGAAGACTTCGATCCGCAAGCAACTGCTTGTTTTTTCTTGTGATGGCCGGGAGGAGCAGCTGGGCTTTACACCTGTCAAATCCACTTGGCAGCTAATTTTGAAAGCTACCCACTGTTAAAATCTCCACTGCTGCCTCGGTGCATTAATGACTTGTCAGCTGTGCAATACTGAAGCACTGTTCTCTTCATTCTGACTTGAGTAAGATGAGTTATGGAAGACGTAATTAAGAGTTTTATGAGTTTCTTGTTCTCGTTTCCCAGAATTCCAGCAGCGCTTCTGGGTTTCATTGTGAATCCTGTGATGTGCTGTACGAAGTCTCAATAACCACCTTAAACGTATAGCAGCACAGAGAACCCACCTAAAATGCGAAGCACCTTTTCTGAAAAAGTATTCCAGTAGTTTACATGTTACTGTTTGGATGTATATGGCCTTGTGTGAAGAGAGTCTGTTCTCCTACAGCTGAGATGTAGGAGCTTCAGGTGAAATTAATGTCTGGATGAAGTCAAAATGTTGCAGTTGGGGCCAAACACTGCGATATCTAGGTTAGGGTAAAAGTTCTGTATTTTGCAAAGTACTGAGAATCTGAAGGAAGCTTTTTTGATGGTACTAAGAAAGCATATGCTTCAGCTCCACCTGAATTTTGGTTATTGGCATATAAACAAGACAACTGTTGCTTCTAAGGCCTCCTTTTCTATGGAGTGACTCCACAGAGTATTTTTGCCATGTCATGATTGCACCGTGGTATTTTAGCTTCTCAGTCTACCACCGAACTGGCGCCTCTGAAACAATATTCTCTTGATTTCTGGGAATTTCTTGTAGCTCTTTACTTCTTTTTACAGCAGTAGCAGCAGGTCTTGTCATTGGGTGAGATCTTTCATAATTTTGAATAAGCAGAGTAAGTGATGGTGGGGGATCTTGTGTTGCCGGATTCAAAAAGAGACATGACAACATGGATTGGGGAGGAGACACAGAGGAAGACTTTTTAGTCCTTCGAGCCCTTGTGGTGTGGAAAAGGGTGTTAATATTTGGGATAACAAGAAACTGAATTGAAAAAAGGATAGTTTCTTCATCTGATGGGTGAACGTGTTACTCGTGTTGCTGGTTAGGCTGTTGGGAGGAAAAGGTTGTCTCCTTTATGTGATTTTGACAGAGTCTGGAAAAAAATTCATCTCAAATCTGCAGCCCAGAATTGGAGCTCAGTAGTGCTATAGTAGTAATTTTTAAAGTGCTTCTGCTTTGCAAACAGGTTAAAAACAAAAACCAAACTTCCTTTCAGCTCAATCTGTTACGGATGTGGTTTCACACTGAATTTAACCAATCTCTCACTGATGCTGAAAGGGATAGTGCTACTACCTGTCCTTTTTGGTACTTTGGCTTAAAACCCCCTCAATTTCAGTTAGATCCGCAAGCTCTGTCGCCTAGGGTGTGTACAGACACTCGTGCTCCCCCCACCATTACACAAAAATATTCTGTTACAGTTTACCCTAAGCT
The DNA here is from genome assembly GCF_030936135.1 of Gavia stellata. Taxonomy (NCBI): domain Eukaryota; kingdom Metazoa; phylum Chordata; class Aves; order Gaviiformes; family Gaviidae; genus Gavia; species Gavia stellata. The sequence continues at coordinate 6,864,618 of NC_082602.1, forward strand.
CTTGTGAACTAAGCAGGGATATATGTGAGAATGAAGAGCTATTGTTTATTACTGTTATGCATTGTCTGCACTTGAAAAGTATGATCACTTCTGTTTTATTACATATTTTAATTCCATTCTGTCATTCTGTGCTCTCAGGGCTGTGCATTTGAAAAAGGTTTTGAAATGAGATCTTGGTAGTTAGCTACCATTAACAGAAACTTCTTTTGCTGACAGATGTTGCAGGCCTTCAGTTAGACTAAAATAGACTAAATCAAGTACTTGGAGCAAAAGGTTGTCTTTTTTTTCTTCTTTGTCATAGGTGCTAAAGCATTATAAATGGGCTCTCCATGATACATTTATCGTGAGCAGTCTGCTTTCATATACGGCAATTTCTTGAGGACCAAAAAAGTCAGATTTCCACAGCAACCTCATATACTGCTTAAGTTGTTCTAGCAATGATTTGATGTTGCAATCTAGTACGTTTACTTTTTAGATTTATCATAACTTCTAAGGAGAAAACTGAACATAGGAAAGGAGTTCAGGAGCAGCCTGTCAGCTTCAGGTATTTAACCTGCATGAGGAGGCTAGCTGGGATATAATTTGTATTTTATATCTTTAGTGTCCTAAAATTTCTGGTAGCTTCATTTTTTGACAAAGTGACTATCATTCTTACTTTCCGAAAAACAAGCTCTTAGGTAGTAAAAACAGCATGTCCTCTATTGCTGGCTTCACTGTCCTAACAGTAGTCTCCTGAAGTACTTGCCAGTTCCTTTCAGGTGCGCGTTTGTATGGGAACACATGTTACTTTCTGAACTTCAAGTTGCAGCATTTACATTGACATGGATTTAATCAGTGTTTCTGAAGCCCTTCTCAGATTTGGTGGCTCTCCATGTGCCCCAGCTGGGCAGGAGGATTGGAAACGTTGGTTGGCTGCAGGTCGTGCCACTCACGACAAGAATTAAGATGTGATTAGGCAGTAACCACAGGATAATTCGAATTGTGAGGGAGTACTGATGGGGAGAGCAGGATAGAGGCAGAAGCTGCTTGCTGAAGGCACAGGTTTGTTTGTTCTGCTGAGCAGTTTTCTTTTTTTTTAATAAAAGAAAAAAACAGAGGTTTTATTTTCCATGGCACATCCAATTGTCTGCAGTGGGTTCAAAATCCATTCTCTCTGTGAGCATGCAGAGGCCAGGGCTGGGAGCATATTGTTTTACCACTTCCTTTCTCGTACCCTCAGATTAACATCCTTCCAGCTGCTGGCCAAATCAGGAAGTTGAGTCAAGGGCTAGAAATGGCAAATACGCTTTCAATGACTTCTTAAAAGAAAAAGCAAAAACTTAAACTGAGTATGTTTGTGTTTCTCAATGTGTGTCCTGTTAGGATGATGTCAGTCTTAAACAAATGAACAACAACACTGAAACTGTTTTAATTTTTTGAAATTCATCAGGTATTGAGAAACAACCACTTTGTCATATCTGTGGGTTTACAACACTTCTGCTTTTCTGTCCTCTGCTATGTGGAATATTCACATAAACAGGGGAGGACATACAGTGAAACTCAGTTCTATGTTTGGGGGGTTTTTTCCTATCTTACCTGCTCTTCCTTGCAGTAAAGCTTGAGGTTACTTCGATAATAGTTATGGGTAATTCTTTAAGATATTTTATCTTATTTAGTGTGCATTGCATTTTTAAAGCATTATTACATAGAATATCTTTAATACTGGAAAGTGAATCAATGTTAAGAACTGTAAATGTAGGACTATATAAAGACTTTAGGAATCAAAACAATTTCAGAAAAATATTCATTAGACTGACTTTGTAAGCAATCAAAACAGGCTACTATTGATTAGGGAATGAGTCTTTGTTTGAAAATAATATCCTTTAGCAGTAATTAATATTTTACTAGAGAAACATGGCTGACCTCATCTAACCCTGAGTAAGTCTGACTTCTTATTTACAGAGAGGTGAATTATTAACACATTAATGATACAGTGTTTGTTTTTTGTCTACTGACTGTCACAGGGTGTACACCAGTCATGGTTAGAAAAAAGTATTTTATGAAGCTTTTCAGTATTTTATTAGCTGCTTTTGTGTTCCGTTTTGATTGCTTTATGGAAAAGACTTGGTCCATTAGTTAAGCAATTGTTAGAAATTTACATGAAACCTCTCAATATTCAATTTTTGAACAGAACTGTTTAAGAAAAAATTCTTACGTACAATGCATCATTCTGAAAAACTCTTGACAGAATATTTTAATTTGAAATTTCTCATCGATTTTGAGTCTAAGACATTGGGTAAGTACCTCATTTTTTTAATAAATTATGCAGAATTATATTTCTGTTCATGGCTTTAGTTTCAGATGGCTTTGAAAAATTCTTGCATATTTCATTGAAGGGCTTTGCTGGGATTTTAAATGCATATAGTGAATTGCTACAAACTATATTAATACTATCACAATAGGAATAAAATACTAATTTGTAGGGCTGACTGAATGGATGCCTTTGGAATCACTGAAACATTTAGCTGAATCCTGAAATGAGCCGAATAGTACTTCATATCGCTGGCTGATGAATTTAGCTATTTTGAAATTATAATAGTGAAGCTATCTATTAATATGAATACAACCAAAATCCATCTATGTGCTTTATAGAAATTTTTTACATTAATTTTGCATTTAAGAGTATAACTGGCTTTTTAGAGAATGATGTTCCTATGTATTTTGCTGTGTTTATCTGGAATAGGCTGTATTTGTTCTAACCAGTGTTCTAGTGAGGCTCTGTTACCCAGGTAAAACCTATTGGTTTTGGTTCCAGTATTTCTATTTGTCCAGGTGTGGTTTTACTTATAGTACTTTTACTATTCTAAATTACAATGCTTTTAGTACTCATAGTCCTTTAAGTGTTCTAAATGATTCATAAAACTTTTTTTATTGCTTTTAAATGTAACGCCAACTTCTTTTTCATATCATGATTATCTAAAGTATTACAGAAATGCCAGGGTATATTTCTGCAGCTTACGGAAAGGATAGTTTGAAGATGCACCAAAACACATTCCCTTTCAGGAATCATGTGAGTAGTGGATTGTACGGGATTGTAGCGTACATGAAGAGGTCTCGACACCTCTGTAAACTGCTGCTACAAGTTTGCCAGGATCAGGTCCTTACTGAAGTTTGAGGCAAGATGCTAATCGTTTTAGTCCTGAAAACTGGGCAGCACCTCCGGCTTTCAGAATGTCTCCTGTAGATTACTTAGGACAGACCTAATCGATACTGTTTCAGTTTTTAGGTAAAAAGCATTTACAAGGTAGTTTGAGAACTGGTAAAGAATTTGCTATTAATCCTTTATTGGCAAGTAGAGTGACTGATTTGTGTGCAGTCGTCTTCTAAGACTCATGGTGCAATTAATTCATATAGGGAGAATGAGAAATATTTGGGGCATTTTATTGACGATTGTGGGGCAATTAAGTCAGAGAAGTCTTTTGGAACTTTGTCATATTGGAGATAATGTAAAACTAAAATAGAATCACTGTGTGCATTTATTTGTCAAGTACTTCGGGCTTTATGGATTTTTTCCTACTTCCTAGCAAGATACGAGCTTCTGTCCTGTGCCAAAAAAGCAGTTACGGGTTTGAGGTTGCATCAGAACTTGTTTGTAGCAAACTGACTTCTGTCAGGCATCACCTAGACAGGCAGAATTGCATGAACTCCACCAAGTGCCATGAAGTTTGCTGGTGAAGGTAGCTGCAGACAGCAGCAGTATCTCATTAGTCAAGACTGGTGCAGTGCTAGCAGAATAATGTCTTTGACTTGATTTGCAGGTGAAGGGATTGGAGATGATTTTTATAAGCCTGACCAGTGTGTGTAGTGTATATAGAGAACCTGCTGTTACTCTTCACTTCTTTTCCTCCCCCTCCAACATGTGGTCAGGTAGAAATGCAGCTCTACTGTCGCTCTGAATGTGCAGCAATTTGTGTTTCCTTTAGACGTGCATAATCACAGATGAGCTTTTCTTCGGGAAGAATTTATGCCGTTTTCCATATGCTCGCTTATTAACAGTTTTGATCTTCTGTCCTTTATGTATATAACCTGTATCTTGGCAGTTAATCTGCATATATAAGCACTGTGGTATTCATGCTACTAGAAGGTTATGCTTATGGGGGGCATGATAGTGTTCTTGATTGATCATATGGTTTTTCTATGACAAGCTCTTTTCCTGTGTTACTATCAAAATACCCATTGAACTGTGATTAATCATGTTTTGGCACAGGGCTCTGAAATTACTGCCACTGCTGTAGAATGTCAGTTTCAACATCTTTGGCTGCTGCAATTGCACAATCTTTTAATGATAGACGTACTTGGAGTTCCTTCAATACAAATGACATTATTGGCACACATAAGATTGTATACTAGATTATTAAAATAACCACTGTATCTTTTATTGGGCCTTTTAAACCCTCCTCTGAATATCTAACCTAAGCTTCCTTTCACACTGGCAAAATGACCAATGTCATCTCCTTAAATGTTACAAGTGCATGTGCAAAGTACAAATGAAAGCAGGAGGGGCGAATGTTCCACATGTCCAGGCAGGGGAGGTTAACGCTACTGGATGTCGTTTGACTGGTCCTGTATCTGCCTGCCTTTTGGTAATATAGTATATGACATCTTACCTACCAAGAGCATTAGAAAACTGTAAGTCATTCTGTGCCTGCCTCCCTGCCTGTCCCAGGTCTTTCTGTTTGTTTTATTTTAAGCAAATTTTGGATAGTGGAGGAGAGAGACTGTCTTTTTCCCTGATTTTACAGGATTCTAAACACTTCCTTTTATATGTTAATGGTATTTTAACATATGCTTTAATACATGTATTTACACTGTGGCACTGTTGTGTTTTTTTTAATCTAATTTAACTGTATAAAGCAAGTACAGGTCTATTACTTAGCTATGGATGTTTTTGGCACAGTGAGACTATGAAAGGTGGTCAATAGCTAGTTACTTTCTGTTGGGGAAATGCTTTTCTTTAATGTATATGGACCTTTTTCACTGGTTTTAACCAGGGTCTTAGCATATACATTGTGAGTTTAAAGCACCAGCTGCAGTTTGCTTTCTCAATACAGTTTCAGTATAGTTCTTTCAACTAATGTAATCCAGATTTTTGTTAGTTGCCTTTAGAGTTTGTCTTTGAAATGAACTAAAAGATCTGTTTATTTTCATAAATGAGATGAAGATGGGAGATAACAGGACAGTCATTGTAAGATTTATAAAACACAATAAATTCTGAATACTGTTATGTTGGCCAGCAATAACATTTTGACTATAAGAAGTAAATGGAGAAAACCCAGTAGTTTTTTTATATCAAATTTCTTATGGAAAATAAGCCATTAGGCCAAAGCAGATACTTGCTTCTCTCTTGAAATTCTGTTTTCAACCATGATCCAAAACTGAGGAGCCAAAGAATATTGGTAACAGTGTATGCAGGTAAGAACAGTAATGTTAATTTATCAGAAACTGAGGTTTACTTTCTGTTTCCAAGGTAGACATGAGAATGTGGGTATGAACTACCCACAAATGAACTGTAATAAGTAAGGCTAATCAGTTTTGGGGTGGTTTTTTTTTAAAGCAATGTTGTCTTCAAACAGCCTTCCCATCAGAGTAGTGGAAATAAGAAGTTAAAAAAAATCCATATGTAAAATGATTTTCAGTCCTGTATGTTTTCAGCTGTTGTAATTCTTGGCCAGTGGTCTTATCATGCTCTTCAAGGCATTTGTTCTGCACAGATTTTTTTTTTTTTAATACAGTGTTTTGGGTGTCCTGTATCAGAGATTGTAGCTTGGATCCACCTTCACTGAATGTCCCCCCACCCTCCCCCTTCCTCAGTGGCTTTGATCAGTTCACCAGACCATATTTCTGTCTCTTCTGCTGTGCAGGCAAAACCTGTGTTCTCTTTGTTCTTTACATTTTACTGCTCGTTGAACTGTCTTGCAGGTTAGTCACCCTCTGAGAGACGAGCTTGCAAGTGGGAGCAGTTGTAGAGTGGGGAAAATAACATAGTTCCTGACTGTGACCAAGTGATGAAATTAGTTAGCAAAAATTTAATCTTTATGCTGTATGTGGAGAAAGGCCAGAGTTTCTACCACAGGGACATGGACTCAGTAGTGCTCTGCTTTGAGATTAATGGGGCAGTTTACAGATCTGAGTCATTTCTCCAGACTCATGCAAGCAATGATTTGCAGCCTGTTAATAGTTCTAGGCTCAGCTTGCAACCATGAAGGCTGGAAATAAAATTTTATTACTGGGAAGTCATTCTCTTGAGTGGTTTTGTGGCAGGAGGTGAGTTCAGTTGTGATTTCTTATGATCCCTAGGCATAGAAATCGTAAAGACAACTTTTTTCCCCCCTTCATTTTGTCTGATTTCCAATTTTGATAAGATTTTAGCAGTCATGCAAAAATTTGGCTATCCTTTATTTTATAATTCCTCTTTTGTCTACTGGGATTGCCGCTCAGCTGAGAAAGGAGGATTCAGTCACTTTTTCCTTTGCCTCCAGGATGTGCTGGGTGTTTTGAGATAGGAGGTTATATCTCACTGTTTGAAAGGAGATACCATCAGTAACGGGATAGGTATGAAAGCAGTAGAGTTGTGTACTTGAACTGCTGGCATTTGGTTCCAAGCTATGAGTGGTGCCTGGTTTAATTCTCTGCTGCTGTTTGATAACAGTGCAAGCAACGTTGGTGCTTCTAGAGCTGTCTGAGGGGCTTGTGTTGGGACAGAGGCTGCTGGCAGCGGAAAAAAGGGAATTGGGAATTCATTAGCAAAGAACAAAAAAAGTTGGGTGTGAGGGGAACTGGGGAAAGAATGCAAACATCACAGTGTAGTTGTGCTGTTTACCGTTTCTTCTGGTTGTTTTGATTGTTTTTCTTCTGTTTCAAGCATCAGCTTTTGTTTTTCTAGATTGAATTTGTTAGCACGTAAGACTCAGTCTCCAGCAGTTGCTGGTTCACTCTTTTCCTACTTGTAGCGAGAATGAGGTATACACTAAAACATAGCTTTTTCAGGCAAGTGACTGCCAGAATATAAGGTCGTCATCTTCCAAATTCAGAGAACTGTTGCAGGAGCTCACTGGTGTCAAAAGGGGGAGTCTTTGTTCTCCCTGTTCTCTTTTCTGCAAGAAGAGACTGAAGGTGGTTCAAATGATTTTGCTCTTTCACCAGAGTACATGCATCCTACTTGCTGACATGAGTAGAGTATCTGGTGATAGCTGTTGTCTCCGTTTTACCTTTGAAAGGAGGATTACTGCGGCCACAGAAGATTGCAGATCAGAGTAGCATGGAGTCCAGTGGGTTCTTCCTTTTGCTCCTTTGTGTGATGTTTTCATGCTGTCATTTTTGCCATTCTTGGAGGAAAGGATGGGAGAGAATCTCTTGCCTTGGTTCCATGGGGGTTGTTGAATAGAGAAGTGGCTACTGAAAGGAGTACGTGTGTTTGTGTAGAGTTGCAGATTATCAGTGACGTACAGCTTTCATCAGAGCTCTCAGAAGAAAAACTGCAAGCAAGAAACCCTCCATGCTACTTCTGCGTAACAAAGACTAAGGAACTGGGGTGATGGTCACAGGCAGAGCAATGTTATTGTTTTACAAATTCTTCATAATATAATCTAGGTTCGAGGAATCACTGATCCCTTTTCTGCGATGCTTACACATTCCTCACTTCAGACACACGTGATGCTGAAGGGATAGGTAGGATACACTGTTCAGCTTTCCCTTCTCATCCACAGTTCTCTTCTTCATTTTGCCAGGTCTTGTGCAAGGATCCATTTCACAAGACTGATGACTGCAGGGAGGTCATCTTGGCCAGACTGGAGATGTTCTCCATGTAATACAGAGAAAGCTTTTCACTCCCAGTATTTCCTAACCCTTCAGGAACTGAGCAGTGAGCCGCACAACCTCTTCTTCAGTGGTTTTAGAAGAGGCTGACCAGATTTCTGAGGAAATTCACAGATGTACATAACAATCTTGAGATGAGTTTCTTCCTGTGGCCATAACAGATAAAAGGTCCTCTGGACCACACTTTTAAATCCTGTACCCATAGTGTGGTTTGCCAGGGCAGTGTGTAGAACATGCTCTTTGAGATCAGGTATAGGGCTTAGAGTAGACACCTTGTCCTCTGCCACCTCCTTGTTGCTAGTTTTGTCTTAAACACAGTGCTTCTTAAAACCTCTTCTCTTTACAGGTTTCTCATTAGCTTCAAATCTCCGTTCTCAAAGCGCTCCCCTTATGGGAACTCTGGTTCCACAGTCTGCTGAGAATTCAGTAACCTTAATTTTGTAAAGAAACTTGAAACCACAATAGACTAGACACCCCCCCCCCCAAAAAAAAAAAAAAAAAAAAAAAAAGCAGACATTACAAATGTAGCTACAACATGTCAATATGCCATTTGTTCCTTCTCTCTTACTGCCTTTACAATTCCTGAGAGCCATTTGGTATTTATTCAGTGTCCTGAATCCTCTGTCCCCTCTTGTGCTGCTCAGCTGTGTTTTTGTGGTGCTGGTACCTGCCTCATGTATAGGGCACATGCCCCTCTTATAGCTGTGCTTTTCACCTGAGTCAGTCCAGGGACAGTGGAAGAAAAGCTTTGCATTTTCTGTGGGGTACAAGATTGTTAACAATGAACATCTCCTTTAAGTAGTCTTCGTTATCCTCAGAGGACAGGATGTTTCAATTGTTCGATCGCTCTCCACAGCTCCCTTGCCGAAGTTGAATGCCATGTTCCAATATTGCCTGTACGTGGTCAGTCACAGCAAGTCACAGGACACACAGTATGCAGCTGCCTCCAGAAAATGCTTCACTGAAGTGATGAAGCACACATTTACATGAGACAGCTTGTGCTCAGTCACCTGACAAGGGTGCAATCTCCATGGCTAAAATGCAGGCCTTTCCCATGTCTGCTGATGTGCCTTTGTTGTAGCTTTGCTGTCTGGCTGGTAAGAAAGCTGCTGGAGGGCCTTCAGTGAAAGGAACTGGGTTGTGGCTGCTCAAACAACTCTCCTATCTATAGCCCTGTCCCTGCGCAGCTGGAGAGGCTGGCGGAGACTCTCACTTGCTGTGAGTCACGGGTGACTGTTCTGTGATGCTCTCAGGTATCCCAGGATGGGAGCTGACTCCTCACAAAATCCCATTCGGGGCTGGTGGTGCAATCCCCAACGTGCTGTGCTCTGACACGTCACAGGAATGGATTGCATCTCTGGGAGGAGCATTCACTGGAATTTTTAAGAGCTTGAATATTACCACAAAGCCCATCACGCTCCTGTGACGCCGAACGTGATGTTTAAGCCTCTTGTTCATCTTCAGTTCGACAGAGGGAGGACCATTATTTGGATGGGAGGGGAATAAGTTACTCAATGAGTATAAGCCACTCTCAGAAATACATTATAAAGGTTAATAGTTTTTTGGAAGGTATTTTTCCTACGTATTGACAGTTTCTCTATGTGGTTGGGGAAAGGCATTAAAAAAATATAGAGAGGTATACAGATAGATATGTAAAAAAAATGGATATTTCTGTTTATCAACCGTGGAGTGCTAAAGACCTCTATGTATTGGTCATGCAGTTGACATCATCCTTTTAATGATAAATTTTTTTGGGAAAAAAATCAGTCCTAAATTTATATTCACAGATTATGGTACAGATCTCAAGTATCACCGGAGAAAATAGTTGTAGCCACATAAAACATACACACAATTATTTGCTGATCTCCATATTAATAGCAATTTCAAAATATATTTTCTGTCCCAGTTATTTATTGCTTTACCAGAAAAAAACCTCCACAACTTACATGACTGAAAACTGAAAGTTGAACTCCTTTCTAGTGAAACCTTTAAGTTCTAGGCAGCAAGATTGATTCTTCTAGTTTGAGAGTCTGCCTTATAACATAGGAAGGGACTAATTGATCATATATAAAAATATCAGCAGATAAAAAGACTTGGTTTAACTCACGGATTTGTTCTTTCTTTAAGAAAGAAAATATTTCAGTTAGGAAATGCTGCTCTCTCTGGATGACAGTATTCTCTTGAAAAATACTGCAAGTGATAGGTAAGCATGTGGCAGCTATTTCGAGGGTGGTAATGAGCAGTGGAAATTAATATATTTTTCATGACTTGTTTCCAGCACTGTAGGTTAATGGAGTCGATAGTGTCTCTTTATCATAGAACCACATCCTGCCTGGTTGAAAAGGATGGGATTGTTAGCCAAGTCTGTCTCTCTCTCCGACTTCCTTGTCAAGACAGGAACTGCTTCATGCCATGCTGTCTGAAAGCATTGCTCCAAAGCTCCGCTGTCCCATGTCCTCCTTTCTGCCAAAGACGCTGGCTCCTTTTCTGAGGGGTCGAGATGAATGTCAGAGTCTATGAAATCTGAAGGTGTTTTTGGACGTGGTTTTAAAGACTTTTGATGTCAGTGCTTTCACCACAGTCTGCTGGTAACAAAACAGTTGATGCAAAACACTGGCATCTATTTACCTTACCTTGGTGTGAGACATCTCTGATGTTTCTTTTTGGTGCTTACATGGTCAAAGCGGATGTGTGTTTTTACTGAAGGTGGTAAATTTGTAACATCCTTACTGAGGTTGAAAGACAAGCTGCTATACGCAGAATTATACTAGAGGTTATTTGCATGTAATATTCAAAGAAGAGCAGACTTAGAATTTACTGTCTGCTAATGTTGATCTGTTCTTTTGATTTTGGCAATGTGCTGTGTATGAATCATATTTAATGGCAGAGAGAAGGCACTGCGCTCTGTGAGGGAATGAGGCCGTGTGTATTGCATCTGTTTGAGTCAGCAGCCAGCGTGTTCTGCTGCAGTTCTTGTCGGAACAGTCTGGAGGTTATTTGAGGGTACGGTGAGTCACGGCGGTGCCGCCTTCACTGATCAGTAGTCTACAGGGTGACATGTGTCTCCAGCACAAACCTCTATTCGTTTGGTTATAAGAAAATGGTTTAAAATAAAAAAGGAAAGTGTGATTACTTGAAAAGAAAAAGATTTCTGGTTATAAGGGGGAACAAAACCCTACAGTATAAGTATGTCATATTTCTAGGTAGTGAGGGACTCATTTGCAGGTGGAAAGACTTCCTTAATGTGCCCAAGGTCTAGCCATTCCATTTCTATAGGACTTGCACTTTCTTTATATCAAAACAAATCTGGCTGATACATCCCTAATACTGTATGTGAACTTAACTGCGTGAGCTGAGTAGATCGTTCTTTACATGTAAGGCCAGAGTTTTGTAGGAAGCATAAGTATGAAATTAGTTATGCATTAATTCTGGTTGCAGCTGCCTCTCCTGTACAATTCTGTGAATAACAATGTGAGTGTCAATTTATCCCAGTTTCATATAACCATTACGGGAAAACCTACGAGCAGATGAAGCGAGAAGTACTGTAATTTCTCTTGCTAAAGTGGTAAAAGCGGTGAAAGCAGAAAGAGGCCAACTGGGATTGACCATAAAAAAAGCATACTTCCTTTCAGAACTAAAAATAAAACCTGCGAATCCTGAGTACCAAAACTTGTCTACCAAATAATTATGACACTCGTTTACATAGTCTTTCATCTCCTTCTAGGGACTGGTCTGAACAGTCTTCTGTTAAAAACTGTTCCAGCTTCTGTGGTTGCCTTGCAGCACAGGTTTTTAGGCTCCTTAGCTCAAAAGGCATCTGACGAGGTAGGTTGGTTTTGAGCAAGGTCTTCGGGGTTTGTGTTCTGTGGCAGCCTGCCAGAGTTTCTGGTTTGTCACTTACTGGGAGGAACATAGCTGCTTGGCTTCTGAGCAGCGAAACACTTGGTATTTAGTTTTGGAAGCTCAAGATGAAACTCATCTCAGGCTATCATTTTTGTTTTTTAGAAGAGAGAATATTTTAGAGTAAAAGAATACATGTAGTTCCAGATAGGGGCCCCCATGCCTGCAACTCTTTCATTCACTTCATTTGGTTAGTAAGTGAAATAGAAAAGTTCAAATTAGACTTGTGATCTCTGTGGGGTCATTACGCTTTCACATGATGGAGTTTCTGTAATACTAGTTTCCATTTTGAGTTTAGGAGATCACAGACCAAACAACTCATACTTTTAAAGCCATTATTCAGGTTGCAAAGCCAGCCATTGAAAAACTGGAAAACATTCTGTTTTCCTCTGTGTGTATGAGGCCGGAGGATTAAGTTGCCTGTGCAAATTTTCAATCCTCTGTTCCTGAACTTTAGATAATTTTTTTTTTAACTCTTAACTGAATAAAATTGTAATTAAAGTTGCATATGTAATGAAAGGATGACAGTATCTATGCCTAATATTCTTTCTCGGTCATCTCTCAAAATCCAACTGATAGATGATCCACCAGTTTTTCTGTCAACAGTGTCAGATGGTCCTTATCTGGAACCTAGGGATTCACTATGCGTTTTCTATCATTCTCAAACTCTTGAGTGTTTTTAAATTTTAAATAATGCGGATGATGTATCTTTATTCTCCCTTCTGCCCATTACCTTGTGCCTAGTGCTAGGGATTGTCCAGAACATGCTTATTCTTAAAAACTGAAAAATTTACTTAACAGCTAGGATGGGTGAAAGACAGATGAAAAAGAAAATTTCTGTGGAGTTCTACAAAATACCGTGGTGGAGTAGTGGAATATGGCAGAGAGCATTGTATGACATCTAATTTAACAACTGTAGCTGAGACATAGTTGATTAAATTCTATGTTATGTGAAATGCTTTGCAGTGTCTTTTATTCTGCAGCAAAGTACTTTAAATACTTAAAAAAAATACTCAGAGCATGGATTTTTACTATATTTTTGTTGCACTCCAAAAAAAAATAAAAGGAGCTGAGCAGATAGTATCTTGGTACATGGTATATTAAATGTTAATCAGGAATTGGGTTCTTCTGTTCCATCACTGATGCTATAAAAATAGAAATGATCAGGTATCTTTTTAATATAAGCATCACCTTTTTTAATGTTTACTTTAGGTCAAGAGTTATATAAGGCTTATTCCTAGCACTCCTCAAACATAATTTCTGCTCTACTTTCTAATGCCCAAAATAGTTTTCCGGTTAAAAAGCATTAATTATGAAGACAGCTATACCTTGTTTTCCTCCTTTATAAAAATTCCTATCAATAATGCTGTGTGTTCAGATGAAATTGAAGTCAGGTCAATTGATTGTTTCATGCCAGTATAGCACAGAATTCAAGCACACTTTTAAACTCTGAAAAGAAAAAATATGTTTATATTTGCTGAAAGCCATTGTTGGAGAATAAACTACAATACCGATGTCTCCCTTTCTGTCCAAAAGGGATTTGTTGATAGATGCTTGATGGGATGTTGTTGCCATGAAGAATGCACTCTTACAATTTTGAACCTTATAAATGCTGTCTTTAAATGTTCAGGAAAGATAAAGCAAATTTTTGTCTTCCTTGGCTGAAGTGTATAGGGGTCTTTTGTATGATCTTGAAAATAATATCAGTATATCTTTCTCCTGCTCAGTCTGCATTTTTACAAGCTGCTTTGTTGGCAAACATCCTTTTGAACAGCCTCGGGAAGTATTTTCATGTGAAGTTCACCCAAGGTAATGATTAAAAATGCTGTTTTGGTGTTTGTGCAGGACACCAAGGTGAGATTTATCAACACACAAAGGCTTTGTGAAATAAAATAATGAAACTGGAAAAAGTATGGCTTTTTCTCTGGTAAGAGATACGGATTTCTGATGGTCTAAAGATATGCTGTATGCTTGCAGATTTCCTCGTTCTAAGTCATCAATTGGTCTACTATCTTTTCATAGTCGTATCTTTTGATATTCTCTCCCTGTAAGCCTTGTCTTGCTAATGTTTTCTTCTAATATTTTGTCTGTAAGACTACGAAGATTTTACATAAATTTAAATAAAGCTTTTGTATGGCAAAAATTATTTCAGGTTTTTTAAAATGCATAAAATAAATGCATTAAGTGTTCACCTAAGCCATCTTTTTAACTACTGGCAGTAACAAGGTAATTAAACCTGTTACTACAGCCTTCTTTCTCAAATAATATAGATCTTCACAAATGCAAGTTTGTTGCAGGACCCTAGAGTAATACTGTCAACTTAAAATGTTTTATTATTTTGGCTTGTACCCATCTCCCAAATGAGGCACACATTGATTTCGTACAAGTGTTGACAGTGTCAAGTACTAGTGGAAACACAATGTTCTGGTAGATCAGCTGTTAATCTAAAATAACATTATTTCTGATTTCAAATTTTTATGAACTTGGAATTCCATAAAATGAAGACATTCCCTTGTCAAACTCTCCACTTTGATGTAAGCCTCTCTGTGAAGCTCTTTCATTCAGAAATGCATTGATGGCATTTAAAAAAAGAAACCCTATTATGGTACTGGAATACCACTAGCCCTCTAAAATAATGAAGTCTAAATACACATTTGATTGTTTACCAGGCATTTTAGCATCATTCTAAAGAGCAGGTAGTGGTCATATGCCCTTAATTGACCTTAACTATGGCTTGCTGTTTCTGTCTTGGTTTTAGCTCCAGTGATCAGCTAAATAGCAGCAAGTGATAGAAAAAGAGTAAGAATAAGGACAAAGCAAAAAAATATATCACTGTAGAAACTAACAGTGCATATCTACCTGGCATAGTGAATGCAGTCTGGTTTCTTCAAGGATTGTATAGTAGAACTGTAAAAGTAAAGAGGGTCAAAAGAAAATAGGTAGTAGGTAGTAACTTCTCCTCAGGAATCTTAAATAGGCTTGTGTTCTCTAGCTTGGAAGAGGGCTGATGGTGGGGGCCAGAATTCTGTACGGCAATGAATGCTATTGAGATAGCACATTGAAAATGATTGCCTTCAAGTACCAGTGGATGCCCAGTGAAACATTGGAACAGCAGGTTCACAACAAGCAAAAGGAAGTACTTTATCCACAAAGGGAGTGATAAAGTTATTGCCACTTTGTCCTTGCTGCCGAATGCTGTGCTATGGTGGTAAAAAAAGTACATGGATACGGCAAGCGGTTATGCTGACTCAGGGAGAGGATGATGAAATAGGATGCGGACTCTGGCTCAGGAAGTCGGTCCGTAAACCGCTGTTTGCCAGTAGCTGCTAGATCATTCTGTGTGCCCCTTTCCGTTTTCGAGGAGGGGAGAGTGTGTGTGGGAACTGCTGAAATGAGGTAGTGACCTACTCTGACCTAGTGTCACTGCTCATCTTACTGTGAAGGAAGAGATGGGAGTAACAGTAGTTAGCTATTCCTTCTGCTATTATACACCACTTAGACAAGATTTTGTCAGCTAGCTTCTCTAGGAAATACTTCTTTTTTTCCCTTTTAGGTTTCGATTTATTTTTTTCTTGTAACATCCTTTGATGTGGTTTAGGGAGCTATATGTGTGGTCAGAGAGGGAATTATGTTGTTTCATTTTGACATGCCTTTTTCAAGTCTCTTTCTGCCCTCTTGGAAGTTTCTTTTTATGACCTCTTGTGCCCCTGCATTGAAGTGAACAACCTTCTCGGTAGTGATTCCATCCTCCTCAATGAAGACAGGATAGATGATGTTAGCAGCACAAAGAAATGAAGTTGTAAAGTCAAATTTCTGGGCCTTCCCAGTTTTCTTCCCTTCCCCTTACTAGCATCAGAAGTTGATTAGCATTGCTTCAGCAGCCGCCTGGGTTGTAAACTCCCATTGCTCTCCCCAGCCCCCTCGTGACGATCCCAGCTTTAATTCCACAGCATTAGCTGCCATGCATGGCCGTGGGTATTTGTCAGCCTAAAGTATTTCTTACCTAAGACTTCAAAGCATGGCATGTATCTGAGAGTGGCTTTCTGACAAATAAGTTTCATCCAAATCTTCTGTGACTGTGTAGAAGTATATTTTACCAGGAAAAAAAAACAAACCCAAACCCATACAGCAAGACAAAATAATCCGTAGTTTTTAGTTTGTGATTTTCATGGTTTTGGCAGGAAATCCATGTGATCCCTACGTTTCGATATGGTTTATTTGGGACTTTGGAAATGCGAGGTAACTTTTCTAGCCTGAATTAGTCTGTGCAAGGAAAAAAAACCCAAACAATAAAGCTGTTACTGAGGTTTAGTTTCAAAGTTGTCACATCTCAGCCTGTGTTGAGGGCTACCACTTATATGTCTGTGAGGCACAGAGATAAAACCAATGTTTCATCAGCTCCCTGACAGCCTTGTATACACAGAGCCTCATCAACCTTGGGCACTTTGTATGAAAGAGTCTTTGCTTTGAACGTACAATTATCCAATGCTACTCTGTGGGCCTTGAAGAGAAAAAATGGAGCTACTTGAAGACAACTTCCTGCCATCAGTCCCTGTTAATAGATGTGTGCAATCAGCTCCTTTGCGGATCAGAAAAAGCAAAACAATTAGTGGGGATGCCAGATGAAAAAGGTACCAGGTAACCTTATCGCCATGTTAGCTATGACAAAGCCTTGCCAAAAAAGGGCTTGAAATCTAAGGTACTGAGAAAATTGCTACGAGGAAGCAATTTTTACTTTTGCAAAAAATCAAAAGTTCAGGGTAGTACAATAACGTGATACTGCTGCAGAGTTTCCGGAGTAAAGTCTTCTGTAAGCTGTTTTCAAGGAATGGTAGTCTATGGTCTTGCCATATGCACTTGTCAGTCATCTTCAGCCTTCATCTACCCACCTGAATGTTCTCAAATACCAGGAATATGGATTAAGCTTTCATGTTGTAGATCAGTATTTTGAGGTCTTAGCTATAAGATACAAACTGAAGCATGACATAGGCAATCCTCAGTTATGCTTCTGTACTTCACAAATTTGAGCACCTGCATTGAAGGAGTACACTAGGATTTCTATACAGCACCTGAATCCTGCCTCTACATTTAAACACTCAAACATACTATGTTTTCATTGGTTAGGGTTTTACATATGTTATGGTGGAGGGAAACAAATTTTCATCATCTCGGGTGGGTATAAGGTGCAAATCCAGGGACATTTAGGTGGAGCTCTTCAGGTGAGCCCCAAGCTGTCTCCCATGCCAGAAGCTGGGCTGTGCAATTCATGCGAGGATCTGCAGGCCACTGCAGCGTGTGCACTGAGATCATCAACACCGGATAAACTATACCAGACACTTAATGTCACATGTACAATAAGTAAACACCCGCCTGCCATGCTTTGTGTTTTCTGATAGTAGCGTGGATGTTGTGATAGCAACTCTGCATGTTGAGATCTGTGATGAAAAGCTGCTTTTTTTTTTTTTCAGCCCTGCCCTGGGTTGCTTTTGCCAGTCAGAGTATTTCTCATGTTTGAGGTTTCTCAGCTGGGGTGATTATCTCTGTGGGGCTGGAAGAGGTTTCTCTGAACTTAGAGAAACGTGAAGGGGTGATGCAGGTAGTGCTTTGGTCTGCTACCTCACACCACACATAAAGACCAAATCTTTATTTTTTTCCTTTAATAATTCTGAAAAAAAAATCCCTTATGTTTGGAAATGAAGTCCTGAAACATGGTGTGAATGTAACAAATAACAGGGACATCTGCTTGCTTCTTTAGAGAAGCAGAAGCAGTAGATTGGGAAGTTATAAGAGGAACCGTATACTGCAATAAAAGAGTGAATGCTAAAACACATGACTTCTCAGGGAGCCTTGCCAGCACCAGTCCAACAGAAGACTTCTTGTAGGAAAAAGAAGTGTGCAGTTGCTTACCAGCCTAGCCCAGGACTTCCTGGCCTTTGCGATAAGGTTAGGATTTCCTCACATCAGAAGTGTGCTAGTAAAAAGGATGTGAATTTTTGCTACTTGCAAACAGAGGAGGGCTGCTGATATGTTTAACATAAGGGCCCTGTGATGCTGTCTCTGCTCTGTAGGAGAGAAGCACTTACTAAGGCAGTTCTAGGAACCTAGAGCAGCTTGTGACCCTATGGTGATAAGCAACAGCATCAGAGCCTGGCTGTGTGCAGGGTATGGCTACTGGAGCAAATGATGTGGAGCAGCACAGCAGATGGGCAGGGTGCGATGCCCTCACTGTGCACACTCTGGGCATTTTCTCGGGACTTCTGTCATGTCATCTTCCGGGCGGGAGCTCCCAGAGGCGATGGGAGCGTGGTGGGAGCTCCTCGGGAGCGCACCTGGCGTGGATCTCTTGTGGGCCTGTGGTTTGCGTTCCCAGTGCTGCCCAGGGCCGAGTGTGGGGTTTTGTTCCTGACTGCACTCCAGCACCAAACTAGCAGGCTCACACAGGCATGACTGTAGTTCCTTCAGTCTGGCTCTAAGGAAATGTAAATACATTGGCTACTTCAGTCAGCTGCTTCTGCTACCTTTAGGTTATAAGCATCTCTAATGTAAATAAGTGAATTTCATGGACAGACTCTTGCTGATGTGCCACAATCGTTTTAAATCACTTCTGTTAAGAGTAAAAAAAGTAGATAACCTACAGTTAAGGAAAATAATCCAAGGCAGAAGTTAGTTTCTTTCTAACTGCTTATCATACAAATACATTTACATGGTAAGCTTATTTATACATACATGCAAAAAAAAAAAAAAAAAAATCAATCAACCCGCTTACTTCTTGCCAGACCTATGTTAGTTCAGTTCTTAGTATAGGAACAGATCTTTTTCCAGGCATGCTTTTCTGAGAAGCATCTAATCATACTTAATGCTCTGCAATATAACTTTTCTTCTTTCTCTTAATCTGTTAGGGAAAAAAGTCACTCATTTACATACCTGAGTTTTAGCTAGCTAAATTGACACTATAACACAGTAGGCTTTTTATTTTAATAAGTGCAAGGATCTTCTGTGTAATTTTTTTCTTTGACCATTAAAAAGTTAACATTTACTATAACTTGGTGATACCTAGTAGAAAACATATTATGGGATAATTTTGTTTTTAAAAATAAACCTAATGCTTAGTTTAGTAAGTTTTGTTTGGTCCCATTTCACCCCTTTGCTTTGTAAATACGAGAATTTGAGCATTTAATTAACAAACATGAATGCTTCTGAAATTGATGGTCATCTGGGCTCCACTTCTAGTGTGGGAAAAACTATAGTAATTTCAGATGCCCCAGCGTGCTAACTGTTGTCAAAACAGACTACCCATGGGAAATCCTTTTGCAAAACTTGGTATAAAAATCTGTTTTCTCTGGATTAAATGCTGCCCTTCACTGAAGACTGTACAGACTTCAGAGTTGATGGCTGATACCCTCTAAAATTCAGTACTTTGTGCTGTGGAGAATAATACTCATTGTTCTAATGCAAGGGTTTTTTTTCCCCCCAGTCAGCTGTAATAATATAGTAGAGGTAGAAAGAGCTTTCGTTTCCAACTGAGAGGCCCATTTAAATTAGTAAACCAAACTGGATTAGACCATCAGCCATTGTTAGATGGTTGAGGTAGCCGCAGAAATGCACTTTTTGGCAAAATAAGCTGTTTCTAAAACATAGAGAAGTCTCATGGAAACCTTCACGGGGAGGTGGTTTGGTCAAGCAGTCCCTTTCCACGCTGGAGTGTGGTTTTGCTGCTGACGTGGGAGGTAGGAGAGAGAGGTTCAGGTTCCTGGTTCAGAGTGAGGAGTAATGAAAACTGCTCTGAAGCAGATGGAGGAGGATCTTGAAAGTGGGCTTCCCTTTTCAGACGTTGGCATTCATCTACTCCGCTGCCCGCTTGCACAACAGGCAGAAAAACTAACAAGTGATTCAGTAAATGTTAGAGGCGCAAAAGTTGTCACGAAACAGTACTGACTTTCAGACAGAAATTGTTTAATACATTGGCAGATGTCTTTTGCTAATATATAAAACCTGAAGGAATCCAAACCGTATAAATGTTCAAGAATACCCTCCCACCTCAATCCACCCCAGGGGGCATGGAGGGAGGCTCTGCAGTAAATGCTTAAATGGTTGTTTTCCACATAATGTAGAACCTGGTTTGAGTGCTCCTAATAATCTCTATATTGAACTCACCTATCAGCAAGCTGAAATTCAATTCTTGCCCATGCTTTTTAATTCCTAAAATGATAGGCAAAATATGTTAAATTATATTTATCTGAGCTGTATCCCTTAGGAAGCATTCATAGACATCAACCTTTCTATGGAGTGTCCTCCTCTTGAATGAGAGTTTGTTTTCAAAAATGTTGCGGGGAGGGGGGGAAGTAGTAAAAAGTTAAATTCATTGCACTTTCACGGCTGCATTGAATGTGGCCTGTGAGTATCCACTGCACGCTCTGGTAAGGAGCAGTGGTGAAAGGGGTGCCGGCACACCATGGTTACCGTGGTCTGGCTGGCTTCTGCTTTCCAGCCACATTGCTACAAAGCGGTATGTGGAAGAGTGGCTGTGCCTCTGCCCTCTGCTTCCTGCTGTTCCTGCTAAAAGTCAGGCTATGGTCTACCTTCTGTGGCATAATACCTCCCCAGCAAAGTTTGCCTGAATATATATATATATATATTTATCTTTCCCATCCTCATCAAGCTACTTTGGTCCTTAAAACATAATTTTTAGCCCACTGTTAGAGTTCTCTGTTTGGAAAAGCTAGATCATGCGGCAGAATGCCAACTCCAATAACGTATGCATTTCATATTATTAAAACTGTTGTAATCTAGAGTTCAGTGGGATGTGTCTGTGCATCACAGAGAAAGCACTTCTGGAAAAGGTCTACGTTTTCACATGTGAGAAGTAGAGCTGCAAGGTATTACCAGACCAGAGAACAAAAAGCATGGGTTTCACTTTTTCTCTAAAATAATCATGTCTGAAAGAATGTATACTGAAATTGGAGTTGGCAGGATGGT
This sequence comes from Gavia stellata, assembly GCF_030936135.1. NCBI lineage: Eukaryota > Metazoa > Chordata > Aves > Gaviiformes > Gaviidae > Gavia > Gavia stellata. The sequence goes on from NC_082602.1 coordinate 6,885,348, forward strand.
TTAGCAAGAAGGCAGACAAGTATTTCAGTAACTTGCCAATGTTCTGCTAAATGTTTAAACACCTAGGTAACAAGTCAGTTCCTCTTCATGGCTATATGGCCAAATGTTAAGATTTACATGCATGTTGCATACTATTAGGAATTACATTTCTCTGGCCTAATTAATTGTTGTGTTCCAGTCTTGTGGCTAATTAAATACATTTTATATTAATCTTCCTCCCCCCCCCCCCGCATATGTATGAATCAAAGCAGTTTCTAACGTGAAGTCCATCACACTTTGCATAGTGCAGCTTTTTTGAGTACCGCAGCTTTGCTCAGCAGGTTGCATTTTTTTCTACTTATCTGTCCTAGAGGATCTGGTGTCTGGTTAGAATTGAAATGAAAATAAATTGGATGTATTTGGAATGGAACATCTGGAGTTGCTGGATGTTTTAGATACTAAATGAGTTAGGGTCACCTTGACTATTTTTAATAAATGCAGACTGGGAACATTTCAGTGGCAAAGAAAATAAGACGGAATGAAAGGCAAAAATGAAGTAGGAGTAACTTTCACTCATAGAGTCTTCTTTAAAACACTGTGTTTCACTTACAGAGGATCAGCTTTCTGAAGTCTGTGTCAGTGACCAAAAGTAAAGGAGTAACTGAAATATAACAGAGTTTGGGGGGGAAAAATGCAATGGAAGAAAAATCCTCGATATTTTTGTGAAATAATAGGTAGAGTAAGGCTTGTGGAAGAGCTAATATATTTTATTGGATTGACAGATACAGAAAGAATTAAACTGCTATGCTTTAATAATGCAAATTCTTCTTCAGTTCTGAAATAGGAGTGTCAATCTTCATCCTTAGACCTTAATAACTACAGCACTACTACTATAACAGATATCTGGTGTCATTATAATGTTTTAATTAATTTCTGTTTGAAAGGTCATAAATAAAAAGCTGATAATGGAATGAATAGCTTTGTCTTTTAAATTTCTTTAAAGATCTAGAACTTAACTAGTTAAACTTCACTTTCAAATTTCATATGCCTCCCATCTTCTACAAGATTAGTTTTAATTCTGGTGTTATAATTACATTCAACACTCATCGTCATTACATACAAATTTCTTTCACTTCACTCTCTTTTGCCACCCATACTCGCAGTCAAGAGCGTCTGTACCAACCTTGCATGAGTTCTTTTGCCCTTCAACTGAAGCACGTTACTATCCTCAAAAGAAAGGTGGTACTTCTAAATATAGAAACCTAATTTAGATTCTGCTATGACAACTAGTGGTCCATTTCTTTTTCATTACAATGATGAGGTATTTATTTCTGAAGTCCATTGATATGTTACTTAAGTCATTTTTTAGCTTGAAGGCAGAGAAAAAGTTGCCAGTAGGGAGGAAGGCACAATTCTTGTAAACATACTTGAGTTTGAGAGATCTTTCATAGATAGAATATCTCTGTTCCATCTCCCTAAACTGGATATGTATTTTCTTCTATCATTGAAACCACTTTTATAGCCACTTAATACAAAGCATCTTTACTTCTGCTGAAATAAATTCAAAACTGTGGATATATTTTTCTTTATCCCCTTTCTTTCCAGGATTAGCAGACTTACAGAGAAACTCAGGTATAACTCAGTTACAGAGAAACTTACAGAGAAACTGTTTCAGAGACTGAATAATGACTGAGAGAAAGAAATGAAACATTTCTATGCAGGTATGCCAGAGTGATTTTTTTTCATAAGGAAGGGTAATTCTAAAAGTAGCTATGCTTCTTTCTCAAAAAGTTCTTATCTTTTATATTCATTGGAAAACATCCCCACTTCTTTTTTGTACCAGAACAGGTTTTGAAAAAAAAAAAGAAGTAGCTATGTTTTTTGCTTTTTATAGGCCAAATGGCTATGTGATTCACAGCTGGGATTTTTGACCAGAAATGGGTCATTCATTTTATAGATTCTCCTGCAGTAATTCAATGTACGATGTTACAGCCCTATGAAATGGGGGTTGGGGGGGGGTGGGGGGTGGGGGGGAAGTGTCCTAGAGATTTAGTGCTTGCCTTGTTGTCTAGCTCCATTTGTGGGTCTTGGTCTGAAAGAGCTCTCTTTCACAGAAAAATAAAAACCTGTCAGTGAGAGTTACTCTTTTGTTCCCTTAATACCTAGCTAATGTAAAGCTTTTTCTTGTTGCTTTGGGGGTGGGGAAGGGAATAAAGTTCTTAAAATAATTTTACAGGTGTGAGAATATAAAGACCAAAGAGAGGCTTCTTTTTCAACTTCTATCCGTTGCTTCCTTTATACCTTGAATAAGCACAGCTTGAGGATATCTTAAATAGGGGTAAAAAAAACCCAGACTTTTGAATAGTCCTGGATTTGATGCTGTTATCTGATTTATTGATAGTTCTGTATCAGTTACGCCTGGCTTGGGCCAAAAAGGAATAATTTAATTTAAAAAGTCAATAGAAATACTGTTACAAAAAATTGAACATGATTAGGAGAATTAAAAAAAATTAAAAATTTACAGGAGCTATACTAAGTTGAAAGGCAAAAAAATTTACAATGTTCCTGATCCTCCACATAAGTATGCTGTATCTTGCAAATGGCAAAAGTATTGAGAAGTGATAGAGGCCAGGAAAGAGAAGAAAGTGTCAAACAGAACAGCGTATGGGGAGAGTGCGGAGAGTGCATGGGTGATTTCTGCTTTGACACTGTTGAGAACAGGTAGTACTGTTAGAAATAAAGTACCGCTCCTTCCAGTTGATGTGGGGAAGGGGGCGGGGGGGTGTCCCTGAAGGAGGCTTGTTTCAGTGATGGAGAGAAGGTAGTGACGTAGAGAGACGCTTAACCCCTCACTTTATCATTTAGTACTCAAGCACTTTACAAAGCAAAGCTGGTTTTTTCACACCAGTTGGCTGGTTGGTCGAGGTACAAAAAAAGCAGTAAGTTGTCTTGATAGAAAACAGAGGAATGTTGCATGGGGTTTCTAGGTGCATTTCCAACTTCCAAGGGGAATGTGTGGTGGTAGTACACAGACCTTTCTATTCTTGTTAAGCCATTGCCAGCTGTTGTGCCCGTTCACTCTTTCTCGCCCTCCTGGTGGTTCTTTTCCTGCCCCCTGTGCCTCCTCCTCAGTTTAAGTCTTCCTTTTCCTTCAGAGCTGGGTGCCAGCAGTGGGGGACACTTTCTGTTCTGATCTCTGCGGCCATGGCCCTCGCTAGTCAAGAACAGTGATTGCCAGGAAAGGAAACAGACCCTTGCTTGCAAGCGTTTCTCAGTTAAACATCTGTGAACTCTTTTTTTTTTTTTTTGAGGCCTCTAACCGTGCCAAATTTGGATACACTTCCATGGGAATAGCCAAAGCAGACATCTTTGACACATTCAGTTTGTTATAAAGCATTGAGCTTTTAGTAGAGGTCAACAAAGCCAGCATAGGGCCCTTTCCCGGGGGAGGGGGGTTGGGAAGTGAATCTTGCTTCTTGAGGAGCAGTGAGTAGTGTTTGATTTGAATGTAATTTATGGACAGTAGTTGGACTTGAGTGTGAGACTGATTCCTGCTGCTAGCCACAGCCGAACTAAACGAAGGGTTGAAGTTTCTTTAGACAAAAGGTTTCAAAAGTCAAGCAGCTGTAAGTAGTTGCTGTGTAACTGGTGAGTATATCAAGGGAGTTTAGTGTGTGTCCTTTTTGAAGGCAAGGACTTGAAAGAGATGAGAGTTAATAATCAAGGGAGCAGTGGAGGAAACCTGAAAAATGGCAGATGTAATAAAGGTGACTAAATATAGTATGCATGAAATCACTAAGTTCAAAAGTGAAGAGGAGGGGAAAAAAAAAAAACTGGGGAGGCTCAAAATGCGACTGGTGATGAGGCTGGAACTTAAACCATGTCCAAGAATTAAGAGGAGGCTTATGTGGCTAAGGAATTGCAGACTTCTTGGGTGGGACTTTTGATGTTGCTGAATGGGAAGATAAGGAAGAATGAGAAAGCTGAGAAAGATCCTGAAGGGATTTGAGTGGGAGTGAGAAGGAAAGGCTCCATCGTTAGCCTTCATGATAGGATAAATGACAGCAAATTTTCTACCATGGTGGATTACAGATGTGCATACCGTACTGGAGAAGACATAGAGTAGATGGTCTGATGATCTTAAGTAGAATTACGGTCCCTGGAGGAGACAGCCCTGAGGAGATCAGTCTTACAGCTAGGCTCTGCCCCCACGTACCTAGGAAAATTGCCTTTAGAGAAGAAGGCTAGTGCAATGGCTGGGAACTTCAGTGTAAGGAAAAACGCTTTGACCAACCTATGCAATTTCCACTCAGGCTTTAGCTCTCAGCAGAGAGCTGTCAGGTAAACCTTTGTTTCTGTCTCAGCATATGGAGAAGTGCCAGTGGGTAGAACACTAGTACTAGTTGAGAAGGAAAAGAGCTCCAAGATTAAAGAAAAGGATAGGCATTGCAGCTAGGGAAAGGTTTTCACTGGACGATGGGATGTGGTTACTAAGAAAAAAATGAAATGTTTTATATACATATTGAGAGCCTGCACAACAAAATGGAGAAATACAAGCTGCTGATAGAGGTTGGGATCTCTGGCAGAGTATCAGAAGCATGGTAGAACGCTCTTAGTAACTGGACTAGATGTATGTAACGGCGCTTTGTGCCATTCAGAAATAACTGAACAAAAGCAAAAGTTGTGCAGTAGTAATTATATGGTAGACTAGAAAAAATACCTTGGTGTAAAAAGGACAGACTGAAATCAGTTTGGCTCAAAATCACTTTGGAGAAAGATGACAGAAGGAGTAAAGTATCTGTTGTTAGCCCCAGGGTTAGACTCGAATAGGGATAGGGATCTCTGTAGTGTTGTTAGATAAATACTGCTTGTTATGAGGTGGTTTACTTTCCCAGGTAGAGATTAGAGAAGAAATGATAGGGCCAAGGTATTCCTGGATGTGATTGCTGGCAAGTTTCTTCCTTAAACTAGTTACTGAACCAACAGGAAATCAGTGTTGCTTCAGACTTCATTTTGAAAAGCAATGAGGATATTCCAGAAAATAATTTTGGATTGAGGATTCAGTTTCACTTTATGCTTAATCAGCTGCTGAAAGAGCTGGCTTCACTCTTTCTGCCCCCGTCTAGCTGATCCTAGCAGCCACGCAGCCAAGGCGTGAGTTACATCAGCAAGGTGACTCGAGAGAAAATGACTCAGTCGGGGTGGCGGGGTGAGCTCTGAAGGATCAGGCTGCCAGAGGAGGTAGAGCCAGTGCTTGGGGCTGGTGAGACTTTCAGGACTTTCCTATTCAGTGGCAGTTTACAGTTAATCAGATTAAGTGGAACTTAAAATTGCACCCTTAGTAATCATGAGTTGATTCAGTCTGAAGTATGTGAAAAAATATAGGAAAGTTGGATTGGAATTTAGGTTCTGAATCTTAGTAGCAAATTTAAATAAGCAAAGCTGATCACAGGTGTAAGGAGCCTGAGGGCTCAATTTCTTCAAGTCACAGATATGTTTGTCTGGAAAATGAATCCCAAGTTAGGATGAGTTCTCCTGGTTTGCAGACCAAAATGGATGACTAGCCAGCCTGAAGATAAATAGTAAGACTAATGCAGGAATCCTGTGAGCAATGGGGGGGGGGGGAAGACTTAATTCAGATTTCTTTGTTTCTAAAAGTTGAATTTGATCTTGCAAATGATATGAAAACAAATAAAAAGAAAACGCTTTTGTATGATGAGGAGGGCAGAGAATAACAATAATACAAAACCAAAACTTAATTTTCAGTAAGGATAATGATAACTACAGAGGAAAAGGCAAGATGTATAATGAGAGTAAGAGAATGGAAATTAGTACAACCAGAAGGAACTTATGGATCGTAAAATACTCAGACCAAGAGAAATTTCCATCCCAGAATTAGGAAAGAATTAGTAGTGCTGATTGTAACTATTTTAGCTAATCTTTCCTTCAGGGTGGTACCAGTGATTGGAGAAAACAGTGCCAACATAAAGAGGGGAAAGGAAGAATTATGCAAGCAATTAAAAGACTGTCAGTCTGCCCTCACTATATGTAAAGCTTTGGAAGGCATTTAAAAAAATAAATAAATCAAGGACTTGGGAGATTAAAGAAAATGAAGTAAAATACAATATACCTACTTCAGAGAGTTAATTTTAGTGACCCAATACCTGTCTTTCAGAAGAATTAGTTTTCTAGACAAGGAAGGCCAGCCTGTGGCCTTCAGGTCAGGCATGATCTGCCAGAACCTTTCCCAAGGTCTGCAGGTAAATCTTCCTGTTCAGCTCCATCGGTGGGAATCTGCAGGCTGGGATTAGTGCGGGCAGGGGAAGCTGGTACCTCACAGCTCTCGAGAGTGCCAGAATATTGCTGCCAGGGAGCGAGGTCTTGAGACTCTTCCTTTTGCACTGCGGCCCCCAAAGGACCAACGATTTGTTAAGAGAAGCCGTGAAGTAGGTGATGTTGGTCAGAGAAGCTGGGCAGAGAGGCAGATGGCATAATAAAAGCAGGCTTCAACATGGTATTAATTTGGGCATGTGTTTCTAAATACTATTTTATTTGGGAGAGGTAAGTGACCCTGCAGATACTCTAGAATCGTAAGACTGAAAAAGACTTTGAGATCATCTAATCTAAATTAAGGCCATTAAAACTTGTGTCTGCTGTAGAGATTAAGAAATTATTCCTCGCAGCATCCTGTTTTCATAGCTGGAGACACACCCAGGTCTGTTTTCCCCTCCTAGTCTCTTCAGTCTGTATTCATCCATGGTATTTTCCAAAACTGTGCTCATCTTATTGCTCTCATTTGAGCACGTACCTGTCTTGAAGAACAATATCCAAAATTCTGCTCACTTTATAGTACTCCAGCTGAGGCTTTATGAATGCTGAACACAGGTTGTACTAACATTCATATATCCCAGTATTGTGTTTACATTTTTACAGCATGATACTGTTAACTCATAGCAGTTCATAAATTGAACCTAACTTACCTCTTTTTCTGTGAAATTTCTCCTTAGCCAGTTGTTCGCCTTTCCGTATTTCTGCTGTTGACTTCTCCTGCCTACATGCACTGTTTTGCATGTCATCTTTTTTTCTCAGAGCACTTGTCAACTCCGTCTTTTTGTCTTCCAATATAATTTGCAGTCCCACCAAGCTGGTTGTTCGTCAGTTTAATAAATGTAGTCTCTGTTCCATCATCTGGGTCACTAATGAAAATAGTAAGAGCAGACCCAATGTAGGTGACTTTGGGAACTGCATTCTAGATACATATTTTGACAGTGAGATAGCGATGATTTCTGAATGTTTTGGGGTTTTTTTTGTTTTGTTTATTCCTTTTTTCTTGATATGCATCCATCTTAGTTTCATGTGGGTCTAATCTATTTAGCTGGTGTATGTGAGTATCATAGGAGGCAGTGTCAAGAATCTTATTTAAGGCAGGATATAGATCTGCTCAAATCTGCTCTTCTATTTGTAAAGGAAATTGTTTTGACATAATGTATTATTTTTTAATTCATGCTGGCTTTTATTCATCATCTTCTTTTAAGTGTTTACAGAGAGACTGGTTATATCTGCTGTGTGTTTCCTCCCCTTCCCCTTAATCATGGGCTATTCTTGTCAGCACCTTGAAAAGCTGTATCATGGACCCACTTGAACAAAAAGGTTGGTTGGCTTCATTCCGAGGCAAGAAAATGCTATTAATATAATTCACCTAGACTTTTGTAATGCACCCCACAGCATGTCAAGTGATGAACAATCAGAGGAAGACGGGGATTAGTAGCGTGAACAGTAAATTAGATAGGAATTGGCTTATAAAATGTTAGCTATGTGGTGTTGAAATAGGTGGAGCAGTGTAGTGGTGAAATAGGTCTGGCTACCAGTAGTTGTTCACACATTTTGGGAATGGCTTGCTTAGTGTTTTCACTAAAATGTTTGGACTAATTGATTAAATCTGTAGATGGTACAGAATAGGAGGAGCCCTTAACACAGAGGATGAGGGGGTTTTATGCAACTAGAATTGAATGTCCTTGAGCAAGGAAGTAATAGAAATGGAACAAAGCGTAACTGCATAAAACACAAGGTGGTGGATTTAGGAGCAGATGGCAAATGCAGACAAGAGCTTATCCAGCGGAAGCATTGGCATGGAGAAGGTTCGGGCCTTCTGGCCAGTCAGAGGAGGACTGTGAACCTGCTGTGTGACATCGAGATGATCGCCGGTGTGACTCTGGGATGTGTGAGACGTATCTTCCTGGAATAGAGGCATGCTAGTGTCCCCGTACAGCTGCCCCTGCGAGTGTCTTTAAACTAGCATACATAATTCTGGTCAGCCGTGCTGGAGAAAGATAATTTCAAACCAAACAGGATACAGTGGAGGATGCTAAGGATAACCAGGGTGCAGAAGGTACAGTCTAACATGAGAGACTAAGTGGGAGTAGATAATGGAGGCTAGTAACATCATGTATGCTGGTATGGGAGGAATGAGGGAATGTAATTAATGCTATAAATAGATCATGGAGGTAAATACTGTCTGATATACTATACAAACAGATCCAGAAGATCCTGAATTCACAATACAGGCCTGAGACACAAATTTGAAAAAAAGCAGAGGGGTACATCTCTTCTTTCTAACATACCGCTAAGTTTGAACTTGGAAAGAAATGCATTTCACATTTAGTGGGAAACTTCTAAGTGAGACATATTTGCGTGACCTTTCAGGGACCCTAGAGAAAGGAGATGAACAAGATCTGGATCATTTCGATTTTATCTTTAAACTCACAGCTGTCACAGTTTGAAGATGAGTGAATTTATAAAAAGCGGAAAACTTGTTATCTCAGAGAGAAATATTTTCAACACCATCTGTCCTGTGTTTTCCTGAAAGGGAAAAAAAAAAAGTGTTTGTCCATCAAGGTTGCTGCTGGACAAGCATGTAGGAGGGCAGATGCGAGAATCTAAAAATAACACTGGGGAGGGAAATCCATTATGAGATCTAGGTTATTTTCTAATTTGTTTACTAGATAGACTGATGGTGTTTCAACATTATTTTAGCATTATCCTGATGCTGGGATATATTGACTAAAACCCCGTCTATTCCATCAGACTTTTTATTATCAAGTGTAAACTTTTAACCTCGACTTCTTAGTGGTTTATGCCTATACCTTTTTCGTCTTTGAGAAGTTCTCCCAAACCTTTTATACTCTAGAGTCAGGAATCAAAGCAGTGTATTAGCAACTGTATCTCAGTGTAGGAAGTCTGACAAAGTCACAATATGATTATAAAACAATCACAGCAGGAAAAAATACAGCTCAAGAAGGTTAAAAGGTATTTCTGTATATAGTCTGAAACTAGATGGTATCTCTCCCTGCTTACATGACACACGAAGGTGAGGTGAGCAGTCTGGTGTTCTTATTTGAGGAGTATATACTAGCATGTTGTTTCAGTAAGATGGAGCTTTTTACAAAGATAATTAAACCACAATGCATCGATGTTGCGTTAATAGTTAAGTCTTAGTGTTTGGAAATATGAACATACTACTTTTAAGATAAGGTACTCTTAAGCTTAAAGTGTACGTGTTTAGGATATAAAAGGGATGTATTACAAAACACAGAGAAATGGCCAAGTACGACCTTACTCCCAACAAGCTGGGACTAAGAGAGCACAGAGGCGCTGAATCCAAAACGAGTAATCTTCTCCTGCCCCGAATGGCCTTTCCCTATTAAGGGAATACAGAGATAGCCAGATAGAAAGCCTGGAGAACTGGCAAATGGGGTTCCGAGTTTTTTGGAGACAGTGGAAGTAGAGAAGGAGGAAGGAACAAAAGTTGTAGCCTTTTAACTATTCACCAAAAAACACCCCATTCTGAATATATTGCAAATTGAATGTGCTTATTCCACAGCTCTTAGTCTGCCTGACAAGCAGTGCAATATGCTGCTGTCAGTAAAAGGGAGTAAATGTAAAGACTGGAGGAATGGCCTTGAGGAGTCTTTTGCTTCTCAGAAACGGAATCCAAATTTATGTATAACAGCTTCATTCATATGATAATCTGAAGCAGGTATTTTCCTCTTTCAGCTTCTACAGTATGTGTTCTTCTAAAATACTGCTCTCTGTTCTTGATATTTTTTCCAAGATGTTTATACTTCATCTTTTGTATGTTTTTGAGGTTTTGTTATTCCAGATAACTCAAACAGGAGCTCCTATTTAGCATATCTTTTTCTCCTGATCCCAGCTCTGTTTCAAGAGCCAATTCCACTCCCCATAGAGACTTTCTACTTAACTGAGTTATTACAGCCTACTCAAGTGACCATTTTATAGCATGATGTCAAGAATATGTTGCGTGCGCTGGGTGTGGCATCAGGCATATGGGGAGCATTTGATATTACAAGAGTTGCTTGGATACTGTCGTAGGGCTGTGGGAATGGAAAATACCGGCACAGGTGCATTCTCACCACTGCCGTAACGGAGGAAGCAATGTCTGGAGTGAGGCTCCCTCAGAACCGCACCCCGTTTCACTTCCGATGGAGCCAGTGGCTCGTTTCCAGGAGGTGGGGACTGAACGGCCTGCTGGCAGCCTGAGCCGTCAGGGAGCCTGAACTGCAGTGGGAAGCTGAGCTTCCCATGGTAAGGATGCACCCGAGTTGTTTTGGAGAAGAGCAAATAGAGAAAAAGCAAAATAAAATACAGTCCATGCAAGAGACAGGAAGCTGACTAAGCTGGTGAATAAGATGCCTTAGACAAAGAAAAGAGAGAGGGAGTGGCAGGGCAGAAGAACGGAAAAAACAGCAGAATTGGGAAAAAAAAAATAGCGCTCTGGAAATCAGAGTTAACAAGGATGCAGGGGGTGAGATGGAAAAAGGTGAGGCAGGCATTTAAGCTCTGGGGAATAAAACCAGAAAGGGACCTTATGAAAGCTAGATCAGGGTGACTCGCAGGAAGTGAGATGTGCTTCAGAGAGGCAATTGGGAATGTGGCATGAGAGGGGCAGGAAATAGTAGGAGGGTGAAAGGTGGAGTCCTGTTCTGTAATGGACTTCAGTTAGTGGGAAGTATGAGAGGGAGGCAGCGCCCGATGCTGAATCAGAAGAGCAGCAATTCAGTGGATGTAAGAAGCCCGAAGCTGATGTTCTCGATCAGGTTGTTTTTCTGGAGGTGAGGCTGGAAGGAGGCCAGGTAAATGAATGTTACATCCAGTAAGTTCAGGGGGAAAAGGATGCAAGAACGTTGTGAATGTTGGCGATAGTGCTGGAAGAAGAGAATAAAGCCAAGAAACAAGTTGCAGGGAGTTTGGCATTATTGTGAGGGAAGCAAGAAGGCTGAAGAAGTGTGAATACCGAACAATATGGATGGCACCCAAGTTAAAAAGGGTTTGATGAATATTGCAGAAGGAGTGCGGGTAAGAACATTACGATCTTGAAGCTGTTGTGCTTGCTTTGTGGAAGACAAAAATCCCAAGGTTAATGACTGTTGTGGCACATTACCATGATACTTGGAAACTCGTATGAAAGTCCAGGATTTCATTGTGCAATGAGTTGTAGAACAAACGCAGAATGAAAAGGGTTCCTTTCTCCGTGGAGTTGAGAGTAAGTCAAGGGCAGATGACACACAGAGACAGGCATATGGGAAATAGAAGCCATTGCTTATGGGGGAAGATGAGGCCTCCATGAAGCAGTGGCCAAGCCGTTGTCAAGGTTTCAGAGGTCAGTACAGCAAAGCAGAGTTTTAAGGAGAAAATGGAAAGATGCCAGTGAATCAGCTTTGCAAGTGTTGCCAGTAAGCTGTTCCTGAAATTGATAAATGAGTGATAGTAGGATCAGGAGATGCTGTTTCCAAAAGTGTGGTTTGATGTGATGGGGCTGCTGGGGGAAGGAGTGCAAAGAGTGGACGTCGTGGGCTGGAGGTGTTTGTGACAGCATTTTGAGTGGATCTGAACATGTATGCATTTATTAAGGCCAGAGGAAAGGAGGCTTCAGTAATCAAAATGCAGGATGAGCGTAAGCTGGTGCTCTGAACTGTGGGAATGGGTAGAAAAACATATGTTTTATAAGCATTGTAAGAAAGATCTGCAAGAGTTTCATGTGACCTGGACCCAGAAGTGAGAGAGAGCAAGTCATGCTTAAAGATGACATTGATGTTACTGGATTTGAGTGAGTGGCAGGGTTGCAGGATTTTTGCTCAGCTAGCGAAGGGAGTGGGCATAGGAAAACATAAGTCTGTTATAGCGGTGCTGGGCTTGAGATGACAGACATCCACAAAGGGGTGCCTGAGAGACTGCTTGATATTTTGTCTTTGGAAATAAATCTGGAGTTGGAGCACTGTTCTGTAGGTTCCAAGTATAAGGGTTTGTATCTGTAAATGGCATACTGCAGAGGCTAGGCAGAGAGAAAAGTGTCAGCAACAGGCTGCTAATAGAAACTGAATTAGGGGAAGGTGTAGAATGGGCTAGGCAGAAAAGAAACTAGGGGCAGCAGATGTAAAAAAAAAAAAAATAATACTATTTTAGGTAGCTTAGACCTGAAATAATGAGTTGAGTTTATACAAAGGATTGGAGTTTCGTAACAGGAGAAATGAAAGCAACTTAATCTGAAATTATTTGTCAACATTCAAAATCTGTAGTTTCTGAAGTTTGCAGATCATTTAAACATTGGCAGTGAACTCCGGCAAAAAAGAAAACTCACGCAATACTATTGCCTACAATGATGATTTTTTTTTTTTAATGCCATGCTTCTGGTTTTTCTTTTACCAAGATTATTGGTCTCATGTTGCAGGAGGGACACCAATTCAGCCACAAAAACAGTGCAAGTTTACTAACAGAGCTTATTCCCAGACCTGCGATTACAGTACTGGTATGATGAAGTGGATGGGGATGAAGTAATGGGGAAAATTGCACAGTCATATTGATGCATGCAGCATTTAAACCCTATGGTGCTTTCCCCAGGAAGGACAAAAGTGATTTTAAACGTTGATTGAAAATACTGTGAAGATAGAAACTATATTTTAAATCAGATTATTTTGAAATATATTGTAAAATGAGTTAGCGCTGATAGGTGAGTGTATGAATTGTATTGTTGCTCATGTTCCTCCATGTACACTGTTGTCCTTAGCTTCCCAATTTTAAAATTTACTGAAGATAGCCTGGTGAAGTTTTTGCATGTCTGGATGTCTCCAAGTGAGATTTGCCCACCTCCATAACCAAAAAGGAGTGTTTAAATGAAGAATTTGCCAAATGAACTGGTGCCTAAATGCCAGTTACTCTATTTTGCGTGTTGCAGCCTTAGTAGAAATGATTGTTTCACACGCATTAATTCCTTCTTTGGACTTTGGCTCCTGCATTTAACCACGCCATTTGAACTCAGTCGGTTTGCACAAATACATAATCAGAAAGTTAATTTCTCCACTAACGTGAGGCTGTGACTAGCTCTGCTCTGACAATGTGTTATTTCTGCAGGAGTATTGCCGTGAAACAGTTCTGCTTGCTAAGCAAATGTAGGGCAGCACATACAGGAAGAAGATAAGTAGAAAAACGCTAATTTAAATGATGAAGACCGATTTAAATAACTTCCATTTGTTTTAAAGTTTAAATATGTACTTATTCGCAGTATTTACATGTGCTCTTTCCTTGCCAGCAGCATCGCACACAGGGGTTTCTCGGTGAGGTGCTGGGATGGAGCGTGGTTTGCAGTTAAAGGGGGTTACTGCCTTCCAGAAGCGAAAGGAGAGTTACAGCAGAACCCCCCCGCTCTGTGTGCGCTTTCGGTTCCCGGTGTCCTTGCGGTGTTTCTGGCAGCGCGGTGCCGGTAGCCTCCCAGAAGGGCAGGGACTGACGGCCCGGGCGCTGGCTGGCGGCCAGCCCGCAAGCACAAGGGCTGCAGCTGGCCCCGGCCCCGGCCCCGGCCCCGGCCCCGGCCCCGGCCCCGGCCCCGGCCCCGGCCCCGGCCCCGGCGCGCCAACAAAGGGGCTGCGGGGGGCGGCGCTGCCCGCCGGCCTCCGCCCGCACCGCCAGCCCTGCCCGGGCACCAGCCGCCCAGCAAACGCCTCTGTCTCGGGGCGCTGGAGTGAAAAACCTGCCGGTGTTTTAAAGGGGAAAAATAAAAGGAAAAAAAAAAAAAAGAGCAGCTCTTGCAAAACCGTGCCAGCACAACCCGGCGTGCCTTCCGCCTCAAAGCAAACAAAAACCAAACCGAAAACCTCCGGCAGAGGAAGGCCAAGCCATACGCCACCTGGAATTTTTCGTGCGGTCTCTGAAAATACAAAGCCTGCAGTATTGCCATCCTCGCATGCGTGGCCTGAGCCTGAGCCTGGGGTGTGCTGCGGCGGTACACCCGAGGAACGCTTTGCTGTAGTTGGAAGTTACGACCGCGATTTTAGGAAGGGAATGTTTGCATTTTCCCATCGATTTTCGTGATTATCCGTAGTTCTCGTGATTATCTGCAAAATAGGGCACACTGTGTTACCAGCAATACATGTATCCTGTGGCAGCGAGCCAAGACAGTAATTGAAGGTCAGGGATTGTTTGCCGAGTGCAGTTCAGTGTGCTGCCTGATTCCATAGGGGACTGGCAGTGCCAAAGAACAAAGGCAGCTCTGTTCTGCAAGCCTATAGAATGGCTTGTTTGACAGAGTTCAGGCCCAATTGTGAGACGAAGCAAACAGTAGTTGGAAGCAGCACTAAAATAATGTGACTATTAAATAAGCCGCTCTAAAGTGTAGTATTCTGCAAACGTCATAACCACGCTTTGATACAATATTTTCCGTAGGCCTCGGGACTCTTAAGATGCTAATTTTTAAAAGTGTTGTTTAAAAATCGTCATTAGTGCCTTTACAGGGCAAATCTGTGTTTTGTTAAGAATATATACGTATATATTGCGGTAAATTTAGTAAGCCGTAATGATGTAACCGTCCTTTTATGTTGCCTTAGCATACTTAGCATTAGCAATTGCACCAGTAGCAACTTTGTTATTTTTTGTACTCTCAAAAAGTGTTTTCCCACTTAGCGGTTTTTTACTGAGATCCTCTTTAAGTGAAACCCTTGGAAATAGAATTGCTGTGTTAGTATTCCACGCGTAGCTGGTGCCTCTTGAGAACTTCTAGCAAAATCCTTCTGTGGTAATGAATAGGTGGTGCTGCGCTGGGTATTAATATTCTTTGTTACTAAGTCGCAGTCTATTAATAAAGCTTTGTCCGAACGGGCAAACTTGCCTGTCCTCCAGACAGTCTTGTGATTTGTATTTTAACAGTGTCTGTCTTGGATATTATTAAGGATTGCCTGCTTTGACAGTTGCACTACATACCGCACAGCTATCACAGCACCATTTGTTTAATAGTAGCACGGAGTATGTTGCACTCTGTAATAGGCATAATTCATTTGTTTGCCCTTCCTGAAATAACTAATAGTGTTTGGACTCTTACTTGAGAGAAATGGTAAAACAAACCCCTGAAACCGTATGAGAGGTATGAATTTGGTAAAAGTAGGATTATGTCTTTGGGATGTTCAGTACTTCGGGGAGGTAATCTAAAATGCGCTTTAAAAGTTAAATTGAAGACCATGCAAGTACAGAATTAAGTTTGGAAAAAACACTTCATTTCTTGACTACTTGGCAAAGTTTGACTTCAGGATATTTCCTTGTGTCAGCTATTACTGATAGGTTGAGTTTTATTTTTTAGAGGTGGTGAGGCCTGTGAGCCAACTGAGTCCATGGAAGACTCCCCCGCTCACTTGGCAAGCTCCCCCGTTCCTGTTTGGTGGCAGAGAATGAGCACGCTTCTGCCCCAGAGGGGTAAAGGCGGCGCAAACTGTGGCCCCAAACATGGAATAAGGATGCATTTTAGTCTCTGCTACTGCAGGACCTGTCTTGGTATCAGTGAAAGCGGCCGAGGCATTATTCCCCCCGACCCTGGGGGAGGTGGGGTGGAGAAGAAAGAAATTGGAAAGGAATCAGGTCAAAATGGTCTCGCTAAGATGTTTGTTTTAATTTTTTTCTCTGGAGATGAGGAAGTGCAGCCCCACTGTGGCCTGGCTGGGGCAGGAGGTGTGTTTTGGGGGAGTGGAGGGGGTTAGCGAGCCCCATGCTCTGCGGGCGATAGAAGGTGTCCTTTCTCTGGCTGGCCCCGAAGGTGAGTGGATCTGGTGAGGGGCTGCGGGGTGTGGGGTCAGTGGGGCTGTGCACAGGGGTGCCGGAGACAAGAGGAGCAACTGTCTGGCCTGGGTGGTCAGGAATAGGTGGAGGCTGCTAAGGCCACTGCTGCTGTATAAGGGTGCCCAGCAGCCTTGGGCTCGCTGGCCTAGAAGACCGCTTAGAAGGGAAAATCAACACAATAGACTGCCTCTGCTGGTGTCCCTTCAAAGCAAAATCCAGTTTTGCAGTTCCGTGGTTTGAGCGTAGGCTGGGTGTAGCGTCCGAAAACGGGGTACAGGTAGCCTGGTTCCTGCCCTGCTTGTGTGCGTGCAGCATCACGAACTGTTGTGGAAGAAATCCAGTTGCCGGAGAAAGGTCCGTGGTGGCTAGAGAGCCTTCCAGTTCAACTTCAATTTTTAACTGTACTTAAGTATTTTATTATTTCAGAGCTCAGTATTTTATAGCATTCCAGTACACCTTTAAGCTTACATCATTTGGAATAATTCAAGATGAGAACAGAGAGGTAGTCGTGCATTGATTTCCCATTATTCTCAGATGTTCTTGGCAAACTGTATGGTTTGTATTTTTTCCATGAAATAAAAAATGTACAGCTGTTTATGTTTAAAAGGTTTGGAGGAAATAAATGCCTCTATCCCACCTTCCCTTGTGATGATTTTTTTTCTATCCATGGTTGTGTATGTGAGCTAAACCCAAGGACTGCATTACAGGCGTTACTGCTAAATTTCTGTTTGGAAACCATTTTCTCATTAGATAGTGCCTCACACACTTTTTTTTCCCCCTGGACTATTCAGGTGAATCGGTGTTTTTATGTAAGCTGTAAACAACTAGTTGGTTAGTGCCATTAACTTCTGTACAACAGTAGGAGAACACGTTTTGTGGGCTTTTTTGTCAGCAGGAGAAAAGAGGTTGTACGCTGAAAATTGGAAAACTGTGCCTGAGAACGTTTTGCATCGCTTTATGGGCTGTAAATACGTGCTGATCGCGGCGAAGCGTGCTGCTGGCGAGAGGCGTTCGGACGACCAGCCCCTGCCGCGAGGGGAGGGGAGGGGAGGGGGGCGGCTCGGCCCCCCACTGCCGGCTCGTCCCCCCGCTGCCGGCTCGTCCCCCCACTGCCGGCTCGTCCCCCCACTGCCGGCTCGTCCCCCCGGCCCCCGCCGTGCGGGTCGCTCCCCTCAGCGCCCTCTGCTCCGGCTGCTTCTGGACCGAAATCAGGCACTGAGCTCATGCCTGACCCGCCCTTCCTTTTTCTTTTCTTTTTTTTTTTTGTTGGTGGATGTGGACCGGGTTGTAGCCATCGTTCGCTGACGTGAAAAGGCCCACCCCAGGGAGGGTTAGGGAAAGGCTCTCAGAGGACAGACGCGGCACCGCGGGGGCTTCCCGGGGTTGGGCGGGGGGAGGACTTTGGGCCATAAACTAGGCTTCAGGTTTTGCAGGGGGCCGAGGTCTGGCGTGGGCCGGGCGGCCCCGCTGGGGAAGCGGGAGGCTCTCGGCCCCCAGCCCCGCTCCCGGCCGCCGCCACACGTGGCCCGTGGCTCCGCCCCCGCGGGACGTGGCCGCCTCCCCGCCCCCGCGGGCAGCGCCTGCCGAGCGCCGCCCCTTCCCGCCGGCGTGCTCCCCTCGCTCGGCTCCCGGCGGCGCGGCGCGGCTCGGCTCGGCTTGGCTCGGCTCGGCTCGGCTCCCGGCGGCTCGGCGCGGCGCGTCCCGTCCCGGCTCCTCCCCGCCCCGGCAGGGCGCCGCCATGGCCGGCCCCGCGCACCGCGCTCCCGCCCTTATGTAAGCGGCGGCGGCGGCAACGCGTCATGAGCCAGCAGCGGGGACGCGCCGGGGCCTCCACGGCGGGCCCAGCTGCGCGCTAGCCCGCGCCGGCCCCACAAAGGGCGGGCGGCGAGCCTTCCCTCTCCTCCTCCTCCTTCTCCTCCCCTCCGCCGCCTCCTCCCCCGGCCCCGCCATCCCCGCCCCCGGCGCGGCCGCCCGGCCCGGCCCGACCCGGAAGCGGCGCGGCGAGAACCATTTTCCTTGTGAGTTCAAAGGCGCAGGCGGGCGCGGAGGTCCCGCGGGCCGGGCCGGGCCGCGCCGCGGGGCGCCGAGCGAGGTGCGTACCGACGGGCGGGGGGGATCGGCTGGGGTCCGGGGGGCGGAATCCGCCGCCGTGACTCGGGGGTTGGGGCGGGGGGGTCCTCCGCGGGACACAGGCGCACGTCGTCCGTGTCCCCCCCCGCGGACATTTTAACTTTCTGAGGGGCGCCCGCGCGTCTTTGTTTGCCCTCCAAGGCCGCGGGGGCGGAGCGGGGCGCGCCCCCCGTCGCCCCCCGCCGTCCCCGCGGTGTGCGGAGCGGCGTACGTGACGGGCGGGCTTCCGCGGGCGCGGCACGCGGCCGGCGGCGGCTTTGTGCGCGGCCAGGCGGCGGGTGAGCGCGGGCCGTGCGCCGCCGGGGCGGGCCGGAGACACCGTGAGTGCCGGACGCCTCCCTGCCCCGGGGGAGCCGCGCAGCGGCGGCCTGCGCCCTTCGGCAAACGGGGGAGACGTAGTTTAAGAAACTGATTTTTTTTTCCTTTTTCTTTTGTTTTTTTCGTTGTTTTTGTTAGCGAGGTTAAATTTCTGCCGTTAAGGCCGGCTGCCGAACTTCGGGGCTCGCTGTTGAGACGTTAGCGGTGAGGAGCCCCGCCGCTGCAAAACAGCTGCATGATGGTTGCAGCGCGGTGCGCGCTGCCATGCGGCTCCTCCGGCGGGGAGGGGGCCCGGCTGGCGGTGCCGCCTCTCTGCGGGGGCGCTTCGCACCCGCGCCCCGCCGGTTCCTTCCCTCTGCTTGCGGGCTCCGGCACCCCCTCCGGGAAGGGGTAGAGGGTTCCGTCCGGAATGACGCCTTCGCTGGCGGCGGGCTCTTCCGTAGGGAACGCGGGCAGAGTGGTCTGTAAACGAGAAAGCTGGATGCTCGGTTTTTATGTCAAATCTGCCTTATTTGTCTTCCGCTCTTTGCCAGTCGGTAATTCTGCCTTTGAGCACAAACCATGGTAACAAACAGGCGTTGGAAGAGAGCTACAGCTATGGTGAAGTTTAATGATTAAGTGTCATAGTGAAAAGGTGCCAGTGTTTGCGCTATTGCAGACTAAACAGCCGGGCTGAATAACAATATGTGGAAAAGTTTGCTGAATAGCACGTTTAAATTAAGTTTACGTGATCTTTCAAATTTTCCTGGTTTAAAGAAGAAAATACTAATTGTTACAGGTTTTAGTTTAAGAATAGCTTTCTTGAATACATCTTTAGCTTTCTGAAAGTCTGTTCTCTTTCCGGTAGAAATTCCTCTAGACAGATTTATTTTTTTTTTTTTTAAAGGTAAATGCAGTACATGTGCATAGGAGAACGTGCTTTTGTGGTGCGAGGAGCAGGCTCCAGGCGCAGGGCGCCCAGCTAAGCAGGCTGCAAGCTCCAGTGAGGCAAATGAGGTAGTGGTACGTGTGGGATGAGCCGGGGAGCAGCTGCGAGCTCAGCTGTAACCCGAGCGTTTGCTGCAATGAGCCTTCTGGGTGTCACAGCCTGGAAGCGCCGAGGCTGCAGCAGCCGGCAGTCAGCAGCTCGCAGCCGAGGTGCGGCGGCTCCTGGAGCCCTGGCCTCTGCCAGGGAACTGCCTGCTGACATGGTGGGGGCGGCTTACCACGTCTACAGCTGCTTAATTGCATTAGGCGGAGATAAAAATGCACTGTGTGCTTGCTCAGTACTGCTTCCTCGGGAAAACGGGGCCTGTGGTTGCCATGGGGCTTTTGAAACGATAAATAAATAGATGAGTTGTGTTACTGGGCGTTAGAAAAAGCAGTCCGTGAGTAATCCACTGTATTTGGGAGTATTTGGTGAATGCCATCAAATCGTTTTGAGATCGTTTGCTGTGAAGTGATGGTACTTCGTATTTTCTAAAAATTTGTTTGGATTTCCAGAAGGTCCAAAACCAATTTTTCTTCTCAGTCTCAGAGCTATGACAGATGCCAGGTGTAGGCAGGTTATTTCTTGTATGAGCTGGGGTAAAATCATGGGGAGATGGGGGGGGGGGGCAGAGTAAGAAATATGTTTTATTCCGTGTCGGGGAACTTGGTAGCAAAGCAACCTAAGTGTGTATATGCGTTCATAGAGCTCCTTTGGGCCAAGCAGGGAAATTTGGTCGAAAGAAAGTGGGATTTTTTTCAAGCAGCCACTTAGAAGAGTGCTGAAGTCAGATGTCATTTAAAATGGAGTGCTTGAGTCCTTTGCTTAATTGTGGTCTTCAGGGAGTTGGGTTAACATAGATGGTAAAAGGAAGCTTTATGCAAGTTTGAAAGGGAGATTTTTGTTTGAAGAGGTTCAGTTTTTCCGGGTTTCAGCCACTATGCCTGATTCTCCCTAGAGTTGTCCTCCACTTTGGGAACGGAAAGAGGGAGCGTCTTCCTCTGAAAGTCTGCAAGGAGCTCGTTGGACCTTCTTGCATCTATTTTCATGTTGTTACATGTCTCACATGCCTTGCCTCTAGTAGCTGACTCGTGCCTGCTGTGCTTTTAGTCTGTTTTTCTTTGTGCATATGCGATGCATGGTGTGAAGTTTGGTCATGTCTTCTGTTTTAAGATTTTTCAAATCCCTAACCCATCCCGGTTTGGGTGTCTCCTTGGTGGCCTGCCTATCTCCTGGAGCTGATGGAGTCTGGACTTTGCTTTGCCCAGAAGGCCTCCTATTTTTAAAGGGTGGGGTTTTGTTGTTCTTTGATAGTGGGAATGTTTTCTAATAGCGTCTGAAAAATCTCAAGTTGTGTGCAGCTGAGCAGCCATCCGCGTATGAGGAGGTGTGTGACATGGTGTAGTTTTGCTTTATTTATTTACATATTTTTCCTCTGTGCTTGTGGGATAGCCTGCATCCTCCACATGCGTATTTTGGGGGCGTTGGCCTGTCTAGAGGCTTAGATCTATGAAAGCAAATGAGGAGGCATTACGTTTCTCTTCTCAGAATAATCACAGTCACAGATCTATATTTGGAACTAGTTCTTTTAATACCAGCAGTAAGATAAACTGGTGGCTCGCATGTACCTTAATCTGTAGTGTTGTCTGAATCCTGAATGATAACTGTAAGCCGCATTCCACAGGGTTTCGTTTTGGCCAGTGATGTGGTATGTCCTGTCGTTTGTAGTCGGAAACGTGTTTCTTGACCTGAATAATAGCACAGAAAGTTAGGAGCCAGCGTGGAAAAAGAACAGTGTATGCAAAGACGTGGGGGTGAATTAAGAACTGAAAGACTACAACGTTGACTTTTTTTAAAGAAAAGTTCACCCGCTTGTGATTTCATACACTCAACGCTTTGCAATTTTGTGATGTGAACTCCACCCTCTCTTAACTCGAACCATTAGCAATACAAGATCCATTATAGAAAAGTGATGCAAGAGCAAAGGCCCTTTCTTAACTATTAGAGGTTAAATAATTATTTACTATTCAGACTCTGTAGTTAGTGTATTATCATATTCTCCTGTCCTTCCAGCCCTTTCATCTAGTTACCCTGTAGTTGAGATGGCTGATTGGCTGATAGGGTTCTTTTTTTCCCTTGCTTGCATGAGAAAGGGTAACAGCTGAAGTGAAACCTTAAATAAAATGGAAATGGGAGTGCAGTATATTAAACCTGAGCATTTGTAGATTTGATGTATTTATTAGAAAGTATTATGTATCTCCAATGAAGTATTCTCTCATTTGTTCAGTAAGTGCCAAAGCTGAAGCTCCAGAGAGGCTTGAGTTATATTTAGCCTAATCGTAAGGCAACACCTTTATAAAGTAGGTAATGAAGTCTGATAAAACCTTGAGTGCATCTCTTACGAGCTGCCTGCAGACTGGCTGAGGGCAGGGCACCGACTCTGCCGCTGCCCTGCTTAGGTGACTCTTGTCAAGTTACGGGATTGCTTCGTGTCTCAGTTTCCCCATCTGTAAATAGGCGGCCATGATCCTGCCCTCCCCTTGTAAGTACTTGGGGTCTGTTGCTGCGGGGTGTTGCATGTGAGCTAGTGATGTCCTGTTGTGATAGCGGCATCTTAACAGATGTTGCTGTAGCATTTGCACAGCGCTTTATGTGGTTTGACCTGCCCTTGTTTCTCCTCTTCGTCTTTTCCTCCTGCATTTTTAAATTTAGAATCAGTCTCAAAGGGCTTTTTTCTTTTCCTGTTTTCTCTCGTTACTATTTTTTTTCCCTGTAGAATAACTTTCCTCTATTTTTTTTTTCTGTCCCTCCATGTTTTTTTCCCCTTATATCCTGCATGCTCTTTCTGGTGGTCGTTTCTTTTGTTCGCCCGTGCCTTCCTCTTGCTGTTTCCTTCTGTCTTCAGAGTGGCATTTTCTCTCCCCTCCATCCGCTGGGATTTCCTTTTCACCTGACTCATCCCCTCTCTGTACATCCCCGCTCAGTCACGCTCTCCTTGCGCTTCTGTTCCAGGAAACCCAGCCAGCAGGGAAGGGGACCACCTGCTCGTCCCCTCTCGGGGGAGACCCGCGGAAATCATGGCTCCCTCCCCACTCGCCTGCTGCATCCCGCTGCGCCTGGACGAGGCAGGCTGTATGGGGGCATCGAGGAGCCCGTTATTCCCCGGTCCCCTTTCTCCATGCCTGGTTTTTGCAGCGGGGCCGGGAGGTTTCCTGCTTCCTCCCACTTGCTGGGGAAGCGGCGAGGGGCTGTCGGGCTGCAAAAGCCCCCGGACCGGGCGCTGTCGTCTCCGAAGCCGTTGCGCCGGAGCAGCCGGTTGCTGCAGGGAGGAGCGGCTGCGGGGGCGGCAGGCAGCAGAGTCGGAACAGATGCAGAGACGGGCAGGGAAATGAGATGGTTGACTCGAGGCAAGGTGAACGATTTCAGAACAGGAAGGGGGGGAGCGTTTTCACGTCTGCAGTCGGTTTCCACTTCAGCGTCCTTAGTGTAATTACCACTGCGCTAGCTAGTCCTGCAGGCAGAAGGAGAGGATCTGCGTGCTAAGCTGTATGTTTAAGATATAATCATGCTCCTGTACTTTGAGCTTCTGTGGTAAACACTCTTGCTCAAGCACAGTGAGGGAAAGGAAGAATGTATGGCGTAGTTCCCTTTTCTAGCTGGTTTTCCACCAACGGCACAAAGGAAAAACGACAAAAGACAAAATCCTCCTTTCTTGTATAATTAGTAATTGTTATTCTGTTTTAACTTGTTTTGATGAAAGAATTACGTAAGTGTTTATACAGTCCTGGAGGTTTGATGTGCTGAGCTTTGTTTAATTGGTTAATTTTCTTTTTTTCCAATAGATATTCAAGCCCTTGGTTGGAAAAAGTGTATACAATTCAATTACTGCAGTAGAATTCCTTGTGGACAAACAGCTGGATTTCATAACTGAAGATAGTGCCTTTCAGCCCTATCAGGTAAGAAATTGGGTTAGTGTATAAGTACTGTCCATTTAGCTTAGTTAAAATTCATGTGTTTATTATTTTTAAGTGCATTTTATAGTCAAGTTCCTGTGTTACAGGAACAATTTCCTATTGATTATTGGTAGAGATTGTTGCTCATTTTGTGAAAGGTTATATTGGATACTGTATCTGATTCTAGTGAATCTGATCGTGTCAAGGGGTACTATGCAACTAGTATTATTGAACCGCCTTTAAGTAAAATACCTGACCCCTTTAAAGGTTAGTCAGTACCATTAATTGTAGAGCAGATAAAAGATAGTGTCCATCCTTCTGAAGCTGGGCTTTCATTTCTAGGTCTTTGCACTACTACAGTGATATCTGACTTACTGTTTTTTTGAGAATGAATAGCAGAAAGTGTTATTTTTTTAAAAAGAATAACCCCTTTCTCTTGCTATTGTTTCTAAGCCTGCTAAAATTTCCAGTAGCCTAGATTTTAATGCCTTCTTCATTAATTGGAAACACATTAATATATTAATGTGTGTGTATTTAAAGAACAAGAGAAACAATGACACCCCCCACCCCACCCCCTCCACCCCCACCCACCCACCCCCCCGGCCACAGAAGAAGCTCTAAAAATCTCTTCTATGACAAGTAGAAAAACATTTGATACTTCAGCTTGTGCTGAACTGATAGCAATTAGAATAGCCATAAACTTTTTCTTACGGCTGGGATGGTACACTGCAGTGATACAGAAATAGTACTTTGAGACTTGGAATAACAGATGGCCCTGAATAAATGCTATGTAATTTTGTCCTGACACCCCTTCTTCCCTCCTCCTTCACCAAGACGTTTTTTTTCCCCAATACCAAATATAGAGCTAGAAAAAGAGAAGCGACTGAGACAGAATCCTCGGGAAAGGAGAGGGAGGTTCAGTTTGTGGAAGGGCTGGTGCTTTTGAATGTCTGTGGTGGGGAAGCCAAACGAGTTCAGTGCTTCTCGTCAGGGTGAGGTTACATGTTATGACTTGAGCTGCTCGAACAGCTTGGCTCTGCCGCAAAGGACGGTTCCCACTATCAGACCCCACGCTAGTGCCTTCAGCCTTCTAAACCAGCACAACCTTGATTTTCAAAAACGAGGCGGCGGGGGGGAAGTCTGTGATATTAGTGACTGAGCTGGATTAGCCCAGGGTGCAGTGAGTGCTGGGGGTCAGGATGACGCAACGCAGAGTGGGATATCCTCCTTTGGCAGCCGCGACCTCTTAAATCAGCTGAGCCGTGAAGTGTAAATTCAGCCTCATAGTCCAGCCGCAATCTTCCAGATTCATTTTACAAAGCAAATACTTGTGCTAGCGTCTGTCCTTTGCCTGAGATCTATCAAGATCATGTCTCTGATAACATTCGTTCCAGTAACAGTAATCAATCTCCTTTTGGCAATGGATCATTTCTTACAAGATTAGCTGAGCAAAACAAATTGAATATGTGGGAAGGACTGCCTTTTGTAAAACAATCCTATTGCCAGGCCTGGCTGGCAGTAACATAGCGATGCTATATATGCATTTTAGGTCCTTCACTTCAAGGAGTATTTACTGATACAGTATTAGACACAGAAGCACCTTAGTTTGGGAAAGTGCATACAAATTGAAGGTGTCATTTTTGAAAATGTTTCATGAACAGCTGGCTTTATAATATCTTGGAAAATAATACTGTAATTAGCAGCATAAGCAACTTCAGTTTTTAAAGAGGTGTTGACCAAAATCTGGCACAAAGCAGTAGCTTGTGAAAAATAGTTCCAGATACAAGCTTGGTCTCCCTAACTCTTGGCCTCCATTTTTGACACGTAGAGGGCAACTCTGTGTGAGAGGTCGGGTTGTTTCCCCCTCTCATGGAGCAAACAGCTACCTATTAAAGCCTGAGATTGGAGGCTACTGATCTGTATCAATCATAAGTAGTTTGGTGACAAGAGATACCTAGATCATCTGTTTGTTTTAACATTACAAGAGGAGAGTCCTTTTAAGTGCTAAGGCATCCGAAATTCGCATCTTAACTGGCTATAGCTCAGATCTTGAATGTAGATACGTAAAATAACATTGAGCTTTAATCAAATAAAGATTTCTTTATTTGAACGATTATAAGAAGTTTTAGAAATTACTTTTGTAGGCATGTCTCTTTGCAGGTCTAGTGGTGTCTCATTGCCAAGTTTTATGAGTGAAGTGTACAGATAAGAACTTCAGTGAATGATAATGTCTTTAAGAGAACAGAAACTATTTTTTAAAATCTGCTAAATGAATTATGTACCCACAGTGTTAGACAGAAGTATTAACCTGATCATTGTGAGACTGTTTTCTCCTGAAAGATACCTGAAGTGGGAGGATTGTCTCTATTCATTTGTTTTGCTTGTTATTTTTTGTTACCACTTTCCTAGCCTTCAGTCACGTAATGTAAGGTAGTTTTTACTTGTAACTTTTTTTTGGAAGGTCTTCCTTTTCTTTGCCATGAAAACAGGTCCTAGATAAATCTTTGGTAAACTTTCTGTGAAAATCTGCTTTTCTAAAAAGAAGAAAAAATGGCCTTTTTGCTTCCTTGTTCTGGAATACTGTGAACCTGCTTTTGAGCAGAAGACAGGACTGAGGAACCATTCTTTGCAGAGATGAGTTAACTTTGAGTCTTTCTGAATGTGTTTAGTTTTTGGTTTAAGCTCTCATGGCTGTACATTTTCAATATGAAATCCTTGGAGACCATGGTGATCTAAACACTTTTTTACTGCGTTTTGCTGTTAGTGCCTAAAATTCCAGTACCTTTCTGCCAAAACAAACAAAGTTTGAATCTGTGTGGGAAGAGTCCATTTCGCTTCAGATACATTTCTTAACTACTGAGTAATTTTTCCCATCGTTGCGTATACTTGTAATACTAGTAATGGGCAGCAGATGAGCATTTGGTATGAATTCTGCTCAGATCAGTTCTGATCAAAAAACGCAGTTTTGTTTAATGTAACTATTGGGCTAAAGGGCTTCATGAACAAGATGGTGCTGTCCAGTTTAAAGGTGACAACTGCTCAAGGCAAAGAAAACAGCACACTTGGCATCCTTTTTCTTGGCAGGAAAAACAAAGTTTGAGTAGGCGCAGAACTAAATTACTGTCGTTACCAGAAGTGGTTCTTCCAGAACAAGACTAAAGAGACTTTGGCAGGACTCGCTGGGGAATCGTGAACCACCGATTCCCATGCCATGTCTGCTCTTTGCATAAATAAACACGTTTCAATTGTTAAGAGATTCAACAACCTTTGTAAGAGCTAGATTAATATCATTATTAAAAGTAGGGTACGCAGCTGCGCTATACCAGCCTTTTTCCATTTTTTCATATCTTCACAAGGTCTTCTATAGCAAGTATTGCACTTGTCAGTGAATTTGTTCTTTACGGCTAAGTGTATTATGTGATTTTTCTTTTCCCTTACGTGTGTACTGCTTTGAATCCTGCCCTTCTCCGTAAAAATTCCTTGGATGCTGTATGTGTGGTGCCTTAAACACCAACCTACAACTTGTTTCCGGTGGCTTTTATCACTGTTGCTTCATAGAGGATACAAACGGTATTATTGTCGATGTGAAACTTGTGTGTCACTGAGAATGACTCATTCATTAATCTGGGATGGTCAGACCATTTAGTCATGTAGTTCTTTTTATGGTGGTGGCAAGGAGACCTTGAGGAGAAAGCAGATACGAACATTTGCCGTGGTACTTTGCTTAGCAATGAAATGAAAATTACGTTCCTTTGCAGGAAGTGACAGACATAAAATTCAAACATGCATTTTCTATGTCAAACTAGTATCTGCAGGAAATGTAGTCTTGAAATGTGATGTGTAAGTCAGGTCCTTAACATTTTTCTACTTTGCATTCATAGCACATCATGTATATTTTGTGATTAAGTGAAAATTGACAAATGGGGTAGGTTTTATAGTGGCTCTTGCTATAGATTGAAAATGAACGCACTTTCAAATGTGTTCGTTATTGAAATATTTTAAGCAAAACTACGGTAAGCCTGCACAATTACAAGTGTGACCTAAATAATTAGCACTGAAATGGTTTTCTGTCATAATAAGTTACTTGTACTATTCTGTGACAGCTGTGTGTCTATTTGTTATGATCCATGTAGTAAGTTAAGCAGCAGCAAAGCTGATCATGCCGTAATTTGTTTAAGCATTGTAGTTTACTTGAAGGACTATAGATGGGGATGTGAAGCATTAAAGCTCAGCATATGGTATGTGTGACCTCATCAGTGTGGTGTTTTTGTCTGGGTGGTGTTTGGCAGTACCCGTCACGGGCACTATTGGGCTGAAGTGTGTGATTCTGCTGTTACTGGCCGAAACAGCTGGAGTCAACTGCATTAGACTTTGGACAAGCAAATAAAGAATAACAAAAAGTGGTTTATATTGTGTTTTTCTGTAATAAAATACGCTTATGGAAAGGCCTGGAAAGGCTCTGCTTTGCCCAGGCAGTCAGTGCGTTTCAGTTATGTGTCAGGGTCGGGCAGAGCAGGGTGCGTGATAGATTATATATTTCCAAATATACATACACGCATTTTGTGTGTGTGCGATAATATATTCCCAAAGGATTTCTGAGCACACAGCACTGGAACAAATGTGCGCAGCTGAGCGAGGGCAAAGAATTCAAATTAAGTTCCTGCACAATCATTGAACTTCCTGCAAAGAGGGTATTTCACCACTCAAGGAAGGAAGTGGAAGGGTGTGCGCAGTCTTCAAAAAGTCTTCCTGCATGTTGGGTTAAAACAAACAAACAAACAAAAAAGCCCCCTGCAAAGAATGAATCAAGAACACACTTCAGTTCTTCTCTATGGTGGAATCTCCCTTGGATCTACCCTACTTACTCACGTTCTCCTTCAGAACAACTTTTTCTTTTTTTTAAGGCAAGCCTCGTTGCCTTAGTGTTTCAAAATGGTAAGGTCGGTCTGTCTACCTCTGTGCTGAAGGTTGCAGATGTAAAGATAGGGCACTGAGAAATCCCCTGTGGGAGGTGTTACATGCACAGTGATAGGCGTGCGTACTTTGCTCTTTTTCCAAATGTGCATTGCACGTTTGAGAGCCGACAGGTCAAATGCCTTAACACACCTTCACTGTTGTTGGAGTAATGATAATAAACTTTCTCACTTATCATGGAATAGGTACCTGGGATTCAGGATCTAATACTGCACTAATCTTACTTGATCTATTAGAAATTCAAGTTCTATATGCGTGAAGTAAGGCTTGATAAAAGGGCATTGTGCAAATCTGATACTCTCGTTTTCTGTTTATTATGGGCAGACATTGGGTATTTCAGGCCTGGATGCTTTGGGGTTTTGTGACTTGTTTGCTCATAAGAGCAAGCCAATCGTGTGACGTGGTTTGTGTAGTAATGACATGTACGCATAAAAAAATTCTTTAAACATCTTGAAACAGGGATAAAATAATATTTTTCTGTCTGTATTTTAAGCACCCCATAATCATACAGTGCACTCATCTTTCAGACTTCTCTTACTTTAGACTTCAGGCTTAAAAATAGCTTCTGCAGCCGAAAATTGCTTTTCCCATAAACTTGTACCTCCACTGACCAGGCGGGCAGGAGCTTTTGGGTTGGTCCCACCCTTTGAGGTTGACAGAAGCAGCTCGGGAACTCCTGGTGCTGGCCAGCTGGCGGCCGTGGCCATCATGTGCTCGCCTCCCGGTTTCGTTTCCTTCACGGGTGACAGAGGCACACACAGCTTTGTGCATCTTTAACTCTTCTCAGCGTCGCCTTTAAGAGCCGTCTCTATTCTTTCCTGTGTCTCTGGTGTCTGGACCACCCATAAGCAGTCCAGCTGGCTTCTCTGGCAGCTTTGTATAGAGCAGTGGTCTAAACAGCTTGTTACCGACACATCTATGTTTAAGTATACGCTTCCAATGTGAGGGGAAGCAAAAGGCTGCGTCCAGCTAGAAGTGGGTCAGATGACTCATACCAGTCCTTGCTCCCTGTTAACACGTGTGGGACAGAAGAGTTTCATTGGAATGCTCGCAAGGAGAGAGGAAGTAGGGAGAAGGGATTGGCACCCTCCATTTGTAGAGTCAGAGGGAGATGTACGTCATCTCTCCTAAGCCTGTATTTGTGCCTCCCTTTGAAAAAGAGTTGCTTCCCTGAGGACTTAATCTCTCTTTATTCTCAAAATAGGTGGAATAAATTTGTACCTTTCTCTTTTACCTTGATTTCCTAAGAAATAAAGGCTTTAGTCACTTTTTCGTCTCTCTCAGCGAGGTTTGATGCGGGAGTGGAATTCTTCCAGACCTGACAAGACTCAGGGAAATGAGCAGCATGGAGGGGAGGCAGTCAGTCAGGAGGCAGGTGTGGCATAGCTGCCACAGGTGGTGTGGCTTCTCCAGGTAGTAGGAGGAAGTTCAGGTGGAACTGCTGAAGACCGTGGGAAGGGGAAGGTACACGAGGAGGAAGGGGAAAGAGTTGTGAGGTCCCTGGGGTAAGCTGAAGTTGCTATAGTGGAGGTAGGTCTCAGATCCATAGGAAAACAGGTTTCCTTCCACTGTCATAGAGAAACTTGTTTTACTTTTCCTAAATTTTTCAAAAATCATGATCAGTTAAATGGTTTGACTTCATTAATCCTACTTCAGGAGATAGCATTGAAATAAATAATTTAAAAGTTAGGAATTCAAAACAGAACAGATGGAACAAAACTTGCTTCTTCTTTGAAGGTGAAGATCAAATCCTTTCACTGATGTATCTTAGTACTTCTCAAAAGCAGTCTTGAATACTGAATTTACAAATCCAACCAGTGTTTCTGGGTAAGGAACTTCCTGTGTCCGATCACAAAAGATTACTTTTTTCACCACCCATGGAAAATACTGTTCAGTAGTAAGAGAAGGGCACATTATCCTCGGTTCTGTGTCCTTAAAATTTCCAATCTTCACATTTGATTTCTTAAAAATGAAAGTTCAAAGTATTTTTCTTCTGTGATGTTCTTGACCACCACTATTTTCATAATCCAGACACAAAGTCAGCTCCTAGAGAAGTCTGTTTCACTTTATAACCAGATGGTGCTTTGCTAGTATGTTCTCGCTTTCCCAAATAGTTGCTGTATGTTGGAGTTGGGAATCCTTAGTGTTTGGGGAACTCTGAAGCATGAATGAGCCTAACGTCCCACAGTCATTGCATGAGAGTGCTTACCCAGGGACGGAAAAGAGTAGGCCTTCCTGCATTTCAGGTAGGGGGGGAAACTGAGTTTCATTGAAATGCGTTGTTACCAAAATTAAGCTTAGCTTGACGTGATAAACACAATAGCTCGTTTGATGAAGTGCTCATGGTTTTGTTTGCTTTCATTCCTTCCTCTGATACAACACTGCTTTGTTCAGGGCTGCTATTATATAACTTTTTCCTACAAAATGTATTTTTGAAGTTACACCTAATAGAACTCATTTATAGTCTAGGGTTAGTGCTTCGTGAGAACTGCTCCACAGCCTTCAGCAAACTGCAGTTAGTAGAGGTTGAGAGCTGTAGCAGTTCCAGGTGTGTATATGGAATTCCTTTTCTAGGCCAGACATCTGGGGAGAAACTCAAGTGATTTTATACAAACTTGAATTTTTTTTTTAATTAAAATCAAGTATGAATCTTACCATTTTCTTAAACGTTGGAATAACTTTACTAATAAAACAAAAAGTGCAGTAGTTGTTTTGATGTAGAGGGCTTGGTGTACAGTGCATTTCCTGATCAAACTTAATTTCTTTTAATAAGTGTACTACATAATTAAATGAAATTTTTTTTACTACCATTTTACTACCCTTCAGTCTAGCAAACATTTCCTGTCTTTTGAATAGAATTACAATTAATATACCTGTTTTTTCCCCTTCATCCTCCTCTTCTTGTGTGTGTCTGCCAGCATTACTGGGAGTAGTATTTTAGTATGCTTTTGCTGAGCAGGTGGGCTTGAAGCACAGTAATTTCTGTGCATCTCACAAATTATTCTGTATTTTATGATTTTAATAGTGAATTTTAAGCATACAGTTTAGAAATTATGTTTCAACCACAGAGGCTGGGTTTTTACCCAGTGTGAACGTTTTCTTCCCTTTTGCTATCTTCTTTTCACTGCTCCATGTCAGTTTGGTATACAACAGATAAAATCGGGGTAAAGCAGATGTCAGGATGCGTAAGACTTGGTGGCTGAAGCATGGTGCTTTACATACAGGCTTTTCTTTTTCCCACAAGTGGTGTACTTCAGTCATGAATTATGTTTTTAGTAGGAATTCTTTGGTTCTGTGTGCTAGTAGATTTATCGATGGAAAAATATTGTGAAATAGACGAGTACTGTATCAACTTTAAACACTGAATGACTTTCCTAAGTTTACCCCAAGGAGCTTATGCAGCAACAACTGAAATGTCCCTGTTTTCTGATTAGCAATTTAATCTTTCCTCTTTGCAAGGCCATTATTCATCTGTTCTATAAAAGGCACAGCCACTGCTTTCTCCAGAGTTGCAGAGAGCTGTAGTGTTAATCCAAATATGATATACATCCCAGCTGGTCAGACCTCTGTTATTTATAGGGAAAATTCCTAAAATGGCTCCAGCAGGTCAGAACGGAGCTCTTAGCAGAAAAAAGCACATGATGATCGCTGCATTGCTTCTGATGATGTCTTGGAGCTGAGGCGGCATTTCCACATTTGCACAGGGATGGGCTTGCTGTTGTATGCCCAGCCAGACGGTCGGAGAGTCTCTGCACCGTATCCCTGAAACCAGAGAAGTTTGTTCTTCTGAATGAAATTCTGCAAGAAAATGTGCTAATTGTTTTCGCAACTCAGATGCATTGCTTCTGTGCAGTGCTGCCTTAAATCCTATTAGAAATTAACTTTGAAAAGTTCTGTGCAAATGCAGTGGTACTCGTTTAAAACCTGAGAAAAATGTGGTTTATTCTGAACTACTTTCATATTATCAGCATGTTGGCTATACTACTATGATGTAGGACTAGTCTAAGAAACATGTTTTCAAAAACCCCGGAAAACCACTTGAAAAAACAACATTAATGTAATAGTAATGAAGTGGACCAAACTCCACTGAAGCTGGCTTTCAAGAACATTATGAAGATGTCTGATGTATTCTTTCCTCTTGACAAAAAAAATGGTTAAGATATATTTATTGCTGGGAAGGATTTGTGTTCTGTTCATAATCCTCATGAGTTATGGGGGGCAAGGAGCTGGAAAGTTGTATGTTCCCAGAGCTCCTATTTGGTAAATAGGATTGAGGATATTTGCAGAAGAGACTGGGTAGCTCTGTGACTGCTGGTAATCTTAAGTTGGTGGTAGTTCAAATTACAGAGCAGAGAGTCATTCACAAAAGTGAGCTACTCTGATGCTCATTTCTAGGAGGTGGTGTTGATTCTAGGAGCTGTCGTCAGTCTGCCACGTATTGGATAGCGTTTTACAGGTTTCTTCTGCAGGTTTGAATTGAGAGACCTTTGCTCTTTAATACAGTAAGCTCTTAGTTATCAGGAGTCTTGTCAATTAATACTGTGTTGCTGAGTAATGCAATTGATAAAAGATGTGATGGAGGTAACTACTATGAGATAAGAGATGAACTATCCGGTCTGTCATTATCTGTGGTGGCAGTATACAGCTTTCCAGCTCTCCCATTTCAAGCTGCTGCAAGTAACTTCTGCTGTCCCTGATGCAAGGAAGATGTGTCTTCTGTAAAATGGTCAGTCTCTGAGCAAGAACTGATCTCTTGGCTTGATTTCTGGAGGCTTTAGACTGCCTTTTTAGCAGCCCACTAGTGTAGACAACTGATGATCAACAGAATGTACTTTCTTTTTTGCTTAAAGACACCTCCATTCTTACAGCTTGTCCTTCAGCTGATATGATTTGGGGAGTTGTTAGATACCTTCTGAAAGCTGTTCACAATTCACAGGGTGTCTGGGTCTCAGTTTAAATTTTAATATCAATGTACAAAATGTTTTTCTCCGATCTACTCACTTAGCTGCTCTCCTTGTTAGCATCAACTTCACTCTGCTAGTTGCTCGTTTCAGGGAAATGTCTGCACTTTGAGGTTTCTTTTCCCATGGTGGCATTGAGTTGCTTCGTAAGTAGTTCAAAAGCTTATTCCAGTATCACGACATGAGTTGGGAGTCACTGGCTGAGTGGGGTAGGACTGGTACTCCCACCCTGTTTCTCTTGGGAGTAGGTAAGACAAAATGCAAAATTAGGACAGAGTTGCATATTGCTGGGATGGTGGTGATAAATGTATGGAGCCTGCAGTGAGGAAGGGGAAGGAAATGTGATTCAGTGGAAAATGAAAGAAAAGCAAATGTACGTCTGTGTCATCAAAATGAGGGAGAAGGTGGACATGGAGCAGTGCTATTCACTTGACCTTTCATTCATTTGTGCATGGAGGAGAACGTAAGTAGTACAAACGGTCACGGCAGCGCTCAATGTGGAAGCTGACAGCCCACCAGGTTTGTGGGTAGGAGCCACTTGTTTGGGGAAGTCTTTAGATCAGGTGCTAAAAGGTACATCTGTCACTCCAGGAGATTTTGCTTTTCTGACCCAGATTGTCCCAAAGAGAGGGTGACATAACCTGTGAGCATAAGGGTCATCTGTTTTTTTTAATCTCTTATTTTCAAATGCAAAACTATTGTAGAAGTCACTCGAGCGGTTTCTAGGTTGTTTTGTGACAATATCTGCCTGGCGCAGGTTTTGTTTTGCTTATCCATTGGTGGCTTCTTGCTTCCCTGCTGCACGCTCGTTCTGTATGATGCTCTCATTTCTCTTCTGCCTTTCCATACTAGATTCTCATCTACAGATACAAGAATAACGAGCCGACTTGTAAAAAGCAAGTTTTCCAGCATGCCCATTTCACCTGTGGCATTGGTAGTCTTATAGGAAGGCAAATATCTCTTGTTTATTTTTGTGTTTGAGAGTTAAAATCAGGAAAAATATTTGACTATGAGTTGGATTTTTTCCTGTATATTTATGTTGCTAACTTTAATATATTTTCCATAGGATAATCTTTTATATTTTTAACAGAAATTTTCTGGTAGGTATTCTTAGGGCTGTGAGTTACTCTTCTAGAACTGTACTAAGCGGTGCAATGATGCTTCTTCAAGCCTGAAATCATGACTTGGAGAAGCGTATGCAGCCCTGCTCCCCTAATTCTCAAACCTGGTAATTAAAATTTGAAAATCAGTGTCAACTCTTTAATTATTGAACAGGTGAAATGAGGAGGGAAGTGGGAGTGTGTGTGGAGAAGTATTAGGCATTACACAAAGAGTGGGGAGCAAAAGAATAATTGACGATAGGTTTTCCTGAGCAGTGTTAAGTTTGCTGGCAGTTGGAAAGTTACTAAATTTTTAGTTCTCATCTTTTTTTCCCTGTAGTTTTAACTTTCTACTCACAGAAACGTAGTTGTTGCTGTTAGGCACTGAAAATAACCCCTAATCTTAAATGTTTGTGGCCTGAAATTATCTATAAACATTTGCCCTTTCCTGAACAAGGCATTCAGAGCCCCTGGTTGGGAAGGGAGTAGTTATCCCTGTTCTCTTGCCTGGCCTCTGCACGTAGGGAGAGCGTCACTGCCCGTCCCTGCCTTTTCCCATGTGGCGTGTCTCCGCGCACGTGTGAGCAGAGCTGACCTCAGCTCGACTTTGTTTCGGGTTTAGGGGTCAGGGTTGTGCCTTCAAGCTTGACTTAACTGGTTCAGATGTAGCCCAGCAGCTGCTGGGTTTGAATGAGGTAAATTGTGACCGTGCGCTCAGAAGAGCAGAAAATAGGTCAAGTGTGGGTTGGGTTTACATAGAAAGCGCTAGCGTCGCCTGGTAAGCCTAAGCCTCTTCTCTCCGCTCAGACAAAGCCGTTTAAGGTAAACTGGGAAGTTGCCATCTCCCCAAAAAACTTTCTAGCCTTCTGTAGCCTTGGTGTTTCTGGCTAGCGTTGCCCTTCGTGCGAAGCCTGGAGCGGGAGGCCGGTTGCCTCCCGCAGGGGCACGCGGCGGGTTGGGTCGACGTGTTCCCCCTGGAGCGGTCCCCTCTGGAAAGGCGTTTCTCTGCTGGCTTGAGCGGAGCGGCACAGCCCTGCAGCCTTCCGTGCCTCTCTGACCTCTTGCCTGCCAGCTGCAGTGGCGTGGCAGCTGGGGAAGCCTTTCACTTGTCAGAAACGAATAAGGAATTTGCAGTTTACCAGCAGTTTATGCATGCGTATGTGTCTAGAAAGATGGGTGAAGCAACAGAAGATCTGTATATTTTAGTCTCAGCTAAATTTGGTGATTTCCCTGTAGGGTTTTGGTGTTGTCTGCGTGGCCTTGGCAGCACTTGCCTGGTGATGCACTCCGGGGTGTCAGTTGCTGCCAGTGTTTCAGTTAGATTCTCATCTTTTGCCACTGGAAAAAAGTCTGATAGCATGGCAGAGGGATACTGCCAATCAATAGGTGATGTTGTTGTTAAGATCTTTGATATTCTGCCTATCCAGATTTTATGTCACTGTTTTGTGTTTTTTTCCCCCCTGCTTACTCTGATGTCAGGCAGGACAATATTAGATTGAAAGTTTGTTAAAAGGTTACAGTCAGTGAAAGAGATTACAGGTCAGTGATATAATCAGATATGTCAGGTGATACAATCAGTGAAAGATAAAAGAGGAAGAAAAAAGAACGGGAAGGCTAGTTATCAAGGAATGAAAATGAGGAGAGGATTTTTTTTATGGGAAAAAAATCATCTTCTAAAATATGGCATTAGAGGACTATCATAAATTCTCAGCAGTCTAGATTTTAAAAATAATACTTTTTGGTGCCACTGCTCTCTGCAGACTGTTGGGGCAAATCAGTAGGCAGGTGTTGACTTACCTTGTTCCTTGTTTTTCAGACTGCAGTTGCCAAATGGAATTTCCATGCAGCTGAAGTTCTGTGCAGTTGTAAAAAATGATTTGGTGCAAAAAGGGAAAAAAAAAAAAGAAGGGGATGGCTCATTTTATAGAAACTGATTTCACTCATGAAACAAGAAGAAAACTGAAGGTTCAAGCTTTTGACACTGATCTCTAAATTTTTCATTGGCAGTCCTTGAAATTAAATGTGTTCCCTCTACCATTAAAGTACTAACAAAATGCTTATTCCCGTGTGCAGCACATACTGTGTAAACATTGTAAACAGGACTCTCAAGTTGGTTATGTACTAGTTTTCATTTAATTCGTGTCCTAAATTATCAGAAAACCTCTAAGCAGCCAGAGGAAGCTATAGTTAATTAAGCCACAGATGGTGAGGACTAATGTGGTGTTGACCTTTGTGAGGACTGCAAAATCTACTTAGTCTTTCTCTGTAAAACACTAGATGAAATGAGTTCCTACTGATTTTAAAAAGATGTCCTTGGATGTGTTGAAGCCAAATGCAGAGACGCCGTGGCCAAGGAAGGCGCTTTCCCCAATAAACGTTTGCAGGTTCTAATGCATGGTGTGTGTTGCAGCTTGGTCTTCAGGGCTCTGAGTTAAGCCTTTCTAGTGCCAAAAGCCACTGTTTCTCCAGGACTGGTTTTCCTGGAATGCACATTGTCAGTTCTCCTCCTTCACTGAGAAAGGAGACTTGACAGCTGACTGGAGTTTCTATACCCTCCTGTAAGCAGCTTGGAGGCTGTGTGATTGGGGTAGGGGCAGCTACTTTAATCCACTTTTTAGTTGTTGTTTTGTGCTCTGGGGTTTCATCTCTTGATTTAATGAACTCGTTTCTGCTCCTCAAGTTTGTGAAGAATGACTTGGAGAAGTATTTTTAAAATGCTGAGGAAACATCTTGCTTCAATAGTGCAAGCCTTGTTGGGAAGGTAGAAAGCTGTGGAAATGCGCGGGCATTCCCACCACACACATGCCTGGCTGCCCAGAATGGAAAAAGAGCTTGTGGTCATTTGAGCCTTTCAGAAGGCACTTTGTATGGTCTTTGGGCAGTGTGCAGATTCAGCTCATCCAGGGATGCCTCTCAGTATCTTGGACAGTATTTTGTTTGTGGATGAGGCTCGAGTAGGAGAATTCTGTATGTATTTGGATTTTGAGTTGTTTTTCTGTGGGTACTGTCTTTGAAATTCCTGTTTGATTCATGACTTAAAGGAATTTAGAAGCATTAGAAGTGATTTGCACTTGTTCACTTGTGGCTTCGAATGATAAATTATGTTTGTCTGTGTAAGGTCTCTGAAAATGCTTCCCTGAACAAAGATTTCTGCTTGCTGGTTAGAGCAGCGTGGTATCTTAACCTGATGGTATGGTCTATATTTTCCAACCTGTTCCATCATTTTGCAACAGAAGAAGGAACAGATATACTCAGAAAAACACTGGATCACTTTGTTATTTGGGAAAATGTCATTCTTTATTCTTCTCAGGACTACCTAGGAGTCAAGCCTATCCCCAGCAGGTGAGAATTCTCACCTAGAGAGACATGCAGCTGACTCAAGTATTCTTTGGATGATTAATAAGAAAGTCCACTCCACCAGAAGTGAATTCCTCTTTTGGTCTGGCAAGAAGGAAGAATAGCAGCAAAGATCTAAAAAACCTGACATAGATTGGCAAGCTTCTGATAGTCACATTGCTTCATGTGACTGTCTTCCAGAAAGGAAGGAAAGATTATCTTGACCATATCTTTCTAGCCCATACGCCCTTTGTCATCTTCCCACTATTGCATATAGTAATTTGTGGAGCAAGGGGCACTGCCGTATGAAGTACATAAAGAGCTTCCTACAGTAGATTTAAAGCAGAAAATTACAGTCCCATTTATTTGATTTGCATTCTGATTTGCATTTTGTAAGGATTTCAAACCAGCATTAACATCCTTCTGGAGGAGGCATTCCAGGACTTGTGGAAAAACTGGTCTAGGAGAGGGTACCGTACTTACTTTTGTGAGTGAAACTACTTCCAAATGAGGAAAAGTCTGGAGGAGAATCCTACAGGGCATTTAATTCGCCTGTGGGTTAGTCTGTCAATCTTGCTACTTCGACCAAGAAGGAGGGGAAAACTGAAGGTCATAATTGCCAGGGTTCAAATCTGTAGGCAGAGTTGTTGGTTCCTGAGCAATATAAATACAGGGTAAGGAAAAAGGCTGGCACTGCAGAGTCATCTGCTCATCTTCAGTGCTAAGACAGGGAAGAGACTGCAAGTCATCAGCCTTGCTTGTTGCCCTGTCTCCCTGTTTTTGCCAAAGTTTGTGGTGTGCGCTAAAACAGCGCGTTTAAGGCCATCACCATATAGTTTAACACATTATGCAATTAATTTCCTGGTTTTCAAATGTTCAGACTTAAGATTAATGGTGGAAAAAGGTCAGTTATGGCACACACAATTTTTTCATAGATACATGTAATATGGTCACAAAAAGAACAGAATTTTTGAGATTTCAGGAACCTTTTTTTTAGTGTCTCGATACTGAGCTTCAGTTGTCAATTACAATTTTGCTTTGCTGTACTGATTTCTATTGACCAGTGTATAGCATGTTCATGTCTAGAAGCAAAACACTTTTTATCCCTGCCCCGCCCCCCCCCCCCCCCCCCCCCCCCCCCGTGATTGATGATATGTTAATTGTGTATTTTGTGTGTATGTAGAAACCCTGGGTTCTCTTTGGTATCCTGTACGTAATCCCAGTCAGACCTGCATGCAGTTTCTGTAACGGATCTTTGACCTCACTTGTGCCTTTTGTAGCTCATTTTTGAAATGAGCTCACCTTTCTCCAAGAGTGAGGAAAGGGGTACAAAATGGACTCCGTAGTCTCCTCTTCTAAGTGTTCACACTAAGGACTCTCAGTGAAAGGTACTGATATGTCTTGGATCCGAATAGGAGATAGAACAAAAAAGGTTCAAATGTACTGTCTGTAGGATGACCAGTTATCTTCAGTATCAAGTTCAAAGAAGGCAAAGATGCTTAGGAAGGATGTGAAATCTAAAAAAAGAAAAGCAGCGGTATGTGTTGCCTTCAGAAACAAATCAGAAGTGGCTCAAGATGACACAGAGACTCAAAAACTTTGCATGAAGAACTCATTGAAGTAGAATAACATTAAGAGTAACAGGTCTGACTTCATGGTACCTAATCAATCTGTATAGTCTTGAAATGAAGATAAAAATTTTCATAGATGGGACTGAAGGAACTATTCAAAATGTACGAGATCTGCATATTAACTGCATTTTTAAGTCAGCCAGACTTCCAGTTTTGCAGTGCCTCAGTCCGTCTAATAATTGTGGGTCTGAGAGGGGAAATTTTTGCTACAGGAATCTCTTGCAGTTGCTGTGAAAGAGAGTGCATGGGAAGGAGGACAGATGAATGATCATCAGGCAGCTCCAGTTCCAGGGTTTGTTGAGTTCCCCTGGCAAATGATTCCTTCTTTCCAGTGGTTGTGTTGCTTCTGTATGTAGGATCAATGCAAAAATGGATTTGCACGGGAAAGTAGAACAGCTAATACCCTTTTTAGATTGCCTCGGGGGAGGAAGTGTTTTGCTAGTCTGCCATT
Organism: Gavia stellata; assembly: GCF_030936135.1. Classification (NCBI taxonomy): domain Eukaryota; kingdom Metazoa; phylum Chordata; class Aves; order Gaviiformes; family Gaviidae; genus Gavia; species Gavia stellata. The sequence goes on from NC_082602.1 coordinate 6,925,261, forward strand.
CTTGGATAAATTTTAGTGTTGTCCCTCTTGTGCCTCTAATAATGCTAGCAACATACTTCCCTAGTTGGTGTTTTTAACCTGCTGGTAGAGGTCCTGTTGATCTTCCCCTTCACTTTTACTTTGTTCCACTTCACATGTACTAAAATGGTCATCTTGACCGTTCCTTTTGGATCCGAGGCCATATCCTTTTCAAAAGCCTAAGGAGAGAGAGTAATTTTCTGTAATAACTGAAGCATTGATGCGTTCTCCATAATGGAGCACAGCAAATCTTCAAGTGTCAGGAAGTGAATTTTGAATTTGAAATAGACATCCTGTGATCAGTGGGTTAGCAGGAATAATCTCATCCAGATGAATAGAGAGAAATTGCTCATGTCACTTGAGGGCCTGGCAGCAATGCACGATTCCTGAGTGTTGCTTGTATCTTTATATTCTATGGTTGGAGCTCTTCATAATAAATTGTGAAACATCAAGGAACTTGTTGGAGATCAAGGAAATTACTTGATCTCAGCTGCAGTACTGATAAAACATTTTACATTTTGTATGTGGAGAATCCCTCTGATTATTTTAGCTGTCTGAAGTTCTCTCGGCACAAATGAATGTTCCTGCAGCTCACGGATTTCCAAGACCGCCTTCTGCATGAGGAGTCGCCAAGCTGCGGTGCAGCTTTATTTCTCTGCCACAGCCTCAAAGGCAGAAATAGCAAGTTTGCTCTGAAATAAAGAGAAATGGGTATTCTAAAAGTCTAGAGATGAATGATGATTTAAGCCGTGCTTTCAAGGATACGAACCAGATTTTGTGCCCGGTTTTTCCTTGTTAGGACAAGAGTGGCACCAAATATGTCTTAATTTCCCAGATGATCTCCTACTCAAATAGTGAAAAAGAATCTTTTTCAGGAGAAATGAATACAATAAAAATAAAAATTAAACCATGTCTTACTTGAAATTAGCTGATTAACAAAGGCCTACATATTTGAAAATCAGTAATGGTGTTTCTCTCAGAATGTTTGTTTCTCTTAAAATACAGCTATCTCTTACGCATTACCTTTGTGGGTTTTATATCTATGTTTATGCTCAATATGTCCATATTAAATTTTACGGATATGCAAAACAGTTTTTTTTAATTCATGTAGTCATTATTTAAATAATTCTTTCTGCATACCTGTAAACACTGAAGTCTTTAGAGGGCAATTTTAGCTTGTAGTAAGACAGTATTTATGAAAGTGGGATCCTATTAATAGCTTTCAAGTCTGGCCACATGTGGGATCTGACATACCATGTTCCCATGAAACACCTTCTAGCACTATGTTGTGCTTTTAAGTTTTTTCTAAAAATAACACAGGGATTTATAGGCAATCAGTAAAATTAGCATCAAACTACTTAATATTGTACTCTAAAAGACATCTAGGAAAACAAACAGAAATGTTACAAGTAAACATAACATATGGTTCTTTTTTTAATCTCTACTTTAGGACGACGTAGACAGTCTAAACCCAGTTCTCAGGGATAACCCGCAGTTACATGAGGAGGTAAAAGCCTGGGTAAAGGAACAAAAGGTTCAGGAGATTTTTATGCAAGGTAATTATGTGGGAAATTGTGTTATTCTTGTTCTGTGTTAGCTAGTTTAAGGCTATTAGTTGTGTGGGGATCATCCCATAGCATTTGTGAATATAATGGAGAATGTATTTCTAACTTGGAAGTTATATTTTGGAAGTGTTTCTTAATTCCAGAAAACAAGACTATGTAAGAAGCTGTGCATGACTTCTTCAGACTCTTCTTAACTTGTTTGATGTCTTAGTGATTACTGCAAAAGCTGGATATCATTAGTCTGAATGTAGATATTTTGTAAAATTTGTTGTGAGAATAAGTGCGTGTGAATGGCAACCACACACCTTTTAGCATGTTTAAAACTGTTCTGTGCTCTGTTAGTGTTACTGTTACGTGTGATAACTTCTCCAATACCTGTCTGTGCTTGTAGTTCTTCACAGTTCTGTCACAGATGAAGGATACTTTCAGATCCCCACTCCACACCCTCACCCTCCATTGAAAAGTGCCTTTCAAATCAGTTATGATTTTGTAACTCGATTCTAATGCTGGAAGGTTGCAGCAAACTCATACGTCATTTTCACACTGTAGATACAAGTTATGTGAGAACTAGTATGAATTAGAATAAATTATTTTGGCTCAATCTTCCTGATAATAAAAATACTATGTGCATTTGCAGTACATTCATTAACTTTCTGCAGAACTGACAGGGCAGCTCTACAGAGGCATTTCTAGCAATGGGGGGCAGAAGCTAACCTCTGTGGGTCTAGGTTAAAATCCCCAGGCAAGCAGTAAAGCAATTTGAGGACAAAAATGTTTAAGCAGTCATTCTGTAAATTAAGATGTGGAGGGGAGCAATAAATAATCTGATATTATAAGGATGGTGCTGAGGTTTGCTTGCTGTCTGGTTTCTTTGATAAAGCTAAGATTAGAAGACCAACGGAATATGGTAAGTGTAATATTGAAGTTACAGTAAAAAACTTGTGTCTTTCCTTCTGTGGAATTTTTAATTTGACTAGATGTGATTACTCTTACGGGCCACAGAGTAAGAATGCTGAAGAAAGCAATGTGTGGAATTGTGTAGATAGTAAATTGGTATGTCAGTGTAAGTGATTTTAGATTTTATCTTAATATTCTCAGATACAGCATGAGTTAATAGTCTGTTGATGAAATTTGCAGCCAAAACTGGATTGAGAGGTGATGCGAAATCAAATTAGGGCTACATGAAAAGGAAACTAAAATTGAGCTTGTTTTTTGTATTTCATTAGAGTAACAATAAGAAGACAATTATAGAAGTCTGTGTGTACACTGGTACCGAATCAATACTTGAGCGAAGCCCCAGCAATATTGAAATAGTCATCTAAATGAAACTGCCAGCCCATCATCCACACAACTCATTTACATCCCATCATTGCAGGAACTGTATTTTTGTCTTTACATACGTAATTTTATACAATTTCTGAAACAGGTGTTTGGATGCTTAGAAGTGCACAAATTGGGAGCATTTTAGGTGATGAGATGAATATAATCCAAACATCCTTGCAGACTAGCTCTCCTTGTCTAAGGAGAAGCTGCAGTTAAAATCCACTTGCTCACCTGACGTGACGCAGTGTGGCCTGAGGAGAGACGCGCTTCCTCGGGCAGTGACGTGGCATCCCCCACGAGGGCCTTTGCAGTGCCACCACCTCAGCCCCACGGGACAGCGGTCAGCTGGCAGAGACTGCTCGCACGTACTCCTGGGGCATATTCTGCTCCTGGTCACGGAGACTTTGCCTTTGGCACAAACCTTTCAGTGGTTTATGGACAGCCCTCTAGCAGTGCTAGCTGCTGTAATCTAGTCGTGTTATCCCTCCTTTCTCCTCCTCTCCCTTCTCTGGTTTTCTTCACCTTCTCCGTTATTACCATTTTCCTGTTCTCTGCAATTTAAGAAACATTTTCAGTTCTGCCTTGTCTAGACGCATCTATTAAGGTTGTCACCATATTCTCTTACTTCATCCTCTACAGCATTTTTAGGATCCAGCCTTTTCCTTCTTGTCTATGATGCTGAAGCCGTCATCTCGTATCTTTCCGTTTTCTGCTTTGACTCTCACCATTCAAACGCAGTTTATCTGAAGAAAGAGGAGGGTCAGAGAAAAACATTAAAATCTGGTTCCAAATGTTTGAAAAGAAACATGCCAATTTGAGGAGGGGGGAATTCTAGTCAAAACTGGTCCAATTATTTACAAGAATGAGACTAAAGAAAAAAACTGGCCCTCGTGACCTTTTCTTTGGGCGGCAGTCACAGCAGCATGCTTTGCAGTAGAGATTGTAGGCTTGGCAGGAAAGTAGTTTATTCCTTGTTTTAAAAAAAACCAAACTCCTCCCAAACTTGGCCAAGTTGAAAGCTTTTGGGACAAATAAAGCCAGTTCAAGGAACATAGTAAAGTGTCTTTGATTTTTAACAATTAAAATCTTTGAATTTTTTTTCCTATTAGATTTATTATCACTATAATCTCTGAGGCTGCGTGTGTAATAATCGTCTTGAAACACTAAGTGTGCTTCAGCCCTGAAGATATTTGCTGATAGTACTGCACAGGCTGTTTCAGCAATGTGTAGCTGAGTGTGATTCAGCCGGGGACTGGAGACAAAGCCAGGCTTTTCCTGTAATGGCTGCTTGTGGCTGGGCTGGGCTGGGCTGGAGCTGAGCTGTCCTGTCCTGTGCTGTATGACCGCAGTTTAATCTTTCTCCTTCTTCCTGACACCCCAGCAGCACGTAAGAAAAAACCTCCACTGTTTTTAAAGGTAGATAAAGTCTCTTTTAAAAATAGATGGGGTAACAGCTGGGATGAAGGGCAGACACAGATCAGAGCAAGGAGTAAGAGGAAAGAAGTTGGCACTGGGTCAGTGCAGAAGAGTGTAAGAGAAGCTGGAAGCTGATGGAGAAGGGAGGATGGGGCTTGTAAGCTGAGAAGACTGGGGAAGGACTTGGAAGCCAGTGGCCTGGAATCGTAAATGCTAAAGAGACAAGAAGCTGAGGAGAGGGGAGAGGCTGGTTCTGGTTATGCAAGAGACTGAAAATCATTGTGCAGTTAACAGCAGGATGCAAGAGAGGAGGAGCTGGGATAGGAAAGTAGGAATGGGAAATCTGCACGAAGAGATACAGGCAAAATTTTACTGAGACTGTCTGAACAAGCCAGAGCTTTGGGACAGCCATGAAAAGTTTGAGACATGTTGGGTTGGGTCAGACAGCCAGAAGTGTGGGAGCTGAGCTGGAGGCGTTTTGCAGGGGCATATGGAGTAAGGGTTGGAGAGAAGCCATCAGGAAGTGTGTCCCCACGGGAACCCTGTCTGGTCCAAGACCAGGAATGTGAGACACAAGCTTGTAGATTCTTCCTCTTTTTCTGCCCATACGTATTGGTGATTGGCAGCGCCCGTGCTGGTGCACTTCTGACCCTTGTCTGTGCAGCAGGAAATGTGCTCTGGGGATGAGTTGTCGCCGGTAGCTCGGAGAGTTCACTGGGTCTCAAGGTTTCAGTTGTGCAGTGAATGATGGTGGATGTGGGTGAAAGAAGGGTGCCATTGCATGGTGTTTGTTTCCTATCTGTTTTAAAACCTAGATAATCACATGCACAAAGTGCCTTGCTGAGGTTCCAAAGTTAAACCCTAAGACCACTTGGAAATGTCTAAATTATTATTGCTTTTGCACTCCTCTTGATCTCTCAAATGTTGACGTTAAAAACAGCCCACTCTTTCTCATGCAGAGAGTATAATGGACCCAGTCATGTGAATGTGGATATTTTAATAGAGAAAGCTGTCACCTGTGAGGTCCCTGGCCTGTTTGCTGCAGATGTTTGGGCTTACTTAATGTACTGGGCAGGGATTGGAAAAAAATGCTCTTTAGGAAAGACAGGGGAATTCTGGCCTTGCCTGTGCGGTTGAGCAACTAAATCATTTAAGTTAGGCTTTTTGTAGGTTGTCACTGACAGGTTTTGCTTCTGTTCCTGTATGCCTGACCCGGGCTTTGGTTGCAGAAGTAGCAAAACCTGCCCAGTTGGAACTGAACTCAGCGGCAGCGTTGCTTGGTCATACAAAATGCTATATAAACACTATGTGTGATGAAACTTAGGGTCCCAGTGGTCAAATGAGACACTGAACATGAATGAAATTGTTCAATCTCATTTTCTGGGTCTTGAAACCATCTATAAAAGAAGTACTGTATCGTAGTATCTTCCCACCACCATGGGCTTTTGGAGGTGAATTAAGCTGATCTTCGCAAAGGGACAGTGTGCAGGGTTTCTTTGCAGTTGATATATCTGAAAACAGGAGCTAAAGTCTTCATAGCGTGTGTGGTTTTGAGTGTTCTGTGTGGCCATAGCAGGGACGGGATCGCTCAGCTGCCTTTCCGACTGCTGTAATGGAGAGAAACTCTGTGGTCACTTATGGGAAAGACTTGGCAGATGCAGAGCCTAACCACCAAGATGTAAATCTTTTTGCCAGCAAAGCATCTGGGCATGTGACTGGCCTGTTAAATAGCTTCTGTATAACCTGCTGTTGCCATCGTCTAGCCTTTCAGATTACTTTTCTCTGGTTGCTGTTTGCACGCAGGAATTTTCCCATCGTTTTTCATCATGGTTGCAGAAAGATTTAGTTAGATAAGAAAATTGTATGTTGAAAATGTTAGCATAATTGACCTTAAAGCGTACTTAAACATATCATATGCATTTCAAAATGTCTTCCTGAATAAAAGTAAAATCCACAGGCAGTGCTGTGCCAGAATTGCCTGTCGTTTGCTGTCCGTGCCATGCACACTATATGTTTGCTATGAAGCTTAAAATACCAGGAAAACCCATTTATATTTTTTTTTCCCTGAATTCCTCAATGGCTTTTTTATTTCTTCCCCTTCTGAAGGTCCGTACTCCTTAAATGGTTATAGGGTGAGAGTGTACAGACAGGATTCTGCCACCCAGTGGTTTACTGGTATCATTACCCATCATGATCTCTTCACCCGCACTATGGTTGTTATGAATGACCAGGTGAGTCTGATACGCGATACTCGGAAAACGAGCTTCAAGTAAACTACGCGTTGGGAGTTCTTAAGTTTTTTTGTGGTACGCTGAAATAACACTGAGTTGTTCACTTCCAGCAGCGTGAGTCTCTTACTGCGCTGAAATTACAGCATGACTTTGCTTTGGACTAGCAGTTAAAACCATCCTGAAGCTGAACGTTTGTGCAATGATATGATTAATACCAGTCCTATAGTTTTGCTTTTCTTCTGCTGTCACTATTTGACTAGTGAAGTCTTTGAAGTGAAGCGATCTACTTTTAAGAACTGGTCTTCCCAGTCAGCTCTGTTGAGAGTTTCTTTTCTCAACACTGAAATCTTTTAGCACTGCAGTAGCAATTACTTCTTCCAAGCAATTGAAATATCTACTTTCTGCCATTTATTGAATTGAGCATTTACTGCAGCCCTAATTTACATTTACTGTGGTGGGTGTTAGTTGTATTTCTGAAGTTGATGTTACAAAAAGAATTAATGCTGGTATTTTTAGTGGCAGTAATGTATTCTATTTCAGGAGACCAGAGTAATGACTCAACGTTAATATAGTGAATGACCGGTCTGCCTGGAAATGACTGACAAAATCATGTGTGACAATAAAGATTTAAGACTAGTCTAATGCTCAAATATGTTCTTTCCCTTAATTTGCTCTAATTAATTTTTCCCAAATATTATTTTTTTTCACTTTGTGACACATTGATTAAAGATCTGGTTAGCATTTCCTTCTTCCTGAAATATCATCCTTCACTAGTAACACTCTGCCAGTCTTAGAGTTCTTCAGTTGTTTTGGTTCCTTTCTTTCAACAGTTTTGCTTCTGTTGGGAGCAATATTGTAATATGCTTCTGCAGTGTATTTTATAGTCTACTAAATAAATTTTACAAAATATTTGAATATTGCTACTTAAGGGTTACTCTGTGAAGAGCTCAGTCTTTTAATTTCAAATTTGCAGGTCAATGAAGGGGAAGGAAGTGGTAGTGGGGGTACTTTTTTTTTTTTTAAAAAAAGAAGTTATTTTTATAGTCATATGTAAAGACACGTTTGCTTTGGTTTTACTCTATTCCCAGACTTTGAGAGTCATATGTCAGTTCTGCTTGTCAGGATTAATTAGGCTTTTCTCTGATTAGTCTTCAGCACACAAAATAGACTGGTGAACACCATTACAGAAAATATAGATTGGGCAGTGTCTGAATATCTGCTGATTATTATTTTTTCTTTTTTTAATAAACCAGGTGTTAGAACCTCAGAATGTTGATCCTTCTATGGTTCAGATGACCTTTCTAGATGATGTTGTTCACTCTTTGTTGAAAGGTGAAAATATTGGCATCACTTCACGCCGACGGTCTCGTTCCAACCAGAACAGCAACACAGTCCACGTAGATACATTTATCTTTTTTCCTAAGTATTTTCGTGTATTGCAAATATTAAAAATACGTGTTTAAAGTTGCTAATTAAATTTGCATTTCAGTGAATTAATCACAGAATTATTTTCAGGGTCATTATACGCGTGCGCAAGCAAATAGTCCCAGACCAGCAATGAATTCCCAAACTGCAGCACCAAAACAGAATTCCCACCAGCACCAGCAACAGAGGAATACTCGGCCAAATAAGAGGAAAGGCTCTGATAGCAGCATGCCTGATGAAGAGAAGATGAAAGAAGAAAGATACGATTATATAGGTCGAGGAGGTAAAAGCAGTTATTAGAAAGGGAGGGAGAGCTTCTTAAAACCATATTAGACTGAAAATGTGATAGATATGTTTTTCTTTTACAGAAAACCCCAAAACCAAAAACAAACACTTCCTTAATAAAAGAAGAAAACCTGAAGAGGATGAAAAAAAATTAAATATGAAGAGACTGCGGACAGACAATATCTCAGATTATTCTGAGAGCAGTGACTCAGAAATTTCAAATAAAAGATTAACAGATTCATCCTCAGAGCAAAATTCGGAAAATGAGTTAAAAAGCAAGAACACTTCAAAGATAAATGGAGAAGAAGGAAAATCCCAAACTATTGAGGGAGTAGAACAGACACTAACAGATAGACGGTCTCCATGGGATGAAATACAGGAGGATAAAAAACACGAAGAGACAGAAAGACTGAAGTCATCCTTCTTAGATCAGCAGGAAAAATCTTCACTCCATGCCGCAGAGCAGCCAACACCTTATGAGCAGAATGCCAAGGATCCACATGTTCAAGAGTGCAATGCAGAAAAACATCATACTGCAGAATTAAAAAATGAGCAATTTGTACCTGGACCTCCTACTCCGAAATGTGTTGTTGACATGACTAATGAAAACAACTCTGACAAGGAGAGCCAGGATAATGCTGCAAGTACCTTTGGTTTGCAAACGGTTCAGAAGATAGAATCTCACAGCAGCGATTTAAAACAGCAGTTTGCAAATGCAAATTTCCTTGAAGCAAGAAAACAGGAAGCTGATCAAAGTTGGGTTAGCGGTGTTGTTAACAAAACGGATTTGATACAACCTGGGGTTGTAAAAACGTTACCAGTAAACGAACACTTAAATCCTGAAAAAGAAAAAGTGCAGTATGGCTCGTTTATGTCTTCGTTAAATGTAGCTTCTGTAGCAGAAGAGAGTAAACTGCATAAACAAAGTCCAGTCCCCGATTCTGTGAAGTCAAAACCTAGTGCTTCAGTTGATCATCCTAAAACAAAGTCACCTGATGTTAAGCCTAAATTCACCCAATCTTCCGATACTGTGAAGTCTAAGGTTAGTTCCCAAAACAGCCACGCTACTGGATTAACAAGGTCAGCCAATAAAACTGATCATGATTTGCCTAGGTCTAGTTTTCATCCGGTTCCAGCTAGAGTTAGTGCTCTAGAAGCTACTAAAAGTCCTCTTATCATTGACAAGAATGAACATTTCACGGTGTACAGGGACCCCACTCTGATCGGACAAGAAACAGGAACTAATCACATTTCACCTTATTTGCATCAGCATAATTATCCTCTGCATTCCTCATCCCACCGAACCTGTTTAAATCCAAACGCTCATCATCCTGCATTAACTGGTTCATCCCATCTGCTAGCTGGGTCTTCAGCTCAGGCTCCCTTGTCCGCTATTAACACTCACCCCCTTAGTACCGCATCTCACCATTCTGTTCATCACCCTCATCTACTTCCTGCAGTGTTACCCGGAGTGCCTGCTGCCTCCTTGCTGGGTGGCCATCCGCGACTAGAGACTGCTCATGCTAGCAGCTTAAGCCATTTGGCATTAGCACACCAGCAGCAGCAACAGATGTTACAACACCAGTCTCCACATCTTCTTGGACAAGCTCATCCTTCTGCTTCCTATAATCAGCTAGGGCTTTATCCAATTATTTGGCAGTATCCAAACGGAACACATGCTTACTCAGGACTCGGTCTGCCCTCCTCCAAATGGGTCCACCCAGAAACTCCTGTTAACGCGGAGGCTTCCTTGAGAAGGGTAAGTTGTGCTCGTTTCTTAATGATGTATTTAGCCGGGGCTGGTGTCTCCCCGTAGCGGTTTTCTAGGTACAGACTTGGTAGTTTGCATCGCACCAAGTGTGCATTGGCGGTGGGTTTTTTGAGTAGGCACAGAACTAACTAGGAGTGGAAATGCGGTAGTAACCACTACTCACAGCAGACGTGAGTAGGGAGTTCTTCCAGACCTTGATTTCCTAAGTATTTTAAAGTGAGACAAAATTTTTGTTTATGACCAAGTGAGGTCAACCAGCTGGTTTGGGACCTCGAGTCCACTGGTTGAATATTTGCTACTTCAAACTATGAAAGCCATTAGGGAAGTTAAATACTAGGAGAGGTAGGACAATCGTCTTCATAGTGAAATTTCATGTATACTTGCTGAATAATGGAGAAGGCTGAGACAGAAGGAGTCCTAAATCCAGTGGAAAGTTCTGAAGAGAAACTCTAGCACTTATAAATCCTTCTTGCGCTGTACAGCCATTTCTCTTGTCTTTACACCTATCTGTGTACCCTCTCTTGGCGTACCTTTTTCTCCCCTTCTGTTCTTGTTGACACACATCCGTGCCTTGCCATCTGCTTTCTACTCCTCTGTATTCAAGTCAGGATGATTCCTCTGTATGCTGCGTATAACCACTGAAGTCTCAGAAGAAATGGTTTGTGTTTTTCAGCCTAGCGCCTGGTGCGGCAACCGTGTTTGGCAGGCAGACGGGGCAATTGCAGGAAAAGTTTTCTCAGCTCCTGCAGGCTTGGGATACGGCATACTCATTGCAGGCACCTTAGAGGAACTGTAAGATGAAGCATGTGTAGTGCAGACAGAAACTTTGGAGAGCTTTACTGCCAGCTTCAATCAAACCTCCACTGAGCATGTGCATACTGATTTTTAGAGGCATACAACTTGGCCTAATTTGGGCAGATTTTCACAGGGACCACAAAAGGCATGTCGCTGACAGTGGTCCTTCTGCCAAATTGTAAGCCTTTGCGTCAAAGCTTGGAGTTTCTGAATGGTTACGGAGATTTTTTTCTTTTTCATCACGGGGAAAGCTATTCTTCCTCAGCCTCATTCTTGAGAAAAGCCAAACCATTGTGGCTAAGTCTTTTCCAGTCAGTCAGTTTGAGTTGGCCTTGTAATATGAAGTCAGTTTGATCTAAAATGTGATAAAGTCAAACGCAGCAGAGAAGAAAAGCCTAAGAGAAAACTATAGGTGGATTTATCTTTTCATGTTGCTGCCTGCTCCACCCTATGCTGAAGTCCGTTTTGAAGAACTTACGATAGACTCTGTTTTCACTTTGGCTGCCTGAAGTATGCAGCCCTGCATACCGAGGCACGTAGCTTTTTAATTATGTTGATACGTGGCAATTGTCTTGTGGTGACTTGTCTTCTGGCTCTTGCACTGGAGGCCTTTTTTAAATACATCTTAGAAACCCAGAATGGGCGTTTCCAAAGTCGGTTTGCATGGATGCCATGATCACGGAAAGGGATCTGTGTTTCAGCGGTAACAGCAGCAGCAGCCACCCTCGGCTCAGGGCTGAGCCATGTCTGCGTGCTGAGGGAACCGTGCCCCCAAGCCCACCTTTTCCAGCCGCCCGCAGGTGGCTGTGGCAGCTCCTGTCTTTGGGCTGGGCCGTAGATGGTTGCAGGTGGAGTCACAGAGCTGTCAGGGCAATGCTTGGTGCTCAAGCAGATGTTCCCCAGCTCTGCTAGGGAGAAGGTGATGGGCCTTTTTTGCATAATACTTTAATACAGCTTACAGGCTATTTGTGGGAACTCACCACAGTGTGGGAACTCCAGGCCTAGGAAGTCTGTGCACTAAAACTGTTAGCACAAACCTCAACGGTTGCTTTAAATATTCAAAAGCATAGAAATCAGAACTTCAAAGTTGTAGCACCTGCAGATCTATTCTGTGTTGCATGCATGTGTCACGAGAGCTCTTGGCTCTCCTTTTGCCTCAACAGTTTTCAACTGGCAGTCGCCAAGACTGGGGAGAAGGAGAAGGGTGGACTGGTGAGGAGCAGAGGAGGGGAAGAAGTTCTGGGCAGTGCAAGGAGTTAGGGGTGAAGCAGTACCGAGGGGCTTTGGGGTGCGCAGGAGAGCTCTGCTCACTCATGTCCCAGTCCCTTTTTGGCTTGTCCCTAGCACTTGAGCACCACTTCAACAGGGTGCCTTGCCTTTCCGCTTCTCTGCCTGTGTTTCTTGTAAGCAGGTCTCAGAGGAGAGAGGGAAAGGGGAGAGAGACAGAGAGCTGCTCTTGGTCTTTTCTGCAGAGTTGTTGCCCAAGTTTCAGAGAAGATACGAGAATAGAAACTTACCCAAGTAGTCAATTAAAAAACAGTTTCATAAATTAAGGCTGTCATGATGTGTGTAAACGACGAGGTTGGTATTGCCCACCTTTTGAGTGTTTAGGTACACAGCACAAAATTGTGCGTACCGTGCATTTGCTGTGCTGCAAAGGATGGCAGGCGTATACGTTTATGGTTTTAATAGTGTGCTGCTGCTGAAATTATGCCAAATAAAAATGCCTGGCAAAATAAAGCAGATTAATTAGGATTATCATACTTAATCATTTGGTTGGGGAGAGGAGAGGAATCATCCAGGAAAGAGATACTTCTGTCCCTTATATTGAGATTTGTTATAAAGCTGGAGATGAAATTGTTTTCCAGAAATACTAAACATATTTGTCTTTTGAAAGAAATACTTCTTACAGTTCACTGAAGAGCTAATGGTCTGTTTACTTGAAGTTCAATGCTGTCAGACTATCATTGGTTTGCTAATTTTGATGAGCTTGAGATGCTGTTCTAGAATTAACTATTCATGCTGAATACTTGAAAATTAAACAGTTTAAGAATGCTTCTGAAACGTGTAAACTATTTTGTATGCCGCAAGTCTAGGGGAAGTACAATCAGATGTTCCAGTTGATCAATAAGTGACTTAAAATGTTGACTTTTATTTACTGTGTATGATTTGATGATGAAATACATTACTTCACTCTGATCATTGGTAGGACTTGAAACAGTAACTTCTGTGGTCCCACGATTATCCTGAAACCTGATTTTACTTTTTTTGTTTTGGATGGTGTTAACAGAATACTCCCAGCCCGTGGTTACACCAGCCGACGCCGGTGACCTCAGCTGATAGCCTTGGTTTACTGAGTCACATTCCTGTGCGACCATCCAGTGCAGATCCCCTTCGGCCTCTCAAACTGACAACGCATTCCAGCCCGCCGTTGTCCAAAAGTATCGTGGAGCATCACAAAGAGTAAGTTTGCTGTTTAACTCTGTGTGAGGGGGTACATTTCAGCAGCTGATGTTGTCTTCTAGCTTCCTTTTAGTTTATTTGTAAATGTGAGTGCCTGTGATAGAGAAAAGCTTGTCACTGTGCTGCAAACCAGACTCTGCCCTGTTGACTTGGAATGGTATTTGAGCTCCTGAGTTATCTGAAGACTTTTGAAAATTGTACCTAATATAAAGAAAAGTTCATTTTGCATTAATAGATAACTTTGTTTCGAGCATGGGAAAAAAGGTCTTCTGTTTAGCACGTTGCGCTACGTTCAGACTAACCTGTGTCTGCTTAACCTTTTTCAAACAGAGAACTGGAGAGGAAAGCATTTATTGAACCTTTACGTTCTGTTACAACTGCACCAGTAAAGGCGGAGCTAGAGCAAAACAGAACGCAGACAGCAAAGGAGAGCCATATGCACAGACATTTCGCAGATCCAATGTTGAACCAGCTGCCAAGGCCACCACAGGAGACTGGGGAGCGACTGAGCAAATACAAAGAAGAACACAGACGGATACTCCAAGAAAGTATTGAAGTTGCTCCTTTTACAGCTAAAATAAAGGGACTGGAGGGAGAGAGAGAGAACTATGCCAGGGTAACATCTTTATCTTCAAGTCCCAAAAGCCATTCAGTAAAATACGACAAAGATGCTGAGCGCTCTGTGTCAGAACTGTATAAAATGAAGCATTCGGTTCCACAGAGTTTGCCGCAGAGTAACTATTTCACCACCTTGTCTAACAGTGTAGTAAATGAACCACCAAGATCGTACCCGTCAAAGGAAGCTTCAAGTGCGTATGTTGATAAGCAAACTAATTGTCCTTCAACTGCAGCTAGTCCCCAGTCTCTCCCCTCTTACATTTCTTCTCTTTCAAAACCTCCTCCTTTAATTAAGCATCAACCAGAGAGTGAAGGCTCTGCAAGCAAGATACCCGAGCAGCTTTCACAGTCAGTGCAGGCTCACTCTGTAAATTCTTTTAGAAGTGACAGCAGGAGCCCTACTCAGTTGTCAATCTCATCTTCAAATACACTCCGGAGTATGCCTGCCTTGCATAGAGCCCCCGTGTTTCACCCCCCTGTGCACCAGAACCTGGAGAAGAAGGAAAGCAGCTATAGCAGCCTTTCACCTCCGACTCTAACCCCCGTTCAACCCGTTAATGCTGGTGGTGGCAAAATACAGGAGTTGCAGAAGCCACCAACTTTAGTACCTGAGCCTAAGGAAGCTCAGACTGTTTACAAGGGCACTTCTGAACAGAATTTATCAGAAATATGGAAGTCCAATAATGCCCCAAATAATGAAAAAGTGGATTGGCACATTGAAAGAATGAGTGGAAAGTCACAGTCCGCTACAGCATCTGTTATTGTGCGTCCTCCTTCTAGCACGAAATACGATAGCGTACCAGTAATGCAGTCTGCTTCCAAAGATCGAGTTAGTGAGAGATCTTCAGCTGTGACAAATCAAGCAGATTGCCTGAAAACAGCGGAAGCCAGGGAGACTGGAAGAATCATTCTGCCAAATATGAACTCAGACAGTGCTCGCACACAGTATGAAAAGAAATTTCCAGCTGTCTCGCAAGGCAGCATTCCTCGTGCTGTCACCCCTACCACAACTATGATCTGCTGTACCAAAACGGATGTCACCGCATCAGCAGCAACAACTACCAGCGTGTCAAGCTGGGGTAGTTCAGAAGTGACTTACTCCTTATCGAACACGGTCTTGGCCTGTGCGCCGCTGGAGTGTACTGCCTCGAGAGCGGCAAGTCAGGCGGTGGCACAGACCCAGGAATGCAAGGTCAGCACTCCAGCTCCGGTTACACCCGCCACTGGCAAGACAGGCAGCGCTGTTCAGCCCAGCTCGGGATTCTCCACCTCCACCGACTTTGTCCATTTGAAAAAGCACAAGGCAGCCTTGGCTGCAGCTCAGTTTAAAAGTAGTAACACCAGTGAGACCGAGTCCAACTCTGTGAAAAATCAGACATTTTCAACCTCTCTCTCCCTAGACACTGCTATCGTCTGTAATACAATAAACAAAGCGAACTCTGTAGGCAGTGGGCAAACTTCCCAGACGAGTCAGCCAAACTACCACACTAAACTGAAAAAGGCTTGGCTAACAAGACATTCAGAGGAAGATAAAAACACTAATAAAAAAGAGAATTCAGGGAACAGTGTTTCAGAAATTATTAAGCCATGTACTGTTAATTTAATAGCTTCTACATCAAATGATTTGCAAAATAACATAGATAGTAAAATCTTGGCAGATAAGTTTGCGAAGGAAGATAAGCACCCTAGGAGAAAAGCAAAACGAACTTACGAGTCTGGCTCTGAAAGTGGAGACTCTGATGAAAGCGAGAGCAAGTCAGAGCAAAGGACTAAACGGCAGCCCAAGCCAACTTACAAAAAGAAACAAAATGATTTGCAGAAAAAAAAGGGTGATACAGAGGAAGAAGTAAAACCGAATGGTGTTCTTAGCAGGAGTGCCAAAGAAAAAAGCAAGCTGAAGTTACAGAGCAGCAGTAACAGCAGTGAGTATATTAATCTAATTTGGAAGAGGCAGACAAACGTGAAGTCTAACAGTGTTAATCCTGGAGTGTTAATCCTGGAGTGCTCGTCATGCACGATAGCTGGGAAAAGAGTTAAAAAGCATGCTTGTGTAAATGAGTAGGTCCAGATTTATCTGTCTTGAGGCCATTTGAAATATCCTGGTTTAAGAAATTCAGCAGTTTGTATATATGAGTTAACAAACTGGTTCTTGGCCTAAAAATGAGCAGTAAACAAACTGGTTTATGCTGTCCCATCAGAATTCAACAGACTGGTGCATATAGTTGTGCCACTTGTATCGAGAGAGAGATATATATCTATTTATATTTTAAAAGATACAATGCATTTATTTTTAGAGCGCTACTGGAGGGAGACATTCTCTATTTTTGAACTTTAATTCATCCTTTGATCAGGAAGCCAGAGGCAGTTCCTTGAGAGCCTGATGCCACTCTGTTATGATCTGGTTAATTTAATGAAAGGTTTGGGGGAGAATCATTTCACACTGCTAACTACTATGTGTATTACATGGTGTTAACACCCCTCTTGTTTAAGGAATAAAGAAATTCAGGGAAATACAAATTTCAATTTAAATGTAATGCTGTAGCATGTAGCAGATTGTAAGTAGGTTCATCTGAAAAGAGAAACTGGTCTGCCAACATGAGGGAATTTATTTAAGAACTTACTTTACTTTTTTTAATCCCGATTTATTCTTCTCCAAGGACTGTTCCTTTGTCTTTGTTCTGGTTGAGTATGAGAAAGTCTACCATTAAATTAATTCTCGCAAGAATTTTTAAGTACAGGTAGTAAGAAAATGAGTACTGCTCCCTGTAATTACATTTTCTGGCTTTTCACTGCCTAGTATATAAAGTTACTCTTCTGGTATCTGAGAGTACTTGATGCTTAAGTTGTACTGGGTGCTGGAGGTGTTGCAGTCTGTCTGAGCTATTCTGGCTTGGGTCCAGCAATAGTAGTATTACTTTTTTCCCAACTAAAGGGAAGATCAAGGAGAACGTACCTATGAAGTCTTTCTCGGTTTCACTTCTTAAAGTGAACTGTAAATTTATATGTGTAACATGTTAGGTCTTTATGACCTTTGTATTGTTGCAAAAGGTTTTTTGTATGTTTGTTGCAGAAGGATTGTTTACCTAAGCTGAGGGAAGGCAGTCACTTCTTGTTTTGGCTAGTGGTACCTAAGTATGAGAGTGATATATGATAACACATTATGGAGCTGTTCCATGGAACTTATGTTGGGAAATGGGTAGGAGTTTGTATTACGTTCTGTTGTGAGTCGCACAGCCTGTGTCCTGCGCATTAACAGGTTGGGCCTGTCGTGTGATAGCAGCTTCTTGTGCTTGCCATCCTCTCTTGAAATCTTAATAGACCTGAGGTCTTACTTGACCCATTAAACAGATGAGCATTTCTGATACTACTGTCAGTTTTATTTTGGGGGAGCTTCATTATAATTTTTGAGAGAGAGCTGGTCAGAGATTTTCTTATGAAAAGGACTTCCCACAAAGATTTACACAAAAACATAATCAACCTTGAGGAGCTTTTGGGAAAGCACAGGTCCCCCTGGGATGGCTGCCTGGGCTTCCCATAGGCAGCTGAAGATAACTGTGCTTCAGGATGGGGGGCTCGGTGGCAGTTCCGCAACGTGGGTGGTATCTGGATACTGCCAGGCTTGAAAACTGCTTTGTCCCGATGTCGTTTCGGAAAGCCCTGGGAGCCTGTGTGCTAGCCAGAGTGCTCAGAGCTCCAGGCTGCGAGGCTCCCTCCTGCAAAGCAAGGCATTTTACAGTCCTGCAGGCGTTGGGGGGTCTTCCAAGTTTCTGCCCACAGATCTTGAAGTCTAGCAGCTCCCAGATGACAGCCAGGATCTTTGCTTCCAAGGCAGAAAACATTATTTTGGACTAGCAAACCTAAACTTCAGCCTTTTCTACTCTCAAGTTTTAATCCAGTTAGCAACCTGCTCCTCAGATGACTTGGGAGTGCATTTTGTAGGCCATGAACTGAAGCACAGTTTGCCCAAGTCATCTCTGGCAAAATACAGATCTGAGCCCAGGTACCAAGTCCAGAGTTAGCACCCTGACCTCTCTATCATTTTACATCAGATCCCTGTTTACAGGACATGAACTTTCAAGAGTAGTGGTAGATGAAATGGCAGATACTCCTATCTGTCTGCAGATAAAACTGGTGCCACTTTTCAACGTCATTAAAATGAAAGCCTGGTTAAATAACAACATAGTTCAGTTTCAAAATGTGTATGTGAAAATTGCGCATATTGCTCAATAGATTTGCTCCTCATGTTACTCGGTGTCAGATCTGCTGACTTTCTTATCGAAAATGGAATTGTACTTAGCCTTGCAAAGCCAACAAACTTGACAGAGAGTAAATGGGTTCTGTTCTTCCTTATGTTGGATATTTTACATTAAGTTCAGATGAATTACATGTGAATAGAGCTGCTCTTCTGTAATCATATCTGTAACCCTCGGCAAAAATAAATTTTGAAGAAGTAGGATATATTTTTTTTTTTAAAGCTCTGCTTTCATTCATTAAATTGTTGCCTTTTTTGCATACATCTTCACTTGAAACAGAATTCAAACCTTTCTTGGGGTATTGTATTTTTTTGTTTTGTAAGAATGAGGTTCTGAAGATGCGTTTATTGGAATATTTGGTGAACAATACACCTAATATAAGAGAAAATACAGTGTCCTAGGTATTCCTGGTAGCTCAGCAGGTAGGTAACTGTGCTCCTGCCTGTGTAAGTCTAATGGGTAGCTACGCTTTCTAAACTTCGATGCTGACAGGTGGACAAATGGAAGTAATAATGAAATATGCAGGTAACTAATGTACTTTCAGAAATGTTGAACGCTGACTGATCTGACTGGGTTCTGCAAATAAGGGCTGCCAGTACCTCATCTGAAACTCTTCTTGCTTTTGCAGCTGGTATACCTCGCTCGGTGTTAAAAGATTGGCGCAAAGTAAAGAAGCTGAAGCAAACGGGGGAGTCCTTTTTGCAGGATGATTCTTGCTCTGAAATAGGACCAAATTTGCAAAAATGCAGAGAATGTAGGTTAATAAGAAGTAAGAAAGGAGAAGAACCAACTCACTCACCAGTATTTTGTAGGTTTTACTACTTTCGGCGGTAAGTACAGCTATTTTTCTGATAACATGGTGTTTTAACTCTTAAAAATAATACTGACAAAGGACTTGCACGCTTGAAAGCTTGTCTGATTTTTCTGGCTCAGTCAGTCTGCCTGATAAAAGACACCGTCTAATTTAACAGTATTTACATTTGTATTTCTTATTTCTTTTGTGGATTGACTTTATTGCTGTTTAAAGCTTTATAGCAAAGACATCAGAACAGCTGCCCAGTGCACCTTAGGCAAGTGGAAAATACAGCACATCACCATTACACAGGTGTCTGACATTTGAAGTGGGATTTTCAAAAGGCAAGCTTCAGTTATTCTGGACAAGTTGTACAACCGCAGAGTGACACTAATTCGTAATTGTTCTTATGCCAGTATATGGTGGGAATGCTGCTCAGGGTTTGCTGGGAGCTTTCTGAGGACAGAGGAGTTGTGACCTCCTTTTTCACAATTAATGGCCAATCAAGGAAAACTCACAAGTCGCGAGGAAAATTTCCCAGGATGCAGCATAGCGTACATGGTGCAGGCAGAACAGCTATCGAGGCAGAACAAAATGGCTTTAATTTGCACGTAGGCTGTGTTGTCAGTATATATCCAACTCATTTTGGACAGGAAATTGTTCCCTAGATTGGGTTTAATTTTTTAGAATGAAGCTTTAGTTACAAGACTTGGTAGTCCTGCAGGAATCATTTCAAGGTTGGACTCGGAATACGTTCTGCGTAAGAATATTTAATTCCTAACGTGGCAATGTCAGAGTTTGGGTTTTTTTCTCCTGTATAAAGGAGAGAATGTCAGTGTTAAAAGTTTTGCCAACATTTTAAAGCACAGTTACGGAATTTAAAAATTGGGGTGTTTTGAATATATTGTGGTAAATTTTACAGCAGTTTAGTTATTTTCATTGTGTTTAGATAGTAGGACTTGAATTTTAAACATAGTTTGCACTGCTGTTGGAAGTCGTTATTGTAACTGAAAATTCATCATATCTTCTTGTTCATTAAATACATATCTAGATATAATTTTGGTACTTATTTCTGAATTCAGGACTGTTTTAATGGTGTTACTTGTAAAATTCCTTAACTATTACAATAATTGCATATGTATAATGAATTATTCTGTATTATGCAAGATGGAATAATTAGTTGTTACTGCTTAAAAATAGGCTAAATATAGGCAGGGTTAGTGGAATGGTATCAGGCAGGATAACAGGAAAGCCTTTAGTTACTTTAAAGGTCAGAATTTAGCAGATACAAAAACATTATCTTGTATTAGTGATTTGTTCTGCCTAGAAAGACTTAAATATAGTGTTCTAACTCCTCTTCTCTGAGTATGAAAGCAGTAGCATAGAAAGATCTATGAAATACGAGTCAGAATGAGTGATTGCTGTCACAGACACTCCGAAAATTAAAGAGGAGGAATAAGTGGAACCAAACTGGCCAAAAAAAAAAAAAGAAAAAAAAAAGAAAAAAAGAGATAATTTTCCTGTCTGCAATTTTAAAGCAGTAATAAATGTTACAGAGAAAGAATGACGAGTAAACTGAATGCAAAAACTGCCTAAAAAGTCAGTTTTAGTTTTCATGCTTCCTCACTGTTAGTTTTAAAACCATTTCTGTCAATAGGATTTATTTTTAAATTAAAAAATATGGCAGGAGGCTAAAGAAGGTAAAGAAAGCTTAACTTGTTGTAAGACATAAGCAGTGTAAGGTAAACTAGCAAGTAAACTCTAAGTCACAGAATATAATGAGATCTGCAGTTAAACTATCTGTTTTCATTTTTAGGTTATCTTTTAGTAAGAACGGAGTGGTTAGGATAGATGGTTTCTCCTCTCCTGATCAATATGATGATGAAGCACTGAGTTTATGGACACATGAAAACTATGAAGATGATGAACTGGACCTAGAAACTTCTAAATACATTTTAGATATTATAGGTGATAAATTTTGTCAGTTAGTAACATCCGAGAAAACGGCTATGTCCTGGGTGAAGAAAGACGGTAAGGAAATCTCAAACGCTCTCAAGTGTTCTGCAGTTCTGCTCAAGTGTTTGCATTCGTCATGACCCATTGCTTCCTTTTGAGTAGCTCAATTCACCGGACTGTTACGTTGGATTTTCCTGGGCTGTTTTCTAAGAGGGTATGTCAGGAAGGGGCAGGGACCTTCCTCAGTGGGCCAGCCTGTTCCCCCTCCCCGTGCTGGTGGCTGTGTTGGGCCAGGGCCAGGCTGCTGTTGGGGTTGGAGCAGCCTCGGTTTCCAGCTTGGCCTCCAGCTCTCCAGCCAGAGCAGCCAGCTCCAAGCCAAGGCCCACAGCGTGCCAGGTCCTGCCAACAGATACTGTGTTTCTGATGCGAGTCCTTCCCAAAACAAAGGAGAATAATGTGACAGTATGGGCCCTGCGGAGTGTATGCTAACATCGTCGCCTCCTCCCCACCAAAGCCACAGTTAGTCCATCCTTCTGGCCCACAGCAGATGGGCACAGGCTTTAAACAGGCTGGTGGCTCTGCTAATTCCACGCAGTACGAGGAGGAAGTGGGGCAGAAAGCAGAAGCACTAGCCAGGTCTCCAGGACAGGCACCTCCCTCCCCGCCTGCCAGCTTTAACCATCCAACTCACCAGTTTGGCTGCCCTTGAGATTAAAACATGTCCCATAGGCAGTCAAGTGAAAAACCCAGCTCTCTTCATTGCGTGGGGTTAAAAGCGTATGTTAAAGAAGTTCTTCGCACTTGCAACACATGCGTGTTGAGCAGGAATAGTCTTCCTGTATTACTTTAGTTTGTGTTTTTTGGATGTTTTAATTTCTTTATAGTGTATTGATACTATCATGGAAGGGGATGCTGCGTAATGCAACTAAGGGGGTAGATGCTGATGGTCTGTTTATGAAGGATCACTTTTCTCCCCCCACACCCAGTTGTGTCTGAGGGGAAAATTACGAATGCTTCATCTATAAAGACTATTCATTCTGTGCTTTGCATTTAAATTTCAGTCCTTTTATTCTGCTTATTTTGTATTTCAGCCAAAATTGCATGGAAGAGAGCAGTGAGAGGAGTCCGTGAGATGTGTGATGCATGTGAAGCCACATTATTTAACATTCACTGGGTCTGCCAAAAATGTGGATTTGTGGTCTGCCTAGATTGTTACAAGGCAAAGGAAAGAAAAAGTTCTAGAGGTCAGTTCTTTATGAACTAGAGCATTGTATATGCTGTTTATTCTCATTTATTGTAGAGCTGCTGATCCACTAGTGTAACTGACTTTCTGTAAAGTGTTAAATTACTGCTTGTGTGTTTCGGTTTCTCTTAGATCTTTTTTGCCTCCTTTTTTGTCAGTAGATGTAGAATCGGTCATTCAGAAAGCAACTGCTGTGGGGGCTATTGTAGGTCTTTGTCGACCTCTCAGTCTTTTTGTTGTGTGGATTGTCTTGGATGGCTTGTGCCTTGCCCCTCAAGGTTAAGTCTTGTTCTTCAGCTGTGAGACTGATACTCCATTATACTTCCCTGCTTTTTGGTAACTCATTGCTGTTAAGGCTTGCCTTGATTTGAGTGCTTTCTGGAGTCTTCCCTTCAGAAGTACATGGCTTATCATATTCACTTAACAGCCTACTTTATAAGAAAAAGTGAGAAGGAGAAGAATACTTCACGTAGTATTTAAAATGAGTGTTAATGGAGGTTTTGCAATCCAGCAGTCTACACACACACTTGGTTTAATCTAATTCCTGTGCTTTAATGGAAACGTCTAGTTTAGTCTGTAGTGAAGTATAACAGGACTGACTTGCAAACCTGTGATTTCTGAGTGACCCAGCCTGCTTGCAATTGAAAGGAGGAATGGCTTGGAAGATTAATCTGGTCATTGAGCCCTCGGCTGTGACATTGGTGTTCAAGCTGTGTGTTGAAAAGGGCTGCCTTTCCCTGGGGGGCAGGCATCATGCCCTGGCACAGTCCTGCGGTCAAACACTGCACCAGGAACTGATTCAATATAAAGCTGTTTTGAAAAGCATTTCTGTGTTTGTCATAGCAGCATAATGTCGCAGATGTGAAATGTTAGTAAAATAAAGTTTAACTGTTAGGTGGCAGATCTTTAATAAATGGGGAGACTCATCCACTTTGTCCTCGGCTTGCGGTGAGAGCCTCCTACACTGCGATTATAGGATTTTCCCAGAGACTTCCATCAAAGCCTGAAGTTTCTAGGGAGCTAATGTCGGTGTTTTCCAACACCGAGGACAGTCGTTAATGCTTTAATGCTGGAGGCTGCTTCAGCAGCTCTTAACTGGCTGAAGTCTGTGTGTGCGCTTGTGTGTGCATCCATCTGACATGGCTTGGGATACCCGCTGAACGTTATTTACCCTAGTGGAAACATGCAGTCAGAGGCTTTTTATAGTGTGCGTGTTAACCAGCCAGGAAAATTTTAGTAAAATATCTTCAAAGCCTAAAAAAGCAGTGTACAGAAGCAGGCTGCTTTTCAGTCTTCTAACAGGGAAGATGTTCTCCTTTACTGTTTGTGACAGCATTACATGCAAAAGCAGAAGTACGATAGTGTCTCTCTCTGCGGCTTTATTTCTAGTGGTGCTGTGGGATTCGTGTGAACTGCATCTCTCCTTTGGCACTCTCTTACAAAGTTCAGAACCACCCACCCGTGTCTATATAATAGCACTTTATATTACACCATTTTTCCTGGAACCGGTAGTTGTTTTCACAGTTGCTAAATGTAACGGATAATACACTGGTTTCCCCCTGCTTCAGCAGGAATGTTAGAGGTTTAAGTATTCCATAATCATATATTTATCAATGACTTCTCTCATTACTTTACTTCATGAATGAATGAATGTGCATCCGTTGTTACCTTCAAACAGTTCATGGCACCATCAAGTGGAATGCCATGTTATGACATTCCAGCGATAAAATACTTTTAAGTAGATATATGCTGTTTTGGTTTTTGATTTGATTTACGTTTGTGTCCAGTTACATATTTCAATTATTTAGGAGTTTTAAAAACTACAAAATAGCTAACAAATCTTAATATGTATCTGAAGGGAACATTTGGTATGTTGTGTATCTATTACAGTGCAAGAAAATGCTTTAAATATGGTAAATGCTTCCTTTAGTGTACTGTCTTAAGTTTACATTGCTAGAGCTGAGCAAACTAGTAAAAAGATTTGAAGAGTCTCTTAAAACTAGCAGTTCGGTGGATAGGATACAAGACTGGGGGTTGAGAGAGAAAACTGCATTTGTATTTCTGCCCCAAAATCATATAGTAGATCAGTGACCGGTTGCTTGGCCAGACATTTTTCGCTGTCATTCTTCCTTTGTCTTGTCTTTACACTATGTATTTTTCTGATAGGGACATTCTTCCTGAAACTTTATAGAAAGCCTCTTTCTCTTACCAGTTAGGCCCTCTCTGCTGTCACAAACGATTTTCAACCAGTACATACAGACTTGTGATTTCATGGTTGCTTTAATCTGACATAAGACCATGATGCAACTACTCCCTTCTCCTTTGTGCCACCAGTAACATCAGTGCAGCTGCATGGTAGGCCAAATCAGGGAATTGATTCAGTTAAAAATTCATCTTTTTGGCTTGTCTGACCCTCTCTGGTTGAAGACAGACACTTTTAGTTGGAGCATGGATTGTGTCAAATTAAATTGGTCATACAACGACAGCCTAATTGTGTCTCTTTTCCATGTTAGAATTCGTCAAGGGGGTCTCGTTGCCTCAATTGCAACTCTACAGGATTTCGGCCTATGCTAAATTGGCAACTCTCTAAATGTAATAAAGGGAATATACTTTGAAACTTTGGGGTTATCGACAAGGGTCTGTGTTACAGATGCTGCTATTTCAGATTTCAGTATTGTTAAAACTCTTTATTCTTTTCCTTATTGTGAAAAGTGAAGTAGCTGTTGTGTGCAAATCTTTGTCACGCAGGATACCAGGACAGAAGACATACAGTATGTGTAGAAAACCATTTCTAACTAAAAGAAATCTGAAAAATGTTAGTTAGCTTGCTCTGTGTACCGCTGTAGTGAAGTAAAACAATTGGCGATGTTATTTTGCAGATAAGGAGTTATATGCCTGGATGAAGTGTGTGAAGGGACAGCCTCATGATCACAAACACCTGATGCCAACACAGATTATTCCAGGCTCTGGTAAGACCTGCGAACAAGCAGGACGTGTTTTTTTCCTGGGTCTTTCTCTGAACAGAGGCCAGAGTTTTTTCTTGGAAACTTCTCATTTCCCATTTAAGAACCTGCAAATTGTGTCAAATCATCGCAGGAAGGCAAGTGATTCTGGGCAGTTAACAGCAAGGGGCACAGATGACAAGGAGAGAAAGAGGAGTATGCTGACAGATGTCTGAAGGGGTTTCAGGGACAGGCAGTGAAGAAATTCAGGGTGCTTTCTGTACTGTTTTGTACCTTTTCAGAGCGGAATAAACCAGCCAGAATGTACTTAATAAATCTGACCTTAGCTGTTAAAATCTTAGACTAGTACTGCCAAGGAACATTATGTGGCAACAGATTTTTGGGGATTTGTTTTTGACTTTTTTGTTGTGTTTCTTCTCCACACACAGACACACCCCCCCCCCCCCCCCCCCCAAAAAAAAAAAAAAAAAAAAAAATCGTGTGATTTTAGTTGGACATTTGACTGAGCATCTTAAAGCAAAATGCAGTAAAGGAGCTTGTGATAAATGAAAAACTAAACAGTAATCCTAAACACAGCAAAATTCAGAATTTTTCTTATAACCAAACAAGTTTTGTAAAGAAGTGCAGTTAGGTGTGGTTGTTGTTGCTAGCGCAACTTTACTTGTGATCTCTGACAGCGTTGATGCAGAGCAGAGAATAGGAAACTTAAATGTGCCTTTAAACTTGTTAAGCAAATTCCCAAGTTATTTTAAGCTGGAAATACAGATCCAGTCATTATTTTATGGGTTGTTGCATGTTAGTTCAGGTAGAAATGAAGGTTGATTAGATTCCATAATAAATTCAAATTGTGAGATTCCCCAGAACAGGTTCCAGACTGAAACTGGTTTTAATTTTAAATTGTGAAGTGAACCACTCAACTGGAAATGGCACAGTGAAGACTGCCTACGTAACTTCAGTTTTGTTCTTCTTCGTGTACCCTTTACCAAACAGCCTTAAATTACATGATCACATACTAATTTTTTTGTCAAGATGTGACTCACTTCAGTCTGTAGTTTGACGGTTTTATTAAATGAAGCAGTCATCCACCAGTTGAACAATGAGGAATAAATAATGAATGACTGGCTTGCTGCTTGTGTGCCATGCAACGGGAATGCAGAGTAAAGGTTAGATCATTCAGAAGAGTAGTATGCAATTATTTAATTAAAGACCATCTCTCTTTCTGCTCAAGCTTTAAGGTAAACTGGACAGTTTTATAGTATTTTTGAGTGTTAAATTTAGCATTTTTAATAGTTGAAGTTTTAAAAAGGTTTGGAGATAGCATTTTAGCATCACACTGGCTGTATTGTAAAGAGGGTCACAAAATGATTGAGAGCTGCTGATCATTTTCTTCTTAATTGTCTTCCAGTGTTGACAGATCTTCTAGATGCTATGCACAATATTAGAGAAAAATTTGAAATTAAATCCCATTGTCAGTGTACGAACAAGCAGAGCACGCAAGCTGGCAAGCTCCCTGCAATGAACGGTGTGTCTCAGGTGAGTCTAAAATGGGTTTATACATCGCAGTTTGTTCAGGTGTTTAGATTCTTGTGGATTTTTATATTTGAATAGTACCAGTTGCATTTTAATTTGCATATATGATGGTTAATTGCTAGCCTTGTCTTTGAAATACATTAAAGCAAAGTTAGATACTTAAAAATGAATTTGTTTCTTACAGGTTTTGCAGAACGTCCTTAACCACAGTAATAAAATTTCTTTGTGCATGCCTGAGTCTCAACAGCAGAATACTCCTCAAAAGTCCGAGACAAATGGTAATACAAGTCCAAGGAGTGATGTAAGCACAGACAGCAAGTTAACACCGCCTGAATCCCAGTCACCATTGCATTGGTTAGCTGATCTTGCAGAGCAGAAAGCCAGAGAAGAAAAGAAAGGTATATGTTTGAAATTGTCATAGCATGTCCATGTCTTTGGGAGCACTAGTGGTATGTAATTGAATTAATTAGGAAAAATTCACACAGTATTCTGTTCAACAAAAAGAAAAGATGATGTTCTTTTCCCCCTTCATTTTAATCTTGAAACTGCAATGCCTTCTCCTGGTGGCATCAGAATCTGTTAACAGAAGAGCCACTAGTGGAATGCATGTGTAATGTGGCAGTATTTCCAGCTACAGCATCTCTCATTTGTGACAGGTACTCACTCAGCTGCATGTCTGAGATGCTGAGGAAGGCCTTTTCATGGTCACACTGTTTGACTGCATTTTGAAGGATCTAGTTCATCCTCTGGTGTGTTTTCAGGTGAATAAAGTGCTAGTGCTACAGTATGTTACCACCACTATAAAATGCAGGATACTGGTGCTGTTCCTATATCTGCATCTTGATACAACAGTGTAAACTTCCAATGATTATTGTTGTTTTAGAGAACAAAGAATGTCCTTCTGGAAAACATTCAAAGGAAGAGAAAGACCAGGATAATTTGGAGTCCCAAAACTGCAAAAGCTCCCCTCCTGCATCCCAGAACAACGAGCAGGGCTCAACCTTACGAGATTTATTAACTACAACAGCAGGCAAACTACGTCTAGGTTCTACAGATGCTGGTATTGCTTTTGCTCCAGTTTACTCCACAGGAACAGCAGTAAGTGTTTAAAAGATGGACATTTTTTATATCAGGATTTGAAAATCTCTATCTTTGATACATTGTAGTTAGAGCAGTCTGATAGCTGTATTGCTTTAAATACTCGTTTATAATTAAAACTTTATATGCACACACACACATTTGCATTAACTCTTTTTTTATATACGTGTAGTGATAATTGATACGTACTGTGAAGAAAATGTCCCTGAAGGTAGAGAAAGCCTTAACCTGACAAAGCAAAGGAAGATTCCAATATATTGGGTTTTGTAATAACTGTGTATTTCTAACTTTTTCCATGTAAAGATGCATGCAGTTTTCTACAAAGGAATTAGATAACGGCAAGCTTCTAATTGGTAATGAAATGTTGTCATTCTACTGCAAAAGGAATTGCATTAACTTTATTTGCTTTTACATTGTTTAAGCATACATTTGTTTGATTTCTGATAGAGTGGCAAGAGTGGAAGGACCATGCCAAACATTCTTGATGACATAATTGCTTCAGTAGTAGAAAACAAGATTCCACCAAATAGAGCACCAAAGATAAATGTGAAATCTGAAATAAAAGATGAGCCAAAGGATGATAGAAAATGCATTCAGGATGACTGCAGTAAACTGTACAGTGATATTCAGTATTCGTGGATCTGTGATAAGCATGTTTTGTGGCTCAGAGACCATAAAAACAGCAACAACTGGAAGCTCTTCAAAGAGTGCTGGAAACAAGGAAGGGTGGGTATTGAGCCATTCGGTCTATAAAGTGACCTTAGTATGAACTCTGGAGGAGTTTGTGTTAGAGGACAAATTTGCCTAACTCCATGTTTGAAAATGTATTGTTAGCAGTGGGCAAAAGCTTGTCAGGTATAGCCCACATAGGAAGCTTGTATAGTTTAAACTTCAGTTAACTGCTAATAATAAATAAGAAATTACTGTTAGGGAGATTCAAATTCCAAAAAGATGTGTGTATGACATCTTGGGGACAGTTGCTGTTGGAGGAAGAGTTAACAGCTCAGCAGGGCCAAGGTCTTCAGTGTGTGTTTCTGATGCATTTGTACTCCAGTTTAATTGAAGGAGTTGTTCACTTCCAAAAGGATAAGTATTGATTTTTTTTTTATTTTATTTTATTTTTTTACAGCCTGTTTTAGTGTCTGGTATGCATAAGAAAATGAACTTCAGCCTGTGGAAAGCTGAGTCAATTAGTCTAGATTTTGGAAACCAGCAAGCTGATATCTTGAATTGCAAAGACAGTATTATCTCAAACACCAATGTCAAGGAGTTCTGGGATGGTTTTGAAGATGTTTCAAGTATGTTACTTTAAATGTGTTATCCCATTGATTCTGAACACGGTCAATGTTAGAAACTGCAGTTAAAAATATTCTTTATGGATCTTGAGGCTTTGAAGAAACTTTTGTTTAAAAAGAAAGCTCTAAGTAATCTGTTTCGAGAGAATGTGTTGGAAACTTGCATTTTGTACCTTTGCAGAATTAAAGATACACTAATCTATTAGTTAGGTCTAAATAAGAAACCAAACAAATGTCATTGTTCCTCAGCTAGTTGAGTTTGTTTTATATCCTCCTTGAGTCTCAAAATTAATTATCTCCTGTTTTGTGGATGAAATCTTTGTAGACAAGTTAAGAGTTCAGTTACGTTTCAATTGAATAAAGTAAAACACCTACAATGTGTTTAGGTTTTTACTAATTTCTGTGTTACTTGCAGAACGGCAGAAAGTAAAAAATGGGGAAACAGCTCTACTAAAACTGAAAGATTGGCCTTCTGGTGAAGATTTCAAGGCTATGATGCCAGCAAGGTATTTGAGTTTGATACTAGATATTAAGTCAATCTTCATGTTGGTTTTTTTCTGTGTAATGACACAAATTCAATTACATTCTTCTTTTCTCCTCCAGATATGAGGACTTACTAAAAAGTTTACCCTTGCCTGAATATTGTAGTCCAGAAGGAAAACTAAACTTGGCTTCTCATCTGCCAGGATTTTTTGTCCGTCCAGATTTGGGACCCAGACTATGCAGTGCATATGGTGAGTATGCCCTAGAAGTGTAGCAGTTACCTCTTCCCTTAAAAGTGTGGAATATCACACGTTACAATGCTTGATAGAAAACTGAGTTTGCTTGGAGGATAATTGTTCACTGAATGTAGGAGAGATACTTTACTGACTTGCGTATTAACAGTATGTGCACCTCAGGCATGAGATTTTGCTTCTGCATTTCTTTCTGTCTTTTCTTGTGCTGTTACAGTCTCCTGAAGCATATAAATGGTTAGCTGCTTTTACACAAAGAGAGATACTGGCTTTAATAATGCCATATGACAGAATACTTCACGAAGTATTACTGTGTTCATAATTCTGGTCATAAATAAATCTCAGCATTTTTCTTGTAACCTGTATTTATGTTGTATGCTGTACACTCAAAAACCTGTTTAGAAAAGGTTGTTTCTCTCAGACCTTCTCCAGCTGCTCCTTCTTTTGCAAACAAATTTGTTCAATTCTGTTTTACAAATTGTTGTAATAGGACAAGAAATGAGTTGTAATTTGTAGCATGAGGTCTTTGATTTAAAAACTTCTCCAGATGTCCTTTGAAATAAACATATTACGATAGTGATCAAGGCATGGGTCTGAAGAACTGAATCATTAATGACGCTTTTATGTAATACTGCTGCAGGGCTTAGTGTTCTGAAATGTCCTTTTGACTTAAGCATGTATGTTTTCACCTCTTAGAACTAAAATTAATTTTCTTCTTTGCTTGGGGATTTCTTTTGTTAAGACCTCAGCTTATAACCAGGCATAAAAGCGACACATTTGATGTGATAACCTTGGGTATTCATTGTACTTATATCTGCCCTGAACAATCTGAAAGGTTGAAAGAAACATTGTGAAGGAACGTAGTGGTCAGGAAACACCTTTGATTATTCTGCCGAACTGCACTTTGTTCTGACACAACTGCTATGTAGGGACAGTTACCTGGGCTAAGAGATATCTCAAGGTCTTTGTTAAAAAGTAGCAAAGTTACTTTTTTAGCAAGTGCAGCAAAAGCATGTTTGTAGTTTGTGTTATCTCAGTATTTTCACTTTAAAGCCTGTCTGTACATGAAATGTGATGCTTGGTGTACTTCTAGAAATTTCTTCTCAGCTGTTGCACATTTCTGTTTGAAGGTGAATTTGCAATACAACAAATCTTAATTTTATCTTGTAACATAGGTGTGGCTGCTACTAAAGACCATGATATAGGAACCACAAATCTCCATATTGAAGTTTCTGATGTTGTGAACATTCTTGTTTATGTTGGCATAGCGAAAGGAAATGGTGTACTTTCCAAATCAGGTAAAGGGAAGCTCATTGTAAGAGGTGTAAGTGGGCTGAATGATCTGCCACTTTAAAAATTGACACTGTTCTCTGTCGAAGCGGATGAAAGATGTCCATAAGTACTTGCTTAAATCTGGGAGATTCTTTGTTTCGAGAATTTGCATGCACATTAATTAATTCTGCATAAAATACACTGCAGTTCATGAATTATGAAATGGTATTTCAAACTCTTCTCACTTTTTTTTGCCATTACCTGTAATTGACCTACCATTCCTGTGCCGGGTCTGGCAGAACTAATGGAAGTGCAGGATGAAGGATTTTCTCTGGAAGCTGTGGTAGTTCTAACAATTATGTCAGGATGATGTATTTGCCAAACCTTCTGTTTATTCTGCTCCCTCTGGATGCACTGTGTTGGCTCTATTGAATTTGGACTGTAATGTAATTTTTCAGCACCGGAGAGCTTAAATTGGTGTATGTTAGTCCTCTGTATGAGGTTTATTGCTTATGTGAAACAGTCTTTAAATCACTGAAATAGTTTTGTTTCTTTCCCCTTATTCTTTTGTCCTCTCATTCTGTAATCGGCAAATGTAGAATTTGGGTGTGACTGATAGAGCTGCAGTAAGGTTTGCTGTCTTTTATTTGCTTTGTTTTCCCTTGTGTATGCACTGAGTTAAGAGCAGCAAAACTCCAGCATATTGGGAGTGCTCTAGCTGCGTGACTAGCTGCTGCAGAACAGCATGCAAAACACTGCTTTTGCTGACCGCAGGAAAACACCTTTTTCATCTTTTCATTTTTTGGTGCCAGCCCTGCTTCTTTATTTCAGGTAGGAGAAGGTGTTCTGTCAAATTCAAGAGGTGTAAAAATTTTTAAAATTAAACGTTATTTTTAAGGTATTTATGGCATTCATGTTCTAGTAACTAATTACAAACACTGAACAAGAGGATCACCTGGGGGCTTCTTTTGTGTTCAGCAAACTTTTATCTGCTCAGTCCTACACAAGAAGTTTGAAAAGAAGGTGTTTCGTTTCAGTTTTTCCTCTGTCTCACTTTTAAAAAATATTTTTGTTGAATCTTAGGAGTTTTGAAGAAGTTTGAAGAGGAGGATTTGGATGACCTTTTAAGGAAGCGGTTGAAAGATTCAAGTGAATTACCTGGTGCTTTATGGCACATTTATGCTGGCAAAGATGCCGACAAGATAAGGGAGTTTCTGCAGAAGGTTAGATTTATAGTAGATATTTTATAAATATAATCTAAGTAACTGGTAAATCAAAGGGGGCTGGCAAAAACCACAACCCCCACATCTATGCTTAGGGAAGGGGGGGAAGCAAAATTCTTTCCTTTATAGCACATAAAACAAACTATCATTGACCTGCTACATCAGTCAACAAATAAAATACATAACATGATACGTACTCGCCTATTAAGAGTTACAGGTAGCCTGCAAACTCTGAACACTCAGGAGGGCATGGAGATCTATTCTTGTCCTTCTCTAATACAAAGAATAATTTTATTTTTTTAGTATTAGTGTTTGTAGGATAATGTTTTTCTGTCACTGATCCATTCTTGCATTATCTGATGCTGAAATTTTTGTGAATTGTCCCATGCGAAAAAACCTGACCTTGCAACCCAGCAGCCACCAATCTTCATAAGGACTCTGTGTCACGTCAGTTAGCTCAAAGAACATGCCTTGGTTCTTAGCGAAGATGAAGGCAGTGGGGGATAATGTACCCAAGGGCAGCAAACTTCTGCAGTGTTGGCTACGGTGCAGATCTTCCTTTGGCAGCATGTGATGAACAAGTTAGAGCCGCATCAGAACCTTTCAGGTTGTTACTTACCATATAGGATGAGTATCCACCACTGGGCCATTGATAGTCATCACTGGCAGTACATTTAGACATACCATCTTGGAAGCTGTTTTCTGTGCCCTGTCTTTAGCATGTTTTCATGTTCTAGAAGGCGGTCTTGGTGGATGACATAGAAATACCAAAATATCACTGAAGTGGTTGCTCGAGGAAAAGAAGTCTTCACTGTCTTCTACAATGGGGAAAAAAAATCAGATGAGTTTTAACTGGCTAAACCAAAGGGGTCCATAAACAGGCTGGAGGCCAAGGTCTCAGCTGCGAGCAGGAAGAGCCTAAGAAATTCAGCAGTAAAGATTCTCTTGGACAATAAGGCAGTGTTTCAGTCCCAGGGCAGCTGTCCTGTGGTGACTCAAACATTTGCTCTTTGGCAAGCTGAACTGTGGGGAGAAATGAGCACTATTAAGCAAAATACAGCTAATTCCAGGAGATTATGAATTATACAGCAAGGCTTTTCTGTTAATTCAAAAAGTAGATGCTCATAAAGTAGATGGTGGCTCTTATGTGTGGAAAAGAGAGTTGTGAACAAAGTCACAAATGCAAAGGAATAGGTGGACAATGAGTGTTATTCAGCATTTCTTCTTTCAGAGCAATTAAGGGATATTGTGAAACTCTTTGAGCAGCAGGTTTCAAACAAAAGCACTTAAGATGCTATGTGATAAAGTTTGTCATGTGCTGCCACAGCTTGCCATGGTATCCAAAATGAATTGTGTACTGCCTTGTATTTTTGGTGTGGTGGTATTTTTGAAGTACTGAATTGGAGATTAATCGATGACTAGACCTTGGGACCACTTTTGTCTGCTGGTAAGAGATAAAATCTCAGTATCTTGTTTAGTACAGAAGAAAGGTGATAATACACAAGAACAGTTTCAAGCTCTGCATCACATAATGAAGTATATTTAATATCAATATGAATAAAAACCTATGTTATGTGAGATAATTGACTCCTGAGTCATGACAGATGGATTCAAGATGCGTTTTTTATCTTTAGTCACTTTTTTCTTTAGTCACTATGATTCATTAATTAGCAATTGATTAAGGGTAATATTTGTCCCCCTGTGGTTAAATTGATGAGAAGTGGTTGTTGTAGTTAAGTCTACTGCTGTCCGGAAGTTTGTTGTTGTTTTTTTTTTATGTTCATCATTTTTTCCCAATGCCTTGATGGGATGGTAGGAAAAAAACTTCTTACCACGGAGTGGTTGAGATTGGAAGGGGACCTTTTGAGGTCCTTTTGTGCAGCCCCGTGCTCAAGCAGAGTCACCTGGAGCAGGTTGCCCAGGACCGTATGACCCTTAGTTTTATCTGCTGCTTTTTTTCATGAACTGAGGTGGTGGTTTTGCCTGTGTCAGAACTGAAGGTTGTAAGCTTGAGGAATTGGCAGTATAGGAACTCTTGAGGTCAGATTTTATTTTCTTGGTGAAAGAAGTCACACAGAGAGCGTGTTGCTTATTAATAGATTATTGTGCCGAGTTCTTTAAAGCTCTACGTTTCGGAGTGGGAGTTCTGCAGATGTCCTCAGTTCAGTGGGACTTCCCAGTTCCTTTGAGTCCCTAACTAAAATTCTTGTTTGGGTATTGGGAACACGGTAGTGTTGCTTTGTAAGTTAGGTATACTTACAACTTACCAGCAAAAGGTTCAGCTTCTTTTGAAAGTGACTTGGGATCTTTTCTGTACTTACAGATAGCAAAAGAGCAAGGCTTAGAAGTTTTACCAGAGCATGATCCAATACGTGATCAGAGTTGGTATGTGAACAAAAAGCTTCGCCAAAGACTTCTTGAAGAATATGGAGTAAAAACCTGTACGGTTATTCAGTTTCTTGGTGATGCTATTATTCTACCAGCAGGAGCACTTCACCAGGTAATGTACATCTGTTTAAAGACACGCATGATTACATAACATAAATACAATAAAAAAACTTTTTTCCAAAGACATAACTACATCTGTACTCAAAACAGATTTTATTTTCTTGCTGGTAGCTATTAGTGTATAGGAATGTATAATAAGGTACCACTGCCTGTATAGATGAGTAAGCTAGTACTAACATACAGCAACTTGAACACTTGAAAAAATACTTTTCCTTTTTTTCCTCTAAAACGAAAAATAAGCAGACTATTATTACCCACTTTTTTCCACTTTTCATTTCATTAGCACTTTTCTAAACAAACTGGTGTTAGTTAATGTCAAAGTCAGGTTGGGATTTTTTTTTCTTCTAAACAGAAAGTTAACCCTGGAGAGGCAGGGGGAGGAGCACAAGCAGAAAAATATCTGCAAGTCAGGTGTCATATCGTTTTTGTCTTCAGCCATATGAGAATTGTAGAGATAGTTTGGGTGTAACAAGATGTTTCTGTAACAGGATTTGGAGGTTGTTTTTCTGCTCCACGTTAAGTACCCTTTTACACAGAAGATGCATCAGTCGCCAGGAGTCATCACTGTCAGCTTCAGCAGCTTTCCTTACCATTAGAAAGAGTGATGTCACCTTTGCAGCAGCTGTGCTGATTTTATTCTTGGTTATGTAAGAAAAAGTACTGCCAGTGCGGCAGTTCTGGAGAAACAGTATGAGTTTGTGTAGCAAACTTCAGTCCTAGCACATAGGGTTTGTTTACTTCATTTTGTTTGGGGTTTTTTTTCCTTCCTAACAGTCTGTGAACTGCTTCTCCTTGGTGAAAAGAGGAAGAAAG
Source organism: Gavia stellata (assembly GCF_030936135.1). Taxonomy (NCBI): domain Eukaryota; kingdom Metazoa; phylum Chordata; class Aves; order Gaviiformes; family Gaviidae; genus Gavia; species Gavia stellata. Next base: position 6,960,852 of record NC_082602.1, read on the forward strand.
CACAATTGTTTAGACGTGGTTCTAGGACAGTTCTAGCTGTATTTCTTTCTTCACTCCATGAATCTTTTCCTCTTGAAACAGGAAATGGAGCTTGCTTTCTTGCTGTCTTGCCAGCTGTCGAGCACCACTAATTAGGTAGCTGACTATCAACAATGAGGAGCATCCCCACCCTGCAGTAGGGGTTGCAAACCATCTTGCTGTTACAAGATTTATCACTGATCTCCACCTGGGTTCAAGCAAGGCCAGGCCTTTCTGAAGAAGATGCTGTTTGGTTTCTGATTTGCAGATCAGCTTCCAACGGTTGTCTCCTCTGTGCAGAGAGGAAGCAACGGCCTACCATGTCACTGTGACCAGGGCAGCGGGGTTTTCTCTGTGAAAAAAACGACTGGGTTGTAGCGATGACAAGTGTTATGTCCCTAATCTGTCTGCTGGCTATTTCAGTTGCTGGGGCATTGAGAGCAGCAGGTACCTTACCCAAACTAGTCTTTTGTCATTCCATTGATTCTTCAGATGGGTTTTCACATGGTGGTATGTTAACCGTGGATATCTGTGTGGATTTGTTTTCTGGCAAGGAAGGAAAAAAAACCAAACCCAGGTGACCAAATCTTGGGTTGTTTGTAGGTTGCCTTTCCCTGTACCATATCTCCCGGGCTTGACGTTCCTTCACAAAGGTATTGCATCCTCCAGTAACCTTAATCTGATCTCTTGAAACAAGGGGAGGTATCACAGATAGGAGAGTGAAAAGGGGAACCCACAGAAAATCAACAAGCATACTGGGAAAGTTACTTTATATAGCGTGTGGCGTTACATAAAGGCATGCAGAATATAAAACATGAAGTAGTGGGACTGTTCCAGGCTTCCCTGCAGTTCATAGGTTTAAGGACCAAAAATAAGACCACTCTTATCTTTATCTCCTTGGCTTTAAGCTCCAAATTGCTTTTGAAGTGGTAACGTTCTAGCTTCTGGCACCAAGGAGTTAATAACATGGTGTTTTTAGTGGGTGAAGCTGAGAACCTTTTCATCTTCAGTGAGAAGTTCCTGTGAATCTGCCACGTAGGAGGAAATGAAAGCATCACGTTCTTTCATGTACGTGTATAGTACTCTGTATAGAGATACATAAATACTGACCTTAGGGATCACCAACACTTCAAATATACAAAGCACATTTAAACAAAAAGAAGTCTGAACAAGAATACATACCAGGTTAAGTTTACATATTTAGCGTTTCAGATTTACATGCACGTCACGAATCTTTAAAACTGGGTGACAGTTGATACTAAATTTGGTGGTAAATTAACATTTTTATTTGCTCATTGGTAATGTTGTGGAACAGAGGAAATCAGGCTGAGGGACAGAGTTAGGGAGCCCATCTGTCTGTGGTCACTGCGTAGTGCAGCTCGGACGCTTCCATCCTGGAGCCATTTAGGATTACTGTCACTGCTGCTTCTGACTTGCTGGTCTGGAATTGTACTGCTCGGGCATGGGGGAGGTTGTGTGTATTTCTTTATATATGTACTTTTTTCTTTCCAGCTTCTATGGAGTCATGTCTAGCTTTTAGAGTAACTTGTTCTTAATGTTTTATAGTAGCATAAAGCATTACTCTTGCTTCCCAGGTTTCCCCCTCCTCCCTGTGTACTTGCAGACAGCAGTCACATCCCCCTTGTGATCATTTCAGTAGGCAAAGTCAACCTGCTCCAGTGGTGGGGTGGGAGGGAGAGCCTCTCCTGTGAGCTGTGACGGTCAGAGTAGCCTTGTCAGTACCTCTTGTGGAGGGAATTGCTCTCTTGGCGGGCGACACGACACACACACACCAGAAATAGATACAGCGATGGGCTGGTCTCCTCTGCAGATGCTTCCCTGAATGTGCTGTGAGTGGTGCACTGTAGGATTGTATCTCCTTTCTTGTCTGTATGAGTAGCGGAGCTCAGAAGCATCCCTTGCTTTGCTAACATCTGGGCCTTGTTCCCTCTCTAGCACTTGTAACAGTGAGCCCTCAGCTCTCCTTGGAAACTTCCCCAGTTAAAAAAAGGGGGTTTTTACTGTTTTTTGGATTATTTGTTCTTTCTGCTGCTCCGCTCTGGGTCATCCTGTATCACAGTCGTCCCCTAGGGATGCCTTCCCTGGTTTTAATCTGGTGATTCCAAATTTGTAAAATATTTTAGTGATAAATTAAAAGCTAGAAATACTTGAGTCAGTGATTGAAATGCGTTGTTCGGGCTACATGCAAAACTTGTTCATAGTAGAACAGGTTATTATAATGTTTTATAGTGGTATTATCTTGATTTAACAGTAGGATTATATATTGCAGAATGACCTGCGGGAGGTAATGTGACATCCTAGTGATGTTACGATAAGGATGTAGGATAAAGGTCTGGGAGCTGTGTATGCGGAGCTGCTGGGCCAGGCGCTGGCCCCGGAGCTGAGCTGTGCAGGAAATGGCTGATCCTGGATGTGAGGACAGAAGGAGGCATCAGTGCAGCAAGGAGCCACGGCCGTTGGGGTGGACAACCCTTTCCTCCCTGCCCTCTCACCTTTCCTGCCCCAGCCCAGGTCTGAGGCTTTTCCGATGCTCCACCCGTCTCCCGGGCACTGCTGGAAAACCTCCGCTCTGCGTGGGCTGAGGGCGAAGCTGTTCTCTCAGTTCAGCTGGAACTGGCACAGCCGTGGGAGTGCTGTAGTTCTCGCCCCGCAAACCTCAGGGGAACCGTTGCTAAACATACTTATTTGTGTGTGTCATTGTATCAGCTTGTATTATAAATATTATAAATAGAACTGCCTATGGGCTGTCAGCGGGGCATTCCCATGTTAAGTTCCAGACCAGCCGGGTAAAATCTGTCTTCCCCCCAAAGACTTGCACACCGATAAGACAGGCCCTGGAAGGGAAGGAGGTTTAAGGCACAGCAGAGTGAAGGATCTGAGGGCAACAAATACTGCCTGTTCTGCAGTGGTGGGAGAGGGAATCAGTAAAATCTTTTCTCAGTGAGGAGAAAGTGAAAGAGTGGTGTGGGATTTGCATGGGGTGGAAAGGAAAACAAGGGCGGGTAGAGACTTGAAAGAGGAGAGAAGCCTGCGAGGGAAGAGGAGGGGCTGGAGCCAGCGGCCCAGCTGTGCAGCGCAGAGACCTTTCAGCTGAAGCTCTAGGAAATTCCCTGAGCACTGGTGGGAGCCTCGTGGTGGCACTTCTGCAGCTGTTCCCTTGCTCCTGGCTTTCTGCCGTTTGCAAGTTGTGTGGCATCAACAACCCCTCTTCGTCTTCGGAATGGTTTCTCTTCCGATTAATCTGCAGGAGGGAACGGCACTGCTTTGTCCTTGGTGACTATGAGGCTGCAGAAACCCCGCGTACAACGCTAGTGTTGAGCTAGGGGTTACCCTCTGGGATTTCACCCGTAAGGGGGCAAGCAAACCTTCTAAAATCAGACTCGGGCAGTGTTTTTGAAGAAGAAAATTCTAAAATTAAGTGCTGTGTCCTCAACTGTGTAGGCCCCAAAGGCTTTTTTGGATGTCAGGTATCACAATGGAAGTTTTAGAGCATGCATTAAAAAACTCCAGATTTTGCTAGGCTCAAGCTTAAAATATGCAGATCTCATCAGTACTGAGCAGGGTGGGACTGTTTGTTTGCTAGGATGGCAAAGGCACGCCCTCCGCAACCCCCCCAGGCTTTGTCAGTTTGCAGAATTGACATTGCACAACTTCATGAGCAGTTGTTGGAATTTGGGGAAATGAGGTTTTTGACATGCTGAAGAAACAGTGTGATTTGTAAGGGTTTAGGGGTGAGAACCTGATGCTGTATTTTCTGAAGAGTACAAACAGGAATTGTAGTTGGGTCACAACCAGGAAGCTTTTTTTTCCTTTCACCTGTCCTCCGGGTACAACCTGGGTGTCAGGAGATGGCATCCATTTCTCTCAGTAGTTACCAGTAAGAAGAATTGTTTAGAGAAAAAAGAAAGTGCTTTTCCCCTCTTCTGAACTTGCCCCTTTGTCCATGTTTTTCTTTCTTTTAAATATTTCCACCGGCAATTACTTTTCAGTTAACGTGGCAAGTTGTGCCTGGCAGAGCGTGGGTGCAGGCTTCCAGCGTGTCTGCGTGGCCCGAGGAGCCGGGTCCTGCAGGGCAAGGCTGCCGCAGAGTCGGTCTGCGGCGTCGGCGCCTGCGCGGTGTTCTGGAAATGGCTGTGCAGCAGTAGTACACAGCAGCAGCGCCTGTGCAGCTGGTAAAAGGGTGGAACAACACATCAAGAGTACGTTGAATTAATGTCAGAGCCGACTACAGGCAGACACGCCGGAGCACAGGCAGATGTGCATTGTTCAAAGTGTACCTTTTGCCAGAAGCTAACTTAGATTAAGTCGAATACACTTAATTGCTCTCTGCATAAAACGTATGAAGATGCCCTTTAGTCTGATAAGCCTGTGGTTTAAGACATCTCAAGGCCCACTCTTTTCTCAGGTATCTCTGCCAAAGAATAACCCCAAAATACTAATTACCAGTCTCCTCTTGTTATTTTGGATAGGTGCAAAATTTTCACAGCTGCGTTCAAGTAACTGAAGACTTTGTGTCTCCAGAACATCTTGTACAGTCATTCCACTTAACGCAGGAGCTGAGGCTGTCAAAGGAAGAAATCAATTATGATGATAAACTGCAGGTAGGAAATGAATTCTGCTCTGGAAGCTGTTGCAAAGGCAAGGCGTGCTCAGGCTCATTGAAATGCGGAGCAGTGCGTGGAGCTACTTCCTCGCTGCTGTTCACACAGAATAACAATGAGCAGCAGCATGAATGCCAGGGGTGTAAATGACTCCCTTCAGTTGCTGGTTTTACTGATTTCACCTTACGTTTTAAAACGTGCGTAAAGGTGTTCCCTTTTGCACTGCCTTGATGTAGCCTTCCTTTTTTTTTTTCCATCCACTAGGCTTAAGGCTCAGTCCTAAAAACAGTTACTTTTTAGAGTTCCTTAGTCGTAGGCCTTACTAAAATGTGTCTGATGTTCTTGCAGGTTAAAAATATCTTGTATCATGCAGTTAAAGAAATGGTGAGAGCTTTGAAGATTCATGAAGGAGAAATGGAAGATATGGATGAAAACTAAGCGCTCTCTGCTTTTTTGTGTTAACATCAAATGGAGGTTATTTTTTCTAATGTGTGAACAGTATGCACCCTAATTTAAGCTTCACAAACCATCAGTGCCAAGAAAACATAGTCATCGTATTTACTTGTTAATGACACTGCAACGGTAGAGCTTCATATCACAGCCACTGTGATTACATGTTAGACTTGCAAACAATTAAGCAGCATTCTGCTGTCCTGTATTATAATGTACATGAAGTTTGTGAAATGTCAAAGATTTAAGATGATGTATTTATTTTTGGAAAAAAACACAAAATTCTATGCTATATTGTTGATCAAATGTAAATGTGACTTGTACAGTTTGCTAAAATAATTCAGATATTTTTCACTACATTGAGACAGTTACTGTGAGAGTAGGACACAAACACCAGCTATTGCCTGCATTTGGGATCTTGCTGAGTCCGCACAGCAGTCATGTCATAATCTGAAAATTACTGCCAAATAATTGTAAACTTTGTAAAATAGAAAGTATATAAAGTAGATATTAAATACAGACACTTCAGTATTTTATTGAAGCTATTCAGTGTACAATTAAACGTTTTCAAAAGGTGTAATTTATTTAAAAATTGTCTCATTTTGGTAAAATTTATGTGAACTTTTAAAGCTAAATATTAAACTTAATATGCTATGTAAATATATACATATATACATTCAATGATGTATTTTTTTAAAACATTGGCTTGCTTTAATTTGTTAAAAGTGCAAGTGTTACACATGCTTTGTACATTGAAGTTGAAAGGGGTTTTACATTTTCCATTAAAATGACTTTATCAAATGTTGTCTCGTCATGTTGGGTTTTTATGTTTGGGGCCACGCGTGACAGCCCGAGTCCTCGTTCCGCTGGTCATAGGCCTTGCAATGTCCTGCTGCGGTTCCTGTGCACCGCTCTGCCCTCTCCGGGTTTGAGACAAAACTGCGAGGGGAAGTGCTGGAGCGCAGCTCACATGGCTGAGCCAGAAAGAGCCTCTCCTTAAGAATAAAACTATTTAAATGTGGCTTATGTTCTGCCTTTAATAATCCAACACTTCCTTTGGGTGAAGGGGGAAAGGAATTTCTACAGAACCATTTTTTAGAGCATGTTGGCTTTTTACAGTTCAAGTAATACAGCAAAATATTGGAAGTTTAAAAAAAATACTTGTATCTGTTTTTATTTAATAATGCTAAATGTTACAGTTGAGCAGAATTCCAGCTCTTGGCGTTAGTTTGAATAGTTAAAGTGTACATGGATTTAAATTATTAAAACTATTCAAATGTTTAGATTTTATATCAAACATTAGGTGCAGCTGTTAGCTAGCTCGTGCCATGTCCAAAAGGGGATAGTAACTACCCTGGGTACTGCGCCCTGCCTGACTAAGTCTGACTGGGTTTTGGGTCACAAAAAAAAATAGTGGAACACAAAAGCAATTTCTGCTTCTAACAGTAAAGCTCTTTATTTAGTTGGTTTGAAAACTTGGAATTTGTTTGAAGTTGCAAAGGAATATGTTGGGGTGAATGTTGCTGTGCTCGGTGGTTGATTCTCAGCTTCGTACCCAGTTACGTGCAGCATCTGCCTTTACGCTGCCTGTAGCACAGGACTAGAGCACTGCCTGAAGATGCGAAACCTGCCAATGCACGTTTGCTTAAGGACAGGTGGACTTTAGTCGCATGTACTTGTTTTTTAAAGTTCAGGATATGTAAGTGAATTTTAATCTTAAGTATTTTTCCCCTTGAGTTGAGTTCTGGTGAGGTACTTTTAACATTTGTGAAATTTCTGGAGGCTGTTGAAATTTGCATTCCTGCTGCAGACGGCTGTATCCCCCCCTTGTTTTTTTTCTACACAAAGAGCAGTTGTTGGGGCCTGAGCCACGGCTGTTGTCACAGCTCGCTCCTTGTGCTGGGGCGTCTTTGTAGTTCAGTTGAAGGGAATCGGTTGGTTTCCCCCCATTTATTAGCAGAAAGCGTCACGTTGCTGTGTCTGTCCTGGCTAAAGCCTCGGGCTTCCTTCTCTGTCTCTTCCCCAAGGCACTGGGGTGCTTTACCGTCAGCGACCGCACAGCAGGCAGCACCCCGTGCTTCTAGGTCTGAGCTCTGGTACCGTCCTTTGGGCCCCCGCGGGGCACTGATGGCTGCCCCCGTCTCCCCGCAGCACTTACAGACCCAGGGAGGGATCCCCACCTCTGCCTGTGAGGTTGAAGAAGTTCTTGCCTCCTCGGGTGGTCACCGAGTGAGTCACTGAACAGAGGCTGGTTTGTATTTCCAAGTGTGAATATTAAAGTTCTTCCTTTGTGACTTTTTTCCTGCCACCTTTGCTGATGAATCCTGAAGTGTGTGTCTAAGTTGTTAATCTGCAGAAAGATGTGGGTGAAGCGGATGGCAAAGCAGCAAGAACCCTCCCAAAGAAACGCCTGAGAGATTGACAGGAATTTAAGAAAAAAAGTCTCAGTTTGGAGAGGCAAAACCAATGGGCTCAAGCTGCAGCATTGCACAGCGTGCTGCACAGTCGCTGGGGTAAGTAGATCTTTGCTGCTTTCGTACCAAAGATAAATTGATAAATTAGTTTGAACTGCATAAATAGGATTTCACCGTAGTCACTATAGAGTCTAACTATCCACTTGATTTGTTTAGTGGAGTTTATCTGTAGTAAATTGATACAGTAGTTACACCAGATGCATGATTTTAAAATTTTGTGGTTAATTGGGTATGTCTGATGGATTTGCAATACATAAAAACATAACCTGGTGCATTTTGCTTTGGGAATGGCTGCACTTGCGGATGGGACGGCCTTGTAAACTGCCCATAGCAGTGACGGTGTTTCCTAGTAGCTGATGGGAAGGGAAGAAGTCCAAAGTGAGTGAACGAGGAAAACGTGGCACAAGCTGAGCGCGACGGGAAGCACTGTACAGCGTTTATCGCCACCATCTTAAAGAGACTCTGCAAGTTGCATGCTGCATGCATTAGCAGACCACAAGAAGTTGTTAAAGGCAACAGCTACTCCAAATACTACTAAAAGAGGCCAAAAATTTTGTGTTTTTTAAATCCTTAGTGTACCAAATTCAGCTTAGTCAATGTCTTAAGGTTTCTGGCTCCGTCACAATGAAGTGGAGCTCCCCGCTCCCCTACGGGAAATTGGAGCGGGAAGTTGGGCTGGCAGCGTGCTTGCTGCCGGTACAACCCAAGGTTTTCATAGTTGATGTCTGAGACTAAAGAGGGGTTTGTGGGAGGTGTTTTGTTTTAAGGTTAGTTTTTCCCTCTCGACCATTTCCATGTTCTGCCAGGCGTTACTGGGCACATTTTTCCCATCTTCCTTTCCTAAAGACTCTTCAGGAGGTTTTCTGGTATACAATCTCAACTATTTTACTGTAGCCAAAAGTATTCGATGAGATCAGCTGAAGCTGTTTGAGTGCGGGAACACTGTCAAATCCTAGAAGAAGAATGTGAAGTACCGCGTCATCTTTTGCCACCTTCCTCTTGAGACCAAGCTCTGCCTTGATCTGCTACGCTCTCCACGAAACTCTTCCTCTCTTTTTTTTCCTGTCCTTTGAAAGCTCACGTCTCAAAGTCATCAAAACCGCAAGCCCTGCTCTCTACACGCACCCTCCTTCCCACACGCACCCTCCTTCCCACACCCCTTTCCAGCTCCTTATCATCACCTCCATCCACCGCACTGCTGTACAGGGAATGACCGCGGCAATTTTCTTCCTATTGTAACTGCAGAGGTAACTAACAAAGAGTAAGTAATTAGCAAAGAATAAAGCGGGGCTGCTATGACCTGAAGTATTCCAGCATGGCTGGCTGGCTGTGTATGTGGTTTAGCTGAAACAGAAATTCCCGGACTGCTGGAATTACCGGCAATGAAACCATGGTCCCCGTTATGCAGGTCAGACGTAGGGGGTTATAACAGTCCGATTTTAAATCTATTTATTCTGCTCTTCCAGCTTCACGGAAATTGCTCAGATCTGTGTGTGTAAACCGAACCCCCATCTGATCAGCGCTACGTTCTCATGCTCTCTGACCTTTTCGGTAGGTGGTAATTTTGTTCGTACCCTCTCCCGTGACACCCTGTCAAGCCCTCTCCTGCCCTCACAGCTGACAGCCTTCCCTGCCCTGCGCCGTAACTGGGAATTTCCCTTCCTTCCTCCTTCCACAGCCACCTTCGCCCTGTTCTGCTGCTTTCCCGAGCAGGATGTTTGTGCTCTCCCCCACATCCGTGCTGGATGAGCCGCCTCTCCCTGTTGGGACTCCTGGACTAAGGCTTTGCTGTGCCTTCCCCTCCTAACCCCCAGCTCTGCCTCAGACAATGTCAGCTCTCCGCTGTGCTCCTGCTTTCCACCTTTTGACCTGCCCTTTGTTGGCAGAAGTGCCACTTTTCCTTCTCCGCCTTTGTGTTCGGTGATACGTGTGCCCCAGGAGGGCAGGGGAGCACTCGGTGGCGTGGGGGCTCCTCTGATGCAGTGTCCACCGGCACATCCCTTTCTTTCCATCTCAGCAGGGTGGCTGAGGAAACTCTGACCGAGGAGCAGATGATCTGTAGCATTAGCAGCACGCACAAACTAACCTCTGTACTTTTTTCATTTGTTCTCATAGGTTTTGAAAAGGAAGTTACGATCTATATATAGCTAGTAGGAAAATCTTGCCTCACAGAAAATTGAAGATGTTTTACCTGATGTCTTGCATACAAACAGTTGCATTTTTAAACAGGGGCTTTTCTCAAGCGGAGTGGTAGACTGAAGGATTTTTACTGTTATGTTTCAAAGTGAACATTTCTGGTACCTTCCAACCGTACCGATACAATATTGTCTTGACACAGCTGCCTGTTTCTTTTCCCAGTCCCTGGGCACGTGGTTTTATCGTAGCTCTGTGCTTCCTTAGTGGAATTAAAGAGTAGGGTTTAGTAGCTCTGAGGCAGGAAATCCTGTGTTCTCACAGCTCTGAGGATTTCATATTGTTTGATCTCAGGAATACCTTAACTCCTGCAGCAAACGGGCCTGAGGGAACCCTTTGACTGATTACAAGACAAAAAGCCTGGGTAAGTTTAGGTTACTGCTGGTAAAACAAACACGGGAGAGAAAGGAGGTGGAGGAAAAGATGGCCCCAGCTCTGAGTCTTTAGGGAGCAATGAACTTCCTGCTGTGCAGTTGAACTCCACGGGCCACGTACTGGGGCAGAAAGGTCTGGCAAATGCTGTCCAGGCTATAGCTGATTTGTGGCAGCCACACTACCACTCTGATTACTTTTGAACAGTTTGATTGATTGATTTTGGTTCCTACTGTATTTTTAGTCCAGTTCAGTAGGTGTTCTATCAGCTGCTGTGGCTGTACTTGCTTTTCTCCATCTATTTTTCTAGTGAGCCTGCTTTCCCTGAACCACAGAACGGCCCAGGTTGGAAGGGACCTCGAAAGATGATCTGGTCCAACCTTTTGTGGGAAAGGGAGCCTGGATGAGGTGTAGTCCCCACCACTGAAAGCAGGTCAACAGGAATTGCAGATGGCTGAAGAGCTGCTGCTGACAGGAGAGTGGGAAGGAGTCCAAGGCCAGAGCTCCTGAAAATGGAAATGCTGTCAGAGGAAGAGGTCACAAGATCCTCTTTTCCCTTTATATAAAACCAAAATGTATAACCCAACACTTCTGTATTTTGGTTTTAGCTGTCGTTGTAAGTAGCAACTTGTGGTGCAGTCTGCAGATTTTATTCTCGGGAGACTCCACGTTGCTTCCCAGCTGCCTTTCTTCGGTTTCTCCTTCTGTGGAGATACAGCCAGAGATTGGGTAATTACAACTTCTTTTTGCAAAGCGTATGTTGGCTGCATTCAACAGGGATAGTATTTCTGCCTTCCAAGACAAGAGTGGTTTCTGTGGTAAGGCGGAGTCTATGGAGAGAAGTCAGTGTCTGGACACGTGTTTAAAACTGGCTCTTGGTGAGACACTTTGAAATAGCGGACCGCAGCAGTGTTTAGTTCTGGCCGGTATAAAACAATACAGCTCAGACTCACCGCCCGGGGGAAGCTTTCCCGGTACCGCCCCAGGCTTTGCTTCCACGCTGTGCGACCACCGCTAACTTCCCCCGCGGCTGCGGCCGCTGTAGTTCACGCGCGGTGTCTCACTGCGCGGAGCCCGCGCCTCTCCGCCGCTCCCGCACGGCTCGGGGAGTCCGCCGGCCGACGGAAGGAAAGCGGCGCTCTGCCGGCGGCGGCGCAGGGCGCGGCTTCCACCAGGGGGCGGTCGGCGGCAACCGAGCGCGGCGGCGGCGGCGGGCGGGGGGGCGGGGGGCGAGCGGGGCTGCCCGCGGGGCGGGTAACGCCGTCCGGGGGAGGAGGGAAAGGGCGCTGCCGGTGGGGAGGGAGCGCGGGAGAGGTGCGGGAACGCCGGTGCCGGCCAGCGCCGAGGTGCAGGCAAGGGAAAGCGGCTGCTGCTTTCATCGTTTCAGCGTGCCAGAACTCAAACGAGCTGGAAGGCAACAATCATTTAAAACGGTTTTAAACTGTCGGGGATAAACTAATTGCTGACGGACATCGGGGAAGAATTTCCTTACGTTTATCCCAATGTACCCGTAAAACTTGTCCTCTAGTGGTGAGTATTCTCTATACAACCTTTCATTCTTTAAATGGACCGTGTCATTGCTTAGCTCTGAATTCAGACTGAAGGATTCCTTACTTGAAAAATTAAAATATTTCATCTTATTTCATACACTTAGCTTTTTCCCTGGAACATAAAGCATTTTATGGATTCTCAGCTGCAGGATGTTTTACAAGTGTCCCCTGCTGCTGCTGAAAGGGGTGATCCTACCTGCTCCCACATGCCCGTCCTTCCGTAGGCTTCATGGCTGGCTGGCCGTGCTGCTGCGTGGAAGGGAGGAAAAGAGGAGGCTGGCAGTGCCAGGGCTCTCCTTTTGGCAGGAGCAACTGTGGTCTTCAATAGGCCGTGGTCTGACTCTTTACTGGTATCGCCTGCTCCAGCTCTAGGACTGTCTCTGTATTACACAGAAATATTCAGCTTTCCACATCACCTTCGTGGGGCTTCTGTAACGCTAGCAGTAACGCTAGCAGTGCTCCGGCTGCAGCTTAGTGCTCCTGTCCTACTAAAGGGAACGTTGCACCCCTTCTCCTTTCTGCATCCCTCACGGGAGTGGCAAACTCTCGTGCTAAGCCATGCTGCCTGCAGTTTGATTCCAGCAGCAGTCACGTGGTGAGTAGGCAGGCTGCAAGAACAAACACTGGCATTGCAGGAGAGAGAAAAATTTTAGCAACACTTTCAAAAGTAGCAGCGTGGAGTCTTGCCCCTGCTCGGCTATCTTCCTACAGAGAAGCAGCTTCCTTTGGATCTGGTGTTTTGTTTATGCACCTATATATGAAGGGACAGTTTAGTCTTAAAAACAGAAGGTAGAGCTTGCAATTCCCCTACCTCCCTCTGAAGAATCCTGACTCCTCAGCAGAGGTAGCCAGGCTAAAAATTCCTTCCTTCTCCTATAGCTGCTGTTTACAGAGACAGCTGAAATGTCTGTAGCTAACAGCCCTGGGCTATCATCCCTGGCAGTGACATGAGATAGGTGCCTAAATAATTTTATTTCCTTCTTGTGAGCACATACCATTTTCTTTGCTTTACTTACATGAATAGAAACACCACGCTCCACTACCTTGCTGCCTGTAACAGCCAGCCAGGCAGGTGACGGCGGAGAATGTAACTTGCCCTTTTGTGGGAGCAGCGAGCTGGGGCTGACCTGGAACAGGTTACCTCATCACACTGTTCTGTGGGGCCACGTCCTAAACCGCTCCAACTGAAAAATAACACTTTTTTCCCCAGCAAGATTCGTTTCCTGCTACAATTCAGCACAAGAGACCTCCTCTAATGAACTCGTCTTACCTGTGTATCCATAGGCTTTTTCTAGCCTCCAGTCCCTGCTCTCCTTCAAGCACGCACAGGAGACACCAGGTATACAGAGGTAAGGGGAGAATTTGCACAGCAGTCAGGTGTTCTTGCTGCTCTTCCAAGTCTAATCTGGAAGAAAAATGTACCCCTGGAAAGCAAGTTCACCTTGTAACAGCACAAGAATAACTTAAAATGGGGTAGCTTGCAACGCTTAACACTTTTCATTAATCAGTAACCGCTAAAGTTAACTAATGCCTCCACTACATGTTACAACACCCCCCCCCAGGAAAGCCTGGGTTCAGGTAACACTCTAGTGCAGGGGTAGGGCTGGCTAACGCTCTGCGGCAGGGCACGGGCTGACCCGTGCTGAAAGGGGCTGAGTGTGAGGAGGGCTGCACGGCCCTCCTCAGAAACCACAACCCTGAGTGGGTGTGCACAGCTCTGCTGGTGCCGTTCAGCTCCGGGTAGCCTGTCCCCGAGTAAAACCGTAGTGCTACTTCCTCTGACACTTCAGTGCTCTCTATGTGTTAGACAGCCAAGTCACTTCACGCATCGGCTAGGCCCTCTGAATTCATCCCAGCTTTCCCGTACTTGCTGGACGATGAACACAGAAGTTCAGCTGTACACGTACGCTAACACTGTTAGTATAAATCTGAATTTGTTTTTATACTCTGCAACATTTGTAGATATTTAACACACGTTTAGTGTCAAAACACCTTGGTTTTTATTTTCATATCCTTTTTGAATCAGGTTAAGCTGTAAACAATTTCTTTTTCAATCAAATACTGCCAGCTAGAATTACTTCCATTCATGCATCACTGAAAACAAAAAGGGTATTTTTCCTCACGTATAGATTTTTCTTTTTTAAACAATGTCACTTTATACAGAAACCAATAGCTAGATTCGATGCACCCTGATTAGTTATGTAAACAGATAACCCAAAAAAACTCATCAACAGAACTAATAAGTTGGTTCCTTCATAGAATGGAAATTAAAATCTCTCCTGACTTGAGGTTAACATGGTCAGGAATATAGACCGTGGCACATAAATCCATCTAGGAGGTGTATAAATTGCACTGTATCTGAATTAACAAAGTTATGCATAATGAAATGCACAGTTTAAATTCATGCTAGAAAGCATTTTTCAATATGAATTGGCAGCCAAATGGCAACCATAACAGTTAGGTTCTGCACCATCATTTATGGCATTATAGATAACTAACTATTACATATAGCATACTTTAAAACCCTGAAGGATTGTGTTACTTGAAACATTCTCCAGGCAGTCATTTGGTTTGAAACAATGGGAGAAAGACTAAAGAGCTTGCCGTCTTATACCGATTATGGTACCTTTAACTTTTATGAAGTAGATCAGATATGATGTGTATTTCACAGTAACAAAGTTGCTTTAATGCCTTTTCTCCAACAGTAGGGTTGTGTTAGATGTTTCTGCCCTCAGATCACCATTGTCCTGGTGGTTTTCCCTTTTCTTAAGTTTGGGTAACTACACTGAGCGCTTTTCCTGGTTTTTAACTATTCATCAGTCCTTTCAGTATATCTTCCGAGAGTTCCAGCAGAGGGAGTTCAGGGGATGGGATGTCCAGCGGGGGAAGGTTGGGTATTGGAATGTCCTTTGCCTTCCCAGCAGTTGTTGCAAACTTCTGCCAAGTTGCAGCTGAAGAAGTAGATTCTGAGTGTTGCTGCAGACCCCACAACTCTGACTTCTCGACAAAGTCAGCATCTACATCCAACTCCTTGTCTACTGGAGATTTTTGGAGTCTAGCTCTTTCTGCTTTTAACTGCTTATTCTCTCTCCTTAATCTCTCATTTTCAGCTACAAGGAATTCTACGTGCCGTTTCAAATCTGCAATTTTGGTTGCCTGCTCTTCTATTATTGTTTTGTCATCTTTTGGAGCTTTACTCCCAATACATGCTTCTACTGGCTCCTTTTTTTTCTGAAGCAGAAATAACAGCGTATCCGGGTCCCTGTCAAAGACACCCTGAATATCCTGTGGATGTTTCTCTGTGGAAGGGCTGTATTTCTGAGTAACAGGAACCAATACATTTTGATCATCAGAGTCTTCAGCAGGTGGCTTATAAGAAGTCTGAAGATGTGCAGCTACTTCCTTGTCAGCATTCTGCTGGGCTTTCACCTTTTCCTCCCTCTTTGCCCTTTTCCACCTCTCCTGGATGAGCAGTAACTGTTTCATGTGACTATCCCTTTGTAATTCCAGTGATAGCTGAGCCTGAGTAAGAACAAGATTAAACAATTTAATTGGTGATCCCTAATCCCACCCAAATATTCATGCAAGTAAAGTTACATGCATGTAAATATTTACATAAACAGCGTCACAGCATACCCGAGAGAAGGGGAGAAGCTTTTGTTATTCAGATACTGAATCCAACAAGAAGTGATCTCTGTTTGTACAATGCAACAGATTCAGATATGTCACCCAAATTTAGCATAACTACTAGTATCGTGAAGGAGCGAGTTAACATTTGGTCTTTTTGTTTGTTTAATTTTTGTTTTTGAGTCACTGACTAGGCTATGATAATACCTCTGAGCAGGGGCACTAGGAGTTTAACTGACCTATGACCAACACCAAGAAGGAAGAGATTCACTTGGCATGCACAGACTTACTTTAGCTGAATAATACAGATTATTTGTATGCTTCTGTGATGGTATCTGAGTAGACATATTAATAACACCCAACACTAAGCAGAAAAGTGCTCCAAGGCCAGATATGGTCTCCAATGATTCAGCCATATTTAATGAAGGGGGTGGCATGGTGGTTAATAACTCAAGGGAACTACCTGGGTAAGAGGCTACCATTTTTCTACAAGAATGACCCTTTGGAGGAAAGACAGATGTCTGATCTCCAAGGGTTATTTGCTTTGATAATATTGGCTAAAATCAAAGCCTGCTGCTATAAAAGAGTGCTGAGCAGACTACACTACTACATTCACAGATAGATTTGTGCAATCAATAAGGAAAGGTGTAGGGCTGTTGTTCTGGATATCCCCCAGTTAGGGTGAACAAAACCAAAATTACTGACTGTAGATGAGATGCTCAGCTTCGTGTCTCAGCAAAGCAGCCTAAGTGCCTCACAGCAAAAGTTAAATATGAAACTAGTTTTATCGCCTACTTGAAGATGCCTTTTGCAGACTAGAAACCACTGTTGGAGAACACTTGGATAGGTTATTAGTTCTCTTGTCCCTGCTCCATGTAAACTTGGAAAAACTTTCAAGGAAGACTAGCATCACTGCACTTCTGAAACTCCTGGTGCAGTTGCTGTGGGTTCAGAAAACTATGCAGAGGCTAAGGCCCAAGAGGGGTATGATCAGTCAGGGGACAGAGGCACACAACAGCTATGGCTGATTCTGGTGTCTGCTGCACTTTGGTCTCACCTGCTCTGACTGGGTCAGCTTCATAGCGTCTGTAAGGTATGCTGCAGAAGAGAAAATTGATAAACACTTAGGACAGGGTTACAAAACCTGAACATTTCCATAAAAGCTAACAAAAGGCTTCAGACCTTCCGTGTTCTGAATCCCCACATAAAAGCAACAGTCCAGAGGCAAAGTATTTACCAAGTTACAGTGGCTGGAAACACCTGCTGTTTTTCAAAAGTCTGAAAAAATTACTGTAAGATCATGTAATACGTGCTACACCCTTGCCATGGCATCCTGTTGGCTCAGGTGGTTCCAATTTGTTTTTCAGAGGAGGACAGCAGTCATTTCCAGAAAGTCTCAAAACAACTTTCCCGTGAAGGGAAGAAACACAGCTAAGTACCAGACTTTTAACATACAGGCATTTTAAGACAAAATGTGCTAAGTAAAATCCGCTCGCCCATGGCACACCAGTATTATGAAGTCATGCTGTTTAATTCTATTCTTGATGAAGAGGTATAGTCCGTAGTTCCCCACTTTTTTCATCAACTTCCCCTCCAAACCAGAAACGGTGCTGGCTTACAGTCAGAGCAGCACTTCAGACTTTGAGCGTATCTGGCTAGTGCTGAAAATGACAAGATATGAGAAACTCTTAACCAAATTTGGAAGGTTATAAGATAATGGCATAGAATCATCAGATGAAGAAAAGCAATAAACATTCAATGCATTTCTGGGTTTTGGCTTGGTATATGACATGAAGGAAACCAAAAAGAAAAGCCTGCATATTAGAATGTAAGTGCGCTCCCTTGTTGCTCTGAGTATTCCTAAGTACCAAAGAAACTATCAGTTTCTCATTTTATGGGTTTTTCTAGTATTTATGAATGGAAAGTGAGAATGCCTGGTATCTAGGTTACGATGTTCAGAGTAGCCACTTATTTTGTCTCCACGCAAGCTCTGTCACTGGAAATGTCCTACTTGTTGCATCAATTAAGACCTCCTCTTTCTTCTTCTGCCAAGCAGTTGCCGCACTCTCGGCCAGCTGACGGACTCCAACACAATTAAGCGTGACTAGTTAAAGGGACGGGTAAATGCACAAAGTCTCACTTAGGAGAGGCTGTCAACTGCAGCGTCAAGGCCTGCGATGCAATCTGGTGTTTTTCTTGAGTTCTGGGAAAGCTGAGCTCATCACCTGTTCACCTGTTCTCAGCTGCCTTGATTCAAACATTAGGAAAAGGAAGTAAGTAAACTTTTGTAAGTAAACATTTGTCTAAGTATTTCCTTTATCAACAGAGAAGGCAGGTGACTTCAGCTATGAAAGCAGTGAAGAAAATACAACGTGTAAAGTGAAACTGGCTTACAGCAGGTCCCCAACTGCAGTTTGTGCATTACACAAGGGTGTTACCTTCATCTTGAGTCAAGAACAGCCTTCTCAGTGATAACCACCCCCAATCAAAACAACTTTGGAAACATCTGGCTTTAGCTGCTCATATTAGAGAAAAAGTTTCCAAAAAGGTTCTTGATCTGGACTGAAAAACAGATTCACATTCTAAGAATAAAAATAATATTTTGCAAGTAACTAGATATTCTACTTACACGAGGCATGCAAATCTAGAAACTGATTTTAAGAGCTGGAATGTGAGAAATACCTACTCACCAGCAGCTTTTTTGTGACAAGAAATTGCTTCTTCATATTTCCCTGCTGCCAACAAACGGTCTGCTTTTCTGCTCTGCTGGTGAGCCTTAAAATAAAAAGAGCATTACATCAATGAGGGTTAACCAACAAATAGTTATACCTGTTTTAAAAGTAATCAGTACATCTAAGAAACTGCACTGATTCAAATTCTCAGGCTTTTAGGCTCCCACTCCCTTCCAAGCTTTATAATTTGATTTCTTTGTTAATACCACCTTACAAGAATCTGTACTGTACAGGTAAGAACTGAAGTTTGTTAATGCAGCAAAGATAGTGTGTACACAACAAGATCCTTTTGAAGCTGTTACTCAGAAATTACGTGTTCTCCTTTATAGTCAGGCATTGACTGTAGTCGTGTAAAAAGACCAGTAAGGCCATAAGAAGCTATGAGAAGCTGTAAGTATTTAGGACCAATTTACCTGGCAGAATGCGAGATATTTGAATTATGTTACAGGCTGCAGCTGGTTTGACACTTTCTGCTGCCTCATGCTGCTTCACCAATGGGTGAAGAAATTGCAAAAGATCCTGGGTTTTTTGTTTGCAGCTTACACCAATTAATGGAAGCAGCACAGCCATAGTTAAAGATATCAAAGTTACGTTGTTGCTGTACAACAGTTAAGTCTATACTAGCATTTGTAAGCCACTAATGTAAACCACTAAGGTAGATTAAGGATGTTGCTGAAAGCAAGCAATTGATGCAAGTATTTGCATATGCTCAGTGAGAAACAGTATTGCATAACCAGCACTGCAACATTCATGAAAGCAAGTCTTTTTGTCATTACTACAAGACATGAATTTTACGGTCCTTCCTTCAAGACAAGCTATGTAATATGAAAGGCTACAACCACTAACTGGCAAGGCTGTCAGTAACATAGACTATCCATGACTGCTTTAGTACATGTTGAGTTTGAAGTAAACAGACGTCATGTACCAGGCACTGACTCTGTGAAACAATACAAGACACTTAGGAATCTGAAGGAAGTGTTTGCCTGTTTGTGGTTTGTTTTGTTTTTTTTTTTTAAGATTACTGTTTCTCAAGAGAGCTTTACCAAATCCATACTGGCTGAACCTGTAGGGGAAGCAGAGCTGAAAGCCTGAAATCTCTCTCTATAATTCTGTCTCTGACCCATACAAATTCTCTATTCCCTCCCTTTACCCAAATAAAGGCATAAAACATATCAGACTTAAGATGTTTGGTGAATGTAAGTCACTGACTCACTTTAAGCATGTTCCAGGATCAACGTAAAAATGAGAGCATTTGTCCATAGCCTAAGATGCTAGAACAGCTGGTTCCCTACAGGCCTTATGGAAATACACTTTCCTCTTGCAGTCTTGGAAGAAGCATCAAAGGTCAGATACTCCAAACAGGATGGTAACATGATTCTATCAGGACTAACATGATACTTATACTAATATCCATTTTAAAAATAAGTTCCAAAATGCACATCAATTTCTTTGTCCTCCAAACTGACATATCGCCTACAGTGTTACAGTAAGTTCAATTTTCTACCAGAATTTTAGCAGCTCTGACACCACAGAATAGAATGACTTCTACAGAAAACACTTTTGGGCAACAGCTGTTCTTAAGCAATCCCTAGCAGTTATATCACTGCATTTAGATATTTGGCTTTTCTAAAACTGATTTCATATGCTAATATGGAGTGTTCTAAAAAAAAAACAAACCCCAAAAACACCCAAACCACACAAAACCCCCTTCTTGATTCTTCACAATGAATATTTCAGTTATATTCTTCTTCCTCATCTTCGTTCAATCTTCATAGCATTGTCAGCATTCCCCATTTCTTCTGCCCTGAGGTTACATAATCTCAGAAGAAGAAGTGTTTTTCTATTGGAAAATCATCTATTTTATGGCCTTTTTCTATGGACTCCTACAAATGATGTATGCTGGAAAGATAAACTTACTTCGCACGGGAATGAACATGCGGTATCAGCTCATATAGAGCCACCTCCTGGGTTATTCCTGGCAGCTCATCCAGTTACAAATTAGCTATGTCATGGACATAAAAACACCTGAGCTAGCTTCTTGCAGAACAATTTTTCAATAAATTAGTATTGATACAGCTGCTTCTGCAAACTGTATGGGCAGGTCTAAAAAAACAGGGAAAGAGGAAACAGGGTAGCTAGAGACAGAAGAGCTAAGAAAGGAATTCAACAAGCCGGGGCCTGGTTCCATTTATTAGTTTCTACATATAAGAATTTGAGTCTGATTGCTTTCAAAGGTTATTCTCATATGTTTTAAACTACTGGAGCATGATCTTCGTCAAATCACTTAAGCACATGCAGAACATTTGAGGACAGTCAGTTGTTATTTGATTGAGCAATTAAATTATTTCCATTCTCAATTAACTCCCAGTGAAGCTGAAGGGAGTCAGAAGAAGTTGGGCTAGATTGTTAATAAAATTAGGAAAACAACAGTCCAGAGATGCTAGCAAAAAGAAAAGCTAGGATTCTATGATTACAAGGTCAAAATGCTTCTCCTGCTGTTACATTAAAATATATAGATGTCAGGCTATCTTACTCTGATGCAGAGCAGCAGACTTCCCCAGTGGAAACAAGAGGGACAACAGCAGAGGAAAAAAAATAAAAATCAGTGTTTCAACACAGCCTTGTGTGAGAAAGCTAGGTGTATATTACAAAAAATTTCTTTACTGAGAGAGTGGTGAAACACTGGAACAAGCTGCCCAGGGAAGTGGTGGAGACACCCTCACTGGAGGTGTTCAAGGAACGTGTGGACGTGGCATTGTGGGACATGGTTTAATGGGCATGGTGGTGTTGGTTGATGGTTGGACTTGATGATCTTACACGTCTTTTCCAACTGTAGTGATTCTGTGTTTTGCAGTCAGTCATGGGGGAGGAAGTCCTCGTTTTGTATGTTTTCCTTCCAGCTTGACAAGGAAATATTTATTCATTTATTCCACCCTGTGAGTGTTTGTTCCAAATAGTTGATTGTGCAAGGACCAAGGAATTTCTTCTGTTTTCATGGTAGATTATTCATCACCAACAGTCTGAAGAAATTAGTGATGCTGTTTCCTAGCAGCAAGTGATGAAGCTGCAACAGAAGTACTTGGATGCTTACTAGCCACATATCATGGATAAGCGTCTATATCTTGTCTAGTCTGCTGGTTTATTCTTAGCGCTCAGCTACACTTAGCCACATAGCATCCAACCATTGTTAGCAAAATCTGTTTTGAACTCAAAGTGGCCTGTATCCCGTTATAAACCTGGCAATGGAAGAATTGGTCCTATATCATAAAGTGAAAAAAATGGCTCTCAAGTTTATCCTTGGTCTGATGTCATGCTAGAGGAAGGTGTTTACACCAACAATTCCAGAGCTGTTATGCTGGTTCCCAACAGATTCAAGCAGGACTGCTTTGACTTTGGTCCTGCTGCTGTGATGATTACAGAAACAGCTGCTGCATAACTGCAGTGGGTTTATATATCTGATTTCTCTTTCCTTTTCCAGTTGCAGCGCTGGAAATAAATGTAGGATGTGGTGTAAGAATAATTATAATAACAAACTATGGAATTGAAGGGGGGAAGCAGTTCAACAACTACTTCCAGATGTCCCTCCCAATCCAGACGAGCAGGAATTCCCAGCAGGCAAATGGACAGGTGTAACAACTTGACTCTCATAAGAGGAAGCAGGTGTGAGTGAAGGATGACCAAGCTAAAAAGCTTCCTCACATAGCTCTAACATATTTGGTTCTTAAGGGATTGGTGCATGGCTTATCGTAGCACTTGAACTGCTCTGGATCAACTACAGAAGCAGGTAAGCTAGACAGTTTTCCTCAAACTTTCTAACTGTAGCTGAGGTGTTAAGGGATGATACTTACATTTGTAAGTTTGTACTGCTATTCCAAAGAAATGTTTCTATTTGATTCTCCACCCAGCTAACCTGAACCATTGACTATGTAATCTCTGAGCAACAGAATAAAAAAAATGATCAAACAACCCTCTAAAACAGCAATGTAGGTCTCCTCTTTGCCTAGAACTTTCTTTAGCCACCCAAAAATTAACATCCAACTTCCTTTTTTTTTTTTCAAATAAAAACTAGACAGTGATGTGACTGCAGGCCATGAGAAATGAAGCCATAAAGCCCAGTTACCAGTTTTCTTACCACTCCCTCAAACTATAAAAATGCTAATTTTCTTTCTAGCGATTGTGCACCATTACAACTTAAAGGATTACCACGTGATTCCAGCTTAGGTTGTGTGTGTGTGGAAAAAAGCTGCTGCTTTTCCCATATGGTTCCACTTGATGGATAGCTATTATAGAAAGAAGAGTAACAGGAAAAAAACCTCCTTGATCCTACAATATTTTTAAAAGGTAAATGTAGTACTACTAATTTTCAAATAGGTTAAGTCTACTACCCTCTCCTAAGAGCAGTAATTTGCAACAGCTCTCCTGTAGCTGAGATAGATAGTCTTGTGTATCTTTTTTCTTTATTCCCCTAATGGAAACAGCTCTTCACTAGACAAAGCCTTGCACAAGATGTTAAGCTTATAGCCTTCTTTGTTCATTGTAAGGGGCTCTCTAGAAAGTGATGTATTTTAATATGCTTATGAAGCACAGATTACAGTGCCTTACTAATAAAGTTACAAATGAAGACAGGAAAACCCAGCTGCTAAAATTAAGGGGCCTGAGGAAAGCTAACTGCAAAAAAGTTCTATAACAGTTTGTAAATGTTTTAAGTGAAACCACTGTTTGCTGCTAACATCATCTATTTTATGCTATGGACTGCAGATACCAGTTATCCTTGCCAGAAGGGATCAATACCTGTGCTTTCTTACTGCTGAAAGCAAAGATGAAGGTATTTTTTTTGAGAGATGAGGGATCTGTTTGAGCATTTGTTTCCTGAAGGATACAGGGCTGTTTTTCTAAGAAAGTATTTTGGAGAAAGGAAGAGTCAGAAAGTGCACATTGCATTACTTCCACATTGTACAAGAGTGCTAAGTATCTCCTACATGGGTGTTTACAGCAGCAGGCCACAAAGGGTGGGGTGAGGTGGTGCACCATTGTTCCCCCCACCCCACAAACACTCTGTCAGTGCTATACCTACAGAAGTCTCTTTCAAACCCCTTCTTACCAGGAGATAGTGAACTTAGAAAGGTTTGAATGTGTATGTCTGCATATGCATTGAAAAAGGGAATGAAGAGAGAATACAAGTGGAAAACTTGACCTGAGAGGTCCAAGAATAAACTATGGCCATCCATTTTTTTTTAATTAAAAAAAGTGCAATCATGAAGAATAAAACTCAGGGTGACTATGGAAAATGCTTGTATTCATAGGTAGTTACACTAAAAGTGAAAATAATAAAGAGTTGTACTGTAACTTATGCTAAATAATGGGAATATATTTGCCACTAAGTCTGAAGAAGTGGTAATGTGTAGCTTTATCAACAGAAGCAAGCCCCCTTAAAAATACTCCTTGTATTCTGTAGAAAAAGATAGAGTTGACTGAAGAAGAAACAAAAAATGGCAGAACCCATTGTGGCTGCTCAACCAAGACCACTAGCCACATGTTTAACTCAATTTTCTGTCTTGGAAAGCCTGTACTTAGCACGGTTGACAGAACAATGACTCAACTGTAAATTACAGGTTAGTGTGACTATATAGAGCAAAACAAGTATGTGAAACTCTCAGGAGAATGTATTCGCAATATTAACAGACTCCTCACTCACTTTGTATTGAACTGTAAAGATGCTGAAGTTCAACTTGCTTGTAAGAAATAGTACTAGAATTTAAATATATAGGCAGACAAGTAAGCAGTTGTTTAGCCAACCTTAATTCACTGAATACCTCTAATTGACTACACATCTGTTCCCAACCTATTACAAATTTAAGATAAAATGGTTAGTCTGAGTTCCTCACCATGCAAATGCAATTAAGAGATCTGGAATGAAACCAACTCACATGCACACTGCTCAGGTTAGGTGGAGTCTTCAAAAACCACATACAGGCATAGCTGCAGCTCTTTCCCTGATCACCTGCAACTTCATTAAGGAGTGGCATCCTTTTACCTATTGCATAGTCAAATCAACCTCATTCTCTTCCTTTTCATCCATTTAGTATGATAAAAGCACTAAATGCTTCACCTTGCTTGTCAGAGCAGTGTTGTATACCTACAGTTCTCAGATGCTTTGGTAATGCTTTTCTTGTCCCCTTATCTAGTGCTGCAGTTGGTACTACACAAGTCTCACTAACGGGAGGTTGTAAGCTAAATGAGAACAGTTCCTCTGCCCTGATAATAAACAAAAACAATCTGGGCTCCTATATGTAGCCCTAAACCACATGGCTCAAGCTGTTACAGCAACTGAGCTACCCCTCAGTAGGGACAACTGCGTCATCACAACAAATTGTGCAGTAAACAAACTATTACAGGAGCAACAATTTCAAACAAGTGGGGCAGAAAGACTTCAGCCTGCTGCCTCCCCAGCCTCTATGAGATGGCTTCATTTGGGTCTTTAAACTGTTAGGCATGCTTACTCAGAGCTGGACTGCATGGCTTGACGAAATGCACGCAATGCCAGCGTGACACAGCAGAAACACACTGCTGGTGGTTACCCAAACAGCGTAGATACCAGTGAGGAAATAATGCTTTTGTCAACCACCTGTAGCTTAGCTAATTATGTTCTTGACTGGGAGCTACTGCAAGTTGTTATACGTGTAACATGCAACACTTTTGTGTTGTGCTTTAATAGCAGTCACATGACTGAGCACAACATTGTCGAGCTTTTCCAAGGAGGCTATTACTGATCTGGCTGTTCGCCCAGTATCTGATGCATCACCTCAGCACCTCCAGTCACTTCACTCTTGTTGTTTTGCCTGTGTGTGGATGTAGTACTCGCCTCACTTCTAAACCATTTCTTAAATTAGACCATTGGTTGGCTTGCACTGGAATGGTTGCTGTCAATGTCTTACATCATTAACATTAAAAGCTTCCATTATGTGAGATTCTTGCAATATGTGTTTTTTGTTGTGTTATTTCCACTCCAGCCACTGGTCCATGCTTTCTGTTTTTCATCAAAACAACAACTGTTCAAGCTGGATCCCTTACACTTCAAGAAACTTACAGGCAATAGATATTCACCAGATTTTGGATTTTATCTTATTATAAACCATACAAAGTGCTATTACCTTGTAGGAAGAATACAAGGTAGAGGTGGTATGGCTCCTTACCACATATCCTACAGGAAGATACTGAGGTATTAAAGTAGACTCTGCAGAGTTATGAAGTCCTGGGTGTCGGACTCTGTTCAACGAGCAAGGTTCCTTTTTAGTCTCTTCTGGAGGTTGATACTATTTGCCTCATATTTTTACTGCAGTATTTCCAAGCTTCTGATAGTCAGCAGTGTGCTGTTGTGCTTCTTAAGTGTGGAAAATCTTCACAGGTGTCTGGCTGATACCTTTTGCTCCTATACCTAGGGTTAAAATTATTGCTGAATGTAAGATCAGGATTCTTTGCCTAAACCAGATGGCAGTAGGAATTGCCCCTACAGTAGGTAGCACAGAGAAGCTCTTAACTTCATTTTTTTACAGGAGGTCTTGTCTTATGAGACTTATCTTCATGTTTTTGCAGTAAAAGTTTTAATTTGTTAAAGAATGTTGGTATGTCTTAGTTTATGGCATTAGATTATGCGTGAAACAATATTCAGTTGGACTACATATCTGCTATATGGTTGCCTGCAGGTGCAGGGACTATGCTTAGTCCATATCAGTGCGCTGTGGAACTTAAAAATCTAAATATTTTATTTGTAGGGTTGAAGAACTGGCTTCCTTATTAGTAAAAGCATAAGGATCAGGGCTTTAACCCATTCTTTCATGATTATCGAATGTTTCTCATCTGCAAAGTATACAGTACACTAAGGGGGGAGAGGGGAGGAGGGAAAAGGGCAAGAGGAAGAGACAAAATGAATGCTCAAGTATCAGAGCTGCCCCAAAACACTTTCCCAGAGCTCTAACAACTCAGAGGATGGCAACAGATTTTGGAAAAGTTGTTTAAATTTATTCCTAAATGAAGTATCACTGGATACAATTAATACCTTGAGGACAGCTCAGTGGAAAAATCAAATCAGCAGTTAGTATTGTAGCACAAGCCCTAGAAAGGTTAAAAGAAGGAAAGATGGGGTTAGACTCAGCATGATTATTTGTTAAGCATGCAACAATGACACAGAAGGTATACAAAAAGATAAGAATAACTTTAAAAGAAAAAAGGGGTCTGAAGAACTAAAACCCAAATTCTAAAAAGATAGGTCCATTTCTCATTGAAGTCATTAGACCTGAAGGTCAACAATTAAAGCTTCCATTAAACAAAGAACACTGTAGTTATAGATTAAAAAAAAAACAGATCTGGAAAGCAAATTAGTATTTGTCTAGTGCCATCTACAGAAGTAAATAGGTGAATTAGAGAAACCAAATATAATTAAACTTAAGAAAAAGAAATATCACTGAGGCTTTAAAGCATTAAGACCCAGATGCATAAAGATAAAATATTATTTTGAGGGAAACATATCTTTCAGAAGGTAAAAAAAAATGTATTTGAAGTCAGCAGACTATGACAAGGTATGGCATGCCACCTGT
Organism: Gavia stellata; assembly: GCF_030936135.1. Lineage (NCBI taxonomy): Eukaryota > Metazoa > Chordata > Aves > Gaviiformes > Gaviidae > Gavia > Gavia stellata. The sequence continues at coordinate 6,987,484 of NC_082602.1, forward strand.
AATTAGGAAGGCTAAGCAAATAGTCAAATATATAAACAGTAACTGAAAGCCACCAATACAAGTGATTAAGTGCAGTTGGTGTGTTACATGTTGACAGAGAAATGGAGACATTAGGATACTGCAAAACTACTACGGATTTCTTTTTTTTGTCAGATCAGCTCCCCAGGAAAATCAGGACTGTATCCATGCTTTCCATTAACTAAGACTAGATGCTCAAATACTCAACTAATGAACAAGTTTTACAGGACAAAGCAACATCCAAGAACTATAGCAAATTCTAATGAAAAGCCTTAACTAAAGAAAAATCAATTTCACAAAAACTAGCAAGCCATGACATACTGAAAGAAGGAAAATATCTCATACTTAAATTATTGATACTAGATAAATAAGCCTAACGATTAGTGTATCCAAAACCACTTTGTAGTTTAGGGGTGTTTTTTCCCCCCCCTCCTCTCTGGTGGTATGGCATCTTTGGAAAAAGTTGTGCTTTTCCAAACCCCAGGAACTAGACTTAGGTAAGAGAAGAGAATTACAGGAGAAGCAAGTGAAATATGTGACACTGGATAGTATCAAAAACTTGTATGAACATTCTTATATTGGAGGTTGGCACCTTCCCTGAATGTTGTTGCAAACCTGAAACTCAGCTGCAGAGTGGGACTGTGAATAGAAGAGCTTTGCAAAACTCTAGTTACTCCTGTTCACGTCCTTGTAAAAACGTGGGTGTGTTCTAACCATGGTACTGTACCCATCCAAGCTCTTGTCAGGGAAGCACTTTCATGGTGCTTGACACAACCTGAAAAGACAGGTCATTTTTCTATATAAGATGATCCATGACTATGTTGTGCAGCAGTTTCAAGAGAAGTTCTTGTATTTCAGGGTACCCCTTAAAAGGGAGTAGGAAGTTGCGCAGGCAACTTCATAATTTTCTGTACAAAACTGTATAAAGCAACTTCTTTCCTGTATCATCTGTTACACAGAATTGTCTTGATCTTATTGTTATCCTGGTGCTAGACAGGTGTGGTAACTGCACACTGCTATCGTGGTCAGAGGATCATCAACCAGGCTTAGTCCTTCTTGTCACTCCTACAATCCTTAGTAAGTGGTCTCAGTAAGAAACACTACTAACTGGTGATATCTGCACTGCCACAAAATTGCTATTTTCAGCCATTTACTAGTGAATATTCAGTTATCATTTTCTCCTTAGAAGCTCATGTACTAGATCTACTTTTAAAAAGGTTTTTATAGTGTCTGTGAAATAGCTATAGTTTACCTCTCCTGCATTACCATGCTGCAAGTTTGTCTAAATTTAAACCCATCATATCAACAAGAGCTTTCTACTTCCTGCTGTTCCTTATTTCAACGGGCCTCCAGTATACAAAGTAAAAAGTCTGAGACAGAAGGATGCAGATATATCCATAGTGGTTCTGCACCATTGGTTCAGATCTAAATAGACCATCTTCCTGCTACACTGTCAGCCCTAATTCCATGGCTAGTCTGCAATGCCAATTTTACAAGCCTTTCTGAAACTAGAGGGAGCAATCCAGAAGTACCTGACTGACTCTGTATGGAGCAGACGAGGGTTTGCCAGGGCTGACACCAAGCTGGAGCAAACAAGCTTTGATTAAAAAAACCTGAACTGATACAAGTCTCCGAGGTTTGCAGGGCAATGTCTAAACAATTTCTGGATTAAACTCATTCCTGGAAGCACTATAGCTGTATTCCTGGTGTACTGCTCCCAGCTAATTGGACTGCTGGACCAAAGCTAGTTTTCTAAGGGAATACTCTGTGTATCACTGTATCTGAGGCATAGTCAAGATACAGCTTTGATAATTCTCTGCTGCCTTGTGGGTTTTACCTGTTCTTGACCCTAAATCTTGTGTATGTGATGGAAACCTACCAATTTAGGCTGTTTAAAATCTGATTAGCTTTTGTGAAGATGCGTTTTTCAGGTATCTGTGTTTCAAAGTTCCTTAGAGCTTTAGTTTAAGCAGAGTAATTACTGATTTTAAAGCATTTCACCATCTGAAAGTAAAAGAAGCATCTAGTCAGTAGTGGGCCCTGGTAAGTCTCTGAAACTCTTTAAACTCACATAGACATGGCCCGTGTCCTCTAAACGTTTCCTCCCAGAACATCCCTTGTGTTCGCACCTTGGGCCAGGCTTAACACCCCCCACCCCAACCTCACCGTGCCGCCGCAGGCACCCCTGCCTTGCTTCCCCTCCCGCGGTGCTCCCAGCTGCCCCCGGGCACGGAGCGGCCCCGCTCCCGCCGTCAGCCGCGGGCCCGGCGGGAGCGCCCGTACAGCCGCGGGGCAGCGCTGCGCGGCCGGGCCACCGCCGCCCCTCAGCCGCCGGGCCGGGCCGGGCTGGGGCGGGCCCCGCGCGCTCCCCACCCGCTCCCCGAAGCCGCCTCAAGTCCGGGACAGTGGCGCGGCCCCGCTCCCCTCCGGGCAGGCCAGGGCCCGGTGCCGCCGCGGCAGGGCCTGGCACAAGCCCTGAACAGGTGCTGGGGCGGGGGGGGGGGGGGGGGGGCGGGCGGTGGAGAGAACCCTATTTACTGTCCAAGTCGCGCTTCTCCGTCCGGTTACCCACCGGTAAGAGGGGAGGCGTGTCCCCCTCTCCCCGCCGCGGGCGCTCGCCGCCCCCTGAGGGCCGAGAGTGGCGGCGGGACCGGCGAACAGGACCCCCCCCCGGCCCCCCGCAGCCGCGCGCTCACCAGGTTGAGGGGCCCCTCCATCACTTCCATGGACGGCGGGGGCTGCGGGCACATGGGCGCGGAGGCGGCCTGCTCGCCGCTCCCGGTGCCGCCGGCCCCCACCGGCTGCCGGCGCCGCTGCTCCCGCGTCCCCGCCCCGGCGGGTTGTAAACACGGCGGCTGCTTCCGCCCGGCCCGTACCGGGCGGCGCCTCGCGAGAGCCTCCGGGTCGCGCGAGACTCGGGCAGCGTCGCCGGGGCAACGGGCGCCGCTCCTGGCCCCGCCCCGCCCCTCCAGCTGTCCTCCTCGCACCGCCCCAACGGCCGTCTTCCCGCCCTCGGGTGCGCGCGCCGCCGGCGGCCGTCGCGGTGCCCCGCTGAGGGGAGAGGGGAGCTCGGTCCGGGGGACCGGGTGAGCGGCCTCCGAAAGGCGGAGAGGGGGCCTTCCCTAACCGGGGGAGGGCCCCGCGCCCGTCGTTTCTTCCCCTCTTATTGTCCTTGTATTCGGCGCTGCGTGTGGCACAGGTGGTCGGTCTGTAGGTGCGTGGGGCTTCTGTGAGGAAAAAAGCACCCAGCGCGGCCATGAAGCGTGCCGGTAAAGGCACCCGTCGGTGCCGGTATCGGAGAGGCCACGCAGGCGAGACACAGGCACGAGTGACAGCCAGAAGCGCCCTTCCATTGCAAAGGTGCAAAACCAGCGCCTGCCCTGGAGCGTTTAGCCCTGCCCTGAGGTGCGTTACCCGACAGAAGCAAAGGTGGCGGGGTCCGGGCTGTATTTCAGCCCTGGGCACAAAGCTGGTCAGGAGGGTGGACGGTTCAGCTCTCCTCCGTGAGGGGGAGAAGCAAATGCTATCGCTATTCATTGCAGGAATTGCAGTATAGGAAAACAGGGGACATTGACAGTGATACCAAAAATCCCTGTATCACTGTGTATGTGCTAGCAAGATAGTAGTATTAATTATTCAAAATAAACTCTCTTGAGAAAGATCAGCCAAACAGGGCACTGAAAGGCAAATAAGCTGACCAGCTAACTTACTGTCATGATCGTCCTTATCTGTACAACGTTGTGTTTTATGAAGACTATAGAGAAGAAAACTGCCATAAAGGGACTGTGTATAACTTTCTTAGATGGAACTAAGGATGGCATGAGTTCATAGGAGCATGGCAGTAATTGAAAGGGGAGAGAGGGCAAGAAAAAAAGGGGAGAGAGAAGAGGATAGAAGGTAGGGGGGAAGATGAGACACCTAGAAAACAAGAAGTAAAAAAGCTAATTAGCAGCAAGTAAAGAAGGTTCAGGATTCCCTTTGTGCCCTTTGTAGATGTGATCCTCAGACACGAGTGGCGTCTGTGGGTCTCTGAGGGAGACTGCCGTAGCTCTCAGCTATCCCTGTGCTATGGGGACTAGCTTTGCAACACAGGAGTGCTGGGGGGAGTTTTCCTTCCAACATACGTGGTTAGACAAGATACTCTCTTCAGGCAAGGAGCTTCCAAAAGATACTTTGCTAGTTCCTGCTTTCATTTGCAAGAATTTATCTATCACTTGGTTTAATTATATACCACCAAGTCAGATCCTGTGTAATCCAGTGGGGTTTTGATCTAGAGCCCACTGATTGAATAGTAGATAGGTGAAGTTGTCCTGTATCAGTCATTGAAGGGATAGGTCAGCCAGGGTGAAGAAAAAGGCTACTTGGCACTTCGCTGCCAATACTTACACTCGGACATACGAGATGATAAAATTGTAATTGTTTTGTTGTACCAAACCGTTGTGTTTTCCTTCCTCTTAGCTCACAGACACATACCCATGAAGAGGTAACATTTATCTGTCATCTGTAGGAGTATAGCTCCCATCTTGACCATCCCACTTGGTCACTGTTCCTCTTCATAATGACGAGCCCTTTGCTAACCCTTAGCCCTGTGCTGCCTGGCCTTTTTCTCTCTCTTGCCAGTAGTGCTACAACAGGAAAAAGTCTGCCAAAGGTCTTTACATCTGAGCACAAAAATTGGTTGTTCAACTGTTAATGAAGTTATACTGAGTTAATGTGTCACAATTTACTGATTCTGTACGTGAGATCTTACACACTTAGCTGGTTGATTATCCTTTTCCATACTGCATTAATCCAGAGGCAAATTTTGATGATCTTGCAAATATTATGTAGGATGAGATTTTTGATACACTGGCAGTTAAATTGCATACTGTCAAGCTGTTATTTCTAGCTGCTTTACTAACTCTTTTTTTCATCTTTGGTGACAGAACTGCAGTTATTTATTTATTTATTTACAACTATATTGCTGATCTGTTTGAATATAATTTTTACTTTTGCATAAAATGTTTTCGTGACAGGTAGCTGCCATAGCTGGTTTTTACTATGTCCTTACTGGTACTCCATAAATCATTCCAATTTGCTAAAATAGATCATTAGGTCAAACAATTTCCTACAAATAAAACGAACTGGTTCTGAGAAATGTTTTCTATTACTCCTGCTGCTGGCTCAGGAAAGACAATTTAATTTATTGGGTTTTAAGAGACGGTCAATGTTCATTTCAAGACACGTTTTAGTGGAAAAAGGAGTAAGATGCTGGGCCAATTTACCACATGTGGAATGGGAGCTAAAGGAGTGAGGAATATTGTATCAACAGAATAAAGATTTTAGGAGCCCTGTTGCTGAGTCAAGCCAATGTGTTACTGCATGCCTGTTGTTCATGTAAGCAGCAGCAGTCATTACCGTTCCTTCAGCAAGGCTGGCAGTGGCTGTAAGCCCCTCTGGGGATCTGGCCATGCCTCTCCTCATCCAGGGACTGTTCGCAGATACTTAAGTGGGGCATTTTCCCTGACTTGTGTGTCAATGTTTTGTTTCCTATATCTAAATTGGATCAAAAACTGGAGGTAAATAAAAAGAAACCTGACAAGTTTTCCTCTTAAAATCTCGTTTTAAAAACTGCTAGTGATACGCAGAATTTGCTTCAGAACCGTCAGTGTTGCCGCTTGCAATGCTGTATTCAACTTACTTAGTTTCTAGTGTGATTTTTTTTTTTTTTCCTGATGGATAGGTAGCACTTTTTGGCTTTGACAAAATGAAAATACTGTTGTGCCCTGGTCCTTCAAGAAGCATCACGTTGCCAATTCCTGAGGTGGCTGTGGAAAGTGAGTAAAACCTGTAACATTATCTGTGTAACATTAGTTGCAATCTGATATAATGATGTTATTGCTAGTGCAAAATCTAAATTACTATGGAAGTTCTCCTTTACTCGGAGAATAATCTTGGGACACTTTGTAGATTTTTGTCCAAAATTCCAAGATCCGGGAGTGCTGGATGTCACGTATTCATTCCGTATGGCGTGCTAACTTCCATTGCACTGGACTGAAAATGGCTACCATTTTCTACCAGTGCCTGTAGAGTTGTTCTATGAGATTTAAAGTTGCCCTGCAGAGAACGCAGAACCAGAGTAAATAGTCTACTACATTATCTGTAAACTCATCAATGAAAACAGGGTGATTATTTCTTTTCATTACCACCCTTTCTGTGTTTTGCATGTTTTGCTCCTCCCTAGGGACTGCATGGGAATAGCATGTTGACTGTATGAGTATAAATTAAATGTTTGTCTAAAAGAAGAACTATTAAAATGTAATTCTGGGCAGGATGTGCCTGTCAGCAGGAAGCTTCCTAAAATACCCTGTGTTTTAAGAGTGGAATTTTAGAGTAGGAGGGAAGTGTAGAATTGCTATTTACCTGTCTGATGCTGCTTTTGACACACATGATGAGCCAGCTTCATTTGACTGTCACCTCCTTAGGAGGCAGAATTCCTCAGCCCACACTTTGCTTAGCATTGACTACTTCTTTATTTACTCTTTGTGCCTTTGCATTTTATCTGGACTGTGCGTTTTCAGTTAAGCTCCACTTAAAGACAGGCTTCTCAGTCATGGCATTGTAGGAGGGCCCACAGAGCCTCCCACACAGTGCCTTCCTCAAAGAGAGATGGGAATGTCTGTTTCTTTGAAGAAGCACTTTTGAAACAAAAGGGATTCCCCTATGCCTCTGACAATTTATTTCCCACCACACATGTACGGAGCCATTGGACTGATGGGCCTCTTTCCATTTGTCAGATTTTTCAGAATAACCGGATTTCAGGATCTCCCCCTAGATGTGCCGTGTCTCTTTGGGTTGCCTCTGGGGAATGCCTGAGAGGAGCTGTGGGCAAGGCAGTGCATGAAGGAGGGCTTTGACAACTGGGGCTGAAGGAACCACATTCAGAGAGCTGGGAGATTCAGGACAGTGAAATCTTGGAGGAGGTGTAAACTAAATTAAAACCTTTTCCTGTTGCCTTTCCCGCTTCTTTTGTGTCTATTTGGATTTTGGTTTCTCAAGGTCCTCTGCGACCTTTTCCCTTAGAATTACATGTGGTCAGCAATCAGAACCGAAACCCCAAAGAGCGAGCCATTAAAATGGGCAGAAAACTTGCAATTAGAATGCCTTGGCATGAGAATTTTGTTTCTGAAAGAACTTCAGCACAGCTTAGAAATCAGCAACTGCAGTTTGGCACTTTCCTTAGGTACCAAAGCAATTGATAGCGTTAGAAACCAGTCAGATTTCCAGGGAAGAAAGAACCAGTGAGTTAAAAAACAAGAACACAACCAAGACCATGTCTGAATAAATTTCCAGTCATCTGTACATAGAGCACTTATTGAGAAAGATAAGAAAAGAAAAACTAAATTTTCATAATCCTGATTACATGCAGGGGATTGACCCAGATGCATGATTTTAGCTGTATTTATTATATTTAAACACAACGTATGCCTTCACATGTGTTTACTGAAAAGAGGAACCACAACAATTTAAATTAAATGTGTTTTTAAATATTACTGTTTAAAAAAGAAACTATTGGATTCCTGCATACTAAGGAGTAATGTATATAACCATGGTGCTCTAGAATTAATTAGGTCTCTTATTTTAGTTTTAGAATCAAGAAGATATTTTCTCATTGCTTGCAGAATAAAATAGCTAAATCCTCTGCTTAGATCTGAAAGTAGTTTTGCCCACAGCAATCAAACTAATATTTTCTTTATAGCTCATTCTCTCTGTAAGCTTTCTGCTGATTTCATTAGGCTTTAGATCACGTTCCAAGTTACTAATTATATTTATAGTGTGATTTCTTTGCTCAGTACAACTAATTTAGGTAAAGGAGTTGGTGGGAATGGTGAAAGGCTAAGTAGTATTCCTTTGCATTACTTTGTCCAGGTGCAAGATACCAGGAAAACTCTGTCTTTGTATTCACAAGCTCTCAGTATTAAGCTAGGCAGAAACTTTCCTATTTTCAGTATTTTGTGAGAACATAATGATGAACAATTGATATACTGACTTTTTCCTTTATATTGACTAGGGCTGATGTGTTTCTGACAACAAAAATGGGGATCAGAAAGAACTGACCATTTGAAAGTGATGATAATCAAACTTGGGTATGCGAGGATGTCCATGCTTTTTGTTTATGCTCCATTGCCCCAAGTTTCTTCCTAACATTTCTTAATACATATTCTCTCCTACAGCTCTGCTGTAAAGCCACCACCCTCCCTTTCATCACTTTTCCATCCTTGCCACAAATCCCCTCTCACCTATAACCCACAGGCTTGCCCCTATTTCCTCAGATCTGCTGCTCCACTCATGCTCGGCTTTGAAAGGGCCAATGCTGCATCACTGCTTCTGTTACTGCCTTCCTAAATGCTGCCATGGGCCAGCTGTCCCTATCCACAAAAATAAAAGACCCTTCAGCTTTGGTTTCTAGGGATTTAGAAAGCTTGGACAAAAGTAGGTTTTTTAGCAGCTTTACTTTGCTAAAGGATATGAAGGTTCTCTTCTTGCATCACTAGCACTTACTCCTTTCTCTTTTTCTAAACTAGCCCTCTTATCCTAACTCCACAGCTGTGTTTCTCTGGACAGAAAATTATCCCCTTCCTTGCCCATACAAATTGACTCTTTTTGAAAATCCAATGAACATCACCTATCCTGAATGCTCAGTCAGAAATTTTCTGGTTTGTTTTGGTTTTCCACTCTCAGACTGAAATGCAAAGAAATAGGCCCATTTCAAGTTGACTTTCTGACAAGAGGTCTGGTATTTGACACAACCCTGTAGACTACAAGGCTATGTCGGGTCTTTAAAAGCTGGACCTTGATTTTAACAGAGGATTCTAGTGGAAGCCAGCAGTTTTTTTGGAGGCCTATGCCATAACATCATGCTCTGTGATCTAAAGTTTACTGAGGACCTCAAATTACCTCTTTTTCTCTGGTATGTTTCCATTCCTGAGAAAAGCAAGAGTTGCAAGACTGACTTATAATATACTCATTCAATTAATCAAGTGAGAGTGAATCAAACCTTTCCAGGCAATTTTGTTTGAAGTGTCTGCACTCTTCTCTGCATCGCATGAGGTGCCAACACCAGTGGGAGTTTGCCTGAGGTAAGAGCTGTGGGTTTGGATGTATTCTTCCATTTTTATTAGGTCTTACACTCACAGGAATTTTGTGCTTTTTAATCTTGTAACTGTACAAAACTTATCTGGGTATGGAGGAAGATAACTTAGTGATTTGCTTTAATTATTCTCATAACTGTTCACATTATGTTATATGAGCTAGTCACACTTAAAAAATTCCAAACCCACTTTCAGAGCAAGGAGGTGTTTGACTGAAATCCTTGTGCCATAGATCTAACCAGTACGAAACCAGTAGCTCAACTGAGCTACCAAGATGCATCAATACTCAGAACACCTTCCCAGTGGATCCCAGTTCGTCATTAATTTCATTGTACCCATTTTAGCATTTTACTTTCTTTTTCCCTCTCCCATTATTATCTGTATGCTTTCCCTTAAAATACTTTATATGGAATGACTTCTAGCAAAAAGCAAGTTGTCAAAAAAAAATTCCAGCTAAACACGTTAAATATTTATTGCTCTTAATATTCAGAGTACAGCTGCAGAATTGAGTAGTATTTATTTGGAGTGCACTAGTACTGAGATTTCCCTTGCTGGCAAGCATGCCCGCATAATACAAGGCAGTCTTACACCCCTTTGTAATCTTTCAAGACAAGAAAAGGGATTGAAAGTGAAACCAGGACATGAAGAGGCAAACAGACTTTGGAAAGGTCACATGGCAAGTACTATGCAATGCACTACATTTTTGAATACAATTAAGCAGTTAAGCAGGACTTGTACAATACTTCACATACTCAAAATAAGATCCAGCGACGTCTGATATCTTGGCATCCGAGACTACCAAAAAGACGGTCATAAGTCAAGACTGTTTTCATTTCTGTTTTTAAGGTACAAACAAATGAAAGAAGAGAGCTGTTTAGTCTGTACGATGGGACTGAAATTCTATCCAGGCATAGCCATAGATTATAACACTGAAAGTCTAGAATTAACCTCGGAGAATATCTGTTTCTAGGACCTCTAAATTCTTTGGAATAAGTTTTTTCCATACAGGTTATTGCTTGAATTGTTTTGTTGCAATCTTTTAGCTAGTACTCCCCCCGGTATTGGTATTTAGGATTCATCATTTAGCTTCTAAAGGGTCATCTAATTCTCATAAGATGGAGTTTATTCTCTGGGTAAATAACTTGCTCATTATAAAAAAGAATAATGCCTTGAAATTGTAAGTTGAATCTTTCAGTTACACAGGCGGAGGGAGGGAGAGATGGATGTCCAAGGCAGGCATAGGACAGCATAAGCAAATCCCATCTGACTTTTCACTAGAACAGGAAATGTAAGCAGGTAAATACAAGTAGCTCTCTTTCATTTTCAAACACAGCAGTAAAAAGCCTGTACAGTGTTTTATTTCCTTGCTGCCAGTTAAAAATGCAATATAGAATTATTGCCAAATAGGAGTTTCAAATTTTCAGATGAATAGGTTTCTTCCTGACTTAAAGCTGAAAAGAAAGCTGCTGTCTGCAACAGTAGAGGCACATTCTCTGGTTTTCCAGGATGAAACCATCTTCCATTTGCAGATCTAGGCTGTGAACACTAACCGCCATCTATCTCGCTGTCCACCTTCTGCAAAGTGACAATAGCGTAATTAGGGTAAAAATGAACAGACCAAGTGTATTCCATGTGCCTGACACCCTGCTTCTCAGATCATAGCAAGGTTTTAAATAAATTGCGCTAATTTTTCCCACCTGCAGTGAGGAATAATGTTTTTTTTTTCACTACACAGGCCATCATCTTTTGGGAAAGGCCCTAGTGCAGAGTATATGTTAATCCATGCTTTTGAAAGAATGAGACAACTTGCAGTAGAAGAAAACAAAACATTCATATCAGTTACAGACACTGGAATACTTTTGATGGATCTAATATTCAGCCTTTGGCTGGAAGGCAATTTTAAAAGAACCAACTAGTTAAACTTGAGATACTTCTATTTCCTCATAAGATTTACTTCTCTTCCTTAATCTGTAACTCTCTGTAGTGAGTTTCTCTAACCATCAATATGACAGTACAGCAATATTGCCTCATCAGTCATGATTTACTTAATGTTTTCTGAATTTAGTAATATTTGATTAAAATTTAATGTGAACATATCATATCATGCCACATATATTATTGCATCCATTAATCAGGTAACCATAATAATGAAATGTCGGAAGATTGGATGAAAAAGGAGCTGAAGTCTTTGATGTATGTTTGGCATGGTTTTGTGAGTGATTAACGAAAAGATACCCAGTCAATTGTGTAAAGCTTCATTAATAAACATTTACAATCATCTACATACTGTATCATCAGATATTTTTAACCTTAGTTAAACTTGATTTTTTAATTTACTGAATGACACTAAATATTAATAATCCTGAAAAATATATTGTATTCTATTAACTCTCATAATGCCAGAATGATTCATAACGTGTCTTAATGCTTTTGTAACAAAATATGTACTAAAAATATTGTCAGAGTTAATGGATCGTTTTGTTATAGGTGGAATAACAAATGCTTTATGCATGGCTCTATAAACCTCAAATTACACAATTGTATTAAAATAAATGTAAGTCAGTATTTCCATCTACTTTTTAAATGTGCAAAGGTAACATATGACCTAATCTAGCAAATCATCTACTCCAGTTTGGTAGAGGAGGTATTGAAGACAGTAAGACTGGAGTTCATACTCGTAAGTATTTCATTAAACTTACAAAGACTTTCCAGATTTAAAACCCCCCAACTTTAAATCCTTAGGCTTCAGCTCATAAAGCAAGATAAGGACATGTTCTCCAGGTAAACTCTGAGATGTGTCATTGTTTTCCTGATATTTGTGGCAAGAAACGACTAAGGCACTGGTCCTACAGCCTGGATCTGTGCAGGAAATTCTTTATTGTGCGATGGATCTCAGCGGAGCTGTTTGTAGTGGCGGGAGCGCACACATGGATCTTCAGCCGTGTATGTTCTTGCAATCAGAGCTGGACGGAAAACAGATCAGAACACATGTGCTTCATTTATAACATGCTGAATGTTCCCAATGATTTGGAGTACGTGTCACTCATTGTACATGACATGAAGCGCACTTACAGTGTGTTCTGGAGTCCCATGATGAAAAGCTGTAGCTGTTGTATGTCTGTTATTTGCCCCATATCTTCTCTCACTTTTTGTGAGAATTTATTCAGTTTTCAATTATTGATTACTGTGAATCATGGAGAACACTATCATTTTTTCACTGCAGCTGCAGGTAGATAAGTACATTTTTACACTACAACAACTTCAAAAAATAGATTTCTTCAAAATATTTTCAGAACAGAGATGCCATGTGTTTTTTAACATGGCTTGTGATTTTGAAGTGTAGTTGGTTGGAAGCTATACACTGATCCCTGAACTGAAATATTGCCACTTTGGAAGGCTGCTTGGAGATCATCATTGTGTGGTGTTAATCTGTATAAGCACTGTGCAGTATATCAGCACCCAGTCTATATTTTTATCCCACAATGTCTTGTCTTCAGCTGATTCAAGGATGATTTCTTCAGTAGCATCTAGTGGGCAAAAGCTGATAGCAGTCATAGGCTACTTGGATAACAGCTTAGTTCTGAGCAAGGTGGATGAGTGTACCCATCAATCTACTGATAAAGGCCATTAAAAACAGTCAGGCCAGGACCTATGAATCTTCCAAACTAAATTCAGCCAAAATAAGCCTATGCAGCTCCATCTGGCACCTGTTCTGTTAAGAAAGGTGAAACTATGGATTGAGGAAAAAATGATGAGGCTGGTTACTACCGATTTGGTACAAATGTATTTGTAAACAATCTCACTGAACATTAGCCTCTTTTTCCCTCTACACTGCTTACTTGGAGATTAACAGAGACATAACTAAAATAATTATTATTCCACCTATAAATAAAATGATCCACCTGTGCTGTGCCAACAGTATTTTTAATACATTCTTTACGTTAAAAAAATATTAGGTGTGAGTGCACAAGCTCTGTATAGTGTTGCACCACTTAGTTCACATGCTACCGTTAGCACCAATGGACTCAGTAAGTGTCTTGAGTGTGCAGGCTGGTGATGAAGAAAAACACATTGTGTACTTTCTTTATGCAGCTGTGAGGAAGAATTAAGAAGACACAGGGTGCAGAATTCTTTCCTGGGCTTAGGTGGACTTCTGAAAATGAATTTGCTTCTGAGTTTCCATCAGTTAGACTAGCCATAACTCATTTTCTATGGCTGTTAATCCTGCCTGTGAGGGGGTAGGGATAGTCATTTTCTTTGTAGCTGAAGGCAGGAACAGCATCATAACAAATAATGACTTTAGGATAAGCCTAAATGGATGAACTGCAATTGCAGTTGTCCTTCAAAATTAAGAATGAGAGGACAAAAAATGCAGAAAATATGATCTAAACTAATATTACTTTCAGCTTTTGTGAGTGCTCTCTAGCCTAGGACCCGTAAAGGCTTGCAAATGCTAAGGTGATGGATGTTGAAACATCTGTGTTAAGCAGTTATTCACATTTTTACAGGTGGGGAAATCGGAAGCAGTGGATACAAGTGTCCCTTGTACAGCTAGCAGGAACAGAACAGTGGGTTGTACCCCAGAGACCTGTGCTTTGACTTTTAGACAATGCAATTCATCACTATAATAGCACATTGCATCTAACATACCTTTCCAATCTTTTCTGTAAAGCAAGCTCTTTTCCTTCACGTTCACAGATTTGGGATAAGAGAAAAACCAATAGGAATTTGGTGACTTTAAACAGTGTTCCATCTTTAATTATAGCTGGACCAATGGTGTCAAGTGCAGGCATGGGAAGCCATGGGTAGAAACTCCTAAGAGTCTATAGAAAAATTCTATTTTGGCCATTTTTTTTGATGGAAGGGATGAGAACAAGTTGTCTTTGGGAATGTGGCAATTGCTGCAGAGCACTTAAAGTTATTTCCTCCTAGCAGCATCTGTTTTTCAGGAGAGAAAAATGCTGAGATTATGCTACAGCCCGGAGCTCTAGCATGTCGATGAGGTAGAAGGAGTCCAAATAAATTAACTGTTGTCAGACTCTGATTGCAGTGACTTGGATTTTAAGTGGTTGGGAAAAAATGGTCTCATGTATTCGGAAAATTTAGGACAGTGAGCAGATCAGAGCCTGTTTCTCATGTCATTGAAATGTTTGAGAACTTGCCTTCTGCTGAGATGGAAGGGAACTTCCTGAAAAATTAAGTTTGTTACATCTATCTAAAATGTGTGGCCCTTCTCTTGGTGTAAGAAGCTTTGCATGGCTTCAATCTGCCCTTCTGGGCTAGAGAGGTCTGCCTTTTAGCATTCAAAGGGGATTTCTTTCAGGGATGAACTCTGACAATTCCTTGGTTTTATGTTGCTGGATTATGTAAATATTGGCGTGGGGCTTGAGGAAAAAGAGCAATGTGAATTTGGCAGTGCTAAAGTTCTTGTCCTTTTTCTCTGCAGCAGTCTCTGATATGATGAATGAAGTGTTGCTAATACTTTTAGTTATTCCTTAGTATTATGGATGCAAAAAAGGGAGGGAAGGATTGTTTATGGCAGACTGCAGCTTGCAAGTTGAGAATGATTTGCTCATGTTCATACTTCTACATTTTTATATTCAGATCCAGTGTCTCTCTGGTGGGCCTATGAGAATGATGGGGAAATGCCTCCTACACTAAGCTTTGCATGTGAAGATGAACTTTATTTCGTTCTATTCCCTTCCATTTTTGGACTTGTACATTATGGATTTCAGCACGGTGTTTGAGAACCTAATGGTGCTTTAAGCCCAGGTGGTTTCTTCTGCTCGCCCTTGCAACTAACTGGAAGAGGAACTGCATGCAGCATAGGTTCTTGTGTACAGCATAGGTAGGGCTTTAGATAGGTGCTGTAGGGCTTTAGTTTGTTTATTTGGAAATGAGGGTGCTGCTGTGTGTAAATCAGGGAGACCAAGGTGATGAAAGGTTACTTAGCAGAGGGCGATTTAGGTGGGATAACTCATAGATAACAATTCGTGCTGCACACTGAGAACTAGCCATTGAGAAATTTCTGTCTCTTCTGTACAAACACACAGCCACTAAGTAGAGGTCCCTTTGTGCAGCACTGAGCTGAGTTACAGTACCTGAAATTTCAAATGACAAAGGAATCTTGCTGTCAGACTCTCTCTGCTGAGCTGCTGATACAAAGGGCTGTGGGAGGTGAGTAGGAACACCAAAGCATCTTCAATTGTTATCAGATAGCTGTTCACAGAAAGGTCTTCCCAGAGTTTGCTGCATAGAAAGCACAACCCACACATCATTGTTATTCATTTGCTCAGTTTAAGAGGCTTGTTTTTCACAGATGTGCTCTTCCTGTTTGGCATTTGTAACTGAGGATTGTTGTTAGTCGAAGAAAAGTGTCATCCAACTATGAATTTAGATTTTCAGCTGATTCATGAACACCTTTGTTAACTATGGCATAAAAAGGAATATGGCTGAGTGTGAAATGTAGGTTAAGCTGTATTTCTACCCCAGTATATTATACTACTCTGGAAGGGTGAAAAAGAACTCTTAATTAACAGTTATGCAAAATTTTTCTGCCCATTTTTATCTCAAATAAAATTACTAAAGCAATTAGAAGACAGAGGTAATTGCTATGTATTAGCTGCTCTTATTCATATGGAGCCTATATATAGAGAGATGTATATATATGGATTTTAAAATAATTAACCAAAATTGCTGTACATGGCAAGTAAAGTAAGCAATCAGTATGTTTTAGTAAGGCTTTCAGGTCAGAAAATTGGCCAGACATGCTAAGAAAGGGCGGTAAAACTTGGGAGAAGGGGAGGAAATGAATTATCTCAGAATAATAGGACCAGAGCCATTCATGTGTATATAGCAGATAATTTGTGGAGCTTACATTAATGTGAATCTTGAAAGTTTTTATATCTAAATTAATGTTACAGCCAAGTAGCATGATCACAGATAAGCAGCTGTTTATTGTTGTTCCAGGGAATAATGATCAGATATGAGTTATTTCTGTCCAAGTTTTCTTCAGCATATATGTGTCATCTCATTTCTAGCTTTAGTAAAAGCATCTAGATTTTTTAAAAAAGTAATAAAAATGCTTTTTAAAAGTAATTTAGAAATAGTTCTTCATACCAAAGTGTAACTGTGAAAACACTTCTGAATTGTCAGGTCTGATTTGACAAAGCAGCTTCCTTTTGGCAGATGGATTAAATGTGCTCTCTGACAGTCCCAGTCACATCTGTATCTGGCGGCGTACTCCATCTCTAGGAATTCACACTCTTCTGAAACAACATTAGGCATGAATCTGGCTGCTCTTCAGAAGGCTATCCTTGCTTAGGCTTCCTTAGATCACAGCGACTTTTTAAATGGTAAGGATATCTTTTAAATCCATAAAAGTTGTCCTAAAAATTGGTAAGCACAGAGAAAGTGCTCATAATTGAAACAAAAAGGCTAAATAACAGCATTTGCCAATAGAATAAACTCTGAGTGCAATTTTGCAACAGAGTGAGAACCCAACACATATCCTTTGAAAATAATTTTACTATAGTAAGTGTAAAATAATTATTCTGAATTATTTACTTGACTTTTCATTCTCAAAGTTTTGTTTTATTTTTGCAAGATTCTTTTTAAACCTAATATCAAAGATCTAATTTCTTGTACCTGAGTATTGTCAACACATTGGAGAGAAACATCCAAATGGGAATCAAATTTATTCACTCTGTAAATTACTGCTGCATTTAACACTGAGTGTTCTGATATTCTTGGAAATCTTCCTTTTCAGTGAATTTATCACTGAGAAGCCAGCAAATCAGTTCTAGTGGTATTTATATGATATGTGTTCAGCCGGGAAGAATGAGTGGAAGAGGGAAGACACATCTGGTCAGTGTTACTTCTGCAAAGAAAATATATACACTCCGTCATATGGTAGAATGAAGCAGCAGAGTGACTTTTCTGATGCTGTGCAAATTGTGGTTTTTCCTCAGCACATCCAATTTCTGTTCTGAGACGTGGTTTTTAAGGTCTCTTCATTGCTAAATCCAGACATATCACACGAGTTGCTCTCCCTCAAGACTCTGAAGATGACTTGGCTCAGGCTGAGATTTACATGGGCAGAGGCTGTAATCTTCCTGGCAGCTGCCCCCAGCTAATGACCTCCTGTCCATCCTGGGGAATAAGGGCACTGGCAGTGTGCCCTTAGTTCCAGTCAGTCCTCCTGTTACCCAGCGTGGAGTATAGCTGCTATGCTTCCTTCCCAAATGTCCATAGCATGTGTCCAGATCTCATCCCGGTGTAGTGTAAGGGAGTAGTCCAGGTGTGCTCTCATGCCTTCAGCCCACAAGCCAGGATGGCCATGGGACTCATCA
Source organism: Gavia stellata (assembly GCF_030936135.1). Lineage (NCBI taxonomy): Eukaryota > Metazoa > Chordata > Aves > Gaviiformes > Gaviidae > Gavia > Gavia stellata. Next base: position 7,004,984 of record NC_082602.1, read on the forward strand.
CCCTCGGAACAAAACATGAAACCTCTCTTTGCATTAGCTTTTCTCATAAGGACTTTCCCAAATGTGCAGAGCAACAGGGAGCCCCAAAGCAGCCTGTCTCCTCATCCCTTTCCAAAGTCGCCTCCTCACAGGATCATCTCTTAATGTGGACTGATTGCCTGTCTGATCTTGGCAAGCCTCAGTTTCACACTAAACCACACAGATGCCTTAGGGCCACCACAGTAGCACTTGTGACTGAGGGTATTAGTGCATACACGGATTCCCGCACAGTATCTCTTCTGTAATTAAACACCTTAAATAACCCTTGGAAATTATTCTGGCTGTATTCAAAAGTGGTAGCCTAGCAACTGACTTTTTTACTTTTTTTTTTTTTTTTTTTTAACAAACAGTAAAGGAAGTGAGTTCTAATCCTCTTGAGGGTGCTGTTTATTAAAATTTCCACCATGGAAATCACAGAATATCTTCCTCTTTCCCGAAACAATTCTGAACTAATTGCAACAGAAACATTTCATTTGGCTGAGATATTAGAAATAGATGTTAGAGACAGAAAACAAAGAAAGCTTTTTTTTTTTCCCCAGAAAACTAGAAAATATATAAGCATGAGGTTTGTTAGTGGATGTAATAAATAATGGCTTTATAAGATGAGATTAGATAGAGGAGGATATAGGCTGTTTGAGGGGTCTATATAATGGGTCAAGAACCCATAATGAGAATTAGGGTGCCTTGTAAGTGTGTTGCAGTCACGTTATCAAGAGTAAATGGGATTGCCTGATCAGCAGTGTGGTGACAAGGAGTTGGTGTTCTGTAGCCCATTCTGGACTGCCTTTTCCTGTGGTTGGTGAGAGCTGCACTCCATGGGAAGTGACCTGCTTGTGGCCCATGTTACTGGAGCAGGGGAAGTAGATGAAGGTTAACTGGCATTTTAAATTTGACCATCTTAGATGCCCATCTTAGAAAAGGGCAACTATACAGAATTCTTCTTTTTCCTGCTGAAGGTGTATGTTCTCTCTTGTTCTTTGTTAATATAAAATGTCCTGTTAATAGAAAGTATCTCTTCACAGTGTAGGCATTTAAGTCTCAATCCATTAAAGGACTTCATCCTGGTCATAGTATCCTTGACTTCAGAAATGCTTCTGGCTTCAGGGGGTGTACACAAAAAAATACAATTAAATCTGAGTCTTTGTGCTTTACTGTGCTGCACCCTGAGAGGCTTCCCGTGCAGACAAATATGTACTTTGCAATGTATCTTGAAATTTGTCATTTCACACATGAGTTGATGATACAGAATCATTTTCACTCTATGTGCAAGGTATTTAGAAGTGTATTCTGTTATTGATTCCTTTAATGTCTGAGACATGCAAGCCAATTAGAAGTCCTCATATATTTTTTTGCATATGTTTCAGACTTCGCTGACCCTGGAATGTCACAATTTGATCAGTTAATCACTGTTATTAATATCCACCTTCTTTTCTGTAGTGTTTTATTGGTGTTCCCTGTTGCAGAAATTATCCATCGATGTTCAGTTTACTCACCATGTTGTAACTGTACTCCCTCCCCCTTGCATTGTACCCATTGGCAATAGGTTATTCAGAGACTGCTTTAGGGAAGGAGGTGCCAGAAAAAAGTAGTGAGAGAAAGACGTAGTGACAACTGAAATTCAAATGCTCAGTGGTCCCTGTTGACCACTTTAAGTGGAGGCAATTACTTTAATCATATCTACAGTAAATATGCTAAATATCAGTAGTAGGTTAATTTTATAAAATTGTCATGATTATCTGTTGATAGCTGAGCCATGTCCAAATGTATAGCAATAACCTTGTTACTCTGAGAGCTTCTATTATATCTAGGGTGCCCCTTTTTCCTCCACAGCACTAACAATATGCATCCAATGCAACCCAGACAGGTTTTGGATAATTCTGTCAGCAAAGGTAAAATAGGAGTAGCTATGGCCCTGAAATAAATGTGCAGATGCACACAGATACGCAGCTGTAACACAGGACATGGCAGCACACACAACCTACTAGCCATTGCTCCCTGGACGGTGGCAGACCCTGTCCCGCCCCAGAGACTCACACCTGTGCCATGTCAAGGTACAAATTCAGTGTTTCATTGTGGGGGCTTGACAGTTTCTGGGCTGGGAGGTGAGGAGGGGCACCCGAGGGCTCCTGGAGAGTTTCTCCCAGCTCCTGCTGAAATATTTTAGTCGTGTCTTGCATGTGTGTGCCATAAACTCGTAAGGTGTAGTACTGAAGGCTCTGGCCTTCCTCTGGCAAAATACCTATGCCAGCCTCCCTGTATCTCATGCTCTGAGCCCAAGACCTCACTCGTGTCTCAAACTTGCCACCTGAAGGTCTGTAGTTCACAGTGCGTAAATTCCTAGAGTGGTCCCATCTTGCAGCTCGGGCTATAGAGCAGGAGAGACAGTATGGCATGATGCTATGGCTGAGGCCAGAGTCCTGTTCAGCTGGGTGCAGTATCCAAAGGAACAGTGTGAGGGAATACACTTCCCAGCTCCAGCTGAGCAGAGTGGTTCTTTTTATTGTGTGACTTGACAAATGACCTGCTGCAGGTCAGAGCAGAAGACACATGAAGGGTCTGCATTAGCTGGTGCTTAAAGTTAAGTGTGTATATAGTTACTAATGTTACTATGAATACTCCAAAACAGTGTTGAAGCTCTTCAGTGTTTCAAGCCCACGCTGCTTCACCCCTTATTATCCTAAATTCTCCCATGCCCAAGTTCCAGATTTAAGTGCAATGAACTGCAAAATTGCATGCAAATGTTTTCCAGGATTAAAACAGTTTTTTACAATGAAACATTAAAATCATTATAAAGTAACTATTATAAACTAACAAATTATGTTAAACTAGTTTGCAATACGAGAAAACCAGAAATAGCGCATTGGTTAATGCTTTAGAATCAGAAAATTAATCAGGGATCACGGTTTCTGACAGACTTTGCTGTTCAAGAGCTCACGGGACCACGTTCCATTTGGAATGGGAAGAAGCTGTTATAAGGCACCGTTGCTTGAAAAGCAGGGTGAAAGACAGTCATTGAACCACCCACCACTCACCAGGACAAGGATGCTGGCTGTGTGCCGTCAAGAGGAAAGAAGAGAAATATCTCCTCTCTCGCTTGGCAAGGGTTCATGCTAGTTACCTGGAACAGGCCTTTCCATTTGAACATCTCCATAGCCACATGCTAGATGAGAGCACAAGATTAAAGGAGAAATCTCATTCTGCCATCTCAAGAGGAAATCTGTCATCTGCACGTCTTGTCTTCATAATACAAGCGTAAGTGAAATTTTGTAAATGCCTTTCATTTTAATAATTAGAAGTTTATCTAAGTGAAGGAAGACATTTTTAATAATGATTTTGCTTTTTAAAGCTGAGAAGGGGAGGAGAGGAATACGTGAAAGGTCAAATCAATGGATTTTTTGTGTGAGTAAAAGAGGCATGAAGGATTTGATGGTCCAGCCTTATCAATGTTACAAAACATGGGGCAGGTACTTGCATTAGAAGCAAACAGCATCAACTCAGTATAGGACAAGTCATATTTAAAAGTGAGGTGATGTAGTGTAAATGTGATGGAGAACTTCAGAAGAATGCATTAAGCTGTATTACAAACAGTTACAGAGCAAAGTGAACCCCATTACTGAAAAGTATGTTTTGCTGTCTATCACTGTAATGACACAAGTCAGCCTTGGATTTATCATATAAATACCACGTAAGAAATATTTTAAAACCATGTGCACTTTAATAAAAATGTTTCATGTAAAACCACACAGAAAATTAAAAAAGGAAAGGATTGCGTCCTTGAAGAGGCTGTGAAGAACAGAAAACTTCACAAATTCTTGTGTTTAACATTACTTTTTAATATCCTTGCATTAAAAATGAATGATTACTTTTTAATATTACTTGTAACCAACTATCCCCTACCGTATAGATACATTTCTTGTATGATTTTATTATATGCTCAATAATAGTACCTATAAGCTCAGATTTCTTTTGAATATAAATGATTGGAAACAATATCTACCCTAAAGCATCTTTAATGTCATTATAGATGGGTAGGAGTAAATTAAGCGGTATTTAGCCACCAAAGTCTTTAATTTCATTGCATTTGAGTAGGAGTTAGACATTATGAGGTCCAATTAAAAAAGTCACTAATGTTTTTACATCTGAGTAGGAGTAAATTAAACAAAATCACTCCTGAGCTGCTAATATCATTTTAATTGAATGTCATTCAGTTTCTAACTGCTATTACAACACAGTAGATAATGAGTCAAGCTCAACAAATCATCTGAGCTCCAGGTACCATGGCTACTAGGGGTGAAGGTAGAGTTTAGGGATGGAGAGGGAAACTGTTGGAAGTTAGGAAGCTGACAGGAATGATAGCAGACCTGACATCTCTTGGTTGATGAGACCTATGTTCATCTAAAAATATCACTCTAACAAGAGCTAATCTAGCAAGGCTGCAAGCCAGGTCATTATTTCTAGTGTTCAGACATAAAAAAAAAAAAAAGAGAGAGAAAAAAAGCATTTATCCAGAAGATGCGATTTACAGAGTGAACGCTAGAAAGGCTAATTCCATTTATTCACACCTCATGAATAATTCATTGTTTGATTTAATGTTAATCTTGATGATGAGACAATGGTGAAACAATACTAGACAATATATAGACTTAAATATGTGAGAAATAAAAAATCATATCCTATCATAAGTGTTATTATTTTTTGATCTATAACAGATAATATTGCATTTTCCTCATACCTGGAAATCTTTTCACTTTAGTAAATAACAGGTTTAAGACAAGCTGTGGCACTTTGTATAGAGACTGTTAAAGAGACTACAGTGAAAAATACCCTTTGAAACTCAAATTACTATAAAACAGTAGATATTTTCCCCTAACAGCAGTTCAACCCATTACAGAATGCTAGGCTTCCATCAGGAAAAACTGCAGGGTTTTAAACCTGTTATTAATTTGTAAGCATCAGATCTATTCTGATGTTGCTGTATGTGTACATGCCTGACTGCTAAGAGCAAATAGTCCTTTAAAATATGCATTTAATGTAAGACCCAAGAGACCAGGGTCTTCTGACTGAAGCTCAACACTTTGTTCCAAACTCAAGCTAGGTGTTGGCTTCATTTATAGTCGCACATTTTCATTTGGCCTATGTGACCATTGCAGAAAATGATGAGGGCAAAGACGTCATTATGGTCTATGTGGGCACATGTAACTGGACCTGCTTCTGGCTCATATTATATGTTCAGAAAGTCCCATCAACTATCTCTTGGCTATGTAATCAAAATCATTTAGAGGGAAATTTGCAATTCTGACTGTTTCTTATGTATGGGACAACTGGAGGAAGTCCACTTTAGCAGATACCATAGACCTGCCTTTCCTCTTACCTCTTTGCAAGGCTGAGGCCCCTTCAAAGGATCTGAGACATACCGCTTGTTCTTCCTCCATGGGTAGGGAGAAAGTCAGTGCTGCTGGACAGGGGAAGCAACTGCAGAACTGCAAAATGTCTTTCCAGGGGCTTGAGGATACTCTGTTATAAAAGGGTGGGTTGCTTGTAGCCACAGCAGCCCCCTCTTCCTCAGGGCTTCTCCTGCAGCCCCTGTCTCCAGATAACAGGATGTACCAAAGCAGCATAGTGGCTAGAGCGGTCACAGGAGAGACGTTCTGTGGCTTTCCAGGATGAAGATCCCCCTATTCTCCATCCTAAAGATTAGTTACATAGCCCAGGCATGGCTAGGTAGATTTGGGGTAAATTCCAGCAAGGTGCTTTTGGACATAGATCATACCCCAATTTTTGCAGGGAGCTGTGTTGCTATTCTGGTAATGAAAACACTGTGCTGAAACTGATCCTGTGCCAATGGATGATTCTGAAAATTGTCCAGCCTCTGAGAGCAGCAGGGGTCTGTGGAGGTAACTGCAGAATTTCAGTTGTAGGGTAGGAAAGTTACAATTCCCTCTTGGCAGAAAGGACAGAATTTCCCAGCACCAAGGACACTGTCTTTTCCACTGCTTCAAATATCATGCTTTGACAAAAATTACTATTGTCAAACTTGGCTTCTCCCTAAGTATTTCTAGTACTTAATTGCGAGATTCTCGATTGACTCTTTCAATTATAACCTGCTATGTGTCAGTCTGTAATTCTGGTATCTTTTACCTGTCTTGCAATAAATGGATGTCTGACTAGACATTCTGCACAACTTGAAATAAGTGGATGAAGAAAAAGTAACTGTCAGTGGATGTAAAGACGGAGGCAATCCACTAGACTCTGGTGAACCTCTCAAATGAAAGGCTGGAGTTTGGGTTAGTTAGGGAAAGAGGATGGGAGATAGAATTGTTCATTTAGATAGGTTTTGCTTTTAGAACTGATTTTCAAATGAGCAAATACGAGCAGAAATTCCTGCTCGGGATTCAAGTCTGGCTACTTTTTGCATTCACCTTCCATGATGTGGAGCACCAAGGAGCCCCAGTCCCGAATTTGGTTCAGTATACCCAGCAGGCAAGAGAGCAAGCTCTGTGAATTAAAACTTAAGGCTTTTATGCAAGGTGTGTGAAAAAAAGTTTGAGATTTAGCGTGGGCTAAGCTCTCTGTGTAGAGGTATTGTTGCAAACATGCTCTGGGACATACCGAATTATATTGTTACTTGGGGGGAAAATGATGAAATGTTTTGACGTAGCCTTTTGTCTTCTCTGTGTAGATTGCACTTGAACATGTTACAGCTTGTTTTAACTAATAGGTTACATAGCTTGGTTGTGTCTTGTGTCTGTGAAGTTCCAGTGATAGCACTGCAAAAATAATTACTAAAAAACCCCTTACAGCATCTACTTGGGGAACACTAATGAATCCTGAGGAACTTAATGACTTCTGTCATGTTAAGATGTACTAAGTAGGTAGGATTTTAGTCATTGAAATGCAAGGATACGGATCTCACTTTGGAATACTGCTTAATATCATGTCTGTGGCTAAGTGGCAATTTGTGAAACATTTTACATCTGCACACAAAGTTGTTCCAGTTGCTCTCTGTGTCTGTCAACCATAGAACAACAAAACTTCTTCAAGAGGTCTAAGAGCTACTAACTCAGTATTAAAATATTAGACCTGGATCTCACTTTCCCGAAAAAAAAATCATCTCATTGCAGTCTTCTATTGCCATTCTTCTCATTCTTCTATTGCACTTTCAACACCCCAGAGTCTAAGGGGTTTGTGAATTGCACTTAGAAATGCTATAGAACCAGGATGGGTTCCCAGGTAAAGAGCAAAGTTCTCTTACCCACACAAGTATTGCTAGGGTAGAAGACTGCATGGCTGATACTTCTGCTTGCAAGGAGAGCAGTTTGGCTCAGTGAAGAAAGGTGTCACAGTGTAGTAGAAGATATAAGTAATAAATGTTTTCAATTAATTTTTTTTTCATGTCAATCCTGATTTGAGCATTTGCTTCCCTGGATTGCTTTTGGCTGGTCAGAGAAAGTTCTGTAGCTGTTCAAGTGTCCACTCTCTCTGGTTTAGCCGTCCTTTTGGAGGCTTTTATCTTAAGCTTAAAAAGGTTGATCAAAACCATCTTTCCTTTCTAATGGGCCACTTTAAATCAAAATGTATATATATCTCAAAAAATTCTAGGTGTAGATATGGTTAGGCATGTCTTATGTAAATTTAGATTACTAATGAATCACCCTTTTGCCTCGTGTTGCTCTTATAGTCAAGCACTTAGTTTTCTGTCTCAGAAATATTTATATCCTTCATAGCTGAAAAGTCAAGTTTTGCTCAGTGTCTGTTAGTTCAGAGCTGAAGAACTCTTTCCCCTATGACTGGAACATGTAAGCTATTCTCAGCATGTAACACGCAGATACCTCTGAAGTGTGTGGGCTCAAAATCAGGTAGAATAGCTCTTGAAAATGCATCTGGTTTCAAACAAGGAACTTTAATTTTTTCTATAACCATAAGTTATGGCATTAGTTTGATGGTAAGGGTTACATTTACAGTGTGTTCTTAGTTCTTGCTTTGAAGTGTGGCAGTAAATGTAAAAATCAAACTACCCATTGAATTAATCACAGCTGAATCTAGTTTGACCTTTTGCAAATGGCAGTACATTCAGTGCTAGCTGAAGGCAGGAATGGTGATCTTCAGAGAGCTGTTTGTTCACAAAGTTAGAAGGAAATCACAGAACTGGCTCTTTATGCCCTCAGCCCAGCCATGGCCTGCAGAAAGACGAAACAATGAGGTACAGGGGACTCTGTGCCTGAACCACCTCCCCTGTTAACTGATGCACTGGTGTTGGTGAAATTATACTCACTGCAGGTTTTGCACTATTCTGACAGGTGAAAAAAATCATTACAGGTTACAATATCCATGCCATCTGCTGTAGGCATGCACTTTGTATATATTTCAGAGGACTTACAGCTGAAGCCACATTAGGCCAGCCTGAGTTTCACCTGGGCAGTCTGGGTGTCTATCTGCTTGTGAAGTATTTGGGTTAGAGAGAAATCTGGAGCATTAAAAGTTTTTGTATGAAGGACCCAGAGCTGGTACTTCTAAGGAGGAAGAAGGACTGCTAATCCCTTTCCCCCACCCTCTGTGGTCCTTGTACCCTGCCTGCCTGCTTGGGCATGGCAGTGCTATCTGCATCCCATTGTCCTGGCTGAGTCTCAAGGACAAAGAGATGTTGCAACTTCGCCTATGCAAGTGGCTAACAGTTTTAAGTGGGACCTTGTCTTTCTTTAGGGGTACTCTGGGGAACATGCACGCACCACTTACACCCTAGATTTAAGCCCAGGTGGGCAAATTCTCTGCATATTCAGTTGAAGAAAGATGCCCTCAAGAGTACAATTTACGACATTTAAGTCAGATGCTTAAAATTAGACAGTCTGTATGCATCTTGGTAGCCTTCCTCTGTCTGTATTTTGTATACTAACCTGAAAACCTGGATGATAGGAATCTAATGCTTCCTGAGCCTGTGGGCAAGACGGGCTAGAAGATCCACTGCATGGATACTCACACACAAATGCACTATGTTGTCTTTCATCAACTCTGCCAGGGAACAACAGGACTGAGACTTGTGAAGTCTGCTGCCCCTGCATCTCTGTCTTTCCCAGGTGTGCAGTCATCAGATGTACTGCTCAGATAGTGCTGTTTTGCTCACCATCTTACAGGATGCAGAGAAGCAAAGTTTTGCCTATAATTTGCTACACAATGTTTTCCTTAGCAGTCAGGAGTTTGTGATCAGCTTAGAGAGTTTTATATGATTTAGTGGTGACTTTAGATGTAGAGATCCAAAAACATAGAAAAGAAAGAGAAGCTTTTTGTGCTTTTGTTCTGGTGTACTTTTAAAAGTTGCTTACTCGTACCTCTTTAGATAAAACTGCAAAATGACCTTTTAAACTTGAACAAAGCAGAGTTTGGTGTGGAGTAGTGCATTCTGAGTACAAGTTAGATTAAAATCAGAATTATTTAATAAAAATCAATAATCTATCATAGATTTAAATAGAGTTCTTTAGAAAGTAGGTCACAAGTTGGAGCTTCAGATTAGTTTAACGACTTGCATAGGAAAGGACATACCTATACTTGTAGTTATTTTCTCTCACAGGTTCTCAAATTTCACGGTCTGTGTACCTATGTGATACACATGAATAAATGCTGGCAAAGGAACATCACAGCACAAATACCCTTTTCCATTTTATGAGGTTTAGATAGATTCAATCTTGTTCAAACTGATAAAAGTTGAGTTCAGGCAGTCAACAACTCAAAAGAAATGTAGTTGTCAGAATGGGTTTCCAAATATAGTCTTCCCATGTACAACACACGAGACTTACTGTTCTGGCATCCAGGTGGAATATGTCTGTGGTTCCCTGGTATAAACCGACTACAATACATCGCTTTTAACATCTTGTTCTGAGTATCCTGGATATGTTTAGAAAATGTTGGTGCCAGCTGGCAGATTGCTGGTGAGGCTGGATACATGAGGCTGCCGTTCTTTCAGTGTCATTACAGCCCCACCATTCCTTCATCCATTCTTCTCGTTCCTGTAATTCAAGAGAGATGTTTTGCCTGCACCTTCTCTTGTCTTGATTTTCCCAGGCCTGGCTTTCTTTATCACACTTCACCTTTGCTGCAAATTTTTGTTGTAGGATTTTTTTTTTTTAAATCAAATTCAGGCAATTACTTTCTTTTTTTTCCTAGCTAATTGCTTTTACGTTAGTCTCACTAATCCATAAGTGCCAGTAGTCTCTGAGATACTGGATCTCATTTAATTTCCAGAGAAGCAGAAGAGAGCTAAAACAAGAAAATGTCACAGCATAAACAGACAACAGAAGGGAAGAAAAAAACTAGATAAAACAGTTTCTTATCCTCCTACTTTACATTCATTCACTCAGCCATATCACATGTAAGATCAGAGCATTATCATCTCTTGAAACTTACTTATCACAAGGAGAGTGATAAGTAGATCCCCCTTAATTGGCACAATTGCACAGTCACAGAGCCTTAGGAGAGAGGATTACCTTCCTGCTCAGTAACTATTACAGAGTTAAAGGTCCCATTGTTTGTTAGTAGAGGCAGTCAATATTATTTCAGCATTTTTTTCCCAGAAAATGAGAGTATGAAATCAAAGCTGTTTTGTGTTGGTTTTTTTTTAGAAAGGATGATTTTTAACACACTATTTGTTTAAAAAATGCAGAAGAAAGGCTTTGAAACTATGGAAATGTTTCTTCGGATATTTTTTAAATTAAAAGTTACATTTTTAGTCCAAGTGACTTTTCACTTAGGAATTTAAATTGATTTAAAAAAATCAAAGTGAAATGTTTAAAAAATCTTGAAGGATTTTGATTGACTTAATCTGTGTTGTATCTGGGTCTTCATTTGTGGAAAGTTTCATCTTTTTATTCTGATTCCATTATTTTCTAAAAATAGAGGGCATATTGAAGAAACTTAAGTATTATAATTTGAGCCATTGAGGGAAAGAGCTAATACTCAGACTTGAAATTTTATTACCCCATTTACTTGAACAGGTAGCAAAAAAATTAGGATTTTGCACAAGTTCTAGTTCATAGGAGTACTTGGTGATAAGAGTAAAAAAATCTCTGGTTATGTATACAGGGAGTTTCACTGAGGAAAGAGGAGATCAAAGAATCAGAAGACAATTTCCTTGTTCAGAGGCACAAGCCCCTTCCAGCCAGCGCCGCCTCAAAATTTTTGCTTTTTTTGAAAGGTGCTTCCATTAGCTTCCCAGATTAGCTCCAAATTTCAGAGCAGATTTGGATTTGCTTTTGTTTTGAAGAAATGGGATAAGCTTTATTGTTTCCTACTCGTTAAGTGAAAGACTGATCTATTTTATCCATCTCAATCATAGTTAGCCCAACCCCGAAGTTATTTGATAGCCTAAGGAAAAAAATGTAACAAAGGAGAATCAAAATTTTGGAGCATAATATTTATTAAACTGTGACAAAAGCACTAGAACTTCACATTTCAATTCTTGCCTTTTATAATTTAATATTAGTAGGAAATTCTTTACAGTTAAAAAAGTTATTACCAAATAGTTGTGCAACTGGAGAAATAACATGATACTTTTTTCTATGTCAGAGACTTGGGTAGGAAAATTTCCATTTAAAATAAAACAAACCAGACTCTAGTGTATCCTAATGCCTTGGGATACGGTAGAAGAAATGACACAAGATGTCTCACTGTCAAAGTCTATAGCACCACATTGACTTAAGCAGAACTCTGCAATGGGGAATTCTGTTTTCAAGTTATCACATGATATAATTTAGACAGTTTTGAAACATGGGTTTTGGAACTTGTGCATATACTTTTGCAATTTATTCAGAAGATTTTATGTTGTATCATGCTATTTAGTTGCAGGTATCTGTGCTAACCTGATATTCATAGGTTAATATTTGAAATATCATGACTTCAGGTGTTGTATGTGCTGTAGTTGTCCCTCAGGACTGATAGAGCCTATATGAACAACATTTACAATAATTTAAAAAGATCTGCATAAATAATTGGGAGAGACAGTTATGAAGTTTTAAATAAAATATTTACCTTTCAAAGCCAAACCAGGTGAAACAGAAGCTAAATGATAGGTTGATTTGAACAAATTTCTCATTCTTAATTAATATGGTTCAGTGTTCCAAAATTAAAATCGTCTATCTTACAGAATGAAAAATTCATCTGTGCTGTTCAAAACAAAAGATTTCAATTCCAAACCAAATGTGAAGTAAAAATGTAACAATAAGATGTTCTCCTTTTTAGAAATTAATGGAATATTACAAATAGCATGATGGAAATTTTGTATTTTTTAATTCAGAAAACATGTCAAGATTCTGGCATTTTGCTTGCATTTGAGACAGGAACTGTTTTGAGATCTTATATTCTTACAAGACGGAGAAAACATTTCATTCTGGGTAGAAATTATAAATGTAGTGAGGGTAGCTCTGTGATTTATCCTTCCCAGAAGCATTGACCTGGTGGATGAGTCTTAAGAGTGAAAACTTAAAAGATATCAGTGACAGCAAATGTGAAGACAGTTCTTTATCCAGACATTCATCTCTGAACATTGGTGTACTGGAGAAACTATTTGGCTCATGCCTGCTTAAGGCTTACCACATCCACTGTTGCCCTTGATATTTTGTAAGCTGTTTTTCCAAATAACATTTGCATACTGAAGTATTCTGTCGCCTGAGACTATCATATGAGTCTGAGAGAAATGGTAAATCAGCTGATACACAGAATTTCAGAGGTGAAAACTGGGGACAGTTTCTGATAAATCAAAAAGGTAAATGCCAAAGAATGAGAAGAAATATAACTCACAGTAGAATTTTGAAGGTAGGTATCTGACTGTGGATCTATAGATTGAGGAGTTTTGCCTGCTGTGGATATATTCATCATGACAGAAAATTATTTTGTAGTCAAACTGTTAATGCTATACAAAACTGCTCGAAGAATCGTAACTGTAAGGACAATTGTTAAGCACATACATAAGGGAAGATACTTACTTTTGCAAGCCTTTGCTCCCATGGAAAGAAGCCAGGCGTAGCATAGTACTAATTATTACTATGGAGCTGCTTACTTTTCTCATATGGGTGTAAATAATACTGGTGAGAAATACACTGTCTTTGAATTTCTTTTGGTGATTGCCTACACAGTGGGTAGCAATGCCAACCCTCTTTCCTCCAACTGCCAAATGGACGGTCCCCACACAGTGATTTTATATAACACCCTGTTATGGACAGGATTAGGTCATGATGGCAAAGCAGACACTTTTGTTTATCTCCACCAGCAAGAAGGTCTTTAAAGGCCTCTCAGCCCACAGGCTGTCATACAGACAGTCAACCTCATCCTCATCTTGCTACTCTGGCTGGAGGGTTGGTCTTGTGGTCATCCTGCTATGGCTGCAAAGCCAGTGCAGTGGAGGATGCAGCAGATGAACATGGGACAGATACCTTTAGTGCTAGGGGGAGAAAGACTGCTCCTCCAAAAAGCTGACTATTTCCCTCCTACCTGGGAGCTGTTCAGGGCATTTAATACCTCACAGGAACATTGCAAATCCAGCCAGCTAGTTAACATTGCTAACACTTTTGAGCGGGTCAGCTGAAAATGGTGATTATTTGTACAGCAGATGAATAACTGATAGGCTTGCCGTTTTTAGTTTAGAGCATATTTTGTGGTTTAATGGTTTCTGACAAGCAATATGAACGAATGCTAAATTGAAAAAGGCAATAATATATGGAAGCTCACAAATGTGAGTGTCAGTGGCAGCAATTCGTTCTTTCTTGTTTGCTACCCAGCCACCTCTCATTATGTTATTCTTCATGTCTTAAAGTCGACCAATTCTAGGAACAAATCAATACCAGGGAAATCCTTTTGTCTTCTTCTAAGGCATAACATGTAAAGAAAGCTCAGTCAATATGTCTTTTAATAACGTCTCATGGAAATGCCTGGATTTCCCTTCATGTTCTATAATTAATTGAGCTCCTTGCCACCCACAACGTATAGCTGTTCCCCTCTATAATTCTCTTTTGGCTTAATTGTCATTTGTTTTTCTGTTCTATTTGTCTTTAGCTATTTCTTTTTTTTTTTTTTAATGGTGTTGGATGTGCTTTGTACTTAGTTTTATCTTTCTGTGCTTTTGCTTCTAAATGTCAGCATAATTTTTCTGCCTTATAATATCGGAGATGTTATAACCATCAATCAGTCCAATAGAAGAGCAGAAAAGATTAGATACCATTTATCTGTATTGGTTGCCCATTGTAATGACCCAGTGGACAACATGAACAGATAATCTGTTGCTTTGATGGAAACTAATTATTCTTAAGAGTGACAGCGTCGAAATAGCTTTTGTGACATTGTTTTTAAAAATGATTACTACCTAGTCATTGCTAGTGTAAGACTGCAATTCTGTGCTGTTCCTCAATGATTTCCCTATATAAGCAGCAGGAAACCTACTTTTTTTAATTTTTTTTTTTTTAAGGAAAGAACCCTATTTGCAGAGACAAAAATATCTGACATCCCGTGTAAAATGCCTATTAAATTTAATACAGAAAACACTGTGCTAGCTGCTGAAAAGTAAAAGTGCACTGCCATCTTATTTCTGTCGCATGTAGTTGATCTTGTTGTTCTGTGAATATGAAGCCTGTTTTATTTTGACAGCTAATGGTTCTGCTAGTGTACTGTGCTGGCATTTCACCTCTTGAAAAGAAAGTTTCCTGAAGCTAAAATATATGTCTAATTGAATGATGGAATTAAAAGCAAGTGATACAGTTAAAAATAGCTGCTTCCATCCTTTCCAGGCACATGTAAATCACACAACTTTTACTCCATGTCAATTAAAGGACTGGGGGGAAAAAACAGCAAAAAATAACTGTGCCTTGCAAAAACTTTCAAGAACCTCCTTAAAAATTGCCTGTGGGAGGACTCGGTAAATGGCAGGATTCTTCAGTGTGTCCTGAAACTCAGTACACTCAAGCTATTGTTGACTAGGGAGGCATGAGGTAAGAGTTCGGGGAATTGGGTCTCCTCACTGGTACAGATAGTCTGTCTGTGACCTTAGATCCTTATGTAGTTACAGGGCTGTGAGAGTCACGTAATGGGTAGGAAGGGCTTGCATGGCAGGTGCTGTGAGCCTTAGCCAGAAGGCAGTAGCTTCTTCAGTGTCCTACAGCTGTTGCTAAGCTTGTGAAACTGATGGCCTTTGGGGCAAATTGAATAGGTGAAATGCTCTTCAGTAGGTTTGCTTTCAGCGGGCACCCTGGGTGTCAGCTGTAGCAGCTGAAGGGCTGGTGCTGCTCCTACTCCCAGAGTTGTGTGATGGGCAGCTGGAGATGGCAGTGTTTTCATCCCTGCTCTCTGGTGAATTATTGACAAGTCTGGGAGGAAACAGAGGGATATCCCTGTGTTCCTAAACAAATGAAGGGAGATACTAAGTTGAGAAAGTTAAGCTGACTCCCTTTTGGTAGATGAGTGCTGTCATTTGATTTCTCTGGTCAATAGGAGTGGGATGTCTGGAGACACTACCAATGACCTGGCCTGGTCAAAACTTCATGTTGGCCATTTTCATGGTCAGCTCTGACATGACTTAATCTCACTTGAGCTGCTGTAAATCAAGATGTCAGTTCCACCATGCTGCAAACCCATGTAAATGGGATCATGAAACTTGGATCTCTGCCCAGCACTAAGTGCAGGTCATTGCCAGAGGTCTGTGCTCTTCTGTGGTCTCAGTGGGCCTAACCGCAAATTGAAATGGCTGAAGAAATTTGAAGGCTTTGTGGCAATATCAAGGCTTGATTGCTGTGCCCTTCTCTGCAATAATTTCTTGAAGGGATGGAAAAAGAGAGCTCAGAGGTCAGGAGAATGGGCTTACTAATTTGAACAGTTAAAACTGATGCATATTGTGAATACTGTAATAGCCAGCACTGGACTAAAGTTGTTTTCATGGGCACTAATGAAAATTTCTTACTTATATAGTTATTTGGAGTCAGGAGTAAGGGGTAGGTATAAAGGTCTAGAGTGTTAACTGACTAATAACCTAAAATAACAGAAATGCATAAGCTAACCTCATAAAGAAAATTAAATACTCCACAGTAGACCTCCTAGACATCCTTTTGAAGCATCTGAGAATTAAACTGTTGTTTAATTAACTGTTGTTTTCAGGATGGAAAGAGTCAATGGTACAAAAGATTTCAAGTGGTTTTGCAGTGAACACAGCACACTGGAAATACATATTTTAAGAAGCACACTTACTTCAGTGTGGTTTCTGCAGCCAGTTCTCTGCCATTCAGACCAGTCCACCTCTACTTTTTCTTCCTCAAGTCTCTCTTCTTCCCTCTGTAAAAGCAACATAAACCTATGGACTGATAAATTTTGCTGGTTGCTAGAAAGTGTTTTTGCAGGAGTTTTCAGCAAGGTATGCTTTAATCCTGTATACGTATTTTATTAGAAATACATTCAATAGAGACACCTCTATACATATTTCAAATGTGCTTGTGTGTGTGTATGTATTTTTTAAAAAGTCTCATAGAAATTCCACCATCTCCTCCTATGTTTTTCTCATTCTTAAATTGCTCTGGTGGTAGAGCCTGCTGTAATCAGCCCTTTTTAAAATACACAAAGCAATCTGTCATCTTCTACATAGCATTTCAGTTCTTTCCAAAGTGTCTATCTTAGCATCACTGAAAGAAAAAACCTGATGTTAAGAATTGCAAAGTTAATGGTTAATCAACAGTGTCTGGTCCCCATCCATGGGACATCTTGTAGAACAATCAAGCCCTGCTCTGTCATAGTCCCAAGCAGTGATTGCTTCTGCATCCTATAAGGCATGAGGCACTAGGGATGAAGATGGAACACCTCAGTAGCTAATTAAACAAGGCAACTTACAACTAAAGTACATGCCTGGCTAAATAGGCTGGAGTGCAGACTCTGTCAAGCTGATCTGTCTTTAAGTGCTTTGCACCCTTCACTGTACCTGGTTGAACATTAACATCCCAAATTTGCTGATTTTCACCAATATCCTGCCACATGCAGAGAACTAGCTGAAAGGAAGCTGGTATTTTTTGTAATGTAGTTCCTTGAAGCATTATCCTAAAAAAGACATCAATCTTCACTGTTGCAAGGAAAGAGCACAAGATGTTTTAAACATTTTGAAGGGAAAATGCACTGTCTGTACTTTCCTATTTCACTTCTACTATTTCCTTACTCACTGGGATGTTTTTACAAGAATTCAGGAAAGAACTATCTAAAGAAAAAGGAGGAACAGTAACAAAGTTAGTTACCTGCTCTTCCCTGCCTGTTAACAAATTTTCTAACCTTGTCTGTGGCTGAGCCTTTTAAAATTATTGTATTTGTACATTTCAAAGGTCACCAGAACTTCCTTCTGAAGAGCTGGTGAAGAGAGCTATGCAAAATAAAAAGCAGGAAAGGGAGGGAAAGCTTTTCTTCAAAGCATTTTATCTTCATCTCCTGATCCTGTCTGGGTCCAAAGAAATACATGTGCAAAATCTAAAGGAAATAAGCAAAGTATTTGTTGGAAATAGACATTGAAAAAGGACTTCGGGGTTGACCAAAAATACACATGTAGAAGCATGAATGTGAAGAAAAATAGCATTGAGAAGCTGCAGCTAGTGCGGTTGTGAATAATGATCATCTCTCAGAGAGGACAGCAGAGATCACAGACTGATAATCCAAAAATCTGTGGAAAAGTCTGTGCCATAATAGAAAGATGTCTGTGTAGAGAAAAAATATTTAGCAAATTTGGCAATAGTCACTAATGTCTGGGCAGAGCTGAAAATGAAATTTTCCTTTCTGTAGGAAAGGTTGTACCTTTAACATTAAATGATCTCCTTAAATTTGTGCATTATCATTGGACAAAGGACTGTGCAATATACAGTATTGGTGCCCAAGACTCCTAGATGATTTCGATAAGAAGGTCAATTCTTGTTAAGAGTTGAGACTCCTCGGAATAGCTGGAGAGTTTGGAAGCTTTGGGGTGAGCACCCAGCTGACATGGGAGAACTTTGACAAGAACTAGCACTGGCTGTTTGTACCAGTGAAAGAGTAGGAATGGTTTTGAGTGGAGGATTTTGACCATCTTTTGTGAGTGATGTGAATTTTAAGGGAGAAAACCAGTTAACATGAAATATGAAGATGCTTGTGCAGCTGGTGGTAGTGTGCAGGAGAGCTGTCGTGAGGAACTGTTTGATATGGTGGAGAAATGGAACAAATACAGAAGGATGGAAGTATAAAAATTGAAAATGTACACACTTATATTCAGGAGCCTTTCCAGAGTATGTAGCAGTGTTCCTAGGAAATACTGGTGGTCCTGTAACATCGTAATTGAAGGCAGATAAAATTCCTGAAAGTTCATGAGTGAGACTGGGAACCAAACCCTGTCTTCAGAAAGGGTTTAGGCCACAGAAGGATCTGCAGTGTCTGAGCTGAAATCAGGATGTCATATGCAGAATACATAAGTAGTCCTTGAGCAATGACTGGGCTCCAAGCCTTACGTTAAGTGCTACACTACAGTTCATACTCTCACTTTTCTCTGCCCCGCTCTTGTAAAGCAGCTTAAACAGGAAAGCTGGAAGTGCTCATACTGCTGAGAAGGTGGGGTGATAGAGGCTTCTCAGACAGAGCTGGAAACAGTTTCATGCATGTGGCAACTGCAAGCTTATTGCATAGAAGTGCACGTTATCACATGTAGTTAATCCACCTCCTGTGCTGAGAAGGAGTATCGTACAGAAGGAATAGTCTGCATTGCTTGTTACAGAAAGACACTCTGAGCAAGTCCTTCTCTGGGCACTTTGACAAGATCATGGTTTCGTAATGCTAAAAGCTCCTGCATGACTGTTTCTGCCCCCAAGAAATTACTTTGGGTTTGTATAAATGTCTCAGTCTTCAGATGTCTATTTCTATTTATTTTTTTCAAAGCTAAGATACTTCTAAAGCTGCATTTGATGACAGAGACCTTTTATAGAAAATGGTAGGGAAAGCTAAATTTTACTAAACTGTTGGCCAAGGAAGTACACTATAAAAATACTGACATAGGCTAAAGTCTGGAAGTGCAGATGCATCATTTCAGTAACTCTCATCTTAATTGTCTGTTTTCTGTTAAATCAGTGAGAAAATTCAAATTTTGGAATGAGATTGGACTTAATTTATATCCAATGTAGCTGAAGTGGTTTGTGAACGTTTTCCCCTACAAAAAAAATGCGTTTTGAGATATAGAAAATATTCATAGCAGTTTTCAGATACGTGGAGATAATTCCTGCTTTCAGTGCAGTAATTCAAAACGGAAAATGCTCTAACTAAACCTGAAGCTAAAATAAAAGCATCTGGGATTTGATTTACCCCAGTACTTCCCCTTCTCCTCTTTTTTTCCTTAAGAGAAGAGGGGGAAAATGCCAAAAGCAGAAAACCAAACCATCAAAACTTTTTTTGATTTAGTTTGTTTCAAATCCTCTTTTGTACCTGTGCCACATTCCTAAGATCAAACAAAAACAATCACAAAATAAGTGGAAAAGGATTTACCTCTATTGACATTATTTGAATTTTGCTACTTGTTTCATCCAGTGCAACACTGGCACAAGACTGAGCCAGACAATCTTTCTTTGTTCAGTAAAAAGCACCTTTCAAATCAGGTGATCTATCAGCCATGTTTTCAAAGGCAGTAAGGTGCTTAATGCCCATGTATCTCCTGGCAGGTGTGAAGATTTACCTAATCATTCTGCATTAGTGTAAATAACTGCCCTAACCATGAGGTGTAGTGAATTTGTCCCTAAGGCTTAATCTTATACCGCTTGCATTTCAACTTCAGGGAGAGCATTATGTGTGTAAGGAGAGAAGTGATGCCCCAGTTGCACATTGGAGCTCAATTTTGGTCTGACTACTGAATGTGCAGAGTTTGGCTAATAGCAGTCAAAGTTTTCTCGTTACATTGATATTCACTGAAACATCTAAACTAACCCTGAACTGATAAAATTGGAAGTGGAATCAGCAGAACGCTGCAAGACAATATTTCATTTCCTGCAAATGTTTTTCCTGTTAATAAACATCTGCCAGAAAGGACTCCATGGGGGCAAGAACATCTGAAAATACGGAAAGTTTAAAGAAGTATTCTTCCATGTTGCTAATGACTTGGTCAACTGAGAGCGTGAAACACAGCTCATTTTTGTTTGTTGTTAGGCAAAACATGCTTGAGTCCTAAGTGCAGAAAATATGAGCTTTTGATATCGCTACTTAGTCTAATTGACTCATCTGAGTCCTGTTTGAACCCTATGATTCATCATTTTTCAAATTAGTAGGGACATAGGTAGGATAATCTGTGGATATAATCAGTAAAACATTCACAATGCTTTCCACTGTAATGGATTATCCTGTCATTTACAGTATGTCTTATTTCTGTTATTATCAGGGCTTCACATCCCAATTAAAAGCCTCATTAGTTCGTTCCTGAGGAAGCTGCCCCTCTGCATTGCTGCTGACAGCTGAAGAAAGTGTGTCAGCTTGTTGTGTAGAGCATTATTTGCTTGAAGTTGGCAGCTCGCTTTAGCATAGCCGTCCTTCTGCTACATAGGAGATACTTAAGTGTCAAGCGTTTTCAGGCCATCCATCTTCTTTGGCCATTCCACCCACCCATGCTTGAGCCACATCCACCAGTGCTGGTGCCCCTCTCTGCCTTCCCTTTGTCATTATGTCATTGTCAGTTGTTCAGTTTATTCAGTGATTAATCATCATTTGGAAGGTTCTGCTGGGAGTAAACAGAAAAGGGGGTATTCCTGCAGGTGGTTTCTCTCTGATTAGTTAAAGCCACAATGGCTGGCTGCTGAGCCTTTGTTTCGGTTTCTTCTGAAGATTGCACGGGCTTTTTCCTTACCAGAATTTAACTGGGCTGGTAACTGTGGGCCTGCCTTGCGTATCCTACTGGTGTATGCTGAAAATTAGATCTGTTAAGCCTTGAGGATTTGTGCTGGTCTAACAGAGGAGTTGGCTCTTTTGCTAAGATTGCTGGAGGGTTTTTGTAAGGACTCCCTTGTTACGTGTCCACACTAACCCTGTTAGAGGTTTAGCAGCAGAGCTTTACACTATTTGTTCAGAAACACTTGCCTGGCTGCTTTGTGTGTAAAAGATAAAATGTCACCCAGAAGATAAGGGCAGTTCAGCATCTCATTTCTCCTTTGTATTTGCACCAACTATTTGATGAAGTCAAGTAATAATTATTTTCAATAACCTCTGAGAAGGGGAAACGATGATATTCGGAACTGTGGAAAACAAGGGACCTCTACTAAGCTTTGCTTGTGTCTTCTGCACGATAGCTTAAATGCAACTATTTCACTATCTAATAAAGCATGGTTAGTTTTGCACCTCTTTGGGTCACATGAAAAGTCATATAAGTAGTCCATGTATTCCCTCTACTTCTGTATTCCTTGACAATCATAACTTACCACAACTTACGTTCAATTAGAAAGCTGGTTGATGACAGTAACAGGTATGCCATGGTTCCAGATCTGTTAGCTTGCTTGAGTATTAAATTGCTTTTCATATTTCTCTTGCAGATTAGTATTTCTTTTTATGCTGCAGCAGCTTTTAATGTCATCAAAAGGAGACAAGATGAATAAGATACGTGTGGGAGGATGAAGCAGTGGTCACTCAAAGCATCCTGCTGTTTACTCTGGCTGCAGAGTTTATAGTCCCTCCCACAGGGCAGCTGGCACTGGGCTATGATTTTAGTACTTGCATTATTTGCAATTCACAGCCTCCGGTCATGAAATTACAAACTCTGAACATTCAGGTAAACTTGCAGCAGCTGTATTCTGACAGGCAGGCTCGCAAATGTGACTGGGTAACTCTGAGTGACATGGTGAAAAGATACTTTTTTTGCATGCTTACTGTTTGTTTTATTATATGCATAAGAAAGGGTGGATGGGTGGGTAACTGTGGGTGGAAAGGCTTGAGGAGCAGCACAGCTAGACTTACTGAAACCTGGAGAAGATTCAGTCAGGGGCTTAGGTGGTTGTATGTTTAACTGAAAGCATTCTCAATTTTTGTGCAAAAAGCCCTTCTTTTGGTGTTTTTGCACTGTTTTGCAAGGGCTCTGCTCCACACCTTCTTCACAAGCAGGAAGTGAAAGGCAAGAAATCCAAGGCAAGCAAATAGCAGTGGTGAATGGGATAGCTGTAAGAAGAGTTTTGTCATGCAGACCTGCTGTTCTAGCTTGACTGGGTACCGCCATAGTGAGCATTCCTCTGCCTGGGAATGATTCTCCGGGGGTGTTTCAAAGAGTAAAAAAGGAGCCTGCATGCCCTTTATTGTCCCAAGGCCTAAGCTAGGACATTTCGGGGGAGGCAGGAGAGATAAGACAGGCCAGCAGTTGTATGTATAAGTCTGTACACAGGCCCATGTCCACACCAACTATGCAGGCATGGGTGGTAGCTAATGTGCCAACAACTGCTGTTCTAAGCTTCATCGACATCAATTCTGCTGAAATCATGAGTCAAATGAAGGCGGGGGGGGGGGGGCAAGCTTAAAAGTCATTAAGATTTTGAAAGCAAGTTGTTGGAGGGTTTATTTGCCCATATTCCTCACAGTTTCTGGAAAGTCTCTGTCTAACATTTCTCACCAAGGCCAAATTTGCTGCCTAGCAGCATTTAAAAAAAATGAATGCAGGGTTTTTTCCAGAACCACATGCTTCTTAGAGGGAACTAACTGCATCTTGAGGAAAAGCACCAAAACCCATATGGCTTTTAGTAACACTGCAAGACCTGGTAATACCACTAGCTGTCACTATGAGAGGTCTTACCCACTTGGTTGCATGTGCAGACCCCTCTTATAGTTTGTGTCTGTGAAGCACCTCTTTTTCTTGTCTCCCAGTGTACCTCCACAGGTGGGGATGTGCATATGCAAACAGGAGCCCTTTGGCTTTTGCAAACCTGCATAGTTGTATGGCCCAAAATGGGAGGCTCGGACTAAAAGACTGGCAGGAGGAAGCCTTGAGAGCCAGGTCTTGCCAATCAGCAAGACTTTCCTTCCAGGAGTTGCCTGGGACACCCAAAGAAGGAGCCTCCTCCGGCAGTTCTAGTCTTGGGCCTTCTCTGCACTTACTCTGCATCATCGGAAGAACCTGGCTGTAAAGCACTTGTCACTCATAGTAGTCATGTTTTGCTGGTTAATATCTGACTCATGCTATATCCCAGCTGTTTCAGAGTCTTTTGCAACTACTTGTTTACTGGTATATTATTATAAAATAAATAAATAAATAAATAAATGAAAAGGCCTAGACAGTAACGGCGCTTTATAGAAACTTACTCAGAACAAAGTGCTATGGGAAAGAATTGCATTGCATTTTCAGGACACATGTGGGTGCTTCAGATAAAGTTTACAAGGTTGGCTGCAGTTTGTTTTTCATGAAACATAAGAAAATGACAAAGATGGTGGCACAGTGTAGCTATCACAAGACCCCTTGCCCTCCTGGTACTTCCCCTCCCTTGTCATCCCACGGCCAGCATGGAGGAGCAGCAGTCAGCAAAGGGCAGGGGCCAGGGACTCCTGGGGATACAAGGGACCTTTCCCCTTTGGAGCAGCAGGCATCTTCTCTTTCTCCCCGCAAAGTAAAAATCTCCAGGAGGTGTAGCCAAAAGACATCCTAGCTCTTGGGGTCAGCATGGGGTGCATTTACTTTTACTGGACCCAGTCCTGCATTTGGTGGTGTGGTGGTGGCTCCCCAGGGCCATGAGTGGTTCCTCTACCCTGGGGCCACGCGGTCCCTGCAGCATCCAGAGCTGGGAGGACCACAATAGCTGATTAATGCTTTTGTGTTGGATACTTTCTAACATTAAGATATTCCTTTCATGATTATTTTTGTTTACTCAAGCTCTACTTAGTGCATCATGAAACTAGGTTAATATGTCTTCACCATATTGTTATGGTTCTTGTTTTTTAACCAAGCTACAAAATCAGGTTGACTTTGTATGCAAGTATAGGTTTTACAGTTTTCAGTGAAAGATAGGTTGATTTTTAAAGCATGGAAATTAAGTTGATGTGTTGTCCAGAAAAGGCACCTAATTTGCAAAGAATGTATTTGAGAAGTAACATTATTCTTTTAATTGCGGATGTTATTATGAAAATTTTTTAAAGGTTTGACTTAAAAGAAAAATACTTAAAACCAAAGAAATGAGGTGACAGAGAAAGGGAGATTAATGAAGCAAGCTGACTACAGTCAGCAGATACTAATTTAAGAAGTAGCAAATTATCATTACATTAAATACACAAAAGAAACTACTTATACTCTGGCTTATGGCAGGGAATCTGTACATACTGAGGGATTTCAGAAGGTGATTGTTAATTGATTAATACTGATAATATGCCTGGTACTGTACAGTAAGCTCTACCCTGTTGTAAATAGCACAGCCCCATCAATGTAAAAACTATACTAAATTAACATATAGCTGCAGGTGACATGGCATCCTATTTTTACATTAATCAAATGTGCACTCTGATCTGGCTCCTTCAAAACTCTTAGATGCTTTTCTTCAGACCTCCTGTCACTGGAGCCATTTTGGGAATGGGACATGATGCTGTGATTAATTCTAGTTCAAGCAGCTATTTTTAGCATTTGCATATTTCCTATGGAGCAGAGCCCAACTTCACTCAGATGAAATCTGAACTGATCTGGTCACATGTGATCTGTGTCTGAAGGATGCTGGAATAGTAAAGGAGTATCATGCTTCAAAATGGTAGAAAAGCCACTGATCCTAGTCTCCTCTAGTTTTAAACATGATTAAACCATATGTATATATATATTTTTATATATATGTGTGTTTGTGTATACACACACACACACATACATACATAATGTAGGAGGATATATTTTCATGTTCTTGTCGGTTTGGCAGGTTTGTTTAGATCTTGGGAGCCAAAGAGCAACATCCAAATCATATCCTACCCTTCCTATACTGGTGTGGTTTTGGAAATAAGATCTTTTTTGGAAACAGGATTTAATTGATTTTGTCCACTTAGACCTCATGAGGTGTTAAGTTGACTTTATGTGGCAGTGGGTCAGCAGTGCAGCTACATTATTGAAGAGTTGAGCATCTTCCTCTTTGTAGCTAATGATCCAGTCCTCTCACCACTTACTCTAAATCAAAGCGTATGTTGTTAATGGCACTGAATGTTTCACAAATGGGAACATCTTAATCAATATACTGAAAAATTTCACCTATAATTATTTTACTTCAAGGATTTTTTTTCCAGTTATTTTCATTGTTTCCAACAATGTCTTTTATGATCATATAATGGTACTGCATAAATCCTCAAGTGAACTCATTAAAGTATATCAGGTTCATCAGTACATAAATAGCTTCCACTGTGTGTAGTAGACAGACCATGTTTGTGTGCTGGAGCAGGCAAGTAATGTCGATTGTCTTTATTCATTCTCACACTCTCACTTCTTACTGCTCTAAAAGTTTCTACTTACATGTTCTCCCCTGTTGATGCAATTTTGACTCGGGTGATGAGTGAAAGGACAACTTTTGGTTTCTCAAATAAAATAATGAAGAAAAACAATTGGTTCGCTAAGCACTGTTACCTTTATGATACATTCATTATTAAGGAAAAAAGGATATGGATCAAGAGTACAAAGGCTTCTTAATAAAGGGCAGTTAAAGGAGCAGTTGTCTGGGAACAAGAGAACAATGAAACGTAAATGTGTGTACAAAAATATGCCCCAGAAAAGATTTGCAGATGTGCTCATTGTGAAGAAAAGGAAGTGTATTTAGCTGAGAACATGGAAGAATTTAAACTGCATGAGGACTATTTCCATATATTTTCCATATATTTTCTCTATATTTCTATATAAATACTTCTTCCTATAATGATGAAAAGGGAAACATTAACTGGCATCTCCTTTCTGGCCCAGTAAAACTGATGAAAGCTTCTCAGTCAAAACCATATCCAACTGGAAAATAGAATTTTGTTCGAAACTATTTTTCCCTTGGGAAAAGGGTGTAGATTTTGATGGAAAATTTTCTTATTGTTAAATGTAAGAATTTTAGTGCCTTGGATCTTTTATTCCAAACCACTGATTACATGTCTAAGTCTTAATTTCACTTACCACTCCCCCATATCCCCCTGCCCTGTGGTGACTTTTCAAGGCACCTATCTTCTCAGACTTCAGAAAAATGACAGAGCAGCAGAAGGGAGAAAATTAAATTATTTCTCATTCTGCAAATCTTAGTAGCTGATGGTAGCGAAAAAATACTTTTGCTTCTGTAGGCTCAAATGTCCAGCTTCTAGGCCAGATCCCTCCCCAAACCGGACACAAACAGAGATTGGCCTGCAATGGCTAAGAAGCTAGAATTAATAAAAAGCTAGCAAAATTAAGAGAATTACCTGGTTAACTAAGAATCATTCATATGAATATATATTGCAGCTTGGGGTACTGTCCCTCAGCTGATAAAATGTTTTATAGCAATGATCATAAAACCACATGTCATTTCCTTTGTTTATATTCTTTTTGAGCTTTGAGAATACGCTCAAGAGATCTTGAATTGTGTCTCCTGAAATGACAAGCCTACACAATTCAAGTGTTGTCATACGATAGGTTTACGAAAGAGCGGAAATCTTGCAGATCCCGCTGGCAACACTGATGCCAATAGCGTTGGCTGGAGGTGCAAATGTTCCTGCCGGAGCCGTTGCAGTGGAAATGTGCACCAGATGAACAGCTGCCCTTCTCGCTCAGCAGGCAGATTCGGCATGCTGAAATAGCTGCCACATAAAGCACGGAGAGAAAGAGCAGATAAGCGCTATTTCAGCTGTAAAGCACAGGAAGATGTGTTTCCCGTTGTAACTATAAAAGTGTTCTAATATTTATGTAGCATTTATTCTCATCTCTACGAGTGGGGGATTTATATAGATTACTTGCTGTATATAAAGATAGGAGAATACCCCAAATATTCCATTATGTTCTTTATTCCTCCACAAGCATCCATTACACAGTTTATTTTCCAATTAATCCTTACTATCAAACAAATGGTATTCTCCTTCTCCATCCCCAATGGTAACTTCCTTCTTGTAAAACAGTTTTTCAGGGAGTGAATTAATGAAATGAACGGTGATTTTGTTGCTGTTATAAGAATAATCGTGTTAACAGCAACTGGGAACCATGCTATTTAAGAAAGACAATTTACAGAAAGAGAAAATGCAGTAGTCTTCAGAAAGATTATTTTTATGGCAGATTGTAACTGAGATGTGTCTGTCTGAATGAGGGAAAGTGGGAGATAAAGCAATGGAAGTGATTTGTTATTTCTCCTCTTCCCCAGTTTTAGACTTCTTTTAGCATGGCCCCTCCCCAAAGCTTCCTAAAGAAACTGAACTGTGAAAGATGGAAGTTCTTCACATGGATGAGTTATTTAAAGGTAGAAAACACGGAGCAAGAATAAATGGTTGGGTTGCTCAATGGAGAGATGTCACAGGAGAGTCCTTTGGGAACTAGTGCTGGTCCTGGGCTGTTCTACAACTTTGTAGATAATCGCTTGTAAAGTGGGTGATGGTATAGTGAGTGTGTTCACTAATGTGACGTTATTTAGGACAGTCGGAGAAAAACATTGAAAAAATAAAGGCTTTAAAAGGTGTACAGAACAGCTTCATGCTATAGAGTGTCTAGGAAATAGAAAAGGCAGATGAAATTCAGTACAGATTAAAGTAAATTAATGTACACGAGGAAAACACACCTGATGCTGCATGCACAGTAATGGGCTCTGAACTGATTACTGTCACAATGGCATTATCACAGGTCTTGAAAACATTTAGTCAGTGCTCAGTAGTGGGCAAAAACCAAACAAAATTAGGAAACGAGAAGGAGAAGATACTAAAAACAGTTTGGTCATTGCAGTAAACCATGAATGCAGTTGAAAGGCTAGCACTTCTTTGCATGGAAGAGAGAGAATGGAGGAAGAGATGACAGAAATCTGCGAAATCCTGACAGTTAATGAAAGAAGTGCATAGGGAATTACTATCCCTTGTCTCCTCCTATACACCTACCAGGAGCCATCAAAAAAATTATCAGATTGCAGACCGAAAACAAGCAAAAGTTACTTCTCCACACGGTGTGCAGCTAAACTGTGGAAGTCACTACCACAGGATGCTGCGGATTGTAACAGGCTTACATGGTTAAAAAAGCAATTAGAAAAATCAATGGAAGAAAAATCCATCTGCTAAATGCAAAGATGCCCTGCCTGGCTCAGGAAGCTCCTAAGCTGCAAATCGCTGCAGGGTGAGAAAGTGCGCCATAGACATAGCATTATACATCTACCCATGTTTTATGTTCTTTCTGACAATCCGCAACTGGCTGCGGTTGGGACACAGGATGGTTAACCACCTGACTCGCGGTGGTTGTTACTGTCAGGTGATGGGTACAGTCAGGAAGGTGGAAGAAGTAGCTTGCCTTTCCTCAGAGCTGTGGAGGTCTAATTACAATGGGTAGTAAAGGGCTAAATGGTAAAACAGCTGCTTGATGTATTTTTGGAGAGGAAGTAAGTAGCGATTTTGGGAGAAGACGTGAAGCAAAATACACTGAGATGGGAAAAGCCAAGCCTCTTGAGAATCTTGAGAATCGACTTGGCTATTAGTGTTGGCTTTTGCAAGGAGGTGGGTGTCACTGCGTTTTCACAGAGAGTATTCTGTTTGAGGCATGTGAAAACTGCTGCTGCAAAGAGCTGAGGTAGGGCATTACCTGCCATGGTGACCGTGGCATGGCTTAGGGCCGGGAGAGACTCACCTCCTCCTGTCCTGCAGAGACCAACCTGAGCAAGAAGCTGACTTGTCAGGGCTTTTTGCATGGAGGTAGGGCTGAGATCTCAGGACCTAATTCCACACGTACAGTCAGAGTGTGTAGTCACACTGGCTATGAAACCTCACATGAGTGGAGGTTTGCAAGGTTGGATCCACAAACAGCCTGGTGGGCTTTGGTTATATTCTTATCTGTTTAGGTGAAGGTGACCTCATTTTATTCAATTTATTATTCAAGTTTATATTTGCCTTAGGAGGAATGAGAGTTTTGCTTTACTCTCTGGAGAAGAATGCAAGTAGAGGGGGAATATGTTTTTTACATATTGTTTTTTACATATTGAGTATCTGGTGGCTTAAAGGTTGAGCTCAGTTGCATAACCCGAGGGCTACATGTCTTGGTGTACTGAACAATTACAAAGAAGTCATTGTTTTCTGATATTCCTTTTTTTTAAAGGAAAATTCACATTTGAAATCTCTTTTGAGCAATGCTTTGAAGTAGAGTCTAGCTCCCAGATGTGGGTAATCTTAATGTTAATTTACTATACAACAATGTGCATTATTAAAGGACATGTGAATGATTCATCCAGTGAATGAAGAAAAATTATTCCAAATGATTATTGATGAGTTAATCAAGATAGCCACGTCAACTTTCTTTTGTCCATTAGCGTGAACAGTATTTCACAATCATAATAATAAGAGCCAAATGTTAATGGCTGAGGTAATCAGACCCTAATGAAGAACAGTGAAAAGTGCTCTCTTTAAATAGTTTACAGTTTTCGTAATCACTGGAGTGGTCAGTTGGTCCCATGATTCTTCATATTTCATAATGTATGTTTACTATCAGCTTTTGTTTTTAATTTCCTTTTTCTTTCTCCAGAAGGTGAGTGAACAGAGAAATTAAGAAGCATAACGCTGTGTAATAGCATACCAAATAAAACTCATTTTGTAACATGAATTCTTTCTAAGAGAAGAGGATTTTACACCTGGAATTATAGGTAGGTAGGAGCCTGCTTCTGCCTTTAATTTCTGTTCTTCATAGAATTCTTTTGTTGAAAATAATCATACCATTTTTAAGAGATCAGCACAGGCTTAAGCTTTATCCAGCAGACAAAGATGGTTGACTGCTTTGGTGTAGGAGCCTTTTGGGGAAGAATATTTTAACTGCTGTCTATCTTTCCCAAGTACCATGCTTGTGATCCACAAATACGCAGTTCAGGAACTGGTTTGTGTGACTGATCCTGTCAGTAAATTTACTCAAATGGCTTTTCAGGATCAGTGCCTTTCTCCTTGCTTGTATACTTGACTTGCCTTTCTCTCCCTGTAGTATCTGAGACTGTTCTTTGAAAGTATGTTTGCTCCTTCAATGTAACATTTGAAAAATCAATAAAAATGATGTAAGTTTGTGTCATTTTAGGCAACAGACTCACCAAGTACTTGTAGTTCTGACTGGTCCACAAAACATCCATCCAGCTTCCTCCCTCTTTTCCCAAGCAATGAAACTTTCTAGCACCGTCTAATAAAATTGAGACCATTAGTGTAAAAGATCAAAAGCCACAAAATTAGAAAGTGCCACAAGAATGTCCTAGGTCACTGCGGTGGCAGCAGATAGCAATAAAAAGGGAAAAAAGCAGTTTGGCCTGGGGGAAAATGCCTTTCTGACTCCAGTGGTCCTTTCCAGTTCTCTTTCCTGGACAAAAACCTTTCCGTCTACAAGTCTGTCATTTGATGGATTGCTCTGAAGGCTGGAAGGGGTAACTTGAATAGTTCAGCTACCCGCAGTTTGTAAGGTGGGAAGAACACAATGTTATTTTGCCGCACCACGTATCTGCACCAACTCTGATGTCGTTTTTGACAGGGACATGGCATCGTCAAGTCATTCTTCAGGCTGAAGGGGCCATGGACCAGACTGGGAAAGACTTTTCATCAGCAGGCCCAAGCCCAACTCGTTTACATCCTACAGACTACTCAAGCCTCATCCACACAGCCCTATTGCCTGTCACTGTTGTCTGGATGCTCATTGCAAGGGGAGTGTAATAAACCTGCCTGCTGAGATGGTGACTTGCATGCAGCTCCCCAGAAACATATCTTTTGCTTCTTTGTGTGGCAGACCATGTTAGTGGGAACTTAGGAACCTTGTGGGTTTGGCCCACTTGGCAAACTGTCAAAACATTGCAACATATGCTCCAGGGGCCTGACAACTGCGGACAATGATGCGTCTTTAAAACCCCCCAAACAGGATAATAGATGCAGATAACGATTTCAGCAGCTGCTGAATCTGTAATGACACTCACTGAAGAAGGATTTGGCATTGATGTCCTGCTGAAGGTTGTGAGAAAGTTTAAAATTTGACTGATCTCTAGGTGTGCAAGTCTACAATAAGGAACAACCCTGACATGGCAAGGAGTTGAGCTGGCTGCAAGATACCTCGATGAACATCTCCAGTAGATCCAACGCAGGCAGCAGCACATGGCCCTGGCTGTGCAGGCAGCATGGTGCAGTAAAGATGCATCAGAGTCCTCCTCTAAAGGTCTCCAAGAAGGTGTTTGCCACATGACTGCTGGATGACTCAGCCAGTGCCTGCACAATGTCAGGTAAAGTGCATGGCACCAGGGGAAGGAAGCTACCAGGCGAGATTGACCCTATTCTTGCAGGAGGCTGAGGTCTCCTCAGAGCTGGGGGGACAGAAACCTTCTGCTCCTACTGTCAGATGCATGTCCAAGCCCTTTGCCCTTGAGAGGAAATATTGGGGGGGGGAACACAAAATCCCCTGCTGTTTAGAGCGTGCCCAGGCTGCAAGGAGGCAACTGTCATTCTTCTTTGTGGTTTAAAACATTTTATTTGTTTTTCAGACTCAACTCTTTGGGAATATTCTTGGGAATCCAGGGAATAGCTGTATCTGAGGATGCATAAACATGCTAATAATTACAGGAGAAATTTGCTGTGACTCTTACCCACTACAATAACTTGAGATGGTAGAGACCTTTATAGTGTCAAATGAGAAGTGAGAAGGAAGATCTGACAAGGTTATTATGGTTATTGCTGTTTGAGAAGCCACTATGCAGCTAGTAAGTGTACACTGTATTTAGCAGGTCTTGCTGTTGCCTCCCGAAAGAGAGAACATCTTGGATTGTTAGAATTAATGGCGCTGTAGTGTAGGTTAACAAATAGAAAGCAGAGACAAAATTTGCCTTAAAATTATTCTAAACTGTCCGGTTTGTATGTGCGTGTGTATACACCAGCATGGCATTAGGAAGGCCAAGGGGGTGATATTTTTTCTGTTGGGGGCTTGCAAATAACTACTTTACTTTTCAGGTTCTGTTAGCTTCTGTTGCTAAGCTGAATTTGCCCTGGTGCATGTGTGTGCATTTGTTTGTGCTGCCTAGGGATGGAGGGAAAATGCAAGCACGTTTTTGGCAAGTGTGGCCCGTCTAAGGCATAAGTGTACATGTGACACCAGGCACTGTCACATATGAATGAAAAGGACCAACTTGTCCTGGCCTGATAGCAACTTTTGAAGTCAAGCTTGTCCGGCAAACTATAGAATAGAGGTAATTCTGTAAATTCAGAGTTCCTCTGACTTCTGGGTACTGAGGGTTTTGGAAAGTGAATTTCAGAACTAGTTCTCATTTTATGTCCTGAAATGACCCGGTCAAAACATTGGATGTGGCCTTTCCCAGAGTCTGGTGGGAATGAAAGTCAGATCTGGAACCAAATCCTATGTTTTAGCACATCTGTACTGGAAAGAGAATATAATACTTTTACGTTACAATTGTTTGATATACTTGTATACCATATATTCTACCCAAGAGTAAGCTCTTACGCTCTTTTATACAAGAGTAAACTCAGGATGAACTGCCTTAATGGGAATTTCCTGAGTCTTGATCTTGATGCTGCCATGCTACTTATTCCTTCTCATTTATGTAATGCTTATTTTTTTAAACACCATTGTGTTATATAAGCTATTAGTAGGAGACTCAAATTATCACTTGGGTAAGCTTTTGTCTCCTTTTTATCTGTTTTTCTTTGCATTATCTGACCTTTAGAAAATACCATTAAAATACATTTTCTGCTGTACATAAATGATTTTAAATGAATTGTTTACTAGAGATATGACATTTACATGCAGTGTGAGTTACTTATGCATGTGAAAGAAGAGATTAAGAGAGCTTTTTTATATCAGGTGTACAGCATCACATATCTATTAAGTGTCCACCTGTGATCAGTGGCCTTGTAAGACCTTTGACAGTCGATTTACAGATTACAATCAAATTCCTTGCCCGTTGCTGTGCTGCTGCTGATTTCACCTTTAAACACTTGTTATCTTCTTGAGACACTTGTTTGTGAACTTAGCCAGAGACGCAACATGATGCTGAACCCTACTGTATCTCTGCGAGTCATTAATTTCAACCTATTCATGTCCCCATCTGGTTCCCTCTGAGGCTGCTGCCTTTGATTGAACCAAAGCTTTGCGTTCACACAATATGTAATTTGTGTAAATGTATATATTGTTTAGCTCTCATGCTCTTAGTAATCAATCTGTCTGTAGCAAAGGCGTATCTTCCCCCAGGAAGGGAGGTGGGGCAGCAATGGTGTTCTTGAAAACAGCAGTCTGGGATTGCTGATGGCTTAGAGCAGCAGCCTGATGTTGTACTCCTGCTGGAAGATCAGCACTCCAAGCTGTAGGAATAAAAAGCAGGACTCAGCCTCTGAGAGAAAGTGCGGCCCATGAGATGAGGCAAGCCAGCACAGAGCATTTCATGCTCATTCTCTGCAACCTCCACTTGCATGGCTGTAACCCAGCATGAGACTGAGGGTGTATGTGAAAAAGATGGAGGTAAAACAAGGTAGATGAAAGCCCTCCCCAAGTTTTTTGAACCACTCCAGTGTCTTCCAAAGATATCAAAATTCCTGTTTACGAAGCGAGACAGCAATCAGCCTCTTCCCATCTTTGTGGCCTGTGTCAGTAAGGTGCTTGTAAAAAACATACAGAGTACGACATTGGATTTTTACAGGTTTCTGTTTCTTCTATGCTTGGGTGCCTGTGTACCCATTCAGTCTGCTTCCATGCATCTTCTGCAAATACCAATATGCAGCACATAGTCCTTGCATTCACATTGGCTCCCATTTACAGGCTGCTCTCAGTTCTTCTGCTCCCCTGCCTCAGAGCCCTTCCAAATGGAGGTCAGGCAATGGCAGGCGTATCTCTGAACTCACAAAATGGGAAACTTCAAGCTTAGAGGGGTGTCTTTGTTACAGCCAAATCCTCTGCCAATTTACTTCAGCTGTGATAAAATTTTAGCTTGCTTTCTTCGAGAAACATGATCTGTCAAATGATTTAGTGTGGTTTTTTTTTTCCCCAAAGGTTCCTCTTTCTTTTCTAAAACAAGAAGATAACTTAAAATTTAGCCATTTTTCCTGGATCTGACCATTAATTTTGCTAAAAGGAAGAAAAGTATAGGGAGAACCACTGAGCATAAAAGGGCAGCATTTGCGCTTCATGGACTTAGCTGGTAGTTGATGTTCATATCTCTTTGCTGCTTCAATTCAAGCAAATACTAGGATTTAATTTGGCAAATTAACATGACAATGTCAATACCTATTACAATAAAGAGAGAGAGTTCGTCTTTGCAAGGTAGTGTCTTAACAGCCCGGTTGCAGAGGAACACTTTCCCTTCTCGAATTCCTAAGAATGCAACAGAAATGTAATTTATCCTGCTCCCATCACAATCTTCTAGCTTAATTTTTCAGAAGCACCTAGGCAAGCTGTTTGTCACTCCTGCAGTTTTGTTCAATGACTTCAGCTGAGGAAGACTGGCACCTGCTTGAAGTGGCACCTGGCAACTTCAAAATTTTCTTTGTTTTTATTTTCTTGAGAGGAGAGTGTGATTATGCCATCTGGAGGATCTCCCATCTGGCTCTCTACAGCTTTCAGCTGGCTTTGAGAGCCGTATCTTGCTCCAGTTGTATCTGCAAAAGGTTCGTTACCGTAATTTCTTTGTGCTCACCTGCATGTCAGCGAATTGAGTTGGGTCTTAAAGGTCTCATTTAACCTTGACATATAAATGGGTTCTTCCTCCTGATAGTGAGGACTGACATGCCTGTTGACTCCTGCAGTCCTTAATCTGGCGAATACCCTTGTAAAATCAAAGGAGCAGCTCCTGTGCTTAAACTAAGTGACCAAAGCAGGGCTCTTAGCATCAATACAGGTGATTTAGCAGGACTGGTAACTGATGTTAGTCTTCTTCAGACTGTTCCTGGAAAGACCACATTTTGTACTGATTGTGCTTAGCTAAAGAAGGGTATAACTGTTGTTGGAGTAACATCCAGAAGTGTATTCAGGCAAAAGTCCCTCATCTGTGCCCTTGGATCCACCCTGCCAGCACCTTGAGTTTATGGCAGGTGAAAATGTTCAGTGTGTCGCAGGATCTGGTTAGTTGTTTGCACGCCATTTTAACACAGAGCTATCAGCCTCCCTTGGCTTTGAAGAAGGATATTTTCCATTTTTTCATGACTGTTAAAACCAAATGTAGATGCTGGTGATTTACAGCGCTGAGGCTCTGCTGCACGGGAACATGGGTGGGGAAGTTTGTCAATGAATTCTCAGAAAGGCTCAGGATGAGCAGTGTTGGGAAACCTGAGCCATCAGCTGTCTCCTCATTGAAGAAAATTGTTCGAGGTTTGTTGTAGTTCCCAGGGCAGAGCATTAATTAATTATAAAATCAAACGCTTAAAAGAGTTATTTTGGGGCTTATAAAATCTGAATAAAACCAAATAGGAATGATTCAATTGTTTATATAAAGGACTTCTTCCAGGAATATTTGATTGCTTAACTACAGTCCTCACTAATTCCTACCACTCTGCTTGGGGGAAATAGACTCCTAAAACAGTAATTTAAAATCCTCTTCACTATCCCTTCCTTTTAATTTCTTTTTGCTGTGACACTACCTTTGATGTGTAGTCCCATCAACACACTGCGGTAACAACGTAACACTGTCTTCCAAATATAGCTTTGCTGAGGAATGTCTTTTCTTGACAGTTAGTATTTGGTTTTGTTGCTCTTTTAGCCCCTCCTTTTGGAGCTGCGTGGCTGTTCTGCCAGTTTTGGGTAAGACGAGCGTGTGTTTGTATGTGTGCATACATGTGTGTGCAGGGAGGGGGGTTGTCCTTTTTGGTACCACTGTGTCAGCGTAATTGATGTTTTGTTGTGGGTTACATTGATAAAATAAGTATCTCCTGTTCGATAACAGGTGGTGAAGTGTTTTTTAAACTTTATCTTGCAATTTAAGGCAGTATGTTTCAGTAATGAAAAAAATTATATTTCTAGAAATAGCACTTTATATTCACCTCAAAGTGCTGTGGATTCAAATTCTGTAGTGTTCGGTTTTAATGAGATGACATGGCTTTTCAATTGCAACTGCTCTGTTTTGTTGTTCAGTACTGATTTACGTTTTAAACTGAACTGAACACAACAGTTTTGAACAAGAAAGAAATAGCAAGGTAGACTGAATTTTTTTTTTTTTTTTTTTTTTTTAAGCAGGCAACTTTTTGGAAGGCTGTATTCTGCAGTCTCCAAAATGTTTAAGTTGCTGTCATGTGAACTCATGTGAGAGGAGAAAGACAGAGAACTCAAGTGCCTCATTCTATAGTGTGAAATGAAGTTTGTGGGTGGACTTTTCACAGGGTTGCATTATGCTTTGTCTCCATGTGACACGCTGGTTAAATGGACAGGACGAGCCTTTGTAGTTTGGCAGTGTCCCGTTGTTATTTAGCACATAAGAACAGCGCAGTATTGGTGCAGCTGTTCATAAACTGGTGATTGAAAAACCTTGTGCAGGGCAAGACAGAAAATGCTATATCATAATTTTGAGTCTGAGTCTTGAAGATGCTTCTGGCAATGTGAAACACTCCCTTTACTTAAAAACATTACCTCTAATCCTCGTTGTGTGATGCTGCAGATGGAGACAGTACTGAGCATCTATTAGCAATTCAGATACACAGAGCTGAGGTTGAAGTTTTGATCTTTTATGCTCTCCAAGGATCTCTGAAGAGTATTTTTGGCCTGGGGGTTTTACACAGCCCTATTTTGTGAGAAATGCTGAGCTCCCGTTTCTTTTCTTTCTGCTTTGCTGAGGGTGGGGTTCTGAAAGCCGCTGTTGAAAACTTCAGTTGTAGCCTGTCTTTTTGAAGTAGTTGCATTTTAAATACTTTGTGAGCTTAAAGTATTCTAATTTCCCCTGGAATAACAAGCACCTTCCTCTAACGGTAGCTGAGAGGAGACTAGCTAACAACACTTCTCACACACTCTTCCCAACTCATGTGAAACCTCATGCCCCAGGGTACCAGACCTGTTTTGCACTGCTGACCTGGACATTAACTATTACCTTTAACTTTAGCAACGAGCAACGAAGGAAGGTTTTGGCCTGAACTGCAAATTTGGGATGTTTGCTAGAAGGTGGGGGTGCATAAACAAATAAGTAGATGTCTTCATCTGTTGCAGCTGCCACCTTGCAACAGGGGCTCCTGGGAGCTTTTGCTGTTCATAGAGTCTGAGAGACCTAGTGCCATGTGGGGAGGGCAGACTGGAGGATCAGGAGGATGTTAGATATGTGCTCACCTGAGGTGTTTCAGATGTTCTGGAAAAGCCATACAAAAACACTAGGATGCATCAGACACCTTCCCACATTCCTTGCCTAGCCTATGGAGTGGAGGAGCACCACTTTGTGGCACTTTAACACTGATCCCGAGAACTCTAGATGTTTGTCTGGCAGGTCTGTGTTGGTGGTTTGGAAATTTAGTTTTTCCTGTACACTGGAAGGCTTGTTTTCTGGATAGTCCCAGGTTTTATCATGGTCATCGAAATTCAATATAAGAGGATGGATCTGTCCTCGCTATTACTTACTCATAGGTGCTTTCTTTAGTGAGCAGCTATCATGGAAAAAGGTGAAAAGACCAGTTGGTGTGTTGATCACAACGAAGGCAGTACGTCACACATATGTTTCTTCCTCTGAATGCATACAAATATGGGACTCATGAGATGACACTCTTGGTTGCACTGGCTGCTGTATAAAAGATTAAAGCTTGGAGCAGTTTGTTTGAATAATTCCAGTGTAGCAGAGTCCCTTGCTAGTATGTGACCAGAGGCACTGAGACAAAGGATGATCTTCAGAACATGTTAACTGCGGGGGAGCGGGAGCGACTTTCACAGAGGTCACAGAAAAGGGTCCGTCCCAGCTCGGTGGGTAAGTGATCTCCCTGCAGGAGACAGCAAATGCTGCTTTTACATACGTGAGGCTCTTATTTGCTCATGATGT
Source organism: Gavia stellata (assembly GCF_030936135.1). Lineage (NCBI taxonomy): Eukaryota > Metazoa > Chordata > Aves > Gaviiformes > Gaviidae > Gavia > Gavia stellata. Next base: position 7,043,080 of record NC_082602.1, read on the forward strand.
GACAGTACAAAAGACAATAAAAATAAGTTAATATATTCATTCTTTTCTTTTTTCTCTTTCTTGATGAGTCATTGTAATTACTGAAAACTAATATATTTTCCAATGTTAAAATATTGCATTGGGCTATCAATATTCTAGTGTAGTCTTTCATGTTCAGAATGTGGAAGGGGGTTGCTAGAAGATAATTTCATGTATTTAATTAAGTAGTTTATATGTACATGGTACTTTTCAGAAAAATGAAATTAATAATCTCAGAAAGGATATTGTCAGGGTGCAGAGTATGAAATTATATATTGCACTGTCTTGCCTTATCATTATTTTCCATTAATGAAAATCTTAAAAAACAAAAAACCCAAATCATTAAATGATTATTCAATAATTTTACGAGCAAATGTTCTCACATCTGTGTTTTTTGGGTTTTTCTTACAGAAAATACTGCCTACAAAAACTCAGTTGGTCCTTTTATCTCTGTGCAGGGTCTCCTGGAATGATCTCAGCACTTCCATATGAGCAGTAAAGAGCTGCTCTTTCCAGTCTCAGACTTGCTTTCTGGTGCAACACACATGGGAGTACGTACTGAGGTTCTATTACTGTGAATTACATATTTATAATTTTTAAAACACCTCTTTTCAGAAGCAAATTAAACTCTTTGGACATGATTTGTAAAGTTATTGAGGTTCCTAAAATGCAGATAAACTCTAGCTGGGACTTTTAAAATATGAATTAGGCCTCCGAGATACTTCTGAGAATCCAGGTTAGTACGTATTTGCATCTTTGGGCCAAATGTGGCCCTCAGTCACTTCTTGATGGCAGGATTTAGGAACCACTATCACTCGGAGATGTGTCCAAAAGCATGCAAATATTTTGTTGAGTAAGATCAGACTTTAAAAAGTGTGTGTTTCAATGTTTTGTTTCATTTGGCTGACAGACTTACACCACGCTTTGAATTCTGTAGTATGTGTATGGCTGGCTAAATTTCAGTACCATGTTTCCTGAATATGCAGGCTTTGTGCAGAAAATGGTGGACTTCAGTGCTGGCACCAATGTATGAAAGGAAAGTTTTCTTAGAAGCTGCCTGATGTATCGCCCAAAGTCCCTTAAGGTACTCTGCTGGTGAGCGTGGACTTGCCTGGACTCTCATAAGCATGCAGCTTTAAACTTTCTGTTGTTATGATGTCCTAAACTGTCTGAGATAATATCTCAGGCTAGCATGTAAAGCCCTATATAAGTGCTAAATATTCCCCAAAGTCTGTTTGTCTTTGTGGGTGTCCTTGTTCCTTGCTGAAAAGTAAAAGAATGCCATTAACATATTTTGTAGAAAAATTAGCCTGTCTTTGCTTTTTTTCACCTATTTTCTTCTCAGTCAGTAGAAAAAAACCTTTTGATGACCAAGGTACTGGGTACATTCACAGGTTGTACATGTCGCATTTTTTGGAGTTCTTGGCATTGCCAGGACATGAGGTTTAGGATTATGAACAGCTTTAAAGTTCAGCTCTTTAGCAACAAAGCTGTCTGCAAAGCTGCTGTTGCAGTATCTTTAAGCAGACTGAACTCTTCTAACCTGATGGTTGGATTAGGAATAAGGACTAAGTTTCTCTAAGTTTCTCCCATTTTGATATAATTTGGGAATATTTAGGGCTCAATATATTATAGTCAGAGCTTTGCAGCCACTGTGTTTCATTGCAAGTGTACTCATTGTTGAAAGACAACCTAGATCTGGTTCAGAAGCATATTACATCCACTGAAGTAACAATGTCTTTGTTAGAATTAATTTTAACAGTAAATCCCCAACACGAGCAGATGTGCTACTTGGTGGCTGAGACTTGCTCAGTGCCACAACGCACATGCGGGCAGCAGCCACTGTTCGGCGTCTGCCACATACAGGTGATCAGTCTGCAGTTGCTCTGACTCACAGGTGAGGATGTAGCATGGGAGAGCATCCTCACTGGCATGCAGCAGCCAGGAGAACCTATCATCTGGCAGGTCAACCCTCTCTCTTGATCGAAGAAGCCCTGCCTGAGAGCACATGCTTTGACAATACGAAGTTTATATAATACACAAACAGAGAGCACATACTCTGTTATGAAGAGTGATTGGATGAGGATGTAACCAGTGAAACATTGAACTGGGAGTTCTGATTTACTTGCATTAAGATAATTTGTACTCTGGTACTCTGATCTAGCACAACACTTGGATATATGTTTAACTGTAAGTCTCTGAGCCTCATTGAAGAAGTATCAAATGGAGCACTTGCAGAAGCGTTTATAAGATCATGATCATACTGGTGAGAGATGAGGAAGCATCCTTGTGGATGGATAAACAGGAATGGTGCCTTCTTTTTGTGTTTTTACAAGACAAACAAACAAACAAAAATTGCCTAGAGTAGAATAAAAATCATAATGGCAGAAAGATGCAACAAAAAGCCTGACATTCTTCTGGTGTTCAACAGCCTTCATAACAGTGCGCGTTGTTCTACGGCAGCGTGTCAACCACCCAGTGTATTTAGATTAGCAGCAGGGAGATTTGCGATCCTGCAAGAAAATTTATAATTGTGACAAAAATGGAATGAAATCCAATTTTCCTCCTTTTTACGTATTTTATCTTGAATTGTACCTTATGTGACAGGACTGCAATTAATATCTCTTGTAAAACAGAAGGCTCATTAAATTGGTCTCATTATGGTTGCTGAGGTTGTGTGTTGCTGCTGAAAGGGATTCCCCCATTATCTGTGTTTGACACGTATTCCTAATCAACCAGGCCAATTCTGCTTTATCAAAGGTCTGTCACATGAGTGGAGATAATATTTATTCTGACTTGTACTATTAGCGTAAAAAATGTAGGTTGTGTTGGCGGATGCATAACCCTCTGTCACAAATGGCCACGCACAGCATTTATTGAGGTGTTCCCTTTCTGCAAAGGTGGTTCTAAATATAACCCACTTCACCTTTCAGTACAGGGGATGCAGGTAATTTTGGTTTTTTTAAAACCTCTACTTTCAAGGAATATTTATGAAATTAAATTTAAATAGACTGTGAGGAAATCTCACAGCAAGAAGTGTTAAGGAGCAAGATTAATACCAGTTCTGCAATTTCCTCCACAATTTATTGATTAAAAAATATCCAGCAGCCCTACATATCCAGCTTGCTTTGGAAGCTTGTTAGCAATAAATGTTCTCCTTTCTGAGAGGTCTTAATATGTGTCACAATATTACGTCATTTGTTGAAAATTTTCTGAACACTTGGGTTTGTTTCATATCAATACTCAGTTTATCAGGGATACAGACATTTTCTCTGTTTATAGAACTGTTAATAGAAAATTGATGAATGAATTTTAACAGAGGTGATACTACTTTAGTCTGTTTGGTTTACACAAACACAAGGCTTAACAACATCACCCGTAAAAGGTTTGCACAGTGTTATGTTCACAAGAAACATTTGTAGCTGTAATGCAGCTTCATATGTTTGTATGAGAAACCACCTACACCAAACTGCAAACCAAATGCTCTCTTAGTTATGTGTAAGAAATTCTGGATAACAGGTAGATCCATACAAATTATATATATATATATATATATAAAAACATCTATACAAATGCTGCAGACTTATTATTTATTTTTCATCCTTTTCCTTATATATACACTGCCTCTGTTACCAGGGGAGGATACTTTCTTGTCTCCAGTAATACAAAGCAGTTTCCAATTTGAGGGAGAAGATGGCAACTGGGAGGAAGGGGAATTGGCGGTGCTCATGCCAACTGTTGGAGTGATGCTGCAACACCCTGACCAGGACCGATTGCCGGGAGAATGATAGAGAAATGAGGTGCAAGGGTGTTATTTGCTATAGGAGTCCTTCTTTTGTTGTTTAAACCCTTTTTTTACATCAGCATAATTTCTTACTTAGATTACCATGAAACTGAGAGAACACTGACCTGCATTTTGCAACAGACCCCTTCATACAGCAGTACTGAATATTGGCTGATACTTCAGACAAGGTAAATGAAGCCAGGAGAAAACAAGCATCCTCAGAAGGAGGTGGGGGAATGAGATTGCTGCAGAAGTCACTGTCACATCTAGGAGGAAGGTGAGGAGTTGTGAGGGTGCTGAGCCTGAATGAAAGCAGATACTGTCCTGCAAGTGCCTGAAAGAGGTTTTGAAGGAGGGCCCTTACAAGCACAGCTTAGTGACAGATCTCTTGGCCTGTCCCTTCCTTTTGTCTTGGGGCTGATGGCTGAAACTCTGGGTGTCTAGGAATCAAATCATTTCCCAGTCACTCTTATGTTCCTGGGAAAGTTTTATCTGCTAATGAAGGCTTTATGTTTATGATTTGCTCCGCTTTGCAGAAAAGCTTCAACTGGGACTGTAATTCAGAAGACAACATTCATCTCCTTCTACAAGAGATGGTCTGAGTCAGTGTGTTGATGCCAAGAGATCGGGCCCTTTATTCCATGTTGAGAAGGGAACTTTCTTTTTTCTTTCTCTCTTTCTTCCCCTTCCAAGGTGAAAAGCTCTGTATTGTTTCTCTGGTCCCACATAGAATGATGGAGGAATAGCTGTATTTTACAAATGAAGAGAGATAGAACACTGCACCAGAAAGACTTCAGTCTGATTGTTCTTAGGTACATGTGTAGAACGTTGAGATATCATATACTAAATCAGTCAATCACAACTTGGAAATTATTAATCCATTTTTAGCCAAAACATCCAAAACAGGTGAAGCTGAAAGTGAAATAAGGTTTCGAATCATGTAGAGAATAACCTTTCCCTTTTGCAGACTCATCTTCCATGAGCTCCCAGTATTGTGTGTACTTCTAACACTGTGTAGCTTAGTGCATAATAAATGAGCTTAGCATAACGCCATGGTTTTTTATTCACACCTACTTCAGATTTATTAGATTAAATATCCCAAAAGTCAGTGTTGGAAATCAGAAAGCATGGAGCTAGTCTTTTGATGAATAATTTGTTGAGAAGTTGATGCTTTTGCAGACGTAAATCATCAGTTAAATAAACATGACTATAGACAACAGAATGGTCCTGATGGGGTAGTCTCTGCACCCTGAAGCTTAACCAGTCCCATTCACACAAAGTTCCTGTAGACCTTGTGGAGCTGCTGCCTTGTACAAGCAACGATCTGCTTGTTGGTTGCACAGTTCTGCGTTAGCAGAACTCCCCAGGCATTACTGTGCTGGCAACAGTCATCGGCTGCATCTTACTTTGTGGGGGCAATTGCTCCTGGCTTCATTAGGCTTTGGAGCCAGACCTCTTTTCAGTTATTTACAGTACTCAGAGAAGAGGACACCTACATGAACTGCAGTTTGCATATATTATCAGAGCACAACTCTGCTTGTGCTTTCAAATTTTCATTCATTTTTATTGCCCGATGTATTGTTTTAGGAACTTCGCAAGATGTGGCAGGAAGGATGCAGAAACACGGGGCTGTGTTTCCTGCTGTAAGTCCATCTTTCCCTCTTTAGTGGACTGAGGTCTCAAAGGGAAAATCCAAGAGTCAATAAGGGCAGGAGCCAGTAACTCAGTTAACAGGGCTGAGTGGGCAAATGCTGGGCAGGTGGTAAGTCCAGGCATGGTCTGATGCAAGAGGTTGATGTTCTGTAGGAACTTCTAAACATAATTAACAAACAACAGAGGCGAAATTCTTTCTTCTGAGTCTTCCTAATCTGGAGGAAAGAATGGAAAGAAAAATCTTGCATATGCAGAGCTCAGAGATGTGCATTATCGCAGAACAGTGGGGCTGAAAATATAACTTTAAGTGTTTAGGGCAAGGATGAGCCTTTACAAAGTCTTCCATTTAGAGATCTGGAAAACTGGAGCAACAGAGGTGAAGATCGCTGCTTGCACTGACAGCTGATTTCTCGAGGTCAGTGATACTGGGGTCAGTTTTGACTGCTTGCGGAGGACTTCTGGTTTTTTAATAATTGGACAGAGACATCTCAATATTTTGTCAAGAGGATGTAATGAAACCAAAGGGCAGTGGTTTGTCTGAAAATACTGAAGTGAAATATTTGTGTTGTGAAAGTTAGACTGTAGGAGTCAGACTGGTATTTTGCCAGAAAATGTGATTTTGGGGAATTCTGTGGAAATTTCAAGATATTATAAACAAAAGCAAAAGGTATGAAATCTAATGTTTTTGTCTTCTGAAATAGACTTATTTAAGAAATACTACAGATATGTGAACAATTGAACAGTGCAGGGGGTGGGGGAGGAACTCCTGTTCTTCCTTTAATCATCCTTTAATTTCCTTCTGACCAGTCTCATGCAAGTATCAAGATGACTGATTTCTAACTGCACCCTGTTAAAAAGAGAATTGTTTCTTTTTACTCTGTTTAAATTTTAAGCTTGGTGTAGATTTTTAGAAAGGAATTTCTTTATGGAAATTGGCAAATGGACATAGAGTTTTCAAAGGAAGCTCAATCCAGGCTTCGTCAGTTCAGTTACTAATATGTATATATCTATTAAAAATATATATGTGTGTGTGTACATATTTACACCCTCTGCTGTACTTTTATTTTTAGAAGGAACTCAAAGAAGTTAGACTTTGATTCAGCTACTTATCTAAATATTGCCCATAGGTAGATATGTACTCAGCTGACTAGCTGCTAAATTGATAGCCACCCTAGAAACTTTATCCTTACACTTTAGTATCACAAAGGTCTTCTGTTTTAATTCCTTATACGTAAGGAAAAATAGAATGGGTTCCAGTGTGAATAGGACAAGAAAATGGGATGCACATGTGTGTGAAGTTAAACATATGTCTAAGTGCTCAAAGTACTGCAGGCTGTACTAATAAAAATTACAGATTTGATAATTTTCAATTACTTTTTCACTCAAAATGGTGGATGAATGGCTTTTTATTCTAGTTTGGAAATATATTTTACTTTAGACTTCATACAGTACTTCAGATTGCACAAAACATATAGTTCTTATTTGCAGAGCAAACAGAACAAGCCATTATGCTGGAAAACTGCTCTGTGTCTGCCTGAGTCTTCTCCCAGTTTCTCTTAGTTATTCCAGACAGCTTGAACTGCCTTCCTTTTTTTGTGCTTATATACAATGCTTACCTTGCATCCATATTTTCTGTCCTCTAGATCATACTGTATGAAAACAGTATGAAAGTTAAAAGTGATTTTGGCAACGTATCAAAGTTATTTCAGGAGTAATCTTGTTTGTAATTTTCTATTAAGAGAATTTTTATAATAAATTAATTTTTTTCTAGCAGTGATTATCAAAAAAGATTTTTGTGTTTCTCCAAATGGGTAGCTCAGTGCCTTTTTATTGGCTTTAAGCCTAAACTTCAGCAAGTGTGTGATCAAGTATACCGGAAAAATCCTTTGTCCATTGCTAAACCTTATGAAATTGTACATCAAAAGAATTTTCCTATCTTACAAGGACTGTGGTACTATTCATGGGCTAAAAATGACTGTCAAAGTAATAAAACAACTACTGTTGTCAGGGAAAGATTAAAAGCAGCAGCTGGATTGTACACAGTCAACTTTTACATCTTTCTCGAGGAAGGTAGGTGCTTTAGAAAATGATCTGGCTTTTCAGTTGATTTGCCATGATTGGCAGCCCCATAAAATGGCTACTGACACAGGAACTTGCAAAAGAAAGAAGCCTTTTTTTCCTTATAAAGAGAATATTCTGCTTCTTTCCTTCTCCCAAATTGGACTCTGCACTTGGAAGTGAGATGTAATGCAAGTGTCATGGCGATGATGGGTGCCAGCCTTTTCCTCTGTTTTATCCAGTTTAACTATCCTCTTTATTTCTGAAATCATTCCTGCTGTCAGTTTTCTGCAGCTTGTATTTTAACCTATGTTCTTCTTACTATTTTAGTTTTGTTCCTCGAGTTCATCTGTACATTTTGCAATTCTCCTTAAATTCAGTATATCACACCATCGATTTCCATGTAATTTTTCCAAGAACATAATCAGCTGGAACAGTACCAAATACATCTAATCTCCATTCAAATTCTACCTTTATCTCTGGTATCAAGGAGTGAAATTTTTTAATTGTCTCCAAACATCTAGTCATCCCGCTCCTCAGATTAGCATGTGTGCAATCTTTGAAATGTTATTTATGCAAGGTCAGTGTAATGGTTCCTTTAATTAATTCCTTTCTTTACATTTTCATTATCTTTCTTATTTCTAGTCATCCAGACTTTCTTGTTCTACTGAATGAAGTAGACTATCCTTCTACCTGTATCACAAGATTTTGCCATCCAATTTGCACTTGTTGGTGATTTTTCCCAGATTGTTTTTGGGGTTTTTTTGAGCCTTCTTTCCCTATACATTTTTGATTTATATTGATTTCTGAACCTCTTTCCTCAAATATTTCTGACTACATAAATTGTTAACTTAGAGGGTAGTTTATCTTTCTGTCATCCTGACAGTACCATTGGAAAATCAACTAAATGGTTTGCCAACTCTTTTCTTCTCCCTGGCTTCTGATTCTAGTCCTCCTAGTATATCAGATTGTAATCCTGGGCTCCACATTCCCCTGTGAACATCACTGTACCTCTCCTCACCTCTGCTTGGCTAGATTAACAAATATAAGACCTGTTTGCCTGTGCTGTTTTTCCTTAGGGTTATGTGCCATGGAATTATGAAATGGACAGCTTTGTTCCACTATGCCCTTTTTTCCATGCACCGGTCTTAAAACCATGTATGTGTTTGGCTTTTGTGGGTTTAAGAATACATGTGTGTTGCATAGTTTGTCACAACTCAAATTCATTAGTGGTGACCATGCCAGGCCTGTAATGTGCCCAGTTTGTAAGCATGTACTTTTTCTTCTTGCCTACTCAGATGCTGGGCTTGGAACATGCTGCCCTGCAGTTACCAGGTAACATCAGCAGTGTTCTTCGTATCTGTGCTGAGGATGGAAGACTTCAGCTCGGAGCCAAAAGTTACTGTCCTTTCTGATATTTTTTCAGTGCCCTGCCTGAAAAACACAAGCTCCTACAGTAGGTGATGGTTGAACTGATTCAGAAGGAATGGTGTGCAGAAGAGCTGCTGAGTATGAGAGGCACTGGATGCATCCACTGGCACAGTGGCAGGCAATGTGGTCCACCCTCTCCACAGTTACCCTGCTTACAAACTCCCTTTACCCAAATCTATAAGCACCACTGTCTGAATGCCTTCAGCTTCTTTTTGGTCTCAAGCTCTAACAGCAGCACCAAACCTCACCCTTGCTGACCATGGACTTTGAAAAAGAAAAGGACAATGTCTGATGGTTTTTTTCAGATATTTCTGAAGGAGAAATACAGATAAAAGCAAAGCTCTTTGTGACTGACTTTTTTTTACTATCTACTTGAAAGGCAGTGGGTCAGAATTAAGGCATTTTTGCTGTGGAGGAAATGTGTGGGATGTTGGCTGCAGGCCAGTAGCCACTAATATCCCTGCTGCACTAGGAATACTTGAATGAAGTGGGCGTCAGCCTCGGGAGAGCGGGCAGCACTACCTACATCAGAGGAAAAACTCTTCATTGAGATTCAAGGAGTAAAAATATTAAATGGAGGTAAACCAGTCTGGTAGATTTTTCCGTGAGGGACAGTGAAAATGCAAGAATCATCATCCAGTCTAGAAGAACATGCTCTAAGGTCCTGTGCCTGTCAGGTTCCATTCATTCTGCAGAAGAAGAGATCCATACAGTCCCTGACTTCTCTGACAATTTTAAAATTTCATCTTCTAGTTCTATTTTCTCAACACAGAATGATGAAATAACATCCAGAAACTTTCAGCCAGTAGTTCTTGCTACAGCCAGTCTTTTAGTATTTTTTTCCAAACCTAGACTAAAGATCTGACATCAAATGCTTCTATAGAATATAATTTATCCACTCATCCTGCTTGTGTCCAGCTGAATATCCACTGGGGAAAAAAAGTGATTTCTAGAGTTCCTTTGTACCACTAAATTATGAATCTGAAGGATCAAACAGAATACTCCCAGTGTTGTATTTCTCATTGTTATCTGCCCTAGTTACAGAGTTAAGCCATCTCGCTGAGTCAGTCACCAGTTCTATCCAGTCTAAATATGACCACATTTTTCTTGAATGAAGTCCATCATCAAAACATCATGCCTGTGAAACAGTTTTTCCTTCCAGCTCCAGTAATGTGATATGTAAGCAACAGATTTTTTTGTCCAAAACTACAGATCTGTTCTCAGTATGCATAAAGGAAAGGAGATTCCCACCTTATTTGTGACATCATTGAATTATTAGAATGTAATACATTCATTTTTTCAAACAAGGAAAATGGCAATGATAGAAAAAGGGAAGGATGGGTTTTGGCTAAGTGTTGGCACTGGACAAAAGTGGGCATAAAAGACAGAATGGCCAGAATAGAGCATCACAAATACTTTAAAAAGCTCTTCTCCTTGCATGGAAAATAAAGAGATCCTGGACAAGGGACAAAACTACTTGAGTGTAAATCTAGATGTTTACGTGGTAGTGATGATTTAGATTTTGGATACAGTTGTGCATGCTGGCTCAAACATGTCTGGTCTAATAACACTGAGGTTACAGAAAGCTAGGGGCTAGAGGATCCAAAATGACAGCTAACGGACATGGATGAAAAAAGTGAATCTGAGCAGGATTTGGGAAAACTAGACCCATGAACTGGAGCAGGTCTACCAAAGCAGGCAAGGTAATTATAGGCTTTGCTTTTATTATGGATAATAGCTCTGTATTGACAATTTGTCGTTCGAATTCTGATTTTGGAAATGAGCTGTAACAACCTGTTTGTGGACAATTGGTTTGCAGTGTCCTACCCCCTGGGCAGAAAGCCTGGGGTGGGGGGAAACAGCTTTAGTGCCTCAGGGATGTGTAGTTCCTTTGGCTGGTAAACTGAAAATCACCAAACAACCAACAGAGCAGGTCAAGGTGAGTTGATGGGTAAAGTCTGGTATGAATCAAGCCTGTAAGATCAGGGAGAGAATGTACTTGCTAGAGCAAAACTAATTGTTGGACTTCTAATGAGTTGGAAAAGTGAATTAGGTCTGCAGCTTGAAAAAAAGGGGTGAGGCTGAGGAAATGTGCAGCCAGGAGAGCCCGTGAACCTATGGATGTGGTGGAAGTTGCAGTTGCCGAGGTAAGTGTGGACATCTGTGAGAAGACACAGAACAGAGCCAGGAGTCAAGTCTGAGGTGAGGAGAAGGACCTGGAAGAAAGCTTAATGGTGGCAACATAGGGAGGAGAGAAGGAATGATGCAGAGGAGGTTTGGATGCAATATCAGAAGATGCTTAGACGCTTCAGAAAGAAAAATGGTCTGAGGGGTAAAATACTCAGGAAAGTGGAAGAAAAGAATGTAACCGTAATGTCTTCTACTGTGAAGAACCTTTCTTTTTCTGAGATCCCTGGGTAGCAAGCAGCAAATGAGCAAATCCTCAAAATTAATTTTGAAAGTAACCACACTTTCTGCTCTGAGAGAAAAGTTTAAAATGTCTAACATAGTTTTTGTAAGGAAAAGGAGAATGTGCCGGAGGGCTGAGAGTTCTTAAGACCAAGTTATAAACCTTTGAAAATAGGATTTTATAATGGAAATGCAGAGATCATTAACTATTGTAAGCACCTCTAAGAATGACACCTCTATAGTAAATTACATTCAAATTAATATAAAACTGTAAAGATTCCCTGACAGCTTTGATTATGTAAGTTGATTTTAGTAGTTAAATGTTGACTTTCTATAATGCATTCTCCAAATATTATACTGAATGCTGCATCATATATAACAATTACCATGTCACAGTGCTATTTTGTGTAAATTAAATTATTGACAGCAATATAATTTTGTATTCACTTTATTATTTTGATTCATTTTTCTGTCAAAATATACAATGACTCTTCACTAGATTTAGAAACCAGAAAAACTCTTTAGATGGTGAAGTATTATTCTCCATACATTATTTTTCCTTAGCCTGTAATGAGGTTGGGTGGGAGAGAGAGAAGCAACATTTCATTCCTTCTCTGACATTGTGTGTGTTTTTAGACATGTTGTCAACTTTAAATCATGTTACAATAAGTGTGCTTATCAGAAAGCCTGCAAAGTCCATGGCAGCCCTGGTCACCTTCTCTGTGCATGCTGCAGACCTGGTGTTTTTAGTGTGCTCCAGCACAAGCGCTGTCCTGAATCACAGGATGGGGTTTATGATATGATGGCTATTCAGTCTAGCTTTAAGGAAGGTCCATTGTACATCACGGGGTGAATACTTCCTGTTCTTTGATATTTCTTACCAATAAAAGTGAAAAACATAATCTGTTTGGTTCTGCTCTTTCTTCACACCTTTTCTGCCTTTGTCCTTCGTGGGTTATGGCAACAGTGATTGTCCCCTTGGAGGCCTGGAAAGTATTTGCAGGTTGTGGTTGTAACTGCAAATTGATACTTGTAACGCAGCACTTAAAGTTTTCTCATTAACCCTCCTGCAGATGCAGAGCCTGTCAGCTCCTCACGACCTCCTTGAACGTAGAGTGTGGAAATTGGGATACCAACTGTGCCTTCCTACTGGATCTCAGCTCTTCTCCAGGCAGGTACCCTGACCTCCGCTACGGAGCCAGTCCAGCTGGCTCACTTCATGTAAAGCTCAAAGTCTGCATCAGAAAGATACAGACAGGCCCCGGAGTGACTCTGAAACATGGTTTCAGGCGCCATCCTACAAGGTGAAAGAAATGGGCTCAGCTGTATTCAGGCAGAAAAGAGGGCTGAATCCAGCACATCACATACCGTGGACAAGGACTCTAACTCTGGGTATAAAAATTCCCACCATTCTGAGTGGTGGTAGAACGGCTCAGAAAATGCTCGTCTTCTCAGCTGGTCCAGACCAAGGAGGTTGGTGAAAGCCTACTTTGCAAATATCGATGGGGTTTAGTTGTGGCTTAGATGCAGCCAAACCTTAGTCGCATCTGCATCTGCTCAATAATAAAAAGCAAAGGCACACCGACACTTCTGAGAGCCTGGGAAGCAGTTTCTGGTCCCTGGGCCAGTGGGTGCAAACTTGTTTGTGGCCATACAGCTGTGGGCTAACTCCCTTGTCAGCAGGCTGGCCCAGGTCTGTGCCCCATATAGTGCCCTGGGAGCCTTAAACCTAAACATTATTTTTCAGGTGCTCTTTGCAGTTGTGTTATTCAGCTGTACTGACCATGTGGAGTCAAGGAGGCTGAGAGGAAAGCTGCAAGTTGCCAGCATGGTGAGGATGGGACAGAGGATGAGAGGTAACAGGGGAGGGCTAAATCCTCTCTGAGTTCACCATGGATTTAGCAGTGTTCTCCAAATAGGTCAAAGTTCAGTTGCCTGTTGGCCTGAGGTTGGGAACACGTAAATAAAATACATTCATTTTCTATGGCAGCACAAAATTGCCGAAACTCATCTGATGATACTGACGAAATATGCCCAGCCATTGCACTTGCATTTAATTCAGTATGAAATGTGACTATATTGTTATGTCTGCAGCATAGACCAAATTCCCTTGTGCTCAGTTTTAAGGGACAGAAGCCCAAAGAGACACTTGGCAGTCTCTGTTGCGGATTAGTAGTAGTGCTGAAAGTAGATGTCACTTCTTAGCTTGGATCATTCCCCATATATGTGGTGGCACTAGTAGCAGTAGTGTGGACGTGGAGAAGAGTCTGTTTGCTTGAAGACTGATCTGTTTTTCTGTTAGATGGTCTGACAGAAAAACATTAGAGCTCTGTCAGCCTTGCCCTCCTGACATTGGTATTGACATGTATTCCATTGGCAAACTGGACGTATTAACAATTATTGCAGAGACAACTGTGGAAGCTCCATGTCAGCATGACCAGTTGTGTTAACTGGTTTATAAAATCCCGGGAAGTCATTGATAGATGGAAGAATCATTTCCTTCTAGCTTCTTGTCGAATGTTTAGCAGCCATCACTCCTTTGAATGTTTAACTTGTCCCTGCATCTTTCTGTGTGTAATTTCATGTGTCTTTCCCTGTATGAAGCAGCTTCACACACACATGTATAGCAGTACGGTTTTAATAAAACCGGCTTCACTTGGGAACAGACAAATAGACTTGGGCCGCCTTCTGGCACAGGCACAAAACACTAAGCCATGATGCTGAATTTCTCATTTGGCCTCATTTCTTGTTTGGTTTGCCAGTGTGGGAGTTAATCATATAAACACGGAAATATGGGGGATAGGGAGAAATACGTTCTGTGCTGTCCTGTTCATGTAGCTCTGGTTCTTGCTGGCTTGGTTAATGTATTGCTTACAGCAGTTTGAATGGCAGGGGTGATGAGGAACAGGTGGTGATGAGAAGGAGTTAATGTGAGAGGACACGGAGAAATCATGTTGCTCGATAGGAAATTGTTCCTCCCAGCATATTTCTGTGCTAGCCCATACACGTGGGACTCTATAACAGTATCCTGTGACTCCACCAGAAGATACAATGGCATTGAGTTCAAGTGTTAAACAAGTATATATCCTGTTTCAGCTAATTCTGGCATCTGAGATTTTAGGTGGCAGTCATTTGCCTTGATGTGTGAGTGCCCAGACGTTGCGGTGATGAGCTAGGCCTTGTTAAGACCTCAGGTTACTAATTTGGAGAGAGGAATTTCGCACAAAAAGAGGATTTAAAGCTAAACCAGAGCAAACAAAAACTAATAGCTGGTTAAGTTACCCTGAGAGTTGGGAAAGACGAACCTGCCGGGCAGGTATTCCCTAACAATGTCATTTTGACTTTACTAGCCTGCCTTCTCCTCGATGTATCCTATATGTGTTCAAAGAAAATCATCTGCTCCTTTCAGTTATTTCAAAGTAAAGTCACAAGAATAGCTTGTTCCCACTCTATTCCAAATATAGCTGTTGGCAGCAATTGCTGAGATAAGGGGGAAGGAAAAGGAACTACCAAGGAAGAGGAAAGGCAGGAGGGGGAAGAGAGAAGAGAGAGCTGAAAAGGTTGGACAATAGAGAGTAAGGAGAGAGATGTGAATGAGAGGGGAGGTGAAAGAATAAGGACAGTACACCGCAGCAGAGAAAATAAATCAAAGATAGAAACAAACTCCTGCAAAACAGGTGGAGGCAGCCCAGATAGAGAACAAAAAGGACCATGCCCACCCTCAGGAGCAGTTTGAATTTTAGCCTTGAAAAGTAACCAAACCTTAAAAAAATCATGTCCGATTTTGACTTTCACTCACATTGCAGGGGTTAGAGCATCAGAAAACTTATGCTAATTTACACTGCTTGAAGATCTGGCCCTGGAAATTTTAAAGCAAAACATGTTGCTCATTTTAATGTCTAGTGGGGTTTTTAAAAAAATTCTCTGCTCCAACAAACTTTGTTGGCAGTTTCTGACAGAAAGCCATCCATTGGGTAACTTTGCTGAAAACAAACCTGAACACCCTTCTCCTCAGGAGTTCACAGTCAGGATGGTCTTCTGGTGAGACTGGAGCATGTAGACGTGCCCTCAGGAGCAGAAAATAAATGATGGTAACAACTAAGGAAAAGCCAGAACCACGCTCAGACTGACTTACCCAGAGCAAAGAGCTGGGGTTTTTCAAGGCTCAAGGCAGACTGCTTCAAGACCAAAGCACAGAGAAATGAGACATAAATGGAAACAGGTTCTGAGAAGTGGTGCATAGACAGGGCAAATGAAACGAGTCCTTGGCAATCTAGAAATCCTGTGAATGGCTCCAGCCTCCCTGGAGGGGTGGGAAGTTTCTGAGAAACACCCCACAGAGCTCTTCTGCTTCTTTTCTCAGAAGACTGCTTGGAAAATGCTGCCAGAGTTTTGCTTTCCTTCCTCATCTGCTGAAAAGAGATGCCATACATGACCTTACTCCTTAGCTGAGGATAAAAAGCCATACCCAGTTCTGAAGGCACTGTTTTCTATAAATTGAGTATGTCCGGAAAGCCTTCTGACAAGCTTTCCAAGTACTCGAACACTAGGTAATGGGACCAACAGGAGAAGTGAAAATGTGACACTTGCTATACCTCTTTTATTTCAGTCAAGGAGGAAGGCCACTTGCATCGTTAAGGGATGTGCTCGATTAGTCTCTCCCTGGACTAAAGGCCCAGTGCAGCCATGGGACAAGGCGGTATTTACACAAGGTACAGGAGACACGTTAGAGCAGGAAATACAAGGGTAAGTGAAACTAGTTTCGGAAGAAAGGACTGGAAAGTAGAGTTTAGCAGTCAGACTGTTGCTATTCAGAAGCAAAGTCATCATTATTTTCAGACCCTTGTCACATGAATTATATGTGTCTCAGAGTTATTTTCCTTGTTATGAGAAGCATCCTTTTTTTTCGTTCCCCCAGCAAGCATCACGCAGAGCTGCCATTTTAGCCTTTCGTCGGGGATGCCCCTTCTGTGTCTTGCTCCCAGCACCTCTCTGCGGTATGCAGTCTTCGTCCTGACACCTTTGGGGCTACGGGGGTCACAGCCTGTGGGACAGCCATCAGGCAGCCCTGCCGGGATCTCTAACCCAACGGGGCTATACTTTGGTCTCTCTATAGGTAGCACGCCTGCGGTGTAAAGCTTCAGGGGTGCTGTTCTGCGGTGAAACGCCCGCAGCACTCAGCCCAGCGCACGGCTTTTCGCTCAGCTGCCGTGTCCTCGCCGGCTCCCGGGAGCGTCTTCCCCCAGGAGAGGGCAGTGGAGCCCGCACACGCTCCCCGCTCCCCGCCCGCCGGCTGCGGGGAGCGGCCTTGCCCTCGGGCCTTCCGTGAGGAACGAAAGGCGTGAGCACAGGTAGGACTACGGATTTAACACGTATGCTAGAAACCGTGCAGGGGAATATCCAGGAATTGTTCTGCACGTTTAATAATGAGAATAGGTTTTGGGCAAACGAGGTTGTTGTTGCTTTTATTTGACTGGAAGTTTTCTCTGTCACACACACTTGTTTACAGCCGCACAAACTTAAACTAGTAACTTGCTGATTCCACACGGGTTTGTTTAATTCCTATAGCCCAAATTAGAAAATGTTATTGACGTTTAAATAACCCTTCAGGATGTTGCTAAGGCTCTCCCGAGCCAAATCCTCACAATAAAGTCATTTACTTATTTCAAATTTACAGGCATTCATCCTAAGACAACAAGCAGCCTTGGCTGAAAACCGCAGAGTGTGGTTTCAAGGTACTGTAATTAAGGGCAGACTGGGATGCCTTCTCCTCTGCTCTGTAACCATCCCTTTCCCCTAGCATGCCAGCAGTCAGGCAGCTGTTTTCTGTATGTTTGTGTTTACAGCAGGTTTCCCTGGCTGGGTACCAGGTTTCAGTGACCAGCCGGTACAGGCTGAGAGCCCGTATCAAGCCTGTGAGAGGCAGGCAGGGTAGATGCCAGGGAAGTGGCTTTCGCCTGCAGCCTGGGAATCCAGCAGACACCCCTGGCAAAACAAAAGGTGTAAGTAAACCAGCATTTCTTCCTATGAGAACATGCCAGATCTCTTTTACCGCAGTGAAAAGGGGCAAATTTTGGAAACTGAAACCCGACTTTGGAAAGAAGAACTTCACTTTTACGTGAAACATAACAACCCCAACCCGAACCTAGCCCAGACTTAGGACAAACATCCCTTGCTGTTGTCAGAGGACAGGGTCACTCACCTCCTATGCAGGAACAAGTCCCTGCTCCCAGCTGAGTCCCCACTCCCGAGGGCGCCTGCTGACCTGGGGCCGCCTTAATGTTCCCGAAAGCAGCAGGGTGCACGGTGGAAGTGGCAAGGTGCGTTTCCCAAGCAGGCCTACTAGCATCGCTGCTGTTAGCACACGAGGTCGGTTGAGTTTTGCTGCAAAAGCAAAGTAACCCCCCGGAGGGATGACTCGAATGTGTGATGTTAAGCTGGTTAAATGGTGCTGCCAGCTCCGTGGATGATGAGCTGCCTTTTCTTCCTCAGCCACTGGCAAGCTCAGGTATGAGAAGGCAAGGACAATTCTATTCCTACAGCCCCTCTCTCAGGTCCTTGTAGTAGAGAATGACTGCAGGAAAATATACCCAGTGCAACATCAGCTAGCACCTTGTTAAAACAACAAATACAAATACAATAAATCCAAAGGGGGCTGGTTTTAAAGAAATTGGGACTAAAAGAGAAGTTCTGCCCTTCAGCTCTGAACCCTCCTCAGTCAGTGCTGTATCCAGTCAGACATGTCATGCACGTACAAGGCGCAGCTCCTCTCTTGGTGCCAGTGGGGCTTTGGCAATTTACACCAGCAATCTGTCCGTCATATGAAACCACGTGGTTTATAGGAACCACAGGAATCAGTAGGATTTTTTGCGTGTAAGGCTCATTGACGTCAGTGTGAGTTGGATGGTCTAAGCCTCCGAGTCTGGTATAATCAGCCACACGGGGTTCAAAGGCACAAAGCACATGCAAAGCACTACAGCAAGAATATCTGAAAAGGGACCAGAAACATTTGAGTTTCATCTGTCAACATCTTCCTGAAGACCAAGCATTAACTATGTTTCCATCTTGCCCTGCACCAGATCCTGCCGCCACTCAGACAAAGCTCCCGTTGAGAGAAGCCAAGTGACTTGATTGTCTGTGTAAAGGCTGGAAATCAGACACAATTTACCCCATTCTTGAGAAGGCTTTTAAAATTAACCACCAAAGTCAACTAACAGGAGTAATCCTTGGGTGAAGTTAGCCAGAGGATACGTTAAATTTTATTCGTGTCAGTCTTCCATTGAATCCTTCTCCGTAGCGGAAGAACATTAAATTTGCCAAGTTAGTTCAAAGGTGGAATTGAGACGTGGGGAGGTTAAGGTGGGATGTGAAACCTTGGTTGTTCTTCCTCCTGTGTGCATTATGATTTAGTGTCATCAGTGGGCACATGGTATTTTCAAATAATACAGGAAGATGTTATAGACTATCCCTAAAGCCTGTATCTGATACATCCACGGCTTTTTGCAGTGAGGAGGAAACTGTACTTAGAGTTACCTGTTTCTCAAATTCATGTGAAGTAACTTGCCCCACCGCACAACAGATTCCAATATTTTGTTCTTTCATAGTAGCGATTAGACCAATTATAGCTCGGCTGTAATGGAAAGGTACAATACAATTGCTCCTACTTCTCACTCAAATTTCCCAGAACCTGTCTGTCTCTCTGTCACAATTTGACTTTTAAATTGAGATGGGTTTTTTAAACAAAAATATCTAGAATCCTACTGAAATTGAACACGAGCTTTTTTTCAACTAAATCTCATATGCCAAACTGTATTGGCTGTACATTAAGTG
This sequence comes from Gavia stellata, assembly GCF_030936135.1. Taxonomy (NCBI): domain Eukaryota; kingdom Metazoa; phylum Chordata; class Aves; order Gaviiformes; family Gaviidae; genus Gavia; species Gavia stellata. The sequence continues at coordinate 7,062,263 of NC_082602.1, forward strand.
CTAGAAAGGACTGATAACAAGATCTACGTTAAAAACCACTAAGTATTATGTATTTACTGTGCACAATTCCCCGATCACCCATAACAGAAAATATCTAGGTTTATGCCTACTGTTCCTTAGCAAGTATGACAAATGCCCCTAAAACTTTTACTTTTTCAGGCACACTCCTGTCCAGCCTGGGCTCTGCGGTGACCAGACCAGTAGTGAACCCAGAGCATCACCAAAGGCAGCGAAACAAAAATGGAACAACTGAGAGGGCCTTTCTCAGCTGGGGTGTGAGGCGTTGCATGGATAACCAGGGGCCTGGGAGAGAGACGCCCTGTGACATCGTTTAGGACCCGAGGCAGCGGTAAGTGCATGCGCCATAGGGAGACCTGAGTATGCCACACTCCTGTGGCGTATGCTGTAATGTACAAAACCCTGTAAATATTGGTATCTGCACTTAAAAATGGAAGTGAGGAGTTTTTAGCCTTCCTATGTATTCTCTGGCTTGTTGCTTTGGAACAGGAGTGTGCTTTTGTAGCGCATCTCATACATTGCCGTGTCTTGCTGCTGCTCGGGTTGTCAATGGTTTTTTTTTCCGCAGACCACTGAAAAAGGGCCTTGCACGCTAGAGACCATATGTGAGAGTTGCTTTCCTAAACGCAGGAATAAACACCCATGGGATGAAATATTCCTAAGTAATGAGATTAGTGACATGAACATAGCATGGGATACAGCTTTCAAAAATAATTACATCTGACACCCTCATCAGCAAGAAGATGTAGGGGCTGCAAGCTCTGAGCTTGGGAACAGCATATGAAAGATTGGCTTCTCCTGGGAAGGGAGGCACAAGGGAGGTTATTTTTAGTACTTTGGAAAAAAAAAAAAGCCAGAATTTAAGCACTCTTTGGTTCGATACCCTCATTATGGAAGAGATCATAGGGGAAGAAAAGAGAAAAAGGGAGTGGAAGTAGTAGTGCGGATAGGGCCTGGGGAAGCTGTGGAAGTGGGACACGGCAGTGGAAGCAAGAGGCTGGTCCCAGCAGCGTGGGAGCGGCGGGGACGGGACGGGACGGGTGGCGGGGGGGGCACTGCACGCCCCCCCGCCGCCCCCCTCCCCCCCCCTCCCGGTTGCGCCCGTCGGTACAATAACAACCCACCGACGGCGGAGCAGGCGGTTCCGTTTTCGCGGGGGTATATATAGATCAGACACTTTCCAAATAAAGCAGCGAGGCGCTCGCTCCGCTCGGCGCCTCTTTCCACCCGTAATTCAGAAAATAAATAAATATATATGTATTTCTTTTTTTTTAAGACAGGAGGAGCCGGATTCCGTGAATGCGGCTGTTTTCTGACCCGCCGCCGCTTTGCGGTTACGGGCTGCTGAGAAAGTGAGCGGGGTCCGGCGGGGCGGCCCCGGGACCTCCTCTGCTTTTCCGAGCTTTTTAAAATTTTCCGGAACGAGCCCTAAAAAGGGCAGGCGGGGCGGGGCCGGATCCTCGCCTTTTTAGGGCAAGGGCCCCGCCACCGGAATACCCCCCTGGGCGGCGCGGCGGGCGGCGGCGGGGCGCTGCCGGCGCGGCGGGGGCCGAGCGGGGCCGGGGCGGGCCGGGGCCGCCCCCGCGGGGCGCGGAGCGCGGGGGGGGTGGGGTGGGTCGGGGCGGGCGCGGGGCGGCGGGTCCCGCACGCGGGCGCCCACGTGACCGCCGGGCCCCGTTCCTCAGTCCTTATATGGGCAGTGACGTCCCGGGCATTCAGGGGGCCCCCATAAATACTTACCGCCAGACTTGTCCTCCAGCGCGAGCTGCGGCGGGAGCGCGGCTCTCCCGGGGCACCGCGGGCACCGCACCGCCGCGACGGGGCGGCCGCCCGCCCGCCCGCACATGCCTCCCCGCGCCCCGCGCCGGCTCCCCGCGGTCCCCCCGCGCCGGTAGTGGGAGGCAGGGGGAAGCGCCCCCTCCTCTCGCTCCCCTCCCCGCCCCGAGCGCGCACCGCCGGCCGGGAGCGCCGCTCCCCCGGCCGCCCCGCTGCCCCCATGATGACCGCCAAGGCGGTGGACAAGATCCCGGTGACCCTCGGCGGGTTTGTGCACCAGCTCCCCGAGGGCATTTACCCGGCGGATGACATCTCCGCCGCGCTGCCAACTTCGGTCGCGATCTTCCCCAATGCCGACCTGGCAGGGCCGTTTGACCAGATGAGCGGTGTGGCAGGAGGTAAGCGGCGCCCGCGCGGCCGCGCAGGTGCGGGCCGGGCCGCCCGCGGCGGGCGGCGGGACGGCGGAGCCCCGGGGCGGCGGGCGGGCGGGCGGGGGGCGGCCGGGGACGGGGGCCGCGGCCCCCCGGGGCTCGCCCGCCGCCCCGGCCGGGGTCCCCGGCGCCCCTCGCGGCAGCCCTGCCGCCGCGCCCGGCTCGGGGGAAAAGTTGGGGCCGGCGCGGAGCCCCCGCAGCCGGAGCGCAACATGTGCGCGCCGCAGCCCCGCGCCGGGCCGGGCGGCTACCGGGACCGGGACCGGGAGCGGTGCCGGGAGCGGTGCCGGGCCGCCCGGTGGGTGGCGGCGCGGAGGGCTGACCGGCTCCTTGCCCCCCCAGACGGCATGATCAACGTGGACATGGGCGACAAGCGGGCCCTGGACCTGCCCTACGGCGGCGGCGGCTTCGCGCCCAACGCCCCGGCCTCCCGCAACCAGACCTTCACCTACATGGGCAAATTCTCCATCGACCCGCAGTACCCCGGCGCCGGCTGCTACCCCGAGGGCATCATCAACATCGTGAGCGCGGGGATCCTGCAGGGGGTCAGCACGCCCTCCTCCGCCGCCTCCGCCGCCTCCTCCGCCGCCTCCTCCGCCTCCTCCTCGGCCACCGCCGCCTCCGCCGCCTCCGCCGCCTCCCCCAACCCGCTGGCCGGGGCCCTCGGCTGCACCATGGCGCAGGGCCAGCCGGCCGACCTGGAGCACCTCTACTCGCCGCCGCCGCCGCCCTACTCGGGCTGCGGCGACCTGTACCCGCAGGACCCCTCCTCGGCCTTCCTGCCCGCCGCCGGCGGCGGGGCGCTGCCTTTCCCCCCGCCGCCCTCCTACCCCTCCCCGAAGGCGGCGGCGGCCGACGGCGGGCTCTTCACCATGATCCCCGAGTACGGCGGCTTCTTCCCGCCGCCCCAGTGCCAGCGGGAGCTGCACGCCGGCCCCGACCGCAAGCCCTTCCCCTGCCCCCTCGACTCGCTCCGCGTCCCGCCGCCCCTCACGCCGCTCTCCACCATCCGCAACTTCACCATGGGAGCGCCCCCGGCGGGCGCCGCCCCCGGCAGTGCTCCCGGCGGCGGCGGCGGGGGCGAGGGCGCGGGCGCCCGGCTGCCCGCCGGCGCCTACAGCCCGCACCACCTGCCGCTGCGGCCCATCCTGCGGCCCCGCAAGTACCCCAACCGGCCCAGCAAGACGCCGGTGCACGAGCGGCCCTACCCCTGCCCCGCCGAGGGCTGCGACCGCCGCTTCTCCCGCTCCGACGAGCTCACCCGGCACATCCGCATCCACACGGGCCACAAGCCCTTCCAGTGCCGCATCTGCATGCGGAACTTCAGCCGCAGCGACCACCTCACCACCCACATCCGCACGCACACCGGCGAGAAGCCCTTCGCCTGCGACTTCTGCGGCAGGAAGTTCGCCCGCTCCGACGAGAGGAAGCGGCACACCAAGATCCACCTGCGCCAGAAGGAGCGGAAAGGAGCCGCCGCGGCCGCCGGCGGGTGCCCGCAGCCCGGCGGCGGGAGCGGCGCCGCCGCCCTGGCCCCCTGCGCGGCGCGGACGCGGACGCCCTGACGGCGCGGGGCGCGCAGGACCCAGCGCTGAGCCGCTGAGCCGCCGCCGAGCGCGGCGGGGCGCGGAGCCCGGCGGGGCGCGAGGAGCACCTGGCGGCGCCGCGGGGCTCCCGCGGGCCGGAGCGGGCCGGGCCGGGCCGGGCCGGGCCGGCGGGTGTACATAGGGGCTGCGGCGGGAGGATGGATGCATGCAGTGCCGTCGTGGTGAGGTGTCCTTGGTGCCTTGTGTGGTGTAGAGCCCGGTCCCCTGTCTGCATGTGGGGGGTGCCTTACCGATCCGCTCCGACGACAGCGGCGACACCGAGACCGGAAAGTTTTCCCTCCCGGGTTTTAGTATGGCTGTACATTTCTGCCTATTAATATTGGGGTTGGTTTTTTTTTTTTTTTTAGAGACTATATTTTTGTACGCACTGGTTTGGGGTTTTGGTTTTGGTTTGATTTGGGTTTTTCTTTTTTTTTTTTTTTTTCTTTTTGGTGACTTACAAGTGTTACGTTTCTAGTATGACTTGGGAGGGGATGTAAATACTCTGGCTGGAACCGATGCCCGTTGCCCGCCGGGATCCGGCGCGGAGCAGATGATAACACGAATAACACAGCCACTAACGGGAACTGGAAGGAGAGAGGGTTTCTTTCTGGCCACTCTGTAAATAAACTTTTCGACAATAGGGTCGGTGCTTACAACGTTTATAAAAGACGACAAATAAATCTCTTAATTATGATAAATTGGCACCTTTATTTCCGTAGGTTCCCCGGCCCGGCCCGGCCCGGGGGAGGGGGTGCCTCCCGCCCGTCCCCGGGCCGCGCCGGACCCCGGCGGCGGGGGGCTGCGGGGCAGCCCGGCCCGGGCGCCGCTGGGCGCAGCGCACCGCACCGCCTCGGCGCGGAAAACCAGCGGCCCCGGCCCCGGCGTACAAACCCTCGCTCTCGGGCGCGGGGATTTCCCTCGGAGACGAGAGACGGGCTAATATTCACCGGGGAGCGGGGTGGGTTTTTTTGACTCACTTTCTGTTTTGTTCCGCGGTTACGATCCGCCCCAGGCAACCTCCCCCAGTGGGCTCCGGAAAAGCGAGTACCGCCGCCCCGACGGCCGCCGCGCGGGGAAAGCGGCTCCCGGCGGCGCGGGGCTGCGCGGGGCTGCGCGGGCGGCGCCGCGCCCGCTCTCGGGGGTTCCGCGGGGGCCCCGGCGCGCACCCCCGCGGCACAGGCGGCCGTTTTCTGCTGAACCCATCTGGCCGCAACATCGCGCCTTTTTTTTTGTTTTCTTTAAACCCATTTTGATTATTGGTTTTTAAGGTGTTATCCCGGCCTGGCCCCGCCGGGGCCCACCCTCGGCTCCCGCCGTCCGTGCCGGGCCGTAGCGGCCCCGCGGGCTCGCCCCGCTGCCGCCGAGATCGCCGGTACGGCCCGCACCGCGCAGGTGGGCCGCGCAGGCCGGACCTCACCGCTAACGCCACAGCCCAGCACCGCAGGGAGCGGGGCAAAGCCCTCGCCCAGCCGCTCCCGGCCTCTGCCTGCCCCGGCGCCGCGTCCCGCTGCGCAAAGCCCCAGTGGCACCTGCCTGTTCTGTCCGAAACGCCCTGCTCCCTCCTCCTGCAACTGGCACTGGCTTTCGGGGCAGCTGCTCTTTGCTTGGGAAAGGCGGTCAGTGGTAGCTGAAGCGACGTGCCCGGTTTTGAATCGGACGTGAAGCGGGCTTCCAAAGCCGGGCACCGACCAGCCTGTGCGGGATGGGGAAGCCACAGAATGCCGCCAGCTCCAGAGCCGCCACGCTCACCACCCCGCCATCCACCTTAGCAGCACAAGTAAGCCTTCGCCTCCCCTGCTGCATCTCTTGGAGGGTTGCAGCTTCGCCACCTGATCCCATGTGCTCCTGGCCCCAAAAAGAGACCATGGCCTGCTGCCGGAGGGATGTCACGCGGGAGCGCAACCCCACAGGAGCTGCAGCCTCCTCAGTTGGCATCGATGGGCTGCGGTACAGGGAGATGGACAGGGATCCAGTGCTCTCAGGCTGCTGGGCTCCCAGAGGTACCACCATGGCCTCGGATAACCACAGCTCAGTCGCAGCCAGAGCATCGTGAGCAAAATTGGGATCTCAGCTACCCAGGCGCACGATCCGAGGCTCCACTCGCACTCTCCAAACTACTGTCTGCAGCCATGCTACGAGATTAAAACCCCAGTCAAAAGCAAAACGAGATAAACAACACAGAACTTGTAAATAAGCTGAATTAAGGGAACTATCCATGACTAGCGTACGGCTACAAGAGACCCTTACATTGTGTAATAGTATCAGCGATCTTAAACCTGTGCCTTTGCCTTACAGTAACAGCCAGCTTCAAAAGTGGTAATACCGCATGTGCCTGGATTTGTCTGCAGGGCGCCCGTGGAAGATTTGGGCCGAGAACCCAGCGTTACCCATCGCCTTTCACAGAAAGGCCAGTCGCACCATTCGGACCGTTAGGCAAAAGAAACTTGCGCTCTGTACCATACTTGGTTCAAGACTGTCGTACTTGTGAAGGGAAGTAATGACTGGTCAGTGGTGAGATGGTGAGATATCCTGTGTTTATTCTATAATCAGCAATAACAGTGATTTTGCTGTTGTGAAAAGACAATAACCAGACTGCAGAGAGAAGGAACGGCATTACAGGCTTAAACCTTCTGCTTACAGATATCCAGAACACATGAAGTAAGTTTCAGTTACTGAGTAAGCAAGAAGTTACACGAAAAGCCTTTTCTTTAATGCATCTCAGGTGTTCTTTGCTGTTTTTCTCAGCTTTAATACTTTGATGCTAACACCTTTATTAAAAAAAAAAGAAGAAAAAGGTTTCGCCACGATTGTTAACAGCACTCCACAGTGTAAGGGACCATGCTGTCCTCTATGGAAAGATGCATTAAAGTCCTATCCCATTAAACATCTCAACTAGGTTTTACATGTGGAGGAAAAAATTAAAAACCAAGCAGAAAGACCTAAGGGGAGGGTAGAGCAGACGAGATAAAAAACGCTCTCTGTAGCAGTTTGTTTTTCCAGTACAGCTGTTTGTTTGCATGCACCACGCCATCTTCTTTGTGGACTTCTGAAAAAGGATGATGGTCTTCATCAGCATCGGCAAGAGTTAGAAACAGGCTGTAACACAGGGAGGCATTGCATAATAGTTGATGACTACGTTCGATAGAGAATTGTTGCACATTAACTAACGCTAAGCTGCAGGGGAATTCCAGGAAAAACAGGTAAGCCAGCTGCAGAAATATCAGACACTTTAAAGTGCTGTAAAAATAAATGGAAATCGCCTGAAATAATTTCCACCAATTTTTCCTTGCAAAATAATTAATCTGTGCATGCATAATGCTGACGGTATTTTACATTCATTCTTTCGCAGGCCAAAAAAAAAAAAAAAAAAAAAAGCAATGCCATATCAGAATCATTTAAAAATTCACACATACAAGCCACTGTACAGGAAAAACAAGTCTGCTTTTATAAATATACAAAGAAAAATTAAAGCCAGTTGTGGAACAATTTCTGGAGCAGGTTGGTACATCACTTAAGAGGTTGGTAAGTCATGTTTTCTTATTCAAATTCCCACATCGTGACCAAGAGGGCCAAGGCTGCCCCGGCCTGGGTTTGTGGTACGAAGCGTGCGTTAGGATGAATGGGCACAAGACCAGTCCCTGCAGTACAGACGGAGTATTTCACCTATAGAAAAAGTTTCTCCCTTGTTAGAAAGATTGCATCCCCTGCCGTGGACAAACTGCATCTCCAGACTGCTTCCGTCACAGCAAGGCGAAATTCACGGTGTCTCTTCTACTCTAAGTTTATTTAAAAGCCTTATGAAAAAGTAGTCTTTATAAATAGTATAAAGAGGCTTCAAAAGCCCAGAGCGTTCACCTGTCTGTATAAAAACACAGACCACACTTTAAAGAGAAGACATCAGGTCAAATCTTAGCTGTACCTAGGGTATGCGTGCCGCCGTATATATAAGGTTTGCAAATACGCCGTGTTTCTACAACAGCTTCCACGACACAACAGTGGCTAGTGGGTTTTTCTCTTAAGATGCCCGCAGTTTCTGCCACCGTCCGCCACGGCTGCATGAGAGGTTCCAAGCGAGGTTAGTTAGCAGCTGACTGGTCTCCTTCTCCTAGCTGAAGGAAATATGCACAGCCGTACTCTGTAATTCTCAGTTGCAATAGCGAGATCTTATACGCAACGCTTTAAAGAACTGTTAAAAAGTAATTCTGAACCTGGCCGTGTCCCTTTGGAGCGGGAGCTCCCTCATCTCCAGCCCTGGGGATCACTGGCGTTTCCCGGAGGACCACGCGCTGGCTCAGGAGTTGTCCTGGGTTTGTTTTTTGCTAGCAGGGCACAGCTCTTGTTGGGACTCGCTGCGGAGACGGAGTCCCCAGAGGCTGCGGCCCGCCCAGCCCCTTGCCCAGGCCGGGTGGGCACACTCCGCCGGCCCAGGCGGCCGGAGCCCCTCCGGGGGAAGTCGGGGCGCCCCGCGACAATCCTTTTTGCGTTGACTGTGCCTGCCGGGGCCGGGGCCCGACCCCCCCGCCGACGCGCAGCCCTAGCTATTGGCACAGGGCGCTGGATCATCTTCCCCCCGCCCTTCAGCTGAGCAGAGGCTTAACCCCGCTACTCCTCCAGGCCGGCCCAGAGGAATTAAGCACGCTCCGGCGCTTCATCGCCCCGACCCGCGGAGCCAGGCGGGCCGGCGGAAGGCTTTGACTCGCAGCGCTCCCGAGCAGCCCCCCCGGCCGGGCGCGGGACACCGGGCGAGGCGCAGCCGTGGTTCCGGCGGTGCTGCCCGCCGGGGCCGGGGCTGGCGCGGCTCCGGCGGGCCGGTCCGTGCGGCGGGGCCGGGGGGAAGGCCGGCCGGGCGGGCGGGCGGGGAGCTCCCGCCAGCGGCCCCAACGGCCGCCGCCGGGCGCGGGCCGCCGCCGGCTCAGAGGCAGACGCGGGGCCCGGGGTAGGGCTCTCCCCCGCACCAGAAGTCGGCGGCCTGCGGGGTCTCCACCAGCCAGACCTCCTGCGGCAGCCCGGGCGGCTCGGCGCCCGCCGGCGGCCCCTCCAGCAGGCGGTAGTAGTGGCAGTCCCGGCCGTGCTGGGGGTCGTAGGGCGGCGCCAGGATGTCGAGGAAGGCGGCGGGCCCGTCCACGGCGTCGATCTGGTGGAGGTTGTCGGTGTGCGGCGAGAGCAGGCAGGGCGGGGAGGCCGGCGTGTAGTGCTGGCGGGAGCGGAACAGGGCGCGGTGGCAGGGACCGGCGGCGGCGGCGGGCGGCGGGGCGGCGGCGGCGGCGGGGGGGGGCAGCGTGTCCATGCAGGCGATGCGCAGCGTGCCGTAGAGCACCTTCAGCATGCCGTTCATGCCCGGGTGGTCGTGCAGCGGGATGCAGGCGCCGCTCCGCAGCAGGAACACGCCCATGCTGAAGCTCTCCGTCTCGCAGATGTGCATGTAGCTGACGGGCGGCACCACGCCGGACCACGGCAGCCCCCCGCCCGCCGCCGCTGCCGCCGACGGCCCCCGCGGCGCCAAGTGCAAGTCCTCGGCGCGCACCTCGTCCAGCAGCTGCTGCAGCCGGTGCAGGTTGTCCCCGAAGGCCGGCCCCGCCGGGCTGCGGAAGGTGATCCGCGCCTGCCGCGCCACCCGCTGGATCAGGGAGGCCATGTTGTCCCGGGGCATGGCGGCGCCCGGCCCGGCCCCGCCGCGCCCGGCCGCGGCAGGCGGTCCCCTCGCCGCTTCCGCCTCCCCCCCTCGCCGCGCAGGCGCGCCCGCGCCGCTGTGCACCACGGGGCGCGTAGTCCTGCCCGCCGCCGGCGCCGCCGCCGCCCCGCGCCCCGCCGCGGCCTAGCGGCGCCCCGCAACCCCCCGCCGCTCCCCGGGGTCCTGCGGCGGCGCGGAGCCGGGGGCGGCGGGGCGGCCCGGCGGCGCGGAGCGGGGGACGGCGGGCGGCGGCGGCGGGCGGAGGACTACGGCTCCCAGCAGGGCCGGCGGAGGTGAGCGGCCGGCGGGGACTGCGCCCCGCGGAGCGGCGTGCCGAGGGGCGGCGGGGCCGGCCCCCCCCCGGAGGCGTGCGGCGGCGCTGCCTGCGGCCGCCATCTTAGCGCCGCGGGGGGCGAGGCGAGGCGTGCGGGAGAGGGCCGCTGCCCCGCGACGCGCCCCCCGCCGCCCCGGCCCCCTGTGGCGGTGCGCTGAGGGACGGCGGCGGGGAGGGGGGCGCGTCGCCCGCCTGTTGCGGGGCCCTGGGCACGGCTCGGCGGGCAGGCGGTCTCGCCCGCCCGGGGTCTGCGCGGTGCCCTGCCTGCCGGGGCCGGGGAAGCCGCAGTGGTGAACGAAGCTCCGGTGCCGCGGGTTTTCTCCCGTGTGGCTCTGGGAGGGTGAGGAGAGGCGCGGGAGGAACTTCGTTCTTGGCTCGTAGCTTAGCCCTGCAAGGCTGGGCACGCTAGCGCAAGTACAGTGCCGTATAGCGGACCGCGTAAACAGTTTGGTCGCTAATTGCTTGTTACGGCTAAGCCGTTTCGTCAAATTTATCAGATCTCAACTGACTTTCGGACACTGCCGCTCCCACTGGAGCGTTGGATCGAGGTCTTGCTGTACGGTGTGTGCCATCCTTGATGTGTCTCCTTATCGTCGCTTTTGAGTGTGATTGTATCTGTATTCCTTATCTTCAACCACAGATGAACATCGAACGAGCACATGGAGTTCCAGATGCTGATCCCCCGGAGAATCCACCTGTGACAGAAGGGATGGATGATCTTTCAGCTCGGTTCCAGCTTGGTGGGACCTACGTGTGGTTGTTTCAGGCTGATGTACAAAAAGGGTACAGCATTTATTCTGCCAGGGCGTTACATGCAACGTTTTGTTTCATTTATATATCTGTGGCAACGACCCTATTGCCTTCTTCCAAATAACGCACGACTGCGCATAGCAGATCATGCCTAGAAAATACTGTGGTTATAAAGTCAGAAATTAACCCAGTAGTGCTGGGATTTGTTAAACAAAGTTAGGCTCTGATCACAAAATATACAGGCTCATACCACCTTGAGTTCAATTATTTAAGCGGGTGTTCGGCACCGAAGTACCACGGTATGCCTGGGCCCAGCTGCTTAGGATTCTGAAAAACAGCTGAATGATAATACTCGATCAAATAGGACGCCAATGGCTGCAGCCCACCAAGTTAAAAAATTTCATTTAAGAACAAGGTAAACCAATGTGTTTTCTTGGTTAAAGGCAAACTCAAGTCTTAAAAGTATGCATTAAACTTCAGTAAGATATATGTGGCCTTATAGTATTCTTACATATCGTACATGAATCAGAAATATCGTACATGAATCAGAAATATAGATGTTGCAGGCATGTGATGGCCCAGTAGAGGATGAAATACCGATACTGTAAACAAAGACCAGTGACTTGAATCTCTCTTCCCAATCCCATTTCCCTCCCTCTATAAATAATTTCGGTGCACAGAATGCAAATTTAGGTCATGGCATTACTGCTTCCGCTTCATAGAGGAGGATGTTCATTTGAGTTGCTGCTTTCGAGTTCTACCTGAAGCTACGAAGCATTGCAATCTTCAGCTGTTTCATGTTCACACACCGATGTTTTCAGTCATTTCTCTCTCCAGTGCCAGTGTTGGGAGCATGGGGTGAAGATCAGGTGAGCGTTTCTATAGCTGGCAGGAACAGGTCTGCCTGGCAGGATGCTTAGGATGAGGGGGCAGACGCTTTGAGTTGAGAGGTAGAGTCTCTACCGGCCTGTGAGCCTTTCTGTATTGGAGTGAACGGCTGAGGACACCGACAGTCTCACCACTGCTGCCTTGATTGGCAACTGGCATTTTGTCAGAAGCCAAGGGATTTGGAAGCCTCTGTGTTCAATGTGCTCTTCCATTCAGTCCCCTTCTGCGGGGACAGTCCATTTAATTATGGAGGTATGGCCTGGAATTTTTTGGCAGTTATTGTTATCAGTGATAATGATAAATTCTCTCTTGTGGCTTAAGCTATCCCTTTGTGTCCTGCCTCAGCAATTACATTTTATGCTTGCAAGTGGTTGCTAGAATGGTTACTTTTGAATACACCAGTTCTTTTCCTGTACAGCACAAAAATAATCCGTTTTGTCGAAACAGAAATGCTTGGTATTGGTAGGACAACATGCAGTTGTAGGAAAGAGCAGCATGGAAAACCAGGATCCTGAGTTCTGATATCAGCCTGATCTTGAGTTGCTGGGTGATACTAGGTGCATTACTTGACCCATTAGTGCGTATCACTCTGTAAACCATGAATCACACGTCCTGTGTACAAGGATGTTTATTAAGATTTTAAGAACATCTTCATGTGAACATTCCTGGTGCCATGTTACGTTGGTGACAAGGTTTATATTTTGTGTAATTGATCACCTTATGATCCTCAATGTTTTTGACTGCTGTATTGATTTCCATTTCTAACAGATACAGACAAAAATATGTCCTTGGCACTTAACGTTCCAGTTAAATGCTATATCACACCCACATTTTTCAGTGCAGTAATATTAAAAAAAAAAAAGAAAAGAAAAGCAAGCTGTCCAGCCAACTGACAATTAAATTTACACAGCTTTTCTTCTGAAAGGTCATATTCTTAGCTGGCCTCTACCATCTTGAGTGCACGTGAAGAAAAAACCTCACGGTGTCGTTGATTGGCTGGGCTTTGAGACTGCTTTGCGTCGGTGATGCAACGACCAAAGTTCAGCCCGGTGGTTTTATGATACAAGCAGTGTGAGGGAGGTCAGGTTCAGGTTACGGTTTTGGTATCCTGCTGTGTTTGGTTTTTTTCCCCACACACAGAAAGAGAATGTGTTGAGAAGTGTTACAGCTATTTTCTCCTGCCCAACCCCCCTACTTCTAGGCTCCTCTCCTTTCTACCTGAACTCTCCTGTGGGATTGACGCTTTTTTGTTGCTGTTATGTATTACAGTTCCCCCCAAGTTTGTGAAATATCCCTTGCTCATTTTCAGTTTCTTCTAGGGGTTGCTTCCCAGATCCTCTTAATTTGGTTTGAGAAGTTATAATTACCTGTAACCATCAGGTAAAACAACAGTCTTGAATGGACGAAAATGACAGCCACCTGCTTAGAAGGTCAGTTGTTAGCTGTAATTAAATGTTGTGTCACGACGCTAGAATATTTTACAAGGTGTAGAACTTGGACAGGCAGTGCAGAAACCATCCTCCGTTATAGTGTTGCCAATGGCTCCAGATGCATGTTTACATAGGACAAAAAATAAGAACGTGTGTCAAAGAACGTCTTTTTTGCCCTGTTCCTGCCACTGGTTCTGCAAGGGTGTATATATATATTTTTTTTTTTTTTATAGCTACCACCAATCAAGGCGATAGCTATGAATGCTATCCAAACATGATTCAGATGAGAACAAGACTAAAAAGAGAGGAGACAAACAACATGTCTGTAATATTTGCTGGCTCTCCAGTAATGGCTTATGTAAAAGAAAGTTGATTATCAATTATTCATCAGAGAATTTATTTATCAGTAGAAACACAGAGGAGTGCTAGTTACAACTGTACTGAAATCAAAAGGGGAATCGGGTTCATATATATACCACACTTCAAGCAGATCTATGTAACATTAAGACTCCCACCCACCTTTACCACTTCTTTACTGACATGCATCCTGTATTCCATTAACCATGTAATTCACCTCTCGCTGCACTCATCATTTGTTGTAGCCTCTCAGTTAAATGCACTATTTCTATATAAAGCACATCATTAATGAATTTTATCGACAGTTTGCTACTGAACAGCCTAGAGCGGGAGTTAGAGTGACTCAGACTAGGAAAGGCTGTGCAGCATGCAACTCCCTGTGCATGAATTTACAGAGATAATGAGCCTCATTCTGATCTTCTGAGTTTAGCTCCACTGATTTCATGCTTTCCATGGTGCAAATCAGATCCGTGCTGATGTCTCTGACGCCACCCAGGTTAGACTGCGGTGATGGGTGCTGTGAGTTAGTCATGGCCTTACTCCTTTTGAACTCTCCGGCTGTCTAGGACTGGTCCTGGGTGTGAGGAAGAAGATGTTTACCAGCATGGTTAGAAAGTGCCCTCCCTTCGTGCGCTTCCTTCTTGGCATGTAGTTTGCAGGAAGGCATCTCTGGCCAGAGCCGCTTGTGTGGTGTCACTCTTAGCCACTGCAGCCGCGGAGCTGCACAATACTTTTGCCAGTTGTATGCAGCGGCGACAAAAAATAGAGAGAGAGGGGGAAAAATCCCCTAATGGTTGTTGGAAAAGTTATTACTTGACTTTTTAAAGTTTTTCGTGTGTCTAACACTTTCTAAAGATAATCTGATTATATAATTGCGAAAAATATGACCTTTATGTCTAAAACTTTAAAATATATTCAAGAATGTTGTTGAAGTGTCCAGAATCCTGAGTGCTTGGATACGGGCAGGAAGGTAAAAAAAAATTTTTTTGGTATTACTGAGATGAAAGAAACCCACAGCTCAATTTTCAAGTGTAATTCTGAGTCCACAAAAAGCTGTATTATCAGTCCTCCCTATTACTGGCATAACTTTCAAAATAAAATACCAACAGGAATGCGTATGGATACTATGTTACGAAAAATGTAATTAGAAATAAATGGGAATCATTGGTTAAACTGGTTAATCTTGTAATGTACGGGCCACTGTAATTTGGACCATCGCTTTTAGTCTTTTAACTGACAGCAGAAAAGACACAGTTAAAGATGTGGTATGTTTACTTGTGATTTCTTCCTGCATATCTTTATCTCTGATTGTACTAAAATAATTTGATATTTTACGTAAGTGCATTCAAAAGCAGCAAAATGCATAGAAGTCATTTATAATTTTATTGATACAAGTTACTGTTAATTTAAAAGCTGGCACTACCTGTTGGGAAAGTCGAAATCTGTTTCCTGGGATAGTTGGTACAGATTGGAGGTCGTACTTGGCTGTGGTCCTGATGCTTTATTAGCATGAGGGGTTTGTCTCCTCCTTGGAAGGTCCTGGCTGGCAGTGAAGTGGAGCACCCAGAGGCCGTCCTGCTGTTGCGATTCCTTGGGCTCCGAGTGTGGCCCTCTCCACCATTTTTTGAAACCGCTTCCCTGTAGGTCCTTTGAATTCTGTCAGTGTCACTGGCTGCCAGACCCATAAGGCCCCTCCGGCCTCTGTTACATCAGTGCCGAACTCCACTTGTTTTTTTTTCTCTCTCTCTTACTTTTTCAGAGAATCCCGAGGGTCCTGTTTGGTCGCTCAGCGGGAGAGTGGAGGGTGGGAGAAAGCTTGCAAGGTCACCTCTGTTTGGAAGCAGCTCCCTTGGCCTTCAGCCCTCTCCTCAGCAGCTGGCGTTCAAATGGCAGGAGAAGGTTTTGTTGATACGACCCAGGGGAAGGGCCTGCTTAGTGTACGAAGGCTCTGCAGAGTCCTCGTCATCGGGCAGTGATGAGAAAAGCTGCTCCCTTGCAGGGAAAGCCTTATGTTTCTCTCGGTGCATGTCTGTTCTCCCATTATCACCGATTCAGTGCCACGTTTACTTTTGCCTGCTGTGAGATAGGCGCGGTATATAGATATATGGTGCGGTATATAGATACATAGCGCGGAAGTAGATCGCTTACTAATTGGGGTCCCAGAGGCTGTGAGGTGTGCGTCTACCACTGCTCGTGCTGCGCTAAGTAGGGATCACACACCAACTTTTAGGCAACCTTACTAGCAAGGTCTAAAGTAATCCTATTTCTGTGGCTTAAAGCGTTACTGCTGTGCAGCTGAGTCAGTGTAACCTGCTTGGTGCTAACTCATAGCCTTCCCTCACTGCCAAAAATGCTTTAGCACAGACTGTCTTTAAGCTAAGCCTTTCTTTTTCACAGTCACGAGTGAGGACTGGGCATGGTCGTCACACAGGTGATAAGCAGTAGCGCATGAAGCCATAGTAACTTGATTGCCTTTGGTTATACATGTAACACATTATTTTAAGAATCTCTTCTCAGCAAGAGAGAGAACTTTTTTCATTTCTTAACAATTTGGCATCAGATTTTTCCCAGTGGAGATCTATGCAGGGTTAATCGATAGTGCTAAATTTAAGAAGGAAAGAATAAGTAATTTTTAAGGACTAGCCAAGGAACATTTTTCTATTTTAAATAAATAATAGATACATTTTTTTCATGGAAAGACTCAGTGTTCAGCTGAAAAAGAGATGAACGGTAAAACTCAGTGGGTAAGGTAGTTAGTGGGACAGGGAAATTTCTTTCAATGTTTTCAGGTGTTTGTAGTGTTTACGTTAATTGGTAAGTCCAGTAAAATCCTTCTTTGTCCCATAGGTAAAGGGTCCGTGTTAAACTCGAGGCCTCCGGGAGGAGGAAGGAAGTTTTATGCAAGTGTTTGAACAAGGGAGGTGGACTGAGGGGAGCAGAAGAAAAAGGCCAGGACCCACAGGACTGTTACAGTCACCCACGCAGCAGTATTGATCTCTCTTGGAGTCGTGGTTATCAACCAGGAGTTGACTACTTCCAAGACAAAAGTATTAAAATACAAGAACATCAATTAGAAAATGTTGGCAATTAATTAGTAGAGGGAAGCGTTGAGGAAAAAGAGAAGTCAGGAAGAGATGCCAGTGCGGATGAAATGTCAGTGAAGGAGGTCGGGGGATGTTCCGGAGAAGCAGCACGCAGAAATGAGTTGGTATTTGAACGTGCAGGGAAAGAGGCAAGGAGGGAACAGGGCAGTTTGGTTCCAAGACCTACACCTGCGGGATGAACACCTGTTAAAGGGAATGTACAAAGGCATTTGGAAAATCAGTGCTACATGTAGGCTAGGTTTTGAAGTGTGGATTGAAATGATGATAGAAAAATTTTAGTTTCTTTAAAAATGAAGAAGGTAATTTCAATGGTGTGTTTGTGGACAAGGTGAAGAGTCACAAGTTTGGAAATGACAAATGCTTGCCAGAGCTATAAATGTGACCTTCGCTGGTCGTGCTCTAGTACTCAGAGTATTTACATGACCATATGCTCTTTTTCAGTTCGAATAATATACTTGTCATCTTCTGCACTAAGCTACAGTGTGCATAGGTGTATCTTCAGATGACTGAGGAAAAACTCGAAATGTTACCAAGGTATAAAGGGAAATTAGTTCAGATATTTAGTGTCTTGATTTTACTTTTGCATTTCACAGCATGGTAGCAAGTGTGGCAGATTTTTCTTGGAAAATTGGGATGCATTCCAGCAGAAACTGATGCAGACACTCAGCTTTTTCCTAAAAACCAGTTTCCGCTATTCCCCATAGCTAAGTATTTAGAACTTGCAAGATCAGGGCCTAACAAGCCACACATCATTCTTTCTGTTGTATTTTTTTTCCTCCAGGAAAACAAAACTCTCCGTGTCTCCATGTTAAAATGATTGGAAATTGAACTTAGGGGGATCTAGCATGTGATTACTTTTTTTAGACAGGATTTTCTTCATAGCTGAATTGGACTGAGTCTTTTTTTTCTCCCAAACCAGATGGTGAGTGATTCAGTACTTTTAGCAGTAGCAAAATGATTTGTTTTCTTTCCTCAGTAGTTGGTGTGAATGTACTTTTCTTTATCTATTTACATATTATGTAAACACACTTTACCAGCATTTATGTACATAGTTTACAGTCCTAATCCTGCAGAGAGCCCTGTATAGGTAAGGCCTTGCGCATAGAAGGAGCTGACGTTGCTTATGGAGAGCTGTTCGCATGGAACTCACGGCAGGGTTGTAACCGTATTTGGATTTTTATGTATACACTTACATTTATGACACTGTACGAGGATGCCAGCAGAACCGTAAGTCCACAAAACAGTTGAGTAACTTTGCACGCTTTACTTTATTTCACCTAGCAAAGTCTCTGAGGATGCCCTTCATCTCTTCCGCTGTCTTCCTGTGATAGGCTGTAGTCCTCTTGACTTTTGAGTTAAAGCTAAAAGCTTTATCCTTATTGAGTGTTGGGGCCCGTCCTTCCTGGTGCGCAGGGGGAGCGAGAGCCTCATTCCTGTGACCTTTTGGACTTGTACTGATGCTACTAGGGGGACTTCGGAAGGGATGACAGTAATGGTGAGAAATATTTGGGAGAGTATTAAAAACTTCTTTCACATGTATACCTGATTTCTCACGGTTATTTGCATCTATGTTTGTTTATGTATATACAATGTTAAAACTGCTAAATGCAGCACTGGTCCTTGTTTTGTGTTAAATAAAACATACATGTCAAACATATATATGCCGTGTCAGCATATGGGTATTTGAGGCAGAACGGGAGGATCTCGGTAGTAGACTACATTATAGGGAAATAGTATGTTATAGTGTCCAGCCACTGGTGCCTTATACAAGAAGGTGCAAGCAAGGTTGCCGAAGCGACCTTACAGTTGTCCTTTCCAAGCAGTTAAGAGCAGTTTTGTAAATTTGATGTGCTTTTACCCTGGCTTTGAGAATTAAAACGTTGAATGTGTCGGGGCACGCTGCTGCTTTACTGAGGTGATAATACTCTACTTCGAAAATAGTGGCCGGTTTCTCTGTTTACAAATCTGGCTGTACACAGGTGGAATGGGATAATCCCATTCTCTTCTCGCCTCATCTATGCACACTTCAGTTGAGTCACTGGGGGTTCGTGCACAGAGGAGCTGGCCCCTTGCCTTGTTTTCCAGGTTTACCAGAGAGTTGAAACCCAGTTCTTAGCATCTCCCACTTGGAAAATGTGACAATCTTATGCTTCTGTGAATTCTAGTAGGGAAAAAAAGACACATGAATTAGCATCAGAAATACTGTGCTGTGACACGTCAAGTTTTTCTCCTCAAATTATTCAGTGGAAGGGTGGCAGAAGAGGGCCCTTGAAACTAGCACCTTTTTTTTTTGTCATGGGTTAGTAGTCCAGCTGGAGTGATTCACTGTGCCTCGTATTTGTGCAATAAATTACTCTTCCTTTTATGCAAGGGGAAGGTTTGGGGAGTTTGCCTCTCGGGCTATGTGGCTGTCGATGTGGTCACCCAAGGTGGCAGAAAACGGCGTCTGCAGAAGGACACATAACCCTGCGGGATGCTGCCGTGTGGGGCGGCGTGTGAATCCCCTCTGAGGTCAGACCGCCTGCTGGGAGGAACGAGAGCTCGTTCGGCCAGCGCGCTCTGTTCACGTACCAAGGGCTGCGCCTCTGGACATACCTCGTCTCGCTTGCAAAGAGTGACTTTTTTTTATAACTGGGAATTGCTTTATTACATTACCAGAAATAAATAAATGCACAAAGCAGTGGTTACGAACTTCTAAACGCTCTGTCTGGAGACAAACGAGCAGAACAGTAACTCCTAAGCCAGCTGTTGTGGGCGTGCAGGGACAGTGGGATGAAGATCTCTCTTCTCTCAGACCGTTGCGGTGCGTGCTCTTGCGCTCGTTGTAGTTGCCTCCTGACTGGCAGCAGAGTGCTTGCAAATGAAGGGAGTCCAGGAGAAGTTAAAGAGGATGATCTGTCAGTCGAGGAGAATGAGGGAAGTCCGCCCGCAGCGCGGAGGGCTCTGACAAAACAGGGTTGGAGACCAGTTATCTGTTACCTCCTGTGAGCCCCAGGGAGTAAATACTGCGGAGAAAGCTTGGCTCAAAGCTTTGAGGACTAAGTAATTGCTGGAAACTCTAGGTTACTTGGGACATAAGCATGCATTTACAAGCACTGGAAGTACTGAAGAGAGTTTCTTCTGGTTTCAGTTAATAATAGGGCACGTTGCGTACAGTTTGTTTGCTTGATTGGTTCGTTTTATTGTGTGTAAATACACTGTCGAAACAATTTTGTCTTTTGTTCAGTGTTACTCAGCTGGTGTGCTTCTTGTAAATCCACTGAATTAAGAGGAATAAGTAACCTGCTCTGGTCTGTCTGTGAAACAAGGTCCATTTAAAATAAAGGCCCACGAGGGATACGGTGGGACTGCGGAGGAGTTAGAAGGACGGTGAGCAGAGGAGGCAGTGTGTGCAGCAGAAGGGAAACCTCCAGGCCACGTGTGCCACAGGCACAGCGGCTCCCTGGCGATGTGAGTTGCCTCAGTGAAAAAGGAGTTCTGCTCTCCCATGTGTGGTACGAAACTGGGGCTCCCCTGATCTTAGTGGAAATGACGTGGTTTTGCACTAGGGCAAATGAGAGCAGAATCTGGCCAACTGTTAATAGCTTTTTGTATTTGGGGCTGAAATAAAGTGGCTGTGTATGCAAATAATTGTGCAAGCGTGATTCCTAAGTGACTTATAAAAGACGAATTCAATATTTAATTGTTGGAAATACAAACTGTTTGGCACAAATCTCCTGGTTTGGCTGAGCTGTACTTGACCTGTGACAGAGAGAGCAGAGGTGATTGTAAGTCCTGGGATCCAAGGGGCCAGTCTGTAATGTAACTCAAGGCAGAGTCAGCGCATTGGCTGCTTTGTAATTACAGATGCTTATTTTGTGTACAAAACCAGTTGATTCATTATCTTTTATTTCCATTATCTCATCTCCATCTTTTGAGCTATTTTACTTCAAGTGGGTGGCATATAACTAGAATTAAAAAAAAAAGGGTTTGATAACAAGAAGTTGGTTGTTTTGATATAAAGATGTTCTGATGTAACCAAAATGATAAAATTGGTTAAATCTATGTGCAGTATCTGAAAACTCTGTGGGAAGCCTAACAAGTTGAAACTAACTTTCTTCTGCTCTGTGCCCTGCATTTCTTGCAATATTTTGACCTGTGCCTCAGAACAAGGGTAGTTTAGCTCTTGGAATGTAAAAGAGACAGTTACAAGCAATGATGTTGCTGTAGCTTAACACACTGTCAATCCTCAGCTGCGCTTTGGGAACCAGCTGAACTTCAGGAGCTCTGCTCTCACGCCCTGTGGTGAAATGATACCTGTTGGCTTAAGCCATCTTCACGTTGTTAAATTCTTAAACTGTGGTAGTTTTACCCCAAGTCATCAGCTGTCCTTATGCCTAGAAATGTGGTCATCCCATTCAAACTCCTGAAAGCAGAGAATGTTTTTCCTGAGGCCAAGATTTAAAAATGCTTTTACCTTCCAAAGAGCCTCCAGAATTTGAAAAAGTAAATTTTACTTACGCGAGCTCTTTTTTTTTTCCTTTTTTTTCCCCTTCTCTTATGTAAAAGTGACAGTACAAGTGTGGATGGTGTGGAGAGGCATCAGATTTTGTTGGGACAAAAGTGTGAGCCCAGAGCTGATGGGGTATGTCTGAAAATAATTCCTGGCAAAAGTTGTACTGGCTGAGAATCAGAAGCTCGCATCCAGTTGACATCACTGGAAGATGCACACACAAAGTGAAAGTCCTATGTGGCCTTTACGCTTCTGTTCCTGTGGTACGTGAGGTTTGCTACTACACAGAAGAATTGAACAATTCACTTTTCTGGGTAACTGAGATAAAAAGGGTATCTGTGGTCTATTCCAGTCTGCTCTGTCTGGGGTATGCCTCCATGACTTCAATGAAGTGGCGGGTATGCACAGCAAGGAGGCTCTTTGGATGGAAACACTGTAATGCCGGACTCATTAACTGATGACGCTTGATAATTTTTAAAGAGATGAGTACAACAGTTGCTGCTCATCTAGATCATAGAAATAACTGGAGGGAATATGTTCACCAAAGTGAAATGTTCTCTAAAATGCTTGCTAACAGGTTACTTACGCTTGTTTACTCCAAAAGCAGTATCTTTTTCCCTAAGCCAAGCAGAAAATTAGATATTCTTCTTATTTAAGTATAGGAGGAGTACTTGTGAAAATTGGTGGGGTTACAATGATGTTAAGTAAGTGTCACCAGTGGAAAATCAGGCCCAGTGCCTTTTTTGTGTGTTTGGCCAAAGGAAGGGGCATTTCCATTTTCGGTTGCTGATTGAGTTCCCCTGTGAGCTTGTCTAATACACAGAAACCCTGAAACCGTATCAAGAATACGGTCTCTCTTGCGCCCTGCCGCACAGAAAAATCACGCAATCAAGTTCCCCATTTGTGTGCGTCTCCTCCCTTTGACTGTCCGTTTAGATGCAGGCTCTCTGGGACAGGAGCTGTCTGTTGCTGCGCCCGCGGGCACTGCTGGAATAGAGAGAGCCGCTTTCCTTCCACTCTGCTCTCTGGCTGTGACTGAGGGCTGAGTTGGAAGGCTGGTGGGTGGCTGGCTTGCCTTTCTAGGTGAACCCAGTGAAGCAGACGGATTGCGTGAGGAGTCTTGTGTTGCTCTGGCTGGCACCAAGCGTGGCTGGATGCAGCAGAAATCCCAGAGCTGCTCAGCTGTAAGCCCTGTCTATGCATCTACAGCACCAGTCTCCAGGGAGCTGAGGTTACTGGATTGGAGGATACAAGTTGCATTAAAAGGCCAGTCCCTGGGGGTTTAGGAGCAATAGCAGAATAAATACTTACAACTTGCTTTCATTTTGCGTGGCACAGGATTTCTTCTCCCTTGCAGAGGACGTCTCCAGTGCTGCTTGGACGTGCGGGCTGCTCTGTCATTGCTCCTAAAGCCTTGATTTGGCGGTAGCCTCTGTGTGCTGTGGGCCAGCAGATCCACGTAGTGGCGGGCCCACCAGTCTTCCCGCAGGCAGTTAAAGGAGTTTTGGAGAAACTGAGTGATTCAAAAATTCGCCACTCTCTTCTCTGGCAGTTCCCTGGATTCGAGGCGTCCCTCGGCTCTGGCACAGCTGGGCAGCAGGCTGGGTAGGAGCGCAGCACTGGTTTTGTTGTCTTCCACGTGCTTAGGGCTGCTGATGTTAGGTGCTCTAAGTATAGGTTTTTTGAGAGGAGGTTTGTAGGTGAGGAAGAAGCATTGCTATCAGGTGAACTGGAGGGGTGGTACTTCAACCTCTTGGCGCACAGGACAGGCCGAGGAGAGGGAATAAAGGAATAAGACTGACAAAAAGAAAATCCTCTTAATCTGGGCAATGTCAGCTTGTCATCGTCAGTTTGGTAGTTCTGTAGCTGCCAGCCGACTGCTGCCTGCCTTGCAAGGGGCAGATCGTTCATGACAGGGCATGGCAGAGTGCAGCACGCTTAGGGCTTTGAGGTGCTGACAAGCTGGTACCGCCCAGAATAACTGCAGAGAACGTGGTCGTGTCCAACACAAGGTACAGTTTCAAGAACTGAAAAAACCTGCTATCCAGAGTGTCACTCTTGAAGACAACATGTGGCATACGTGCTGAAACCTAAAACTGCCTCGCTTTCTGCCTCCCCAGCAGCTGCATACATGCATTCAGCTTCTCCTTAGTGTGAGCTACAAGGCGAGAATCAGTGTTGCGCAGGGATCGGAAGAGCTTTGGGGTTCCCTAGGCCGGTGGGATGTGCAGCAGTCCTCTGCCTTTTCACCTGGCAAGCACTGGAGCACCTGGGCACGGCCGTACTGTTAAGGCATATAGGTCTCTGGCAAGACTGAGAGCAGAGGCAATTTTGTGGGCCAGAGAGAGTGTGGGACTGAGGTAAGAGAATGCAAGAGCACGCTCGCTATATGGCTGCTAAGCAGGGAGCAAGAAAAGATTTTACTGTTTGTGGCTGGAGGGATGGAGCGAGGAGTGATGGATCAGGTAGCGAAGAATCTGGTTGGGCTGTGGGGTAGTTGTAAAACATACCCAGAGCTTGCAATTTATCCCACACCAGATTGGAAATGTTTTGGTATTCTTCAGTAGTGTTTACAAGCATCTGATAGTCATCGTGCTGAGCACCTGACTCCCTGCCCAGAGCACTGACAATTTGCCCCTTCGTGTTTGTCATACACACCTGCAGAGTTAATACTTTTCTTTTGGAGCATACAGCACTTCCCTGTCCTGTGAAACAATGCTTCCCTTCTGCCATTCTCATGGAGATGTGGTGCGATGATATCACTTCCTACTGAGGGGCTGGTGAATCACTTTGTTGGTGTTGATGAATCACTTCTTTGCTACCCGTTTCTGCACTGGTCTTAATATAATTTCCAAAAGCAGAAATCATCATTTCAGAGACCTTTTACTTTTTGTTAAAGGGACAGTGCTGGAATTATCTTGTTGCATAATGTACTGAACACAAGCTCCTACCGTGCTGCAGAAGAGCTTTCCCAAATCTATTTGTGTAGCTGAAGGTATTGCCACCTATCCAGTGGATCCCCTCCCCGGCAGTGGAGAGCTTACTCGCAGCTGGGTGGGGAGAGGGAGCGTATGTGTTTGTCTCACAGGCTCTGGTGGGTGGTCCGATAACTTAGCTTAAAGTTTAAAGCTCTGCTGTGGGTCTGATAACCTCTTGCACGGGAGTAGAAGCGCTCTGAGCTGTCGTGGCTAGGTGTGCAAAGGCTCTTCTGCTACTTGAGAGCCACCGATATTTTATTGCCTGCCTAGGAAGCGTACCTGGTCGTTCATCTCCATCAGCTTTGCACCTCAAGTGGTGTGAAGAAGGCAGGAAGCAGGAGTAAGTAGGTCCCTTGGAATTTCCTTGTCCAAGGGAAGAACAGATGGATGGCAGGCTGTGTGGTTGTATCGAGGCAACGTCAAAGATCTTTGACATGCATCTTCTTATGCATCGGCACAGGGCTTTTTCCTGGGGAAGAAGGAGTTGCGTATGGTGTGAATACGATCTTGTGAGGGTAAAGGCACTTGCGGTTTATTCTTGGCAAAGCCTGAGGCTGCTTTAAGTCATCTTCATGACAGCACTAATCTTCTGGCAACCGAAGGGTCAGGGAATTGCCGGGAAGCGCAGAGGCGCCTTTGCCCATTACCTTGTTTGATGGGCTGAGCGTCCCTCTGTCACAAAGATCCAAACCGCTTCTCCGACCAAGCACGGCACGTGCTCCGGCAAGCCCGCTGCTGCCCTCGCAGGGTATTTCCCCATTGCTTTGTCTTGACCGTTACGCCGTTCCCTTTCTCTGTGATACACTGCACGTTGCCAGCTGGTGTTTGTAACACGTTCAGTAGAATTTTAAAATGAAACTTCTTTGGAGGAGGTCAGCGTGCCGTGGGGGACATGGCCTGCGTGTGGGCAGCATCCGACAGATTCCTGTCACTGTTACCCAACAGGCTTGTCAGAAATGACAGCACCTGCCTGTGGCCTGCGCTAACGCAGCGATACTAGCCCAAATGGGAAGTGTGGATGGTATTGTTTGCCCTGTGTGTTCATGTTCATAGTCCCTCCTCACTATGAGAGGCGCGGTGGAAATGGCTGGATGGATAGTTACATGTGTTAGGATAATGACACCAGCTACCATTCAGTTCTGAGCACCCGATGTGTAATTATCGTAACAGAAAAGAAGCACAGGAGGTTGCTTAAGAGTCACTCAGTTATCAGTGACTTTCCTGCACATAGGCAGGTAAGGGGGTAACCTGTCTAAAAGATTTCTCATTCCAGAATTAGTGCCAAGGATCGGTTCTTCCTGCCCCCGTTGCTGGGAAGCTCTGTTCTCACATTTACAGTGTGCCTACATGCTGGAGATTTTCCTGTTTCATTTCTCTTTTGTCATGGGTGGAATCACTTGATTTCAATATCAGTTTGATATTGAAAGGTTATTTGACTTTTTCTGCCCGTGTTGCAGCTGTTAGTGTGTTTCATGTATGTTATTAGCACTCCGTAGCTGAAGGCTGGTTTGTGCCCAATAGGGATTCTCAAAATAGCCATTGCTTCACCCTCTCTCTAAGCTTGTCTGCAGTCCAAGCTGCTTAATCTTCCATGTGGTCCACTGTCAGCCTCCCATTGTAAATTATCTGCCCTTGTAACCCACACCCTGATTTTTCTTACGCTGTTCAATGGAACTACTGACCGTTCGGTTTAGCAAATCAAGTTGGTGTTGAGAGAACACCTGTGAGAATTTCCTAGCTGCATGATTTGTACTTATTTTGTAAGTTTTGTAAGGCTGTTTGGTTCCCTGCTGCCCTGGTTTCAAATGCGTGACCTTGGAAATCGGTTGATTTGAATGTAACTTTTTTTTTCATTTGCAGTCCCCGGAGGACTGCAATTGCAGCGTTGCCTTGTGACTGCGCTGAATTAAGAATCAGAGCCCAGCTGAAATTCCCAGACCAAAGGATATGATGGCTACTAGTAACCTTGGTGCCTTTTTAATGTTTTTTTTCTAAACAATATCTTTTTGCATTGTATATGGTCAGTGTTTTTTGGAAAAAAAAAAGTTATTTCTTAGGTACCTATTAAAATTTAAGAAAATAGCGGGTCCTCATCCCCCTTATGTGCACACCTTCTCCTTCTATATGCTTTACTGTTGTAAACTGATCCTCTCTTTCCATTGTTACGGGAAAACATTTGAATAGCACACCATTTTATAGACAAAGGAAGGAAAAATCCGGCAACTTTGTACTCTGCCTGTAGGAGCTCTCAGTCTACGTATGGCAAAATTAGCAAATACAAAATGTAGGCCAACAGCTAAGGAGAAGAAGGGAGCGAAGTTACAGATGCTAAATAAAGACAGGATGAGATTGTTCAAAGGGGCAGGAGGAAGGACAGAGGATACTTGGCAAGAGAGGCCCGATGATATGGGTCAGCATTACTCCCATTGAATGAGTGTTATCCCAGATTTATGGAGATACAACATCCAAAGCTTTCCCAGGGAGAGAGAGATCTTAGCCCAGAGGGCAGCATGGGATAACGCTCAAAGGACGGAGGAGAAAAGGAGACACGCAAGAACAAAAGAACTAAGAAAAGTAGAGGGAGCGAGAGAGTGAGTAGGGAGGAAGAAAAGCAGAGGGTTTGGGAGCAGCCTGGGATAAGACTGTGTAAATGTGAACCGGGGTCTTGAGCAAAGTCAAAGGGAGTTTTCCCAAAAATAAGCACAAGAACTTGAATTTGACCCGAAAGTAAAGAGATTTACGGCAGTTCTGCTGTGTGTTAGATCTGCATTTGGAATGCCAAGCTTTGTTTCGCCTCTGGAGTCCTCGGTCTTGCACAGTCCCGTTACAGGAGTGGTGGGCACTGCAGGTTTTAGTGAGCGTGAGTTCCTATCCTTGGGCAGCTGCACCCGTCATGTGCGTTTTTAGTCAAGGCTGTCCCCAGAGTGAAGGTTAGCCGGTGGAACTAACAACAGCGGCTTTTCGGAAAGCAACACTGAATTTGCCACAGGCACGACCCGGTAGCATTTTCCCTAGCCACGCACTGGGACTGTGTGTGGAAAGCTGTGTTTAATGAAATCTGGGGCAGCTGAAGGGCAGACAGGCTATTCAGGTGCTTGCATGTCTGCTGGAGAAGGTGGAGGCGTACCTGTGCAACGTGGGGAAATACTGGTGCACCCTGACACTTCCCTAAAGAGCTCTGATTAGAAGATGCAAATGGGATGCTTTAAAAAAGGTGATTTACTGACAGAAGAAAAACTAGCAATGAGCTGAACAATTAGCTTATCTTTCACCTTTCTAGATACTTTTAACAGCTAAAGATTTAAAAATAATCTAGAAGAAGTTGGAACATTAATTTAAAGCTGTTAAAGTCTTCCTCATCAATTTATGGTGTTCTTCTGGAGGAAGAGTGTCTTATTTCAGGTTAGCTTAACCCTTACTTTATTATTGTTCTTGGTCAAATTAATTGCTACCTTTGTCAGAGATCACAAACCCTCCACAAATCTGATTGTATTTACTTATGTGTTCTCATTTCCTGAAGGTGAAGATGTATTAAAAAATAAAGGAACTTTGATGGCAGTTTGTTGGCGTGAGGAATCAAAACTGGATTTTCAGCACATCTTAGTAATGTACTTGAATCCGCAGAATGTATCTGAAATTTTACATGTATTTTAAGGTTTTCTCTTGTTCCACTGGCGTCTTTTCCTCTCTCTTCCCAGCCATCGTTTCAAAAATGTCAGAGGAACCACAACTGAGCTTTTCTCCTGTTCCCACCTGTGCTTTGGGATGCGAAAGAATAACATCAGCACACAGAGACCTTGACTTCCTCTTGGATGCATCTGGACGATTTTATTAGGCAGTCCACCGCGCCTGTGATCAGTCTGAGAGCAGCTGATGATGAGCATCGCCAAGATATGGTACTGGGCTGCTGATTGATTTTGTGTCTTTCAGAAGACTTGAAAAATTAGATTAATGAAACATCACGCTCGTAAACCACAGCCTCACCATGAGGACGTTAGGGCAGCCACAACTGTACAAAGTATCTTTACCAGCAGCCTTTCACCCTCTGAAAAATCTTTTCTTCTTGAAGGTAACTGTGGGTGGTCTTTGTCTAATTTCTGTAAATTCGGTACATCACTTTCTAGTTATGCAGCTGATACTCGTGTTTATATGAATGGCTATTTAAAAAAGGAAAGATCAGATGTTTGTTGTTTCATTTCAACATAAATCAAACTTTGTACTCACATAGCAATTCTAGTTTAGCCCCAGGAATAGCTTTAGTATTGCTAAGTGTCTGGAGAGTATTGACTACAGAGACATGATTTTAAGCAGGCTATAATAGTTTCTACAGCTGTTAACAGTTCTCAGAAGAAAGGCAGTATTATTCATCGGTGTTTAAAATGTGCATGACTTGCATTGCACAGAAGTCAGATTGGGAGAATGTCAGAATTTTTTTTTTTCTGAAATTCTGCCAGGAAAGTCTTCAATAACTGGAGAAATTCTTTTCACTGGTGAAATCAACATGCAGCACATTGTGTTATTATAATTGCTTATAGCTCACCATGAAAGTTGTCTTTGTATGTGTGGATGTACGGCTTGTACTGTTTTGTTTTTATTTATTCTGCATTCTTTATTATAATGTTCTTTCATTTTTTCCAGACCAGAAAGATTGTTATTGAGCCTTCCACAAAGCTGAAATAATGCTGTGTGTTAAAAAAATGTTAACAATTTGAAGAAGTTATAAAAATTTATAAGTTGACTGAATACTTTGGAAATTTCTGCATATTTTAATATAAATAGGTAATGCAAATGTTTGTTCTTTGCATTTAGAGGTGGGTCTCTGTTTTCTAAAGGTCTTGTATATAAATTTGATCCTTACAATTAC
Source organism: Gavia stellata (assembly GCF_030936135.1). Taxonomy (NCBI): domain Eukaryota; kingdom Metazoa; phylum Chordata; class Aves; order Gaviiformes; family Gaviidae; genus Gavia; species Gavia stellata. The sequence continues at coordinate 7,090,945 of NC_082602.1, forward strand.
ATTAGAACAAAACCAGTATTTTTTCTGATTGTATAATAGGAAAAATGTATTTGCAAAGACACAGAACATACATGGTTATCTCTGAATGTCATATAGTCATGAAATTTAACATAAATAGTACCAGTTGTTTGAATGACTTCATTAAGTGCCTTTAGGGGACTGCCTGTTGCAGTCAGCTGAGGTCCTTCCATTCAGTTCCACGGGTCCTGGGTTGGCCCACAAAGAAAAAGACCATGCCACAGCCAACTGAGAAATAAGAGGAGATGATTTCTCTATAGACAGTGTGAAGTTCCAGGTTGCAGTGGTAGAACTTGCATAGAAATTCAGTCACAGAAAATCAAAGAAATCACAGAAGATGAAGGAGTTATTTCAGATGAGTTTGGTGTTAGCCATGAGCTCAAGCTTTATTAGTAACTAAAATCGTAAAACAGAACAAAAGTGTCCAAAAGAAAGACAAGAAGAGTAGGAGTAGCTGAAAGGGAAGAGGTGAGTGACACGATACTGGCAGGTGAACAAGGACCTGAATGACGACAGACAGTTTTAACAGACTGCTCCAAAATGGTAACAGTTCAAATGTTACGATCCACTGGAGGTACTGGTTGGGTAAATATCTGAAAAGACAGGCATCAGGCTGCTTTTTTGGGAGGGTGGAGGGGAGCAATGTGAGTTTTGGGTGGTTGTGCAGAGTAGAAAGGCGTTGTTAAGTTTCCCTGAAGGAGAACGAACGCCTGATACTCCGAGGCAATTTCTCCACAAGCAAGTACAGCAGCAACTAGGAGTGGACGTGGGGAACCGTAGCTCTAGTGAGGTCCCCTGGACCGCACGCCGCGTGCAGCTGGTGTGCTTTGCCTGTGCTGCCGGGGTACCTCTTCCAGCTTAGCTTCGTCTGAAAGGAATCCAGCCTGCGCGCTCGAGGACTGCTCCTTGATGCACAGCAAAGCGCGGTAAGTGGGCCGATGGAGGGGCTGGCTTCAAAAGTGCACTGCTGCTCCAAACGTGGACGCTAACGTAGCTGCGCCCTGCCAAACTCCAGGGCGGAGGGGGTGCTCAGAATGCACTAGTTCATGTTAGGGATGCTGGCAGCATGTGGAGCTGAGAGCAGTGAAAGCCCAAAGGAGCACGGCACCTGAAGAGGTCACTGGGAGCTGTAGCGCAGGGTAAGCCTGCCAGGAAAGAGAAAGGGAGAATGATTGATGCAAGGCTGCGTAGGTGTGTTTAAAAAAGGAAAAAAGATGCAGTCCCCTTAACATAAATTTTAGAAGGAGGATTGTGGGATGGTTTTGTCCAATGGTACAATATTACCCAGTGAGTAAGTTCACTCCAGAAGGGACAAAAATGCCTTTTAGACATATGCAAGGTGACAGTGAAGTTAGCTAAAGCTTTGTGCTGTCTGCCTTCTCCTCAGGATAAAGAACTCTTCGGGAAAGTTGGTGCCTGTCTTAAGGTTACTGGAAATTAGTATTTCAGGAAGGATTCCCTCCTGACGCATTGCCTGTGAAGTTTTGGTAGGGCTAGAAGCACTTTGTAACACCAGCTCCTTTAACAAGTGTGCAAAACTAATGCGCAAGAGTCCCAGGTATTCGATGCACAGTTTTTGTAGGTCTTTTTCTCAAGACATCCTGGCGCATGCTTTGCTGTGTTGAAAGGCTTCCTTGGTGGTTGTGGCCAGGGCTATGAAATAACGTTGCTGCTAGCTGGCGGTTTGCTCTGTAGAAAGCTGCTTATAATTTTCAAAGACTGCTTTCCAAATGGAGTCACTATGGCAAATGAACTCTTTAAACTTAAACTCACAAAACTGAATTCAGTTCAGGAAACAGTGTTGGTTCTTCAGTCTTTCGTGAGTCACTTCCACTGTAACATTCTCTGGAATCATTCATTTTTGAGTGTTAAAAATGACTGGTTGGTAATGGGGCGTTATGATAGATTCAGAGGTATTTTCACGTTCCCTGTCAGTGTGCCACTTCATACTGTATTTATTCTCACAGAGCCTGTTATATTTAAGTACCATTTTACAGAGCAGAGGCACAGAGAGAATAAATGATGTAGATAAGTCTGTGTAAGGAACTATGTTGCAGAACTGATCCTGGGTTTCCTCAGCTTACGACGTTTAGCCGCTGGACTAGCTCTCCTCTTGTTCTGCAGCACAGTTATGTTCCTTTCTTGCTGTGGCTCTCGGTCGTCCCATCCAGCACAGCCAAAAAGGCTGCTGCAGATACAGCCGTCAGCTGAGTCCGAATGTTATCAGAAAGCTGATAGGATTCTTAGCTTTGGTGACAGCATTATATCAAATAATGTGATGATTAGCTGAGAGAAATGTGTTTAGTACCTAAGTATAGCATGTTTATGGATGCCAGTACTTTGAAAACAAAGAAAGCAAAAAATGTATGGACAATAGGTTATTGTCAAGAACTGTTATCCTTGCTACGAGCAATGGGCATACACAACAGTTTGGCTTTTGAACTTTGCTAAAGTGATTTGCTAATAAGATTTTGGCTTATGAAAGACGATGAAATGCATGAGCAGAACACAAACATCTTTACTAGATCTTGTCAGCAATTGTGAAGATAAATTTTAACAATGTTAGGATTTTCCAGGCCTGTTTCAATATGACTGTGATGTCTCGCTAAATATGCTGATTGTTGTGTGTCTTTGTCCAAGAACAGTTGGCCTTAATTGCTTCTGAGCAATATTTCCCTGGAAGCTCTCAGATAACAAAAGGCAATCCAGAAAAGTCTGAACGAATCTCTACTTAGAAATTGGCCGTGTTCAATCTGTAAAGTATGTAGAATTTTTTTTTTTCCTGGGGAAAGGCCGACGAGGGCAATAGGTGCAGGATGTGGAGGGAAGAAGCAGTGCCGTGACCCTACAGCATTTCTGCACGTTGAGTCACGGAGTGACATTTAAACAATTTTCACTGCACCCAATATGAAAAACTATGGTGCAGATCAAATTGCTGGCCATGCTCAGAGAGAGATGAGGAGGAAAAAGGTCAAGGCACCTATCTACAGGTAGCCCTTCCGGTGTTTCAGAAGTTGGGGGAGCTTACCAGCAAGCCAAATGGGTCTTTAATGCCTTTTATTTTTCTTTTACTTTTTTAATTTCTTTGAGGGAATGAATGGCTCCGGACTTTCCATCTTTAGAGCTGGTGGTTTCCACACCACAATGATTCAGCCAGCATGAACTCTTGACCAAATCCCAGTTTGTTTCCTGGTTTTGTTTTTCTAAAGTATTTTACATTTAGCAGGGCGTAAAGGCCTCCCCACTACATGATGGAGCAGGAAGGAGAGCTGTGCTCTCTTTACTGGTTAGCTCTCAAAGGACAGTTCTCTATGCTTCTGAAAACGTTGCAACTGAAGCAACTGAAAAGGAATCACTGAATTTTTACTAAAACTAAGACCGAATTCTTACATGTGCTTGGCTGTTTGATGCTGTGTGTTTATGTGGAATTTCCTTTGAGCTTTAATAAGGTCTGATTTTTATTTGAGAAATATGCTCTGCCTGAAATGTTCTAAGGTTTAATCAGTGTGTTACTGCATAGGAAACTCGTATACATTTGTTTAGTTGCTAGGTAAATAGGTTAGTGTTGACAATGATTTCAGGGGATAGTAGGTTGTTAAATTAATGTGAAGGGCCTTGTTCCTTTGCCTTGCTGGATGTTTTTTGACGACCGAATTCCCTGGGGTGCCCTTTTTAGGGAATAGGCTGGTGGTTATCCCTGTTATCGTGTAAGTGGTAGGTTCAGTAAGGACTTAGAGTAGCTTGGCTCTGGAGTTTTATACACTGAGAGAGATGCTAGACAGGAAATCTATAGCCTGGGAGAGCTACAAACAGAAGAAATTATACCCTGAAAATTAAAAACATAAAAAGTTCTTTCAGAAGTTCATACATTTATATAGATACATTATCCCAAATGATACATCATATGAATAAACAAAATATTGCTGTAATAGATTTGAGACCTAAGATGGAAACCTTTTACAGTTTACCCCTGTGAAAACACAGCATTGCTCCCTTCACACCCTGTGTCTTCTTGTTCAGCAGAGAAAAATATCGATATGTACAGGTTTATTTCAGAGTCCCCTTCACGCAGTGACCCCCACTGTCTGCTTTCTGTTTTATACTACTCTCCTATATCTCCATAATTTTCTCCCTGTACTCCAGTAATTTGTTGTCTGTCTCAGATTCTGCATGGGTTGCCTGGGGCTGTGGGCTGAAGTAAGCTAGTTGCGTGGGGCTATCCTTCTCTTCAAATACCAGTACTTTTTAAATGGTACAGGGCATCCAACATGCAGGACATAGATGTATGGCTATGCTAATAACATTACAGTTGATTAACAAATATTCAGGTCACCAAGTGTTCAGAAACTGCAAAGTGTCTCAACTAAGGTTGTCTTTGCAGTGGAAGTTCAGCCTCGCTTTACATACGTGCAATGAGACAAGGTTTCATAACATGATCACGTAGGGTGGTTTTTTACTTTCTAGCATGGCCTTTGCATAGAGCAATCAGGAGGGAGCTGGTGCAGCCATTGCTATGTGCATCGTGACTTGAAGAGTGGCTCTCTGTCCACCTCCACATGGCACTAATACTGTGTCCTCTTGGCCATGCGTGAGATTGAGTCTGGTGGTAGTGGACATATTGCATGTAGAGCCCATAGGGGAGCAGGTAAGTGTTCTTGCTGCTGTGGCTTTGGAATCATCAATGATGGATTGCATTGCTGAAGTCGGTGATATCAGGTCAACGTAACACCTGTAATCATCTCTGAAACCTCAGATTTTCACATTTCAGAATGTAAAACACAACCACCTTTTTGCATTCCATTTTCTATGTGACCGGCCCAGTTTGAATGTCTTATCCTGGAGTGTGAAGCAAGTGCTGTGTCATATGTGGAGGATACTATACGGTATCCCATATTCAAATATATGGTTTTCTTCCTGAACAGGGCAAGATGAAAAGGAAAGAGAACCCATTTCAGCTAAGTGAATAATTCACACAGAAGATTTTTTCCAGAGTATCCAACCTTCTCTTCTACTTGCATCGTCTTGATGATGCAATTGCTGTTCTCTGGTATTTATGTACCTTTCAAATTTCTATTATTTTTTTAACTCTGTGGATTGATGTGAAACAGTGTTTTGTGAGCTATCGTTAGTCATGGTGTTGGCTTGGTGGGGTTTGGGTGCTCTTACTGTATTGTTGGTGCTTTCTGTTTGGATGAAAGCACAGACACTTCCAAAATAAACGCTCCTGAGCTAGTATGAACTTCAGTTTCCCTGAAGACTGCTCTGTGAAGCTCAGATGCTGGCTTTCTTTAAGTGCATTTGCTGGTACAACTCAATTGCACAAATGTTTGCAGATGGTACAAAGAAAGGGGGCACAAAGAAAGTTTGAGGTAGTGGAATGGAGGAAACAGTCTGCAGCATAGACTTTAGCTCTTAGAGGGTGCTGAGCTCTTTCTGTGCTCCGAGATGCTTATTGTGCAGAATCTTCATAGGCATCAAAGATGAAACGTATACTTAGGCAAGTGCTGGAAGGGTGACTGCTCTGTGACCTGCATCTCAGATAGCTTTTTCAGTCTTGTACCTGTTAGCAAGTGGTTCCTGTTCTTCAGACCGCTGTTACCTGCTCCAGCAGATAAGGACGGTATGGGATATTGTAGTGCATGTGATGACTGTTCACTGTGGCTGGTTCCTTCTGCTGATATCAAAAGATGTTTTATGCCTTTTTGCTTCCCTCATTGATCTTAGGGCTCAAACTTCTAAATGTTAACTGACTTTCATTTTCACGCATTGCAAAACCATGGATTTCATTGAAGGAAAGTGTTCTAAGCTGATTTTGAGAAACCTGTTTGCATCAGATGACAGAGGATATTACTAAACTGCCTTCTTGAAAAGGATCCTTCAGGATACCATGCTGTCACTGTGTTAGAGCGGTATGGCCACAGGTGGGACTCAGTTGACGCTGGTGCAGCGAGTGCTGGAGCCAGCGCAGCAGAACAGCCCAGGCAGCTGTTAAAGCAGTGCAAGGTCCCAGATTAGCCAAGGCGTAAATGCTTTGCTCTATTACAGCCTCACTGCGGCTCCCAGGGAGACAGCACAGGCCTCGTGTCGTTCACGCTGCTCACTCCAGCCTGCTGAAGACCAAACCGCCCAGCCTGAGGACCCTGATGAAGCTGTGACCATACTAGCTGCTTCCTCCGTCTCCTCCTGAAGTCCTCTGGCCTCCCGTTTGGCTGCATGCAAAAGCATCCTTCAGCCAAGAAAGTGTGAGTAATCTTGCCTGGCTTCTTGGCATTTGTCTGCATAGAGTTAACCTTATGTTTCTGAAGGAGGTTTCAAAGGGCATCCATTAACCCAAGGATCCAGTGCTTTGGAGAATGGGTGAGGCGTGAATGGGCAGGACGTGGTTAGGTTGTTTCAGAGGCAAGGAACTGGTAGGAGGGGACACCTTTGCACCAGGACAGTTCTGCTGCCCCCCCTGAGGGTCAGGGGAAAGTAGGTAAGGAGAACACGGACCTCCAGATGTGGACTGGAATGGGGAAGGGAAGAGCCAGGGGCCAAGGTATGGAAATCTGGCATGAAGCTGGGACAGGGCCAGGGGTTTCAAAGGTGTTTCTTGAAGTGGAGGGATGCTGGGAGAGATGATGGGAGGGGGCTTTGGGAGCCGATGGAGGGAAGAAGAGCACCATGCACTTGCAGGACTACAGCATACTTTCTGGTACCCACTTGCCCCTGCAAACAATCGAGATTCCTGTGTGGGTCTGCAGTTTTGAAATCATCTATTTATTTTGTCTGCCTCCATGATTAGGAGGCTAATTTAGGGCTTAGCTACTTGGGGAAATCCCTGCAAAATAGGGCAGGGTATGAATTTACAGCCTACTTAAAGACCCAGCAGTAAATGCAGTGTAAATTCACACTTCAGCTTACTTCACAGGAACTCCCCCGCAGAAACAAACCCTCAGAGTCACCTCTGTACCTCAGTCTGGTGCTAAAAGTGAGTGGAAGCTTCTCAAAATGTGGGCCTCCAATTCCATTTTTATAGCTGGGTTTTTCTGTCTCCTAGGGCTTTTTGCAGCTGCTATAAATCACTGTTGCTTTGCTGAGGTTGGAGAAGCTGGGCCACTTTACACCGCTCAGGATCTGACCCTTTGCCTCAAGTAACCTTTTATTATCAATTGGCCAGAGGGTATTTTCCTTTTTACTGGCTTCATTATTAAGCTTGTTCATTCACTCCCACCACTGCTGATGTCTTTTTTTTTTTCTTTCTTTTTTTTTTTCTTTCTTTTTTTTTCCCCCTGTGAATTTTGTGTTGTGTCTTTCCTCCCATGTAATTTCCTAATAGTGAACTAGTGACAGAGTGGGCTGCTGGTATTTCATCTTGTGGCTGGAGAGGTCAGGCTGTTTCTGATACAGACAAACACTTCATTACAGTAAACTCACAGAAAGTTTCCTTTTCAACCTGAAAGGAGAAGGAAGCGAACTCTCCACCAATGGACTTTCAAGAATTATTTCTGTGAGCTGAACTTACACTAAAGGCCAGTTTGGTAATGTTCTGTGTAGAGGAAGGGAAAAAAAAAAAAAAAAAAAAAAAGAGGAAGACGTACTATTTCTTCTTTTTCTTTTTGCTGAGATTTGGCTCGAGTCTTGGCTCCTTATCAGATTCGAGTCCTGCAGTGAAAACACCAACCCTTTGCACTGTGCATTATTGAAGAAATGGTTGTTGCTGATGCCTGGCTAACAGAGCATAAGGATTTAAACCTTTAAAGCTCTCTGTCTGGTATTTAGGAAAACTTGCAGGAAGAACTCAGTAATAAGGCAAATACATAGCGCAATATGTTTCTTGCTGTACTCTAGGGCAAGACTAAAAAGACTGCCCCTGTCTACTTGATGGCAGTTTAATTTAAATTTATTAGACTGCTCCAGGGTATACACAGGCGTCTAATCCTGTAATCTGTGGTGAGGTTGTATGTACCCAGTATTGCAGTGTCCCCTGTGCAAGGAATAATTTGACATAAAATGTGCTCTTTGCCTCTCAGGGGAGAGGCAAATGTAACAGGGTATTGTCTTACTGGTCACTACTTGGACTTAGCTGAGTTGCTCTTTATTAGCAAGACATGAATAAAATTAATCTAAGTGTTGAAGGAATAGGAGCTGCAAGATAATAAATATTTATGTCCCAAACTTGACATAGTATCATAAATCAATATTTTTTGAAGACATTTAATTCTTCTTTCTGCCTAATTACTTGATTTGTGGCACCAGTTTGCTTAAATTTGTTTCTGTGGTAACTTGAGTATTTTTATGCTTCTCCCTTCTACAGTAAATTTAGTATTGATTTCCTGATTTCCTCTTTAAATGCAGTCAAAAATCCCCTGTTTGCTAAATTAAGAAACCAATAACATGGAATGAAAACATGCACTACATTGCATTGCTTGAGCCCTGTGATTTGGTGACTTTGACATGTGCTGTCAAATATTAAAATACATGTTTATATTAAATATATAATATTTTCTTTTCCCTACCATTCTGGTATTATACCTATATGAAAAATTATGTTAAAGGGTCGTTAAAAGTTTGGTTAATTTAAGTGTGGGAGCATATTATAAATTGAAAAATGTTATTTGAAAGATGACTTTGTGGTTGAAGCTGTTAAGCTGTCCTATTACTTGAATGAACATTGCAAGGTCAAATGTGGACCAAGTGAAAAGAAAGTCAATTGACATGTGTGTACACATTTGTGCTGGGTGTAAGTCATGAATGTTGCATACACTTGATATTCTTCTCCCATCTTTCCTACACTGATTTTTATTATTTATGAAATGCTTGCAGGGAAGAGACAGTGTGCTCCTGCTGCTCTTGGTTTGTGGTGTGGCTATCCGCAGCACGTACAGAACTTGGTCTAGACAGCCTGGCTAATTTATAAGCCTTGGAAATAGGATCCTATAAGGAGTTGTACAGGACAAACTGCTGTAAGTAGTGCTCTCAAAGTGTTGACTTTGTATTGCATAATAAGCATATTTCAGTTGGTGGCATACGCTCGAATGTGACTGATCTTTTGAAAGCTGGTTGATGAGGGATGCTTTCCTAAGCTTGGGGAGTCTAGTGGAGCTGACAGTGCCTGACTGCCTGACGCTGTGCGCTGACTCAAACAGAAGCCCTTTTTCTTTCCGACTGTAGCTGACATAGGCATTTGCTGTTCTGCCTCAGCCACAGGGTAGGCAGAAGCCCAGCCAGGTCGGTATCTCGCTGCCATCGCAGTCTCTATGCCAAATCTATGTTTAAAGACATCTCAATTACTCTGGTCAAAATTCCCATTTAAAAAGAATAGTTAGAATTTTTCAGAGGGAGAACAATCCACAAGTCAGTGATCAACGAAGTGTTAAATGAAGAATGATGTTAAATGTCTCTTGCAGTCTTCACACTTACAAGAAGCCTTTTCAGAGCCCGACTGCCTTATTTCATCTAGCTACCTGCTTTATGTGTTTAGAATGAAAATGCAGAAAATCCCATTGCCCCCCAGGAGATAAAGGGCCATGTCACACCCCACAGCTGGATGTTTCAGACCCAGCTGAACCTGATCCGGTCCCTGGGTCTATTCCGCTGGGGCTTGAACTGCCCTCTCATGGGCATGGCAGAAAGTCCCGCTGCAAATTGGGCAGCTGCTCCAAGATCACTGGAGCAGAAGGTCACTGCATGCAAATCTTGTACCTCTGTAGGATGTTGCGGATCCCTTGGGTCATTTCTGCTTCCTGGCAATGCTGCTGTTGCAGAGAGAAGCCCGGCAGCCCACCCTGCCTGGTGCGCCCCTGCAAAAGCTTTGAAACCATCAGGAGAGAGTGTGGCTGCTTTCACACTGGCAGAGCCGCCTTCTTCCCTGCCGCCTCCCCAGCTATGCAGCCTGGGCCCAAGCAGACTCTCTACGGAAGGGTTAAAAGTACTGCAGAAGCCAAGCCAAGGAAATAAATCAAAGCTATGCTGAAAGGGCAGGGTTACAGGTCTTTTTCTGGACAGAAAGTTTCATGCAGGATACGAAGATCATGCAGAAGGAATCTCATGACCTGGTTTCCAAGCCCTTGGGCCAATGGCTCCTTTTCTTCTTCTCTGTTTGAAAACACACAGCATGTGATTTGGCAGTGGCCTTCACATTGGGCATACATGGGATACACGTCTACACACAGGTAGGCTGTGGCACACTTGAGTTTCATGCGGAACAGCTGTTGACTTCTATGAGAATTACCTTTTGTGTTATTGTCATTAATATTAGTGTTGTTTGATTACTGCTTTCATGATAGTTTGATGTGGTTATTGTGTCAAGAAGCCACAGTCTGAGTTTCTTTTTTCATTTGTCTTGACCATTGGACACATTCAAAAGAAAAAGACTCTCCAGGTAGGATATATTTTATCCTGCTTGAGCTGTCTGAAGGCTAGGGATCTGGTCTAAGCAAAGTGTATGGGCTAAAGGGGCATGCTTTTCTTGCTCAGAGCCAGGGAAGTGTGAGTTTAATTTCCAATTAGCAGTATTTAGATGCAAATGAACATAAAGAGAGCCTGGAGTGCTGCACGTCTGCAAAGGCTGCTGTTGCCCACTGACAGATCGATGTGCTGCAGATGCTTGAGCATACTGTATATGCCCAGAGCTCCTCTTTGCCACATCTTCAGTGAGCATCCCTTGCGCGTTGAGACACAGAGGTTCCCTTTTGCTGACTCTGCAAGGGCAGCTGTGACTTCTGGCAGGATGTACATAGACAGCTAGGGTGCAAATACCTTAAAGTCTAGTAGAAGGTGGACTGAATTCATCTGTCAGAAACCTCGCTCCTGGTTTCCTCATGCCAGCAGTGTATCTAGGTCAGTTAGAGGCTGTAGTTTTCTTTACTGAAGCACTTTTCCTATTGGGAAGATAAAAGTGCAGTGGTATGAAGATGCTCTGCACTGAAAGTTTGTTCCCCTTCCTGCGGGGCACATCAGCACTTCTTAGATCAGTGTTGCTTTATTCATACCAGGTAAAGCAGGGGCCAAGTCAGAGTTAGAGACCTTTTATGTTACTAGCATGGTGCAAACAGGCATTTGTTATAAATGAGCACTGGAACATAATTAAAAATGCGTCTTTACAGTTTATGGAAGATCTCTCTTTGTCTGGGAGAAAGAGGGCTGCTGCGAGTCTTATTCCACTGTGGTCAAGTTACTTCTAGAGCATAGTGTGAAAGACAAATCAGAAAGTTTTAGATATCGTCTTTTGAAGAGAATGAAACTGGATTCAGTACAGCTGTCTGTAGAAAGGTAAGGTCTAGCAACAACTGCTGTACACAGTTACTATTCCAGTTGTCTCTCTTTGTCATCTTTTTATACATATATATATATGGTCTTAGATTATCTGATTTATCTAGTTCAGGCATGCTTTAGTTCCTTCTCTCTAGTTTTGGCATTCAAATCTAAGACTAATTCTGGAGACAATCTGAATTATTTCATAATTATGAGAAATCCTGGGGAGGTATCTCAGTGTTTACAGAGGAGTATCTTGCTTTATCACACTCCAGATTTATCAACACAGCCAAATCTCCTTTTAGTAAATTATAGTTTAATTAGCTCCACATCTTGAGTTGTAATCTGTTTCTCTGGGGCTGAAGCAGCACCACCCCACCCCAAAAAAAAGACAAAATGGGAAATGTAAAGAAGTAATTGTGGTCTTTGCCACATGGATTTGGTACCATCTGTTAACATGATTTCTTCTAAAGTCAGTTTCAAATTTATTTGTTGAATTGGAGTTTCATGCTGTGGATAACATTTCCCTTCACTGTGAAGCTGTCAGATGTAGCTCCCCTGAGAAAACCTCCCTGCCAGTCTGAGATCTGGGGCATAATTGTCTCCTGCTCAAAATTGTGATGCTCCTAAAAGCAGTGGCACTGTTTAACTGAGGATCTACCCCATAAAGTCCTTCAAGGGGACTCTAATTGGGCAGTGAACCAAAATGTCACCCCAGAGGAGCAATTGCCATGAAAACCTTGGCAGAGTTTCCCCACATGTGTTGGAGGCATCTGGGCTTCCCAAGCCACAGATCTTTCCTTGGCTTCTCTAGAATATTACTTCACCATTAACTTGGTTTCTTTACCTCTCCGTCAGAAGGGCTGATGTTTCTGATTTTTCATCCTCTTTTTTCACTACCTCTGTCTTCCAACAGCAAAGTGTTGGAGGGACTTCAAGAGCTGATATATCCAGGGCTGGCCAGCCTGTGCCTTGGAGATGTATGTAGCTGTCGAGCGGTTCAAGGGTGCCTGTCACGTTGGACAACATCGTATACAAAGGTCTCTGTGCTCACCAGGGTGGCTAGGTAGTCTGGTCTCCTGGCTGTGGGTGGAAGTGAAGTAGACTGCTACACCAGCATCTCTGAGATGCCAAAACCATCTTGCCGTGGAGACAGAGGATCTGGTCAGCCTCTCCTGCCTGGCAGTTCCTCCTGGACTTCCCCCACTTCTCAGCTCGCTGAGATAAGTGGTACGTATCTCATTGATCTCGACAGAGTAAAGACTTTGGTGTGTGGTTTGTTAGGTTGGCTACTCCAGGGCAGCCTGTCTCTCTGTTCCAATGTTATTCCTGGGTCTGTTCTTAAAGTCATCCACTTTGAACCCTCTGCAGTGAACCTCTCCTGATGCTTCACTATCAACTTTTTGGGAGGTTTGCCTTTTTTGTGCACTTTTCCACACATTAGTTACCACTTCTCATGCTTTTCTTGTTCCTCTCACTGGCGTGCAGAGTCATGGCACCATATATGACAACTCTCTCCGCTGTCACCATCACTGTTAACCAGCAGTCACATCTCAGTCATCTTGCCTAAGTCATCTCTTGCCTCTCAGTCATCTAAGCTGCAGAGGCTAATGGCATCAGGCTGTATATATTCCTAATGTGTAACATTTTCTGGCCCCATTTCCTTTCTTGGTCATGTGTTGATCAGGCACGGACAGGAGAAGGAGATTGAAGCAGTTACATGAGATCAAAGTTTCTCTCTTTTGAAACCTGCTCAGAGAGTAACCACTGCTCTCCTAGAACAGGAGCAGAAAATAGCAGCTTGTGTCACTTTGTGTGATGGTGATTGCAATAAGAATGGGAAATAGTACACTTCCTTTGTGTCTTTTGCAGCTTCAGGAGTAGAGGAATGATAATTTTGGTTCCTTCTCCTCAGATTGAGGAGTAGATGACTAATGCCATTGTGACTGGTGCCATCTGATTGGCCTAAAAGAATTTTCTGGTTGTTCTCATGATTAGCATCACTTCCCATCATGTGCAAGTTATTGGAGAGCAAAGACCTCCTTTTGAATTGTCATGGTATGGAGAAGATGTAAAAGTACTGAGTTCCTGAAGCAATTCAATGTATATGAAGTATGTATGAATCAGTATTCTGATCTTCCTGTGCAGCAAGTCATGATGACTGATCTATTTCTACGGTTGCTAATTATATTATGTTAAAAAATACTTGGTGTTGAAGTGACTTTTATGCAAAGTTTTCTGAGAAGTTGTGATTTAAGGAGGACTCACCAGGAAGGTATAACTGAAATATTTTGCTTTGAGTCAGTTTGATCCATTTCAAAGCAGTTTGTTGAGGTGGATTGCTGTGTGTTACTTAATATTAAGTCTGAGCCATCTGCTTGAACTGCCGTGGTATTTTTGGGACAGGTAGCATTGCGTCCTGATTAGTTCTTACAGCCACCTCCATCCCTGCATTACCTAACCAAGGGTGTGTTGCAGTCTCCCTTCTTACCTACTGTAGTGCTGGATCATGGGAAAAAGCTTGGTCAGAGAGCCTCACTCTGGACGGATAAGACAAACTGTCCTGTTGACGTCAAACTGGGTCAAGGCAAAGTATTCTGCTTCGGTTCAACTCATTGAAATGAAATGTTTCAATTCAGGAATACCAAACCACTTCATTTTTTCATCAAAAGTGTGGAAATAAAATATTTGGCACTTGCTAATGTCAGATTTTGAAGGTAAGGGTATTAATTTCTCATGTGTTGTTGACAGGAGATCCTCCCATCCACGTAACGGCGGATGTTCTTACACAGGCCTGTTGGGGAGAGGTGGCACTTAGGTGATGAAGAAATAGGAGTCCATCGCATTGCACCGCACACCAGCCTAGTGTGAAGAGGGCTTTATATGCCCAGTTTGAAAAAGGCCAGTGCAAAAGTTACCTGGGTAAGTAAAAATGAAGGAACACGTAGAAGAAAACCATTGGAAAGTTTAAAGGAGTGAATATTACAGTAGCACCTTTGGAAGGTTAAGAGGGCAATGTCAATACAAACATGGGAAGAGTGGAAAGGACCTGAGGCTGTAGTGTAGAATCAGATTAAATACCTAATAAGCACGTTAGAAATTTGCTGGGATAAGTCACAGCACTAAAGCATTAGCACAGCTCATTCTGGAAGGACAGGCTTGGAGAAATGGAGAAGCATTATCTGTGCTTTTTCTGAAGTTGTGGGATAAATGAGGAACAAACTTGCCTGGGTGAAGTTAGAAAGAAAGAACAGCCTCTGTGACAGGTGGGTGTAGTTTAAGCTACCTCCCTGGGAGGAGTGGAAAGATGTTTTTGACCGATTTGTGGAAGCACTTAGTAGCCAATCCCCAGTGGCAATAGACACTGTATTGGGATATTGCTTGGAAAGACAATATGGCAAAAAACCTCAGTGTATCACCATCTTGGGATATGTTGAGGCAACTCTGTTTCACAAGGTAGAAGTTATCAGGGAGTTGTTTTAGTTGAGTCTTATACGGAGGGTTTGCCTGTGCATCTAAAGAAGGGAATATTAATGAAGCTGAAAATGCGAATCCACTTAAGAAAGAGGTTTGGATTCCTGGACAGACAGTGGAACAGACTATCAGACAGTCTGTACAGATGTAGATTGTAAAATGATAAAAAATAGAATTGCCAAGAGTAATTAATATTAAACTAATGTAATTCCTCCGTTTATAGGGCAGCTAGCTAAGGAAAGAAGAGTGAGCAGCAGATATCATACAGATATTCTTTTGATCTCTTGATCTTGGCCTTCAACATTATCCTTCATTGTGTTCTCTGACTAGGTTACCGGTCAAAATCTGGGTAATAAGACTGGGTAATTTGACCCAGTCAAAGTTGCCTGGTTGGACAAATATCCTAATGAAGTGATAAGGTAAAGAGACAAGGCTCAAGCATTAGGAAAGATGTTCTAATTGCACGAGTAGTAAAATCATGGCATGGATTACTTAGGGAGAAAGTAGAATCTTCTTGACTGAATTTTTGCAAGAACAAGGGTGGCAAATATTATTCAGAGATTGTCTAAGTTATTTATTCTGTTTTAGAGCAAGGGAAGAGATTAAATAATCCCTCCACATCCCCTCTAGATGTGGATTTTTAAGCTTCTATTAAGCAGGCACTTTGGGGACTTTTAAGATCGCTGCTTCTCAGTTGGAGTCTAGACAAGGATAAACATTGTACTATGGAAATTTTCCTTGGGGCAGGTGTACATACAAGTATGGGTTTTGGGTTGTACTGAAAAGAATTATTCTTTATCTGCTCTGCAGAACTTTAGACAAGGATGCCCTACTTCCCAGGTTGAAATACTGCACATCAGACCAGCATAAGCATTTCTGGAGGCTACAGCAGATTATCTGAAAATGTTTTTGCATGAACCTAATTTTATTAAAGAGTTATGCTCCAATGATGAAGAACAAAGGAAGGGCATGTGATGAAAGTGTGCAGTGTAAACAGCTCAAATTGCTCCTAGCAATTGCATGGTTTTAATTGGGTAACAGATCATGAACTATATTTGTAAAGATTATTCAGCAGTTTCAAAAAACAAAAATATTTAAGAAAACCATGCCCTTCCGGAGACATCTGGCAAACAGATAAAGAGCCAAAGTTCATTAATAGATGAGTCATTGGTTCTATGTCCTTCCCTGAGATACCCACAAAAAATTCTTGCTGGCTTCAGCAGGTGTTTTGGTCAGCCTGAAGGAGAGTATCGTCCCTTGGCCTGGCTCTGGCCTGACTTCGATCTTGCACTGATTTGTTGGCAATTTTAGGCAAGCAGAGAGGAAAGACTGCCTTAACCAAGAAGGTGCTTTAGCACTCCTCTTTCTGCCTTTCCCCTTCCCGTCCCGCACCTCTCATTGCTTCTTCTGCTCCCCTTATGGCCAGAGGCTTGCTGTCCCTTTTTCTGGCTGGTGACCACATGGCCAACCTCATGGCAAAGCCCTGGCTCCTGAGTGGCAGACGTAAAACTTCTCACCTTTAACTGGCTGCTACTGCATTCTTCCAGAGTACCTTGCCCTTGCTTACAGGGATGGCTGTTGCTTGTGAAGCAGGAGGTGATGTGCAAATTATAAACTTGCAATAATTCTGTGTACTTTTATACTGAATTACAGAAGTACCAATTTAATTGACTGCATGGATTTGCAACCAGCAATTCAGCAGCTGCTTCACGAGCCATCCTTGCAGGAGGGGAACCTCAGAGAGATGGGTGAGTTGAATGCTGAGAAATGGGAATTGGTCTAGTCATCCCAAGAGAAATCATCCCCGTTTGTGAGTCAAAGCCTGCAGTCTCTTGCCTGAGATGAAGGGAATCTCCCAAGGGCAGCTAATCTTGCACGGTCTCACCACTTGAGATCAAACATCATGATATCGGGTCAATAGATATTTCTAAAAGTACACGCCGACCTCATTCAAATTCACATTTAGCTCTAGCCAAAACAGAACCCGAATCATGATCCAAATAACCTCCTCCTCAGCCCACCTTCATCACCGTACTGTTTCAGTGGCAGATGCAGCACAGAAAAGATGCCTGAATGCTTAATTCAGAAATTTACTGTTTAAGGCATTACTTGTATGAACACCAGCGTAACACATAGAATACCAATGCCCTAAATTTAGTAGTTTTGTCTGAGTCATTTTCACTATGTGGGAGGGCTGTGAAGACACTCCACAGAGTGGAGAAACTTGCTGGTGGTGTCTGTCCAATGAGATTATTTTTTTTAAAAGTCAGAACACAACAGAACTACAGATATGTTTGTGAGTAAAATGCAGTTTTGTTGCAGACTTCAGCACAGGAAAGGGGCGGTGTTGCTCTCCACCCACTTCAAAAGCTGAAGTCAAGTTTGACTGATATGCATCTCTGATATTGAAATAGGTACTGAACTTTTCATGACAGTAACACAGACACAGACACAGGTAAACACTCTGGCTGCGTGATTTGGAGGGACACGATGTGGTGTAATCCCCAGATTTGTCTGTGCAATTACATCTTATTTTCAGATCTTCTAGCAATAGCAGCTGAGTTGTTACAATCCTACACGTTACCAACCAGCAGCCAAAAGCTATTCCTGGGCTTATTCACTGAGGGGTGAAATGTCCCACTGAAGACCAGGTGACTTTTGCCACAGAAGTCGTTCAGTAAGGCTGGGAATACACAGTTCTTCAAATAGATGTGGGCACAAGCAATTAAGTGTGGATGTGAAGAAGGCATCTAGACTTGGTGTTCTAAACTGGTAACACCTTCCTGCCAGTCTGGATTTTATTCTTACTCCATTAGCCTTTCTTCTTTCTTCTTTCTTCTTTCTTCTCAACCCCTGCGCTCTGGGTTTGGAGTGGACTTGTAATCAGGCAGAGATGAAGCATGTTTTCATGTACTGTATACTGTCTGATATCAGCCATGGCAGATAGGTAAACATGCTAGGACTTGATCCTATGGCCCTAATTCTCATGAGTAGTGCCACTGGGTTCACGGCTCTGCTCACACAAGCTGGAGGATCAGTTGTAATGTCTTTAAGGCCAATGAGATGAACTCTGTTTCTAGAGAAACTCCAGTAAAATCAAAAGCTTGTTAATAGAAAAAGCAGTTAGCTGTTATCATAAACGGAGCAAAATGCCAAACAAAATCCTGTTCTGCTATTTGTTCCCATGCAGGCATTTAGCTGCCAGGAAAGACCAGTCTTATAAACATGAAATTATATCCATGGTAACATGCAAGCTGTGTTTAAATTTGCAGCATGTTAAAAGGTACATTAAAAAAAAAAATTTGTATTTTACTGCTGAGAATAGCAATTATGACTTTTAAGTCAGCTATTTTAACTCAGGCAGCTTGGGAGTTGTTGACTGGTGAGGGTAAGGGCCAGAGACATGGCTCCTTTCTCAGAACACTTCTTGTTGCTAGACATTCCCAGAAGGTATTATTGCTTAAATACAGCTTGTGTTTTCTTTACCCAGATTCCTTTAGCTAGAAAGATATGACAGGTTGTGGTATCGGACTGCAGTGAAGTCCCACCTGTGCTGTTCTACCCTTCAGGAGTGAGCAGTGCTGGGGCTGTGCAGCTGTCGTGCACGTGCCCTTTTTGCGTAAGTACTGGATTCAAGGAGCCTGCTCTGTGATACGGCATCCTGGGATTATAAGCACTCTGCTCAGGTGCTGTTTAGTGCTCCTGCATCACGCTAGAAAGCAGACGTTGCTTACAGAGGGGGAGAGCAGCTGGAATAGGGAGTGGACTGAATTGGTGTCTGGGCTGGAAAATGTATTGGGAAAAGTAACTGAAAGATCCCAACTTGGACCAAAAGCTGAAGCTGAAAACTGCAGATGGTTTTCTTGTATGTATGATAATGTCAAACCCAAAAAAGGGAGTTTTCGCACTCTGTTGTCTGTTTAGCGCAAAGTGAAAATTATGTACTGGAAAATGGAGCCCCGTGTCTGGAGAAAACAGCTCTGACTGTGCCTATACAATACCAGGGCTCGGTGGAAGCTGGGCTTGACTGCTTTTGCAGAGGTCTCTGCAGCCTTGAGCTCTGTTTGCCATGGAGTGGAGGGAAGGAAAAAGAGCAATGGGATGTGTCTTCAGTAGTTTTTATCTATTAGCACCTGCATGATAATGCCACTCTGAGTGAATTGTGCTAGGAATGACTTCTAAAACCCCGAAATCTCTAGGGGCAGCAGAACAGCCCATGCTGGAACACCACAGCTGGATCCCACAAAGCGTGGTGGAAAAGAAGAACAGGGTGTTCTGGTAGCTACTGTCATGTGTGTCTTGAAGCAAAGGGGTTGGTGGATGGAGTAGCCTGGTTGACTGGCTCGGAAAAGACAGCAGCATCTTTGAAGAACATACATATTTTTGCTGTCGTCCCTTAGCTGCTCTTCAGGGTTCTGGGGTTTTTTTAACTACACAGAGGTGAGACAAAGATGACAGAAGGTGTACTTCATGTAGAAATTTAAGAACAGATGTACTAGCATGTATCTCTCTCAACAGAAAAGTGGAGATAGTTTATCAGCACAACCTGTCCCCTCACTTGGGCAAATCCCTTTTTTACTAACAGTCAACATTGTTGTATAGGAGAGACTCAGACCCATGTCTCTAGCTGGACAACGAGGGTTGGGCTGTGCTGTGCCTTTTCCACTTTTGTAAAGTGGACACAGACCATGTCTTCCAGCAGGGCATATGATTTGACACTGCAAGACCCAACAGTGCCTCAGTTACTGCCTCAGTTACTGGAGGTAACTGTGTTCAGTCTGGGGAGGATGAAGAGTGTCTTGAGATGCCTTGCCACTAAGTTGTTTGCTCACTGGTGCGAGGGGAGAGAGAAGAAGCACCAGGCAGTATCAGAATAGCATCCTAGGGGCCTGAATCCACAGTAACTTTTTACATACCACTTCAGTGAGAGTTGTCTGTTCCATTACCTTTGAAATACTTATCTTCAGATGCCTAAAATGAGAGCCTAGGAACCTGAAGTACCTAATTTTGAGAAGAAAATGGCCTTTGCTTATGGGAAGCTTCCTGAAAGGGCTTTAGTGGTTGTTTTATAATGAACTTTGGATTCTGCCTTGGGTGGTGGTGTCCCTTGTGGGATATGCCTCACTTCAATCTGTAGAGGAGTCAGTGCAAGGCATATTTGCTGTATCAGCCCTGTGGGCACGTTGGCCTTTGCTCTGGATCTTAGATCTAGTCATGCAACTCTTCTCCTTTTGCAGGATGATAGTATCTTTAGACCTGTCTGCTGGGTTCTTCCTGCTTTCATGCTGAGGAGGTGTGTGGGAGAAGGTGGCCAGGCGTGTCAGTAGTGTAATGACCTTTTACTGATGGAGGCTCACTGGTGGTATGTACTGGCAACACACTCCAGCAGTGGATGCACCTATTTTGGCAAAGCTGTGCCTTCTACTGGTTAATCTTCTGTGGGAGCAGAAGGGAAGAAACAAGAAACCTGCAGAAGTCTAGGTTGGGGGGTGGTGGTGTGTGTGTAACAGCTGTCCTGGTGGACACCCCAATTAGGGTGCAATGTTGGCCATGGGTTTTACCCCTTCACATTCTAGTGTACATAGCCATGCCTGCAAAAGTCAGTTGTGTGCATGTAGCTGGGATGCCTTTTGCTGCTTTCATTTCTGTTATGGGAATTCTCATTAAAAAGGTCCTTGAACACTGGCTAGGAGAACTGTGGAACCCATGTGGACACACTGGGATGCAGAGATCCCATTAACTCAAGGACCTTCCCATTACCTTAGCAGACCTCAGAGCAGCACTGGGATCCTGACATCAGACCAAAGGCTTCTGTCAGGTGTCAGTCAGGGGAATTTGACAGGATTTTCCTCATTCCACCATTAAGTGCCTGCTGGTGGGTTGTTCTGTTGATGAGACAACAGGACCCACTTAAAGGCTATTTTTCCATGAGGTTAACTTCAGCTCACTGGTGACAGCTATGGTGGGTGGCTATTGAACCAAGAGTGTCAAAGCCAACATCTAAAATGACCTTTAGGCTGTTTACTCAAAGCAGGAACAGACTCGCCCCCGACTTCCTGATGGGGGCCATCACTTATCAAGAAATAAGAAGAGATATGGAAATCATTGTGGGAGTGAGCCTAATTGAAAACATGCAGCATCGAACAGAAGTAATATTAATACACCGGTAACCTTTACCTCTTCTGTGGAATATGTATGTAGAAACTAAGCCAGGAGGATTACCAGGAATTGGGAAAAGAGAAATACATATTAAAAGTCCATTCCAAAACAAATAGAAAACCTTTTCTTGGGCAGACAGGTGTGTATAATTTAACTAAAGTATCTCCCTAAGAGTGTCCCACATGGCCCATGATCCTTTTTCCTAGCTATACAGTAAAGTGTGAGGAATCAGTGATTTTCATCTCACTTAAGTGACACTTTTTAGAAAAGGAGTCTGAAGTAAGCTAAGCGATTAAGTATACACTACAAATTCCGTAAGCTCTTAACTTAGTAGCTAGATATGCAGAAAGCTAAGTACCAAGTAGAAGCCAATGAGACTGGTTTCCACTCTGATTTAGAAAGCTAAATTAGGTTCTTACTTTAAAAAAAAAGTTTCTACATAATTGTAAGACAAACAAATATATACTTTAATACATGCTTTAAACGTGCTTTAAAAAGTGTGTGGAATTTTAATGGATTTACCTCAACAAACTCTATTGTAGCATTTCACCATCTCAAACTAAGCTTGTTTTTAGCTAATGTTTACCTGTCTTTGTTCAAGAGGGTTTTTTTCTTTTAATTAATTTTTCTGTTCATTTGAGTCAGAATAGCAGCACCATCTAATCCCACTTCTGTATTTGCTAGAAAATGTCTAGACTGGCTAGCAGAAGGTTTTCATCCTGGAAGGTTTTAGTAAGATCCTTCTCCACTTGGTATATACGTCACATAAGTAAGTACTGAAACTGAAAGTTTCAGATGCGATACAACACCTAGTAATAAACTGTTTCAACTTTTTTTTTAAAGGAAAAGAAACACCATCTTTTGGCAGTGTTTCCTCCCAAACCTCAGACTTGCTGATCTGCCATGTAGATCTGCACTGTGGTTGCAAAGTATCAAAACAGAACTAAGGATTTTTATAGCTACTCTTCCCACCCAGCACTCACAGGTCCTTCCCCCTTCCCTGTCTGTCGGGTAGTTTCCAAAGGCATTGAGGAGACAGGAAGGGAAGGGACGCAGAACTGACCGTTGGACAGATAAGTGGACACATCGTGCCAACAGCTAAGCCTCATTTCTTTAGGAATGTAGCCTGAAAATGCATTGGTAATTAGAATGGATTGGGAATATTTTGTTTCTTGTGGAAAACTGCAGGGTTTTTTGAGGGGGAAAAAAAGCAAGGTAGAAGTGACCGGTTTCCACGTCAGAATCAGGAACTTGCAAGTCTTCAGGGCAAATGACCCATTCTCTTCCTTAAACTCAGGGCTTTTTTAATGTGAATGATGGTTTTCTGTCATCTTGTGCTGTTGTGATACATCATGGGAACATCTGGCAATGACGCATGTTGGACGTGGAGTCCAGTTGCAGGAAATGGTCCATGAAGGATAATGACATCCAAGCCATAACTCCAGTAAGTTGCTGGGATGCTCAGCTTCTTACCAAATTTTGGAAACTTCTTTGCAATTTTCTATGCAAAGCAGGCACTTGGAGTGAAAAAGGTCATTCTGATAAAAATCCAACTTTTCACTAAAATCAGTTCTCTTCATCACCCTGTCCCAAAATCTGTTATGTTCACAGTGTTCCAGAACAGCCTTGCCATCTGTCAGAAGCATTTTTAGGTAACAAATTATTCAACCTAACTGTGCCCTATCGTTGCCACACCAGTTGTGCATGTCTTTGAAGTTCCTTTGAATAGATAAGCCTAGGCTCCCCAATGCCTAAAGGAATCCCCCGATGCTGAAGGACGAACCCCTAGAGCCAGGAAACAGAAATATCCTGAGGACATGTGTGTTTCTGAAGCACCAGCCGTCTCCCGAGTAGAGATGTCTTTACCTACTACTGCAGAAAGCAAGTGTGTTCCAGGACGGAGGTAGCGCTGTTTCAGAGAGGAGTGTATGTCTTGGTCTCCCTTTAAAATGGATCCTCTTTTGCATATTGTGTGTTCTGGTAGGAGGTGGGAGATCACACTCAGACTTTTCCTGACAAGATCCAAATTCGTATTATCCACTCCCAGTTACTGCCTAAAACATATGAAAAGTCCTCAGATAAAGGATTCATCTCTTCCAGCCAGGTGTCCTAATCACTGGCTGAAGTTTCACCCCTTTTAGGATCAAAGCCTGAATTTTTGTTGCATGATTTCAGTAGGATAAGAGGGGAGTCCCCTATCCAAAGCCCTGTGGTTAAGGCACCTCTGAGGAGGTGAGAGACATGGGTTTGAACTGGTGAATACATATCTTCTGCTTCCTTTCAAGAGCGTGCTAATTACTAGACTGTGATATGAGAAACAGACGGTGTTGCCACTATCAGATCAGTTACTCAGCCTGGGTTTTAAAAGAAAGTGGCCACAGCCAAGTCTGAGAGACCAGCCAGCGCTGGGTCACTGCGCCCGTAGCTGTACGGCCTCTAGTGTGGGAGGTAGCCAGGCTTTCTGGATCCAGGTTTCAGTCCGGGTGCGAGTTCCGTCAAGTCTCTGAGGCTGGGGGATATCCTGGGCAGTCAGGGGGGATATGGACTCAAGTGGGAGGTGGTTAGAGGGCACAGGCATTGCAGGCTCTGGTGGGGAGGTGGAGGGAAAGCCTTTTCTAGCCATAGTTCTGGACTTAGTTTTCTCCAAATGCTGAGATGTAAATGCAACATGTGACTATAAGAGCTGTTGACTATTTTATCATGAGACCACTAATGAATTTTATAGCCACCACATTCACCAGTTGGTGGAACAGATTTACCCATCATTTCTGAATTTAAGTGAATGGGACTTCACTCATGGTTAAAGGTTTGGGGTTTTTTTAAATGCACTTAAGTATCTTGCTGGACTGGGACTTTTAACAGTGTTATTTTGTCTCCTCAAGTCTCCTTCAAGATAAGGTTTTCTTGTATTCTGAAATGATGTGGCAGAAGGCAAAAAATAATCTTGTGACTCATTAGGAAATAAACAGAGGCATAATTGCCATCTGTGTTTCAGTCCGTTTAATCTTTTCTCTCTCCAGTCATGGAAAAAAGTTCATAAAAAAAAGTTGAGGTCTGGTTTTGTGATATTTTTGAAAGAAGCTGGCTTAAAAAAATTACAGAAAAGAAAGGAAAAAAAACCCCCAATACTGGCTCTATACATTATCTTAGACAAAATGGATTAAATTTCTGACACCCTACTCATCAAATTCTGACCTTGATTTGACCCCATTGGCTTTTTACTGTTTGATGTTCTCAAACGATTTGGTGCCACTTTTCCTTAGTAGTGCAGTTAATTTTGAGTGTTAGATAGAGATCAATAGTCATAGCTTGAAATTGGCACCTTTGGAGGAAAAATATGTTGTGTGGCAGTAACATAGATTTGATAGTACTTCAGTTAAGAAAATGGTGTACTCTTTCATTATTGTTTTCAATGACAGTATCCAGAGTGTTATTTCATTCTCCTACCAAGCTTCTGACAGTCTCTTGTAATATCTTATCTATCAAAGAGTTTTCATTCCTCTCCTTTCATGCTTGGCTTCTGGAGTGGAACTTTATTTAAAAGGTCCCTGAAATTAGAAAGAATGACCATGGCACATCTGCTATCAAACTGGTCGGTAAGAAATAAACCCCCTTACTTCTAGACTCGTGTCTGGCCTCCTGCTTGCCCACATTGAAATCTCATTTAATGTGCTGGCCGTGTAATGGAAGCTTAGCTGTCAGGAGGATGTAAGTGGCCTGTTGGATAAGGTCTAATCTTCTCACAGGCAGCTGCGTTTTGCATATTGGCATTAACAGGAAGGATGGGAATGCCATCCCGACCTCTGTCCATATGAAAGTGTCCTGTGCCTTGCTTTCAGCCCATTGCTGCGGTGAGAGGTGGGCTTCCATTTGCAGGGGATGGTTGTTCCTACACTGCTGGTTGGAGTAGCTACCTCTGGAGTACCCTGCGGCTCTGGAGTACCGGGCTGGAGCTGAGGCAGTCTCTAGGGCACAGGATTTGCCAGGACTACTGTGCTCCTTTCCGTGGGTTCCCACCCCAGAGCACCTGGTACTGTGGAGGTCTGGGGAAGCTCTTCTTCAGGCTTACAGCAATGCAGGTGCTGAACGGTTGGGGGAGTTTGCAGCATGCCACCAAAATCTGGCCTCCAGCGCAAGTGTGCCCTTCTTCTTGTGTAACTTTGGATATCCTGACTAGTTTCATCCAAATTTGACAGGTGGTTGGAAATACGTTTTTGACCAAATTGAATGAAATTATGTACGTGGGGATAGAAAAGAAAGTGGAGATAGGCCCAGGAGAGGAGAGGCTGTGGAGAGAGGCACTTGGGCGAAAGATGTCATGACAGTCTCAGGTACTGGGAAATGTCAGCTCTGGCTTGTGCCTTCTTCATACCAAGGAATCCAGCCTTTGGACACAGATGAATAAGGAACCTGGCTGCAGCAGTCTGCTGCTCCTGGAACTGTTTGATTCATTTTCACATATTTCCTAGGAAAATCATGAGCACCTTTGTTCCACCAACTACTTGAAAAACATTCCCCTGACTCCCCAAAAAAGAAGTTTTCTTCAAAGACGAACTAATTTGTCAGGGGCCTTCTGAAGAGCTTGTTAAAAGCCAAGCACTAACAATTTCAGATCAGCAAAGTCTTTAGTTTGTCTTTTAACTTGGAACCAATGACAAAAATTACCTGGATGTGTTTCTGATTAGTGATGATGATAAAGCAAGGAAGGGTGGAGTTGTGTGGAGAGTTATTCTTCTGTGCTTAAGCTAACCATTTGAATTACTACAGTGTAATCTGGAAAATTGTTCCTTTTATACCGCCAGCCTTGTGGCTGCTGCCCGGGAGCAGAAATAATCTTCTTGTCTGCTGGGAAACAGTCCACTCAGATGCAGTGATGGGATATTGACTCCTAATTCAGAGGAAATCTTACCAACAGAAAACCTCATCAAAGTGACCACTATAGGTCATGGCATATGCAGCTGCTCTTTCTAAGTGATTCACTTAGGCCAGATTTAAATGGCAGATGAGGGGAGGGTTGTCTAATGCATAAGGTGATGCTCTGTAGGTACTGGTGCTGATGGTGGCAGTGACCGGGCAGGAGAGCATCATGCTGACTCGATCGAGGCTATTGGCAGCCAACCATAATTGCTCCACTATTATCTTTGACACACAGTGTGTTACTGCCATTATTCCACTTGTTTGAGTTTGTGATTATGGGGAACGGATGCACTTAGTAAAAAAGACCATGATCATAGTAATTTGATACAACTTATTAATATGTGCAACTTATTATTCAGTCTGGAGAAGAGGAGGCTGAGGGGAGACCTTATCGCTGTCTACAATTACCCGAAAGGAGGTTGCAGAGAGGTGGGTGTTGGTCTCTTCTCCCAAGTGACTAGCAACAGGACCAGAGGAAATGGCCTCAAGTTGTGGCAGGGGAGGTTTAGGCTGGATATTAGGAAAAATTTCTTTACTGAGAGAGTGGTGAGACACTGGAATAAGCTGCCCAGGGAAGTGGTGGAGTCACCATCCCTGGAGGTGTTCAAGGAACGTGTGGACGTGGCATTGTGGGACATGGTTTAGTGGGCACGGTGGTGTTAGTTGATGGTTGGACTTGATGATCTTACAGGTCTTTCCCAACCTTAGTGATTCTGTGATTCTGTGATTCTGTGATTAATACGTGCTTCATGGGTAATCCATGAGGGTTTCAAGAGCTGTCCCTTTCGGAGTGTTCAGCTCATTGCAGCAGCTGGAAATGAAGGAAGAGTGTTATTGAGTGAGTCCTTTCTAGAGGCACAGTTCTTTCTCATCCCTTTCCACAGAAAGGAATATCAGTTTCTGCTGTTCATCCTCCATGGCCTCTTCAGGCTGTTTACTTGAGAACCAAGTGCCCAAGCCACAAATCATTTTTACACCTTGGAAGCAAAGATGCCCAGTTTAAAGCCATCTCAATTCTTATTGACTCTGTTCTCTAAGTCAGGATACCTAATTGTGTTGAGGAAGAGAGTGTACGATATGCAAAGTAGTGGCTGGGATGGTGTGCAGGATCTTTGGGTGCTGTTAATCACTGCCAATCCAAAAAATTCAACAGAGCACTGTCCATTTACAGTCACTGAAGATCTGCCCCATGCTACTAGTAATGAAATCTCTTTGGAGCAAAAGAGAACAGGGACAGACTTCCAAAAGGCAAGATTGCCTTATTTTGTTAAGAAATCTGTGGCATGTCATTGTCAGCTCTTCCTAGCCAGCAATCAGAAGTCACGAAGTCTGAATGCAAATACAGACTGCAGGGAAAATGAGAGGGCAACCAGGCCCCGTTTCCAAAGGATTCCTGCACCTTTGAGTAGGCACCCCAGCAGAGATGGCTCTGAATGGAAGCAGTTGTGGCAGGTGCACCATGATGCTTTTCATGAGGAAGTGAGGACTTCTGTAACAGGGACAGGCCTCTGGAAAGTGGTAATATTTTCCTTTCTGATTTCTTTACTATTCAGTCTCTGGAGAGCATGTGCAGATAGAATAGGGAAGAAATATTTCTCCATGACTTTCTGGCTGTTTGGCAGAGAAGCAATGGCAGAGTGATAGGATAAAGACTGCTGAGAAGGGATGTTGTCGGTACCCGTGACTCACGCTCTTTACCTGACAGCACCTCTGAAGCCTGCAGATATGAAAGGGAGTTAGACCTTGTGCTAAGGAGCTTCATGTTTTTGTTCTCTGACTCAGGTCTGGAAATGCTTTGTGTACTGCTTTCCTGCCATTTATCGCCTCCTGAAGGCAATTGCATTTAGCATGCTTTTCATAGGCCTGTGTTCTGCTAGCCACAAGCCCCAGCCTGCTGTCAGGAAGGCTTGAACCTATCAAAGTGATGTTCTCCCGATGTGTGACCTGTGTTTAATTTGCAGCTGTCTGGAGAGGTTTTCCCTGACAGGAACACTGGGGATGTACCGAGATAACCAACTTCTCAGATGCGTGGCTGGGGTTCGTACATCATCTTATATACAGAAGCCCATACGTGTACTCCAAGGGGAGGACTGAAAACTTAAGTTCCTTTCAAGGGTGTGTCTTTGTGGCGGGCTCGTGCTGTAATCAATGAGCTTATGATAAATCATAAATTCCTCTCCTAGAGACAAAGCCTCAGTGGTGTACCAGCAATTCCCATTAGCTTCAATGGCAGCTGCAGGTGTTGAGCGTCCTGGTTGTATCTGTGAGACTCTGGCCCCAGGCCTCACCTCCTGCAAGGGGGGGCCACACTGTCATTGCTTACTCAGCAGCCAGACGTTCCTACCTGGCAGATCCAACTGCATTTGGATGCATGCTGTTCTCCTTGGTTGGAATAAAGTTACCACACTGCTTTAAATCCAGTTTAACAGCAGGAACAAAGATTTAGTAAAAACAAAACTTTAATAAAACTTCGTTCATCCTAACTACAATTTTTACCATCCCCTGAAAGTCGTTTAGATAGGCCAGCTTCTTCACATACCCTCTGTCACTTGCCCTGCATCCCTGAGCAGCTGCCGTCCTTCCCAAGTTCAGTTTTAAACCTAAAGCAAGGCTCTGGCCTTGCCTTCCAATAGCCATTGAGTGTGTTTTGAAAAGCAGTTCCAAGCTTCTGCTCCTCTTGTTTACGCTTTTCCTGACTTACACATTTCAGTGCCAGTGTACGCTACTCGTGAGTTATGCTAGAGCAGCTCCAAGGCTGTGCCAGGGAATTTTCCCAGGTTATGGCACCAGCTGTTGGTGTTTAACAACGTGCTTGACTGTGCATTTAGGTGATGCCATGGATTGCTGAAGCAACACATACACTTACAGGTAAGACATGCTTAAAAAAGTGTTGCTTGATCAGGAGTGGAGCCCTTAATCTGCTCTGCATACTGCAGTTCACCAGGAAGGCTGGATTTGGTCATTTGGTTCAGTGGGAGCAAGAGCAAACTCCAGACCACTGAAGAGGTGAATGAAAGAGAATAATCACTAGAAGACTTTGCACATGAGATTTGATTGCCTTGCTGAATCTGGGGATTCTTCGGGGATGGGATCTGTGAGAAATCCCTGGCATGCTGCTAGTTACATAAAATTGCTATTAAGAGTGAATTATTTTGAGAAGGGAAGCTGACATATTGTAAAAGTGTCAAATGCTAATGATATGGCAGTTGGTATACGTAATGTGCATTTGCAGCCTGGATTGTTAGGCACTTCTAGGTTTGCTAGAAATTTCAGGTACACCCTTACTGCAACTTTCAGTGTAAGCAAAATACCCAGCAATACTTAAGTACATGAATTTGAACAGGAACTGCAAATTCAAAAGAAATGTCTGATTTGCTTTATTACTAGGACTACACATGTACTGAAAGAGTTTGGTCCGGTTCATTAGAGCTGGATGTAAAAATGCTGCCTCCAGCTAGCTCCATCCCCTGCAAACTGCCTTCTGTGAGCACCTTTCCTCCCTGCCACCCGTCTCCCACAAGTCCTCTGATCTCTGCCTGGCTGGTGAGTGACTGCTCATCCTCTCACCTTTACAGACCTTTACCTCAAAGTGCCCAGACCCTCTGCAGCTGAGGTCAAAGCCTGCAAGTCTATCCAAATCTATAGTATTATTTGCCTGGTGTATACCATATCGGTGTGGCATGGTTGCATTCTTTGCATGACTGTACAGAAAGGAGTGTCTGAGTATTTGTGGATCTGGAAAGGATTGTTTTTGTGTGCACACAACTGGTATGTGGCGCGTGAGTAAGAACAGTTATGCAGTTTTATAGAGTGAGAACAGTATGCTGGGAAGCTCCACGGTGCCTGTGGTATTTTGCCTGAGCTGTTTTGGTCTAGGACTGAGTTTGTCTGAATTGTGGTGATAGCCATTTTGAACAATGTCTTGCTATGATGTCCTGGAGCTGATCATAGCAATGGGAGAAAATAATCGATTGTGAGAAGCAAAGGAAATACTGGACTTTAGTCCTCCTAGGAATAATAAAATGTCTGTTCTGCAGTATGTTTAGGAATGCATACAGAAACAAATAATCTGTGGGGTTGCTTAGTTTTTTTCCAAGCTTTTATTAGGATGTTAAAGGTAAAATCTTGGTCATCTTGAAGGCAGTGGGAAACTCTGCCTTTGCCTCTCTTGGGTCAGGATTTCTCCCTTACGTCTGTGCCTGCTGTAACTGGCAAATCACCAGAAACCCCATCACAGCTAAGCTAGGAGAACAGAGAGGAGCGAGCATCTGAGCTGTACTTTCTAAACAAAACGGACGGAGTGCCCCCAGGCAGTGCTCAGGGGTGGATGTTGGACCTGGCCATCCTCAGTCCGTCTCCATGCTGAGGGTCTCCTGAGCAAAGAGGTGGAAGGAGCCAACAGGAAACACGGCTGCTTGAAACCAGGGCTCAGAGGTGGTAAGAGACTCATGGCAAGCCAGGGACAGAGCTGGGAAGAGATCCTGTTGGCCTTACCACCTCTGATTGAGTAGCAATCGATACGTACAAGGAATTTAGACACTATCACAAGTAAGTAAAGTTACATTGAGTTAAATGCATCCCAGAAGAAAGCAACTTCTGCTCCAAAATCCTGACAAACAAAACAACCAGAAAAAAACCACTCAATTGCCAAGAAATCTTGCTTATGATATGTATTAGTGGCTGGAAATTCTCCAAATTTAAGTGACGAATGTTTGGAGCTGGAGTATGTGAAATGGTGCCATACCTCATTTCTGAGCTATGCAAACCTGGACCAATTTGACCTCATACTGCTTCAACTCCATCATGGGCGAGGAATTTCTGTACTGAGTTTTAGTCTAAGAGCAGTTGCAATGGCCCAACTTATAAATCTCTCAAAGATCTTAAAACGATACTACTGATTTCCAGATGATAGCCTCTTAGATATTATTACTGAAACTTTCTGGAAGTAGTGCAAACCAGGAGGGAGCAATTAATCCTTGGAGTAACCCCATTTACTCTAGCAGTTTGGCCCTGAGGGAGTAGGAGCACTTGACGCCTGACAGCAGCCCCAAATGTCAGTATTTCTCCCCTTGTTCATTTGCCTGCTTGCTGTGGTGGATTTCATGCCGTTATAAGCTGTTTATGTACAGCCTGATCAAAGTACTTAATGACAGGGTTAATTTCTACGTATAATGAGGAAGTCAAGACAGGAGACAGGTACTGTGTAATCGAATTTTTCATTTTGGAATTTGTTTCTCTTCATGTATGGCTTAGCTTTGATTTTTATTACCATTAATGTCTGCATTTACTGTTCTTTCTACTCTCTCAGATGAGCTAAACCTACTGCGGAAATAGCGGAGGCACTGAATTGTTCCAACAGCTTCCATAAAAGTATGATGATAAAGTAAAAAGAGTCTATAACTTCTCTGCAACAGGACCTCAAAATGCAGTTTGGTTTGGGGGACAGTTCTTAACAAAATTACACTGCTTAAATAGTCTACTGAGACATCTAATCCTCTTTTTATGACGCAGTAGGTATGTGCACAGGCATGGATGCTTAGGCATGTGTGTACATAGCCAGAGAAAGAGACAAAGATTGTGTTAAAATCCAGAAATCTCGTAATTTATGAAGTGTGTGTCTTCAGCAAGACTTTGCAGACATAAATGAATCCCCACAGCATCCCTTTGAAAGAGCTGGTGGTGAAAAAGAGGTTAATGGTCCTTGTTTCTCAAAAGATGGAAATGAGACATGGCGCATTGGATCTGCATTTGCCTGCTTATTTTGGTTTTCATTTTTAGATGCACTGAGTACTGTGATATTTCTGGACATTCAAAAATCTAGGGGTACAGAAGTGATGGAGGCCTTAGAAAATACAGCTCTCGCTGAGGTAGCCAGCTTCAGGAACCAAGCTGGAAGTGGAGATGAAATTAAACCTGGGCATATCCAGCTCACCCTGTATCCACTGTGTTTCTCTTTTTCTAGCACTCCATAAATTTTAGGAAAACAGGGATTTAAAAGTTCATGCGATGCTAAATTCTGTGAACCACTGTTAGCCAAGTTTCCTTATAGCTGGGGTAGAAATCTTTCTTTGTGAGAAAAGTGTGCACCTCTGTTAGCACCACTGTGCAAGCTGTAGTTTGCAAATGCGGTGGGAGGCTTTGCTCATGCTAATTTGGGCTCAGTCATGCACCTTCTTTTCCTCTTTTACATGCAAATAGCAGCTGTGTCAGTCTCTGGGATGCCTGCTTGTTCCTTTAACGGAGAGATTCCAGTTCATACCTTCAACCAGTGCATTTGTGCGTGGGCAGAGGTATAGCGCAGTGGTACAGTTGCTGACAAGGAAAGAGCTGTGATGGAAGTTGGAACAAGTTAGTGAAATAGAGAAGTTTTGAAAGAAGACGTTGAGCTCTTCTGGTGTGTTTTCATTTATCAAAAAAAAAAGGGGGGGGGGGGAGGAGAACAGCAGAGAACTACACAAAATGATAATCCATGATCGTGCCTCCATAAAAAGGGATCTTCTGATTGCCAGAGAGAACCATTTCTTCCTTCTGAACCCAAGGGTTCAGGCAGCAGCCTCAGGGCTGGAGTGGGTCAGCCACCAGCCTGCACAGCGAGGACAGTGGTGGGCTGCGTGCAGGTGCTTGGATTCCTCACCGAGGTTCCCCGGCGCTGAGTGAGCTGAGGTGGTGAGCTGTCCTGCTGGGAGCCGTGGTGGTGCCACGCTCGCCCGGCTTCTGCAGGCCCCGTGCTCCAGAGGGTGCTTGGCTTTGCCGAGCTGCTGGCTGCTCCGCTGCTCTGCTCTCACAGCATTTTCCATGGTGGGGTGCAGCATGTCTGCCCTGCCCCAAAGACAAGGAGGTTCACGGTACTTGCTTGGAGCCAGCAGGCAAATTGTGTAGAAGTAATTGAAAATAAAGCGTAATGGCGTGATGTTATTTTCTTCTCTGTCTTC
The DNA here is from genome assembly GCF_030936135.1 of Gavia stellata. Lineage (NCBI taxonomy): Eukaryota > Metazoa > Chordata > Aves > Gaviiformes > Gaviidae > Gavia > Gavia stellata. The sequence goes on from NC_082602.1 coordinate 7,123,680, forward strand.
AGCCTTTACCTCTGCTTCATGGTTGTGGCTACGTGAATCCAGCCACTACATTACTCTTCCTCTTCTGAAAGGCCGTCCCTGCTCTTGTGTCACAGAAGCCAGTGCAAAATGAATTCAGATAAAATCATTTCCATGGCATCACTTCGGATGTCACTGAACTTACTGAAGAAAGTAGGCATTAGTGCCATGCGGGCCACGTAACGTAAGTGTTGTACAAGAAGGACCTGTTTAAAAGGGTGTTTGATTTAGGGTGCAAGGATTTCCAGGAATTTGGAGTGCAAAGTTTTCTGGGAAAGTCAGCTCAAAGAAATATGGTGTCCTCGCCTTTCAGAACGCCCTGGCTAGTGTTTGTCTGCTCTCCCCCGAAAAGACTGTCTTGATGTCAGTGCTGCAGTGGGACTCGGCATACAGCCAGGACTCAGCGTATGTCCTCTTCTTTGTGTGTCCATGGACATCCTTGGAAGTTGTAACATAATAACTGTGAAATAACTGTGCTTCAGCTCCTCTCTGACCTGCTTTATAATCATCTTAAATATACCCCCTCTGTGTGTGTGCAAGTGACAGAGGGTGGGGTAAGGTGAAGAAACGCATGTACGTGTTTTCATCATACCGATGGAGTAAAAGCAATGCCATCTTTATAGGGGGGAGGCCCTTAAACACCTCTCTAGCCTCTCCACTTATCCGTGGGGAAACGAGGCTGGGACGTGTAGAGTTGCCACTGACTTCAGATTTGGCAACACTAAATTAAGTGGGTAATATGTTGTGACACAATAGGATGAAATCCTGACCTAGTAATGACAGCAGATTTTGGTGTTGATTTTGAAGGTGTTTTAGGATTTCAGCTGTAGAAATTAGTGGCAAACCCCAGGATGAAATAATCTCGTTATTCCCTGTCAAACAGAGGCTCCTCAGCAATGTGGATATTACAGAAAATGCTTTTCAAATGGAAATTTGTCCTGTTCCAAAGGAACACCTCGAGCTACTGACCCCGCAAAGTAATACTTGCATATAATAAAGTTATTGCCTGTCTATTTAAAACTTGCTTGTAACAATGTGTGTGGATCTGGTTATGCTGTTCTCCGCCATAATGACAATTTATCCAAAGCAATTTGTTGCCTGGCCTAAATTTTGCAAAACTATCTGGTCTTTAAAACCTTTGAGAAAGGGTGGTATTTGCACCTGATGTGTCTACAAGTAACTTAGATCAGGTTATTGATCGGTCCTGTATATGTCATTTTCCAGTGGGAGGATGAGATGGAGAGGCCAATCCATTACTGCAGCTATCTACCACTGGAAAGCAATAGCACTAAATATACAGGCTTTCAATAGCTGATTTATATTATCCTGCAGTCAATAAAACCCCATGATTTTGTCACTACGTTGTTTAAAGCAACGCTCCCAAATGCTGGCAGGCCCCAAATCTGACCCTTTGTAACACAGCTGCTGTGTTACAAGCAGGTGAAAACTTAACGAAACCCCATCAGTCCTCCAGAGTATGGTCTGGACAAGCTCTTTGCTGGCTGAGCAGCGGGCCTCGGGAGCCCCGAGCTGGTATGAGGCTCATTCCAGCGAGTGATTCCTGTTAAGACTAGCTATGGCTCCAGCAGCTGCTTCCCTGCACCATGCCACCCAGAGGGAAGGATGAAAGAGTTCCAGTCCTTTCTCTGGGCAAATATTGCACTTAAAATCTCAGTGACTGACTGCTAATTTGGTGGTGATTAACAAGAAATCCATGTCGGTGGCTATAACTGAGAGGCAGTAACTGGACCCTGCCTTCCTCCTAGTGATGTGAGTACTTTCGGCATCACAGAGGAACTGCCCACTGAACCCAGCATGGTGCAGAGCTCCTGAGGGAGAGAGAGGCAGCAGCGAGGAGCTGTGTTTGCTGGAGAAAGCGTTTGACAAGCCGTCTGAGAGTCAGCCTGAGCAGTCCGTGGGCACAGTCCCGTCCTCTCTTTCGGTTGTGTTTGTTTGAACATGAGAATCATCACATCAGAGTGGACTGTCGCAGCAGGTCAGCTCAGCTAGGCTGGGGGCTTGCCTCGGGATGCGCTGGCGGTTCACAACAACATCTGCACGGGGGAAAGGCTGTGTGCAGACTGGCCGTGTGCTTAGAGAGGAGAGAGTAGATGTAGCGTGGAGGTTTGCGTCTTCAGATGGGCTGACCTACAGCGACAATGAATGTCTTTTTGGACTTGTACACACCCTGTTTTCACGGAAACATTTGATGCAGATTTGTAACATGCCATAGCTGCCAAGCATCTTTTACACAGTCACAGTCTAGTGACTGAAGGATCCACTAATTAAGAAGCCCCTAATTAGGCTTTTAAATGATAAACTGTAATAGCTCTAGTGCAGCTGTTGTAAACTATAGAGTAAATTACACCCAGTTGAAAGAGGCTTTAATTACGTATTTATATAACAGACTTTAAGGACTTCGAAAGATAAAAGAATTTTTAGTATCTGCAATTAAAAAAACAAGAGAGTAACAATAGAGCTCTTAAACCAATGAAAGCAAGGAAATTCAAAGTTAATCTGAAAAGCTGCGCTGGTGCTTTCTTTTATGCTCATGCCGTTCTAATTTTTGCGAGTTGTTTTCATTCTTTTTTGTTTTCATAATGGACGAGATAAAGAAGTATTGTCAGCCAGGAGTTTATGTCGGCTGCTCTCGATTTCCTAGCTTTTATAGGTCCATGTACAGCATTAATGATAGTTTGGCAAACTTTCTGTGGTTTCATTTTTGCAGAAATCGTAGCAAGAAGACCCTTATCAGCAAGCTTTTCTCCTTGCATCCTGATTTACAGAATGGTTACTTGTATACACACCTTTGTGAAGTCAACAGGAGCTCAAAAATTGGTTGTATTGGGCCCTTGGAGAGCATGTTCAGGTCAAACAACAGGAGCTCAAAAATTGGTTGTATTGGGCCCTTGGAGAGCATGTTCAGGTCAAATCTAGCCTGCACGTTGTTGGTGCAGTTTTGGCAGCCATTCACCATGCTATGCTTACCAAGTGGAGAAAAGGTTTGGATGTATCTTGGACTATTCAGCTATTTGGAGATTGCACTCTGGCCTTCTTTTTTACAGGACTCAGTCCTGCTCCACTGAAATCAAAGAGAGTTTAGCCCTTGCCTGCATTTGGGGCTGGACCACGCTCCAGTCTGCCTACCCTTTAGACATCAGCACTGCTCCTCTCCTGCCAGCTCTGCCCGACAGTGCCTCTCTTGGTAACTTCACCAGTTTTGTCTCCAAACTCAGACCCGCCCTCAGCCTCCCTCATTTCCCCAGCTCTCTTTGCTGCCTTTCCTTGCCACTTCTGATCACAACGAACACTGATGCACTGCAGTGAACAAATGCCTCTTTATAGGGAAAAGGAGAGATGTCTCTGATATGCCCTCCATTGCCTGATGGCTTTGCTCATCTGTTGCCAATTCGTTTCTTAGATTACTGCTCCTCAGGACAAGGGCTGTGCCTTTTGTGCCTGCGTGCTGCCACCACATAGAGGATACAGACATCAGGCTGTGGTGGGCAGAGAGCTCAGTTCCTTTAGCTGCTGTTAGGGACTGGCCTTCACAGCTGTAGGACTTAGCAGCCCATGACAGCCAAACAAGGTAGTGTTTTTTGCTTATTCCAGCTACATCCAAGTATTTTTATCTGGAAAAGTCCCAGCAAGGGAAATAAGGAATACAGTTCTCATAGTTAATTTTTATGGCTGATTAATTAGCCCAAAGAGTATTAAATTGTGCTAATGTAGTTTGCCTCTTCGATGCTGTCTTTTGACTTCAATGGAACTAAATACATGCTTAAAGTTAACTACATGCTTAAGTGCTGTGGTGAATCGGGGCCTAGGGCATTAATTAGAACTTGGCTCAGATTTACTTTCAAGGCTTTCCCCCCCTCCTTTTTTTTTTTTTAACTCTTCAGCGCTCAGCAGTTTAATTGGTATGCAGATGTTTCCCTTTATTGCTGGCAGAGGCCTCTGTCACTGTTCTGAAGGTACTCAGACATCAAGGCTGGTACAGTGGGCAGGAAGAAACCCCCCCTGAAGGCTTTCAAGCTTTGTGGGAAATAATGATGTATGAGACAGGGATTCCTTTGGAACCTGAAGGGAACATGACAGACAGAATAATATGGGAGGAAAACATTGTCTTCACAATTGAGACTGATGGTCTCATCTTGTCTCCTTGTTATTGTTACCAACCAAGACTGAGATGAGCTTTCTTATGAAGAACTTCATTTCATGGCAGGTTCTGTATGTTGGACACACTGCGCTCAGTGGTAGCTTTCCATCCAAGGTACAGATATTGACAGGTTCTGCGGAACCCTTTGGGGTGGTGTTTTAGCTTAAAACCTAAAATTCCTTCCAGCATTGAGATGCATTTTGTCAGGAATGACAGTTGCAATTTGATAATCTTTTACCACTTTGCCTGCCTATCTCAAACAGTTAGCTGGAGGGGAGAAACCCAGAGTTGTTGGGCACGGGAGTGTCAGCTTTATGAATCAGCTTTTCTCGCACTTTATTAATTTTACTTTCCAGTGGTTAGCGCATGTTTGCAAGAGACAATTGATTTGTACAGATCTGTGTAGGATGGAGCAAAGCTGGAACTAAAGAAGGAGTGCAAGTTGACAGCAATGCAATAGCTCTAATTGACAGATACCAAAGGCACTATTTAAAGCAACTTTTCTTCTGCTCTTTAGGTTAAAAATGGCCCTCAGTTTGTCCTCCGATTGCCATGTTCAAAAAGAAGTGTTTTCATGTATATTCATTTCAAATGGATTAGCTGAAATATCAAGTGCTCATTTTCTATACTTGTATTTTCAAGTTAGATGATTCAAAATGCTGTTGTGCAAGGTACAGGAAGATGGCTGTTTCTTAACTCCTCCAGAGTAAAAGCTGTCTTTCAGGGGACGCTTTGCACATGTGAGATTTGTGTTAGTATTTTTTGGCACCCACAGTTTCATCAGAAATGCATTTCAGCTAATGGGAGGCAGAAGGACTAATACACATGCTGCATATTGTGGGTGCAAAAATGCAAATAGAAATGACACCCACCAGGGAAGGGGCTAGGAAAATGTACCTTCCTGAATGTGAGTAGTGCAGGTTAGGAAATATCATCTTCCTTTTACAATTGGCTGTTACTCTTTACATTTCTGGAGAACTGGGATCTTGCTGTTAATCTTACAAAAATAGATGCTGTGGTGAAGCCTCAGGCATGAATAAAATTGGATGTTAATCTTAAAGCAGATTTTTTACAGCTATGCACTCAGAGCCAGTGAATCCAAATGATTTTGGTAACTCTGTGTTTGTTACTTATTTAGATCAAAATGCCGTGGGGAGAGAGGTCAGTGGCACAGGTACATGTTGTAACGTTTGGGGCTCCTGAAAGTTGAGCAGATAAGCGCAGCAAACATTAAACATCTCTGGCTCGACACAAATAATAGGCAAAGCTGAAAAAAGCCTGCTGACAAGAGGAGTGGGTGTTGGTGGGTGACTTGCTGCAGTTTTAGAGCTGTTAAGTGTAGGTTTTTTAGCATTTTCATTATTTAAAAGTGGAGTGGTAGTTTCTTCACTCCCTCTGAAAAGTTACTAATTTACTCTGAAATACAGGGTAACCCACAATGATTTAACAGATTTGTAATGTGCTTTAGAGTGATTTCAAGTAACAGACACCCTCCTTCTCCCCAAGCTTCCCACTGTCTCAGCTCTGCCCTCACTCCTTTCTCTGTGTACAGCTGCACCAAAATGAAAAGCAGGGGCTGTCCCACGTGTGAGTTTCATCTGTCTAGCTCCAGTGTAAACAGGTTGGGTGGCTTTGATCACTGGTGCTTATGCAGGTTTGCCTCGTTCCCAGTGTTCAGAAACAGAGGCTGAGTTAGCTATGTTTGGATGTTGGGAATGGCATTCTGGAGCGTGGAGTGGTTCAAAAGCTGCTGCTCTGCAGGTACTGCTGCAAGCGGACAGGCCTTCCTTAGAGTAGCCCTGACGTGCAGAGGCTGCCTTTTGCCTCGGGTGTGGAAAGTGCCTGGCGGAGCATGGCTAAGGACCATGATTAAGGCTCCCAGGATGCCCCTGGAATACAGGCAATATTAAGTAATGTGCAGCCCTCTGTGTCTGATTCAAAGAAGGCAGCTGAGTCGTGTTCCCCAGGGGCTGTCCAACAAGACAGGCAGCCTGTGGGGATGGGAGGTGGTCAGGGGATTTTCTCCTGTTGTCAAGCTGAACGAGTCTCAGCTATCTCACGTTTCCAAGCCTGCTTGTGCCTACATATTGCTGTGCTGAATAACCATGCCTATGGCAGGATGCTTAAGCCGGAGGCCCTTTGCATGAATGACATTTAAATTTGATGGAGCTTTGCTGAGAAGGAGCTGGCCCTGCATTTACTCAGAGAAGTCTCTGGTGGTTTGTGGTAAGGAATTGGGACCTGGGGCTGAAGCCACAACCTCCAGGACCAAACCACAGAATTTATGCAACTGCCAAGGCCTGCCCATTTGCCTTCCCAGCTGAAGGTCTGTGTCACCACACATCTGCTGCTTTTCTATCTGCTCTTGTCATTGCTGTTTGAGGGAAGAATCTATTTTCTTCACTATAGCAACATTGTCTAGCTTAGTTTAATTTTACTAGTTACTGATGACTTATTACTATTCAGTGCATCCATGGGTTTTTTTAGTAACAATAACCAAGGGTAGAAATATTTGAATGGAAAGCCAGATGGAAGTGCTGAGGTTCTGGAGGACTTCAGGGTTTCTTTTGCTCTTCTTTGTTTCTCTGTTCTAGAAGGCCTGGAGAACACTTATTCATTCATAACAGGAACTATTCAAGATGCACTGGTCTGAAAGGTCACTGTAAGTTTCTGTTGCTCTTCAGGTATAGAAAACTTCTAGCAAACTTTAAGGAAGAAAGCTTTTGTTACAAGGAAAGATGGTAAGTTTGTGCACCCAACCTCTATTTGGAAGAATATTTTGTTGTGAAACCTTTCTTCTTCTGGAGGCTTGAGCCAGCTGCTTTTGACCTGGGAGCTTACAGTGTGGGTAAGAGTGGCCATATTAGTCTGGATAGATGTCACCCTCAGGGATTCGCACACATAACTCTCCTTGACTTGAACGTTGGAGAAGGGCCAGAGTTTGTTCACATTCACTTTCTGTCACTGAGAAAAACAAATGCTGTTCTACAGAAGCTATAATTTCTTCCTTTCTTCCCAAGTAGATGATGACTAAAGGAGGCCTGAACTGAGTATAGATATTCTTATATTTACTTGAAACGAATGTAGCTCATAACTCTTATTTTAGCACCAATCTGGAACACTACTGTGAACAGATTTACAATGTCTGCCTGTTCCTTACCTTGGCATTCTGGCATTAATGTTCATTCTTGCACTGATACTTGGGAGTTTAATGAAGCCAAATGTCTGAAAGGTGAGTAGGTAAAAGGTAGATACTTTCACATACAAACCTATTCCTTTTGTGTGCTCCATAATCTTCTTTTAGTTCGTAAGTACGGTTTTATTCTTCTGATACTAAGAGTCTCAGCACTGATTTTTGTTCTGGTATGTGTGTTATCAGCAGAGTTATTAGCTGTGTTCCAGTTGCATAGTCCTTTGTTGCTGGATTGAAAAGATCTACTAACTTTAACCGTGTGTTTTTAGACTAGACACTTACAGAAAACCTTTACTGTGTTTATAGAAGACCAGATTTAATCTGGAAGTCATTGAGAGAAGCCAATAAAGAACTTCCTTGATGTGATTTTTTTGAGTTACTCTGTGGAACTGAATTGCATGTTTTCAGGTATTGGACATAAGGGCACTTGAAAGCATAAAGAAGGTTAAGTGTAGATGATAATGAAAATGTTATCGGTATTTATAAGTCGGTCGATAATGTCAGTATATTAAAGTGATATGAAGTATCTCTTTGATTTCATGGACAGTACATTACTGTATATAGTTTACTATAATAACATGATCCTTGGCATACATTGATGGTAAGTTTAACTTTATAAAAAGTTTGTTAGTAATCCAATTGCCTTGAAATGCTTTATGAAAAGTATGTTTATTACAGAACACATACAGTTGCTCTCTGCCTAGTGTTATCTCTGTTATAGCAACGTAAGCTAAGAAAACACATTTGGAAAAAACATGTGCCAAGCAGAAATGGCTGGGTTTTTTTTTTTGTTAGACTTGCTGGAAATATTCATCAAGAGTTGGAGATGGGGGTCTTTCCACTATATTTCTTTCACCCAGATTATATGCAAATTGCAAGATTCTTCAAGCATAAAGTCATATGCCAGGAGTATGATATTAGCGTTTCTTTTAATAAGATTAACTTTGGAATAAGTAACTTGTCTGGTGAATTGCCTTCCTTGTCATTCATCACTGCGTACCATCTTTGTAAAACTGCAGTAACTGGAAGGAAGGAAAATACTGGAAAGTGTTTCTATTATTGGAGCTGGGTTTGGCAGAGAGTTCTGCCTTTCTGGAAAAAAAATGCTGGTTTTTCTTATTTACTTTGCCATCCCCTTTTTGTGCTGTTGTGTACTGGAATAAAAAAATAAAGGTGAGCACTAGACGAGCTGTGAATTCCCTTTGGACCAGACTTTGGGAATCTCTGCTCTGACACACATTTTGGTTGTTACTTTTTCTTGGGGGATTTTATTCACAAAATGTCAGAACATATTCTTCCAATAAGATTTTGCATAGTTTGATAAATGTTTGGATAAATTTCATGCCATCTTATCAAAGCAGACACAATAGTTCTTTCTTGAGGAACTGAGATTAAATGAAATGCTCATTTATGTTGGTGGGATAATAATTAAAACTACAGATCCAAATCAGTGGTTTGTTATTCTGTTGCATGAGTAGGCTGAATCAAAGCCTCTGTCAACAATTAGAGCTGAAATACTGAATTAACATACCAAGTAGTAGCACGTCAGGAGGATAGTCTTCTACTCAGGACAGTGTTGAGATGTACCTTGTTCATAGAAGCTCTGGAAATGTTGTGAGACTTGGACAAACATAGCGTGTCCTCAGACTGCAGGGATGTTGCTGCTTTCTCAGCACTGTACACCCTGAGCGTGTTCTTGGCTGATGGAAATCTTCCCAGTATTAGGGGAGCTTGGTAGTATGGGCGACAACCACAGCTGCTCTATTAGGATGGCTTAACACTTTCTTGTGGGGCAGGATGCAGCCTCCATCCTCTTTTGCATCTGTGAAACTGGTATAATATTAATTAGATTGTTACCAGGTTTTGTAACAAAGCCCCATAAAACAAAAAAGGAATGGCTCTATACTGACGCTAAAAATTGGTACTTCAAGTGGGTGAGCAGAGATCAGTAGCTGTGAGGATACTGCTTTTCCAGAAATATGAGGTACTTAGGTAAAATTTCTTGGTAAAATCTGAACAGAAATTTGATTATTACCTGCTAAGGTGGTGACCTCTTCCCTTTTAAATAGGTTCAATTCTCTTCTTGATGAGACCCCTGCACCTTCACCTAGATTTCTCCCTGCGCAGCTGCAGTGAATGGATCTGACCACCAAAGGAATCTGACCTACTGAATTCCTTTTCTCTCTGTGCAGTTGAATGAAAAGCGTGTGTCTTTTGAAGAACAGTGACTGAAAGAAATATTGATGAGTGCCAGGGCATCTACAGAAAAGGATAAGAAAATTACTCTACTACAACAGGGAAGACAAAGGGGCTTTGTTAACTCTTTCTTGTAGGTTGTATATATTAATAGTAACAACTGAAGTTTTGTATTTTTTCAGAGAAACACACAAGGCTTTGAATTGTATTGTTTTAATTGCAGCTAACTGCATGAATTAAGTGGAAAATCGCACACAGTACTTTGATTGTCTAACTCTCTGTATGTGAGGCTTTGGGAACAGTTTGTTATTATAAAAGAACGGCACTAACAAGAAATCAGCCAACATAAAATTGCTAGGCTGAGGGGCAGTTTGGGGAAAGCTGATATTTATTTATAAATTATTAAATAAAAGCACATAATATGTGGATCATCTTTCACTGCCTCCGCACTTCGTACATTACTCGTCTTCCTAAATTTCATGTTCTCCAGGACATTGCTTCTTATAACCAGTGCGGGCATCAAAACCAGCCGCATCCAGGAAAGGAGATGCCTGTGCATTTGTTCTGATGGCAGTTTTGGTTATGGGACTCATCTTAGAACATGAGCCTTCAGTTCAAGCAAAGGACTCTTGACCAGACTTTTAAAGGCTGTGCCTAAAATACACATGAGCACCTGGGACTCTGTTCAGGTAGCCTAAACTCTGACCAGTGTTTCCTACTGGCTAGGTACCTTTGGAGATTTACAGCTAGCCAATACCCTAAATAGAAGGACTTAAGAGCAATTTAGGCATTAAATTTAGCAGGGTTCTCAAAAAACATTGGTTATATAATTCCCATTAGATTTGTTAAGAATGAGGTAACTTCTAATTGTCCCTTACGCTTCTCTCTGCACACTTAGTGCCTTACTACCTTGGGAAGCACAGCCACTTTGCAAGACACAGAGAGGAGGTAGATTGTGGTTGGACTCACCAAGAAGGTGAAACAGTACTTCATCCTTGGTGGTTTTGGCTACCAAATACCTGTTCCAGCCCTCCTGGGGGATGGAGCTGCAGTTTTTTCCTTCAGCATAGATTTGTGGGCTTTTTACTAGGAGAGCAGGGGTAACTGTTATCATTGGCACAGCTCTTCACAGCTGTACTTTGTTTCTTCTCATTTCCAGGCAAGAACCAATAAACTGAAATTATTCAGGATTAGCCCTCCGAGGCTTTCTAGCTGTTTGGGAAGACCATTCTCCCCTCTACCTTTCCCTTGGCAGCTGACGAGATGATTTCTGGGGACATGCACAGCCCAGGTTCTTTGCCTTGCTGCCCTTCTTGAGGGGCAGCAGTAGGTGCTGGTGGATGTGGCACTCGCAGTCAGGTACATGGGGCAACCAATAACAGTCTCTATTTCAGAGGACCCAGTTGCTAACCAGGTGCACTGACACATAAGCAGTTCCTCACGTGCCCACATAACAAGGGGGTGGGTAATGTCCTGGCCTCACAAGCAAGATACATGTCCTGCTGACTGAAAGGCCCTTGGCGGTCTGGGGATGGAAAGGTGTGCCATCACCTGGGTAGTTGCCAACACATCTTTGGACTCGCTGTGCTGCTATATACAAATGACGTTCATGCTGTACAAACAAATCACGCTATTAAACCACTTAAACAGTGTTTATGCAACTTTAAAATGGCAGAGGCTTAATTTTATGACTTCATCTGCAGGCTTGTTAAAACTTACGTGTCCACACTGAAGTGATGTGAAGATTATATCGCTAATACTGGCTACCAGCCTAGCTGATGTGAGGCTATGTTGCACAGAAGGTGCTTGAGATGTGGAACTGGGCAGAGTTTAGCTTTGCACAGCTCTTGCCAAGAGTTGCTTGGTATCCCTGTCACTGCTTTTTGAAGTCCAAAAATATTTTCCCCCAAATAACCTATTTTTCTACAACAGAACACAGCTGCATTTATGAAAGCTCTTGGCTTTTACAGTAAATCTGGTTTGTATAGTTTCCTCTCTATATGTATGTTGCCTGCATAATTACCAACAGTCATAATGAAAAACACAGTTTCGTTACATGAGCTTTCAACAGTGGTTTTCAGTAATTTAGAAAATATTGGAGCTACATCCAACAAAGGAAAAAATCAAAACAAAGCAGCTTTGAAAATGTTGTTATACTCTGGGAAATAAATCTTCATTTTTAACCCTGTTGTATTATTCTCTCTCTGGTACTAAAACCCATATAAAGCACTATTGATTTCAACCAGCTCAACAGGAGATAGTGTAGGGCTTCTGCCCTGCTCTGCCTGCGTTGGGGAGGTAAATCTTGGCTGTGCTCCCATGCGGCCTTCAGCTGGGTTTTATGGGACAGCCTCTGTTCAATGCTACCTGTACTGCAAAAGTTGTCCTCGCTGCAAGAACTCACCTTCACTGCACCTCTTTTTCCAGCAGGACATGGGAAAGTTGCTGGATAAAATTCTCCTCAATCACAAAACTTGTATTGGAGGCATTCAAACTACACGGCCTTTCAAACCCCTGTGAGTTCACTGTATTTAAAGATAAAAGCACAGTATTACTAAGAACTGTGTCTTGTTGAGGCCCACGATTAACTTTATCAAAAGAAGGATTCTTATTTTTGCCTGCTGCAGATAGAGGGTGCATCTTAAAGCAGCCTAAAGTTAAAGATAGATATAGCATCTGGTTCAGATCACGATACGAAGGAAGATTCAGGTTAATTAGTATTTATTCTTAGTTTATAGTTATTCCTTTTGGCTTAAGCTAACAGGCAGGAGTTGGAGCCCCATAAAGTTGCTTCTCCTGGGAGAAGAGATGAATGAAGGAGACAGTCTCCGTGGTGGCACCGAGTCTAGTTGGAGGTCCGTAACAAGTGCTGTTCCCCAGGGGTCAGTACTAGGTCCAGTCCTGTTCAATATATTCATCAATGACCTGGATGAAGGGATAGAGCGTGCCCTCAGCAAGTTTGCTGATGACACAAAACTGGGAGGAGTGGCGGACACATCGGAAGGCTGCGCTGCCATTCAGCGTGACCTGAACAGGCTGGAGAGTTGGGCAGAGAGGAACCTTATGAAATTCAACAAAAGCAAGTGCAGGGTACTGCACCTGGGGCGGAATAACCCCACGCACCAGTACAGGTTAGGGGCTGATCTGCTGGAAAGCAGCTCTGTGGAAAGGGACCTGTGAGTCCTGGTGGACAACAGGGTGACCATGAGCCAGCAGTGTGCCCTTGGGGCCAAGAAGGCCAATGGCATCCTGGGGTGCATCAAGAAGAGTGTGGCTAGCAGGTCGAGGGAGGTTATCCTCCCCCTCTACTCTGCCCTGATGTGGCCGCATCTGGAGTACTGTGTCCAGTTTTGGGGTCCCCAGTTCAAGAAGGACAGGGAACTGCTGGAGAGGGTACAGAAAAGGGCTACAAAGATAATTAGGGGACTGGAACATCTTTCTTATGAGGAAAGGCTGAGGGACTTGGGTCTTTTTATTCTGGAGAAGACTGAGGGGGCATCTTATTAATGCTTATAAATACTTAAGGGGTGGGTGCCAGGAGGATGGGGCCAGTCTTTTTTCAGTGGTGCCCAGTGACAGGACAAGAGGTAATGGGCACAAACTTGATCATAGGGAGTTCCATCTAAACATGAGGAGGAACTTCTTTACTTTGAGAGTGGCAGAGCACTGGAACACGCTGCCCAGAGAGGTTGTGGAGTCTCCTTCTCTGGAGAAATTCAAAACTCGCCTGGACGCATTCCTGTGCAACCTGTTCTAGGTGAACCTGGTCTGGCGGGGGGGGGGGGGGGGGGGGGGTTGGACTAGATGATCTCCAGAGGTCCCTTCCAACCCCTATCATTCTGTGAAAACATATGTAGGGATGGCAATGTCACTAAGGAAGACTGGCCATTGCCCCTGGGCTCCATCAGCATGCACAGAGGGTGCTCTGAGGGGCGGCTCAATGCTGGCAGGGAGGATTGGGTGTAGGCAGAGACAGAGGCATCCCAGGGGGCTGTGGAGAAAGGGAAGTGTCCTGGACGCCTCCTCAACCTGGTGCCCTCACACCTCCGTGCCCACACAACCCCTGTCCGCCGCCTGTCACCCTTTCTGGGTGTTTTTGACCGCAGGGAGCGGTTGTGCAAGCACGAGCCAGCAGCTGGCCGGCTGCCAGCCTGCACAGAAAGTGGCTTTCCAGACTCCCTCCAAGGCTTTCAATTCCCCTTTCTCAACACAATTTCCTGCAGTGCCACACAGGCTCTACCAGCAACACCACCACAGCTTGAGTGCAGCCGTTTATCTTAAATGGAGCTGTTTTTCTCCTGAGGTTTCCCCACTGCTCCTGCAGCTGGGACGGGCCCACCTGCCAGAGACCCAGCCTGGGACCAGACCGTCATGTTTTTGCAGCTCCCATTTTTCATGTTTTTTTCCCCCTGACTGTGTTGAGATGTTCCTAGCAGGATCTCCTGTGTATTTGGGCAGAGTGCCCCTTTTCCAGTAACTGCACGGACTGTTTTATTCCCTCAGGCACTTGCCGAGAAGTTAATTTCTCTTCTGGCTTTGCGGACACCCAGTTCCAGTGGCCCAGGGAAAGGAGCCCCACGGTGGGTGGGCTCTGGGCCTCCTGCCCTGCAGCCATAGGGCACTGCCTCTCCTGCTCTGTGACACGATTGGCTGGGTCCTCCCAGCAGGCGGGGCTGTTGATATAAAAGGGCTGCGGGCCAAGCACTCCACTCCTGAGGGGCTGAGGAAATGGCGGTTGGTCTGTGGCTGCTGTCAGGGCTCGGAGCATGGTGTGGAAGCAGCCGGGCAGCCTTTGCATTGTGGTGCAGCTGCACAGGCACAGCTGTAGGCCAGACAGCGTATGTTGATTTGTGACTCTACCCTGCCCTCCTTTCTGGAATCATTTGCTTTAAAGTCTCAACGAAATCTAAGTTTAATTCTCTTAATGTGCTTTTGGCTGTCCTCCCTCCCCATCTGCCCTGGGGAGGAGCTGAGGAGGTGCTGGCTGCCTCAGGTGGGCTGTTGATACGAGGCTGAATTTGGGGGCCTTGCTGAGGAGATACTAGGTTGAATGGCGCTAAAATAGTATAAGCTGTGTTTTTGAATACTTGCAGAGGGATGGGAGAGGACTCCCAAACTTGCACATAGGCAAAATATGTGGTAATTCTGCCTCTGGAGAGGCCACTGAGCAGTGACCTCCAGCCTGGGAGCACAGTGCTAGGCCTTGTGTAACTCTGGTATCTCTAGCTCCTCAGTAGTCTTGCAGGAGCCTGAGTGGACAAGACTCATTGCTTTTATCAGATGAAAATCCTAAGTTTAAACCAAACCACGTATAATAAATGCTAAAAGCACCCATTTCAGGGCTTCTTGTGTCATCATAAAGAAACTACTAAAAGAAAAGCAAGAATAGCCTCTGTTGCTCACTTAATTATGGAAGTTTTAGTATGTTCTGCTGTGCTGGTGATAAAGGCCTGTTTCCAAGGCTAAATCCAAATTAGATCAGGTGTTTTCCATGTCATTGTCTTCTTGAGTATCAGCTGTTTTAGCAGTGCACCAAAACATTTGGGACAAGCAGCCCAGTTCCTTGAGAATTTGCCTGTGTAGATCCTCTGTCAACTTTGGCCACCACTTGCTGTCAGCATGGCATCCTTATGCTGCTCTTACGTATGCAAAGGTGTGGACAAATGGGCTTGGAGATTATTAAGATGATTTAAAACTGGCTTTGTTTCCCCTTTTCCTGCTCCCTTCCCCTGGTCTTTAATTAAATGAGTGAAATGTGTGTTCAATAAATACCTACAAATCACCTGTCTTTTGTTTGCTCCCAGAAAAAAGAGAACAGCACTCTTACCTGTTACCTCTGTGATGGAAATGTGATGACAACTATGAATCCACAGTGAAATCCAAGCTGTATGGCAGTTACAGGTAAGCTCAGAAATTAAGCTGTTACTATGGAAAGCACAAAGCTTCAAAGCAGCTTGGTTCTTGCTCCTTGTGTTGACTACTTGAAAGTAAATTCAGTTTTATGCTGTGCTCAGATACAGTCTTTTCCACAGGCTAAGCGTTCTGCAGGTTAACTGGACAGAACTGACTTTGTGTTTTGGAGATGTGATGAGGCTGGATGGGCAGGTGTGGTAGATGGGGTTAGGTGGATCTGCCACCCTGGAAAGCATTGGAGCTGGGTTACAGTTGTGAGACGCTAGAGTTGAAAGAAGTTTTTAGTGTCTTCCCTTTTCTTTTCTGCTCTTGGGCAGGTGGGACTTGAAGTCTAGGACCTCAAGTCTAGGTGCTTGGATTATTAACTCCTGCTCTTTGTTGTTCCAAAGTGATGGTGGTCCTCCTCTAGCCTTTGCACTGAGTCTGAAAGCTCTGAGCAAGCACAAGCCTGTTCCAGAGCTGAACATGGACATAGTTGTCAGTATTAATGTCTAATTATTATAGCTGGTTTTCAGAGTGAGCCTTTCTTTTAATAGGAAATATATATTTACATGCTTCTCTGAGCTGTTATCTCAGGCTTTTTACAGATTCAGGAAGACTATATTGAAAGTTGGTAAGCACATACTAAAGAGGATGTGGTTGAGTTCACATTTTGAAATAGCTCTTCCACCACAAGGATTATTATCTACTGCCTTCCTTTTAACTGATGGCTTCTATTCTGTAGTATAAATTTGTGGCAGTGTCTCTGGAATACATTTGTAAATATATTTGCCAAAGTTACATATTGAATAATTCCTCTGTTTCCAGCATGTCTGAAATGACCACATACAGAATGTAATTAAAAATGAACATGCTATGGTAATTGCATGTTTCTATCAGCTTTTTAAAACCTTACTGGGAAATACTTTTTCCTGTTTTATTGCATCTTCTATTTAAATTAATGTCATTGACATGAGGGAAATAAACATATATACTGAAGGGGAATGGCTAAAACTATTGCTGTGTGTTAGAATATTATGAAACATTTTCACACTAGAGGCCATTACAAAAACCAAAAAATCCAACAGCATGGGAAGCCCATGGTTTTCAAGTATTTGGTTACAGAAGGGAAAAGGTTATAGAAGAGGCTTGTGGGAAATAAATAAGGGGAAAAAGGAGGTTGACTTTTTTGCAGGGTTTATTGACTGGTTGACAAGTCAAACCATATATGTTTCTCTGTCTTTCCGTGTCTGGCCAGGATCAAGCAAAGGGTTGTTTTGGAAAGGAAGGGAGATGTCTTGGATTCCCAAACATGATGAGTTTCCACTTGGTCATTATCATATACTCAGCTCTGTAGAGTGCTAAGCTTGGTTTAGTTTCCCATACAGAGAAATGGAACACAACTGAAGCACAGATTTACCCTGTGGCATGTTTCAGAAAGTCCATGAGCTTTCAGCAGTGCTCTGTAGAAACACAGCACAAGTGCCAAAGTACATGTATTTCTTGAGGTAACACTAAGAGAGTAAAAAGTACTTGGAAAGAACATATTTTTCTGAAAGGTTTTCTGTTGCTGGTTCTGGTTGAAACTACCTTACTGTGTAGGCATGTTTTTGTCATGCACTCTGTGTAAGGAGAGCACTCCCTAATAATAAAAAATTAGCAGGACACAAGGGGATATCATGCTGTCCTGGTGCTCATGTTGCCAGCTGCCCACTAGACAGTCTCTCCAAAGTGGATGGCTTTGTCCAAGAGTGAGAAATTTGTGGACCTGACAAATTCCTGGTATGGAGGGGTATGTTTGAAATGGTATCTTCTTGGAAGAGCTCTCTAGCAATATGTGTCTGAGTATCCACGGCTGTCCTTTCCTTCTTCCTTTGGTTTGAGCTTTCTGCCATCTTGGTGGGAGGTCTCTTTTTTTTGTGTGTGTATTTCTTAATAATTAAGAACTGAATGTAACTTTTATCTGTTTATGGGTTCTGCAGCATTCATAAGATGATCCTTTCCCACTGCACTGAATGCTTTCCCATTCTGTGCACAGTGTTGGGCTGTATATATTTTCACCAGAAATAAGTTTTACATCATGAAAGCGGCCAATTGTAGAGAAGATTTGCAGATTAATGCAATTTAGGCAGATGCGTGACAGAACAGTAGAATAAGTATGTGTGTTGAAATGTTTCACTTTCTTTCCATAACCCTCCTTTTATCTTTGACTGCTAAAATTCAGGCTGTCGGCAATGATACCCTGTTTCCTTGTTGCCCTTCAGATTTCAAGTGTGTTTGGTAAACTGCTGAACTGAGTGCGTTTAGGAGGGTGGACATGGTGCCAGTGTTATTGCAATCTGAGATAGAATGAAAATCACTTTTGGACCAGTATGCTCAGTTTTTCTAGGAGGCCCTTGTAGTATAAGGAGTGGGCAGATGCTGTAGTGGATCTGTAGCCTAAGTAATGCTCTATGGATCTTCAGATAGATGAGGCTACCATAGTATGTGGGTTATTGCAACAAGCAGCAGTCCCCTTCAGTGCTGTGGGGCCTGCTCTGTTTGGAAGGAGGTAGAAGAGAGGAGATGGAGCACCTGCTATTCACACCCAGGCTTTCCTGTTTTCAGGGAACCAGCAGAGCAGCCCATTGCACTCTGGCATTGCCAGTACATCATCCTAGAGAAGAAGGTGGGTGTTACATTTGAAAGACACCTCTTTCTCTTTTTGAAGAACTCTCTCCAAGCATCCTGGAATACATGCTTCTGTCCTCACCGAGGAACTGCAGAAAAACCTAACCATACAATCTCCCTTTCCGCCTCCATATTCTTGGGAGAATGATGGACAAGCAATTCCAATAAAGCTGCTTGTGTGCTTAGGTAATCAGGCTCTATCAGTTCAGACATCTCTGTGAGGTCGAAGAGCCAAATGCAGACTCCAACACTCCTGGGGCTCCTGTGTTTCTCTGTATGGACCTTTCAGCCTGTTAAACTCATCCCTGGAAGAGTTCTGCTTTATCCAATTGGAGGCTGTGGTGTGCAGAATGGAAAACTTACTTTATTTTAAAGTGTTAGAATAGTTGTTCTATAGACTTTCACAGATTTTCACTTTTGTTGTTGTTCTGTAGACTTTCACAGAGCTGTGAATCCCTCTCCACAAGTCAAGTCACTTCTCCCAATTCTTCTCTCTCTCTCTCTCCCAACACAGAACCATTTGCTTCAGTAGATCCTTGACTGCATTGTCTGTTGTGCGGCCCCTATTACAATACCATCCAAACTGTTCAAGATCTCCATGAATTTTCTTTACGCAACTCACAACAGTTAGAGAAATGATACTTGCAGAGAAAACATTAAAGCAACCAAAGGGCAACTGAGGCTGTAAGGCACACTGAAGGAGCAGTGCCACTGATGTTCTGGGTCCTTGGATGGGGTGTCCTAAAAGCTGCAGCTGCTTTGCCATCTTACCTTAACTCTCTGAACAAGGTGGAGAGGAAGCAAGAAGAGAAAGACGTTTCAGCAGTGATTGCAACACGCTGTGATATGCAGATTCCCTCTCCCTGCCCTGTGACGAGCATGATGTAGGCCACAAAGTGCTGCAATACTTATTGGGGCTTTTTGGGCCATTTTTTAAAAGAATTCCATCTTTACTGTCACGTCTTCCTCCCTCGCTGAGGCGGGGACTGACTAATTAGCAACGTTTCAGTGGCAGATGCTATTGTGAAAATGGCTTGATGGTGATCTCACTGGGAATAAAATCCTCTTAAAGGTCCCGGCAGACATTGTCTAACCTCTCTGATATGGGCTCTGTTGGCTGGTGCATGAAACCAGCCCATGCAGTCCTGAAAGGATGAACCCTATTACTTGCAAATGGCTGCTCCTCTTCCAAGATGATACCTGTGGGTCCTATAGCTGTGTCCTGCACTATTACTCACTGGTGTATTAAAAACAATAACGGCATTGACTGTTTGATACACCCAGTAACATTTTCTAATAGGAGAATAAAATGCCAGGGTTGGTGGCCACCTGTTTCACTCCTCCAAACACAGTTAGCATGCAATCAGCATTGGTTGTTTTCTTCTCAGTCTGAAATCATATTAATATTAGTCATGTAAAAGGCTACACTGTTTTGAAATAAATATTTATCAACATATCCTATTGTGGTTTATTTTTAGTCTGCTGATTGTTTGACTAGTATCTCATATGACCATGACATTTGTAAACAGAGCAGGGAGGGTGTGTCACTGCCCTTTAGCTTTGTATTTTCCTGGTAATTGTTATCAGATCATGATATTCTCATGTCAGGCCCTAAATTCTAATTGTAACAGTGCAGACAGGAGAGCTATAACTTGATTTCTTGTGGTTACCAGCTTTTCCAGTTGCTTTTAGTTCGGTTTGCAGAAGAATGATTCAGGTGCGTAAATGCAGAGGATTAGTGCCATTTGAGGTGCCCACGCATGTGGTGCCTGAACTCCAGCTGTTGCTGCAGAGGAGCAGTGGCCTCCCAAATGTCCTGTGCCACAGTCTCAGCCCTATGCAGGCATTGCAGGTGCCCAGAGCTGCCTAAATTGTGTTGGACAAATTTTGCAGGCAACTGACCTTCATCCTAGGTTTCTGCCAGCTGTTTCCCATGGGTGTCACCAGGGAGATACCTTCAGCATGCAGCCATCTGCTGACACCTTGCAAGGAGATCCTCATGCCTCCCACTGAGCAGGCACAGGCTCAATCCTTTTAGCTACTCCCTAGCTACTGCATCACTCACTGCAAGCTTGGTGATGTGGGCAGCCGACAGAGAGAGATGCGTGTACTTTTTCCCTCAATACTATTTGGGAAGATTTCCTCACATGTATGAGAAAATACAGCAGCCTTGCCAGCAGAAGATAGGGAGAAGCCTGAAAACTTTAAGTTAAAACTGCCATGCTTTAAGGTGTAATGAATTTGGCTTTTTATACATAATAGAAATTTATATATGTAAGTCAACCGTATCTGTTGGTTTGAGGCTCATAGAGCTATCAACCAGAAGATCAGTGAGTAGTTCAGAGGTGCATGGGCTGCAGCTTGTCTAGCAGTGGTGGGCTGTGGGAAGTCACTGCGAGACCCAAGCAAGCCGTTTGGTCTCTTATGTCTCTCTTTGTTTCTGATGATGAACTGTAGAGAGAGAGAGAAAGTGTCTCTCACATCTATTGTGGTACTTGCTCAGTACTGTACTGGTTTTCTCCATAGCAACTTCTGCAACTGTCACAAGAATGGAATGAGTTTTGAGACTGTGGGGATGTGTCCTTCTCTATCTGAGGTGATGTTTGAGAGTTAGCTGGCAGATTTTATGCCCCAGACAAGAGGCTGAGGCCACCAGTGGGGACAACATTTGTGTGGTCATTGTACAGCATTGGACATGGTATGAAATTGTGGCAGGTCTGTCTGAAGGACATGGGTCTGACAATGTAGCGTGGGCAGCTCTTGGGTGCTTCTTGCCAGTCGTGCCCTCTGAGGAGAGGCACAGGGGCTGCCTCTGTGGGGCATGTCGTACGTACAGGACTGCTGCCACGTGCTTGTGCCGCTGCTCACAGGTGCTATTGCAGACATGTCCTTCCAGGCTGCGGAGGGGTATAAAACTGAGGGCCTGGTCCCGTGAATGGCCAGGCTGCCCAGGAAACAAATTTTAACCGACCATGGATGGTATTTTCAAGGCAAATTAAGGGATCTGTCCCTACTCATCACTATTTCCATCCTGCCACAGGTTGCTGCACACCTTCTCAGATTGCCTGAGCACCCACGGGGTCACCCAGGCTGTGCTGTGTCAGCGTGAGTGCTTTCCGTGCCTTTCCTAGCCTAGCTGATTTTGGCAAAAGCCTGCCCAACCACTGCTACAGGGAGATTTAAGTTCCTAAATCCCTTTGGCTGATTCAAAAATTCATAACTAACAACAGTAGAAAACGTGGTGGATGGAATTACCATATACGCAGTTGAGAATTAAATAAAATAACAAAGAAATGTAGGAAATAGAGAGTCAACCAGCTTGTTGCCTAGGGGAGGAGGGTTTATGGGATGCTGGAGTTCCTGCTGCCTTAAGGAAATGCTGTAATGACAGGGCAGCAAGGGAAGAGAGAGCCAGAGGACCTTGTCACTGTGTCACATTGATGGCATGGTTCAGACCTCAGCTGGGGTGAGTGGGTGGTGTCTATCACCTTTGCTTGTCAAACTCCTGGTTACCAAATAACAAGGTGATTGTTAAAACCCTTCAAAATATTTTACAAGGCGTACATTTGCCCATGTTAATTTTATTTTTTTAAAGCAGCGGTGCTCAGGCAGTGTCTGTTACCTCAGGAAGGAGTGCCTCCCAGCCCCTGTGACATTGGGGAGCTGCACAGAGGCACCTGCGCTGGTGGGGAGCTCCGTGCTTGCCAGGCAGCCAGGTTTCTCTCCGTTCACAGGGCATCCTGACTGACCTTCCTGCGGTCCCAGCTGAGCTGAGAGCAGCGTATGGCAGGAGGAGCCCTGCTCTGCTCCCCACCTTTGGTTTTATCCTGAGGAATGGAGCCTTTAACATTCATACCATCAGTGCCTTCCATCAACCCTGCAAAACTAGAGATAAATGCTAATTGCCGAAGCCTCTCTCAATATGAATGGGCATACATCAGCTCCTGAAAAATGCACTTGCTATTTTAGTTAAAAATAAACAAATCAATTCTTGGGCTTTTGAGCATTTAAGCTTCTTTAAGTAAGCAATAGATTTTTCAGAAGAAAAAAAAAATTACTAGGAGGCAATCCAGTGAGTTCCATTAAGAATAGGACATCCAGATTCAAATCTTAGTTTTGCCAGTGTTTCCCAATATATTCCTAGAAAAATCAGCTAAATCATTTATAAGACAGGAATTATCTTTCTGTGTAGTCAGTGTACTTTTCTGATAAGCCCAGAGTGATGACAGGTTTGTTACAGCAGGAATACAATTCACCTTACTGATGGGGTAATGTTATAACTAGTTAGATAAAATGTTTTTGTAGTGGTTTTGACCCAGTGAGAAGATAGAGGTGCTATCAGTTCACTGGTTGCCTGAAATCACTGAGGGGACTAGCATGTCTTGAAAGAAGCAATTGCTGAAATGACCCTGTAGCTCATTTGCATTGAGTGAAAGGATGGTGCTGTCTTCATATTCTTAATATTTTTGTTATCTGTCCTCACTGAGCTGAGAGAGCTGATGGAGGCACTGACTGATCAGCACTCCTGCAGTACTGTGAGATTTTGGTTACTATGGGGGGCTTTCTCTGTGCCAGGATAAACTGGATGCTGGAAGAAAAGAATAGGGAAGGTCCCAAACAGAGACACTTCTTTTAAAACAAACAAAAAAAAAGCACCGAAGTTTTTTTCAGTTTGTGACAATGAGGCAGCCTTAGCATTTGTTTCATGGAAACCTCTGCAGTTGATCAAGACAGGCGATGAGTAAGATTGTGCTCTGCTCATGAAAGCACCTTCTTCCAGAGACCACTGCTTGCTCCTGATCTGCTGCTAATTAGTCTCCGCCCTGTGATACTGAGTCATTATATTCTTTGCCCTTTTCCATGGCTGCATTTGGTTTGGAAACTGAGACAAATATTGCTCCCCTGCTGGAAATCATCATCATGTCATCAAATTCATCAGTACCTGTAAGCCCAGATGAGAAGGGAATAGATATAGGGTTTTTTTTGGCCAGTGATCTCTGATGTGAATGTTTTGAAGTTCAGCTATGCTATATGTTATGGCGATGCACTGCATATAGCATCTGGCTAGTTTCTGTAATGTCACAAATTATTTTATTTGTTAAAACAGCAAAGCTGTTAAGCAGCCTTTAAAGCCACTGTCAGGAAAAGGTGGAGGGATTCCATGCTTGAGGCTCTTCAGTGCTTCTGTCAACAGCAAGTACCTGTGTTTGTGCTTGCCCATAGCTTGCCATGAGGTGTATTGCCTCCAGCCATGACTTCCCAGTTTATTACAGGATTGTGCAGGATGTTGCTGAACAACTTTCCTGCATCCCTTTGTTCCATGCATCACTGGATTAAATGCCTCCAGCCTGATATAGCAAGTTCTGTTTTGCTTTGTTTTCTTGGTGGAGGAAGAAGGGGACAGGTTGCCAGGGTCACCAGTGTCTTTCCCTGGTATGACCAACTTCCTTGATTTGGCAGGCATTACAAGCACTGAGCTATTCTTGAGAACGTGTCCTTCTGCTGAACTGTACTTGACCAAGGCTGGTTCAGGCTTGGCGCTATGACTCAGATGAGCTGGATAGAGACCCTCAGGACTTATGGAAACAATTACCTTAAGATGACCAAGTTGGAAAGTTGCTTAGTGGGTTAGTGTATCAGATGCATGCGATCATCCAATTGCTCCTTAAACACTTGAAGTGAGACAAGAGCCTCCTAGCAGTGTCCACTGTGATGGGTGGCTGCAAAGCCATAGTGGGTATGCCGAGGGAACAGGAGCAAAACTGAAGTGGGTCATTAAAAACTTTAATTAACAAATAGTTGGACACAGCCAACAGTTCCCCAAGAATCCATGTTGCATGCTGTTTTGCTCCTTCCCCCGTTACCTCTGAATTCCCAGTGTCTGCTCTTCCCCTTTCTTCAGTGCTTTGGAGCTAGTTGGCATCTTACATTTCCAAAAGGGCTTATCAATTGAAAAATGTAATTTGCCTGGATGGCCAGCACATGCCTCTGGGTTGGCAGCTGAGAATCCTGTGGTGGTCTAACTGGTCAGCTCTCGGTGGGGAATAAAAAACCCCAAAACATGGCTGAGCCTCTCTGTCTGGGCTGCTGGGCTTGGGCAGTGCAGGGAGCATAAGGGTGCTCTCCTAGAGGGCTGGCAGGAGGCTGCTGAACCCTCCCCACAACAGCAAATTCCTGCTTTTTTTTCTTTGCTGCGTTCCTGTGGGAATTAGGATGCCTGTGGCATCCTGGTGGATGTACTTCCACCTATTGCATGTGTACTGCACTGATGAGACTGGTGACTGTGTCTGAAAAGGCCACATAGATGGTGACAACTGTCAGTGACTAATTTGATGGAAGGATAAGATGATCGTAATAAAATGACTTTTCTGTGGCACAGAAATGGTAAGAGTTGGAGTAGCCCAAGCATCCAGTAGCGCCCCAAAGACTGGAGGCTTTTTCTACTCTTTCTCCACATCCTTCTCAATATTAGCATCTGTTGCAATAAAAAATAAAGATGCAGGAAGAGAGGAAGAGAAGAACCATTTGCACTCATGTCAGATGTTAAAATAAAGGCAGCTTTTTTTGAACATGCTTGGTGGAACGGTTCTACGGTAACACCAAGAATGACGAAAGGGACAAATCCTCACCACTGAGTATTTGTTCCTTTTGCAGCAAGCTTTGGTAAAACTCAAAGAGTCTCAGACCTTACAGTACTAGTTTACAGTATCAGTAGTTTCCTGCCATGACTCAGTGGCTGGAACAGTAATATCTGACAGTCGTTTTTTTCCTCTCTATTTCCAGATCTCTTTTGAAGCTTCTCAGAGTGGGTGGGGAGAGACGAGTGACAGATATAGTCCTGGTTCTTGCCCTTCCTCTTGCCCCTTTTTTTTAAATAAAAAACCCACATCAACCTGCTCCTGCTTTTTCTGTTCCTTTCAGTCCTCTTATCCATCAGGCTTCCCTTTCACACATGTCCTTGAACAAATCTTACTTTCCTTTTCGTTCCTAGTGGTGGTGTCTAGGCCTGCTGATAATGCCTGGGAAATACTGAGCTCATTCCCTCCCTGGCTTTTTCCCCTCACTGGTACTTTTCTACTCTCCAGATCAAACCTCTTTACATCTTCCCTTCCTCTGCAGTTATCTCGCTGAGCCTGGACTGCTATAATAAACTCTGCTAACAGAAGAGATGGAGTGAGTTTTGTGTAGTCTGGGCTGGATATGGTCTGTGGTTAAGGTTGGAGAAAAAGCTGGCTGTAAGATTGGGGGCAACCTGGCCTTGAAGGCACTGCTTCATCTTTGGGTCTTCCATAGCTGGGATAATGAATGATAATGGAGTAAGACAATGGCAAGCCCCACTTGTGTGGAAATGATCTTAATTGTGCCCTGTGGCCTTGCTGTCACAAGGTCCCTCTGCCCCAAGGCTAAGAAGCAGCAATTGATGTTTATTCCTGTCAGTTGTCACCAAGCCCTGAGATCTTCCCAGGAGCCTAGAGTGAAACCCTCCTGCTTCTGCACCCTCCAGCCTAGAGATGGCTGACCCAGCATGAAGCACTGGTTCAGGGTCAGGCCAACTAGGAATGGGGAGGGTGTTTCATGACATCCAGAGGGGCAGCCCTCTGCTCTCCCTGCAGAAGGTGTAAAAACCTACTGGTAGTCCTGGCTATGTCTTCTGACCCTACTTAGCCTTTCAGTCTGGACAACGGAGCAAAAGGCCCTTCTGGCCAAAGTTAAGAAAAAGATTCCAAGTCTCCATGTACCAATATCAATTTAACTCTCCCAGATTTTCCAATACTGTGTAGTTGTACTGACTCTGCAGCTTCTCTTCTGGAGACCCCTAGTCCTACACCTCTGAACAGCACCCTGGGAACTTGCTTCAGACCACAGTTAAGAAGTCCTTCGAATTTGCAAGTGATGGCCATGAGCCAATCTTCTAGATTGGCAAAATTATTTCATAATTTGAGTTCTGTAGTTTCTTTTCTGCTGAACTTTACCCTTATGTAGGCTGTGGATTAGGAGCCCATCTTTACTGGAAAATTTAGCTTGCTTCTGAGGTCTTAGAGTAATAAATATGTCTCTGCTGCCTGTATTCAGGAGATGCGAATCTGGGATACTAACAACAGATAGGAGTCCATTTCAGGCCAAAATTAAGTGGAAAGTATTTTAGTCTACTGAAGGCCATCTTCAGCTTTGTATGATCCTTTCAACTTCTGTCTAACCACAGGAGGCCCACAGGCTGGGAAAGTATCTGTGCTCAGTAGAAGCTGCTGATATGTGGAGTTGGCTGTTATTTCTCTGAGGTTACCTCTTCAGGGCATGTGAAGCTCAGGAACGATTTCAGATGTGCAGCTTGTCTGTAACTCGCTACAGGGAACCCAAGTTTTACCCTGGTAGATGAGGAGTACAGCTTAGGCCAAAATGAAGCACAGGATGTTTGAATCTACTGATAACCGTCAAGTTGATCATGCTCTTGCAGCCTCTGTTTCTGGGAACCCTCATGCTAATGTAGGCAATGAAGCAGAAATGCGTTTCAGGCTGAAAATTTGAGGGAAAGTTTACTCACACCAGTCCTCCACTTTTTCAGTGGGACATACAAAATTTGGTAACGGTCCTGGTTCTCCTCAGCAGAACTCTAGCTCTATCCCTAATCTGGAATTAGCCTAGGAATATGTCTTGGGCTGGAGAGGCAGAAGATGAGTGAAACTGCAGGCACCCAGGCTCGCCTCAGGGGATATTCAACACCATTCAATGATTTTGGTCCTGCAGCTTCTGTTTTGGGGACAGAAGCCTTAATTAACCTCGATTTTTGAAACTGAGTTAACAACCTGACCCTGCTTTGGACACCACATCGGCAATATATTCCAGGCCAAAATCACTTGGAAGCCATCACAATATTTTGCTTAGGCTGTGGTCTAAGGATGTTTGTTGGAAAAATTTGGAAAGGGCTATTACAGACTGCTGAAATCAGCCCTTGGTTCAGCTGTGCAATACTTGCTAATATGAGACACAGCCTTGCCTCTGTGACCTACATTCAGGAGAACTCCTAATTGCAAAATAGACAACAGAGCGGAATAAACCACGCTTTTCATATGAAATATTAAGAAGTAGTAATGTTAGTGTTTGGGGACCAGACTTCTTGCAGGACTTTATAAAAATCAGTTTTTTAGCTATACTCAGGGAAACGCTAGAGTAATTGTTTGGGTGAGAGAGGAGGAATGCTCTTCAGGACTATGTGAAATGGAAACTGGTTGTATTTGCTTCATGTGAGACTGAAGAGACCAACCCAATAGAACAGGCAAATCTTTCATAAACTCTGCAACGTGGCTTGGAAATCTCTACTTTTGTGGAGTGTTCCTTGTCTCCATATGGATGTCCATGTCAATAGGAGTGCCATTTTGGACCTGATGTCTGTGAGCCATGGTGGCAGGAGGCAGGATCTGCTGCCAGTGGAGCTGCCTTTGCTGAATCCTCTTGGCTGAAAGGAGAGGCTCTGGGCAGGCAGAGCTGGGCAACAGCTTTCCAGTCGCAGGAGAGCACATTAGGCAAAAGTTGTTTTCAGTGCCTCCAGACTAGATGTAAACACATGGTGAACTCCTGTGCTTTGAAAACTGCTTTTTTTGTTGTCTTTTCCTATACATCTTGGATGTTTATTTAATTTTTTTTTTTACAGAATGTGCAATTTCCTATGAGAATTTAGCCCTTCAAAGCCCTGAAAGACGTTTGTGTATATAATTACTTTTCTAAAAAGCAAAGCCGCTTCTCCGACTTCCACTTTCCCATCACTAGCTATTTCCACAAGGACCTCGCTCTCCACCTAAACCCCGGGAGCCGTGAACACACCTGACCTCGGGCATCTTTCACAGCGGCAGCAGGCAAGATGCTTCCAAGCGTTGTGCCGCTCTTCAGCCCTCCGCAGTTGCGGTCGGTGGTTTCTCGGCGGGTGCGCAGGCCCCTGCGGTGGGAGCCGGTGGCGCGGGGCCGGGGCAGGCAGCGCCGCTCGGCTGCCCGCCCGGGGAGCCCCGCGCTCCGCCGCTGGCTGAGGCGCCAGCGCCCTCTCTCGGCTCCCCGCCGCCGGGTCCGCCGTCCCGGGGCGCGATGCGGGATGCGGGGCCGGCCCGCGGGCGGGGGGGAGCGGCGGCGGCAACTCCTTGCTGAACCCTGGCAGCCTCGTTAACCCGGCGGCGGTGCAGTCCTCCGGGTGACGCTGACCCTTCCCGGCTTACGGCGTGAGCCTGGGTGCAAAGTACACGTGCGTTTCAGCTGCAGAAGGATCAGGACCGACATAAAATTCACAGTGATGTCCGAAGCGTAACGTTTGTCTCCTGCTTGTACCTACAGTGCCTCTGCCTGAGAAGGCTCCTTACTTTTGGATCCCTAAATGCTGAGCGATCTGGTGTGCTAGAACAAATAGAAACTACCTGAAATTTCAGGTTTCTGTTAAGTTGCTGTGGCCAGCAAAGAGAGGCCGCTGTTGGGAAGTAGGTAGCGGGATTTCCCTTGCAAACCCTTTGCTTGACAGCTCCTTTTCCCCAGGTAATTCCTCAGAACCAAGTCCTGTCAGTAGAGGTCTGTCTTTCTAATAAGGAAACAATTTATCAACACCCTGAAGCCTCTCAAATTCACGTAAAGATAGACCAGTTGAGGGAGAGTCCTGGAGAGCTCTCAGGAGACATCGGATACTGAAAGTGAACAGATCAGGTCTGGCTGAATAATAACAATAACCAGTGATCTAAATTCTCTACTGCAAACCACTCTTCTACCTAGCCTGAAATTTGGGGTTTGCTAATTTTTTGAGTAGCATGCGGTTGGGAGTATTATTCGTGCTAATTTCAGAAAATCTCTTCCTCTTGTTACTGTCTCCAAATTTAATTTTAATGTCAAATACCAGAATTTGCATGTGAAATATTTTATGCTCTTGAAGATGATGAGAAAATGAAAGTGAGTCCTGTAATCTCAGAGCAGTATTTTGTGATAACAAAAGTAACAGGCCTTTGCTTTGTTGAGCACGATGGTGAGCATATTAGGTCCAAGCACTGGGGAATTTCAAAGCGGAAGTCAGACATCCCCTTTGGATCTTATCGTAAAGGTGTCTGTGTGTTTCTGTACCTCTGTGCCACTGTTACGATCTATCCAACACCTTTCCATGTCTTCTGGTCATCTGGAATCACAGCTGCCAGGCACGGCCCCGTAAAGCTGTTCTCTGAGAACGATTCTCACAACGTGTTGGGCACTTGCACTTGACACTGTACTTGCTGTGCTCCAAATACATCGATCCTGTGAACAAACCATTAGTACGGCAGCACACAAAGGTAACTCTCAGGTACAAAAGAAGGCTTATAGGTGGATGCTACCGAGGCAGCTTTCAGTCAACACACAGCTCTGAAAGACAAGGTGTGGAGGGTTTTGCTCTGTGTAGGATAGCTGTCTGCCAGCCCTTGCCAGGGGAACATTACCTGAGGCACAGTGGCAAGCTCTTTGAGGGAAAGTTCAGCAAGCACCTCGGGTTTGGTTTGTCAGCACACTTTCAGGGTAAAATGTGAAGTATTGCAGTAATTGAAAATATTTTGTACTTTATAATGTGCTTTTTATTATAGCTAAGTTGGAGGTGAACAGTAAACTCCAATCTTCCCCTTTGTTCATTTCTTATCTTTAGCAGAAATTATGCTGTATTATAGTTTTTGTTGTTGCTATAGGTCCTGGATTCATCCTGCTATTCCTATGCCATTAAGGGGCTGTAAAGTTGGTTTAAGAAGTTACTTGAGAATTTCTGTAGCATGGCCCACGTTCACAGATATCCGGACCTCGCGTATTCCCCGGTAAGGTTGGCCAGTGTTGCAGTGATCTTTTGCTGTTGTAGGGGTCCTCTGAGCATTACTGAAGCCAGAGCAAGACCAGCAGCTCTCTGGTGGCCACAAGGTCTGAGATCTCATGCTGATACTCTTCCTCTTACCTGGTTGCACTGATATGTGAGGGCTAGTGAGAAAGATACTGTGTCCTCAGGACCAAGTGGGATCCATAAACCATGCAGAAGCTTAGCCCCATTATCCCAATCAGCTTTTGGTTTTAAACTGCTTAAAAAGCAAATAAAACCTGTTTCTTCTGGCTAAGAGCTGAAGTGCTTAAGCAAAGGACTGTCTTGCATGGAGAGTGGAGATGTTTATCCTCTCAGTGTTTCTGTGCTCCAAAAAGATCTATGAAGTGCTGTGGACCACCTTTTCGCTGGGACAAATTTATTTCCCAAATGATTCTCTGGCTTTTGAGCAAGTTTTTGGGTTTTGTTTTTGCTGCACATCCTTCAGTCTGTTGTCCTGTTCGCTAGCAGGATGTGGAAATAATTTTGGAGAAAACATCTTTGCAGTTTTTGTGGTTTTTCTTAATTTCCTACAGAAAAGACTGACAGGGTCAGGAGGGTTTGAGTCCTTAACCTCTTGGTCTTCAGAAGATTTCTCTCAGCATTTGTGCTCTGGAGGCCCTGTTTCTCAGACACCCAAGGATGAAGAGGGTGGAACTGGTGGAAGGTGGATTTTTGGCGCAGAGTTTGCTGCATAGACCAATATATCAAAATACCACCCGGTACAGTTTGTCAGGACTTGGTATGTCACCTAGTAACAGACTTTGCAATTAGATCTCTCTGTTGCTCCTGCACGTTAAAAAATCCTCCTGGCCTTGTGAGGACTCTGCTGCTGTTGTCTCCCTCGGAAGAGCTGCTCTAGCTTATAAGCACCAAGTGTTTTGTATTGATCCAGGTAACAACAGTGTTCCAAAGCCATGGAAACCTGGGGCACATGTCCTCCCCAAATGGCCGCATTCAGTGTCTTTTCCTCCAGCGTTTGTCAGGCAGCTCTGCATGCTTTCCTCTGAATGCCTATGGCGTGTTGCTATGCAATGGGATATCCCTTCCCGGTGGCTTTCTGGTACCTGTTTCTGGTGACCCACCCTCCAGCGGGAGCTCTCACAAGCTGTGGAGCATACGAAATTTTGCTTCAGAAACTCTAGTCACTTTGGGTTGATAGTGGCTTAACATCTGGAGCAGCAACCTAAATATTTATATATGTGTCTACATGCTGCGGGTCGCCTCGGTAGTGGTAAATCATCCCAGTTAATGAATTTTCAGCGTGGCTTTAGGTAGCTGTTGTTTTTATAAACAAATGGTTTTGCTGTGCATGTTTCTTCATAAGAGATGGTTTGAGCAAAGTGCTGCTGACAGTTGTGAGCAAGTAGCGGTGCCGTTTCAGACGTTTCATGTCCTTTTGATGTCGCACGCTTTGTGGTAATGCAGCATAGTGGTTGTTAATGAGAAAGTGGGGTGCGCCGTCTCCTGTCATTCCTGCACAAGACCTGCCGGCACTTGCACGTGTCTTTAATCCTGTGTACAAGCACCCTGCTGAATCAGTGGGCAGCTTCAGTGAAACTCTTTCGAGTGATTTGTTTTATACAGCAGTGAACAAGCAGCCTGGCTCAGCACAGCTTCAAAGAATGACATTTTTAGTATTTTGATTGACTCAATACAAAAAGGGATGAGACTCCAGCAGCTTGGAAAGACGCAGTTACTGTAGTAGGTGTTACCCAGTGATTAATGTCTCTTACCTTAAATCCAAACCTCTCAGCTCCTTTCATACATTTTTGCGAGGGACAGCGGATCCCGTGCCAGTCTCTTAGGACTGAATTTCTTTAGGTGCAGACACTATTGCCAAATTTGGTTTCTTGGCAATTTTGGGCTTAGGAGTTCAGCTCTGACTACGCATTCAGATCCCTGAGTATTCTGCCTGGAAGTTGTTGATCTGTTGAGCTGATTTATAGAACGTGTTATTCTGCTTTCCTGCGGCATTTTTACTGTATGGAAAACATTTTGTGCTTATTATCACTTGCCACATGCATTTAATCTATTTTTGGTAATTCTTCAGGGCCCATCACCATGGTATCCTAGCATCAGTGAACATAATGCCGATATCCATTCAATATGAACTGCTGATGCACAACTGCTTCTAGTATTAACAGAGCTTTGTTATGTTACTTATTTTTCATTTTTCAAATACAAGGTATTTGTGCTTTAAGGAAAAAAAAAGGCTTAAAGCTAAGACCATGTGCACTGTAGATGGAACCATTTCTAAATTGGCCAAATGGAATTAATGAACCCAGTGGACTAGACCTGCCCGTAGTAACGCTGGCTATGCGCTACTGTGTTGGTGATACACTTGAGATGACACGTATTTTTTTTAAAAACTCTAGTGACACAAAGTGGCCAAAGTGCCATGGGTAGCTCTTTTTTGTGGCACTATTTAAATAATTTTTTCCTGCGTGCTGGACACTCTAGAGTCTGTAGAGCATGTAACAGGTTGCTGACGTGATGAGGGGTGGTGGTGTAACATATAGAGGAAGATAGTCAGTAACCTTGATGCACAGCAGTGGATGTACACCAGTACGCTTGATGCACACCAGTCAATGGCAGAATAGTCATTTATAATTGTCTCTGAGCTCGTACTGTAGGAAAATAAAGTGCTTAGGGGACATAAGTGATGAGTGTGTAGAAGATAATGCTGTAAGAGATTGTGATTCAGCGCAGCTTCTTTCAAGATAACACAGAAGTTTACAAACTTGCTCTGTGCAAGACAATAACGCACATTTAACATGTTCAGTGTTTTTCTTATTACCTACATTTACCTCTTGCTAAATCATTATGCAAATGATTCTGAACTAAATGCTTCACAACTAAAGCATGAATGAAAACAAGGTTGTATTTATTCTCTTGGCAAGTACAAGCTCAGGGTATATTTAAAAGACATCAAAGTGGACTGCGTGGGAAAAACGTAAACACCTTTGGATCAAAACCAAACCAGTAGCCTTGCGCTGCTGCGAAAGTCTGTGGTGGGAACGCATGAGACTCTCTTGCACATGCTGGGCAGGTATGCAGAGAGAAGGCAGTTCTGCGAGCTGAGTGGTATCTCCTGGGGCTAGTGCTGGTGTTGAGTCTCAGCCATGTTCTGCTCCTAGTGTATGTATCCTACCAGAAGTGAAAGGGTGGCTTAGTATTTTAAGGCCAAGCTCCACAAAGCTCCCAAATGACTTGCATGCCAGTGAAACATCTTTCTAAAACTGAGTCTCTTGTTCCTTCTCTAACAGCGGCAGATCACCCCTTACACTTTTTGTGGGTACCTTTGTACTTGAATACTGTGTTCAGTTTTGGGCCCCTCACTACAAGAAGGACATTGAGTTGCTGGAGCGTGTCCAGAGAAGGGCGACGAAGCTGGTGAGGTGTCTGGAGCAGAAGTCTTATGAGGAGAGGCTGAGGGAACTGGCATTGTTCAGTCTGGAGAAGAGGAGGCTGAGGGGGAGACCTTATCGCTCTCTACAATCATCTGAAAGGGGGTTGTGGTGAGGTGAGTGTTGGTCTCTTCTCCCAAGTGAGTAGTGATAGGACAAGAGGAAATGGCCTCAAGTTGCGCGAGGGGAGGTTTAGACTGGATATTAGGAAAAAATTTCTTTACTGAGAGAACGGTGAAGCATTGGAACAGGCTGCCCAGGGAGGTGGTGGAGTCATCATCACTGGAGGTGTTCAAAAAACGTGTGGACATGGCACTTGGTGACATGGTTTAGTGGGCATGGTGGTGTTGGGTCGATGGTTGGACTTGATGATCTTACAGGTCTTTTCCAACCTTAATGATTCTGTGATCTCTGGGGCAAACACAGTCTGTCTGTCTCAGAGCTGGACAAGTCATGCTCTGTGTTTCCAGCTACAGCATGTCACTCCATGATTACCAGGTTCTTGTGGGAGATAAGTTGTTGTGACTGAAAATCAAAGAAAAATTAGAAACTCCAGCGTATGGTATCTAGGATGGATTTAGACGACAGCTCACTGTAAAAAGTAGCGTGCTGACCATGCAGGCAAGTGCTACCTTTGCCAGTAAAGGCACTATTTCCTTTCCTTAGTTTTAAATTATGTACTTGTTCTAAAGGACTAAAAGAAAGCTTAGTTTTCTCAGCATGTGCTGGAACTGTTGTTTGTAGAATCACAGAATCACTAAGGTTGGAAAAGACCTGTAAGATCATCAAGTCCAACCATCCAGAGAGTTCCAGTTGACTCTCTAATTTCTGCGAGTATTACAGTCCAGAGTGATGTGGCTCACCAGACATCAGGAAAGATCATTTCTGTGTAGTCATGGAGCTGGGGCGACCTCAAAAAGCTCTTGGCCAAAGGCAGGATCAGTATTACCTCTCATTTCTGAAGGGTGCTTGCCCGTTGTTCCTGGATGCTGGAAAGTTTACAGCTTCGCGATGCAAGCTGTACCTGTTCTTCTCTCCCTTCACCTTTAAGAAGGTTTATCTCATGTCTGAACTGCATCTTCCCAGCTGTGCAGTAAACTCAGCACTTCCTACACCCTTCTGTACCTTATGGACATTAGAAGGTAGATTCTTCCTTTCCTCCAAGCCACAGACTTTACATATCCAAAAACTGCTTTCATGAGTTCCCCAGTCTTCATTTCTTTAGATGAAATAATCCTATCTTCTTCCCTCTCTTCCCTGTTGGTACTGTTGTCTGACCTTTTAATCATTCTTCTTGTTCCCTGGATTTGTTCCAGTCATTCCCATATTTCATCAGGTGCAGTGCCTGTCCTTGGAAACAGGTCTGGAGAAGATGGGACCTGGGAGCAGGGCTGTATGCACTGGATGGGTGACTTCATGAGCAGTGTAGGCTTCTAGCTCAGTCTATTCATGTCAGTGCTTGGTTTGACTTTCTGCAATACCATGGGGCAACTGACTCCTGGTTTCCCTTGTGACCTGTCCACCTCCAGGTCCTTCTTTGCAGAGCTGCTGCCTGGACAAGTTTTTTTCCTCCCGTAGTTGTGAAGCTGATTCTTCCTGCCTGGCAGAAGCATCTTTCAATTTTCCTTATTGAATTTTTTTTCCCCAGAGCATTTCTGCAAGCAGTCAAAAAAGTTTTTAAGTCCAAACCTATCCTCCAAGATACTGACAGTCCCATCTGTCTTGCCTCCCAGCTCATTGTGCCTTGAAAGGCCATGGTCTCTTTTCTTCTACCTGTTTGCATTTTTCTATCCTTAATGCAAAGTCTGAACAGCAAACTACAGCCTGAACATAGTTTGCTTATGACAGTGTCAAGCCAAGTAATACTGATCTAGCTACCATTTATTTTGGCGAGTAATGGCTGGAAATGATCAGGGCTCAGCAGTCTCCCACTTAACGCATCCAAAAGCTCAAACCTCAAACCTCATGAGCAGCAGGACCTGAACAGTCCAGCGCTGGCACATAAACTCACAGTATCAATAGTAAAACACCAGAATAATCTGCCAAGTGACAAATCAATTGTCCCTTTCACTAATACCGAAACTAGGTATGTGTTTTGATTCAAACAGGCAGTCTAGTTTGAATCTGAAACCAGCTTTCACTTCACTGACATGTGACACACTGACATTTATTCTTTTCAAGCTATTGCATGAAATTAATACAGTTTCTTTTAAAAATTCATCACAGGCTACCCTTCTCTTCTCTTTCCCCTGCTCCTGCTAGGCTCAGGGAAAGCCTGCCACGTAATGCATGTAAGGAATTCACACTGAACACAGAAGCTGGGCTGGAAGGAGCCAGTCCAGCACTCCTTATCTGCGACACACCGTACACTGCTTACCCACTTACTGCGGGCTTCATACCGTTTCCACTGGAGTTTGGTGGTGAATAATTCACTGGGAGTAGCTGTAGCTCCAATAAGCAGTGGGGGCAACTCAGACTCCCAAGCGCTCACGATAGTATTTTTCTCCGGCTAAATGAGTGTTTTTCTTGGCTTTTGTGGTTTTGTATTTTGCTATTTTGGTACCAGAATGAACTGCTTTGCTGGGGCAATTACTGCTTGTTCCAGTGACATTTTGGTAAGATGGATGTTGTTTTAAGAGGAGATTTGTATTTCTGGGTAATATCGAGTAGTGGTCCAGGTCCTTGCAAAGACTCAGGGGGACAGTTTGGAAAACCTAAGGTTAAAGGGTGACTCCAGCAGGTGTGATCTGTGTGTTACACAGCTCTCTTGCTCATTGATATGTCACCAACTGTGCCCGTCTGCTGGTAACTTCACAAACAATGTCCACGAAGGGGAATAACAAGTCGCAATGAGCTTCCATCAGGTGGTGGAGGGCAGTGAGCCGTGGTCTTGGCCTCTCCTTCTGCCACTTGCAAGCTGTCATCTTTTCCTGAGCAATGCCTGTATTTTATCTTCATGTTCAAACTCTCCACATTCTTCTGTTTTCTGTCTTCTCCATTGAGAGTCTAGAAATAAAATAACCTCCTAATCATTTCTTCTGTAACTATATAACTGGAAATGTAAGTGTAAAGGGAAATGTAAAGTCTCTTCCTGTTGCTTATTAGTCAATGTAATACATTTTCTAGTCTCAGAGAGATTACAGCAATATTTTATGCCACTTTTTTCTAATCTGCTTTCTCAATTATCAAATCCCTTGGAGGAAAACTTTTCAATTCAGTCATCAGAATAGCCAGAGTTGCTTTATGTGCTGTTTCCATTTTCGTTACTCAAGTCTGTATCAGGAAGGGCAAAGAATAACAATTGTATGAGTATCTATTCTCAGCCCATCAAGGAACACAGCAAAACGTAGGCTGCCCAATCTCGCTCAGCCAAAGTCCAGAGCTGTTGTACTGTTCAACTCCATGTATTTTTATCAGCTTGTGTTTCAGGCTTTCTCTGTGTGAGAGAGTTTAGATCAAAATGTTGCTTAAAAAGTCCGTAAGTGAGAGAAGGCAGGAAAGATCCTAAAATAAGGCCAAAGAGACTACAGCATGGCTTCACTGTCATGGTCCAATCATTCTTTCCATTAGTCTCAAGGATTATAAATTAATGACTCCACTATTTATTCTGTTTCTCTCACTGAAGCATTTGGTTAAGCCCATAAACTGCATGAGTCTGTAAATATGAAAAGACTTGGCATTTGATGCCTTCTGTCATGCCAGTGGGGTTGCTGGTTTCTGTTTTCCTCTTAATGTTTCTGTTCCTAAAACACCCTGCTATACACACCCTGCCAGGATTATTTTGAGGTGCTAGCAATCCTTTCTGTGTCAGCCCAGGATCCACTCATGCCGAGGGAATTCATGACAATACTTTCCTTGCTTTGCACAGCTAGAGTAGTAGAGGAGAGAGAAAGAGATCATGGGTGGATGCCAGGCCTGGCTCTTAGTGGGTCTTACTCCAGAGGTGTCTAAATCATGCAACGTGTAGCGGCATGCAGGCTTCTTCAAAGTGGTATGGTTGTGAGAAGCTATTGCTGCTGCTGCCTGCAGCTCTTGCTTGTGGGCAGTGGCAAGGCGTGAACTTCCGAGCACAGGGGGCAGGAGCAAGTCTGGGCAGTGACTGGCCAGGCTGTGCCGAGAGTGAGTGAGGGGTCCTGGTTTGGAGAACATAAGGTTAGGTTTCGTGGGAGCAGAGCCAGGGTGAGGATAAGGAAGGAGGCAGAGGTCCCAGGGTGGGTGATGTGACTTGGGGTTGGAGTTGTGGTTTGGGCAGAGGACACAGTGAGAGTGGACACAGGCTTAGGGGCCACTTTTGGGAGGGTGAGAGCAGTGGGAGAAGACCATGGAGGTTGGTGGGAGCCCTTGGTGATGGTACTCACAGCTGTGGGCAGTAGCAGAGCACAGTCCGGTGTTGAACCCTTGTTTTACTCTGTTCTGACACTCTCTGGGATATATATAATGTGGAAACAGAAAACCTTTACATTCAACCCACTGCAGAGAAGACAGATGTTTCCTCCTGGTAAGGGAAGCTTTCAGATGACAGATATTGCAAAGCACACCTTTTAAAAGAATTCAATTGGGTACCAATTAGCCATAATGAAATAAGTTTAGCGTGGATGTTTTCATACGGAAGTGAGCATTAGCTGCTGCAATGTGCAGTGTGAATGGAAGTATCCTGCATTACAGAGCTTCGCTGTGAGAGGGTCAGAGGCGTAATTGTTTGCAGCTGTTCCAGGCGTGTTTCCACTGTCAGTGTAAATACTGGGGATGAGTGCACCGGCCGGCTAGACTTTGGGCTGACCTAGACGGCTTCTGGAAACTCAGGATATGCCATTCCTAAAAGGCTCTTAATTTTTCCCATCCCACCCTGATTGAAAACATTCCTCATTCAGCCAAAATGTGAAGGAGAGATAAAAGGGTCCAGTTCAGCTCCTGTTGAGAGCAGTGACCAATCTCAGCCAGGGCAGGAGCTGGCTGACAGTGGGTGACAGCAGCCTGCCACACCAAATCAGACCGATTCTGACATTTAGAAATCCTGGATAGTGTCCCCTGTCCCCCCCAATTTTCTTTAAAGCTCTGGATTCAGATTCTGTTCTGGTGCTGGTGTAGGCGCCTGCCAATTTGGCAACAATTTCCTACACACCATCTGAAGAGCTTGTTCATTGCACAGGTCTGCAACAAAAAAACACCAGCAAACAGGTTCTTAGGTGAAGCACTCTATCCACTCCATGCTGAGCACACGTAGGTTATAGGAGCAATATCCTTTGATTCGTTCAAAGAATATTGTAGATTATTTCCTGTTTAAATAAAAAAACATTTTAAGAAAGGAACAAAGAATGAAAAGGGTTTTATTTAAGGAAAACAGTTTGAAATGAGCCTGACCATGGCAGCATCTACCAGGTTGGTGTTTATGACTCTGAGTAATCACATTTTAGCCACAAATGGGTGACAGAGGAAAAGCCACAATCAGTGTAGTTGATTATTTCTGGGGCTGCTCACTGGACTTGTTAATTTTTTGTTATTTTTATAAATTTTAGAAATTGGTAAATTGGTAAATTCTACACTTGTGTGTGTAAACAAGAGAGAATTGTGTTTGACAGGCTGTCTGAAAAATGATTGATACAGAGGGAAAACAAACGGGTCAGCCCTTGAAACAGGTTACCAACAGCAGTGAGATGACTGTGGTCATCTTCATTGATTGCAGTGGATCCTCCTAGATCTGTTGGAGCCTTTTGGATATTAAGGTTTTAAAAGCCTGCAATCCTGGAAATGTCTCCAGGAACCTCTTAGAAACTGTATCTCACCTTAGTTCTGTTGCTGGGACACAAGGTCCCGGGTCTGGCAGCGCACACCCATGCTTTCAGTGCAGCCTGGGGATGTTAGTGTGCTAGGAAGCCCTGGGGGTATGAGCCAGGCCTGCTGCCTGCATGTACTGACTTCTACTGCGTACAGTGAACCTGGTGCTTCAAATTGTGGTGACTTTGCCAGCCCTGCCCCTTACTCTAAGGATCGAACTTGACCTCTAGAAATCATATTGCGCCTCTGCAAGAGTTAAAATCCAGGAGAAAAGGCTTTTCAGAGCGATTGAACAACGTGTATTACCCACATTAATACGTTGTGGCCATAGGACTCAACCTTGGTGAAAAGCAACCTGGTGCATGATAGCTTTTAAACCTGATTTCTGTTCTCTCTGCTGAACTGTACAACAGGCATGAGCGATTATCTATGAACACACCTGCCAGTTAACACCTCTGATATTATTGTCCCACTGTGCTAATGAGGAAGAGAACATAAGATTTTGTACCTCATTTTCACCATGTGCAAGCTTTTATTTTTGCGATAGGAACTCCATTTGAACAATGTGCTTCTGCGCATGCTGCTGCCCCAATACTTGCTGCTAGCAACTGCTTTAATTTGGGCACAGGCAAATTAGCACTTTTCTTTCTTTGCAGGTTCCTCCTCTCCATTTATCACCAGTTTATGTGGAAATATGTTCAGTGGGCTGTACTCAAAGTAGGGTTTTCAATGAAAAGGTAAATTTATTTCCCATATTTAAATTATGCCTTTGAGGTATGAAAGATCTTGCTGTTTGCTGTGAGGTATTGAATAGGTTTCTTGCTTGTGTTTGCGGATGGAGGGAACCAGGAAATGTTTGTGAGTCTTGTTGCAAGTCAGAGGAACTTGGCAGCACACTCCTACATGGGGAAGGAATTCTTCCCCACTCTCTGCTGGGGTAGCCCTTAAACAAGTAAATAAGAGGACCGGTCAGACTGAAAACTAGTTTTCCACCCTGGTGTGGAATCTGCTGGGTTTTGAAACTCCTGGTAGGATGATTTGCTGTTAGTGTTTTCTTCCCTTTCTGGTCACCGGTGGAAGTTCTGTGTTGGATAGAAACCTCTTACCCTAATGGTTGGGATGCAGCTGTAATCCTGGAGAAAGAGGATCATACCTGCTCTTCTGAGGGCAGCCAACATGAGAGCTTCCAAGTCAGGTAGCAGAGGAAGAGGGTGACAGGCAGGGAGCCTCTGTGTTGCATCAGCCTGGGCTGTCACCTGTCTCATAACATAAGGTGGTCTGAAGCCTTCACAAAGTCATGGTGGCTCTCATTGACTCCATGTGGGTCATCACAAGGCAGTTCAAGATGAGGAAGGTGTGCTCTGGCTGTGCCCTTCATATTGCATCAGAAGGGTTTTACAGAGGGTGCTACTCCAGCTCTATGCCAATAGAACATCTCTCCTCGGTAGCGCCATCCTCCTCACACAAGTGACACCAGTTTTAGGGCCAAAATCTGTCCATTGATTAGCAGTTTCCACAGGGCATCTTGAAAAAAGGCCATTTAGATGGCAATTGTTTAGGTCCTCTGCAGCGGAGCAGAGAGGAGCTGCCCTGTGGCCTGGGATGCGGCACGGGGCGCAGTGTGCACAGTGCCTCTGGCGAGCGGCAGCTCTGCGTGCGGGTCTGTAACGTGCTTCCCCCACCAAGGCATGGAGCAGCAGCAGACCGGGCAAGACTGAGGAGCCAAAAACCAGAGGGAAACATTCCAGAAAATCTCGAGAACACTGATGCCGTGCAGCATGGTCTCGCGTACTCCTTCAGCCTTTGTTCATGTTTGGGCTGCCAGGTGTGATGGCAGCTAGCTGATGTTTCTCTGCCTTTTTGTTAGGTGGACACGAGTTTCTGCCACTCGGGAGAGGTGCACTTATCCTGTAGCGGATGTGTATGGTACAGCTGAGACCTTTTGTTTGTTTCTGCTCCCCCCCCCCCAGTATTTGGGTGTGATTTCAGGGATGTTTGCAAGCACATAAGCAGTTTAAAACAATGTGAATTCCTTGTTCCATTACAAGAATCACACCATAGATCCCTCTTTCTAATATAATTCACAGCTAAAAATAATTTATATATTGTCCCCCAAAATGCAAGACATTGCTAGAACATGAATAGAATACTAGAAAATAAACATACACATGCATACATGCATGCATTAGAAAACTCTTTTGCTTCAAAATTTTGAGCCCAAAAGAAAATTAATTTAGCATCGTAAAGTTTTGTTATCTCTTGGGTAGAGCTGATTTTTTTCAAAATTCTGTGTCATTGGATAATAAAATTTTATTTTTAGACCACACTACAGCTTTTTAAAGTTGTAAAATAGAAATGATTAGAATACACTGGCTTTTCCAAAGACGTGCTGTCTGTCAGGATAAAGTAAAAATAAGAATAACAAAAAAAATATGTATTGGGCTGCTTCTTAATGCTGTCCCTGCCATAACTGACTTCCAAACATTTTAACAATGTTCACCTTGGAGAGTTTTAGTGATTCAGTTGCACTTCAAAATTTTTGAATTTTTTTTAAACCAGTTTTGGTAAAAAACTAACTTCACAAAATTGCAAGAAGGAAAAGATTACACAGTCAAGTAAGAATTCATTCCTTGGTTATACATTGCTTTGTTCATATTTTTCACAGAAACAGTTGAAACTTAAATTCCAGAGCATGATGCTAATGAAAGCAATAGTCTAGTCACAAAAGTTCGGGGTTTTTTTTTTCCTCCCTGACTGTGTCTCTTTTTCCAATCAGTGTTTATTTGTATTGCTGTCTGAATTGGTTTTGGACACTGACCTTACGATGTTTCCCTAACTTGAGACCTCACGAAGTGAAATACAGTTTCCTTAGACCCATGAAGGAAACAAATTAGATGGGACCGGTTATTTAGATCACGTTGTGCAACAAAACTGAAGGGAAAAGTCTTTGGCCCAGCTCCAGGCCAGCTGTGGCTCGTCCGACGTAGCTGACTCAGAGGATATCAGACAGTCCGTGCTGGAAGACGCTGTGCATGGTGATGGGGTGGTTTGGAAAAGGCTCCTGGCTTGTTTTTGAGGGGGCGGGGAGAGGAAAAACAGTGCAAAGTCAAGGCACTTCTCACATAGTTCAAAATAACCTGTGTGATGGGGCACCCACAGGTTGAAATACGTAATTACAGTACTGTGCAGTAATAGGCTGTGCCTCAGTTGCACTGGCCAAAGCTTTGAGGAAACCTGTGTCAGAAGCTGGGCTGTAGAAGTGGTTGCAGTTGCTGGAGGCCACAGTCTGTTGTGCTTCCATCTGGAGCTGGCTGAAGCCATCTCTAAAAATAGATGCCTGCTTGTGAGTCACAAATTACCGGTCTGAAAAGAAATTAGATTAGTAGCCCTCAACCTTGAGTATGTTGGGAGCCTTCCCCGAGTATTTTGGGGAGAGGTCCCCCATCCCACCCGCGCGCAGGTACCCACAGGCTTGGCAATGCCACGGGCTAGGGATGAGCTGGGGTGCTGGCATCAGCAGTGGCCGGCAGGCTACTTGGTGCTCTGTTTTCTCACAGGTAGGTTCTTTTGTGCGATTGTCACTTTGAGTACGAGCTTGACAAAATAGCAAAGACTGGAGGCTGGCTGTGACGAGCAGCCAATTCCCCCTCGCAGTTACCGCTTATGTACCATTGTCACTTAGCATCTCTCCGTCCCTGTGCAATGGGTACAGTAATAGGGATTTGGAGGGAAAATCCTTATAGATGACTATTGGCGTAGACTGTCTCCATTCTCCTGTTTCCCTCCTCTTAAGGATGCTGCCTGAAACCCTGTTTTTGCCGAGAGTTAAAGTGTTTCTTTGCTTAGAAAATTGAAGCTCTTAAAGAAATTCACCTCCATTGGTCTATGTCATACCATGGCTTTTTGGCAGAGGATTTAAGAGTGGGACTCCTTTCATTTGGGACACTGGGTTGATTGAACTGTTAGGTACAAATAGTATTTGCTCCTAATTTGTTCCACCTCATTTAAAAAGGACAGTGAAAGGGTTGAGTGGCTTGCCTCTCTCTCAGGTGTATGACCTGTTCCACGCGGAGCCCCTCTGTTGGCCTTGGCAGGACCGGTGACTGGAAAGGGGAGGTTTAGCTGCTGGAGTAACTACACCATTTGCTGGGAAAAAGTTAGTGTGAAAAATATTTAGCCTGAGCCTCAGAGTTGTGGAAAGAAGACTGGCTGTTTCTTTAGAAAAACGAGTGCTTTCTAAGAACAAACAGAAAACTTCCAACACCCTTCTCTTCCGATAAATAAAAATACTGGTGACAGTGTTTTTAAGACTCCCTGCTTGCATAGTTACTCTGATGATAGAGGAGGGGGCTCAGGGTCACCAGTGTCCCATCTTCCTGGTGCAGTGGCGGCCAGGCACCCTTTGCAGAGCGCTCCGCTGGCTTACGTCTTGGTGGAGCTGCGATTTCTGTGTGGGGCTTTCCAGGGCATCCCAAAGGAGACCTGCACTTACGATTCAGATCTGGGATGTGACAGGCTTTGGTTCATCCGGATTCCAGGCATCATTTAAAATAGCTCGTGGCTTAGCAGCTCAGATTTAATCTTTTTTTTTCTTTTCTTTTTTGGTTTGTAAGACATTCATATTCAGGTCCTTCCTATCAAAGCTATTGGTGCATTTCTGAAATTAATGTATTCAGAAACCATTTGTTTAGCTTGGGTACTATAATACATTTGTTTTCCCATCAGTGTATTAAGGGACTAGATAAATGCATGACCTATTTGTAAGAACGCAGTCTGTTTCCTGAAGTTGTAAGGATCTTCTATTTGCCTTCATATGCAAAGCGACACCGGAGCTGGAATTCATATTAAAGGAAATATCCAGCGGCATAATCCGTTTCACCTCCGCAGCCGCATTTACCATTCTTAATAATAGTGGTTACATATCTGTGGTTCAGTTTTGCAGTTCTCCACATATGTTAAACATACAATTTCCTGTTATATTTTAGTTGGCAAAAATAGAACTGACATTTTTCACACAACTTGGTTTTTATTTGCTAATATCCGTATAAAACACTAGATTTACTGACAGAAAGTTTCAGAAGGACAACCCGCTTCCCCCAAACCTGAAGGCTATAGAAATTTAAAGTGCTGAGGAAAGAGACCAATATTCCTCTCCCGCGCCAGTGACACCTTCAGCACTGTCAATAAAGCTCTGCTGGTTGTGGTGTGCTCATTTCCAGCTCAGGCAGATAGCAAGAAGGAGGGCACACCCTTGCTTCACCAAGTTAACCTTGGGCAGCACCTCAGAAATGACCACAAATACTTTTATCTGAGTAGATCCCCTCCAACTCTCCTACCTTGCAGAAACAAGTTTGCCTTGGGACTTCCGAGGTCACTGTTGCAGATTTTGAAAGAGGACGTGGGAAGCACGGCAATGTTTTTGTCTACTAGACCATGAGAAAGGGTGGTTTTGGACTTCCAAAAGTCCAGATGCTGTTTCTGAGAGCTGTGAGAGGAGGAAATGAAGTCAGGGACAGGCAGCAGCCCATGTAGGAGTCTCTTGCAAGGGAAAGTGGGACAGGACGGAGAATGGAGAGAAGAGGTACAGCTGAAGCTGCTTCCCATCCTATTCACAGCATGGCCCTTCTGCCTGCGCTTGGTCTGAGGTTTGGTGTTGCAAGGAAAAATTCCAGACGCATTACTCATTTATGTTAGAGTCTGTTGACCTGATACTGTAAGCTGGGAAAACAGGCTTGAAACAAAGAGGCCAGACATGAGTGAACAGAATGGTAATGACTCTACAGTAAATCGTGT
Organism: Gavia stellata; assembly: GCF_030936135.1. Lineage (NCBI taxonomy): Eukaryota > Metazoa > Chordata > Aves > Gaviiformes > Gaviidae > Gavia > Gavia stellata. The sequence continues at coordinate 7,168,616 of NC_082602.1, forward strand.
CGTTTTGAAGAGGTTAATATGCTCATATTTTACTGAATGTATTAAAACTCTTAGTTAAATATTGTATGTTACTGGAAGGGAAATAAAATTTTATTTAAGTGGGAGCATTTTAATTTTATCACATTTTCTTTGATTTCCTTGAAGTCTCCAAAATTGATTTTACAGGATTTTCAAAGTGGATAGTGTATTTATAGTTTTGCTAGGTTTGCTGCTGAAAACAAAGAAAGCAAGGCTTCAAGATTAACATGGTTAAGAACCAAGCCCTGCCAAAACTTACACATGTGCAATTGAAAGCCTGCAAGTATTCTCCATGCACTAATTCAAACTACTCACATGAGTAAAGTTAAGAGCTTAATTGCATGCAGGTATTGTTTCCTCAAAATTAAGTAATTTGGTTTCTGAGGCTGTGAAGACCTGGTGTTATGCAGCTCCCATGACCCCTGAAATAAGAAAGCATTGTAAAGACTGCATAAAATGACTTCTTTTGTTAAAATATTACTGAGACGAATGCTCCCCTCCCCTCTCCGATCGATATGATCTGAATGTTACATCATTTCATCTAAAAGAGATGCAGGTTTATATACTTTTTCTGTGCAGAGCCATATGAAATGAAAACTAATGAGGTTCAAAAGGTTTCTGAACATTTCAAAAAAAGTTTCATTTCAGTTTCCCATCTGGAAACTGCCAGAATTGAGGGGGGAAGGGATCCTTATTTTTTCCACAAGATCCTCTTGAGATCTTTTGTTACTGTGAATTGGCCCTCAAGAACCCCCAGAGGGTCTATTCCCAGATGTTTTCCCACCCGTCTTTCGGGACAGACCCCTGGGAGTTTTCCCACCTGCCTTCCCTGCAGTCCCTGCCATCGGCATGGGCTAGCGTGGGGTGTGAATCCCATCTCATGGATGGGGCTGAGTGTGGCTGAGTTGGAGCAATAGCTTTTTCAGCACCATCTGACTGGCAGCGGCCGGCTGCATGGAGACAGCAGTGGGTCCCCGGCTCCACGCTTGGCTGTCGCAGCCTGCCGGTGCTGGTCAGGCCCCAAGGATCGTTGCTGTAGATATGCCCCCCCATCCTGCTTGTAATTTGGATTCACATCCTTTGTAAAACCTCAGCGTTGGACCCCTTGCAGTTGTTTCAGCTGAGACTACATTTATCTCTTTCCAATGAAGTGATTTTCACCTGTAAATGGTTGCGAGTCCAGTTAGAGATGACCTTCTTTCCTGAGCGATATTCTCAACTGTTCTTTAATTCTCATGCATCCTCCCCTGATGAAAAACGTTTTCTCGGACACCTCGTCAGGCCGATGTTCGTTCCCTGCTTAGGGGACAGGAGTTCTCCGATGACAGGGCTCTCCCATTTCAGGCTAAATTAATTATTCTATTTAACATCTGCTGGCTCCCTGGAGCAGTTAGCTTTTTAATAACTCTCCCCACTTTCTGTAAGATGGCTGTTTGCATGCCACAGCCTTGGCTCCTGGGAGCCTTTTTTCTTTCAGTTGTGACACCCAGGACTTTCAAAGCATTTAAATGGAGGGTGCTTGTGATCTGCATGTGGCAGCTCCCCCGAATTTCAGCCCAAATCCTTTTCGGTGTATATTTTAAAGGATGATTATTGATTTTGGGGTAGCTGATTTTGGCCCCTAAACTTGAGCTATCATAAAATTGTTCTGAATTTTGGAGTTCGGTATCAGAAGTTCATCCTGCAGGGATCCTGGCATTATCCCAGGCTAGAAGAAGCTGTTTCAAGTCTTGAAGCAAACAAAATGCTTTCCCTTCCCCTTGCAGCCCTTCCCGCTACATACAGACTTTCACGTAGATAGAGTGTGCTGAGGCTGGAGGAGGCAGGAGGAGGTGGGGAGACGACCAAGGTGCAGGGGGGACCATCAGGGAGATGTAGGGTTTTTCCCAGCCTGCCCGTGGTGGAGGGAAGCACGCTGCCTGCTGCCTTTCTCTGTGCCAAATAGGAAAAAAAAAGGCCATCGCTGAAAAATGCATCTCCTTGCAGGTACTAGTTAACTCATTTAAATGTCACTTAGCAGACATGTAGACACAACCCTGCTGTTTAAAACACTCTATCTGCTCATAATCACTGCAGGGGGAGTAAAGGCAGCTGTAATGAGCCTATGAGATCAATAATTACTCTTCAGAGTCTGTTTCTGCCTGGTTTTAAACACCAGAAAATACAGAGAAATGCCCAAGTTAAAGAACTGTAGCTTGGCTGCCCGCTTTGCCAGTGCTAGCACTGTAGAGAGCCAGAGTACAGCTGCCTTGTGGGATGGGATCAGGGTGCATGTGTCAGTGGCTATGGGTAAGGGAAGATACAGACCATCCCAAAATACACTCCCCCTTTCTCCCTGGGGGCAGCAGCAGTACTAGCCAGGCTTCGTGGCCGTGGGCCGCACATCTTCTTCCCTGAAGCTGCAAAATTCAGTTGTCCTTGATTTTGCATACCCCCCAGCTCCAGTCAAGAATCATCCTCTTGAAGTTGGTGTATCCGTGAGAGCGTGATAGCTGTGACAGCACTCGCGGGCGGCCAACCCCCTCCTTTCACTCCTGCTCTGTAGAAATGAGCCTGGCTTATCCGCCCTCTGTGAATGTCTGCCCCAGGTGTAGTCTGACATCTGCTTTTTTTCCCCCCTCCCATTAAAGCTCATATCTCGTTGTTCTGACAACTCTCCAAGTTGTTTAAATCATCTACATTTATGATGTATGGCTCCTGTATTTGATATACCTCTTAGCTCCTTGTCATTCACAGATCGCTGTCAAATTCACATATTCCACCAATAAATAACACAGAATAAATAATGTCGCTGATAAATATGCTGAACGACATTCACTCCAGTGCCAATTCCGGGAGAGCTGAACTGATACCGCTCGCTGGCCTGCTGCAGCACCCGCTTAATGACTCACTGCTTCCTGGATGTCAACTGGGTTTATATTCACCTTCTTTGTATTAATAATGAGACAATAGTGCCTTGCTTTCTGCAAGCCACCTCCGTGTCAGAGATTTTGTTAAAACCTGACAAATGACTGCTTTTCCACCACATAAGTCTTCAGTTTTACTATCTGTGCTCAGCAATTGCTAAGCTAACAAAGAGCAATCATTGAAGTAATAGGTCCTAAACACAGAGTTGGTATTTGCTACACAAGTAAAAACTGCAAACGAGCCATAGGTGAGTCACTAAAACACTTTGGTATGATGTGTTTCTAGAGGTTCAGCAGCCAGCAGAGCACTGTAGATGGCTCAATATATGACTGAAAAGGAAAATAAATTAAGTAGCAGGAAAGCCAAGGAGAGGCTTCAAGCAAGATGCTGATACAATTACAGCAGAAATGAAACCCAAGCACTCTCTGAAGAGCTGAGTAACACGTATGGTAGAACTGTTAATGTATCTGACACAATACTTTTAAAAGCAAAATCCTGTTCATTTCCTCCGGTAGGTTTCTTTCATACCGAATGGGACATGTAGTCGGAACACAATATTTAAGGCAATGCAAGATGTGCTGGCGAGCAGCCAGCGGCTGCCTTTCCTCCTGGCTGGCCCCAGCGCTGGGGGCGAGGAGGCAGTGGCTGGCTGGGTGCTGTCTCCCGTGTAACCCCCTGCGGGCAGGGCTGCCAGGTAGGGCTCCCTGCAGGACAGTGGGGTCCCGAGGAGGCCCGTTGGCCTCCACCTGCTTGAAAGCAGCCTGAGCCCACCGGACTGGCTGAGGGGCCAGCGAGCTGGGCGCTGCACCCCAGCACCGGGGCGGCTGCAAGTCGGGACCATGTGGCACACCTCAACAGTGATTTGGGGAGCAGCTATGCTGCTCCCTGGCTTTTCCCTTTGGCGGGCAAAAATTCCCTGCAGCTCCTGAGAGAAAGGTTTGCTTTCCTTTTTCTCACCTGGTTTCCTCATGGATTACCATCCCCTTCCTCTTCTTGCCGGCAGCTCCCCTTTGGTCTGGATTGTATTTGGCCCCATGACGCTGGGTGCCTCCCTGCCCTCTGTGGCAGACCTGGTGGCGGTCTCTCCCCTCTTTTGGGTGCACCCCTCTTTTGGGTGCTGTGCCACTTCGGGGAGGTTTGGGGAGCAGCAGAGCAGAGGGATAGCATGGGCCCTTGGTCACTGCTTTCCTCAAGTGTCACGCATAACAGACCTGGTTTTGCTAGCCATGGTATCACCAGCCGAGCCCTATCTGTCGTTGGGCCGTGGTTTCACAGGCTGGAATTTTGTCATGCAATCATGTTTGAGCACATAATTGCTTTACCTTGTAGTAACAAATCAGGTTGGAAAATGGAGCCCAAATGATAAAGTACCTAATAAAGTGAGAAATCAGGTTCCAATACATATTTGGCTTTATTAACTTAAGGAGCAGCAGTATTAAGGCATCTATTCTCACTGCTGGCATTTTTTTTTCTCCCACTCAAAGCTGGAAAGTCAAATCACTGGTACTGTCAGAAACAGGTATTACAGTCACTGGGGAGAGATAAGGCAAAAAAAAAAGCTGAGTTGTGGACTGTTATCTCAGCTGCAGTCTGTTTGTATCTGTCCCGAGAAGCAGTGGCTGCAGACAGCAGTGACACAGAAGGAGGTAGCCCTGCCTTCGCGTGAGGCTGTCATGCATGACAGATATACATCATCAACAGAGGGAGAACTGGGTAACAGTAGTATTTTCCAGTGAGGTTGTTTCAGAGAAGTACAGATGGTTGTATTGACAAAATATTTTCTGGTTATTTTATTCTCGATGCAAACTGTCTTCTCTAGAAGTTGCCGCTCTGAAATTTTGCCGTCCAGAATTAATCCCCGAGTACTCCAGAGCAAGCCAGAGTAAGACATGACACTGCCTCCCAGCAACCTTCGCTTGCTGGTACTGCAGGCAAAAGCAGGGGCTCTCGGCAGCAGGGCAGCACCGCTGCTCCCAGCGCCTGAGCCTAAGTGCTCAGCCCTGGGCAACACAGCACAAATGCTCTCCACGGGGTTGTGCAAAAACGTTTGAAGGTACGGGTTAGACTCATGTAGGGAGCCATGAGCACCAGCAACTTTTTTTTCTGGTTTATTTGCTTGAAATGCCAGCATTCTGAGGCGGTGTCCACTGCTTCTCTTGGAAATCGCGTCTTTAGGCATGGAGATCTTTTTTTTGAAGGGTAGGCAAATATCACGAGCATTCATTTTAAATCTTCTGGGTTTATTTTCAGGCATAGGGCATTAATGAGACAAAAATGTCTTTCTGATGTATGAAAGCATGCTTCCTCTTAAAAGATATGCAATGTACTGATATGAAATGATACAATGAAGGAAAACAAATAACAGCAAATAGCATTTCTAATTGGCCCTACGTACATTTGAATATGAGTGGGAATTAAGTGCTCTGGAATATTTTTAAAGGATGATACTGCTGCTTTCTGATGGTACTTTTATATTTGTCCATAATGACTCATTTGTCTGTTTGGCAAAGCCACATCTAGTGGGCTTGTGAGTCAGGACCCTTGGTAGACCCCCAATGTTTTTCCTGAAAGTGTGCACATGAGGAGATTCCCAGGGACTCCCCGGTGCCACGTTTTCTCAGAAAACAGGTTCCAACAGGGTAACTTTTTGAAGCAGAAAAAATGTCGGCTTAACATAAAAGGCTCTTTTTGTGTCCTTGGAGGGCAGGTCCTTCCCCTAGTCTTGTTTTTGAGCCCAGTGCCTCCTGTGTTAGAGCCTCCAGCCCACTCCCCCATGTCCCCAGGCAAGCCACCATCACTCCCTCACCACCGAGGCTGGCTCCAGGGTGCTGCCCACTCCTCCCGGGAGGCATGCCAACCCCCCCAGGTGTTGCAGTCATCTCTGCCCCCTCTCACGCGCTCTTTCGAAACTGAGGGTGCCCTGGGCTCTCCAAGGAGGGATGACTCCCCTCTCCTCCCAGGAGGCTCCATCAGACCCAAAGTGCAACAGCAAGAGCAAAGCAAATCGGCAGCTCCCCTCCCTGCCTCCGCGACAGGCTGGGACATGCTGTACACATGCAGCCAATGGAGAGCAAACACATAAACCAGAGCCAGGCCACCAAACTGGTTATGTGGATTACTCCCTCTTTTGCAGAATTACTGTTTGATGCATTTGTAGAGCTGAATTTTTGAGCCTCCCCAAAGTAAGGGCATGGAAAAGTGATGGGAGCGAAGATGATGCTGTAGTATTGACGTGGGCAGTTTTGCTGGCTTCACAGCGTGTTGCCCATTTGTAGTAAAAGATCGTGGCATTTGTTTTGGGGGGTAACTACAAATTGGTGTCAATCTAGTGTAGAAACTTGAAACTGCTTAGTAATATCCTGCTGCACAAGGTTGTTTCTTTGCAAGTTTATTTACATTTGTTTTATAGTCAGAAGTGTGAGGAAGTGCACTGCGGAAGGCAGCAAGAGCAGCTCTCAATCTGCTGGTACTGGCTGGAGTGGCTAGACAGCAAAATCGCATTTCTATTTTTTCTCTAAATAATTGAAAGGGGAAAAAACCCTAACATCTTTGTCTGTAAAGACTTTGTTTATACTAAGGAAAGTTTACACAGCTTGTAGAGAATTAATTTGTAGGAAATGAAACCTCTGTATCTTCTCCATCTTGTATACATGGTCACCACCTCATTCCAAATCACACCACCACTTGGGTTAGGACATTAGGGTTATCAGCAAGATTTGAGGTTTCAGAAAGAAATGCTTTTAATCTTAGATTGAGAAAAATGAGCAGAAAGAAGAAATGTAAAATCTTGCTTTATAGCCTTTTCAGAGGAGCTAGGCTCAGTTAATATCCTGAGATAAATCTGAGAGATCCTGGGAGGATGCAATAGTTCCAGTTTGCCCTACTCTTTATGTCATGAGACACAATTTATGTTGGTGCCACCAGGTGCAGCTGGGAGTCCATTTTGTGCTGGCCTTGCTCTGGCAGAGGACAAGGCACCAGCAAGAGGTGAGCGAGAGCTGCTGTGGGTCTCAGCCAGCAGTGGCCCTGCTGCTGAGCTTGGTACACAGATGCTGTAGGGATGCTCAACTCCACTGGGCAGGAACGGGGAGGCATGACCAATTTACGGGAACGGGGAGGCATGGCTAATTCGTGGGCACGGGAACCAGGAGAGCTGTCGGAGTCGCAGGAAAGCAGCATCAAAGCGACGGCCCGGGCTCTGACTCCTGCTTCCCACCCTCCGGAGGAGGGTCAGGAAAAAGCCAAACTTTCCGGTCAAAACTGAATGGGAAGCTTGCAATGTTTGGGGTCACTTTAAGAATGTAAAAAAGACAGACTCCTGAATGAACTTTTTATATCCTCTGATCCTCTGCCTCTGCACATCCTGCTTCCGTGGGCAGTGGGAATGACAAAAGCCTGAACTATAGTTGTAGTATTTTTAACCTAGGCTGCAGCAAGAGGTGCTGGACATCTTATGGGAGAGCACGTTTCCATGGATCTTCAAAAACATTTGTTTATATCCATAAGGCTTGGGTAGAAGTCAGCTGCCATCTGAGTCTCTGACATTGGTGTTTGTCCATCAGTTCGCTGAAAGAGGTATGCTTGTGCTCGCGAAAGGTACTTGTCATAAATGAACACAGTACCTAAACAAAAACTGCATCCGAGGGCACTTGAAATCTGTGGCCAGCAAAGATGTTTCAGTGAATATGAAATCCTTCTTGAGGTGCAGAGGAGGAGGGTGTGAATCTAAGGGTGCCGGGTTCAGCAGCAGCCATGCGCGGTCAGCTAGAAGTAGTTCTGCACGGCTTTGGGAAGCTGCTGGGCTGTGTGATGCTGCGAGGCCTTGGTGCCCCGCACTGCTGGCGTTTGGGACTCTGAGGGTGGCCAGCTTGCCGGTAGCCTCCAGCCCTTCCTCTGTGGTGCCATGTGAAACAGCCTGTTGGTAGAAACCTTCTTCACACCTGGAAGTAAAACCCCAGTTGGGTTCATCTGATAAAGAGGAAGGAAGTGAAAGTGTCATTTCAGTGTTTTCAGTAGATTTCCCTTGCCCTCCCCGGGGAGTTCGAGTGTTCCCTTGGACTCAGCTGGCCTCTGCAGCTCTCGTGGCCTTTCTTGTTTAGCCTGGCACAGCTTGAACTTTTCCATTGAACCGTCACCAGGCGTTCACAGTAGCATCCACTCTCCCCCCCCCCCCCCGCCCCATCCCCAAGTTGTGGATGTCTTTTAAAACCAAAATAAGAGCAACAATAAATAAATACTGCAATCCAGGACTCTTGTGAGAGAGAAGGATGCAGCCTTAGTAATAATTAAGGGTCAAAACATAAAGGAAAGACGAAACAGGAAATAACAAGGGGTACAGGATGGGACACAGCAGGGGTTGGATGTGGGGGGGACATCAAACTGGCAGCCATGTTGCCAGCTGGTGCTGAAAGAGGTGGTGGCCTCTGATCCAGGCTATAGCGGGTCATGGTACTCTTGTCGCATGACCTCTGAGTGGTAGGGGCCCTTTCGCCAAAGAGAAGTCCATGTTGTGCTGCCGTGCTGGCCCAACAGGGCACCCCCAAAAGCACGGCCACGGGGCACAGGCAGGCCCGCATAGAGACTTGCTCTCCTGCGGACTGTGCTGGAGGTCTGCCATGGACTCGGTCCAGCACATCTGATGAGTACTAAATTCACTGCATTTTTTAAAGAGGAAAAAAAATTAGATTTATTTTCAAGATGGATCATGATGTCTTTAACTTACTTTCTTTTCTTTTTTTTTTTTTTTAAATAAAGACCAGTGTGTGGAGGGAGGGACTTCTACCACACAAAATCAGTGTCAGTTATTATACTGTAAAAGACTAGGCCATGCATACATGCTGCAGCAATGACCAAACCGAATCCCCTTTGTGCAGGGAGTACTTAGCTCTTTCATAGCATTTGTGGCTGTAGTGGTAGTTGAGCTATTATAGGAACAATTGATGAGGCTAGCTGACGTCAATACTTGAAAAGAACTTCACCTGTTTTAGAAGCAAAAATAAAAATGGATGTCTGTTAAAAAATATAATTTAAGGTAATCAGAATGCCGTATAATAAGAGCTCTGTTGCACATAATTGGTGCTCCTCTCTCATTTAGCATAGCAATTTGTCTGTATTCAATTTCCTCACATGGTTTGGTTATTGCTTTTGGTTATTACTATCTATACCTAATGACAAGTAACTTCTTTTTTTCTCATTCCTTTCAAAATGGCCTTGTGTCATTTTGCATTTAAGGGGAAAATACACATGTATCTGGCTGGGAAAAGTCCTAGATAAGTTTTGCAGTTGCAGATCACTACTTTGTTCAGAATTCAGGCAGGCTGGCTGGTTGGCTTTGGTGAGCAGCTGTGTGTGAGCAGAAGGAAAGACGCAGGATTTCACCTCGGAGGTAAAGCTCTTGTACCACGCTGGCAGTTCGGTGCGTCACGGTTAGTGGTTTTCTGTCAAGGTCAGGCTGCAATTCAGCATTTTAGGGTGAGTGCCAGAGGCCCCATCCTGGTTTCTTAATCTAACCAGTGACACTCAGTATTTCCCTGGATCTCCTGAACTACTCCGCTAAACTCAGTGCAGTACTCGGGACCTAAAAGTTATTGTTTAACATTGCGGTGAAGGATTTAAATGATCAAAAAATTCACAGAAGCATGGGTTGAAATAAAGGTTTTAGAAGTTTCCAATTAAGGGACTAAGAGCCTTCCAAGCCCTAAAGAAAAGTAAATTTTGCCCTTGTCCTCATCAATGGCAAAGCTCCCCTTCCTGGCCACCCCAAGGTGATGTTAGACCTTGCGTGGTCGCTGCCCACGTGATGCCTGTCCCTCGGCGATGGGCACCCTCCTCACCGTGGGAGCTGTGCTTCGTCCGTGAGGACGTATAGCCATTGCTCCAGGTAGCTTAGGAAATGCCCAGCTCAAGGCAAGGGAGTGACGACCCCTGAATGTGCCCCTCCCTCTATGGCCAGCTCCTTGCACCTGCCTGGGGCTCGGGTGGGAGTTTTGGAGGCACCCTGACCCCTCTTCCCCCTGCTGCCGGCCGCAGCCTCTCCTGCTTCTCCAGCAAGGCAGGCTGACCTCTCTGTTGCCCTAGAGTGTTTGGCAGGAGAGGCTTTCTTTTACAATCTCCCTTTGCCAGAGCACTGCCCCTCCCAGCCCCCCCTGCCCCGGCATTAGCTGCTTATGTTATCGGAGTTCACCCCCCAGATGATCTGTTACTTGGGTCTCTGTCCAGGATATATTAATTTGAAAAAGAGGATCATCAAGTTTAACAGCTTTCCTTTCCTGTGCCAGCTGCTGTAATTTCTCCTGTCACCTCTGGGGATTTTCGCTCAATACTGAGACAAAACCGTGCAGAAAAGGCAAGAAAGTCCCTCATTTAAAGTGGGCTCTGTTCAAGGAATGCTCCCCCTCCCCAAGCAATGGCTGAATGCTCTCCTTGGATGTGTAGAAAGGGCCAGCTGAAATGTGTATATCCGAGTACCATATTTTGCTGAATGTTTACTCTTATGAGATTTCTGATGAGATTACTAGATGACCTCTTAAAGCCCTTTCCCACCCAATTATTTATGATTCTGGGTTGCTCTAAGTTCTCATAATGGCTCCTTTATGACTCCTTACATAGTTTACTCGCTATTGAAGTTAAATGAATTGGTTAGTAAATTCCTGGATGCCCCTTTTTATAACTCAGTTGAGTGCTGTATTTTGTGGCTCTGAAATCCTCTGGCACCTCATCTGTTCTTCATGAACTTTCAAAAATCACTGCTCAAGGTATTGCACTTCCCTCTATTAGCTCTGTTAGCAATCTTGGATGCTTGTCGTTCAGTCCTGTGGGTTTATAAATACTTTCCCAGGAATTCTTTTCATCTTCCCCTTTGATTTACTCATGGTTCAATCAAATCATCGGTAGAATCCAAGCCTCAAAGTTCTCTTCCCGCCCTCCCCACTTTGATTACAAAAAGGCAGAAGTAATTGGTGAAGAGACCTCAGTTTCCCAACACGGGAGAAATGCTCTTGGTTAAGGTGGTCAGCTGAGACCCTGAAAGACTAATTCCTGCTGTACATTGAACAGCTTTTCTGGTCATGACTGCAAACAACAAATTGGTCAGATAACATACAAATTATCCTTCTGTAAAGGAAAGTTGTTGCTGAACTACTAACAAGTATTTGATCTGAATATCAAGACCATTGTTGCTTGAAGAGCTGACCGCTCTGACCACATCTCGTTTAATTATTTTGCTTCAAAATTCAAGTTCCAGCAGCTCAGCAGCAGATTAAACAGCGTATAACAAAATGGGATTAGACAAGTTAATGTCATTATCGGAAGAATACTAATAAAAAGCCCATAATACATGTAACGATCCACTGATTTTAAATGTCCTGAATCCCCTTGACAAGAACACTGATAATGACATAAATCTGATCAAATCTTGAGTGAACTGGGCTTAGTTAGGAATATGTAGGCAAAAGCGCCCTTGAAAGTGTGAACAATCTTAAGTAATTTTGACAAATCTGTAATAAAATAAAATAATTATTCAGATTAGTTTTACGTGGCTCCCATATGCCACAAACTAACCTGTAGTTGAATGTAGATGAATGCTAATTCACCATTATATAATAAAGGTACCTTTAAGCAGATGAGAAACAGATTTAGCAGCAATCAAAAAATTAGATTAAAAAAATAAACCCAATAGTTCCTGGTTATCAGGGCCACTTTTGTTGAGAGAATCTCATGGCAATAAGCTGTATGGACCAGTCATATTTCTGACTATGCGCTGGTCTCAAAACACTCCGGCCTGCAGCAGAGGCTGTTCAGTTAACTCTGCTCAAAACCCTTCCTGCACGTTTACAGTCAGAAAAACTTCCATGTGATCTAGCGAAGAAAGGCGCTGAGGTCCTGATTCTACACACACGCATATGTTTACACCCATGAATTAGAGTGGGAACATTCATGTGCAGAAAGCTTAGCATATGTGTTAATCTTTGCAGGACTGACATGCCCAGTCCTGATACAGATCCTTGATGGAGCTTGTTTTCCTGCCAAGTGTTTATCCTGAGCTCCAAATGGGCCAGTCCTCCCTCACGGCAGGGTGTGAGCTTCCCCCACAGCAAGATCTGCCTGCGGAGAGATTTCCCGCAGCAGCTCCAAAAATACGTCCTTTGGAGAATACTTTTTCCCACCTTCTGCAAGTCTCAACCCATGTGACATTCAAACTTTTTTATGTCGCATCCCTCCTTTATAGGAGAGAACAACGCTGGCTGCTTTTTCTCTTTCGGGCCTCTCCAGAGACTTGCTCTTTCTGTTTTGGTAGCTTTTCAGTATAGGTGTTCTCTGCCTATGGATATAAGGCGCAGCAGAGTTTAGTGTCATCCATCTGTCCTTGCAGACCTTGAATTTTGCTCTTAAAGTGGCAAGAGTGGAGAAGGACTTTTAAGAAATAAATAGCACTATTTAACCAAATACTATTTCAGCTCCTGAATGCCAATAGTTGTGAGCAACAAGAACTAGATTATTAGATTTCACCAAATGTAGGCAGTATTTTGATGAGTGGGTGTCTGTTGAAAAATAGACCATGATCTTTAGAAGAGCCCATTGTGTGGTATTTCTGAATAGTCCCAATCCATAACATCTTTGAGCTCCATTCCTGTAGATCACAGCTCTGTCCATGTCCTCTCTGATGTGTCCCTTCTGTTTGAATTGTTTTGTTGCGAGAAATCCTATCTAGTAACAATATTTTGCTGAGATCTTCAGTAAAGCACTCGTCATCCTCCCTCCTTCTTCCTCCCCCACAGTTTCATTTGCTTTCACACTTGCAAATGTCCCTTCTACAGCTGATGGCTTACCTCCTGTTAAATAAAAAATAATGGAAATCTAGCTGGTAGATTTGCCTGAGAGAGTTTGCGGGTGCTTAAACATAACCATTGCACCCAAAGACCATACTGAATGAGTGATGCACAGCTTCAGCAACTGGTGTTTACAGCTGAAATATTTTCTGTGTATGTGAACCACAACAAACTTTTCATTGCCTATGTAAACAAAATCCTGTACAACAGAAACCAGGGACTATCCATATTCATGAACATAATAGAAGGGTTTTTTTCAGTTAGCTGTTTAAATGGTGCTTAGTATAGAAACTGAGTTGAAATCCAGGCGCAAGGAAATTAAACAGGGTGGTAATAGAGATTCTTCAATGTACTTAAACCTCTATGTCATTTGTATTCCTAGAAGTATCACAATTTTCTAAGCTTCCTAAAAGTGTGAAGTGTGTCTCTGTTTCCCACGTACATAAGTCATCTGTTAAAATAGGCTCTGTAATAGTTTGAGAAATGCCTCTGTATCTAGCGTGTTTGTTTTGGCATTTGTGCTCCAGGCAGATGCATGGGAGAAGGGCCTGAGGCAGGAGGCGGGTGACGGCTTTGCAAGGGGCCTGTGACACTTGGGGACAAGTAAGGAAAATCAAGACATTCATGAGAAGGAAGTCCACTCTCCCAATCCTCTCATCTCAGAAAGACAAGTGGATCAACAAGTCTGGGTGACAGGAATAGACATTTGTGTGTGCGTATGCGCATACACAGGACTTCAGGACCAGGACCTTTGCTTTGGGATCTCTACAAGCTTCTCTACCCTCTTGTTAAGCAGCTGAGCAGAATGATTGCTTTCACAGTGACCAGCAGCAGGCCCAGGACACATAAAATTGCAGTCCTGGCCCCTGGGGGTCATTTGTCCAAGCCAAAGAGACATTCCAGTGCTGGGATAAGGTTGTGCAGAGGCACGTCTCTGAGCGCTTTGCTAACAGCTAAAGCCAAACTCCTCCATGGGGCATGGCAGCAAGGAGGGGATGCCATGGGTTGCCTGGGGAGCACGCTGCTCAAACCCAGGTATGTGGCTCCTGCTTAGCCCAGGATCTTTCCCTTGGGGATGTGGGCAATGGTACAGTTAACAGATGAATGTCACAGGGGGATCAAAGAAGAGGAATTCTCAGAGTATTGTGTTTTTAATTCAGTCATCCTGTGAGTTTTCCACTGAGCAAAACAGCACGTGTCAGATACTCAGTCTTTTATTACTTAGAGGAACTTCCTAGCACATTGGAAACTTCAAAAGATCTCTTCTGATCCCAAGATTGGGACCCTGGTACTATTGCAGTCAGTGACTGTAGCTGGACTTGGATTTCCAACAAATGGATAAGCTGTGAGCTGGAGTCAGGGAGGCACCAGCTATCGCTGCCAGGAATGACTCGCCGTAGCTATGCCAGAAGGGTGAGCGGCTGGTGCTGGTGCTGTCACCTCTTGATGCATCGTTCTATGAGTGAGGAAGGCAGTAACCAGCTCTGAGCTTGCTCTGTCCATGAATTCAGCAAACTTCTAAAAAATAATCAGTTCTGCTTTGATTCTCTACCTGCACAGACCTAATGAAACCATGCATGAAAAGGGCAGTGTTCCTATGTAACTCGGTGAAAAAAACCCGGATTAAATAACAGGATGCACTTTGCATGCGTGTTTTCAAAAAATCCCATCCCAGCAATGGCAATATGGACTGTGAAATAAGATAATAGCTGTGTCTTTCTGTTCCCAGGTGGCCTTTAGCTGATTGGCACTTGAGTGTGCACAGACAGCAAGGTGCACTCTTTTACCTTTTTCTTTACATTTCATCCACCTGTGCTTTGTAGGAAGATAGTTATCAGTGTCAGTAGGAGTTGGAAGCAGCAGGGAATGGCATAGTTCAGCGTACTTCTGCTTCAAGAGGGCAATGTTGAATTATTGCTTAGCAATCCAGAGGCCCACTGCATCACCAATATTTAACATGTCCAATTACTGCAATCTTTGTATTTTATTATAGGATATTATTCATCGGTAATGTACCTGAAATCAGAGGGACAACAAAGAAAGCAGTGAAGAGCTCTGTAGCTCTCATTTTTCCTAATGAAAGGGATTTTCTGTGCATGACAGATTGTACACCTGATAGAAATTGTAACAAACAAAATCCAGATCTGTTGCTTGCAGTAAATCTTTGTCAATAGATGCATGCATACACCAAGGCACAAATCTTCTCCATGAAAAGTCCTTGGTGTTAAGAAACAAATCCTGCAACAATGTTTATTTTTGCCTTGTGATAGTCACACATACTGATCTATGTAGACATTCCAGACATTAAATTATCTGGAATTGGACAAATGTCTACACAAAATAAACATTCAGAACATACAGAAAGAGAAAAAATTTAGGAAGTATTCTTCAGTCTGCAGGAGTCAGCCCTGAAAATAACGTAACAGGGGTTGGAAAACATACCTCAAGTTAATAGCTTCTTGATTGTAGGCTTCATAGTGGCACAGGCTCTTCTTTTTGAAAGAGCTAAAGAGGAGTCAATTCTCCTTGTACACTCTCTTATGCAACTTAGGCCGCTGCAGACGTGCCACGATGAGCTGCACTTGTTCAGCTATTTTACAAGTGTGCCATATTTGCAGAGCATATTTGTAAAAAGGTGGCAGTGAGGCAGAATTTCATTCAGATGTTCCTCCTAATGCAGTCGCATGCCCTGCTTTGCTGCACCATCCAGCCCTTTTTTGGTGAATGCAGAGACCAGAATTAATCGGGGAAGTGGGATGGTTTTTTTAACTTTGCATTCATTTTGGTTACTTTACTCTTCATTCTTCGTCAGCTGTTTTCTTTTTCCTTCTCCCTCTCCTCCCCTTTGCCCTCCTCATACCTGCAGGTGAAATAGTGCTGGAGGGAGAGCCCAGCGTGCCCTGTGCCCGCAGGCAGCAGAGCCTCCCCCGTGGCTGCGGCAGGCGCCCCGCAGTTCTTGCCCTGCCCCTGCATGATGCCTCTCGCCATGCCTCTCCCAATAGGGTGGTGCACACAACGTCAGGCACCCATCCTGCTGCTCCGATGCCTACCAGAGCTGGAGCCAGGAGGATGGACAAGGATATTGCAAGTGTGGGAATGGCTTGCTCCTTTTTCGGCCCTGGTGCCCGGGAGGAGGGTGTGCGAGGAAATGGCGAGTGAAATATTGCAAGTCAGCACTGAGCCAGTGAGCCCCAGGCGCAGGCTGGTGTGCTGGGCTGAGGGGTACGTTTCAGGCTGCTGAAATGGGTATCTGCAAAATAGGCTCCCACTTTTTACCTTTCCTAATAATTCATCTATTTCTTTATTCTTGTAGTTTTAGTTAATATTGATACATGTGAGTATGACGCAGTCATGTCAAATGCAAGTGTGCAACTGAGATGGCCATGGGTCCGGCCTGCGAGAAGGCTCTCGGTGCCTCTGGAGCAGACGTGCAGGAAAGAAATTGCTGCAGTAGCTTCTGTGAGGTACTCGGCTTTCCCCTGTCTATGAGCTGACCCACAATGCGCAAAAGCAACCAAGCCAGCCATGAACCAGTTTGAAGAGCTTAGATATGAAGTGTTTTATGGCAAAGGCTTCAAATGCTCACACCCAGTTGTCTATCACCCTGGCTAGAGGGTCACTGAGATGTTCCACATGACTATGAAGAGTACACAATATCATGGCATAAATAAAGGCAGTCAAATAATAATACCTGGATGTCCAAGGAGAGAAAGCCTCTTAAGGCTACTTGGGAGCCTTTTTGGTATACTAACCTGTATCCAGGATCCCTAGGGATGTTACATGCTTGCCAAATGTGAGCACAGGAATTCAATACTTTGTGTGCAGCTACAAAGCGGAAGTGCCATCTGGTCAAAAAGCAAATAACATGCAATACTTGACAGAGCTGGGAGCCAAGGAGAAATATCCCATTTCACTGTTAACTGTGTGAACTGCATTTCAGGCAGGATTTATGCCAAATCATCCAGCATCAGGAGGGATGAAAGCCGGGCAAATTCAGGCAGGCTCATTTCAGAGGTAGGCATGGTCTCCAGCACACTGTAGTTTGAGAGAAAGTGTACCATTTTTGCATAAGGCAAGAAAATACTTGAATTTGGGGATGGCATTAAGAATTGAGCTGCTTTACTGGTGATCTGAGCATGGCTAGGTAGCTGCTGTCTGAAGGGGGCTGCTGGCCTACAGAGCAGTGGCCTCTCCTGTCACTGGATGGTAGGATGCGTGTGACATGGAGTGAAAATCAAAGCCACCTTTTACTCATCTTTCCTTTAGCCTTTTTTCTAAGTATTAGGTGTATTATCAGTGCAATACTGATGCACGCAAGGTTTGTGCTATGTTGGTGGTTTGGAAGTTACCCATGAAGTTGTTTCTGCACACACTAAGGCACTGACTCAGCCCATTCGCAGAAAAATGCTCAAAGATCACACAGAATCACAGAATCACTAAGATTGGAAAAGACCTGTAAGATCATCAAGCCCAACCGTCAACTAACACCACCATGCCCAAGTATTTGTGAAATTCATGAGGAAAAAGCACCTCGCGCCCCTCCCCCTCCTGGCTTTCATCTATCACTATTTTTAAACCATATAAATGAGTTGTAATGCCAGTCGTTTCTGCAACACAGATGTTTGCAATAAGCATGCAGTTGGGAAGTGTAAAGTAAAGATGAATGTATCATTATTATGCGTAAGTAAACTTTTGTGGCCCATTTGTCAGATCAAGCTGAATTGCGTTCTGTCTTTCCAGATTACAAATGGCTTACATTAAACCAACAGCTTTTTAAGAAGGCTGGGAAAATGTCCTACTCCAATTGCTCGTTGTAAATACTTTAGCACAGAAACTTTGCCCAGTCTCTTCTCTCTCGGCTTTGGAAAGAAAAGCTTAGGTAAAAGCACTATTATTTCCAGTCCGAGACCCTGTTCTGTGAAAGTCTTCCAGATCCTTTCCTATCAAGGAGAGGTCCTAGCAGCTATCAACCACTGCATCTATGACAAGATGCTCAAGTGATCTATAGAGGCGTTCCTCCATTTGTTTTTAAGTTGCTCTTAAACACATTTTCTTTGGAGCAATGTTTCAGCCAAACAAGACAGGAAGGTAGATTTTTTTTCTTGCCTTTAAACTAGTGAACATTTTTAAAAGTGAGCTATGCTTCAGTGTTTTTTGGCACACAGAATCCATCTTAATGTGGAGTACATGACAAAAAGTGCCATGCTTTCTATAAAGATCTTAAGGAGAATGACTGAGCCCCAGTACCACACTGTAAATTAACTATTGTCCTTTGTCAGCATCGAGTGTGCTCCGTCATGTCAAATAACCACAGTTGGCATCCTGTCTATGAGCATGGCCCCATTCATTCCATCCATCCAGCAGTGAATAATTCATATAGCAAGTTTTACCCTGGGCAAAATACCCTGACATCAAGAGTCACTAAACTATAGTCATTCACGGAACAAAATAGTTATTCATGCTTTCAATGTGAACCATTAAATCTTGCCAGTTAAATTTAAGAATGAATCGAATGAATTCATTTAACATCTTCTGAGCTCACAATAACGTTGTTGCACACTTGCTGTGCTTTGCTTTACTCTCCCCCTTTTTTTCCAAAGTGTTTGTACCTGGCAACTGAAATGCTGTGCCAAGCAGGTTTTAGTAAGCCCTGTAAAGGGAGACCTCGGGGAAAGAAGATAATTCCTAAGTCATGATGCGGTGTCCTCAGAGTTTCTTGCATTACACATTATCAGTTATTAAATGGTAACGTGGTTATCGGTAGCATTTAATGCAGCTAAGCGAGCAATGATTGCTCCTAAACACCCAGACCTGCCTCCTGGTGTGCACCAGGGCAGAGCGCGTTGCCTGCCAATGCCGAGGGGCTGTGCCGGGGTCTCCCCTCGCTCCTCCTGCTCTGCCTTGAGTGGGACCTTTCCTTTCCCCTCTGTAGCGGCTGGTGTGCCTGTTGGGGCTGAGAGAAGAGGTGGGCCCGCACTGGAGACGGGAGGGAGCGGGCAGGCCCTCGTGTTTTCCGTGAGACCCTGCCTGGCACATTGCTCCGGGGTAATAAATATATAATAGTGCTGGTCAGATGGCAGAGAAGCACATGCAAGTGATGGGGAGCAGATGAGATAGGAGGGGATTACATGAAGAGTCCTGTTACCATCAACTCAGGCTTCTTATTTGTTGTTTCCTTGCAAGAAAGAAAATGGCTCTTGTGTGCTTGTGGTGGCTCTTTGTGGCCCTCACCACAGAATTGCAAGTACGAGGGATGGTGTGAGCCCTCACAGATGCCTCCTGTGCTGGCAGGCATTGGCAGGGGTCTCTCGGGGCTGTCTCAAGGTCCTGGGGAGGGATTTGTGGGTGTTTTCTGAAAATGCTGTCACTTACAGGAAAAAAATGTTTCCGTTGGAGGTTTATCGCAAGACGGTAAACAGGGGAAATGAGTTTTCATCTGCCATGACCAAAAGAGCCGGTGGATGGGTGGTGTTGGTATGGTCCTGCTTAGTCATGTGGCGAGGAGATTGCATTGTTAAACCTCCACGTGTGGTGGCTCTGTCCTTTCACAGCCTGGTAACACTGAGAGGTGGGATGGGAGTGGCACCTAATTAGGAGGAGTTAATAATTTACTCTTTTGTGAGTGATGGATGTGCTAACAATATTTGCACTGCAGGCTCTCTCCCCTTTCAGCATAACTGCTTTAACCTGTTGCGTGCCAGTCATTTCAGGGGTGACGGGCATCTGTGGCCTAACAAAAGGACCATCTTCTGGTTGTGAATGATTGACATGTGTTCTTTGGCTCTGTGGCTGACAACCTTTTCTCCTCAGCCTGCAGTAGTGTGTATGCCTGTGTGCATCCCCTGGCTATTTCAGCCAGTCTTCAACAGCTATTTTGTTTATATGGCACAAGGTACCTCACATTTTCTGTTTAATTGCTTAGTTTTCTTCCCAGATGTGTTTAAGTTGCTTTGTTTGGAAAACAGTGATGGAAAGATTCAAGAAAAAAAGGAAGTGTGGTTTACCGCACGTTAGCTCCAAGTGAAGCTGTAGGCCTGGTGTAGGGATCCATCTTAGGCACATTGGAGCCCTTGCTGCCACCACCCATCCTGCCCTATGATCACTGTCATGCCTAAAATTTGGTGTAAAGTCCTGAGCATCTTCCAAGCTGGCAAGTCCTCTTTGGAGATGATTTCCGTATGGTTTGGCGCAAAATAATTAGCTGAAAAGTATTTATCACATCCTCCTGGAAAAATAGCTCATATTCCAAAACACCTGCTTCCCTCTTAGCAATCACAGCTTCTGATCTGTGTAACATAACACCGACAAATCCAGGTTGCTGCTTTTATTGTGATTAGGGATGTATGTGCTGCGTTGTTTCAGCCCCTGCTTGAGGCCTGCTCCTTATGTGTGAGCAAGCGGGGTGGAGAGATTTGGCTTTGGTGCTGGACGCCACGTGGCAGGGTCATGCAGAGACGGGACACTACTGTTCTAGGCTGCAGTGGCTTCATTGCCATGGTACAGCAAAATTGTGCAAAATTAGCCTATATCAGCATTTGATCCCCTGGACAGGTTGTCTCACCTTGGTAGAAGTGTGCTTTTGGCTATGTGAACCCTCACGCCTTGACGTGAACTACAGCCACGTTTACTGCAAGCATTTAATTGTGCAGGTCCAGGTTATCTAATGAGCATGACTAATCCGTCTTGGTTTACTTTGGATCACAGTTCACCCGGAAAAGCTCCCCCAGGGGTTAGAGGGAGCAAGAGCACGGGGGTGCCTGGGTCCAAGCTTCCCCATGTCCCTTCCCGCCTCTTGTCCCCCACTGCCAGTGCCCATCTGCGGGAGGTGACAGTCCTTCGGTGCCACCTCCCTGATGCAGTTCAGGCAGAGGAGCTCTCTGGGGGCTTCCCCAGCTCTAGCGGAGATAGCAGCTTCTCGCTGGGCACTCACCAAATTTTAATATGCACAGCCCGTCGGCTATCCATAAAACAAAACTTAACAGAAAACAACTCCCTCTCCTCCAGCGATCCAGTTGCAGGGAGGGTTATATGCTTGTATGGGAAATTCTGGGGGAAGCACAGTTTTGTGGGGGTTATCTGAGGGCATGGGCTGTGCGTAGTCACCTTTTTTAAGGGTGAAGGGTATACGAGGTGTGGATTATTCTTTTTAAAAAGAAAGGAAATGTCTACTGGGGGGGCTCATTTGCATTTTAGTAAACTGGCTTTCTGATCTTGTTTCTTTGAAAATGCTATCGTGTCCCTCCAAAAATCATGCTGGTAGAGGGAAGAGCCCTTGCCCTCTCCCATGGCAGGCTCTGCTTCAGCTCCCGGGAGTCAGAGGTTGAGGGACTGCTGGGCTGGCAAAGAAAGGGCCACCTGTGGTAGTTGTCTCTACCCAGACAAACCTCTTTGGTTTGCTCTCAATTTGTGTTTATACCTTAATCCTCTGGCAGTTTCAGGACCAAATAATTTCTTTTGGATTGTTGGTGATTTTTTTAACCTGGCAGAAGAAGGCACGAGAAGAGTCAATGAATAAACATTAAAGCTAGACAAATTCAGGCTCAGAAGGTGGCACACATTTTTTGCAGTGGGCGTAGTTAACCATCAGAGCAACTTGTGTAGGGATTCAGTGGATTTTCCATCGCTTGAAGGCTTTAAATCGAGCCTGCATGTAATATAATATGCCTTAAGCAGAACTTGCAGACTTGATTCAGAGTTGCCTGGGTGAGATTTTTTGGTCTGTTTTTGTGCAGCTGGACAGAGCAGATGGTCAGAAAAGCTATGAAAATAACTCCCCCTAAGAGATCTGTTTTTAAATAAGCAAACAAACAAACCCCTTGAAAATGATATCCACACATACAAATGGATGAAAATTAGAAGTCCTTAGCAATACTGGAAAAGGAAATGTTTATGTCTGCTGTAACTGACCAGTTTTGGTACTCCAGAGACAGGGTAATTTGCAGGAAAGCATGGTAAAATGCTTGTGCTGAGAAGGAAAGGGTTAAGATGTGGCATTTGTCGGGGGGATGACCCCCACACCCCGCATCCCCGTGGTGTTGACAGGAGCAAACCCCCGTTGTGTATCCCTGCTCCCTGACTTTTGGCATCCCACCCATGCCTGAGTGAGGTGCTTCGGGTCTCTGAGACCCAGCGCCTGGAGGGGTGCGGAACGAGGCTGTCCCAACTAGGCAGCACACGGGGAGGCTGAGCTCCTCTTTAAACCCAGCTGCCCAACCTGGGTCAGTCTGTACAGCCCTCTGAGCGCTTGGAACAGGCCCCTCTCCCCTAACAGCCAACATCGGAAGGCACCAACCCTCTCAGAGAATGTCAATGAACAGTTGGAGCTCTTCATTAGAGAGAACCTAATTAGACGTTTATTATTTATGTGATTTTACATTAATGGCCTGGCAACAAGATTTATTTCTCAACTTATTTGTTTCACAATGTGGTTTCTTCAGCAATCAATTGATATTTGGTTAGCTTAATAACTATCTTGTTAAAATTAAATTAAATGCTACTCTGATTTAACTGTATTAAAATAAATGTTGTCATTATTAATGAAATGCAAATAACTATTTAAATTGTGGCAGTGCTTCATTGAGTTGCCACTGTTGGGTGGAAGGATGTTGAAGAACATGCTGGTGGGGCAGGGGATGGCAGGAGGTGCGAGAGCTGGGACCCCCAGCCAGCACCAGTGAGGTGAACAGAGCTTCCCTCCATCTCCAGCTCGTCCTGGTCGATAACTGCAACAGCATATGAAAACAAAGTTTCTCTGTTTCAGTAGGAAATCTGTTCTCTAACTTTCACTCTCTGATATGCCTGCTAGGCTGGAAATGAAAACTGAGTCTGGCTATGAGCATCTAAGAGTAGATGCAAGTTCTTTGTGGCTGAATAGAGGTTTTACGGACAATGAGTTGAAATGAGGGATCCTCAAGCTTTTCCTGTATTGTGAGACAAACTCTAACAGAATGATGGTCCCCGTGCTTATTCATTTCCTGGCACTGTGGGGTGCCATGCGCAGAGACCTGACCCCCCCCACCTCGGCAGACATGGATGGAGGCAGGGATGGTGAGATGACTCCTCTGCTGGTTCCTGCTGTGCAAATGCCTCTACCTCCTGCCTCCCCGTCACGCCCCGTTCCTCTGGCAGGTAGCAAGCACAGACACAGAAAATGTCTTCATTGAGTTTGGGCTGGAAATAAGGATTCACGAGCAGAGAAGCAGCTCATTTGCCATCAACTTCTGCTGCTCCTTAGACCCAGGAGGAATCCCTGGGTGCAGGCAGTGGGTTACCAAACATCAGCAAACTTGGCTTCTTCAGTGAATCAGGCAGGGGTAAGGGAAGGCTGTGGATCTCTGCAGATCTTTCCATCTCTGTAGATGGAAAGAACAATGTCCATACAAAAGTCAAGATGCATTACCAAAGCTTTCCACTGGTGTGGATGCCTACATGAAATAGTAGAAACAGCAGCTAGAGTCATCAGGAAAAAAGTCCTGACATGTTGCCAAAGCATTACGCTGAAACTACGCAATCTAAAACGCATAGTGTGTAGGGTTGATCCAGCTTCCTTTGTAGTCAGCACTGATACCACCTGTGACTGCAGCAGGAGCTGGGGCAGGGCTGCCCTTGTGAGAGGGAGCGAGAAGGCAAATGCAAAGCTCGACCTCTGTGAGTAGGGTCAGCCGTAGGTCCCTGCATTCAGAGGGGTCTGCGTGTTTCCCAAAACAACTGAGAAAATGAAGACATGGCACTGCACAAGCAACTGGTTTTGTCTTTTTTTAATGTGCAGATAAATTGTTCATATGTATCCTTAGTGGCCAAATTTGTATGCGCAGGTCCTTGTTATTGAGTTACAAGTACTGCAAGAACAGTTGCGTGTACAAAGTTGGAGCAGAGCCCAAAGAGAAATCCTTGAAATAAATGACTGCAAAAAGGATCAGTCGCAGGGTGCGTTCCCAGTCCTTCGCTCCACAAGCACAAGCACATCCAGGCATTCAATATTCACACAAACTGTTAACCACCAGTGATGCGGCAAAGAACAAACTCCTAACAGAAACCGTGCTGCAGTTTGTAACACTTGTATTTTTGCCCACATGTATTACCAGTTATTGACAAAAGTGCAAGGAGCACACATGCATGCTATAGGGGGAAGTTATTCAAGATGAAGTACAGTACTGGATCTGCATTCCTTCCACAGTCCAGACACAGGCATTTCATCACATACGTGTGATATTCTTTTTTTTTTTTTTTTTGCATTTCCAGATATAATGATGCAACAGATCTAAGCCTGGGTGATATAATAGGATGAGGAATCAGAAAAAAAGAGTGAAGTTCAGCTTAGTATGAAATGTCCAAAGATTTAAACTTGGTGTGGTTTTTAATAAAGTTAGATGAGCAACATATGATGCCTTGTGCTATATTCATCTTCCAGCGCTTGATGCTTCACGTGATTTTCCAGCAGCTTTCATTTATTGAATTTCCTGCTTAGATTTTTAGTGAAAAGCAAGGAAGATTATGAAACATCCCCTTTTTAATTCTAATTTAATTGCATACAATTAGCTAAATACATCATTTGCTACAACTTCAGTTAATACATTGTTAAATATTATTTTTACAATAGTGTGCCAAATGACATATTAATAATATTTGGTGTCATTAGCACTAGATTACAAAAATATTTGCGTACTGCTTATTAGGATGTGATACGATGCGTTTCGCATTGGTTGACTATGTAGGTGACTAAGGATTATGAAATAGTTCTCAACCCATATCCTGGATTTTAAAGCTTCCAGATTTGTTTGTTTATTTTAAAGAAGAATTAAAGTCAAGTTCCTGACACTGTTTTTGTGGCATGGTTTTCTAGAATAAGCGCATTCAGCCTTATTCCTGGTCAGACTATGCTTTCGTAGTTATACTTAGCCTGCCCCAATTCCCTGAAGTTTGGTTTCTTTTTTCTTCTCTATTGCTTAGTCTGCCAAGAATGATGAGGGGAAAATTGATCCTGCCTTGGGGATGAGGGACCAGAGTAAATGACCTCCGTGGGGCCTTTCCAACCCTATTTTTCTTCGATCCTGCGTAGTCTGGAGCTATCATGCATCCAGCCAGCTCGCGGTGGAGTCAAGGCAAAGCGGTGTCCACGCTTGGCTGCAGCTTCTGTACTGCGAAAAAGAGAGCAGTGCAGCTCCAGGCATCACTCGGTGTTTTTATAACTGTTGTGCTGGTGAGACAGGGAGATGTAGGCCTCCCTCCCGGGCCAGATGTCCTCTTGTTACCGCCACTGCCCTGAGGGATTTAGTACTGGGTTGATCCCCCAGCCTCCAGGCTTCTTGTTCAGCCCTGGGATGCTGGCTGCCTCCCAGCTGGAGGGGGCTGCCGTGGTGCCTGACTGCGCCAAACTCCCTTCGCTGCAGCACCTGGGACATGTGGCGTTTGACAGTAATGCACCGTGCTGCAACTGCAGAAAAATTGAAGGTGTTGCCTGATGTTGTGCAGCACAGAAACCCAGGGGCAGCTTGTGCCGAGGTGTGCCAGCCAGCGGTGTGCCGGAAACAACAGGATAATGCAAGAGCGGCTTGAGGTGCCAGATTTCATCCTGGGTTCGAACTTTGTCTCTCCTAACCCTAGGGACGGCCCACTCCAGGCCTTTGGTCTGGCCCAAAAGTGATGACAGGAAGCATTTGCAAACTTGAAATGACTTTTGGCTTTCCAGGGCCACCCAGTATTTGGGCTTGCCTTTCCAGGGCTACAAGTACTTCCAGGTGTTTGGGGCAGAGCCATATGTAAAAACATCCTTTTCAAGAGCAATAGCGCTCTGCCACTTGTGCTGTCTGCAGCATGGAAGCAATGACAAACAGGAAACCTGAGGGATGAGGGTCAGACAGAAACATAGGTTCTGGCAACTAATTGGAAACGTCAAAGATTAATGGTTACTTTAGGAAAATAAAAGTGAGGTGTTAATTCAGTTGTGGTGCAAAGTTCTGGGCTGATTGGCCTGAAGGCTAGAACTCCTAGGTGCCCAGGGCAGATACCACAGCTGCAATGCAGCAGTAGCGCTTCGTATTTACACAATAGTCTGACATTTGTGATTTGCTTTGAAAATAAATACAAGTAGCTGCAACTCAAGAAATGCAGAAGCTCTGCCCCAGAGCTGCCTTTACTCCACACCTCTGGCAAGAGAGGAGTTTAAGATAGGTTTTCCTGCAGTCCTTGGGCGGGATGCCTGTGTCTGTACTGGTGGTAACCCCAGGCAGGCAGCGAGGCTGTGAAGGCTGTTTGACGGCTGTGGGGCGTAATGATGAGCTCACAGAGAAAGAACGATTTCTTTGGTGTTTATTGTGTCCTTCTGGATTTTTGTTCAAAAGTAAAATTCCAGGATGCTGGTGGAGGATTTCTTTATTTCCTTCCTTCTTTCTTTCTCTCTCTTAGCATCTTGAGACAAAAGTGTTTAACAACAGACCTGAGTAGAGTGGAAAGTAAGTAACAGCAAAGAGTGAGCAGAGAGGTGAAGTGAACATGAACTGGTTTCCACAGCCTTTGACAGCTCATCTGGTGGGAATAATGAGTAATTTATGTAGCATTCCGCACTTCAGATTATCGAGTGGCTAGACTGAAGCTGGGAAACACTCCAGGTCCAAATCAGATACAACAAAGGGGATATTTGTAGTCCTTCGTGTATTTCTTTATTGTATTCACTTTTATTAATTTCCTGATACTGAAAGTATTTGGGGTGGGGAAGACAAGGTTTCACATCCCACACACTGTCCTCGTGGTAGTCGCTCAGGGTGCTGGGGTCAGCACATCCGCAGCAGGTCTGCGAGGCTGTGCTGTTGGCTTCGGATGAGATCCCCATGCGGGGTACTCTGCCTGGCTCTGCCACGTAATCCGTCACGTCCTTGAGCCCACCACTGATCAGTGAGAAGAAATGAAGAAAGAAAGTATTTAGGTTTAGTCTACCAGTAGGGAAGGGTCACTTTGAAGTACCACCAAAGCATTTGCTGGTCTCAAGCAAGGCAGTCTGTCTCTTCAAGTCTGACTGACACTCAGCTGGTTCTGGTTTGTCCCAAAAAATGGGCTACCAGAGGACGGCTCCTCCTCAGCAAAAAGCATGGTAAGGGCAAAACTGCAGTCCCTTTCTCTGCAGTCTCAGCCCATACGGCAACTCCTCCCCAACTGTGTGTCTGGCAAGCAGCCTGACTTTGTAAACTGGTGGCTATACATACAGTACCAGACTCACTCATGGAATCAGCATTACTATGGGTGCCTTGTCCTGCCCTAGGGAAGGATGAAGGTCAGAGAAGCACTTGGGCAGTGGTGTGGCCTCCTCTAGCTGGCCAGGGCATGCTGGAGACAAGTTCTCACTTTGGGGCAATTCAAGGAAAGGCAATTAAATCTCAGTAAATTCAGAAAGCATCATTTTCCTTCAAAAGCCCCAGAAAGATGCTGAGGGGGAGAGGGTGGTCCAGATGACTGGGGATGCTGACCCTATCAGCTGCTGCCTCTGAGCTGGTCATCCCAGCCCCATCCCTGCTCCTGGCACAGCTCCTCTGTCTAACGGAGACACGTGGGGCGAGACGATGCTCTGTGGCCCGAACGTGCCAGGGGAGCTGGGGTGACCTGCTCAGACAACTGAGAGTCCTGCGCCCGCCTGTGTCCTCCTGCCTGCCCTCCTCACCCTCTGGGAGGGTTTGTGCAGCTGGGTTTTGGTGGGGAGAAGCTGCAGGATGGTTGGCCTCCTCGCACCTTTGACTTCTTCAGAGAGCACAAGAAAAAGGGCTCTGCTGATGGAGAGCAAACAAGGGCCCAGGGGGACTCTGCATCACTCACAGCTACTGCGAGCTTTTGGGTTGGCTTTTTCGGTAACATTTGTAATTACTCCACTAATTCTGAATATCCTTTTGTGCATTTGCCTAAAGAGAAATGATACGCAGTAGACTAGGAAATGTCTCCTGTAAAAACAAACAAAAATAACTAACAAAATCCAAATAAACCCCTTGGAGGCCTGTTTCTACTGCAACTATTCTAGTATAAGGGGTTAGGAGAGCTTTTGTTAGAGAGGGAAAAAAGGAATTTCAGTTCACAATATATTTTGCCTGTTTTGCTGCTAACGAAATCATGTGCTACCCATAACACTTAGGGGCATATCACTTTACACATTGTAAATAACCTTTTTGGGTAACTATTAAATAAATTTAAATGTATCCTAATTACATTTATTCATAGCAGCTAAGATTATTGGAAGTAAAGTTACTTTTCCACTGGAAATCTTTATAGCCAATTTAACATTTCCATTAGTTTCCAAACATGTATGTCCTTGAAAAAAATACACCAATTCCTCTGAGCCCGATGCTCTTCAGTTGCAATCCTTTCACACCATTGCATCCGTCTTTTGTAGACATTACTCTGGTTTTATAGCAGTGCAGCTAGAAATAGAATTAGGTCTTCTACCTCCAGTCAACATTATTCGGCGTTAATGCTCTTTGGCAGAGGTAGCAGCCAGCTCACTGCCAGCTGTTGGCAGGTCGCTGTGAAGCACTGGACTTGGTGTCAGTTTTAGAAGTTGAAAATGCACATGGCGTTTAATGGAGAAGTATCATAACTGTCTTTAAAATGAGCGAGCGCACTTAAATTTTAAGGCAGCTGTTGGGATGGGCCTTCTGTAGTCCCATGAGTATATTTGGTAGCTGCTAAGGGAGGAAACTGAAAATGAATCATCTCTTTTTTCCATTCTCATGACAATTTACCATATTAGCATCTCAGTATCTCACTTTGTCTGTAAAATGGACAAATTACTCACCTGGACACTCCACCACAGAGCAGTGAGGCTTATCTAATATCCCACAATAGTAATGTTGTAATTGTAGGAACCTCCATCAAGAGGGCTGAAAGTGTTCAAAGGAGTAATCATTATTCTAATTTTATAAGTGGGGAAAATGAAACATAGAACCATGGTGAGTGTTCAGAGGGGATGAGTGGCAGAAGCCGGGCTTCCCGGTGCTTCCCGCTTCTCCCTGGGGGCATCAGGTACCAACTCAAGGCAAGCAGTAGGGACGCTGCTGTAAGACAGGAGTCTTTGTGTGCATCTTGAAGTACTATGGGTCTGTATGCAGTGTACAGCTTTAGGATATCAGCTTGCCCTGTGCACAGGGGTAGCTACTGCAGAGCCTTCTCAGGGGGTTTGCAGGTGAGATCAACCATATTCTCCTTGCAGGATCAGGGCTGGTTCCGTCTGTTGTCATAAGAAGAGAAATATACATAGTTCCCCCCTCTAGTAGTTGATATTAAGAATTTCATAATACAGTTGCTTATGTACTCTTCCTTGCCTTGTTCTCCTTCTATCAATGTAAATCTACATTTTCTCTCCTTTTAAGCAAAAGGCTAATATTTCTTTCCATCCCACACAAACTAAACCTAGAATACCTGCAGTTAGGTTAAACACCACTGACAAAACCTCTATGTTTTGCAAGGAGTCAGAGGCAAGATGATGTAAAGTGACTCATGGTTTATATACAAGTATATGAAAGCCAAACTAGCCTTTGGATAGCTATGGATAATTCTTTCCGTCCCATAAAAGACTGGTAGTTCATACTGTTTTTCATATTTTAGTTGCTGGGATTTCATACCGATTATGGTATTTATTTAAAATAACAAGCTATGTGAGTCTGTCCAATTCCGAAGAACCCCATTGCCACTGTTCATTACAAGCTATGATTAGTGACAGGATTACATTGTTAATGTCTGCAGGTATTCTGAATATTAGACCTGTCTCTTGTGTGCAGTTCTCCCTTCTGGTTACCTGGGAGTTGTCTGCTTGTATTCCTTCACCTCAAATCTTTACCAACCAGAAATTATACTCTTGTAAAACAGGCATACTGTTCTGTTACAGTGAATCAATGGCTTTGCTCTCAATCCTCTTTTTGTGTGTTATTAAAATTATATTTTTTTTCTACATACATCATGAGTGCTGTTGCTGATTAAAAGTTTGCATTAAATTTTGAATTGAATCCTCAGCACAAGGGTGAAGGTTAAGTTTGCTGACAGCTTGTGGCTCCAGGGTATGTTTCTTTGAAGCTGGAGGTGAGAGAGGAGGACACAGTGGTGGGTCTTGGTATCCATCTAGAAAAGGATTGGGTCATGGACTAGAGTTTGGTCTCCAGAAGACTGAGTCGTACTTGCTAGTACAAGCTAGTGTTGGCTTAGACCATGTTCAGATGCTCAGTTGAATTTTTGGCCAACTTGTGATGTAGATCTACTGTTCCGTTCATTGGTAACATCCCTAGAATAGAACTTAATTTTCCCATTAGCCTGTACTTTTATTAAAAAAACTCATACATTTAAATTGCAGGTACAGCCAAAACTTATGGCTCCAGTTTCAAATTCTGCAAGGAGAAGCCAGCAATAGCCAGGTTTGCTGCGGCTCCTTGAAAATGTAGGACAGCCCATACAACCACACGACGGTCGCAAATGCTTGTTAAACACCAAGGGCTTGTGGTCCCAGAGATTCTGAACGCTAATTCAGATTAGAAATGCCTTGGGGTTTTAGCTAGAAGATGCATGTATCCTAGCATGGAGTGGTTACCTTTCTCCTTAATGCAGTCTTCAGAAATTGTGCACTGCCCCGTACACACCTGCACAGAGCAGTGTGTGTGGGTGGAAAGGTCTCTTGGTGAAGCCCTATAATACTGGGTTTGGAGTAGGGTAGCAAGGAGAGTGGCACTCGCCACACTCATAGTACGGTACTGAAAGGACAGGTTCAAGCTGTGTCTGTCACCAGAATTTACTTCTGTGGGAAACCAAACTCCAGATAACCTAAACAGAATGCTTGCAGAAGATTTTAGTCCCTATATTGCTGTAAGAACAAGACAGCCTGAATTAAAGTGGAAAGAAGTCCTCATTCTGAGCCCTGTATTAACATGTTTTTAATTTTTTTCTCTCCAAGTTGACCAACGTAAAACCAATCCGCCTCAAATTTCATAGTCAAGATTTTGTGCCAAGATTATATATAAAGTGGGTCAGCTATTCAGAGCTGGTAATTTATGTGAATACAGGATTTGTGCTGATTTGCTGTTATCTAAAATGACTAATGTTTCATAAAAACAAATTTCTGCTTGTGGATTGCTCTGAGAGCGGCAAATACTGCATTTGTACCAGCATATCACACTCTGGGGGTGCTTACGGGCAGCTGGTCACTTCAGCCAGCCAGGACTGTCCCCCTCCTTGGGCACTGGTGGTTGAGGTGCAGAAAGGTAGGGTGGCCCTTGGAACACTCTGGGAAAGAGTGGGAGTCATTTCTGGAGTGAAGGAGGAGCTATGCCAGCTGGCTTAAAACATTTTTAGGACATCTAATTGTGTTTGGAAAAAACAACCTTTTTAATATATATTTGCAACTGTAAAGTCCCCTGAAGCTTTCTCCGGGCAGAAAACAGCTGATTGTCAGGGTTGTATGCACGTTGAACTGATCAGTGTAATAGTGATGGGCATAACAGATACATTGAAGTCATCTTTAATACCTCACCTAGGTGAAAGTCACCATAGCTTTGGTCATCTTGCATGCCCCCGGCATTGGGCTGGGGCCTGAGCAGGAGCCTGCCAGGCACGCAACTGCGGGGAACGTTCCTACTCATGTGTGGTCCATCCTCTCTCATTCTCCCTTCCTTCGCCCCTGCCTTTCCTCCCTGGCAGCAAAGCCCTTTGCTCTGAGGCCAGACTGCAGAGCGAAGGCATCTCCCTGCAGAGGGGTCGGGTCCCATGCAGCCCCTGTTTTAGAGGTACCCTTACTGTCTGGGATGGTCTTCAGTAGACTCCAATATGCGGGCTGTGGCAGAGCATCAAGAAGCAGATGGGTGCACACTAAAAGCAAAGGGCCATTTGGCATGTAGTCATTAGCTGTTGCTGAGTGCATTAGTCCTCTTATGTCTTTCAGAAAGTCATCGGTTTAGAACAGAAAATTGCTATTTTGTTCCAAGTAGATTTAATTTCTATAATAAGAATAAAACCCCTTAATTAGAATTAGGAAGAAGCAGGATATCATGTGCTTAATAGGCAGGGCAGTAGCTGCTAAGCTCACAAAAGGGGACGGGATGGGGAAGGGGTGCCGGGGTCAGCTGTGGCGTAGTGCAGAGTATGGCCCTGCACCAGGGTGGCTGCACGGGCGCCCGGCAGCCCAAGGGGTTTGTGGCCGGACAGCTGCTGCCCGGTGCTGCTGAGGCAGCGTGGGCAGGGGAGAGGCACGCTTGGCCTCTTCTGGCAGCAATGCTTTCATCTTCATGGGCTGAAATCCCTGCGCCTTACCAGCCTGCCCTGCGCCTCAGCCTTCGGCCGCTCTCCCAGAAAATTCTGCTTTTTGCCAGTGGACTGTGGTGGATATCGTGCAGATGTGGCTTTGTCAGAAAAAGAAATTCTGATCATTTACGTTCCTTTTGTGTGATTTTGGGATTGGCTCAGCTACCTATCCTACTTTTATTGCTAGCATCCTGTTGCAAGTGACCACCGGTAGCACGTCATTTGTTGGTCTCCTCTTCATTCATCATCTCTAGTTAATTAAATGACGCTTTCATGTGTTTGGTAAAGTCCTCGAATTAATGTATAGCTCAGGCTGAGGTCAGATGGAGCGGGCTGTCTCTGCTAAGGGCAGAGCACGTTGAAGTGGATCCCACCCGAGCCCCGGGGGGACGTGCAGGGTGAGCGGAGCGCGGGGCCGGGAGCGTGCTGCGCCCAAGCGTTAGCAGCCATCCCCACCTAGTGGCAAGAAGGCTCCGTCTGGATTCGTCTGCCAATTCACGTGTCTCGTTCAAGGTTTTTTCCCCTAAAACCGGAATTTTCAGACAGGGTTCACGTTTGCAGGGTTGATTCTGGACTCACACCAGCTTTTATGACAAACGCGAAATGTCCTCACGTGCAGAGAACCACTTCTGTTTCATGCAAACTGACATCGGACGTGTTGCCTCTTAGACACCTCGACTACATACATGGATAAAATGGAAGTGTGTTAGCTTTTTCCCAGGAGGTGAACAGACCTTTTACATCACCCAGATTCACACATAATATAACCCAAATCCTGAAATCCAAGGAGATGGGGATCCGTAATGTAGGGTTTCATCTACTTACAACAAAAAGAATTGAAGCCCCTGTCTCTAAAATAAAAAATAATCTGGTCCTTGTAAGTCCTTTAATGGTGTACCCTAGAAAACAGGTGGTGGGAATACTGTGCAGGATGGAAGTGGAACCAGCACCTCCGTTTCCTTATTAACAAATTGTTAACAAAACTATGAAGTTATTGAAGCCCACTAAAACAATAGATGGGAGCAGAGACTATATTGCTGCCCTGGTCCCTTCTTTAGCACATACCGTGTTAATCTGTTTTGACTGCATCAGTTGCATCTTCCTTTTCATTTACCCCACCTATGCCTCTGGAAACTTAAACTTCTGCTTGTCCCCTGGCAAATGTCCCTCCTGGTTCACTTGGACCTAGGTTTTTGCCTTCTGCCTGTTGCTCTCAGCTGCCCCCCTCGGAGGGGAGTCTGCAGGTGAAATCCAGGTAACATCTGCTAGCAACATTTTCTTCAGATAGAGAAAGACTGCAATAAAACTTACTCTCAACAGTTCAGTGCCCTCACCACGGCAATTAAATTAACTGACAAAGGAGTTACAGCTCCTTCATTATAGTTGTTAATGTCGTAATTTGCTAATGGATAAAATGTTTGACGCCCTTAAGAGTACATGGGCATGGTGTTTGCTGGCAGATCGGGCTCCCTCTGCCCTTTGTCTGAACTGTTTGGCTCCCGGTGTGGCTGAAATACCTCCTCAGCCTGGACCAGAGAAGGGTAGGATGAGCTTGTGTGTGCTCACAACTGCCCTTTGAGATGGTCCTTCAGTGCCTTTATACCCTGTTTTTAAAGCTGCTGTGTGCAATAGAGTTTTTTAACATAGCCCCACGCTTCCCATTACCCCAAATCTTTTGTAGGGTTGGTGGGGAGCTGAAGCAGGCTTGGGAATTGCAAAGACAGTCACAGGCACGCCGGGGAGCCACAGAGTCGTGGCTCTTGGCGCAGAAATGGGTTCAGTTCCTATAAATGCGAATTGCTTCAGCTGCCATCGCCAGGCTTTGGGTGATGCCTGATCCATCCCTTTGTACCTCAGGCTAATCCCTGCACAGGGCCTCTGCCCGGGGGTGGCCCCAGCATAGCTTGGCACGAACACCACGGCATACCCTGGTGGCATGCAAAACAGGTGACTTTCACGTGCTCTTCTTAAACAGGTGCTTGCACAAAGCTTCAGAGGGTGGGATAATTAAACCATGTCATTTTTAGGAGGTCACCTCTATGCTTTGGACCACGGGATGATTGGTAGGCCAAGCAGCCTGACACAGAAACAATTAAAGGCTCACTAGTGGGCTGATTTCTTAGTGTAAGCCTCATGGATTTGGGGTGATGCTGGTCCGTGATAAAACATTTCGGGTTTTCTGGCTGTTTTTTCTTCCCTGTAAGAAAAAATTAAAAAATATTTCCTGAGCCTACTATTTTCTGCAACGGGGGGAAAATTCTGAAAAATTGCTTCAGATGCATACTTTCTGTGATGTTGAAAGTGATTTTCAGTGGAAGGTGTATATACAAGTCATGGACTAGCACGGTAGTTTTCTTTTGAAAAGTTCGGGTTTGAGTTTATATCTAGTAGTGATACATAATCTCGATGAAAAGTAAATCAGAACAGAACCAACCTTCTTTTGGTCATTTTCTTGACCCTCTCCTAGTGCGCACACCTGAGCTGTAGTTTGCACATACGTATGTTGTTCAAATGACCAACATTCAGCCTTCTCTCTCCTACAAAAAACCTCCACCAGTGCTGACTGGTGGGAGATCAGAAATCCTTTTGGGAGTGGAGGTCTGTGACACCTGCCCAAGCTGTATTTCAGCGAAGGGTAATTACCACATGTATAATATTCTTGCGAATACATCCAAAGCGTAGGACGCTCAGCCAAGGTTTCCCTCATTCTCCAGCTGAGGGGCAATGGGCTGCAGATGTCTTCTCAGAAATGTACACCTTCGACCTTTCCTTGTTGGTCCACCGTCCGTTTGCAAAGAGGCATGAGAAACATGAATGGTGACAGGTGGGCTTGCCCCCTGGGTGCTGTGAAGCCAGAGGCAGAACGAGTAGGATGCTGTGCCAGGAGCAAAAGCCTGAGCAGCCGTCTGGTCCAGAGAGGTGGCTGCAGTGGAGAACACCAGAGCACCAGCTCTGCACACTTGTAAAAGATGGGGCCTTTTTTTGTCCCAGCACATCCAGCCTGCGTGTGAGGCTTTGAGTTATCATTCAGGTAGTTGAAGCCAACTGTGCTGTGCTGTGCTGCAAGGTCAGGATCTCTTACGCTGTGCATAGCTGTATGTTTACACAATGCCTTTTGTCTCTATGGCCCAAATGTGCATTTAATCTGAACGCAGGAGCGCTGCCTGGCCTTCTGCTTCCCCGACTGGCTTAAAAGTACATGTAGGGGTAGTCACAGCTGGAGTAGACAGGTGGAGTTTTGCCAGAGTGTGGTAAATGCCAATATTCTGTGTATGCGGTGTAATGTGTAATGTTTCGTCTCCTCTGCCCACCTGGTGAGGGGCAAGTGAAGCAGCTGTGCTGTGCACAGCTGGATAATCTGCTATCTTACTGCAGCAATTGCCGCTGGCCCGCCAAAGAAAGCATTTTGCAAGTGTCTCTGATGCGATGCAGTGACTTATTAGCAGGCTGAGGCCCAGGAAAAGTGCTTGATGCATGAGAGAAGCTGTTGAAAGTACTGAGTTGGCAGAAAGAAGAGGGAGGGAGCTTGGGAAGCAGACAGGAAAATCAGCAAAGTAATGTAAAGGAAAGCATTGCTGTGGGAACTGGCTGACAGTCAGCCTGGGGTAGAGCCCAGGCAGAGCTGCCGGCCCCTGGCCAGCCGCTGCTGGGCACCGCGCAGAGGCGGGAGAGAGCAGGTACTGAACGTGCACAGGAATCGCCCCTGCTGACAAGCCCCCCTTAGCAGAGTTTCCTACTGTAAGCCAATATACTATGGTTTGAACACGTACCATGGGTAGAGTTTGGGGAATTTCTTGGAAGCCTTGGTCCTATAGTCTGTTACTTTGAAATTAGTAATTAGGCTTCAAAACATGTGTCTAAAGCGTGATTTAAGGACTGAATGTGTCAGGCCATATATATTCTGATGTGCTGCAGGTCAAAGCCTCTAAGAAACAGCAGGCAGTAACATGTGCCCCATCCTGTCACTGGATGAGTATTGGTTAACTCTGGTTCTCCCTCATCTCACACCAGCACAGTAAATTCCTCCAACCTGTCACATTTATCTTTAAAAGTGACTTCTCAGGCAAGTGGAGGATCTCTTCTCTTTTTCTCTCTCAGCTCAGAAGAGCCTCTTCCTCTTTCACAACATTATCATGAACCTGAAATCTGTTGTATCTATTTTTTCCACCATTTTATGAAAAATTTGAGCCAACTTTTACCTGACTGCAATGTGTGATGCTAGGACAGAGACAGCGAGGGGGAAAAGTCTTGTCAAGCCAATGACTGCATTTGACTTATGTTGCTTGTTTCTCCCTCTCCTTGGAGAGACGTACAAATGAAAATTCAAGAGACCAGAATAAAAAAAAGCGTGGCTAGATAGAGGGTGGCATTAGCAACAAAATGGGAAAGGACATTTTGTTCATGTCACAACAGGATCTATTTTTAAGAGCTGCTTGTATGTTTCATGTCATAAAATCACTTCTGGGATTGTTTTTTCTAAAAAAAATAAAAAATAATGCCCATGCCCACTGCAGAGAGCACTAAAATAGTCCACTCCAACCACTTCAGACAGGATGTATGGAAATAATCAGCATTAGTTTGAGGTAAGAACAAATAGAGGCAACTATTTGGTGACGCAGAATAAAGAGAGAGAAGAGCGGGATTTTGCTCAAGTAGATTGAAAGAGCCGGTGGCATTGGAAGGATTATTACGGATAATAGAAGTGGTAATTTGTTTGACCTGGTAACTGCTCTAATTGGTGGCCATCCCTTTGAATACAAATATCGTATTGAGTATTTCCAGTAACTCCCCTGGAAACTAAACAAATGTGTTCAGATCTCCTCTGCGCGGGGGGAGACTGCTTTTACTGCTGAGGCAGAGTGGGGGGTCAGATGCCATCAAGTGCTTTAAAAACACGCTCTCTCTTCAACTGGCAGGAGCATCTCAAAATTATTGTGTTTTTTCTATATACAGCTCTAATTAAAGGTCTCGGTTTCAATTAGTCTCTTGTTTTCCCGGCCTATAACATTACATGTCGGTCAGAACATTTCGTTTTAAGCAGAAAGCTCACCTGTAAGGGCCCCAGCCAGTATACATACTGCTCTGAGATGATTTTAGTTACAGGTAAGGTGTGATTTTAAAAATGTATATGGGAACGAGACATCTAGGTCCTACTGAATTCGACAATACGAGCATACAGCCCAGCTAGATGTCTTCAAAGTGTTTCGAAGGGCAAAATGTGGTAACTGTGCTTCAAATTCACTGATGAGTGGTTAACTTTGTCAGAACACTTATTTCAGATTTAAAAAATATTTTGAAATTGACATTTTCCAATTCCAGTGTTATCTCCTCCCAAAGTCCCCCCAAGCTAACAGCAGTTACAGTCAGCCTAGTGCATGCACAGATCCTTCTCTAGCATTCCACGTCCATTAATGGGACATGAAGTGTAGACATGATACGTGCTTGCAGCAGTCAAGTTCTGCTGATGACCAGATATTAACTTTAAAAATGAGCTAGTAAATTGTGTAAACATGATTGGGAAGGAGCCTTTTTTCCTGATGAACATTATTCAGGCTCTCAGGTATCAGAGGGACCTCATGTCCTTGTCCAGTCTTCTACAGCACTTCTCCCATGGGTTATCATCTCAACTGGAACCTGGTTTCCCCATGGGAAAACCTCTCTTTCCAAGTATAACTAGGGAGATACTCGATGAAATGATGATTCAGCAACTGGCAATGTGAGAGAGACTTTATCACCTACATTCCCCAGGAGCCCCTCTGCCCTTAATTTCCTTTGCCTGACCCTTCCCTCCACTCCCCCCGCCTCTGCTTTGGGCAGGTTATCTGACCATGTGGGTTATCTCAGGAATAATTTTCAAGCATCATTATAGTAGGAGAGGGGCAGGTGAGATGTGCAAGCTATGTAGGCAAGATGCTGTAGCTGTCTTTCAGGTTCATTTGTAATGCTTTAAAAGATCACAGCCCAACTTCCCTGATGTGGTGTTTTAACTGAGGAATAAACAGAAGTCCAAGCGGGGCTGCTGTTTCTTGTCTTTTTCTCTGATGTTGGGTAGCCTTTTATAAGAAACATTGCATTTTCACAGAGTTAAATGATACAGTAACTGAGAAATATATCTTTATTATTAGAATGTTTATATTCTAAAAACTTTTATCTGGGGTTACAGTACAATCCAGTTTCTTTCTGATTAACGAACCTGGCATTTGTTCAACAAGTAACTGTAACTTAGGATTTGAAAAGTTTAAGAACATGCAACTTCTTTACTGTCTTTTTCTCTTCCTCCCCCAAAAGGAAAACTTACAGTCAAGATTTTGGTGCGATAGATAATAAAATAAACATCTCATTTGTGAACTAGTAGTTGCACTTAACTTTGGTGACTAACAGAGTAGATAGGCATTTAAAAATAAAAATATTCTTCCAGTGTCAAGTGGATAAAGGAATGGATTAATATATTTTACTTTATTATCTTTCTAAAGTTCACCTTTATTATCTTCAAAAAGGGTAATTTTTTCAGGTTTGTAAAAGGGTATGGGAAGCAACAGAAAAAAACTAAAGGATGTTTCTATTTTGTGGCTTGCCTAAGAAAGTTGTTGTAACACACGATCCGACCCAAACCCATGCAACACAATTAACAACTCCTTTTCACCACATATAGTGCCTAGCATAAGGCCGAGTGTAGCCTTGTGATGTGGTTAAATAAACATTAAAATGTCATTACAACCTAAATACTTGAATTGGTTTTACACTGTGACTTTCTACTGAAACAGTGTTGAGAAACTTTAAACATATATCTGATTGTTCCATATACACTATTTAAAATAAAAGTGAGGAATAATACTCTCTTTCTTCACTCTGCTACTTTCTGGGAGCTCTGTACACTGACAAATGTATGACATCTGTAGTTATCTGATCCTAGCTGACTGATAGGTCATCTTCTGCTTTAAAAATATTACAACTCGGTGCTTATTGCAGCAGTAATCATAGTGATAACTGTCTGTTAATACTCAGTTCTGCTTACAGTCATAGTTATAAAAAATGAAAAACATTTTTCACAAATCTTTGTACACATACTGTAAAAATCACCTTCCACAAAAACAATTTACATCTGTTATGAGCATTTAAAAAATAAATTACACAGACTTGTCGCACCTATCCTTTCTTTTTCTTGAGAAAACAAATCTCATCAGTAACATCAACAGGATGTTCATATCTGTAAACATGGCATGAGGATTCATGTTACCAAAAAACTGTACACACAAAAAATCATCTTTATAAATACTCTAATAAATAAGGATCCTTTTAATTGGCACAAACCGATGTAAACACCGCATTCCCATCCTGCAATCACCTCTAACTTCCTTGCTCTTGGGTTTTTAGTTGAAATTGAGGGATATCCCACCCTGTAAAGATTTTTCAGAGACAAAAATGTGAAGGGTTTCGGTTATGATCATAGCCATTTTAGGCCTCTCACCTAAAACCAAGCACAGGCACTGAACATGGTGTCATGCAATGTAACACATTGCTTTAGCCTTTCACTTGCTGAGCCACAGCTGGTAACAACCTGCTGCTGGCACTTGGTACTGAAATTTTTCCTCTGGCTCAATGCGGGCCGTGCTTGTCAGGGCTGAGGTACCAGCTTCTGGTTTCCTCGCTGAGTGACACCAGAGGCCAGTACATATAGCAAAACCATAAAGCTTCTGGAATTTGAAAGCTGTGCTTGAGACACCAGAGCAGCCCAAACTTGTACCAACAGACATCGTGGCTGCTGGCAGGATCGAGCGGTTTACTGTACGTAATAAAATGTGGAAATGTGCCCGATTGGGCGTATGGCAGAAAATCCAGGGTAGCAATCTACTGCTGTGACAGCCTTCAAGCAACTCAAGTAGACCTTTTGCATCTAAGTATGTCTGTGCAGGTAACAGTTAATCATTGATCTTATACATACCTAAGATGAAAGATTGAGTATTTAGGTGCCGATTAAATGGATTCTTCTGAACTTCAGCAACAGCACAGTTGGAAAATAAATTACCAGGCCACATGCTGCCACTAAAATAATTAAACATACAGCCACAGTACTGCCCAGCAAGATAAATGCAGTCAGTTAAAATAAGCTCTATAAATAATAAATAAATAAATAGAAAAACCTCCATGTAAACTGA
Organism: Gavia stellata; assembly: GCF_030936135.1. Classification (NCBI taxonomy): domain Eukaryota; kingdom Metazoa; phylum Chordata; class Aves; order Gaviiformes; family Gaviidae; genus Gavia; species Gavia stellata. Next base: position 7,208,781 of record NC_082602.1, read on the forward strand.
ATAAAATGTCACTTCTCTTATAGCGCCCGAAGAGGGAATGGCATTATTAAATAATATAAATCTTCCATACTGTATATATTTCTATATAGTATATCTCATATGTTTTGGCATGGCCAGATGGATAGGAAAAAGTAGGACAATTAACTTCATTCAATATTTGTTCTGTTGAAGCCAAGCTCCTGCGTCACTATATATTGCTAACATTTCCTACAGCGGTTTGGCCTTTTTACCCATCTTGGATTTTGCGCTCACTTTCCTGGCAGAGCAGACTGGTTCACCTTTCTTTTGTGCTCGCCATATTTCTCTTGAGCAATCAACAGGTTCATAGAAGCATTTCACTGGCTGCAAGCTGTTTTTTTCATCCTTTGCTTTTTTCAACAAGATTCTTCCTTTTTGAAAGGAATGAGGCTTTGTGTCAGGGATGTTATACGAAGCGTGTTGACTTCCTCGGCTCCTGAAATTAATAATAGTGATTATTAACTATTATTCAATCTTGTAAAGTGAAAGGTCCCCAAAATGTCCCAAACCAATACATTTTTGAAGACAGAAATAGCCTTGTTTTACAAGACCAGGCTGAAAGTTGAAAACAGAGTTGCAAGATGAACTACATTTCTCAATACTCAAAAGCATCCCTCACTATAAGAACCCCTACATGTGTAACTGGTGGACTCTTCATGCATGTTCATCTACACTTTTATTCAGATAGCATTCTGCTGATTTTGGAGTGCCGAGTCCTTACTGAGGTCTGTATTCTCATAACTTGGTGATCTACAGGGGTTTTAAAGATGCACATGTTCACAGCAACCTTCTGCAAAGAATGAACATCCCATGGTCTTTGGAAGACCACACAGCACCAGTAAGAGTAGAAAGTGGCTGCAGGAACTGTCAGAACTTCTTGGTGGGATCTCAATGCTGCCCTGGACTGTGGCTGCTACTAACGGCCAATAGCTCAAGAAACTCCACGCTCTGCCTTTGTGCTGGCCACCCATCTAGGGAAACTTTAGCTTTGCTTTTAGGCTTTGATTTGAAAAAGGAGAAGAGGAAAGGGGAATACAGAAATTGGTGGGAAGAAGGGTACGAAAGCTTAAAGGCCAAAATAAGCTGAATTCTTTGTTCTCTCTGTGATGGTTCAGGCCCAGCAGGATTTGCTGAAAGCAGTAAGCTCAGGTGGAGTGACAGCACAGTGCCTGGTGCTGCAAAAGCTAAATCATGCCCTCTATTCTGAAACTTTACGTTGAAACTGCAGTTCCACTGTTCAGCTAAGTAGGATCATTACAGCTCCTTTTAACATAATTTTGAAATGTTTTACAGCAGATAAATGTCGTGTAACAGCAGCACTATGAACGTAAGGCACCAGCTCATGTCTGCCCAGCTACTGTGACTGAAGCAAAGAACAGATGTGCTGATGTACAAGTCGATCTCTTAAGGGCTCCCGTAGGGCTATTTTCCATAGCTTGTTATTTCTGGAAACCACGTATGTGTAGTATTACTTCTCCTGGGAATTAAACAATATTGCATTCTTGACAAAGCCAGTTTTGGAAAAAGCTGTGGTTGTTCAAGTGCATATAGTGCAAGCCCTCTCCTGCTCTTTAAAAGACCAGAAGGCTGTCATGAAAGCCTCTGTATTTGTTGGTGGGAGGCAGTGAGGGCCAGCTGACAGTACAGGAACTGAGCCTGACCTACAGAACAGTTCTACCTGGTTGGCAGCTTTGCCAACCAGACTTCACTATGGGAAAGTTTTGGGGGGGAAAATGCCGTGCTGGTCCAAGCTGGAGCTTGCAGGTGCTGTGCCATTCTGGCCTGGTGCAGGCCTGGGCTCTGACCACTTGCTAGGGGTTAGAAATGACTTGTGTAAATGCACAAGTGTTGGCCACTCCGGTTTACGATCACTTCTTGGGCACTGTTGTTACAGTTTATTACTTAGTTGTTGTTAAAAGATGTAGTCCTCTGTTTTTCTCAGATGTTGTTATGGTGAAAAAGTTACATCATTTATTCCCAAAGCACATGCAGGCATTATTGCAGGTGATTGCAGGTGATGTTAGTCACTCTTCCGCTGCACTGAATGATGCTATTAAAACCAGAAGAAGGGCAAGGTTAATATGATCAGAAGGGACTGCCTAGAAGAGCTAAACTGCATTTAAATGGAATGAGTTTATGGTAGAGAAGATGGATGTCTGTCCCTAATTCACAGTCAGGGTAAGAAGGTATCTAAGACGGATGAAGATGCAGGTCATTGCACGTGAAATGCAATGCTGCCAGCTCCAGATGTGGGAAATGTTTTTCCATTGAAAGCAGCAGCTCCTCGATACAAGCGACTGTGAGAGTCTGAACTTCTACTCAAACATATTCCTAATCTGTCGCATTACGGAGAAAGACTGAAATGATGTGAGTAAATGCACCCCACTGCCACAGGCACTTAAGAACAATCCTATTCTTGCTGCATTTCACAGACAACAGGTATTTTTCATGACAGGTCTCATGATTTCGAGAGCCCTAATTCTTAGCTTCTTCACAATGGAAGCTGGCATTTAAAGTTGATTTAGGCACAGATGTGCCAGCAAGTCTCAGTGCTTTTGAGAAATGGCTAGTGAGCATCAGCAAAGGTCTGCCATGCCCTCAGTGGGGCATTTCCTGAAAACAGCCAGGAGGCACTGGAAAAAAGGAACTGGGAAGGAAGGCAGAGGCCTCGGAGGAAGACGGATTGCAAGTCCAGCTATTGATCCTAAACAACGTAAGTCATCAGTGGCCCCAAACCCCCTGAGATTACACTGAATTTTCTGGATGGGTAGTAACACTTCCCAATTTTTTAAACTGGTACATATCATTAAAACCTCATTTTATGTACTGAGCTGAGTTAGGGCTCTTAAAAAAGCTGGTGTGATGAATGCAAATGCTGGATTCATCCACAGAAGAAGCAAAGCAAAATAAAACTTTCCTACCCCTCTGAGCATCCTCTCTTCTATCCTCCCTGCTTTGTAGAAGAAATTGGGATATTTTTAATCTGGTAACTCCAAATAAAGGCTAATACTAAATTCTAGTTTTGACAGTGTCTTTTCAAAGGAGAAGTATAGCAGTAGTTAAACAGAAACCTCTAAACAATTTCATATATGCCTTTGAACTCCTGCTATTTGCCAGCAATTAATGGGTTTTACCAAATCATGTTATATTTAGACCAAAGACTTGTCAGTGAAAGGACTCATCTCACTAAGTCACTGAATTCACTGGTTATATTTTAATTCTATTTTCCTTGATTCCAATCATATTAAGACATCTAGAAGCCTGAAAACTGTATACACAGTCAACTCAAAGTCTACTTTGGACAATCAAGTTCTTCCACAATATCAAATCAGTGGGGGGAAAAAAAAAACTATAAAGGCTATGAAAATAAAAAGTAGAAAAAAAAAAGCTAAATGCCCATGCAGTTAATTATTAATGCAAACACTGCTTATCAGGAAAAGGGTATGTGGCCAGTTGCCTGTTAGGACTAAGATATATGAAAACCAAAAACAACCCAAAGAGCAAAAAGTTCCCCCCGCAACCCAGTAGGCTATATGTTGTATTTTTAGTTTATTTTCCAGCTCATCCATCTGTTTATGTGTCTCTCAGTCTTCCAGTAATTCTTGAACCCGTTGGTCAAACACGAACAAATCTGGCAGCAATGCAGAAGTCCCAGACCCGTGGTGCTGCAACAGGTTTCATGGCAATGGGAAAAAGACTCAAACTCATGTCCCCATTAAGAAAGGTTGCCCTGAGGAAGGATGCATTGCCTGATTGTTACTTGGCCAAGCAGCACGCGTGATGCTCCGAACCAGCCGCTTGGACTCATGATCAAGTGGCAAAGACATGGGAAACCAGTCGCAATTAGTTCTGCTGCTTCCAGGACAGCTACTTGAGTAATCTGAGATGTTGCTAGTGCCCGTGCTTTGTCGGGGCACTTGTTTGCTTACACGTGATTTTTAAGTCGACAGCGTTACTGTCAGTTAGGAAATGACAACTGTCTCTCTCCTACTTACAGAATGTTAAAGATATTTTCAGCTGAAACTTGGCCTGTGTTTGCTGAAGAGATTCAGCTACTGAAGCCTTGCAAATAGGCTATTATAGTCAGCAGGAAGGAATCATTCATTTAACAGAAATTTTTTTTTTTTTCTTTACAGAATATCTGATTTTAGCTTTGATTTAGCAGAAATCTGTTTCTCCTCTATTACATGACATAAATATAGATCATACTCAGGTATAGAACCTGATCCAAACCCAACCTGATTCAGGCTTTTGAATAAGGTGAAATGCAAAAGCAGAAATGTAAGCATGTCAAGTTAGTATCTTTAAGTTAGAGAAAAATAAAAATAAATACATACAGGCATCTGGGTTTCTTATTTAATGAAATGTCTGTAAACTGCAAAGAAAATAGAAACAGGTTATTAATATTAATATTACATTATCAAGTAATTAAAGTACAGGGATAAAATATGCAGTCTTCAAAATCATATTTCCATTCTCACCTGCTGTTAAAACTAGAAGAATATTCATGAAAGAAGCGGAAAAAAAACCTCTTTTACAGATTATTACTCCTCCAACTTATTACATCTGTTTTTAAAATTTGTAACATGTGAGTTGTTAGTGGTTGGATTTTTTCCCCATTATTTTTATTGTAACTATAATCAAAGTAAATTGCTAAAGAAGTGTGGGCTGAACAGAGATCTTTCACATTAGATTAAACAGTATGGATACAATGCGAAGTAATTATTGTGTTCAAGATAATTAATAAGGGACAGTCCCTGAATAAGCTGTATTAAATTAACTTCCTCTCAGAGCCTTTAATTTTGCAGTGATACATTTCCTTTACACAAGCGGCTAGGAAACTCCAGCTACGAGCCCTTGGTTCTGCTTACAGCAGCACTGAAGGGTGGAGGGCAAGAAAGCAAGTGTTTCTCTCCCTTCCCACCCCAAATCCTGAGACCAGCTAGGGACAACATAGCCTCAGTGCCAGCATGACTTAATCTTTTACAACAGTTTGTTTCACAGTGTGGAAACACTTTGTCTACTGCCTGTTTTAGTGGGGGTCAGGAAACGAGGTGTTTAATGCCAGTTTAGCCTAAATCGGTCTGGGTACTAAATCGGTTCTTTGTACTCATCTCCCATCAGTGCTACTAGACTGAGCCTTTGAATATCATTTAATGAAGTCACTGAGCCAAGCAAGTCAGATCTGGCATCTGAAAATGATTATGTTCTTGTAAATGTTCCCTCTGTCCCTGGTATTGTCCGCGCTTTGCAGATGGATTTTTGCCCAGCCTAACTTTGCTTGTCATCTGTCTTGGATGGAGTCTGCAGCCATCTCATGGTGTGCTTTTCTGTAATTACCTCCTGAAGGTCAGGCTGGTCAATATTTGGATGGATGACCTTAGAGGAATGCTGAAGTCACTCAGAAAGCAGGGCAGCTGCCTCAAAAATTAGTGCTTTCCCAAGGGACACTGCTACACCAAGGATCCCAGTAAACACATCAAGAGCAGGGGAGATGATTTAATACTGAGGCCCTTCTTTATAGTCCCCCTCAGTGTTCTCACAGACACTGTTCTTTGGAAGTCACGTGGCTAAAATGTGCCATATAAATGTAATGCATTGTAGGGAGAACACTGAGTTTAAGTATTAATAATGAGGGCTTTTAAAGAAATAATGTATTTTAAAAAACAAAGTTCAGACAGCTTTGGTTTCTAATCTGGGGGGGACAGGCCTGTGGGAATCCATTCACCATTTTTAAGAGTCCCATGGCAGATAACGACAGAAAGCAAGCCCATGTGCCAGCAGGCTGTGTGTAGGGATCCACTCCTTTCCTGAAAATCTTTAGACACCTCCAAAAAACTGCCAAGTCACTAAGTGACATAAAGGAAAGTGTTTGTTGCAAAGGTAACAGCAGCAATAGCCAAAGCTGGAAAAAAAAAAATTAAATATCTGGCAAATATTTCATTATTCTCTGCTCTCTCTTTGCCATCTTTGGCTATTGCTGCTCTTACACTCTGCTCCTTTCACTCATGTGAAGTGGCAGTTTAAAATATAAATAAAACACATCTAAAGAAACGTTTTACAAATCCAGATCTGTCTGGAGTAGCAACTAGCCCAACCCGCTGAGCCCACCCACATTCAAACTCAAGTACTCTCCCTCCGGTGGTGGGTGACAATGAAGGGTAGGATTCTGCTGGCTTACCACGTGCTCACTGATGTCGGTGTGGTTGCACACCATCTGCTGATTTTGGTAATATTCTAGCTGCCTTTCTGCCAGATCCACGCGCTGCAACAGGTTCTCAATGAAGTGCTGGAGCCTGGCTTTTCCCCGCACTTCTTTTTCTGCTGCTTCTTCCAGGAAGTGGTTGAAAGTAACAACTTCTCTGCAAGACAGAAACATTGCAAAGAGGCCACATTTAAATAACGGGAAGGGCCCCGATCTCACTGCTGTCAAAAAATTACTGATGCTTTTCCTGTTTTTCATGGCAATAGCCCATGGTGGCTAATTACTATCCTTCACCTCTCTTAAGAGATTTCAACAATTTTGTGGACATTTAGTGAAGATCTGGAACCCTGAATGCAGAATTTAAGTTTCTGGGCAGTGGGTTCAGGGGTTTTTGTCACATTAGGTCTCTGGGAAGTAGTCCTTAGTGGTCCGCAGGGCAGCAATGTCATTAAGCATCACTTGTTGAGGTATCTGGAGACAACTACAGCCACCTTATCTTTTTTTTACTTACCCATGTGAATATCAGCCCTGAAACATGAAGATATGTGGATGAACCCCCAAATTCATCTTCCCAATTCATTATAATCTTACAATGGTAGTTTAATGTTGCTACTGGGGTGGTTCCTAACTTAAAAGAGCTACTGTGGCCATAAAATTTCATTTTGGCTGCAATCCTGCAAGTACATCAAAGTGCAGTGTTATAATCTGGAGCTAGTGGGAGCACAGAAGATTAACAGATAATCTACAGATTACAGACCAAGGAGTATGTGCGTGGGAAGAGCAAGTTTTAGGTCAGGAGTTTAGAAATGTTTCTTGTCTGGTAACACGATTGGAAGAAACAGATAACACCACTGACTGTGAAAGGTCCCAGCTCTGTACTGAGACATAGCTCATTTTGAAGTGCTCTGCGTACTATCAGTTTACTATCAGTAATCAGGCCACCACTTGGACCTCTGATACCAGGAGTTTCTGGGTGGGAGCAGTTTGGTACAGCCATGTGTTATGAAAAATGGCAAATCTGAGCATGTAGGACTTCCCCAGTTAATAAATGCCTAGGTAAACAGTTCTTGCTCTGCCAATGAAACTGTGTTAATTTTTGCTTTGTATAAAACTGAGGGGGTGGGAGTTGGGGGAACCAATGCTTCCCAAACGAGAAGGGGCATGACTGATTGGTAGAAATATATCACCCAAGGAAAAAGCGTTTTAAGCAGAAACTAGGAAACCATTTGTAGCAGAAATAACCTCTCAAAGCTCAGATTGTTTATAATAAATCCAAGGTTTCTCTGCATTTCATTGTTTTAACTCAGTATGGTTGTAGATAATTGGTTTAACCCAGTATAGTTCTTTTAACAGTGAGCTGTTTTGCACTAAGAAGAGTTAGGCACAAGTGGTCAGCTATAGAAATTCCCATCTAGGATTCAGGCTGGGTCTGCCTGCTCTAAACCACAGCAGAGTGCAGCAAGAGGCTGTTTGCATGGCTGATCTAATGGTAGGAATGAGGTAAAAATAAGCATGTATTGTTTTGACGAAGAACATCGATGAATATTAGTTCATATTAACTTACCCACAAAATGTGGTGTAAGAAACAGAGAGGTACCTTGTTTGTTAAGCTCAGCTAATCCATTCCATTTCAAGGCTCTGTACAGTTTCTGTGATTATTAGCTTGCCCAGAGCAACCTGGTAATAAAAAGCCACTGAGGAATGCTTAGGAAGAAGCCAATCTAAACTCATTAAGGACAATTTTAGGGCTTTATTCTCACTGTGCTTACAGCACTGTTACTTCTTTGATTTCATGATGTCCTCTGGATTTCTGTTAGTGTAGGAGGAACCCAAAGCTCTTAGCACTCCGGTGGGCTCCTCTTTTACAGTGGACAGGAAGCTCAAAAGGACAGAAACTCAGCAGGTCGGCTCCCAATCCCTTACCCTTTGGGGAAGGAAGGAGAACTGCGTGTAGCCCAGCAGGCTGCTGGCCCTCCAGCGGGAAGGCTGGGCAGAGGGGGGAGCCGCCAGCCTGGGACACCATGAGGACATCCCTCCCGAGGCCACAGTCACCTTGTGTGTTTCGCTGCAGCGGGAGGCCACAAACATTGAGGACCTAGCATTTGTTTTTAAAAGGGTGATCGTTTCAAGAATGCTAACATTTGTAATTTTGTCAGCAAAGGTAATTAAAAATTATTCATTAATTGCCTGCTCCATGGCCTGAATAGATCACCCACAAATTTTCCTTTCCTACAAATACCTCATTAGCGAGCTGTGCCATGGGCGGCAGGGGGAAGCAGTGTTTTTTCTGGAAGACTTAGATGACTATCAGGAGGAGAACACACACATAGTGTCAATAAATTCCCCAGTCTTTTCCTTGCTCTCTAGACTACTCAAGATAACTTGGCATCCTACATGCCATTATTTGTAAGAACTGTTATTAGCAGCAGTAGCAGCATTTCCACCATTTTTCTCTGTTTGTTTAACTGCCTCTATACAGCCTATGAACCTGCCTTTAATAACTTTTATCTAAAAATTTTCCTTTGTGCTGAAATGGCACAAACACTGTGAATTCCCTTTATAGAGACAGGAGCCAGAATACACCCATCCACTAGGTCTCGGTCACACGCCTAGCCCTGATAAGCAACACTTTTGTTAGTTGAGCTACTTTCTTTGTTTCCTCTTCATTCTCATCTCTCAGAAGAACAACATCAAGCCCCGAGGAGTGACTGCTAATAAGTCTCTCTACTTGTTCCAACATTTCTTCCTGAGAGAGCTCTCTCTATGCCACTGCTCTGCCTCGGTTACCTGAAGGGAGTTCCCAGAAGAATTTTTACCCTCCTCCCACCATGAAAACAGGGAAATGGTTCAAAGAACTCATGTAGCTTCCTGCAGCTGCTGTTTATCTGTTTAATTGCTTTTCTTGTCTCTTGTAGTTTGCCCAGACTTTTTCTTAGCTATACTGATGACCCTCTCCTTTAAATTTTATTTCTAATATAAATTTTTCATAGCTGTGATGATTTTTTGTTTATGTTCTTTATTTTACTTTCAATTTATTTCCCCAGGTCTCTGCCCATTTTTTGGGGATTATGTAATATGACTTCTTTTACTCTCTGCTTTTATGCTTGTGGAAAGATGGATGTTCACAGAGGTCAGAGGCTGCTCTTCATGAGCCTGTGACTATTGTGGGGCCCACTCGGTAGAGGCATAAACCAGAGCACAGCAGCACGGGTCTTGACAGAACAGCCTTGTCAGCAGTGCACACCTGAAACAGGAATCATTTGTTAAAGCCTGGCTCAGACCTGAAGCACTGCTCTTTCTAATGAGAGGTCTCTGCTACCCTGCCCCGACTATTCTACATCTGGAGCTGCTATATTGAGAAAAGGTTATGTAGAGTTATTAACTCACCTTGAACTCCTCTGCTCTGCTCCTCCGTTTGCTCTCTGCCTGTCAACCTGCAGCCTCCTGCCCCTTTTCACTCAGCTGCACCCTGGCACTTGCTGTAGCACTGTAACCTCTAGATCCTGCCACTGAATTTTCTAAGTGGAGTAGACGATGCTCAGTGCAGCTCAGATCTCTGTATATTTCTGTAATGGATAGCAGAGTGATCTCATCTGTTTGCTCATAGTTTACTATACTAACATTAAGGTATGTTGTACAGCAAAACCTTTTGTTGAAGGGTTGTGACTGGGCAGTTGGGAGAAAGGTGGGTTTCTTGCTTTGTCTTGGGCATTCTCATCAGACAAAACCTTTCAGGAGGAGGGATTGCTGCTGCTGCCTAGAAAGCAGAAGGCACATCAAACTGCCAGCAGCTTGTGGCAACAGGGTGAGGCAAGCAAGAGGGAAAGACAAGGGGTATGCAACCCTGGAGGTGTCCCAGAGGAGAAGGCGGTGGCTGTCCTGCCAGGCTGCCGGAGAAGAGCTCTTCCCAGAGCCAGAGGGGTCCAGGGGAAATTTATTGCAGTTCAGCAGGCAACTCAGAGGTGCTCAGCTGAAAGAACAAGTGCAAAGCGAAGGACTCACTGTAGGCAAGAAAGACTTGCTGCCAAAGCTTTTGTTTTAATCTGACTCTGCCAGGGAGTTAACCTGTTATAGTTAACCAGACTTAACTAGATTGGCATTTTGCATGCCCTCATGGAAAAACTGCAGATAGCCTGCCTTGAAACTTTTCCTGAAACCTTTATGGAGGCTGTTGTCATGAAACAGCATGAGCTGTGATAAATAAAGTTATAAATCATAGACTGACTAGGTGAGATTTATTCTTCTGCCTTTACCACTGGACTATACAGTGCTCCTTGCAGGATGAGTGAGCTGCAGTTCTTGTTTACCAGAGCAGTTTCTGACATGTGGACCCTGCAGATACCCTTAGTATCTGTACGGCTTTCAGCAGTTAAGCATGTGCTACACAGAGTAGATGCAGAGGCTGCGACAGCTCCAGCTCCTTAACAACTGACAAGAAGGGCTAATAGTTTCTCGCATTGCGACCCAGCCCTCCTACAGATGCATAATACTGGTCCCAGGACTATTTACAGCAACTTCAACACCTGCAACTGCTCTGTAGGTGGAGACAAGCATGAGCCTCTATGCAGGTTCTGCACCCAAGTATCAAATCCCTTTAGAAAACTGCATTTGGAATAACTCTGCCTAAAATCAATAGAAAACCAAACACATTTATTTACCTGAAGATGGAAAAATTCCTACTACAGTAAGCAGTGAAGTGACTTATTTGTGAAAATTTCACAAGTGATATACTTGTGAGAATATTTAAAATATGTACATTCATTAAGTCTTAACGCCACTGACCTCATCCATCATCCCACTGGTGTTACTGCCTGAAGGCTGCTATCTGTTATTCATTAGGTTGTGGTTTCACATTCCTATGCCGCTATCAGCACATTTGATTTAAGAGGTTCACACCTCCCCTCAGAAAGTTGTTGTCCTACCAGTCGTACCCATTCAATGGGCTGTGTGCTAGATCTGAGCCCTGAGCTTACTGGGGTGATGCTGTCAAGATTAAAATGCTTTATTTCACAGAGCCATTCTGCGAAATAGTCATGCTACACTCGAAGCAATGCAGCTGGGGGGGAGTAATTTCTTGAGTGGGAAGATGAAAGGAAACGGGGAAGAGGGAGTGGGACCACCTGAAACTGAGGGCGGAAGAACAATATGTAGTTGTGGTCATATTCTACTTAGACCAAAATCAAAACTGTTTTGTTGTACAACTGAAATTCTTATTTTAAGGAAAGCTGTTGTTTTAAAGCATAAATTGCAGTGATCTCTAAGAGCCAACTCTTAATCCCATTGTCGAGATGTTACTTGCACAGATAGTTCTGTTAATTGCAAACGTAAGGTGAAGCCACTGGCAAGAATAACTACTCCCCACCACAGATATTCTGAAATAGCCCTCGCATTCCAGGCTATGCCAGAGCAGAGGCATGGCCAGAGAGTCTCAAAGCAAACGCATTAGACTGGTTAAAGAAATTACTGTCAGAAGTATGTCAACGTACTACATTAATGCTCTTACCCTATAATTAGGAGACAAAGTGAAATTGTTTAAGTCACCATTGAAGGTAGCTTCCAGTTGAGGGCCATAACTTCAAATGCTTACCCTGTTCAGACTTACTGAAAATCAAACTCTACGAGTTTCATTTTCTTATGTAACTTCCAGAAACAAGCCTCTCAGTGTCTTCTAGAAGTTAAGTTCATGGCTGGTTTTAGTTTCAATGGTTTTCTTGATATCTTATTCAACACAGTCTTATTCCCTTTGGGCAGGCTTCTGTGTTATCTTTAAGATCACAGTACTCACTCTGAATTGCATTCTCCTTCATCAAACATTGAATAATCCCTTTCCAGGCACATTTTCTAATTAAATCATTCCTTTGCTCAGCAGCTCTGCTGAAAGCTTGACCCTGTAGCCATCATTCGTCAAAACTGTCCAGGGCCCAACGGAGGCAGGCTGGTGAACTGGGACCTGTCTTTGGTAGCTGTGCCTGCTTCTCTAGAACATCCAGTTTTCTTTTTTTTCCCCAAAATAATAATAAAAAAGCTTTGGACTTTCTAAATATGAGAATAAGTGACACGAGAGTGACTGCTGTAAGACTTTTCTGTGCTTAGAGTAATACTACTTCAACTATGTATTAGTATAGTTAGTGTGGTACCTCCACCTGTCCTACTCCTCAACATGGTTCATCTCCCTGAGGGCATCACACTAGTGCATGTACCCCTGTGCATATTAGCACAGCCATTTTTGTAAGGGAACAGAAATAAAATTTAACTAAAAAGATACTTTCACGTTATCACTGCTTTTGTTGGACTGCTATAGGCTTTATTTAAAATAAACAAAAAGTAATCAACTAACAAGTCTAAAGAAACAACCTTACTGACCCTACAAATTCTTCAAATGGGCAGCCCTGTGCCTGCTGGTGGCCTAAACCAACACTCCTCCCTCTCACCGGAATGAGAGGTCAACAATAAAACCTCATAGTGCTGTGATTTGAAATTAATGCTTTGATGAGCAACAACAATGTAACTCTGAGAAAAGTTTACTCCCTATAGAGTTAGGAAGTTTACAGACTTGCTGCTTGCTTTAGAGAACACATCAGAGAAACCAGCTTCTGACAATGCGGCCACTTGGTGGATCACAGTTTTTAATGTATCTGTCTATCTCATGTGCTTGGTCCAGGCAAAGGCTCGGGGCATACAGGCTTTTACAGGTAGAACAAAGAGGTAAAAATGAAATTCCTAGTCAAAGTGACCTCAGGTCTACTGCCTCTGCTGAGGCCTGCCAGAGTCACCGCAGTGCAACGCCTGCTTTCACTAGGCTGGGCACAAAGAAAAAATGTGAAGCCTAGAAGAGCTCCATCTCCTCATTCAGGAAATCCAGATGTTTAAAAAAAAATTTAGATGTCTCCTCCCTAAGCCTTCTTTAGACTTCCTAACCAATTTATGCTTGCTAACGCACATTTTTCCTTCGCCTTAGCTTTCCTATTTGATTTCACAATCAGATCCAAAATCAGAGCCATTACCCAAAGTGCAATTGTACTGTTATTTTCTGTCATCTTCTTGTATACTCTTCTAAAGAGGAAGTTTCTTAAATCCCAACTTCTTTTTTTTATTTTTTCATAGCCAATTTATAGGTCAGGAGTGATGGTTAAACCCGCAAATGCATCCTCTTCTACTTTCCATTCTTACATGTAGAAGCAGATCTAGCCTAACAGCCCAGATAAGCCAGGGACCTGTTTTATAAAGATGAAAATATACTGGATTGTTAAATTCAGTATTATGGAGTAATGTGTTCATTGATAGCGATTGTCCATTCATATAAGATACTAACAGAGTAGGTGGACATGGAGGAATACTCAAATATGGGCCCCGTATAAACATCTGTAACTTCTTTATCAGAACATTGTTATTTTTCAAGAGTTACTTGAAGGGATCCCCTTAAAAGTTTTCAGCTTCTTCTCTGTAAGAGCCTCCAAAGAAGAGGTTTTGGGATCTTATCTAAGATTTGGACTAGCATAGGGTTTTTTTTCTCCTCTTTTGGATAGTTTGTGGGTTGGTTTTGGTTTTTTTTTTTTTTTTACCCTCAGACTGATCTAGAATAGCCATACCTCAGTCCCTTTGAGATCTTGCCTTCACATATTCCATGATCTCTGGTGGTACGGACAACCATTCAGAGACCAAGGGAAGACTGGTTTCCTTTACTTCCTTAGAAATAAGGAGATATTTCAGGGAAGAAGGTGTTTTCTTTTTCTTCCCACAAAGAGGAAAGAGGAACAAATTTTCAGGTACAGTGGCTCAATATCAATGGTAGTTTTGGGAAAAGTTATCCATATTCACAAGATTGCTTATGGAAAAAAAATCCAAAGAAACTGATGAAAGCATTTAATTCTGAAGGTCAGCAAGTATCAAAGCAGTCCCTAAGGGCTGCCTTTCACTTTCTACAATCTGCAGTGAGAACTCCTGTTTCTGCAATTTCCATTAAGCAGTTTTGTTTGGCTTTCTAAGCATCTGGACTTCTTCCAGAAATCAAAGCCAAAGTTGAGATCCTCCTTTTTTCAAGGAGACAGTCTTTTCAGCACACCAAATAAGTAAGTTTTTGAACACACAAATGAATATGTAGACAAGTCTCAGAATTTACCAATGGTCCATAGAAAAACCAGACAAGTGACACTTGTTACCAGAGTCATGAACATCTTTTCCTCTCCCCTCTACCAGAGTATACCAACCAGTGCCTCCTGGATACCGGTGCAAAGCTAAATGTCCCAGACATTTTTATATATTTTACATAGCATTATTTATATCTACCTTCCTTCTAAATTTGCTAATTATACAATGACCTTTTAATTGGGAAGCCATATGGTGCATTTTTCTATGGCACTATCCCTTGCTATCCTCCGAGATGGGAAATGCAGGAACCATTTGAACAAGGGGGAAAAAAAATAATAACATTTTCAGTTTTTCCTAGGTGAACGCTACCTATTCTTATGTCCTGCCTACCCTGCTAGCCTCCTCAGAGTACCTTTATAGTGACTTCTAAGAGGCAATGCTATGGGGCTAGACATGGGCACATGCAAGAACATACTGTTACTCCCCTCTTTCCCCCTTGGTACTCTGGGCTGATATTCTTTCATCCTACTCACTAGCAAGCATTAGGCACATTTACCTTTAGAAATCAACACACCACTGTGTCATAACTATTCACTCATTCCTATTGATGCTTTTGCTTCCAAGTTGTTTATCTTCATTTAAAGCTGAAGCAAGCTAGTGGTAAGCCTAGAAGAGCAATACCCTCCTAGTAAGGTGAAGTCCCTTCTGCAACTGCCTCTTTTGGTTATTGTTTCTTACTAGTCAAATAACCTTCAGTCTTCGCTGTAACACCAACTTAGGAGCTACCTCCTCATCTGCTTGCGTATTCATGGTCCTCCTTTAGAGACTGCTAGAATTGTAACAGCAATCATCTGAGCTCCTGCCCCTTTCCCGAGCCTGGCAACGCCCTAGTGTGAAGGACAGTGTTTCCCCACTTCCTCTCTCATTCTGTGTTCAGTCTTTTCTGGCCTCAGAACCACTGCCTACCACTGCTGCTAGCAAGTAGTCTGCCAAGGGGGCAAGCAGCCTCTTCCTTGTGCCTTTTTCCCATATAGTTAAAAATCACAACTTTTGCTGCCTTGTTCTTTTCACAGAAGAGTGTCCTTTGCCGTCCTCCCTGTATCATACCCATTCTCTCTACCCAGATAACTCTATTCCAGGCCCCCCCCCCCCCCCCTTTTTCCATGAGCTCTTTTCTCCTTCTGCAGCACTAGAGAACTCTGGTTTTGCTCCACTGAATGGTTTCTGCTTTCTCCCGAGAGTCACGTTTTTCCTGTGGATCTCAAGGCTTGAATTTTAAAAACACATTCTGTGTTTAGTTTGGGGTAAGATTCATACCACTTAACTTTAGATATCTGAAGTTCAGCATCCAGCCTAAGACAGCTGCTTACCTGAGGTCCCTGTCTAGTCTATAGATGGAGGGAGGACGTCCACAGAGCAATCCCTCCCCCTCCAAGATACTTTTATAGAAAAAGTAGGATGAATCACACTGTGAAAGAGCCCATAAGGGGAGCTTGGCTAGATGGGAATACCAAAACTGCTTCAAACTAAGTCATCTTCACGACCTCCTTCCAGCATACTCTCAAATCTGTCTCAGTTCCACTATTATCTTTAGCTTCATCTTGAGTCCTTCAGTCTTCTCTTCCATGAGGATCACCTGCTATTTCAAAAATCAGAGGTTCTGTTGAATATCCCTTCAAGGAAGATAAACACCCCAGAAGCTCCAATCCTAACACCTTTGCTGACCCCTCTTCTGGGAAATCTATAGCACTGCCTAAAGATAGATGACTCCTACTGATATAGGAGCCATCATCATCTCTTCTTTCTAGTCCTTAGACTACAGGAAGGAACGATGAAAGCCCTCCAAACTTCCTACACTGAACTCCTACACCACCTTCCTTATTTCTTCCAAGATCAGCGTCATGGCAACTAGCACTTCTCATCTTCCCTTTGTAAGCTGATGAATTGGTTTAGAGGCACTCAGTTATCAAGGCTCTTTATTTGCATTCCTCTAAAATAAGTTGTGTTGCTCCAAAAAACCTGAAAGGTTTCATCAAGTGCTGAATAAACTAAGTAGTTCATGTATAAATAATATACCAGCTATCACTACATTTTTAATGGCTGCATCACAAACATATTTTTAGATGGCCTAGGTTAGTCAGAATGACTTTGGCATCTGCTTCCCATTCCCATATAAGTGATTTCAGTTTCACAGTTCTGTGTCCATCTAAAACACCTACTTGGACATGGCCTTTTCAGCACCGTCTCCATTACAGCTTTGCTGCTGCACGGGAGACCATCCCACTTCCACAGGCAGCCTGCTGACCATGGTGGGATGACTTCAGGGAAAAGGTGCTATTCAGTATTCTTACGTACTTCCTCCAGCACTTATCCACCCATCTCTTCTTAAAAAGATAGCGGATTAGAGGTGTCAGTGTAAATCAGATTACATGCTGATGGTAGCTTCTACTTGTCCCTACCCTCATGAAACCAGGGACACAACACAGGCATGAGAGAGCGTAAGAGTTAGTGACTGGGGAGTCAAGCATGAAAGCCCCCTGCTTGGGGAGCTGCCTGGCTGGGGACATGATCGCATGGGCCCAACTCTAGAAATACAGTGATCAGAAGCTGCTGAGCACCAGGCCCTTTCACAATCAGCAAGCAACCGACAGACCCATCCCCTCTCTTCTCCCCCAAAGGCTTTCACTCGCACAGGCGCTGGCCAGCCCGCGCAAAGCCATCAGCTCTCGCCTCCCCACTTACTCCTCTTTGCGGTGAAGCTCCTCTTCGGACTCGGTGAGGCGCTGCTTCAAGGCTGCGATCATCTCCACTGCCACATCCACCTGCCTGCTCAGGGCCCGCTCCCGTCGCTGCACCTCCTGCTTCTTCTGGGACAGCTGCACAAAAGCCGCCCGCACCTCCAGCAGCTCCGCCGTCTTCTGGGCCAGCTCTCTGGTAAGCTTGTCGATTCGCTTCTCAATCGTTTTGTCCACGGCCTCTACCATCCTGTTAAACTTTTCTCTGACGTGCGCCTCGAAGGAGGCTTTGGAGTCCGTGGCCGGGAGGCCGGGTTTAGAAACCTGCTCACCGGGGGAGTCAGCCGACACATAGTTTGCAACGAAGGAGACGGGCCGTTCAGCTTCCACCTCCAGAGGCTGCCCGCGCGTCGCGCTCTCGCAGGACGCTTCGCAAAAATTCAGGTAGGACCCTTTTTGCTGTAAGGCGCTGCCGGGGCTCCCCAGGCTGCCCGGGGTGGCGGGCTCCGGCGGGGAGAGCAGCTCCGCGTCTTTCAGGGGTGAATACCGGCTGCTCTTGGTCAGCAGGCTTCTCTCCTCGTAGCTGTGGCTGTACTCCAGGTGCGCCCGCAGAGCGGAGAGGCTCCTGAACCTGCTGTGGTCGCCGCATCGCGGGCAGCGGAAGGGGAGGCAGACGCTGACGCTCCCGAGCGGCTCCTGCCAGGGGTGCCTGCCTTCATCCCGGGCCGTCTGTTGCATTCCTCGCCGGGCCCTGGGTGGGAGAAAACAGCCCGCGTTCACGCCCGCCCGGGGCCGGGGCGGCCCGGCAGGCCCGCCGGCAAACTTGGGAAACTTTCCCGGTGATTTTTCAGGGCTATCGCGCCATCTCCGCCCGGCGCCCGGGGAGGCACCCGCCCGGCACGGCCCGGCCAGCCGCAGGGCCCCGGCGGCGCGACGCGGCCCCGCTCGCCTCGGCCGCCGCCCGGGCCTTGCCGGGGCGGAGCGGGGCCGGGCCCGGGCGCCGGCTCGGCGCGGGCCTCAGCCGGCCGCAAGGTCGCCGCCCCCGCGCCGCCGCACTCACCCGACTTGTTGCTGGTGGCGGTGCCGCGGGCGGTGGTGGTGCGGCGGCGGGGGAGCCGTTTTCAGCAGAGCCGTAAATCAGGCCGAGCGCGGCGCCGCCGCCACACGCTCTCGCCGCCCGGCCGCCGCCGCGGGGCGGGGCGGGGCCGGGCGGGGCGGGGAGGGGCGAGGAGGGGCGAGGCCGGGCCGGGCCGGGCTGCATGGGGCGGCCGGCCTGGCAGTCAGTCAGTCAGTCAGTCAGTCGGTCGGGCTGAGAGGGGCCTCTGGCCGCCGGCTGCGGCTGAGGTGCTGTCGGCTGCTGTGGGCAGCGGGACCAGACGGGGGGGCACAGGCTCAGGGCCGGGTGAGGCCGAACCGGGCTGCAGCCGGAGCCGTTCCCCTCCCGGGGAGCCGTCTCCTGCGCCCGCTCCCGCTTGCCTTGGGCACCTGGTGGTTGGGGTTTGTGGGGTTTTGCAGGGGTCCCCTTAGCGGTCATAAAAAAGCAGTGAGCTGTGTGGGGTGTGTTGGGGAGATGCTGAAGGAGAAGACAGTTAAACCCGTTTAAGCAGCAAGACAAGACTGACACGTGCAAATAGATATAACCTGGCCTTGGCTTTCTGGGAATATAATTGTGTGCAGTTTTTTAAAACTATACTTAGTAGCCAGAAAGATTTTTTTGTGTGTGTGTGTCAATATGACCCTAATTTAGCCTCAGGATTTAGGTAGGGGGAGTCAGTAGTAATGGGATTTCCATTTTGAGTATGAGGAATGGATGTCATAGAATCATAGAATGGTTTGGGTTGGAAGGGACCTTTAAAGGTCATCTTGTCCAACCCCCCTGCAATGAGCAGGGACATCTTCAACTAGATCGGGTTGCTCAGAGCCCTGTCCAACCTGGCCTTGAATGTTTCCAGGGATGGGGCATCTACCACCTCTCTGGGCAACCTGTTCCTGTGTTTCACCACCCTCATTGTAAAAAATTTCTTCCTTGTATCTAGGCTAAATCTACCCTAGATCTACATCAACGTAATTGATGTTAAAGCATGCTGCCAGTGGGTCCCTCAATAGGGCAATATACTTCTAAGCTTTTTTTTTATACCACAGATGTGTGTCTATTTTTACAAATTTTCAGAAACATAAGCAAGGCTGATTGTAGAGTAGCAGCCTTTTTGAGGTAATAGTGAAATATTGCTCTTCTAAAATCTAGTGCTTGAGGCCATAGTGGTAATATGCTGCGGATTTTTTTTATTACTGTGGGAGAAAGCACTGCAGTAAAGTTTAATACTGTACTAATATATCTGTTCCTTGAGTGCAATATACAGGCAGAGTCCTAAACACTGAGAAAATCCGCGTGCATTGATAGATGCCTTTGATGTGATTAAGACACTCTCAGTAAATGATTCACCAGATGGCACATCAAAGGAAGTTACTCAAACTGCATTTCAGAGCTTCAGCTAATCTCTAAAGTGTGTGGGCTACCATCCAGGCTGCAACGTTTTGCATGAGTTAGTTGCCCTGTATTACCTTGTCTAAGTGTGGTGATTTTCCCTTCTTTTGTCAACAAGCAGTACCAAAAAACAGGAGGGAGCTCAGAAGGGAATAGTTTTGAACCGTGCTTGCCTCCAAATTTGGGGTTCCTGACTATTTCTTTGAAGGAGGCCAATGTTGGCAGGGCCAGATGTATGGGTGTGACCCTGGTTTGGTCCCCATTTTCTTTGCTGTTGTCTTCTGTTGTCCATTATCTCTCTCTCTCTTGTGCCCATTAGCCTTCCTACCTTCTCCTCCAGGTCAGGGGAAGGTACTCGGTGCTGATGTTCAAAGATGCAGATGAATGCTATACAAGTGAGGTGGACTTAGCCTGGTGAGATGCTACCTGCGGCTTCATCCACATTTGTAAGAGCTGACACTCACCTGTCCCCTCCAGCTGATGGTAATGAGAGCCCTCATTGTCTTGGGAACAGAAGATGTTGATGGCTTTGAAGGAGCCTATTGATCTGCCGCCTAAGCTAATGATTTTAGTCAGTTAGATCTGAAATCCAGCAACCATCTAGCCCCAGCAATTCTTCTTTCAAGATTTCTCAGGGTTTACTTTCATTCTAAATATTTGTTTTGCTGGATTGGGATCCAACTCCTTATCTCTTCAGTTATCTACTCCTGGTGCTCCCATTTGGATGTGCAGTTCAGTTCTCTCAGCATTTGGAGAGGAACAGTCTCCCTTTGTTATATCAGTAAGTGTGCATATTACTGTGGAGGACGTACATCAACCATTACATGTCTGAGCTTCATCCCCTGTGATTTAAATCTGGAGTGGGTAGAATCTAACACTATCACTTACACAAAGCCCAAATTTACACAGCCATAATGTATGACTCATCTCTGAAATTTTGCCAGGTGCTGGGGAGGCATTATCCAGTTTATTTGTATGCATCTCTCTCTTTCAAGATCTCTTTAAACACTTTGTAATAAGATTTCCAGAAGGATAAAAGTTACTTAAATGAAACCAGCATGTACCAACCTGCCTGGTGTTGCAAGGAAGGTGGAATATTCAGAATATTCAGCTTTTTTTTCAGGTAGTGATTTGTATCTGCTGTACTGGGTCCCATAGTTGCTGATTTTGGGTGGAGACTGATTATCTGACCTCTTCCTATTTTGAGGGTTCCTACAAGCTTAAAAATTGTATTTTAAAAGTGAAGTAAATTTTGTTTGGCTGATAATGCCACTTACTGAAGGTGGCTAGAAAAGGAAGTTTTATAAAATCAGCTTGCTTTTCAAGAGTTACCCTAGTTGTTTATCTTCTGATTTTTTTTCTCATCCTAGACAAGGAAAATAGGTGAGTCAGTTTTGTTTTTACTTGCAGCCACTTTCCCCTTCAGGCTCGTGATGCTGACATGTTTGTGGGGGGCTTTTTCATGTGGTGTAGAACTGGATTCACTGCGATCACTTTGGCTGCATTCAGCAGCCTCTGATTTCCCTTGTTTGTTTACTGGTTTGCTTTGAAACGGGGTGTCAGAAATTTTTGTCTTTCCCCTTCATGCCTGCGATCCCCACCAAGGTCTTCATTGTGTAATCTAGCCGTCTTATAGGAGAGATGTGAATCTGCACAGATTTCCTGTTGGGGAAGTTTTACTAAACTATATATGGGTATATAAAGATAGATGTGCACAACTGCACGTCCGTTACCACTGCATACAGATGGGATTGTGAGTTTGGCGCTGGCAAGTAGCACAGTCCCCCTGTTCCGCTGTAAAAGCTGTGCCCAAAATAGGTATGCCTATTCAGCTCAGTTAATTTGTATGCTGGGAAGTGCCATGTTTTTCTTGGTGTTTGAGCGTGAACCACAAATGCACATGATAATTTGAGTTGCTGAAACTTACCTGTATTTAATACTTACCATCTTCTCTCTCTCTTTATTGAGAGGAGGTAACAAGCGAGTAGTAATATCTACGGAAAAACCTTAGCAACTTGAAAGAAGTATTTTAGTGACTTTTACGGTAGTGGTGCCTTAGACTGGGATTCGTATTAGCTTCGTATGCAGATATATTCAGGATACATCAAACATACAGCAAAGTTTATTTTACTGCCACAGGCACTCATACGCACCCAGTAGGAAAAAGACTTTCTGCCCTGCATTTCTAGCATGCTATTTGAGTAGCACTCTGCTTGCAAAGAGAGTGAATGGGAAGGAGGAGAACATGAATGTATGTATTGGTTTTGCGTGACTGTTTGGTGCTGGTTAGTTGTTGCCTTCTCCTCTTTCGGGGGGACTTCAATCTGATCACTGAAAGTCAATTTACCATCTTTCTAAATTAAAAAAAAAAGTTAAGTCTGTGTTTTCAAATGAGTTTTGTTGTCACAGCAACAAGAGAGGCAGCATGCTGTGAGAGTGCTCTTGGTCCTGCAGCAGCTTATCCCACCCTGTTTGCAATCAGCTTCCAGCCTTTCTGCAGACTCTCCAAACTCATCAGTGTTCCCATAAGTAACCCCTGGCTTGAGCTGACTCCAGAAAGTTGTTTAGCTTTCCTCTTCTCTACCCGTACTGTTGCATGCTCTTCTGGGTAAAAAAGAGAATAAAGTGTTCTCTTCTGGGTTGATTTGCACTGTTTAGCCCATACCTGGTGAGAGTTGTCAGGTGTGAGATGGCTGTGGGCATATTTTCCAAAAGACAGGAGAAGAAAGAGGTGGGGAGGATTGTCAGCAATGGGGCTGGCCTGCACTTGGGCCATCTTGATTTTTCCTCAAAAAAAGTGACTTCACTTAGTTAGGAGGGTAAACAAAATATAACTAACACCTTGAGAGAGGGGAAAAGTTGGGGGGACTTGCCTTCCAACTGAGTTACTCTTTATCGTGCTTATTTTGAAGGGGAAGAGGAACATAGCAAGTTTCCCACGCCTTTTCCTCAGGGGAGGAAAGTCTAAGCTCTAAGTTGTAATGTGCACGAGAATGAGCTGGAGCCTTTTAACGGAGCCATCTTGCTCCTGCTCCTCACGCTGGCGGCCTTTTGAAATCTTCCACAGTGTAGCAGGACCTCTGGCAACAGCACTGGGAGCTTGAGGTCTGGTACTCGGGGACAAGGAACAGCAGCTGAACAGGGTCAGGACATCACTGGTGGCAGTGAGGGACAAACCTAGCATGGCTCTCCAGCTGGGACAGGATGTTTCATGCGGCTGCGACAAACTGGCCTGGTGTAAGCCAGGTCTGTGCAGCACTTGAGTTCCCATTCAGGTATTAATTGTGGGATTAGCTACCAGACTTAGGCACTGAAAGAAGACAGAACAGAGCAGAGAGGTGTACAGCAATTGCTGTTCCTAGACCTCTTCCGAAATGAGATGCAATCTGCAGCAGAAAGGGAGTCACTTGTTTTTGGAAGAAGCTGCCCCACTCAAAAAACAGACTGAAAGACAGCAAAAACCATGTCAGAATATCTTTAAAGAACGATTTCTCCCTACAGCAAAGCCTTTTCCTCATTGGGACTTATTAAAATGTAGACATTTTCTCCAAAGGAAAGAAAAGTACAAAGCACACCATCAAAGCAGAATTTTAAGCTATTTCATTCTGATAGCATTCTTTCTGCAATGGACACCGGATGGTAAGGAACATCGCTTTTAAAAGTTCATACCACATGCCTTCCATGTTTGAGGAATTATGTGTGGAATAAATCACACTGATTTCCCAACTGAAAAAAGTGCCTAAAAAGGCCATAAAAGGACTGAGACTTGCCATCTATAACTAATTAGCTGCTTTGGTGCCTAATCCTATGTGCTGGGGTTTTAAAAGTTTTTAATTTACATAAGCAGAGACCATAAAAAGAACAGTGTTAAGCTGTGGTGGCAAATTCAGTCCTCTGCCATATCCAAGCATGTGGGAGAACGGTCCCAAGCCCTGCAGGAAGCAGTGGGGCTGTGCTTCCCCTTCCCCTGTTCTGTTGCATCCCTGACATCTGTGCCGGGGGCAGAGGGGACTCTTGCTTTTTGCAGCAATATCTTTTGTCAAGGAGGTGAGAGCCAGTTGCCTTTAAAGCAAAGGAATTCCCTTCTCCTGGAGTTTGCACTTGGCTTTTAATAGATCCTATCAGTGTTACAGGGAAAGCACAGCAAGTGGCCATGTTCAGGGGTGGATAATTTTTCACCCCTGTTTAAAGAACCCTTGTGCAATGGAAAATGATGTCAGAGTGTATTTGTCTGCTTGCAAACACCAGGTAGGGAATTCTCCCGTCGGGTGGGAATGTTATGCTGGTGCATCTATATCAAAGATGCATCCTTATTATAAGGAACATGCTGAGGAAGAGAGAATTGCATTTCTGCAGAAGGGAGAAAGTATGGCAGAACTATGTTTCACCTCTTTTACGGACAAAAGATCCACTAAAGGCCATGTGATAGCAGCTCACATCAGAGTTGTCAAGAATCTGCCTTTGAAGTATAGCCTTACTCAACAAAATGTGAAAGCAAAGCAGAACAAGCCAACAACCAAGACCGAACCAAACAGGCAAAGCCTCCACCCAGTCCTAGTAGGACAGACGTTAAATATCACATAGGAGCACAGAAGACAGTTCAGACTTGCGTCTATAATGCCATCTGAAAGTATATTGATGTTATTGGATGTTTAGGGCCAATTTGCTTCTATTCCTTCATGCTCTTTCCTCTTTCCTCCTCTTTTCTGATATTCATACAAGCAGTTCATTTTTTAGTTTGCATTACATGTTAAGGTCTGTGGGATCAGCTATTGCTGTCTTAGGAGAATGACTGGTAGGCTGAAGGATCCTGCAACTGAGCAGGACACTGAATGGGGGGGAATAAATGGGACTTTCAAAGTAACTGGAGAGAGGCTCACTTAAACCAACAGGCTTCCTGTATGATGAAGAGGAGGAGGACACGATCTACAATAAAGGGATGGACTTGGAAGGAAAGTACAGAGCACTTACTAGTTCCTAAGCGCAAGTGAGATGAAAGAGCTTGGTTCTCTCCAGTGTTTTAGCTTTGCTGGCAATGCTCAGTATTCATGTCACAGTCAGCTGTGACATGTCACAGCAACAGCTCAAACTGGGCAAGAAAAGCAACATGGCTGCACAGCCGTTCTGAAGTCCTTTGCCTCTTCTGCAACAGGTTGCATATGTCAAGGACAGGAATTTGTTAGACACAGAGGGTGAAATTCACCTGAGCACATGGGGCCAGCATGAGGGCAAGGCATCATTTGTCCCTTGTTGCATTTGTGTCTGTTCTTGTCTAAATGGTACTTATTGTGGGAGTGTTAGGTGCTGCCTTGCTGCAGAAATGGGCCTTTATTTACATCCGGTATTTTGTGCCAAATGGCCGATGTTAAAACAATGTCTTATGTAGTGCAAAATGAGGCATGAGTTCATTGTCCTTCAAAGGACAATTTTATTTTTGTTATTGTAATGAATGCCACCCTTTGCAATTGCTAAATCTGCAGTGCTCAGACCACTTTGAAGGCACTGACTGTGAGCATGTGAGCAGGTTCAGCTAATGGTTTTATGCACAAAGCAGATTCTTTTCAAAAGAAGGCTCTGAAGTCAATGCCATGTTCTCATTCGCAGGAGCTAAAAAGTGCAATGAACTAAAGACATATATGCAGGTAGCAAACAAATAGACAACACCATGCTCTAGCTAATTTTAACAGATGTGTATCCTTGGAAAAATTAAATAAGTAAAAGGTGCAATCCTTGGGAAATATTGTGCTCCTGCCACTGCCACATCTGCAATGAAAACATAGGAACACTTATAATTTGAAAGATAAGTAACAGCTGATATGTAAAAAGATTCCCAAAAACAGACGTTTTCACATACACGTTTGTCTTGAAGGCTGTGTGACTAGACACTTCTAGCTCCATATGAGGCTGGAAACTGGAAGAACGTGTCTTCACCAAAGGAAAAAAAAGTATTGTGGTGTGGTGCTTTCTATCTTTTCCTCTAATTTCTTGCCCCCAGATGGCTGTTAACTTTATATAATTTGCAGCCAAGGATCCTCCCACAGGGAGCAGGAACAGAGCCCAAACAGATCCATCCAAATGGGGCTTGCTCCCATCTCCAGATTGACTAATTCCTATGTTAAACTCAGGTGAGCCTTCCTGGGATGTGAAATTTCCTCTGCAGTTTCTCTCCAAGGCTTACATGAAAGCTGCCATGCTACCCGGGATTCGAGTTAGGGCACATTGTCAGCTTCCCATTCTCTGTTGAAACATTTTCTCCTAAACTCAGACTATTTGGTTACAGCAGTAAATTTTAGTTTAGAAATGCCCAGAGGTGAAACCATTAGCAACAAGAGAATGATTTGTCCCTTACAAAAATCTGAGCCCTCAGAGACGTAGCCTGGAGAAGCCTGTTTGCTATGGATGACTTTCTAGCCAACTATCGAGATGACTGCCAGTAAATTTCAGTTAGTGGGACATAAACCAATATGGTGCCAATTATGCATGAAAGTTATTACCCCTAAAATGGTCAAAGATGTAGTTGTTCTCCACCAACTTAGCAATGCCACGTAGTAAGATAATTCAGAAGGAATGCCTAAAAATTTGTGTGACTGGGGTGGTGATGAGAAAAACCTGTTCAGATTAGTAATGTGTGTACTGCCTGCATGAAAGCTGCCAATGAAGTTCTGGGTGCTTCAGTGCCTGTTGGTGCCAATCGCCTGTTCAAATCAATTCAGCAAGAGCGTGTACTTAACAACACACGTATGTGTGTGAAAGAACATGTCCCTCACTAAAAGTGTGGAGAGATGTACGTTTGGGGAGAGGCTCTGAGCAACACAAAGGGCAGCTGAGGAGCGACAACCCACTCGTGCCTTTCAAAGCTCCCTCCTGGGCTGGTATTTTAAAGATGGAAGTTGATAAGGGTCTGGAAGAGACTGTATGACAGAGCAGGGGTATTTTAAAAAAATTAAGACTGTGGTGTGAGTGTCCACACTATGAAATAAAAGAAGTAAAAATGGTCTTCATGTTAGGTAGTGGCTTGCTTTTGTTTGTGTTTTCCCTCACAAAATCTAATGCCTGAATATGTAAGTAGGATGACTCAGTGTTGCAGAGATTGTTGATGGACAGGGATATTTTCTCCAAATAGGGAAAGAATAAGAGAAAGCAAAGATTTTAACTTCTTGGTTAGAACTGCCTATTGCGGGCCTTAGTGCACAAATGCCGTTTGCACAAACGTGTTTGGGAATGATCTTAAAAAGGTGATCCTCTCTGTCCCAGATCAGTCTTGGATAGCTTCCCCTCTGGGTCTGCGTTAGCTGCTTAAAGATCCTGTTATGAAAAATTTACTTGCTGTTTGCTGGGTTTTCTTTAAACGGCCTGATTACATTTGGATAGCCCTGCACAAACACACGGTTAGAATCAAGTGCTAGAAATAGCTTACTAGAACTCAAACTGTTTTTTAAAATAAGCAAGTAAATACGTGCATGTGTGTAAGTCATGCATGCATCTGGGCAGAACTAGTTGTTTTTATTCTTCCAGATGAAATTGTCTGTAAAAACATGAGGTGCTATTTATTGTTACCATTACTTATAATTTAAAATGCTAACAGTGACATGAAGTGTTGTCTCAGCTCATTTAACAGGCTGTGAAATGGTTAGAAAGATGATAGAAATCTCTGACAAACCAACCTCAGGTAAAATGTAGTTATACATATTTGCTACTCGACCCCTGCTTTTTCATAATGGTGAGTAAAAATGGGTCATCTTACTAGGCAAAAAATACTATCATTAGAAAGAAATGTTTCCATCTCACATTGAAGAGAACATAGGTATAGCCCAGTGTCATCCCCTCTCCATGGTTTGACTTCAAGGGGAACTGGAGTAACGGGAAAAAATAGCTGGACTGGCTTCCCGCAGTGAAACTGTGGTGAGCTTGAAGAAGGTATGCTGCCTGTCGCCTCAGCTGTGGGGCGTTCAAAGGGCATAGTGTCCTTTGCAGCAAGTTTCTCTCCTTCGATCTTTCTACCTTAGGAAAAAGATATTTTAGTCCCTCTTACATGTGGATGGACAATTTTGATCCAACACTGGAGTGATTCAGCAAAAAATCATCACCTGTATAAAAGTAGTTTCTGACACTGGACTCCCAGGAACAGCCTTATGTCCCTGAGCTGGGTCCCAGAATCGGCCGTGCTGTGGCAAATGCTTTTTGTTGCATTATGGCTCTTTTGAGGTTTCGTGGAGGCAAGTTATTTCACAGTGCTACTGCACTCTGAGGGGGAGAGGGAAGGGAACTGCCTTGCCTCTGGTCACTGCTGGCAGGAGAAAACCACAGCCGTGTTTGGATTTAGGGGGAAGTTTGGTGGAGACACAGGGACTAGGGATGCTCGGAATGGAAAATTAACTGGCAGTTCTAAAAATTTAAATCCGTCTATCTTTGTGGATGTATATCTTTAATCTAAGCACTTGAGTGGATGAACTGGTCAATAGTTTTTTGGTATCTATTTCTGTGAGAAACAGGACACGCCTGCAAGCCAGGTTTTCCTTAAGGACCAGAGGCTTAAAACCTCCAGTAGAAATTTCCAACCACAAATGGTTATTATGTTGCTTTTAAAAAACATATTGATAGTAATGAGATACTCTTTTGTTTTTACTGTTATTTTCATGAAATAACATTTGCCTTAATCCTTCTTGTTTTGGCTCTCTCTCTTTCTTGGCCTGATCCATATGACAAATGCCCGTTTATGCAGCTGGTACCCAACTCAGGACTTAGAAAAATGCAGAAAAACCATAGCTTTGTGACAAGGCAGGAAGAACTACAGAGCTATAGACGGCTATAGCCCTAAGTGTAACTGGGAAAATGATTGAGACAAGCCAATTGCTTACTGATGAGAAACATATCTTAGGGCAAAGTGAGAGTTTGCAGTAAACTATAGATTCCTACCCACACCCCTTTGAATGTCCTCCCTGAGACAGGATCAAAACAACCCAAAAACTGTGTGAAATGCAAAGAAACAGTGTTTGATTCACTAGTCCTACCAGCCATGGGCTATTGTGCCTCAGTTATTTGGGATAACAGCTGTCATCTCCAAACATGCCTTGGTAAGGGACAGTTGCTATTTACTTCCTTAGCAATGCTGCAGTGCAGGGGGAACTTGAATGCCTGTGGCTGCCCAGAGGGCAACTTACGTTGCTCGGCCTCAAGACAACGCTGCTGTGCCTTTTTTCTCTCCCTAGATGCCTGCACTCCAGTACTTGGAAAAAATCAGTCCAGGCTACAAACTTACTTCAGGCAGAGACCATTTGCCAAGTATTGTATTCTTCAGAGATCTTCTAAATCGTATGAAAAAAAAAAGAGACCATCTGCAAATACTCAGCCTGTATCCACCTTCAGACAAAAAAATCTGATGCCGATCCCGAGAGCTAACTGGAGAATCTCTCCTTTTTCCTAGGAGATTGCTATCAGAAGTGGGTATACATCTTCTTTCCCAGCAATAGATAGTAGTCTTCTGGCTATCAAAAGGAAGGTGATTTTCTGTCATTATTTTCTCATATAGGAGTCTTTTAGATTTGTGATATCCTCAGCGCACTTACTCGCTGTTTCAAATTCAAAATGGTAATCCATTTAAATGATCCAGGGATTTTTCACTTGCCTGTGCAAGATCGATTAGGAGAAATCATAACAGACCTGACCCTAAAACTGGAGCATGTAGTGCCCAGTTAGATTCTCCCATGACACAAAATGATGACTTCACCAGCAGACTGCCCAGCAAACATTTGGATGCAACTGTCTCAGGTGGATATTTTATACACCAAACGCCACCTGCAATAAATGCACAAGAAATCAAAGTAGGACTGTATAGTCAACAGAGAAATCCTGGTATAAAGGTATGATATGGGAGTGACAGTGTCGAACCTCTAAGAAATCCTTTTCATACTGAACATCCCTTCAATATTGAGCAGCTGAAAGGACCTCTTTGGATTTATGTAGCAGTATTATCTTTGTATGACCATAGTTTCTCTGTCTGTGTAAATGTCCCCCTATTAGCAATGGATCCAAGTAGCCAGTTTCAACCAACTTTGATGTTGAAAGCAATTAAAGATAATTTTGTTCCTTCAACTGCTGTGGAGATAGGCAGTCACATAGAAAAGAAAGACCATATAAATATCTAAACTTAGGGAAAGGCTGCAAAACTCATGGTTTGTTAGACACTGTGTGTCCACATTAAGCGTCTTCTCAGCTGGAGGAAGGCTTCTAGTGAAGCCATCAATCACCTGTGAGGATTCTTGTCCAACAGGATTCTTCTGATGGGGTTGATTCTGTACTTATGTGGGGACCACATATGAATTGGCTTTGAAACCAATGCCCCTGGTCTCCCAAGCAGAAACAGGAATACATGTGACTGGTCTACCTCAGTTAGCCACACTTCATAACTTGTCTTGTGCATGAGCAACTTTAAGACATAGAGGATCATCAAACTGCAGTTTAAAGTCATGCAGTGTTTAATTTGATTTTTAAGGTTTTCAGGTTTGATCTTAGAAACTGTTTTCCAAGTTCACACGGGGATGGATTTTTTTGTAACTTACTATTTCTGTTATGAAATGTATTTTAAGTGCATTTGTCTCATATATGGTGATTTAAAGAGGCTACAGTAATTTAATCTGGAGGCATTTCAAAATGAGATTGACATCAGTAGTACTGGGAGGAGCCAGTTTCTGGATTCTTATCTGGAAAAACAACTCCTTGTGCTTTTTCAGCCTTTTACAGTTTCTTTTAGAAATCCACAGGAATGTAAAATGTTCAACAAAATAGTTCACTGAAGCACCTGGTATCAATGTTTTGTTGATGGCATCACACAGAGATGTGGCCCTGGTGCCATTTGGAGCGCTAGAGCAGTTGAAGAACTACAGAATATTAAAAAACCTTGAGCAGAAGACGAGCAAGCTCTCAGGGTAAAATTAATGTGAGAACACCTGAAATAATAAGAGATTACTCTAAGCTGTTCTGGCCTCTGTGTCTAATTATCAGAGAAAGGTAAGGATGATGGATCCTAGCTAATTTAGGCACCTGCATGTTTTAGGATGTCTTCAATGACTGACTCCATGACTACCTTAGAGAAGATACCTACTTCACACTGCTCAGTTAGGTAAAACGGAGCCTACAAACTTCTCTCTTGCCATTGCTTTCACCTTGACAGGGTTAGGCTTTAGCTCACTGTCGTTGTCCAGATGATTAATTTTCACCTTATCCAATCAAAACTGAAGCAGAAGCGCATGACAGTAAGGTAGTTACCCATATTTAATTTGTTTGGTAGGACTACATGTTGACCTTCTGCCCAGCTAAGTGAATGGAAAGACCAACTCACCTCTGCAGGCTGAAATGAAGAAATGAGTTACCGAGGCTAATAATTTTGCCTTTTAACTTAGCCCTGGCTTCAGTAAGCATTCAGGTAAACACCCTAGATTCCAGAGCCTCTGCCCATTTAACCACTCTGTAATGGTCATATGTCATGGTAATCAAAGCCAGTGGCAATCGATGGCAACAGTTTGCTTTTCAGTTTAAAATTAAATAAGAAGAAGTCAGTTATAAATAGCCTTGCAAATTCTTTTCCATGCGTCCAGTACAAATCTTCATATATTTCCATTTAGGATAAATCTGAATAGGAATTGAATAGACTTCTACTGGCACACTCTGATGATATTCAAGGAGTAGGTGTAGCAAGCTGTGGGAACTAAGAAATTAAGAAAAATATTGCAGTGCTGTCAAGAGTAGGTGTAGACATTTTGTACCTGCTAAACCAAAATGACGGGCCTAACATTTAAAATAATATGCTGATGTAACACTCAAGCAGAACGGTGATTTAGATAGACAATGATCTTTCCTCTGCTATCCAGTTTCCCTAATACTAGAAGGAAGCCAAATGCTTCGCAATGCAAATAGAGTGGCAAATAAAAGGATGGTGTGAAGGTGTGATTCATCTGAAAAAAATGTTTCACTTAAGAAACCCCAGAAGGCAGGATATAGATCCCCTATTTAATTCACCCTACCCCCTTCTGGCTTCTCTGCACTAGCGCAGCAGTGACTGCGCAGGATTTTACTTGTTTTGTAGGTTTCTTTGCCCTTCAGTGGAGGCTTGTCTGGAGAAGAAAACATGGTTACAATGCTTCCTTTTTTATTTTATTGTTGCTGTCTGCTGGGACTACTCGTAAATTAGGGAGCGGAATAATTGCTAGCTGAATCACAAATCTCTGGGTAATATCGATGGCATAAAGCCTTCTTTATCTCAAGTTAGTATGTGTGCTGCAACAGCAGGACAGTGTAGCTGGAGTTAGGCTTGGAGTGCAGAGAGAACATCTCGCCTCATACAACACCTGCAGAAATGCTGTTTAAAGCCTCAGTCTCATGTTCCCTTAAGAGAAAGGACTAGAAGTTCGGTGAAATGTTTAATTTTTTAATTAAGCATCTGACAGATCAACTGAATTATGAAGCTTGATTTTGTAAAGAAAGAAACGAACGTCTCTAGCAAGTGAATGCAAAGGAGGACCAAAGCAGAAGCAGGTGCAAGAGTGTGAAAAGCCAAACTTTGCAGTAACATGTTTCTAATGTAGTGGAAAACTGGGCATTTGAACCAGCTCGAGAGCAGATATGCACTGAGCTTGGGAAGATACTGTTCATGTTAATTAGGGCTGAGTCCTACAGGTTTAACTCCCACTGATTTCTTAAGGGTTCCAATTCAAGTCAATGTCAGTAGGAACGTGTAAGGGCTGCAGGCACGGGCTCTTTAAGCTATTAGTAGTCACATTTTGGGACTTAATAAAACTAGGATTTGCTGAACAGACTGTACTGCAAAACCATGCTAATTAGCATCTAAAATTCTTGGAAAGCTGCCACAGATTCCTGGGAGCTGTCTACACCACCAGCAAAAAATGGCTTTAGAGATGCTGATTGCCTGAAAAAGGTTGGGGCATAACTTGTACTTTTGCAGTGGTTTTTATCACATCCATGGAGCCACCCTAGCTTTTGACAAAACCCTTTTGGTGCACACCGAAGACAACTGTTCTCGGTAGTCTCGCAAGGAGTGTTTCTGGAAAACTTGAACCAGTGGATTTGTTCTAGAGTCCAACCTGGAGTGCTGAACCACTTGGGATGATGCTGGGTGGAAAGTGTTTCAATGCGTCTTTTTTACATGTTGTATTAGTTTTCTGTGGTGGTGCACAGTGAGTTGGTGAATGAGTTTTGGTAAGGCAGAATTACAGTGATTCTTTCCTTGTTTGTTTATCTCTTTGGTAAGGCTATAATTTCCAGCTGCTCCCATAGTTTACATAAAACTCATCAAAGGGTTTCAGCCATTGATATTTGTTGAGACTGGAGCTCCTCCTCACTTTCTTTGGTCAAGCATTCATTCAACAATAATGCAGTTCAGTTAACTTGAGACTTTCACTTGTTTGGTTTCCATTCCAGGAATAGTCTCTCCATGATGTGTTCCTGTTTCAAGTTTTCCTCTGTAGGCCAGAAAATTACTTGGAGATTTTTGAGGCTCATATCCCACCTCTGACTGATTCAGGAGAGGCCAGACCACACCTTAAGGGATATGCCTTAGCATGAAGCAAAAGGGCACTCTGATTTGGCATCTCGTGTTGTCGCCTCTTTTGATGGGTCTCTCTTGGTGTGTCTTAAATCCTGAACTTGGAAGCAGAGACGGGAACATGAAGCTCCTGCCGGGATGCATGAAGCACCAGGATTACATGGAGACTTTCCTTTCGATCTCCCTCAAATCCACTCTTAGATACCTTGGCTGTCCATATGCAGCTTGTAAGGATCATACCTTGATTAAGCAAAAGCCTTTTGGCTCCCTGATGGGATTTCTCCACATCCCACATGGGATGTAATGCAGAAAGCCTTCTTTTGAGAAAGTCACAGTAGCTAAAGAGCTGGGGGAGTATCTAAAAATGGGAAAACCTGTAGTGTCTATGAATATATAACCTAGGGTAGGGCTTCCCAGTTGTGGCATGCGTCCTGCCAATGGTACGCAGAAGACTTCACGATGGTGTGAAGGTATTTCATGAATATCTGAATGCCTCCTTACCCTCAGGAACGTGGCCCAAGATGGAGACAGGAACTGCTGAACAGCTGCCGCTGCCGTCTCTGCCTTGAGGTGAGACTCGAACACTTTGGAGGGAAGCAGAGCTCCCTGTCCCCTGCCTCCCACCAAGGAATACATACCTTTGGTCCAGAAAGTCATGATTTTCCTTGAGGGCTAGCCCCCTGCGTTTGTGCCCCTGTTGTAAACATCAGGTGGCAAACAGAGCCGCCAAGCACCTATGTGAAATCCTGATGAAGCAACGAGGCTTTTCAAATTTTCCCTTCTAACTGCGTGTTCTTGTATTTTAAATAAGCATATGTTAGCCAGGAGACTTCTGTCTTCTGTAGAAAGCTGTTAGCAACACTGTATATCTCACTCGTTCCAGCACATTTTGCTTCTTGCAAATGTTGACAACCATGTGCGAAGCAATGAGGATCCGTGCTTGTGGCCATCACCCGCCGAGGAGGAAGTCAGAGAGGAAAGCCAAGAAATCAGGGACGAGGGATGGATGGGAGACACTATTTTGGCTCATTCGTTGCATCTGCTGAAGACAACCAGAGCTGCAAAACTGGCAGCAGAAGAGACAGATGGCTCCCATTACTCTCCAGTCAATCCAATGAATAATTAATGCACTTTTATTTTAATATATAATAGTATAATATACTTTTCACAATACATGCTACTAGCAGAGCTATTGAGGCACCATCCTATTAAAGATGCATAATTAAATGAACTGCAGAAAACCAAGAACGTGGTTAAAAATTCATGGCTTGCTTCGGAGCAGCGGTGGCTGCGTACTGAGCAGCCGTTAGGGAAGGGGCCGTAAGCCTCTCCTTCCGGCTCGTTTAAAGAATATTAATCGGAAAGAAGCGGCATCGGCCTGTTTCAGGAAAGTAAATTAACAGGGAACAAAGAAGCTGGGAGCCGAGAAAGGTATCGCCTTGAGCTTCACTATTCAACGCTCGCTCTTCTAGCTAAACAATACGGCGTTAATAACGCTATCAGCAACAGTCAATAGCTAGCACTGCATTTCTGCCAGTCCCCCTGCAGAACCCAACCGACGATGTCAGCGCCGCCGCCGCGGTTACCCGCCTGTCTGTCACACCCGCAGGAGGCGGAGCGCCTGCTGGCGCGGGGTGCTGTGTCGCGCTGGTGTCGCGCGTGGGCGGCCGAAGCCCACGGACGCCGCAAAACGCGGACGTCCCCGAGCAGCCGGAGGGGCGGGCGGTGGGCGGGGCCGCGGCGGCCGTTGCGGGGGGCGGGAGTTTTGAACGGCGGCGCCGTTGAGGAGGATGGGGCGGCGGCGCGTGCCGGGCGCCGGTGGCCAGGAGGCGGTGAGCCGCGGGCGTCCCTCACCCCGCGGGCGGGCGGCTGCGGGGCCGGGCGGGGAGGCGGCGTGGGACGCGGGTGGCGGTGGGGTAGGCGGCCGCCCGCGGCCCGGCCCTGCTCCGCCGCAGGTGCCGTCCGTTAACGGCTCGGGCCGACCAGCGCCCGCTCCTGCTGCGAGTGAACGGCGACCCGCAGGTGCTCGGGGGGCGGCGTGCCGGGCGCTGCCCGGCTTCGGGCGGCCCTCGGGGGGCGGGAGCCTGCGCTGCCCCCGAGCTCGGCGTGCCCGTTGCGGCTGCGGGCTGCCTGCCGAGCTGGTGAGCGGCCCCTGCGGCAGCCTGCCTAACGTGGCCGAGCCGGCCCGCGTTGGGTGCGGTGAAGCAGCCCGGGGGTGTGCTGGGGAGGGCAGGCGGCCGCTTAGCTGCCCGGACAAAGGTGACGCTGCTTTGGTGGGCTGAGCTCCCCGCTCGCCTTCTTCAGGGCCTCGGAGCGTGAGGCTGATCCTTTCTAGCTCTTCAATCTTTCAGCCATTAATTTCCCTACTAATCAGGGTTTTTCTTAAAATCTCGAATCACTTAAAAGCCTGAATTAGTTGAACTCGGCTGTGTCTGTAAAGCTATTGCTGTCAACTGCAACAAATACTCGTTCCTGTGTCTAGCTAGAAAAGTCCCCAAGCTAGTATCTTGACTTTACAGCATCTGTTTTAGAAGAACACTCGCTGCCTGACTACTTGCTTATTTTAAATAAATATAGTAGACCTATGGGGTTTAGATGTAAGCCACTGTGGTAATCAGAAGTGTACCTTGGAATAAGATTCTGAAAGCCTGTATTTAAGATACCAATTAAATAAAGTAAAACTTCAATCTGTCCTGCCTTCAGTGGTACCCATATAATTTTTCTTAGCTGTGGTTGTTGGATTTGTTTGTTTGTTTGTTTTGTGACTCCATCACCTATGTCCAACTAGAAATCCTTTAAAATTTCTTACATTTGAGATATACTTAGGTGGGGAACACAAAGACTCTTTCTGGAAGTATTGCTTAGGCAGGTCCTGAGTGTGGGGCTGAAAATCTCAACAGCTGTTAGTAATCTTGTCTGGGTTATGCTGCCACTGGTGGGGGAAGGATGGAGACCGCGAGGGAAAGGGTGCATTAGTAGACAGCATATGGCAAAACAGTGCTGTGTCATTCTTCCAAGTCCAGATGGTGTGCTTGTATTTTTAGAAGGAACTGGGGGGGGGGAAAGCTGACCAATTTTTTTGGTAGACACGAAGAACTTCATACGTTCCAAATCAGGCTGCTAAGTCATTCCTTCAGATGAGATTTATATGGTGTGATTATTTAAGCTATGGGCTAACAACTGTTTAGTTCAGAAGATTTTGTGTGAGCCTGGCCGAGGTGTAGCATGGACTAAATCCTTTGTGTATTTCTGAAAGTTGCGGTACTGATACATGCAGATGCCCCAAACTAGGAGAGTTTATTTCCTCACCATAGTTATGTACCAAGCAATAGACCTGGAGAGGAGCCGCGTGCCATCTGTGCTGGGTCCATGCGGAGGCCTGTTACCCTGCGAAATGTTAGGGGGAAGTACTATTTCACTCTTCTGAGATGAAATTCAGCTTTGTAACAGCTGATGTATTAGTTTAGGCTCAAAGAATGAGTAATTATTTCTTAGGGGCAGGTGTGGGCCTTGCTTAGCTTTTCATAGCTGTGTAAAATTTGACTCGGAATAAAAGAAGATTGATGAAAGCTATTTGCTTCTCCTTTCCTTCTGGGATGAGCACTGAGAAGCAGCGTGGATAGAGAAGCAGGTGTTGGGGATGCGGAGGTCTCGGTGCACTGCTTCATCCTGCACTGGTTGAGGTTGAAAATTTGGAAAGCAAATCCATGAGGGGGGAAACCTGGGGGAGTCTATGGTGCCATACTGGGTCCCAGGCCTTCATATATCAACTGTAGGGAATACCAGCAGAACTTCTATGGACAACATCTCTGATGCGAGCTTTGGGAGCTATTCACCACCAAAGAACCTGTGTCATGGTAACCTGTGCATGTTCCAAACATTTCTCCTGGGGTCTCAGATTGAGAGCTCTTAGTTTCTGGAGGGTCCTCTGTACTTTATTAGTGTCCTCCTTCATGGTGGTGTGTAGTCATCATCTGTGTTCTGACCGTGTGACTAAATTGTCTTAAACACTGGCAGATTCGGTAGAACATCTGTTTGTCCTGCTTTGCCTGATTACCCAAGCCTGGCGTCTTTATCATCTTGGGTGGGGGGGAATCCACCTCCTTTACTACCTGAGGGAAATGAGAGACTATGTTTGTGTATCGGGGCTTAGCGATTTGCTGGCTCATGATGTTGGGCAGAATAACCTTCTGTATGGCTCTAGGTCCCGTTTTAGCAAGAATGAGGTTGCCGTCTATAACAGAAGAGGTGGGAAATGGAACGAGAGGCGTATACCGCTGAAGGGATCTGATAGCCTCTGGCTTTTTATAAGAGTGTTCTGAGGTGGCTGGGTATCAGGCCTGTTTCAGATGCCGTGTACTATGAGTAGCTGGAACAGCAGCTGAAACTTTATGTATTTTTACATTATAGCATCAGGCCTTCAAAAACAGTAAAACCCACTCCTGCGAAGTTGGGAAGGAATGGGTGGTGACTGTAGTGAGCTTCCACCTGCCTCTTGTGACTCATGTCAAGGGCAGCTAATGGCAGAGTGGGTCCCAAGTAAAGAAGAAAATCATCTGCATTACCCCTTTCATGGGTTCTGGTTTTCTCAGGTACTTGAGTTGTGGGGAAATTAGCTCCTCCTTATTTCTATCCTCATTAGAGGCTTGAGGGAGAGCAGTTACCAGTACTTGTCTACCAGTTGAAATACTGAACTTGTAAATTCAAATTATTGTTCCATGAGTTTCAGTCAATTGCTTATAGATCCATCACCAAAGCACGTGTTTTGAGTTCAGATGTACTATAAAACTGAAAACTGACACAATGCTTTTAATTCCAGAGGTAGTTGGGACACTCCTGCACAGTGTTCGAAAAGCTTCACTCATCACTGACTTGCAATGTATTTGCAATGCAGCCCTGCAATACAGTGACAACACTGTTTCTTATGTGTCAGAAATATTTGGTTTGGCCAGGGATGGCCATATAATAAGGAAATGTGTATCAGAGCTGTCAGTGGCATCTAGCACACCTTTGGGAGACAGCAAACTTTCTGTCATCCTTCACCTTAATTACCTGCTATGTTGGTGTGGATTGACCTCTCTGAAGTGGCAAGTGAGGAATAATGCACATCTATGAATGTTTGTTTTCTCTGAAAGTAGGTAGGAAAAAGTTGACTTCCCAGAAGTTTTTATAATACCTTAAAAAAACCGACTCCTTCAAAAAACCAGTGATGTGGAATTCTAGTGACTTGTCAGGCAAGTCTGCCTTATTTCATGCTTTTGAATGAGAAGTGTGCATGGCTGTGCCATCAGGCAAGGCATGGTCCGTGTGTGGTGTTGAAGCTACCATAGCTGTCTGACTTTCAGGTCACGGCCTGAAATGGTCAAGTATTGGGATATTATCCTTTTTTCGCTTCTGGTGTTACCTGAATTTTATATCAACCACAAGTGAAGAAACCACATTTTTTTTAACTCTTCTCAAGATGGCCAAAGGAGTAATGAGACTGAATTTCTGATTTAAGTATTTCAGATATTTTCCTAAGTTTAGAGTTTATTTTAGTAGAGATCACTGTAAAAAGTGGAATGTTAATTTATAAGCTTTGTTCAGTTAGGCCTCTCAATGACCATATGAGGGGACCATATGTTATTATCCTATGAATGACACATTGAGGCACATAAATTTTTAGTAACATTCAGATGCTATGGTGGGTTAATGTTACTACCCAGTTTGGAATTTGTGTGTGTAATAGGTATAGTGAATCTGTTACATCCTGTGTTTTACTCTTTTATTCCTGAAGGGAGAACCATCATTTTGCATTTAGTAACCATTGTAATGGCTGCATATAATGAAAACCTAGGGTTTTCTATCCCAACTGTGAAATAAGTAGAGCTTGTTAAAAATTCAGGATATTGATAGTTGGATTTTTGTTTAGTCCTTTGTTTGTTTTTGCATACCTAGGAATGTGACATCCAAGAGAAGATTAACTTCGAAATCCGCATGCGAGAAGGCATCTGTAAGCTACTTGCAGTGAGCACACAGAAAGACCAACTCTTGCAAGCGGTTAAAAACCTGATAGTTTGCAATGCTCGTATACTTGCATACAGGATGGAGCTACAGAACCAAAAAGAAGAGCCCGTCTCGTGCAGAACTGAAGAACAGTGAGTATCAGCTCAAATTCAAATGGAGCATTATGAAGCAGGCTTTTGCTTATGTGAATTCTTAGCAGCCTGTCTAGGAAAGTAGATTTAAACACCTCCTTCTGTCTTCCCCATACAAGCATACAGTACTGCTCCCTTAAAACACTACTTTATAAGACCATTCCAGTATCTTCTTTTACTTCAAGAAATTAAATACAAGTCATATTTTTCTGGGTAGATTTTATTATTGACATTAGACTGGAATTCAGCACCTGACTATCAAGTAACATAATAGACGTATTTTCTTGATTACCTTTAGCATTCAAAAAGGTACCTAACTAAGTCTGAGAAGGAACAAACCAAAATTATCCAAGTCAGAATACACCTATTCCTACTTTTCATTCTTTCTATTGTTATTAAGGTCCCTTTAATGATGGAATCATCATGGTTAATTGATACCCTCTACTGGCCACTTTTGTTAACTACAGCAAAGTCATTAAAAAATACAACAATAAATATGAAGAAAAATCTCTTTAGTTGAAAGTATTCTTATGTTATAACTCCTGAGTGAGCTAAAGTATACATGATTTAATTGAATAATGTTATAATTTTTCGTCTGATGGAATATAGTTTGGGTGCAATGTTGAGAATCGTGGTGCAGAGACACAATTGCTCTCAGGTTATTACTCTAATGAAATATTATATTGCAATTTAGCATAGAAACTCTTCAAGTACATGCTTAGCTCCAGTTAGTTGTATCCTTAGGAACAGTCCTGCTACTTTTTGCTTTCAGAAATGTGGTCTTATAGGAGAAATTTATTGAAGGAAAGAATTGCATTTTCTGACTATGTCAACTAGTATCGTGAAAGCTGATTTTGAAAGCTAGCACTTATAACTTGTGGTATTCTGTAATTATTGCAGCTGTATTGCTTTTTCCTACTAAGATGAAGACCTTTATAGTGATTCATCTTTCATGTATGTTTTTAACAATGGAATAATATCAAGTATGTATATATGCTGATGTTCTCAACTCCTGATCTTTGATGTCAGTGACCACAGAATGGTGATAGCACGTGTCCAGAACAGGGCAGAGATACTTGGAGCTATAGCTGAACAACAGTATTGTTTTCTTACGGTCATAGTCAGCTGTATTGTTTACTTGATCTGTGTCTGTTATGCATTACTTAGAGTTCCGTCTTAAGGCGTCCTTTTTATTGCCAGTGAAGGTCATTAGAAGAGATGCATGCTATGGAGTTATTTCTCTACCATGTAGATCATATCTTTGATAGCTGATAGTGCATTTGCAGTTCTTTTTCCAGTATTTGCTCAGGACTGGAATTTGGCTAAAGCTTAATCCAGATAAGATGATGATGGCTGAGAGACAAAATTCTAGGGTTTTCAAGTAAATTTTGTCCCTATTTCTTGTTACGTGGGTCTGTAATCTGTGAGTTCTGAAGATACTGCAACTGCCTCTGGGGGTCAGGATGTTGGTAGCAGCTAGAAATTTTCATTTCACCTTATTTGGTTAGGAGTTAGGAGCAGTGGCAGATAGGAGAACACTCTATTGTTACTCATTATCTACAGATTGTTTTGATTCAATTTAAGATTGACCTTGAGATCTACACTCTGGCTACTTAGCAAACTGTCTGCCTGCATGTAAAATCACAATATTAAAAATGCAACATTTTGTAATTGATCTCTATTAATAGAGGAAGAGGCAATTCTCTAACCAATAATAGAACTGATAAATTAAGTTGCTTATTCATTGATGTGTACAGAAGGGGAAAAGTTGATGACGTATTTGATTCTGTTGGAGCTGTAAAAGACAAGGAAGATGAATCTACTTGTCTTTTAATACCCAGGTTAAATAAGCTTTGGAGTAAAATCTTCTAGGGAATTAAGAAAATTGATGGTGTACCTTCCTTCCAAATTATCCTCAAGAATCTAGTGACTCATGTCTTAAACCAGAGATACCAAATTTAACTTTAAAGAAACGCGTTTGAAATGAGCTATAATATGAAAACCCTGACACTTTTTAATGTTTAAAGGGTTGAGTTTTAGAAGTCTAAATGCACAGATCTCAGACCTCGTTTTTCTTTTCTTTTTGGCAGGTCTTCAGAAAATGGGACAAAAGACCGGGTGGCATGCAGAGCAAAGGTTGCTCTATCAGGTAAGCGGCTGGGTAGTCACTTAATTATAGCAGCTAATTGGCTGGACAGGAACTTGTAATACAAATTATACAAACAAGATGGTATTTTTAAAGTGTGTATGTGGTTCAGGGGCATAAATCCTCTTGTGCTTCAAGGCGACTTGTGCTTTTAAGTCACACATGTGCTTTTGAAGATCCTGCCTAGTATTTCCATTTTACTTTCAGGGACTTTCACAGTGGGAAACACTTTTTTTCTGTTTGTCACTAAGCACTGAATACATTTCAAAGCTAAGTAAGTGTAAATGTGCTGATAACTTTTTTTCTCCCCACAAAGACAAACTTTGATGTGATCATACAGGCTATGTCTAACAAATTGAGGGCAGAATTATAACTAGTACGCAAGTGTTATTTAGTTAATGCAGATTACGTTACTACAGCAAAGGTATAGTGGTATGACTTCAGTGCAAACTAGCAAGAATATTTAACAGTGATTTTCAGTAGGCTGGTACACTGTTTCCGAGACTGTTCTCAAACTTCAGCACTATGAATTTATCATTTTGTTTGCCTATGCCAATAGTGGATGTAACTATGTTCAGCATTCTTGTAGTTGTTCATCGTGGCTGTTCTGCTAGCTTTGCTAACAGATTTGTTTGTGCTCCCTGACTTGCTTCATTAAAAATAAAATAGTGTAGAAGGGCTCACTACTTAAGCTGTTTAGGTTAATTCTCCGTATTTTGACATATCTTTAAGCAAGGTAACTTCTAGTAGAAGAGGAGAGATGAGCACATGGTTCAATATGGTTTTCTGCCAGCACAGCTGTTGCAGAATGTGTATCTGTCTTTCCTCCTTATGGTAGTTGGATGAAAGCATCTGTTTGCCTGTCTGTGCTGCAGTTGCACCTTTCTTTGGATTTATAGAGTTACCTGCAGTGAAGACTTTAGGATCATATAATATGCTTTTGTTATCTTTACAAAATCAGAATTGTGTAAGGACTCTATTTTTAGTATGAAAAATTGGTTTAGAATATGAAACATTTAGCTAGTTTCTTTTGATGGGACAAGAGACTAGAAGCGTGAAATACACCGCTTCCTATTATGTGCCATCTGTTAATGATTCCGTCCTGGTACTAACATAGTGGTTCTCAAACTGGAGGTTATGATCCTCAGAAGGTATGGCACAGATCAAGACGAAGAAGAGAAAGAGGCATCAGCTACCTCATTGTGAACTCAAGCCTGTGAGTGCTGGGATGCTGCCATGCCTCACTCCTCTTCACATGCTCGTGTCGGGAAGCCTGGCCAGGTCTAGTTTACAGCAGGAAAGCCTCAATGTTCTTCTTGGCCTCTGCTGAGAGATTTATGCTTTCTATAGATCATCTGTTATTATCTCATTTTCCACAGTGTGTGCCTGAGAAGCAGAGAACTGGGATACATGAGAAGTAATTGTGGGGACAGGTTTGTTTGTGCTTGGCAAGGGCAGGAGCCTCTGGACAAGATACATGATTGGAAGATCCTGAGATGACATTAATAACATGCCTCTCTGGTTCTTCCTTGGGTTGTCCTCTGACCCATTACCCTGTGTCATTTAGCATGCCAAATCAGGTCCTGTCTGCTTCCACAGCTGCAGTATGTTCACATCTATAATGTCCCATTATTCTTCTTTCCCTGTCTTTCCCAATCCTTGTGTAGCCCATTGGGTATACTGCATTTCTTCTCTCTTGTATGCTGACCTTCAGTGGATTTGCAACTGGAGTTGCCCTGCATGTTTGGAAGACACATGTGTATGTGCCTGCCTTGGTGAGAATGCAGTTGCAAATACAAGCAGTGTGAATCAGGAGATGTCGTGACTGAATTGTCTCAGAGAGGTTGGAAATGAAGAGTGAGTGGTAGTCCATGTAATATGACAGGGCATGTAATTTAATAACTGAAGATATAGAATGGATTTTTTAGGGGAAAGTAATGCATCCACTTATAAATATATTAGTGTATCATAAGGTTGGTACATGCCAGAAGCTTAGACTATTACCAAAAAAAAGCGCGATCATGTAGCCAACACCAAAAGTTCAGGAACAGAGTACTGAGGAATGCACTCCTACAGAAAGCAACTTTATGTCAGATATTGTGTGGGGAGTGCATTCCTTAATCCACAGTTTTTCACACTTCTATTATTTTTACTTATTTATCCCACGTGTGTGAATAAATTATGTGATTATGTTATCTTATCAATCAACTATTTTGTCAGAAGGCAATACATTAAATGTTGATCAAAAAGCATAATCATAATTTAAAGTAATTTTGTAAAGGAATCATTCACTTTAAATCTGATTAATTGTAGTGCTTGGATGTATCCACTTTGAATCCACACAGATTTACAGCTAATGGTGACTGAAATTAAGGTGTGTGAAAATTGATCTTTGTTTTTGATAAATGGCAGCTCTTTCAATCCAAGAATGAATTGAAAACTGATTTACAAGTTTCATGTTCAGCTTGTTCAAGCAATTGACTATCTATATCCTGATGATTTTCAGAGAAAGGGGTAAATTTTTCAGCTAGCATGATATTGAAAGTGGCATGCAGAAGTAATCTTTAATCTAGTACTCTAATTGTTAACCAGACCTATTGAGCGCATTAAAATTGTCATTCAGAGTTTGCTATGATTAGAGATGAAAAAAGGTTTTTATTGTAACTCTGTTTTCACAGATTTATGTAAATTTAAGACCTTTGTCTTTTAGGAAAGAAACATTCTGTGCTTCATCTCTGACAGAGATAAATACATATGCATATTTAAAGTTTGAGAAAGACTTCTGTAACTCTTTTAATGAAACTATTTTTGTTTCCTTATTTTAAAAGATTAACTATTTTTAAAAATGCTTACTATGCAAATGCAGAACGTGGTGGTGTATTGACTTTTTAGGTAGTTGTGGCGGTCTAAAGCTGTACACTGGCAGTTCACTGTTGAAAATTCATTAGTATTCATGAACACTTAAAAATAGATGAATTTGCAAGTTTCAAAATTGAAAAAGCATGTATAATAAGATGTCCCATAATATAATCAAAATTAACTTAAATTTAAATTTTTCATTTAATATAACTTCTGAAACAAAGTGACTATATGCAGTTTCACTTAAATCAACAAGAAGTTGTGTGGGTAAAACCCTGTAGGAATACATGACAATCTGTTGCCAAAATACCACTACTGTTTTGCATCTTAGCATACTATATGTGGATTTTTCCATCAACTCTGGAGTCATCAATGCTCCTTTATGACAATATTGAAGATTTTTATCGAAAGACAGTTAAGCTAGTGCTATTCACTGCTGCCATCATGTGTCACTTAATATATTGCATATACTTGTAAACTTAAGAAACCAACTTTGCATTTATAAAGCCCCCACTACATTTATCTTTTAACAAGGGACTAATAAGAAATGTTATGTCTAAACTTGAGTCCTCGAAACTGGAGGAAAATGTCACTCAGTACTGTGTTGGATTGAGTAGATAAATTGGAAAATTTGGAAGAAAATACTCTCCTAATATTAAAATGACAGGCATGACTTAGA
This sequence comes from Gavia stellata, assembly GCF_030936135.1. Taxonomy (NCBI): domain Eukaryota; kingdom Metazoa; phylum Chordata; class Aves; order Gaviiformes; family Gaviidae; genus Gavia; species Gavia stellata. Next base: position 7,253,691 of record NC_082602.1, read on the forward strand.
ATAGTGGTTCTGTAATTGCCTCTCTACTATGGTTCTGATGTAGAAGGACATTTTTGAGTTTTTAAAAAAAAAGATTTCTAAACTCTTTTTATGCCAACTAAGACAATTCTAACTGGGAATGTGATTCCAAATGATATTTTCTCTGTGGTTAGCAGAACAAGACTTAAGTATTTGCAGTATAAGTATCCCAGTCATTTCCATTAAAACAGGAAGTTTTTCTTCTTGCAGTTGGATGAGTGGTTTCCAGCACAAGGCAAGCAGAGTTTCAGTTTACATCTGTGCATAATAATGGGCTCAGAACCTCTGAGTTCTGAGAATACCTCTCAGAACTATGTTGCACAGCCACTCTGAAATGTTATCTCACATACTTGCAAATGAGATTTAAAATATTCTTTATCCTAGCATAATTTATAAAAGAAAATGACACTTCAGATTGAACTAATTGATTAATTTTCTTTTAACATGGATAATAAAATTGAAATAGTTATGCCGTTCATTGGATAGAAGGTCCTGTTACTTCCAAAACACCAGAAAAAGAAACAAGAAACTTCTTGTAATTTGTTTTGACCACAGATCTACAGTATTGGCTATAACTTAATTTCCCTACTTTTTTCTTCCCTTTAGATATTCGAATACCATTAATGTGGAAAGGCTCAGATCACTTCAGCAATAAAGAAAGTATGTAAGATGTAATGAACTACTGTGATAAGCAATTGCTTATGGCTGTAAATTTAAATTGGATGGGGGAAGTCCATACTCATTTCAACCCCTTTTTTGATCTTTCAGTAGGTCCATATTTTACTCTCTTTGTTGTGTAGTTGCTCTTAACTTGAAGTTGTTGGTTGCAGCAAGTTGAATTAGTTCAAAGTCCTGCAGTTCTGTGTGTTTAAACCCTAGTCTCTAAGAAGTCCTGAGGAGAAATTCCAGAGGAAGTAACAGAAAAGGGTTGTTATTGAATGGATAGCTGAGAAACTTCTGATTAAACATGTTGTTCTATGTCTTGTCTACACTTGAGAGAGTATATTGGAGGCTGTTTCCAGTGAGAAATTTAAATGAAAGTTGTCTGTTGGTGTTGAGTGGATTATTGGATAGTCTTCAAGTACATGCATTTTGCTGTGTCATGGAGATTAACCCTAAATCTGTTCCAGCTGTCACCTGGCATTGATTTCACTTTGATTTTCAATAGGGTCAGAGGGGCTAAGCGTGGCAAAATAGTCTAATCCTATATAGCACATTCATAAAATGAGGCAGGCTTTGGATCAAATATTTGGTTTTTTTCTGCTTAGAATCAGTTTTATTAAACAAAATTGCATTTTTACTAACATTTCTGAAGTTGCTAGCACAAACTACCCCTGATTATTAGAAAAAAAAAAAGTTGAGCAGAGGTAGGCATTTTTTCCTCTGAATATTCTTCTACCTATACAACAGCTTTGATAGTCCAATTATCATAAAATCCTATGAAATTTATGGTGGGAAGAATCTGAGGGCAATTCCTTAGAGGTCCAAATTACAATTTCTTCTACTTTTGTTTACTGGAAGCATTTAGTATTGTGATGCGTCATATGGCTAATAAAACATTTCTTTGGCTCTCTGCAGAATCACAGCGCTATGCGGTTTTTTGTTTGTTCAGAATGGGAGCTGAGGTTTTTGATACAGAGGTGGCTATTGTGGATAAAGCAGTAACAGATATCTGTTTTGAAAATGTAACCATATTGTGAGTATAATTTATTTCTGTTGAATGAAGTACAAATATTGCTGTTTTCTTTTGAAAGTGGATATGATTATGCATGAGTGGCTGAGATCCACTAAGTTTTTCTGTGGGCAAAGGAATCAGTAGAGGTCCTGTTAATTTCAGCGGATGGTGGATCCCCACCTCTGGAAAGTTGGTTTTTATGTACAAAATGATACTGGTTGTAGCTGTTCTACTTGAATTGTACTTTTCATTTTTGCCATGCTGAAGCATTTTTCTTTATATATGGAGATAAACAAACTTGTACCTCAAGGACAGAATTAAATTAACGCTAAAACCTGAAAGCATTATAAAAGTATAGGCAGGAGTGTTGCACCCAGTGTTTTAAGTAATATTCTGTACAGCAAGCTACGGTCTCTTTTGATGTTCCCCTAAGTCACAGTTCTCTTAAAACCAGACCTTCTTTTCCACACCTCATGTTCTGTTGCACCTATATGAGCATGTGCTACAGCCACACAGTCCTTATAGTTGAAGAATACTAGACAGGAAATTATTCACTTATCTTTAAAAGTAACCTGGAAAAGAGTAGAAAGGTGTTCTCATGTACTTCTTCCGTTGCATTATAATTTTTAAGAGAGTCCTGAGAGGCACTTAACTTTCCCCACCCCCTGCTTTATTTTTTATATTAGTAATTTAGATTCAGTCTCCTGAGGAAGACTTACTGGAAAGCTAGAACTACTGAAAACTTTAAATCAAGGCCCTGAAAACTGAGTGGTTGAGAGAGAGTGGATCTTTAAATCAGATTTTAAACTCTCTTAAACACCTGTTTGTGTTAAGAGTGGGGACAAAGATTTGAATCAGCTTCTTCAAAGATATGAGACTCGACCATTATAATTTTCTGTGAAGTACTGCAACAAAACCAGAAAAGGCTCTCTAATTTGCCTTGTATCCCCTGAGATAAAGAAAGGCTTTTTATAAAAGCCTTTGGGATGATTTTGCTATGGGCATGTGTGTAATGACATGATTTCTACCTGAAAGACGAGGTTAGGCTTCTGGTTTGATGACTAAGCTTGAGAACATGAGAATCAGTAGAACTGAGAACAGAGAAAGCATAGGCTGCGGACAGAAGAACACAGTAGTAGGTAGTTAAGTTATGAATGGCAAATTTTGTTGGTTGTAAGTGAGGTAGGATTTTTTCAGTAACGTGAAGGGGATGGGGTGCGACTAAGGTCTCTTTAAAACAGTTCCATCTGATTTAGCACCATAGGCACGGGTAGGTTTTCAATCATGTGATTTTTGCGTAACAGTAGAGGGCAGATTTAAGTGTGTTTGAATGTCTTGCCTGTGTACTTCTATAACATGTTTTTTTTCAGTTTTTAACCTAAACGTTGAATTTCCTGTTTGCAATTGTTTATGGTTAATTATAACATCCATCCCATGACTTCAACACTAAGTTACTGCTGTGTACTCTAGTCTTTAATTCCATACTAATGTATGTTTTTGCCTGAGTCTGATGGCATTCCTTCCCTTGATTAGAAATATATGTTACTTAATATATATAGTAGCAGTAGCAGCATTCCTTGGCTGCATACTCAGTTGATTAACAAATGTTCTGAAATTTTCTCCTCCTCCCCTTCAGTGATGAAGCAGGACCAGATTTCCAGGTGAAGGTTGAAGTGTATAGTTGCTGTACAGAGGAGTCTTTATATGTAACAAACACTCCTAAGAAACTAGCAAAGAAGCTTAAAACATCCCTCAGCAAAGCTACAGGGAAGAAACTCAAAGCTGCACTGGAAGAAGATGACACTGAATCCCTTTTGCCTGCTGACCCGGTCATCCAGTAAGCCATATATATTGATATTCTGGTTTTATCATTTCTAAAATAGAAATACGCCAAATATATTGTAAATTTTTGGAAAATCGCCAAGAAAGTGATTATTTCTGTACTTACCCGAGTGAAAATAAATTTACATTTTAAATAGAAAATGAGAAAGTAGGTGTGAATTCCAAATACGTCGCTCAGCCTTGGGGCCTGGTTCTGATCTTGAAACACATGAGTAGGCTTTATCTTTCTGCTATACAGCTAGCTAGCTGGTATGGTAAATCCACTGTTATTTGCAAACTCTGTAATCTTTTTAGTTTGATCTCTGGAGGAAATCAAGCTTGTACAATCAGTCTGTCTGTGTCCCTCTGTCCATCTACTTCTCCTTCTCCCTTTCCCATTTACTCCCTCCCCCATATTATTTTTCCACCTAGCCAATTTTGCTCATACTTGACAGACAGGTAGACATGTCTAAAAGCTACAAGTTGTGTGAAATGAAAAAGTGTGGTATGTAGACAGGAGAAACCTCTCTTGTATCCTCTCCCCTAATGAAGCTGACGAAGCAGTTTGTTGTGCCTGGGGTGCATGCTGCGCGCATGGGGGCCATTCCACTTGCTGACTTTTCAGTAAAACTCTGGACTGTCAAAGGCACTTTACAGTTACAAGCGGCTTAACAGGAGTTTTCTTAATTGACTCTAGCACAGAACGTCTTAAAATGACTTACTGGTTTTCAGTGTTCATAGAAATAAGTGCTGTTCCCAGTAATTTACCTGTTTCCTTTTAAAAACGGTCTTAAGTCTTTTATGCATTTTTAATGATGTTAACTGCCTGCTAATATTTCCCAGCTACTTTAATTTCATTGGCATTTAAGCAGGCCAAGAACCTAAATTGTAAATACTAATAATATTGATTTTTATTTTTTTTTAAGAAAGCAATTTTTTCAAGGAATTACTTTTTTTTGGCGGCTGAACAGTAAAGAATCAATGCCTAATTCTTGCCAGGTGTTGACTGCTGTCTTAGTCTGGCTTCATATATCTATTTGCCTGGATTTTAAAAGGAAACATTCAAGCATATTCTGCCTTTGTCAAACTGATATTACTGTATACCGATATTACTGTTTCAATCAAAAATACACATCCAAGAGATCCTATCCACAAAGCAAAGCAAATTTTACCACTAACTTTCCAGTGTGTTCCACCTAATGACAATGTATCTTTCAGTCTGCATCATCTCGAGTGGCTGTGCTTTCCGCAAGCTCCAGTTGGGCAATGACACACTGTTGCTAGATAGTTTGCTTCAGATATAACCACTAGCTTATTTGCTGGCCATACTTGCTTGAATATAGATTGTCTGTCTTTTAAGGAAGGAGCATCAGTAGACAGTCTAAACAGCTGCCTCCTCCCTTGGGTTTTGCTTTTGGTTTCTCAGTTGTAATTGTATTTTGCTTTCCTCCATCTTGAAGTTTGTTGTTTCTACTGTAAATAATCATCTCACAGTAACTGTTACTTTCTTAACAGAGTTAAATGAACAATGATGTGTTTAATGATGGCTTTGCTAGGTGATTAAAAAAGGTTCTTGGAAAGAAATGGGTTATTATAGGCAGAAAATAAGTTGTAAATTTTTTTTTAATAGGCTCCCCTTAGGATTTATATTAGTAAGACCTTGGTATGTAGCCCTTATAAAGGGGAAGAGATTGCAAGATTACAAGAGATCTTTCAAGTATTCCCAGAGAGTTTTACCAGTCCAGCAGGTGAAATTAAACTGCAACAAAAAAGGGAACTTTCTGTATTGTATGAACACCTTTTCTCTGTAGATTTCATCTGTATGGGCCTTTTTCTTTTCAGAGCACACATGGGCGAAGTTCTCCGTTTTCCAAAAACTCTGTGATCCCTCTGTGTCAAACTTCTTGGCTTAGAAATCTCCCTCGTTAGTGAGGAAACTGTCAGCCTTGTAACTTCTATTCTAGCTTAAATTTTTTTTTTTCTTTTTACATTTGTCCTAGAAGGAAAATGTTTAGTGGAGTTATACCGTTGAATTCCAGAGTAACTAGGTTGCTCTTTGGATAAGTCATTGGAGAGACTCCCTGAAGTGCATGTTTATTCACTTGCAGAACTGGCCTACACGTGGACTTTTTGTTACTGCCTTTTATGTATTTGTTGTATTGCCTTTTATGTATTGTCCTCCACTGGGCTGGGAGCATGGCTTCAGTGTCCTATGTTTGAACTGGCAAATTCATAGTGATATTTTGCTAGAAGTACATAGCCTAATCTAATGGCCTCACTTTTACGGTTGGGTTCTTTTTGGTACCTGAAGGTTATATTTGTTTTTACCTTCTATTACTTAAGATCTGATTGAAAGGTGAGCATATTAGATGATTTTTTTTTACTCACAAATCCTCCGCTGTCTATATCTAGACAAATGAACTAAGATTGGTATTTCTAACATTGGGATTAATATTCAGGAACAGATTCTGCAATCTGAGCTGTATTAATTAGTATGCACCGATAGAAAGGGTGATATAGTTACACCTTCCCACGCCAGTGTCTGTGTGGCAACTTTGGTGCCTCTGTCTCTTGATCAGTAAACAGATTTAACAATGAGCCTTTGCCACAGGCATGTTGTGGAGATGAGCTGATTTTTTTTTTTAATAAAGTTATTACATGGAAAAATACTATAGATATGCAAAGTACTGAATGAGATGCAGCAGGCAGATTATTCTTCGTTATACAAAGAAACTGCCATTTAAGGCAGTTAGCTAATTCTGTGAAATGTAGAGGCAAAAAGTAGTCAACAATCCTGATTAACCAGTTAAATTTGAAAAATATTTGCAGATAAAACTTCTCTAAATTATATTGCAGCTGGCTGAAAGGAATGACTGTTATATTTTAGAACGAAAATGTGAAGCATATTTTAAAACTGAAGTAGCTATTTTTTTTGGCAAGGTTGTTGTGGTAATTAGTCATGCTTTAGAAAAAAGAAACTTTCAAATCAGCACAGAAGTTTTATCTCTGAGAAGAAACTGAACTTCTTGCTACAGTTTAAATAGAATGGTAATGTATTGCTCAACTGCATGGCAAAACATAATCAGTGGAGAATCTTTTGTTAAGGAACAATCTAGCAGGGCACATAAACAAATGTTGATGGGTTTTTGTTCAGATTGCCCTCTTGAAACGTTTCACAGCAGTGGTTTTTTTGCCCGCAATGTTATAGCATATTTAATTTTTTCTTTATTCCCTTAAGATAGATGTGTAACAGACCTCCTTGCTAACAAACTTGCTGCTTTTCCTCCTCCTCTTTTAGTGGGGTTAGGGCTAGGTAGGCATCTGCCTTGTTCCTCTGGAGATCCAAAGATTTTAAAACCATATGTTCCCACTGTGCTATTAGGAAAAACAACATTTGAAAAATATTATGATAGAAAACTGGTTTTTAGTGATGTTAGTTCAGTAATGTCTTCTCACCTTTTAGACCACTAAGCATCTTACGCTGTACTGAAGGTATTTTAAGGATCTTATGCTAGATCCTGTTAGGGAGAGTAGTTAGTGATTTTTGAGGGTCTTGTTTTCTTGTGAACTTTGTTTAAACTGCCATTAGCCAGGTGGAATTCTTACTGCATTGCTGGACTGTAAATCTGTTACTCAGTCTGAAGAGTATTTGGGGGAAAAGGTTAAACATGTACCAAATTTATACTAGTTTATTCCAAGAATTGCATTCCACATGCACTGTGCTGAATTGTAAATGTGATTTTTATTTTTTTTTCCCCGAGGCAAAATCCAAACCAAAGATATAACATTCTCAAACCTGTAAGCACAATAAGTGAAAGAGTCCTTTATGCTACAAAACTGACTGTAGGATTTCTGTACAGATTTCTGCATGTGAAGAATCAAGCTATTAGATACTATTAAAAATACATATATAAACAACTGTTTTATAAAGTGTAGTCTACGCAGGCAAAGCAAAAGAGCAGAGCAGCATGGAGGAGCAATATAAAGCCTTTCAATTTTTAACCTGTATTTTCAGATAAAGTTTATGTCCTCAGTTCTATTGTATATAGCAATTTTTGAACCTATGACCAAATCTAGTTGATTTAGGCCTAGGAATAAAAGCTGTAAAACTATTAAAAGTTACTTGATGCCTGACTAGAGGAGAGAGATGCTTTTAGCATCCTCGGGGTGCAGAGAGGTTGGGTAGCACAGCCTTTACGCCTGCGTTTGTCAGCCGCTGGCTCAGCAGTAGGCGTGAGCCCAGCTCGTGGGCAGCAGCCACATGAGAAATCTTCTGGCTGGTGGGTCCAAGAGAGGTGGCTATGGAAAAAGCAACCTGATGGGGCCTCTTGGCATTGGCCTGGAAGTTGTGGAGTGGGAGGGAACTGGAGCTACGCACAGGGTGGAGGCAGGAGATAAGGATATAGGAAGGAGATGAACAGACTGTGGGACAGTGGTTTACAAGAAAAACAGAGATACGGGAGTTCTGTGGGAAGAGGTTGGGGGGTGGCAATCTGTGGTCACTGACAAGGTGCTGCCTTGTACCTTGGTGTTTCCTTGTAGCCAAATGTGTTCTCGGGCGTGTCTAGACTCCCTTTAATTACTGCCTGAGCAACGTGAAACAGAAATGTCTTTAACTTGCCTTTTCTTTCACATTTAGTGGAGCAAAGTACAGTTTGCTAGCATATACCACTTTGGGGCTGGAGAGTGCTGAGGACAATTTCAGGACCCACAACCTTACCATTACAGGAAATGGTAAGTACATATGGTACCAATTTAAGGAAATAAAAAACCAGTAACATTTTGCATTTCTCTCTCTTGTAAACTAAAGAGCTTAAAGAGATTATTTTTCTTGATACTTAATATAGAACAACTTTAATAAAATATTTAATGGCTCTAAAACAGGCATCTGTACACAGCTGAATAAACTATAAGTTGAGTAAAATTTCAAGTCCAGATGAAAATTTAATTCTTTTGGGAGTTTCTTCTGCCATTTGCATCTTGGTCTTATGTGAGTTGTAGCTATATACAAATTATTTCCCCTTCCTCACAACCAACGAACGGTATCGGAATGAAGAAGCAACTTTTTCCTCTGTAGTCAGAAGAAAGTAGAAAAATAGCTTCAGTTCAGCTAGTTTGTTTCAGGCCCAGATTTAACACGGGACGTAAGCATGTGTGCTTGAAATTTGCGTTGGTTGCTGTACTTCAACTCTGGGACAGCTCAAGTTGGCATCAGTCAACTTAGATGCTAATGCGGGGACAATAATTATGTGCAACTGAAGGTAATGTTTTAAGTAGCAGGAGTACAGTTTTTGATACTTCGTCCATTATTTTCTGAAAGGGTAGCCCCTCCCGTAAGCCACCCTCTAATTGTTAACTTAAGACATGGGACTTTCACTATATTACTCTTTAGCTTCTGGGAACTTTGTCTTTTACTTGGGTAAACTTGACCTCAAAGAGAATTTCATTCTTTACACTTCATTAATTCTGGATAAGTACAGATTTGAAGACTTATGAGGCATTTGTTTCTTGAAGGGTTGGATGAATAATTCTGAGTATCTTTGATATTTGTAAGCCTTTCTTATTAGTACTTTATACTCTTTCTTCTTCAAATTCCTTTTTCTGTCGTTAATATACATAACTTAGTCTGGTAAGAAATGACAATACCTGGATATTTTGGTTCATTACAAGCATTTCTAAAACATGACCGAAGACGACAGAGTCATGTCAATGAAACGTTGTATTACCTGCTTCTAATTACAGAAGAGAGAGCCTATTACATAGCAGAGCTGAGCGAGGAGCGATATTGCAGTTCATTAGAAACTCCTTGGAATCTTAAATGCTCTTCTAGTGCTGAACACAGAAGTAGATACAAATTCTAAGCCTTAATAAAAAAATCTGAAGCAAAGTGCTCATGTGTAAATGTAGCTGTGTGCTATAATGGGATGGGCTCAGGGATCCTACTTAGATGAGATGGCCAGTGTACTTATCTTTTTAAAATGTTTCTAGCTGTGAAATGAGATTCAGAGCTATGTTTTATGTAAGAACAACTTGTTCTTGCAGAACAATATCTTCATTTTTACTTGAAATTCTTTTGGAAATTCTTTTTTTTTTTTAATTAAGAAAACTTGCTGAAGACTAAAAATCAGTTTTAGTCTAATCCTAGAGAACGAAATCTCTTTCTTTAAATATAAAAAATGCTTATTTACATTCATGACCTTAATGTAAAAATGGATGTAGAAAGCTAAACTATGTATTTAGGGCAAATGTTCAGAACTGAGTGTTTGTCTGTCTTTTGCCTGGTCTTTTCCCCCAGAGGAATCCTCTTTTTGGCTCCCCCTGTATGGAAACATGTGTTGCCGTTTAGTTGCTCAGCCTTCCTGCATGGCTAGGGATATGATGGCAGGATTTCTGAATCAGCAGGTAAGAAGACCTTGCTTGTGTTTACATCCTCTTCTGTTAATAGCTGTCACTACGAGTCAATTGTTAAAACATTTGCTTTTACCTGAAGTGGTTTCTTGAGAACTGTTGTTTTTCACCTGTTCTAACTAGAGCAAGGGGAAAATGCTATCTCACAGCTGTGTTTACAAACAGTATCTTCAGTGGCTAAGCGTGAAGAAATAAATGTTTCCTTGGCATGCTTATCAATAAAATTGTTTAGGTTGCTGCGTAAAGATCAAGTATAGTTGTTGTTTCAGAACTGGTTTAGGCTGGTACTTGATGGCAGCAGTCCTAATAATCCTGTGGCTCTCATCCTTGTACATACCTCTCATTGTGCTAGCACAAGGGTTCATATCACAGCATGGTGAATCTGACTGGTGAACCGAGCCATATTTAAACTCATCCCTTCAAAAATGATTCATGTGAACTCAGTTTACTTCTCTATTTTGGTTCATTGCACAACTAGGCAAACGAGAATGTGATAGTGGAGGACCAGAGGGGCTGGGTCATTTGTCAGGAGTGCTGAATTACAGGCTTTAAACTGGCTGTGAAACTATAATGTATTTATGAAAGCTGTTCAGAAAATTAATTTGAGAAAGTGGAAATTCTAGACAAATGTCGTTGCTTGACATTTGTTGAATGTACTGTGTGTTTCCAAAATGAGATACTCTTCTTATTTCTCTTATTGTGTAATTGCTGTAGCTAAAAAAGGTGGTTTCTTTCTTACAGTAGACACCAGTTCTACATTTCATTCTGTGTGAACCAGCAGATTCTGTATTGTTAGTGTCACATGACAATAAATCTGCAAAAACTGTAAAACACCAAAAGACATTTAAAGTATTGCTAACATTTCAAAAATCAGTGACTCTTAAATGTTCTGCAACATTTAGTTTTTGTTTTAGGAAAGAATTCGGTGTGGCTAAGTTTTGATCACACGGGGCTCAACTGTGTATACTTTGTAATATACTCTTAATTTGTAGTTTGTTTGGTAATTTCTGACTATTTCTTGCCTTTAGCAAATGGTAGGAAGTCTAACTAGCTGGAGGAGGCTGTATTGCACACTAAGAGGTGGTAAGCTCTTCTGTTATTACTCACCAGAAGAAATTGAGGCTAAACTGGAGCCAGCATTGACAGTTTCCATCAACAAGGTAAAATTGGTTGTATGGGATTTTTTTTTTTTTGGTTTGGGTTTTTTGTTTATTTTGGGGGATATTGTTTTTGTTCTGAGACATACCTACAGTCATTTGGGCTCAAAGCTGCTGGTATGTAGAATGCTTTATAGGTAGCATGTGGGTGGGATATGCTTCAGTGAAATTTGCAGTCACGGGGTTTTTTAGCAAGGACATCACTTTTCTTAGCTGTGGGCATAAGTTCCTTCTATTGCATTAGACTGGTTAACACAGAAGTAAAAAGGAGGATGTTTTTCTTTAGGAAAAGTGATAACTTCTTATATGACAGTTCGATAAGACAGCCCTTGGAAATGTATTGTTTACAGTCCCTTAGCAATGCTCTGGTAGACTTTTGTCCTCAAGCAAGGTGGAATTTTAACAAAAGCCTTTTTGTTGTTGTGTGTTCTTTGGCCACAGTCTTAATTAGGAGAGCTGGAAAATTGTTCACGATATTTTAGTGCCTTAAAATAAGCTGCTTTTCTTAATACTCGTTTTGTACAGGGCACAATAACTTTGGAAGTTCTGTTCTCTAGGATGACATTATTGCTGCTTTTCATACCCTGATTGGAAAGGCTGTGTTTAAAATGTAGAGTTAAAATGTTACTTACCATTTGGCTAAAGGAACATTAAGTATTTAATTTGAAGTAATATTTAAGGGTTCAATTTAGGAATGTTATTGGAAGGACCTTCTAGAATGGCAAGCATCAGAGTGAACGGATGCTTTTAAAAACTGGTTTTGGTGCATCATCAGGAGTTAATATCACATAAAGATGAGCAGAGGAATTTAATGTTATTTGCAATTGACATAGCTGGATTCATCTTAAATGAGTAAATAGACACTTTTGGTAACTGTGTTAAGCACAGGTCCATCTGAATTCTGCTGCTCTACTACTGTGAACGCTTGATGCCAACGCTCATTCTGAAAGAAGCGTTCCTCCTGTCCAGTCGCTTGTTCAGGCTGCTGTGCTGCTTTATGCCAGGGCAGGCATTAGGGCAGCTGACTGATGAATTGGACAAGGGAACTGATGTGGGTTAAAATTAGCTCATTTTAGGGGCAGGAGGAGGGTTGGCTTCAACTGTGGTTCCTTATAATAAATTCTCTTATCCAGTTCACTACATGGCTACACAAACGCTGGTGTGGTACAAGAAAGGGGCAAGGCTACGACTGGGAATGCGTAGGGACATAGAGTAATAAAGAACTGCTGCTTACAACAGCAATATCAGCTTTAAAGTTTCTGGAAAATATGACTGCATTCTCACCTAGAGTGAGACTTGTATATAAACCACACATTTAAACTAGGTATAACAATGTGACTTGTTTGTGTTAGGACTTCTTTTTTAATGTGCTAAGACTTAAATTGATTCCTTAATTAAAAACACCTTTCTGCTAGTGCCGTATATTTTAACAAAGCCATTTTTTCTTCCAGTTGTTCATCCATTTGCATTAAATAAACGTTTAGACTGTGATATAGATTTAAGCAGTGTTACTTGCTTACCTCTTCACTCACTTTTAATTGCACTAGTCTGCCTTTGCCATAATTCTGTTTTCCAGCTGTTCACAATATGAGCTAAGAAATGGTAAACTTTAGTAAATTATAGAATGACTAAATCCATATTCTAAAATGTGATAGTAATACTTTTAAAAATTATCTATCAGGCCTCCTTGGAGGTCTCTGTTTTGGTCTACGTCCTAGTTTTGCTTTTCCTTCTAAAATAACCACATTCTACTAAGGTATTTTGCTCCTCCAAGTTACCAATACACTTAGAGCCTAAAATCCACCTTAATAAGCCTTTGCTGGGAGACTGTACATTTGCAGAGTATCCTTAAAGCTAACATGCAGAAGGTAAATAAATCATGTATCTTATACCATTTTACAAAAATGTCAGACTGCTGGAGAATATGACTGTGAATCCTTCTTCAATTTGAATTAAAACCAGAAAAAAATTTGCAATTTAAAACATATTCGGATCCTTTACTACTTAAACAGTTTCTCTTGAAAATAACTTAATGCCTGCATATATTTTTTTGATTCCTTTGTTGTGAAATTTCTCTTACGGATTAAATGAAAGCAAACTAATCATATGGGCTTGTCTGCTACATGTTGTTATAGAAACAGCAATTTCAAAATTAAAGTTGAGATTGAACATCAACTCTAGACGTTCTAACTAAAATCTCTTCTGGTTGCATATGTGGCATTTTCATTTGTAATGTGAAGCTGATCCTTTACCTGTAATTGAAAGATACTTTTCTGAAAAGTAACAAAATCATCTGGATTTATGAGAAACTCCCTGGAAAATATTCACGCTGGTAGCCTTATTTCGCATTCCCTTTGAATCGAGACTTGAAGAAGCCATTAAGACCAGCAAAGTCATTACTTCAACTTCAGATGACTTCACTGCTAGTGCTGTTGAGCAAGAATGGTTCTACAGTTCCTATTATGCAAGTGCTACTATTATTGTTCCAGCTAAATGTGATTATAACATATTATATTGCACAACTATGTAGGAAAAGAGAAATTATATTTTCTGCAGCAAAGAAAATGTGCTGGAATCCAATTTGAACAAGAAATATTCCTTATGGGCCAGTTCCTAAATTTTTTTCAAGTATTTTTTAGTTCGAAATGAATAATAAAGGCCTTGCCTATACCCGATAGCTTAGCAAAATGGTGCATGTGCCAGTGGTTCATGTTAGTTGCTCAGTATTTGGAATGCATATTCTTTTGTGTCCTGGTCATAGGTTATAAAACTTTTTTTGTGCTATGTATGCCTGAAGCTTGAGGAATTCTGGGACGTTGCTTCAAATCAATGTAGGCCCATGGTTTCCTTCCTGGCATCTTTTGCCAGTGCAATCTTTGCTCTGGTGCCACGCAGTGCAGCAGGCCCAGAGCTATCTCTGTGTTCATGCTCATTGTTGAGGTGAGCAGGATGAGGAACAAGTGCTTGCAGCCATGGGCTCAGGGTTCATAGACTGGTTGCTAAACAGTGTCGCAGGAGTGAAAGGACAAAATCAAGCTGGCATTTCTGCAGACTATTACCTTGAATGACAGTTCTTGTTGGAACGTCTGTTCTGGGCGAGGTCAGGTAGAGACGTTTGTTGGAAAAGGTAACGATGGCTGCAGCGGCATAACTTCCAGGGAAACATGCAGTATTTTTAGACAACCAAGGAGTTCACCCTTGGACTGCAGCAGAAGGGTATCGATATGAGTCCTTGACCACGTGAACATTCAGCGAGCCAGCAATATCAGTGATATTCTCTGCATGTGTCAGGGAGCTCCAGCAGTGGTGAAACGAGAGCAGCCCTGAAAATATCTATGTTCTCTGTAGTAAGGACTTTGTCCCGCTGGTTGGCTTAGGCAAGCCTTCATACATGTGAAAATAGTTTGGAAAAGTACAGAGTAGTTAAGTGCCTCCAAATGTCTGGTATCTCACATTGCATTGCTCAATTTAGTCCCGCAATTGCTTGAAAGAGATTGTGGATGCGGGCAGGGGAAGCAGATATAATACCCAGATCCCACACGGTGGACCTTACAACACACATGCTCAAATTGAGTGGTTTGGAAACTATGCTTTATGGCTCTATGGTGTTCCACAGAATGCTGGTTGGTCATATAATGCCATCTCCTTCTCCTGGTTTTTAGCTGCTGCATTGCACTGAAGATAGCTAAAATGACGTAGAAATCTTAATATTGCTTTTCCATATTATACTTAGACATTATACTTACCATCCAGAGGCCACAAGGATGTTACGTTAATACAAGTTCACAAAATAATGAAGATGAGAGGAGGAAATATTCGTAGCTGATCTGGTGAATTTGGTCTTGTGCATTAATGTGTTTGAAAGCCATAATTTTAAATTTAACCATATTTCCCTGCTTGCCTAAAAGAGACCCCATGGAAATTATTAACATTACAGCAGAAACCAATGCATGAACAGATTATATTTTGTTTCCAGTATTATGGTGTTATTTCTTGGGGGTTTTTTTGGTACTAAAAACATGAAGGATGTTTGTTATATGTGATTTGGTTTGTTTAATCTTAAAATAGATACACAGAACTGGATCTTAGGTTATTCAATATTTTTGTCAAGAACTGTAATTTGTTTTGATGTCTTAAAATTATCTTTATAACCAGTACTCCTCAGTGTGTTGGTATTGGCTTAGCAGGAAAACGTTGCACCTCAGTAATAAAGACGTTCTTGCTTTTTTTTTTTTTACATGTTTTTGGCTTTGTTTTCTGTTTAGCCTAAAAGATGAGCTTTCCAGAGAGGTATTATGAGGCAAAGAGATTTTTTGATTTGGGGAGAGAAGTATAGAGGAAGGGTCATATTTACATTCCATTAAAAAAAAAAAAAAACGATCATTTTCCCTTTTGGACTTTCCCTACCTTCAAAAATAATCTTTTGCATATAGGACGTAAGTCTGGCTTCAGCTTCCCCGAAAGAGTCATTTGAGTTCAAGATTCACGTCAGTTTTTCCTATTCTGATCCACTTATTGTTCTGGCCTTTACAATAGCTGTAGCAGAGTTGGTTCAGTTGTTTATAAAGGTTGAGCAGTATTATAGCATGGTACCTTAAGACAACTTTTTTATTGCTGTTTTGGGTTGTGTTTTTTTTTTTTTTAAAGTGGATCTGGGCATGTAGTATAATTCACCCAAGCTTGGTAAATTTATCAGCCCATTACCGTAATGGCATCTTGTATCACTCCTTAAATATTCAAGCATCAGATACAAATTGTTGCTTGAGGATTTATCTGCTTTGAATAATGCCGTAGTTGTGGGATAAAACCTACAGCAAACATCATTAAATAAACTTGTGTGTATTGTATGCTTGAAGTTCTTACCTGTCAAATGTTAATCTATTTGGTTTAATTTTTTTGCTGGTATCTATGGTTACCTGAGTTAATGGGATATAGAGCACTTATGGATGAATTACTTCATCTCCTATTTTTAGACAGAAGAATTTAAATGAGCATATCCATCAGATATGCTACAAGCAGCTGTTGGTATTTCAAATGGTTACTTCAGTAATGCATTTAAAATCTGGGGAATGTTCTGTAGAATAATTTTTGTTTTTCTGGGTATCAGAATTAGGCTTATCCCCATGGGATCCCATGTGTAAACTTAATTTCTGTAGGTGTATGTTTAACATCTTTAGCAGATGTTTGACATTTGGTTGAATTGTGTCAAAAGGAGCATGGTTGATCTGTCCCCACTGTATTTTGAGGAATGCCCTGAGGCCGCCTTTGTGGTCAGATTCACTGTCCATCCAGACAGGAGAGGTTCGAACAGAGCCCTGGCTGTGGTTGTTGGCTTCCTTCAACACCCGGGGCGCTCCCTATGCCAGGGGACACCCTTGTGTGGCAGGAGGGTGCTGCATGCTCTTAATGTGCGTTAGGCAGTCTCGTGTCCTGCCAGGCTCCAGGGCCGGCCAGCTGTAGGGTGCCGGCTGGCTCCCTGGCGCCGAAACTCATCATCTCGTCAGGATTTGGAATTATGCTGCTCTCCCGGGTATGCCAAAAATCCTTTTAAGGGCGGTGTTGTAATAGGCCGTTGCTTGTTCAGTCAGGTTCAATTGTATACGCAAAGATATTCCCAGGGTTTCTGCTTTTACTTTTGTAAATAATGTTAATTATTTTAATTTGTTCATCATGTTGTGATGAGCAGCAATGTTGACCAGTTGTGTTCTGGAAATTTTTTCAGTTGTGTTTTATCAGACTTTTATTAAAATCTTTCAGTATTTTACACATTAAAAAAAAAAAAAAAATTCACTCAGGGGTACATGCTTTTTTTTTTTTATTGTAGTTATGCCATAACAAAGAAACTAGGTACTATAAAAATACCACTGGATCTAGTCTGGATGATAAAAATCAATTGAACTACATCCCGGAACAGACAGGGAAACCTTGGCTGTAACAGTGCTGCTGTGTAATCTGAGAGCCTTTCTAACGTTAGCTGAAGAAATTTGATAGACTCGTGATATACTTCTTATATCTATTTTTAATTGTTTCTATGTAGCTCTCCGTAATTAAGGCAAAACTAAAATGTCAATTTTGAAATGACAAGTAGGATTTTTTTATAATAGAGCAAAATGTTTTTTTCATGCTGGAAGTTTTTTCTAGCAGAACTGTATGGGTAACTGCTACAAATGCTCCTTTAACTGTGGACTAGGTAAGTTTCTTTTTAAATTTCCTGTCACTATAGTATTGGCCCTGAATGTCCTGATTCACTAAGATGAACGTAAAATAGATACAGGTTTAGAATACATTGCGTAAACAATGGCCCATGGCAGTACAGCAGGAAACCTAAATAGTAGCTGTAACAAAGCAGTTGCCCAGCTGAAGAGTTCAGAGAAGGGGTGCTGCTTGCTGTTATTTGAGATTATTCACTAAACTACTGTGGAGAAGAGTGAGCAGTGTGAGATGGGCTGGTGAAGGCAGAGGGAGGGGAAGCATAGAATGTGCATTCTGTAATTCAGAACTCGACTGCAATAACTGTGCTCCATTCCCTTATTTTTTCATATTTTTCTGCCATTTTAATAGTCTTAAGAGAAAATATTTTTATAAGAAGTTCTTGACATTAGTTACTTTTTTTAAATTGGAAATTAATCTGCATTAGATAAAAAGCCAAATGATACCTCCTTTACACTGTCATTGGCCATAAGGTGATACCGGTGTGGAGCTGAAGAAATAACTCATTACCACAGTTTGTCGTTCCTAGGAAACCAGAATTCGAGCTGTGGATAAGGACTCTAAGAGAAAAACTAATAACTTCTCTATTATCAACCCCGTGTCTGGAGAGGCTGTGACGCAACTTTTTGCTACTGACAGCAGGGACGAACTCCATAAGTGGATGGAGGCTTTCTGGCAGCACTTTTATGATCTGAGTAAGTAAGCAGGCAGTGCTGGCAGCATGCCCTCCAAGCGGGGTGTTACGTAACATCAAAGGGATCTTTGAACAATTTGAATTGGAATTGCCTCATAAGCCTTTGTTTGCAACGATGAGAAGAAAAATGCTCTTTGGCATAATATTGGGTGGTGGTCTAAGCCGTTGGAAGGCAAATATTTGACTAAACCGAAGTCCATGTGTTCAGTCTGGGTTTTTGCAGGAAACCAGAAGCAGACTATGTCCATCAGTCTCAGAAGAACTTGGTCTCTCTTAGCAGTGTTCTAGATTTTTTTTTTTTAAGGACTCCTAAATTCTCACCGTGTCTTCCTCCACTGTAGCAGGAAGAGTCCACCTCTGCCTGGGCATCCTACCAGTGGTGTGTTGGTTTTGTGAGATTCTGCAATTATGAAACCTTTGAGTGTGGAAGCCTTAGTGGGAAGTGGTGAGGATGCTGGATTCGTTTGGGGACTTAGCTAGGATGCAGCCTTTGCAAGTAGGCGCATGTATATGGGATTTCCTTGCTCAGCACTATAATGGATTAGTTAAATTGCAATTTACTGCAATAGAGATTACTTGATTCTGTTGGTAATTCTAAGGTTTCGGTACCCCTTGTCACACAGCAATATGCTCACCTAGCCTCACTCCAATCCAGTCATGCAAATACACGATGCTTACTTGAACCTGGTAAAAGCTGTACCTAAAGCTTTGTAACAGATGATATAAATGAGATGATAAATTGATACCCCGATCTGTTGGCTAACACTGTTCTTACATGAGAGGAGAAACTAATTTATTGGTGTAGAACAGTGAAATGATATTGAAGTAGTATACTGTGTTGCTTGTTTAACACCAAATATTTATTATAAGAACTATATAGATTAATTTGTCTTTGTCTTTTTCCTCTGCTTTAGTAGTTTGTGTCACAGGTTTATTAAGAGTAGAGAACAACTGTCAGTTATTATGCTGTCATTGACAAGGTATAGTTGGTTCCTGATAGTAATTTTTATCAGGTCAGAAAACAGAACCAGGTCAATTAATGAAATATTAGTTTTTAGTCAGAGGCCACACCAATAAAATCAGTGAATTGAGGTTGTGGAAACTTGGTATTGTAGTTTGTATTTCTAGTCCTTTCTAGCTCTGATTTACAATGAGAACAGACTCTATCAATTAAAGAAACACACCAAGCAAAAACTAGGGCATCCTCTTTAAATTAGCCATAGAGAGGGGTAAAAGAACTACTTCTTATTCATTATAGATAGAATAACCATGGATTTTTTGAGACATTTTCCTTAGGTTCAGAAAAAATGGGTCACTTGGCATTTAAATGCCTTTTTTCTTCCCTGGTTCTAAAATTCTCTTAAAATTAATGTGCTCAGAAAACTTGGAATGATTGGTATGAACAAAGTAATTTTACTGTGTCTTGTTTTCCTTAAGGTCAAAATCTATTAATAGAAAAAGAGGTTTCCTTGTCTGCTAACGGATAAAAGGCAAGTTATCCTCTATTAAAGACGGAAGGTTCCTTTACTATAACATTGTAACATAGTTGTATAACATCCAGCTTGCAGTATTTTGGAGGTTGTCCCCGTAACTTCATGAAGCTTCCCTAACCTTAAATTATATTTTTTTTTAGTTCTTTTTTCTGATGAATTTATACTGTTTTGGGGGATTTGAAGACGAATTATGATATTTAACCCTCATAGTATAACAGTACTGCTGGGATGCTTAAATTAAAGGTAGTATCTTATGACCTTTGTGCTAAGAGAATGAATACAGACTTGAAAATACAAATGCATCCTGAGCATTCCTGCTAAACAAAAGTGCTTACTCTTTAGCATTGCTTTGGAGATAGTTTCCTAACACAACCTAGTAACTTTAATTTTTTTCAAGCTGAAGTGTTTAAGTTCCAGTCATTGTTTTCTTTTCTCTCTCAGGCCAGTGGAAACATTGTTGTGAAGAACTTATGAAAATTGAGATTATGTCACCACGGAAACCACCTTTGTTCTTGACAAAAGAAGCGACCTCCGTCTACCATGATATGAGTAAGTGGGATTTGTCTTTTCAAGTTGCAGGGTAACAGAAACAATATTGTCTGTATTCAGATGGCTTCTGGTGTTGATGTTGAAACACTGAGTTTTTCAAGGACAATTCAGACAATGAAAGAGCAACATAATTGCATACCAAGGAGTTCATATTAAATCTGAATTTGTAATAGCACAGATAATGAATACATTTTTATACCTTGAGCCAAAAAAACTGCAATCTGAGCTGTAACTAGGGAGCCCTGAACACATTCAAAAAAGCTATCACTAGAAATAAACACTCATCGTAAGAGTGGTATAAAGCTCAGGAAATGTAAAGGTAAAATAGTCCAGTCTGCAAACCAATAATGTCTTTAACTAGTTGCATGAAATTAATTTGCTGTTCTTAAAGCTATTTAAAGGCTTACCTAACAAAACTTACCTAATTGTTTGGTCTTTGGTAATGACGTTGAAAAATATGCACTAGCTAGATTTTGCAAGTGTATTTGAGACTTGTATTTTTACAGAGCGAAATGGTATGCAGCAGGATTATTTTAATAGTTTCATTACAGAAATAGTATTTACAGACTAGAAAAAGTAGGTCACTTTGTTTTAATGGATGCAATGCAGTATTGGCTGAGAAACACTGTACAACTATAAATGCCTGACGGCTTGCTGCTTGAGATTGGAACTGTGAAGATGCTGAAAATGCCATGTGGGTCATTGAGTTACCGCGCATCAGAGCACTGAACAGTCAAGAGAGTCCTATCTAAGCTATGACTGCAGAGCAGAAAGGCAGTAAATCAACTATATAGAAGTTTTACAAAGGTAACATAGTAGCATAATTCTACTGATACTCAAGTACATCAGTAAGGAGCAGGGTACAAACTCTGCTTCAGTCTTAATATACCAGGGTTTTTTCCTGCTTATTTGTAGTATTCGTAGGTAAAGTCCTGTGTTTAAAAACATGTTGAAAATCATTAACGTGTGGCCTGCAATAGAAAAGATATTGCTGCTGTTTGAGGCTAGTGTTACTGCAGTATACATAGAAAACTCAATATGAGGGATAAGAAATAGGGCAAGACAGTCTTGAAGCACATAAAGAAAAATGATATATGTAAAGATGTCCCATTTTCTGTAGGCTGGAAGCACGAGAATATTTAGTCATAGACTTTTTCATGGGCCTTCTGTGAAATGAAATTTTCAAAGCACTGCACAACAAAACATGTTTAATATCTAAACCATATAGGTTTCCTAGTAGTACATTATTTTTTCTACTTCTACTTGGAAAGAAGTATCAATGCCTACCCTGTTGCCCCAATGCCAGCTGTCACAAAAACAGTTCCCTCCTGTCACCTCAGTTCTCTCTTTGAAAGCATATGTAATCTTTTCACAGAATCACACACAGAATCATTAAGGTTGGAGAAGACCTGTAAGATCATCAAGTCCAATAGTAGTCCAGACTTCATGAGACATAGTTAATACAGTTTTGTATTCTGAATTGTAATAACGAAATAGGTAGCGGTAAATCATCGGTAGCGTTTTAATCTGAGTTAATTGCTGTCCCTTAAAATTACAGGCATTGATTCTCCAGTGAAACATGAGGGCTTAGCTGATATCATACAAAGAAAAATCGAAGAGAGTGATGGTGAGTTCCTGCTTGGCCAGCAAAAAGAGTCTGCATCTTCCCTATGGGCTTCACTCTTTGATGGATCTCATGAGATGGTTGTTCAGAAAAACATGCAACTGGGCCCAAAAAGAGATACTACAAGTCCTAATGATAGCAGAGGAAAGAAAAGAAGAGCTCCACCTCCACCCTCCGATAAGTCACCAGACAGTGCAAAAGCACAGGTGAACACAGAGCAATTGGGCAAGGAGAACTGGGAGAAGTCTGACCACACATCTGCTAGTAGTTCTTCCTTCGATTCAAAGTTATCTGTGAAAATGCAGCAGCTGCCGACACCCATTGCTGCTCCTCGCAAAACTGGTCCTTGTAGAAAAAGCGGTTTAGCTGGCCATGGAAATCCCATTTCATTGGTTAACAAAATCGAGTCTGAAATCAAACCGATACCAACCCCTAGACAGAAATGCATCAGAGAAATGCTAGACCCTAGATCATGGTTGCAGCCATAGACATCATAATTAGCTTACAAAAGTCCCTGGAATTTTAAGTTTTTCAGCCTTCTACTATAACTCTTGAGTAAACATAGATTTTAGCATATAGCTTATCAGTATTGAGGCTAAAGTTTTTTTTCTTTTAGCCAGGGTGTTACTACTAGCTGCAGTCTAAGCTGTACTCGTTATCGCTAACATCTAAATAAGTGCAGTAGTAACAGGGGAGTTATCTCTATCTGAAATAACGGTACTACTTCTGAAAAGAGTGGTTCAGTACTTTCCCCTTGAAAAAACAGCAGTTGTTCAGAGTAACTCAGCGTCCCTGCTGCAGGGATGTTACCATTGCCTTCTACCAGTCCCACAGCTTAGTCCATCAGCAGCTCCTCAGACTAATTGAAGTGGAAATTTCACACGCATTTGGCACAGATGTTGCAAAGCTGATTTTCTTCATGTTTGGCTTTGCCTAAAATATTCTTCTCTCCCTCGCTGTTTGGGAACCACTGCTTATAAGATAATGTACTGTGAAAAGTTATTGTGCTCTTCTGAATGGCTTTGTAACTTCGTATGAATTTCTGAAGCAGTTCTATCAATTTAGTGTGGGATCTCCTAGTTCTTGCTGGTGCATGCACTGCCCAAATGGACCAGGATTATCTGTGTATGAGCAAGAATGTGATCCATCACTGCTGCTTATTTTGGACTAACGCTAAAGCAGTACTGCGTATTAATACCTATTCAGGATTTCATTTTTATGGTTGTTTTTTCTGATGAATGGGGCTCTGTAGCATAGCTTCTCCTTTGTGGAGCCTCTCAGCTGTTCCTGATAGGTAGCTGGTTTGTAAACACAGCAGTGTTACTGGTAAACAAATAGGGGTGTTTTCACCACTCGTTCTTTCTGAAATAGCAGAGAATAAGTACTTCAGGTGAAAATATTGAACTTTGATATTCTTCCATCAGACTGTTCACCATTTTTGTAAGAAGCATGGGTTATAAGGGTTCCTGTGGCACCTGCAAAACATCTGTTGCATACAGAAAAGATTCTGTTCTCCTGGATCCGTAGCTTAAATATCCAATCTTTTCCTTGGTTGATGCATTTTTCTCAGATGCGGGAACTTATCCAAGAGCAAAGGTCTGCTTGCAGATCTCCCTCTAGAGCCTTGGTATTCAGACCTGTGTTGAGAGAGTCATATCAGCAACTGTATACATACAGTTCATTAATTTTTTTTTTTTCTAAAGCGCAGATGGCTTTGAGAGCTTTACTATTTCTTCAGAAGATATTGTGTGCATGGTTGGTTTGTTTTATCTATTTTTTTGTCTTCTGCTAAGCTCTTGGCTGCACAGCTGTAAAGGTATCTGCTGAATTCCCTCAGTAGTTCATTGGCTATTTGGGATGGGGCTTGAGAGGCAAGTTTCATTTACAAATCCTTTTGCAGGATTAGAGCCCTTCATTTCTAGAATGTCCTTGTTCATTCTTCATTTAATCACATTCCATTTTCCCTCTGAAACAACCATAATCATTCTTACGATAAATCATGCTGTTACTTAAGTGGATGGTTTGTGAATGGTTTATAAATAGGAACAGAAAAACTGAAGAATAACTACATGATTATGTAAATCAGACACAATCGACTAAGTGGACTGTGCAACTCTGAACAAGAAATAGGAAAAATAAATGGGGAAAAAAAAGCATATTTTCCAAAATGCAGCTGCAGTTTATTTAGCTTTAAATCTAGCCTTAAATGTTACTGTGCTCTGGAAAGAAAGAATACCTTTTTCTTGGTAACCCCCTTCCATTTAGTTATTATATTTCAAAATAAATCTCATAAATATATAAGGCAAGAAGGCACCATAATGAGGATTTATTTTTAAATTCAACAGGCCATTGAATTTCAACGAGCAGTTTCTCTATTAAATTCAGTGGCTTTGTTTTGAACTGAACATACATATTTTAGGAAGGCATTTAATATTAATTTAAAGTCTTCAAGTGATGAGAATTCACTCATACCTCCTGTTGCAATAGTTAATTACCCCAGGTACATTTTTCACTTGATTTTCTATTTGCATTTCTAGCTCCACCTTAAGTTATTTTGGTCTTTTTATGCATTTGATTGCTTATATTGATCTCTGTATCAGCTTTTCTAATTGCTTGTGTGTAGTTATAAATCATGATTATGTCCCTTTTAACCTTTTCTCTGATGAGATGTACTGAATTCCTTAACTTTCTTATGGCAATGAATGTTATCCAAGACTTATTAATCTTCATGTTCTTCTCTCTAGTTCTCATGTATTGAAATATTTTTAAGTGTGACATCTGAATTAGATGCCACATGTCAATAGTGATCCGTCAGGACTATACAGAGACATAACGTGATCCTCTTATGAATAATACCTCCCTCTCTTCTTTCCTCAAAAATTGTATTATCCTTTTTTTGTGGAAGCATTACCTTGGATGCTGACTTTTATGGCTCTAGTCCTCTTCAGAGTCTTTTTCAAGAATGTGGTACATCATCCTCTTATTATCCTACCTGATTTTTTTCTTAGAAATATACACTGTATTTTACCAGCATTAAAATACTGCTCATGAAGTGATCCAGATTGCTCTGTGTAAGTGACCTGTCCTCATTCTTTACTACTCCAGCAGTCTGCACGTCCTTTGCAAATTTATTGCAAGTGGTTTTTACAGTTTCTTCCAGATCATTGATTTTTAAAATTGAATGCAAGGCAAGGTTTGTAGAGAGAGGTGATAAGTTTTTATTACATTAGTGATATGGGTAGGGGGGTGGGGAAAAGCAAACAGGCACGCCGTTGAGTTCGTGTCCCTTTTTTCCCAGAGCCTTTAAAAAATTGAGTAAGATGAAAAACAACTATACTTCTTGCTGATTCCCTATTAATACTGCATTTTGAAATTAGTTTTCTGTCTTCAACATAACATTCTATATTGATTTGATCTAGTACTGATATTTTAAAGAAAGTGACATGTTCATCTGGTTTTCAGTAGGTGACTTGGGGTTCTTAGGGGTAACACCTCAGTGCAGGTGTCTTTGCAGGCTGAGCTTACTATATCAAAGAGTAAAATGCAACCTATTGTTCAAGACCTATTTTCCTTGAAGCTGTGTTGATTGACATTTTTTATCTATCCTTAAATTAGACTTGTATGAGCCGGTTCACTATATTGCCCTGATCACCACTAAGCAGACTAGGCCATTAATTACCCCAGTCATCCTGCTTCAGTGTTGGTCCTGTGAAATGTCATGGCAGTGTTGAGACTTGTTTAACTAATCGCACATTTAGGCTCCTACAGCTGGAAAGGCTTCTGCTACCAAATGTAGTTTCTGTTATTTTAAACAACCACTATATAATCCCTATTATGAAACATCAGTTGACTTCAGGTTTTAGTATTTATTGTTACTGACTTAGTCTTTTTTTTCTCCTTCTGTATTGCCATTTACTGTTGCCTTCGCATCTTCTGTTAAGCCAGTTGGTTTAACTGATGAAAACTGCAGGCTACCAGCAAACGTTGATCTTAGCTATACAGTAAAGTCAGTTGTAGGAAATACATTTGTACTCAGCTTTTGCCTACGCAAGAGAACATAAATACTAGTAATAAAAACAGAACACGATTTTAGGAGTCTAATGAAGATATATCTGAGGAAAATTATCTGGTTTGGGCTTTTCCATATAGTGACAAATTGTAATACTTTATTGCTGATGCTGGTCCCTTATGATTGCATAGGCTTGTTCAGAAATTAGAACACTTTGGGTTTTTTCTTCAAGTTTTCCTGACTATAATGAGGATGAATATTCAAAACAGGAATTAAGACCAATAAATTGCTTGCACCCAAGCACTCTAATAGGAGGAAGCCAACTATGTCGCAGTGTGGTACAGTGATGTTTTAGACTTTGCAGTGGTTCGCTTCCCAGGCTGTATGGTTTTAAGGACGTGGGCCCAGGTGGTCGCTGAAGCCCGTCTGTTGGTAGTGCGTGGGGCTGGGGAGCTGTTAGCTTTTTCGTCCTTCAAAGTGGAGGTGAGGGGGAGACTAGAGGCAGAGAGGTAGAAGGCAGTCTGTTCCATACAGGACGTGGTGGAAACCATTTAACTGCTGCTTCTGGGCACTAAAAGAGAATGTACCCATTAAGCCATCTTATCAGTTGCATTCAGTCATGAGGGTGCTTTAACTGCATGACTCCAAATATCAGTGATCAAAAACCGAAAGTCATTCAATTAGCCTCTATAAAGAACGCCGAAATAGGAAATATTTCACAAAGGCACAAGTAACATTACCCAGCCTCTGCTGGGACGAGGCTTGGAAGACAGCAGGAGGCCTGTGGCTCCTCCCAGCCCTTGTGTCCCATTGCCCCATGTTCATGGTTGTACAGGCAAGTTGGTGTGCTCTGCCTGGCAGCGGAGTCCGTGGAAAAACAGTATTTGGTCCAAGACACTGCACCCAGAATGAACGGCTCAAGCTGCCCAGTGTAGCACGGTGAAGATGGTGGTGGCATCTGCTACTGCTGAACTACACGTGTGATTAGGTACTTTCCTGAGGAGTATGTCAGGCCTGCTCTGAAAATTGCTCTGCTTGTTCACTGCTGAAATGAATTAATAGCTGCTTAAAAGCAGAATTAAGTAGTGGGATTGCTGTCTTGAAGTTGGGTGGAGACAATAGTGAACCTGAACTCTTCTTTTAGGAAGTACAACTTGAAAGCAATTTGCTAGTCCAAACTTGAATATAAATTTCACAGAACATGAACAACTTTTGAAATACTGACTGAACAGAGACTTAATTTAGTAACTTTTTATATTATACCTAATGTCTTCAGCTGTTCACTTGGTCTTGGAATGGTAGATGGTACCTTTTGTGATTTTAAAGACATTAGCTTAAAATGTTTACATTTTACCAGTATTGTGATTTTATTTTTTTCTATGGTAATTATATTAACAGTTATTTTATGGTGCTTTGTACATATTTTGAAATACTGCCTAGTATTCAGAGTTGATTTGTAATTAATGTAGATTGCCTTAATAGAAAAATGCAGATTTGGACACTAATGTATTGTGAAATGTTAGAAGTCGTTTTTGCTGCTAACATATTGTATTTCTGTTAAAATATGCAAGTGAAATTAAAAATGTTCCTAGAGTAAAAGGGTTTTGGTGTCATTTTCTTCAATCTAGAACTACATTAAGCTTTACTCCAGTTTATAAACCATGGGTAGTGGCTACTGTACCTTATGGATAGCTCGAAGAACTTAGAGGTAGCTACTTTTCTGCTGGGCCTGCTGAATGTATCCCTCTAGACTTGTACTGACAGTAGCAAACAGTATTGGCCTCAGTTTCCTAAACTGGAGGAAGGGAGAAAAAAACATTTGGCAGCTAGCATTGATTGCTCAGCTGGGTGTCCAGTGTATCCCCCACATCTCTGTGTGAATATGTAAGGTTAGAAACGTTACCTGAGATGCACCTTGTTTCCAGAAATACCCCTGAACGTTTTGTTTTAGGTGCTATGTTACTTCTCCCACAGTCTTACAAGAAAATGTCTCATGAAGCAGATTTACATCATTCCATCTGCTTTGTAAGGTGACTTCATAGATGACCCACTGACACTACTAATACCATCCACTAATTTTTTTCTTTCATAGGTGGTCTTGTGCTGAAGGAGAACTCCTGTTCGCCTCACCGGCTAGAGCTCGGTGTAGCACTGCTAATGTAAAGCTAACTGCGCCACTCAAGTAAAGTGTTCTTTTGGCCCAGTTGTCATAAAAGAATGGTAGTAAACGTAGAGGGAATTGTCAGACATTTTAATTTTAGAATATTTGAATGATTTAAGAGTCCATGAAAAAAAACAAAGTGTGATTGATAATTGCAATGCAAGCCAAGGCAGCTGAGTGGTTTAATGAAAATCATGCTGCAGCTAAAGTTGCTGCAGTTTGCTTTAAGGGATCACAGTAAAGTAAGATATGATGATCTCTTCATATAGCCATTAACAAATGGTTATACTGTAATCTTTGTATATATGTATTATATAGTCACAGAAAAATCTGTTTGCGAGACATCAGAATAGATTGCTTTTCATGGGGAAAAAACAATCTTTCAAGATTTTTGTATCAATATAGCTTTCTGAATGTTCTTTATATACCTTCCCAAAGGGAGAAAAATTATAGTAACTAGTGAAGAGTCTTTTATTCTGGTAAAGCTTTTCTTCACATTTTTATAAACTTCTTCCAAAAGAGTTACAAAAAAATATCATTTGTAACATACATAGTCTCACCTGAGGGGTTTTTTCAGATATGGCCCAGTGTCACTTGTGTCAGAAGGTGATACAGGAATACCTGCAGAAGGAAGTTGTGGAGTTGTATTTCACACACAGACAGCTTCTTCCTAGTCCTTAGTAATTACAGGCTCTTTTATATGCAGATGTGGGAAGCCTTTTATCCTGTCAAAGCTTCACTGCATGTCTGTGTCTGGACATGAGTTCATAGTGGCAGTTAAAAGCAAAAAATTGTATTTTTTAATTTACTTAAATTTTGGCATCACTGTTGCCTCGTAGAACTTACAGTTTGATGATATGCCACAAGAGTTTTCTTTCCACACTTTAAAATTAGTGTATTTTCTTTTGCTAAGAGGGAAAGAGTCAGTAATCATCCATCACCTTCCTTTTTTTGTCACTGGCTATAAAGGTGGTACCAAAATACAAATACCTTTGCTTTTTTCACCCTGAAGGCAAACGGCCCCAGTCTCTTCCATCTTTCTTTGGATTATAATTTCCCTTTTCTAATTAGTGTCTATTTCAAAATCCCACATGTATTTTGGCGAGATCTTTCTTGAGCTGGGTGCCCAGAGCTGAACACACACTTTAAGCTCAGGGGTACTCTTGACTTACAAGAACATAATATGTTCATTAGTATCGTCTCCATTTTAGTTGCTCGTTCTGCACGAGTGAAAAACAAACAAAAATGTTTCCATTGCTCTATGTCCAGAATGGTCTGTGCTTAGATAAAGATGCACCTTAGGAAAGAAAAGAAGATCCTAGTGCTGTTACGGTGAGCTTAACACGTGACTTACAAATTTCTCAATAGCAGGAAAAATGTTATGGATGCGTAGGTGGCACAAGTCAGCTGCTTTGTCTGCACAACATTCGTTTTTCAGATGGCAGCAGCTGCTTTACTTCCTTTGGTTTTCAGTGGTTGTTACTCTTCAGTCCCTCATGTCTGTACGCAAAGGTTGAGAGCTTTTAAAATAAACTGAGAGCAATTTAACTGACCTCATGATGTGGATGTATCAGCCAGTCACAACTGCCGAAGTACTGAGCTGCCAGATTCTTAGCCTCGTATATTTGACTTGTAGGAAAATTGAGGGCCTATGGCAACTTTGCGTTTCTTTCTCCTGAATGCAGACGTACTGACTGAACGCAGAGGACAAGGCTGCTCTTCTCACCAATGTAGCCTTATCTCACAGCATGGGCCATTTGAAATGACGTGGGGCAGACTAGCTCTTCAAACGTGGAAGAAGCTTTGCTCAAAGATAGGAGAGTCTCACTTAATTTTTATTACGTAAATTGAAAGCTTTTTATTAAGGACAAATCCTAATAATGGTATTTCACACACAGCTCCAGGTCAAATTGGATTTACTATACCATGCCTCTAATATACCAGAATTTTTAATTATTTTAATAAGAGTTCATTTGTGTGTCTAATAATACATCACATTTTACTCATGACCTCATTAGAAAGTTTCTTAAATATTTGCTTGATCATTATCCTTCAGTAAAGCACGGTCTGCTGTCTTGGGACTAGCTCGGGTTTACCCCAGCTCATGCAACAGCCAGTTAAGCCTACAGACCGACACACACTTTTCCATTTATCCATTTAAAATAATTGTATAATTCCTTGGCAAGTAAAGTTAGTGATTTCCAAGCATTAATGCGTAACCTGCTATTTACATTTTTCATAAGGATAAACCAGAACCTATCAGTCTTCTGCTACTCTACAGCTTGCGAGAGTGATTAATACAAACTTCAGCAACAATTTGTTTACTTGCCTTTTTCTACGTTTCCTTTGGCAGGGCAAATTCTGTCAACCATACCTGCAAAAAAAAAGGAAAAGATAGAGCCAATTATTTAGTTAGGCTCCATCTGTCTCTTATTGAAGCATTAGAGCCAAGGGGTTACAGAAACAATCGTTTGAATCAGGGCACATAGTTACAAGTGTATAAATTCAGTTTGGGCTCTCACCTACGTTAAACAAGAGCCAAGGCAAGCACTACAGCTTTTCAGCTCCTCACCTGTACGTAGGGACAGTAGTGACAGCAGTTCCCATCACACTTGCTGAGGCATTAGTCCTTAGTGGTGCTGGATTTGGCAAAACAGTGCAACGTTTCATGACCGTGACCTAAATACCGCCATCCTCACAGACTCTTCTGAATGGAGGGCATGCAGGAAAGGGAAAAGAGCTCAAGTTCTCCCCATTTCTAGAGAGATGACGCTAACAAAGATATTTTTCATGTAAGAACAGGGCACTTTTGAAAAGCTGACTGTGTTAGGAGTTTCATGTGACCCACAGAAGCTCAATTAGGATGTTTTCTGCAAAGCCGCCTGACGTTATCACTACCCTTCAGCTTACTGGGCAACTTTTTCAGCTTTTTATAGTGACACAATATTCAGAGATGATATTGTTTAGTCCTCGTACTTCACTTTTGAAGCCCCTTACAACTGAGGCTTTTGAACCTTTAAGCTCTCCTTCCCTTTCAGTGGCACTGTAGGAATTAGTCTTATCTGGCAGGAACATATTTCATCTCACCTGTCTTCCAACGCACACGAGGTACAGCAGCCGAAAGAAGGAAGCGTGGCCTTGTGTTTGGCCAGTACGTTGCAGGCTGTGACTTGTCCATGGAGCAGAGTTTGGGACTGTCTCATGTGAGACACTGTGACCCTCCTCGTGCTGCTGAAGGAGCAGCAGTCATGCTGGTGAATGCCCCGCGGACAAAGGAGGGGGCGAGAGATCAGAAACTCCTTTCCAATTGTGTCTTCGGTACCTGCATCGAGCTTCAGCAGTGATCCCACTATTTTCCACAATGCTCTAGTCCCAGCAAAGCACCAATATGCACACTCGAGATGCAAACTCTGCTGACGCCACCCTGGACATGCAGCAGAGAGCGAACGGTGCTGGCGCTGCTGCCTTTCTCCAGTGCCCAGCTCTGAGCGCTGCTGCACGCTGAGACACTTTTGCCCAGCCAGGTCCAGAGCCGAGACGCCCACATGCCTTGCTCTGCTTTTTGTCCCACTCCAGCACAATCACAGCAGCTCCCTTCGGGAGAAAGTCTTAAAGAGCTTTATAATCGTTAAGCCTCACAATACCCTCTGGGTTAATTATTCGTATGGCAGGAGAAGTCAGCCACAGAGGTTACATGTATGAAATATCCATGTGTCAGCCTTTATAGACCTGATCGTGCTCAGGTTTGTTTGCCCTTTCAGTGGCATACTGATCCTATAATCAAATGATATGTGTAAGTTCTGTTTTTGATAAACTAAAGCTGAAAAGCACAAGCAAGCAAATGAGCTTTTCCATGGCCACCTCCTTCGTTGCGGTCCGGCACTTCAAGGTGCGATCCTCATCGCGCGCTCCCTGGAGCAGGGCTGCAGCTTACCGAGCCAGAGTCCCTTCTGGCGCTCTCATTCATGCGTTCTGTCAAACAACATTTTCTTTGATTTTTTTTATCAAGATCTTCTTGACTGAGATCTTCAAAGCAATTAATTCAGTGCTCCATGATTGCAGCTGCTGAATAATTGTTTGTTAGAGTATTTTCTTTCCCAGGCAAGAGATGTAAAATAGTTGCTCCCCTCAATAAACAAGTTGTCAAATGTGATTAGTTAATGGACCTGTAATCATGCAATAGCATAAAGGTAAGGATTTGGTAAGTGCGATGTGAAAATGTGTATTTAAATTAAAGCTATCGGGGAAGATTTTCCCATAGGAAATCTTGCTATCAATGCTGAAATAGACTATTTACCATTCATAATGATTAACTGTAGATCATTAATTAAAGAAAACAAGAGATTAGTCATCAAGCATTTCAAATTAAAGATGCATTGATTGTTTGAGTTACTTTTAGGTCTGGCTGGGAGATCAGGTTAGTGCCCGGGTCCCTGTGCCTGAGCCAGCCTTCCCATGTAAACTGATATGCAGAAATAAAAGCCTGTTAAAAATTAAGATAAAGAATTTACTGGCCAATATTAAGCTCCAAGAGTCTGAAATGTGATCCTGTGTTCCCAGTCACCAGCCTTGTAATTCTCCATACTGCTCTTGGTCAGACGCATATTCAGAAGCAGAAACGGAGCACTCGGGCTCGTCGGCTCATAAGGGAAAGGGAATGTCTCATTTTTGGCAAGTGAATGCTGAATTCCAAGCTAAGTGCAGCTACAGCGAATGTGTATTATAGCTCAAAAACCCAATTAGCTTGTTCTCATCTTTAACTAATAAATCTACCTTTCTGCCAGCTCTTTAGAAGAAACCTCAAACAATCCTGCAGTGGCGTCTGCGGAAAGCTGAAGCCCTGTGCAAAGGAATCTTGCAAGACTGGGGTTCCCCCCTGCCCCACTTGGGAAATGTACATTCGATGGTATCATTTCTAAAAGAGTTTTCCTTGCCAGAAAAAGAAAATACTTTTTGTTGTTGTTGTTGTTGTTGTTAAAATTGTATCTATTATAGAAATTTATTTCTCCATTTGGGAATTACAAGCAGTAATACAATAATAATAGTTGTTGGTTACCACACGCTAATTTCAAACTATTCCAGGCAGCTGCCTTCTGCTTTTTGTGCAACCTCTTAGCATTAGGCTCCAATATAAAATGAAATTACTCTAAACTGTCTGTCAAATTTGACTATTCTTTTAAAATCATGTCGCTGTTACTTACATTATGTAATAGCAACAGGGGTAATTTAATTACTAAGTCACGTATGAAAAATAAGACTTCAGCTTGCAACCTTCAGGTAATTAACCACCCACCTACTATTAAAAAGAGAATAATCAGGGCACATAATGCTGGGGCAACGGACATGTCAAAGCCACTTCACCAGTGACGCACTGCACGGTCAGAGGCTGCAGGGTCATTGCTGCTTATAGCCCCAAACCTGCTCTTTTTCTTTGTTTGCTTTTTGGAGAGCAGGAGGGAAAGCTTTCGTGAGCTCAGTGGTGACCATCACCCCTGAGGCTTCCAGGAGGAGACCCCTTCATGCTCCCAGTCCTCACGTCCCTGATGCACACGCACCCTGAAGGCAGTCATTTAGGAGACACACTGACACACTCCTGACCCCGAAAGCTGCGGTGGGCAGGGGCTGCCAGGGTCCTTGCCCCAGTGGCCGGGAGCCAAGGCTGACCGCGGTCTGTGGGCTCCCTTGCAGCCTT
Organism: Gavia stellata; assembly: GCF_030936135.1. Lineage (NCBI taxonomy): Eukaryota > Metazoa > Chordata > Aves > Gaviiformes > Gaviidae > Gavia > Gavia stellata. The sequence continues at coordinate 7,287,202 of NC_082602.1, forward strand.
GTTCCCGCCCTTGGGGGTGCGCCCCCCGGCACAAGGGACGGTGGCACCGGGTTTCTGCAGGGCTCAAGTTTGATGCACGGTCCTTGATGTTTTTCACAAGATGAGCATTCAGCTGGGACTACAGGCTACCAGGTACGTACTAGTAAAGCAGGTTTATAAGTACAACTCTTTGCTAAGAATATTCCTCTTTGCTAACCCTGGATCCTAACATTGAGGCAGTTGGCTTTAAAAAAATGATGGAATATTATTTGTATTGCCATTTTAGCTATTCAGTCCAGTAGGTCACACTGCAGGGGCTTTTCTTTTCTCCTCCAAGGCTATTTTATAATGAAACTTGACATTCATGAATATGGTGTTTTTAGACACAACCCCACAAACTACCTGTTTAAAGCAAAAGCACCGTGCTTAGCTGTTGGCACACTTACATCTTTACCCCACGGTTTTGCTCCAGCATCCCTCCAGCTCCATCTCCTCTGTAGCCTACTTCAGCGCCTGTCCCGCTCATCCTCTCCCTCCCGCCTGGCCGGCTCCCATTGTCCCAATGGGATACTCTGATTCCCCCTTCCTCCCACCCTCACCTCTGCTTTTCCTGGTGTGGTATCTAAGAACAGTGGCTACCTAAAAGAGCGTTTCAAGGTACTGGACCTTTTAAAGGTGAGCATGTCAGCCAAAGGGTAGATCATACACATAAAAATACGCTTAATCGCAGGACCCCAGCAGCTGGTGCACAGCCAAATGTCATGATGCTCACGGTGGTATCGCCCAAGCCGGTAGGACCAGGGTTAGCACCAAGTTACTCCTTCGGATAGCTGCGTTGCTCACAAAGAGCATCCAGGTTTTCCTTGAAGGCTACGTGCTGGATCGAGTGGCTGCATCCCTTCTTTGCCCACACGTTGCTCGAGAGCCGTCCTTGTCCTCGTTAGTATGCAGCTGGTGCGGTTCACCGACTCTGCCAAGCAGAGCTTTTTAATTCTCCTTCGCTGGAGAGAGGAAACTTCTGAACAAGAGAATGATTAATGGTGGGGGGGAAAAAAGCAAACAAAATTAAAAAAGGAATAATAAAAACCCTCAATGAAAGTGAAACGATCAAGATTTATGAGGATTCTATGAATTCCTCACGCTCATTCAAAGCAGGATTGCATAAGTTGCAGCACACGGCACTCGGCACATCTATTAATGAGAATAGCCGTGTTTATGCTTTCATTTACACCGCCTTCATGCCCGGAGGCTCCAAGCGCGAGGCCTGTTCACACACGTAAGGAAAAAACAGAAAGCCAGGCCCGAGTAACTCAGGACCAGCTGGAAGGTATTTGGCTGCGAAGGGTGGGTGCCGCCTGCAGCGCAGCTTGGAGGGGCTGTGCGGGACAGCAGCTCCTGGCGCGGGGACAGCCGGGCAGGGGGGCACACGTAGTGGGGCACTACAGTGAAATCTGGTTTTTCATGACTCCACGAAGCATGGTATTTGGATCAATCCAAGCTTCCCTGGGAAGGCTCACCAGTTCCATTCAGCAGTATTCACTGTAGCCCTGGAGAGATTTGTTAGGTGCTGGTTTTCCTTCCATCCCCTTCACAGCTTTGATGGAAGTCAAGGACATGTTGCCGGTCAGGTTTCTCACCACGGCTGCAGCCTTGCAGTCTTCCCATGTTACTACAGCAGTAAGCACAAGACAAACTGCATTAAGGGTGCCTCCAAGCTGCTTGAAATTAGAAATCATTGAAGCACATATACTTTAGCAGATCTTTTTTTCCTGGTGAGAGTCCAGCAGAGGAGAAGTGCCCAGCTCAGCTGTGAGACATTTGCAATGAATTGTCTTCATACGAAATACTGAACTGGAATAAGATCCCTCCACTCCCCATGACAGTAGTAGTAGTTGTTTGAGCAGTTTTCTTCTAATAGCTCGGCTTTGCTCTGCACCCCTCATGCTTTGCTTCACCACCAAACTCCCTCTGTCGCTGTGGGTGGATAGGATGTTAACAGCAGGCTAGCCTGGCTAGTACAAGCCAGCAGAAGTCAGGCTGTTACAAAGCACAACTCTTACATGATTATATTTGGAGGCAGCGCAAGCTCACGTTTGTTCAGGGTGGATCACAGAAGCTCTCCCACGTGATGTGTTGCAGGACAACTCATAGAAGCGTTGGGTACAAGAGATAGAGATGGGCAGATACGATACCTGAGCACAGCGATGTCTCAGCCCTTGCAGACAGAGGTCACACCTGAAGTCCTCTGAAGAGCTGAGCTTTGCAGCATGGTCATGCCTCGGTGCAGTGAGCCAAAGCCCAGACTGCAAATCTTTCTGGACAGGTTTGAAAGTCAAATCAAAATGTTGCAGATTAGTATAACTTACACCAGGGTGTTTAAGAAGTGGCCACTCCAGTATACAGAATGTCATTCTGGGGCTGTGAAGACGAGGGACAGAGGAACAGAGCCTGTATCCCTATGTATTCCAGATAAAAATCAGGCTGAAATTTTAAAGTCTTTGTGCTATCTATTGTGTGCACACACACAGAGACACACATACACGTATGTGTAAGTTTTAGCACCGTCAGCAGCCTATTAAGATGCGGACAGTGGGAGCCTGGACAGCCGGGGCTCATGGGGCGCAGGCTCCCCTGCAGTGCAGTCCCAGCGCTTGTAAAACGTGACACCCAACTTCTGCATCTGCTTCTTGTTTCTCAGCTAGATGGATCCAAGAAGTGACATGTTAATTCTTTCTCCTCTTCCTGTTTTCTCAATTGGATAAGGAAAATAAATAAAAATAAAATAAAATAAAATAAAATAAAATAAAATAAAATAAAATAAAATAAAATAATAAAATGGCATGAGCAGAATTTTTCCAACTCTTATGACCATCTATTTACATTACACCAATGTCAAAACTCAGGGCTGCTCACCTGGTGAAGACAGCCATGTCGATGAAGCAATTCTCACTTGGCCATGGGCCACTGTTGCTAATTTGCTGGCTGCATTTTCTGTGCTGGTCAAGGTGAGGCTAAATCCACGTGCTGTGGCAGGGTGCTGTGCGGCGGTTCCCGGTTCAGCTCACGATGATCTGGCACATGGCGATGGGTACGGCCCTGCGGAGCAACCAGCCTGGGCAGGAGATGCAGTGTAGCCATCACGGCATCATATATTGTGTTGATCCAGCAAATACAGCTTGCTTTCAAGAGGCCTAATTAGCCAAGCAGGAGCTCCACTGCCTGGTTAGTGTAGTTGACTCAGAGTTATGCTGTGCAGCTCGGTTACCCGAGGGGATCTTAAAGGGAGGGCTCAGTGCTGGACCCCAGGACAGGGGCCCGGGTGTGGGTGCGCCCCTTCCCCGCAGAGCAAGCGGCACGCAGCCCTTGGCGGTGGCTGCTCCCACTGGGCAAAGCTGCGCTGGGCACTCTCAGAGCAACAGGTACCGGTCTGCCGGCTCTGAGGAGAGACGTTCGTCCGCAAAAACTGACAAACCTTTCTTGGACAGGAAATAAGAAGTGAGATTAAAACAAAAAGTGATGTGGCACACAAGGAACAGAAAAATGGAGAGGGAAAGGAAGCCCTCAGAAAGGGGAAGATTGAGGAGCATGTATTTTTTGGTGGATGGGAAGATCAGCCTCTGATCCCTCCAAAAAAGACTGGAGGAAGAGTGGGTCCAGCTACAAAACCACTAGGCAGGGCCCATTTCTACTGGGCATTAAACCGGGGGGGTGCGTGTCTGCCTGGGGAAGGCACAGAGGGTACACGGAAACCATCACCGCCGATGGCACCTCGCCAAGTTATTTTCCATTGCTGAAGTATTTCACCACAATTTATTACTTTGACCTTGCTGCCTGTACTCTTGCCCCCCCCTTTCTCAGTGTCTGGAGGCTACTGGTGGTTCGTTATGCCTGCTTAGGACACGGGTAACTCTGGGGCAGCTTTTGGTCATCCTACCTGCCTCTGGAGCTCACACACGGCCGTACCACCCTGCCTGACACAGCGTCACTGTGTAGTGAGACAGCAAAGTAACCGTGCATCCAGCAATGCAGTGGAATTTTAAAAAAAAAAAAGTTGGTTTTGGAAAGAATAATAAGAATGAAAATTAATAACGTACCCAAAACCTGCTTCACCAGAGGGAGGAGCAGCACTGCAGTGCGGGGATGGCACCAGGACGAGGGGTGGTACCCGGAGGGCGCAGCGGGAGCGCAGAGCCCCCAGCCAGCCCACCGGAGATGGAGGGGCTGCAGGATTTCTAGTCCAAGTAACCTTGTTGCTTTGTTTGAAGCATCCATCATGCCGCTCTAATTCCTTTGTGTCTGATCCATATGGAGTCGTAGCATAATTCTAATAGTGTAGGGCTCCTTTGCCCTTTCTGGGATTTTTCATTACATAACCTTATAAGGGCCCGTCCAAAAAGCTGAAGCCGGACAGAGTTGGGAACTGCAGCTCCCTACCATACTGATTTCAATTCCTTGATCCACTTATTTCCTCTGAATGGAGGAGGACCGATAATCGACAGGTACTACAGGCAAGCTAGTTAGTTAGTAGGGCTCCTTCTGAACTTGGATAAATCGTTTGACCTCCTTCTGCCTCCATCAATCTTGTTGCAAAAGTAGCTTAACACTGGCTCCAAATGAAGAACAGATGCTCCTTCTGAGCAGAGCTATGATGCACCAGTGGAAAGAGCGGGGGATAAGCAAACAAACACACACTCCAACTGCAGCCAGTGGAAAACACAACCTGTGGCTCCACTCTGGAAGTGGTTCCTCTACCTCCATTAGCAGGTGAAAGCAGAAGACGCACGGGAAGACGGAGGGATTGTCGGGGTAATGGCTGCTTTCTCAGAGCTCCCCTGCGACCCTGGAGATCCTGTGGCTCAGGACATAGCAGATGGACCGTAAGGGGGTTCAGGGTCTGCCTCTGCAAGGGGCGGCAGTACTCTGAGGGGTGAAACCTGAAGGCATTCACACCACATTTTAAGTTACTGGAAGCAAGATCCCCTTCCCATTGACATACGTAATGCCTTAATGAATTAACACCCCTGCATTCCCATTCCTGCTTCAGAGGTCAGTCCCTTCACCAGGGCAGTTCAGACCCTTCTCTTCTGCCTTTTATAGCTGTTTTGTAAAAGTCTGAAAAGAGTCGCATCAGCAGCAGCCTTATAGGAGATCTGGTTCGGGTCAGAAATCTGTCCACAGCAAAACAGATTTGGCTGATCTCACTGAGGTAAACTCATAATGTGGTAGGTTGTTGTCAGGCTTTATTTATTTCAAGTTTATTTTGTATCAGGTATTGAGTAGTGTTTGGTTGGGCTGCAATATAGCTCCAGGTGGGAAAATGCAATCCACTCTCCCCCATCCCTTGACGGAGTAGTGCTGGCTTCTCGCTTTCATATCAGACAAAATTGCGGCTGAATGAATGATCTGCTTTGCCTAATTCAGAAGCTAGAGTAAATGAAAAGAGAACCATGCAGCAGTTTTTACCGTACACCTCCCCCCCAGCTCTTAAGTAGAGAACAGGATTTTATTGTGCAATTATCACGTCCCGAGACAAGATGTCCGTGATGGCAAAGCAGATGGATGCTCAGCCGCAGCATGCTTCGGCAGCCTTTTCTGGTTTTGCTGATGGGGGACCCTTTTTGTAAGTATTAAAAGATGAAGTGTTTGACAAAACACTTCACAAAGTCTTTCAACAACTTTTTAGAACAACTGTGGAAAGAGGAACATACTTCTAACGCGAGGCAATCGAGCCCAGCCCTTTAGGAGCCCATCGAGGCAATAGAAATATTTGGGAGATTCTGATTAAAATCTGGGAATGATGGGATTTAGGAAATGCTGATGAAAACAAACACCAATGGTACATGAAATGCTCTGCTCGCCACAAAGCAGATATTAATGGTACAGAAAAACGGGCTACAGTTGGAAATCTGGAGTCGTTGTATATTAATAACCTAAAGTTAAAGCCCAAATGCCCTGCATTGCACAGAGGAGCTGGTGTAAAACCACCCACCCCTCGCACTCCTGCAAGAGTGCTACGAATGGGTTATATGGGCAGGACCGGTTCTGCCAAAGGCCAAGCACCAGAGCGAGAGATCAGCTTCAAGCATGTCCCTGATGGGACAAAGGTGTTCGGTTTGCAGCGACAGAGCAGGACTGACACTGCTCACAGACGGGTGTGCAACTCCGAGGTGTCAGTGTTCCATCCCACCGCCCTGCAAGAGCAGGAGCTGGGCTCTGCCGACAGCCGCCCCACAGGGGAACCTGCCTCTCCCCAACCCTCCTCCTCACTTGCTTTTTCCCAACCCTAGCCCTGATAAAACTGCACTGAAAGATCAGGAAAAATAGAGCGGAATTCTTAATTTCTGGATAATATCACCACAAGAAACCATTACCAGCTCCTCGTGGAAAGTCACTCCGGTGCAAAAACACCAGCAGCCTTGTTAACCTCATTGCCCTCGTGGCAAACGCTGAGCCCTCAGTACTTCAGAGGTTAACAGAAATCCTCTTTTCTGCATTATTTTGGATTGGTCTCAGTTCCTTGGTTACGAGACATTTAGAAAATGACTTGTCCCTCACACCCAGCTGGCATGAGCCAAGGACAGCAGCCCCTGCCACCCCGACAGGGACTCAGTCTTGCGGACGTGCAGTAGCAGCACTGAGCACACCCCCCCCCCCCCCCCCATATGTTGGTGTTGTATAGAAATCAATATTTCCTACTCCTTACTCACTGCTTTCTCCCGCAGAAATTCAGCTCCTATCTAGCCACAGTTCCTCAAATGCCACAGCTGGTTTGAGGAGGGGAACCCGGCCAGGACGGTGCCAGCGCCCCGACAGCCAAGCCCAGCGGCTGCAGGAAAAAGCAAATACATTGGGCATCCTCGTGGTGTAAGCTTGATCACCTACGGGCATACTGCTTATGCAGTTGTGGTGTGTTTCTGCGTGTGCCTGTGTATTTCCATTTGTTCGTCGGTTTCTTCCAAATACATTTTGAAACTAACAGCAACCAAATAACCTGTTAAACAGCAGTCTTGGAGGTAATTATATGTTTCATTATATATTCATATAATGAAAGTATATATTTTTATCTATAGAAATAGATATTTAATATATTTTATCATATATTTTTATAATTATATAAGTCACAATGCCCACAGGCATTATGAAACCCCGCAGGTGGCTGGAGGGGTGAGCCAGCTGGTACCCCCACCCCCGGGAGAGCTGGCGTGCAGGACCAGCCCTCACAGGCACTGGGGAAGTCCCAGGGGAAGAGCCACCGGAGCGTAGATGCGGAATAAGCCCTCCACGAGGAGCCACGCATCGGAAGGCAGCCTTCCCACGCCTGCTGCAACCTGCTCTGCCCATTGCTGCCTTTGCTCGCGTGGTCAAACCTCTGGTACATCGTCAAATGGAGAGAAAAAAAATCTATCTCTCTCTGCTAAAATTCATCATCTCACTGTTTTAGGTGAGCACTGAGAAAACCATCCCCTTTATGCCCTCCAAGGAAGTTACCCAGCTAAAACAGAGAACATCAGCCAGGGTATTTGCAGTCCCAGCAGAAAGCAATCCTCTGCTCTCCATTAATTTTTGGGGGAGAGGACGGGGAGGGGAAGCAGACAGGGATGATGACAGTGGGACTAGGTGGCAGTTGGGCTGGAGCCATTTCACATTCACTTTCTCCTGCACCACAAGAAATCAAAAGTGACACAGATATTTTTGTCCCTCTTTTGTAGGTCACCTTTAATAGAAATGTTAATAACGCTTGCTATCTGTATATCTGAAATCTTGTATGGTAGCTTTGTAATTCACTGTCTTTATCAGCCTTCTTTAATGTATAATTTAATGCTTGTATAACTATTTTGTTTGGGTATGACTCTCAGAATTATGACTAAAAAAAAAAATCTGTATGCTAGTTAACTACTTTTTATGGAAAGTATTTCTTTCATGTTATTTTAAAACCATGGAGCCGGGGGAAGTATTTTATGGACCACAGAACCTTGCAGGGTAGTTAATTTCTGTTTGAGCTGGTTTCTCTGCTATTTTAAAGGGTGCCATCAAGATCATTGCTATTTCTCTTGGTTGGGAGCCAGCTGACTCTTCTGCAGTTGCAACACATCCTTGAGCTGTTATTAAAGCCGGGGAAAGTAGTAAACATGGGAGCTGGATGCCGTGTCACCCTGTGCCGATGGGTGGAAGGAAGGAAGGAGGGTCTGCCTCGCTGTCCTGGGCACCCCAGGGCAGCCACTGCTTGAAAAGAGGCAACAGGGATGCTGCATCCTTCTTCTGGTGGGCAAAACCAATTTCAGCCTGGGAATATGAGGAAAAAAAAGATGACGACAACTTATGTACCCCCTGTCACCAGGCCCCATCTCAGCCGTCCTGCCGGCTGGGTGCTGGGGGCAGGCGAGCCGGTGCAGTCCCATGAAAGACACTTTCTTCCCACAGGCAGCAAATGGGTCTCCGCCATGTGTATGCCGTGGGCTCAATGGAGCATGTGGGCCTTCGCCGTGCGCATATTAGTTCTAAGTAAGCGCTCTCTGCTTTAAAAGCAGTAATTGGGTGGTTAGCTGAGCCCTAGGCAATCTTGAGTTATGCACTAAATATTCTGCCTTTTGTTTCAAAATGAATTATTTTGTGTATCTAAGCAAAGGTTTTTGGGGTTTTTTTTGTCTTTTCTCTGCAGTTTGTTCCTAGCTTACTTGTGAGTGTGTGTTGAAATCTTTGCCTTTTGCTTATGAGGTCAAGTGCTTTAATCAGGAGCAAAAAAATTGCGTGCTTCAGTCCTAAATTCTCTGAGCGGCTGCCAAATATAATTAGAAACAAATGGCTTTATTCCTCATTTGAGAGCTCCACAGACATTGGGGGGGGCAGCTGGGGGAGAGTTTGCTTTGCTCAGCTGGTTTTTGGGGAGCTTGCAAACAAAAGCATGGCCAGAAAAACCCAAGGAAGCCCTGCGAGAGGAGGAGAGCGCCCTGCGCTCTCTGCAGAGGACAGCGGGTTGGAGCAGCGGTGCGGGAAGCTGTGCACGGCGGGACGAGGCACCCTCTGTGCGCCTGCTTTGCGAGGGCTCAATATTTCCCCCTCCATTGCTACCAGAGAGCAGAGGGGGCCAGAGCAGGGCACCGGCCCAGGAGGGCCGCATGGCCATCGCCTGCCTGTGCGACCGCACACCCCGCTCGTGCCGAGGTCCCCGGCGGCTCCGCGGGAGCCAGGGTGAGGCCCAGACGCCCAGGGGCAGGACAGCCGAGGGGTTTGGCACTCCCTGGGCTCCCTCCCCAGAGCAGCGGTAGGGAAACCCCAGCTGGACACACACATCATGATAAAGTGCAAGAGCTGAAGTCTGCTCCGAGCAGTACCAGTCAGCACCACTCATTGCAGATACCCGCTTCATCTCTGCTTAAACGTGCCTGGGCTGCCCGTAAACTCAATTTAATTGTATTTAGGTGTGGCCATGAACCATCCACGGTCTGAGAGAGATGCGGTAGTTTCATCCTCCCGGCGCGGGCTCCCTCTGTGTCCATTACACCTACCTTAGTTACTTCGGGTCCCTGCTGCGAGCGCAGCAAGGCTGCCCTCCGCCTTCGCCCCCTGCTCCCCCCGGCAAACCGCTCCCCTCCTGCGGCACTTACACAGCTCAGCCCGGCCGCGGCGCCTGGCTCGCGCTTCCTCACAGGAGGGACACAGCCTCCGGCCCCGGGGACACGGCACGGCCCACCGGCACTGCGGCTCCCCAGCCTGGTAGGGTAGGCCCTCAGCAACTGGGGGCCATTGCTCACCCCCCCAATGTCTCCCAGCGTGAGGGAGCGATTGCTGCGTGCACAAGTGCTCGGAGGTCACCAACAAACCATTTTGGCGCCAAAATGGCTGAAGAGAATCTCTTACCGGCTTGGACAAGATGTGAAGTTTTGCAGCATCGCATAACAGCCTGGCATTGCCTCGTGGCATGGCATTGCCTCACAGCATCACCTCACAGCGTGGCATCACCTCACGGTATCACCTCATGGCATCACCTCACAGCATTTCCTCATGGCATTGCCTCATGGCATTGCCTCATGCCATGGCATAACCTCACAGCATAGCCTCGCAGCGTGGCATCACCTCACAGTATCACCTCACGGCATCACCTCACAGCAATTCCTCATGGCATCGCCTCACGGCACGGCATTACCTCGCAGCATGGCCTCGCAGCGTGGCATCACCTCATGGCATCACCTCACGGCATCACCTCACAGCAATTCCTCATGGCATGGCATCATCTCACGGCATCGCCTCACGGCATTGCCTCACGCCATGGCATTACCTCACAGCATGGCCTCGCAGTGTGGCATCACCTCATGGCATCACGTCACCTTGCAGCGTCACCTCGCGGCGTGGTGTTGCCTTGTGGCACGGCCTGCGGCAGAGGAGGGGTGCTGGGAGACGGGGAGCCCACCACCACCGCCCCGCAGCCACGCACGTGTCCGGGGGGAACGGGACTGCCTCAGGCATTGGAGGGGATTTTTTTTTTCTTTCCTGAGCAAATTTCAGAGAAAACTGAATAAAATTTTCAAGTTCTGTGGTTTTTGGCTCCCTTTCTTCCTTTCATAAAGAAGACCCGCCACGGGCCGGGCACCCTCAGCCACCTCCTTGCCGGGGAGAGCAGCCCCCCTGGGCGGGCTTGGGGGGGGCAGCTGGAATTTGGGGATCAAGGTTTGCACCCTGGCCTCAGGGCAGCGTGGCCGGGAGCTGGTGCCCCCAGCACCCTGTGGGTCCAGGCTCAGGGCTGGGAGTCACAGCGATTGCCATGAGACGACTAACAACTGGCTGATTGGCAATTTGCTACGTGCTTTTATGCTCGTCACCAAAAAACAAAGCAGCTGTCGAGCACCTCTGTCTCCAGGAGCAGCAGGAGGAGGAGGAGGGACCTACCCAGATTTTTGTGCCCCCGCGTTATTGCGGGGGAGACGAGGCGCAGGGTGCAGCACCCGAGGACAAGGCACACATGCCGGTGCCACGGCCACCCCTCCCAGCACCTCCTGCCCACTGGTGAGCACAGGGAGGTCTTCGCAGCTGCCACTGCTCAGGACTTTTGGGTCTCCTGAATGCGGCATTTGTACCTGAGCCATTGGTTTTCAGCAGCCACAAAAAACTTCATAAATTTCTCCAAGCCAGTTTTGAACACGGCTGTCCCCAGCGCCCCAGCCTGCCAGCCCTCGCAGTACCAGTGCTGCGGGGAAGGAGGGTCCAGGCCCCACGCACCGACCACAAGGACAGGGGACATCCCATCAAGGACTGGGGACATCCCCTCCCAGCCTTCTCCCGCGACGCTGGGGGCTCATTCCCCAGGTGAGACACTAGATGGAGCATCTAACATCCCAAATACTTTTTTTTTTAATCCCATAAAGGATAAATTGAAAAGCTAAATGAAAACACAGATTAAGCTGTATCCAGCAGCCCTCGCGCTCCTGTCTGCTCGCTGCACACGCGCCGCCTCAAAAGTAGGCGCCCGTGCAGGGGGCAGGAGGGGACACTGCCTGGGCCCCGGCCACAGCCACAGTCTCCTCCTGCAGAAACGCAAACCTCCAGCAGTCACAGCCCAGGCCCACACGAGGCAGACAAGGGGTGCTTTGGTGGCCGCTCCCTTTGCTTTCCTCGAGGCCACCCAGCCCTCCCAGGTTTCCCTTCAGCCGGGGGAGGCAATATGCTCTGATAGCACCTCAGTTGTGAGCCTGCCCAAACTGGGGAAGGCGAAGATACAGGCGCCGGTTTTCTTGCTCCAGGAAGAGCCAAAGGTGTCTGATATTCCTGGAAAGCCTGTGGGTGAGCGCTACATTTCCCAGAGCAATTACGGTGCCAGTGAGGATTACCGGTGATGTCTGTGTGTGATCTGCTCCTCCCAGCAGCAGAAACTTTCCTAAAAATGTTCCTGAAAACTTCTGGAGCAGAGACAGAGCCGGTGCGGCAGAGGGGGAGAGGAAGGGCCCCGTTCCAACAGGTCGGTCTCACCACGGGCTTAGGGTCGGCCCCAAGAGCCTGCTGGGAGATGCAGCTGCTGGCCGAGCATCTGCAACCGGCCACACACCCCGGGATCCGTTCAGGGCACAGCGATCCTGCCCCAGGACCTCCATCCGCTTCCAGCCTTCCGTGCCCTGCCTGCTGGTGAAAGGCTCGCGAAGGTCCGGCGAGGTACTCGGGAGGCATGTGCACCAGGCGCATGGGCTGTCGTGGCCCAGAAACCAGAGAAAACCAGAAGCGCTGCTCCCGTTCTTTTCTGCACATTGGTTGTGACTGCAAGGAGCGTGGCACAGGGCATTGCTGTGAAACCGCAGAAAAGCGAGACAGCAAGAGACAGGACCAAGAGCCCTCAGCCAGGAGAACTAAACTGCAGTCAGCACCACCACCTTTTGCATCTCTGCTTTGCTTCAGACCCCCAAAACTGTTCATTTCCTGCTGCCGGCAGCTGAGTTAAAAAAATGGTGTGACAAGGTGACAAACCCCTCAGCTGCAGCAAGCCGGGGCACAGCATCCCTCGTCCTCATTCACACCACAGGACATTTCACTTTCAAAACCAGAAGTGGTTGCGGCTCACCAATACAGCAACAAACGCTTCCCAGATGTAGCTCTGACCTCCTGCAGACCTCACCAGCCCATGGCGGGGTCTGCTGAGCCCTGAGGAGGTGTCCGTGTTCCCCTGCAAGCCTTTCGGGTGATGTTAGGACAAACTCCTCTGCTCCATCGTTTGCACATGTGTAGGGGTGCACTGACACTGAAGTAACCCCGACAGAGCTGCTGGGATGTGCCCAGCCCAGCCAAAGGAGGATGCTGCGACCCCTCAGTGCCACTCACAGGCCAGGCTCGTCTGGGTGTGAAAAGCTGCAGCGTGCTGCTCCCGGGGGTCTTCCTCCTGGCCGTGCTCTGCGGTGTGGGCAGGGCAGCCCAACAGGCACCCCCTGGCATAGCAGGAACATGCAGCATTGGTTTATGTTAATCCACAGACTAGGAAGGGCTAAAAAAAAGCAAGGAAGCAAGCATGGTGCTGGAAACCAAGCTGCATTGGCCACCTCTGCAGCTACTGCAAAGGCCAGCACCCATACGTGTCTGCATTTCCCCCCACCTCCTTCAGCTGTTCACCGGTAGGCGATGTTTTCAATATGAGAAGAACAAAATGCGTCAGCTTGGCAAAGACAGGATTGGATGGGGGAAGAGGTTTGCTAGAGGGTCCCGTCTTCTCCCATAGCTTCACAGCTGGTGTAGGGACGGCACATCTGGCGTGATTATTTACTGTTTCTCACAATACAAGAATAAACAAGCACCAAAGGAAATTATCAGGCAGCAGGTTAAACCAGAGTAAGGTTTATTCTGTCTGCTCATACACAGTGCATGCTGAAACCATGGAGTCCTTGCACAGCTGCTCTGAAGAGCAAATGATTGAACGAGGACTCAGACATCAAAAGATGTCGAGGACAATTAAGTACAGCAGTGACCCTCTTGCTGGCTCAGGAAGCGCCTCACTGTGAGCTGTGCCGGTGGGCCACACCACGGGTGCCTGTCCTGCCCTCACGCCCGCTCCTGGACCATCCCCACTGGAGAGGTGGCACAGAGCTGCACAGAGCTGCTCTGCACAGCTGTGATGGGACTGGGCTGATGTCACCCCGGCTTCCCCTGCGCACACCCAGCCTGGGCATCAACACAGCCCCACGGTGCTCAACGCCACTGCGCTGCTTCACGTGTGCCCAACGGCCGCCTCTTCCCCCAAGCTGGTATTTCCCCTCATTTCCCAGCACACATAAGAACTGCTTTTTTTCGAGACTTTCCCTCAACCGCAGCGCATATCTGGAAGCCTCATCTAATGGTGAAGTCAACCTGTGCTCGCCTGGCTGCAGCATGGTTAGGGGAGCACCCACTGCGTGCCGTGCTCCCGTACTTCCCCGTGGGCTGGGGGTTACGTCGCTGACAGCAGCACGTACCGTAACTGCACCCCAGCCTTGGCCCATGCGTTGCCCTCAGAGACGCCGAGCAGGAAAGAGCTCCTTGGAAGCCGGCAAACGCTAGCACTGCAAACAGCCTCAGCCACGCGCCGTACAGGGTGGATGCATGAAGCAGCAGCAGCCTCTGGGACCACCACGGGCTCACGGCTTCAGCTCCTGGGACCCCCAGGGATGGCGAAGGTTCAACCTGACACCCCCCGCCAGCCCAGGACCACGGAGTTAAGCCATGATCTGGGACTACAGGGTGGCCCTAGCCACTGGGGCACGCCTGCCTCGCTGCCGAAATGTGCCGGGCGAGGGCAGTACCCAGTCCCGACCTACACGCAAGCCAATTATTTTCTCAGCCATAGAGACCAGGAGCGTAACAGTGCTCTGACAGCGCTCGCTGCGACAATGGCTTTTCAAAGGGCCAGGAGGCTTAGGGGGGCTTTTTGGACCTACCAAGGAACAGAGTACAAATTAATTTTACTTGGTGGTTGGTTACTCTCATCATCAAAATTACTGGTTAGCATCTCGCTCCAAAATCTTACTCATGGTCTGGGAAGAACAGGGTGCGATTTCCCAGATCCCAGCTCGAGCCTGCAGTACTGGCAGAAAAAAATCCTGCTCTGAGATGCAAATGAAGCAAATTTGCTACTGGAGCCACTGGCTAAGCATGGATGTTATCCCCTGAAAAGCTCTTCCTACAGTCAGCCTGACCACAGCCACACTTTAATGCGAGCACACTGCAAAAATAGAGGGGCACGGACTGAAGATCTTGTCTCTTCCTCCTTTAGGAAATTGCAGACTTCCATTTCTTTAATCTAATCATTTGCAGGAGGAGATATTTTCTCTAGAAGAGCCAATATAAGAGGGCTGAAAGGTCGGATGGGTAATATGTAATCCATTGCGATAAGGGCTGTTTACAGAATTATTAATCAAACACAAAAGGGAACAGATAGTAACATTTTTTATTAAATATTACAGTGGATCAAAAAGTACAAAATATCTTTTGCCTGCTATGTGATTGGGAAACTATTGGCACATAATACAGTATCAAAAGCATTAATAAGTACAATTTGGAAAACATACAAAAATTGAGTGTTTATAGTTGGCTCAGCTTTATTTCTGGTAGTGTTTAAACTAACGCAAAGGTTACTCAATAACCTTTCAAATGGGAAACTATATAATATTACTGGGCCATTTTTATATATACAAATCATCACCTTACAGAGCATATAGGCTACATAACTTGAATCACAAAAAGTATACAATATTTACAACAAAAGAAAGTTAAAAAAGTATAAACAGCTAGTAGATTATGCTGCCATTATTAGAACGTATTTAAAACTGCAGGGCTGGGGGGAGAGGGGAGGGGGAGGAAGAGAACGAGCGAAAGATCAACCACGTGTACAGCAAACACCGCAGGAAGCGCTCGTGGCAGCGCTGCCAATGCCGCCCGCCTCACACCAGCGCAAGAAGTCCCATTGCTCATTAAAATCACGACAATTGCAAAACTGGACCAGACGCGACCTCGCTGACCACCGCAAAGGAAGGGACCCAGCGGGGGAGCGGCGAGGGGACCCCAACAGTGGTCTCCGGAGGCGGCAGCCCCACACCCCCCGAATGGCTGGCGGAGGCAGGCACCGCACTCGCCTCCTGCACCAGCTGCAGGGGCTGCCAAGCCGACTTCTCTGCAGCTGGGACAAACTACTTCGTAGGCACTGCCACGCCGGGCAAACTTCTCGTGTCAGGCCAGCACGCAGCCAAGACAGACCTGCTGCAAAACGCCGGCTTCTTCCCGTCCAGCCTTGCTAGGGGTAGGGATTTTACCGGGAGTCAGACCCTACTTCCCACGCGTTTCGCGAAGTCCGGCTCAGCGTGCGGACGGAAGCTACACGCGAGCTGTTTGCTGCTGGGCCTTTTCCTTTGAATCTCACAACCTTTAGCATCCCTAATGAATCCTGGACACAGCGTGTTTGAATTGCAACATTTCTTGGAACTGGCTCCTGGTAAATAGATTTATGACTCTATTGCCAATTAGATTCCACAGTTTCCTTTACAAACCTACCAATAACAATGGTTTGATTGCACAAAGAAAGGCTTGTGCAATTTCATTCAATAATAAGGCCCCTTGAACTCAAACAATGCAAACAAAGCCCCATTTAAGACATTAAAAAAAAAAAAAAAAAGACTTTTCAGCCAATGGAGAATTCAATAGTCTTTTGAAAGATTTCCAAGATTTCTGTGAAGAGTTTTTAAACAAATAATGCACCGCTTCTGTTGGGGGTTTATGCTACCATTTCTTTTCCTTCGCCCTGACGTTTTGCCCAGTATATTATGAGCTTCCCCAGCCAGCAGCAGCCAGTCTCCTCGTGGGGCAGGCAAGCAGCCTTCCTGCCCTCTCCCCGTCCCCCAGCCCCGCGCTGCCTCAGCATGGCTCCAAAAAGGCTACCATCAAACTCCAACGGGACGTAACCAAAAGGGAAATCGGACACTTCGCATAAACAAATGCACGACGCCAGGACACACAACCGGAACAAGAAAGAGAAGCATTTGCTTTGCCAAACACACAACAAGCTTCTGTTTGCATTTGCTGTAGATTTTTATATTCTCTCCCCTTCCCCCCACCCTCTCCCCCCCATCCCCAAACCCCTGATTCTCACGCGATTCAGATCTAGTGCAACTTTACTAGAGATGTCCTCCACACTGCGGCCTCTGCCCGGCTGAGCCTGCGGTTCTGCTTCCTGTATGATTTGTGGAGCAGCAGGATGCTCTGCACTGGCACATCCATGTTCTAAGTTCTACTAGTCTGTTTATCGATCAATTAAATATAGTTTTACCACAGGAATATAAAGTATTTAATTGAAGAAGCTGGATTTTTAACAGTAGATGAGTATATTATTCTGGTTTCCACCTTTGGATATTAAGTATGATACATTATATATTGTATTTGGCATCATATCACGGGAAAATTTAATGACATGCCTAGCATGCAAAGTGTTCTTAGTAGTTTCCATCTTTCTTTTCGTATCGATTATGCTGTCTTTGAACAGTAACTGAGATGGTTTGAATCACAACCAATTTTCACATTGTAAAAAGCCTCGAAGTCACACTTCGCTTTATCAATGTCTATGCTCAGCTGTGTGGTGGTGATGTCCTTCAAAGTGAATATACATCCATAGGGAAGCTCTTTCGTCAGGAAAACCCAGCCTCTCTGCACCCGGGCTTTCCCCCTGCGAAAGGATGCCCAGGGAGAGGCTGAGATCCCCGCGGGGATGCGGAAGGACCATCCCCACCACTGCACGCAACCCCCTACCCATCCTACTGAGCCCAGCCGCTTGTGTGGCACAGGCCCCGTGAGCCTCTGATCCAGATCAACACTGGCGCCTGTCCTAATCTCTGAAGTTCTCAACATTCTCACAAACCACAAATACGTTTTCTGGACTCCTTTGTCATCCAGCAGCTTGTGCCAGGGAGGTTTTGTTTTCTAGACCGTTTCTCTGGTAGGCAGGAGGGTTTCACAGCCTAGGTAAGCTTAAGTACAACGCTTGACAAATCCACGGACCACGATATGGGAAAGCAAAGCTCAGTGGGAGGGGAGGAGAGGCGTAGGAGCCATCCCAACAACAGGAGGAGGGTGAGAGGTGCTCAGCACCTCGCAGGGCCGGACCGCGGGGAAAGGAACCTTGTTTGCACCCTTGCACCATAACATCACGTACAGTATGTTTATAACCATTAAGATTAATCTGAACCAGTTGCTTCAGTTTGTAAACAGTAAACGTTACCACAAAAATGAAACAAAAACGCTGCTCAAAAGTATAAAGAAACTGGAAAAATTACAAACACATTAAAAAAAAAAAATTAGGACAGCCACAGCCTTTAAAAAAAGTTGCCGATAAAATGATACTGTTTAATTTAAAAAAAAAAAGGAACCCAAAACAAGGAAACAAACATAAAGAGCACAGAATATACTGGACAAACAAAACTATATAAATTATTGTGACCAAATGTGACACTGGTAGTTTACGAAGTGGATATGTACAGTCAAATTAAACAGTGTTTACCCTTCTGTTCTAATAGTGTTAAAATGAAAAATCTATTGCCATTTTACTATACATTGCATTGATTGAATCTTTAAAAGTCAGAAAAAGTTACCCAAAAAAGCACATCCACTGATCGTACGGATTCTCGGCCCACTTCTCCTTTCCAGGTTCATCTCAAGTCCTTGACTCGCTTGCAACAACGCACGGCCTCTGGTCCTCGGCTCAGTGAAAGGCAAACACAGCCCTCACCTGGGATTTCAGTGAGCTCAGGACTGGGCCTGCATTTCCACGGCTCCCTTTGAACATTTGCTCTTACCATATACAAGTCCTTTTAGAAAACACATATGCAAAATCCAATGATTTTTGTTGTTGTTGTTTTTTTTTTTTTTTTTTTCCCCCAGAGGGAGGGATAAGGGTGAGGGGGCTGATGTGGGACCCAGAATTAAAGAAGCAGTCCTGTCTCCAAACTCTGAAGCGCTCCGCTGGGTGGGGTACGACCATGTCCTGGTTGACAAAAATACAGATCGCTAAACCTGCGAGCCATCGTCACAGGGGGAGGAATGTCGCTAACTTAACTTTTCTCCTCAGACCTTTTTTGGTGAGCGAGGGGGTTTACAGTTTTGTGCTGGGATGTACAGAGGACAGCTGGGAAGGTGGGAATGCGGCTTGAGGGTTTATAGCAGCTAAAGGATAAATGCTGTTATGCAAAAGGTCACCGTAGGAACTTCCTACAGGTGTTGCTGCAGCTAAGTGTCTGTACAGTTGCTGAGAGTTTGCAGGGGACGTGAGGAATTGTCTCTGCACCATGAAGGAGTGAAGAGCCAAAGGCTGCATAAGTGGGGAGAGCACGGTCTGATTTTTCAAGTACTGCAGGGGATGAGAATACCCGGGCGGGAGGCGATTGTTCAGTCCTGTGCACAGGCTTCCCGGATACAAGCCTGGGAAGATGGGGGCTGAAAGGGGAAATTTGTGGCTTTCCAGCATGCTGCCAGAATGGAGGCCATGCACCGGCTTGCTGCCTTCCCCCTCTGGGTCGGGAACCTTGTCTTTCACTGGGGTCTCCTTTGGTAAGTGCAGAGGAGAGACAGCTCGGATTTTTTTTTCAGAAATGACTTTGTCCAAATCCTCCAGGCTCCGTTTCAAAGGCCGGGCAGCCCCCACGTTTTGAGGGCTCGTTCTGCGGCTGATGATAGGATGCACCATCCCCTCCATCTTCCTCAGATTCTCCAGCCTCTGGGCCTGCTGCTTCCCAGACCTGTGGAGCAACTCACTGTGTTTTTTCGGGGCTGTCATGGCCATGGGGGACACGCGGCAAGCTTTGGGGTTACAGTCTAGGCTCACCGCCTGGCTGCTTGCAGCCTGGAATGGGGAGATACCTTTGCCTTCTTGCTGGGCCATGGATGAATGAGGGAGGCTGGAGCCCGGAGCCTTTGCAGTCTGTTTGTGTGTGCTCTTTGGAAGACTCAAATCTGTTGGCTGATCATCTGAAGAGGCCTCCACTGCTGCTTTTTTTTCTTGCTGATGCAAAGATGGGCGATAATTTAAATTTAGTTTTTCTTGGTGTTTGTGTTGAGTAAAAGTAGAAATATTTTCAGACTCTCTGAACATGTCCCGGGGGAGGTACTTTGATGTCTGTTCATTATTAAGGTGGTGTTCTGTGTGCCTATAAAGGCTGTGCAGATGAGGTGATGAATAAAAATCTGCCAAGAAAGTGGGCACATGGGAGTGCTGCAGTGCCCTTTTCTCACTCATTTTATCTTTGCAGTCCTGGATATCCGTCTTCGGTACGTACGACTCGGCAAGAGAACTGAGGTGATGTTTTGAAAAATCACAGCGCTGAGGATCCGATTTACTTAGCATGTCATGTTTAAAAACGTCATTAATTGATTTCCTTTCTTCCTTGGTTTTAAAACTCTGTACGTGTTGTATGACTGAGGGCCTATTAATTGCTACAGGATCAGAATTTGGGGCGTGGGGACCTTGTGATATGCCAGAGGACAGCTCATCTCTGCCGTTCAGTTTCTTTTTGCTGATCAAAGGTGGAGGAGAACCGTAAGGATAGCTACATGACAGGGCTGCCCCACTGACCTGCGACAGCAGTTTCTTCTTTGCCAGGGGTGACATGATGCCTGGATTACCCTTTGAGTAAAGCAGCGGCGTGTAACCAAAAGTGGAGTCATCGTTCATGGACCCGGGCAGTTCCTTTTCCTTGAACATGTCAAAGTTCTGAACCACCAGTACTTTGGGCGTTTGCTTTAGTGCATTGTGGATATCTTCATTTCCCAGCTGGTCCACTTTCACTGTGCAGTTTGCAATGTAATCGGCCATCTCTGGCAATTTGTCATCTTCCATGTCGCTCTGAGTGGACAGCTGGACCGGGAAAGCCGTGAAGGGCATTTCTGGAGGTTCACTTTCTAAGCTGTCAGTAAAAGCTTTGTGTAGTCTTTGTTCAGGCTTTGTGTCTTCCAGGGCATCTGCTGGGGGATGTAATCGTTTCGCAACGGTGGCATCCAGCACAGTGTCTTCTTCTGGGGGCACGGATATACTTGAGAAAGCGGACGAGTGCTGAACCTCCTCTTTGGCTTTCTCACTGTTTGTGCTGTTTTCTGTCAGGTCTGTCTTTTCCAGAGGCGGTGGCCGAGCTGTCTCTGGTAAAAGAGATGGAGGGCCTTGCATGGGTTGTTTCATCTCTCCCGCTGTAGGATGTTCAGGAAAATTTTTCTGGTCTGCTGATTCTTGATCCTTCTCTTGTTCTGATGAAACCTAATAAAATGATTCAACAGACAGTAATAAGAATGCGGTGCATTTCAGCAGACTGTTCATAAGATCATACACAGTACACCGTTGGCTAGTTTTAGAGAAGTACTTGTCTATCACCTTGCTGGAACATGAAGGCTCTAACGCCAGGCATCGGACTCAAAGAAAGAAATGTACCTCCTGAACATATTAAGAAATACACCATCCCTGTCAGGGTCACAATAAGGCATTTCAGAACAGCAGATGTTTGTAACCTGACGAGAGGCACCAGTGGCTTGGCCAGATAGCTAAACGATGAGGTTATACTCTTTTAAAATTAATTAGGCAAATGCAGGAGAGCGGATTTCGTAACACAAATGATAAGGCTATAGAAATTTCTCTCACAAGCCAAGTTCACCTACAAAAACGACACAACGATTCCCATGTTTTTTTCTTACATAAAGTCTCTCCAGCATAGCTATCTTAAAATTCGGTGATCACAGAGGAGATCATTCACACCCAGTTCTTCATTAAAGCGTGAAAATGACAGAAATGGCATATTAGGAATCCCTATTGTAGGCAGCAAATCACTGCCACAGCTTAACTAGGACACACATTTTTTTATTAACGGATTAAAATGAAGTTGTCAACATTCAGTAAGTGTGTGTGCCCACTATTATAAACATGGCTTTTATACGTTATCGTCAATGGGACCGCAGCTCTTTCTGCTCCCCCATTAATAAAGCTTGTGTGCACAATTCACACTATTCATCCCATTATGTAGCCGGCCGAACTGTGACCCGCAGAGGTCACCAGAGTGTCCCATCTGCAATCCAGCTGACTGACAGCCCTTTTCAAAACTGCTGTCACTCTCCTCTGACATGTCATGGTAGAAGACAGTCATAAAACAGCAGCATTGTGTGAGCCCTTTATTATTATTGTTTTCTTTCTTTCTTCATTGTAAAGATAAGACGCATCAAGAAATTTATTATCTAAATGCTGCTTTATGGTCTGTCACAGGAGCGGGGGATTGGAGATGGTCCTAACGAATATAACCCTCTCAGAGATTTATTTCTTCACAGCTGCTTTTAAATACCCCTGTCTATTTGGTTTGCCTATTAGTTACAGTGTCTGTTAGTCATCCTAACTTCTTCTTTTCAAACTCATAGCTGCCTTTTGCAGCCAAATACCATCATTAGGTCTTTTACAAAGTACCATCGCTAGTCTCTTGAGCTTATAAAATTACAGGAAAATACCAGACAGATGAACAAAGCAAGGAGGAGAAAAAAAAGAGAGAAATCATATTTAATAACTGTACATTCTGCCCTTTGTTTCTGTTAAGCAACATTTTGATTGAAGTTTCAGCTATTGTGAGGAAATGTGCAGTCTAAGGCTAATAGCATTTTGTCTGGTATCTCATTACATTGACAATGTCATTGTGACGGCAGGAAAACAGCAAAGAGCACAAAAGCAAATGCAACCCTAATAAATTAAAGTTATATTCTCTCCCTGCACACTTCTTACAGTGTGTGAGTTGAACATGCAATTGAGAGGATCGCACATTTGTAACTTGATTACATTTACAGCTCACAGCTATGGCCAGCTTCTAGGCCACATGCAGAAATGGTTTAAGCGGTGGCTTGGCTGGGGCCATGCGTGTGTGGCTATAGAGGCTCCCTCTGAGCCACACACTACCACTGCTGTACCTGGATGAGGACTGCACCCAAACGTGGAGCCTGGCAGGGGGCTCCACTGCTGGGGGACGCCTGGGGTGAGAAGGACATGCAACCTTCTGCCTGGCTCCAGCAGACTTGGATTTCGCCCCACCCAAGGGAGCGGGATGCCTCCCTTCTGCTTGCCCTGTAAGGGCCATGTCCTAGGCATGGAGCCCTCCCTATGGCAGAGCACGGATGAGCTCTGTGGCTCTGCACCCACCCAGGGTGGAAGCGTCCACCCCTGCAGGCCCCTTCACTGCTTGGGCTTCGCGTGACCACCTACCGGTATGGTGACCTGTGCATGAAGGCTGAGGTCCTTAACCGCCCACCCTGATTAAACAGGGGCAGGACACGTCTTCCATCCAAGTCAGGGAGGAGACATTAATTCTGTTATAAAAGGTACCATTTTACAATGGGAAACTGCTGTAATTATATATTTTTATGGTCTCATCTATGCTCCCTACATTTCGATAAGCGCAGCTTAAGAACTCTTCCTGTAAACCACACAAAAATAACTGCAGTTTAAGCAGCAGGAAGTTTGAGATAGGGAACAATAAAAGCAAGGAAATTCAAAGTTAAGGCTGATACTCTTGTTGCTGACTCGTTATGTTGTGCTTAGCAGTGGCGGTACGGATAGTGTGTAATGTATCTCACTGGTCCAAGACCCCTCGATAAATAACCAGGCACGAAGGAATGACAGGGGAAGGGAGCGCAAGCCTTCACTTCACTTCTCCTTGCTTTGGGCAATTTGTGTGGCAGCCTTCCAGTGACTGAAGCAGGTTTGTGCACACTCTCCTCTCTGTGTATTTTTCATTAGAAGTGGTGGGGTTTTCCCCCAACAGGGTTCCTTGCTTTAAAATTAGAGTGTGAGAGAAAGCAAAAAAAACCTCCCCTCTCTGTGGAGTGCTCTTACATTAGATATTAAAGGTTGATCAAGGCAATTTAAGACACAAATTCTGGTTTGGACAGGAGGTGAAACTGTCCCTATAAGCACAACTTAAAGAGGTAGTGAGACACGAAAATCAAAATTTTCTGTTCTCAAAACTGGGTACACAGAATCTCAGAGGCATCCGTGTTTACTGGTCCTGCATTGGTTTTTTTAAACAACGAAGAGGAGGATTGTTGGTAGCTGACTCAATACCAATTTCAAAACTGCTTTAGAAACAGGTACCTGCCAGACGGCAATGAAGTCAAAGGAGCAGCCATAGTCTGCTGGGCACGCCATGTGTTTCGACATTCTTTAAATACTTACTTTCACTGCAACGCCTTGAAGGCTGCTGTGATCTGGCAGACAGGAAAAGACAGGAAAAGCAACGTCTAGTGTAGGGGTTGTGTGTGAGGAGCTTCACTGCCTCGTTCACACAGGGTGCAAGCAAGGCACAGGAGAAAGTGGGCAGGATGTGCTAAAGAAAGTGCTTAAGTTAACACCGGAGCAAAAACCGCATTGATTTTATATCGCTTAGCAACACGTGAAACTTACCCTTATTTGCAGACAAATACGAATTCTACTGATCTATCTCACCCTGGGCTGTGAACATAAAATCTGTTCCACGAGAGCTGTCCTACAACTGTAGATAACACAGCTCTACATGGAAACTGGGGCCTGCCCATGTGAAGCAGGTGACAGAATAGGAACCTGCCTCAGCTGAAAACCATCTGTGCCATGTGAGAGGGAAGTCGGTCTCAGTTAGGGCTTGGAAGGTGTTTGCCTCAAAATCTGACCTTGTAATCCAAAGAGAAATTTAGTATAACACAATAAAAATCCTGGGGAGTGATACGTTTTTTGACAGACATGCATACATCTGTGAGCATGGAAGGGCTGATCCAGAGGTTACCATTATAAAAATCAGCTGCGTCCAACAGTCACCACAATATTATCAACAGTATTAGAGGTTCCCGCACCCTATACTTAGATTAGGAAATAACTGTGGTAGTTGTGTGGTTTCCTTTTGGCAGCTGCTGATCTTTTAGTGGTGACCACTGTATAATACAATGAGCAGAAATGGTACTTGCTACATCCAGCGCTTGGTCTTCTGCCATCACTGCTATGCCATATGGAGCTAACCGGTTGCTGTTTGTAGCCCAGCAAAATCCCAACACAGACAGTTCCGCAACTGAATTTCCATTGCCGAGGAAACTCAAAGGCCAACTGGTTGGAATCCTCCAGCTTAAATTATGTATTTTATCATTGGATTTCACATGATTAAAGCTGTACATTTTTAATTGAAAAGTTGAAAAGCAGGAAAGCAACCAACCTCAGAAGCATCTTGGGGTTTCTGTGCATTATCTTTTTCCTTCTTGCTCTTTTGGTTTTCATTTTTGATGCGTTTTGTTCCAGACACTTTTGTTTTTGCTTCACCCTCCTGGGAACTGTTATCCTGTTTTCGAGGTTTCACTGGAGGCAGTGGCTTATCTTCCTCTCCTTTAATAAATCTTTCATACGGCAGGATTAATCTAGGGGATTAAGGAACAAATAATTGATCAGGTCTTGCCATTCTAGCAAAGAACAAAATGTACCTACTCTGAGCAGTTTACTTAATAAATCCATTTTCTTCCATGCCATAAAAGCAACAGTGTAAACTCCACATCTACAAATCCAAGTATGATAAATCAATTTATTTGGCAAGATTATTATGTGCCGTAAATTCAGCGGAGTCGGAGTTGGTGTGGATCAGTTGTCAGTAGCGCTGCAGTGGCTTCTGCAGCTACACCAAGTTGTACCAGATGAGGATATGAGCCACTACGTTTTAGACTGATATAAAAAAAAAAAATCCACCATTTATTTTTATTTTCCCTCCCCTTAAAAGCATGCAGCAAACCCCAGGAAAACACCTACAAAGCCACAGCCAACTTGATAACAGCTACACAATTTCCAGGCTGGTGGTTCCCCTGCGTGCAAGGGCGAGTGCCAGGAACTCGGCAGAAGACGAGAGAGTAGGGCTGCAAGAAACCTACAGCGGTGGGCACAGCACCTGGCATGCTGCAGTCAGCACCAGCCCACCGCCACCCTTGCAACGCACCCATACAGCGACAGCCACCACGCTCCCTGCCTTCGCCAGTGAGTCTTTTTTGAGGAAGACGGAGAGAGGAAAAGAGTTAAAAGCAAAGGAATTTTTCACTGTGGAACTGTCCTCCACGAAGTGTGCAAAATCACTTTAAAAAAGCAAGGAAGAAACACAAACAAAAAATATCCTCCCCCGAAAGCATCAAACACACTGAGTTTTAATCTATCTGTTTTCCCTTTGCAATTCTTGATCTGAAAGGAAAAATAACTGATATAATTAAAAGGGATGGATTGCATTACAATCTCAGTTTCAACTTCAGTGATTAAAGTTTTTATAATGCATTTGGTATGATTAATGACTCACTGTGGGATTAATACAAGACTTAGACTTTAAAAATATGAACTTTAATACAGCAAACATAATTTGGTTTTTTTTTTTTTAAATACAAGTTGACTCTATGAAGAAAATGTACTTTGCTTATAAACAACATAAATCTGTTCAAATACCAGGAATCCTTAATTATCTTTAATCTAAGACTCCAAGGCAGAAAGCTCTTTGGTTCAGATATTCGTTTGTTATCCTAGAATCAGTTTCTAAGCATGCAATTTTGATTTACATACTTAGATGTTCAAACACAGTTTGGGCTTAAGAGAGCAGAAATTAGATTGCTCGTGATCATAATATTTTAAATTTTAATAAAATACAACATAAATTATGTTAAAATATAAACCTAATTTATGCTATATTAGAAACAAAATTCATTAACTGAGCATGCTCTGACATGGTATGTGCAAAGAGGCGTGAATAATACTTTCTAGCCCTGAATTTGGCAGGGCTCCAGTAATGAAGCTAAGCAGAGCCCACAGGGAATATTCATCTTCAGATCCCATTACAAACTGAGTTTAAACATGTTACAGCTGCTAAAACTGGAAACTGCTCCCTCTATGCAAACTTAGCAAAATAATACGTAGTTGCCAAATACCTGCTTCCCACTGTAATATTACAGTTAATGTTTATATAATAAAAAGCATAACTAAGCAGAATAAGAAAAAAATAATCTTGTTCATACTTGAGGCTGCTGCATTTCATTCGCGAAGCGCAAATATTGGTGAAAACACCAAATTCCTCCCCGCGCTGCACAAAGCGCTTTGGACTTCACTAGAGGCAAGGTTGGGTTTCACACAGGGCAACGTCGAGGCCGCCCCGCCATGTGTTAAATATTTAAAATCGCTTTTAATAAAAACACATTTTATTACAATAATTGTTAGCACTGCAAGGGGAGTGTTTGACTTTGTTTTGTTTCCATGGGAACGCATCGCCCATTAAAAATCTACATATTCCACCCGTAAAGGTTTCAGACGCTGTCCGTGCCCACAGGAGACAGAGACGCTCCCGGCCCACGGCCCACGAGCAGCCCTTTCCATGAAAGATGCTGCGCGATTAACCCCGTGGCTACGGCGGGGACGGGAGCAAGGCCCGGGCCGACACGATTAATCACTGCTCGCGTGCTCTCCGCCGAGCCTTCTAGGGTAACGCGGGACGCAAACTCCTCCTCCTCCTGCTGCACCTCACCAGAACTCATTAGCTTTGGCGCTAATTAGTAACCGTGGCTTAAATTTCCTTTTCTGATCTTAAGGGTTCATGTGGGAGTACAAGGTTTTCATTTTAGTTATTTTTCACTGAGCTCAGCAGTTGGCAGGCCGACAGCAGTAAAAATACATTTCACATAGCCGGTCAAAGGCCCGGAGCCAGCGGCAGGAAATCTGGAATTAAATGTTTCATGTATCGGGGAGGCGGCATGACTAAGGTAAAACTGAATCAAAACACAAGGATGGCTTGTTCTGGGATTTTCCCCTCCTCGTTTGAAATGAAGGCCGGCAGGCTGCTGTTCCCCGCCGCTGCCGAGATGGGTTTTGGGGACCGCGGGGGGCAGCTGGAGAGGAGCCGGGCAGGAACGCGGGCTGCGAGACCCCGGGGAGCAGCACCAAGTCAAGCAACGCCAACAGTTGCTGCTTCATGTAGAGATTTCCGTCGGTTGCAATTTTCACTGAATGTTTTTTCAGTTATCCTGTCATGGTACAACACAATTACCCACAGGATATGATCTTATCATTTGACTATTAGAAGTTTTTATAGCGCAGGAGTAATAAAGCTAATACAGCTCTCGGAACATGTAAGCAGCCGGCTCACATGCCATGAAAGCAGCCGGCTTAGCCAATTTAAGGTCAATATTGCCCAACACAGGAAGAATGCGATCTGCTGTTAGCCAAATAATTTAGCAGAATGTGACATGTCTGAAACCAACACAAGATATTTTTTTTTTTTGGTCAAATATTTGCAGCGCAGGTAAGATTTAATCAATCTTTGCACAAGGAGAGGTAAAGACGACGTCCAAAAAAACGGAGCCGGATACCTCGAATGTATTGCACTTTGGAAACAACAACCACGTTTTCAGTCGCTTTGAACTGTGGCTGTTATTTCGTGGCGGGGGGAAGTATCAAAGTGTTCAGAAAAAAAGAAAAGAGGGGGAATATTTTGTGGTCTAAAGAATATTTACTTGTAGAGCCTGCGAGGAGACCAAATAAAAGGGTCTTTATCATGATCAAGATTCCAATATTAAGATTAATAAAATGTATTATTTATAAGTCAATTAACATAAATAGAATATGTAAGCACTAGTGTATTAAAAAAAAATCTTTCCACAGGCAGCAGATTTTTAGCAGCATGAGGTGTTTTTTTTTTTTTCCTGGAATAATACAAGAATAACATTTTCCAGCCAAGAGCAGAAACAGTAGGGGAGTCTTTGCTATCACAGGGCTTCTTATTAAATGCAGTCACTGTGAAAAGCCAGTCTTTTTTTTTTTTTTTTAAATAAAGACAACTTAAAATCAATACAAGTTAGATTAACAAATCAGTACTATACTAATCCTGATTTATTACAATCGGCAATATTAAGTTTAATCACGTATAAACTGCTACTCAAAAAAAGATTTTGCTTTACTAAGTCCTGAATTAAATAATGGTGCAGAGTGTACTGAGTTTTTAGATCTGCATCATCTGATATTATGAAAAATTCAATGTACTTCTCCGCAGCAGATGTCAGAGGTCAGCAAATCTATTACAGTAATGTAAGTAATCTGGCTTTCTGCCAACCTTTTTTTAAAAAACACTGAAGCAGATAATTTTATATTTACAAATTCTAAAATCCTCCAGGGACTGAATCTCTTTCCCAACAAAAAGCAGAAACTTCACATTAGAGAAATGTATTTCACAGTATATCAAACATGTCTTCATCATTAGCATTTCATAAAAAGAAAAAAAAAAAAAGCCCTTAATCTTTATTAGTCAACATTTTTTTCCCAGCTACAGAACTAACAATACAAGATCTCATCTGAGCCAGTAACCACTACATTTTCATGTATTGATTATGCAGAATGAATGACTTTTTTGGCCTGACTCTGCTTCACGGGACACATGAGAGCACATCTATTTATAGACATGATAAAAAAAGTAGTTACAATAATGCAAAGGATCTGACCAGCCCAGAAAGAGGAAGGAAATTAAATGTTAAGGCTGCCAGTTTCCTCTTTAATTCTCCCCACTGTGTATGGATATGACGGGGCTCTCGGGCTGGGGAGGAACCATATGCCCAGGACACACAGGGTGAAGCAGGGAAGGAGGCAGTTCAGCACAACCCCTACAGTATTTTTTATATCGCTTGTTTCAATGTTTATTTGTGTTTTCTTACAGGCAGAATAAAATATTCCAGCACGCCTCCCATTGACATCATCTTGCTTTCTCAAGGGCTCCAAGCCCAACACAAAACAGTGCGCAATGGAGCCTCTCAGCCACAAGAATAATCTTGGAAGGACTTAAAATACCAAAGCCCATTCCTTGGGAGATGCTGCCCCATTCCCATGCTTGGCCAGAAGCTTAAAGAGGCTGATTGCAACGGGAATGGAAAAAGATTTAAATCTGCTCCACCAAATGAATACAGCAACCGGTTAACCCCTGGAACTCACTGCCAATGGATATCTTGGGGCCAGGGGATTAGTGAGATTATGCAAGGATTAGATGCTAATGTAAATCATGAGAACATTAAGCTCTTAGAGTTTCAAAAACACTGATAAGGGACAGGCAATAAATCACTTTACTGGTAGGAGTTTGGAAAACACTTCCCTCCTGGGCACATTATGCCACAGTGGCTCTTGGTCCCTCCTCTGAAGGCACTGCCGGAGCTGGGGGATGAGACAGCAGGACTGCCTGGTTCAATAGGGCAACCATTTGGTTCAACAGGGCAACCATTTGGCTCAACAGGTCCTCACAGAAGCTGGGCAGGGCCGCCTGCACTCCCTGCAGGCAGAGGCTCTGAGCGCAGGGCCAGGATGAGCGGCCGCAGAGCCGGGGCAGCTTGGGGTGGCTCCAGCGACAGCCCCCACAGTGCAAAGGGGCCCCTGTCAATAACCTCAGTGAGAGAAACCCGATTCTTGTTCCCTAGAAACTCAGTGGTGAAACGTTCAGTTGTTTCAAGGGACCAGCAGGAATGCCTGAGCTCTGATCCCAAGAGAAGCCTTGTCTTTTTTACCCTGATGCTCTTCGAAAGGGAGGAATCTTGGAGCAATGCTGTCAGTGTAAGCACGGGAAACAAGCCACCTTCAACAGCAATCAGCTGGTGGGGATGGCCAGGAGCAGGAGGCAGCTCTCCTGGGCACCAGCAACAAATTCTCAGCAGAGAAGAGGGGAGAGGAGTAACCCAAACTCTAAGGTTTCAGCCTGTTTACTGAAACAGGAATATAAAATACACTGAGGAAATCAAGCAGTGTGTTCCTCAAGCCCGATTTCCCCGGACTGCATTGTACAATCCAGGGGTTACGAAAGCAAGCCTTGCGTGCTTTTGTGCAGAGCACAATAGCAATAGGATTATTTGCATTTGTCTGAAGTATAAAACTGGCATGTGTTTTATCAGCAAAGACAAAATATGTTTGAGTTCAATTTTCTTCCCAAAGAACTTTCCTTCCTTAAAGAAATGGCTCTTTCATCCCTTTCATCAACAACTTTCCTCTCAGCCCACTGGGAGTGCTGGTGGGTAACGAGAATGGCTCACTGCTGAAAGGTGGGAACTGCGCTGCTGTAAGAGAATTCAAAGACACTTTGTTTTAAGTAAACTGGAAATTAGTGACATTGCAAACACAGCTGTTGATTTAGCTGCACAGCCAGGCAAGGGAAGCTCAGGCACTCTTGATCCTATGGCTCAGCAGGGGGAGATGAACAACCCCAGTTTTTTACCTTCGGTGCAGATTTACTGTATGGGAAAGATTCAAAGGAAGGGTGACGGGGACAGAGCAGCTTCCCCAGGTCACTCTAGCAAAATGGCTGCAAGCCTCTGTTTTGGCCACAGTTACCACTTCTGCATCTGAGGGCAGACACGCATTTTGCTCGGTAGGTCCGTGTAGTCCGTGCAATGCTTGGTCCCTATGCTCAGGACAAGCTTACAGATGCTGTTTTGCATTGCCCATGGGGTGCAGGTCTCCTGGAGGGACTCCAAAATCCTGCTGACCCTCTCTGGGAGCTCTGAGCCACCTCTCCATTGCACAAAGTTGAACAAAGTATGGGCAACCCCTGCCATGTTAGCGAAATCCTACAGTAAAGTACAAGGTGGAGATTCCCAGAGGACCTGGGGAATCTGAGGGGAAAGATCTTACTCTCCATCCCTGGTGCTGCTCCTGCAAAGGAGAGTGGCACAACTCCCACTGTGCAGCACCCTCCCGGGGCAACTCAGCTCCCAGCAAGGAAAAGGGGCTTGTCCCCTTTTATAGAGCCTGTCCCTACTCCTGGATGTCAAGAAATGAGGTTACCATGCGAGACACACTTTCCCTGATGTTGACCAACCACAAGAACCCAGCTCAGCTGTGAAGAGCGCCACGACCCCAAAAGCATTGGGCACACTGCACCGCCTCAGCGCCCGGTAAGTGTCAATGCACATGTGTACGGTGGGTATGCCTGGGAAGTTCCCTCTGCTTGAGTGACAACCCACCCAGAAGCACTGGGTAGGATGGCATCCCCCAATTCTGCTGGGACAAACTCCCAGGTGGAAAGAAGGATGTGGCTGGGAAAACAATTCCCTGCAAGGAGAGAGATCATCTGTTTCCAGGCACTGGAAGGCAGTGCCTGACTGTCCAGCATTCTTGTACCCAAGGACTCCCGCTGACTCCAGTGCTGGCCAGTAAGACTCCGAGGCTGTAAACCCAGTCCTGAAGAAATTTTGAAAAAACTGTGCGTTCTCAGATGTTTTGAATGGACAGCTAAGGATCTGTTTTAATGGTAAACAATTACATTCCTCTGTCATCTGATACTTTTTAAATTTTGGGGAGGGGGGAAGCTTTCTGAATTTTCAATAGTTCCTTTGTTAAAGCATCTGTTACTCACATAATTGAAAAGATGTTTGTTCAGTGGTATGCTTGAGAGTACAGTTATTTAATCTTAATGATAAAGCCCTGAGGGCAGAAAATCATAAGTAGAAACCTCTTGTTATTTATCAAAAAGAAAAAAAAAACAAACCAAAAACCCAGGAAAAGAAAGAGAGGACTGAGACACCTCATCTATCTTCAGGCTTAAATTTGTGCTTGATGGAAAACTATTGAGACAATTTGCAACTTGCAAAGTTTTCTGGGAGTCTGGGACTAGCTGAAGTGGGAGGGGGGCAGGAAAGTGGGGTGAAGACAAAAATAAAACAACCAAGTTAGTACAACAAGAAAAAACTGCTGTTTGGCAAGTTTTTTTGGGTCAAACAAAGAGCTAGCTGTAGTTTACAGCATGACATAACACTTGATTAATTTTTGCCTGAGGATGTTTTCACACTTAACAGTGTAAATCAAAACCTTCTATTAATTACAATGTGTATTAAAAGATAACCATAAGCATTTTCATGTAGATGCTATACTAGCCTCCTATTTTTTGTTCCCTCAAAAAGATTGGCTGCTATTGCCTACAAAACTCTACTGAAATGCTTACATGTTACCAAAGTTATCCAAACGCTTTAACAAAACCAAACAGCATTTGCATGGAATGCGGAGCTCTCTTGCATATTGAATTACTGCACAATATCCTTAGGGTAGAGAGACTTTACGGCTGTTAAAGGGAAACCATATAAGGGACTTATTTTGACCCGCCCTGCGTTTCTGGTAATATATAATATTTATGTGAGCGATTTAGACAGAAAATGGCAGAACGGGTTCTGAACCGTACAAAACACTGTATCTCCTGGGGTTTAGTCCCCTGGGAAGGGGCAGATGTGCAGGGTCCTCTGCAGGTGCCCAGGGGCCACACTCACAGCCAGAATAAAACCCTCCATGGGTCTGTGTCCAAAGCGCGGGCACAGCCACTCTGCTGGATTGTGAAGAATCACTCCCTGCTACAGCGACTCATCTCACCTATCTGCTCCTCATCAAGTCCCAGGTGGTTGTGGCTCTGCAGAACACTTTCCCACTCAGCCGCCTGAATTCGATGAGAGCATGAAGCCTAATAAATCCCCCTCCAGCAGGGTTTGACTGTGACAGTCTGGTTTTCAAGGCGCTAGTAACTCGTGAGGGTCAGGGTACAAGCTACACCGCTGAAGAGCAGGGCATGGCCCATGGGAGGCTCTGCGTCCATTCCTGCTGGGGACCCTAAGGGAACCAGGCTCCCCGCAGCACCCAAAGAGGTCAGGAGGGCTACTGCTCTATGGGACCGTCCAACTGCCTGCCACAACACCTTCGAACACCGACACATCCATCCACCAAAGCAGCTGAGGAGTGTTACCGCATGCCATTGCACACCACGATTCCCTGACCCGCGTGTGTTTGTGCACAGCTCGTGCACAAGGCTTACTTTGGAGGAAACCAAGATGAATCACAGCCAGACTTGGAGGCAGAAAAAAGCCCCAACAGGCAATTGCTCGTATTTTTGTTTTGTTCAATGCATTTTATTGGGAACTTTATATACCTTGAAAAATAGCAGGTTGGGGTTTTTGGTTTGGTTTTTTTTTTTTGAGAGGGTCGTGGTAGTGTAATATTTATGAAAAATCCCCAACAACAACGTCACCAGCACTGCAGAAACACAGCCTATCATTCACACCGGAAAATTAAAGCTGCCGATCATGTGTTTTGTGTAAAAGCGAAAGAAACCTCAAACCCTGCATGTGAAAACCACATCTGCATTATTAGGGGAAGGCAGCATGGAGAAGGGTGCTTCGCAGAAAAGTAGCCGTTTCTGAGGGTTTCCTGATAAGAAAGAGAGATGTAGGGTACTGACAAGTATTGTTAAGAGTTTCACAGGAAAGATTCAGGCTGAATCAGCTAATACCCACCACAGAGGCCTCTAGCTTTCTGTGATCAGGCAAGGTAAATGCATTAGAGGAGCACAAACAAAGAAAGTAACGACCAGAACAACAACAACAACAACTCATAAGCCCTGTATGGTCCGAGTGGAGCACAGAGCAACAGCCCCACGATAGGAAAACATTAATGCTTTTTATATTGGTAATCATCTGTAACATGAGCAATTAAGTACAGTACTAATGGATTATAGCCAAGAGCCTGGTACTAATATTAAAAACTGACAGAGATGAATAGGTTTGGAAGGAAAACTAGGCTGACAAAGACATTTTTATGAAGTGCTTGGGCCTATTTGGAATAACCCAATCAGAGGCAGGTTCAGACCAGCCATGCCTACAGTGACAATAACGCATTCATTGGCATTATACGATGCCTGCTATGCTTTAAATAAAAACACCCATTGCTTCTACTCAGCAACCTGCACTTTCATTATTATACTCATTAATAAAACAAAAGTTGTCTAACTAATATACAAATAACACTTACTGAAACACTGGCAGCCTCGCCTTGTTTTAAAATGAAACCAGTTACTGGAAACACAAACTGTACTACATGAAAAATGAATCAGTTGATAATGCACACAAAATCTTTCTTTCCCTTTTACCAGGGAAACAAAGCAAACACCGCAATGACCGAAGCACTCTGCCTACCTATAGCTCAGCAGCAGCAACCACCGCAACGCCTGCTCCAAACAGGGGGGGTGCGGAAAGGGGAGCAAAGCATTCCCTACAGCCTTTAAATCTGGCTTTGTTTCAGCTTTTCCCATCCTTGGTACCACGGGTCTGCAGCAGCATGCTGGCTTTTTAGAGGTTACAAGCATCTTTTGAGAAAAGCAACATTTCTTCATGGCATTTGCTAGACTGAGAGGCAATTCTGCCCTCTCTGTTTCTTGGTTTTTTTGTTGGTTTTTATTTCTTTTTTTTTTTCTTTTTGTCCTTTGAAGGTGGGTGTGAAACTCCACCTTGCAGAGGGGAACTTGGAGAGGGCAGGAAGGTGGGATGCAGTACCTGAATGGGACATAGGTGCTGTCCCACTCCTTGGCATCCTAAGGATGTCACTGAAAGGTCGCTCCCACCTAAGCAGCCTTGATATGTTAAAGTTGGCGCGAACAGCTAGTAGCTTCTCTGTCATCTTGGAAGAAAGCTAGTTAACACAACACGGATGCCCTTGAGATCTAGTTGTAGAGATGAATGGCAAGGCTAAGTCAAACAGCAGCAGAATCAGTGAAGTCAGGGAACTGCCTGTTCTGCCTCCAGTAAGCAAGGGAAGGCCAGTGGGATTCAGAAAGGAAAAATCATGAGGTTTATTCAGCATTTACTTCCCAGCTTAATTCAATTTCCAGTTTAGCTTTACAGCTCACCTTCGAGTTAGAAAATGTATGTGTGTCCTGAATCATGAATGTGTATTCCTGCACTGCAGTTCTAGTTTTAGATTAAATGCCATCTGAGCACTTCGGCTATAAATGAGCATTACATTTACAGGTGCTGTAGTTAGAATTACCAGCTGAAACAAACCATGACAATTTCATTTACTTTTTTCCAAGTCTGAGGCTTAATACAGCTTTCCTGTGGTGGAAAAAAAGTGTCAAACACTAGAAATCCAGAGACTGGACCAGGCACTGAGGGTTTTTGTGTATGTGTTTTGGTTTTTCAGACCAGATTTGGTAAAGCGTATTTTAGGTAAGCTCAGGGCGAACCTAAAAATCCTAAAAGATTTTTTCTCCCAAGGCCATCTTTTGACAGCCTGCCACAGAGACCTCGGTAATAGGTTCTGCCTCGTATCAGACCTAACCAAGAACTACACAATGGACTCTGGCATCCAAGAACTCAGATATGAGCTCTTGAGTGTGCTAAGACCCTTCTTAACTATAAACTAAAAGACTACTCCCTTCCTCAGACTGGCTGAAGGCAAGCAGAACTGCTTTGGGTAGCCTGGAAAAGCTTCTGAATCTTGAACGCATCATGAAGCTGCTCAGGTTTTCTAGTGAGTACAATAGGCTTTGTGGCATTTTGCAGCATACCCCTGAGTCTCTATGCATCGGAGGAGTGCAATTCAAGAGTTTTGCATGTAAAAAAATAAACCACTAGCATGAAAGCAGAAGAGAGAGACAGGAGTTCATGCAGTATTTTTGAATGGCTCATTTATTTTTCCACTACTACAAGAGACGCACTCTCTCGGTGACTCTAGGATTTCAGCACAGAGCCCAGCAACACTTACTCTCTGTGCGACCTAAACCCACAGAGACCTAACTCTCATGCATGCCTGGGTCTCCTCTGTCAAATAAATGACGTCCTACAGAGCACATCTGGCAAGGGAAGACCCAGACTGCCAGTCGGAAACCCATCAGCTGGCTTGGGTGCAAGAAGAAGCCCTGAGCCTCTCAGGGCTGTAATGATGGAGGGGAAGAGCCAAATACCCACAATCTGATGAGTCAATTACAACAATCTGTAACATTTGTCCGCAACACAAAGGCAGGGAAAAGCCCTGTCTGACGTGCACAGCAACTCCCTCAATTTGCTCTGCTGCTTGGCTCGACCTCCAGAAAGCTTCTAACTCTAACTTTTATAGTGGCATTGCATACAACTTCTTTGTGCACCCAAGTCCTTATGTTGGAGAAGTCTTCTGTAAATGAGGGTGATCAACCTCCACCACCATGAGGAGGGCAGTGTCTCCCTTGGAGTGACCAACAGGTAAGGCACTAGAAGGTGAAAAACTGCCCCTGAGCACGGCTCTGCCGAGCTGCCTTGTGCACAGGCAAGTACCTTCTCTTTCTGACCCCAGCAAAGTAACTTGTTTACGCCCAGGAACAAGAGATTGGACTTTCCTTATCTGTGCCTGAAACTGCAGAGCTTTTATTAACATTTGCTTGTCTAAGGAAAAAAGAAAAAAAGAAAAAAGAAGAAAAAAGAAGGAAAAAAAGAGAGTTGTTTCTAAAAACCATACCAGACCAACACAACATTCCAGCTCCAGTATTTTATTCAATGCGTGCTGCCTTCACAAGCCCTGGAAGTTATTATCTACATGGGAAGAATAAGAAATCAACAGTTCTGACCAGCAACAATGGCTGCAGAGAAAGAGTGTTTGGCAGCAGCTCACAGGCAGGGAGGAGGGAAGGAATGCAATGAAGAAGAGGAATGCAACGCTCTGCATGACCGACAACATTAACAGCACCCTGCATTGTGGGCCACCCCATTATTTTGATCACAACCACAATTTGCTTAATTGGTATTCCTAAAAAATGACAGAAGCCAAGTGTTTGCATCAATTAGCTGTCGTTTCTTATTTTTCCTGGAGTATGTTTTGCTCAATTTTTCAGCCTCTTTAACCGGAAAGCTGTTGTAAAAATTAAGATGTGTCCCAAAGAAAAATCAGATGCTTGTTTTATTTATTTAGTCACTGGAGACATACACTCTGGTTTAAATTACAACGGATTATCCGACTAAACTGTTGGGGGAATATTTACTATATCTTTAAGAAGCCTGCCCCCCTCTCTCTCTCTCTTTCTCTAATTCTTTATAAAACGCTTTGAAGGCTCTCCAAATTAATTTTTTCATTATTAAACAAGCATTTCAGATATGTTATCTTACCTTTCATAATGTCTGCGAGTACATGTAGCAGCACTTGTGCTTCCAGGGTTACCACCTAATTCATCATAAATATGTTTCCATTGTCGACGGGCTGTTATCTGTAAAAACGGCAATGGAAAATTTAATCTTGCATCTTTACAGATTCTACAGCGTTTGAGTTCGCAACAACAAATGCATGTGTGACACTTTCAGAACAGCATGTACTACAAGCACTATAAAAGCCCCTACAGAATATATATAGTGCACAGAGCTTTGGGTGTCATCTTTTTTTTTTTTAATAAGTTAACACTATGTCTATTTTCTTTCTCTCTAAAATGGAGTGATCTGACTGATTCATTATCAAGTCACAAGCAATACAGCCTCACAAAAGAGAATCTCAATCAATATAGGGTCATTAACCATCAGAAGTTATGCAGACAAATCCCACGGTGAATTATGAAAATGAAGCTCAAACCATACTCAGGACAAATAATGATTACATAGTTATTTTAACTGAATTAGAGAAAATAAATCTGCTGCAAAAACCAAATCCACCACAGAATTCTGTAAATCCACAAAAGCATAGTCCGTAACTCTATATGTTACAAGCTGTTTATTTTTATCCATTTATGTCAGTAAAATATATAGATCAAATAGTAATGAAATCTTAACATACTCCAATGTTAATATTTGAGCTATGTACTTTATTGGACCACGCTGATGAAAATAAACATCTTGTAACATATTGAGTTGCATACCATGGTTCTGGTTTTTTGTACAGAAATTAGGATTATACAGAATAACAGATGGAAGACCTGGCAAAAGAATTGTTTCTAAATACCACTTCATTATTTTATATATTCCGCTATATTTAAAACAGGAAGAAAAACAGGAATAGGACGAGCACAACAGATCACCCTCTTTTGCCTGCAGCTCATAAAAGAAGGCCAGTGGAAAATTGTGGGGGCAATTTGGGGAGAATTTTGTCATTTTCTGTGGAATGCTGTGGATTTTAATATATTCAGCCCCGGAGGCTTCTTCGGAGTTACCCACAGAGCAGTCAATGGCGTTTACTGAGGAGCTAAAAGCAGCAATCAGAAGAAAACAAATATTACAACTTGCAATCTGAGGCCTGTAATTTTAATCTAAACAGAGGAAACAGCTACCATCATTAAATATTACAGGGTAAAAGGTGTTCCTTTTTCGCTCAATATAAAAGGAAAATCCTTCCTTGGCAGAAATTATTTTCTGAAGCCAAAAGCATGGCTGGAGAGTTATCGTTTGATAATGTTACAATTTCTTCCAAGTTTATTGTTTGTTCAGTTCTCCTTAGAAAACATCAGTACCTCCAACTCACTTTTAGCACCTGTACATAGTTTGCACCTATAGATACTTGAAAAAAAAGGGGAGCATTTTATCTTAAAACTCATTTAAAGGAAAATGGACTGACTGCATTCACTAATTTTATTTTTGGTTTTCTGTAACCAACCCAAAGACCACAGGCACAAGACACAGAGACTGCAATTCAAGGATAAATTCTGGTCAAATGAATTTTTTAAATAAAAATCAAACACTCATCTGAGGAAAGGTTGACTTTAAGTCTATTTTGTTTAAGTTCTTATGCTGTCTCTTCCCCAGGCTACCCACACTTCTACCTATTATTGTTACTAAGGGTGTTGAAGAACTGGAGTCCTAATGAGCAATAAAGAACATCACCTCCTAGGAAGATGAATGGATGCTCCTTCTGCAACCTGAAAGGTCAAAAAAGAGTTGGACCAAGTACCCTGGTATGGAGGAATGCCTGGATGGGAAACTACCTCTGGTCCTGCCTCCCACACCTATTCCACCGGTCCCCGAGACAGAGACATGGCCAGACAGCCCTTGTCTTCTGGTAGCTCACAAAAAACACAGATCCCCTGAGGACTGCTGCAAATGGCTTTATATTAAATCAAGTCTCTGGCAGCCTCACAGAGCAGGGGAACAAAGATGTACGAAGCCAATCTGGGGTCCATGCTCTGGCCCTCTGGCAAGCACAGCCTGGCTGGCTTGCAAGGCGGTGGGCCAGGACCTGATGCTTTGGCTAAGTACAGTGATAGTGTGCAGAAGCTATAAACGAAAGCAAAGAATTAGTCAGCAAGAGGACTACTGCAAGTCCCCTTTTTAAACATCCTAATGTGACTAAGAAGCATAGTCTCCATTTTTAAAAGGAAAATGGTAACCTTAGAGCCCAAGTGACATTAACTATGAGCTGACTCAAGAGTCGATATGCAGGCTGGAACATCATTTAAGGGGAAAAGGGAGTTCCTCTGAAATAATTTTTGGTGTCCCTCTCCTCTACGCTGTTTAGAATAATAGTATTTACACAAACACTTGCCCAGCTTTATCCAATTCTGCCTCTGCAACGGACCGGAACTCCCTGGCAATTAGCAGAGTTGTGCTCTCCCACGTACAGAGCTAAGTTTAAATTTTACATTCCCTGAAACGATTGTTATTCTAACAAAGCCTGGGGTTGAGTTTTTCCCTGCTCTGGGAAATTTAGTTTTTACGCTTAATAAACTTCAAAGGATAAAAGTAACTGATAAATTACATCCTTAAACAATCTGAACAAAATGCTGCACTGTGGAAACTTCACAGGTGTCATGCAGGGCAGCACTGCTCAAGCTGGATGCTCACACTGGCCGCATCCAAATCGAGGACTGCTTTCTTCTCTCATACAAGTCCCTCCCAGCCACCTCAGTGACCATGAACTTCCTGAGGAGCTAGGAAAGGGCCGTACTTGGCAATGCTTTGCTTATGGTTGCTGTTCCTACTAAAAATGCCTGCCTTGGCTGCTTTTACATGGCAGTTTTAACTCTGTAAGGGCTCATATGTGCTCCGGTTAGTAACATGTCCATGACTGGGGCACGCGAGGAACAGAAAGGCAGATAACAAAAGGTATGAAAATGGTAAAATATTTTATCTGCCTGGGCAGGAAGTCTCCCATAAACATTCAGGAGCCAAGTGTTGGGTTTTTTTTAAAGGCATGGAGCTATAGTGGCGTAAGACAACTAAGACCCTGCAAAAGCGTTAACAAATGTCCTGAGCACTGTCATTTCACACTTTTGATTAATTCAGCTTCAGTTTCCTCACGTAAGTTGACCCACTCCAGTAGAAAACATACAGAAGACAAAGAACCTTTCCTGCTCTGGTTCTCCAATTTGTTTTTCCCTACACCTACCAGTATATACATCCCTCCCAGTGCCTGCCACATTTCTAGAAGTGCAGGATGCTCCAGGCTCACCCATTCATCAAGGCAATTGCACAGGCCAGTCTCATCTCTGACAGCTTCCCATTCCAATGCTGACTTTAGTTTTAAAGCAGTCTTCTGGTTTGCAGACCCCTCCCACCATTTGCTCCAACCTACAGCTTCACAATCCCAGAGCTGGGCCCATTGGAAGCCAGGAGCTTTGAAAACCTCCGTGACATCTTTCCCAGTCAGCAGAATTTGGAGTTAAGCAACAGACTGGTCTGCCCAGGGACCTGAAAGCAGATCAGATCTGGTTCCTCTAAGTACAGTATTAGGCAGTGACTGGTACTCAAGAACAACCAAATAAAAGCAATGATCTTATCTATTAGAGGACTGTTTATATACATGCTTTTAATGGTGTCTTCTGCTTTGAGAAATCTTAAGGTCTTCTGCACTGCAATCCCAGGTCCCAGCTCCCTTCCTCACAATAAGGCTTCTTGCTTATTTCCTGCTGCAAATCTAATGAGGGATTTTCTGGTCGTGGTATGCGATGTTGACAACGCTCTTCAAAACAGAGCTCTGGGTAATAGCTCTGTGTGAAACAAACCCAGGTAGCTTTGCATTCCACTGATACATCGGTTTCTTTGGGCCTGCCCAGACACAGGACTGCTGTACGTGTCAATCGTTAATTTTTAAAAACTAAAGTGCTTTATTGTTGCTTCCAGGAGGCAGCAGCTAAATGGGATCCCACCAACCTTTGGCAAAATTTAAGCTGTTACACACCAAAGGTTAAGCTCCACCTAATTTTCTTTTTACCCTTTAACTTTCTAAGACATCTCCAGGTATACTCCATTCAGCACCACAGACTTCTGCAAACATGCCAAGGCACTCCTTTTGTGTTGGCTCAAAAGGAAAAATGCCACTTCATGACTTGCCAAGGACAACTCTTCAGATAAGTCCTGGAAGTTTCCCATCTATGAACATCTGCACCTTTTACTCACTTGACTTAGGGTGACTGAGAAAATTCCAGGCAATGACTGTTAAATGCCACTGCAGCCGAGTCCCTAGAAAGTGACGTTGTTTTGTATTTCATCCAGGGATTTGGGTCATTTTAAATCATTCATACTGTGAAGGTCTGCTACAGAGTGCTTTCCAATGCACTCTCCTATTATTAGTAACAAAGATGCTCATTTCATGTATCTTTGTTTAAAGGAAACATGATCCCACCAATTCCAAAGAGATAGCTTCATCTGTTAAGGACTTAAACCGATTTGTATGGGTTGCTATTTTTATTAAGCCTGTATTATGTCCAACAAGAAGCACATGGGAATGTGCTATTACACAGTTATAGATGACAACTAACTAGAATTAGCAGACAAACAGCTAATGGACAGACGAGAAATGACCCTCACAAGTACTCTATCTGGAGAGCCCTTAAATATGACATATGACACACAATCATGACTTGACACTACTAGATATCCTATATGTATATGCTGTAGGTGTAGGTAATAGTCTCTGTCAAGCCTCACTGTATCCATTCCAGCCCCTGATACAGGACAATAAGGGAAAGTCAGACAGATGGCTAAGGAAGTTGTTCTCTGCACCTCAAATCCAATCCCTGGTTGTTTTCATTCACTTTTAGATCCTTAACCGACAGGACTGGACTCAGAGGTTTTGCACTGTTCTCTGAATCTGGGCAGAAGCTGGAAAACACGGTACATAATCTCTGCTTGTTTCTCAATGATGTTTTTAAAGCCCCATCGAAGCATCTGTACATGGACAAGGTGGACAGGGCAGGGGATGACATTGAAAATGGGCTGGCTATCATTGTTTTGCCAAACACAAGGATGTAAAGTTTGCAACTGCTTTAACTGGGAAAGTTTCTACACTTACTAATAAAAAACTAGTAACCTGACCACTCTAAGTTCCCTTATGTGATTTTAACCAATCTTTTATTTGTTTCCTGTTCATAAAATGGCTGTCACATGCTGAAGCCAAATATCTACTTTTAAATATTTTCTTTACAATACTTCCAAGAGAAAAGACCTACTTCTATCTCAATGCACAAACCAGTAACTTTTGAAATTTTAAAACAAGTTAAAGATGATGAAGCCCTTAGAATGGACAAATGACTTGGTCACGTCAGATGGAAGGGTCCATACAGATAAATGTGTATTAATCAGGGTAGGTTCAAGAAAGCCTTTGCTCTGCACATGACTTCTCATCATCAATATATATTGGCACTGTGCGTGTGAGTGGTGGATTCTGGTCATTACTGAATTACAGCACTCACTCAAAATTTCTACATCTAAGCAGATCTGCCTAGGATTCTGGAACTGATACTGAGGTCCATGTCACCCCAGTCATCCACTGCCTTGCTGAAAAATAAAACAGGAATCAAACACAAAAGCCTCTCAGCAATGCTCGCCATGATAAAATATATACAAACAAATGCAGCTTGGCAAACTCAGTATCAACTGGCCATAAGATAATAAAAACTAGGGTGTGCACAGGTCAAAGCATTGCAACAGCTATTGGTTTAACATTCAGGGAATGTAAAGCAAAGGCAGATCCATATTGAGGATGAGACTGTTAACAGAAAAGAATAAGGTCAGGAAACCTCATGCTCCATGTACAACTTAATCACAACAGCCCTCCCAACTTCAGCTCTTCTGCAGAGAGCACAGAGGCCACTCACATCATAAAAACAGGATCAGGCCCAGCCAGAGTCACTCTCAAACCAAAGCTGGGCTCCCATGTATGTCAGAGGGCGTAAGGTATGCCTGCCTTGGCATTTACTGGCCAGCAAGCAACTGCTTAGTTTCTTCTCTATGAAGAATAAGCACCACTGGTACATGTTCATCAAAGGTGACAAATGCCCCTAAACAACAGAGAACATCTGTCGCTGAGAAAAGGACAGGAGCTTTGAGACAAGGGTGGACTGATGCTACTCTGCATAACATTCTCACGTATGTGATCCTTCCCCTCTGATCCTCTCACGTTTCTGCTACCATTGGTAAACCTCGTTCCCTGGCATCGTGTTCACAAACTCACCATCCTATTCCTGCTCTGCCCCAGGCACGGGGGTTCACCTTCTCCAGCATCTCTAAATCCATCCCTCTCATTCTGGCAGTAAAACTCAGCTCTTGCCAGCAAGCCACCACTTTGGCAACCCTGCTTCTATCCTCGGTCCCTTCAAGCAGATCTGAAATGTTGCTGTGAAAATCGCTCGCCTCCCTGAGCACTCTGAACGCGCCACTCTCCTTTCAATCTCCCTCCCTGCCTTCCCTTGTGCCCTGGATCAAGTTCAAGATTTTAGCCCTCATTTTCATTGCACTTTACAACTCACGGCAATTACTGTTGGCTCATAATTGCTGTAACGATCTATCTATGGTAGCTATTCATTCATATATACCCACGAGCACACCTACACAAAATCCTGTACATAATCATGGTATGTGCTGATTAATGAAAGATATAGGAACAATAGAAGCGAAATCAAGCATGTATTTTTGTTGAGAATGTTAGATTTCATGTTTCACAAAATCCCAGCCACACCCATGGTAATCAACCCGGGCCTGCTGATCTACAGAACAATATACTTTATTGTATGGAAGGAAAACAGTGAGTTTTATATTTTGGTTCAAACAACTTTCAGTTTCTTGATAGTGCATTTATTCTTGTCCTTTCTCTACAGCACAGATACGTCCCAGATTACTTGGTAAACAAAGCAAAAATAATTTCTTTCATCCAACTGCGGCAGGAACTGAACAACTTAATCTGATCATTGTGTGCAAAGAAAATATTTCCAATGACGACATCTTCCTATGTCAATTGGTTTTTATTACAGATGTCA
This sequence comes from Gavia stellata, assembly GCF_030936135.1. Lineage (NCBI taxonomy): Eukaryota > Metazoa > Chordata > Aves > Gaviiformes > Gaviidae > Gavia > Gavia stellata. Next base: position 7,331,628 of record NC_082602.1, read on the forward strand.
TCTCGATGTGCCATATTAATGCAGCTCTTTCTTCTCATTTCAAGATTTTAATCTAAGTTTGTTGCTCTAATATTTTATTGGTTCAAAATACATGCTGTAAAATCCATGGCCATCAAATTTTCCTGTGAGCTAAAAATAAACTGCTCTTGTCAGATATGGTTAGCTGATAAAAAGTGTCAGCGACTTTTCTGAATTACTTTGATAACTTCCTGTTTATGTGGTACTGACCCTTGTCTAATAAAGATCTTTTACACTTGGAATAAGAGAAGATACTGCAGCATACTATTCCTTAATGGACAATGCTGATTACTTTTGAAAGCCTTTAATACATTTCCCATATTAGACATGAACAGATGTCAGGGATGTTGCCAAGTGAAATTTCTTTTATGCAATCTTGGCTTGTTGTACAATAATAGCCCTTTCTCAACATGGGAAAAAATTACAGACCCAACTAATTTCCTTGACAGGGAAGAGTTACATATGTTTTCCACTTGTAGTTTTTACGACAAGTTTACAATTTTGCCAAACCTGGAACTAATTGGGACTGTTTCCAAAAATGGTCCAATAAACCTACAATGTGTACAGCTAGCCTAAAATGCAGCAAATGATTGTTTGCTTTGACGTTTTTTTTTCTAACAGGGAAAAGTTAGATTGCACAATTATTTCATTTAAGTTACTTAAACACTTACTGTTTCATATCCTCCCAGTTTTTGAGCAGCTTGAAACATAGTCCAAAGGTTAACTGTTAGAGGGACAATAAGTATTTAGATAAGCATTGCATTAACCAACATATTTCAAAGAAATGTAAATCAGACAGTTTTTAAAAAAGAAAAATAGAGAAAAAAAGCTCACAGCCCCTGAAAAAGCTCCTGTGAAACATTTTCCAAAGAGGTATTTACATAATCTGAAGAGTAAATATTAGCCCATACTATATATATTTTTAATTATATATAAGAGAACACACTTAGATTCCTTAACAGGACTGGAAAAATACACTGAGACAAAGGTAATAGGCTCATTTGACTTTGCTGATAAGAGACACGGTATAATGACTGTAGCATGTTTCCATAACTTTGATAATAAAAATTACTCATTGGGAAGAATATTGCTTTTAATTATTTGTTTAATACTGATTTCATTAGCAACCAAGCATGAGCCACACACTGGCTCACAGAGAAAGCCTATTGATTAAACAACAATATCCAATATTTACTGCAGCTCAGATAATGGCCTCCATAATCAATAAACAATAAGCTGTGTTCTAACGGGTCCTGTGTGAATGAACCCAGGGGGAGCACAAATGAAAATTACCATAATAATTATGGTACGAGTGGTTGTGCCTTGCCCACGGCTGTGGGCTGGGAGGAACGGAGGCAACTCAATTCAAAAGATGTGTTGGGAGATGCTTGTTAATTCCTGCAGAACTCCTCCCCTCTCATGTGCTTTTCATCCTGGCCCACCATCCCATGGGGCCACAGCTTGCTGCTGGTGTCTCACTTTTTTATTTTATTTTGTTTTATTTTAATTTTTATTTTATCTTATTTTAATTGCTAGAAGAAAAATTGATGTCACAGCTCTATGAAAGATGTATGGGCTATTCCACCAACAAACAGTGATTCCCCATAGACATACTACAAATACTTCAGGCCAGACTCAGCAATAATGCTGCAGATCACGGAGGACAGGATCTCTTCCTCCGCGGGGGGATGCTCTGTTGTAGTGTACATACTGCTTCTGCCCACTAACCTATTTATATTGGCAATGTTTGCAAAAGTCTTGCTGGACAAATAGAGTGCCCCGTCCTGCAAACATTTCTGCTCTTCTCAGCATACTTACTCTTGGCATTTTAGTATTTGCCGGATCAGTCCCCTAATTTATAATGAATGTCAGGCAATTTTCAGTGTCTTTCAGCTAAATATTATCAGAGGGCCCTACCCCTGGTGGGGAATTTTAGAAGTATTACTTTAGCTTGTCTTTCAAGACCACCCTGTCCCCATGCTTGAGGGAGCGCAGAATAAAATGGGGGGAAAAAAAAATCCTCTCTTCAACACAAAATGTTCTGAAAGCCTCATTGAACCTTGTACTGTTTCAAAGCTATCAAGAGCTTTGCTTAGGCCTTGATTTAATCTGAATCAATGCATAATGCAACGAAGCTGTTCATAGTACATTAATTTTACTTCCATTTCAAGCAGCCAGTTTTCAGACAAACACTGTAATCATTCGGAGTTATATAAGTTTATAATGGCTGCTGGAGGCCTGTTGCAATCAGTGCCAATTGCTATTAGGTATGTAAATTGTTATGTAAAACATACAGGTTTGACATTCTTCATCAAAATAACACATGGTTTTAATCTGGGAGATAAATTAGAGTAAATAATATTTCAATCCACAGAGTTCTCCCTTTAAGGAAATAAAGTATCATTCAATCCATGGATAAGAAGGAAAAATATCCCCATTTACAGCTTTTGTTGGAAACTCTGAAAGATCTACATTACGCTGCAATATTTATGTAAAATTTAGTTACAATTGTATCTTCTCCACCTACAATTGCTTTACAGATTGTGGCACTACAAACCGTACATGCCAAAGCAATTCTAAACATTGCATTCTGTATTAAACAGATACAGTCTGGTTTCATATTCTCCAAAGTCAGTAATTTATTAACTATAAACACATTTTGGGGCTTGAAAATACAATCCCTTTTGTGCCTTTCTTGACCACCTTTAAATGTCTTCCTTTAATATTTGTCCTTTCATAAAGAACATCTGGGCACAATAAAGATACATCATATTATTAACTCAGAAGAAAGGCATTACAGACGCTGCAGATTTACAAAACAGAAAACTAAAGAGTTTTCAACATGCCTATTTCTAGTCATAATCAGCGGATTTAAACCTATAAATATCCAGCAGCAACTACCCCAGAAGGAAGAGATGCAAATCTAGGCATAAGACAGTGAAATGCCTGGACTGGAAAATGTGTAGATATAAACATGGTCCCCCCATCCATAAGGCTTTAAAATAGACTTCGTGTGCAAATTCTTTCTCCAGAGAAGCCAAACCATTCTAAAATGTCAACAAGAAAGTGAGAAAAAGGATACTTACTCTGCTTAAAACCTAAATAGGGTATTCGTTCAATTGGTGTTTTCCTTTCTTTCATATATTTATAAAGAGCCACAAGGAAAGCCTGCTCATCAGCTCTGCATTCTTCACCTATGGCAATCTTTGATTTATCCTCACTTGAGCCTTTTTTACAGTTGCTGTTGTTACTCTTGGGTTTGGGCAAAGCTGACTTAGCCTCACATTTTACCTGGGAAAAGAAAAGATGTCATATCAGATCTGGGTAATCTTTAATTTTCACTTAAGGAATAAATACCCTCTCCTAGCAGAATGGATTGTTGAAAAAATGAAGGCCAAACCATGCAACTGTGTTTGAGGGGAAACAAAGGAAGCTATTTATAGAGCTAAATGTCTTGTTCTGAATCTTAGTCACAACATTTTTAAATAGCCACATCTTTAAATCATTACAACCCATTGGTAATGCTCTCCAGATCTGCATTTTTATGACTATACATTGCTATGTCACAGACAGTTCCCATCTCTCACATACACTTGCTATTAGCATGTCTAATAATAACCTTCATTCCAGGATTGACACTGAGCATTGTCAACTCCTGTAGACAATCCCTAGGGCTGAGGGTGCTCAGCCCCTTCCAGGAATGCTCAGCAGCCAGCTCTGAAATGACACACTTTTCTCTCCTTTGGCCCAGCAAAATAGATGCAAACCTTGGCAAGCCTTACCCAGGCAGAGCTCTCAGCACACACAAGTGGAGGTTCTGCTGTAGCACGGACTTAAGTCAAGTGGGTTTGAGCATCTGCTTAAACTTAAGCACAGCCCTAAGTATTTAGCAGAAGGAAGAGCCTGGTAGCCGGAGCCTTTCCTGGTAGACACTGGCAGCCCCAAGGCACACGAGTTCCAGAGCTCCAGGTCTCCCACTGGCCTCCCCAGCAGACGTGTGCCAATCAGGAAGTCAACAAATTGGAACCACTTTACCTCTCATCGGTATTCAAACATGGGAAAAAATATCCAGTGAGACCAGCTTAATCCTGCAGTCCTCCTGAAGATAATCCTCTCATTGAATCAAGCAAATTACAAGTCGAGCATTCCCATAGTTTATGTATACAAAAAACAAAAGAGCAGAACCTTGCAAACTGATGTTTAAAAGCTCTCCATGGCCAGGACGGGATCGATACATTTCCAGTGAAGTACTGGAAGTCCTCTAATACAAGGTAGTGGGGATGGTTACACGTATTTTGGATTTGCACTGTCCCTTCAATGCTTTTGAGTCCTGTGAGGAGCCTTCTGGCAGCTCCATACCCCATCTAAGACGTGTCCTTTGTGCTCCCAGAGGGAGCAGAGAGACTGTAAGAGCCGGTATTTGTTATTTTCGGAGGTCAGCAGAGGAGAGCAGGCTATCTCGCTGAACAGGAAGGCAGGAGCTCTTGGTCAAGTAAGCCATTGACTCTCCTTCACTCTCCCCACTTCTAAACCAGGTGCTTCCTGGGTACTTGTTGATGTTTCAGAAGTGCATGCTATGAAGAGCATTACGTAAGTGCTTGTAAACAAACAACAAACATATCATTGGAAAGACTATGATATGCTTATTTTATCTCAATAAAGCTACCCTGTGTTCAGGCTGAGGGAAAAGCAAAATCTTTTTTTTTTTTTACTCCTCCAGGGTATTAACTATGCAGAAAGCACTGACTTAAGATTAGCTGCCTCCATAGTTTTCCACAGATGTTCAACAAAGCAACACTAGCTCCTAACTAGAGGGAAGAAGTGGCCACAATTTTCCAAGGTAATTGATGCTGCTGAAAAATTTCCCTGTTGGACACTGCAGGGTACAGGCTTGCTCCTCCCAGGCAACACATCAGGGATTGGGAAATGGACTTCCTATGGGGTTTTTCTTGATCAGTTACTACTGAAGTATGTTGGCTGTACTGCTCGATACTCTCTGGTTGCATGGTTTGAAGAGATAATGTCTTCCTATGGCACAAGACACCATGCTTTGCCTTTTAGTAAGAGATATGCTCGTTGATTAAACTTCTGTAAAGATCCTGGGTTTCATCCAAAACTCAATGGAGCTAATGGGATTTTTTTCCTATTAAATGAACTTTGGATTTCCTCATCCACTTTTCAGTTCAGAGCTGTAATCCCTTGACTTTTTTACTTTGGCTCCTTGCAAAATTATTTAACAGCTTCCTCTTACAAAGTTTAGATTACATTGTCATAGTTTTCAAAGCTATACCAAAGACTGGGTTAGCACTCCCAATATGAACCCATGACTTCAATAAATTTAGGATTTTTAATTTGAGCTGCAAATTAAAAGCTAAAACTTGGAACAAATTCACTGGACCTGGGAATAATTTTTCAGTTTTGTCACCCACTTGCTAGGTAAAGTCAATCAATCAATCTTTTTAATGGATTTTCTTTTTCAAACTGGACAATTCAGAACTGTTTGCAAAGGCAGCCTGGGCATGAATGCTAAATGAAATCAAAGCTCACTGCTATGCAAGCAAACTAATGGCAAGGGATGTTACTCCCAAGGAAACAAAGAAAATAACATTAAAAAAGCCACCGGGAGTGAGAAAACCCTGTGTAACAGACAACCTCCTTCTCTCCAGCGTACAGAGAAGTGAGGTCAAAGCGTCTGTGGAACTCAAAGGTGCCAAAATGCAACGGATGGACTCCAAGCAGTGTCAGGTTCAATGAAGCTTTGACAAAGGCTGCAGTGCTTCATCTGCTCAGCGTTCGAGGCACAAGCATCACTTCTGCAACCTTCCCACCATCTGACAGGAGAAACGGATGAATGCCGTGTCCAATAATTGATGAGAACCAAAAGGGCCAAATGCCATTCTGGGTAACATTGGTGTAAATCCAGCATAAACATATCGAAGTCAGTGAGAGCGATGCCAGATTTGCACCAGGCACCACATACCAACCTCTCTCAAAACATGATTTTGAATCTTCCTAGAGGGCAAAGATCTGGAGGAAGGTCCTGAACACGGAGTTTTGCTTGGCTCTGCTCTCTTTTCTGGTCTGCTCAGAAAGCCTGAACAACTCTGTTATTAAGGGAGAGTTCAATTTCCGCAGGAGGAGTTAAAGCTCTTTCATTGTAGCTTCAGTGTAACACTTCCAAAATGAAACTGAGGGCTAAGTTCCAGACAGGCAACCCAGCGCCGCAGCGTGGATAAGCTGGGGGTGTTCTGAGATAGGCTCTGGGAACATCTTGACCACCTCCTACTGTGTGTTCCATCAGAGGCGTATGATCCATTACCAAACGGCCGGTGAACACTTGTGGGTACACCGGTGTGTTTGTCTTACCCTGCTGTCACACACAGCACAGACCACTACAGGCGTGCATTTTAGGGTTTCAATCAGATAATGCTGAGGCGCTCAGAACAAATCTCCAGGTCTGAGAGCATGCCAGGCCACCTGTGGCCACAGGAAAAGCGTATCCTGGCAATTTTTAAACTAATTTCCCAGATCTTGCTGGACAAATGAAGTGAGAGATTTACTTTAGCATTTGCACTAGGAGATGTAATGAGTAGATTCATTTGGGGACAATTTCCATGTTTAACAAGTTAATCCCTTCAGCTCTTCGAAATGGTTAGATCAGCCAGTTTTAAAAAGTCTTACAGCACATTTCTGCACACTTTGAATGAGAACGCTCTTTGGGAGCACGAGGCAGGTACGATGAAGGTCACACTGGAGCCTGCAAGTCCCAAAAGCCTCTCCAGCACTGGACACGTGACGTATGAAAGCCTCCAGAGTCCTGGGAGTGTTTGGAGAGAAGAGTTTGATACACGTCTCTCCAGGAGAGCTGATCCTGCCTCAGTAGATGGCCTCGTAGTCTTGCAATTTTTACACACCCAGCTTGGGAGGGAACTCCCCTGGGATCTTCCCCAGAAGGTACTAAAATGGATGCAGTGATCAGCAAGGAGACCAAAAGCAAGAAGTGGTACACAAAAGACCCACTTTTCCCTGGCAGCACCCACAGGTCCAGGACCACACTGTCTGTCCCACTATCGCTCTATTTTTAACAAGCCACCTACGCTGGAATTTACTCAGGGCTGCTCCTATCCAACCAAATGTTCTTGTGTGTCAGGTAACAGTAAAAGCCTACAGAACGATCTGCTGATGGTTCAAGGTAAATGTGCCTAATGAGAACTAAGCTGTAAGAAGGTACAAAGCTTGCTAGTCATTGGCAGCTGAGAACATGAAATTCAGCAAGTCGTTACAACCATGTGGCTTGTGTTGGTCTGGACAGGCTCAAAAACTGGCAGTCTTCAGAACGCCACTTCTGCCATTTCCTGACCCAAACCGTACAGCCACTGCATCTCTGTCAGAGCTGTCGCCCCGCCACCCGAGAAATGAGGCTGCTCTCAGACACTGGGTGCCATGATCTGAGGATGAAAGCAGCACAACTTCTGGTCAAAAGGGATTTTAGCTGGAAGAGGAACACAGCCAGGACTGCTGCCAAAATGTTTCAGCATCTGACACAAGTGGATTTGTCCCGTTTACACTAGCAGTGTTCAACTCTGCTCTCCATGGACCCATTGTCAGCATTAGTCAGAGACGGAACATGGACAGAGGAGGAAAACTGATGGTGAAGCCCAATGTGGAGCCTAAGATGACTAACATCCCAACTGTTCCCAACAACGAGAAGACAGTAGGTGGATCTCCATTCCCTGTCCTTCCCCAAATACACTTTCCCTCCTTCCCCAGAAACCCATAGGCAGGGTCTGTATAAAGTGGAACACATCTGCTGTAGTGGGTTTCTGATTCACTGTCCCTCTTATTAAAGGATATCTACAGCCCTGCGACACAGATTGATGTGAAGAGCCACAGTGAAGTCAGTGTGACTACATGCAAAGACATTATATCATGAGCATGTCTATTATTTATAATGAAATTAAGCTGGCCAAGATAATTAATGCTATTAATATCTGCACAATGATGAGCACAGTATGACTAGATAAATAGGCGGAATTACTTCTTATCTGAAATATCCTCCCATTTGACTAGTAGGGTGAACCCAAATATAAACAGAGAGGATAAACAATTTGGTATGAAGTGTTACTGTTGTTTTTAATTATCTAATACCTATATATCAGGTGCCGAAGAGGCAGAACTACTCATGCTACAGTCCAGGATGCTTTGGCAACACGGCCCATGCCGCAGTTTGCTGCTAATGTTTTAACATGAAAAACAGCTTGGGAAGGGGGAATTGAGGCAAATTGAGACATTTTCACACTGCGGATTTTGCACATTCTTCCACAGAGCAAAAACATTCAGGCAAACTCTATAGTATCTGGCAGGACCCCGCAACTCAACACGCCAGGCTCCATTGCCTTTTACCACGCCTGTCTAACATGATAGTGCAGACTCCAACTGAGCACAATAGGGCACAAAAAGAAGAGAAACAGTGACTTAAGGGCAGAGCTTCATCATGAACTTCAGCCTCTTTTATCGTCATCAACAGAAGGCACAATTTTAACTGAACTCCTAGGGAGGAGGAGGAGGTGGAATTTAATTTGCCTTCCTATGAGAAACTGAGAGCAGAACACTTCCACTTGACCTCTTTAACCTCCTAATCTCCCAGGACATTCACTGCATACAACAATACCAATGTAAATGGATCTATAGATTCACTGTATTTCCTAAAGAGATGGTCACAGCAATGGAAGCGTTTTTCAGATACACATCCATCTAGTTTATTGAAACAATGGATTTGGGAGGAGTTGGCCTAAAATTTCAGTCTATGCAAACCTGTTTAGCTCAAAAGTATCAGAGTGACAAAGTTCTGCCTCAGATAAAAATCTACAAGTATTGCTCTAAGTAATTTTCCGTCTTTGCATCTTACAGTTTCAAATTAAATCATCTTGAAAGGAGCCATTTGTGCTGGTTTTTTTTTAAAGAGAAAACCAAATTCCTACTTAAAACCACACAGACAACATAGAAAATAGGATGTAAATTACACTACAGAAACTCCGTTTTTAAATATTTTAAGGAAAAGACACAAACCATAAATATCTAAAAGATTAAGTCTATAAACACAAATCAACAATCCAATTTTCACTTGCAGTATGAGCTAAGCACTGCAGCACATACAGAAGACTCTGTAAAAGCATGCACTATTCAACAAACCCTGGAACATGCAGCTCAGCACTAAGTATTAAAGAAACAGCCCAGGTTTTTTTTTTTTTTTTAAGCTTTCCTACTGAATTTCTGCCTTTATCTTTTTTTTTCTAATTTAAAAAAAGTCGAGATCTTAACATCAGGGTAATGTAGTGTGTGTGCACTTCTTAGAAACCATTACTGGAGCGGCTCTTGTTTCATAGTCTGTTTATCTTCAAACTTATATTTAGAAGTACATTGTAACAGGGTGAGCTGCTCCCTGGTTTATTTTTAATTCGAAGATACTGTCACAAACTATGTTTGTGTGTCACAGAATGTGAAAACTAACACTAGATGCCAAGAAAGCTTAAGCACTACCAGTTACCAACAAGCTGATAGCATTAGGTTGTTAGGTGATTATAGCTGCTGGTAATTTTGAACACAGACATGAATTAAAGTGAAGAATAAAAATATTGAGAAAAATTACGTTTATCTCCCCAAGAAAATAAGTTACATTCTAAATTTGAAACAGCATGCTGGGAAACAAAGGCAGGGCTGTACCTAAAAAAGGAGACTGTACTGAAAAGAGTATTATGAAGTGATTTACCTTGGCAACAGCTTTGCTTTCGGAATTATTGTTGGAATCCTTAATGCCATTTAATGAATCTCTTCTCTGTGGGCAAGGCTTCTTTTTGCGTGGTCTGCCTTTAAGATTTGGCGCTGAAAATTAACGGAGAACCATTTGAGCACATTGTCTTATACTGGATTCTTAACAGCTGAAAGCATAATAAATAACTCCACTACAATCAGTCACAGAAATGTACACATCTGTCTACAGTAAATGCTTATTACGAGATTCCCATCCTCCATGGGTTACATCTTGACACACTATATGTTTCTATAGAACATCCCCCAAGGCTAATCTATTCTACTTTCGCATAACTAATTAATATAAAGTCAAACACTGGTCTCTGAAGGACTCGGAGAGAAAGCACAAATATTTCTGCATGGTACAAAAAAGAACAAAATAGAACAAAATAGAACAAAAAAATTAGGCAACTTTGCATTAATCAGCCTACTGCATTTATTATTTCTAATCTTTAAGTAAGAGAACGAACTACTACTTCCAACTTTGGGAAACATCTGGTTTTGGAAATGTTCTGAAATATTGAAATTCCTTACAGCTCCAAGAAATGTTTATATATCCTGTCATTCTTGTCAAAGTTCTTCTAAAAAAGTTAAAAAAAAAAATTACCCCCGAGTCCTGAAACGGATCAAAAAACCCCTTAACAACTAGTTCTGGAAGTTGACAAGTAATGAAATAAGTGATTGATTGTTTCATAAGGGTTACATACCACACATATAAATTAACATGAATCACTTTCAGTTTTGTCCAATTCTTAAGATAAAACAGCTCTGAAATAACACAGTGACTAAATCCTAACCATGCTGAGCCATACGTAGAATGGGATACGGATCATCATAAAAAATATCAGACTCATCTTTCAATAGTGGTATTACAACCTAAATTATGATCACGTATAGAAATAATAGATGAAGCAGATGTTTGCTCATTATTACATGTCCTGCCTGCTTTCGGCTTTCAAAATCAGCCTCCGACTACTATGGCAACATTTAAAATTATAAACAATCATTAACTAATGACTGTACCAAAGAAGATGATTTCCTTTAAACCTTTAATTTCTAGGTAACCATTGTTTTCATTACTTAAAGGGATGATTAGAACAATGTCAGAAATCTAAACACCACAAACCTCTTGAGTGCCTTCTAATTGTTTCTAATCTTACATTTGTCACACAGTAAGCCAGTGGTTTCAGGACATTTTACATTTTAATTAGTTTGCAAACACAATAAAGGGTGCTAATTTGATTTTATAGTTTGAGTAACAGTGTCATAGTTGGTCTGTTCAGAGAAAATGAAAAGCTGTGGGTTTAAAACCAAAAGTCCAAAAGACACATCCTTTTTCTTACCCCAGCACTGGCACGTGGTAAATATATATACACACACACATATATACACATGTGCATATGTGTTAAGTCCATATTTGTGTCTATATAAAAATATGTTTATCTCCCTATAGAAATATCTCCATCTATGTCCAGTGAAGCACATTCTGCTTATTGAAAAGTACTGCAGAAAGCAATTCTGAAATTGTCATCCGAGGCTAACATGCAAAATCAAACAAAGAGAGAAAGAAATTATTACCCATTCCAGTCGACAAACATCTGCCTGATTTATATCTGTACTCATGAATGCTACAGCATGTGACTGCACACTACGTCGCTGGAAGTCTCGACTTGGTGTGGATGTCAGTCTTACACAAAATGAACACTAAGAGTATTTGCTCCGTGCTTACAAATCCCCTCCCCCAGCCGCTCCATTACTCATATAAACAGAGATGAGCGACTCGGCGGGAGCGTGGGATGAGCTCCGAGGGCTCCAGCGCTGGCTGCCAGCCTGCCAGCGCCGGCCACGCCGCCCTGCCTTATTTATAAACCCCGCTCATCCCTCTGCCTTTGATGTCTTCCCCATGCCTACTTTTTTTGCACACGACCTGTATGGGATGGACAGATCCCTGACCATGGTTAGCCCCAGCAGTCGCACCTTCTTTAAAAAGGTACTGAAGAAAATAGAAATGTTCCCTTAATTTACTACACCCTGGCACACATGTTAAAACATTAACCTTCGAATGAATGGATCCCCTGACCCAGTCCAACCAACGGCTGGAGAGAGATGTGGTTCAGCTAGGATCAAATACACTTGCATGTGAATTACTTTTTTCTTTCTTTCTTTTTTTTTTAATAAATAAAGAAACTAGTTCAAGGCTCAATGTTTTCCAAACATACTTGTTATCCTGAGTCTTGGCACTGTACTTTGTATCCCACTATAAAGCACTCCTGATGTTTTGCTAAAAGCTTTAAAAGCAAGAAGGCATTTGTTCCTAAATTCCAGGTATATTGAGCTTGCATATAAACACTGTTTGAATTGGAGCCTTCCACAGCAGAACTGGCACAAACCCACTATGAAATGGGGTATTTGCATTCTACCCGTGGCTCAGGAGCTGCAGCCGGGAAGGTCTGTCTGCAGCACGCACGAGGACCGTCCCACACGCGCCACGGTACGACTTTAAATCACTTTAAGCCATTCCAGATCAGACACACAACTAACAAGAAAGCAGCAATAGGAATTAATACCAGAAGAGAAGGCCCTCGCCTCTAGTATCTACTCCATAAAAGAAAACATTTGAAATAGTTCGTCACACTTGAAACAAAGCCATTAACATTTGCTCCCTAAATCATTATAAATAAATGCATTATTCGAAGATTATTTATATTTCAGCTATATCTGTTTTGTTCTCTTGAGCTAGGAAATATGACTAGGACCGAAGGAATAATTTACAAGTCACATACTTATTTTAATTTTTGTCATTTTTTGTTTCATTTATCACATATTCATGAGCGCACTGCAGATTTCTTGACTTTGTTATTCACAATTATTTTAAAGCAATTTTACAAACATGTTGTGGCATAGTCCCAGTGAGTTTTCCTGATGACAGTGGATGTTCAGTACGTACTGGACAGCTAAGTGAACATCCCATGTTTTTTCCACTTTCTGGTGGAGAAGGACTTATGGCATGACTGAGAACGTATTCTGAGAATATCTGAAATGTCGACCAGCACCCTTGGTGGGCTGCTGGGAACTTTTCTGCCTCACTTAGGTGTGACTCAAATGATCAGTATCAGCACAGCATAAATACCCCATAGACTCGAAGTTTGGGATGCAAACCAGAACACCTCCATGCCTGCAATCAGCAGGTGACAACGCCCTGGGAAAGCAGAGCTGCTGCTGCTGTTCGAGGCAGGCAGGCTTGGAAGGGCTGTCAGCAGAGACGTACACCTGGTACAATACAAATGGTCCACACCTCTGAGTTCAGCCCTCTGGAAGCGAAAGGATGTTCATCCACTTGAAGCCCACACACACCTGTGCCTTGCTGCCTCAAGGAGCCTCTTCTTGAGATTACAGCTCATCCCAAGTTTGCTAGTCGTCAAAAAGGGCAAGTTCATATAGAAAATGGCAAGAAATTATCTTCCCTGCAAAATCTGTAGGTGCGATAGCAATCTAGAGCCCAGCAGGTAAAGCCACTTCGCCTGCCGAGTCCTGGCAAACATTTCAGGTATGACCAGGTAAAACACAGCCAGCTGTAAAATGCACACAGTGTGAGCTAACACGCCTCATGTTAGGAGAGCTGGAGGAGCACGAGGGCATGCTTCCCACCTTGGGCTGGTTATCTTTCCCGTACATGTCACCATTGTGTCTGCTACCTTTACCCATCAACAGGAGTTCAGAGGGACCATTTCAGCACTCCTTGGATGCCAGTTTTCTATCAGCATGTTGCTTCCTTGTTTCCTTGAGCAGGAGATCCAGCTGGTGTCATTTAAACAAACCTGTCCCTCAGAGCCCACCAGCCCGGCTGGCCCCGCAAAGCAACGACCACCACTTGCAATGCTGCCTACTGCTGCAGAGGATGCTGAGGCTGTAACATGGGGTTTCACAAGGAATCAAGCAAGAATCCAAGATGAACAAAGATCTAATTGAAGCGCAAGCATTTGTAATCGTAAAGAACACAAGGTGTGATTATTAACTAGTACGTATGTGCTGTGGACTTTGTTTTTCAGCTGATTACTACTTAGTGGTAAAAGTCTTGTGCTCCCGATTAAGTGAAAGCGTGTGAAATGGATATGTCATGAATATCAACAGTTACACAAGCCATGATGACAACCATATCTTAACAGCTCTTCCCATTCTGGAATACGTCTAATTGTCATATCGGTTGTGAATTCTCAGGGAAAAGAAACTTATTTATAGGAATCTGCCCAGAGACAGGAATGCTTTCTTCCCCTCCATGTTTTGAAAAGGTCCCTGAGTGTTGTCTGGAAACAGATAGTCATAGCAAATCACACAGAGATTGCTGCTTGCCATTCAACATGAGGGACCAGTATTTCTTGGAAGACCATGAAACGTTAACTCATGATTAAGCGGGATACAAGGAGACTGGGCGGGAGAAAAGAGAAGAAGGAACTGCTTGTGCCTGTGCCAGTGGAGTGAGAGAGGGAGACGGGGAGCCAGAGAGGGGAGAGGCTGGAGGTGTGCCCCCAGACCGCTGCTCCTGTGCCATGTGGTGGGAGAAGTCTCCTTTTGAATCATACACTTCCCACACCTGCCTGGGCCATGGCCGGCCACCCCACGCTGTGCCAGTCTCCGGCGTGCTACAGCAGTAGGGTGCAGGAGGTGGCAGCCCCAATCCTCCTGCTGAGCTGTTCCTTCCCCTGCATGTGGCTCTCTGGGGCGAGAGGGAGGCGAGGAGTAATGCCCTTGGCTTTTTCGGTTTGGGTAGGGGAAACAACTTTTACTGGCCACAGCCATGCTGAGCTCCTTCCCAATACCCCTTGGGCTGTCTAGAAACTCCTTCCTGACCTGCAGGAAAGCAAAAGGAGGAGCACGCAGCCATGGTCTTCGTGAATGGGGAGTGAAAGGGAAGGTGAGGTGTAGAAGCTGCCACTGCCACCTCCTCTGTGCAAATCCTCACTCACATGCACATCTGCCTTTAAAAAAGCCAAAAGCATTTAGTCCCTGATGTAATGTAAATGCCCTCAGTTATCTGAAATTAAGATTTAATCACTCTTTTCTTCTTCCTAGATGGAAACTTGTACCGTGCCTCCTCCTCCCCACACCACAGCTAAGCTTTGCAGTGCCAAAACACCAGCAATGCCCTACATGTTTTTATTACAAACCGACACACCTGAGAGGTTATATGCAAACCCTGTGTTATGCATGGCACAGGGAGTGAGATTATCTGTAGTGTAGATTGGCAAATCTTTGCTGATTAAAATGCACGCCAGGAAGAAGCGGACCTGGTGATCCTGAAGCCCAAAGCCTGTTCTTGTGAACTGCCTATGGACCGCCATAACTGAACAAGGGCAATCCAGAAGCACCTGCAGCAGAGAATTAAAGATCGGGTGTCGGAGATAAGCTCAGCAGCAGGCTCTGACCCGCAAAGCAAGAGAGCCACACGGAAAAGAGAGGAGCTCAGGGTTAATGCTGCTCAGACCAGCTAGACGTTTCCTCGAAGCTAGATGTCCTCTCTGTTCATGAAGCCATGAAACAGCATCATTGCTCAAAAGTTACATCTTCCCCTCCAGCGCCCTCATCAGCCTATGCAAGCATCAGGATATTGTAGGTGATCAGGAGAGGGCCAGGAGGTGAGGAAGGAGACATCTACACTGCCCACCCACTCAGAAAATTCACAGGGTTGTTGCCACTGCTCTTCTGCCACTACTACCCTCAGCTGCTCAACTTTCAGGGACACTGTCTGCTCGGCAGGACATGGGAAACAGGAGCATTTCCAAGCCTCACTGCCTAGTACAACTCCCAGCTCTGGGTTAAACCCGAGGATGCCAAGCTCTATGCAGGGGAATGAGAAGTAGCCAGGAACAAGATCCGTGGGAGCTGCCAAGGTCAGCCATGATTAAACACTACATATGGTGGAAAAGCGTAGGCCGCCACAAGAAAACAGCCTCCACCAGTCACCTTCTTTACCTGCACTCCCAAGAAGGTGAAGTTATCGGTGGAGGTACCATCTCCCTGTTACCAAGTCAGCGATCAAGTCAGCCTCACTTGAGCCATGTCCATGCTGAGAACACAATGTACTGTGTACACATGGCCACCCCTAGATGCACAAATAAGTCAAGAGACAATGGCTGTGGTTTTGGGGTACCTAACTTTAGCAGGCTAGTTACAGTAGAATTACCTCTTTTTTTAGGAGTCTGATTATCATTGGAAGTCCAATGAGTTCAACCCTCCCCAAAACACTGTTCTCTAGATGCACATATTTTGGCTGATGTAAAAGATGTGTTGTTATAGGGAGGGTGTTAAAAAAAATAGTGGCCTTCACAC
The DNA here is from genome assembly GCF_030936135.1 of Gavia stellata. NCBI lineage: Eukaryota > Metazoa > Chordata > Aves > Gaviiformes > Gaviidae > Gavia > Gavia stellata. The sequence continues at coordinate 7,347,783 of NC_082602.1, forward strand.
AGCTGAGGTCAAGCTATGTTGGCACTTTGTCAAAATCAGTGGTGTAGCCAAGAGTTTCTAATGAGCCTGGAATGCATTACCTCATTTGTCATACCTGGATCACTTACTCATGCTGAGTCCAAAATAACCTTGGACCTTGTTGGCTGCTCAACAAACCATGTAAGTAAACAGTACTGTACTCATGCCTAAAACATGTACCTTTTTCTTGCTCGCTCCACATTACTTACTCTAGAGAACATCTAAGCAATTGTAATGCCCATGATCAAAGTTCTTGCCTTTTCCAGGTCTCTCTGATCTGCATAACTATTTCCTGGTCTGACTTTTGATTCCAGCTTGCTGCTACTTCAGTTTCTCAGAAACACTTCAAAAGTGGGAGAAAAAAGAAAAAAGGAAAAGAAAAGCGAAGGACAGCCATCGCTGTATTTCGCTGAGGAATGTACCAGGATAGCTGCTCAGCATTGCTAATGTACTTACAACCTACACAGCCAAGCAGTCTCAGGCTGCCTGTTGTTTTTGTGACTACATTTCTGTCCTGTGGAAAGATAAAGGGAAAGGGAGAAGCAACAGCATTTTTGCCAACCGCAAGCGTATGACAACACACAAAAAACAACTGAGCTTGTAAAAATGTCCAGGGCCATCAGCAAAGAAGGGCCAGTGGAAGATCTGGGTCTACGTTTAGGGTGGGCCTACACAGTCAGGTGAGCTCTAAACATGAGAGGTGGGAGTGCACCAGAGGGAGGTAATCACAAAGCTGGAATTAAGGTGGAGCACTGGAAGGTGCAAGAAGTTAATAAACAGGGATGTACTGTGGTGAAGAGTTTAGAAGAGAAGTGTGGCTGCATGAGACAAGCTGCAGCGCACCTGCTAAATGCATCAACAGCCTCTCCTCCCTGTAGGACACCTTGCCGAATGTCTCCTCGCAGAATCCTTTTGCGCTGTGCCAATCCTTCATATGTCCTCCAGTTTTCACACACGCACGCACGCACACACAAAAGCTGTGATACCAGAATGCTTGGCCCTAAGCTGCAAACCCACCAGTAGGTACAGAACAGACTAGGAGACTTTCGCTCTCAGGCAGGTGGAAACGGCAGGATGTCAGATCCCAGAGCTATTAATGATTCAGGTGCCAAAGAGAAGCTGGAGGTAGCATACGGAGGTGCCTGGCCATCAAAGTCAAGGTGACAAGAATGGTCCCAGATCTCCAGAAAACCCACGAACTGACCATGCCTGCTGGCAGGTGGCAAATAGCTGGTTGCTGAGGACACCCCTAAAGCAGCCTGGCAAAAGTTAGCTCTTGGCTGAAAAACATGCTTACATGTTGCACCTTTTAAAATGTAATGAATAAAAAGTTAACAGTTTTAATGGTTTTAACACTTACCCCTCTAGGGGGCTTCTGGCTTTCTGCAATATCTGAAAGTTAAGAAAAGCATATTGCTATATTTAAGCACAGTCTCAAAAAACATTCAAAGGTTAGTTAATCTCGCATACTGTTCTGGAGTCCCAGCTGCTTCCTTGATTTCCTCGTCACCTCCATCTCTTTGTTTTCTCTCCTTCACCTCTTCCCTTTTCTGCATCCTGAGTACAGGATCTTACATTTCATGTATTTTCCTTTCACCCCTCAAAGTTTGTTTAAAAGCTTCTGCCTCCTGGAAACAGGGTCGGAGAAGGAGGGCCTGGGGCATTTATCACCTAGGCACACTGAGCAGAGCTGGTGAAGAGAAGCAAGTTGCCACCAACCTAGTATTGCATCAAAGGGTCAGAAATTAAAGTGGCCAGAAGAAAAAGCAAAAGATCAGACCTTTGTTTAGGAAACAATGGTATCAACTGAATTTGGGAAAACTCTCTGCAGGATCCTCAATACACCTATGGAAGCCAATGATGAGCACCTACCAACAACTAAAGCTCTCATTGAGCTCTGGAGGTCACACAGCCTCCCCACAAACACACAGCTCTTGCCTACTCAAGTGGGACATAAACCAATTGGAATATTAAAACTATTTTTACTAGACTTTTTCTAAATGCAAACACTTGTTTATTCCTTTCTTTATAAGTGAATAGGCCAGACCTGACCTGGAAACTCCAGAGTACAGCAGCGGAGAACCTTGCAGGGAACACTTAAGGATCCACGCTGCTTTCTAACCCACATGGAGAAAGAGCGGACTTGTAGCCATTTCTGAAAGTTTTGTTTTGGAAATGAGATATCCCATGCTCCATGTGGGGAAAATCAATTTGCTACCTCTCTAAAGAAAACATTCCTCATTTGGAAATAAGTGAAACAGACACTTCCTTGTGTGGATTAGTGTGGAGACATATGACTTGCTGCAGACTGTTGTTTTGACCCCCCTCCTGACCAGACAATCTCTGAAAAAAAGCAAAAAGGTGGTATTTTGCATGGATTACAGTGCAGACTAGCATTGCTTTTAATAGAAAAGTTAGAGGCATTGCGAATACCAAGTTGGCCAATTATGCCAAAAACTGAATGTTTTTCATTTCCATGGAAGACAGGGACAAGATTCAGGACGAGGCTGGGAGTCTCATTTTCTTCATTTCAACATGGTTGGAAGTTAAGACTTTTGCTTGATCTAGGCTTCTTTATGTCCTGCTGACTAATTTGGGTTTTAAAAAAATGGAAAAAGGTTGGGTTGTTTTTTTTTTTTTAGACAAAATCTATACATGTGTTAGAAATTATGAAGTGCAGTAAATTGAAAAGGGAAGCTGAAGACTTCAGAGAAAAATCTATGCCTGACAAATATGTGACATTCAAGTAGACCTTAGAGCAAATTAAAATAATAATAATAAAAAAATCCAGTGTAGGCCTATTACTGGCTACAGATGACAGGATTGTTATTAATGATTCAAAAAGAGGCAGAGGTGTTTGGTAAATATTTGTTCCATATTTGCAAAGAAGCCAGATGATATGCTTGCAAAAGAATATAATTAAAGCCAGTCAATTGACTTGGTTTTACAGAAACCAGATCTTAAAACAACAGAAAAGAAAACCAAAGCACCTTATTTTATACTTTGAAACTGCAAGCTTGGTTAGAGAAACTAGCTGCATGCATGGAACTTACCTGCATTTCAGCAAGACAGCTGATTTAATACTAGGTAACACTTTTGATTAAAAAGCAGCACTACATAATTTTATTCAAGCATATATTAAACGGATTAAGAACTGGCTAAATGATAGATCTAAAAGCAGGCATCAGTGGGGAATTTCTATCAAATGAAAATAATTCTGGTGGGATTCCACAGGGGTTGCTCTTAGCCTTGCTAGTATTCAACATTTTCGTCAGTGAAATAAATATAAGGTCCCTGACAGTAACATTCACACTGACACAAGGACTGGCACAATGCTAACACTGAGTCATACAAACAAGTAATCTGAAGGAAAAATGGACCATGCAAACAGAATGCTCTTCAGTACAGCTCCAGCATGAAGTCCATGAGCCAGGACTACAGGTCCCACTGACCAAGCCAAGGGTGACACTTCACAGGCCATCCCCCACTGGAAATTCAACATACCCTGAGAGGAAGGTGCTGTGGCCAAAGGGAGGTCTGCCTTCAAGGAGGAGGTCTGAGTAACTCAAGCTGTGCTGGGTTTGAGCAAAAATGACAGAGAAGTGACTTCACCAGGTTATACGAGTACCTCAAAGGCGAGAAAAAGCTAGCACTCAGAAGCGAGAAGGCACGCCTAGGCACTGCAGTCCCCATGTATGATCTAATGCCAGTATACAGAGGCATGCAGATGACCAGCTTTCAGAAGACCTTTCAGGAAAAGCCTGAGCCAGAGACGAGCTGGTGTGCACAGTGCAGGAAGAAATGCATGCAATTTGAGGGTCTTTGTCAAGGTATCAGACTGGAGCTGGCCAGACTGAAGACTCAGCCACAGTGAGGGCCAGGTCCAGGCTGCTGCTGGGAGAGCCTCGCTGCTGCAGGCGGCTGCAGCAGCCTGGCTGGCTGCACGGAGGAGGCGTCCAGCTGTCTGGCTGTGGTCCTTGCTCAAACAGCTGTTTCCCTTCTCCTTCAGAAAAAAGGTGGTGAACTGGATGAAAGCATTTGCCGATAATTTTGGCCGATGAGCCGCTACTTGGGGTTCGTACCAGATTAGATGACTCAGTGGTTCTTCTGGTGAGAAACTGCATGAGTATAGGATCAAATACTGTAAAGTACTGTGCTATGCAGGACAAGGAACATGAAGAGCTGTAGCCTTGATTCAGCAAAGTACATGCCTAACTCCTAAAGACCTGGAGCTTGCAAAGACCTCTGATGACCTCACCGGGGCTATTCACATCTTTGAGGCTGAGCCTATGCTAGGCATCGAACACGACCAAGCCAGCATGGTTCTGTCACTAACAGGAAAGAAGCATTCAAGCCCTGAACAAAGAAATGGTCATATCTCATCATGAAGCACCACTACAGGATCAGACAGGGGTTCATCAAGTTTCCCTTTCGCTCAGAACTCTGCAATCCATCTCCAGCCCCCAAGCCCTCCGCCCCCAAAGGTCCCCTCCTGGGAAGCTGCACTCGGTGGACAGGGGCTTCACTTTCTGTAGGAGGGTCACAGCAATACTCACGAAGTGCACACCTGACTTCTCAGAACAGTCCAGGATTAAAAAAAAAAAAAAAAAGGAAAAAAGCAAAGAGAGGAAAGAGTGAGCAGGCACAACCGGATTATGTAATAGCCAAGCAAAAGCAGCGCAAACATGGCAGCGAGAAGCCAACATGCACAGCAAACCCAGGCAAGTGAGCCTATCTCATAAAAACTGAGCAGAACACCCAAGGTAGACTTCCCATTACAGGGCTTCAGAAAATAAAAGGCAAATAAAAGCACACAGCAAATCTTAAGGTGGCTTTCCTAGCAATGCATCCTTTTCTCTCCAGTAAAAGCCAGCGTTTGTGAAATTGCTGTCTAGCAGAGTCAGCAGTACCCAATGGAGACGTGACCTACATACCTCGCAAATACAATAGATACCCAGCCAGTCATATCCACGTAGATAGGCAGATGAGATGGGCTAATTGACTGGTAAAGGATGGACACTGTGCCTGAATCTAAACAGGCAGAAATTCATGCAAGAAGCATAAAATGGACGGTTTCCTGAGACCTTGCTTTTGGGAATAACAACAGCAGGTAGGAAGCTATTATCATCCAGTTGTGCACAACATGAAAATGACAAATACGTTATTTAAATCTCTTGCATTTCTGATTTGTAACTGATTATGTAAGGAAGAAATTTTTTTTAATTGTAAGAATATTACAATTTTCTTTCATTTTTCTTCTTTGCACTTTGTCATTCCACTGCGAAGCAATCAAAACTTGTTAGGCATAATCAACCTGCATGAAGATACTAGTAAAGTGACATGCAGAAACTAGAGAGTAAGCTCCCGCCTTGATGCCTCCATTCAGCTGCCACCACAATGAGGACTACGCAATGTGCAACAGCCGTAGCCTAAGCCCTTCTCCCATTCACATCTCTGGATCATCACCAACTTCACCAGCAGCAGTTGGCAAGTGCCTTGCAGGCACCCTGTTGCCGCGCACACAGCCATAAAGAAGTTCAGGAATAACACTGCTTCCGCAGAGAGCTTGGGACAAAGCCCTCCCATGCCTGGGGACCTGCAAACACCTGACACAGCGCTTCAGTGCTGGGGTGTGGAGGTGATGCTGCTTTGCATTGCTGAGCAGAGGAGGAATCTGCACTTTTTCACTGGTAAAATGCAGCGGTGGTAACTCTGGTAACTTTGTCAGGTTGTGTACGAGTAGAAAGGGAATCTGTATAACCACCGAAACACCTGGAAAATAGTGGTTTTAAAGTCCTGATGGTAGGATCACGCGCCCAGGTTCAAATGAGTGCAAACCCCATGAACTCGGTGTAATCGTCCCAAACATCAACACAAACAGAACTGAGCTCATCTCTGCGTTACAGCCCCAGTAAATCTCTAGCACTCAGAAAAATCCAAATAAAAGCGAGCTGTATTCATTAATTTATCTGAGCAGGGCAGGGTTTAAACTAAATATGAAGTCGGTTGTGCAATATTCTTTCGTAGTCAATACCGGTTCTTAGGAAATTATCTGAGTGAATTAAGTGGAGAGACTATTAAACAATTTACACACTTCCTTGTGTTTCAGATGTCTAATTATAGCTGTATTTGTCTCTCCCCGCAGAACTGTTGTATACCACATGGTATGCATATTTCAGCATCCAGCATTATTAACTCATGACCGACTGTCAGTTGATCATTATCTAACACATGGGGTCTGCAAAAAAAAGCCTTATTTGGGCAAAAGCAGGCTTCTGACCCGCTCCCGCTCTGTCTTCCCCCAGAACAACTTCGGCTGGATTATTAGTTGCTGTCAATGGGAACTCAGAGGTTACGTGTGTGAAATCTGCATAAAATAAATCCTTACCGAGTTTAAACACTTAGTTGATAGGAAAACCATCTCCAGCTTGGTTAGTTTAAAGAAAACTCTCAGTTGCCCTCTAGTGTCACCCGACTGCCATGCCAGGCAGCCCATCCGCCGCGCACCGCAGCCAAGGTCACAAAATTTAACCGGATTTCATGCGATGGGATTTACTACACGTGTAATATCTCGTATAAAAGGGCGAGGGGGAATGCTTTTGCCTCCTGGAAATTTCAGGACTTGGGCCCCTGGAAGCCCAGAGCTTGCATGATGTTTACCGCAGTAATTGCGGCGCATGACACATGGGTTTTATGAGCGAGAATCTCTGAAATCACTCTGCGCGCTGCACTCCATAAAGTTCATTCATAACTAAAAATAGACTAATGTACAAACTGATTTAGCATTATACTGAAGCTAAGGAACATAGGGAGTCTGCAGAATTCCCTAATATGGAAGAGAAGCTTGAGTTTTCAAAAGCAGCAGTTTATTTGTTTCTGAAAATGGACAACATATGTAAAAGATTTAATATACAGAACCAGGTGTATATATAGCATAGATCTTCACATGTGCCCATTTTCATTCTATATAAAGACTTATACAGCCTGAAACTATAAATTTAATAATAGATTACTAAATTAAGTCTGCACAATCACTTCATAAAAAAAATCATTTCAATTTAAAATACAGCTGTAGGGGTTTGGACAATTTCCTGCATAATAGAGGCCCATCCCTGAAATGTAAATAACACCGGTATTAAAACAAGTCAATCAGGCACATCAGGGGAAAAAAAAAAGGTACATGAAAACATAAATGCATTTTCCAGCCTATCCTAAGTAAGGATGCCAAACCTTTATTTTATTCAAATGCTGCTTTGATAAATCACTACTGCTTCAGCTGGCTTTTTTTTTTCTTTTTTTTTTTTTTTTTTACCTAATGTCCTGTTTTTCCTAAGAGAAATCCAGGGCTGATTAAGTCTTAACATTTCGAATACACCAAACATCAGGGTTTTGCAATAGGAATTATTCACTTCTTTTCCTGTGTACCGTCACCATTCTTAAAATATTGTTACTACAATATTAAACAGCGTGCTCTTCAGAAACGCATGACGTCGCCTGCTCTGGTTTTTTCAACTGTAATTATGCAATTTTAAAATTCTCTTCTTTCTCAATGCCTTTTCCCCAAACAAATACCTTTGATAGTTACAAGATTACAAAAACAAGTCAGACTTTTTTTTTTTTTTTAAAACTTACAGGCCACCTGTAACATTATTGACAGATTAGGCAGTAAAAATGACAAACATTACTTTATTTGATATATATCCTAAGTTAATTATAAGGCTTTCTCTTCTTAATTTGACAAGACTGAAATATCACAAGAAGTACATATGGCAATTCAGAAAATATAATCAGGGAAAAGGCGAAACGAACATTTGAAAAGACAAATTATTCGATTTGCATAAGCAGATATTTGTAAGGCACCGCCTTTCTCCACCGCCTGAATAGCACTTTCCAGTTGCTCTCGCTCTCACAGCATAGCTCACAAGCTCAGTAATTGCCCTTTCTACCCCAAAGTGTGCCCATGTTGGCGACAGAAGTCTTTTGCCAGCAGCACCCAGCGATGCTGTGGGGCACTGTGAAGAGGAGACACGGCACAGCCAGGCAAGGAAGCGGCACGGGAGGTGCCAGGGCCCCCTGCCCAGGGACCCTGACCCAGTGGCTCCAGCCCCACATGCTGCCCCAGCATCCCCATTTTTCAGGGGAAGGCTGTCTCTCAGCTTCAACCTAAGCTAGGGCCTCGAAATACTGAAATTGCTACTGAAATACTAAAGGGGGTATTACAGTCCTATTTGACAGGGTTTGGTCAGGGCTACGCTATTTGCTCTATGCTCATAGTGACTGAACCCTGGCTCTGAAGTTGCAGGAAGCTTCTAGAGTTTCCAAGTCTGGCTCCCAAGCCAGGGGGACATAACAAGCCCAGCAGTGGTGAGCAGGGGCTGGGGAGTAACTTTAATACTTGACCTGTAAAAGGCCACTGCCATAGGGACACAACTGGCTGCTGAGCCCAGCATCATCCGGCTGTGTCGGGGCTCACCTTCCCCTGAGATACGGGCCTGGGAGCAGGGTGGCACCCCTGGCAAGCCACTGTTCCCCTTGCCTGCAGACCGGTCTCTTGGGCTGTGCCTTTCTTTAGTTCTGCACAATACCTGATGTTGTGCTCGGTGGGATTAGGCTGCTGGAAGACTGTGGGAGGTTCAGAAAGCTCAAAAACTTCTTTTCTCTGCTTCACGAAATACACAGCAAGAATTTTATTGACTAATCCTGGTCAGTCCCCTCCTCCTGATAGCATCTGGAAGGGCTTTCAGATCGCACGCGAATCCTCATCCTCATTTCCAATAAAGGGATTGCTCCACTCCCAGATTCACCCGCTCTGCCTGCTGCTGGATTTTTCCTAGAAGCCTCCCCACCAGCCATGACCTGACGCTGCTTTGTTTAGGAAACCTGACAAAGTGACATGAGTGGCCAAACCTTCTGTGTATCTAAACAGATAAAAGTAGCACCAAGACAAATCAGCACCTCTCCCGGATTTCCAAGTACACTATTAAGTAGATTTGGACTTCAGTTAAGGTGAATATGAAGATTCATTGTCCCAAGAGATAAATATTGACTGAAGAAAAGCAAAGGTCAAATTGGTCGATATTTACTCAAGAAACTCTAAATCTTGATGCAATGTAATGTACACTCACTCTGAATGTCTTCATCAGCTACCTCTAGAGATCTTTTCATTATGACTAAGGATTTCAAAAGTATAATCTTCTCCCCTTTAAAATTCCTATTCAAAAAAAATACACAAACCTACTGCAAATGGGAAGCTTTCCGTGCCTATGGCCTCAGCAAAAGGAGATGTGTTGATTTGCAAATGCTATCTGCCCAGCCTGCATGCCAAAACTCAGTAGCCCTGACCTCCGAAGATGTGAACAATAAAAACTTTCTGACTCATCGCATGACAGTATTTCAGACTACCATGAGCAGGATTTCTTCTTTCATAAGGATTAATGCACTCCCTCCTCCCTCCGTCTCAAATATCTGTAAATTAAGGCTGAAATTTTATCTCAGGCTTCTATTTCACATAAGGAATTACTCTGAGACAACGCCAATCAAGAGCTTTGGGGGAGTTATAGTCCTATTATTTACTGTGGCAAGTATGTTAGTCCTATTATTTACCTAAGGTTTCAAGCTTACCGCCTGATTTCTGAAGGTCCTCTACCATGCTATTTTTGTCTGAAGCCACAGCGCTATGGACTCTTCCTTCCACAGAACAGCACTGTTGAAAACAAAAACTCCAGGAAATTTATAAAGGTTGGTTTTTCTGAAGATGCATGAGGAAGGAAGACACACGAATACTCTGGAGTTTCAATTAGGTTATTCCCCAAATTCCCCTCGGCACCTTCACACTCAATGACCAGGAAGGTACCAACCCTCCTACTCCTCTGTTCACTCAAACAGTCTAGCATGGCGGGTGAACTCCTATTTCTAACCTTTTTCTTCACTAAACAGTCAAACATAGCACAGATTTGTTGCAATCACCATGGAGATCAGTTGGTTTCAAATTAGGCACAAACTGTTTGTTTCCTTTGCTATTTTTATTGTGTTTTGAGCCTATTATGCTCCTCCCACCCTGTCCTTTCTTTATCTTTACTGGCAAATGAGAAAAATCTTACTTTATTGGGAAGTCAAATCCCAGCCACAGCTGCTTCTGAACTCAGTGGGGGATGGCGGTGGTCCCCCCTTCTCAATTGCCTTCCCTTGCTGGTTGGCAACCAAAAAGTCTGCACGAGGTCAGACTCCACAGATGATATGACACAGAAGATGCAAATGAAGTCCCTGTTGGCTGGAAGAAAAATGTGAGCCTTGCTCTACGCAATTTTGTAGGCCTACTAGGGATGGAAGAATTAATTTATTCTCTGCAAGAGGGAATAATAGCTAGGCTTTGGTCTCACGTCTTCAATGGCATGAATGACCCACCAAGGGCTGCCACGAGAGAAATGGCATTATCCTAGTGTAACAAAGAGGGACCAGGATGGGGATGGGGACAGGGATGGCACCGTACAGTGAAGGGGGACGAAATGCGAGCACCTGGTACGAGGAACTGAGGGACAGGAGGGCTGAAGCAACGGAGAGCGGGGAAAGCCAGACTTCTGGGCTGTTTGGATTACACACAGAAAGCAAATAAATCCAGCACCACGAAGCCAGGTGCAAGTGTCACTTTTCCACCGGGCGACACCTGGGCTACTCCCGCCAGAGACTACTGAGCACCCTCTCACCGTGGAAAGGCTGTCCTGCACCACCAAAAGCATGGAGAAGCTGTTATTTGACTCCCAAAGACGTTAAGTATCTAACAGAAGTTCCTCTGGAGGCACAGAAAAAGACACAGGGACCGATAGTGCTGAATGTAGGTTTCCCACAGCCCAATTCAATGGGCTTCCTGTGCCAAAAATGAAGCAGGCTGGGATCTGACAGTCCCAAAGATGCATATGCCAAACGCAAGTCTTTCCCACAGTTCTGTAACAGGTACATCACTTCCTTTAAAACAGCATCAAGTCTCCACTAAAACATCCCTCTGTTTCTGGAATCATACGCAATCCATAATGTAGAACTTAAGTTTAAATTCAAAGACAAATTAAAAAAAAAAAAAATCAATGAAATGCTTTTATGAAACAGGAGATTGATCTGCAGCTTAAAACTTCCAGTAATGTAATATTTTAGAACTTTAATAAATAATGCTTTTATCTTGATTGCAAAATAATACCCTGCCATGAAAACACAGAGCAGAGGTAGGAAACTGTTCAACAAGAATTAAAATGTCACACTTTGCACAGAACGAAGCATTACAATTATTAGTGAAACACATTTTTCAAACTTGTTAACACAAAATTAACAATTACATACATCACTTAATTCTATAAGTGCATATCTCTCAAAGTACCCATTAGCTAACCATGCCTAGTTCAGTTTTAATATACGTGCAGGCTTTGCAGCACAGAGGGGATGTAACTATGCGAGCGCTGGCACAGTAAACCCTGAAATGGCAAGTGCTATTAAACTGAGATGCAATCACATTGAAAGGGAAACATTAACAAACAGCAGACAATTGAGAAGAAAATACAGGGCGCTTGTGTTCTAATACATGTGCTTCAAAACCTTATATAACTATTCATTGTCTAGTTCATCTGGCCAGGGGCCCAGTTTGCTCTATGCTATGCTATACTAATTTTATAATAATAAACTGTTACACAAGCTTTATGCAGTCATGCATATGAAGAGGTTGTGGAAGACATTACATTTGATTATCTTTCTAGCAAAGACACCATCTTGAAATTAAACATAGCCTGGTAGAAGTATATATGAGTTTAAAAAAAAAATACACCCCCCCCAAATGCGAGTATATCATTAAAAACAAAAAAAAAAAAAAAAGAAAAAAGAAAGAAAAAAAATCATTTCAGAAAGGGTCTTTTCCGCCTCTGATTATCACCTTCACGTTATGCATGACAGATGAATACCACTAATCCCATAATACAATGCAAGAATCTGCATGTTCCTGGACTATGTTCGTTTGAGACAATCAGTGATTTTTGGAAATGCATGCTTTTTTTTTTTTACATACACCTTTTCATAAAAACAAAGCAAAATGGTTTACAAAGCCAAAAGGAATGTGTGAAATAGCTGGGGTTTAAAAACCCTTTATGTTATTTGTTGCTTTAGCATGAACCAACACGAACCACTGAGATGCTTCAGCTAAGATTTATCTGTACCACAAAACATTTTGTAGGATAGCAGTTGGAAAACATAGGGATGAGAGTGATGGGGCACAAAAGCATATACAGTACAAACCAGATGCCATCCAGAAAAGTCATTTCATATTCCACATTTGTCTATGGAATTGTCTGAGAATTTTCTGCTGAACATTATTTCCAGGTTTATCACAGCGGTTCAAAACTGGCTATATTTAGTCACTGACCAGTGCCAGAAAGCACTACCAGACTATAGGATCATGGCATATTTTAAGTTTGATATCTCATCAACCATCAAGGCCAGAAATAAATGCCTTTTATAATCAGAAAGAGTGAAAGCCTCAGACCTCCAAGACACACAAGGGTTTTTTTTCAGCTCTAAGTCACCAGATATCAACCTCAAAAATCACATTATTCTGATTACCATTGTGCATCTGCTACTTCCCGACCACCCCCTACATATTTTGATTTCAACATTTTAACATCTAATCTAAAAAACCCCACTAAAGCTAGTGAACCAACGTTTTATGTGGGGCCCCTGAGGCACTTCCACATGCAAATACCACCACCACATACCAAAAGCAAAGAGTCAGCAGTCAAGTGGCACTGAAGTCAATGGGTGTAGGAGCAAACCCCAAAAAGCTTTAATGCCAGATTCTGATTTAAATCACATCACTGTCAATCCCAAGTAATTGACTCCTGTGGATTTACATGAGTGGAAAGGAGATCATAATCTCGCTCTTAACCTTTACCTTTGAAGTAGAGTTGGTCATAAATCCGATTTTTCTATCCAACAGGAAAATGCCAGAATTGCATCATTTTCTTCAAATCGGGCCAGGCAGTCAAAAAAGTTCTGAGCAACACTAACAGGCAACTATCAGGCTCTTCAATTTGAACGTGTCTAATGAAAAGAAACCCACTGAAAATACTTCTACAAATCAAAACTCTTTTGTCTCAAATGGTTTTGACATTAAATTGTGTCCAACTGAACCGTGGGTCCCAGGGCCTCGTACTCCTGAGCTCCACCATGTCAAGCACTGAGCGCCCGGAGCTGCTGCGATGGTACAACCGCTGTGGAGACCGTGGAGCAGCACCAGACCTCATCCAGAGAAAGGGAGGGGCACGTGACGTGGCCACACTACCATTGCTGTGGCAGAGTTTGTCCCCAAGAGTATGTCGACCCAGCACGATAAAGTTCAGTCCTTCCAACCCCAGGCCAAACATGTCATTTCAACCTTTCTGATGGGGGGGGGGGGAGGAAAAAAAAACAAAATCCAAACAGACACATAGCGGCTGTGGGCTGCTACTGTGGAAAAGATTTCCACTGCATTCACATGGCATCTTCCAGTGACAAAAAAAAGCATCATGGACTTGACTCAGAAGAGTGCGAAAACCTCCTGTGAGGTAGAAGTTATGCCAGAATTAAAACGCAAAATGAGAAGAAGTGGGAACCAGGTGGCAACGCAAGAGAAGGGCTGGAGCCAAGCCCCACGCAAAGGGGTTTGCCTGGCACTTAGACCCATCCCATGAAATCTCCACCGAGGGAAGCAGGAACTTTACCTATTCTCTAGCTGCAGGTGGAATACCACACAAGGTGGCAAAAATTTCCTTAGGAGTGTTTGTCAACTTTCTATAATTTATTTTAACCATTGTTACATTGTTTTGGTCTAGGCTCCCAAAACTAAGACAGCCCAACCAACTGCAGCCTCCTGCAACTGCTTCTGGCTGCGCAACTCGTCTCATCTCTGCATCTGACTGACATGCAAGTTGGAGCTTGTATATGTTACTTTGGATTGTCCGACTTTTAATGGATATTCATGCTCAGACCCAAACAGTCAGCTCAGCCCTGACGCCTTCTCCAGCTCACCTGAAATGGGAGCTGATGTTTCTGCTCATTCATCTCTGCTTCCTTTGCTCTCCCGAATATTTCTGATGGTTGCTAGGCAACTATTGTTGAATACATGCATGAGGCATTAATTGTCTGAGCTCTTTAAAAGAGGAAAATTCTTTAAAACTGAGGACATTGCCGTACCAAAAATAGGATATTTCCTTTATGAAGGGCAACACTCATGGCTGGGAATGTTGATGGCTGCAGTATGTCAGAGGCTAGATGAGTCACCAAGATTACTCACATACAGCGCAGCACAAAAGAAGTGTCTTAGGAGACCTGACTTTATTATAAAGTTTTATTTTAAATGAAGTGCTTCAGATCTAGTCTTATCTTCCGCCTGCTGTCATTGGGATATCACAGTCCACATTTTCATGAAATTAATGGCGTTGCGTCCAGCCCCTGTTAGAGACAGTGTTAGAACTTACTGACTGTATCAATTCACTACCTTCTAAACCCAAAATGGCACTGGCAAGTACTCCTCTTCACTACACTTCAAAGAGATACTGTAGTCTCGCTGCTGATCCTAAGTGCTCTGTGCTCCTTACCCGTAAATGTGGATTTCATTTTATAGGGTCTTTTTTTCCAAAATACATTCCAATGTCATGATCAAGCTCTAAAGACAGTAAACACAGACTTCTATAAATTGACTTTAACTTCTAAACTAAACAACTGCAAGGATTTGCAGCTAGGTAATTTTTGGGGTTTTTTTGTTTTATAACAAACCCATCTCTACCATAACTAAACATTCACAATGTACATGTATTCATCTTAATTACAGGCTGCCTTTCAAAACAACCAACACCATAAAAACCCTGAAGAACCATCATTTTTTTGGCAAATCAGTCAAATGATTATGGTTCATTGCAAAATCGGGATGCTATAAAAGAATGAGGGCAACTGTACTGCTAATTTTGAACATGGTATTCTGAGCTAAGAGCTGCTAAAGACCCTGGGAATAATCTTTTCCCTGTTTTTCAAACTTGTGCTCTACCTCTGTGAAAGTATGTAATGGGACACAGGCTTTTGCTTAGATAGCAAAGTTCAGCTGAGGTTTGTAAGACTTTAAAGATGAAGTGACTTATTTAATCAACGAAGTGAGAAGTAGAATCATCAACACCTACTTAAAGTAAACATGCCACCCTACAGCAAAGAGCTGTTTTCACTGGGAGTTTAACAACTTCTACTACAGTTGCAAATCCAGAGTGAAACACAGGAGGGTGATGACAGAGCTGGAAGGTTGCACAGTACCTCTCTGTTGAAGCAGCAGCAATGTCTGTGAATGTCACCCATGTTAGCAGGATGATCACCATTAGCCTTTTCACATATTCTCTCACCCCTTCTGTGGGCTGAAACTGCTGATTTCAAATAAATTCCTCCTCTTCTATTACTCACTTGTTGCTAACACCTGCTTTTTAATTAACATGCTCTTTAAAGCTATTACGCAAAAAGGTAAGGTGACTGGAGAGGTCTGTGAAGGACCCATCAGGGAAGACTCATGAAGCTGGTATAGTAAGTCTGTAGATGATCTCGCAGTCTGTACCTGCACATTTAAATGAGATGCTATTGAGTTACATTTTCCATACTTCAACTGAGGAGACAGCCCTTCGTAGAAGTTACTGAAGTGGCCTAAAATGGACCAGGTCTAATTCTCCCTGAGCTGATCTCCCCACCAGAGAACAGGCAAGGGCCTGAGGAGCCCCAGGAGACCAGAGCAGAGGAGCATGCTGGCTGGTCGGTGCTGCAAGACAGGCAACTGCTTGTGGTGGATGGAGACTGGTAAGGAGAACAAAAGAGGGCATGGGGTATCAACAGCCACCAAGGTGGACCAGTGAAGACACTGGGATTTAGCTCCTAATGCACCAACTTCTGTAACCCTGTTCCTCAGCCTCCAATCCACAGAGCAGATGCAAAACTCTGCCTTGTCTACTTAGGAGCGTAAGCAAATTTTAGGAAGGTTTGTTTTATTGTATTATGGACACAAGGTCCAGCACAATCTAGCCTTTACTGGCCCAGACGCTACAATTACATATCTTAATACAGTAACAGTTTTTAAAGTCAAAAGGAATTAGTAGGATATTAGCGCCTTGTTTACTTTCTGCAAATACTGCCTACAGGATGTCAGAGTGACCACTGGGTGAAGACAGCATCTCTTGCTTCAGTAAGGATCATGTCTTTGGAAAGCAGTCTTGATTTAAAAGATTCAGGTAATAAAGAATCTATGTTACTCCTAGCTAAGTTGTTCCCATGGTTAATTACCCCTCACTGCGAGGTAATTGTGCCTTAGTTTCAGCACTAATTTATCTGCTTCCACTTTGAAGCACAGGGTCCTGCTATGTGTCTATTTGCCAAATTAGAGAGGCCTCTACCGTCACAGGTCTTTTCCTCATGGACTTACTAACAGACCATGATCGGGTCCCTTCTTAGTCTTCTCCACGCACTAAAAGGATTGACATTCTTTAGTCTTTCACTTGAAGGAAAGTTTTCCATGCCATGAATTGTTTTTTGGGTCCTTCCTTAACCCTGTCCAGTATTTCAATACGAAGTGCAAAGCACAGGCGTCAGAATAGCACACAAAGCTGAAAGTGGGGAAAAATCTCTCTAATAAACTCTTCCTCCTCTTCCATGTTCCTCTGCAGCCTGTAGTGCAGAATAATACGTTTGGGTATTAGCAGCGCAGTTATCCCATGAAATTGTATCACCCTTTTTGCAGAAAGCCATCATCATTTGAGTAACTTACCAAAAATGTTAGCTCTTAGGGGGTTTGATAATGATTTCCTCTAGAGTCACATGCAGCAGTAGTAACACCTCTCTATTTCTTCTCACTATTCCCCTGCTTATTCCTCTAAGAACCAGGTTTGCTCTCCTACCCTCGTCAGTTGGTTATCTATCATTACCCTCAAGTAATTTATGGCATTAAGACCAACACAGCAGCTCTGAGGCACAAGGAATTGCTTGTCTGATCACTAAAAGACCAAGATACAGCTATATATAATACTTGGGCCCAAACTTCAGCTGAAATGTAATCTCTCACTGCTTCACTGGCCTTTGGCCCATAGTGGACCATAAATCAACTAAAAAACATTACAAAGTCCTAATTGCCAATGATAAACAAAAAAAAAAAAAAAGCAACACTGTGTGGTTTTTTTTTAAATTTGCCTTCTTATTCAGTACTTAGGCATAAAAACAAGGTCCTGTGAAGAAACTATCAGCATCCACTGGCTATCACTGGGAAGATGGATGCTCACACCATACCGCACTGGTATCTTCTCCAGTGGACACAAGCAAAAAGGGATTGCTGAGGTCTCTTTAGCTGTTTGTGTAAATGATAAACTAATTCACATATTGTCCTTGATCTGCCTGATCAGGTTTATGAAGATGCTGACAGGTAATGAGAACTTACTCAAACAGCACTAGTGTCAATAGAGGGAAACCCTCCTCCCCCTCTGGATCACCCTTAATGCCCTCACTTGATTTCAGAGAGAGAAAACTATAGCAAGAATTTTAATGCCTTATTTTGCCTCTTTTGCAATTTGATTTAAAAACAAATTCACAAAAACCCAGCCACATGGAATTTGAATTCTGCAGAAGTCTCACCCACCAGTAATTACTACTGCACTGTTAAAAACTTTAAAAGAAAACAAACCCAAACAAAACACTATTTTTCAATTAATTTTCTTCCTCTGATTTCTCCCCACATTGCATCATCTCCCAATTACTGTGATTTTGCTGAGTGTGCCAGTTTCTTAAAGACACAGCTATAAAATGTATGGACTAATTGTTGAGCAGAACTGAAGAGCTATTAAAACTGCAATAGTACAGCACTTCCAATGGTAGGCTATTATTTCTACATGATTGGTTTTGTACAGTCCAACTCATGCAGTGAAACTCTTAGATAAATTAACTCCTTCGTTTTGACATAAACATCAAAGGGAGAATTAAAGGAGAATGAACATGATTTTCTGCTGCTATTTTAGACATACTGTTCATAACACCCATGCATGTTCCTGGAAAGTTACAAATTATTTAAATTGAGAAAGCCATTTGCTGTTTTATCAAGTCTGTAATACATAAAATTTGGCTCCAGAATTATCTCATTTTCCCATTTCATGTTTCCCTGTCATCTACATGGTAGAGCATGTTTACAGAACTTTATAGCTATAATATACAATTCAGTCATTTCTAAACAGCTCTATAAGAGTAATTCTGAAATGTACACATTTTAAAGATTACTTAGTGAACACCAAACCCCTTCCCAGCTGTTTTAGATTTTGAATTTCCCAATAAATGAATAACATACTAAAAAAGCAAACAAGATCTGACATTATTTAGTCTAAGTTTCTAAAATGGCATAACATCTGTAGCTAAAACCAATTTTGAATAACTATATTTAACTAGAGCAGTATTCTATTATTCATAGCTCATTTTCCTTACAGACTAGGGGACTTAATGTGGTGTTCAAACATTTCAAACATTTCTTTTAATTGTTTAGTCCTTCCAACAGCCAAACTGCAGCAAAAAGCGGGGGGGAGTCTTCACTGATATCTTTCATATATATTCATGTGACCAACCCATGATCTCAGTTAAGTGCCACAACTGTTCATTAACACACATCACAGCCCCCCAGTCAGCACCGCGAGCTTTGAATCCATGCCAGAAGCAGGGGCTCAACAAATGGCACTTTGACCTTTTCACTACTAACTTCAATCTTTATTAAAATCTGTGAGACGTCAGCTCTGTCTCCCTCTTTTACCATCTTTTATCTGCTCCCAAAATACCTAATATTCATTCATTAAATGGAAAAGTTTGCTACATTCTTATGTAATGATAGATTCGCCTTTCACTTGCACTCAGCTTGTGAAATGCCTTTGATTAAAAAAGAGAACGAAACGCCCCCTCCCCCTGCCAAACAACTCTAAATTCAGATTGCTCACTCATTTCCAGGGAAATCAAGCGTGCTGCCTAATATTAAAAAATCTCGCGGCATCCAGGCAAGTTTATTTTATGTTTCTCTTATTAAATTCTAACTTTGCAACACACGAAATGCTCACCCTGCTCTTCGCTTGCTTTTTTTAATTTCACGTTTGCATCTTCACATCTTCAGCCTGAGCATTTGTGGGGGGATAGAGACTGATTTTTTGCCCAGCAGGGTTTCTGTTCCCTACAATAGAGTCACCAAAACCCGTAGTCCCATGGAGGAAAATGTAACTAGAGACAAATAGAGGCTTTGATCATTTTTATGGTGCTCAAATATAGATTGGGGGGGGGGGGGGGGGCGAGAAAGCATGCCCTTTTTTTTTTTGCCTAGCAGTGATTAACTAATTACATTTTAATGAAAAAATCAGAAAAAGTTCACGAGTCATTTATGTGTTTTCATTCTTTGTAAACTTTCTGGCACACCCTATATGCTTCATTTCTTGCTTTAAATAAGTAAGTACTGGAAAATATGCATAGTATTTGGAACCAAGGGGAACGACATATTAATTTGAAGTTTGCTTTGTGTAAGTTTGCGTTTTCCAGATTTGAAACGAAACTTCAAGGAAACCTAAAACTCGCCTGCAACCTTTAATTCATACCCCCCCTTCACCCACGGATTATCTAGAAGGTATAAGCTATTCATTTAAGCGGCACAGTGAAGTATCATCATTAGGTGGCTTAGTTGCCTGGGATACTACTATCAGCCTGACCAGGAGGGAACCTGGGAAGCGTGAGCTCCAAAGGGGGGAAAAGTAAACAAAGTAATGAGTAACTGTTACAGCTCCTTGAAATGTGTACATTAACCTTGGTATTGGGAAACTATTTGCTTTTTAGAGGCAGCACCCTCTGATTGAAATAATGACAAATATTTTGGAAATTCCGTCCGAAGCCAAAATGAAATTACTCAAGTGCACTCCGGGAGAACAAAGCTTTTTAGTATACCTTCAAATGAACTCAGGTAAGTTTACAAATGGCCTATACCTAAAAGACCATTAACTAAAATTACATTTGTTTTTATTGAAAGACAGCCTCAAGTGCTGACATGTAATATATGACATGTGATACATAATAATACTCTTAAACCAGTTCTGACATAATATCTCCCAAGGCATAATAACCACAAATGACTGCTTTAGTTAAGAACTAGCCAGAAGCAAAACAGATCCATGTAAAAGTAGCTTTCACCATAAATACCTCAACAATATTTTATGTCACTTTGTAAAAAAGTTAAAGGAGTCCCATAATAATTAACAACAAAAACTTCATGTTCTTTACTATTGTATGGTGGTTGTGAAAGGTTATTTCATAGTCCCGCAGCTGCCAATGCTGTAAATTATGCAGGCACCAAGAAGCATTAAGGAGAAATAATAGCAATTTAAACTAAGGCTGACGTAATTCATGATAAACAGTCATTGGAAAATATTACAATGTTGTCTTTTTTGAGTGGGTTTAATCAGAAGAATGTGACCATATTCTGACATAAACCACTTCTCTTTTCCATTGTACGGGCGCAGGAACTGGGGCCCTTCCTTGGCTGCAAAGGTCTACCCTGCTCCCGGCCACCGCTGAGCCCTGGCACCTTGGGGACGCTGCCTGCGAGGCTTGAGACACTGGTGGACTGAAAGCTCTCCCGAGACAAAGCTCAAGAGTCTGGGCAAGCCCGGTGGTCCACGGGAGCCAACAAAACCAGGGGAATGTTCAAACGAGGATGCTCTAATGAAGGCATATTGCAAAAAAAAAAAAAAAAAAAAAAAGATGGCTCCAGAAATGAGAACATGTATGACGGACACGGCGCACACTCACGATGAACGCAGCTCGGCTTACTTTTCGCTATAATGACAAAAAGTCATTTTGATAGCTGAATCATAAAACTAGCCACCGAGTGGAAATCTTATACAGGAGGAATTAGTCATTTATATCTACAATCACTTAGTGAATGGACACCAATAAAACAGACGTGTGTGTAATAGATGACAAAACCTGTGTGACAAGTTACAGTTATCAGGCACAGAAGAACAGCTCGCTTGCTAACCCTTCATTTGCTGCAACTACACATTAATTCTCTGCCAAACTCTGGGCGATAAAACACGTAAACCCCACAATACTATCACATAGTCACTACTCAATTAACAATTAAAAAGGAGAAGTTGTTAAAAGTGCCAGACTGAAGTGGGCACACCCAGGCCCCCAGCTCTGCCACAGGGCGCTGGCAGGCGGGAGGGCATCTCACCTCTGGTCCCCTGAGAGCCCCAACGCCCGGGCTGTCCCAGCAGGGAGGCCATACCGGCCACCCCGCAGGGTTCACAGCCCTGATGCTTCCTCAAGCAGCCGGGTCACGGCCACCCGCAGCCCAGGAGCACCGTGGGCACGCGGCACCGCGCACTCACAGCGTGAGCCCTTCTGTCTCCTGGACTGCTACCCAAGGGCCCCCGAAGAAGTAAGGATCCATACCAATTTCCCAAGCACACTTGCCACAGGAGCTGTGCTCTCGCAGCGGCACCGGCCAGCCTCTGCAGGCTTCTTGGGCAGCTACCCCGCTACTCCGTGCAGGACAGACGGCCACCACCAGCCCTGGCTGAGAAGTGGTGCAGAGGGGCCAGAGGAAATGGGCAGAAGCAGCTTTTCCGGCAGCACCTGCCCCTCCACTCAGCATCTGCTGCCTTCCTGAGGGCAGCGGGAACACGCAACCCGAATAAAATCAGCAATTCCGTAGATGTTCTCCACAAAAGAGTTTTGATTATGAAGTTGAAAATAATCTATCCTAATATTTATCCTGGTTACAGCTATGGTTGCTAGTGAAAATGTACTTTAAAAAAAAAATGTATAAGCTAACAGCATTTGTTTCTATTGAAGTTCTTGCAGACAGGAAGGTATTTTATCTTACTTTACCACACATTACGTTCACTTAACAGCTTGCTGTTAACATTGGGTGAGATTCTGCCCTTGGTTAACTGGTGAAAAATCTTGAGTAACAGCCACTGAAGTGGATCGAGTTATTTTGGATTTACGCCACTAAGTGAGACAGAACGTGACCGCTTATCAGTGCCTTTTTGCTTTGAGTATACAAATATTTTATGCATTTCAATGAGTGACAGAATGCAAAACTTGCAAATATTTATTTTTAGATGTATGGGGAAAAAGTAATTAGAGCTAAAAATGTTAAGAATGAAGAAATCACTTAACAGAAGCAATTATGTTGGGCACATAAACAGCTCTGCCTTCAGACATTTTATTCAAATGCTGCAGAGAACACTAGAAAATATCAATTGTTTAAAAAAACTGCAAGTTTTTTTTCACAACTGAAAAATCAATCATTATAAACAACATCTGGGGATCATTAATATCTTACTCTACAGTTGAATTAACAAAATAAGAAAGAAGTCTGACCAGAATCCAGAACATTTCCAGATTTGCTTTTTCAAGCTAAAAGCTTATGTTTGCAGAGGTGGGGTGGGGTGGGAGGGAAGGGGAAATGTACATTTATCTATATTGTATATAGCACTATTATGCATTAATCGTGACTTCCCCTCCAGCTATGTCCTGGTTTTGTTTTGAGAGAGTTAAAATTTGAAATATTTAGCTAAGCCACCCTGCCCAGGACCTTGGAAGATTTGCATGTTTTTCAGACTGTTGGAGATGCCACCGTAAAGCTCCATCTAAGGAGGTCCCAGTATCCATGATAATAAAAAGCCTCCATACTCTTCCTATCACGTTTCTAAATGCTTAAACATTCTAGTCTTAGCAGAGGAGCACTAACACCGATCCCACTCTAACACCACATCTGTGTTAAAACAAAGAAGCCCAAAGCATCTACCTGGAAACTTCAGGGTTTTCTGAACTTCGCTGATATAAATTATCCTGCAGGTAGCTAAAACAGTCAATAGCAATAATACTGATACTTTACGTCAGCTGAAAAACATTAAAAAACCACCCTTTCAGGCCTAAGTAAAATTTTTGTGCTAGAGCTGGTATAAAAAGAAAAGCCAACTTTGACTCACACAAATAAAGAAAGTCACCAACAGGAAAACTGTATTTCATTTAGACTGGAAACATTCTTTTTTTTTTTAAGTCTCATTCCCTGCCAAGATTTTGTTTTGTTACGTTTTTCCCCTAAACAACTGATTTTATCTGCGAGTCATAAACTTCTGTAAACTGAGATGTATAATGAAAGCAAAGACCAAATTCCAGTTCTACCAGGAGTAATGGTACCACTCCATACCCTGAAGTCAGCAGCTTTCATCGACGCATTTTTTCTGGCACACGACCTACCCCTAAAAAGCCCCTTCTTCTTCAGAGTGCTATCCTGCCACAGCTTCCCTGGTCAACAACAAGAAGGAAGGTAACTCGTTATCAAATAGTTGGCTCAGCTGGGAGGACAGGTAAGTCATCCCTCACTCCTAACCACACCCTGCCAGCCCTGAAAATGAGAGAATCTGCGTTCTGCATTGTTTTACACGGAGATCTGAGTTGTTGACAGTTTTGGGTTTTGTTTTGTTTTTAATGTAGGTGATTTTTCCCAACACAAGCAATATATCATTACGTTTTTTATGGGGGAAGGGGAGAGAAGGGAAGTGAGGACTGCAATGCCCTTTACACATCATTTTTTTCAATAAGCAGTTTCCCCTCTGTATTGCTCGTTACGGTAAAATGACGAAGTTTCATTTTTCAGAGAAAAAAATATATTAATACCACAGCAGGATGTAGTTCTCTCACTTTTTGGTATGAAATGTTTTATAAAAAATTGGCCTTTACACGCAAAAATAAAACTTTTAACCTTCTTTTGGGGGTGAACAAGTGTTTACACTACCCCAGGGACCAAACAGCTTGTTTAATGGCATATTGGACCCAGCATGCTATAAAAATAATCCAAAATGATTTAAAATTTACCAAATAGATTTTAAAAATTGAGAAGAAATAAGGTATTCAGTTTTCTCTCACACTCCTGTTTATAGAAAAAGCAAGCCCATGCTTACAAAATGAAAGCGAGCCTTCTGGTTCATCTTTAGCAGGCAGGATTTATAATATTTACCCAGCAAAGTACCATGACAAAACTTTCTTTGCGAGATTTTCACCCGGTGAAGCTGATGGAGCTGTAGAAATCTGCCATCACCCAAGCACCTGACCCTCTTGCTTCTAAGCTGCGCATTTTTTCTCGCCGCCCTGCAAGTCCCCAAACCCGGAGAAGGCGGAGGTCATGCTGATAGACACATCCGTACGCTACCTTGCTGTAGGGGCCCACACACATTTGGCAATGCAGCCCACAACTGGGCTGCGAAAGGACCCACGCTCATCCATGTGCCCTGGAAGTCACTCTATGCAGTGAGGCAGGCACAAGTCTGGTAGAAGGCCAAGTCACCTCCTTCAGACAAGAAAACACAGAGGACGTGTGCTGCTCTAGCAACAACTGCACACTGATTTCTGCCCAGTGACCCTCAAATCCATCTTCTGGACACTGCACAGGGAGCTTTGCCTCCAACTAGATCTCTTTGGTCTATAATGAAAACTATTAGGACCCCTATTTTTTCATTCCTTCTCCCTTGCAGCATATATGACCACACAGCAAATGCCAGTAAACTATATGCATTTACAAAAGTTATTCAATAACAGTAACCCCAGAGGCTGATAAATGAAAAGGATTTTGAAAAATGTCTTTCCCAGTGATCTTGAGTTGAAGAGAAATGAATTGTTCTGCTAGTACATATTATTTTTAATTTAAGGGTGCAGGGGAATGAGGAAATAGGGTTTTGTTTTTTTTCCACGTGCCAATTAATAGGAGCAGTTAGATAAAGGAATGCATAGGTGAACTCTAGACTGTGCAGAGAAATAAAACGAGGCCATGAAGAGGACTGATCCCATTTGCTCAGCCTGCTGTGTCCAACAGGTCCATCCCTCCCTCGGACAGGCAGACACAGCCCGCGGGGCCACGGCAGGGACTCCACTGCCACTGCTGCCGGGGTCCAGCCCGAGGTCTGCCTGTGGCCCTAGCTCAGCACCATCTGCAAGCCTGCACGGGCTGGTGGCACTGCCAGGCAAGGCTCAAGCCTCTGTGCTTCAGTTCGACCATGGAGAACTCCACTCCAGCCTTCCATGCAGGTTCAAAATCTCAGATTTCTTGTTCCTGGACAGTGACACCGGCATTCTGTTATCCACCTGGACTGTTTTGTGCTGGTGAGGACCTCTAATTGCTCTTACTTCAGGAGGGGAACAGGTACACATATGACTGCGGTCATACCCATGAACTTTGGCATCAAGACATCCAAGCATGGCTTATGTCTTCTGCTTTCGGAACAGAAGCAAGCTTTTGAGCCTGTTTGCATTCTGGAGGGGAACCCTCCAAGGCAGTTAGATTAACTAATCAGTAGTTACATCAACAAGAATGGGAGCGGGAGGCTTTCCACTCACAGCAGTCTTTCCTCTGTAAATGGAGAGCAAGTCCTTCCCTGGCAGGCTGCAAAGAAATAGATGCAAATGTTTGAGCCTTCCAGCTGCTGAGTCGGCTCCTCGGCAGCCCACTTCTCCAGGGCCTCCTCAGTGGGACGTTGTGGCACACCGAACCAAGTTAGAGGAGAAGCAGAAAAGGACTTTGCAAGAAAAGCGGACCTGAATATTCCTGCCCAAACCCCTTGGGCACGTGCCATACAGCAGTGCACAGGCAGGACGGATGCAGACACAGGTAGCCGCAGTGTCAGCAGCAGGTACTGTCTGTGGTAGCCCATGCTGAAGCCGCAAGGAAAGCTTACCGCAGCCTAACCCTTACAGCTCTATGGAAATACAGAGGCCATCCACACGGGGCTGCCTGAAGCATCAAAGCATCTCTTCCAGCCACATCTGCAGGAGCTGACAGACAGCATCTACATACCTTTTCTACTTAAAAAAGAAAAAAAATCCCACACCAAAACCCCATTATTTATTGACAACAAAACTTAGTTTTTCTCCCTCATTTCCTGCTTTGTTTATTTTTTGTTAACCCCCACAGAACGGCGAAGAAAATGGGGAGGATGAAAAGGAGTCAGAGCTGAACAAAATGTTTTTGTTAAAAATGTATAATAAAAGTAGAGACAATACTTCCTGGAAAAAAAAATTTTCTCTATTAAAACTGCCTAACAAGGACAACAGCTTACACGCTGCGGTGAATGGGGCTCTTTGTAAAGGTGTTTCTGGTGTCTCACTTGTGAAGTGCTGTACCTGTTGCACAGTACTCCAACGCTCAGAGAAGGTGTAACACCTTCCCCAACAGCAACGTTTCTGAAGAAGACCTGGTATCCATATCAGAAGCCAGCATTCTCACATAAGGACATTAGTAGACCATATTTCCCAAACTTTGTACTTGCTTTAGAGTTTGGAGAATTTCAGGTGATGGGGAAATACAGGTGTTCCTATCTTGTTCCTTCTGCACACTTCTTTCATTTGCAAGTTAAGAAATAGCCAAGCCCTTCAAATTAAATGTGTCTGCATCTCCTTGTAGACACCTTTTAAGAATTTTAGTCACATTTCTGTAATCTGGTCTCCCCTCAGATTTGACTGATAAATACCAGTGCCTTAGAGTAATCCATTTATCTACTGTACCACCCTGCCTCTGTTTAGCTTTAGCAGTCATCACTTTCCACATGTGACATCAATCTACATGATACCAATGTAAACTGTTTGTGTAACGAAGTGTTGTACATTTTATTGTCCCGCCAGCAAAGAGAAGGATAAAATAGCCCTTTGCCTGTTGTCTTCAACAAAGGTAGTATAATTGACACCATACATTTTGCAATACAGAAACAGAACCATACATCGGCCAGTTTTTTCTTCCTAACACAGCAGGGCGTGCAAATTTTACCACATCATTACTTTCATATAAAGAGTAGTAGTTTTTTGTTTTTATAGGCATTTTAAAAAATCTGCTTCTTAAACCAAACTAAATTTTAAAATACACATTATGAATTTCTATGGCTAAGATTTCTGTGGCTCTGATTTGATAATGAGATAATTGCCTTGCAAAGGTCAAGAGAATGGCATAGTCAGCTTTCAGAGACTCAACAAAGCACTTGCTATGGTTCACTAAGCGTGGTTTCTGCATCACTCCACATCTCTTTGATTCATCTATTACTAATATTCCATGATACACTTACATTATGGATCCAACTATTTCAACAAACCTGTAATCAAGGAATGACCCTGAATAAAATACTCCACAGAAAGCAGATGGCACGCTCATCAAACGCCTTCAAGCCTAAAATAACCTTTCCTATATAAGAAGGATAGTCAATTAAAACTGAACTTCAGATTCTGAGCTGGAGCTCAGAGTAAATAAAAATCGACATGATACTGTAGTGTTACTGGACCAAACTTGCAGGGCATTTAATTCATTTTTTCACCACCCCCACCCCCTAAAAGCAACCAACACTTTTATTCATAGTTCATTCAAAGCCTGTAATGTTTTGTGTGAGTGTGAGCAGACTTGACAGTTTGGGCACGATCCTGCAAAAGCTTGACATTACAAAATTAAAACTATTCACAGCAGTAATGTGCTCCGGTGATGACACCGTGTGAGGAAGGATCGCTCCTGCCTGTCAGGAGCTGATTCATGTACCAGCAGAGGAGCAGTCCCGCACTAACTCACAAAATGCTCCAATGCCACTGGTTGGGTTGGCGTTTCTCTGCCAACACAACAAGACCTGGACTGGGTGCCAAGCTCAAAGCCAGCGTGCTAGAGTTAGGAAAAAGGGGGAGATGATTCTCCCATTACAGTCATTGTTGAAACCCTCCCCTCTCACTCCCATTATTATATATTAAATGCATAATCAGCAATTCTCTCTCTAAGAGACCACAAGAGCTTCCCTGCAGAGATGTAGGGATCTCGCACAGCAAAGGTGTACCCACCGCTATGCAAACAGACTTTGCTAGCATTAGCCACAGCACTCATCCATCTGGTGATATGGGTAATAAAACTTAATTCTCACAGCATAGGTACACTGCTAAAGAAATTACACTGGACCCATTACTGGAGTTACCCCGGGTGTGTACACAACACACATTCTGCCACACATTCAGCAGCACATCCGCTGCCCTTGGGTTGATCTGACACAAAAAAAAAAAAAAAAAAAAAAGGTGTGAAATCACCTGGCAGCTATCGCGAGTTGAATCTTGCAGCCTTCTCTCTCAGGTCTAAGGGGCTGCGTACCCCTCTGCAGCTGCAGAGTATTCTCTATACCCTTTGAATTAAGAGGTCACCTCCCAGAAGTGCCTCTGCAGTTGTACAATCAAGTTCCTAGCACTGGCAAAGCCCCCAATGAAAAATCCCATGTTCCAGGAAGGCCAGAAACACACCAGCTATAGCTGACATTTGTTCAGGGCCCTGGGAGCATACACGCGGTTGATGAGTGCTCTGCAACAGCAATGGGACGCAGAGGGAGTCTCTCCTATTTTGCACTTGTTAGCATATTGCACCAACAATGACATTAAAAAAACCCAACATGATTTGTAAACCTTCTGGAAGGACATAGGCTATAGGTGAATGGTTAAGGTAGATAAATTTCAAATCCAGACAAGGGATCCTTTCACTCAATCCGAGTAACTGTGCTACAGACTCTACCCATGTAACATTATCTTTGATCGTGATAAACTCAGGTTGCAATACTGAGATCACTAGTGGCTAGAAGCCTTCAGTCTCACAGAGGAAAGAGCACATTTGGTACTTAACATTTCAAACATAAATAGCATTGGTTCACTTCAAAGGAATCACATCTTCCCCTTGGAAATCAGTGGATGCTTAAAAAGAAGAAAGATGTCTTTACCTGTGAGAAAAAAAATAGCTGTAACGTGACTTACCAAACTCATCACATATACTTTCATTTTCTATCAGAGTAGGATGATCAAATGTATCCCGACAGTAGAAGATTTGGGGGTTCTTGCTTGTTACTGCAATGCCTCCCAGGGCTAAAACAAACTGGTCTGTTAGTATTGAAGAAGGCTTGTCCTGAATGCGCTTTAACATGGAACGATATCGACAGTACTGTGGGTAGCTGAGAATTAGCAGGTTTGAATCTTCATCATCCTCACCTGGAAGAAGAAAAAAACACAAAAAAACCTCTTAGTATGTCAGAAAAATACAAAACAAGGGCTGTAACTCAAGCATCTCAGAAAACCCCTGGCCCATTGGTTCAGTCCTTTCTCAAGACCTATGTTTTATAGCACAGTCGTTTTCAAAAGAAAGGTTAAAAATAGAAATTTAAAAAAATGTTTATTGAAACAGCTTCTTTTCTGGCTTTCTGTTCCGTTCTCCCATGCTTACCCACACAAACTCTACCTGGATGAGTAAGAAAACACTGCTTTGCAGAAGTTGGCCAACGGCCTGAATCAAAGTGCTCTCCATACTTTGCCAACTTGGCTGCTTTGATAGAAATACTATCTGTCATTTTCACTCAGCTCCCTATACAGCCTTACTGAACTCATGTTTACACCAGCTAACATCTTTTAAAAATAATAATATACAAGCCCCAGAGCATACAGCTATTAATTCTCCTTTGAAGTATCTGATACTGGCAACTACCAAAGGGCCCCTGGGCCAGGGAGCTGGGCTGATCTGACCTGGTCATTGATGCTAAGCTACCCCAACAGGTGGAAATAACTTTCCTCATATTAACTACAAATGCAGCAGGACTCAATAAAACACCTACAGAGCACAACGAGCAAATGAATTTCCAAACAGCTCGCACTATCGAAATGTGGGCTCAAAATACAAAGCAATCTAGAGCTCAGACCTTTCCATTCCCCCAGATTTTAGATTATATTAGGCATAAAGGCGGCAGACTTTGAAATATCACAATCAAGTTTCATCATATGATAACCAGCAGGAAACCTAACAGCAAAAAAACCCAACCAGTGATGCAAACATGAGAAATTATTCATTTGCAGGCATGCAGCCAGTACTTAACAGCACTTCTTTTTATGCTCATTTATCTCCTCAGGTGGGGTAACTGAACGTGGCTTTCCATGCATGCCAATGAAGACAAACCAAGAGCATGCAGTTTACATTTTCTGCTGTATTCTGATTACTGAATAACTCAGCTATTTCTTCTGTCAGAGACAAAAGGTCTACTATTTAATCCCATTACCAATACTGAAATCATCCTTCTTACCTTTAAAGTAAAAATCACTTCAGATATTGAAAGAAATGTCAGATCAGTTCTCCCCAACTAAATACGATGGCACAACTCATCTTGATTCGCATGAGGCAATGGAAATGTTGACACATAAAAGGCTAAATTTTAAGAAGTTTCTGGAAGCAGATACATCACCTAGAATGTCATCACTGCAGACGAATGCAACGCTGCGAAAAAAATCAACACAGCAGACGGACTTGGGAAGTACTGTTTTTACAAGCATAGCTCCTGAAAGCCATCGCTTTTAAAAACTCAGAACTTTCCCCACTACCCTGACAGAGGTGGGGAGATCAAACAATTTGAGTGAAAAAGTAAGAGTAATACCTTTTAGTAAACAGCGTTTACATTACTTTTCTAAGAAAACAGAATTTATGGCCCTAAAACCTCTTCTGGTCAATCAGGATGTGGTCATGCTTTTCTTTGTTTTCAACAAGTAAGTATCCCGTAAGCCTACACAACAGCACGATTGAGCCAATTGCTCCTGGGAATAAGGCTCTCTCTCCTTTATTAGGAAACTCTAAAAATCAGATCAGGAAAACTGCTCTAGGAATTAACAAGCACATGATCCATCCTTTAGCTCCTTTGAGAGTTTCATATATGCCTGCCTGGCAGTTATTACTACTTTATACCTTTGTGTAGATAGTGGTGAGCTGAATCTGTTGATCTGACAGCACTTTTCTTATGCCAGGATGTGGTCAGCTTTTTAAACAGGGTGTATATAAATGTATGTCCCATGTGCCTTTGTAGTAAACCATTAGTTTCTAGACAAATGTGCTGCAAGTCCCTGCGCAGACCTACACAAACTTTCTACCCCTGACAACTGACGACTTAACTCAAACCCCTGGCATAAATTAAGTAATTTTTTACAGGATCACTTTTACACAAGCCTGTGCAACTCCAACGAGTACTTTACGATGCATTTGTTTCCTTTCTGTATTCACTCCAGGTTCAATAGATAAATCTAAGAATGAACAAAGGCTGAATAAACTGAAGATTTGTTTAGTGAAAGACAAACAGAGTGTTCCTGGAACAAAGACTTTTTTTCTCAACCACGCCCACATGAGAAAAGAGAAATCAAAGCAGACCAATCCCTAATAAAATGCAAGCGCAGAGAAGAAGTATTTTTCTTCTAGCAAAATCTAACACGTGCCATTTAATGGTGGGCTTAGTGTATATTGCTGAATATTTTTGATAAATATGATTTACTCTTAGGAGGAGGAGAGATCAAAACGTGGATCACATTCCATTAAAATCAAAAAACCCCAACATAATTTCTAAAAACGTTTAACTGAGATCTTAGAAAACCGAGATGCTGTATTTCTGAATCTCATTTTAGCTTCAACAGAGAGTACATGGTAAAAGATAATACCTACAGTACACTGTTTTTAAGGCTCAACTGAAATTACTCTAATCCCATACTTATATCATAATTGTGTGTTTTAATAACCCCCTCCAACATTAATTTTTCATTTATTTATATATTTCAGGGCTGAAAACAGAGAAACTGTAATTAGGAGGCAAGATTCCACCCCTGCCTTCCAAGCGCTGCCTATATATGCATAGATGTAATCCAACAGTTCCCTTTGTGAGGGGTAAAGAGAGCTGGGATTTGGCACAGCCTGGCATTTATGTTGGATTACATGTTCTTCAAGTTGTCTTTGTAAGTAAGAGATGCATGAAATGCCAAACACAATGAATCTATGCAAGAACTGACTTTTCAAATCAGCGCAACCATTTTTAATATGTAACGCAAGACAATTAAAAGCCCCAAAAGAAAAAAAAATAAAGCCTGCTAAAAGCACGAATTCCTAACAAATCCGTCTAGAGCCAGAACTATTTACAGAGAGAGCAGAGAAATAGAAAACTGTAACTCGGTTTTTGTTTGCTTGTTTCGGAAACATCAGCCTATAACGTTATTGCTAACTGCCATAATCTACTCTCAACATCAGTAAGCATTTTTTTCTTTAAAAAGACCTTCACACCAGGATTTTATAGAGCTTGATGGAAAAACTATGCATGTTCCTTCCTGTACCTAATTACCTCAACTGCAAAAGCTGCCAAGTATTTTGCCCTTTAGTTCTTTTAATCGTATTAGTGCAAATGCATTTGGATGCCAACAGAAACAAACATTTAAAGATTTTTGCTTAAAAGATTCCAAATATGTACGAGGCCGGTGCTAGGAAAGCACACTCCACTTCTTCCCAGAAAGCACAGAGTTATTTCTGCGGAAGAAATATGAATTTGTGCCTCTTGTAAGACTAAATGTCTAGTTTCGACCCAATTTAAGTAAAATAATGTCAATATGAACTGCTCTCACAATGATTTATGCTACCTTCTGTTACTTTATTACATTAGACATTCCTTTCTCTAAGCTCTATACTTTTCGCCATGCTCCTAGCAACCACATAAAGGCTGAACACCAACTTTATGCGCCTGGCACCCTTCCAGGCTCGACTGTTATTGATAATTATATTGAAGTTTCAATTTAATTGCTACTCTGTTGTGACACAGAATATTTTTTGTAATTAGGCATTTCCCATTTTCTGTCCATTCATTTTTTGTATTACTGAAAACGATTTTTTTTTTTCCCTAGAAAACATAAGCAGAACAATGATACAGATAAGGGTACATACATCTGTTACTATCATTACCAACACAGTAATGTGAAAGGAAGAAAAAAAAAATTTAAAGGAAAAAAAATTGTGAATATAATTTCTCAGAAGGTAATTTTCTTTTCAGTTTAAGTGCTCTTATTCTTCTTACAGTTACTCAATGATTTCCTGTTCTAATTACAAGACATTATACAGAAAGTATTTTTTAAAAAGGAAATGTACCAGAGCAGGAGGGTAAGTAGCGTCACTTGCTTGCTACGGTTTGAAATTCCAAACTATTGCATCTCTTTTATCAATTCTCTGCTCTACCTTTGTGCAATATATTCTACCACAAATCTACCATCTCTTCCGAGGCAGTTAACACAAATGTACACATCAAAGAGGAAAGCACACTTGCAGTTAAA
The DNA here is from genome assembly GCF_030936135.1 of Gavia stellata. Classification (NCBI taxonomy): domain Eukaryota; kingdom Metazoa; phylum Chordata; class Aves; order Gaviiformes; family Gaviidae; genus Gavia; species Gavia stellata. The sequence goes on from NC_082602.1 coordinate 7,381,002, forward strand.
CTGCAGGCAAAAGAAAAAAGAAGAAAAAAACCCCATTTTTTTCCTCCTCACTGTAGCTGGTAAATTGGAGGCAAGCCAAGCCTAGGAGTGGAAAATATTAAAAAGTAAAAAAAAAAAAGAAAGAAGAAAGCTTGATTAAAAAGCGAGAGAAGAGATATTCAGTTCTAAATCTAAATGAATAAGCCACAAACTATTTCATAAAAACATACTGTGACGTAAATTACACATCAGTATTGCACTGTTGTGGTTATTTTGAGAAATAGCTTGTACTGTAAGTCAGCTGGTAAAACCCCACCCTTAATGATTTTGTAATTCTCCATACAGCAATCAACTGGAGCAGTCATGAAATTGCCAAGAAGGAAAACAGACAGAGCTGTAGAGAGTTTGTAATAAAAAGATAATGTACTTTTAACATAACAGAAGTAGAAGATTGGTTTTATTAACTAAAAAAACTACTTAAAAGGTCCCAGGCTTGCCATTTGTTTTGATAAATGTTAACACAGATCTTCATAAGATAAGCAATGGAAGTATCAGGGGAACCAGATGAAATGGGACAATACTTTGGTGTGTGGGTAGCAAATTGAGCAAGGGAATTATTTGGAATATAGAGTGAAAACGAAGGAAGTTGCAGGGCTCTGTCCATCAGGCTCCTCTCCCGCACGGTGCCCTCGCTACTCTGCCTTCTTCCATTACCCTCCGTTACTAAGGGGGTCTCCCAGAGGATGCACATATCATAATTAGTTTATCATTGCTTGTATGCATGGCTCTGACCATATCATCAATATGTAGCAGATACAGAGGTAATGGCGGATGCATCTGCATGTCCGGAGGGACTGGGAATGGCGAGGGTTAGCCATGCTGAATGAACATGGCTGTGACTCCCAAGACGGGATGTCTCTTGACTATTGCACGGCAGTGTTCAGGTGTCAGTGCCCTCCCAAGACCGGTGCTCAGCAACCCACTGGAACACACATGATGGGACTCGTTTAATCTAATAATGCAGTTTTAGTCTATGACAGTTGTGCAGATCCCTGTGTAGTCAGAGAGATCTCCTTCCAACCAGCTGTTTTGAAAGACATGGATCAACTCTCTCTGGAGTTACTACTCCCTCATCAATGACAACTAGCTTAGTCTAGAGGCTTAACTTGCAGATCAAATTAAGTGAGTGAAATGAATTCCACCCAAGTGACAATGCAGTCTGCCCTATGCCAAAGTGATGGTCCAAATGCATGCTAAAAAAATCCCCTCACAGCAGATACACTCGCCACCAAGATAAAAAAAGGTTGATCTCATCTGTGACAACGGACTTCGGCTCTTCCAGCTCTTAAGATAGGATCCCGTTCTCCTTCCCCTGTTCCACTCCTTTGGCAAGGACTTTCTGCAGCACAGGCATGAGAAGACAGGTGTAGACGAGAAGAAGATGTGAGCAGCTGACACTTCAAAACCAACCACTGCAGGTCAGACAGGCTCTGCACATCTCAAAGCTGCCTGTTCTAATAACATCCCAAGGGGAGACAGCACAGCTTTCCAGCAGACAGAAACAAACTTACTACACAATTACCTAAAAAATCTGAATTCCTCAAAAAGTCAAAGAGCAACAGAAACAGCAGAACAACGAAAGAGTAACCACAAGGAGGAAGAAGAAACTGGGTCTTTATGACCTAAAAACCTTTAAGAGGAATCTTGCAATGAAAACACCTTCCCATATCACCATCCAGTCATAACCTGCCAAATACCCCCAAATCATCACCCAGGTAACTGCAGCTGGCCAAGAAGCAATGCCAATCATCACCTACATCTCTGGGTACTCCTGTCAGAGAAAGGATGGCTCTCCTAATGAAATAACCTTCATGGGAGAATTACGGCTTGACCACTTCATACATCAAATCCCCTGTGCAGACGCAAGGCTAAGAACCCCAGTAGGAATCCACGTCCCTTTGCACCAGGCTGCTGTGAGCTAGGAGCAACACCTGAGGAGTTCAGGTAGCTGCATCATCATCACGAAACTACTTCTGCATGCTCTAGCATACCAATCCACTCTTTCTCCAGTGATCAGGGAAGAAGACTTACCAAACACAGCTTTTCCAAGCCACCCTGCCTTTTCATTCCCACGGTCTTTGTTCGCTCTAGTAATGCCACTTGGTGTGCCTTGACTGGCTAATTAATCACAAGACCTAAAAATATTAATCTAAGAATCATATTTCTCTCACAGACAAATGCAAATACAGTAATGATTTAACCCCATGAGATGGGACAGGAAATCTGTGTTTTTGGGTTTAAATAAATTTGGGTAAATTATTGACACAACAGGGATACTGCTTTGTTGGCAGGACCCATGCTACTCATCCTTGCTTTGAGAACCCCCCTCTATTTGAATGCTAATGCAATCAAGAACAAAGGCAACGTGTTGCAGGATACGGATGGAACACAGTGATTACATTTATGTTTACCAGATAATGATGATGTTAACAAGTTGCCTGTACTTCTTACGTGGACGTTTGCCTGCCTGATTTTGCTTTTAAATTGATCAAAAGGCAAAAGCCATTTCTGCCAATATACAGAATAAAACGCGCAGCCTTTCTGCATGTATCAGATATTTCTTCCCTTGTAAGGAGGAGACAGAGCTAATTCTCAGAATTTTGTGCCACTTCCCCAGCCCTCTGTCTTCTGTCACAGTGCCAGCAGAGCATCAGCCATTCAGAGAATTCCTAAGATTAGTTTAACATTTGAAAGAAAGTGAATACTTACAAATCTACTGGAGATTGAAACTACTGTTCAACCCAACAGCAATACAGTCATTAAAAAAAAAAAAAAGACAGCACCATCTAATGCGTACTTAAAGCGCATGGTTGAAGAACATTTTACAGCCGGTGATTTGGATCTGTGTTGTTCTAGACCTACTTAATGGGGACGAAACAGCGTATGTTGATCGATGACTGACAGTAGGTCCATATAATCAAATCTTCCATAATATTTATCTCATTAAATCACTCTGAATTCGAATCATAAATCCAATTTTTGAAGAAGAGGAAAGAAATTTAATACTGAAAAAGTTTCCAACCAGGCATTCAACATCCTTTTTCATACCCTCATCCAATATTCAGCTCCTCATAACTGCAGCTCCTACCCTGGCCTCCCAGGATCCTCCTGCACCTTAGGAAGCGGGTTTATGAGGTGTTTCTAGACGCAAAAGAAGAGTGACTGACAATCGTCATTTCCAGCTTTTATATAACCCTTCCATCCACAGGCCTCAAACTGCTTTATGGAGATGAGTAAAAATTATTATCCCCATTACACAGAGAGAGAAACTGAGACAGAGAGAGCTTAAAGGATTTATTCTACAGCATCAAGCAACTTAAGAGAGCAATGGAGAGAGCAAACAGCCCAGGCAGAAATCCTTGTCGGTGGGAATTTCTGGGTAAGTCTGAATTTCCTACGTTTTCTCAAAAGGGAAGCGACTGTCTCCAGCCACCTCAGCCAGCCCGCCTGCCTCCACCAGAGACAGGGGATGGACCGGGCAGGGGCTCTGTGTTGTGGCTTCTCTCCTACCACAACTGTTTTCCCCGTCCCACACAATCCCAGTCGCTCCGTCATTTTATTTAGCTGCTGCCCGGCTGGTATCATCTTCCCCCTCCATGGAGGGTTTGCAAAGCAGTGGTTCACTCTCCTGCCAAACGGCAGGCGACTGCCGTGACGATAGCTGGAGGAGCACGAGAAAAGTGAGCCAATGCCAGGGCTGGGGCCAAGTTCAGAGCTGGGCTGTGAAGTTGTCTCCCTGCCTCCCAAAATTTCCTTCTCTCCTTACTCCTCAGGTCACAGACATGGGCCAGCCCACGTCCAAACAGCCACGGATGGCTACAGAAAACCACTCTGATATTAAAGGTTTTTAAACTGCCCTATTAGCTTTCTAAAACAGATGGAGACAGGGGGAAGGGGGAGACTGATTATAGACGCGAGCACATGCTGCCCGTCCTCTTGAATGTTCTGGGTCATGTGGACCATTCAGGTTGAATGTGCATCAGCTTTAAAACAAGTATTTACCCTGGTTGTCGTGGTTACTGATAAGCAGCTTCAATTCTGCTGATAACAAAAAGAAGAAAGAATTAAAAAGGGGAGGGGGGCTGAAAACATAATTTGGTGATATGACAAAGCCAAGAAGAGGAATTAAATCACATTAAACAAGCCAATTGTACTGTAAATGGCTCTGACTCTGTATTTTCTTTTAAATCATCTAAGGCTCTAACATGGCAGCCGCTTCAGTTTTAACAAACAAACAGTAAAAATCCCTTTTAATAACGAAAGGGAATAATGATATACTTTGCTTTAGCTGAATTCAAACATAATTTAATTTTTCCTGAGGTGAGATTTGCACAGGGAACAATCAGATAATAAGTGTTATCATTCTCATAGACAAAACTGAACCAGCACTTTGCAATTCAAAGTGCCATTTAATGCACCGTTTTCAGCAATCTCTGAACACCATCCAACATACCACCGAACTACGTTTCAGTACTTACACATAAAGCCTCATCCTGCAAATACTTGGGCATGGGAGTTATGCTACAAACACAAGTACTTCCACTGCTGCTGTGCCTGGTTACACATTCCCTAAAGCATCTTCATGAGGGGGGTCACATCCAGTAACTTTTCCTACAACATCTTATCATCATCTTTATTATTATTACTATTACTATGATTATATGTCTTGGTCTCCCTTTCTTCTGAAGTATAGCACTGCACAGAGAAAATATTGGAGAATGAAAAACTCTGCTCTCACAGAAAAACACGCAACTAGAGCCACTGGCAGAAGAGGGGCATGCGTTTTTACAGCAATGACAAATAATCACTGGAACAACAAGCTAAAGGATGTCACAGGTTCCCCAATCCAGTGCTCAAGACTGAATCTTTCTTCGCTGAAAACGTTCTCTGGTCCAATGAGTTTTAAACTTGTGGTCTGTTATTTGCCCTCTGTGCTGAAGAGATCCATGACAAATCCATACTTGCTTGGGAAAATTTTAAGGCATGAAAAACTGAAAAAAAAAAAAATGGAAAGCCACTGAGATTTAAACTGAGTTACTGGGCTTAATATCAGAATAATTGGGTTTCCTGTCATCTCCTCTCTCTTTTACCTCCGCACACCATTCAAACATGAATGAGAGAGAAGCACAGGCAGCCTTACTTACAAGGGACTGTTACACCACCTCTTCCACACAGCAGAATCAACCGTCTTCGTTTTCCATTGCCCGCAAAAGTATGAGTCAAAAGCCTTATCTTGGTGTTTCACACGGGGCCCTTTCACTATCATTCTGAAAATTCAGAGGAACTGCGCTCTCCTTGAAATAGCAACGGCAGAAGCTGCTGGTCCCAGAGCTGTGACACAAGGGGTGGAGGGTGGAAATGGTCCAGTGATTTAAACAGTCAAGCTCCGCTTTTGACATTTATGCCCTCTTTGAAACCCTTAATGAAGTAACAACCCCGTTAATTCTTGCAGGGTATTTAGTACACATAAAAACTGCATTATCTACTATTTACAATTTACTACACACAAGCAGTATCTGGCTCCGTATAAAAATAACAAGCTCACTGTAACCCTCTGCTCCCTAACCATACTGCTGATTTCTTTGACACATGGAGAAGTGAGAATAATTACATTTTACTGAGTGCGTCTCATTACACTGATTTAAGTAAGATTTCCAAAGCTGAAAAAATATGCTTTTCGATTTCATTTGTTTCTAGCAATTCACTCTGAACACGGTTAGTAAAACCTTCAGAAATCATCATCAATATGGACAAAAATTGTACACTTCTCAAGTGGACATTTGACAGAGGGATAATAGGGTCCAGAAACACCACAATCAGACGTTTCTTTTCTATTTAATGTTTCCTTCTGTGCCAAACATAATATAACAGACAAGTGTTAGAGAGACATGCAGGGGGGAGCCTGAAGAGAGAGCTTTAAAAAAGGTCCTTAATAGAGAAGCTGTATGCTTCGTCTTCAACAACATTCAATAGCAATTTATTTGCAGCCATTTTCTCATGTAACCTTTCACACGGGAGCAGGTAAGATAGAGCACAAGACAATTTGTCAACTGCCAGATAGAACAAAAGAAACCATTTTTAATAAGCTTCAGCAGCCCCTTGTATTTGTTTTGCAACATGTTAATAACTTTTTTGGAAGCCAATCAAAGACAAGAAGAGAAAAAGAAGTCAAGCTGGGAAACAAAAACCACAGTTAAAGAATTTTACAGATAAACTTGTGTTATCATCTGCAGTGTAATAATGCTTAAATCCAGGAGTGGCACAGAATTCGAATTACAATGATGCCATTTCTTTAAAAAAGAAAAATTGCAATTACAAAGATGCTAGCGCCATATATTTTCTTCCCAAGAATTTGCTGTCCTTTATCTCATCGCAATGTAGTACATACCTATTCCCCAGTAGAACCTTACTCTGGTTCCCGTCCTTCCTGGTGATGAGGTGAAACTCAACATGAGGACTATCATGAGGAAAGGCCAGCTGGGAGTTGCCAAACTCCAGGCCACTGACCCAACTCCCCTGCACCACGCTCCCCCAGCTACTCGGGGAGTCTTGTGTTGCACCAAATAACCCCCAAATTGTTGCTCTGAAAACCAAACCAAATGTAGCTTCAATAGCTGTTACAGGTATATGAGTAAGTCTGTGGTTGCTCATTTAATCGAATTCTGCATCACAACAAAGCAGACTCAAGCTGAAGAGTAATAGGAAGAAGGTGTGAAGGAAAAGGGAGCTAATGTACTCCTCTGTCTAGAATAGGAGGTCCAAAACCTGAGTGATATGCAGGACAAGACAAACAAACCAACTGTGCTGAAGTTCAGCAATGCCAGAGCCTTCCTGTGTGACCAAGGTCATATCGTTAGGTCTTTCTGTGGCACAGCCTCATTTCTGTGGAAAAGGAATTGGTCGCAGGCATGTGAGAGCTTGTGGGCCAGTTGCTCGTGATCCCTTACCCTTCCTGCAGGCACAAGAGGAGGTGCAGAGAGCCTCCTCAAAATGGTATCTACCAATACCTGTGCCAAAAAGATTTCTGCAGGGCGAAGGTTCAATTGTTGGACCAAATGCTCACACGAGTCCTCAGTCCCATTTCTAAGGAAAGCATCTTCTGGTACTGAAGAAAAGTCAGAGCGCCCAAACAAGGAGGCATCAAAATCCCAACAACATACGCTGAAAAATCTGATGAAGTGTTAAGCAATTTCATTAACATTATTAAAACATAGAAAATTCCCTTGGAAAATTTCACACAGGCTTTCCCGTCTCGTTGCACATTACTCATGGCCCGAGACACGCGTGAGGAGCAAATGGAGAGAAATAAAGCTTCTCTCCAGTCAATTTGGACTGAGTCCTAGTCTCACTGGTAGAAAGACAAGGTTTGTGGGCTTCAGTGAGAACAGGGCTGGGTCCTTTGAACTAGATTATTATGGCATCTGTAAGAGAGCTACAAAAGTATATGGTGAGAGAAGATGTGCCAGAGAACAAAAGGAGCTGCTGGTCAGATGACAACCCTCCTCGTTACAATGATGAAAAGACTCCCAGACTTCAGCAGACACACACCTGCGGAGTTTACTATCCTACCCCCAAAATTAGATTTTGCCTTCTAAAGACTATGCAGAGGAGTTTGTTACCCAGTGAAGGGAAAGAATATACGCATTCGCTCTTTAAGAAAGAGGAATGGCCTTTTGAATAAGAAAGGGCTCCCTGTGATGGGAACCTACCAACCCAGCCCCACACTCCTGAGAACTCTGAGAACTAATACAGGATTTCTCTTCCTCTTCTGCAGGACCAGGAAGCAATTCCTGGAGAAGAGGAGAAGCCATGCTACCTGAATTATCTGAAAAGGCCTCAGGTGGAGGCAGGGTGAGAAAGGATTTCAGGACAAGTTATGCCTATGAGTTGAGGAGAACAAGTATCCACCCACTCTTTTCTCTAGGCAAACTCTCTTTCCAAGTTTTCAGCAAGAGCGTCAGTCTCCAGTGAATCTGCCCAGGAAGGGCCTGGCAGAGCGCTGCCGATCTTCCAGAAAACACCAGGCGGCTTGTGCCAGTGGACTTCGGTCTGACACCCAGCAGAGAGGAAGGCTCCAAAGTAAAAAACAATCCTAACTTACTATCTACTAGTCTGCAGCATGCTCTAGTAATAGATAGCACTGTCTATTTCAAAGCACTTAATGGACGCTAATTAGTCCTCAGGGCATTCCTATGAGGCAGGTAGATAGATAAGTATTATTTCCCCTGTTTTACATATGAAATAACCTCATCAGAGATGTTCTGACTTGCTTAAGGCCACCGAATGAGTCACGGAGCTCAGCTCTCAGCAGGTCCTGGCTCCCAGACCTGTGCTCAGACCTCTCAGCCATACCTCTTTCACAAGTGCAAAATCTTCATTTCAAACGTGGAGGGAGAAAGGAAGAAAGATCAAGGAGGGGCGATAACACTGGGAAAAAATACTCTCTGGGAAAGGAGCTTCCAGAAGAACGACGTAACAGAGCCTTGTATCTGCTGAATGCTACATACCAAATCTAGGACAAGGAGAGAGCTGAAAAACACACTCGGATACAAAATTGTTAAGAGTTTTTGCTATATATTCTGTTCAAGGAGTCACAGCTATTTATTGTGATTTGTAACCACCGCTAATGTCAGTTAAATAGTTTTAGACTCTTAATTTCTAGCATGGCCATGAGTGTTAAAGAATGTGTGAGGGCAGCGGGCAGCAGTCCTGGATGCACAGAATATATATACTTCGTACCTACGTGTAATTTACGTGCCCATACCCACGAAGTTACACTGAGGTGTTGTTCCACGCTAGAGACCTTTGTGACTTTAGACACCACGCTGCCCTGGTAGGCAGGGACACATAAACAATGGATTTTATATCTCTGGGAAAGAGCAGCAAACAGTTTCAGCCACCATCCATGAACAGCCAGAACTCGAAGACACCAGGTATTAAATGGCACATGCTTCCTGGAACCCACAGCATCCTGTATCTCCCACTGCTACTCCTCTCGACCAGCGCAGAGCAAGCTGAGGAAATTATGTCCTGAACTTTTAAGCCTCCAAATCTAGCACACATGTTTTTCACGCTCCTGAACGTGCCTTTCGGTGACACCTTCCCTTTCAGCTCGCACCCCCCACACCATAGACTCCCCGTGACCACATCGCATCCCCAGGCCTCCCGGCTTCTCCTCTCCAGCCATGGCTGCCGGGGATCACCAGTACCAGGTGGCTGCAGCCCGGTGGTGGCTCCCCAGCAATGCCTGCCTGTCAGAAACCCGGACTGACTACCGCCGGCCACAGGCTCTACAGCCTAATCTCACCTCTCCAAGGAGCGGGATTACTTTACTCTCATTTCTGCCAGGGGAATGGCTATGCTGGTGTGTGCCCACTGCTCATACGGGCAGGCCAGCAATGTAACAGCCCAGGATGGAGGACCCTACGGTGCAGGGTGCTGCACAGACCAGTCCTATTCCAGAGAGGTGCTGAGAGCACCAACACACACAGGATCCACGTGGAGGTGAGAGAACAGTACTGATCACGTTTCTTATTCCAGACACCCTTGTCAGTGCATTTCTGACTCTCAACTACACACTTAAGTGAGCCAGGGTCCTTGAGAAAGTGAATGCAGTGTGTCGGTCCCCCAGAACATTCACTAATTGTCTGTGCTAAAAATAATCTTAATTTTTGCTTCTATGGGATTCAAGGACCAATCTCCAGCAACTACAGGCTATGCAAAACACTACTTATTTTTCAGAGGGAAAAAATTATTTATGCAGTGCACTATCAGTCTCAAATGGTGATGTTTAAGCACAAGTTTGATGAACTATATGCAGCATAATACAGCTGCTTTGCATTTTGATTCCTTTATTTATAGACCACAGCAAATTAATAACTCAAAAATGTTGTTTCAGGCAAAGTAACGGACACACAATAAAACTATTCATTTCCTCAAAGGTCACTCTAGGAGAAGCATACATTGTTTAGAAGCCTACCAACAATGCTATTGTTCCAAAGAAAAGTGAAAATATATAATGAGCAGTTAGTGCCTATATCTGCATCGGAGACCCTAGGCTAATTTAAAGTGCAATCTTAAGGCAATCAATCATACTCTAAAATTACTTCATTTTCCAAACTGTTTACACTTTTTAAGTTACAAATCCACTTTCTGCTATTTCAACTCACGATTTACAGCTACAGATTTAGCCTGCCTTGGCGTGCTGCCAAACTCCAGTCATGAGGGAGCTAATGATCTGAACAGATCAGTGTTTTATAATGGAGAAAAGCGCATGTAAATTTCCAGCATGTCTGCAAGTAATCAAGGCATGCTGACTATAAATGAGGCGGCCTCACATTTATTTTAGGAGAAATATCTTAGAGCCCCACTTTTTATCCGGGCCAACAACAACAAAAAAATGAAAAAAAATAAAATCCTTTTTAAAAGGTACTCCAAGATTACTCCAAATGATTCTAAATGAAATTGCTAGGCAAACAATATGTTAAAGAATAGTACAATAGCTAATTTCCTTTAGTGTTTCTATCTCAACCAGATCATATCCTTATCATGGCAAGCTGGAACATTACACTCTCTAGTTCATGGAATCAAAACACAAGAGTGCTTCATATTACATTACAGAAAAATGAGCCATTCCCTACAAACAAGGTCAGATTTCTGGAATGCCAAAGGTCTACATTTAAACAGAGCTGGGAGGAGGGGAGACTTTACCCACTCCACTCTCTGCAAAGCAGTGGGAAACTAGACCAGCAATTTAAACTTGTTTTAATAGCCAAAATGGTAGAAGGAGAGCAAGAAGTCTCTTGGGAGATGATACTTAAATTAAGTATGATCTTTATTGTTTCATTACAGTGGCATAGCCAAATAATGACTTTGTGTTACTGTACAAATAATGCCGGATTCTCATTTTCTAGTGGAAATAATAACTCTATTCTACCATTTTCTGCTTCCCATCAACCTACACCCCCCCTCCCCGTGTAGCCACTGGGTTGTGGTAGGTCTGGACCGAGAAAAGTTTCAATTTTCTCCTGTCTTTAAAGGCCATACCAAGGAGGCATATTCTGACCCAAAAGTGGCTAGAAGAATGAAGCTATAAATTCTTGTGTCGTACTTCATGAAATTCAATCCATCATGATGGATATTTCTGTTATAACATTATTACATGCCTAAACTCAATTGTATAATTGGATAGGGCCAGAAACAATAAGCTGGCATTGCTTTGTTACAGAGTACTACAGATTTAAAATACCTTTAACCATAAATCAACATAATTATTTGAAGTTCTGTCACGAAGCAGAACAGGAAAATAAAAAATTAAAATAAACTAGCTGGTAAAGAATCTCATTTTACCTTCTAGAGACTGAAAACTTTTACCGGCTTTGAGTCTCACCATCACTACAACCGGGAAAGTCTTTCTCCTTTCTAGGCTGCCTTGAAAGGCACCTCCTCCAGAAAGATTTTGCTTCCTTACAGCTTTGCAACTTAACTGGCAGGGCTGCACTGAGGAATCCCGCTACTCTGTAGTAGGATGGGTGCGTCTGCATTGCAGCCATTGAGACCAGGGTAACGGGGAGCCAGGGCTGGAAGAGACAAAGCGATCTGAGACTTCTGCAGCCAGCCGAATGCCTGGTGGGCCACAGGTTCCGCTGGCACAGTCGGTCATGCTGGAAGCCCTGGAGGGAGATAGCTGAAGTGCCTCCTTGCTGTGGAAGCAGTCAACTGAGCATTTTCTATCCCAGCTTGTGAAATATTTTCCTACTCATCCGCACAAAATAATTTACTAACTCCTCCCTGACCTCTCTGCACTTCCTACCTCACCACAGACAGGATCAAAAGTAAATGACCCTTTCTCGCTCTTTTTCTACCCCCAGGACCTATAAGTGAGCCAGGGGGCAGCTTTGACAGACAGCCCCTGGATTCGAGGGGAGTTTGCTGCCTGTTGGTTTATTTTTAATTATTGCTAAGCAACTGCCATTGGGAGCTGGCCTTGGGAGACCATTGCCCGGCTGTGGCAGAGGACCAAGCAGAGGTGAGCACACGTGCCCTCCAGTGCCTCCCCACAGCATACACAAACACCACGGAGTGCTTTGGGACGGACTGCATCATGTTACTGTAAGAGGCAAAAGCAGTGACAGTGGTTGAGGCACTTCTTCCCTCCCCTCACCTGCAGTTACGCAACAGTTCTCCAAATCTCATCTCCACCTACCTTCCAGCCATGCAGAGCTTCATGCTCACTGGAGGCACTGGGCTACAGCATGACTGAAGTTAATATTAAAACATGGATTCCTCCTACAGCTTCACTGAAAAAACCCCATTGCATTCACAGGGACGGAGATCTTCAAGAACCTTCTTATTCTGTTTTTCTTGCTGCTTTTTTTAAAAAAAAAAAAAATATCTCTTTTTCTCCCTACTTTTTCTTTTCATCTTTGTAGGTCTCAAACAATATATTTAATTACTTCTGATACTTACGTGAAGAATGTTAAGTCTTTCATAAATACACTCTTTTGGCCAAGTGCTTTACAGGTATCAGAGCTCAGCAACACACACAGTTGTGTATAAACCCACATGCACTGATATAACTACTCACAGTTTCATCATAGATAACTACATGTATACACATACAAAATAAAGGATACAATTACTGCAACACGATTAAAAACCTTACTTTCTCAAATTCTCAACTTTTACTCTCACACACTGTGACATCATACATTGGAGAAGTTGCTCAAAACAGGTAAGACTTGAATTTCTTCAGTCAAAGAAAAAGAGGAAGAAAACCCCCTTCTCTTTCAATATATCTAAATAAGCAAAAAAGGGGGAACAAACAGATTTGGGGTGGAAGAGGCAAGTCAACTCAAGCTCAGCAAAAATTTCTAAAAGATAAAAACAAGTGTAAATAAAAAGAGGAAATATAAATAGGTGATGTGAACAATTCTTGAGAACAAAAAAGCATTTGATATCATCAGAGTTGGTGTCACAGGGTGGCTATTAACTGGCATAAACATTCATTTTCAGTCCCACTGAGTCACCCAGAAAAGCTGGCTCTTGAATAATGAGGCTGATGGAGCTTGAGATCCAGTTCTACTTTTCTTTACTCCAACTTGGAACTGTTGCACAATTATGATACAGAACGTCAGGATACGATAAACAGAACTGAAAAAGGGAAAGAAAACATTTTTTTCCCCTACAAGTCAGGTTCAGTGCTTTTGCCTATTAAAGTAACCAAATATGTTTCTCTCTGAAATCAAAGCCAAAAGGCAGCACGCCAGGCACAGTTAACAGATAAATCAATGTTCCCGAAGGGCGGGCTTTTTTGTTTTGGGGGGGTTTCTGCCTGACAACAATCTTGCAGCAAGCAAACAGAACACCCACTGCACATCTTGTCAATCTACTCCCATGAAATGGGGAAGGAAACGTGAATACTTTTGAAGATCTAGGCACTGTTTGGAAAAACTTCATGTTCTAACCTCCCTGTCAAAGGTCATGGTTTTCATAACTACAAAGTCTGCAGCTATTGTAAAGCCCACTACATATAACGTGTAATTGCAGTTAATTTATCACTAAGGTCATTGTATACTAGCTGGGAGTTTGTAAACAAGAATGAATCACAGGTTTCATTTTTGTGTCCCTTTCAAACTGGAAGACCTAACAGTTTCCTGTTCCAACATACAAAATAGTATTGCTTCTATAAACCTACTCGGGTCTCCTTGCCAACAGTTTCCATTTAATTAAACTGACAGCAAAACAGGGCTCTTGCTAATGGGATCCAGACCAGTTTGCCTTCAATGTAAATTCTCAGGCATGAAATTACATCTGAAACAGACACAATAATCCCTCTATATCTTAGTCATAAGTTTAATCTATACTAAAATAACATTTTCTTTGTCTATATTGAAGTCTGTTTTAGAATTCAGTGATCTTTTCTTCTTTTCCCAGTTGAAGTTCAGGGAATTATTCAACTTCCATTCACCTTACAGTCAATTCAGAATTTTCTTCTTGCCTGTAATTTATACATTCATTGTTGGTTTCTAGGTCATGGGTAGCAAAATGATCTCGCATGTGAGAAACCAGATTGGGGACCTACTTCAAACTTTCACTTTCTGGAAACGAAATAGGCTCGTAGCACTATAAAACTAGTTCACAGCTGCTTAAAGCAATCTAACTTGCCTAAGCTAACAGCCTGATCTTTCACACAGATCCTCAGGTCAACTAGCTGTAAAGAAGAAAACTGATGAGATTTATAGGTACCTTCAATAAAATGAAGGTGGGGTTGTTTGTTTGTTTAATGACCCATAACATTTCACTCTTGTCTAGTCATCCTCGTCAGTACTCAACTGATGCATGAATTCCTACAATGCCCAGGAAGAACAGAATATGCAAAAGAATAGTTACTTATTGCACAGTAACCACGGCGTTCATGACGAGCAACTCAATAAATTGTAGGGTGCATTTATGCCAGATGCAAGTGAGATGCTAATTTCTGAGAGACACAAAGCATTTTGTTCCTAGCCCACGGGCTGCCTCCTCCTGCACCAGCACCAGGACAAGCTTGGGGATGCTACAGCCCCCCTGCAATTCAAGCCTGAGATATCAGAGGGCTTTGAAAAACAGGGAGGGATGGTACCTAGAGAGTAAAATCTGGAAAAGTCACAATTACTAGGTGAAAGGCAAATAACTCATCTTTTCTTACTCAAGCCAGTGTGTATCACAGTGGGCTCCTCACTGTGACAGCCAAGCCACACCCTTCCACTTGATAGGACAAAGAAGCTTTATCTGTCAGTTAAACAGTGATTGTAAAAATGCTCTCCCAAACTCCCGACCTCGCAGCCAAGTCCAGGAATGATACTGGAGAAGCTGCTCTTCTTTGCTGCTCTGTGGATTCCTGATACTGGAAGAGTATATCACCCAAGCTCTGCTGCAGCAGGTCTCCAAGCTCAATGGGAATTACACAACACTTAGCCAGCAACATGTAATGATACATCAGGACATTCATTTTGAGACACTGTGGCAGGATGGCCTGAGCTTCAGAGAGCCTCACAGTGACTGTCACCTCAACATTTTGATCCTGGAAAGGAAAATCAAGTCTACTACGTGCAATTACTTTTCTTCTGATGCCAACCATTTAGGTAAACTAATTGTTTTAAAAGGAAAGCTTGAAGCCATTCTGAAGACAGATTTTGGGTGAAGATTTAGCACCACCAAGTCTTCACAAAAAGCTGTAGAGATGAGTTCAGATATAGGTACATGAAGCTCTTGTTTTCTGGCCAAAGTGAAAGATGAGGTGGCATAAGAGAAAGAGCTGCAAAGGAACCTGTAAAAAAAAAAAAGAATGAAAGCACAGCCTGCTCCAGGAGCATGGCATCTTTGTTATCCTCACTAGACCTGGCCATCTTGCATTGCCAATGTCGAAAACTGCATCCATTTAGATGAATAATTCTTGTTTCTTGTTTACGTTCTTGTGCTCAACACCTGCATTTTCTGACCACGGAGGGAGCTGTCAACAGCTGTCAGGACAGTACCCATAAGGTACCTGTTATCCCTACAGGTTTGCAAATGGGGGAGGCAATGGCAGGGATCTACTATAGCTCTGTTGCTGGTACCATGATGCCTCTGTGTTTTAGGCAGAGATATCCAAACGTTTCCTGCATCAAATGAAACCAAGGATTCACTCTGGTATAAATCTGGTCTCTGTGTTCAGGCTGTCACACACGAGAGGGCTTCTTGGCTTTAGAGTCAGCAGTCATTGGCATGGAAATGGTGTCACTTCATCTGGTGAAAGGGAATACACAGGACAAAGAAAGTTGTTGCTGTAGCTACTCCTCCAAGGAACCTTGTGTCCTATTTTGGTTTGGGCAACCTGGCTAGTGAACTGACTGGGAAATGGAGACTGTACGAAATTCTTACAGGCAGTTGGGGCAAGGATCGTAATGACGCACACACAAAACTCCAGTCCTACATGCAATCCATACAGACACACTCTGAAGGAAAAGGAGCAAAAAAATGGAAACTGCTGTCCCATTTTTCCTATGAACACCATCCCATTCTGTCATGTCTTGGTAACATTCAGTGATGAAGACGAAGTGCCCTGCATTCCTTACACCACCTGTGGCTCTCAGTACATTGTGGGACTGGGCCCAAGGACTCCTGAGAGCTTGTGCTTCAGCTGGAGATGCTACGACCATAAGAAGCAAAAGTGACAAAACCACTGTAAAAACAAGAGAAAACTGAACCACAGTGTATTTTCCAAGTTTCTACTCACCCAACCAAACATTTGCAAAACCTTAGCTACATGTCCAACTAAAAATACGTGTTGCCGAAGAAATGTTACATGACTTTAAGTAAGAAATTTGCCACATGCCCAGTGAGGTATAAATACTGCTTTTTAGACAAATGCACTCACAATGTTTTCAAAGCCTGGACAATAAAATTTCCCAGCACTGTTGTCACAATCTTCCTCTTCAAATAAGAACTTTAATTGCATTGTTTTCCTAAAATGTATAAAGTTAAGTGCTTATTTCGGAAAACCAGCCATACACTAAGCAGTCTGACATTCTTGGGAAAAAAATGAAGATTTCATTTGTGCAGCAGAAGACAATGGTCAGTCAGCAGCATGATCAGAAATCATTACAGGTCCTCCTGGCAACAGCTATTCTGCTGCACTGTTCGTGAGGGTCTCTTGTTTTAGAAGCAACACTCAACAAGTATTCTCCTGGTAAAAAGTATGTAAACCTTTTCTTATGGTTAAATTGACTTTGTCTACAAGGTGACAAGGGAAAAACAGTCTAATACAGAATAGCAGCCTTTCTTCATCTCTGCCTGTTAAGAATCAGCTCCCTGTGCTTCCCCAAGCCGACAGACGTGGCAAAGAGGTACTGCTTTGTGCAAACACTGTACACAACTAGCCAGAAATGAGGGAATGACTTTTCATATTAGCTTATATGGATTTGCTGATATGTCTGAACAGTTAAAAGTCTCTCAACAAGGCAGAGAAACTACCAATGGAGTTTCTGCTGCAGAGGGTGAAAAACGCTCCTATCCCATTTGTGCAAATATGCTGGGCTCATGTTATCAAACACATGAATTCCTGTCCACACTCTCTCTGTCTCTCCTGTGCACCCTGCCATCAAAATAGCAGAGACAAAATCGGCCTCATTTCCTGTATATTTCATATAGACCTAAACGTTATTAAATATGTTGTCAGGGAATATATTTTAAGGCTGCTACGCTCACATCTGATCTCCTACTCTATGCTTTTAAGATACTAAACAGGCTTTACCCCGTAAAACACATGTTTTGTGCCTAGGAATCACATGGTATCTGCAATCACCAAAGGCTAAATCCTGGGCCATTCACATTCATTATATGCAAGTCAGAGGGCCCAGGTCTAAAAAACAAAGTAAAAACTGAGCACCAACCTTCCCTGCAGGGAAGGCTAACAAAAATACCCAAACCACAAACACCAAAAAATCCCAGCGGCAAAGTAGAGAAGCAGCCCTTATTGCTGTCTCCAGCAACCCTCATCCCTGTTCCCCTTCCAGTGTTGTACCACCTCTCTCTCGCTCCCCCATGGGAGGATCAAAGCTGGGGGTCGTGGTGGAGTATGGCCTCGGCACTGACCTTCTCATGCGTCCCAGGCTAGCCTGAAGCCTACAGAAAATGGCACTGACCACCCAAAACCCGAGTGGGATGATTATCCCAGAGGCTGTTTTCCTGTTGAGGGATATAATAGCTGGGTAGGAAAAACAAAACAATTCACTCTCTCTCGAAGTTTTTCACAAAGGCATACAGGACCCGATTTTCTTGCTGCTCACACTGCTGCAAGGTTTGCTGCTGAGCGTCACAGTAGCAAGCCTAAGCCCGTGATACAACACTGAATAGTTACCACAAGAAAAAGAAATGCTCCTTCAAGTTCTCCCTACCTGAGCTGGAAGGCTCCCCGAAGGGAGGAGTGGAGCAGGCAGCTGATGGGGCTGAACACCTCTCAAGGGAGCAAGCCCCCTGCCCTGGTTCAAGCTGACCAGTCCACTGAAACACCAGGAGCTTCCCCCACACGAAACCACAGGATCTAACTTTGATGTTTTACAATAGCACAAAGACAACATATAAAACACATTCAAGAAACATCGTGGGAAATGCGCCAGCATTTTAAGGAACGTTCCCTTTGGACATGAAGCCTTTTTTAGCCAAACCACTATGATTTTGCTTTAGTGACTCATACGAATGGATTCTGGATTAAGGTTTAAAAATGGGATATCTTCTCTTCTGCTCCTAGGTTCACCTCAAGACATGTGAATGAAAAAATAGCAGTAAGAATATTAGGCCGGACTGATATACACCAACAGACACTAAATAGGGATCTACTAAATTTGTAAAGCTTAGCTGAAGTTTCAAATATATAATTCTGAAAATGCAATTCCTCCTGAAGTCAGGCTGGGCAAGGATCATAAAACTATAAAAAGATACTTTGCCCCTAAAGATTGCAAGAAGCTAATCATTAGCCACCCATTTACAGTGTTTACCTTTTTATTACATTATTCTGATATTTTTCCTTTGCAGGGACCTACTCCTTATTTCTACCATATGGGTAACAAAAAAGATCCACTGCCTCTAGGCAAAGTGTTTTTAAAGACAAAGACATTTGCCAGATTAAAAACAAGCATACAAATAAAGTATACATAAATTTGTGTTTGACTACTGTTGGGCATCTGGAATGGCACACATTTTCTTCGGAAAATTTTTCTTCCAGTTTTTTATACAAATGACAGTAAAATATGTACCCAGCAGCAAATTGAGAGAACTAAATTTAAAACGCACTTTCAGACCACTCTTTCATTTTTTTTTTTAAACTTTTCTTTTCCAAGGCAAGAGGGGAGGAGGGAGTTTGTACCGATGTTTTGAAGTACTGTAAGTTCTTTTGCCTTTTAACAGAAATATGTAAACAAGGTGTATGACTGTAGGGTAATGTTCTAGTCACAAAGCATTCAAAAGCCAGAGTGAAGCTATTTGAAGAATGGAGTATTCAATTCCTGAGGCCAGATGCTAGTATAAATATGAAACTATGTTCACACTGCAGATTAAATTATTTTTAGTTTCTGCATTTGAACAGCCAAAATTATTTGGGTTGTTTTTTTTTTTTTTTTATTGTACCACAGAACTTATGGGGCCACATTTTTATGTATCTGAACAGAGGATTAAAAACACCAGCGTAAAAGGACTTTTTCAGCTATTTTCTCTGTGCAACAAAACTAGAAGTGTATAGTGACATATGCTGTCACAAGTAAGGGTCATTCAGGGAGTAAGAAAACTAAAAATAAAGATGGAGCTGAAACATTTGAGATTCTTGAAATAGATTTTTATAGTACCTTATCATTTAATTTTCATCCCACAAAGCTTTTAATCTGGAAATACTTAGTGTGAAAGAAAAGTGGAGACTGTGGTTTTAAAACAACTAAAGAGAAAAAACAAACACTAAGACTGCATTACACACTGTCTACTGGGTTTGCCACGAGAGCTCACACAGATATTGCTAAGAATATCAAGTTAAAGTCACCAGTAATTAACTAAAAACAAATAATCAATAATCCCGTGACCTTGCCATAGCAAAACATGCACGAATCCAAGAGAGAAAGACAATGAAATAAACTGGGGGTGATGGAAGCAAATCCAGGCTCAATGACTAGCTGGGTGAGGACCTATCACTGACACATGCTACAGCCTAAAGACACCTATGAGGCTGACAAGAATCCCCCCTTGCTGATCACCACTTCACTGTTGTTACTTTTTTCGTTCTGTAATTATCTTCTTTTTATTTCATCAGCTGGCAAAGATGGAAGGTACAGGATGTATCTCAAGGACGTGATTCATCTGCTGATGTCAGGGGGTTAGTCTACCAAGACACAAAAAGTAAAATAGGAACTGCGTGGAGGGACGTCAACCAAGCCATAGACCGTTCCCACTGCGAACACCACAAATGCCCCAGAAGGGTTGGATGTACAGCGAGGAGCGTAAATCTGCGAGAAGGATGAGCAGAAAGACTGCAGCTTGGTCAGTCGAGAGACCTCCTGCAACACTAAGGAATGTGGAATTACTGAACAAACTTGCTCTGCACCACGCTGAACATGCATATTTTGCTGATGACTTACAAGAAGGATGAGGCCAGTACAGCCGTGCAGCTGGCTGGGTGAAGGTGCTAGGAGGGGAAGGGGTCCTGCAGCGCTGGGGCTGTAACCCATCTAATATAGAGATGTGTGAACCGACATTAAGTACCTGTGGAGATTCTGTCGCCGCCCCAATTCAGGAAGGCAGGGGACACCAGGCTTAATTACAAACAGGTGATGTGGGACACGCTGAAAGCTGAACGTGCTCTTGAATATCATGTCAGGTTCGGCCCCAGCTCCTAATTAACTGTTCTTATCAGGCATGGATCTGGTATCACAACAGCGAAGCCTCCTGTCGGTGGACAGGCTGACAATCCCAGCCTTCCCCGGGTATTTACAACACGCTTTTAAAATGCATTAGCCTGCACTTTAAAGAAACCCAGGACCAGAACATCTGCGCTTTGGTTGTTTTGTTTCTCAGTAACAAAAAGTGAAAAAAGATGCAGCTGTGGATAAAATGGTCAGGAACACAGCAGCTACCTTGTCATCCTTTACCTATTTTCCCTTCAATAGCCTCATTCACAGGAGCAGAACAAGACATGGGGGAACTTGGAGGAGGATGAGCAGGAACGTTTCCCACCTTTTTCTTAAATTAGATTTTCGATTTGTTATAGGATCCTTGAATTGTACAACACGTGCGGATCTATTCCACTCATGACATGCATGCATAACTCCCCTTGGCACTAATGGGAATGACGAACGTGTTGTGAGAGGAGAATTGCCCCCTAAAACTGCAGGAGTGTGAACAAGGTTGTAAATATACCTCAAGGTTCTGGTAACATTAGAAACCATTCTAGCGTCTTTCTCATGGTTTATTATGATATCACCAAATCCCCTCTATGTATTTATAGCCTTGTAATTCACAATTATTCTGGGTCCATAAATGTTTTTGGCATCTGAATATAGAACTGATACTATTATTTCACATATTATGGTACTGTCCGTGAATGCTAAATTTATTCCAGCAGAGACTCCTGGAGTTCATTCATCAGATATTTTATGCTACTGTTCTTTTAATGATTCATTTATCCTTAGTAATATTTGTATTCTGAAGTGTGGCGTCTCCAGCCGACAGCACAATGCTCTGCTGAATTATCTTCTTCTTTCACAGCATAACAAAGTAGAGCACAGTCAAATTGAAGATGGCCTTTAGTACACTGTCAGAACAATACTGCTTACCAAGCATATCCAGACACATTTCTCAAACCACATGTAATGCTCTGGCTGCCAACATGCTCATAAAGTCATTAACCGGCATCTTAAAATGAGGGTGCGATACATACATTTAAATGTTTAGGAAAATCAGATGTGTGTGCTTATTTTGAATTTCAGCTTCTACATGTATCAATTATGCAGCAGTGCGCAGATGTAAAAATTCACCTTGATTTTTCACAAGCTGCTAAAATATACTCCTGCTAAAATAATACACATTATCTATCACTAACAAAAGCTTCTTTATGGCATTAAGTATTTGTCCTTCACAATGTAACAGAGCAAGAGAGACCCAAGCTGAAGGTTTACAGTGCTGAGGATTCATTTTTACAAGCAAATTATTATCAGCAGTAAAATTAAGGAGGAACTTACTTTACATTGTACAGATTTTACTAAATGAAGTAAATAAAGGTTATGCGATAACGCTCTCCAATACAAAACCTACCCACTAAGTTACAATTCATGCTGTCACATTTTTTAAATACACACTTTCTCTGTCACCCACTCCCACAAACTGCACTCCAATTTATACATATACTAGGTTTAACCCCTCCCTTCCCTAACACCCTCATCTATCAATGCAAGGATCACCAAGCCAGCAAAGAGAAGCATGAACCAAATTAACCAAAAAAGATTAAGCAGTCACAATATTGATACCGAGAGTCTTAAAACCCAGTTTAAGAAGGGCAAGGATACCAGAACCAGAGTCTTCTCCTGTGAGCTCCTTTGTGAGCTCTCCCATAGAGCTCACAAAGGTGACATATGATGTTGTGGGAGATCCCTGGGCTGTCCGTGTTGGGAAGGCAGGTTTTGCTACTGCCCACTGAACTACTGGAGCTAAGCTCCTTCCCACACTCTTGTCCAACACCTTCCTTTTCTTTCTAGCCAGCCCATCTCCCACCTTCCCTTACCTGCCCAAGCAAAGCTCCACCTCAGCAAGCTGAGGGCTCATTACCGCCTGTTGCTGAGGACCCCACAGATGCTAACATGGTCATTAGCTGGCATTAGAGCCCCACACAACTTGGGGGGCAGCCCAGCTTTTGCTTCTCTGTGCCTCTGTCCTAGCAAATGATTTTGTGAAAAGAGGAGAAAGGGGAGAAGAAGCAAGTCTCCTACTTCAATTTCAGATGCACAAAGGCTGCTTTCTCTGACACAACCCCATGGCACGAGACAGGCCATCTATAAGATGAATATTGTATCTCAGAGAACAAGCACTAGCCTTTCTGCAACAGAGCAGTCAGAACCGGACTAAGATATTTAGGAAGACAGACGATGACAGGCCAGGCACGTCGCAGTGTGCCTGCAAACAAAAGGCACACTGCGACTTTCTGGGCACAGGAATAACGAAGAGGCAACTCGGAAGAGCAACTTGGAAGGGAGATGCTGAATAAGCTGGGTCTGGCTTTTCTCCTCCCCCCCTTGGAAGGGAACTGACACCCAGCTCTGGCCATGGTGTCAACGGCACCCGCAGAAGAGCCTGAACATCTAAGCACGGCAGCACAGGTCACAAGCCAGAATGATTCATGAGCTGGTACGAAGACAGCTTCGACTTGATTAACGGAGCACTCACAGTCAAAGATGACCACAGGACTCCAAGTCCTGGGCTCCAGCAGCACAGAATTAAAGCACAGAAAATCAGCCAGGCAAGAAAAAGAGGACATCCTTGGGCCCCACCCAACTATACCACAATATTATATAGGTGCTCGCTTTACAGATCTCAGTACTTGGCGAATTTTTGCCTGGCTGCGTGGAAAGGATACAACGCAGGAAAAAGGCGTCAGTGATCTGTGAGGGACCAACAGCTCTAAGCAGCGACCACAGCACACAGAGGAGACCGCTGATGATCTCCTTCCATGGCACTGGGCAAGGGAAGCACTGGGACACAAAACAACAGACGTCCCAAACTGGGTCCCCCCAGGACCCAGTAACAATATGGGCAGGGACCGAAACTAGAGGGAAGGCTGGGGAGGAAAACGGCACCCTCTAAACCCAAAAGTTAAAAAAGAAGGAAAAAAGCAGACATTGAGATAAAGTCAGATTCAGAGCACAGCAGCACTGCACCAGGAAGCACACGTTTTCAGTTACTGGAACAAAACCTCATGGTCAGTAAGAATTAAATGCAAGATCCAACAGTGACTAGAAGGGAAAAAATCCTGGAGAGCAGACACATGTGGGTTATTAGACAGCCTGGCAAGGTCAATCTCGGTGCTAAAAACAGACAAAAATAAAAAAAGCCGTCAAACATTTTTAAAGGGACACTGTCCCACACTGGCTGCTTTGACACTGTCTGTGAATGGTCCTTATTTTTTATCTACTTATTTTGTAATTATGTAGGCTACTCCTTTTCCAACCAGAGGCTGCAACAAAACTCTTATTGATGGTGCAAACTGCTGCAACTTCAGCTTTAGGAGAACGTGGGGCAGTTCCCTCTAGCTTCATAAGGCAATAAAATTTAACTCTTCCTCCTCTCCTGTTTTGCAGCAGTGGTCCCTGATGTTTCCGAATAGACCAGAACTGCAATTGCAAATGGCTGTGCTCTACACCAACGACAAAGTGCCCTGTCATACCAATACATAATTGAAAACGCTGACACAGTGACAACTGCTATCAGCACAATTCTGATAATCATGTTAGCTCGCTCCTGCTGCAGGAACTGGTGGGGGTGGGGAACAGGCACTGTGATTTAGGGGCTACCTAGAGAGAAGTTACGTGGGATTTTGTTTACATTTCTTGGCAGATCTTCCACATTTCAAAGAACAAAATACCCACCTCCTCAATTCCCAGCGGCAACACTACCACCCCCTTTTATAAGAGCTCAAAGGCAGGTCAAAGTTTGAGAAGAAATCCAAATTTTATCTCTTTGATAAGGCACACTTGAAGTTTGAGATTTGTGGTGTTAAAACTCCTTTCAAGAGCCACAGATAGATGAGGCTCAACACAATCCAGTGGCAAATGAAAGGCTTTCATAGCCAGTGCTGCATATTAAAATGTTTTTGTCACCCCCTCTGTAATGAAGTAGGCTGTCCCCAGAGAAAGGAAGAAATTAACAGCACTTAAATCATCCCAGCATTGCTTGGGCAAACACATGGCCTCGGGAAGGACCAGGTGGCTACAGAGAACCTCCTGAGGACCCCGCCAGGGAGGCTGGGGAAGGTGCAGAGGAGAGCAGCAGTGGCTCAGGAGAGAGAGGCAAGTGAGGAGGCGGAGCCCTGAAACACTACTGGAAATAGGGTCACCTCCAGGAAAAAAAAATGTCATTATCACAGGATTATTGGGGGTACACCGCACCTAACAATCTTTCAGAATTTAAAAGACAGCCAGCAACTAAAGCCAACAAGCCAACAACTATTAGTTATCTTAAACCAACTGGTTGACAAATAATAAAAATAAATATTTATCTTTCCCTCTTCATGCAAGGCCAGACAAAATTGTCTGTCTGCTCAGCACCTCAGGTTATCTCCAATCCCAAACGTGTTAACACTACAGGTAAGTGGTAATTAAACCAAAAGAAGATGTGCAACCAAAGGAAGCCTTCCTGCTCCACAGCCTCTCTGAACAAACACACAGAACAGCGCTTCTCCGCAGCCTGCCGGTGCTCTCGTTCTGCTGCAGCAGTGCCGGCATGTGCTAGGAGCTGCACAAACACAGAAGAAAATGCCAGGCCACAGACCTTTTTCCCCAAGGGAGCCGTCCTCCTCCATTCAGGCTCCATGGAGCACAACAGACAAGTCGTAATAGCTTCATCTACAGCAAAAGAGCTGTATCAACTGGGCTGGTTAAAATGAGTTAGAGAGGTCACTCTGACCCACGAGACAAAAAACAACATACGGTGCACAAGGGCAGAGAGGGGAAAATGGGATAATGGGACACGTACAGGAGCTTTATCAAGATCAAAATGGCATTCAGCTAGGGCAATGGGGACAGGAAGGCACAAGGAAGAGGCAAAGAGTGCAGATAAACAGAGAAGAAGGGGAAGGGAAGACAGTTAAAGGCATGACTTAGGCACAAAATATCCAAAGTAGCTGTACTCTGCATAGCTAACAATTAGTTGGTCAGAAAATTATTGCATCAAGTTAAGCCAGGCGAGCCTGAACCCAGCAGCACGCGACAAACAATGAAAAAGGAGAGTCGGCGTCAGTTCAGAAGTCACCGCAAATGTCTGAGCACACTACATCTGCAGATTATCAGTTTC
Source organism: Gavia stellata (assembly GCF_030936135.1). Lineage (NCBI taxonomy): Eukaryota > Metazoa > Chordata > Aves > Gaviiformes > Gaviidae > Gavia > Gavia stellata. Next base: position 7,406,601 of record NC_082602.1, read on the forward strand.
GATAATATTATAGCTTGACTACATTATGACTTGATAATCTTCATCTGGAGAAGTCATGCCTGTTGCAAGGCCACTGGTAAGTGCAATCAGAAGGGCCATGCAACAACCCAGTGCTTGCCGGGGCTGGGCATGGCAGCTTCCTGGGCGCTGAGGGCTCAGCACCTTTCAGCAAGATAGCTCAACCCTGTTCTGCTTCTCTTTCCAAGCTCACTGCAATCTGCCACGGATCAGCCAATTTATATGGCAGCACAAGATCTGACAAGGAGCTGGGATATCCCGGATGAATCTATGCAAATTCTGAGACTGGTAAAGAAGAGGAGGAAATGAGAGGGCGAGCCAGTCCTGCAGCATCCAGCCCCTGCCCCGCAAGCTCCACAGGAGGGTTCAAAAGAGCAAAGTAGGAAACAACTGCTGGAAAACCACCTATGGACTGGAAAAGGGCGACTACTAAAATATAAACCTCAGCTAGAAGTAGTACTTGATCTTCCTGGATTTCACAGAGAACAAAGATCCAGATTCTGCACCCCCAAAGGCATGACTGTGGGGAATGAAAAGACAGGAGAGGACTAATTACTAAATTATCTTTGGGTTCCCCCTCGCTGGACCCAAACACACAAGCAATAACTGCAGCAAACCCCCCTTCTGTAAGCACCAGAACTTGCTCATCCCCATTACTAATGCTGCCAGTGCAGGAACGGGAACGCCCACAGCGCGGCAACCTCAACCTCAACCACCCATTTTGGCATGATAAAGACTCATAAAGGATGGATAAAAAGAGTGGCAATGACAGTTTGGGGGCCAAACCCAGAGCTCTGTCGTGACAGACTCGTGAGCCAGAGGGATGCAGATTGCCTGGCCGGGGCAGCGACGACTCCCACCTCTCCAGCCCGGCACAGGGGCCATTTGTTCCTCGGCTAAACCCAGGCAGTGCTGCAGCCCAGCCTAATCCAAACCAACAGAGCCGGCGAGCACTAAATTCAGTCATTTTCCCCTCAGTCTCTTCTCTCAATTTCAGCTCTGACTCCTCTATCTTTTATTTCTTTTTCTAAAGACACATTTAGAGATGAAACCATTCATAACTGCCTATCCACAGACAGTTTGTGGCAGCATAATTGACAATGAGTCTGCTGCAAAAATGAAAATGCTGTTTTAATAACCTTGGCCTAAAATACATTCTGTTGTATGCCTCAAAGGGTTTCAATAAAAAGTCAACCTGTAAAGACATATTTTCTTGGCTTAAACAACAATCCAAAGCATATAAATGTAGCCCAACTATAATGACATATTTATAGGCCAATAAAGCTTACACTGCAGCTTTCATACTTCACTTAAAGGAAGTCTGTAAGAAGCAGTGTTATATAAAATAATTTGAATTTTTTTCGAACTATAGCCCAAGGAATACAAATATGCAACTTTGCCATATTTAACCGACAGTGTTTACATTGCTTAGTTGCTAAAAATTTTGTAAAATGAAATAATTCCTCATTTGGTGAATTCCCACTGGTTTACCAAATATGGATATACAAGTCCATTTACTACAAAGAAAAATCCCCTAAATAATTCTAAAGACAAAAATAAATAACTAGCGGCCTTAGTAGTGAATGATTTAATCAGACCAATTCTTCTGGAAAAACAGGTTCTCATGTTCATTATGAATAATACATTCCTGAGCAACTCTATTTTTATATGCTGCATTGTTGTTATTCTTTATTTTTCTCAACATTTGAAAGAAATATTCAGAAAGCTATAAATAGTCTTAAGACATAAACTGCTAGCATTCAATATTGACATATTTGTAGAAAGGCACAGAATGTATAACATAAATACCTCAAGAGGCAGAAAGAAATAATTCTTAAAAATCATTTTTCAGGCTGAAATCTTGAAGCTCACACAAAAAAATGCCATTGCTAGATCTTTTATTTAATACAGTCCTAAGGAAAAGTTCTGCATAATTCACTAGTGATAAAAACAATGGCATTTCACAGAAAAAAAAAAAGAAAGGCAAAGAGAAAAGAAAAAGAGAAAAAAGAGAAAAGAAGAAAGAAGAAAAAAAGAGGCAAGAGAAAAAAAGAGAAGAAAAGAGGAAAAAAAAGGAAGATTAAAAAAGAGAGAACAAAAAAGGAGACAGAACTACCAAATTTGAATTATTGTCAACTTTTAATTATAGGTGCACGGTTTCTCCAGGCTGTGGATTAACCAGGTGTCACCTTAGTTTTGGCTAAGCAAGTGCCACAGAGCATATGGTACGGGGTATACGCTGCTCACACGAGGCCTCACTTTGCCCAGTTATTGTTTAAAGCTGCCCTGCTCCTAACAGCAATGTGTTTAATTAAGAGTGTTTGCACAGTGCCACTTCTGTGGTTCTGTATCAGCCATGTTTTCATTTCATCCGGGTTATTTCACCCTTCACCACTCCTGGATAGTGTGTGAAAACTGATTTTGTTTCTTCTGTAAAGTTCTTTTGAGCTCTTCAGTAGGGATATAATTTCCTATTACCTTCTACAGCTCAGTTCAAAAACATCTAGTAGGAAAAATTTCAGAATCCACTCACTTTTATGGGATTTTTCTGTAATGGAAACATGCCGTTTCACAGGAAAAAAGGGGTGCAGGAGATCACCTTGTTTATCTAGGCCTTTTCAACACCTGGTTCAGCAACTTCCTCATCTACAGCTAGGGTTAAACGTGGGTCTCACTAGCAGAGTCATGAATTGCCTGCCAGACTAGCACAAGAAGGGATTTGTTCCTTTCATCCAAGTTCTGTACAAAGCGGTCCGCCTCGTCACAGCCACCCCATTCTGCCCCATGGGGAAGCCCTCCGTGAAACATCTCCATGGGCACAGCACTGAGTACCTGATTAGGAGGGGAACAGTGCTGTGGCGATGGGAAGCGGTGGATGTGCTGGAGATCACCTCTCCATTTGGGCTGATTAACCTTGCTAATATAGCTGTGCTGATGCTCTCACCTGAGGGACCTTTGCATGATAGCACAACATGCTGCCTCACAGTTTACAACCCTATTTTAAGAGAAAAACTACCCCATCCTATTGTGCTGGAGACCTAGTGCAGAAGTTATTGCTAGTAAATCTTTGATCACTGCGGCTGACCGTTGCTCTGTTGGCAAGATGCTGAGTATTGGAAAAGGTCTGTGGGCACACGTCGTAACAGGCACTAAACCTGCCATTTTGACAGCAGAGAAGATACAAGACTGGCAGCTCAAATCTCTATGCCTTGGACACTGCACATTATGCTACTGCTTTTGCCTACAGCTAGGGAGATGACAATTCCCAGAGCATAATGTCAACCTTGACCAACCACTCAGAATGAGAGAAGTAAATCTTCTTCAGCTGGTGGGTGTTAAACCTCCATCCCATAGTTAAGCTAAACACCAGAGCTCATGGGTTGCTACAGGACACAACCAAATAGGGCTGCTTCACAAGCAATGAAGATCACCATTCTTCTGAGTTTTCCTCAGATTTGGGAAGCAAAATATGCTTAAATTCTTGGGTCTTTCAAATAGTAAAAAATGATCGTAGTACTAGATTTAAGAAGTTTCTCTGATTGCCTTTCACAGGCTAGATCAGTTGTCTGTATCAATGTGCCTAATCAGCTATAGGTCTTCTTGAACCTTCGGTTTCACTTCCACCAACCAGTCATAATGAAGAAAAAGCCAATCATAATCAAACATTAGTCAAAATATCCTTTTCTACTGAAAAAAAAAAAAGACCCAACAATAAAGCCAGAGCCACCAACTGAAAATGAGCAACATCAGAATGTGGGTTATCAAAATTATACCATATAGTTTGCATTCCATAAGCGTTTTCAGTATAACCCCTACTTTCAAAGGCTTAACATGCAACTATAGGCTTTAGGTTTAAAGATAATTTTCTTTGGCTCCTAGGGTGGATAATAGCAATGTCATAACTTACCACAAGGGTTTTTTTATTTGTTAAAAACAAAAACAAGAAAACATTAACACACAAAAGTTCTGTCTGAAAAACATTAAGACTCTTTCGACACAACAAAATAATGCAAATAAATGTAGTGAGTAAGGAAGATGCCAGGGCAATAGCAGAGAAAATTACTTCATGTAATTATGAACCAGAAGAAACCACACAGAAACGCAAAGGTAAAAAGAAAGAATTGCACTGGCTATTTTTCTTCCTGGAGATGTAATGAAAAATAAGATCAACTTCAATTGTACTTTAATCTTCCAACCTACATATCTAACAGTGAAATGCGAGATTGACAAAATCACTTCACCATTTGATAAGATCAGCAAAACAAGATGCAGAAGATAAATCCTCCAAGACAGATCTTCAGCTTAGCGTAACTTGGCTTCGATGCCAACACAGTCGTGCCATTATAAAACTGACCTTGGCCCTGCATCTCCTGTTCATGTAGGTACAAAAACATTTCCTCACATGCATCAGCCTTAGCTTTTAATTTCTTACCTTTCCACCCATTATGGCCTAAATTTGATGCTCTTCAAACTTGGAACATTTGTTAAAAGCTTGGTACAACAGAGAAACATCCCTGGGATGCACTTCAAAACGCCATCTCTGACAGCTATTACGCTTCCAAGGTCCTAATACCACAAACAGGCATATTTACCAACAGGAGACCCATCTCCTTTGGACCTTCAGCCCCCAACACAGATTTCAGAGGTGTAAGTGACTGTGAGGTACAAAAGCAACCCCAGAGCTGCAAGCCTGTCTGCAACCATCCAACGTAGCAGAGCTACCATCTCCTATAGTAACATAAAGCTCACTAGGAAACACTATAGAAGAGACATCTCCCTACCGAACAAGGGACAAAGCTCACCTTATGGAGACACGACAAGCACCAGAAGCAGGTGACAATCCTGCGCTTCTGGAAGATGGGATGTGAGAAGTGAAAGGCCTTGGCTCTCCCCTGCCCGGTGGAGGAGGCCTCGGGAAGATGTCTCAGGCTCCTCTGCCCACAATGGACAGCTCTGACCTGATCTCCAGGCCTGCAGAGCCCCAGGAGAGCCCCCTTGATGATTACTTGTGCACGCACCTTCAGGGTTTGAGCCTAGCGCTCAGGGACATGTCTACAGAGCAGACAGGTATCAGAGAGTTACCCCATGCTAATCCTGAAGGAGCCTGCAATGAGCTCACCACCACCCATACCACTCAGGTATCTCATCACCACACCTCTGCCCGAAGCACTGACTTACCTTGGGAATCAGTGATGGCTTGGCAGGATCGGACTCATCCACCTTTGAAAGATGTTCACCCACGGGCCCCTCCCCATGGGAGAAAGTAAGGGATACTCACCAAGATCAGCCTTTTCCTTCAGGATGTCTTTGAAGTTCAAGCCGCTGTTGAGTGTGGATTGTCTGTATCTCGTCAAGGCCTCCTTCTGCCCATTCTTCCCCACATCCATCGGCTTGACCGGCTCAGCCCGGAAACCACACTTCCACTTGGAGAAATCGGACTGTGCCCATTTTGCCAAGTCCTCAAGCTTCACAGTAACTTTCTCTGAAACAGCAATAACTTCATCCTGCAAGAAGCAGTCAAATAAGAACACAACACGTCATATGGGGCTCCACGATGACCGACAAACCCATAACGCCACCATCCCATAAGCTATTGGAAAAACCTTTCTTGCTGTTGGCAGATTAATTTTTCTGTAATACAGAATAGCTAGTCCTTAATTTATTCCTCCTGCCACCTAAGTGGAAATATTAGTTGTTTACTTGAAGCAAATACACATGATCTAAAGACAATTTCTAAGACCAAGGCAATGATCCTAAAAGGCATTTGAAATGCAGGTTGCCAAATCACATTCTGTATAACCCAAAGCCTTGAGGGAAAGTTTGTTTTTTAGGTGCAATTAGCTGCAAATGTAAAAATTCATGGCTGGATGACTAACTGTTATAGCTAGTCCTGAAATAAATGGACTAAGTAAATCTCAGATTCTTGGAACTCTGACTCACCAGAAAATTCTTGTGTTTATGGTACATTTTCCCTTGGCTTATACACAAATATTGAATTTAACTTTTGTCCTAAAAATTAAATAAAACTGTGATGTAATCCCAAAAGAAATACTACATAAATGTTATGTGCTTCCCACCAAAAGAAACTTGCACATTCTCATGTTTCTTAAAACCTTTTTCAAGATCAGAACTATAATTTTTTTTCCCTTCTTAAACATACATTCTAAGAAAAGCACTTAAACCTAGTTTAGCCTCCAGAACATATACTCGAATTAAACAGCTCTAATTGCTGAATTTTATCCTTCCAGGAAACAATCAACTCCTCTCAGTCATGATGAATAAGCAGAATGTTTTATAACTGACTCCAGTGAGCAAGGGCTCAAGAAAGCCTCAAAGAAATAAATAAACAAACATACACACATATCCAGCAAGATACACTCCAGATTTTTTAGTTAAAACAGCAGAAATAATTTATGTCGTAATGAGAGCTGGTTGCACACCACACCTTGCACACCACACATTTCTAATGCTAAATAAGGTTACAGGTTCTTGAAATAAATAAACCAGAATCCAATTTTTCTCTCAAATAAACACAAGTATTTGCAAAGGGGAGAGAAATTCTTTGAGTTATTAAACAAAGAGAAAAGCACAATTGATTCTCTCTGTGTGTGGTTTTTTTTTCCACTGAACACATTGCTCAGGAAATAAAATACTGCTCAATAGGAAAAAAAAAGCTTTATTGTGATAAGTTACACACAATACAAAACCTGAAGTATCTCTAGTAAAAAAGCAGATCTGATATTCCACTCTCCCTTATATAATACAAAATCGTTTTATAAGCAGGCACCTTCATTATATTTAGTGCAATAACAAATATTTGGTCAGAAACAAATGGCATGTTTATATGCTAAGCAAGCTTGTAATAAAATCTTTTCCTTTATCATTGCACAGCATAAGAGCCTCCACCGAACAACAAACAATAACAGTGATGTTTTAAATCTGTTTATGACAAACGTCAATACTTTGTAAACAAGCGCTGGGTACTACAAAGTACAATTTCAGTGGATGGTTTCACCCAATTTCATTACACCATCCACTTGAAATAAAAAAGCTGTAGTTGCTATACATTTTATAGCTATTACATGGTGATTATTAAATGTCAGGATGGAAAAAAAAAACCCGTATATATAAATATCAGCCTGCCTGCAGACAGTCTCAGCAATTTCTGGATGAAGTTCTCTTTCAGGATGTTGAATACCATCACCAGCAACTACACAATTTCTAGTATTCAACACTAGAGAAATCTATTTAGCAGCAGTTTTAAAAAAAAAACCTGACTTGGAGATCAGATGTGTTTTTGGTTAAAATATTATTTTCCAAATAGCTCTCATGATCAAATGATTATGATTTCAATTACTAGTTTCTTCATATCCTTTCCAAGAACTGGTATGACTAATTTTGGCTGGCATACAAAGTAAGCTGAGCAGACAATTTATTAACCAAAAGAAAAGTACAATCACTATTACATCATCAATGAATAAACTTGTTTTCGAGAATACAACCTTCGCACACACGCACATGATATGTACACAGGAAAAAAAAAAAAGGGGGAAGGGAAAAAAAAAGAAACCCTACTGTAACAAGGGTGAAGCAATGCCGGTGTACTCCCCGGCTCTGCCCAGGCTGCCATGGAGGGGTAACCAGAGAGGCAGGAGCAGGGGGAGAGGTGGCTTTTGGGGGACAGGGGAGAGCATACCCCAGCCGTATGCCTTCTGTGGCAGCGTCATGGCCGCGGCCATGAAAACACACGGCGTTTAGCGTCCCCACACTGACGTGAGGGGCCAGGCAAAGCCCCTGCGAGAAGACCATCGTGCGCTCACCTCACCCCTTCACAAAATGGCAACGGGACTCTAAATACAGCCGCCATGGTGCAAAGGGGTGCCCACAATGGCACCACAGAGTGGCTGAGCGTGCAAATGGAGTGCATGAATATAAAATATAACAAAAATTCAGGCTGTCACTGTGCCGTGACAGAGGGTGTGGGCCAACCCCCCCCACGCAGGCGGTGCTAGGCAATGGCCCCTTGTCAGGGCTGCCTCATCACCTCTGCAGCAGCTGGGTCCTCAAGGGCACCCGGTCCCCATCATCCCTGCGGCAGCCATGTCCTTAAGGGCCCCAGGCTGGCCCCCAAAAAGGCTGGGACCGCCTGAGGAGGGTGGCTGACCGCAGGCCTCGTGCTCATGGCTGCTAGGCTGGGCCTTGTGCCACCGCCCGGCAATGGCAGCACCCACCTCACGGCTGTTGGGCCAAGAGGGCCCATCTCACACCTACTGTAACTGCAGCTCCACTGCCGTCAACCCCCCAAAACCCAGAACCGTTCCTAACATTAAAGACGCCGCTGTGGGGTTTTGGGGTCATCCCGAAGGAAGCGGGGCCAAGGCTGAGCCTGGCCTGCAGAGGCGATGGCGGCAGGACGAGCCCCTCGTGAGGCAGGCCGGGCAGCACCGCCTCGCCAGCAGCGCCCAGCCATCCTCCGCACCAGCACCAGCCTCGTGTCCTCCCCTTGTACCGCTAGTGACCGCCACAGCTGCACCAGGGAAACATGGCCGAGTTCACTTTCAGACAGAAAACAGAAGAATTACCCTATATATTTCAGGGCCTGCCTTGGGTCGCCCTGCCCTATGCACTGGGTAGACCTGCTCTCTCTTGCTGCTCGTTTTTTGAGTTCTTGCTCATTTTCGGCTCAATTCAGAGACAGAAGGCCACGTCCTCCCCAACTTCCTACATACCACAGCTGTCACGGGTCAGACCACAGTCCTCCTTCGAGTGCCGCTGCCACCGCCGATCCCGCCAGTGAGGGACCACATCTCCAGAGATGTTTTCACCCTGGCACCTCATCATACAAACACTGTCAAGCAGCAAAACATGGCGGGTAGCTTCAGCCCCTTCTTTCTGAGGAGCCCAAGACACAGGCAGCTGCCAGAGAGGCTGTCTTCCCCACATCTTGGCAGTTCGCTAACACAAGAGGTCATTTACCCCAACGCCACCCGAACAGACATCACCCAACTATTTCATCAGCTCTGGGATCTCGATGCACCTTGCCAAGCTTTCACACATCCTTAAGCAACCTTTCCAAGCGCTCAGACCCAAACTATGAGTTGTGGAGTTGTTTGTTTTTTTCTTTTTTTGGAGCAGCAGGTGACAAAAGGGTCTCTCTCCTTTTTTGTGAAGCAAAAATGTCTCACAGCCCTGTGTCACAACAAAAGTTGCTTCGGGACCTGCAGGGCTCCGCCAGCCAGAGAAGCCCCCGTAGCCATTCGGTATCAACTGCTGCACGCCTACTGCCGCAGCCCTTCTACAGAAACCCCTTCAACGAGATGACAAAGGAATACAGATGTTGAATAAATAAAAACCAGGTACACGGTGACACATGACTAACAAACCTTTAGAAGATTAAAGAAATCTGCCGTATAACCTTCATGTCATTCATAATTATATCTGTGTGTAAACATGAAAAACCACCCACGTCGCATACAGTGCATATATATCTCCACACAAAAATCAACTCATCGTGTATTAGCTATGCTCTGAAGTGATATGTTTATGAGGTCTCCATTGCGTGGTTAAGTCTTTAATTGCAGTTTCTTCCTGCTACAGCAAGATGAGCTTTGCAGGAGAAAAAAGCCAGCACCAATTTCAGCTCTGCTCAGGAATGAGATTTATCTCGGATGTGCCTTTTCGGACGCTGGCCGACCAATGCCAACGCTTTTCCCAGCCACAAAGTTGTCTAAATCTTGAAATAAGTACTGACTATGAAAAGAGGCACTTTTTCTTCTGTTTCTATAAAAGCGGGTATCTAGTCAGCCTGTAATTTTAGCACATCTTACAAGACTCCTGAGCAAAGTATGATAGTTTCACCTATCAAGTGGGAAATGGGGAGATGGTTAAGAAAGATGGTGATACAAACCCTTCTCATCCCTCTCTTGTTTTTTAAGAGCTTATAGGATTTGCATTTTCAGAGAAATCGTCCAGGGAGAAGGGGCCAGTATCTTCTCGAGAGCCATTATGCTTAAATATTATGTCACTGTTGTCTAAGCAACCATCACAGCCTCCCGAAAGCACAGAATGCTATATTGCCTGACTCAGCAGATGGCTGAAATACTTACATCCAGGGAAGGAGGTCAGGTAGTTAGAATAGTTTAAAGCAGATAATTATTTTTTAGAAGAAATATTAACTCTTACAAGGCAGGGAGTCACAGGGTAGCACAGGGAGGTCGTACATCTTGATTGCACACCCGCATACAGTACGTCACAACTCCTCACTCATTGCCAATAACTAGGAAAGATTTATATTTTAGAGACGCCGAGGCAGCCTTAAAAGAATTACGGCGACTGAGATATCTCAAAATTTTGACGTGCTGAGACTGTTTTCACTCCAGTGCTTCCAGAGGTCATTTAAGGAATTCTGGAGGGCACGAGCGAGTCGAACACCTGCTTGGCTGTCTCCTAACATCAAATACATGGCCTAGAGAGAAACAGGAGACATACTGTAAAAACTCTTGCCGATAATTACAGAAGACACTGCGTGTCATTTATCTGATCAGTACAATTTGCATTAGAAATCATCGTCAAGCCTTTTTACTGAAACCTTTAGCACGGTAGGTAGCTGGGGATGCATATTTTACAACCCAGTACATTGCCGATGAAAACACATTCATCCACAGGAGCAAAAAATACAGTGCGACTCTTACGGACTGCATTCACCGAGGATAATAGAACTGCATATTTCATTTGGGCATAAAGGCCTCTATTATTCTGGGCTTTTTTTTACATGCCATGTATTTTTTAGTTCTTTGCGATTCAGGTGAAAAGGACCTTCCTGTACCTTGCACAACAATGCTGTTCTCGCCCTGGGAATCCAGTTCCCTGCTCTAGATCCCTTTGAGGAGAGGAAGGTTGCGTTTTGGAGGTGGAGAAAGGAATGAGGGGACTTATTTCCAATAAGCCCCTCTCCCATAGCAGTGCATTTACCTGGGTGTTTAAGGAAAGTACTGTCATGCTTACTTGACAGCACAGTCAAACCAAAAGGCCCTGTTAGCAGAGAGTTTATAGTCCAGAGCTCTTCTCTGCCATACAGATGCTACCAGGGCTCTAGGACAGTGGTGAAAACCAGGTCATCTCAACTTGGTCCTAATCCACTTGCCAGAATTCGCTCAGGAGCCTGAACCCAGGCCTCCAGGGTCATCTCCTACAAGCAGCACTTCACCCAAGCTTTCCTCTAGGGACTATATTCAGACCTAAAGGGGCAGAGAACATTTGTACCGGACTGCTTTGCTCTCAGAGACTTTCGCCAGTAAGAAGGTCCCGTCTCCCAGCCGCCTTCAGTGGACTGGGGGTATACATGGGGTTTTTTAAGACTGCAGGATCACAGACTTGCTAAAAAACTGTGGCTGCGTCATAGAAAAGGTCTGGCTCCGGGAAGTGCCCTGTTCAGCCTCCCTACAAGGCACACAAAGGACTCTCCTGCGATCCACTCCTTTATTACATGTTGCTCTTCCAGTACAACCTTTCTAAGCAGGCTGCAGTCCTGAGGAGCTGGGGCACAGCTCTGCCAGGTGGGAACCGCTGCTCCTGTTCTGCAGGTGGGATCACCGAGTGATGGGGAAACCTCACAAGAGGCTCCAGCGCTTGGCACGGGCAGGGGCAGCTTTCTTCTCCCTTTTTCTTGCCCCAAGTGCCTCATGGAGAGCTGTCTCCTCATGCACTCCCTAGCCCAGGGCAGACAGAGGTGTCCTGAAGGATGCACGGAGCAGAACTGACCGCTGGGCTCTGGGCCTGCAACGCTCCCGGGAGACGCCAGTGTGCAGGGACCTACAGAGACCACCGCTCCCCACCCATGAACCTACAGGGAGAGCCTTGAGAATGGCAACACACACAGCCCTGTTTACCTGGCACACAGGAGAATTTTAAAGAGGCCAAGGCAGAACCTTTCATCTGTTAATCCGTCACTAATTATTTTAAAGGGCTATAATGATCTCGTTAAATTCAGGTGACAGGTATTTCCCCAGCCTACCACGCTATTTCCCCAGCCTAAGCACAGCCACACACAGCTGTCTGAAACTCAGGCTGATGGAGAATGCTAAGTCCAGACATGTTCATTCCATCTGCTGGGGTCCAAAACCCCAAAGAAGAGACGAAGATAAAGGACACAGGTGAAGCATGTGAAGTCCTATGGTATTTGCTTTCCCTTGTATTAGCAAGCAGCTTTTTCCACGTGGCTCAGTATTTCTAAAGCGAGACACGCAAAATGTCCTGGAGCAGGGCAGCACCACATTTTTTTAGGATGCTTTGTGGGACACCGGTACATCTGGCCCAGCAGTGGGGTGGAGATGGAACACACAGAGGGACAGCTGTGAGCAGCTAGACTTGACATTTCTACTGCAAGCCTCCTCCTTCATTTCTGAGGTGTTTTTTTCTCCCTCCTCCTGCTCCCGAGCAGAGGTTCAAATTGAATTTATATCTGTCATCGCAGATAGAAGTTCTGACCAAAGAGAAAATAGGCTTCAGTCAAAATGTTTTCCCGTCAGACAACTCACAGATCTCGAAGAGTTGTTTTAGTTTAGGCAAGTTGACAAGCAATTCATTCCTAATTTTGCCTACTACAGTTACAGTACGAAAAGCTTTCCTCGTAGATTACATAATTATATTTTTCTTAACAAGGAGTACATTGCATTAGCAGGTTTAAATTATGCAAGCTTATTCTTTTGTCTTTTGTTATATTGTGTTCTATTGTGCTGGTAAAACAATATGTGCTTTAATTAGCAAATATCTGTAAATAATTTACTTGCTTTTCATACAGCAGAACAATGGAGCCAATTTTCACATACATCCACTGAGCATGTCTAGGGGGTTTCTTGCCAGAACCTTCCATTGTTCAGTATCTGTATCAATCTGCCCATCATTAGCAGCTGACGTTCAACAACCCAGGAAGAAATTAAAGTTTTGGCCCCTGGGAGCAGCCCCAAGCCCCCCAAACCCGAGGCTACGCTTTGCAAAGAAAGATTAAAATATCCAGAAAATGAAAACAAACTCTTTTATTATCTATAACCCTGGCACCTTCGCATAGAAACATGGACGCCTGCCAAGCATTAAGGTCATTGGATTAATGCCATAAAATGCCGATGTTCATCTGACCTTCTGACTGCATTTTAGCTACAAATAAAAAGCTCAACTTGATACGACACTATGAATCATGCAAGCGTCTAGTCTCTGCAGGGTTAACGCTGGGTGTGAACCCACACTGCACACGCACAAACACACATACACACACAAAGAAAAAAGCTCTTAAATCAAGAGTGGATGACTGTTCGGAGACTTAAGGCATTGTTATTTTGAATGCGAATGAAAGGGCCAGAACAAGCATTGCAAGAATATTTCAATTATGTATTTCCCAGAACTACATCTCTGAGCAACTAATGCAAATATTGCTCCCACAGCAGTAGAACTTCTTCCTGAATAAAAGCATATAAGAGCTTGAATCAGAACATACTTTCTGTATCATTCGCATATTGTTTGAATATTATTAAAAATGCAAAATCTATGTATGCGTTACTCTCCTGAGCAATACAGTAATTATGATTAAGGGACAAGCAGCACAAAAAGAGCCAATTTATCTTACTTGTGCTTAGGAATACTATTGTGTAACTAAGCAACTAAAGACAAAATATAGTCTAATTAATTCACTCCTATGCTTATTTAAAAGACACAATTAGAACATTTTTATTTTCCAGCCTGCACAGTATCTCAACATGCTTGAGGGTGTACCATGTGAGGCCTATTATTCTCCAAAGACAAGAGTTTAATGTTTAGTGCCACTGATGAGACTGGGAACAGCAACTCTGGAGAGCAGTGGGTGTATTTCACAGTCTGAATGCACTGGGAAGCAGAGGGAAAGGGGAAGGGGGGCGGGGGGGGGAAGGAAAAAAAAAAAGGAATCTGCCTTAAGTGACCAGACACGCAGGATTGCTGGCCAATGGCTAGCAACATGTGGCTTCTCTGAGTAATACCATTGCCCTCTCCTTCCTTTGCCAGCATATGCTTCTGGTGGTGAGAGAGATAAAAATATACAGAGTGGATATGCAATTACCAAAACCATGATATTTTATGACAAATGCCATTTCTCTTAACACTGCTATTACAGTGCGCCTGATTTCCAAAGCTGAATTAATTTGAGCAAGTGTACATTGGAGATTGATGCTATTAGCATGATTTTTAAAGCACCCTTTAATAATCATAATCTGCATGTTTGAAACGTGTTGTCATTACCAGCGTTGACAGATACGAACATGAGGCACACACCGTGGAGACTAAAACAGGGCTGTTCTCGTTTCAAGGAAGAGCGTACAGATTCCTACATCTCTCAAAAAAATCTATTTCTGTGCAAAGGGAGTAGCACATTTTCCAAGGGGGGCGGCAGTAAACGGCTGGCGGTGTAAGAACCCGCGCTCAGGCCAGCCTGTGCTACCTTTACACACCAGGGTAGGACCTCCGCAGACGGAGAGCCCCTCGGAAACAAATCAGGCTTTCGAGGGATGCTGTGAGCATCTGTCCTGAAATGAAGAGAGAACAAACCCGCTGCCTCCCTTAACTTTCTGGAAGAATCTCTTCTGCAATTATAAATGACATACATTTATGGAGTGACTTTTTTTTCTTTCCCCCAATTAGTCTGAAAATGCAAAATACTGCTAGGGAAATAATTACAGGAAACTAGCTCTCTCCTCTCCTCTCTATGAGCAACGCTTACTCATGTAAATTACTTGCATGAGTAAGGATTATTTGCAAGGCGAAAAGCATTGCATCAGATCCCCAGTTTGGGAGAAGAGATGAAATCAACATGAGTTCGTAGTAAACTTAGCTCCCGATGAATGAACCAAAGGCAGATCCCCACTGACAGTCCGACCTCAGAGAAGCAGCATTCACGACGACGCAGGGCAACACAGGCAATGTCATACCATGCAAAATAAATTAGTCGCTTGTTTGGGGTTTTTTAGGAATTGTACACATCACATCAAATACCATCCCTGGTTTTAACGAGCACCGGCTTTGATATGTATTTTTATGCCCCATCTAATTAATGCCAACACCTTTAAAAACATGAAAATACAAGGCACTAACAAGCATTTTGCTCTGGAACTGCTTCTGCAAAGGTCAGTCGTTGCGTAGCCCCACACGACCCCTTGAAGCAGAGAGAAGTAAATGAGCCGGAGGAGGATTCGGCCACGAACCCACGGGCCTCAGGGCTCAGGGGCTGAGCACCATGGGTCCAGGGTGCTGCGCGAGGGGACAGGGCTGGGGCTGGGGCTGTCTAGCGGCAGCCGGCCGGCATCTGCTTCTCACAGTCAGGGGCCAGAAAAGCTGGGGGGCTGCTTTCCACATGCGCCCCATGAAATTGTTTCAAGCGCGACAGAGTGCTCTTACAGCCGCTCCCTCCGGACCTTCGCAGCCCCCCTGAGCATCCTCCTCCGAGCCCTGCGCGAGGCGCCTGCCGTCACAGAGGTCTTCCCTTCCCACGCGGGAGGTGACATGGGGGACCGCGCTGGCCCACAAGCGGCGGAGAAAACCAGGGCAAGGTGGCAATTTCCTCTGGCAAAACAGATGCTTTCCCCATTTGGAAAGCGGCCCTCCCAGGAACGGAGGACAGCCACTTTTCCCCCGCTGGAGGGAAGGGGGTGAAGGCTGTTCCCACCCTCCAACCAGCGCTGCACCTGCTGCAGCTTTTGGGCTTGACGGTGAGGTCAGAGGCAGCACACCTGGGCCCCTGTGTTTTAAAAGCAGCAATAAAGTTTTCAGTGAAGTAGAGCAAAACTCTTCTAGATCACCTAACAGTGTCCCCAAAGGCACCATCGCTCTCACAAAAACATCTCTGCTGCTCCTGCGCAGCCAGACCGCTGCTCTGAACCCGATGCCGGAGCTGGTCCCAGCCCCTCCATGCATGTTGCTCTGGGATGCGATGAGCATCGGGGGCCAGGAGCGCTCGTACCTGCAGCGCGCGACTGGCCCCATCCCACATTTGCCATCCACTGCGGCTCCCTGGGAAGCGATCTCTGGCTGGCTTCTGGGGCCGAAGGAGAGTTTCTCTGTCATGCTGAACGGGGAAGCTCGGCCTTAGGCGGAGGGAGGGGTACCTCGGCGGAAGCACACCTGGGCTTGAACCCTTCGCTGGGTCTGGGCCCCAGTGTATGGAAACACCCGGTTTTAGCAGCAGTCAGGGTTATATTTAAGTTTGGATGATGAATTCAGCTAGCTATAAAAAGACTTATATTTACACTTATCACTGATTAGCTCAAACATTTGGCAATCAGATAAAACACGCCATCAGAAATTTCTGAGTAACAGCAGCATTACATACCTCCTCGCTTCTCCTCCCTCCTTGCAGCCACTAGCTGAATATTGTCATAGTGTCAATGCTGCTATTATGGAAAACAGGCAGCGAGCTGCTTCTATTAATCATGCCACTAGCGCAGGTAGCTGCTAGCGACTATGCCTAAATCTCTGGTGGGCTCGATCGCAAGCCTGCGATTTGACCACTCGCTCCCCTCATTGAGAATTTTGTTGACAGCAAGCGCCCCTGTCGCCCTTTGCCTCGGACATCGTGGATTTGCAATATGTGTTGAAGCACCGGTTACTTCATTCCCGCTCCCTGAACGCAAGACAAGGTGGTTTACCCCCTCGGCAGTCCCATGCCGTGAATAAGGTCTACCCTGATGGCTACCAGCCGCCTCTGACTTGAGAGCTGCACCTCCTCCCCCAGGAGTCCAGCCCGGAGTTAGGGAGCCTTGTGACCCCAGAGGCGGCCCTGCCGCCGCTTTGGGGACAGATATGGATGTCAGTTACGTAAGGAACGCGACCGTGGGGCGGTTAGGCGAAACAGCCGCCCTGCGCGCCGATGAAGCCGGTTACCCCCAGACAGCGCTTCGCAAAGCGCCAGCCAGCACCCAGCCCTTTGTCTCTCGGCTGCCTGCGTGTCCCTGAGCGGAATTCGGATCGTTCCAAACTATTAAAAATCGATAATAAAAAATCATTCCGATGTCTATAAACAAGTTAATGGAGTAAGTGAAAACAAAGTACATTTCTTAATGGGAGTGTTATGTTGCCCTCTCTAGGCCCTGGCTCTCAGTGCCGGTTTCTGTAGGCTCCCTGCCAGAGAAGTATCACTCAGAGCTGTTGCTGTTGCTGCTGCTGCTGCTACTCTGCTAATGAATGACTAACTTAGGCCAGAGGGGAAATGACATCACCGGGGTGTAAAACACAACTGCATTAGGAAACTTTTTACCTGCTTTACATTTGTCATAATTATTCTACACAATACGACCGGCATTTGCATAATTTCAAGGCGTGCCATTATCTTAATTGAAAATTGTTTTCATATGGTTGAATAATGCAGAATGACATCAGTTAAAGCCCCAATGAAATGCACAAGTATAATCACACGGCTAATTACTAGCGGTGTTTGCATGTAAAAATAAATAAAATTGTGCATATTATTAGGAAGGTACATGCAGCTGAGAACTCTCGTACCGGAGCAGCGTTTTACTCGTAATGGTAGGATTAATTTTCTCTGATGTTCCTACCACAGTAACATGAGCTGATCATTAAGGCGTATTAAAATGATTTGTGTCCCTTTCCCCACCCCCCCCCTTCCAAATATCTTTCATTTTACACACACACACACACGCAGACGAGACACACACAGGCACAGTTTTAAATAGTCACCACGGGCAATTTCAGAGCATCCATTGCTCACTGTCATCTCTCTGATTCTTAGGAAAAGGCTCCCTTATCTCAGTGGCACGCACAGAAAATTAAAGTGAAGAGGTGGCAGCGAGCGAAGGTGGCTCTGAAACGCGTTTCGACTGCGTACGCGTGTGTATGGGCACACGGCTACGCCGGCACCTATAGCCCCGCGTGCCTCCCGAAACAGCCCCCGCGGACAGCCGCCCCTCGTTGCACCTACACCCCCCCCCCCCCCCCGCCGGCATCTCCAGCAGAAGTTCCCCCGAAACACCTCGCCCCCCCCCCCCGCCCGGTCTCCAGCCCCGACCCTCCCCATCCCCGCAGCCCTTTCTGGGTGCCTCATCCTTCCCCCTCCCCAGCCCGCGGACTCTGCTGAAGCAGTAAATTGGAAAAGCAAATAACGGGAGGGAGCGGGGACGGGGGGGCGGCCCGGGGCGGGGAGGGGGGGCGCAACCTGCGCGGCTCCGCGGCCCCATCCCGGGCGGTGCGGGGCGGGCGCGGAGCCGCGGCGGGGCTGCGCGGGCGCCGGCGGTGGGTGCCGGCGCGCAGCGTGTTTGCGCGGCCGCACGGCGGCTGCGAAATACGCCCAGGCATATCTGCAAGTTATTTGAATGTATTATTCCCGTACCTGTCATTTATCACTTTATTCAACACGTCCCTGCCAGCTCAATAGCTTTTGATCTCCCTCAGCCTCCATTTCGTAATTTCCGCCCTCTTAAACGTATCGAATACTAAAAAAAAAGCCCCGAACAATATCGAAATCCCCCCGACGTGGGCTTTTTCCCCCCTCTTTTCTGCGTGTTTTGTTTGGGGTTTTTTTGGTGGTTTTTTTTTTTTTTTTTTTGTTAGCGAAGCCGGAGAAGGGCAGGGCGAGCCCCGCACGCACTCCGCTGCCCGCCGGGCCGGGGGCGCCCCGCACCCCGACCTCCCCCCGCCCCCCCCCGCCCGCCCGCACAAGTTCCCGGGCAGCGCGCACCGGAGCGCCCCGACGGCGCGGCCCCTCCGCGCTGCCCCGCCACGCACGGCGGGGAGGGGGGAGGCGGGTGGGGGGGAGCGGGGGGCTAGCCGAGGCCGGGCATGCAGGTGGGGACGGGCGCGGGGGGGCCGGCGCTGCGTTTACCACCTCGCCATGGTCACTGGTCCTGCCCTGGGGGGTGTCCTCGGGGAGAAAATAAAGTTTGGCGCTGGAGAGAAGTTGCCGGCTGGTGCGCTCCTCCCAGAGCAGCTGCAGCTCCGCGATGCAGGCGGGCTCCTCCGCGCGGCACCGCACGAAGAAGAAGTCGCCGAGGGAGAGGACCCGCGCCCGGCCGCCGCCGCGGCGCTGGAAGCGGAACGCCCTGTAGAAGACGTAGGGGCCGTGCGAGCCGCACGGGGCGCCGACCCACTGCGGGGAACAACAACACGGCAGCGGCATCAGCGCCGGCTCCGCGCCGCGCCGCGCAGCGCCGCGCAGGAGGAGGGAGGGCGGGCGGAGGGAGGGCGGGAGGGAGGGCGGTGGGGAGGGGAGGGGGCGCGCAGCGGCGCGGAGGCTCCGCGGCGGCGGGGGCGGGGCGCGCGGGGCGGCGCGGTACCTGCAGTGCGCTGCGCTCCATCGCGGCTCCGGCGTGATTGAACTCAACATTCTCCCAAACTTGTTGGCGTGAATGGAGCCCGGCAGGTCCTGGCAGGGCAAAGCCGGCCCCGCCGCCCGCCGCCCCCCGCCGCCGCCGCCCCCGCGCCGCCCCGCCGCCGCCGCCGCCCCCCGCCCCGCCGCGCGCGGCGACGCCCCCCCCCGCCGTCCGCCCCCCGCCCCGCAGCCCCGCCGCCGCCCCGCCGCGCCCCGCCGCCGCCGCCGCCCGGCGCCGGCCGGCCCCCCGCCGCCCGCCCCGGCCCGGCAAAAATGCCGCGGGGCGGCGGCGGGCCCCGGGGGGGCGGCGCGGGGACGGCGGGGCGGCGGCGGCGGCCCCCGCGGCGCCCGGCGATTTTTGGGGGGCCGAAAGGGCGGCGGGGCGCGCTGCGGATCTGACAGGACCTGCCTGTATATGTCTAATATAAAGACCATTTCCTGCGGCGCGAGGGGCGCTGCTCGTCCCCGCGCGCGCCCGGCGGGGCCGCCGCGCTCCCACCGCCGGGCCCTGCGGAGCGGCGCGGAGCGGCGCGGAGAGCGGGGGCTGCGCGCCCGCCCGCCCCCTCCCGCCTGGCGGGCCCGGCCGGCGGCTCCGGCGGCCCTCTGAGGGCGGGCGGCTCGTCCGTAATTTATTTATCGGTTTTCCCCGGGAAAGGAGGAAAGTGGGTTATCGATTATATAAACACATCAATATTCATGCCCCGCCGCGCTGCGCGGGGAGACGCAGCTCGGCGAGAGAAAACAACGCAGCCGGGGGAGGGGGCGCGGGGAGGCGCGTCCCGCGGCGGCGGGGGTGGGCGCGCTCCCTCCGCGCCCGCGGAGCGCGCAGCGGGACGTGCCGGCACTGCTGATCCGCCGGGCGCTGCCGGAGCCGCGGGGCCGGGATGGCTCCGCGGGCGCGGAGGCGCGCGGGCTGGCGGGCAGGGCGGCTGCGCGCCTCGCGGAGCGGACCGGCCTCTCACCTGCGCCCCGCCCGCCCCCCGCCGCCCAAGGCGGCGCCGCACGTCGGGGACAGCCGCGGGCTCTGCGCATCCCGCGGAGCCTCCGCCACCCCGCGCTGACGCGGGCAGCTTGGGGTGCCGCCGCGGAGCCCCAGCCGCGAACAGCCCCGGGGAGGGAGCGGGGGGGGCACCGCCGGCTCTGCGGGGGCAAGCTGCCGGCACCGCACCCGCGCAAGGGCCGCCCGCAGCCCCGGGCACGGAAAGTTTCCATCGGGGCGCCGTGAGCTGCAGCCCCGCAGGTAGATACCACTGCGGCGGTGCGCGGCCCTCCGCGCCCGCGGAGCCCCCACCCACCCTGGGCAGCGGCGGGCGGGTCAGTTTGGGGGCATCTTAACGCTCTTTTCCCGCGGCGCTGCCCCGCTCCGCTCCGCGCCAGAGCAGCCAACGGCGGCTCCGCGCCCGGGCGCGCCGGGGGGGGGGGGACGGACAGACGCTCGAGGCCGCCCCAGCGGAGCAGGTCCGGCCCTGCCGCCGCGAAACGGCGGGGACGGAAATAAATAAATAAACACGCAAATAACTAAATAAATAAAAAAATCCTTAATAATGACGGCAGCGGTGACGTCAGCACTGCGTGCATCACGACACAGCGCGGCGCGGGGGGCAGCGGCAGCAGCAAGTGCGGGTGTCCGCGCCGCGGCCGGGGCGACCCCTGGCGCCCGCCCTGCCGCCCTGCCGCGGGGCCGCCCCGGCTATAGCGCGGGCGGCGCTGCCCGGGGGCCGCGGCCCTGCGGGGCCCGAACGCCGGGCGCTTGGGTTACGTTGAGTCGAGGAACGCGCTTTCCGCGTTGCGGAAACAGATGCCCGTCCTTGCGCCTGTGGCCCAAACGGGTTTGGCAGAGCGGAGCGTAACGTGCCAGCGGCCCGGGCCGCCTCAGCGCTCCGGGCGCGGCCGAGGGCACCGCACCGGGCGTGAGGGGCCGCCATGCCGAGAGCCCTGGGGGATGGCTGGTTTTTTGGTGACTGGGAATAAGGAGGAACTCCTGCCCGAGGCGCAGGGGAAGGCTGGCTTGGCCCCGGGCAGAAGGCGCGGAGCAGGCACAGGAATTTGGGCAGCGCTTGCAATGGCGCCGTCCGGGTGGGAGCTTCATCCCGACGTCCTCGGCGCTCCCGTCCGGCTGCGCGGCTGCTCCGGGCTCCCCTGGGATGTTGGGTGCTTCTCCAGGCGGAGGCTGCCTTTCTTCTGGATCCTCCGGAGGAAATAGCAAATTCTTCCTTCCAGTCTGTAAAAGGTTTCACCTTTCCCGCCCTAGGCCCTCCTGAGATGCCCCGAGCATCCATCCGCTCTGCGGCCCCGCAGCCTCTCGGCTCGCACTGCGGCGAGGCGGAAGAAAGACATCTTCAGTGCCGGGGAAGGGGAATTTGCTTCAAGCGTTTGGCGCGCCTGAGATGAAGGTGATGGAGCTCAGGCTGCGGGAAAGCTGATGTGCTCTCCTAGGGCTTCCGAAAGCGGGAGCGGGCAGGGCAGGTGCTCGAGCAGCCAGGCCGTGAGCGCTGGGGGTAGGCTGGGACGCGGGATGCGGCAGGCGGGAAGGCAGCAGGTACCAGCGCTTGGGCTTTCACCCGGCACCGGTGGCTTGTGTGTGTCTTGGGTGGGCAAAACCAGCAGAACGGCTCCGGAGAGTGGTGGAGAGCAGCTCTTTTGGCCAGTGAAGTCTGGTACTTCATGGTCAGGAGCTCAGTCTCCTCGGGGAAGGATGTTTTGCAGGGGCTGGGTAGGGATGGGAGGTGATGCAAGGGAGACCCACACTTGGGCACGTCCCGGCAGAATGGGGAGTGGTGCTCCGTTTCACCCCCAGTGAACTCCTGGCCGGAATAACTCGTATTTCTTCAGCAATTCACCCTTGTTTTCACTGACCTTGGCATGTTTAATCAGGGTTATATTCTCATACAGATAAAACCGTCCTCAAATGATTGTTACAATATATTGGGCACAAACAGGTTTTTATTTGTTTATTCATTTTCTTTATCTCAGGCAGGTAGGGCTGCTCCTTTCCCACAATATATAATCAAGTAGCAAAGAAAACTTCTCATTTCCATTTGTGCCCCAATCCCTCTGCTTCTGCCGCAGCAGCCGGGGCCCGGACACTGCTGGCAGCCTCGGTGCTGGCCCTGAGCTCCTGCCCGCTGCACGGAGCATCACTCGCAGCTCTCTTGCAGAGCCCCATCCTTCCCTTGAAGCCACGGCAGTATAGCCGCTGTCAGTTATGTATATGGTGGTGAGGCTGGATAACCACGCAGGGGCACGTTTTGGTCCTCTCAGCAGAGGCTGCTGCTCCGTGCAGCGGGCGGGGAGGCAGGGGTTATGCACGGTGACCCAAGCCACCTCTCGACGCATTGAGCTCCTGCAGGGCTCCATCTCACCTCCAGATTCTGGGGGAGCTCGACTCCAGAGTCCATACTTGAGTTTACATCCTTCAGGCTTACATCTAAAACCAAAATTCAGATGGTGGGACGAGCTGATGTTCACTTCAAGACCCAGATCTCTAATGTCTAGAAGGTCCCCCGAGTAGGTCAGTTTCTTGTCACCAAACTTTGGTTACCTGAAGGTTTGGTGTGCAGTGTGAGCTGGGGGCTCAGCTTCATGCCGTAGACACCAGCAAAGGCAATTCCCAAGGGCCAGTTGCTGCTCTCAGGGGACACCCTGTTTCCCACGGGTATAGATTTGCTTTGTGAGAAGCAAAGGTGTGCAGAGCTGTCAGAAAAGGACGAGGTATATGGGGGCCACCTGCCCATCGCCCCGCAGGTCCCTTCCCTGCCACCCCCCCGATGTGCATGGGGCAGGGGAGGGGGCCCAGCATGGGCAAAAGGAGGTGTTGACCCTCTGTCCCCACAGCTCCAGCCCTCAGCCCATGGAGTCTCTTCAGCCAGTGCTGCTGGCTGGTCGGACCGTCGGCATCCTGCTTAAGTTTCTAATCTTGGCAGCATTTTGAATGGGATAGCAACAGAGGCTGTGGCAGCACAGAAGAGTACATATTCCCAGCAGCAAGGGGACGCGTCTTCATCATTGCTCTGACATCAATTGCGTAGGAGCCCTCTTCCTCCCAAAACTCCTTATACTTCAAAATAATAATAAAAAAAAATAAATACACAGCTTGTTTATAGCAGAAATTGAAATTCCACATGTAATCAAAAGTCGGATTTTGTCCTGCAGGCACTGGATAAGTTTCTTTGTATTAATATTTTGTATCTTTCTCTGGCCAAAAGAAACGTGCAAAATGTTGTAATGTTTCTATGCTTTCCTTTGGACATTCCAGGCTTTTGCTTAAGCTTCTCATAAAAGGCTATTTTCAGCTGAGGGAGAAAAAAAAATAAAAGCAGCCTACAGTATGCCGAGTCAATAAAGTAATGCAAAAGCATAAAACACAGCAACGATAGCAACAGAAGATCTGTAGATTACAAAGGAAATACGATGGGGATCAGAGAGAGCGGTAGCTGGAAAGGAACGCATGAAAGCCAAAATAAGACTGGTCCTACTAAACAGCCAAAGTTGAACCAAAAAGCATTTAAAGCGTTAATTTATTAAATAACTGTATTTTCATGCCTGACAATTAAAAGTAGTTGCAGTCAGGCGTGTTGGGAGATGGGAAGCAATCGGAGCCCTCGAGCCCAGTTTTATGCTTGGAAGGAAACGCAGCCTGACCCACTCTGCGAGCTGGGCTGTGCCTGCGCGGAGGCTGGCGAGCCGGCATTCGTTTGGGGTGCTTCAGTTCGCTTACTGGTTTTCTACTGGGAGCTTTTCTCTTCCAGGCTTTTAAGACAGGGAGGACTTTTACGGGGAGTGCTCTGGGTGGGAGACGGAGCCACGGCGGAGCTGCGAGGGCGATGCCAGCCCCTGCTCCCGCTCGGTGCGTGGGGCGGGATGCAAACCCCTCTGAAGTTGCCAGGAGGCCCCGTGTTCACTTCGGCAGGTTCTGGGGTCGGTCTCTCGCTTCGGGAGCCCTTTAGAGCAGACATTCAAATCACCAGCTCGAAGCATTAAAAATACCAGGAGTCAGAGTGTTTATCTTCCCTCTAAAAAATCCACCAGCCCCAATCGGCGACCTAACCGAGCGTAAAACCCCACGTGAGATCAGCTTTCAAATCCCAGTCTTTAATTCGTATGTGCATTTGGAGTTATTTTTATTTACCTTGCATTGCTTTTTGTCTTCCTGGCATCACGTTTTTAAGCTCGCCTCTCGGACTGCTAGGAGCTCGCCTGGAAGAAGCACCCTACTGCCCCAGGGCTCCCGGACGGGGCTGGTTGAGAAAAATAATCATCACCGAGTAATGAGAGATTTAACGGCAAAAAACCGACCGCGGTGGGATGGATCCCGTGAAAATGCGGAAACTAGGAGGGTGCCTGGATGGCCAGAGTGTTACGAGCCCTGTAACAAGGGGTGCAGCTGTGGGACGGGAAGAGCCGGTGGTTCGGCAGCCCCAAAAAGACTTGCTTAACTCTCCGAGGTGGCTGCTACCTGCTGCCTGGAAAGCTGGTTTCATGTAGTGGCACAGGGTGATGGGTCAGCTAAAACAGAGCCCACGCAGTTTCTGCCTGATCGGTTTGCTAACCAAGATACACTTTTCAGATGCTGTTAATTGAGTCTGATGAATTTTGCTCCAGTGGGACCTATTATGGGCAAAAATACAAGTGACATCAGAGCCATAACTCATAAAAATCAAGTCCCTGAATTACATCTGAGAGCAATATGAAAATGCAAGTGGGATTTCAAATGGTATCAAATAACTTTCTGTCATACTTTATTAATACCACAGAGCTAATAGAAACAGCTATATTATCATCCTAATGTCATTATACATATATAATACATACACGCGCATACACACAAACAGTGTGTGTAATTATAACAACATTATTTTGTTCACACAGCCTGAAAAATGTGATTAGATAGCAGCTCTGAAATGGCAATATTCAATCAGGTATGACTTGTATATTGGCTCAGAGCACAGTCTTCTACTTATGTAAAATTATGCCTTGTTATGTGCGGTGGTAGCGTGGACGGCTGCGAAAGGAAGAGGGAGCCGAGATCATTTCATCTCGAGTCAGAAGGGCTGAATTGTCATTTCAAAGCTGAAACACTGCCACTGTCCAGCGAGCTATCCCCAGCTATCCTTTCTTGCCTGTATCACTTCAGAAAACATGCTAATTTATCTGCTAAAAATAGCTGCCTTCTGACAAAATCCCAAATAAAATCTCTCCGCTGGAAATGGTCCTAAATGCGACCAAACTATTTCTTTTTTAATCATAAAGCTCGGAAGGGGACGTCGCCTGGTAGGGCTTTAGATAAGCTTCAGTTTCCAAATGGTGCGCAGGAAACACGCACACCAGCCATTCACATCCAGCTCCTGTCAAATAATTTACCTCAACTGTTTTTAGTGAAAATATATATATGTATATATATATCCCTGCGTGATGGGGGTAGCTGGAGCTGGAAATATCGTCGTAAGAATGCCAGGCCATATTTACCCAAGTCAGTGGTCAAAGTAAGTTGCTATTCTCGGTGTGCCAGATTTAAATCGGTTTAAGTAAACAAGCTGACCTCTTTCCACTTAGCAGGTCTTAGCCGGCACGGCTTTTTTTTCTGAGAAAATTCTTTTTTTAATAAATTTGGCGGTCCCCAGAGGGGGGTAAGCAGCTATCTCGGAGGGAGCAGCCAGTGCTGCTGGGGAGCAAGCCAGGGAGGGCAAGGCGGGTTTCCCAGGGAAGGGATGCACCAGCCAAACTCAAAATTTGCCTTTTTCTGCTCTGCCCTCGTTTGAAAAGCAGGGGACTTCACCTCCTCATTGCCTTATGGCAACTGTTGCTCTCCTGTTTTGGGACTGAGTTTTTCCGCTTTTCCCAGTTTGGTTTGTGCAAGGACATGTGACCTCCCGGTTATCCACACCTTTTTTAACAGCACTAGGATGAGATGCGGTGGCACGGAGAAAGGGCTCCTGAAGTCCCCCGAGTACCTGCAGGGCTGCTGGCCAGTCCCGCGCTTGCAGCTGGAGGACGCGGGGCTGGTGTGCCCAGCGCCATGGCCTCGCTCTTCCCTTCGCATGCAGATTTTTTTCCCTGTAAGCTCCAGCAGTCACTTCTACGCACTTATTGCCATGTCTTCATCTTTTACCTGAGTTACAAATGCAACAAAACCGATGAGTCAATCATCTAGCATGGTTTAGCGACGTTTAACCTTTGGCTAAGCTGTCTTCAAGCCGTTCCTACCTAAGTACATACTCGAGGCAGCTCAGCAAACAATCTGCCAGGGACTGCCCTGCAACACGCCTCCTCCCAAATTTTGCCTGAAAAAGGCTTTTGGCATCTGGCGCCAAGTGGCAGTAGAGGAGAAAGAAAGCGAAGTAGCTGCTGGTACCTCAGCTCTGCGCCCTGAAGGCTGCTGCTTGCCTCGCAGGACAGTAAGGCTCAATAAGCTCCTCCGTCCCGGGTCGCTGTGGTCCCCAGCGCTGGCGTCAGGAGGGGACGGCCATTTCACCACCTCCCGCTGAACCGGCCTTACAGTCGAGCTGAAATAACTGCAGATTATAGACACAAGACTTGTCTGGTAAACATTGGAGAAGCAGCAGAAATCATTCCTCCTCCTCTCAATTCAGGTACATACGTCAAACTAAAGTACTAGAAGGGAAAAGGAATTGATCTGCAAGTCCAGCTCTGCCAAATGCAGGGGGTCATCCAGCCGCTGTTTCCAGGGAGCACGGATATCTGCCATACCAGAGAGTCTTTCTTCTCCTCCTTTCCAGCTCCTCCTTTCCTTACCCAAGGGAGCGTTGGACACCTTTCCAAAGTACAAGAATCTCTGAGGTCCAACCACCATGGATCCAAGCCTCTGGGGATGATAGAGTTGGTGTTTTTTTATAAAATCCTCTCGAGAAACAGATGCTTTGGCTCATCTTCATTATACCTAGCCTGATTTATTTTAATTGCTTTGGGTATCCGGAATACTACGATTGCATAATCTCATGCACATGCCTTTAAAAGGAAGCCTTGGCTGCAACGCTGGGAAGGCAATGTTAAACACAGAAAAAGTACTATGCAAAGTCTCATTTATTTTGGAAATCACTGGAAAGAGTTCTACTGAAAATTCACAGCAAAACATATGCCACATTTGGATAACGATTTTGAGAGGTGCTTTACCTAGCTTTGCAATAAAAAGGGTTCTGAAAATTGCAGTCCTTCGAAAAGATCTCACTCCCCACCCCTGACTTTCGGTGAAATGAGAGGACAGTTAGGTGCACGGTGGCAGCCCCAGGGTCGGCCGCCGAGGGCGAGGCAAGAGCTGGCTGCCTGGCACTGTGCACCTGGGGGGATTGCTTCTGCCCTGTACGAAAATAACCAGAACCCACTAACCTAAGAGAAAACCCATTCTGAGCAGAGCCGATGGGAACCGCAGGCTCAGGACAGCGAGAAAGGAGGTGGCCTGCTGAGATCTGCCCTTCCTGGGTTTGGAAATGCAGGGCTTCATCTCAATAAAACAAAGCAGGAATAACAGGACTGCGGAGAAATACCTGAATGTCACCCTGTGTCTTATCTGATGCAATTCACAAGATCCCAAATATTGTCTGCTTGGGAAAAAAGGTCTGCAGAAACCTTCTTCCAGTTAAGAAAAATGTATTACTTAAGGTACTTTATAATTGGACCTAGAAAAAGGATTTATTTTGAAGTCATGTCAATATATATTATCTGTTATTAAGATGCTGCTTTTCTGAAAAAAGAGAGATTCGTATCTTACTAGAAGCTTTTATTTCTCGGCATTTTTAAAATTTATCTCATTGAACAAATTAATACCTGCCATAAATACTGTCCCTGAAGCCAGTGGGGGCACTCTGTGAAAGATTTTGACCAAGAACTGAAAAAAATTCCCAAACCCTGCCCTTACCTTTGGCTTATTGATATGCTTTCCTGTCTTCTAGGGAAAGGAAAAGCCATGAATTTTATAAGTTACCTACACTGTATTAATTATTTAAAAACATGCAACTGAGATTTTGTTTTGCAGGAAACATATTCGATTTATCCTCACCAGCCTTAGCGTACACACAGAGAAACGTATGTGTGCAACCTGCGCCTTTGGATGCACAACAGATATCGGGGGGGATGATTACCCAAACGGGCTCTGCACAGTGCTGGGGTAAGCAAGCCCAATAAACTTCACAGGAGAAAGAGGAGACCCATAATCATATCTTCTGATCTTGAAAAGGAACTGTGCGCACTTTTCACTTGATTTCATGTGGCATCGTTTATCTGGGACCAAACCAGATTCGCATTAGGTTTGGTTTGGCGATACCTATTTGCCATGCCAGACCCCAGGAGTGCAGTCAGCGCTACCGTACCCGGCTGGCAGGTGCTTTGGAAATGGGTCATATGAGGGACTGTGAACAAGCAACAATGCCACAACGTACAGGCTACACCTTTAAACACCCACAAATTTACTTCGGGTTCGCAGAAAATAATGAGATTCACGTTTGGGAGAAGGAGTCCACAGAGACTATCAGGAATATTAACATTATCACAGAAGTTTATTAGTGCCTGCATGTCGAGAAGCAGGTAAGAAAACCCTCTGGGTTTTGTTGCGCTATCAGCAATTATCATGCAAGAAGATTTCTGTTCCTGGTCCTCCCTCTGATCGGGTTCGGAAAAAAAGGCTCCAAGATTGATCTTTGGGAAGCGTTTGGGTTTTTAAACAGAGCGCATGTTTCCTCCATTGCCTTCTGCATACCTCCATTTCTCAAACAAGAGTTGAAGCCTTTCCCTATCCTTCCTTCTCCGAAGCATTGCGATGTCTAGCTCAACAAACCCATGTGCCTCATGCTTGTGAAATTTGAAGGTGCATCTGCCATCGCACAGAATTAAAATAACCCTTCAGATGTGGGTTCGCACGTCTGTTTTGTTCATGTCTTTCAAGCCAAGCTCAGCCCTTCGCTTCGCTCCCCGCTTTCTCCTTGTGTTCCCGCCTCTGTTGGTGGAGAGGTATCTCCAGTATTGGATTTACAGTGGAAGCGATGTGGCGCTGTTGTTTATTCAGACACCAAGAAGAAGTCAGCGATCGGCTTTGCGAGGAGCAAGCCATCAAGACATGAGCACAGGTCCTGGAAACCTGTCCCTGATGCTAGAAACCCTTCCTGTCCCTTCTCCTCTTTCTCTTTTAATAGGTTAAGGGCTATAAAGCCCTGTGCCTGTTATCTGGGCTGGGATCTAGTGCCCTGATAAGTCTTTCTGAAAGGTTTGCGTTCTTTTAATCTCCTTACACAATAAAGAAGGAAAAAAATAAGAAGGAAAGGAAGAAGCCTGCAGTCCGGCTGACCGATCGGAGAGGAACCTCTCAGCACAATTCAGGGCTGCTGCCTGAGGAGGCGGCGGCACCACAGACATCAACGGGCTCGTGGCAGGAGCGCTCAGGAAGAGGGATGTGCTCGGGAGGAGATCCATTTCTCCTGAAAGCTTCGTTAAGGCTCCTCTGTCCAGCAGGTACGGTTAAAGATGAACCAGACTTTTCCAACTTCGGCATGAACCTGCTCACACGGGGTTCCAGAGGAGCTGCAGCACATGTGCGAAATTTCAACCCTATTTACATTTTGAAACAAAACACGGAATGGACGCTTGCTCCGATAGCTGCCCAGACTGGGATAAGGCACTGCAGCCACCAGCTGCAGGCTGGGCAGGCGTGCCCTGCTGCCGCCTTTCACAGAATCACAGAACCACTAAGGTTGGAAAAGACCTGTAAGATCATCAAGTCCAACCATCAGCCAACACCACCATGCCCACTAAACCATGTCCCACAATGCCTCGTCCACACGTTCCTTGAACACCTCCAGGGATGGTGACTCCACCACTTCCCTGGGCAGCTTATTCCAGTGTCTCACCACTCTCTCAGTAAAGAAATTTTTCCTAATATCCAGCCTGAACCTCCCCTGGAGCAACTTGAGGCCATTTCCTCTGGTCCTGTCAGTCGTCACTTGGGAGAAGAGACCAACAATCACCTCACCACAACCCCCTTTCAGGTAATTGTAGAGAGCGATGAGGTCTCCCCTCAGCCTCCTCTTCTCCAGACTGAACAACCCCAGTTCCCTCAGCCGCTCCTCATCAGACTTGTGCTTTCCGGAGGCAGAGCCATAAAGCCCTCGCTTGTTTTCCCCAGGGCGCAGAAGCCAGGCACTGCCGCCCCCTTGCCGGGAGGTTCACTCAAACCCCGCCTTGGCTGGTGGACGTGGTGGTACCCGTTAGCATCCCCCTGACACAGACCTATCAACAAACCTTCCGAACTACAGACGAGGCCTTGAATCAGTCTTGGTTAAACTCTTGCCGCCTGGTGTGCTTTCAGAAGTGGGGCATTCGCTGATGGAGGAGCTCCTGGCTGTTATATTTAATTAAGGATTCTGCTGAAAGTTCTGCTTAAAATAACAAAGCTTGCTGCTTAGAAAAGTGTAGGTGATGCCCCCAGAGGCCTGGCCAGCATTCCTGCTCCTATTGTACATTATTGATTAATCAAAACTAGTGCTCGCAGCTGTTGCCTGATGGATAATGTCTTTGGTGTTTGCCTGCATATAATTATTTACTATTTTATTGATGTTATTTATTTCTTCATTATGTATTGTTGGCTGTTTAATTACGTGAAACACAGCTGCAAGTGTCGCTGCTAAAAGCCACGGGAAGGGCTGCCCAGAGCTGAAAACTTTCAACCATAAACTCTAAAAATAAATCTAAAGATAAAAATACTTTAGCCAACATTTTGAGTGAAGACCATCAAACCACAAGCGCGTTACACGTCATCTGGAGGCCGATGCCGGAGCGCCACGTTCAGATAGATTTGCAATGCTGATTTGATTGCACACGGCAAAGGACTTTTGCAGACTTCTATGTTTTATTAGATCTCCAAAACACGTAAGAAAGGTCCCTATCTTATTCTTGGTAGCTGAATGTTTGAAATAAATTGAAGGGAAACTCTGATTTCCCAAAGCTTACAGTCAGGAGTGCCTAGCCAAGCTCCTTTGAAAACCCAATTCCTGTGCCGAGATCCGAGGACCTCCCAGGCCAGACGCTGGCTCTGTCCAGCGCCCCAGTGACAAACTGGGGAGTCTCTCCGAGAGCTCCCTCCAGGCTCTCCCTTCTGCCCCGCCGCCCCTCTGCAAGTGACGCAGACCCACGGGCCCCTGTGCCCCCCCTGCCCCAACACCCCGCTGCCCTTGCCCTCCTCAGAAGCGCCAGGCACAGCTGCTGCAGCAGGTCTATGCCCGGCCTCACCGAATTAGGAAGCCCACATCTAATCCTTGGATCGACGTGGGACGAGAAGGGAAGTGCTGAGGCTTACTTAGCTCGTGACACAAGACCAGACATAACAGCACCACTTTTCCTTGCCAAGACCAAGCCATGGGGGTTTGGGGGCAAAGTCAACATCTTAAATTCTATCTGGAAACCAGGAGGTGGTAAGGACAGACCAGATTTAAGACACGTTGTGGTTTTTGGCGATCTCTAGGCACTCACTATTTTAAAAATCAGCCAGGGACATGACTACAAATACGGCATTAGAGAACTTGGAAGGATCTTCTCAGTCTGCAAAAAAACCAGAGGACGCACAAACCCTGCCGTAGCTCACAAATCATTAACGCACCTATAACAGATCAGAAATAGCCTCTGTATCTCCTTACTCACAAAATAAAAATTCCTTCTCCGACATCCTTTCCAAACAGCCCTCATCAGGCCCTTTCCCCAGGGCAGGAGAACAAATAGCTCTGGCAGTCCTTGCTTGGCCATCAGTGCATTTGTTATTCGGTAGCTACTAGCCTGACTGTTTCTACGCAGCTCCCTGTAGATATCTTGCTTACTTCTGAGGTAGTGCGTTAAAATTAGTGAGGTCTTAGCTACCGCTTTATGAAAAGTACATAGGATGGCCAGGTGCCAAGCCTCTACCCTCCCTACGGCCTCTGTCCTAGGGCAGCTTTTCTTTAGGAGCTTTTTCTTTAGGAGCCCAGAGGAGGACCAGACCAACGCCTGCCGCCACCAGGTCACCTGCATCTGTTCCAACATCTCAAGCCCAGAGCACGATCGGAAGTTGGCTGTGGGGCCCAAGTTCTGCCCATGCTCTCGATACAGAGTGTACGCTTGCCTCTTTTTTAACTAAGACACGTGTGGGAAAACCTAAGAGAAATAGTAAACAGAGAGGAAGGATAAAAAAAGAAAAAGAAAGATGATGGGTCTAGGGAATTTGGTCTCCATTTCCCTCTTTGTTTCCTCCCCAACCTCCACATTTTCACGCATTTCCTCTGTCTAGAGCCGGTTCTTCCTCCTCCTGTTTTTTGGAATGTCACAATCTTTCCTGTGTCCCTTGTGCCCACATTGTGAGGGTACCATGGGCGCCTTTCCAGCAGGGATGCACAGAGCAATGGGGAGCACAGCTAGGATTTTCAGAGGAAGTTAAGGAAATCTTTATGGAGAACTTGGTGAGAATTTGGCATTTGGCACCCTTCTGCTCTTTTGAAAGTCCCACCCTACAGGAACAATCTAAACAAATGTATGCCCCAATGCTGATAAATCCATCTGGAAAGATATCAAAGGAAAGCTTGCTGGGTTTGGAGACCTTTGAAGAAAGGGGAATATCCTGCCAACCTGACGCTGAGATCTATCTTGTTCCACCATGTGGTCCGAATCATCAGAGTCCTCCACGGCTCCTTTTCCTCCTCAGGGCGTGGAGGGCAGCACTGCCTCGCTGAAGAAAGGAATTTGGGGGCCAAGAGGACAGCATAATTTGAGGAAAATTCAAATGAAAAATTACTTGACAATGGAAGTTGTTACTGCATCTAAAAATATCTCAGTGAGTCAGATTACTGAAAACGGCAAAGCTATGGAGCAAAACCATCGCCTCTTCTCAGCAGTCAGCTGGCTTCATTCACTAGCCTGGCATCTCTTTCCCCTTATGTTTTTAATATCATAAGAGTGGGGGTTTTTTTAAGTCTATTATAAGTTAATGTTTAATGGATCACCCTGTACAGTTCTTGGTGTTTACATGTTCTCCAACTAACCAAATTTGTAGAGCAAATTAAAAGTCTGTAAGACCAGGACAAGTGAATTGCAGATATTTGTGGCTCAGAAACTATCGCCTTGTTCAGTCCCACATGCCCCCCCAAGTAAACGGCTTCAATTATGTTTTCACCTTCCCCAGCAATAGTGACATCTCTCGCCGTTGCTGGCCAGGGCTATCGCTCCTTAGTCTGCGACGGTCACGGCTTTGTGCACATATGCTTCCTGTGAATGTGCAACCTTGCGGAGTGCCGCAGTCCCAGCGTCTGCAGGGTAACCTATTAAACCAGGCTGGCTCAGGACCAGGCGCGCTGGAGAAGCACGGGAGAAGGAAAGGTGGAGACTACAACGTTGTTGATGCCTTTTTTCATACTAATGAGATAGGTGGGTGTGGTCCCTTTCTTCCACCGACCAAAATATAAATAGCCAGCGAGAGTTTCCCACTCCCCGATGGACAAATCGCCGCTGAGCGATCCATTCCCAACGCCACGCCGTAGGGACTCGCTGGGTTTCTTCAGTTGCATGGGCAACTTCACCCAGTTAGTCTAAAGGCCTCAGGACCCCTCCCGCCTTCAGACCCTGCACCCGCCCTGGCACCGTCCTGCAGGCAGCTGTGAGGGAAGCCACCAAATTCCTCAAAACCCCCCGACACCGATGGGAGAGCAGGGCAGCCCGGAGACACCGCCTCCCCCCAACACGCTCCATAAATCTGAATATCACCCGCTCTGCCTGATGTTTTGGGTTTGTTCTCACGTTACCTAGGTCTCCCTGGCGATGCGACCCGAGGCTGCCGATGTCCTGGTGAGGGGCTGGGGGCACGCCACGGCGATGAGCCCACTCCACCTCTGCGGGAAGGGGCGAGCAAATGTCCCCATCCCACCCTGTGCGGGGCAGCCGGAAAGTCAGCCGCTGTAGTAACTCGACACAGCGGGACCTAAGGAAACAAAATGGACTTTTAGGGTTGAAATCAACAGAAAAAGGAAATCAGGCTCATGTCATCAACCGTAAAACTCCCACTGGCGCTGGTGGGACCAGGATCGGGCCAAGGCTGCACCCCTGTGCTTTCCCAGGCTCACGAGGATTTAAAATTCTGGATTGCAAATGGTGGTTTATTTCTGGCTGACCTGTTTGGCTTGAACTGTTACATGTTTTTGGCTGTTGGGCTTATTTTTAATCTACTGTATCAGTACACAAACTTAATCAGAACAAAACGTTACCAACGCGGAGTGTCGTTCCTACCCCTCCATCGGCTGAACGCTTCGACGTCGCGCAAACCCATCACCATCCGCCCGCGATGTCTGGCTCCTCTCTGACCATTAGCGCGTTCTTCGCACTGTAAATGCACCAAGGGGAGGGAAGGGGCGAAGGCGCCGGGGCGCAATGGGCTCCCTCCCGAGCAATGCCCCCGTGTAGCGCTAACAACGGACATCCCCGCCACGGGTCAGCTAGGGATGAACTGCCGACGGCGTGGGGTGTTTTGGTCAAAGAAACTTCTCTCACACACACATTTGGGTTGGGTTTTGTCATTTGAAGTCAATGGCGGGCTGTGACATTCCTCTGTGTTATTTTTTTTTCCCTCCCTGCTATTTGAAGAACGAGATTTTATCTTCCCTTCCCACCACCCTGTGCCTATTTCACTAAAACCTGCCTTTCGGGTCAGCACGCTGGTTAAGAGATTAATTTTACACTGCAAGAAACACTGAGCAGAGTATTTCAGCTTTGACATATGAGACATCTGTTATAATATTGCCGTTTTTCTAAATTAAATATTAGGAAAAATTAAACCCAATTGTGGTTCATATGCCTATGGAAAATATTTCTGTTCAAAACAGTCCCTCCACGCTAAATGACTTAAGTAACTGAAAACACAATAAATATGCAGCAAGTTAAAAACCCAGATTATTCAGGTTTTAAGGCTTATAACTAAAAGTGGTTTAATGTTTCATGCCTAATAATAGATTACTCCTATCACATTTCTAACCTTTATTTCTACCAGCTTTGAAGTCCAGCCATATAAAGGCTGTTTGTAGAACCACACGAAAGTTAAAGCAAATATTACTCAGAGTGATTCATATGAACAAGAATTTGCAATGAAGGCAGAGGGTTTTTTGTGTCTGTATCAAAGGAAATGAAATGTTTGCAATATTTTCCAGTTGATAAATGCATTAAAACATTTTAGTTGTGTAGTATGAACATTGCTGACATAAACAGACTTTGACCTGAAACAGATTGTATTCAGCTCTGCGGGGGAGGCAGCATTAAATGAAATAAAAATAAAATAAAAAAATAGAAATTCCTAGATTTCAAAATCTGCCACAAGGTCACTGCAGTCCTTAATTAGCTGAATACATTAAGAGAAGGCTAGAACACAGATCCTGTAAAGAGAGCAAATGTATGTTTAATCCTCTGTTCTTTACTTACAGATCACCCTTTCAGAACGAGTAACCTTATTTTCTTTTAAAATATCTATTTACCTTTTTGAGCTTTGCATAGCAAAGCAGGGTTTTCTTCCCCCCCCCGTTGCAAAAGAAATTAATTTGTTGCTAGTTGCTATGCATTGGCAGGATTTCTGCATAAAGAATGTAAGCCATCTATCTTTGTATTCAAGATATAGTTAATCTGGCAGTTAAAATACTTTGGAAACATTTTGATGACTTATCTGGAAAAGTAGCTTTGCATTTTCAAAGAAAACTTAGAACTGTATTGCAAGAGGAAGATAAAAGATATATGAAGTGTTTGTTCCAAGCGATACTATTCATTTAAAGATCAGAATGTAACCCCACCCAAGCAATTATTGTGGAAAAACAAGACAAAAATCCTTATACAGCTTTCTGACACAGTCTTTATTTGGGAAACAAAATAACTATATTACAGTTATCGTCTAATGGATTGCAAGCTGTTTTATTAGAGTCAGCTGAATCCTGTTTAGCATAAAAAAGAACTCTGTTTGCTATCAAGAACACATTTACATTAATATGACTTTGACAAAGTAAAATAAAATCGCATTAAGATGATGTAAGTAGATAAGACAATGAAATCTCTGTGAGATAGTTTTGGCACACCAATTAGAGTCAAGTCCCTACAGGAAAGAAACATATTTTTACACCAAGTATCCCTGTGTTTTTAACTCGTAGAGTGGCCAAAATTAAGTCCATGCTTATAATATTTCCAGCAAGGGAAAAGAGAAAGTTGTTTTTTTATTATTATTATTATTTTAATTTTTCCCTTGAAAAGGTAAAATTTCTGATAAACTACATTTTTATTTGCAATAATACAAACAAGTTTTGTTCTCCCCACTAGCCTGTAATCATCCTGATTATTGCAAGGGACTTTCCAATATAGAGCAGCTGAAAACAAGGTTTTAGATTACATGGTAATTTAGGAATGCATGAAAAGCCAAGCAGTCACCATAATAGAGCACTGCATAAACTTCATGGCTTTTACAGCAAAACATAGCATATGTTTTGTGATTCATTCAAATGATTTTTCAATTTTTTTGGTCAAAAAATATGTCAGCCTCTAGTATTCGTCCTATATTTAGGGAACCTTGCTCTCGAAACATGACGACACCACCACCCCAACTTTGATGTCTCTCTTACTAGTTCGGTCATTAAAAGAACGGCAGTGATGGATGGTGATAATGCTGTGGATTTTATGAGTAATCAGGCCTTGGCAGCCACAATATTTCTTTTGTAGTGAAACTTTAATATTCCTTTGGCCGTGTGTAAACTTCTGCTTTCGGAACTGCGTTACACCAGACCCTCACGAGGCATTGCAAAACGGTTATTACCCACGAGTTAGCGCCTTGATTTAACCCCTGTCCGGGGGGAGCTGCTCCCCGCAAACACACGCAGCTCGTGTGCACCAGCCCTTCTGCCCTGGGAGCACTGTTAGGAGAGGAGGGGAGCGGAGAAGGCAGTGGGCTGCTGCAGGCCCTGGCACGGGGGGCGCGTTCTGCACCGAGCGCTGCGCAGCGGGCAGGGCACCCCAAACACCCCTGCTCTCCCCCTTCCACGGGTTTTTAGTGAGTTTGCTGCAACAAACACCAGGTGTCTCCACTTAGCTGGGCTACAGCTTAAAAAAGGGGCCTGCTACCAAAAAAAAAGAAAAGAAAAAAAAATTAGGTTGTTCTTTCCATCGCTTCTAATCTGCCCGATGCAAGGCGGTGTGTGCAAGGAAGAGAACGTATGTACGTGCCGATACTCTCATAGCGGGATCGTATTTTATTTTGTCACCTGATATGCCTCTGTCGGGCAAGGCAGGACTTCCCAGAGTTTGAAATAATCCAAATTCAATCACTTTAAAGCTGCTACAATATGCAAGTCCTGGCAGCCGTTTTAAATTAATGGAACATCAGATGTGCTCTGATCCTCTCAATTTCCTTGGGCAAGGGAAATTCTGCTGTGGTGGTAGCAGGAGGGGAAATATAGGGCTATCAGTAAAATAAATGTCGGCTTTTGTCTGCTGATAAAAAAAATGCATACAGCAAAAAAAAGACACCATATTTATTGCTCTGTAATTAAAATGTATTTCTATAGGCAGTAAGGATTATCTTAGTCGTTTGGACAAGCGAACACTGTGCAGTCTGATCCACGTGAATGGACATTAAATTAAACCAAAATACTAAACTGCTTTTTATTTGGGGTTTCACAAATACAGCTAAATATTTTGTTTGGGTGTAGATATTTATTTTTTGTGCCTGCTGGCATGTTTATCAACAAAAATATTAGAATGCCAGTCTTGAAAGCCCAGTCCCAGGGCACGGAGGGGATTTTGGCAAAAACGGGGCGGGGGGGGGAAATAAATAAATCTCCGTAGCAAGATGCCAGCCCATGCAAATGCACTTGGGTTTGGGGTTTACTTTGAAAGTGTAAACATTCATCGGGTTTGTCAAAAGGTTTGCGGACTTGAGAACCTTTTGATTAAACCTGGGCTGTGTTTTGAGGAAACCTGCACTGGAATACGGTTTTCAAAAGGCAATTCGGTGTCTTTGCTTTTGAAATACAAACAAGCCCAAAAATTCAAATCAAGGCTCTGAACCTTTGCACAAGCTTTTATGGTGCATGGTTTTTGCTGATCTGTAGGGCTTATCACCCAGGGCTATGTCTTGGCTACAAGGGCCCACGTTTCATAAAGTCTTTTTCCCCGAAACGAAAATACAGTACAAGCTGTCAGAGTTAAATCGAGGACAAGGTATTTCTTTAATTCTGATTTTTCAGTTATTTGCTTTATATGAGGAGAGCCTGCCTGCTTCTGCGCTAACTGGGACTCGCATTGCCAGACAGTATGTTTTAAGTTATTTTTAAAAGCGCTGGGTTTTGAAGGCTCTTAAATCCTTTGATGTAAATGAAAATAAAATCATAGTTTAGAACCTAACAGAGACTTTTAATCTTGATCTTAAAAGCATGAATCATACTACAGCATAGAGTGAAACTATTTTCTGTCCTCTGCACTCACCTTCCCCACTCATACTGGTATTTGATATTTATAGGTGGCAATTAGAGATCTCAGGTAGTCCCAGTGCCTCGTGCCAAGCTCTGTACACAGTGACTGCTTCACAGTCTATGGCTGAGATTTCTTCAGCCTTGCTGTTTTCCTCATTTAAATATGACATTTTAAGCAAGCCTGATTAAAACAAAGCAAAGCAGAAGCAAAATGTCTCAAATTGCACGTGTGTAATGTTATGGCAACAGAACTTAGACCGATCACTGTCTCAGAGGAGAAAAAACTAGTGGCAAGGTAGGGGCGTTGCAATAAAATTACAGAAAAGCTTCTCCCTTAGCCACCCTGGAAAAGCCAGCCGTCATTTTCTGCCAGAGCCGAGGCAGAGCCAGAGCCCAGCCCCAGCCCAGAGGGAAAGCCCCACTGACCGTCTGCTCCCCCGGGTCTCAGAGGTGCGCCAGCGCACGGATGCCAGGTTTCAAATACTGGATGAAGAACAACCAGCTGAAACACATTTTTTCATCAGATTTTCTTACTGTAAAATTCTGACTTGATGCTAAAAGGAGAGCATCCCCTCGCAAGCCTCCTGGCAGAGGTGGCCTTTCCCTTTGCCTGCCCGGAGCAGGGGTTAGTGCCTGCCAGGATGCTCGGTCACTCGGCAGGGGCAGCAGGTACCAAAACCCACTGCCTCCTTCAGTGGTCCCCAAACAAAGGTGACGGTGAACTCGACTGAGGGTGCTCTCGTCAGCCCGAAGCGCTCCCCCGAGATCCTCTGCCAAGCTGACTGCCTGGCAGCTGCAAGGGCGCAGCGTGGCTGATGGCAGCCAGATATGTTGGGTCCTTCATCCCAGTGGTCATCCCAAGAGCTGTCGGGAAGATGGTCACAGCCTGCGAGTGCCCCTGTCTGCGAGCAGGCGTGTGCTGTGGTGGGAAGGGGTATGGGACCCTTGAGGTTGTGCCATGGATGCTGACAGATTGCTTTTGTTCTCCAGGATCCTGCCATGGTTTTTGTCCCAGAAGAAGAGGCTGTGATCAGCAAGAAATGAATTCCAGTATTTGTTTACAAGTTGTGCAGTCTCCTCCCAGCAAGTCTGAAGATGACTCAGGATGCTTTTCCACGGTTATGCCCACCACCAAACCACGACAGAAGAAACAATCAAGATGGAAGTTTATCCTACCTACATGAACCAGGCATTGAATCCTTACGTCTGAATTCTTCTGGATTTCAAACTCTCCATTACTTCCACTGGAGTTTTAAGGTGAAGAATTTCAGGATTTGTCCCTAAATAAAAAGTGCCAAATTAATATAACAGCATGGTGGAGTTTCCATTTACTGCACACAACAGTCAAGATATTCAGACTTATGGCTCCCACTGCAATTGTAATTCAATTTCCTTGCTCATACATAATGTTTTTATCTACTCTGAATGGGGTTATCTTTAGTTCCTTAACAAGCCCATATAATTCAGCTGTCACAGTTTCCATAAGAACAATAACTTGGAATTTCCTGCCTTTAATTTGGACTAACTCCTGTCTATAGCATCGCATTAACGATGTTTCCAACGTGTGTGGTGACTATGAAATTAATCATTAAGCACATGTTACAAATATATTTATAATGTTCAAGTACTATTTGTAGAGGTAATGTCTCAAAGTAATGTAAGGATCTCTCACATTGATAAATCTAACAGCCCCAGCTGGGCTGCCTCCTCTCCGTTTCAGGCTTTGCAGCTGGGCTGTTGGCTGCGAAGGAAATTCTCCTGCCCAAGCAGGCTGAGAC
The DNA here is from genome assembly GCF_030936135.1 of Gavia stellata. Lineage (NCBI taxonomy): Eukaryota > Metazoa > Chordata > Aves > Gaviiformes > Gaviidae > Gavia > Gavia stellata. The sequence goes on from NC_082602.1 coordinate 7,447,184, forward strand.
AACAGATATGAACCTACCCCAAGCCCCTTTCCCTGCCTTTTCTGCCACGGGGACTTTTCTCGTTGCCTGACCCCAGGAAGACGGTGGTCCTTAGGACAGAAACACCTCCTGGCACACGCAGCAGCATCCTACCTGCTGCAGAAGTGTGTTGGGGGGGGGGGCGTTCCCCAGACGCCCCATTGCACTGAGCTGTGCCCTGTCCCCAAGGAGAGATTGCTATTGCTGTCTCTATTTTGTAAGGAAATGAGGCAGGACATTCAGCAGTTGAGACCTGAGGCTTCCCAATCAGCCGTCCAGCAGCGTATTGACAGATGGCTGTTTCTATATTTGCCTCCCTTACTCCAGGCCCATTCATTCAGTGCGCTCCTTTTAATTACACAGAACCACACGCCCAAAACCTTGTCCACTTTTTTCCTGAGTGTATCAGTTGGTCTAACAGGAGATGTTACCTTTCCCTAAAATACTGCTTAACCGTTTCACTATTAGTTTTGCAGCACCAAAGATGACATCCAGTTTGACTGTGTTTGTACTTGGCAGTTCCCCTGAGCTTCAGGGGACCAACTGCTCTTCACAGCAGAGCAACTATTATCTCCCCCTTGCCCCAGAGTCCCCCCCACATACCTGCAAGCCAAGCTAGCGAGGAGGGGCATCAGGACACAGCAAAAGGCAACAAAGGTTCAGCATGAGGCAGTCTATATCAGCATAAAATCAAGCAAGGCAGCATCACATAAAGACCTGATAAACCTCCCTTTCTAGGTTTCCTCCCTCAAAAGCACAGGTCCTCAATTCAGTATATGATAGGACCAAAACATACGCGTAGGCTGAGCAGCCCAGGAGTGACAGGTTGTTTCATCCCTCTTCCCCTGACTCCATATCCTCTTCTCATCCCAAAGGTTTTCTAACACCTTGACTGTATTTTCAAACTAACCATGTCCAAATTTGCAGAATAAAGAGAACTGGGGGTGAAAAATGAGACCCACACAAGGCTAGGGTGGGTGACGTCCAGCATAGCTCTGGGGGCACCAAACTGCCCTCCATGGAGAAGCAAAAAAGGGCAGGAGCCTGCCCAAGGGGCTCAGGGCTACCTGAGCAGACCCAGCACCACACACAGTTTTAAAACCATTTCTGGAAGGGCCCCAACCTGGAGCCCACCGTTGTTATGCTGCTTACAGGGAATGGCTCTCACCCATTTATCTCCTGTTCACTTGTGATCAATGGCCCTATGGAAAAACGGCATCAATAATGAATAAGTAGCAAATGATGTGCTCTATCTTTCCAGCCCTGGCTATAATGAAGACCATCAGGTGGTACAAATTACTTCACCTTAGTCATGTTGATTTTTACCAGCTGGGAATCTGGCCCAAGTTTCATTTGGTTCATGAAGGAAATAAACCATATAGTATCATTTCTGAGTTGACAACACAGGTAGACCGCCATTTCCACAGAATCTGGCTGGAGGGAGGGTGAGGCTATTTGCATTGACCAGATGGCACGAGCACAGTTTACCAAGTGTGGAAAAAATACCCAGCCACAGAGAGGCCGCTGCTGGCTTGGTTGGGGCTCTGGCACCAACTCTCAGCACAAACCCAAGCTTTCTAAAGAGTCTGCGAGAAGATGGGAGAGCCTGTCCAAGGCTGAGCAGGCAGTGCCAGTGACACAGCAGATGCATATGTTTCTGAGAATACTGAGGGGCAGCCTGGCACTCTTGGCGAGTGCTGGAAGCGGCACCGCACATGCAGCCACAGCTATCGTTAGGGTTTTGCTGCTTTGGCACCTCTTCCTAATTTACTTAATTTCTATTTATACCATTCTGTTTCTGTTTTGAGCCTTTATCAGATGCTGACATGTTTTGTGCAGAGCCAAACTTTGGAAGGAGGCTTTAGAAAGAAGTCACTGGAGGGGAGCTTAAAAATGTCAGAGCACTGGGAAGGGCCGTTCGCAAGCGAGGGGTGGGCACTGCAACTGCGAAAAGGCAGCTGGGCCACTTTTCCCCAGGGCTGGGCTAGTGCTCTCCTGCCTGGGGGAGGCAGGTCCCTGCGGGTCTGTGGATCATACCGGAGAGCCTGTGAAGGCTAATGGGGAAAAAAATAACCTTGTTGACAGCAGCTTTCCACACCTGGGTCTGAACCTCCATTGGAAAATGGAGGTAGAGGTGTGCAAATCAAGAGAAGTTGAAAATCACCGCATAAGCATGTCTCAGCTCTGTTTCTGGGGTAGCTAGTAATTGTGTCCAACTGAGGAGTACTTCTGAAATAAATTGCTAAGTTACTGTGATCATACTGCAAAGCATAAGCAGAGGGTGGGGGGTAATACTTTCTTCCCGTTGCCTCCATCTGTGACCCAGTGACACGCTTGTCATGGCTTGGCTGGAGGACATACGGAGCTCCTGAGAAAGAGCTTCTAGGGAAAAGCTATACACGCCGTGTTTGAACAGCGCTGATCGACAGTTTTGGTGGTTAAAACTCTGAGAGCTCAAATACAAGTAGCAGATGAGAAGAACACAGCTGTTGATGTTGACATGTTGCTGGCCTTATGGAATGATGATAAACAGCTGGAAATGCACATGACGCACTGGGAATAGGGACAGAGTGAAGAATTTCAGGCTCACTGGAATATCACAACCAAAAGGGTGATCAGCTGAGGATGCCAAATTCTTCCTTTGCAAATCATTTGTAGATCTTTCACTGCTTCGCACTACAATGGGCTTCAGTCCCCTGGCTTGGGGAAGACGCACATGGCAAGGCTGCCAGGCCTGCACAGGCGTCCTCAAAACCTCCCAATACAGGAAAAACATTAAGGTGGATGAATATCTTCAGGCAGAAGAAGAGAAAAGAGAAACCCTGTTTCTCTATTTGTGGATGACTGAGGAAAGATGTAGAATGGGTTCAGCAGAAAATCTCCTTCTTAAGAGGAGCTTTTTTCCTTTTTTTTTCCCCCCTGAATAATTACACCATTAGCAAGTCCTCCAGGCAGAGCAGTTCCAGGCTTGAGAGCACACTGCTCCCTACACACCTCTGTCTCCACAGCCAGGTGTGGCACTGACAGGGCTGTAGGACTTCTCTTCAAGCCATTCCCCAGGGCAACCAGCTACTGAAGCATCGAAAGCCCTGTCTAGAGCTACCTTAAAACTGGGGAGCTTATCTCTGTGTTTCAATGGTGTCTGGTGTTGTACTCTGCCATAAGCTTGAAGTGTTGCTGTTCTGAAGAAAGCCTTTGTTCAACACAACTGCCTACTTCACAATGACATCATCCAAGACTGTGGAAAAAAAGCACAGCCTGGAGTAGTCAGGCATGTGATGATGTATAAATAGCACTGACAGAACAATATTATAAACTCTATTGGTACAGCTGAAATAAAAATAGCAAGTTGCTGATTCATCTAAGATATCAGCTAGAGAGATGGCATGAGGTTCAGCTACAATAAACCTTCTCAGCTAAAAGCACGTTACTTCACCATGGATCAGCTGCTCAGATCTTTCATCCTATTCAGAAAAGCACCTGCCTCTTCCTGCTTCGGTCCTCCATTACTGAACACATGAAATACAGGGCCTGATTTTATTTCTGCTTTCCTTACGCTGAAATACATTGCAGTCAAAGAGTTCTCGAAGACTTTATAGACATGTAGGAAAAGCAGAAGCATTCCTAAAACTGCTTGCCAAGTGCTTAGTAAGGGCAAGGTTTATGTTATTGTTCACAGCTATGTTTCTACTTTGCCTGCCTCTAAAAAAACAAACAATGGACCATTTTTTCAATAAATCTGGAAATGCTGAACCATACTTCCAGCACCTCTGAATCTGTAATTACTAGGTCATTTTATGGCTTTCAGTAAGATAACATGCAAAGTCAAGTACACATCCACATACAGTGCGCTTTTCAAACCTTTCAAACAGACAAAATGAAACCTCACATGCCAAGCCTAGAAATACAGGAATTAAAGGAAAAAAAGAAGCCAAGAGATGGGTGACTTGCTCCTTGGAACACATCAGCAACGATTACTTGTGCTGTGTCTCACATGGCCCACAATTTATGCTCTTGGTTGATTTAACTTTTTAAGTATCTGGACCATAACATCAGCCACGTTGATGCTGTGCCCCCTCTTCATAGGAAGACCCTGGAGGAAAGTACATGGACTACAGCACCAAAAACTAGTGCTAGAGCTGCAAATTCAGGGGCAGCTGCTCTTGGGAAGCAGTCTTGCACTGCAGCCTGTCTGCTTCCAGAGCATGCATCATGGTGACAATGAGCTGCCTGGTGTAAGATGCTAACTGGCCACAGCAACAGATGAACAGGCAGGTCCAGGAATCCCTCTCTTGTGGCAAATTCTCACCCACAATGTGGCCACCATATTTTTAGAAACAATTAAAAGAGGTCTTAAATGTTTAACTCGCAGTTTTTAACACTACAGCCGTATGGCAAAAAGCAGCACAGATAATAAGTGGTAACCTGTAAATAGGAAGATTATGAGGTTTCTCTCCCTTCATGTTGGGCAAGCTCCTCTGTAATCAATGTAACACTGCCCAGTGCCTTGACTTGGGCTAACGAGTAGAGCCAGGGCACTCACAGCCTGCTCCTTCACCTCCTGCGTGACTGTCTCTTCCCCTCAAAGCCTCCTATTGCCTGTGCATCACCTTGTGATCATTGCATAATGATGACAAAGTCTCTAGCAGTACGGAAGAAGGCAGGTCATCCTCTACTTGTCAACATCTTCCTGCTGGATCTCCATGGACAGCGTGTGACAGAAATAAGCTTTCCTCAAATCAATGCAATTACTTCGTGATTTATCACCCATGATTCCACTTACTAGTAACCTATTAAGTTTCTGTATGCCAGCAACTTAAGTCCCCATTCTGGTCCTCAAGAGCATGACCTTACACTGCGATCATCACCCACCTAAGAGTACCAACTACATGGACATGGACATACCAGCCCCATTAGAGCAGCTTGCTTTCTACAAATAGAGCGCTTTATCTCCTGACTGCACCTTGGTTTGCATCAAAGCTAAGTTGCTTGTTTAGGACCATTAAAATGAGCAAGGCTTATACAATTACGGAACTTTATATTAATTTTTAAAACTTGCAGATGTTGCAATCTGTACGTATGAGAACAACACCAAATGTTACGATGACAGAAAAAAGTTATATTGGCTGGGTTTTAAAAGTAAGGAAGCAGAAAAAAGAAAAATCTCACCCTACTACTATCAAGGCATTACATGTATCTGGATTTGCATTTTAGTTAGCAGCTTTCCATTTCTGATAGTGAGTTAATCAGCTAATGTTTTTATGAGCACAAAACCAATAAAATAGTGTGGGGGGAATGACAACAAAAAGCCCTTACTTGCTTTTGAGGTATTTTTATATTCACTAAACCCTTTCTGCTATGCCCAGAGAAGACCTTTGCTGAACACGAGTTTCAGAGCAATGCCAGCAGCGATGCTACGTATCTGCCGCTTGCGTCAACATCCTGCTCTGGGGCGAGCAGCACTGGGAGACCACCCTTTGGGATGCCACTGTGCCGCGTCTCAAAGAATTTACAGCTCTAGCGTTATTTTGGCTGAGGTTCTGGTCGATCAACATGCTGAGGTGCTTTCCAGAGAGCGTTTAAGTGACGTTCAGTGATCTGCATAAGCAACATATGTTTTATATTACCAACATCTCCTTTGTATTCCAGTTGCATGTCAGTACTGGTAGAACCTTCTGATGCTAAGACCAGCTTCAGCTTTGAAGCTCGGGACAATAACAAAATAACCTGCTATTTGTTTATGTTAGTAACAAAATCTACCAGCAACTGATTTGATCGCGGCCTTAATAAGAAGGCTAGCCAAAGGAAACTTTCTCAATAAATGGGAGATGAAGGAAGCGGATGGGTTGTCTGTGGATTTTCTAAATCTAGCCCAAGAAGCTGATGGTTATGCTTGAAGTCTTAAATTATTTTGGACTCCAGCTTTCCAAAAGATTGCTTGGAGGACAAAGAGAGATTGTAGCGTTCGCCTCTTCCTAGGATAAAAGTTTTGAGAGATGGAGCAGAGCCAAACACTACAATTGCTGTTTTCCTGAATCCATCAGAAGCAGCCAAGGAGCAAGGCTGGATGCACTGCCCCAGCATGGCAGGCTCTCCTAATTGCCGTCTTCCCTGGGCGTCCCTCCCTGCTTCTCCTCCTGCCCTGCCTATTCCTTCTGCCACATGGTCAGCCGTACGGGTTATCCTGTGCCTTGGGCGGGGAGAATGGGCCCCCTTGTATTGCACTACAAAGCCATCTGGGGGACTGCAGCTGCACGTGCATAATCACCAGATAGTTTATTGAATTGAGATACATATATATATAGAGAGAGATATAACATAGCAATGCCACTACACCTATAGGCATGCTACATGGGAACAGATCAAGCGTACCTTTTGTATGTAATCAGTCCTTACGCATTAGCGTTGCATTTCCGAGGTAGAAAAAAGCTGGTTTGTAGAGCACACCTAAGCAGACAATTTCCACTTTTGGCATCTCTTCCCCAATATCTCCAGCACTGGTGAACGTGTGAATGTAATGTTGGCTCGCCACAGCCTGGCTCGATGGATTTTACAACAGAGCATTCCGATAACACCGCAGACTTAGGTGTGAGTAAGGCTTCTAATATATCGGCACAATTTATTCCCATTTCCAGTTTAATGGAACCTTTTTCTGATTATTTTCACAGCGTTCTGCAAGGTTTTTTTTTCCTGCTGCGCAAAAGGGGAAAGCTCCTCATGTGTTCCTGAAAGACCTTGTGAAGTTTATGCGACTTATGCTCTATCGTCAAGAGAATGATACTGGAATGAATGAAAGTGAGTATTTTTTCTTGAAGTTTCTTAACATTCAGTCCTCATACGGCGTAAGGGAGTAAACTCTCAATTACACAAAGGCAAATACAGAGAAATCCATCAAAGTCAATAGAGTTATTCTGGACACCTGAGTAATTTGTCCCTTGGTATGATTCAGTCTCCAAAATCCACTCTGAATGTCCGTAACGACTGTTTGCTATTCACTTACATTTTTAGCTCTGTTATAATTCTAATTTTTTCCATGTTTCACAAATAGCTGGAGTCAGTTTCTTTCAGATGATGCTGTTTCCCCAACTTGGCTTCCCTATGAATAACCTCCATCATCACTGTGCTACTTTTGCTTGAATGTTTCATTTTTAGCAATAAACATCTATCCCAGATGCCTTATTTTCAGCTTCATTAAATGTTTTACTAGTTCATCTTGAGTCACATCAATATTTACGTTGGACACGGTTCCGTATCCTTTAGTTTCTAATACCAGAATTCTCCAGACAAGCTTATTGTTCCTGGCTTGACTTCTCCAAGTCTCAGCTTAAAATTTTTTTTGACCTACTAAATAAGATGCAAATTCACCCAACTATTTGCTTTGCTGCACGCTGCCAGCTATGCCTATTCCAAACATCTCTGGATTGATTTACTTCAATTTCTATGTAGACATGGGCCCCAAACCTCTACCCAGTTACTCGGAGGTAATTTCAAAGCCGTTTAATCACAACAATTAGCAGAAGAGAAAGCAGAAATCAGGTATCAACCTTTCGCGCGTAGTACCACAACAGACCATTTCTACTGACCTTTTGCATCCTAGGGAAAGGGTGTCAGGAAACCAGGAGGGGTTGCCAGCCCCCCACCTTTGCCTTGGTCCTCACTGCGCAAACCCAGACGCTTTTCTGAGAGATGGGACTGCGTTCCTTCGCTCCAGCTCTCTCCCCTGCTCCTGACCAGCAGCATCAACTTGCGCCGAGCCGTGCACAGCACGAAGGTCATCGTGCTGCTTCTTGTACTCACCTGTGTACTGAGCAGGTCAGAAGAGACCTTGTAAAATAGCGAGCAGCAGCGGGATGCCACGTTCACCAGACAGGAGGGCAGCAGCAGTGTGGAAGTAAGTTCTCCAGTAATATCAATAACACAGGTAGCGGTAGTAACTAAGAGAGAGGAGAGGTGGTGTTGATGGTCATACTGGAGCGATGCAGAGCCTAGGAGGATGTAAAGGAGAGCGGGACAGGTTCTGCCTCTTCAGCAGCCGCGTAAGAGCAACCTCTGGCTTTGGCAAGAGGTTGGCAACGACTGGTGTATGGCAACAAGATGTGTAAAGGAAAGGAGCAGCGCAGGTGTTGGGGGGATGGTGTTTTAGGGGAGGTAATGGACAGCCAGTCTGTCTCTGTGGGACCCCAGCACAAGGGATACATGAAATAGCTCATCCCCAAGCAGTCCCGAGCTGTCGCCCGCAGAGCCATCCGGATCCAGGCTGCTCCTTACTGCTGTAAGCATGCGGACTTGAGAAAAGTTGTTCTGAATATGTACAAGACAACGGAGAACAAAAGTTTGAGAAGTGGAATTTTCTTGACAATTTTCTCAATCTTTACACTGAGTTTACTTCAGGTCCTTTTTCAAAGCAGTCGCACAGAAAAGGTAGCGTGAGGTTTGATATATTTATATTTTATATTCATGTACTGCACTGGAATAAAACATTTTGAATTTTATATTGGATATAAAAAAGCAAAGGTGTCAAGCTGGGAAAGAGCTTTGAAAATAACAAAGGACTTTATGTGGGATTGTTTGAGGTCATTTTATCTGTTGTTCCTGACAGTATTTAAACACCTCCTTTCGGTTTGAAATACCTTTGGTTGTCATTCACTGAAATCCGTGGGGGAGACTAGCAGGGCAGCTGGGCGTGCACCGCGAGGGGATACATGAGGAAGGAAGCACTCAGATTTTCGGAGACCGCCAAAGCGAATATTACACCTGTGCCATCAACCCACATTTTTCAAGAGGTGTCAACGTGGCCTAGAGAAGCAGTGAGCCGCGTTCTGGAGAGAGGGGAGACAACTTCACATCATGCCGACTTCCCTGAGCAAGACACTCCTAGAGGCAGGTCAAGGAGAGGGCTTTAGATCTCAACCCAGGTGCGCAACAGTTTTAAGCAGAAATCCAGGGTATTAAGCCGAGTTCACAGCGCAAAGATTTCAGTGATTGCCACACATACAGATACACGGGGCTAGTTCTGAAATACCTTGCTTGGGTGCTTTAGCAATAGCAGCACAAGTAAATAATTTCTGTAGTTAGCCCACGTGCCATTGCTAACATCCCAGAAAAAGTACATCTGCACAGTGTTATGAAGGTAATATTTCTGTGCACCCTAGACAGCATTATAGCTTTCAGACCGTTCCCCTGTGCTTTGACCCAGAAGGGCTGTACCGCTAAGAGGACAACTGAGGTTGTATTTGTTTTTGAAAGAACTTGCTCACCTCTAAAGCAGAGGCGGTCATTTTTCTCTTTTGGTCTAAGCCAGAACAAGAGAGAGGGATGAGTTTGGCACTGGGATATTCGAATTCCCTTCTCTGCCCTATGTCTCCTGCCCATATACTCCAGTGAAAAAAAGCAGCTTGGTCCGGGAAGGGAGATGAGACAGGATGAGGGACCACTGTGTCCCACAAACACATGCAGCCAGAAGATAAAAGGGAACGGTTGAATACTAGATTAAATGCAAGTTTCATGCAAATGATCACTTACAGAGACCTAATAAATTATTCTGTGCAATGCATTGTCAGAGATTTTTCTCTGCCATTTTTGTTTTGCATGTGTATTTAGGAGCTTTCTCCCCTTGGAGGATGATGTTCAGGTTTTAAAATTTATGTTAATCTGTCACTACATTCATCTGTCACTCTGTGAAAGGGTTTCTTCTTTTAATAAAGTGTCTTTTTTTTCTTTTTAATGTGTTGCCTTATCAGAATGGAGTATTTAGGATAAGCTCTTTCCACAGCAGTACTGCACAGGATGGGATGGCATGTAGGAAGGCTGCTTTATATATAGTATGATCTCTTTTGACCCAAACAACTAATGAGAGTTTTAGAGGTTTTGTATTTACCCTGGCTGGGGACTGGCAAGGGTCTTCACTGCAAATCTCTCTGCTCCCAAGGACAGTCTTCATTTCCAGAGCAAAGGAGGACTCAACCAGAGACAGAGGCTTTGCTGACAGACCCCCAACACTTCTTTCAGGCAAGAGTGCCACCCCAAAAGCTCTCAGAGTGGGTGGGGTTTTTTTTGTTTGGTTTGGGTTTTTTGAGTTTTTTCCCCATTAGGTCAGGAGTGCTACTCTAAAGAAATTACGAATTGCTCCCTTCAGAGCAGATGTCTTTGACAGCCTCTGCTGGGTACCATCAGATATCCTCCCCTCCCCTGCTCTCCATCCCACCTTCCAGCCAGAGTCACCCCAGGCTGCGAGCCGCACCTGACCCACCTTGTCTGCTGTGGTTGTGAAAAAACCCCTGTGAGATTCAGCCTGTGTGTTGACTGAGGCAGAGCGATCGGCTCTGTGCTGCCACCTCTGCTTGGGGCATGAACGGGGGACAATATAAGAAGGCACTGCAAAAAGAAAATATTGCAGGTGCCCATTGGATCCTCCCATTTCTTGTTGTTGCTGTCCTACATAGCCACCTGGGCTAACTGTTTGCCCGGGGTCTCACTCAAGTCTGTACATTTGAGCCCCCGTGGCCACAGAGGACACCTTTCTCTCAATCTGTGCTGTCTCAACGCTTCTTATTCTGAGCTTGCTCTACCTTGTGACCTAACTAAAAATGGCATCAGATTACTGTGCCGTGATCAATCGGTGTGTTCACTTTCTCTCGTTCACTCTTTGCCTGTACACCTTCAATTATTCCTTCCCTCAATTGATTTTTCTTCCCATCAAAATACCTGGAAGCATTCCAATAACATTTTCCTGCTGCTAAATATGAGCATTTGAATTTGATCTTAAAAAGCACGATGGCTTTACACATAATATTTCACATCATAGGGCCCATGATTTCAGTGCCGACTGCAAGATAGAGACGTGTTAGTCCCACCTGTTTGAGTTCTGTTTTCTCCTCAGCTCTGAGAATTTCCATTTCAGTTGTCTTCATTCCCACCAGCCATCCTGCGTTTGGGCACATGATTGCTTTCTTCCTGGAACAGAGGGGACAGTCATTCAGCCTGCAGGTCACACCTAGATTATCTTTAATCACTAGGCAGCTTCACTGATAGCAATCTCATTTCTTCTTTCAGAGTAAGGGAAAAACCCTCCACGAAAAGACAGAGGGTGCGAGGATGCTTCTGAATTAGCCACTGAGAAAAGGTCCAAGGCTCAATTCTTATTATCAGTCTCTCCAGTGGAAACACAGAGTGACTCCGGTAAAATCAGTGCAGTCGCAATGGTGTAGCTGAGATCGAGATCAAGATAGAGGTTTTGGAATATGCTGCTCCAAGAGACATGTCATCTCCTGCTTTATGAGTTATTTTGAAGGTTTACTGTATCTGAGAAAGTAAAGCAGGAATTCAGATTATGAACTTTGATTGCTCATGGTTTATTCAATATTTTAATAAAGTTTGAAAAGGTTCCCTTCCATCAAAGAATGTCCCCTTTGATTAATCAATTGAATTTGATATTTTCTCCATGGAGAATACAAAGCGGTATACCCCTTTGCCAGTTGTTTGCAGGCAGCTCTGCAATACACAATAGAACAATTATTTTCTAACTAAAAGAGCTGTGATCATAAATGTTAATAAATCACTTAATAGTGTAGCATCTTTTTCTTCCTTTAAAAAACACACAATAAGGACATATCAAGCCACTTTTAATACAATTTGCATGCTTTCTAAATAACATATTCAGGGAAACAAAGTCTTCTTAAAAGGTCTTCTTCACATTTACATCTGTAACAGCTGCAGTAGCAGCTCTGTCAGGCTTGTTTTTATTCAGTGTTGCAGGATCAACATAAAATTTAGTCTGAAAATTAAAGGGAGTAAATGTACCCCTGACAGTCAAGAAAATGGTTTTGGTCCAAGAGTATTTCTGGCCACAACTCACTTTCAAAAGCAGCTTTGTCATTTGTGCCTGGCCTAGTCCCAATAAGTGCTATTATGATTTGTTACATTTTCTATAGAACCAGGAGACCATTTATTAGCCCCATGGTATTGTATTGAGCTTCAATTATGTAATAGTCATTATTCTGCTGAATATCTGAAGCTTTGTAAGAAAGTTTTAGCTCTGGAAAGAAACGTACAAGGTTCTCAAATGATTTTGAGGAAGATCAAACTCCCCCTTTTTTGCTAGTTGAAAGAGGAAAAGTCCCTTCTTGATATAAATCATGAATAATTTGAATAGACTTTTTTCTAAAGAAAAACTCCTTTTTCTTTGAAAGCCATTGACAGCTTGGGGCTCAAGCAGAAGAGAATAAAAGAAGAAATAATAGTTTCTTCCTAGAAGAGAACGTGATAGGTATGCTTCCAAATTAGCGAGATTTTAATTTAATTATAACCAAGGAGCGTGTGTGCATGTGTGATTTGCCTGCTTATAACTGAGGAATGAGGGCCTCTCCCATACGTAGCTTGGAAGAGGAGGGGGCAGGTCCTCAGCTGGTGTAAGCCTTGCTGAGGCCCCCTTGATGCAGTTTTTGCAGCTGATGTAGGTCGAGGATGTGCCCCACCGTCCTGTTTGCTTGTTCAGCTGCCCGTTAAGGTTCACCAACACAAACTCTTGATACCTAATTGAATGCCAGTGGCCTTCCATTTCCAACGGTCTGAGCCATCCACATCTCCCAGACTCGTCAATAAATTAACTACCATAAAACAACTAGTTAACTAGTTAGCTGACAACCATAAAATAACTTCTACTTGACTACCATAAAATAACTAATAACTAGTTACCTGGCATCATCCTCTTTCTCTCATCCCTTACTGTTTGTTTAAAAAAAACACCAAAGCATAGATTTTAAAAAGCACTGACATCAAAATAAAAATTGATCAGCTCCAAGCAATTCTGCCCTTCACAAGCCATTTTACGTGATTGAAGACTTCAGCTTCCAGTTCTCAGAGGCTTCGCCAGTTCTCAATCATGTGTGAATATTCCCCTGCTCTCTGTCAACAGCCAAACGCCGCAGTGCCTGTACCCACCAGCCACCAGGTAGAAGTCAGTCCAGCTGTTGCCTCTGATTTTTTTTCTTTAAACTAATAACAAATACACCACACACACAACACACATACGACATACACATGCAACAGCTGCTCTGCCCCAGAGTAGCAAACCAAATTACTCCTAGGTATTCTCAGGAAATGGAAAAACAATGTTCCCAAGGCTGACAGATTTCTGAAATGATCTTTCTTTAATGTATGCTCAGTTTAACTGGTATTTTAGTAAAATGACTCTAGCTTTATGCCAGCTGAAGAGAAAGTAGAAAGTAAATCAACAAGCTTTTTTTTTTAGATAGACTTCAGTGTCTCAAAAATTCACAATCAGTGGAAATTTGCTACCAAGGTTGCACCCCTACTACAAAAACAACGAATTCAAACACTGCTGCTACACCTCAATGTGACTACAGCCATTGCATAGCAAGCATTTGTATGCCTGCACGTATGTTTTGCCCTCTGTGAGGGCAAGCAAGAATAAAGCAGGTGATAATACATTTTGACCACAACTATGTCACTCCCTGGTTATTTCTGCAGTATAAATGAGTTACACGTGGATCAGATGCATTTGCATTTCATTCACTAATTCCACTCAGAGCAACATTTAAGTGTCCTTATTTTTCACAATCAAAGGAAAGAAGTTGGATACCCAGTTTATCTTAAAAAATGTGAATTGAAGTAAAATGCATTTGCAAGTTGCACATTTATTGGATCAAGTGAAATAAGGCATCAAGCCAGAATCTGATCCTGTTTGCCACTATGTAAACGATGAGTAAGTCTGCTAGGGTCAACAGAGCAGCAGCAGCGGAGTCACATGAGTCACAGCACACTGCTCTTCGGAAAGATGTCTCCATGGCTAAATATACTATTACAGTCGCTTCAAGAAAAGCTCTGCGTCAAGTTCTAATAAATGCTGGCAGTGATGCTGAGCTCTGAGCAGTCATAAAGCCAAAAGGATGAACAGGAATTAACAAGCGGCCTTAAAAACCTATTGAAGAGAATGGAAGTTTTGTCCGTATGAGAACTGAAGAACTGGAACTTTGGTAATGAAAATCATGACCTAATTTTTCCATCACCCACGTTTAGCCACCTTTCACATGGGTCTGGGGGAAAAAAAAGTAGAAAAGGAAACAGAATTTTCTTCAGGATCAAAGTGCAGAAAATACCACTAAACTCAATAGACTAAGTTTATACAAGTTACCACTCAACTACGTGACAACGTGGAGTTTGTTTCACTATAATTTTAACCCAGCTTGTCCCAATAAATGATGTCTTGCTCCTCCCAGGGGAATGCATTAAACAAACCTCCTGTTATCAGTGAACAGGAACAGCTACCCCGACAGAAGCCAATCCAACACCCCATCCCCGTGGATCCAGCAAAACGGTAACTCCAATAAATACCCTTTATATCTCCATCTGATACACACAGTGCTGAATCTGGAAAAATGAGAGCTCAGTAAACCATAAAAGAGATGCCCTTTGGTCTTGTCTTTTCTCAGTGGGGTCATAATTTAGTGCTATTACAACAATAGATTTAGGTAACTAAAATTGCTTATCAAACAGAGGTTTGCATTCTCTATCAACAAAGTACTGAATTAGAAGAGATTTCATAATTTCTTATATTTCTCTCCTACCTAGTCTTTCCACTGGAAGCCTGATTAAATGAGTATTATTTCTTCTTAAGTGGTTTTACAGGTCGTTTATCTTAGATTTATGAGTATCAACCTACTTTAGAAGGTATTAGATAGCTTTAACGTTTGACACGTATTCTCTAAATCATTTACAGTGCTCTCCATTTGCACTAGATGATCAGTAATCTTCTCAATATTAGGTTTTATTGACAATGCACCATATAGAGTTCTTATTATATGGTAATGATTTAAGATAGGTGCAAGATTGGGAACTAATAAATCCAAAAGCTCATTTTTGATTGTTGACACAGAGCTGAGGAATAATGTGCATCCATCTAAATCACTCTTTCTCAATAACGTAACACACATACATGTTTAACCTCTTAGGAGCACAGTGCGGAGATGTGCAAACAGATCCTAATTCCTGCTTTGAGACTGGTGGACTCATGCTTAAAGCTCTGTATTTACTCAGAGAAAACCACCGGTGGATGTGAGACTCCCCCATCCCATGGAAGCACCTGCGCCTGCCTTACACCGTGTGGTGGATGCGGGTAATGGTGCGGTGGGGGGAGCAGGGGGCTCAGCCCGTGTCTCCTGGTTCCTGAGCGCTGGTTCATGCCTCGCTCCCCCCGGCTCATCGCAGGCTGCTGCTGGTGTCCAAGTCTGACAGCCTCAAGCAGCCCAAACACACCTCTGTTATACCTGAGTCACGCCACGGTAAATATGCCTGTTGAGATCAAGAAGCCTTTTGCCTGAGTAGGGAGTTAGTAAGACTGAGAATAAGGGCTTAAAAATCAGCCCCATAATTTATATTTGGAAGACAGTATCAAAAGCTGTCATATATAACAAAGACATACCTTCATGTAGCCCTACACAATAATAATTTCACAGAAATATTGGCAGTGATAGTAATTGAATTCAATTGAATAATTGATTTGACTACTTCAATAGATCAGCCCCCATATCTACATTACTCACAGAAAATTGGAGTAGAAGAAAAAAAAAAATCAAAGCAAGAGCCTTTGGTAGCAAATGAACATCTCTCCACTGAGTTCCACAGAATTAAAGTCTCATCTGCAACTCTGTAATCCAAAGGTATGTCTTTGAAATGCAGTCAAGAGATCTGTATCAGCCCTGCTTTTATAGTACATCATTGGAAATGGTTTCTGGGGCATTGGAGCTGCATGAACGGGCAATTTGTTAAGTTGAAACATGACATTTCAAAAAAAGGCTGGAATGATCTCAGAGCAAAACCAACACAAAATCTGAATCCTGCTTTTATCCCAACAGCCACCTGGTAAGAAAACTCCAGTGAAAAATTGGTGTTACTGGCAAAATTGTCCTGTGACAATTACACACGACTGTAATTGTGACTATCAGGGAAGTACAGTAAAGCGGTGGCTTTCTCTCACCTTACTCATTCAGAAAACAAACAACCCAGAAATCCTTACTCAGGCTAGAGGCTTGGCAGGCTCACTCAGCTGTCTACAAGTGATTTAGTAGCAGAGGAACTGGTGCCACTGAACGTTGAGAACTCCAAACTCCAATCAAAATAAACCACCTCGTTCAAAGCAACGCAGTAAGCATCGCTGTTACCTTGCCTTGCTCCGGTAAATCCAGGCACAGAGTTTCTGGGGAAGAGAAGGGAAAACAAAACCAAGAATCTTCCCCAAATTAGCACTCCCCAGTCCCATATGCACACTTCTGGCCTTGACATGAGGCAGTGCCCGCAGACCCCCAACCTAATAACACATTAGCAGGCAATTTACTAACAGACCGTGAAATAGCAGAAATATCACAAGTTCCTTTTTTCTTATTAATGGAGCTAACTGCATTCTGCAATGTGGTATCTACATTTTTGTAAGCTTGTTTCATTCACTCAGTTCCTAAATCAGCAAAATTCAGCAATCTTCAACATTTCTCAGTGATGAGTGAAATTTCTTTTACTGCTGTGAAGAAGGGAGGAGGTCAACAAGGCTTGGGAAAATTTGTCAGTACGATCCGTAATATGAATTTGGCAGAAAAGAAATCAAGAACATTTCTTTGGAAAACAATCAAAGGGCAAAGTTTTCCTCTTGGAGCTGCATGGTAATTCATGACTCCAGAGAAACTTGCTACTCTGATGATTAGGAGAGCAAAATATTCACTGTCTGCCTGACAGACCAAAGATGGTCATTTTTCCTCCTCTTGTCAGTAACTTTCTGTTCAGGCACAGCCATGTATGTGTCCCTCAGCACACAGATAAAGATTGACTGATGCATCTCTGCTCAGGAAGATTATAATCTAAGTTAGATATGGCACAAAAAGAAATGACAAAAAGTAACAGGGCAGGTGGCACAAATTTAGGCTCAGTCTTGCAGAGAACGACACATGCTTTCTCTTACCTGGATCTCAGCTGCTCCTGGCCTACATGAAAAGCCAGCATCTTCGTGGTTAACCACTTATAATCACCTCAACGCACACAAGCGACCAATGAAACTGAGGACCTTGAGAGCCTCTGAGATGAGTAATCTTGAGCCTCCTGTATCTGTTCCAGCTGGGGTTAATCAACAACACACACAAAATTAAAGTGTGGAACTTATTGCCATGGAATAGTATGGTGGCCAGGAGTACAACTGAGTTCAAACAAGGACTAGACAGATTCGTGGAGGAGATGCCCTTTGAACACTGTTGGGTCTGGGTGCATACTTTGACTCCGCAAGTTTCTGAAGCACTGATCAATGGAAGGGTGTGCCTTCACTTGGTAGATCATGCTCGGGGTGCCCCGGTCCTATACTCTTCCCTAAGCACCTCCCATAGCCAATGCCAAGGGAAGGACCCTCGGACACTTGGATACTGCTCTGTCCAGACATGATGTTTCTTGCACTATAATCAATGCAATCATAAAAATAGACTGTTTAGACAAGAAATTTGTATTGGCTGGAGTTTAAAGGTTGTAAGATTGAAATTTTAAGAAAGTGATGTGTGAGACATCTTCAAAAAGAGTTAAAATAAGCTAAATGAAAACTTTGAAATATTCGTATAGACTAACCTCAGTGGAGGGAGGCAAAATCCTGAGGCCGCCTTTGCAGTCACTGGAGGAACTGGCTCATCTAGAAGATGCTTCAGAGCACCTTGCAGAGGCTCCCACCCTGAATCACCACCCGCATCAGCATCCCAAACTGATACAGCCCCAGGAACAGAGGACTATACTCATTTTAGGTGAATAACTTTTATGGACCATTTTTCCTCGTAGCCTCAAAACAACCTTCTTCTGTTAGGCCACAGGTCTCCCCTCTTGCTCCCCCTACCCCACCTGGCCAGGGCGCTTCCGGCAACTCACCTTTTCCTTTTTTGTTCTTTGCATCAGCTGCATAAATATGGAAAATACATACAACTATCAGCAGGCCTAGGCTACACTGCGAGCGCGGAATTCTACATGAACACAAACCTCACGTTTAATGCTGTCATTGTTGCGACAGCGACAGTGCAAGCTTTAAAGCAGCGGGCTACTAAGTCAACTATATAAAAAGTCGGGTTGTTTCTACTCAGGAAATATTTTACATTCTGTTCTTTCTGCGGTATTACTAATTCCAAGTTCTGTTTAATGCTCTGCATCTGAATGGGACTCTCAATTACATGAGTCACTGCAACTATCCTTTGATTTTTTTTTTCCTCTTTTTGTCACGTATGTGTAATCTGAATCCACAACTGCTGGAGCCTGTAGCTTGCTCTGCACACTTGAAGTGCCACAACAAAATGGGCTGAAATGTTCCATTCAGTTTTGAGTTGCTCATGGCAAGCAACGCTGCCCACTTGTTTTGTCACTGCTGTCACCTCCTTGTGAACTGTGGCAGAGAAGTGGAGGTGGTTGCACCTCGAGCACAACCCCTCCTAAGACTGCCAGCATGGAGGAGAACTATGTGGTTGCACATTGTGGCAGGGGCAGGTCTAACACCATCCTAGGATGAGGGAGGAGGGAGAGGAAAGAGGGGGAATTGTCCAGTTACCTGCAGTATCTCTCGCTGCTGCACGACGTGCTAGTGAGAGTACAAACATCGCTTTCACACCCCGGTAAATCTGTAGGTGTTAGCTATGAATTCTTCACCAGCCTTGCCATGTACGTAATCCATGTTAAAGTTCTCTTCTACAGCTCTCTTCTACACATTCTGGGTTAGCCCGGGATCAAACCTATGCTCTGGAGGCTTTTCAAATAAGTACAGTATGTACACCCGGATAAATGTGTTTTGGTGCTCAACTGAATCATGTGCTTAAGAGTCCAATTTAAAGGGATCAATGCACATATTTTGTGGTCAGGTTGGCAGTGTAGGTTATTGAAGAAAATGTCTTTTTCTCACTTGTGAAATCTGAATTTGAAGCCTACGCACAGCGGCTTTTCTGGGAAAGCAAATTTTCTAGGAATGCCAGTTACAATTTTAGGAAGGAAACAATGTGGTAATTTTCAAATTTAAATCAAGTTTTGGCACAGAAGACGAGAAGCAAGGCTTGAGAAGAAAAGGCCATGGCAAACAACTATGAAACAGGTAAAAACCTGGTATTTTGTCTCCTTTCCCATCTTTTTCAAGACAGCTTCTTACTAGAAAAACTGCTTTCCATTCCTTCTAAACTTCCATCACTCTGTCAGTATAATGCAGGAAAGCACTGCCTGAAAATAGAGCTTTTCTTTTACCAGAGGATAATTACTAATTTTTCACTGCCTCATTATAAAATCCTAGTGAAGACCAGGATTTTATCATGAAGACGCTAAAAAGCATCAATATTATACTTTACATAGAAAAAAACTATAGTGTTTCATCTGTCCTCTGTGCCCTGGAAAACCACCACTTCTCTGGCAGACGAGGTAGAACACAACACCTCTTTCCTTCCTTTCTACAAGACCTGTCCAATTTAAATTGAAGGCTCTGTAGGGGTGGGAACCCGTTAGGGACTACATTACGCACGTGTATTGTGAAAAGCTGTGTTACATCGACAGTGTTGAACAAAAAATAAAAAGCAAAGATTGTTATACCAAAGCCTCAACTGCAGGTCCCAGGAATGACAGTATAATTATTTTTAGAGATGACTATAGCAGTAACTCAACATGACACGAGAGACCTGAGAAACAGCAAGCCTGATTTAAACCAATGGAAAAGCCAGGAATGCAGAATGGAGACTGTTCTTAATGCACCATATTGCATCTGAACATTTTGTTCCTATCCATCTATCCAAAGCATGACGTTTTGCATTTCATATTAACATTCTGAAGACATTAAAGGATTCTTCAATTTGATGTTCATATGCTGTGTCAGAACACGCACTCTGACTGCTTAGAGAGATGTTATGTCTACCTTTTACTCATCTTCCCTCCTTCAGCCTCCTAACCATCCTCCCTCCCACTCCCAAAAAATCCCTGGGGCTATTTTTCTTGGTAGCGTTATTTAGTTCAGCAGGAAGATAGTTACAAATACGGTCTGTGGGATTTGAACTTCACTTCGGATTTCTGCAATACCTCAGCTGTTATGCATATGTACTAAGACCGAATGCTAACAAATCATTGCAGTAATACTTGATGTTCGTGTACAATTTCTCATCTTCAAAGCCCTTTAAAATTTCCCAGAGGTTCTACAAAATCTGGGAGAGGGAGGGAGAGATATGGGCTAACAGCTTTGTTTAGCAGTGGTCTTAACGTAAATCATAGTCAGTCCCTTTCTGCTCAGCGCTATAGCAGGAATGTTGCAGTCTTCAGGTTTAAGCCTGACGTGCTAACCAATGCTGAATTGCCAATAACACAGTTTCACTAAAAAGTATTTAAGATACTCTTTTTTCTTTTCATGGGGACCGCTCTCTTTGGAAGTTCCCTTCTCACCTTTGAGTTCAAAACCGGGGAACCTGCGCCATTAGCGTAACACGTTGGGAGACGAAGTTTAGTATCAAAACAAAGGACATTTTGATTTCAGGAAGTTTTAGTACCAAAAACGTCGTGTTTCAAAGCAGTAATACGGCGAAGAAGACAACCCGGCTCCAGCCGTCGCTCTGTGGGCACCGCGTGCCCATGCCCGACCCGCGCCCCGGGGAGCGCCCACCGGCCGCCACGCCGCCGGCCGAGGCGCGCGCAGGCAGTGCCCCCCGCGAGGAAGAGGGGACCACGCCCCGGGTCCGGCCCGCAAACCTTCGTCCTCAGCGCCAGGAAAAACGGGGCGAAACGAAGCCAAAACCGGCGTCTGACTTGGCGGGGAAGAGAGGTGAAATCGCAACGGGTAAGCGCTCCCCTTCGCAAAGGTTCCGCTGGGGACGCAGCCCCACCCAGCCCTCGCTCGACGGCTTCCCGCCGCACCCGCGTCTGCCAGGCAGCAGCTAGCGCGGGCCTCCCTTTTGGGACACCGACGTTAAACCGGTTCTTCTGAGGTCCTTTGTTTGGTTAGATGGCTTCTAAGCTTGAAACGTTTCTGAGACGTCTGACGAAATACGGACACGTTCTCAGATGAAAGCTTACAGGCGTTCCGGACAAATGTCCGCTGAAATCAAAAGGAGCTCTCCTTGGGAATACAGCGAAAGTGCAAGTTCTTCATTTATGCCACTTTAATACGGTGGAAATAAAGAACTGCCAGGTATTCAATCTGTTTTAAAGCTTAGGAAGCAATGTAAAATGAAATAACATACATATTATTAATTAATAACTACAGTGAAAAGTGTGTAATTACATGTTAGTTAAGTTCTCCCCTTATTATATCTGCAGTGCCTCAAAATGATGTCTTCTCTCTACGTATTTTCCTTCTAGCAAAATTTCCTGAAAAAAGCCATAGGTGTAAAGCAGAAACTGTTACGTATTTCACAGCTGGAAAAAGGAAAGATAATGGAACTACAGTGATTTTTTTTTTTTTTAAATTAGGATGTCTATTCAGAAATAAACTGAACTTCAACATGTTTTAATTACATATCCTTCTGTTTATAATCTTCTGCTTAAGTCTAAACTAAATAACATCACTGGCAGAACACAGTGAATTTGAGGAACTGGGATGAACTATTTCTAGGTAAATGTTAACAGACCCATTTTCCTTTATACAAAAATAATTAGGTTCAGGCAGGGAGCCGGTCTTCTGTGCGCGCCATCCCCTACTGTCCGATTTCTGTATAATTCAACATCACCTTTCTTATCTGGCTATTTAGGACTCTGTAATTTTTCTGTTCTCAAGGTATAAGCTGCTTCTTGCGTTTGCAGCTTTTCATTTATCTCTGCCTGCAAAGAAAATCAGAAGAAAGAAGTGGTTATGATGGAGCTATCTTAGGCTGCACATTGTCTCTGTGGTTTTGACACACTGTAGTGCAGTCAGACAGACATTATCCTACACACCTTCCTGTTTTGCAGACGTAACGGTGTTCCAGCCTGTGCTTACGTGATAACACTTTATCATATTACTGTGCACAATCCCGATGTACGGTATGACTGCCACAAAAAGGAAGTGATCTGGGACAGCCATTTCTCATGTAACCTTGTCTTGGGAGATAGGCTGATTTGCCTGTTTTCTCAGACAGCCTTTACCAATAAACACCAAATCACAAAAATTGCTTTGGGATTTGGTTGTTGCCACTGTTTTCCTTAGCTGCAGATGCTTTTTCTCTAGTGTAATACATTTTATTGAAACACTGCTGGAATTAGAAAGCATTACTGAAAATGAACAATAAAAAACCATATTTCTGTGATGTTGCTTGTCTTTCTTAATTACAAACACAATTAGGAATGTGTATCTCATTCTGGAAATCCAGACTGCTGTAGACCCTGAGTGTTTAATTTGCGAAGTAACATTTGTGGGGAAGGTACAGGGGTTGTGACATATTTTAGTGAAATCTTTGGCTGTGCTAATGCATAGCGGTCTTTAATTCTATAGCATTTGGAAATGTGGGATCACTGGAAAAAAGGCCACAAATACTGGGTGTTTATGGGGAATTTATATATATTTCTCATCATCAGCATTCATCACTGCAAAAATACATGAGAAACGGAAGGAGTACAATGACAGCCTTTCCAAGAGTTGCAAAGTTTTGTTCAAACAACTGGAACAGGCCTAAAGGTCCTTTCCGACCCCACACAAACTGATCCAAAACTTAGAGTTACAGTCTAATGGACTTCATGCAATTTTGACGAAGTGAATGGACTTGGCCCAGAAAAGCTTGCAGTAACTTGCCATTTTAGGAACTTTTTGGCTTGCCAGTCCTAGAAATCCCTACTAGTGCTATACTGCAACCTATCGATGGATAATCACAGCTAAAATGTCTTCAAAGTTCTCAGTAGCTCAGATTAGCATCAAAAAGCTGGAATTTCTATCTCAACTTTGTACCTTTAGGGACAGCCTTCACCATATTCAGTCCATCCTCAAGTAACAACAAATACATCCCTATCCCTTTACATTATACTTGCATATACGTATGCCAACATCCTTAGCTGCTTTGCTGTGAAACACTGATCCTCCAGGCTAATCCTCTCCCGGCCACCCCAGCTGCCTTTTCTTCTCCAGTTTTTAGCTCCCTCTTTCTCTGATTCTCCCTTCAGTGAAAATCAGCTGCCACCCTACTCACCATGGCTGCTGTTGTGATCACTGAGCGTCAGCACTGTGATTTCAGACTAAACGTTATTTTCCAGACTCAACTAGAGCAAGAGATGCTTCATGTCCCCTAGAGATGTAACGCAGATTGTGAAATCACAGTTCACACATAACAACAAAATGGTATGAGTTTGACTGTGTGTGAGGTAAAAATCTAATGATAAGATTACCTCAGAGGCCAACAAACTGAGAAATCAGGTGATACATTGGTGGAAGACTTTTAAAAACTAAAAGGAAATTATTTTCTGTGTATATAACCAGAGTTCCAAAAGAAGAAAAGAAAAAAAATATTCTTCTAATCTGTGCAGTTTTTGTAAAGAAAAAAAGCTCTTAGACTGATGCTAATGAAATAAAGGTCAAGTGAAAACCAGGCATTTTATTTTTTCTGTAGGTAGGGACAGGAATAAGTCAACATAGGCCAGGTTCCCTCCTGTTTCTAAAGACATGTTGAAATGGAATATGAAATAGAATAGGTCGATCTAATGATGGCATCATTATTCCAATTTATATTCCCCATTTTTACATAATCCATGTAAATCGATTTATCAATATCACACTATTTTCAGACAATATTAGATATTTAATAAACTGCTGCTTGGTCAACAACATCCAATGTGCTGCATCAAAAGTTTAAAGTGCCTAATGCCACCTGGTTGTTGCAAACAAGACCAAATTCCACCAATTCCTGGCTGGAACTGAGTTCTTGCTGGTTTGCTTTCAATAATTTCATATGCTTGAGGGAGCAGTTTACAAAATAACAATGACCTACTCTGCCGGCTTTCCACATGTTTCAATTTATAGACCTCCCTGCAGAGAAGCAGATCACCCTACAACAAATTTAAGTCCACTGACAATAGCTTCCTTCCCTTTCATGAACCCCATAGAAAGAACTCATGGACTCCTCAGAGTCTACGGGCTGCATACTGAAACCTGATCTGTTCCATTAAGGCAACTCTTGTATAGTTACGCACCTACCAAGTGAAGTCTAGAATTGGCATAAATGTGCTATTTCTTACACAGATTGAAGGATGTGTAACATAGATGCATCTAACAATTTATATTAAGCACACATTGCATATGCTCCATCACAGCAGCTGATCCTGAACCCCCGAAAAGGAATTTTATCACTGACATCACTGAGAGCAGGATTTGGGCCATGTTTCTTAACACATAGTAATGCTGAAGATATATGTTGTTACATTACTGAATGTTTTTTATCTTATCACATGTAAGCTGACTAAACTAGGAGTTATTTATAGAGGCTAATTCACATTTTTACAGCATATGGATGTGCTTTTTGCCAGCTTTAGCATGAATACAGTTTATATTCATTAAGGCTGAGCTAGCTAATTAACCACAGACAGAATTAGTGAACAGCTTTCTAGTAATAGTACCTCAAGGTTGCCAATAATTTCATTTACAATTTCACCCACTGTGGAGTTCTGATCTTCAGCAGTGACAACAGCCACAGCATCTGCCTCGAATGACTCTACCTCTGGACAGGGCTCTTCCAGGTAACCTTCTTGATCAGATCCCTAGCAGCAACCAACCACAAGAAATACATGAGTTAGAACATCCTCCTGCTCTCTACAAGACCAAACAGCGTCAGCCCAAAGACACGCAGCAATACACGAAGCTTGCTTTTGAGAACTCCTGCTCTGACAGAGACGGCCAGTGTCTGCCTTTCACTGCCCAGGCCAGGCAGATCCTGAGGTGATGAAGTCGCAAGGGGAGAGAGCCCAGAAGTGCTGGCTCAAATATCCTCTGTTGACTGATTAATGCATTAAAAGCAACTTCATTCAATCTTAGAAGAGAATGCATGCTATATTCTGGGGAATAAATATTATCAGTGACTGGGCTCCAATGGGAATAAATGAGGTAGGAGACACATAGAAAAACAGCTTTTTTTTTAAAAAAAAAAAAAAAAAGGAACAAAACTCTCTACCTTGGATTCTGTCTCTGCAGCTGTTGGTGATATTATGAATGACGAACAGATATCTGAAGGTATGCCTTCTTCCAGCAGAGCAGGGAAGGGGGGAACTGCAGGTTGGGCAAGTTCAATCACATACTGGCAGTATTAAAAAAAAAAAAAAAGAAAGAAAAAAAAAGTAATTCCGGTTTAATTATTGCTCAGAGGTTTATTGCAGATTTTTTTACACGGAAATGAAATGGCTGGCAAACAACAAAAAACAATACCTTTTTTGTTACTATCCAGGTGCTCAGAACTGGAAAGCATACTGAAAATGATTATAGATCAGCTTTAATTTCTAGCTGCATCTCAAGGGGCTCTCTTTATAATACTTGGAAAGAACAGATGATTTTCATAATTTCATAACACTACAGCTTCTTACTCATGTGGATAATTAAGTTTAGAAAACACAGAGCTTGGGTAACATGCAGTCTTCCCAATCCATATTTGTCACTTCTGAAAAAGGGATCTTGTTGCATTTTGGAATTAAAGGGCCCAGCTGACCACCAGGGCATTCTTTTGAAGGAGTCAGCTGGAGTAAAGTTGTAGTGACACTGCATTGAATAGGGCCCTAAGAAAAACATTTTAATATGTGACTATAATTTAAGAATCGCTAATGGTCCAAGTTTTGCTCTTCATCAACTTGCTCCCATTTCTCTTTCCTGTGAAGAGTACCACACTGGCTCTCTGCTGGCGTGTGAACTGCAGCTCCAGGAACGCTCTGACAAGGAAATGGCTATTTCCCCCCCGGAGTAGCTGGATGCAGCACTTAGTCCTTGCTTGGGCTCTTGCAAGTGATGCGGAATCACAGAGTCATCAAGGTTGGAAAAGACATGTAAGATCATCAAGTCCAACCATTAACTCAACACCACCATGCCCACTGAACCATGTCCCACAATGCCACATCCACATATTCCTTGAACATCTCCAGTGATGGTGACTCCACCACCTCCCTGGGCAGCTTATTCCAGTGTTCCACCACTCTCTCAGTAAAGACATTTTTCCTAATATCCAGCCTAAACCTCCCCTGGCACAACTTGAGGCCATTTCCTCTTGTCCTGTCACTAGTCACTTGGGAGAAGAGACCAACACCCACCTCTTCACAACCCCCTTTCAGGTAGTTGCAGAGAGCGATGAGGTCTCCCCTCAGCCTCCTCTTCTGCAGGCTGAACAACCCCAGTTCCCTCAGCGGCTCCTCATAAGACTTGTGCTCCAGACCCCTCACCAGCTTCGTCGCCCTTCTCTGGACACGCTCCAGCACCTCAATGTCTTTCTTGTAGTGAGGGGCCCAAAACTGAACACAGTATTTGAGGTGAGGCCTCACCAGCGCCGAGTACAGGGGCACGATCACCTCCCTGCTCCTGCTGGCCACACCATTTCTGATACAGGCCAGGATGCCGTTGGCCTTCTTGGCCACCTGGGCACACTGCTGGCTCATCTTCAGCTGGCTGTCAACCAGCACCCCCAGGTCCTTTTCTGTGGGGGAGCTTTCCAGCCACTCGTCCCCAAGCCTGTAGCGTTGCCTGGGGTTGTTGTGACCCAAGTGCAGGACCCGGCACTTGGCCTTGTTGAACCTCATACAATTGGCCTCGGCCCATTGACCTGTCCAGATCCCTCTGTAGAGCCTTCCTACCCTCAAGCAGATCACCACTCCCGCCCAACTTGGTGTCATCTGCAAACTTGCTGAGGGAGCACTCAATCCCCTTGTCCAGATTGTTGATAAAGACATTAAACAAGACCGGTCCCAAAACTGAGCCCTGGGGGACTCCGCTTGTGACCGGCCACCAGCTGGATTTGACTCCAGTCACCACAACTCTCTGGGCTCAGCTGTCCAGCCAGTTTTTTACCCAGCGAAGAGTACACCTCTCTAATCCACAAGCCACCAGCTTCTCCAGGAGAATATTATGGGAGACAGTGTCGAAGGCTTTACTAAAGTCCAGGTAGACAACACCCACAGCCTTTCCCTCATCCACTAGGCGGGTCACCTGGTCATAGAAGGAGATCCTAGATCCTAGAAGGTGGCCCTTAGTCCTCTAAAGGGACAAGGTTTAGTGTTGTTTTTTTGAAAAATGGATGACAGAACATACATGCCAAATAGGGTGACAAAAGGCACTTTTGAACGAGCAAGGAACAGGGTATAATACTAAAATGGTATGTTTGGGGCCTCTACAATGGGAACTGCCCACTGAGAATACCAGGCAGATGTTCCAGTTCTGAGTCAGCTATTACAAACATGATTTTGCTTGGATGGTGTAAGCTGACTACATTAATTCACATCAGGGTAATTGCAGCTCCCATAAATTAATTTCCTCATACCTTTGAAATCATAGCTAGGCTGATATTTGGTTTATTTAATTACTCGCTACAGTTAAACATGCTGAAAATATTGAAGGTTTATACATTTGCAAAAGTGATAGCAAAAAAATGAAAATAAACAGTGAGACCTCCCCATTGTACTTCATTGCATTAAAAATCTCTTTTGTAGTCCTAAAAGCTTTTCAGAAGTTATGTTTGGACTCTGTCATTACCTTCAAGATTCCCTGTCACGTGTGAGCTCGCTAAAAAGGTAGACAGTATTAGCCCATGTGTATAAGAACCCAAAAGGCTGGCAGAAAGATTTCCAGAATTTAAGTGAAGAGAAAAGCAGATTTTATAGAAGCATTTCCCTGAATCACTTGTGACTCTTAATTTTACAGCACTGTGCTAGTGCCCAAAGACTCACAAAAGGAATAGTCAGAAAGTTGAATTTTTGCATCAAGATGAAAAAGCCTTAAGTTGAGCTAAATGTTATTATTTCTAAAATAAAAGGAAGTTTTGTTTTCAAATTCTAATTTTTTAAAAACTGAAACTCTTTTGATTTAGCAAATATTTCCATTTTCTCTGATTTATTACTTTATTTCTCAATTAAAAAATATTAGCTGAATTGTATAAGAATTCACAATTACTTTCTGCTTCTTTAAAATAACATTTTTTGGTTAGTTAGTTAACTATTTGCTCAAAATATTTTCTTTATTTAGATTAAATCTTTATTCCATTTATTCCCTCCAGTCCAAATTTCAAAAAATGAAATAATGTAAAAAAACTAGACTGGGTTTTTAAAATCAATTCCTGGCTGGTCAAATACACTTTTGTAGCACGGATAAGATTTTCAGAGGTTCTGTTTTAGAATAATATTTTTACTGCACTGCGTCCTCTTAAAGAGAGCCATTCTTTACTCATCTGTTCCATGTCTAATAATAACCCTTGGATCATTAAGAAATAACTAAATTACAGCAGAACCAGTCTCTTTAATGAGCCATAATAGCTGCAATATTCAGCCAAAAGTTTTTTTAAAAGACTGTGAAACTTCAATGTAGAATATGAAGTATTTTGTTAAGTAATAGTAAGTTTATGAGCAGTACTACAGTTTACAGCCAAAATATAGTGACCTAAAAATGCCATTCTGCATTGCTCCTTCCTATACATTGTGTCCTTAACAAGTCCAGGGGAAAATTAGAACGAATGAATTGTGGTGAGAGCCTGAAGCCAACAAACATATTTAAATGAATCCTTCTGATGCAATACTTTCCTTTAAAAAATACAATTAAGTCTTTGTATTTCCTTTGAACAAAACCTCATGTTTAACAGCACCAATGGCTCTGTAGTAAAATCTATTTAAAAACAGAGAAGGAGACACAGTAAGTTTTATACAGTTACAGTGGCTTTAAAAAATGTTGCTAGCTTCTGAAGTCTGAGTAAATTTATGGTGAATTACTTCTACTGACCTACATTAAAAAATTCATCCTCCTTTTTTTAATTCCTGAAGATTTGTCATTATGTGAGCATTATTCACTATGACAAAGATGTATTACTCAAAGTGTCCTCTTGAATCAATATAACTATCGAAATGTGAGAAACAGTTTGGCAAGATGATAATGCCTTAAAATTAATTGGCAATATTTTCCTGCACATTGCGGTCCAATGGGTCCATGAGAATTCAAACATAAAGAAATCATATGGCAGTTGCACAAATGTAGAGGGCATATCAGTGTCAGCTGCAGATAAAAGGATGCTCCGAAAGAGACTGGAGGGAGCAGAAGTTAAATGCAACATTCTTACTAATTCCGAGGTGCAGTGGGGTGCCAAAAGGCCACTTGAATCTGGACAAATTAGAGCAGGCTAGAGGCTGCTCTAACGTTCAGCAGAGATTACCGCGGGAAATATCATTCAGCGTCACCTTTACTTTCCCACCCCAGCTGCATCAAGCCTCGGTGTAGTCGCAGTTGAGGACTGTAGCTGGTGTTCAAACATTGCTCTTATTGTACAGCCCCATGCCACAGTTTTTCTCTGGAATTCTCTCTAGTAAAAGTGTGCATAAAAAGAGCTAAGTATAAAAAGTGTCATGTTGTTCTGTACATAAACCCACATACCTTTCTTGTTGTTGAGAGCTAGCAAATTACCTTTTTACAAATATAGGCAGAGCAAAGACAATAAAACAGTATACAGGAAAATTTCTAAAACAGAATAATGGCAGGAAAGAAGATTGGTAAAGCATTCTAATAAATGAGTTCCACAGATGTGGTAGTTATTATAAAATTAGCTTTGCATAACTTACCAATATACCATTACATTTTCCCCCAGATGTTATCTGTTACTTAAATTAATTTTGCTTAAGTTACTATTATTGCAGATTTTATCCACACTGTATTTTATTATTTAAGTTTCTGTGGCATAAAACAAGCCCTGGCTGATAGTATTACTTTTAATAATATATGTAAGAGGTTTTAGCATTATACAAATGGCTGCTGGGTATATCTTAATAGTCATAGCACAGAACGTCTGCTCTCAAAATATTATGTAGATTAAAACCAGCTATTTACTTACACTCTAATTCAAGTCACTGGAAAGGTTTGCAGTATTTATGTATGTGGTATGAAGGGAAACAATCTACTCAGGAATAAATATCAGAGTTTGGAAATTAGCAAAGCTAAGGTCAAGGTCAGTTTGGATTTACTAACATACTTGCTGGAAATTAGAATTTATGCTTTCTTATTTCATAAATGAGAAAAGAGACTGAGGGGGTGGTGTATTTGCCTCTTTGATACAAGGCTTTTGTACCATAGAAACATTTTAAAACCACCTTTTCAGCTTAATATTATCTGAAATTCTGTACTACTCTCCACAGAGTCTTAACATAAATTCTCTGTAGCTAATCTTACCAAACATAGGAAAATAATTATTTATAAGGATTGGAAAAAATAAACCACGTTCAGCA
Organism: Gavia stellata; assembly: GCF_030936135.1. Lineage (NCBI taxonomy): Eukaryota > Metazoa > Chordata > Aves > Gaviiformes > Gaviidae > Gavia > Gavia stellata. The sequence goes on from NC_082602.1 coordinate 7,477,586, forward strand.
TGGACCATTTCTAAAGCCTTGTAACATCTTTCAAAGCCTTTCAATGTCCTTTCAATGGGTATGGATTTGATTTTACATGAATGACAGATGTATGTAAAAAAGGGTGTTCTTTGTGTTATTCTCTATATTCCTATCGTCTGTGTAGTTTCTAATTGCACGACATAGGACCTTATGCTACCAGAGACCTGCACAGGCTTCTTTCTTACATATGATCATATGTGAGATTTGCTATGAACCAATATATTTAATACAGGATTTACATTAGTTTGCCATTCATGCTAAGCATGCCCAGCTGCACACCTACAAATGCGCTGAATTTCAGTTGCTGGAATAAAAGGCGTTTACAAGATATGGTTTGTTAGCTGCCTGTATTTCATGTGGTTGAATCTGAATGAATAACTAATGGGCAGAGATGCACTGCCTCACACTGACTCAAACCAGCCTGCCTTTGGTTTTTTTCCTCTCTTTAACCTGCCAGCATATGCAAACACAGTAAATCCACCCTACTTGCCTTCTGAGGCATCGCCCACCAGTGTTCTCACAGGTGAGGAGGTTTCTGGGAGGCTGCTGCTAGCTCTACAAATACATTTCCCATCCTATTTTGCAGCAATGCTATACACGAGGTCCAAAGGATCGAAAGATATTATGAAGCACTCAAAAACTTGATCCAGATATATGATCTGTGCAGTGTGACTAAGATGGCAGAGCTTCCTTCTGAACGCCTTCACTGTACACATTTGTATTAATATTTAGAGTAGAATTAAGATCAATGAGGGACTAAACTTGGCCTCTGAAGTATGTTCCCCAGTTGCTAATGATGCACATGGAAATTCTGTGTGCATGTTCCTGGGCAGGAGCTTTCAAACCGCTATTCCTTAAATCAGACAAAAGTTCAGTAAGTCAAAGGTATACTTTATCCTCTTTTTCCTGCATTTCAGAATTCAAGTTAATACGTTTTAAAGAGCATTTTCCATGTTTCTGAGCTGTGAGTGAATCAACTTTGTTGACAATACATCAGTAATTAATCTAGTCCAAAATAGCTATCTGAAGCAATTTGGTGCCTACATTGACAAAACAGGATCTACTCCTCCCCCCAGGAAGCTGTAAATCAGTCAGTGACATCTGGCCTCAAGGACATCAGAGTCATCTGAAATGTGGTAATTTATATTAATGAACATCAATATTAATTTTTAAATAAAAAGAATTTGCTACTGCCATTATGTTTACATATGGAATATTATTTATAGCTTGTGTTCCTCCTTTCCTACATTTTGCCCATAAATTATTGTAAGGAAACACACTGTCACAGTTATAAATATTTTTCCTTGGAGTTAAAGCTTTTGCATATCCTCTTACTGTTTTCAGTAACTATATGAGGGCAACAACCAGGATTTTCTTGCTACTCCAGGAACTGCTGCCAATTTTAATGCTCGACTGAGTAGAAAAGGGTGCTTCTACAAAAACAACCAAAGCCTTCCTCTCTAGAGATATCGTAATGCAGAACGCTTTTAATACCTAGATTCTGTAAGAATATCCTAACATACCAGAAAAAAAATAATACTGATTTTACTGGGCTGCAGTCACCTACTTCTGCTTTTACCAAGCTTCCAATTATTACTGCCAATTCGCAGATTATTTAGAAAGACAAAATAAGAGACATCCAAGAAAAAAAATCCCCAGTTGGCTTTCTTGCTGAGGGCACATCACTAAATGATTCACCTTGGAATGGTCACTCTAAATTCACATTGTGTTTAGCATTGCCAAATCTCCTAGAGTTATGGGATTACAAAAGAATCTCAGCTTTCATTTAAAAATAAAGTTAGTGTCTAGCTCTTATGGTTGCAGAGGAAAGATTGAAAACATAAATCTCGAAAGCTCAAAAACTAGACTGCAAGCAAAAGGAACCAAAAAACAAATACTTTTAAGCAAGTCTCATGATTTTTTAGGATCTGTCTCACCATTTTAAATGCTTGAGGTTAACAAAACACTTTTAAAAACAATGCATACAGAATTTGAGGAGGGGTGAAGGATTTTTTTTTAGTACCTGAAAATGTAACTCTTGCATGACAGGACTCTTCAAAGTGCCCCCCCCCCCCCCCCTTTCCACTTCAAGGGCACCCATCAAACAAGCAAAGAGCAGGCAGCTCCTATTCTGGCTGTAGAGTTATACTCAACAGGGATGTAAAGCCATTAAAAAAACCCCAAAAACCACAAGAGCCTTTCCCACAGTAACCACCTAGCTGGATCTACAGATATTAAAAAAAAGTAAGGCTTTTGTCTGTTAGTCATGGGATCACATTAGAAAACCATAAAAGTAAGTCCTGTTGAACCCAATGCACAGCAGGCTGTCTAATATTTTTGTGGCATACATCTTATCAAGCCGGAACTTTATATTTCCTTGTTGTTCATCTCTTTTTCCAAATCACTTCATCAGGAAAGATCTGATACGAATGCAGAAAACATTACGATAAAAACGTGAAAGCATACTTGGCCAGGTGCATTTTGGTACCTCTTTCTGGGAGGAGACTTCATACATTTTATAAAGACTTGCTGCATTCTCATACTCTCAGAAAATCAGTTTGCATGAGAGCACGTACCTTTGGCAACGAAATGGCCTGTAAGAATTAAATTGCCTAGGGGGATGGTACTCATCACACCTGCTTTAGGGGCTTTGTCAACCCCTTAAACCTCTCCTTGTAGTAAGTGCAAAGATGACTGCGGGGGGCTTTGTCAACCCCTTAAACCTCTCCTTGTAGTAAGTGCAAAGAAGACTGCATCCTCTGAGGGAGTCAGAGCAATTAAGATAAATTAAGAACCTAACAATTGTTTAATATATCTGCCCTGGACCACAGCAAGCACAGCCTCTTACCTCTCCCACTGACAGTATAGGGAACCTAGGAAAGCTGGGTTCCTCACTCAGGCTCCCCAGTTTGCCTGGTGCTGGGAAATATGAAATATTCCCTTTTTTAGTCAAAGGACCACTGTAGAAACTCAGTGGGAAGCAACAGCACCACACATTCCTCCTGCAGCCCCGAGCGCGTACGGTAAGTCAGACAGCTGTTGGCACTATCCTGGGCTGTTTTTCCCAGGTGTTACATCCGAGATGCAGCAATGCCTCACCAACTATTACTGTTACACAGGGCTTTAGGTCAGCCTTAAGACTGCCAAAACCCACTAATGTAGACAAGCCTATCTCCAGCATGTATGTCTATCTCTGGCATGTCGCACGCTCTGTACACATCAGTTAGAACAGGCATGTGTCTAAGGAGCTGTGTGTTACCCCACCAGATTTCTCTTAGTTCAGTAAGCACACTCTTCAGGCTTTATCTAAACATGAGTACAATGTATGTGAAAGAAAGGCACGATGAAGATTCCCAAAAAACCTAAGAAAACTTTAAAAGAAACTCTTGGAAAAAAAAGGGTTCAAGAAGTGATTGGGAGCTCCTGCTGAGAAAGTCCGACAGCAGAAAAATAATCTTTCGCTGTTGATACAGTGATGTGTAATCACTGCCTCAAGTTGGACAGAGGTCCCACCTCCTGCCTTTGTCCACTGCCACTCTTGAACAGCCTTCCCTTCCTACCCATTTCCTCTGAAACCAGCATTTTCTCCATGCAAGACAAGCCCCTCACACAACTGCCCCATACTCTGTACGTTCCTGCACCGCCCATTGACAAAGAACAACCTCTCTCTGAACTCCTCTAGTCATCAGGTGCATTAGATGTGAATAGGCTTGTCTATATTGATTCACCCCTAGCTGATGCTACAGAAAAAAGCTGCTCTAACGTTTAAAAGGTTGCATTAAAAAAACCCCAAACAAATCCAACCTAAAGAATATTGATTCTGAGCTAAGAGGGAAAAAAAATTGCTCACACAGTTTAAAAACTACAATATAGATTTTTTTAAATATGCTACATTAGAGAACTTTTCAGGATATACAGTCACATAAAAATGGAGAGCTTGTATTCTTTGTTATTAGACCTAAAACATAAAGTCTTTGCCTGAGTGTGTAAGTTTCTGTTAAAACAACAATTTGTCCTGTGGACTGTAAATTCAATTACTGTTTTTATTGGAATCACATTTTGCTTTGGAAACAATCATGCAGAAAAACAACCAGTAACTTAGACATCTTAAAAACATCTCAAAACAGGCATGGCTCTGAGAACAAATCAGTTATGGTAATTCTTCCACTGTGAACTGCAATGTTTTTTAAATCCATTTCCATATTTTTAATTAACACCTAGTTAAAAAAAAAAATCTTACTGTAGGTCATTTTAATCACAAATGGGAAAACAAATTTACTTTATCAGAAAATTGACTCGACACTATTTTAGGGACTTATTTTTCATGGTTTTATCATCAAAATTAAGTTATTAACATACATTTTCCAATTTGGGAATGCAGAAGTAAGCCAATTTTTCTCTCAAAATTCAGAGTTATAGTTTTCAGTCACCTCTCTATGTGAAACTAGTCTATTTTAACACCAGAATATTTGATCAATACACATAAAAACCCGCAGAAATCTAAGATATCAGTAGTTCTTTACAATTGCGTTTCTATATAACTTGAATCTGCGGTATTCTCACCATAGCCTGTTAGTCAAAAGAAACCACTACTTCCTTATATCACACTTGAATTTCATATCTCATTGTAAACAAGCTCTCCTTATTACAGTACGTGTTCATAAATCTGTTTATATTGGATCTCAGCTTCAATGCTGGACTTATTTTTAACTCTATCTTATAATACTGTCATTCACGTTAAATAAAAATACAGTTCTGGACAGAGGCAGGGTTAGTCTGGTGAACGCAAGAGTTAAACAAAGCTTTGTTTCAGCATAGCTTGGCTTGGTGGGTGACTTGAAATCTAATAAGTTTCCTCTTGGTAAACTGCCAAAGCCAACCACACCTTGGGTGATGTGAGGTTGTTTTTGAGACTGTAACATCTCCTTACAGATTATCTCCTCCCACTTTGACTTGGAAGGTTTCTGAGAAGAAGAGTCATTTCCATTTCTGTTGGGGCATGAAATGGTTTCTGGTGAAAAAGCGGATAAATCTCACTCTGCTTTGACTTGTTAGGAAGCTCATGACAAATCGTATAATCAAATGTGGATATTTCAAAATTTTTTTAAACAAAGGATGAGAAGAAACAAGCATTTCTACTGAATAATTTCTCCCGAAATAAAAAAACAACCAAACCAACACTCACAACTCCTTATCCCTTATAAACTCTACATTGACTTAATCTTTTAGAAAATTACCACACACACAAGTAACAAAAGCAACAAAAATATGACGTTTGTTCAAAGAAGGTTTCCACAATTATACACAAGTGTAACACTAGTCGGGATTGAGAGCAAACACTTCAAACTTTGAAGCGAATATCTTGAGTCGGCTATAAAATAAGTGAATACGAAGGCTGGTGGGTTGAATTGTACACTATAGGCTTTCTTCTCCTCCTCTTGTGTTTTATCTTTTTGAGAAACTCTTCTACAAGAATAGGCAAAGACAATATCATCACAAAGTTTGCACACAGTTTGCCTGATGTAATAAAGACAATGTGTCTGTGATGGTCAGCTTTTGATGGAAAAAAATGAAGCAACGATGTCAAAGGGATTTATCTGTTTATTCCTTTTAGCAGCACCTTTTCCCTGGCAGCTTTCCTAAATAGCAACTTCATAACTACCTAGAGAGAGCAACCGCCAAACAGCAGCACCCTCTCTTAAGAATGCACAGCTATACCCAGAAACATGACATTGCCTACTCTGAAGCTGCTGTCTTTTGATCTAACCCTCAGAAGAAAACACCTATCAGGAACATCAAAAGTGTCTGGATTGCCAAGCAGAGAAGTTGAGAGGGTAGAAAAATCACTAAAGGCTGGAAAGCTCAGCTGGCAGTAGGGAGAAAGGCAGGATGGATGGGGACACAGGAATTAAATTTGTCCTGTGGAAGGAAAGACTTATTCAGCAGCTCAGGAAAAAGCGTGGGTCGATGTGCAGAGGAAGAGAGCAGGAGTGATGTGAAGCAGCTAACAACAGAGTCAAATGTCTTGTGTGCGGAGGAGAGGCGGTGAGGCTGAACATCTGATCCATCTTCACCGCTCCAGTAGCAAAGCGCAATGCTGAACTGTAACACTTATTCTTCTAGTCTCAGACTCCCCTTTGGCCCCAACTGCCAAGCATGCCAGACTGCACGAAGAAGCTGAATGTCTAGTGTGGCTTCAACAGTATCTCTTGTCACCAAACCAAGCTTTTAACTAACTTTTCCAATAGATTCATAACCCGAAGATCATATCAAAGATGGCACACTAAAGACTTCTGGAGGTGGGCCCTATTCACTTCCTTATCTACGTCAGGCTATTTCCCTTTGATAATCCCTTGTTCCAACTAGACAAAATGTCACATATCCTAGGTCCTCCTGTCATATGAGTCTTTATTTTGATTTTAACATTTGGCAGAATGTGAAGCAACTCTCACCACTGCCAGTGGGTTTGTGTTTTTATGTTGGCTAGAAATATTCACGGATGCACTGAAACACAAGTCTTTCTCCAGCTGACACAACCCATATATACACACACACACATATATCTGTAATTGCTAATTGTTGTTTAAGCCTAGAAGGACTGAAAAATCCAAAACAAAAAATGGCTTTTAAAGAAGGAATTGATACCAAGAGCTGAAAAGAGAAAAGACCCTACTAGAGACCCTAAAGAGAAAAGACCTTACCAAATATAATAGACAAAATTTCAGTATAGTCCCTCTGCACACACTATCTTCACATTTATAGGACTGACTGGTTTAAGTGTTCTTTGCAGGTGTTCATTGTATCATGTATACACCCTAATAAACCATACTGGATGCATAGCTCCGTGTGGAAGAAATGGAGCTGATAAGAGATACCTTTGAGAAACTTGGCCCCCAAACCAGACACAGGTTATTTCTCCGTGACAGCAAGTAACTTCGCGGATATATTTGTGTCTCAATGGTAAATGAGTCTCAAAGCAACATCCTCCATCAGAGAAAGATCCTAAGGTGCTCTTATAATACAAGTGATAGCCAATTTGAGCACTTCAAAAAACTGGATTTCTTTTACAGCCCTAAAATTATTAAAATTGTGAACTTTAAATAATTATATTTCAACCAGTGTTTTACTAGTTCTCCCCCTACCTTCTCTGATTTTAATTTTCTCACTTGTCAGCATCTCTTGGCAGTGAGAACAAGAAAGACCTCAAACCTTTGCTGATTGCTTTCCACGCAATCTGATTTCTATAAATTAGAAGTTGCTGATGGGGAAGTAGACAGCAGTACCCTTTGATCAAGATACACATCTTGGTCTCTTTTATCATTTTTTTAAAAAACAATAATATTACAACAAAAAAAATCATCATACAAGCTTTTCGATCAAAGTGTGTCCCTGTCTGCTTCCCAGTCAACATACTGCCAGTAAATTGGCAAGGTGCCCAGAAAGAGCAGGCAGCAGCTGATGGGTTTGATTACCATCTGTATATCCACGGATGTATAAAATATTGTCTCCATCTAGTGGGCAACTACATTTAACAGGAAATTTGAAAATGGGTTGGAGCCTACTTCCGTGGATGGCAGAAGGAGCTTCACTAGACTTCCCACCAGCAGAACTGGGCTCTAAAGCTGTATCACGTTGGAGATCTATCTAAAGCAAGAAAGGCATTGAAGCCCCACTGGTGGTTCCATTGCTGCGCTGGCACTTGCCCTTGAAATCGTGTTTTCTCCAGAAGCATTTGTAGAATATCTATTTCTGTGCTCTCCCAACAAACCAGCTCTTTCTAACACTCTGCAGCACCCTGGAAGTCTTAATGGCCAAAATTTGAAAATGTTAAAGAGAAAATGAAATAAACAATAAGGAATGAGGTGAATATGCCAAGAAAATGTCTTCCTTTAAGAAGAATTAAACTACAGCATATTAAAGCATTATCCCGCCCCCCCCCCCCCCCCCCATTACTTGATGACAGGACATGCAAAATACTATGTTAACTTTCTCGTGCCGTTTCAGATAACACCCTTGACTGAATGGCAACAGGGGTAACATGAGATACGCAAATTTGTTTTTCAGAAAAGTGCCATGGAAACAGTCCTTGGGACACAGATTTTAAAATCCACGTGGCCACTCAAATAAAGGAGAAACTGAGGCACAAGCCAGTGTTCTGACAGCTCTCTCACGACAGACACAGGACTAGAACAAACAGTTATTAAAAAACAAATTCTACCACATTCATTTTACCAGCCTGCCTTTCATCGATTACCGTCCTTTTTGATAACAACTCCGCTAGCAATGTACTGACTGGACATATTTTATGCACAGCCGTCTAGTGTGAAAACTGCATCCTAATGAAGAACTATCAGTACAGCAAAATGAAATAAAGAACAACAACAAGATCATACTATTGATTTTTTCCATCCACATATGGACTAGACCTAAATTCCCTTAGCTTGAGAAATCTGTTGAGATAACTCTCTAACACAGCATGATTACGTTTCATTTAATGACTTCTCTGGCTGCATGATAGGTCCTAAATTAGCTCTTCTTTCTCTGAATATCTTTTAATAAAGTTGTTTAAGATGCATTTTGATTTGACACACCTAAACTGGTTACAGTAAAGCATCTTCTACTTTTATCATATACTCCATTGCATTAAAAGTAAGTTTATTACTCGATAAATAATTCATTCAAAGGAACTTCAGTTTAACAGCACCAATAGACACAATCACTTAAGGCAGCACGCTGGCAAATTTCAGCTTTAAATCAGAAGCTGATCTGTCTTCATATTAAAAAAAATCAACTTATCAGAAGAAAGCATCATTTTTAAGAAACTCAGGCATGAGCACTTAAAAATGAAGTCAATACATGCCAACAACTTTTGTGCTAATTTATTATATTGCTTGTTTGTTCAGGAAGGGGATGAGATTTGTTTCAATCTAATCTAATTCCCTTTATTTCAACAGAAATTACAAGAATTAGAAATGAATGTTGTTCCCTCAACTATTTGCTGTGATAGAAGCTTTATTTTTCAGGTCAGCACTCTCCGTTTTTGATTGCTCAATGGGAGCGCCACAATAGCTAAAAAAAGAAGGCTCTGAAACATTAGGAAATAGAAACTGCTGACTACCTGGTGAAGGAATAATGATTTATAATATATGAATAGGGGCAATAATTGGATAGCAGGCTGTACTCAAAAAAACCTTAATTCACAGATCTGACATCAGAAAGTCATAATCCATCGATCTAGCATCAGAATGATGGATTATGACTTTTTAAAAACATGTAGACATGTCAGCTTCATGAGCATTCCGGGAATCGTAGTCCAAATTGTTTTACTGAGGTCATTTGAACAATTTCAGCTTTTTCCAATAAAGCTGATGCACTAATATTTTGAAATGTAAAAGTTCTGTTGGATCCATTTTTTTTCTTTCAAACCCTAAAAATCCTCCAACCAAATATCATAGGTTGCCATAACTTGTGATTGAAGAATTTTTCTTTAAATTATTTCAAGTCTGTGTCATTTTCTTACAGAGATGAAAACAATTTTGAATCCTAATTGATTTTTATGTCAAAAAAGTTTTGTATTCAAATTTGGAGGTGAAAAAACCAAGGTGCAAAGTGAGGGATTAATTACCATGTTTTCTTTCAGGAAGAGCACTGATATATACTATGCATGTTTCCCCCTGGACTACTGCAAAAATACCAAATTTTTGATCTCTGACTCCTTCCTTTTTTTGACCCTGATCAGGTTTTAAACTGTCACTGCCAAAAATAAAGTTGTGATGTGAACTTAGACAGAATCTTTTATGAAAAGAAATAATACTCTTGCAATGTGTGAATAGGTTGAAATATATTTTTTTATAAAGAAGGTTTTGTCATATTAACTCAAAAAGACATCTAGCC